>NC_141693.1:309037561-311848760 GCF_964263255.1 Lissotriton vulgaris | reverse complement strand
TGAGTCAGCGATGAGTGCCATTACATTGTATACCCATAAGAAATTGAAGGGTAGGCGGGATCACAGTGTCGTAGTAGCTCACTGGGGTTAGCCGTGGTACTTTGCTGCAAAGGGCAACTTTCTTTTAATATAAACGGGGTTCGAGTCTCCTATTCCGCGGAGCAGTCCGAATGTCAAATTATGAACTTTGTCATTTTTATCATGAAACAAATGTTATATTTTCATGTATATTGAATCCAAAGGTTCTATACATGTTTGCTGTATGAAGGCACTCATGGGCAAGTAAATGAAAGTAACACCGTAAAACACAAAGTGAAGAAACCTACCTGTCTTTTTACCCGTTTTATTGTTGTAGTCATCACGTGGTGAATTGTGTAATATGTTAAAATGGTGGATGAAACTTTATGTAAATTGTTGGTGAACAAGCCGGTGTTACCGGCGAAACGTGTTCAACAATTGTGGCTGACAATTGAAGCAACCTTGTGCTCGGAGACATGGCGTTGACATTTCTTTTTGTAAAGCAGCTTGATATATATATATATATATATAATTGTGTGGCAAACACTATATATAGTGTGGCAAACACTATATATAGTGCTGCTGCTAAACTATTCTACAGACTAAAAAGCTATGTGCAATCGAATAACACGTAATAGATTTTCAAAAAAAATAACATGCTAAAATGATAATAAATGAATGAATATATATAGCAGCTGAAGAGGGTATATATCACATTATGGCCCTATTCATTAAGACTGTACTAGGGGACCCTATATTCTTAAACAGTAAACTCGTATCAAATAACCTTACGTAGGTCATCAGAGAATGATTATATTGGCATATGCAAGAAGAGGGTACTATAGGAATGATTTATACTGCATTTTTTATGTATATATATATGAAGTGCAGATAATGTATATATATTTGCGACTTAGCAGCAATGAGACATAGGCAGTTAAAGTTCATAGGTAATTATAAGGATCTTCACTAAGGTTCAAACAAGCCGGGGTCTTAGTATCTAGTTCAAGGATATATTTTAACTCCATCTGCCTAAGCAGGCTCTCTCTATTACCTCCTCTTTTGTTAATGTATACTGCATCAATAACAAAATGTCTGAGGCAATTCAAGTTGTTGTTATGATGAATTTTGAAGTGCCTAGCTACGGGGTATGTTGGGTCTGAATTGACTATTGCCCGGAGACACTGTAATATTCTGACGTGTACTTGCAACTTGGTGCTGCCTATGCAGCGTAGACCACAACTGCATTTCAGTACTTAAACAGCATAGTCAGTTCTACATGTATAGTGGCCCCGTAGCTCAATCTTGGCAGTAGAAAAAGCAGTGTGGAAGGAGGCAGTGTTTGTTCCAAATTTGCATGCACAGCATGTGCTGCATTTAAAGAAACCTCGCTGCAATACAAACCAACTTGTTTTGTTGTCAATCTCAGGACTGGTTTTCACTAAATCATTTCACATTGAATAAGCTTTGCGAAATGTGAGTATGAGTTTGGTAGGCAGTATTTGTTTCATAGTAGCATTAGTCAATATAATTGGCCATTGTTTATTTATTTTGATCCTAATGCCATTTGTCTGCTTACTATATGTAGTGATAAGTCTACTATGTGCTATTTCAGAGGCGTCAACTATAGGGGTAACAACTGTATTGACCTCTGGCATCATATTTCTTAATGGATTGAGTAACCAGTTCCTGTCCTTACTGTTGGTTTTTTTCATAGCAGTGTCTAGCTTTTTGGGATCATATCCTCTATATGAATCTTAATTTGCCCCTTGCTGATATGTCATCTTGGCCCTTTCTGTGCTACATGCCCTATGTATCCGGAGACATTCTCCATAAGGTATACTAGCAATAGTATGTTTGGGATGAAAACTTTTAGCGTGCAAAATAGCATTGCTGGCAGTAGATTTCCTAAATAGGCAGGTTTCCATTTTACCATCCGCAATGCTAACCTTTAATGTCAAGAAAATCAGTTGTGTTTGCATCTATATGTGCAGTAAATTGCTAATTTAAATAATTGATATTGATGTTATTGACAAAATCTTGTGCCTGTTGTGGTGTACCCCGCCATATTACAAATACGTCGTTGATGTATCGCCACCATTGCACTACATAATTGGCCCAGTCCTCATGATGTTTAGTTTTGAGGACATGCTCCTTCCACCAGCCTACATGTAAACATGCATAGCTGGGGGAGAAGCATGCCCCCATTGCTACTCCACATAATTGTTGAAAGATGATGTTGTCAAACATAAATACATTATTGTTCAAACACCAATGTATCATCTTAAGTAGCATCTGGTTATGGCTGTACATTTCTATTGGTCTTTGGCCCAAGTAATACTGTACAGCTTTAAGTCCATCGCTGTGCACAATACCTGTATATAGGGCAGAAATGCCCATAGTTAAAAAAATAAAATCACTGGACCAATCTTGTTCATTTAGTTTGTGCAAAAAAATCTGTGGTGTCACATATGTAGGTGGGGAGGATAGTCACAAAATCTTGTAAATAATAGTCCACTTATCTATATGTGTTCTCAAATAGGCTTTTCTTAGCAGAAATAATCGGTCTTCCAGGCTCTGGTGTCTCTTTTTTGTGCACTTTGGGTACAAAATAGATGGTAGGCATAATAGGAAATTCATTGCTTAGAAATGCAAATTCTTCTCTAGTGATGAGCCCATCTCTTTTCCACATGGTCAATCCGTCCTTATAGTTTTTACCAATCTTTTTGACTTGTGCCATGTTAGTTGTTTTATAACATTCCGTTGCATTAAGATGCCTGTATGCTCCTCTTTTGTAGTAGCTCTTATTCCATTTGACCACATTTCCCCCCTTATCCGACTTGTTGATGACTATCGCTGAATTGTTTTCAATTTTTTCATAAGTTTGAAATACTCAGTTATGAAAATTGGGGGGTTTTGTATATGCATTGGTCTTGCGGTAAAGTTTTTGAGTTATTTTATTATGCGGTCATGGAAAATGATGATCGCATCACGAGGCATGGTTGGTACAAATGTACATATATATTTATGGCAGTAGCCACTTTGTCGTTATAGTTAGGATTCATTGAGCTAGGAATACCTCAGATTTTTGATTGGTAATATCTTTGCCACCATTTGACGATTTTCTATTAAAACTTTACAAACCTATTCCCTTTTCTACATTGGCTGATTATGCAAAGTTTTGTGATGATTAGCTATGTAGGTCAAAAACAAGTTTTTCCACCAATGCATCCCCCATTAACTTATAAACAGACGTAATAGCAAAATGGCTAAACGGATTTTGATTACATTTGTCAAGAGTATAGATTATGGTGTGGAATGGGTCCTTTTTGTTAGAAGATCTAAATTAGTTTAGTAGGTTTTAAGTAATAAGGGGCAAAAACGGAGTGATAAATTGGGCCGTGGTATACAGCAGTACCTTTGTGGTATACATCAGTACCTGATAATGACGGAAAACAATGATTGGTTAATGAAAGGCGCTGTAAATAAAGATACATCCTTTGTAGGTTATATGATGTAGATTTATTTAAGAAGATACCACTTCATTACACGTAACAGGTTTAAGGTAATGCCCCACCAGGAACAGTATCCTGGCTTCTCAGCCCACTCTCTCCTACTGACATTCATACCAACCAGGCAATCATCAACATTCCATTTCCTCACACACACACACACACTTGCTGAGTAGGAGAGGACTGGGAACTATGGAGAAGGTGCATTGTTACAATTAGGGGTGGGCGGAATTTGCGAAATTGCCCTACACAAAATTCAGCGAAACAGCAAAAAATCTCCGCGAGCACGCGGAATTTCGCGTGCCCGTGGAGATTCCTTGTTGCGCCTCTTCTAATCTATGCAGGGTCTTAGGGGCAGACGGGCATCGTGCCAGAATGAATCCTGCCCTGCATATTTATCCAAGAAGATGCCACTGTTTTGTGCAATTCCTCTACTCAGCTGGAGTACTTTCTACTGGCTAATCAGTAAGTGCTACCTCGTTGGGTAAATGTATAGCGCTTTTCCTACAGGACAGCTGCCTAAAGGGCCAGTGACCATGTGTGTATGTAACTTTGCCAGCCCTGGCTTGCCCCTTGCTACCCCTGGCATTTTGGAGAATTGATGTAGATGGGAATTTGCGCCCACTTAAAAATAAAAAAATCAACGGTAACATGCGGTGTGGCCATTGCTCAGGTCACAGATCCACCCTCATGGCCTGTCCTGATTATTGCCCTGAGAGTGACTTGCCCTGTCCCTGTCAGATGCTGGCAGCGAACTCTCTGGGAGGGTTACCCTTTAGCCTTCCCAATAAACCAGTTATTCATTGGACTCGGTTATTATGCGGGTGCTTAGATCATGCGTGCGATGATGACGTGCGCTCGCCCTACAATAGGTGCTTTCTTATCTGGTAGGCTGTAGCTGCATTCAGGATCTGGGTACGGGCTATATGTGGAGGCTGCACAGAGGAGAGGCCATAGGTGGAGCGTGACTCCCACTGTCCATGGGGAGATTGTCACGGCCCCCATCCAGCAGCAAGACAGTTGCGTGCCAAAGCAGTGCACAGTAGCCCAACAAGATGCATTTATCGGGAACAGTAGCTGAGTCCTGAACTTTCTGAAAACTCCAGCTGGACTATCTTATCTATGTGTGCACCCTGCTCCCATTTTTGGGCTGCAGAGTGTGATTGGCGCTCGAGAAACTCATGGATGAAGTCCTCCATCAAGGATCATTGCTCATTTCTTATGGTAGATATGGGGAAAAAGCACACCTGCCCAGCCTCAACAGTGCTCACAAACGTTTTGGGCTGATTAATGTGTTAGTGAATTTGAGCTGCAACTCGGGCACCTGCTTTAATTAGATCTGTTTTGTGACAGTCAGGAGCATCATGCCAGAATGTATCCTGCCCACCCTGCATATTTTTCTAAGAAGATGCCACCGTTTTGTGCAATGCCTCTACTACTCATTCCGCTCTTCACGGAACGCAGAATTGCGACAATTCGCAAATTCCCGTGAGCGGAGCGGAATTTGCCGCCCACCCTTAGTTACAATCCCAGGTCACAACACATCCACTCCCCTAAGAGAGGCAATTGAAAATATAAATAATCTACCAGTCCAATAAATATTCAAACTCATTAAACATAAATCAAGAGGACAAAAGATAGAAGAAAATTATCAATTAGTCCTAACATGTAAGTCAAATTAATCAACATCAGGATGCAACACAAATGTCCCTACAAAACATCATCCTTAACCACATCAGGATGCAACACCCATGCCCCTACAAATGCCCATACCCCTTTGGAAGGAGAGTACGCACATCAGGGTGTAACACAGATGGCTCAACAACACACAGGCCTTCTTGTCAAAATAACAGTGGGTGTCCTTCAACCCTCACTAATCCCCACATACAGCGCATCTTGTGAAAGAACAATGGGTGTTTTTCAACCCTCACAATGGGTGTAATTCAATCCTCCAAATGGGAAATACACCACACTCAATGCATATTTAGAGCCAACACCATCTACTTAACTCCTGAAGGAAGATTATCTCAACTTAAAAACCACACTTTACTTACTCCCCTACTGCACCATAGGAATTTAATCAACATCAAGCAGAATCATAACCCCTGGACTCTTCACCCAGTATTAGTCTTGAAGTTACAACACTAACTCAATAATGACTTCACACCCTCTACACCCCTTCTGCATCCAAACAGGACCATGGGTAAGTACTCAATATATACTAACAATGGACCATAGCATGGCATTTTACAAAATTTGTACAGCATTGTATAAACTTCCACATTGTATTGAAGTAAAACAATTCAGCATTCACATAAGATTATACTGGCAGCGAGTCCTAAAACTTCCTCTCCGGTGAGTGACTTCTCACCTGACACATTACCTCTCTACGCTCCTGTTCCTACACTACAGTTTGCATTAATTTTCTGTTGAATGCTGCAGTTAATGTTTAAGGTTGCAGTCCATGTATAAGCCTCGAGTTATCCTCACGCTTGCGGTTGAACGAGTTCCGGTGCCCGCAGTGCTTGTTAAAATCATCATACCCATACCTGTTCACGCTTACATAGGTACAGACACACGTTGTATACCCCTTCCACTTTTCCATCAGGCAGCAATGTGCATCCCAGCCTTCGAGCTATTGCGTCAGTCAGACACCTGACACGTGTACAACGCTCAAGAGCCTCGGGGTACATACTGTTAAATTCCAGGAACCCTCCAGGAATTTTAAGAACAATGTATGCCAGCCTTGCAGCACTGACAATTAGTCCTCACTCAACAGTGCATGGCAGCCACGTGGCATATTCACATGCCACAGTAAATACTCTCACTACAACGGTAAACCAAAAGAAATACAAGCTCAAAACGATTTATGCAGCCTGTCACATACATAGATGCTCGTGATTAATCCACTTTCCTTTTGGGTCACACAGAGGCATGCGGTCCGTTCGCAGTAAGGTATTAGCAAGGTACCTCACATTGGCCTTAACAACACATGCTCAAGTCCTGGCTCTCCCACAGCTTGCGTAGAGGCACTCTCTCAAATTCTCCCTCGCTCCAAATAATGGCTCCCTTAGAGGTTAAACATGCAAAGGGTCTAAAATCTTCAATATGATGTAAAACAATGCCCTAAATAGTACCTCCCATTTGGAATGTTGTCTGGTAGACTTCTAATGATCACAGCACCATCAATCTTGCGCAGCAGGGCCAACAAAGCAGACGTGGCTCAACTCAGTTCATCAGTGTATATTCGAAAATTTAATGCCCAACACTACTGTTGACTGTAGGCTGTCTAATGTAAAAGATACTGTGGGGCTTCCAGGGTGTTTCTCTTTCCTTCAGGCTTCAATGTATGTTTCTCTTAGTTTCTTCAGTAACCATCTCCTTTCATTTTGTTCCTTACACGTGGTTCACTTTCTAAATCATCGCCAGTGTTGTAAATAAAGATAGATCCTTTGTAGGTTATATGATGTAGGTATATTTAAGGAGATACCACTTTGTTACAGTTTACAGGATTAAGGTAACACCACACTAGAAGCAGCATCCCTGCTACTCATACCAACCAAGCAGCCACCAGCATTCTGTGACCTCACACACACACTGGCTGTGCTGCAGAGAACTGGGAACTATGGTGAAGATACATAGCAACAATCACAGTTCACAACAAAAGGCTTTGCAACATGAAAAGCCAGCCATATTTTTTAGACCCCATTGTGCCTTTGCTAAGTGGTCTAATATCAAATATAGGTTATTAATGTTGTTTTTAATGTAGTGGAAGACATGAGGCAGTTTAGCAAACTCTAAAGATGTAGGGAAAAGTAGTTTTATTGATCTATATAATTTGTAAAAAGTTTACAGAGTACTGCTGTACTCTTGTGAATTTATCTATAAAGTACCTTGGTATGTACTGAAATAAAAAAATATATGACAAAATATAGTTAGACATAATATAAAGTGACTCTTAAAAGTGCCCTTGCCTTTTTGCAAAGTAAACATATTTGATAACAAATAAAATTAAGAATAAAATTAAGAAGTACAGCACTACATGAACAACAACATAGAGACTCTACTGACTGGGAAGTAATATAAGTAACACAAAGTGGGCTATAAAGACAGCCCAATACTTCTAAATAGCACCAAATGCCACAGAGATTCTGCTGATGCCATTAACAACCATAGAGACTCTGCTGACTGTTGGAAAGCAATAGAGTTCAATTTCAATTGGAAACAATACCTAAAAAACAATATGTTCAGAAGCAAAAAAGAAAATTATGCTACAGCGAGAGGAGAGAAAAAATAATTGAACAGAGAGAAGTAGGACTCCCAAAGGCAAACACCAGTACTGGTAAGACTATCAAATGTTTTTCCACTGATTCTGCACACAATTACATTAGTAGCAAAAAGGTTAACAACAACAAGCAATTAGAAATAAGCACCTTTAAGAGTTATCTAACCAACAAAGAAAATACTGCTATTCACGAAAAATATACACGTTCGTAAGAAGAGGCAACTTTAGGAGTATAACTGTGAAGCATTTTAAAACACATTCCCAGAAAAATGTGCTTCAAACACTTTCTTTCATAAGGAAAAAGACAGATGAACTCATACAGAAACAATATGTTCAACATGTTGCAGAAAAAGCATTTCATGTGAAAAGAAAACTCTTCATTTTCATAATGAATCAAGTCAAAACCTTTACCATTTAATACATAAACCACTGAAGATGTGAGGAACAAGACTACACTTATGTAACATGTTTTCAGGGAAATTGAGGAGAAAAAAAACGATATCTATTGAAGACTTACAGGACAAGTAAACACAACAGTGTATATGAATGGAAATGCAGTACTATCTCTAATATCAGAGACACATCAGTGTTGAAATGGAGGACATTTCTAATGAAATATGAAATGTCATAACTACTTAAAAAATCACACTGCTCCAAAACATAGATTTTTGCCCATTTCGTACCATTACTAACCTCCAAGGACATTCTTTAGGTTGTTAGGGAAATCACATGTGTAACACTAGTTTCCATCATATCAAAATGCTCTACACACATCATTCAGCAGTAAGCAAACAAATGCGGACATTATACTTTGTCAAAACATCATTGTTGCAATTGGAACCACTACATTATGCTCTACTTCACTCTAACCAGGCGCAAGTCAGCAAAATTACAGACTATCGCCAATATAAATACTTTGATGCATTCTCTGAAAACATTATTTGTCCAGACGTTACCTCTACTGGGAGTGGAAGAGAAAATCCATTAATGGACTTTGGCAATTACAAAATGGATATTCTTGAATTTTAAGAAACAATTGATGAAATCCCTAATCAGATTTACATTTGTTGCCAAACAGCATGTGTAACACCACCTTTCATCAAATCAAAATGCTCCTCAGACATCATTCAACAATAAGAAAACTTGTGCAGACATTATACTTTGTCAAAACACCAGCATTACAATTGGAACACTAAATTATGCTCTTCATCACTTTAATCCAACACAAATCAACAATATTACAGACTAAATCCAATCTAAATATTCTGATCCACTCGCTGAGGAAAATAATTGTCCAGACATTGCCTTTACTGGATATGAGACAGAAAATCTATTAATGGATGTAGGCAATTACAAAATGGATATTCTTGAAGTTCAAGAAACATTTTCTGAAAGCCCTAATCACATTTGTATGTAGTGCCTAAGTACACAATATATGAAGCAAGTAAAAAGTATTGATCTTGTTGAATAAAACCGAAAATGAGGATAACATTCAATGGAGAAATCTAACACTCTTTCTGTTTGCAGAAGAAAGATACAATCTGATCAAATACCATGTAATCTGCAAATTACCTCCTTGGAATACTAGACCATCAATCCATGCCTTCACATGCAATTCATAGCAATTTGGAAATATGTCCAATCCCTTCAGAACTACAGCAACTGAATTTATATGAAAGCATTTTGATTCAAACAGGTCATCCTTTTCAAACCACAGTCAGACTGCAACCCAAATTGGAGAAATTTCAGCCACACGAGTAAATGCGAGTACTGAAAGCAACATTTATTTTTCTCCCATTACATTTTCATAAAAACATAACCACTCTTGGAATTGAATGTGAAATAGAGCAAACTTTAGTGGTTTTAGTCAATGGAGAACCTACAAAAGACAAATAATCTTGCAAGAATTAATGATGACATAGTAATGTAACCAAAAAGTTAGTTCTGTCTGAAAACACATAAAAAGAAAAACAATGATGGTCCGCGCTTGTCTTGTGGTAGGAAAAAAATTAAATTAAAAAATAAGCCAAACAAATTCAATAAAAAAAGGCTAAAGCTTAGTTATAGTTAGGAAAATTAATTTATTTCTATACAAAACTAACTTTAACTACACAAACCTAAGACATTTTATAGTTATAACTTAAAGTTATAATTCACACCTGCACTAAAATTTCTTTTACTTGTGCACCTTTGTACACAGTCCTGTCAACTCGCTAGCCACACTGCAACTATAACCCTTCCATGTACCATACACACTTTCCTCATAAATGATGTAATTTAAGGTGGAAAGAGTGTTCTTTGAATGCTATCATGAAACGCACTAAAACTGATGTAATACGATGGGTTTAAGCAGTGCATGGGAAAGGCACGAGTTATAATTAATGTAGTAAGGCTAGCAAATTGATTGGACTGTACACAGATGCGCGAGTTATAGTAATTTTAGTGTGGGTGTGAAGTGTAACTTTACACATTTGATACTGTACCTCATTCTCTGTTGCTCGCCTGCCTTTCGGACATAGGAATTTCAGGGTTGGCCTGGAGGTGGTTGAAGTCATTTCTGGAGGGTAGAACTCAACAGGTTTGGCTTCCTCCTTCTTCTTCCTCCCCTCAGATAGTGACAACAGGAGTGCCTCAGGGGTCTTTTTTGAGCCCCATTCTTTTTAACATATATGTCACTCCCCTGATTCAGTTGGCTGAGGAGCTTGGAGCCAAAATTATTGTGTACAACGATGATACACAGCTTCTGTTTACTTGGAAAAAAAACAAGCTTTCCACTTCTTCAGCTGAAAACTGTCTGACAGCAGATTTTCAATGACTCTCCTCTGTGCAATTAAAATGCAACGAGGATAAATCAGAAATCCCCCTTTTATGGGAGTTTTCCCCCGCAGTTTAGGGAATCACTCCGGTGGGCGGAATATCCCATGCCTGCTTCGGGGGATCCGTTAAGCAGGGGCCAAGAAAGAGGGGGTGTCCCAAAACACATTTTCTCCATTTATATTTCAATAGGACTTTTAGACCCAGTTATTGTCCAAGCAGCTGAACAGATTTACACCATATTTGGCAGAGAGCTAGATTTTGGTCCAGAAAAAAATGCTTTTTGTGATTTGGTATAAATCCATTCAGTAGTTTTTGAGCAATTAATACTAAAAAATGATGTATATTTCACATAGCGGAGGATCCGTGAACCCGAGCGATCTTGTGGACAGATCTGATTGGCTGCAACCACTTCAACGATGTGGCCACAGCCATCTTAGAGCTCAGGAGCCTTTTGGGGCTGCAGGGGCCCTGGGGCTTCCCTCACAGCCCCAACGTGGTGCTTGGTGGGTACCCACAATAATTTAGAGAGGACCCAGTGGGTGGGGTTCCAGGGAGTCCGCATGACCCCCCTCCCCTTTATAATGATATGTGGCCCCCAGGATGGGGTCCTCAGGGCCTAATAAGGCTTGGGAGGGTGTACCCTCCTATAACATTTTTTTATTATATTATGGCCCAAAGGGGTGGGGTCCACGAGGCCTATTAAGGCTACGGGAGGAGGCTGTGCACCCCTCCCTTTAGTATATATGTTTTGGACCTGGGGGATGGGGTCCACGGGCCACTATTTGCTCAGAAAGGGGCCTTGCGCCCCATCCCCCTTACATATATGGTTTTACTACATCCCTGGGGCCATTATTGGCTATGAGCCTCTCTCCCATTAAAGTCACTGGGAATTGGGACTCCGGGTCCTGAAGTGGCTCAGGAAGGGAAGCCATACCCCCCCTCCACTTCAAAAATAAAAAATGCCCTGGGAACCACTGCCGAACAGCCAACACTGCGCTGTGCACTCCAAAGGCGGGGGGAGAAATGGAGTTGGGTGTCTGTGGGGGGTTGGTGCAGTCCCTGTGACTAACCCCATGCTGCGCATGGCCAAACTCCATGCGCAGCGTGGGGTTGGCTGCCTTTGGGTAGTTTGGCCACTGGGCCTGGCCTGCAGCCAACCTCCTGCTGCACATGGCCTAAGGCCAGCTTTATGTATGGTAGCAAAAAATTACTTTACGTTTAAAAAATCCCAGAAATTCACTGAAAAACCTGAACCACTAATTACCCCACATATTACATCACTCATGAAATCTTGTAAAACATCATTAATATTATTACTGAAACATTTGCAATGAAATTATTAATGAGAAAATGGTACATGGCGGGGGCCAAGTTATAGTCAGGGCCACTGAAATTATGCAATAATGCAATTGTGCAACCGCACCGATTTTCTCATAATTATAGATTTGCTGAATTTGCCACAAACAGCCTGATTCATCAAGCCGAAATCGGCTCGCAAAGGGCCAGATTCTGAGAATCTGGCCCTTTGCGAGCGCTATTTTTGCATTTGGGATTCATCATCCCAAATGCAAAAATCGGTAATAACGATGTCGCAATTTTTTTTTATTCTTAAATCCTCATTTGCCGTCTTGCCGCCCATATCTTTGTTACTTTCCCACCTCTGGGCTGTTATTGTCTCTTGGGCTGGTCTAGAGTAATGGGGCGTGAACAGCACATATTTTTGAGTCTGGTCCCCTCTCGAGACTCCTTCTTGACCACCTGTCCCAAGATGTGTATTCTCCACCATCTCTATTCCTCGTTATCGATTCCAAATACCAGCGAGACAGGCACGGGCTTAATCATTGGACTTTTAACATAAATATAACTTTAACCAAAATTTAGCAGGAAGGGTATCCAAAAACCTCTATTTCTTTTAGAGGTATCTAACATATCTAACTTTGCTGTATATCTCATGGCTAATACCCAGTCCAATAAAGTAGGACTGAGTGGTGAGACCCATAATTTACATATCTCCCGACGTGCTAATAACATAGCATAAAAGATAAGTCTTACATTATTACCCAAAACTCTATTTTGCAAATCATATCTCCCAGAAATAATTAATTCGGGGCTTACCGCAATGGGTTGATTCAAAGATTTGGAGAGGGAATTACTCACGTCAATCCAAAATTGTTTGATATTCGGGCATGATACGAACATATGGAGGTCATCAACATTTGGGGCTTTACATTTTGGACATTCCACCAATCCTCCATTCTTAAATTTAGAAAGCCTGTAGGGGGACCAGTATGCCCTGTGGATAGTAAATAAAACATTTCGCCTTAGATTGGCAGGTTTAACAATTCTATATAGCATGCTCATAGTTACTTGCCATTGGTCTTCTGTAGCAATCCTTGGCAAGCTATTCTTCCACAGGGTCTCTGGTAGATCAAATATCCCATCCTCCATCTCCAATATTTGCCAGTACCAGCAGGCAACTTCCTTCTTAAAACCCTCTCGTTCCAGTTTTAGTTCAAATTCATTTTCCTGTCCAATCTCTGATACTGCGTGGTTTGCCCAACTTTGAATCTGTACGTACTTGTATTTTGAGAAAACTAAGCCCCAATTTTGCTGACATAAACTCCATGAAATTAGTCTTCCATCTTGAAATAGATCTCTCCATCTTTGTAGAGCTGGCTCCTTTATCAAGTTTGAAGCTAACGCATCTCTTGTCCAGGTCGGAGCTCCCAGCGATTCCCATATTGGAGCCATGTAACTGAGATAAGGGATCTTAGTAATTTTTCTTATTTTATACCAAGTCACGGCCAGATCTTTCAGAGTCTTGAGTTTCACTTTTTTAAAAAACTTAGGGTCTCCAAACTTATATAAGTAACCAAACTCATGATAACCCGATACTTTCAGCATTATCTTAAAAAGTTCACCTATCTGTGAATGAACAAGGGAACCCAATAACATCCTGCAATTTTTCAAACAAAAAGCCCATGCATATATTTGTAGATCAGGAGCCGCCAATCCTCCTTTATTTACGCTTCTTCGTATTTTCCTCCATGAAATTCGAGAGGATTTAGATGCCCAAATAAATGAAATTATCATGCTTTGTATTTTCGCCAACCATTCCTTTTTAAAACATAATGGAATAGCTTCAAACAAAAAGGTAATTTTTGGAATAATCATCATCTTTACTAGATTAGATCTCCCATATATTGACAGAGGTATATTCATCCAGCCCTTCAGCAAATCACCAACCTCTTTTTTTACTCTGTCAAGATTAGTTTTAGCCAAGTCCTCAATCTTCTGTGTAATCCTAACACCAAGATATCTCATTTCTGCTGTTGTTTTAACTCCTCTTGTGTTAAGATTCCAGGTCATTATCTCAGTCTTTTCTTGGTTTAGCTGGTAACCAGAAATCCTACCAAAATCTTTTGTTATTTTTACTAGATTTTCCAAAGAACTAACTAAATTAGTAGAATAAACAATAATGTCGTCCGCATATAAACCCAGTTTCCTTGACCAGTCCATCACTGCAAAAGGGGGTATCTCTTCTGATTCCCTAATTTTACAGGCTAAGGGTTCTATATATATATTGAAGAGTAAAGGTGATAAGGGGCATCCTTGCCGGGTGCCCCGCATTACCCTGATGGGAGATGTAAGAGTGCCATTTATAAGTACACGTGAAGTCGGAGCACTGTATAGTGAGACAATGGAGTGGGTAAATTTATCTCCTAGATTGAGATATTGCAGAAGAGTTTTTAAATAAACAAAATTAACACGATCGAAAGCCTTGGCAGCGTCTAATGCTATCGCTGCCAAGGGAGAATCATACTTAGAAGCTAAATCTATCATGCCTATCAAAGAATAGGTAAGATCTTTTAAATACCTCTTCTTAATAAAGCCTCTTTGATCTTCATGTATCAATTTATGGATTATTTTACTAAGCCGGTCAGCCAAAATTTTTGTATAGAATTTATAGTCGCAGTTTAAAAGCGAAATCGGCCTATACGCATCCATATTTTTTGGGGATTTCCCTGGCTTAAGAATTAGAATAATATTTGCCTCATTCCAAGAGTTTGGGATTTTCGCTTCCCCCCGAAATATTTTATTATATAAGTGACAAAGAGTAGGGACCAACGTAGTATCAAGAGCTTTATAGACTTCTGCAGGTAGGCCATCTGGTCCAGGGGCTTTTCCTCTCTTGCTATCTTTAATAACTTTCATCAGCTCCTCCTGAGTGATTTCCTTATTAAGCCCACTCATTTCCTCAACTGATAATGGTTTCATTAAAGATAGCTAGGGCTCAATCTCCCCCGTATCTGGACACAAGTCTTCTGCATAAACATTCGTGAAATGTTCCTGAAATGCTTTTACCATCAGTTTATTTTCCGATATAATTTGATCTGTGCCTGGTTTCTTGATCTCTTTAATATGATTGCGTACGACATCTTTCTTAGCTTTCCAGGCTAGTAGCTTGCCACATCCCTCCCCATATGAAAAATGTGCCAACCGACTAGCTTCCCATCTTTCTTTGACTCGTTGTGCAAGTATCGCAGTTAGCTGAACCTTTAGATCTAAAAGTTTTTTATCCCAAGGACCATCTAAAATAGTACCATCCTGGGGAATCCGGTTCATTTGGCACTCTCGAATCTCTTTTTCTAACTTAGATACCTGGCAATAATACAATCTTCTTCTCTTTGCGCCCTGGACTCCCATTCTGCCTCTCATAAATGCCTTGCACGCTTCCCATACTGTGTCGTCCCTGGCTGAACTCACATTTACTTCTAGGAAAACTTGTATCTCCTCTTTGAGAATCTCTAAGATTTCTGTATCGGCTAAAATTGTCCGGTCTAATCTCCAAACTGAAGTGATTTTCTCTTCTTCCAAACTCAGATTTAGACTTACCCCTGAGTGATCTGATAGATGCGCCCCTAAGTGATCTACATCCGTAACCCTCTCTCTCAATCTACTATCAACCAAAAAAAAATCTATCCTTGAGTTGTGTTTATATTTTTTGTTATAGAAAGTAAACCCTGACTGTTGTGGAAATTTACATCTCCAAATGTCACAAAGCCCAAGTTGCCCCATCATTGACTTAAGTTTGGCAGTCATTTTGATATTTGTTATTGCTCTAGAATTACCTGCCCTATCCATCTTCCCATCTAGTACCGTATTAAAATCCCCTGCCATGATTACTTTGCCAGGAAAATCCAATACCTCCAATTCAACTTTCTCTAAGACTGCGGGATCATCTATATTCGGACCGTAGTAACCCACTACTATTAACGTTTCACTCGAGAGTCGCAGACTACAAATCACCCATCTTCCTCTACTATCTACTACATTGTTTTCGACTACTATGTCGGATCCTTTCCTTATCAGAATGGCTACCCCCTTTGTAACCAAGTCTTGGGATGTAAAAATAGCGTTTGCTATCCATTTTTGGGTGCTAAAAATCTCATTACTTTCCTTTTGTGTTAAATGTGTTTCTTGCAAGATGATGATCTGTGCGGATGAATCCTCCAAATATTTCAGAATCAGCTGTCTTCTAGATTTAACTCGGAGCCCATTAACATTCCAGCTAAGGAACCTTAACTCCTTATCTCTGGCCCTGGTCATTGTAGTTATCATGCTTGCCATATGCTGCCCATTTCTTCTTCCTGTTTAATTCACAGCAAGACTGCTCATGAGGAATATTTTTTATAATTTTCTCCCTTTCCCTTATCCCACCCCTCTCCCTACTCTCACTTCCCACCCCGGAAAACCCAACCATTACTCCCATGGCCTAGGCCTGTGGATGTCTGAGTGGTGGTGCCTCTTAAATTTACGAATTGTTATGGTCGATAGTCTTATCCCCTTGCAACATCCAAAAAAGCATCTACCTCATCTACCGTTCGAAAGGTATACATTTTGTTATGCCACATAGCTTTAAGAAAGGCTGGAAATTTTAATTGAGCCGTGGCTCCTAGCTCCCTTAATGGCGCCAACCGCTTTCCCATCTCCCATTGCCTATTTGCTGTAGCTGGTGACAGGTCTGACCTAATATCAACCGATATTCCATCTATTAAAATAGATTTTTTTTTCAAAGCAAGTGACAACATTTTTTCTTTTAATGAATAGGTCGCGAAATTGATCAAAATTTTTCTTGGCTTAGTCCGGTCAGGATTCAACCTAAAAGGATCTCGATGTATTCGTTGTATGTCCCGAGCCAAACTTTCCTCATCTTCTTCTAGTGCTAGCTCTTTCTTCAGTAGCTGCACTACAAAAGCCTTTAAGTCTGTCCCTTCTTTTCCTTCTGGCAGTTTAAGAATTTTTAGGTTATTACGCCTTTGCATATTTTCCAACCGTTCTAGCCTTTCGTCCATATGCCTATCTTGGGAATATAGAGTCTCTATCTCCTTTCGATTGTCCTGGACTCTTCCCTGCATAGTTTTCATTGCAGATTCCATCTCTCCCGCCCGAGTCGTTAGTTTATCTATCTTGTCCTCTAACAGCACACATGTAGCACTAATACGCTCTTGATTTTTTCTAGAGGCTTCAAACCCTAAATGTATGTCTCGTTCTAATTTTTTTAAGAGTTCCATGACGGTCCCATCTGTAGAGGCAGAACTCTCTTGCTGTCTTAAAGTTGGTTCAGTGTTAGAGAGCCCCGACCTTTCATTCATAGGGGATTCTTCTTTCCTAGTGAATATATCCTCTTCCACCTTATTTTCCATGACATCAATAGGTGAACTTTCAACTAATTCACTTAATGTGGCTGGTATGTTAGATTGAAATATCTGTTCCGTAGGCGCCTCAGCCTCACCACTACTGCCCTTATCCCCCTCCATCTCTGTATCTAAAACCTGAAATGGGTTAGGTGTAGAAAGAGTTGACCAGTCCTGTTCGCGTTCTTCCCTATATTCAGATAGATGTTCCCTTTTATCTTCAGATTCTACCTCTTTGCCAACCCTATTTTGACGCTGAGGGACAGACTCAGGTTTCAACACCAACACCTTTGGGACTGGCTTAAAATAAAGGTTCAGTGAGGGAGCTATAGGGGTCTTAAACAGCGCCCTTTCTTTTTTCTGTCTTTTTTTCCTTTCTTTCTTAGACGGTGAAGCCTTAGATTTATGCACTATAGATTTAGAGAAAGCACTTTCCTCTGACTCCTCGTTATTTATTTTTTCTACTTGTATGTTTTCACTTCCACTTGGTCCCACAAGCGTTTCTTTGTTTAGCTTCTTACTCCTCAACTGATAACCTGAGGACTTATCTCCCTCCTTCCCCTTCTTGCTTACTTGTTCTGTAATAGTCCGCTGTAAAACACTTTTCAATTCCGGACTGCTTGTAGCAGCTTCCAGCCCTTGACCCCTTCCTCCGCTTGCTGGAGTGCCGATTTTTGCAAGCACTCGGCGGCCTCTGCAGACACCCTGTGCTGCTCGCTCCCAGCTCCCGGCCGGCAGGTAACGTGACTCCGCCCCCACAGTCCCGGTCTCGGCGGGTTGTTGCGCTGTGTCCTCCGCCATCCGCCGCTGCCGTTTCTGCTGGTCTCCCGTGTCCAGCCGGCAAACGGCTTCTAGTATCCGCCGGTAGCTCGCCGTGGCTCACAGCAAGTAAGTGCTCGTAGAAAAAACAAAACTCAACAGGTTTGGCTTCCTCCTTCTTCTTCCTCCCCTCAGATAGTGACAACAGGAGTGCCTCAGGGGTCTTTTTTGAGCCCCCTTCTTTTTAACATATATGTCACTCCCCTGATTCAGTTGGCTGAGGAGCTTGGAGCCAAAATTATTGTGTACAACGATGATACACAGCTTCTGTTTACTTGGAAAAAAAACAAGCTTTCCACTTCTTCAGCTGAAAACTGTCTGACAGCAGATTTTCAATGACTCTCCTCTGTGCAATTAAAATGCAACGAGGATAAATCAGAAATCCCCCTTTTATGGGAGTTTTCCCCCGCAGTTTAGGGAATCACTCCGGTGGGCGGAATATCCCATGCCTACTTCGGGGGATCCGTTAAGCAGGGGCCAAGAAAGAGGGGGTGTCCCAAAACACATTTTCTCCATTTATATTTCAATAGGACTTTTAGACCCAGTTATTGTCCAAACAGCTGAACAGATTTACACCATATTTGGCAGAGAGCTAGATTTTGGTCCAGAAAAAAATGCTTTTTGTGATTTGGTATAAATCCATTCAGTAGTTTTTGAGCAATTAATACTAAAAAATGATGTATATTTCACATAGCGGAGGATCCGTGAACCCGAGCGATCTTGTGGACAGATCTGATTGGCTGCAACCACTTCAACGATGTGGCCACAGCCATCTTAGAGCTCAGGAGCCTTTTGGGGCTGCAGGGGCCCTGGGGCTTCCCTCATAGCCCCAACGTGGTGCTTGGTGGGTACCCACAATAATTTAGAGAGGACCCAGTGGGTGGGGTTCTAGGGAGTCCGCATGACCCCCCTCCCCTTTATAATGATATGTGGCCCCCAGGATGGGGTCCTCAGGGCCTAATAAGGCTTGGGAGGGTGTACCCTCCTATAACCTTTTTTTATTATATTATGGCCCAAAGGGGTGGGGTCCACGAGGCCTATTAAGGCTACGGGAGGAGGCTGTGCACCCCTCCCTTTAGTATATATGTTTTGGACCTGGGGGATGGGGTCCACGGGCCACTATTTGCTCAGAAAGGGGCCTTGCGCCCCATCCCCCTTACATATATGGTTTTACTACATCCCTGGGGCCATTATTGGCTATGAGCCTCTCTCCCATTAAAGTCACTGGGAATTGGGACTCCGGGTCCTGAAGTGGCTCAGGAAGGGAAGCCATACCCCCCCTCCACTTCAAAAATAAAAAATGCCCTGGGAACCACTGCCGAACAGCCAACACTGCACTGTGCACTCCAAAGGCGGGGGGAGAAATGGAGTTGGGTGTCTGTGGGGGTTGGTGCAGTCCCTGTGACTAACCCCATGCTGCGCATGGCCAAACTCCATGCGCAGCGTGGGGTTGGCTGCCTTTGGGTAGTTTGGCCACTGGGCCTGGCCTGCAGCCAACCTCCTGCTGCACATGGCCTAAGGCCAGCTTTATGTATGGTAGCAAAAAATTACTTTACGTTTAAAAAATCCCAGAAATTCACTGAAAAACCTGAACCACTAATTACCCCACATATTACATCACTCATGAAATCTTGTAAAACATCATTAATATTATTACTGAAACATTTGCAATGAAATTATTAATGAGAAAATGGTACATGGCGGGGGCCAAGTTATAGTCAGGGCCACTGAAATTATGCAATAATGCAATTGTGCAACCGCACCGATTTTCTCATAATTATAGATTTGCTGAATTTGCCACAAACAGCCTGATTCATCAAGCCGAAATCGGCTCGCAAAGGGCCAGATTCTGAGAATCTGGCCCTTTGCGAGAGCTATTTTTGCATTTGGGATTCATCATCCCAAATGCAAAAATCGGTAATAACGATGTCGCAATTTTGTGAGGAATTACATTTAAGGAATCTCTATTTGAGATTCCTTAAATGCAATTCATCATCCATTTAAAAATTGCGAATTCGCAATTTCGGCCCGCTATTTACCGCGAGGTCAAACCTCGTGGTAAATAGCAAAAACTTAGAAAAATGCTTTTAAAAGCATTTTTCTAAGTTGCATGTTGCACACACACATGTCCTTTGGACATGTGTGTGCGCAACACCTGTTTCAATTTGCATTTAAGGGGTGCTACAGGGTGTCCTTTGGACACCCCTGGCACCCTTTAAATCGCTATCTTATTTGCGATTAGCTAATTGCTAATCGCAAATAAGGAATACTCCCCATTCATTCCTATGGGCCTTTTGGCCCATAGCAATGAATGGGGAGTTATTCCTTATTTATGATTAGCAATTTGCTAATCGCAAATAAGGATTGTGTAGGAATCGCAAATCATTTTGCGATTCCTACATGAATCCCGTTTTGCGAGTCTGTAATAGCGATTCCTTATGAATCGCTATTATAGACTCGCAAAACGGGTCTATGATGAATTAGGCTGATAGTCCTTCATCTACTGCATAATCTGCAGATCTTCATTTTAAAAAATGTTGTTTCTAGCTCAAACGAATCAAACATTGCTAATAATGCAATGAATTGTGTTGCAGCACAGTGGAAGGTCCTTTACAAACCTGGATTTGTCAACTTTCTGTTGCATATTGCAATATTTGGGTGTGTAACTCTCTCTAATGAGGTGCAAACAATGCCCATACAGTGTTACCTATTTTAAAGATGACAAAGTAATGCAGTAATACTATTAAAAATATGCAGCATTATGCCACATAATTAGCCTTTTCCTGCCACATAATTTGCTCAACCCTGCTACATAATTTGGCCCTCTCCAGCTGCATAATTCCAATGGCCCGATTATAGTTACCTTAGAGCACTAGAGCTAGCTATAACTGGTGAATTTCAGTGGTTTTGTGCATTTAAAACGTTATGTTGCCACTGACATTTCCACCTAACTGTAACGTTTTTTCAGTATATATATATGTGTGTGTATGTGTATATATATATATATATATATATATATATATATATATATATATATATATTTACATATATATTTTTATATATATATATATTATATATATATATATGTATATATACACACACATATACATTCACTGAAAAAAACAAAGGTTTAGGGATGTTATAGTTACACTCAGATTTCACTTGTACTACACCATAGAAATTCATCATTTATAGTTACCTGAGCTTACTATAACTTATGCCTCGCAATACACTGCTTATGACCTCATATATTATATAACTCATGACATGGTCATTGATATCACTGAAGACATTAGTGATGGCATCTTAAATGACATCACTGATTACATAATCCAGTGATTGTAAGCCTCTACGGATAGTTTCTGAGTGTTAAAAATATATACTAAGGTACTCCAACAGTTAAATTAGTATACTTAGGGCTAGATGTAGGTAATTTTATTTTACCACTTCTTAAAAACCGAATTTTACCGATTCGGTATTTAAGAAGTGGTAAAATAGAGGGGGGGGATGTAGGTATTACTGATTCGGTAAATACCAAATTGTTAAGATTCGGTATTTACCGATTCTGTAAATACTGATTCGGTAATGCCCATTGATTCCTATGGGCATTGAAGCCCATAGGAATCAATGGGCATTACCAAATCGATATTTACCGATTCGGTAAATACCGATTCCAGCAAGGGTGCAGGGGGTGTCACTTTGACACCCACTAGCACCCCAAATACAGGCATGTGTGCCATGTGGCACACAGACATGCCCTAAGGGCATGTCTGTCTGTCACATGGCATAGGTGTACATGCACACATGTGCATGCACACCTGGGTTCGGTATTGCACCACCCAATTGGATTGGGTGGTAAAATACCTACTCTTAAGGGCCTGTGGCACAGTAAACTGTGCCACCTACATTTGTAATTACAGAATCGGTATATTTACTGATTCGGTAATTTACCGAATCGGTAATTTTACTGAATCAGTAATTTTACCGAATCGGTAAATATACAGAGTCTGTATTTTTCAGCCCCCTACATCTGAAACCCCTAATACCGGTTGGAAACGGCCGAAATCGGCCGTTTCCGACCGGTATTAGGGCTCCTACATCTGGCCCTTAGTGTACTATTAATGAGTGATATTATTTCTAAAATATACTACGTGAGTAGCTGTGTGTATCTGTGTGTGGGTGTGTATCTGAGTGGCTGTATAGGAGTATGAGTGACTGTATGGGTGAGTAAGTGGGTGTAGAAGTAGTTGTATGGTTCAATGATTGGCTGTATTAGTGAATTTGTGTATGAATGGGTCTATGGGTGAGTGAGTGTCTGTGTGAGTGGCTGTGTGGATGGGTGAGTGGCTGTGTGGGAGAGTGAATGGGTATGTGAATGAGTGAGAAGGTGTATAAGTGGTTGTATGAGTGAGTGAGTGGGTGTGAAAGTGGTTCTATGAGTGAGTGAGTGGTTGTGTGACTAGCTGTATGGGTGAGTGAGTGGCTGTGCCAATGGCTGTACTGGTGAGCGAGTGGGTATGTGAGTGGTTGCATGGGTGAGTGAGTGGCTCTGTGACGGTCTGTATCAGTGTGTGTCTGTGTGAGTAGCTGTATAAGTGAGTGAGTGGGTTGTGGTGGCTCTATTAATGAGGGAGTGGGTGTGTGAGTAGCAGTATGGGAGAGTGAGTGGGTGTGTGATTGGCTCTATCATTGAGTGAATGGGTTTGTGAGTAGTTGTATTGGCCTATATTGTTATATGATTGGCTATATAAGAGGTTGTATGGGGTTATAAGTAGGTGTGTGAGTACTTCTGTGGATGAAGTCATCAGTGATATCACTGACCATGTCATGAGTGATGTAATATGTGAGGTTCTAAGCAGTGCATTGCGGGGCGTACGTTATAGTTTGCTCAGGTAACTATAACTTCTGAATTTAAATGTTTTTGTACCAGTAAAATCTGAACCTAACTATAACGTCCCTGTAACCTTTGTTTTTTCATAGAATTTCTAAGGTTTTTTCAATTACTATTTCCAAACTACAATGTCCCTGTAACCTTTGGTTTTTTCAGTGAATTTTAAAGGTTTTCTAAATTCCATGTCTAAAGTATTATGTCCATCTATTGTTTAGGTTTTTTAGTTAATTTATGGGGTTTATTTATAACACTAGGTGCCCAATTCCGTTGAAGTTAGGAAGGCCTCCTAACAGCATTTGCTCCCTTCCAAATCAGATCGCGAACGTGTCTTTCCGACCGAATCGTAAAGGTTTCCGACTGAGTACGATGCGAGTTAAGGGTTAGGAGTTAGGAATATCCCAATCCAAACCTGACGGCATTCGGTATGACCGAGCCGTATGGAGCAGAATCGTACGTCTCTATGGGCCACGTTTCCAAACGACCGAGTACGATGCTGGATTCAGACAGCCTTTCCGAATCGTGCCGTCCAACTCGAATCAGCAGTCAGATCAGACTTTGGGGGGCCGTAGTGGGCCCCCCTGCACCCGAAATCGTCCCAATAAGGCCTGTGGGGGGTGCCCATGGATCCCCCCATACCAGCCATGCACAGTGTGGCAGGCGCCAGGGGGTACCCCCACAAGGTGCCCGAATTTCCCCAGCCACCCCTTTCTTCAATGGGAGCCTATGCGTTCAGCCTGAACATAGGTTCCCATTTAAGTCAATGGGAGTCCGACCGAATCGTATCTGGAAGCATCCGGATGCATCGTACTCGGTCAGTCGGACTCTCCCGACCGAGTCGGTTGGAAACCATTCCCAAACCGATTCGGTCAGAATGATTTATGAACCGCATCATAATCGGCCTCCTAGTGTATTACCATTGATTTTGACTGTAGTTTTTATTTGTATTGTAGACATTCTTTTTTTAATAAATATACTTATTATACATTTACGAAACATAAAAATCACCTCTGTGGTTAATGTAAAGTATATGAAGTATTTTAATGTAATAAAGCACATTTTATTTGTCATAAATATTTTTGGGGTACTACGGTACCTTTGTGGGTCAGTAAACATAGAAGGGCTACTACTCTATGGTTTTTTTATCCCGATCATATGATCAGACCAAATCTACAAGTCTGAATCTAAGGGCATTACTGTTATGAATAGCCTGGGGGAGGGGCTGCTAGCAGAGAGGCTGCAATGGGAATAGTTTCATATTCGGGGTGTAGACTACATACAGCACCGGTAAGTCACATGGAGGTGGGGGCTGCAATGTGAAAGGGCTTACACCCACCCCCATGCCACTGATCTGCTTAGAGCAATATTTAGCATGCTTATATGAGCCATGGCAATGCACCTCCACCCACTACGATCCTGTGCCCTAGTGCGCCTGAGGTCTGGTGTCCTACAGCAGATGGCTCTGGGACTTGGAACCGCTAGCCCCACGTCTGCACAATGCCACAGAAAACAGGATGACTGGCCACCCTATGCTATTGTGCTTGGCTTAACCTATGCTTCAAAATGTTACCACATAGGAGAATATAGCAAACAAACAGTCTCAGACACTTTACACATGTCTATTTCAAAATGGAATATTCTGCTAAAACAGTTTCTATTGACTTAAGGCTCAAAAGGAATGATTACAAGTAAAACAAAGTGCCGCAGTAATCCCACTAAATTTCTATTTTTGTGCTGCAGAATTTGCAAATCTATGCCTCAATATCCTGGGAGGTCTGGCTTTACAAATACACAAAAAATAACATAACCGTAAGTTTGCTCCCAAAGTGCATTAGAGTGTCAGGTGAGGTGGGAGTGCGCAGATGAAAGAAGTCCAATAGACACGTAGTAGTATAAAAATATATAAAGTTCTTTATTTTTCAAGTTCTAAGATTTAGCAAATTGAGATGCTCAGCCAGCACGTTTCATTCCCACACTGGAAACTTCATCAGGGTAACGAAAATCAACGGAACACACCGGGAGAGATCTGGACGATGTTCGTCAAGACATACACTAGCAGGATTTATCCTGCCAGCTAATTTTGGATGGTTCCAGAAGACTTCACTGGACCAAAACATATACGGTCGAGTTTAGAACTCAAGCCTTTGCATTACTTAGATAAAAGGTTTCCCCTTAAGAGCTGTAATAGCACCTGATATGCTAGTGAAGGGTTTTCATTTGTGTTCGTCGCTCGTTCTGACCACATTTCTGATTCACTGAATCCTATTGATACTCTTCTGGTTTGTACAAGGACATATATTGACTCTGACTAAGGGGGAGCACCTACAGTTCGTGTAAAACTCACACGGTTCTATTAAAATCAGCACATTCCAGCGTTAATTTTCGTTGCCCTGATGAAGAAGTTCCCAGTGTGGGAATGAAACGCGTTGGCTGAACATCTCAATTTGCTAAATCTTAAAACTTGAAAAATAAAAAACTTTATATATTTTTATACTAATACGTGCCTATTTGACTTCTTTGATCAGCGCTCCACCACCTCACCTTTAACAACTCTTGATCTGAAACACAGAAGCGCCAAACAACGTCTGGCATTGGGGTTGACTGCGCAGAAACATCACCTACTGGAACTGGCATGAGATGCTGAACGACAGGTTCGCCGTTGTTTCTTGGGACATGCATTAGAGTTTCACTCAAACCAACTCCTGATTCTCCCTATATTTTTCTAAGTCCTTCCACTCCAGACCTCTTCCATAGCGTTTGTTAGAGCACAAAATAAACTTCTTTGCATATGCGAGAAACAAGATTATACCATGTCTAGATCGTTTTTTTGAGCTCTCAGCTACAAAAGAACATTGACCTAAGCCTTACCAACCGCCATCATCCATCCAGCACATCCCTGACTTACAAAATATTTGATGTCAACCTCACAAGGGACTCGCCATTCCCAAGTGTATTACCTGTAGTATCTGCCCTGCAGTGCTGGGGCTTTTATTATGTTGTTCTGTGCTCAACTACCTTGTTTTACCACTGTGAACCGAAATATGTAAAAATCCCAAAATATCTGGATTGTACACTGTAACGTAGATATCTGCAGGCACGTACATAAATATTTGTAAGCATGGGGTCAGAGTCGCCAGTGCCCCCTCCCCCCGGTTTTGATACTTCCAGCAGTTCATAGTGCAAAATAATTTGAGTGTCTTTGCGTTTATTTCTTGGGGCTGGGTCTTATTTATGTCGCTAAGTTTTTCCCTACCAGGTTTGAGCAGAACCACGATGATGGTCAATGCTACCAAGGCATGTTGGATATAGTAGCTAGAACCATTGTTTGGAAGTGGTCTTGAGGAGACTTGCAGACATGTGGTCTTTAGTTTTCTGCAAGCTCATACATTTGACACTTGTCAACTTTCCCTTCGATGAAAAGCATTTTTCGGAGAAAGAGGACATGAATCATTAAAAGCATTAATAATAACAGGCCTCCCGTTAGGGTAATGTGTTTAGGCAAACTTCAGGATGTACTCCAAAGGCATAGGCCTCCAACACAGTCACAACAGTTGTAGTTCAACCCCAGGTAATGGATGCCATTGTGTGGGTGCCAGTGGGCCACGAGAGGTGTGTGCACACAACCTCATCAAAAACTTCTTTAATCCCCACACTTTTCCTTTGGGGCTCAAACTAAAGGTATTCCTAGAGAATTGATGAAAATAATCCTCGTCAAGTGGGTCAGTCATAATATTCTGCAGGGTACTCTTTAATTTTCAAGCACTTCCCCCTGGTTAGACATTTTAGATTAGTGTGTTTAGGAAGGAAAGGGTTCAAGTAAAATAAAGTGTTTCTTCTGCAGTTGATTCCAAAATAAAAATGATATTTCCCATTTTCTGTGCATTTTCATTTTCCAGTGCATTTGTTCAGATGCTTTCTGATGGTCCATCTTTGAATTGTAGTTTTGAGGGAAGGTCGGTGGATCCCGAAACACGCTAGTGCGAAAATAGACACATTAGTGATGTACTCATTCCAGTACCTTTCTTTCCATTATTAATACATTGCATTTCTGCTTCCTAAATTCCAAGAGACATGCTATAGACCCCTGTGAGTAAAAACAGCAACAACAAAAAAGAAAGTGGTGTTCTTTGGAAACTTACTGGGAATATTAGTGGGATATCATTCCAGGATTGCTATGATCATGACATTTCAGGACAGGAAAGAATGCTTCCGACTTCCCTTTTGATTGCTTGAGGTGAAAGTCTGGGGATTCTTCACCTTCATCAGGGTCAAGTGGAAAAAAAATCCCGGCTCTCGAAATTCAGTGACCTGAGCCTACACATATATTTGTCCTCAGAAAATGCAAGAAGCCACGTGATTGGTATTGTTCCAACAGAATCACATAACCTTTTAGTGGATCCGATCTGCCAACTTTGAAAATATTTTTACTGTGAGATAGGAGGGGGCTGGGATCTAGGTCGAAGGCAGTTCTTTAAGCCCATCACACCTGGCCAGCTACGGAAGGGGCATGGCTTAGAGCTCAAGACCCTCCCATCTTCCATCAGAAACAAATAACAAAGACTCCTGAGACTGCCAGTGTTCTCATAGTGAGGTTGCAAAATGCCTGATGGATGCCAGCAGTGCATAGCCTCTAGACACAAACTGGAAACTCACTCTTTAGGGGTTTGCAGCTCACTCTGTGCACACCATGTGACATCAGCTCTCCGCAGGGAGACCGTGTGAAGAGAGCCGATATTGTGTGACAGTTGGTGGCGCTGTATGAGTTGGCAGGTCTGATGAATACCACTTGCAGAGATACTGCCGTCCCACAAATCAGTGGAAATTGAGTGACAAGAAAGACTATTCCCATTTTTTTTAAAAATAAAAAATCTCTAATTTTTTTTAAAAAAAAGCAAAATAATACAGATTTTAGTACATACAGTACCTTTGCTGCCATAGGTGCACCCAGTACATCTCACCAATCTGCATTTTTTTATTCAAAAGCAATCCATAATATTTGCACCAGTGTGCTCATATCTTACAGTGTTTACAGGGACAACCGCTAGCTCTGTCTATTTAGCTATCACCGAGGTCAATACTCTTCCTATTGTTAGCCAGTATTTAGTAATTATAGAGCATTTCCAAATTATGTGGAAAAAATCAGAGTTGTAATCTGCAGAAGCAGGAAAGGACTGAAAGCATTTCCCGCATGATATTCACATACCTTGCCTTCAGCACTGGCATGCTCCTTCTCCAATCCCTGATCCTGGTAGCCCAGGAGTGGGACTTAGGAGATAGGGTAAAGGAAATAAGGTGGTTTAGCAACTACCCTTGTGTTTCACTGTTGCAATTTACAGCGTGAAAACACAGTGGCAGCTGATTGCCCCGTTAGAACTTTCCGATAAAACGAAAATAATCGTGTCAACTACCAAAGATACAGAGTCTATTTCCATTAACTTTAAAAACTGTATGCAAGCTGTAGCCATCTGGATGGGCAAAAATAACCTCAGACTCAAGGGAGACATGACGGAGGTCTTGATCTTTGGCAGTGAACCATCCATTTGGACCAATTCCTGGTGGCCAGAAATGCTCGGTACATTACTCGCTCCTGCAGACATCACAAAAAACCTTGGAGTACAGGTAGACAAAAACCTGTCATTTTACCTTCAGGTCAATCATACGGTCTCGACCTGTTTCTGGGTGATCAGGACTCTCGGAAGGGGTTTCCTTATATCCTCTCCCGGCATGCAAGCAATAGGCTCTGGCACTGATCTTATAATGGATAAACTATTACAACGCGCTTTACTTGGACATCAACAAGACTGCGATAGCCAAGTTGCCGCCGTTTCAAAATGCGGTGGCAAGACTGGTCCTTGATATTCCAAAATATCAGTCAGTCTGGGCAGGGATATCCAAGCTCAATTGGCTACCTGTGAACAAACGCGTTATCTTTAAAGCTTTATGCATTGTTCACAAGGCATTGCATAACATTGGGCCTGGAGGTATTAAAGCCATGTTCCAATGGTATATTCCCTCCAGATAGATCCAATCTTCTAGCCATAACCGAGTAATTGTTCTTAAGTTCCGAAAGGCAAGGTTGGGAGGTAGAAAGGTTGGGAGGTAGAGCTCTCTCGGGGACGCGCCCAAGCTCTGGAACTCCCACCCCATTCCAACTTGAGCCCCCAGGCCTATACCTCATTCCGTAAGGCCTTAAAAACCTGTTTCTTCACTCTCTAATGGTGATCATTGATCCCTACTTCCGCCTTCCTTCCTTTTCTCAGAACTAACCCTTTTAGCGCTTTGGTGCCTCTGGGCACTGTTGTGCTTTATACATCTTTTTAATGTGTTTTAGTCTTCTTTCCCTGAATCCAGACATCTCTGGACATGATTTCTGGGAATGGGCAGCTCGGAAGTTTTGTGAAGCTTAAACAAAACTCTACAGCATGATGTTCCATCAATGATGGGCAAAACATCTGGCTCCAGGTTTGGGCAAATTTTAATTGAGCTGCCTTTGCAAATTTGATGAACTGCGTCCTTCGTCATGAAGTAAGAAATTCCCCAAATTTAATTCATTGTGATGGCTTAATTAAAAATTCAAACAGCCTCAGTAACTAGGGCCGAAGCAAAATGAGTGCATGTTTGCATTTGTTTATTCCTGTGAAAAGTTCCACATGCTTAGGGCAGGGGGTAAGTCTGCTAAAAACACGAAATCACCAAAATGCATTTTCACGAGCAAAGACCAGAATGACAGCACGATGTGACATCATTCAAGTGATAAACATATGGACATCATAATGATTCTTTTTTAAATTATTAGTATTAATATTAGTATTGGTGCCAGTATAATAACAATAATAAAAATAATAATAACAGAGATGACCTGCAATGTGCAGCATAGGTGGGGCAGGCACCCGCACACTCTCTTTCACACAGCACATACATACACACAGAGAGTCCGCCTCCCCCCGTTCAGATCTGAAGCCACCGAAGTCATCTGCGGCGTTCCTCAAGGCTCCTCGCTCAGTCCAACCCTCTTCAACGTCTACATGAGCCCCCTCGCAGACATCGCACGCCAGCACAACCTCAACATCATCTCCTACGCCGACGACACCCAGCTGATCCTCTCCCTCACCAACGGCCCCGCCACAGCCAGAGCCAACCTTCACGAAGGGATGAAAGAGGTAGCCGAATGGATGAAGAACAGCTGACTGAAACTGAACTCGGACAAGACGGAAGTCCTCATCCTGGGATCCTCACCCTCCGCCTGGGACGACTCCTGGTGGCCCCCCGCCCTAGGCAGCGCACCCAAACCAACAGACCACGCACGCAACCTGGGCTTCATCCTGGACTCCTCCCTCTCCATGACCAGACAAGTCAACGCCGTCTCCTCGTCGTGATTCAACATCCTGCGCATGCTACGTAAGATCTTTCGGTGGATCCCCACCGAGACCAGGAAGACGGTCACCCAGGCCCTCGTCACCAGCCGTCTGGACTACGGCAACTCCCTCTACGCCGGAACCACCGCCAAACTCCAGAAGAGACTCCAGCGGATCCAGAACGCCTCAGCACGACTCATCCTGGACATCCCCCACCGCAGCCACTTCTCCGGACACCTGAGAGACCTGCACTGGCTCCCGGTCAACAAGAGAATCACCTTCCGACTCCTCACCCACGCACACAAAGCCCTACACAACCAAGGCCCAGGATACCTCAACTGCCGCCTCAACTTCTACGCCCCCAAACGCCAGCTTCGATCGACCGGCCACGCCCTCGCTGCCGTCCCCCGCATCCGAAGAGCCACCATAGGGGCACGGTCCTTCTCCTACCTCGCCGCCAAGACATGGATTTCCCTACCGACTCACCTCCGCCTGACCCAGGACCACCTCGCCTTCAGGAAGCAACTCAAGACCTGGCTGTTCGAGCAGTAGCGGACCCCCCCTCCCCTTGCGCTTCGAGACCCTCTGGGTGAGTAGTGCGCTATATAAATGCTGTGATTGATTGATTGACTCACATCCAGCATATACACACCCATTCACAGCATGCATGCACGTGCGCACAAATACACACACATTCATACATACACGCACGCACCAAACATTTTTAAAAACGTAACCGAGCCACAGCAGTGATCTCAGGTGGAGGGAGGGAAGCATTTTTTGTTTCCTGTAGATTTTGGGAAAGGAAAGGATTGAAGGAAGTGGGAGTGGCTGCCCCCGCCCCACTCTGAGACCAGAGTTACTGATGGGCACTCAGTCCTGCGCACTTCAGGGGTTTTAAAACTGAAGCACCCAGGCACAAGGCAACGAGTGAAGCTCCCACTCGTCATGACAAGTGGGCCCACAGAAGACTTTGCCAGCTTGAGGGGGTCACCCACATCTTCAGCTTGGCAAATTTCGGCTCAGGCTGCAAGGGGCCTGCGCATTTAGCACATGTACTTCACCTGGCTTCTTTGACCTGAGCATGAACCTGACAGACACCCTTCCTGTGTCTGAAAAAGGTGGGAGGTGGGATCCTTACACCCTTAATGACCAGCCACACCTGATATTAAAAATAATAATAACAACAAGAATTATTCTTATTATTCATTGTAAGTACGTATACTTTTACTGAAGCACTTGGCCTTAGGAACGAAGCACCATTAAAAGAAAGAAAAAAAAACAAAATCAATCATACAGAGGCATCCCACAGAAGAAAATGGAACATGTGAGAGTAAGGGAGATGTAACTGCACAATAGAATACAAAAATGTTTGAAATACCATAGAGGTTTAATGGGAGGTCATCGCAAAGCTCGGACCCAAGGCTGGAGTGGCCGTAGCTGGCACCAGGTGTTTCCTGGGTGGGCTGGAGGCGTGGGGACGGTTTTCTGGCCATGAGGGAGGGGGTGGTTTTGTCACTGGGCGCTGGTTTTGCAGCAGTACTGCAATTTCGGCCCCCTGTAACAAAAGCGGGAGTGGCGCTTTTTACTAGCACCTTGCCACTCCATCCCACCCCCAGGACCGGTCGAACAGCAATCCGCCAGGGCTGGGTGCTGTTCCTAGTCCTGCCCTGCTTGGACCCCATCCCAACTGATCTTTTATGTTTGAACTGGCTAATCTGCATGAGCGAGGCACTTGATGGTAAAGGTCTGGCTGACCTTTAGTGCCCACCAGGCTAGCAGAAAAGTCGGACAGGTATAATAGACCATTTTGTGAGTTGAGCAGAGTGCTTCCAGATAAATCCTTTCTCTGATGGGCAAACGTTTCAGGCTTTGTCTCCTTTCCAAGACTTCGTGGCATTTGCTGAGACCATTAGCCAATCTTTTAGCCACATTCTGAAGTCACTGGAGCTTCGAATGGGCTGTTCTTGAGGACCTAGGTAGACTGCATTGCAGTAATCTAAATTATGCAGGTTCCCATCACCAGTCTAAACTTCTACGAGGGAAATCACCTGCGATGGGTACCCCTGCACATCGAATGTGGCTTCTGTGTGAGGGATTTCATGTTATTCAGTCTGACTGACTAACAATGAGCTAGATTTTCACTTGGTCACAGTCCGATGTATCATTCACAATATACTGTCAAAGTGCTAGTGTTCTACAGTACCAAGACATACATGCAAGTCTAGCTATGTGTTCATCTATACTAATATAATAAAGAGAGAGCCCAACCCTTTGAGGCGGGTAATCTCAGGAACCACAGCACCAATCACAACACCCAATACAGCGTTGGAAAGGGCAGTTGCAGCAGAAGGACATAGGCTATGCAGACGCCCACCATATACATTTAAAAGGTAAAAGAACCGTGCCAGCAAAGTAGTCCCTTGTGGGCGTGTCTGCGTTGTGCTGTGGGCGTGTGCTGGGGGCGTGATAAACGCGGTACGGTCTGCCCTTAATGCCATGTCCCATATCGTGTGCTAATCCCACCCTGCTCCCTTTAAATACCCCTGCACCCCATAATCATAACCCACCCTTACTCCTTAAAATACCCCAACACCTTTAAACACTAACCCTTCTTAACCCTACAAAAATACCCTGTACCCCCAAATCTATCCCTAAACCCCAAAAATACCCCTGTACCCCAAAACCCAAACCTAGCCCTGAACCCTATAAATACCCCTGTACCTCAAAACCTAAACCTACCCCTGAACTCTAAAATACCCCTGTACCCCAAAACCCAAACCTACCCCTGAACCCTAAAAATACCCCTGTACCCCAAACCTAGCCCTGAACCCTAAAAATATCACTGTACCCCAAAACCCAAACCTACTCCTGAACCCTAAAATACCCCTGTACCCCAAAACCCAAACCTACCCCAAAACCCAAACCTACCCCTGAACCCTAAAATACCCCTGTACCGCAAAACCCAAACCTAGCCCTGAACCCTTAAAATACCCCTGTACCCCAAAACCCAAACCTAGCCCTGAACCCTATAAATACCCCTGTACCTCAAAACCCAAACCTACCCCTGAACCCTAAAAATACCCCGGACCCCAAACCTAGCCCTGAACCCTAAAAATATCACTGTACCCCCAAACCTACTCCTGAACCCTAAAATACCCCTGTACCCCAAAACCCAAACCTACCCCTGATCCCTAAAATACCCCTGTACCCCAAACCCCAATCCTAGCCCTGAACCCTAAAAATACCCCTGTACCCCAAAACCCAAACCTAGCCCTGAACCCTTAAAATACCCCTGTATCCCAAAACCCAAACCTACCCCATAACCCTCAAAATACCCCTATACCCCAAAACCCAAACCTAGCCCTGAACCCTAAAAATACCCCTGTATCTCAAAACCAATACCTATCCCTAAACCCTAAAACTACCCCTGTACCCCATAACCCAAAACTATATCTGAACCCTTAAAATACCCAAACACCCCAAAACATATACCTCAGTACCCCAAAACCTATACCCATACTTACCATATCCAAACATAAAAAAAAACATGCTTTTACCATTCATGCATTTACAACGAATTTTGTTGTAAATGTATGCGTGGTAAAAGCATATAAAATGTAATGCCATGCGTTTTAATGGCATTGCGGAGTCATGGTACTTTCGTAATGAACGTATGCGGAGTGATGGTATGCGAAAAAGAAAGTTGCGGAATAATGGGCGTTTACCCTCCCCCGGTAAGTACATTGGTGGCACGGCGGCCCACATCTCCAGCAACATACTCATATTTTTTCACCACCCATTTGAAACATGCACTGGTCTCTCTCATTGATGGCCAGCATCGACATTCACTTTTAGACACACCTCACGCCACAAGTTCTAGAATTGCGAACTTTAAAGCTGGGGAGCTACGTTCGAATCTCGGCATCAGCTCAACATCCTGTGATTCCAGGCAAATCGCTTTGTCTCCCCGTGCCTACCACAAATGAATGTGTTCTTCTGTAATGTAAATTGTGCTCATGCCATATTGTTGAGTTCGCGCTATATAATATTGCAAGGAAAAAAAAAGTAGGGAAACTCGAGTTCACACACTACTGAACGCGCACTCTTAAGTGCATCAGCAGTGCACTGGGAATCGAAGCGTTTCACAGGTCTGTCACAGATAGGAAATGCTATCAAAACGAAATCCTACAAAACAATATACTACTGGCCGGCATCAATTCATACCCGGACAACATCGGGACGGGCTGCTAGTACATCAATAAATGTGAAAAGGAGCATTCTCATGAAGTATGCCTCACTGCAGCAGTTTGACATTTGTCCATGTCTCCGGCCTAAAATCAAGCCCACTGATGTTGACATTTCCAATGTTAGCCATACGAAATAACAAGAGATGCGTACATGTGCTATCTCACGCCACACTCACACCTTACTTACCTGTCTTTTCTCCCAGGTAACTCTGGCTATCCAGAGATAGGTAGAGTGACCATTCAACTATACCCACATAAGGACGCCCAATAGCACTGAGTATAGCTTTGGCTTACTGAAGAGACATTTTAGATAGGTTCATTAAACTGCTACTGCACCTGCACATTCCCCAGATTCAAGTATGTGAAACCATAATGGCCTGTTGCATCTTTCATGCCATTGCAGTACTGTTTCAAGAGCCCATGTCAGGGGAGGTGGAGGATCGAACTGGAATCACTGGTGATGAGGATGAACCTGTACAGGATGGACTGGGCAGACAAAGCATTGATGAAAATGCTGCAGGCATACTTGATGAGATCATCACCCATCATTTCTGATATCCAGCATGCAACAATAACTTAAGCAAAACCAAACACTACTATGGTAACTTTGAGCAGGTCCACTGTGGATCATGTGTACATTAGGTTCCGCTACATGACTGATTGCAAGTTTCCACATCTTTATTTCTTAATTGGATCCTGAAAAGGATGTCAAAACTACTCTACGGTTGAACTTCTGCTAACTTACACCAATTAGCCCTGTCATGCATTTCAACCAAACCCCCAATTGACTCTGATCCCTGGCAGCCTCCAGATCTGCCCCCACCCCTACCCTCCATAGACAGACCCGAAACCTACACTATGCTAACACTACCTCTAGATACCCAGCTAAACAGCTGCACACACCTGTCATGAATGCTTGAGTTGTGTAGATCCAGGGGGCACAATACAAATTCCAATGCACCAAAACCCACTTACACAACACCATCTGCCCACACCATCTTTTAGAATGCACAGATAGGTGCGACAAATAAATGGGAGACGAGAGAGAGAGAGAGGGACAAAGAAGAAACACTAGTTCTTGGTTTCTGCCGATAAGGACAGCCAAGGAAGGTCTAGCTATACCCTTTTATTTCAGATTGACGAGGGCTCTATTAGCAGATTGCCAGAAATCCAAACGTCTTTACTTAATTAAAATGGTTAGCTATTACTAGTCACCTGAATAATTACTATCCAAGAATATACTGCTGCGTTGGAGAATTGATCATGTGATACGCGTCCTAGAAAAAATAACATTACGTTTTAATTCATGTGTTAAAATACTAATTTACCATTATTATTGGAAGGGTTACCTGAGTCAGTTTCAGTTTCAGTTTATAAACTGTATTCGATTGTTTTTAAAAAACATCATAAAAGTATACAATTAAAACATTGTACATTCAAAAATACATTCAAAAAATACAACACCAGGGGGGGTACATATCATATTGTTGGGCAAGAAAATTTTAGCATAAAATGTAGGAATTACTGGACATAAATTAAAGGGAAAACCATATTTAGTCTTGCTGTGATAGATTTCAAAATAAAAGTGGCAGTAAAGAAACATAAATCTGGGCTCGCAAGTGAGAATAATAACCTCATTGCATTTCCTGTGGTGTACGTAGAATATTTCATAAACATAGGTTTAAGATAGCGAATACGCTGAGCTTTGTACAAAGGACAGAGTAGGAGAAAGTGCGGTGTGCTTTGTTTAGTTAAACCATCCCACGGACAAGGGGTAACCGAGTAACATTTCATTGTGGGGAAGGCAACCAGGTTATGTGCTATGCCTAGTCTCAGTCTTGAAAGTACAAATTGATGAGACCGTCTATATATAACATTAAGGTACATGGGTATACCAGGACTGTCTTCTTTCAAAGAATAATAGAAAACATGGGTAGAATACTCTTTAGTTGTAATTTTCCGCAGATCAGATTTGACCCGCAAAAATTCATTTTTGACTTCCTGTTTGGTCAGAGAATTCATACAAGTAGGGTCATTACACACATCCATATCAAACAGATCCTTAACAGTTGAAATCACATATTTTAGCCAAGGAATATTGGTAACTTTTTCCAGAAGTAAACAGTCCTTAATGATGTCTTTAGTAAAGGCAGTCTCCGTCTTGGTAAAAATGGATTTCCAGACCAACAGTGGCCTTAGTCCGGTTAGATCAGATAAGTAGTCCAGATCTAGTTCCATGTGTGTTAAAACAGTGGAAGCCGAAGATGGAAGGCAGAGCAACCGTTTGAGGAACATATTTTCCATAATTTGCAGGGCCCTTACATTGCAATGTCCCCAAACCCCAGAACCGTACAATGCTACCTATGTACATCTGTGCTTGTAAATATTCAACATATCTACAATACGGCGGCTTCCCACTTTAGAGGCAAAGCGGAAGACGCCTAGAGATGCTTTCCCCATTCTAGCTTTAACATTTGTCTGCTCTGGAACCCAGGAACCTCTGTTATTAAAAGTAACGCCCAGATAACAGAAATTGGCAACAGTCTCAATATGGTTTTCCTTAAAATAAAAAGGTTTAAGATGTTTTAACTTTTTGCCACACACCATAACAAAGGTTTTGGAGTTATTGATTTTAAGTTTCTTCCCCTGGATAAAATCATAAAACCCATTCATCAATTTTTGGAGGCCTATAGGGGTCCTGGAAAGTAAAACAGTGTCATCGGCATATAGTAATACCGGTATGGGAAGACCTCCTACTTGGGGGGCATCGGCTTGGATTTGCTTTAAATCTTGCTCAACTGAATTAATAAAGAGCGAGAAAAGCAACGGGGCCAAAACACATCCCTGTCGGATGCCAGATCTTACCTTGATCTTTCGTGTACACTCCCCCGCTGGACCATAATGAATTTGGGCCGATAGGTTGGAATAAAGTCTGGCTAAAAAGTGAATAATATCAGGGGGGCCCCCATGCCCAATAAAGTTGACCATAACAAAGCGTGGTCAACCAGATCGAAGGCGCTAGAAAGATCCGCAAAACACAGGTATAGTGATCCCGGTTTGGCCTTGGTGTATTTACCAATTAGAAGGTTCAGGTTAATACATTGTTCTATAGTACCAAGGCCCTTTCTAAAGCCATATTGGGATGGGGCGAGGATATGGTTATCTGTGGCCCAGTCTTCCAATCGTGTTAACAAGACCCTATTCAAGATTTTTAATGAGGAATCCAGAAGGGAGATAGGGCGGTAGTTCTTGGCCTCTCCTCTATCCCCCTTCTTGTAGATTGGAATTATAATGGATTCACCCCAGCTTGGGGGAGTCTTGTTATCCACAGCGGCATTAAATGCTATGGTTAATAATGGACTCCAGAGGGCCAGATCATGTTTATAAAGATCAATTGGCACCCCATCAGGGCCAGGTGCCTTTCCCCCTTTACTATTCTTTATTGCCATATCCACCTCATGTGTCGTGATTCTCAGGGGTTCAACTGGAGTGATAAGATTGTTACAGAAATTATCATTAGACTCTCCAGTTGGATCAAAAATCCCTGTGAAGTGTAAAACCCAGCTATCTTCGCTTACTTGGGCGGTAAGGACTGGAAATTCATCCTTTTGGAGGAATGGACTGTTAATGGTGCTCCAGAACAGCTTGCTGTCCCGGAGGGCTGCAGCTTTATTCAGATCTGCCCAGGCTAGTTCTCTTAGCTCTTGTTTCCTGAGTTTCAATTTATTTATTTATTTATTTATTTTTAATATTTATAAAGCGCAGCATATACCCTAGGGCGTCTTGGCGCTAAATTCAAAATTCAATATTATAATTGGCCCTCAAGAGTTTAACTGTTTCCCTATCTCTAGGATTGATGGAAAGGGCAAGCTTAAGGGCTTTTAACGCCTTAGTGCACGCCTGATTGAACCAACCCAGTGTTTCCCGTTTAATTGGGGCCTTCTTTGTAGTAAGGGTTTGCTTGATTATGGTACCCAATTTCTCGAAATTATTTACGATATAATCAGGTGGGGCATCGGTTTCAAGACAACAAAGTATCACTTTTAAACCGGCTTTCACAACACTACGGTGTAAATTCTCGGATTTTTCCCCGCACCACTTAATGCGTATCCCATTTGGCCTGCATGGGATAATGTCATCAACAACCCTGCCGGAAAATACCTTCCTAGTAATCTCACAGAAGATGGACATTATTTGTGCATTGTGGTCACTCAGTCCAAGGTCCAGGATATGCGGGACCGTACAATGCGGAACTATCCGGGTGGAGATGAGCAGAAAATCAATAATAGAAACAGTATTCCTCCCCGTAAAAGTAGGGGCCAAATTACCCTCGTTGTCAGGGGCATGTTGGTGGATAGACACATCATACTTTAGCATCAGGTTGTTAAGGGAAGTACCGTAGGGGGAGTGTAGAAAATGTAATGAATACTCCCCATTATCCCCATCATATCTGCATGCAGTTGTATAAGAGAGAGGGCAAGTTCTGATGTTAAAGTCTCCCCCCCAAATAATATCATAGGATATGGCCGATTTATAGAGAATTGAGTCTATAACAGTTTCAAGTTCATCCACGACAGTGGTACTGGAAGGGTCAAAGATGTTATTATAGTGGTTAATCAATAGAATATTTCTACCCCTGCTAACCGTTATTTCCAGTATCTGCGAATGGAACCCTACTAAATGACTTTTTCTTACATGTATAGGGAGGTGTACAGATAGTAAAATCAGTAGTCTGCCTTTAGCCCTCCCCATAACAGACTCTACAGCATTACAATTGTAAGAGACAAAACCATCATAGTGAATATCTTCCACTGACCATGTTTCTTGTAGACACAAAATGTCAAAGTCCATGATGTGCTCTCTCCAGCCGAGGGCTGTAACTTTTTGCCGCCACCCTGCAATATTCCAACTCGCCATTGAATATCCTTTTAGGCTAGGGGCCTGTACCATATCAGTGGGGATAGCTGTGATGGAAGAAGTTGCATGGCCCACATCGGTGGGAGCCTGTACCATATCAGTGGGGGTAGCTGTGATGGAGGGAGTTACATAGCCCACATCGGTAGGACCCATGACATGAGGTACAGGAAGAGCTGCCTTCAGGACAACAGATGGAATAGATGGCGAATTAGAAGCGGTTTCCATGCATTGGGTCGGTGGTTTGACAGTAGATGGAACTTCACTCACTGTTAACTGTGGCAAGAGTCAACTCCGGGGAAGGGGAAACAGGGGGTAGTCAGTCAACTCCCTCCAGACCTTCTAAGCAACCAAAGTGATTATAATCCGTAAAGGGGTGGAATTGGGGCGCGTATTGGGGTTGTCTAGGTGGTCTGGTATCATAAGGTTGCTGCCTGCCCCTATGTTCCACAACAGTCCAGTCCCCTCTTCTCGATTGGTGGTAATTATTGGTTGGTGGGAAGAAGTAGGAAACTGGAAGGGTCTGGATGGTGGAATCGAAAGATCTGTTGAAGCCTGCACATATATGGGATACCGTACGGGGGTCTCTAAAGCTAACGGTTATGCAGTCTCCGTTGATGATTTTGGGAGTCTTACCAACCCAGGGGACCCTCCTGACCATGATGATTTCGTTATGTAAATGGGTCGGGAGGGGTCTATTCCAATTAAGCCATTTGATTATCTTGCTTTTCAAGGAACTGAAAGTTTCTGTCTCCCCTTTTTCTAATGGTGGTGCTCCAGCTAGGATAACTGTGAACCGGTTAGCTTCAGGTGGGAGATCAGGCCGTCTAGGTCTAGGGGTATTGTGTTCCTTAACCGGGGATCCCTGGTTTACCTCATCCATGTGAACTGGGGGATTAGATTGACTGGCTTGATGACTCGCCACATGCTCGGCGGTTGTATTGCTGGGCATGGAAGGGGTCGGTAGACAGTTAATTAATGAGGGAATAGTAGGTTGATTCGGATTTGGAGGTAGAGGGACCAGAGGAGTTGGGGCAATGGGAGGGGTGTTTTGACATTGGGGCTTACTAAGAGTTGCTAGGATCGAGGCAGTGGTTTTCTCTATGTTGGATATTCTAGAATTTAACCTATCCAATTTTGCCTCTAGTGGTGATATAATTGATTTAAGTAAGGCCACAGCCCACTCCATGGACACCTCTCTCCCAGGGGGAGTAACTTCTTGGGGGTTGGTAATCTGGGGTGGCTCGCCCCGCACTTTGGCTGATTTTACAGATCTTCCCGTTTTGGTTTCTTTTTTGTTATACACTCTTTTCCGTTTCCTAATTGCGCCTTCTCTCTCCCCTTGGCTCTTAGATTGAATAATACTCTCTTCATGGTGAGACGAAAGAGAGACATTATTGCTTTCGGGGACATAATTAATATCCGCGACAGTGTCAATTATGGTAGCCAAGGTGTCAGGGTCTTCTCTTGGCGGGGGTGTTACCTCCAAGATAGCAGATTGTTCACTATTTCTGTTAGGTGTTTTGGCATTAGCAAGAGGCCCTATGGATGAGCGTTTAAGAGAGATAAGTTCGGTTGATAGGCGTTTTTCCAGGATGACAATTTCCTTGTCTATGATATTGTTGGCCCACTTTTTTTCCATACCTCCAGCAGTTGAGAGACTTCCAGTTAGCGATGATTTGATCCTGGTATCTCTACCAGCCATGACCCCGATAGCAAGAGGGGGCTTACACAGGTTAGAGGGGTAGCCCGGTCCGGTCACTCCCGGTCACGAACGGGCACAAACGGGCCCGCTCTTCGCCCGCTTCCTCGTCCGCGCGCGTCCCGCGTACGCGTTCAAGGCGGGGTTAAAATAGAGGAGGAGGGAAGGGGGCGGGAAGAGGAACCAGGTGCGCGCGGTGGACGGCGCAAGCACTTCTGGACCTCGCAGTCCCGCTCCCTATGCAGGTGACGTTTCAAACACTCCCCCAGCCGAGGTGACCGAGCCGAAATGCTCCCAGGTCACAAGGAAGATCAGGCAAAGGGCTCCGCTGCAGTTATTTCCCCAAAGGCGGCCACAAGCACAGTTCAAAGATCCTCACGCTGCACGAGCGGCTCCCGCGCCAGCGGGGGCCGCGAGGAGTTTAAAAGCCTTCCAGGGAGGTCGGAGGGAGAAGGGGGCGGGAAGAGGAACCAGGTGCGCGCGGTGGACGGCGCAAGCACTTCTGGACCTCGCAGTCCCGCTCCCTATGCAGGTGACGTTTCAAACACTCCCCCAGCCGAGGTGACCGAGCCGAAATGCTCCCAGGTTAGAAGGAAGATCAGGCAAAGGGCTCCGCTGCAGTTATTTCCCCAAAGGCGGCCACAAGCACAGTTCAAAGATACTCACGCTGCACGAGCGGCCCCCGCGCCAGCGGGGGCCGCGAGGAGTTTAAAAGCCTTCCAGGGAGGTCGGAGGGAGAAGGGGGCGGGAAGAGGAACCAGGTGCGCGCGGTGGACGGCGCAAGCACTTCTGGACCTCGCAGTCCCGCTCCCTATGCAGGTGACGTTTCAAACACTCCCCCAGCCGAGGTGACCGAGCCGAAATGCTCCCAGGTCACAAGGAAGATCAGGCAAAGGGCTCCGCTGCAGTTATTTCCCCAAAGGCGGCCACAAGCACAGTTCAAAGATCCTCACGCTGCACGAGCGGCACCCGCGCCAGCGGGGGCCGCGAGGAGTTTAAAAGCCTTCCAGGGAGGTCGGAGGGAGAAGGGGGCGGGAAGAGGAACCAGGTACGCGCGGTGGACGGTGCAAGCACTTCTGGACCTCGCAGTCCCGCTCCCTATGCAGGTGACGTTTCAAACACTCCCCCAGCCGAGGTGACCGAGCCGAAATGCTCCCAGGTCACAAGGAAGATCAGGCAAAGGGCTCCGCTGCAGTTATTTCCCCAAAGGCGTCCACAAGCACAGTTCAAAGATCCTCACGCTGCACGAGAGGCACCCCTGAGTCAGTACCTTAACCGCAACACTAGTTGCCTTCACTTGAGTTCCAGGAATTGTATCGAGAAAACACTACCTATTACAAACTCTACACAGAGAGCAGAATGATGAGAACAAATTCCAAGTTGTGCCCTTAGAAGTTAATCATCTGTAAAATTGCCTCAAAAACTTAGATGCAAAGCTTTTGTGCATCAAGACCATGAGAAGGAAAGAATGGAGAGAATACCAGAGGTGAGGGAGTCCCATTGTTGAAAGTGAATTCAGAAAGAGTCCAGCCAATCATCCACCTAGGAGGCTAAAGGGTAACGCATAACTTTTTTGAACACCTACTGAATTCTGTCTGGCCATCTGTCTGAGGATGGTAACTAGGTGACAATTGAACCTTGAGAGACAAACTGTGATTCCCCTATCAGAAATAACAATTGAGGGAAGACAATGAGGTTGAACTACATTTTGCAAGAAATGAGAAGCAACATCTCAAATAGTAGTAATTCCTTTTAAAGGAACAAAAGTTCGCCATTCTAGAAATTGATCCACTACCAGCAAAATTGTGTTAAACCTCTTTTTACTTTAGGCAGCTCCACTATAAAATCCAATAAAACAGTATGCCATGGGTAGGAGGCACAGGTAATGGTTGTAGTAAACCTACTGGTCATCAATATGAACTCTTACATTGTTGCAGATACATAACACGTGGCTGCAAACTCCTTTGCATTTTTAGACATGGTTGTCACAAAAAACACCGGTTTTGTAGCTGAATAGTTTTACTTTCACCGGGATGACCAGCCAATGCAGATGAATGACACCATTTCAATGTGTTCTTTTTTAAACTTTTAACAGATATATGCACTTTTCCATGGCTCATTTAATTTCTATCAACCATATTTCCTCCTTGAGCCTTTATCCACTCTCTATTCTGAGACTGATATCTGATATGCCTTTGATAGCTCCTGTTAGAAATCCACTGATAAATTCTAAATAATTTCATCACGAGGTATAATCCGTGGTAGTACAGGAGGCATCTCATCAGCTACATAACTGCTGTGCAATTACTTATCAGCCTTACTATTCTTACACCCCGGTCTAAATCAAATTACAAAATCTAAGTCACCAAAATTTAAGTCCACCATAACTGTCATGCTGAAAATGGCTATGTAGATTTGGTTGATGAACAATTATCATATAGTGTCTCCACTTTTTAAGGGCAGCTAAATTGGCCAATGGTTCCTTTCAGCAGCTGAATAATTGTGCTCAGCAGGAGATCGTTTTCAGAAAGCCACTGGATGTAACTATCCTGTATTCACATCTCTTTGAGACAAAACCCCCCCAATTCCACCTTCGAGGCATCGGCCTCAACCAAAAACAGTCTAATAGAGTTTGGATGATGAAGAATGGGAGCAATTGTAGAACTGTTGTTTAAATGGTAAAAAGCTTATTCACTCCAAACAAAATTGTACACCTTTTTACAGTAATTTAGTTTTAAGAGTAACTAGGGTGGAAAGTTTATAAAGCATCTATAAAAAATGTGGAAATCACTTAAAACATTGGACTTCTTTTAGAGATTCAACTTGACTGATAAACTCTCATGGGAGTTCATTTAGGCTCCATATCCTTTCCTGACACTGCTGTTTTTGAGCACCAATCTGTAAGATTAGACCTATAAATGAAGCGGATGTGCAAGGGCTTATTAACCACAAAAGATAGGACCTCATTTAGCGCTTCTCCGAAGCCATAGTAAAATGCCACTGTAGCGGCCACATCAGTCCAAGTTGATCATTGTTTAAGGTTCACCGTGAGGTTCCGTGACAATTGTAAGTGGTGATTTCGACTCGCACGAATATGGTCGAGTTTGGTATCTATGAACCGCAAATGACGAGTTTAGTAAGTGTGCGCAGTTTCGCTGTGCTAACTTAAACCGTTCGTTTGTTATGTGGGTTTTTCATCTGTACCCACGGGTTCCATCTTAGATACGGCATCCATTTTGTCTCTTGCCCTCAAGTAGTCAGCGAACGGACGATGTCCGCTTCGCGACCCTGGGACTCCCAAGATATTTGCGGAAGACACATGTTCTTTGTAAGTGTCTTTATGACGAGGGGGATGCTACTGTAAAGCAGATGGCGCCGCTCGAGGCTCATCTTGCCGCACGGACTTATTGTCTCAGCCGTGCATCTCATTAGGCACGTCCCTTTGATGCCTGTATCTCGTGTTTCCCGATACCTCCCCTTTTACACCCTTTCCGATCTCCCCACTGTCTCCGTCTTCCTCTACACCTGTCTTTGTTCCTATTTCGATCTGTTTTACTGCTGATTGGAATTTGCTAATGGTGGGAAGATGGGTTTTTACAGTTGGGAACCGCCAAATGTTTCCGCACTTATGTTCCGGACCTCGTGTGTTTCAAAGTGACCAAAGCGACCCCTCTGGGGGATAATGGTGAGAACCGGGTTGTAAACTTTTGTGTTCAATGTAACTCTATGGGTAAAAACTGTATAAAAGGAGCGATCCACAGAACCAATTTGAAGCAGTCTCCCCAAGTTGCACGTGGTGTACTTGTCGTGACTTCTGTGTTCCCTGCAGCAAATAAACCTTGAATCTTTGACGTCGAAGGAAGTGTCCCGTGTCTCTGTGATTCGTACGCCGGAGCAGGTTACCCACGAAGGTTTCAGGTGTTGTGCCCTGGCACCGCTGGGTCTCATAGAACCCAGTCCTTCAGTTGGCGCCCAATGTGGGGCTGCATCAGTGGTACCGGTCCAAGCCCGACGATCGTGAGGAACTTCGTGTGAAATCTCCGAGGGAAGGTGCACTCCGCTTCATCGATCCTGTTGTCGAAATAAGTGGCCCGAAGACTTTTCCCGCGAAGATTCCCGCCTCCGGACGGCTGCGACGGACTGCTGCCCTGACTGTAGACCTGTTTTGGCGCCTGGCGTAGACCTTGGTATAGCGAGACGATTGACGGGCCTTCCTGGTGACGCCATCGATTTTTGAGTTAAGTATTTGTGGGTCGCTCCCAGAGTTCTTGGTTGTTGACACTTTAGCGAGTGTTTTTGTTGTTAGCGCTGTGTGAGTGTTTTTGTCGGTGACACTTTGCTAGCGTACTTTGTTGTGTTGTTTGACGACTGCAGCCGCCAAAAACCGAGGGTTTTGTTCTTTGCTGGGACTTGGTAAATCCCGTAACCCTTGAAGTTTGTGAAACTCGGCTAGTGTGCAAGATGCCTGGTCGCAGTACTTTGTTTAGTTGTTTCAGACCTTGTGGTACGGATTCCCGACTGGAGGACTCGTGTCCGATACCTCCGGTTGGAACTCCCACTTATGAGCTCTATAGTAAACATGGGCTAGGCCCAATTACCTTTAACGATTACTGGATTAAATACACAAAGAAGGACGGCGACCTTCGCTGGCCACCTCATGGTAGCTTCGAGGCCCCGATCTTAGATAATCTAGAGATTAAATTGTTCGAAAGAAAGTCAAGGCCGGCCATGTTTGATGCCTTTCGGTTGTGGCGTAAAGAAGCCCGACAGAAAGAAATCAGACAGACTAAACGTAATCAGCGAGATAATGTTGCTACCATAGTGAAGAAAGCAGAGCAATTTCAGCGAGATAAGGAGGTTAAGGATAAGGAAGTATTTGATAGACTACAGCGTATGACCGTAGATAAATGTTATCCTGCTTTGCCTACGGAGTCGGAAAAGAAGGAAGAGCCAGTTGAGGATTCTTTAATGTCTTATCTTATGAAGTCACCACCTCCGTACGTACAGGGTACCGCAGCTCCTGTGGTCCCTGCCGTACCTATACTTCCGCCGATTCTTCCTCCGCCTGTTCCTCAACCTGCACCTGCCCTTCCGACTGTTCCTGCTCCTTTGCCTGTTGCTATCCCTACTGCTCCTCCGCTTCCATATACTCCTGCTCCCGGTACTGCTCCTGCTACTGCTCCTGCTACTGCTCCTGTTTTGTTAACTCCTGCTGTTGCTACTGTTTCTACTCCTTCTCTTGTTAGTCCTGTGTCTTATTCTTCTCCCTCTACTCGTAGTCGCAATTCTCCTCTTGCGGCTAGCTTCTTCCATTCGCTCGGACCTGTTCATGGGTCCGCTGGTTCTGATGGTCCTCAGAGACGTAGTCAGCTTCCCGGAAACAGAGAACGCGTTGCGCTATATAATATGGCGATGGGTTGGATGGTAAATCCTCTTAGATGTCCACCCCGTGTTGTCCTCGACACGTTTTGTCAATTCAATATACCAACCCAGAGATATGTGTTTAACGAAATGTGTAAGTTCCTTCATGATCCGATAGCGGCCGATGCGCCTGACGAGGTGCTCGCCGCTCTGTCTGATCTTCAGCTTCAGTTCGCAAATGGGCTGATAGTGGATACCAACGTTCGACGTGCTGTTGAGCGGTTGCTATCACTTCGTCCCGCTCCGATACCTCATGCATTGTTCGTTGAGGATATTGAAAAACAACCAGACGAGTCTGGCCAATATCCTATGCGTGAAGTTCCGCCGGTTTGGATACCAGCTGATCCTGCTGCTAACCCGGCGACAGTGGCGCATTTCCAGAGAGTGTGGATTCATCTCCCATGGAAACGATCGGAAGTGCTACAGGTGAAGCAATCTTTGCCTGATCCACGCAAAAATCCTACAGGGTATTATAAGGAACTATCGCAGCTCGTAGATGCTACGGTAATGAATCTTGCCGATATCGATATGTTGTTCGGCAATGTCGTACCGCAACCGGTATGGGCTAAGATTCGGCAGGAAAACCATCCGAATGAATTAGGTGGTGATTGGGCTGCCATTGTAGCGGCAGATGCCGGACAAGTGGCTGCTACTAAACCCGACCAGTTGATTACTGCTCTTCCCCAAAGAATAATAACATTAATGAAAACGCTTATGCCAGCTATGAGGGTAAACTGGGACAAATTGTCAGCCTGTAAGCAGAAGAAAGATGAGAGTGTTTCCGACTTCTTTACGAGGTTCGAGGAAGCATTCATTGACCATAGTGGACAGGATATGGGCACTGAGGGTGGTCAAAGATTGTTTGTGGATAAATTTGTTTCGAATTTATTGCCCGATTTGAGCAATAAGTTAAAGAATTCGGAAAGTGCATGGGCCGTTTCTACTTCGGCTCAGATATTGGCTACGGCGCAATATTATGAGAATAGGGAGAAAGAAGAGAACGACCGTGCTGACAAAAAGACGAAGGAATTGAAAACTAAAGTGTTGCTTCAACAAGCGTATCCTCTACGTTCGAATCAGAATAATTCACAACAGAATAGATTGCAGCCGCAATCAAATAGATCCCAAACTCGTAATGACTCCTCTTCCCAAAGATCCTCGTTAGGGTACAATCAATGTGCTTATTGTAGACAGGAGGGACACATTAAATTCAATTGCCCTGTTTTGAATGAACGTAATAGTGGTAACTCATCTAGAGGAGGTCGTGGTGCTTCACAGCAGGCATCACGTGGTAGAGGTCGTGGTGCTCAGAATGATCGCTCAGACAACTCATCCAATTCTAATAATTGTTTCGATCAACGTGGATCATCGCAAGGACGATCTGCGCAGTACAATGTAGACGATTATTACGTCGATCAGGGAACTGACGACAGTAATTACTAGGACAGCCAAAGACAAGGAGAGGGAGTGGTATCAGTTCCGGTTGATCAGAGAGGGCCTTACGTCGCAGTTGCTACATCGGGCGTCGTTGAGCCTTTTCTGTTGGACACTGGTGCAGCGAAAAGTTCTATCATGCATTCGAAACTCCCTGGCGCACCTTTGTCTGGCTTAACAAATGTTTCCGTTGGATTCTCTGGCGCCCCTGTTAGCAAACCAGTTTCACGCCCTTTGCCCCTTAAAATTGGGCCACGTGAGCTAGAAGCTCCGTTGATTTTGACTACAGGTTGTGGTGAAAATCTTTTGGGCCTGGATTTGCTTAAACGTTTGTATGCGACTTTGTATTGTTCTCCTGCGGGTGTAAAGCTTACGTTAGGAGAGAGGGTTGTCTCTCCCATGTATTTGTCTCTCGATAAGCTTCCACCGGAATTGAGTTCTCTTCCTGCGTCTTTGTGGGCAACAGGTCCAAATGATGTGGGCCTACTTGACATCTCCCCTTATGTTGTTCAGTTGAAATCTAATGTGCGTTTGCCACGTATTCCCCAATATCGTATCTCCCTTGATGGTGAACGAGCACTGTTGGCGATCATCTATGATTTGATCGAGAAAGACGTTATTGAGGAGACTCGGGGAAACGTGTGCAACAGCCCTGTGCTGCCCATTCTTAAACATACTGATCCTTCAAAACCGCCTGTTTATCGCTTTGTTATCGATTTACGGGAGGTGAATAAAATTGTGGTTCCTCAATTTCCCGTTGTGCCTGACATCACGGCGCTACTGACTCTGATTCCAGCTTCTGCATCATGGTTTTCGGTGATTGACTTGAAAAATGCGTTTTTCAGCATCCCGATTGCCGAGGGGAGCAGGGACCTTTTCGGTTTCTCTCTTGGTGGACGCAGCTTCCGGTTCAAGCGCGCTCCTCAGGGCTACTGTGAAAGTCCATCTATTTACAGCCAAGCCTTGAAGGGTCAACTGGATGCATTTAGGTTGCCGGTTGGTGCGGCTTTGATCCAATACGTCGACGACTTATTGGTGGCTGCTGATACTCAGGACATTTGCAAAATTGCTACAGTATCGTTGCTGCAACATCTCTGTGAGTTAAATCACAAGGTGTCACCTTCTAAACTCCAATATTGTTGTCAAGAAGTAACCTATTTAGGTCACTTATTGTCAAAGGAGGGAAGGAGATTGACCCCAGAGAGAATTGCAGCGATTGCGCGAATGGCTGTGCCAAAAACCCAAAGAGATGTGCGTGCCTTTCTAGGTATCACGTCGTACTGCAGGCAATGGATTCCTAATTTTTCATTGCTAGCGAAACCATTGGTGGCTCTTACGTGCAAGGATGTTTCAACTCCTTTACCATGGACGGAAGAATGTCAGAAAAGTTTTTCTGAACTGCGTGATTCATTGTGTTCGGCTCCTGTGTTAGGTACCCCTGACTACAGTAAGCCGTTTACGTTATATGTTCACGAGAGGGAAGGTTGTGCTTTGAGTGTCTTAACGCAACCTTTTGGTGGTAAGCAACGTCCATGTGCATATTTTTCCTCGACCTTGGACCCAGTAGCTAGAGCATTGCCGAGTTGTTTACGAGCAACAGCGGCAGCTGCGGTCTCCATCCGACAATCAGCAGGATTGGTCATGGATAATATGCTTACGGTGATGGTTCCGCATGCAGTCGATACTCTTTTGAATCGAACGAAAACTCAGCACTTGACGAGTGCGAGGTTGTCTGGGTACGAGTTGACGTTATTGGCAAGCCACATTCAAATAAAACGTTGTAATGTTTTGAACCCGGCAACTTTGTTACCAATTAGCACAGAGTCAGATGAAGTAGCAGAACATGATTGCTACTTGAGGACCGAAGAAGAAACAAAGGGTCGAGTGGACCTTAAAAACACCCCATTGGAAGATCCGGATGGCACTTTGTATGTGGATGGGTCATGTTTTAAGTTGCCGAATGGCGATGTGACTACTGCTTATGCTGTTGTAACGTTGAATACTGTTGTTGAGACTGCGAGGTTGAATCAGAATTCTGCCCAAGCTGCAGAATTGATTGCTCTCACTAGAGCATGTGTGTTAGCAAAAGGGAAACGTGTAAATGTGTTTACCGACAGCCAATACGCGTTTGGCGTCGCTCACAGTTTTGGACGATTGTGGAGAGAGAGAGGTTTCTTGACGTCGCATGGTACGAAGATTCAGCATGGCCAGCTTGTGAATGACCTTTTGGATGCATTGACTTTGCCTACGCAAGTTGCGATTGTTAAATGTAGTGCGCATCGGAAGGTGACGGATGATGTTGGTCGTGGTAATGCGTTTGCGGATGAGATTGCTAAGGAGACTGCCCGGAACCTTAGCACTCGAATGTATGTGACGAGTTCGGTTAGGTGGCCTACAGAATCGAGTAAGTGTGAGGACACTATCGAAAGTGTGAAAGCAATTCAGAATGAGGCTACCGACACTGAAAAGACGAAGTGGAAAGAAAGTACGGGAAAGTTGGATGCGAATGGTTGTTGGATTGATTTGTCTGATCAGAAAAGATGGATGTTGCCTGATGCGTATGTGCTGGCCGTTGTGACAATGGCACATGGGTTAGCACATATTAGCGCGAAAGGTATTTGTAAGTTGCTGTCTCCGGTGTGGAAGAATGATGGCATTACGAAATGTGCTGAACGTCTGGTGAAGAATTGTATGGTGTGTATGATGTACAATCCTGGCAAAGGAACCCCAACTCCTCCTGGCAGTTTTGCTCCCCCTTCATGTCCCTTTGAGACGATTCAATTGGACTTCATCCATATGGAGCGATGCAATAACCTGAAATACGTTTTAGTTGTGGTTTGCGCATTCTCCCGATGGATCGAGGCCTATCCTCTCAAAGACAATACTGCTTTGTCTACTGCGAAAATCCTACTGAAGGAATATTTTCCTCGGTATGGAATGCCTAGAGTCGTGTGGTCAGATAACGGAAGTGAGTTTGTTGGAAGTGTGATGAAGAGTGTGTGTAAGGGCCTTGGAATTAATCAGAAATTCCACAGCGCCAATCATCCCCAGTCAGCTGGATTGGTTGAAGGGTACAACGGCACCCTTAAACTAAAGTTAGCGAAGATTCAGGCTACGACTGGTCTTTCGTGGCCTGACGCTTTACCTTTAGCATTACTGTCAACTAGGGCGACTGTACACTCCCGAGTAGGGCTTAGTCCCTATGAAATAGTGTTCGGCCGTCCTGCGAATGTGTGGGGGGTTCCTAGGCCAGGAATGTTTTCTGATCTTGAGTACCCAATGTTGATCGATTATCTACATGACTTGACTGCTAAACTGAGGTTAATTCACCAACAGGTTTACGACGCATTGCCGACGCAGACGGAGGGTCCAGGCCACCAGCTCCAGCCCGGAGACTGGGTGGTGACGAGAAATTTTTCACGCAAGAACAACCTAGACCCGAGGTTTACCGGACCCTATCAAGTGCTCCTGGCCACGAGGACTGCCGTTCGTCTCGAGGGACGTAAGAATTGGGTGCATGCCACCCACACCAAAAGAGTCCCTATTCCTTTGCCGGCAGACCCGTGGGTAAGGAGAGGCATTGCGTCATCTGAAACAGAAACATTGCCGGCGTTTGTGCCTTTTAGCGACGCACAGCCTGTTGGAGAATCCTCATTGCAGCAGAAAGACACTGTCGAACATTTGGCATCACAAGACTCAAGACCAGAACACTCAACTGATCAGCAGGACGTTGTCCCTTCAACGGATCCTTTGTTTGACGAGCAGACACGTCCTGGGAAAACCCGATACTTTTTGCGATCTCGCACTAAGGACAAATAAAAAGATCTTGCCTTGCTGTATTGACAACTGCATTATCCCGTTTTCCGTGATCAGTTTTGAACCTTCGTATTACTGTAATTATTTCTGTATATATATTGAGCTTCATTCCTTGTACTTTTTGCTTCCACAGCTGAGAGACTTTGTTTTTGCATATATACATATTGTGCATTAAAGGCCGTAGGGCCGCGCGCGTACTTCCTTCTGGATAGTAGGTCTTGACGCTAGGTTAAAGGCCGTCGGTTCCTGGGAACTCCTAGGGATTGACTATTGCTACACAGAACGAAGTGCGTCAAGAAACGTTGCGGACGGTCGTAGGGAATGACATTCTCGAAGCTGAATGATTTGGAGGGAGCTCAGGTTCACAGATTCAAGCTGCAGCAACTCAGTCGTACCAAATGTTTTATATTCCAACTGTTTGTATTATTCCTGACTGCTTCTGCATTATTGGCGGGTGGGGTATATTATACGATGTCTTACTTCTTGCCTTCTGCTACACCTACTCCTACTCCTGATCCTAAACTTACCTCTACTGTTTCTCCCCATTCCTTTCACATGTTACCGGAACACGAACAGGCTAGACGTGTAGAATTCCGCAACAATTCCTTTATTCAGCTCCTTCATCAGCATCAGTTAGTGGTTAACACTACTAATTGTTGGGTGTGTGGGTTGATGCCGCATACTACGGATAAGGGAATTCCATATCTGGTGTTACCGTATAGTTCCCAAGGGTCAGCTCGAGCATTTCAAACAATGTTTCGAAGCGCACTGGGTTTCCACCCCATTCGAGAACCACGTTCCCCCTACTCTGGTCCTACCTCGTATCAAAAACCTTTGTCAATAGCAATAGAGGATTTAGATAGTGATATCTATGATCCCTCGCTTATTCCCGAAGAAGAGGTACAAGCCTATAGAGTCCTAAGTAGAGGTGAATATAGTGCGTTCACTAGCGAAAAGCAGCTTAAAAGCTCGCCTCCGATATGGGTCGTACCCCACACTGGTAATTTTTGTCTCATGGGTCGTGGTCGAAGATCGCAAGCCCGACTTGGAGCAAGTGCTTGCACTGAAAATTACATTCTGCCGATGTTCTCGTCCCCTGTGTTTCTGGCTGCCAAGGGTACATACTTTATCTGTTATGATCGAGCATATGCATGGTTGCCCGCTGACTTCATGGGCTCATGTTTCATTGCAAATTTGTTGCCTCCGACGTTCACTGTAGATGCCGATTATCATAAGACTAGAGTTGTACGAGGCGTAATTAGCGAAGAGGATACTGCCGGTCAAGAGGCAGGAGACTTTTTCAAGGGTTTCCTCCCGTTTTGGGGACCTATGGTCAATAGTAGGAACCTGAGACAGTTGACTCGAGTGGTAGAATCGACAGCTAATATTACTGCCAGTGCCCTTGATAATATCACCACAAAACTTCAGGCGGATAGACTTATGACGTTACAAAACCGTATGGTTTTAGATGTCATCTTAGCAGATCGAGGTGGGGTATGTAAGGTGATCCATTCGAGCTGCTGCATTTTCATTCCAGATAACGCTCCTACTGTCTATCAAGCCATCTCGAGGTTGCATAAGATCTCCGAATCCATTCACGTGGATGTAGGGGATTGGACGCTGCTTGGATGGTTTTGGGGCCTGATGTCGACTTGGGGTTGGAAGATTCTGATGATCATCGGAGTCGTTGTAGTGTTCCTGTTCACGTGTTGCCTTTGTGTGCAGTGTGGTCCTGCCTTATGTGGCCTCTGTGCTACAACGTGTATGAGACAACCATCTGTTACCAAGGGGACTCGGTTGGACAGAGCTATGCTGCAGCAACATCTCGATGGTCTGATGAATATCGAATATGATTCCGACTAGTGCTTGCCTACATGAGGGCAAAAGGAGCGTCTGAGGTTCCGTGACAATTGTAAGTGGTGATTTCGACTCGCACGAATATGGTCGAGTTTGGTATCTATGAACCGCAAATGACGAGTTTAGTAAGTGTGCGCAGTTTCGCTGTGCTAACTTAAACCGTTCGTTTGTTATGTGGGTTTTTCATCTGTACCCACGGGTTCCATCTTAGATACGGCATCCATTTTGTCTCTTGCCCTCAAGTAGTCAGCGAACGGACGATGTCCGCTTCGCGACCCTGGGACTCCCAAGATATTTGCGGAAGACACATGTTCTTTGTAAGTGTCTTTATGACGAGGGGGATGCTACTGTAAAGCAGATGGCGCCGCTCGAGGCTCATCTTGCCGCACAGACTTATTGTCTCAGCCGTGCATCTCATTAGGCACGTCCCTTTGATGCCTGTATCTCGTGTTTCCCGATACCTCCCCTTTTACACCCTTTCCGATCTCCCCACTGTCTCCGTCTTCCTCTACACCTGTCTTTGTTCCTATTTCGATCTGTTTTACTGCTGATTGGAATTTGCTAATGGTGGGAAGATGGGTTTTTACAGTTGGGAACCGCCAAATGTTTCCGCACTTATGTTCCGGACCTCGTGTGTTTCAAAGTGACCAAAGCGACCCCTCTGGGGGATAATGGTGAGAACCGGGTTGTAAACTTTTGTGTTCAATGTAACTCTATGGGTAAAAACTGTATAAAAGGAGCGATCCACAGAACCAATTTGAAGCAGTCTCCCCAAGTTGCACGTGGTGTACTTGTCGTGACTTCTGTGTTCCCTGCAGCAAATAAACCTTGAATCTTTGACGTCGAAGGAAGTGTCCCGTGTCTCTGTGATTCGTACGCCGGAGCAGGTTACCCACGAAGGTTTCAGGTGTTGTGCCCTGGCACCGCTGGGTCTCATAGAACCCAGTCCTTCAACCGGACTTTGACAAGGATGTGGGAAGAATCCAAGCAGTATAATGTATCCTGTCTTTTATGAGGATTATTGATGTTGTTCAGGAGCCAGTGCTCTTATTTATAGAAAGGCGAGAGTATGAATTTATAAATGAGTGAGATTTGGTCTTATGGGTATAGACGCTGTAATTAATAAATCAAGAAAATAATTATTTTTAGTCTAAAGCTATTTATAAACTGCACACAAGATTCCTTAAGTTATTGCCGGGTGTGTTTATTAAAAATGTAATTTTATTATAGAAAGCAATGTAGTTCGTTATTAAATCAGGTTAATTAGCAAGCACACTGACATAGGATCTCCTGTCAACAAAAAGTTCAAAGAGCTCTCAGAGAGCTTGCCAAAGCAGTAAATCACAAAGGTCTCAGAGCAACGATTCCAAAGCCAAAGAATCTAAAAGTCTAAGGTTTCAGACAGAGGAAATATCTCTGCTAGCAAAGTCTTGAAAAAATGAGCCTCATAAATTCTAAAAGTCTGGCTCATCTCCAGATCACATGTCTTTTTATAATGAGTTGGATACAGAAGGTACACTCATTTCATAACATGACACTACACTGAAGCAATGTTTCAATTTCAGTAGGCAATCAAACTATTAGTTTCTATGACATCCCTGCAACACCTACTTCCTATTACAAAAGCCTATTGCTTAGGGCAATGCACAATTAATTAAGAATCTGAGCTCACGGATTATTAAACATAGGAACAATAGCTTGCTTTAACTACAGTGCAGAGCTTCGGCCAAGCGGCCTTGACATTGTAACATTAAGACATCTATTCCACTTTCCTCCAGAGCAGATTAGATTTATACACAGAGACCATGGCTAAAGATGTATTTTAGTTCGATTTCTAAAAAGACAGAAAGACACATGCACATAGAAAGTTCATACACATAAAATAAACAGACCTCCGGGATTTCATACATGTCACAACTGCTATTACTGTAATTTGGGACTCAACAAAAGGCAAACCCTACATTTAGAGACTGAACAACAGCTAAAAATCAGAACTTGGATCAATTGCAATAGCAAATTTACCATCTATATGATTCTTTCTCCTTTCAACCTACCAATCATTGGTAGCACTGGCACAGTGAGACCCCTCTGAACCACAATTCCAGAACACTACAAGAACATTCACAAATGTGCAACTGGATACCTTTTAACTGATTGTTTTCATAATGTACACCCCCACAATAAATAATTTTTCTTTGCAGGAATAGAGGTCATTATCAAGCTCCATAGGAGTGGAAATCGGGAGCTCAGATTCTGCAGAAGAGAAAGTGAACCTCAGATATCACACTGTAAAGAATGGACTCAATAAGGATGCTGAAATGCATCACTGGTTTCTTTAGGAATAAAGAAGTTGCAATGCAGTATTGACTACATGAGGAATAACTTTGGCCTAGTCATAAATATGTAATGGCTTTCTTACCATTTTGGTTCAATTGATTGTTTTAACTCCAATGGTCACAAATGATTCCTTACACCAAGAGCAGTGGTGGGTTATTCTAGGGTACATAGTTCAGCTGTTCCAACATAATTAGTCTTACTCTTTCCTTACTCTTTCATAATATATCTCCCATGAGGCTGGTACTACCTGTATTGTTCAACTCCCTGAGGTGAGCTCTAATCCTTTCACAACTGGTGCCAATTGGAGACTCTTTCCAGCTCTATTTAAGTTTTCTATATGGTGTTAAACTTTACATTGATTACAAGCAACTCTCAGCCTGTCATATGCTAGTTCCATCACCTGCGTCACTTATTTTTATCCCTTTATTTTTTTCTCCTACTTTGTATTCAAAATCAATCCTTTTACTAACTCACATACTTTGGGTTTTCACTCCCTCAATTACAACTATTTTAAAAGAACACTGACATTTTCTGACTGCCCTAGGAGATAAGGTGTCTCCTTTCTCCAGAAACATTCCCCAATATTAAAGACGACAGCCTTTCTCCATTACGACTATTCTTCACCTCCAAGATGGTGACAACATGATTATCTTTGCCATTCTTCCTTCCCTTTTCTTTTCCCTTTCACCCTTTCTTCTTTATATTTTGTAATTAATATCATTTTTACTATCAGTCTTGAGAAAGCCCGAGGCCTGTGCACCGAGGAGGGGGGAAGCATGTGTTGGCTGTTTCTATGCATTACTCTGGAAGAACTATTCCGGACTATCAGAACAATAATAATAAAAAAGTATAAAAACTCTTGACCACTTTTTTTTACCCAAATGTAAATACTATAAATGCAGATGATCTAGTTTTCCAGCTCTGTCCTTCATCCAATCCAAGTCTCTTGTTTCAAAGGGTTAGGGGTTTCCCATTTGGACACCTGGATCCGATTGACTATCAACCATTAAACTAGGACGGATAACTATCGGGACGTATTACCCCTTTTTTCTTTACCTGCATAAAAAGAAACACTTTTTTCTTCAATAATTGTGAATGATTCTCAATACAGCAGGATTTGGCCTAGTTATGATAACTAATGCACTTAAATAAATAATTTAGTTCTTAAAATTGAAAACTCTTTTACATAATTGGATTTTGTAAATTATTTTGTATAATGAGATATGTATTTCGTATTTGTTGAATTGAGATGTAAATAAAGCTTTATGAAGGCTAGTGAAAAAGAATAAAAAAGGAGTATGAAATGATTTCTTGCATTTTGTGTCATAAACTGCGTGATGCTAAGCAAAGAGAGAAGCAATAGGGGTTAGATGTATAAGTGACTTGGTTGTGGGAGGCCTATTTACCACCATCAAAAGGGAGCCTTTAAATCTTCTCTAAAACTATGGTAAAATGCAGCTGCAGCGGCACCATCAATCCAAGTGTCTTCTGCCACCAATTGTTGGTAATAACTGGTGAACTTAATTGGACCCTTCTTTTTGGTGTATGGTGAATAAACCCGAAAGAACTGCTGATTGAGCATTGCTTGCCAAATATTGCTGTGAACTGTTATACAAAAATAACATAATTGTAAGGCCTGCGCCTTTGATTTAAAATCAGCGGGGTTGACCAGGGTAACCGTTTTTGCTGAGATATCATTATATAAACATTACTTTGACATGCTTGGTAGAAAAGTGCTGAGATTTAGATTAAAAAAATGTTAATTACATTGAGCCATAACTGAGTTAAAGTTATAAAGGTCTCCTGAAAACCTTTCAGCTGTGGCCATACCCGTAATAATGAAGGGGGGTGCAAAGAAAAGGCCAGCATCGAGCAACTTCCACCAGGACCTGGCTGAGTAGGTTGACTGGAGGAAGCTGCAGTATTCCACTTATGCAGGCAGCACCCAAAGGGTTTAACCCTACCTCCTTATTAATCTTACCAAGTGGGACGTCCTCTCTTGCCGAGCAATTTTAGGATCATCTTGTATCTTAGTTATCGCTTGTGCCATTGCCTGCAGGGTATTGACTTCAGACCCTATTTTGGGGGGTTAGCAACCTGCCATGACCTACATTCAGCGGTGTTAGGTACAGTGGTAGAAGTGGGCGGGGACGGAAGGGCACGGCGTGCCCCTACTTCTAAAAATAATTTCAGCACGTTCCCCTACTTCTTTCTTTGAAAAAAGCATCCCGGGACGGAGAGAATAGTCCTACTAAAAACTAGAACTTTTTTTTCAGCTTCCAGGGGCTGCTCGCACTTCTCTGTTGAACTCCAGAGGCTGCAGCAGCCCCTCCCTGAGCTCGCACAGACCGAGGGCGGACCCATTGTCATTCTGATTGAGGCTGATTATCCCCTTTGGAATGACAATGCGCCCGCCCGCTGCCTGCCTTTAGCATATGCCAGTGAGATCTGCATGAGGTGTCTCTGGTATCTGGGTGCAGGCCATGGCTCATTGTGCAACAAATATACGAGATGGGTCCGCAAATGTGTAGTCAATACTTTAAAACAATCCCGCTGGGGCGTGAGAGGTGCGCTGTGGACAGTGTAATCTGCTGTTTGGAAAACACAACCCTGACGTCGACGACGCGGAGGAGGCGAGGAAAAGCATTACATTCGATCAAGCTATTTTTAGGTCGAAGCCTGCGTTGCAGCGCATGCGCTGCTGCAGACAAAGACCTATTGTGAACAGGGGGATTTCAGTACTGCGTGAAACCACGCCCCCTTTTTCCATTGGCAGGCCTCGTGAAATGGAGGCCTGCCATTGGAACTTCCGTGTGTTTTGTTGATTTGTCCACTTTCGATCCCGCCTCCCGAGGACTGGGTGACCTGCTTTACGGCACCCTGACAAAATGTCCTTGTATATTGTCATGGCAACCGTCAAGCAGGCCACCGGGTCGGGAGGAGCCCCGCTAGGATTGGCCCAGTGCCGCCTACGTCACCGGAGGCAAGGGGGCGTCGCCAGGCAAATAGGAAGCTTGTCTTTAACGTTAGCACTTCCGGGTCGCATAGAACCTAATGCAGTGGCCGAACATATTTGGTGAGTTGTTGGACGTGAGAGGTGCCGTTGATCTGTAAGATGGTAAGAAGCTTGTCTTTAACGTTAGCACTTCCGGGTCGCATAGAACCTAATGCAGTGTCCGAACATATTTGGTGAGTTGTTGGACGTGGGAGGTGCCGTTGATCTGTAGGATGGTCTACGATTGGACCGCTGAACACACCTCAGCCAATCCTGATGCTACGCGCATAATTCTGATTAGCTGCGTCTTCCGCGCTGGCCATTCTTTTTCCGCGGCAGGCGTTGGTTTAGCTGGCTGGGTACGTCTGACGAGAGTGAGTCAGGGGTCCTGGCGGTGGCAGGCGTCCTTTACCTGCAGGCGGGTCCGGATAGGACTGCAGAAGGGAAACGGCTACGGGTGGTCAGAATGAGCGATTAATGCGTATTGGTGAAAAGACCAGTCTGTTTATGGTAGACAGGGCCTGGCTGGTGCCCATATCCTCAGGGTCCTGACTCGATAGGGACTGCCGTAGGAGGCTTGACATAGGTCGGCAGGATACGGGTCGGTTGATCTAGAACGTCAGGATATTTTTGACTTTTTCCCATTACTGCTGCATTAACTCCCTCGGTATGTTGAACTGCATGTTAGACTTCTGGGCATGAGTGATCACCATCCTATTTTTATCACTCAAACCTCTATTTTGTGTTTGACTGTTGTCCACTTGTCATATGAACTTCCCTATAATTCATGCCAAATTCAATTTGAACCGTAATGGTTTTACATGCAACTATTAACTTGCATGCAAGCTCGTAGCCTTTTGCAATTTAAAAGACGCACTATTCATGTGGTTGCACATATTGTGGATGCTTTCTGGGCTCCTAACGATTAGATGAAGTTGGTTTCTAATTTTCCAGAGACATGCACTGACCATTTTTTACATTGATTATTTTATCTAGATATTGGCAAAATAAATGCATTCCAAATTGTTACGTCAGGCTTTCAAGTTCTTTCATAACTTGACCACCATGATTCCAGTTATGCTAACTTTTTAAATTGGACTAACATAACTTCAGGTCAAATGGTGCTTCTTACCAAATGTGCACAAGAGGGTAAAAATGCAATCTTGCATTTGTTTACTCAATCCTTAGCTTAACTACCACTTGAGGTTCGCCAAGCTAAGCTAAACAAAAATGGCAAGCCCACTATTCATCGGAGCTCAAACTTCAATTTCTAGTAAAGTAATAATATAACAAAAATTGGTAAATGTAGGTTTCGCCTGTGTGATTTACAAATTCCTTTTTTGGGGGGGGGTAAGTTTTTTAAAGTTGGTGAGCAGTTGTGCAATATAAGTTAAAATAAATTCTAAAATAGTGTTATCACTTGTTTTTTGAGAAAGGCAATGTATTGTATCTGGTGGTTATGCAAAGTGGTCCTGTACCTTCGAGTGATCTTGTGAAAGCCAGAGTATCAATCTTTTTGGTAATTCCATTTAATATATTTTCATGCTTGTTCAGCAATAAAAGTTGGTTTCACTGAGTACATGATGCTTGGGATTATTATGTAAGTATTTGATTATGCCCAGCGATTTGTGTGCTAGCAATGTGTGGAGCCGATTTTCACCAAAAAGATTGACACTCTGACTTTCACAACATTACCCGAAGGTACAGGACCACTGTATATGCCCAAATACTGCACAATATATTGCCTTTCCCAAAAAACAAGTCCTAACACTTTTACGGAGTTTCTTTAACTTATATTGCACAACTGCTCACCAACTTAAGTTACCCAAACAATTTTTTTTAATTACATAGGCCCACTCACCTAATACTTTAGAGCAAAAACAGATTAAAATACCATTCCTATCTAGAAGAGCATATTTTACAAAACAAAATGAAAGTGTGAGAAGGGGAAAATATATTACCGGAATGAATTTGCATATTATATTGTCATTGGCCCAAGACTAAAAGTACAATTAAAACAAGCATTGGCATATCCAATAGGTCTCGCGTTTGGGACCTTATCAGTGTTTAGCCATGCAACAGTTGTTGTTGCACCAAGGATATTGTGCTGCATAACTAAATACTTATAAGGTTCCAAAAGCGAGACCTATTGGCTATGCCAATGCTTGTTATAGACAGTATACTTGTAAAAACACTTGTGGCTGTCAAAGGCGTGCCCGAGGGTGCTTGCTTCTTCTTATGCGTTTTATGGAATATATATTTTGCTGAGTGCTCTAAGCTGTGTTTTTATAAGTGTGTTTTGCTGCTCGGTACGTGATGTATTAAAGGGGAAATCCGGCAAATATTACATTAGGCTCAAAACCCAGCAGACGTAATTGAACAAGGGAACATCGTGGGATGCCTATTGTTGGGGATTGTTCGAAATACAGGTTTTGATAAAGAGAACGGGGTATTCCTTTAAACTGCCAGACCCCTTTAACTGGAGGACAACGTGATCTTAAGCCCTCCTCTGCGATCCTGTGGCCTTTAATGTGTGAGGCTCTGCTCAGGGGAGAAGCCAGAAAATCAAATTCCCCGAACTTTGAACTACACTTATAATGGCAAGCAGCACGTGATGAGAGTGTGCTTTGCACTCCCTAAAAGAGCGGCCTTCACTGCTCCATCCAACCAAGGGAGTAGTCAGAAAATTAGAATGCCCTCCATTTTGCAGTAAACCTTTGATGCACACCAAGCAAAATAAGTAAATGTGCCCATCCTCCTCTCGAAGAAGTGACGGGGGCAGGAGAAGGAGAAGTGAAGTGAAGGGACAGGAGAAGGAGAAATTAAGTGAAGGGACAGGAAAAGGAGAAGTGAAGTGAAGGGACAGAAGAAGGAGAAGGAGAAGTGACGGGGACAGGAGAAGGAGAAGTGACGGGGGCAGGAGCAGTGAACGGGGCAGAAGTGAAGGGACAGGAGAAGTGAAGGGACAGGAGAAGGAGAAGTGACGGGACAGGAGACGGAGAAGTGACGGGACAGGAGAAGTGCCGGGAGAAGTGACGGGAGAAGTGACGGGCCAGGAGAAGTGACGGGGGCAGGACAAGTGACGGGGCAGGAGAAGTGACGGGGACAGGAGAACTGAAGGGACAGGAGAAGTGAAGGGACAGGAGAAGTGAAGGGACAGGAGAAGTGAAGGGACAGGAGAAGTGACGGGACAGGAGAAGGAGAAGTGACGGGACAGGAGAAGTGACGGGACAGGAGAAGTGACGGGACAGGAGAAGTGACGGGACAGGAGAAGGAGAAGTGATGGGACAGGAGAAGTGACGGGACAGGAGAAGGAGAAGTGATGGGACAGGAGAAGTGACGGGACAGGAGAAGTGACGGGACAGGAGAAGTGACGGGACAAGAGAAGTGACGGGACAGGAGAAGGAGAAGTGACGGGACAGAAGAAGGAGAAGTGACGGGGCAGTAGAAGTGAAGGGACAGGAGAAGTGAAGGGACAGGAGAAGGAGAAGTGAAGGGGACAGGAGGAGTGACAGGACAGGAGAAGTGATGGGACAGGAGAAGTGACGGGACAGGAGAAGGAGAATTGACGGGACAGGAGAAGTGACGGGACAGGAGAAGTGACGGGACAGGAGAAGTGATGGGACAGGAGAAGTGACGGGACAGGAGAAGTGACGGGCCAGGAGAAGGAGAAGTGACGGGACAGGAGAAGGAGAAGTGACGGGCAGGAGAAGTGACGGGGACAGGAGAAGGAGAAGTGACGGGGGCAGGAGCAGTGAACGGGCAGAAGTGAAGGGACAGGAGAAGTGAAGGGACAGGAGAAGTGAAGGGACAGGAGAAGGAGAAGTGACGGGACAGGAGACGGAGAAGTGACGGGACAGGAGAAGTGCCGGGAGAAGTGACGGGAGAAGTGACGGGGCAGGACAAGTGACGGGGCAGGAGAAGTGACGGGGACAGGAGAAGTGAAGGGACAGGAGAAGTGAAGGGACAGGAGAAGTGAAGGGACAGGAGAAGTGACGGGACAGGAGAAGGAGAAGTGACGGGACAGGAGAAGTGACGGGACAGGAGAAGGAGAAGTGATGGGACAGGAGAAGTGACGGGACAGGAGAAGTGACGGGACAGGAGAAGTGACGGGACAGGAGAAGGAGAAGTGACGGGACAGAAGAAGGAGAAGTGACGGGGCAGTAGAAGTGAAGGGACAGGAGAAGTGAAGGGACAGGAGAAGGAGAAGTGAAGGGGACAGGAGGAGTGACAGGACAGGAGAAGTGATGGGACAGGAGAAGTGACGGGACAGGAGAAGGAGAATTGACGGGACAGGAGAAGTGACGGGACAGGAGAAGTGATGGGACAGGAGAAGTGACGGGACATGAGAAGTGACGGGCCAGGAGAAGGAGAAGTGACGGGCAGGAGAAGTGACGGGGCAGGAGAAGTGACGGGGGCAGGAAAGGTGACGGGGGCAGGAGCGGTGACGGGGGCAGGAGAAGGGAGGGGGCAGGACTGTCCTCATTGGGCGCAGAATCTAGACTGATTTGCATATGGCTGGGTCCAAACTGGAATGGCATAGTGAGCAAAGAAACAATGGATTTAGGCCCAGATCTCTGTACTGGGGTGAATGTATGATATCGTTCTGCATTCAGTTGTTCTTTTTGCTATATTATGATTGAGCGGCTAGCTGGCGACATGAATATGAAGGAGCCTTTGTGGGTTTCTGTGAGTCTAGATTCTCCTGAAGAGTCCCTTTCTCTTCTGAGCCCTGCTTAACACATGTGTACAGGAGGAGCCCTGTATTCATGACCTCAATGTTTGAGACAAAAAATAATCATGGATTTCTGAACATTAAGTAAACGCATTAAGGTAACATGTTGTTCCTGCTTATATTTCACACGCTTTACATAAACCTGTATTCCCTATGAGTGTTTGTTTTTTCCCTGAATTAAAGCTCAAACATGTTTATCCATTGTTTTAATTAAATAACGTTATAAGCTGTAACTGGTCAGTGAAATGCTAAACGTACTAAAAATTGGTATGTTTTGCTATTTCTAGCCACGCCCCTGACTCCGCCCACTGATTCAATCTTCGGTTATTCCCGCCCCCTGATTCTCCACCCACAGTTCCCCAACTTTTTTTTCCCCACTTCGACCACTGGTTAGGTATGCCAATCCTCCTCCCCCCTCTCTGGATAGGCTCATCCCCTGCAGTTATCTCAAGGCTTGTGAAAAGGACCTGACCTGGAAGTGGTACTTGCTATGGTCGGTTCTATTGTGGCTGGTGCAGCATAATTGATTTGTCTGGCCCTGGTAGCATTTCTGGGCATGTCTGTATTATCCTCTGCCCTGTTCTCTAGATTCTTCAAATTGGATGTTATTGTGTTTTTCCCCCATGTGTCTGGTGTCCGGACAGTATGCTGTGGTTTGGAAGCTTGTGTATTTGTCTGTGTCTGAAAGTGACAGAAAATGACTGTTCAAGAAGTTGGATCTACTTTCTGCTCAACCCTGGTGATGCATTTCACGTTTTCGTACTTTTTTTTGCCTCGCACGATAATTCCTGGTCCAGTAATTCGAGGTCTGGTACATCTGCATTCGGTATTTCTAGGGGAAATCATTTCAGGTACAAATTTCCTTTGCACTCTAATTTTGATCTCAGTAATGAACCCAGAGATACCGGGTACATTACAGGTTCTGGCCTTTCCAAACGCGAGGCCCTTGCTGAATGCTTGCAATTCTAGTCCTCACAGTTGGAATTACTGGCTAGAATCTTTATTTCGGAATCAGGTCAGGATTTACTGGCCCAATTAGCACTTAACTTGTAATGGGGCGGGCCGAGGTGTAAAATGTTCCAATTTCAGCACCCAGTACAGCAAAACACAGACAGTTGGCCCCTGTTGTAAGCACGTATGTGCATTTCTGTTGTTTTTTCAAAAACACCGCTATTAGGAATCCCAAGAAGTAAGGAAAGCAGAATGACAAATACCTGGGAGGAAATATGTCACAGAAAATGACTGGGAGAGTGACGTCTGGTGAAAGAAAAAAACAGGTCTTGGGAAGCAATGTGTCTTTGCTCGAGGCATAATGTCATGCGGTTCTCTGTCTCGCCGTGTACACATACACGCGCTGTCATGTCTTCCGCTGTAGAAGATTCGAGATAATTGCTCCCTCCACTGTGTCGCATATAGAGCCGTCTGCGAGGGAGCTCGTGGACTCGGGAATGAAGTCGAAAGCACGAGCTACAAATTGAAGTAAAATACACTTGAAATTAAAAGCCGTTGTTGTCAGCTTGCCTAGATAGTCGAACACGTGTATATAGTCAGTGTATATTTACGTCTGTTTTCCCTTGTCCTCCTACTCTAGAAAGCCGGCAAAAAGCCAAGTGGCAGGATATCAGCTGAGAAGTTGACAGTCTCGCAGGAGAAGATTGGAGACAGCAGGTAGGTGTGAATCAGAATTTCTTGCTGCTCGGCTGGCGCTGCTTTCCATTTAACACACTCCCCTCGGATCCCCGCAGCAAGAGACTCCTTCCTGGCAGGTGTTTCTATTCTGAGCACTTGCCCTCTTTTATCCCACCCTGCCCTTGGTGTATCCGTCCTGTGGCGCAGTCTTCCGCTTCGTGCTGAGCAAAAATCTACTTTAGCATCATTTTGTTTGATTTGGAAATGCTTACTGATAGAGGTGTGTCAGGAATCCATATGGTAAACTTTGAGCATATTCAGAGTGGGCGCTGCACTTCCTTGATGCGATAGTTTGCACAAATATCTGTACTGCTTTTGTCAGACACCTGCACAGTCCAGATTGACAGCATAACTACAAATACACTGCTAACTTCAAAACTATTCCCTACACACTACACTACAGGAATTGCAGCTGTGGCTTCCTCACTCTTGCAACCAATAAGACGTACTTGCCTTGAGGCAAAATTGCTGGTACCAGTGACTCCATACCCCAGCTTGATACATGACAAAGTAAGCGCAATGAACGGCAGCAGGTACCCTACTCCGGCTAAAAGCCAAACATCCCTATTTTGCAACAAGTAACTCCATGCACTCTGCTTGTTACGAGTGACAAAGAACAAACTATTGTTCGGGTAGAAGCTCCCCACTCCTGCTGACTGCCCACATAAAGCTTTTTGGAGTTCTTTATAACTCACCTTGCACATGTGCCAACGTGCACCCTCAAACACCAGCATTGTAGCTCCATCGCCAATGTAAATATATATAAATCCAAGACAGTCAACAAGAAATATATATATATATACTGGGGTGTGAGCCCAGGTCAAGCAACGGCCACAATCCCAGTGCGTGGTGATCCACAAAAAAGTCACTAATTCAACCTGTGCTTAGTCTGGGTAGCTTGGCACAAAAGACAGTCAGGCTAAACTTAGAGGCAATGTGTAAAGAATGTATGCAGCACATAAACAGTAATAAAGAAAAAACACAACACAACAAAACTCTAATGATTAGAACCGGAGTTATGAATTTGAAACACTTTTATTAAAAACTAGCAACTAAAAGTTCAAAACGCCAATCGCAGACATCTAGTCACACAAGACTGGGTCAAAGTCGAAAGTTATTGTTGACTGCGAAGGAGCACTCTTTGGATACAAGAAGTGGATGGGGACCGGTCAGCACATACCTACGGACTTTGAAAAAATCTTGAATAATAATGTTTGAGGAGGTATAAGTTCAGCAAGGCAAGGCTGCAGTAGTATCTGAGGAGGAAGCGTTGCTGTCGGATGGCCTTGGAGCAAACTTGCGATGAAGAATATTTCACCTTTGGACTTAGTATCCGAAATCGAAGTAAAAAATCGCCAGTGGTACAAGGCAGAGGGTTGTAACCGAAGATAAATCCACAAGGTCAGATACCCCTTTAGTGAAGGACTGTTGAAAAGAATGTAGAGTAGAAGCTGCAAAGTCAATCCGACCGGCGATGAACCTCGAGCGGATGGGCGAGCAGCTTGGTACTGCCCTTCTCCTAGATCTCAGAGCATTTTTGGGCCAAATTTTGTCTAAGTCCTCTGTTTTGGAAATTACCCATCTGGGTACCTTTAGCAGCACAACCAAGGGCCCAGGGATGGTGGGACACCTCTTGGGGGTTCAGGACTCCCTCAGGCAGGGTCCAGGTGCAGCTTCAAAATGGTGGGAGCCTTTTATGCCTCTGTGGGTATGAAGAGGAGGTCAGCCAATTAGCCCTTGTAGTCACATCTTGTTGGGTAATAGGCACATCTTGTTGGTGGATGAAGTCCCGTGGGCAGGTGAGGGTCCTTGGGAGCCAACAACTATTCCTGTTACCTCCAGTAAGTCCCACACAGTGGGATTGCTGAGAGGTCATCCAAGGTCCGCCCCCTTTCTCCACCACTCTGCAAACACGCCTCCTGGCCCACTACTGGTTGGAGGATGAAGTCCCCTTGGATGCTGAGGGTCCTGGGGGCCAACAACCCCGTCTGATACCTCTAGTAAGTCCCACACAACGAGATTTCTGTTTGCTCATCCGACGCCCCATCCCTTTTTCTCCACCACTCTGCAAACACACCTTCTGATGCACTACTGATTGGGGATGAAGTTCTCTTGGATGGATGCTGAGGGTCCTTGTGGGGCCAACAACCCATACTGACCTCAAATAAGTCCCACACAGTGTGATTGCTGAGAGAACGTCAGAGGCCCTGCCCGTTTCTCCACCACTCTGCAAATGTGCCTCCTGGCATACTACTTGTTGGGGTATGAAGTCCCTTTGGATGCTGAGAGTTCTTGTGGGTGAAGAAGCCCTGCTTTTACCAACAGTAAGTTCCACACAGCATGATTGCTGAGAGCTGGTTGCAGCCCCATACCCTTTCTCCACCACTTTGCAAACGTGCTTAGTTCTTAAAAAAACATAGAAATTCGCTTAAAAAACCAAAGGTTACAGGGTCCTTATAGTTTGGAAATAGATTTTTAAAACAACGTAGAAATTCACTGAAAAAAACAAAGGTTTACAGAGATTTTATTGTTAGGCTCAGATTTCAATTTTACAAAACCCTTGAAATTCAGCAGTTATAGTTACTTGAGCAAACTATAATTACATCCCCAATGCACTACAAATGACCGCACATATTACATCGCTCATGTCTTGGTCAGTGACATCACTTATGACATCATCCACAGAACCACTCACACACCCACTCATGCCTCCATACAGTGTCTTGTATGCTCACTCAAACACCCACCCTCACAACCTCTCCTATACCCATACAAATACTCACACGCCCACTCTCTCTTCCATAGAGCCATTCACACACCCACTCACTCAACCATTCACTCCCAAAAACTCCAACTTATACAACCAGTCACTCACCCATACAGTCACTCACACATCTACTCACACAACCTTACAGCCTCTAAATACAGCCACTCATTCACCCATACAAGCATGCCCACTCACTCACACACCCACACAACCACTAACATACCCTTTCACACATCCATACAAGCACTTGCATATCTGCTCCCTCACCCATACAGAAAATCAGGAACCCACTTTGAAGGGTTCAGAGACCTAGTTGGTGTGTATGGTTACTGCCAATTTTGTCAGTGTGTACCAAAATGAGAAGGAAAAATTTCTTTCTAGAGTCCCCTCACTCACCGGGGTTTCCCCACGGTGACATGCTTCATCATTGGGGCCATCCCAGTTCTCTACGAAAAGGGGCGTGCTACGACTAGCGGACTACGCGGGAGCACTATTTTGTGAAACGGCTATGTGTGGTGTAAAGTGTTGTGGTGGTGGAGTGGGTGTGTGATTAAAAATACCGTGCTAGTGGGCCTCAACAATTTATTCTGCTCCTAGTTTGGTATGTTAAAATGGGGTAACACTGTATTCTAACCTTAAATTTGGGCTAGATCAGTGTTCTGTGGTCGACATGTTTCAAGCTCCCCAAGCTTTTCATCAGGACCATACAGGGTCCAGCCCTGTATTTTCCACTCCTATATTTAAATAAATAGGTTGTTTTTCAAAAATAGTTGTTGTACTATGCGCTGTTAATGGTTAAACATGCGTTTTTATATATACGATTTGTATCCTATTCGTATTTATGTATGAGTGTTAAGTTTCACTTTATGGTCTCAGGTGAGGGCAGGATCGCCTCGTGGAAACATTGTTCCTATCGGCAAACCCACTCGGTACTACCTGTTCGATCCTCACCCGACCGCATATAGTCATTCACACAGACACTCACTCTCCAATACAACCACTCACACACAACTCACTTAACCACTCACACATACAGCTGCCACTCACTCACCCATACAGTCATTTACACTAAGCATGGGCGGAAAATCCGTTCCGCTCGCGGATTTTGCGGATTTTTGGCAAATTCGCCATCCGCGAGATTCGCAAATTTCCCGCAAAATCCGCGAGCGGAACAGATTGGGTCAAAAGTTGAAGCTGACTTTTGTAACTATTTTAGAATGGCGCCGGCAAGCTGCCAGCAAGCTGCCAGAGCCATTCTAAAATAGCTACAAAGTCAGCTTCAACAGGAAGCACTAATAGATAAAGTAAAGCAGGTGCTCGAGTTGAAGCTCAAATTCAGTTACACAATCATTAATCACCCCAAAATTGAGGTGATTAATGATTGTGTAACTGAATTTGAGCTTCAACTCGAGCACCTGCTTTACTTTATCTATTAGTGCTTCCTGTTGAAGCTGACTTTGTAGCTATTTTAGAATGGCGCTGGCAGCTTGTCGACGCCATTCTAAGTGGGGCTGAGGGCAGAAGGGCACAAAGTGGGACAGAGAGCAGAAGGGGACAAAAAATGAGTGGGGCAGAGGGCAGAAGGGCACAGAAACGAGTGGGGCAGAGGGCAGAAGGGGACAAAAAGGAGTGGGGCAGAGGGCAGAAAAGCACAAAAACGAGTGGGACAGAGGGCAGAAACAAGTGGGGCAGAGGGCAGAAGACCACAAAAACGAGTTGGGCAGAGGGCAGAAGAGCACAAAAATGAGTGGGGCAGAGGGCAAAAGGGCACAAACACGAGTGGGGCAGAGGGCAGAAAGGCACAAAAACGAGTGGTACAGAGGGCAGAAGGGCATAAAAAACGAGAGGGTGGCAGTGATGAACCAGAGGGCGCATCACGGTCTCGCCCAAAAAAAACCCCAAAAATAAAAATCTGCAAACTCGCACAAATTCGCGAAGTTTGCGGATCGCGAATTCGCAAATTCGCAAAATTCGCCCTTGCTTAATTTACACACCCAGTCACTCACTCATTTAGCCATGCAGATGCCCACTCTCTCACCCATACAATCACTCACATAGCCATTCACCCATACAGCCAGTGACACACCCACTCACTCACCAACAGTCACTCACACACCCACGCACACAGCTACTCACACACTTATTTATACACCCATGTAGCCACTCACACACCCATAGAGCAACTCACACATCCATACACCCACTCAGATACCCACCCAGATACCCATGCAACCACTGATACAACCGCTCACACACCTACAGACCTAGTCAGAAATCCATGCATTCACCCATACAGCCACTCGTGCATGTACTCACACCCATACAGCCACTCACACATCCACTCACACACTGATACAGACAGTCACATACCCACTCAGATCACACATTTTAGAGATAGTATCACTCATTTATAGTACAACTAGTTTACTAATCTAACTTTTTTAGTTGGTTAGTATATATGTTTAACACTCATAAACTCTTAAAAACGCGTACACTCACTTGATGATGTCATCAGTGATGTAATTAGCGATGCCATCAGTGATGCCACTGACTATGTCATGAGTGATGTAATATGTGAGGTCATAAGCAGTGCATTGTGGGGGACATAAGTTTTAGTTAGCTCAGGTAACTATAGCTGCTGAATTTCAGTGATTTTTTATGAGCAAAATCTTAGCCTAACTATAACGTCCTTATTTTTTCCAGTGTGTGTGTATATATATATATATATATATATATATATATATATATATATATATATATATATATATATATATATATATATATATATATATATATATATATATGTATATATATATATTGTACTACAGTTGTCCTTGTATACACAGGACAAAAAGTTTTTTAAGGCAGATACAAGGGATTGAATAGGAACCTGATTTTGTGATGGTGACTCTTGATGTGTTAAGTCTGTACACCAGTATAAGACACAACGATGGTCTGGAACTCAAGCCGTAAGATTTTTTTAAGGGGAAGGCCCCAACAGTTCTTGGAACATAGCAAAATGTTGGAAGAATTTATTTATTTCTGTTTACATAATAACATTTTCCTTTTCCAGGACCAAAGATACAGACAAATACAGGGTACAGCAATGGGCACCTGCTTCGCCCCCAGTTATGTGAACTTGTTAGTTGGCTGGTGGGAGAAGCAGGTGGCCTGGGCCGATACGGTGGATGAGTGGGTGGACAATATTGTGTTTTGGAGGAGGTACATTGACGACCTCTTCATAATTTGGAGTGGGTCAATGGAATCTGCAAAACAATATGTCTCCAGTCTTAATGAAAATAACTTAAACCTCAAGTTTGCAGGAGAGTTGAGCACCACACAAGTAACCTTCCTAGACTTGAAAGTTTTTGCGAGTGAGAACAAACTACACACAGCCCTATGTGGGAAGGAGACAGCGGGCAATTCAGTCCTACATGGGACCAGTAGTCACCCACAAAATCTGATCCAGAGTATCCCCTATGGGGAACTCTCAAGGATCAGTAGAAATGGCTCAAGGCCAGAAGATTACTCAAAAGCTGCAAATCAGAGTCTGGGTTGTTTTAAAGTGAGGGGTTACCTACAGAAAACGTTACAGGCAGCACAACTCAAGGCAAAGAGTAAGAACAGGACTGAACTTATACTGGGTGAAGGCAAAAGAAAAAAGAATGTGGAGACTTACAATTGTAGGATGATCACGAGATACTCCAATGCAGCAGGGGATGGCAGGGCAATCATGAATAAGACTGGCGCATTGTTAAATCACATGCAATGACCGGGAGAGATCTACCAGAGAGACCAAGCATAACATTCAGGAGGTCTAGGTCCATAAAAGATCACCTAGTGGAGAGTCACTTGGGGGCAGTCAAGAAACAACAGGGTCTGGTGGACCTACATGGCTCCTTTCCCTGTGGTAAATGTAGGGCATGTGCTACCAGCAAGAGGGTCACCTCATATGAGGTGCCTAGGATGAAAACAGTAAGGAAGATCACCAAATCCATGACATGCAGTACCACATTTGTGGTATATGGCTTGATTTGTTCGTGCAACCTCCGATAAGTGGGGAGCCCAATTAATCAGGTGACGATGAGGATCCTATAACACCAAAGGGCCATTGCCAGCAATGACACAAACTATCCGGTTGCTCAGAATTTTTGCGAGCCGTCACAGAAGCGATAGAACGCTCCTGCAGTACTATTGCCTTGACCACGTTCCCAGAGATGTCAGAGGAGGGGACAGGTTGAAGAGATTAAGGAGGCTAGAGTCAAGATTCATTATAGACCTCCAGTGCAAATTTCCAGGTGGATTGAACAGCGGGAGGAACTTGCTGTTCACCTAGGGACCTGATAGATCTGCAGGCATTATCTGGGCCAGTCAAGGACCTATTGAAGGGACTCAAGAGGGTACAACATCCTATGGAGTAAACGCATGCCCATTCAGGGCAAGATTGAGATACACTATACAGCGTGGTCAATGTAATATATGGTAGCACGATTTCCATTTAGGTCTTCAGCATGTATGTATTATTTTCAATGAGAAAATAGTAGACACATATAAGCCCATCCAGGGCAATATTGAGTTAAAAGGTCTACTTGTTGATAATGATCTCTTTAAGTGGTGCTAATGAGAATAGTGAAACGCGGCGGCTGTGCTTATATATATATATATATATATATATATATATATATATATATATATATATATATAGTAAGCTGTATGTGTAAATATTGTAAATAGTGTACATAGGATTGCTTAAAATCACTCACTTTATGATTTAATTAGAAACGATATGTGTGTGATAAGGAATATACATATATTGCTTTATTAAGTAAAGCATGAATCATGTCTCATAATATGTTCAAAGGTGGCACCCACAGTGATGCAAAAGTTTGTTTGTCCGTTTTCTAAATGACAACCAATTGATGTGTTTAAATGTCACCATGACAACGGTGCCCACCGACATTGACACAGGCAGGATTGCCGGAACGCGTTGTTTGTTGAATTTATTTTGCCAATAAATCTTTAAAAAGATTTGAGTAAAGTGAGTGCTGGTCCATTCTACTTGTGTGGGGAGCTGGATATATATATATATATGTATGTATATATATATATATATATATATATATATATATATATCGTGCTCAATCTCAGTCTTGGTTCCCTTGCACTCGCGATCGGGTGCTTTGTTGCGTGGTGACGGACACCACGCGGATCTGCAAATCCCCAAGCTCAAGGTACACAAAATAATGCAACAGCACTCACAGGAACATTTTCTCTCCCAGATTTTATTGGGCTTTAACTCACATGACCATAATATATATATATATATATATATATATATATATATATATATATATATATATATATATATATATATATATATATATATATATATATATATATATATATATATACACACACACATGCACACATGCATACATAGATTGACATTTTTTGCATTGACAGTAACATTGACAGTACACTGTTTGTGTGTCTTCAGGAAGTCAAACATTGTAGAAACAAAGAACACATGAACCCTCTCACCCCCACATCACAACAAAATATAATGTACCTGGTTACACCCTTATAACAATGTTAAACTACCAGATTTGTTACCACACACACACAAAGCACGTCACAGTAGCCAAGCTGTGTGACACATTCCAAACAGGTTTCACTGTCTTGTCAAAGCAGGATCAACTTCAGTACATGCAGTGGCACTCCACAGTGCACCTCACAGTACAAGGGGACATCCACTGTCAAAAAACAACCCGTACTCACAGTAAACGCCATTCACTCACTCATTTACATCTGGGAGTGAATAGTACAATACATTTCACTCTGTACACGTACCCAGAAACAGTGTTGCCACTGGGTGATATCTCGGTAACACAATGACACAAATTACTTTTAGTTACCAAATGAATAAACATAATGTGGCATAAACCAAAGTACTTGTTTATATACACCTAAATCTTATACATTTCAGTGTTTATAAACTGTAAATTGCATTAACATTAGCAAATTAAATGTATCTACACTTGTCAATCAACTAATAGTTTGCAGACATGGGACAAAAAGACCATAATTGTACATTTGGTCTGCACGCTACTAAAACAGAGTTCATTCATCTTCTAAATGCAGAATGTTGGACAACACTTAGTAACTCCAAATAGTGCCATTATTGCTTCTCTCTTTCTTGGTAAAAGCAGCACTAAATAAACATCCTAATGCAGAAGCTTTTAGCATTCCCCCTCTTCACTTGAAAGTACCTCATAATGTTCCCATGCCTGTTGCAGGTCCCTAGAGTGAACAGAGAATCCTTTTAACATAGTTTCCTTCACCCATCACAAATGGAGAGAACCATACTTCTACCCACGTTGCCCCACCAACCCCACCCAAACATGCTACAGGTGCCGACTATGACTTTTTGAATGTCTTAATAGGCATTCAGAGATAGAAATGAATTAATTTCAAATGGAACTAAGTGGTACATGAGGACTTCGTCTATGCCTATTGCCTCATCAGAATCAAGACAAAGGGCCTGATTTAGAGTTTGGTGGATAGGATACCCCATCACAAATGTGATGGATATCCTATCTGCCATAATAAAAGTTTATTATATTTTATAGCACTTGTATATGGTGGATGGGCTGTCCATCACATTTGTGATAGAGTATCTGATCCGTCATACTCTAAATCAGGCCCTAAGTCAGCATCCACAATGGAGATGTTTCCTGGTGCTTAAATGGCTCTGCTTGTTGTATTATTTTGTGTTGTACTGTAATTGCATTTATCTAGCTATTAATACCCCTGATGTGGCCTTGAAGGGCGTTACAGTGGGCAGCACACTACTGCAGGGCCCAAGGTTAGTGGATAATTCTGTGTTATGGGTTAGTATTGGTTATCGTTGGTTGTTGGGGGTTAGTTAAAGAAACCATTCCATGCATTTACTCCAATTTATCTGTGGTAGATTAAATTAATAGGAGTTAGATGTGATCATTGGAGGACTGTTCAATAGAAAGGAAGGCGAGAGATTCAGTCATTAGTTTTAAATCAAAGTCACTTTGTCATTCATGGTTTTAGGATTGGGGGTCAGCATACTGCACTATAGAATTTGCATACAACTTACTACCACCATAGTACCCCCAAATGGGGTGCCCAAGCACCTATTCATACAGATAGCATGCTATCTACGTATTTGGATAGGTAACAATATGTTGACAAATGCTGACCCAGCAACAAAAGCTTAGATGGAAACCTGTAAAGCCCTTACTGAGCGGGTTCTCCTTTCATCTGAGGAAGGGGATTTTGTATGCGGAGTAGGCTGATCTTGTTCTCTCTTGATCAGTAGTGCGTAGTGCATGACATCTGCCTGTAGACAACAAGGCCAGAATTTGTATTTCCACTTGTCTTTGTGAAAAAAGATCATACAGATTCTCAGATGGATCATGTTGGTAATAGCCAAAATATTAACCGCTCTCCTGAACTCCAAATTATTCTCAGTGGCTCTTAACTCTGTAGGTAGGGAATTCCATAATTGTAATAACTCTTGATACTAATTCAGTAAAAGCACTGGTACAGAACAGAATTACTACTAGATAAAAAACACTTTGGTTGTATTGATTGAATATGGAATGAAATGGTAATCAGTGGCTTTGCCCTGCACATTTTGGTTACGCGTTTTATCAGAAATTAACTTTCTAAAGTGACTGAAGATGTACACCATAGGCTGGGGTATCCCTCATTTCAGATATTAGTGTAACTCAGCTCAGATTGGACTCGCTTACTAAATCTAAAATATAAAACCATTATTTTTTTCTTGAACAAGGGGAACGGTGGGGCTTATGGCATCAATAAATTACTGCATAAGAATTTATTTGTATGCCCATCAAATCATAGCCATTGGCTTCCCTGTCACAAGAAGAGCAGTAAGTAAGATGGTCCCCTCCTTTTTTTAACATAAAAGATCACACGTAAGAGTATTAAAGCTGTGCCCAGATGGACACTGCCCTACCAAACTAACTAGAAGTCCCACTATTTTGAAAACTACTCAGGTGTGGAAAGTCCACCACTACGCATAGGACATGTTAGTCAGTGAGACCTTCGGTAAGCAATGGATGACGCACTGTTGTTTGAGTAGGGAGCACCTACTAATGAACTGTATGGATTTGCAGCTTATATGATTTGGACGTGAACATCTGCCAGTCACTGATCTCTCACTAACCTACAAAACCAGTAACGGATTGCTGACACCTCTTGGTGGATAAGGGACATGGCAGCTTCCCCCCCCCTGACTATGAAGCTTTTTATTTTCTGGCCTCCTTCATTGCACTTCCTAGACAAGAATTTAGACTTCTTTTCATATAGCTGGTATCTCAGTACTCTTGTCCTATCGTCAGTCATGTTTCTTGCCCACATCGCCTCCATCTGGGTGCATATCTTGCCTTCATGCACATGAACTTCTAATATGCACAGCCCTTCCTCTACAATGCTGCACTGTGCACAACTAGCCGATTCGCAACCTCTTATCCTAAGTCCAGCTACTTCTCCCTCGACCTGTGCACAGTGCTTGTGGCACCATAATTGAAGTTCATCCACGACCCTTAAACATCTCACTTACACATAAATGTAGACTACTTCCGTAGCCTGCACTCACAGTACAACCTCCACTCCACTCTCCTTGTGCACTGTTATAAGTGTGCTTAGAACTTCTCCATGCATTTTCACTCACAAGCTTCTACCACAGTACACTTCCCATGCAGCATGATTAGAGCAGTCAGTAATCACCCAAAACCAACGTTTAGGACAACTAACACTTCACCTCCATACACGTGTCTTCTCAGAGTGAGGTAATAGCGGTTCACAGCTATTTTTTGGTCACACTAGTGGTCACAAAGAATGACAGTTGGACATTCAAAGGTGCTCACTCAACAGCACAAGCTCGGGTAGAATACTTTAATTGGAGTAAAGTTCTTAACTCATAAAAGCGAGAGAGGGACTGTTGAAAGAAGCGGAGCAGAGGTGCCATGGCAGCCGTCCTCCAGAATTTCCTCACAGGGCTCCTCACAATCTTCGGGCTTGGACCAGTACCGCTGAAGTCGCGCCACGTTGGGCGCCAGTTGAAGAACCGGGGTTTAACCCAGCGGCGTCAGGGGCACGCCTAAGATCTTCGAGTTCACTTGTCTTGGTATACAGAGACACGGAATACTTCTGGATGGCATCAGAGACCAAGTTTATTAGCTGCAGCTAGTAACAGTGATCCTAGAAATACATCACAGTGTAAATTCTCAGGAGACTGCTCATTTTACTAAGGCGAGACGTCTCCTTTTATACCCAATATTCACATTATAAATGTACACCCACTGCAAAAAATTCTAGCCAATAAGATACATTTTCAAACAAAGTATCACATAACAAAAACTCAATTTACAGTATCCCAACCCAAAAGTTAATTATTAGGAATGTCCCAAATTCAGTCTTCACAAGCCGGAAAAACCTATAATTGAAAGCATAACCTGTGTAATGAAGAAACATAAAAAAGAAACAGTAACAGATGCTGAACAAGATAAGGCATGTGCAAGGAAACTAAAAGTTAACGATGTCCTGAACATTGATTGGCAATCTCAGACAAAGATCGATCAGGGAAATTGGCCTTGCGAGGTCAGTTTCAGGTGAAGAGGTCAGTTTCTTACAGTTCATTTCAGAGTCAAAAAGAAACCTAGTTAATGTATACATGAACTAAGAAGGCCAGGCCACTTTATTCGCCAGGCTACCTTCACAGGCCTACGTGAGGGCAACACAAAATAGTGGCACAAAATGGAGTCAGACTCGAGAATTACAAAACCTCAGACCCTCCTTTTACCATTACGTAGGCAATAACCTAAGACGCATGTTAATCTGAATCTAGGTCTATGTCGATATTCATTAGGTCATCAAGGTGTTGCTGTAGCATCATCTTATTATTCTCTACTTCTCTCGGGACAGGTCTCCGAACACACATAGTAGCACAAAGACTACAAATGGCGGGACCACACTGGATGCAAAGACAACAAGAGAAAAGGATGGTTAAAACCATACCAAGGAATGTCAGAGTTTTCCATCCCCATTTGGACAGCAGTCCCCAAAACCATCCCGTCAATGACCAGTCTCCTTCGTCTACATGGATAGACTCAGAGATTTTATACAACCTAGAGATGGCTTGGTACACTGTAGGGGCATTATTTTTATTTATTTTTAATTATCTAAACTTGTATTGCGCACAGCTACCCTCAATGGGTTTCCCGGCGCCAGGGACAGACAAGAGAAGAAAGCAAGCAAAAAGCCCAAACAGAACAGACAGTGCAGAAGGATCAATTAAACAAAAGAGTCTTTAATTTCTTTCCGAAATGAGAGGAGATCAGTCTCGGCTTTCAGAGCTGGCGGAAGAGCATTCCACATCCTTGGACCAAGATAGGAAAACGAGCGGCCGCCCATTTTGGCCAATTTAATTCTAGGGACCAAGAGATTGCCACTGGTGGAGGATCTTAAAGTACGACCAGGCTCATAGACTTGAACCAGGTTCTGCAGGTATTTAGGAGCAGAGCCCTGCCGAATTTTGAAAAGAAGACATAAGGTTTTAAATTGTACGCGGTTCGGGACCTTAAGCCAATGAAGGTCACACAGACCCTTGGCTGCAGAAGATCTCTGGGGTACATTACACAATAAACGAGCTGATGAGTTTTGCACCACCTGGAGTTTGTTTATTGTGGCCTTATCGGCCCCAAGATAAAGCACATTCCCATAGTCGATGCGGGAGATCACAAGAGCCTGGACCACAGTTCTCCGAGTAGAGCAAGGTAACATCCATAAGATATTCTGCAACCATCTTAAGATGGAGAAACAGATTGCAGCGACCTTTGTTACCTGCTGTCTCATTGAGAGCTTATCGTCAATAAGAAAGCCGAGGTTGCGGGCTACGGGGGTTGGATTTGGCAGAGGACCCATGTTGCAGGGCCAATGTCGAGGGCCCCACAGATCTTTACGTTTGCCCAAAATAACAACCTCGGTCTTATCACCGTTGAGCTTGAGCAGATGGTCGTGCATCCAGGCAGCAACGCGTGATAGGCCAGACTTCAAAGCAGAGACCTCGTGGCCCTCACTGCTAGAGAGAGAGAACACTATCTGCGTGTCGTCAGCATACGAATAGATTGTTAGGCCGGCGTCCTCCACGATGGTGGCAAGGGGTCTGATGTAGATATTAAACAGCAAAGGGCTGAGGATCGACCCCTGGGGGACGCCGTATGCTGATGAGTAGACAGCAGATTCAGCTTCGGTCGAAAATACCTGAAAGGTGCGTCCGCTTAAAAAGGAGGCAATCCAGGCCAGCGCAGATCCAGCAACACCAAGGGAGTGGAGAGAGTCAAGGAGGATGGAATGAGACACGGTATCGAACGCTGCACTCAAATCCAAAAGGATGAGTGCAAAGGTCTCCCCGCGATCGATACCGTGCCGAAGCCTCTCCGTCACCCCAAGGAGTGCGGATTCAGTGGAATAATGTGTGCGAAACCCGGATTGGGACGAATGGAGATATCCCACATTTTCGACAAACGAATTAAGCTGGGTGTTCACATGTCGTTCTAAAATTTTAGAACATGCAGGCAGCAGGGATATGGGCCTAAAATTTGCTAGGTTCGTGATGTCAGCGCCGGTCTTCTTCAACAAGGGAACGACCATGGCATGTTTCCACTCCTGTGCCATTGTAGACTTTATAAGAGAGGTATTCAAAAGTCTCATCAGGACTCTCCGTGGCTCGAGGTCCAACAGTTTTAAAATTTTCATAGGGACAGGGTACCAAGGGGAGCCTGACCTGATACTATTTAGGCACGATAAAAAGGTAGGGTCATCAAACAAAGACCAGTCGTTGATGATCGTTGAAGGGAGGGGAGGACTCCCAGAAGTAACCGCCAGTGAGGACTCAGCAGATGGGGGGAGGTAGACTAAAATTCATGAATACACTCCACCTTAGAAATAAAGAAATCAGCAATGGCATCACACTGTGGTTTGTCCAAAGCCGGAGGAGAAGGTACCGTGTCTGCTCCTGTTAGCTTCTTTATCATTGTAAAAAGAGTCCGCGGACAATTCTGGGCTTGAGTGATCGTAGATGCCGTAAAAGTGGCCTTGGCCAGTTTACAGTTAACATGATATCTTTTGAGTGCCTCTTTATAAGCTGCCTTACTGGGGATTGAATAGAAACGCCTCCATTTTCTTTCTAATGCCTTGCACTTGGCTCGTTGTGATTTTAGCTCCTCTGAGAACCAAGGTGCGGGAGGATAAAGAGATCTGTGATTCTTAGATATGGGAGGGAGAAGTGCAGTTACAGCATCCCTTAGCCACTGGGACACTGCAGCATTAGATTCTAATCCAGATTTTTCCAAAGCCGGGGTAGATTCAGCAAGATGTTGATTAAAAGCCACCATACTAAGCTTGTCCCACCGATAAGAAAGCTTGCTCTTACCAGCACAAGGCTTAGCATTAGATGAACGAAGAGGTAACACAAAATGTACCGCAAAATGGTCAGTCCATTCTAGTGGGCGGGCCCTTTGGGAGCAGTCATAGGGTAAGTTAGAAATGATTGGGTCTAACAGGTGACCTGCTGAATGGGTGGCCCCAGAGTTTCGAAGTGAAAGATTGAAGACTTCGAGATCTGACAGTAATGACTGACTGAGGGTACCTTCAGCGTCCTCAAAATGGATGTTGAGGTCACCAAGAATGGTGAAATTAGCCGATTTAAGTAATATTGGGGATATAATATCGGCCAAAGACGATATCCAAGGGCCAGCATTGCCCGGAGGGCGATATATTAGAAGACCAGTAAGCGTTAGTTGAGGACCGATCGTTAATTTAAATAGAGCGGCCACACATCCAGGGAGGGAAAACGACTCCAACTTACATTGGTAGATGGATTTAAAAATAATAGCGATCCCCCCACCCTTCCCGGAAACCCTGTCCTGACGTACCATCACATAGCCGTTAGGAACGGCTAAAGCAATGTCAGGTCCAGATCTTTCGTGAAGCCAGGTCTCGGTTAAAAACAAAGCGTCTGGTAACTCTTCGTTTATGAAATCAAACAAATTTAATTTGTTTTTGGGGAGCGATCTGCAGTTAATACTCCAAAATTGGAGAGGAAGGGAAGGCAGAAGAATCTTAGTGGCCTTCCATTTACCCCGGTGATGTGCCTTAGCAGTTTACGTCTTAGAAAGCGACATTTTACCGGTAGAGAAGCCACAACCTGCACAAGTAAAATAATGGATAGGTAGAGTACAAATAGTACAAGAAACAGGAGTACGGGGTCGCAAGGATATTAAAATAAATGCGGAGTATGTGAGACGATTGGGAACAAGATCATGATTTAACCGACCTGAGTTGGAATGCAAAATGTCGATGGGCAGCCAGTCCTGCAGCCCGTCCTCAGCGTGGACGGGGCGCAGACGGGCTGGACTCTGGCATGACTCCGGCAGTAATCCGGCATTCCTGCTGCGCGTGACCGCTGCACGTCAGCATGATCTCCTTATGAGGGGGTCGAGCTACCCTCACCAAAGATGGCCGCCAAACAATTCAACTGCCGAGGGGCAGAAAGAAAGGGATCAGGGACCCGCAAAACGCGGTACAAAACCAATTATTATGCAAGTATAGGGGAGCAGCCCTTAAAAACAGGGGAAAAATAAATTAAAAGCTAAATTAAATAAAAAACGAGGAATTATTAAAAACCCTTGTAATTCAAGCACAATACTTCTCTTTTAGCGCACAGGGCGGTATGACTGCTCTGCACAGGTTAGAATTTTCGTTTGAGGTGTTTCCAGCAAGGCAGAGCTCTGAGTTTACTCTCCTTATGAGGGGGTCGAGCTACCCTCACCAAAGATGGCCGCCAAACAATTCAACTGCCGAGGGGCAGAAAAAAAGGGATCAGGGACCCGCAAAACGCGGTGCAAAACCAATTATTATTGAAGTATAGGGGAGCAGCCCTTAAAAACAGGGGAAAAATAAATTAAAAGCTAAATTAAATAAAAAACGAGGAATTATTAAAAACCCTTGTAATTCAAGCACAATACTTCTCTTTTAGCGCACAGGGCGGTATGACTGCTCTGCACAGGTTAGAATTTTCGTTTGAGGTGTTTCCAGCAAGGCAGAGCTCTGAGTTTACTCTCCTTATGAGGGGGTCGAGCTACCCTCACCAAAGATGGCTGCCAAACAATTCAACTGCCGAGGGGCAGAAAGAAAGGTATCAGGGACCCGCAAAACACAGTGCAAAACCAAATATTATGCAAGTATAGGGGAGCAGCCCTTAAAAACAGGGGAAAAATAAATTAAAAGCTAAATTAAATAAAAAATGTAATGTAAACACAACAACTGGATCCAATCAACTTACATACTCCTCCGCGATCTGCAAATATAATGTCTAATACCATACGGTTCTGCAAAGTCATAAGGCGGTACGCTTGAAGCTCAGCTGTAACATTACTAAGAGCACCTGCTGTCTCATTAATAGTAGCTTCAACAACGCGGACAAGCTGTCGAATATGCCTACTAGTGATCATAGGACCCCAAAAGGACTGGAAGCCCTTGAAGAAATTTCCTAGTTTGTGTGCTGCAGTATCTTCCTGATTGAAGACACCTCTACCATATCTCGTTCTATTATAGTCTGAAGCAGTAGTGTATGTAGGGCGAAGTAGAAACGCCACATAACACGTTCCTGAAAAATCAGGTGGCAACCATGTGTAGGCTCTGTCATGACAAACAAAATATGTACCTTTAGCTGGCACAAACGGTGGAGAAGCCCGAGATGAATAGACATAGGTTTGAGCACACACACTCTTACCTAGCTGAGCTTTCAGATTTCGACCATTACCTTGCAAACAAAAATGGCCTCGGTGGGGTACAATCCAAATAGGGGGAGACCTTTTTCGTCTCTCCTTCTCTGTCAAGCTGGTACTATATCCAGTCACGTTCCAACCAATGTAAGCCTGCACCTCATCCTTATGGATAGCATTATATGCATCAATATCTCGGATTATAGCTACTATTCCCCTTATCAAGGCACTATTGGTCGAGTTATCTTTAAGGGAACGTAAGGGGCGTACCTCATTTACATAGATAAACATGGTCTGAAAAGTCCACACAGACCCATTAAAAGAAAAAGGCAAAACCAAATATGGCATACCTTTATCTGTCGTATGAGGCATAAGACCACAAACCCAACAATTAGTGGTATTTACTACTAACTGATGCTGATGCAACAACTGTTTAAACGAGTTGTTGACAAATTCTGATCACCTTGTCTGTTCATGTTCAGGCAATGTATAAAACTGGTGCAAAGAAACAGTAGTGAAAGAAAGCATAGGTTGGGAGGTGGGTGCAGATGTCTGTTGTGTAGCATAGACAGTCCAACCCACACAAGCTAATGTGATACTTAAAAACATCAAAAAGCACAATATTATAAAACATTTGCTATGTATCAATGTACAAAATCTTGTCTTAAGATCTATTCTCTCAGCATCTCTTTCAGTTACAACAGACTCCATCCTCTAACGTGCTGCTCGCTGCAATTTTCCTTCTTCACTCAAGTGTGCGTCCAGGCGTCCTAGACGTCCCTAGAACCGCAGACCTTTCGGCAATACGTGGGCCACCCCTTAAGTCTTATACCGCAACCCTGCAGCTGAACCCGGATGGTGGTTCGAAAAAAAAAGAAAAATAGTCTCTTGTCCGCCCAGTCATAGAAGAGGCACGGGATAACGGCTCGCTGCCACTGGACTGGCGCCATGCGGAGGTAGTGGTTTTTTTTAAGCCAGGGCGACCCCCAGAGACTCATGCATCCTATCGTCCGATATCTCTGCTCAATACAGAGGCCAAGGTACTAGCCAAGGCCCTCGCCAATAGACTCAAGCCGTATATTACCGACCTGGTGCATCCTGACCAGGCTGGTTTTATGCCACAGCGGGCTACTCGCCATAATATACGACTGGCGCAGGTCGCGGTGTCGGCCTGGCGAAGGCTGGGGGAACAGGCTGCACTGTTCTTGGCCGACATGGACAGGGCATTTGATTCCCTGAGCTGGACGTATCTGTTCGCTCTTTTGGGGCGTCTTAATCTGGGCCCTCGCTTCTTGGCGTATGTACGGCTCCTGTATACAGATCTCACGGCGGCGGTGCGAGTGGGGGGGGAGATTTCTCGCTCCGTTCGGCTCGAGCGTGGGACGAGACAGGGCTGCCCCCTCTCCCCTTATCTATTCGCCCTTGCTATGGAGCCCCTTGCGGCGTGGGTGCGGATAGATGCTCAGCTCAGAGGATTCCAGTGGGCGGGTGGCGTGATGGATAGAATAGCACTATACGCTGACGACGTGCTGTTTTTCCTCACTGACCTGGAGCGCTCGGGGCCTAGGATCCTGCGAATCCTGCAAATCTTTGGTGAAACATCTGGATTATATTTGAATCCTCAGAAATCTACATTATGGATTCTGGGCGGCCCGCGGCCTGTTGGGGACTGGGCGGGAGAGCTCCAGATAGCCACTAACGGAGTGCAATACTTGGGGGTGTTCCTGTCGGAGGACGCATCCGCTGCTATGGAGCGTAACATTACCCCGGTATGGGAGCGCACCCGAGACGACATTAAGGTCTGGTCCAAAATGCCACTTTCCATCCATGGTCGGTCAGCCATCTTTAAGATGGTGGCGCTCCCACGTTTGATCTACCAATTGCAGAATCACCCAGTCCTGATTGCGCAGAGTTGGTTCAGGCGCCTTAACTCGGCGCTCAGCCGGTTTCTGTGGGAGGGGGGTACGGCGCGAGTTTCCCTGCGGACCTGCTTCCGGTCAACCTATACAGGGGGCCTGGCCACTTCAGATGTTCTTTCCTACTACCAGGCGTCCCACTTATTGGTCCTGAACGACTGGTGGTATGCGGACAGACGTGACCCCGCCTACGCGGACGAGAGGACTTTGATGGGCACAGTGTCCGTCCATACACTATTATACTCAGCGCCCCTCAGGAAATCTCTGCCATCCGTCACACAGGTGGTTTTTCAGATCTGGCGGCAGATGCTATGTAGAATGGGTTGGTGGAACGTGCTAACCCAGGAGACCCCGCTGTGGCACAATGGCAGCCTGCGCCAGTTGGACACCTTGATGGGCTTTCAGGGATGAGATGTGATCGGCATCTCAACCTTAGGTGACGTTATGTCAGGGGCGTGCTCAAGTCCTTTGATGACTTGCGCGTAGAATACGAGATGCCGAGAACCCAGTTCGATAAATATCTCCAATTCCAACATGCTTTGACGCCCTATATAGTGGGGTTGGATGCTCTTCCTGAATTTAGCCCGATAGAGGCAAAGGTTTTTATGGGGGAATTACCCGACAAGAAATTGTCCCGTATATATCAAACCGTGGTCTGACACTGCACCACTGACCTGCAGCACCTCAGAACAACTTGGGAACAAGACGTGGGTGAACTGGATGAGGAGGACTGGGTGGAGGCACTGGAGAGCCCTAGGGGAGCTGCAATATCCACGCTCCTGCGACTCATACAATTTAGGTACCTACACCGCACATACTATACTAGGCAGCGCTTATGAAAGGCGGGTCTAATAGCGTCCCCGGTTTGCCTTAGGTGTGGGACGGAGGTTGGAACGCTACTACATACAGTGTGGGAATGCAGGACGTTGCAGAGATTCTGGACGGGAGTGCTTCGATGTTTGGACGAAGTCCTAGCCTGGGTGCTTCAGAGGGACCCTAAACTGATTCTGCTGCATGTTATGGCTGGGGTGGGAGGAAACAGGTACAAACGCCATTTGCTTCTATTGGGATTAACATTGGCGAAACGAGACATTGCGCGTTCATGGAAAGCGCCCCAGGCTCCCTCTCTGGCGGTGTGGAAGCGGGGCATGGACTTCTGCATGGGGATGGAGCAGCCAGTCTTCGTGGCCAGGGGATGCCCGCTCAAACATTATAGGGTTTGGAAACGGTGGGCAGACTATCGTGGTCTAGAACTGGACCCGCCTCCCGAGGACACCACGGACCAGCCTCGGATTTAGCCGGACTACCTTGGCAATACCGAACAATTGTCAGTGCATGTGATGTACCGTGCACTGAATGTGTTTTTTCTAAGCAGAGCAGGCAGCAGCGCGCGGGGGGGGGGGGAGGGGAGTTGTGGGTGATGGGGGGAGGGACCAGTTCTTTGTATCCTTGATTTGTATTTCTTTCCTTTTTTCTATAATGTAACAGAAGAAAATTACTGCATATGTATTTGGATTAAAGATGATGGTGATCGACTCTGGGTGTCAGAGCGTTACAGAATATATGCTTACTTTGCACTCAATAAAAATCTGTTTTAAAAAAAAAAAAAAAATAGTCTCTTGTCTGAAAGAGTGTAATTCACAAAAACAAATCAGATTTTATTTGTCCTTTTTAGACCTTAAGTTGTAGCGTTCTTTACCAGGCACAGTTTGATCCTGAAAGAGTGTCTCTGGGTGAGTAGTATCAAGTCTCAAACACGGCGGCACAGCTTCTTGCAAGACTTCATCATCCGCACGTTCTGACTGAGTCCATTCCAGATGTGCATCACTAAAACGTACAAATCTCGGAACCCTTTCACTCTCGGAATCGGCAACACCTTCCCGGACCCACTTATCGTACGGTAAGGGCAAAGGTATCTTCTTGCAATGGGTACCATGTACCCAGTTTTTCTTACTGAACACCTTATTAGCAGTCCGAGTTTATAACATGACTTGGTATGGACCGGTCCATCTTGGTTCCAAGTTCTTTGACCTCTGGAAATTCCTGGTTAGAATCCAGTCGCCAGGTTGAATCGTGTGGCCTGCGTCTACAGAAACTGAAGGCAAAGTGTTATGGACCTGTTGGTGAAGAACACGCAATTTAGCAGTCAAATCATATAAGTAGTCAACCAACATAGGGTACTCGATATCACTGTACTTCTTATGCCTCGGCACACCCCAGACATTCGCCGGGCGTCCAAAAACAATCTTGTATGGGCTAAGTCCCATGCGAGAATGTACTGTCGTTCTCGTGGACAAAAGTGCCAATGGTAAGGCATCGGGCCATGTAAGACCAGAGCTCGCTTGCACCTTGGCCAACTTCAGCTTCAGAGTGCCATTATAGCACTCAACCAGGCCTGCTGACTGGGGGTGATTTGCAGCGTGAAATTTCTGATTGATACCCAGACCGCACATACTTTCTTCATAATCTGACCCACAAATTCACTTCCATTATCACTCCATACCATCCTTGGCAAGCCATATATAGGAAAGAATACTTTGAGCAAAACCTTGGTTGTAGCAAGGCAGTATTATCCTTTAGGGGGTAGGCCTCTATCCATCTGGAAAAGGCACAAACAACCACAAGGACATACTTCAAGTTATTGCATCTTTCCATATGAATATAGTCTATCTGTAGCACCTCGAACGGACACATTGGAGGAGCAAAATGACCCGCTGGAGTTGGGGTTCCCTTTCCAGGATTATGCACCAAGCAAATCATGCAGTGTTTAACCAAATTCTCAGCACACCTAGGAATTCCACCATTCTGCCATACCAGAGCCAACAACTTACATATCCCTTTTGAACTAATGTGAGTCAACCCATGAGCCATAGTAACCACCGGAAGCACATATGCATCTGGCAACAACCATCGCTGGTGCTCTGACAACTCAACCCAACAGCCTGTTGAATCCAACATTCCCGTACTCTCTCTCCACATACTCAATTCTTTCTCAGTAGCTTCTGCCTGAATCATCTTCACACTTTCTGTTGTATCTTCACACATTCCTCCTTCCACAACCCATTTGGCAGGACCTGCAACATACATCCGACTCGTCACATCTTTCGCCGTTTCTCTCGCAACTTCATCTGCAAGCCGTAACCTTCTTATGTGCACTACACTTCACTATTGCAATTTAGGTCGGCAAAGTACGTGATTCAAGAAGTTCACTCACTAATTGTCCATGCTGAATTTTCGTACCATGGAAAGTAAGAAATCCTCTCTCTTTCCACAAAACACCAAAACTGTGAGCCACGCCAAATGCGTATTGGCTATCAGTATAAACATTCACTCTCTTTCCTTTTGACAACACACACGCTCTAGTCAATGCTATCAACTCCGCTGTTGTGACAGCAAATGCTGCAGTCGTCTCTCCATTCAGAAGCTTAAAGCACAAACCATCTACCCATAGGGTACCATCAGGATTCGAAAGAGAAGTATCTTTCAGATCAACTCTACCCTTCATTTCCTCCTCTGTCCGGAGAAAACAATAATGCTGTTCCTGAGCATCTGTCTCTACAAAACCCAGCAACAATGTAGCTGGATTCAATGTGTTACACCGCTTGATGTGCACATGGCTAGCCAAAAGCGTCAACTCATAACCTGACAAACGCGCACTGGTAAGATGTTGTCTTCGTTCTATTCAATAGGGTATCCACTGCATGTGGGACCATCACAATAAATGTATTATCCAATACCAAACCAGCAGACTGTCGGATAGAAACAGCCGCTGCCGCTGAAGCTCTTAGACAACTAGGCAACGCCCTAGCTACCAGATCTAAAGTGCCTGAAAAATACGCACATGGGTGCTGCTTGTCTCCAAATTGTTGCGTCAACACTGACAATGCACAACCTTCTCTCTCGTTTACATAAAGTGTAAAAGGTTTACTGTAGTCGGGGGTACCCAATACCGGAGCAGAACACAATGCATCACGTGTGGTGTGTCCTTAAGAGTAAGTGCCAACAAAGGTTTCGCTAGCAAAGAAAAATTTGGAATCCATTGTCTACAATACGAGGTGATACCTAAGAAGGCACGCACCTCTCTCTCTGTGCATGGTACAGTAATTTGGGCAATCGCTTGAATACGCTCTGGGGTCAATCGCCTTCCCTCCTTCGACAAGAGATGACCTAAGTAGGTCACTTCTTGGCGGCAATACTGCAACTTCGAAGGCGACACTTTATGATGAAGGTCAGACAGGTGTCGCAACAAAGAAAGAGGAACTTCTTTACAAATCTCTTCATCATCAGCAGCAACCAACAGATCATCAACATACTGGATAAGAGTAGCACCAGAAGGCAATGCAAGAGTATCAAGCTGAGTTTTCAAAGCCTGACTATAAATGGAGGGACTCTCACAATAACCTTGAGGAGCGCACTTAAACCTGAAACTGCGGCCTCCTAAAGAGAAGCCAAAAATATCCCTACTTTCCTCAACAATCGGAATACGGAAGAAAGCGTTCTTCAGATCAATAACAGAAAACCAAGCAGCTGAGGCAGGGATCATAGTCAATAAAGCAGTAATGTCCGGGACAACAGGAAACTGTGGCACAACGATCTTATTGATCTCTCGAAGGTCGATCACAAACCGATACACAGGTGGCTGAGAAGAGTCGGTACGCTTAAGGACAGGCAGAATAGGACTGTTACACACATTACCTCTCGTTTCTTCAACCACACCTTTCTCAACCAAATCATAGATAATCGCTAAAAGAGCTCTTTCGCCATCACTGCAAATTTTGTACTGAGGAATGCGAGGTAATTTAGCATTTGACTTAAGGGTAACAACGTAGGGTGGAATCTGCAAGAGACCAACATCATTAGGACCTGTAGCCCAAAGTGTATCAGGGAGAGAACGAAGTTCCAGTGGAAGGCGATCCTTAGACAGATACATCGGGGAAATCACTTTCTTACCCAGCGTAAGATGTACTCCTGAAGGAGAACAATGCAATGTCGCATGCAATCTTTTCAACAAGTCCAACCTGAACAGATTCTCGCCACAGCCAGTCGTTAGAATAAGGGGAGCCTCCAATTCACAGGGACCAATAGAAAGGGGCAAAGGCCAAGAAACCGGGTTACGAACTGGGGCGCCAGAAAATCCTACTGAAACATTGGTCAAACCAGACAAAGGTGCGCCGGGGAGTTTAGAGTGCATGATAGAACTCTTTGCTGCACCAGTATCCAAAAGAAAAGGTTCTGCCACACCTGATGTAATCACTTCAACATAAGGTCCACTCTGGTCTACTGGAACTGACACTACTCCCTCCCTTTGTCCATGGCTGTCCTAACTATCATTAAAACCAGCACTCTCACTTCCAACATAATAATCATCAGTGAAGTACTGAGCCGACTGGACGGTCGGAACATTGTGTTGGTCAAAATAACTCATAGAATTCTGAGGGGAAAAGGAACGTTCATTCTGGGGAAAAGTACCACGTCCCCTACCCCTAGGTACTTGTTGGAAACCACCACGACCTCTCAGACCAGACATACCATTCGCACGCTGTAGCAAGATCGGGCAACTATTCCTGAAGTGACCTTCTTCTTTACAATAAGCACACTGATTAGGGCCTAGCGGGAGTCGCGAAGAAAAAGACTCAGGCTTCTGTAACAGTTTCTGAAACTGTGGGGGTTGCTGAAACTGGGAAGGTTGCTGAAACTGACGCTGATTAGGGCGAGGCGGATAAGCCTGCTGCAGAAGAACTTTCGTTTTGAATTCTCTAGTCTTCTTCACTACTTTATCCTTCTCACCTTTATCTCTATTCTCATAGTATTGTGCAGTAGCCAATATCTGGGCCGAAGAAGAAACAGCCCATGAACCCTCAGAGTCCTTTAACTTATTAGAAAGTTCAGGAAGTAAATTAAAAACAAACTTATCTACAAACAACCTCTGACCACCTTCTGTACTCATGTCCTGACCACTATGATCAATGAATGTTTCCTCAAACCTAGCGCAGAAATCAGACACACTCTCGACATTCTTTTGTTTGCATGCTGCTAACTTGTCCCAATTCACCCGCAGAGGAGGCATCATAGTTTTCATTAAATTAATAATCCTACCAGGTAGTTCTGCAACTAAGGGTTCAGGTTTGGCACCTCTTACCTACCGACCATCTGCAGCAGTAATATTAATCCACGTATCTCCTAACTCTAGCGCGTGATCCTCGTGACGGATCTTCACCCACAAGGGTTGAGGAAGTACATTACCCATCAACATATCTATGTGAGCTAAATTCATAACACACACATCAACTGTCTGAGACAACTCTTTGTAATAGCCAGCAGGATTTTTACGGGGGTCAGGCAAGGACTCCTTAAGAGCCAGGACCTCAGCTCTCTTCCAAGGGACATGCACCCACACTCGCTGAAAATGAGCCGGTGCAGCCGCAATACCATGAGCGGCATCAGCCACAACTGCCTCTCTCCATACAGGGGGAACCTCTCTCATAGGATACTGCTTCACTTTTCTCCTAAAAGAAGGGTCAGGTTCGAACAATGACTGAGGTGGAAGTCTAGACCTAAAAGTGAGTAGTGTCTCTACGGCTTCCTCAACATCGGAACCCACTATCGTCCCTTTACAAATTCAGACTGAAAATTAAGCAATTCCGGTGGAATTGAACCCAACTCATTATCTTCCCCCTCCTGACGAAGGAAGGTACACATGACATCAAAAACATACCTTTGTTTTGGTGCCTCCCACTGTAGGAAGATATCCATAACCACTTGTGGACTGTACTTGGAGGTATTCGAAACCCATCTACGAGCAAGGAGATGTAACACAGCCCGCTCTTCGGGACCAGGGAGCTGACTACGTCTCTGATTACGTTCAGAAACAGGGGTCATATTCAGTGACCCAAAGAAAGGAGACAAAAGACTAGTGACAGTCTCAGTCATTCGTTGCCGAGCAGAAGGAGAAGAAGTTGACATGAGGACAGGAGACAAAGTGTTTTGAGGTGACAGAGACGTAAGGACAGAAATAAGAGAAGTCGAAGATAAAGGAGTGTAAGGCAAAGGAGTTTGAGGCAAGGCTGGTGGCAAGGCTGGCGGCCCTGGAGGGGGCTGCGCCGGGGGAGGAAGAACCACCTGTGAAGCAACGGGTGGCTGAACAACAACAGGGGGTTGAACGACAACAAGGGGTGCCACAACTGGAGGTAACAGAGGTGCAGTAGCACCCTGCACATAAGGGGGTGGTAATCTCAGTAAATGTGACATCAAAGGATCCTTTTCAGGGTCTTCAGTCACATTTGAAAGGGGGGGTGGCAAAGCCGGGTAACATTTGTCAATGGCCATGCAATGTTGTCTATCTGACACTTCAATCGCACGATCTTCTTCATTTTCCTTAAACTGCCTAGCAGGTTGCATTACCGATATATTCCTTTCCTTCCTATCTCTCTTAGCTTGCTTAATTTCTCGCTGTTTGGCTTCCTTCCGCCAAATGCGGAAAGAGTCAAACATCGCCGGCCGAGCTTTCTTCTTAAATTGCGCAACTTCTAGGTTATCTAAAACATCTGATTCAAAACTACCATGTTGGGGCCATCGTAAAACACCATCTTTCCTTGTATAACGGACCCATACTTCATTAAAGGTAATGGGACCTACACCATGCTTTGAATAGAGCTCATAAGTTGGAGTTCCAACTGGAAGTATCGGACACGAGTCCTCCAATCGGGAATCCCTATTACAACTACAACAAAACCATTTCCTAAATTTGCTAAAACAAGGCATCTTTTAGCTCACTAGTCTTGCTTCAAACTTCAAGGGGTTATAAAAAATGATACACTCGCAAATGTACGAACCCCTCGTCTTCGACTATTGCAATGGCTGAATCAAAACCAAGAAACAAAACAAAGTCGTGGGAGAGACCCACTTATTCTTAACCAAAATGTCTGTCACGCCTCCAGAAGACCGTCTAACGTCTCGCCTTACAAATCATCACAAGAGGGTCCATGACAGGGCGACAGTCAGGGCAGCAGTCTTTGGCAGCTGTCGGAAAGGGGAAGCCTCGCAGAAAAAAAAACCTTCGGTCCACGTTGACATGCAGGGGTCGATGGAGTGGCAGCCGTCCTCCAGAATTTCCTCACAGGGCTCCTCACAATCTTCGGGCTTGGACCAGTACCGCTGAAGTTGCGCCACGTTGGGCGCCAGTTGAAGAACCGGGGTTTAACCTAGCGGCGTCAGGGGCACGCCTAAGATCTTCGAGTTCACTTGTCTTGGTATACAGAGACACAGAATACTTCTGGATGGCATCAGAGACCAAGTTTATTAGCTGCAGCTAGTAACAGTGATCCTAGAAATACATCACAGTGTACATTCTCAGGAGACTGCTCATTTTACTAAGGCGAGACGTCTCCTTTTATACCCAATATTCACATTATAAATGTACACCCACTGCACAAAATTCTAGCCAATAAGATGCATTTTCAAACACAGTATCACATAACAAAAACTCAATTTACAGTATCCCAACCCAAAAGTTAATTATTAGGAATGTCCCAAATTCAATCTCCACAAGCTGGACAAACCTATAATTGAAAGCGTAACCCGTGTAATGAAGAAACATAAAAAAGAAACAGTAACAGATGCTGAACAAGATAAGGCATGTACAAGGAAACTAAAAGTTAACGATGTCCTGAACATTGATTGGCAATCTCAGACAAAGATCGATCAGGGAAATTGGCCTTGCGAGGTCAGTTTCAGGTGAAGAGGTCAGTTTCTTACAGTTCATTTCAGAGTCAAAAAGAAACCTAGTTAATGTATACATGAACTAAGAAGGCCAGGCCACTTTATTCGCCAGGCTACCTTCACAGGCCTACGTGAGGGCAACACAAAATGTTGGCACAGAACAAAATGGAGTCAGACTCGAGAATTACAAAACCTCACAATTTAACAAAGAATAGTAACAAAGAGATTAGGCACTAGAGACAATGTTACTAAGAAAAGTAACAAAGAGGTTAGGTGCTACAGAAAATGTAACAAAGAACAGTAACAAGTAGTTTAGGCACTACAGAAAATGTTACAAGGAACAGTAACAAAGAGGTTAGGCACTACAGAAAATGTTAGTAAATCAAAAAGAGACTAGCTAGAGGTGGGGTTAGTCTGACATTAATATTGTTATTGTCATAGCGACTCAGTATTGTTTTGCCAATTAGCGGTGGCACCTGTTGGGTGTCTTTAGAAAGCCCTCACCCACCAACCTAGTTGGTGGCATGCTTCATCATCGGGCCCACCGAGTGACACCTAGCGTGTCCCGGGTGTGCTTCGACGCCTGGTTACAGCTGAGCAGGTATGTCACTGTGTGTGCGGTGTAAGTTGTTTAGATATGTGAGGTTAAAACGGCTTGGCGGATGGTCCCTGGGGTGAGGATACTTTATTAAAAGGGCCTCCGTCAGCGGTTAAAAATAAGGCTGTGGGACGTTAGAGGCGGGTTACGACCTCCTACGTCCTAAGAGTGTCAACATGTTTCAGCCAGTGCCTTATTACTAATCTGGCTTTCTTCAGGACGGTAAAATATGTGTAGGTTAAAATAGGGGTTGTGTAGTGTAGTCTATGTGTCTACACGCCCTAAAGTGTATATAACTGTGAGAGGGGGGATTCCCTTCTCAAGATCACCTGTACATTTAACATTGAAAGACAGGGACAAGACAAACATGGGAGAGAAAGAGTCACTAGGAAGTATTGATCATCTGTTATGACAGCCGGCTTAATAGCGATTTAGTGCAGGCTATGAGCGGCTCAAGTGTAATGATACTGGTGGTACCATTATTGTGGAATCGCACTAGAACTTCGAGGGTGAAGTGATTTAAAACAGCGGTATAAAATACTGCAGTAGTGAATAGTGAAGAATTTTAGGCGCAAGGACCATGTCTTACGCTTTTTAGGCTTGCTTTTGCTCCAAGGTTATTGAAGTGGCAAGGGGTGGCCCTAGTAGGGAGACAAAGGTAGGACCACTGGGGTTAGGAGACCTGTAGGAGAAAGATTGGGTGGCGCTTACCTATTGTAGAGATGTTCAGCATACTCACAGGATTTCTGGCCAGCACCAGCGTGGGACCTGTTGTGCCTCCTTCGCAGAACCGGTAGTGAATGGCTGCTGTTGCTGGTTTTTATACTGCCGTTAATTGTGTAAGTGAGGGCACCTGGAGGAAAGAGTAATGGTGGAAAGACTCGCATATGCGGGTCGTTATCGCGCTCAGGTGTGTGCCCTTCGTATCGCGCTGGTGCGCGGTATATTGTTAAGGCTTTAGCGCATGCGCGGTCGTGAAAAGCGGTCAGGCGCATGCGCGGCCGAGCAGTGGTTCGCGCATGCGCCGTAGCGTGAGACCTTGCGCATGCGCGCTTGGGCAGTTGTTCCTGCTAGCGCTAGGACAAAACTATCTACTGCCTTGGATCCGGGTTAATAACGGGGGCGGTTTTCGTGGCAGAGTTAATAGCGCTTGAGGCACATGGTTGTTCTCAAGTGCTGGACTGGCAAGAGCCCAATGTATCCTAGTTGCGCCCAGCTGGGGTGGAGCAATGATCAGGGGGCATTATAAAAGCGCATAATTAATCAAGGGGGCAATGTTTGATATTGGTGAGACTGGGGTGCTCAACTGAATTTGGTTCAGGTTGGTGGCTCACAGGGCAGTGTAGTGGCCATCATAGGGTCAGGGAATTCCAGGGGATGGCATCATTTAACCCATCTGTAGCTGTGGACAGGCGGTATATCCATCTTTGTTCTTTGTTTAACAGTTTTTTGTCATTGTTGATCGGGCTGACTGGTATTTGCTCAATGACTGTCCAGGTGAAGTCATTGGGGGTGTGACAGTGGGTGATGAAGTGGTTTGTCAGTTTGCTTATGTTCTTCTTGCAGCGCATTGTGCTGCGATGCTCCGTTATCCTGGTCCTCACTTTGCGTGTGGTCATGCCTACATATCTGAGCCCACATCTGCAGGTTAGTAAGTAGATCACATTCTGTGAATTGCAATTTGTGTGGCTCCTTTGGGACCATATTTTGTTCGGTTCCAGGTTCAGGGTTTTGGTGTGGGATGTCAGATGACAGACACTGCAGTCGTTGCATGGGTAATGTCCAGTTACTTTGGGCATTCCCCATGCATTGAGGATGGTGTTATCGGGTTTTGGTGGTGGTTTAGGTCTGGTACTGACGAGTTGGTCTCGGAGGTTATGGCATCTTTTGTAGGCAAACCTGGGGGGTTCCCAGTTCCTTTGCCCTGAATTGATGATTCTCCAGTGCTTCTTTATAATTTTAGCCACTTCGTTGGAGGCAGTGTTGAAAGTAGTCACACATGTTGTTGGTTGTGTGTCGCTTTCTTTGGTGACGTCTTCAAGTAGTGCGTCACGGTTCTGGTTTCTTGCCCTCTTCTGGGTTTTCTTGATGATCGCCTTTGGGTAACCGCGGTTTTCTAGTTTTTTGGCTAGGTCCGCTGATTGTGATTTATAGTCGTTTATATCCGAGCAGTTCCTTCTAATACGGAGGAACTGGCCAAAGGGTAAGTTTTCTTTTAGAGGCCGGGGGTGGAAGCTGTTGAAGTGCAGCAATGAGTTTCTAGCCGTGGGTTTGTGGTAGGTTGTGGTTGTCAAGGTTCCGCCTTTTGCTGTTATTTCCAGGTCTAGAAAAGGGAGTTGCTGATTGCTGGCTGTGCAGGTGAACTTGAGGTATGGGTCTCTGTTATTGAGCCATTGCAGGAAGTTGTCCAGTTCAGGTCGTGAGCCATCCCAGATGACTAATATATCATCGATATATCGATGCCATTTCAGTATATGGCCCCTGAACGGGTTGGCTTCCACATTAATGTGGGTACTTTCGAAGTGGTGGACGTATAGTCCAGCTACACTCGGCGCGAAAACGCTGCCCATTGAGGTTCCATTGGTTTGTAGATAGAAGGTGCCCTCATACTCGAAATAGTTTTCTTTGAGAGCGAGGGCTGCGCAGTCCATGACAAAACTCCTTGGTGTCTGGTATGGCCAGGGGAATTCTTCCAGGATATCCTGTAGTACCTGTAAGGTGGCGTCTTGTGGAAGGCTGGTGTATAGGCTTTCCACATCCAGTCCTACCAATAGTTGTGTCTCGGGGTCAAAGGTGATATTGGCGATAACCTGTAATAGGTGTTTAGTGTCCCTGATATAGGTGGGGGTTTTTTGTACCAGGGGGTTTAAGAAGAAGTCACAATATCTTGAGAGTGGCTCTAGTATGGAGTTGATGCCAGATACAATTGGTCTGCCCGGGGGTGGGATTACCCCTTTGTGTACCTTCGGTACTGTGTAGAAGTATGGAGTTCTGGTGTTCTCCGGGCAGAGGTATTCGGCCTCCTGTTTGGAGATATGTTCGTCATCTGCTGCCCTTTTAACAAGGTTGTGCACTGTGGTGCGTAGTTGTTCTGTGGGATTCTGCTCCAGTCTGCGGTAATTCCGGCTGTCGCTGAGTAGTCTCCGACATTCCGCATCGTAGTCTGTTTTGTCCAGTAGTACGATGCCACCCCCTTTGTCTGCTGGTTTGATTAATAGAGTGGGGTTGTTTTGCAGGCGTTGTATCGTTTGTCTGTCTTCCCATGACATGTTGTTGTAGTGGTTGGTAGGGTTGAGTTTCTCAATGTCATGATAAACCACCTGCTCAAAGGTTGTTATTTCTGCAGGGACGGTGGAGGGTGGGGGGACAAAGGTGGATTTCACTCTGAGTCCTGTGGTGTTAGTGTTCTCATCGGTTTGGGGGGCATCTTGGTTGGATTTTTCAAAAAAGGACTTCAATTTCAGTTTTCTGAAGAATTGGGCTAGTTCCGCTTGCAGTTTAAACTTGTCCAGTCTTGTGTTCGGTACGAAGGACAGGCCTCTCTCCAGGACCGACTTCTCTGTGCTGGATAGTGGGGTGCTAGACAGGTTGAACACTAATGATGGTTGGCTAGTAGGGTTGTCTACTTGCTTGTTCCCGGAGTTGCCTCTCTCGTCTTCTGACGTGTGTTGGAACTCACCGGGTTTTCGTCTTCCCAGTGTACCTGTGCGTTGTTGTGCTGGGTTGTTCTTCTGCGGCCCCGGGGTCTCTGGCCCCGTCCTAAAAAAGGAAAGCTGTTGCCCTGGTTGCCGGCAAAGAACGGCATTGGCCCTTGAGGGTACATGTTAGGGAAACCAAAGTAGGGGTTTTGCATGTGGCCTAAGTTAGGCGGGAAACCAAAGAATTGGTTTGACTGTCCTCTTTGCCAGTGGTTGGGCCATCGTTGCCCTCTTCGTCCTCTGCCTCCTCGTTTTTGTGATCCGCTGCTGGAGTCACTAGAGACGGAGCTGTCATCCCCTGAGGAGTTGAGTGTGTTGGTTTCCTTGGCAGGCGGGGTGTAGTTCTCCTCTGAGTATGGATATACTTTAGCATAGGAGAACTTTTTGAGGTCTTTCTCAAATTTTTTGAATTTCGCCTGGGTCAGGTAGTCCTTGTACTCGTTTATCTCCCGGTTCTGGTCATCAAGTTTCTTCTTAAATGAAGTTATCGTGGCTTTGAAGTGTCTTTCTGTTTCTTCTATCTCAATGGATAGGGTGTCTGACAAACGTTTGGCGGTTTTTAAAATGAGAATCATCCAGTCTCTGGTACAGTGCCATGCGATCTGTGCCCAGTCCTTCCTGAACGTGGGATCGTCAAGGAAAATCCTGGGTGCATTTGATACTAGTAGCCCCCTTGGTGCAGAGTTAGTTCTAAGGTATTGGGCCAGTATTGTTCCATGGAGGATGGTGCGTATCCTGTTGCGCTTCTTTTCTGTTAAGGTCTCCCAGTCCGTGGTCTGTGCGATTGTATTGGAGATGTTAAAATCAGTTTGGAATGACGGGTCAGACAGTATGTCTGTCAAGTCACTCTCAGAGAAGGTCAGTCCATGGTTTTCGGCCATGGTCGTGTATTCTCTCACAGCTGTGCGCTGCCAATAAGTGCGAGAATCAAGAGGGAGAGAGAGGACAAGAAAGCTAGTCCAGATCCCCGGTTTATATGTTAGTAAATCAAAAAGAGACTAGCTAGAGGTGGGGTTAGTCTGACATTAATATTGTTATTGTCATAGCGACTCAGTATTGTTTTGCCAATTAGCGGTGGCACCTGTTGGGTGTCTTTAGAAAGCCCTCACCCACCAACCTAGTTGGTGGCATGCTTCATCATCGGGCCCACCCAGTGTCAACTAGCGTGTCCCGGGTGTGCTTCGACGCCTGATTACAGCGGAGCAGGTATGTCACTGTGTGTGCGGTGTAAGTTGTTTAGATATGTGAGGTTAAAACGGCTTGGCGGATGGTCCCTGGGGTGAGGATACTTTATTAAAAGGGGCCTCCGTCAGCGGTTAAAAATAAGGCTGTGGGACGTTAGAGGCGGGTTACGACCTCCTACGTCCTAAGAGTGTCAACATATTTCAGCCAGTGCCTTATTACTAATCTGGCTTTCTTCAGGACGGTAAAATATGTGTAGGTTAAAATAGGGGTTGTGCAGTGTAGTGTAGTCTATGTGTCTACACGCCCTAAAGTGTATATAACTGTGAGAGGGGGAATTCCCTTCTCAAGATCACCTGTACATTTAACATTGAAAGACAGGGACAAGACAAACATGGGAGAGAAAGAGTCACTAGGAAGTATTGATCATCTGTTATGACAGCCGGCGCTAAAGCCTTAACACTATACCGCGCACCAGCGCGATACGAAGGGCACACACCTGAGCGCGATAACGACCCGCATATGCGAGTCTTTCCACCATTACTCTTTCCTCCAGGTGCCCTCACTTACACAATTAACGGCAGTATAAAAACCAGCAACAGCAGCCATTCACTACCGGTTCTGCGAACGAGGCACAACAGGTCCCACGCTGGTGCTGGCCAGAAATCCTGTGAGTATGCTGAACATCTCTACAATAGGTAAGCGCCACCCAATCTTTCTCCTACAGGTCTCCTAACCCCAGTGGTCCTACCTTGTCTCCCTACTAGGGCCACCCCTTGCCACTTCAATAACCTTGGAGCAAAAGCAAGCCTAAAAAGCGTAAGACATGGTCCTTGCGCCTAAAATTCTTCACTATCACTACTGCAGTATTTTATACCGCTGTTTTAAATCACTTCACCCTCGAAGTTCTAGTGCGATTCCACAATAATGGTACCACCAGTATCATTACACTTGAGCCGCTCATAGCCTGCACTAAATCGCTATTTAGCCGGCTGTCATAACAGATGATCAATACTTCCTAGTGACTCTTTCTCTCCCATGTTTGTCTTGTCCCTGTCTTTCAATGTTAAATGTACAGGTGATCTTGAGAAGGGAATCCCCCCTCTCACAGTTATATACACTTTAGGGCGTGTAGACACATAGACTACACTACACAACCCCTATTTTAACCTACACATATTTTACCGTCCTGAAGAAAGCCAGATTAGTAATAAGGCACTGGCTGAAACATGTTGACACTCTTAGGACGTAGGAGGTCGTAACCCGCCTCTAACGTCCCACAGCCTTATTTTTAACCGCTGACGGAGGCCCTTTTAATAAAGTATCCTCACCCCAGGGACCATCCGCCAAGCCGTTTTAACCTCACATATCTAAACAACTTACACCGCACACACAGTGACATACCTGCTCCGCTGTAATCAGGCGTCGAAGCACACCCGGGACACGCTAGGTGTCACTGGGTGGGCCCGATGATGAAGCATGCCACCAACTAGGTTGGTGGGTGAGGGCTTTCTAAAGACACCCAACAGGTGCCACCGCTAATTGGCAAAACAATACTGAGTCGCTATGACAATAACAATATTAATGTCAGACTAACCCCACCTCTAGCTAGTCTCTTTTTGATTTACTAACATATAAACCGGGGATTTGGACTAGCTTTCTGGTCCTCTCTCTCCCTCTTGATTCTCGCACTTATTGGCAGCGCACAGCTGTGAGAGAATACACGACCATGGCCGAAAACCATGGACTGACCTTCTCTGAGAGTGACTTGACAGACATACTGTCTGACCCGTCATTCCAAACTGATTTTAACATCTCCAATACAATCGCACAGACCACGGACTGGGAGACCTTAACAGAAAAGAAGCGCAACAGGATACGCACCATCCTCCATGGAACAATACTGGCCCAATACCTTAGAACTAACTCTGCACCAAGGGGGCTACTAGTATTAAATGCACCCAGGATTTTCCTTGACGATCCCACGTTCAGGAAGGACTGGGCACAGATCGCATGGCACTGTACCAGAGACTGGATGATTCTCATTTTAAAAACCGCCAAACGTTTGTCAGACACCCTATCCATTGAGATAGAAGAAACAGAAAGACACTTCAAAGCCACGATAACTTCATTTAAGAAGAAACTTGATGACCAGAACCGGGAGATAAACGAGTACAAGGACTACCTGACCCAGGCGGAATTCAAAAAATTTGAGAAAGACCTCAAAAAGTTCTCCTATGCTAAAGTATATCCATACTCAGAGGAGAACTACACCCCGCCTGCCAAGGAAACCAACACACTCAACTCCTCAGGGGATGACAGCTCCGTCTCTAGTGACTCCAGCAGCGGATCACAAAAACGAGGAGGCAGAGGACGAAGAGGGCAACGATGGCCCAACCACTGGCAAAGAGGACAGCCAAACCAATTCTTTGGTTTCCCGCCTAACTTAGGCCACATGCAAAACCCCTACTTTGGTTTCCCTAACATGTACCCTCAAGGGCCAATGCCGTTCTTTGCGGGCAACCAGGGCAACAGCTTTCCTTTTTTAGGACGGGGCCAGAAACCCCGGGGCCGCAGAAGAACAACCCAGCACAACAACGCACAGGTACACTGGGAAGACGAAAACCCGGTGAGTTCCAACACACGTCAGAAGACGAGAGAGGCAACTCCGGGAACAAGCAAGTAGACAACCCTACTAGCCAACCATCATTAGTGTTCAACCTGTCTAGCACCCCACTATCCAGCACAGAGAAGTCGGTCCTGGAGAGAGGCCTGTCCTTCGTACCGACCACAAGACTGGACAAGTTTAAACTGCAAGCGGAACTAGCCCAATTCTTCAGAAAACTGAAATTGAAGTCCTTTTTTGAAAAACTCCAACCAAGATGCCCCCCAAACGAATGACAACACTAACACCACAGGACTCAGAGTGAAATCCACCTTTGTCCCCCCACCCTCCACCGTCCCTACAGAAATAACAACCTTTGAGCAGGCGGTTTATCATGACATTGAGAAACTCAACCCTACCAACCACTACAACAACATGTCATGGGAAGACAGACAAACGATACAACGCCTGCAAAACAACCCCACTCTAGTAATCAAACCAGCAGACAAAGGGGGTGGCATCGTACTACTGGACAAAACAGACTACGATGCGGAATGTCGGAGACTACTCAGCGACAGCCGGAATTACCGCAGACTGGAGCAGGATCCCACAGAACAACTACGCACCACAGTGCACAACCTTGTTAAAAGGGCAGCAGATGACGAACATATCTCCAAACAGGAGGCCGAATACCTCTGCCCGGAGAACACCAGAACTCCATACTTCTACACAGTACCGAAGGTACACAAAGGGGTAATCCCACCCCCGGGCAGACCAATTGTATCTGGCATCAACTCCATACTAGAGCCACTCTCAAGATATTGTGACTTCTTCTTAAACCCCCTGGTACAAAAAACCCCCACCTATATCAGGGACACTAAACACCTATTACAGGTTATCGCCAATATCACCTTTGACCCCGAGACACAACTATTGGTAGGACTGGATGTGGAAAGCCTATACACCAGCCTTCCACAAGACGCCACCTTACAGGTACTACAGGATATCCTGGAAGAATCCCCCTGGCCATACCAGACACCAAGGAGTTTTATCATGGACTGCGCAGCCCTCGCTCTCAAAGAAAACTATTTCGAGTATGAGGGCACCTTCTATCTACAAACCAATGGAACCTCAATGGGCAGCGTTTTCGCGCCGAGTGTAGCTGGACTATACGTCCACCACTTCGAAAGTACCCACATTAATGTGGAAGCCAACCCGTTCAGGGACCATATACTGAAATGGCATTGATATATCGATGATATATTAGTCATCTGGGATGGCTCACGACCTGAACTGGACAACTTCCTGCAATGGCTCAATAACAGAGACCCATACCTCAAGTTCACCTGCACAGCCAGCAATCAGCAACTCCCTTTTCTAGACCTGGAAATAACAGCAAAAGGCGGAACCTTGACAACCACAACCTACCACAAACCCACGGCTAGAAACTCATTGCTGCACTTCAACAGCTTCCACCCCCGGCCTCTAAAAGAAAACTTACCCTTTGGCCAGTTCCTCCGTATTAGAAGGAACTGCTCGGATATAAACGACTATAAATCACAATCAGCGGACCTAGCCAAAAAACTAGAAAACCGCGGTTACCCAAAGGCGATCATCAAGAAAACCCAGAAGAGGGCAAGAAACCAGAACCGTGACGCACTACTTGAAGACGTCACCAAAGAAAGCGACACACAACCAACAACATGTGTGACTACTTTCAACACTGCCTCCAACGAAGTGGCTAAAATTATAAAGAGGCACTGGAGAATCATCAATTCAGGGCAAAGGAACTGGGAACCCCCCAGGTTTGCCTACAAAAGATCCCATAACCTCCGAGACCAACTCGTCAGTACCAGACCTAAACCACCACCAAAACCCGATAACACCATCCTCAATGCATGGGGAATGCCCAAAGTAACTGGACATTACCCATGCAACGACTGCAGTGTCTGTCATCTGACATCCCACACCAAAACCCTGAACCTGGAACCGAACAAAATATGGTCCCAAAGGAGCCACACAAATTGCAATTCACAGAATGTGATCTACTTACTAACCTGCAGATGTGGGCTCAGATATGTAGGCATGACCACACGCAAAGTGAGGACCAGGATAACGGAGCATCGCAGCACAATGCGCTGCAAGAAGAACATAAGCAAACTGACAAACCACTTCATCACCCACTGTCACACCCCCAATGACTTCACCTGGATAGTCATTGAGCAAATACCAGTCAGCCCGATCAACAATGACAAAAAACTGTTAAACAAAGAACAAAGATGGATATACCGCCTGTCCACAGCTACAGATGGGATAAATTATGCCATCCCCTGGAATTCCCTGACCCTATGATGGCCACTACACTGCCCTGTGAGCCACCAACCTGAACCAAATTCAGTTGAGCACCCCAGTCTCACCAATATCAAACATTTCCCACTTGATTAATTATGCGCTTTTATAATGCCCCCTGATCATTGCTCCACCCCAGCTGGGCGCAACTAGGATACATTGGGCTCTTGCCAGTCCAGCACTTGAGAACAACCATGTGCCTCAAGCGCTATTAACTCTGCCACGAAAACCGCCCCCGTTATTAACCCGGATCCAAGGCAGTAGATAGTTTTGTCCTAGCGCTAGCAGGAACAACTGCCCAAGCGCGCATGCGCAAGGTCTCACGCTACGGCGCATGCGCGAACCACTGCTCGGCCGCGCATGCGCCTGACCGCTTTTCACGACCGCGCATGCGCTAAAGCCTTAACACTATACCGCGCACCAGCACGATACGAAGGGCACACACCTGAGCGCGATAACGACCCGCATATGCGAGTCTTTCCACCATTACTCTTTCCTCCAGGTGCCCTCACTTACACAATTAACGGCAGTACAAAAACCAGCAACAGCAGCCATTCACTACCGGTTCTGCGAAGGAGGCACAACAGGTCCCACGCTGGTGCTGGCCAGAAATCCTGTGAGTATGCTGAACATCTCTACAATAGGTAAGCGCCACCCAATCTTTCTCCTACAGGTCTCCTAACCCCAGTGGTCCTACCTTTGTCTCCCTACTAGGGCCACCCCTTGCCACTTCAATAACCTTGGAGCAAAAGCAAGCCTAAAAAGCGTAAGACATGGTCCTTGCGCCTAAAATTCTTCACTATTCACTACTGCAGTATTTTATACCGCTGTTTTAAATCACTTCACCCTCGAAGTTCTAGTGCGATTCCACAATAATGGTACCACCAGTATCATTACACTTGAGCCGCTCATAGCCTGCACTAAATCGCTATTAAGCCGGCTGTCATAACAGATGATCAATACTTCCTAGTGACTCTTTCTCTCCCATGTTTGTCTTGTCCCTGTCTTTCAATGTTAAATGTACAGGTGATCTTGAGAAGGGAATCCCCCCTCTCACAGTTATATACACTTTAGGCCGTGTAGACACATAGACTACACTACACAACCCCTATTTTAACCTACACATATTTTACCGTCCTGAAGAAAGCCAGATTAGTAATAAGGCACTGGCTGAAACATGTTGACACTCTTAGGACGTAGGAGGTCGTAACCCGCCTCTAACGTCCCACAGCCTTATTTTTAACCGCTGACGGAGGCCCTTTTAATAAAGTATCCTCACCCCAGGGACCATCCACCAAGCCGTTTTAACCTCACATATCTAAACAACTTACACCGCACACACAGTGACATACCTGCTCCGCTGTAATCAGGCGTCGAAGCACACCCGGGACACGCTAGGTGTCACTGGGTGGGCCCGATGATGAAGCATGCCACCAACTAGGTTGGTGGGTGAGGGCTTTCTAAAGACACCCAACAGGTGCCACTGCTAATTGGCAAAACAATACTGAGTCGCTATGACAATAACAATATTAATGTCAGACTAACCCCACCTCTAGCTAGTCTCTTTTTGATTTACTAACATATAAACCGGGGATCTGGACTAGCTTTCTGGTCCTCTCTCTCCCTCTTGATTCTCGCACTACAGAAAATGTAACAAAGAACAGTAACAAATAGGTTAGTCTCTACAGAAAATGTTACACAGAACAGAAACAAAGAGGTTAGGAGCTACAGAAAATGTAACAAAGTACAGTGACAAGTAGTTTAGGCGCTACAGAAAATGTAACAAAAAAAAGTAACAAGGAGTTTAGGCACCACAGACAATGTAACAAAGAATAGTAACACAGAGATTAGGCACCGCAGATAATGTAATAAGGAGATTAGATGTTAAATTGTAAATTACAGACAATGTAACAAAGAAGAGTAACAAGGAGAATGTCACATATAAAAATGTTACTGACCCAGAATTCTTTCCTCTGTACAATTCACCCCATCTTTGGTACTGGTCCTCCTAGTACTATCTGAACCACTCGATCAGGGGTGTTACAACACCCTGATTGTCAAATCCCTCTCATTGTACCGCAGCCTGTGTTCATTCAAGCCACCATGCTCAGGGCAGGATAGAAGAGGAAGGGAAACTGGAGATTTGCTTTCCTCTAGTTGGCTGTTCTAAAGAATTTAGAATCAAAATCATTTGTTTGAAAAACAACAATGACTCAAACACTCTAAGCTAGGACTTAATTTTCCTTTTTGGTAGCTGTGCTCAGCCTCATGGCTTGGCTTTGGAAGAAGCACTGGGAATGTAAAGATCACACAGGCACGATGCAACACTGTGAACAGTAAAAAGTGTGGATCAATAAAGTGTTACAAGAGTGTCTGAAGGTATACCAGACTCTTTGCACTTTTATTTGTGGCCTGATAAAAAACCCAAACTGAACTTTAAAAACTCGAACATACAACATTGAGAAACAGTCTGTCTTCACTCTGGCATGCTCAGTAAGTCACCAACTGCATGTTTTGTGTGTCAGTCCTGTGATTTATGCAGAAGCTTAGCATACACTTGAGAGAAGAGGCATTGAAAAGTTACTATATGCAAGCCCTGTCCTAGCTGTGTTAAATGGGTCAAAAGCATCTGTGCAGTCTAATCTAACCTGGCTGAGCTGGCGAGGAAGCCTACCTTCTACCGTGGCTTGGAATCTGGACAGCCGTGGCCTGTGCAGATAAGAGCGGTGGGACAGTGGGGCTGGGTTGGGGGGGGGGGGGGGGGGGATTTCGACGGACAATGACGAGAGGAAATGAATTATTTATTTAATTTTCCCTCGTGGTCATATGTTGAATACCCCCCCAACCCGGCCGTACCGCCCCCCGCTCTTACCTGCACAGGCCACGGCTGAATCAGGACGGAGCATCTGCTGATTCCTCACATGTGTGTGCACCACTGAAGCTCATAGCTGTGCCCTGAATGCCGGAGGTGGGGGAACAACTTCCACAACCTGGGCAGCAGAGTCCAGGCACCAGACTTCTTCTCGGGGGTCCTGCCTCGCTCGTTTGACAGGGCAGGGTAATACAATTGTGGCACTCTGTAGCTGCATGGTTCTCGGGCTGTAGAAATCCTGGTCCTAACCTCAGAAACCAATGCAGAAGTAAAAAATTAATCTCTTTTAAGTCCACACTAAATCGGACAGTTATTCTCAGAATTAACGAAAAGGAGGCACTGTTTAATACCTATTTATTATATACGCTATAGTAATAACTTCTCTTCTAGATTTGGAACATCTCATATTTTAAATCACCAGCCAACACGTCCTTCACAACTTTCTCCCTTTACCTAGGCTGGAATTGCAAAGGAATCACAAAATAAGTGTTGTCCTATATCAAGTAACATGTAAACACTCACTTTTATATAGGTTATAAAACATAAACATCACTCACTGGTCTTTCATTTCAAACATAGCCACACTCTTATGGCAATTATCAAAAACAGTTCGTCTCCATTGCAGAAAATTTAAATGTCCACGTACTGCAAATATCACCAGAGCGTACCCTGATAAATGCCACCCTTATTTAATTATTTGTACATAAGCAGATTCATTGTTCACTCTTAATAATATGTAATTAAAATTGATATAATCTGTTTTTCCATGCTGGGCTAGTTAGACAGAATGTTACAAATTGTGTCCACTTTGCGAAGACATCACGGCTTCTAAGTTCCCAATAGAATCAAAATTTCACAGACGTTGTACTAATGTGACACTATCCAAATATAATCCATTTAATGTCAGACATATTACAATAAAGGGTCTCAATTTGTTTGTGTACATGACCATCCAAACACTATAGTTATGACGGAGTCCATCTGTTTTGCTGCTGCCTCCCCTTAGAACACTAAATATAAAACTGTTCCTGTTAAGACCATCAATGAAGGCATATTGATATATTTCACGACGATTAAACATCAATCTATCTACATTTTTTAATTAAAGAACTATTCAAAATCTACCTTTTAAGTTCTCGGTTTTAATAGTGATGTTATCTTTAAAGATGTTTTTAACACATATTGAATTATATTGTTGAGGATCTGTCTGTGACAGGGCTCCTGGTCAAAAGTGGAGATGGTTGTCAGTATACCTCAAAAAACATATGTGAATAATACACCTGAATAGAAAAAAAGAGGTTTTAGGTCTCCTATTGAACTTTAAAATGTATCTGATGGATTTATGAGCCTTGGAGTAATAGTTGACTCCAGCGCAGCAATGAATAAACATGTCAATGCAATTGTGTCTATTTCCAGCTGTCACCTCAAGTATTTTAGGCCACCTTTCCTAGGCTCCTAGATTAAGTATTGCAACTCACTCTTTTTAGGAAATCCATGAAAGAACATTACGAAACTGCAGGGATACAAAATGCAGTGACTAGGGGGGTGACATCTGTATTAACCCCTTGCGTGCGCGTGTCGGCCAACGACCGTCGCAAGCACTACCTCGGTAGTGCTGTAGATGTCCGTTGGCCGACGCAGCCCCGCCCACCTAATAGAACTCCCGCAGCGGAATTTGCGCTGCGGTAAAGGAGTTAAGATTATTAATATCAGTTAGCTTGTAAAGCGCCTGGTTACTCCAACGGAGTGGCCCCGTGCTAGAACATCAATGAAAAACCCAGCAACAGTCCTGACCTGGTGACCTTCCTGCGTATAGGACTGACAGAACAATAGAAGGCAAGAATATCACTTCCCTCCACCAGAAGGGTGTCAAAAGAGCCAGGTTTAAAAAAAAAATCGGAATAAAGACTCCGACACGCAGGTCCTAAGATCCGCAGGCAGGTCATTCCTTGCCTAAGCTGCCAGGAAGCCAAAAGATCTTCCTCCAGCTCGAACCTTCTGCACCATGGGCACAATCACCCTAGCAAAGCCAAGAGATCTCAGATCCCGTGCAGGTTGATAAACTGTAAGAAGGGAGAGCAAGAATCGCGGACCCTTCTGACTAAGGATCCAATGACCAAAGCATAAGGCCTTAAAAGTAACTCTGGCCTGAATTGGGAGCCAATTAAGTTTCTTCAAAGCTTCCCCCACCAAGACCCGCCTAGGAATGTTCAAGATCAGCCGGGCTGCAGCATTTTGGACCTTCTGCTAGAGGCTCAAATTTCTAGCAGTCACCCCTAGGTACAATATGTTGCAGTAATCAAGGCGAGATGTAACAAGAGCCTGTACAATAGTTATTTTAGCGTCAAGGGGTAGAAGGTCCAAAATTTTGCGTAGCAATTTAGGAATGCCAAAGCAGGCTCTGCCACAGCGGTAATTTGCTCAGAGAAGGACAGATTTTCATCGAACCATACTCCCAGATTCTTCACCTTTGCTTTCTGTGCCGGATTAGGTCCTAATTCCTCAGGCCACCAATGCTATGACCAGAGAGAGGGCTGTTTTCCAACAACCATCACCTCTGTCTTCCCTGCATTCAGCTGAAGGCAGCTGTATCTCATCCAATCTGCAAGCTCCCCCAAGCAGACCTTAAAATCAGATGCCATTACAGATTCCTTTTGCTCCAGGGTCACAACCAGCTGAGTGTCATCAGTATATGACACCAGCTTTATCCAATGCCTCAATACAATATCTGCCATAGATATTAAACAGGGTGGGGCTAAGAGCCGAAACCTGCAGCACCCCCAGAGACAGAGGACATACTCTGGAATTAAATGGGTGTTGCAGAACCTGGAAGGATCTGTTCTGCAAGAAGTTTTTCATCCATTCCCATGTGCCACCGTCGACCCCGGCCTCCCACAACATTTCAAGCAGGAGGCCGTGGGACACCGCGTTGAACGCAGCACTCGGGTCCAGAAGGATGTGACCATATTACATCCATCTTTACGCAGACTTCATTGTTTAACAGTACACACAACAATTTATTTTAAAACACGGATAGAATTCTGTACAACTAAAGGAGACACTTCAGTTTTGTTATTTAAAATGGAGAAAAAATGACTAAGCCATGAAAACCACCATTAAAAGGGCAAACTGCTTCTTGAGTTTGGGAGCTAACTGTGATCAGTCTCGGCTGGAAGATAGTGGAACTCAGAGCCTGTATCTTTGCCGAAGTTAATGCTCTCTTCAAATTCATTGCATTATCATTATTGCTACTACTACTACTACTTATAGGAGTGGTAATAGTAGAAGTAGTACACCATTTTACAAAAAACATAACTATCCATAAAAATGCAAAATAAATATTTCTGCACTTGAAACTTATCACATTTACACATTGTTAAAACGTTTTAAATATGAAAAATATCTTCATTGTAATTGGGTTTATATAGCGCTTACTACCCCTGACGTGGCATTGCAGCGCGTTAAGGTGCATAGCGTGCTACCCCAGAGCACAAGGTTGGTGGTTAATATTAGAACATAGGTATGGGGTTTTAAAGATGAGAGGTTAAGATCTGTGAAATGAGGTATCTGCCAATTACAGAATTACAATAAGATAGGTTAAGACAGGCAGGCATGAGACAGAGAGGAAGCTGTACTCAGAAATAGAAGGTTTGCAGAGGATGGAAGGTAAGAAGAGGGTCACTCTGATGAAAGAAACTATGTTAAGGTTAATTTTTCATGCAGGATTTTAAGATTGTAGTGGAAGAAGGCTTTCTGAGATAGCAACCAATCGGAGAATGTAAGCTGTAAAAAGAAACAACGTTATACATAGTACTCCATGTATGGAGTGCATAACATTGACAATAACACAATAATCTTCCAACTTTGGAAAGAGATAAATGACTAATTCACAGGTCACTACCATTCAAAAATCTAACTTTTTCAGCAAGTCCTATTTTCGTAGGAGAATCTGCTAGTAGATTCCTGCTACATCAGTCGTTCTCTCGCTATCCCTGCTCTCGCTGTAGATTTATAGAATCTGGAAGGCCCTTTGGGCAGTGTCAGTCCCCATGTCTGACTCCCGGAGTCATCCAGCAACTGTTTGACTACCTTGGGGCGCATCTTCCGATCTCGACTTGTGGGCACTGCCAGTTTGTTCTCTGAACCAGGGTTTCCTGAAAGACTCCGTCTCTCACTCGCTGGCTTCGTGCCAGTGCTGCAAACATAATGCCTCTTTTCCAGACACTGCAGGCACAGGCTCCCGCAGTGTGTCAGTGACAGCAAAGAGACTGTAATGGCAAACATAGCATGGAAACTCTTGAAAGACAGCCAATGGCACCACTTCTGGGAAAAGGAACAGATGTTTTATTCAGACGCGTTCTGAAGACTGTTGCTGTACTGGTGTACTTTTCTTATATGAATGTTCTAAGACCATCTGATCCTTCTTTTTTTTGTAAATATCTTTATTACATTTCTATTTCAATGACACATGGAACAAGACCAAATCTGGTATACGATAACAACATTCCACAGCGGAGAAAGGATGCCAGATACCGTTCAATCATAGTTGTTCAGAACATTGGCACATATCATGTACTAGGAAGCCCATCCTCTCTTCAGAACTCTGTATCTCAGGAGGATCAGAGCATCCAATCAATAGAATAAGTAGCACTCGCCAACAACACACAGGCAAAACATCTGTATACCAAAAACCAAACAGTTGTACTAAGTGCTGAGATGTGAACAATACAGCAAAAAGATCAAAGCAAGACCCTCCCACCCCCAAACTGCGTGTATGTATGTGCAAGTGCCTTCTAACTCAGCCTATTCCAACAAAGCTGTCTCTTCCAGGTGCTTCAGCTATCCCTCACCAAGGGCTGGAATACCTCATAGTGATACCACAAACATGTTCGCTAGGCAGGTCAGTGCACTCGGCCACTGGGTCCCCATACTGCATAAAATATCAAGAACGGCTGGGCGAGGGCTGGGGCCTCAGACATCGGATCCTGTGTAGGGTAATCAAGTGCGTCCTCAAGGGGGGGCGATCATCCACAGGCACTTTGAACATCTTTATGTAAGTGTCCCAACACTCCAGAAGATCTACATCATACCCTCTTGTGCTTAGCTGTCTATGGACCGCCAATTCAGCTATCGCCCACCTATGCATCTCAGTAAGCCAAAGCCACAGTGGGGGCACCACAGCTGACTCCCAGTCCATAGTAATGCAGCGCTTAGCTAAAATCAAAGTCCGGTTTAGGAATTGCAGCAGGCCCTACGTTTCCTGGTGGCATGAGTTATCAGGAGCGCCAAGACCCACCTCCTGCAAGGGGGAAAACAATTCATTAAGTGCCACCCACCGCCAACTGTCCCCCAAGATCAAGCCTCACAGAACGCCCCGTAAATCAGTAAAGAAAGCTTTCTGTAAAATCAACGGAAGGGCCGCAAAGAAGTCTAATAATCTGGGAAACATGATAGTGAGCCTACCTATGGGCGACAGGGGAAACCCGGTCCAAAAGGGAAGCAAGGGACGAATGGAGGACACTGCCTTCCTCAGGTTCCCCTCCAGAAGGAACTGCGGTTCATAGTGCACATGCGCACCTGGATATTTGATGGAGTCAAACCGCCAACCCAGCTCTGTGTCTATTCGATACGATCTGATCCTTCTTGTGTGTCTTCCCGCTCACAACTAGAAACTTGTCCTCCCATCCAAAAGCCCTAAAACCTCCTCTCCCCTTAAACAGCTAATTAGGCTTAGGCCAAAGCATTGCTGGCCTCCTTGATCATACACGTCATTACGTTCATAGAGCGTGTATTGCAGGTGAATCAGTCATTAATTTTCCATTGCAGGATTTGCTGTAGTGATCAGTGTGTTATAGGTTCGAACCCTAACAGGGCTGACTTCTCAATAAAATCTATACAATTGAACTTCGGTAATAATAACAGCCATCACTAAAGGGCCAGTACATTATTCTTGTTTAGGTCTTTGCTATATTAATGATGAAATTAATTGAATAGCTCATTCTTAATAAAATGTTCATTACCTCCCTAATTGTATTCCATCTGAATGCACCTCTGTAGAAAGAGCTCACGGCCCTCATTACGTAGACACTAGTAGGAATACCATAGGCGGTACCTGATGATGGCTGCTGGGTATAAATCCCATGTGTTAAAATCCACTCCACCAAGTTAACATTGGTGCTAATTGATTCCATCCTGTGATCCCAAATATTACAGTAAATAATGCCCAAAATTATAGATTTACCACCTAAAAGAAGATCAGCTGAGAGCTGCTATTAAAATGGGTAAAACCACAAGGGGCATCAGCATGAGAGATTGGTTTTGCATGATCTGTGATTCCTCAAATATTCATATATATTTTGTCCTAGAGGTGTCATATCCCTGCCCCCTGAATTTGAAATTCATTTTTTTGCTGTCTGTACTTTTATCTTCCACCAGGGAGTTTGGCCCCTGGCGGTATTTGTTCACTGCTTATCACATGCCAACATGTGTTCTACTGCTGGTATTTTTTAACTGCCTGGCAGTAATTTCTCAGTGGTATTTACTTTCTGCCTAATTTCCATACTGCCTGCGGTAATGCCTAATTGGGATAACTCTGAGTGTTACAATACACAGAATTGTTGTTTACTGCCAGTGGAAATGTTTCTGAGAAAAAAACAGATGTTGTGCTATTAATGCAGGGACCCTCTGTTTTGTTCACTGGCCATTCCTTAGGAGCAAATTCAAAGAAACATTTTTTTCTTTTGTTCTTCAAAGGAAACTTATTTTCTTGCGAAGACTCCCTTTCCTTACACCCCTGTAAATACGCGCTGTTTCGATGTTTTTTCACACACCACTTATGCACTTAATGGCGGTTCCAGCCCTAAACTTAATAGAGCGACAAGCAGCCATTTTTTATCAGATTTCTGCTAACACAAGTGCAAATTGCTTTAAAAACTACGCTTCTAAATTCAAATGGTTTTTTGCTCATCAATGCACTTTGCAAGTGTTCGAAAACGTCTGAGAATCCGTGAAAATACACGACGGTAGTTCCTGTATCCCCACGTGCTTCCCTTGTGTGAGTTGTTTTGTGCCAGAAAAAATAAATAAAAATAGATTTGAAAAAACACTTTTGGGAATCTAATCGGTCCACATATTTCCAGAGTACATTTCTCACTTGTAAAGCTTTTGTGATTTTGCATGTTTTTCTTTAGCTGTTGTAGTGGGGTCATCAGCAGAGTTTAATATGGACTATCAGCATCGCACAATATTCAATGTATTCATAGATGGTGGGCAATACGTATACTGGGGATGGTGCAGCAGTGTCTTTACCTCTCTGAAATCTGTTAATACTTCTTTTTATTAATCCATAGTACTATTAAATGAACCAGACTGGTCTTACATGCAGTCTTCTGGCTCAGGTTGTGGTGGTGATGGTGACATGGAGAAGCACTCTTAGAGAAACAGAGTAACAAGATTTTTCCGATGGGACAGCTACACCCATGAGCATGTCTGTAGATTGGTTGCCTGAGGTATACCTGCTAACCTGATGCCGCTGACGGACCCTGTAGAGTTGTCTCATTCAGTTGCGGCAGAAGGATTTCTACCAGTGGTGGCTGACGCAAAGAGGCACTACCACGCTACAGGGTGAGGGCAGCAGGTAGTGTTTGTACACCAGGGTTTCTATCAGGGGCTGATGGTGTCCTATCTGTAAGTGACCGAGATAGACATCAAGGTAAACTCAATACAGGAACCAGTCGTTTAATGGCAGATGACCGACTAAGAAAAGTAATCCGAATCAGAGGACCTATAGTAGAGGATAAAATATGAGCCCAACAAGCATGAACAAGGTGATACAAGAAGCAACTCACTGTGAGAGATTTACATTTTGTCGGAATCAGCACCTTAGTAAGTAAGTAATAGTTTATTCTCCGGTCAATTAAAACCTTTACAATTTCTCTTTAAAAGTAAATGGCAAAAATGACAGCAGCAAAGTTCATAATTTAAAACTTCTCAATAATATCATTTCATAAAACATACGTGCATTGTATTTACATCTTTAGTGCAAATGTCTGCGATTGTGTCTATTACAGTTCATTGATAGAGGTTTTATCGTTCTACATCTTCGTTGATTTTTTGATCCTGAGCAATTTTTTGAAGGGAAATAAGATTCTAAAAGATAAAAAAAATTCTAATAAAACACATGCACAGTTCGTTTAGAGGTGTGAAATACAATAGACCAGTTGCTTTCTGACTGTGGTAGAAGTAGGTTGCAGTTAACGATCAAACGGGGCCAGAAGTAGGGCAATCTGAGTGTATCTTGTTTGCTGAGAAAGCAAAAGCTGGAGAATGGTGCAGTGGTGGATGATTCTAGTGGTTTATCAGCAGAGTTTCACCCCAGCTGCTGGGCATCAGCACCTTAGGACCCGGGCACTTGGGTAACATCCACTCAGGCTGTTAATTGGCAAGGTCTGTTTGGTTATTATGCTCCGCCTGAGAGAGCTGCATTGCACATATCCTAACAGTTCCAGAGAGACTGGATGGCAGCCAGGGTCATATTTATTTATTTATTAATTTATCGTTTTATATAGCGTGAACATGACCCAAGTTGGTATCCGAGTGCTTTACAGAAGCTCAGGGTGAGAGAAACAGGTACAGCAAACAATCATAAGTGATAATAACAGTCACACAAACCATATAGGAAGTAGTAGTACTAAGGCGCGGTGAGAAACTCCCTCTAGTCCAAAAGGGTAAACAGAACAAGCCGTAGTGACAGGCAACGGATTGCAGGCGTAGCCCATGTGCATTATTGGTGCCAGAGATCCTAGAAGCTAGAACAGGTATTTGTTCATCAATAGTACTTTCACTTGTTATTTGAAAGCCACAGGTGAAGAGTTAACTCGGATTTCAGAAGCTAGGGCATTCCAGATTCTCGGGACAATGCCAGAGAAGGCCTGATTGTAGGTTTTTTCCTTTTTACATTTGTCCGATTTCAATTGTTGGTGACATTGTGCTTCTTGAGGTTCTCATGCCGCCAAATAGCTCCAGTTTTTGTGCAATGTTCCTCGGGGTGTTGAAATGTAAGGCTTTGTGTGTCATGAATGCAATTTTTAACTGAATTCTTGCCTTGAAATGGAGCCAGTTTAGAGGTTTTGAAACCAGCGTGATGTGTTAATTACATTTAGAGCCAGTAATGAGCCTAGCAGCTAAGTTAGGGGAGGCCCTATGGGGGGAGGGGGGATAATTTGATCTAGGAAGGCCACAAAGAGTTACATTTCCATAGTCCAACGAGGAGATTACTAGGGTGTGAACAACTCTGCGAGGGCTCTATCTCTTCATTTTGCTGTCTGGCCCGCTCACGTGCACAATGAACAGAGGCAGAGGAGAAGTGAGTACATACTGCCAGGGCCCTAGCCAGATTTAATGGTTGTCAATGTGTTAGTGAAACTGGTGTATGAGAGCATTGACTACAGATTTAGTGGATCACTAACAGAATATCGGAAACATAAATATCATGTGGACAGACTATCATGTCAAAAATATCGAGGACCCAATTTTCCAGAAGGTAAGTGCAAATAGATAAGTATAGATTTACTTTTCCTAAAACCACATCTTCATACCTTGAAGCTACATATATCTTCATGGTACATGTATGTGGAGTTATAAATAGTAAACCTTTGCTTACATATAGAAACTTACCTTTAAATATTTCTGTCCTTGGTATTCTTGACAGAATATTTTGTCCCACAATATTTGTGTTTCCGATATTCTGTCTAAACACTGATTCAGCAATAGAGCTCAACACTTCCTAGAAGGGATAGGGGAGCAGACTATTACATTAAAGACAGATGAGAACCACTAGTGAGTGTAGGAGGTCCGATGGTATCCTTAGGGATCAGACTTATTGCCTTTGTAGCATGAAGTGTGAGTGTAAAGTGTAATGAAAATGGTGTGACATTAGGGCTTCTGGGCATGCATGAATAGCTGCTTGAACTCACAACAAAGAGTGATGTATACTTAATTCTGGACCCTCTAAGAAATATGTTAGCATAGAAACTTGACTATCCATTGCTTCTTTTCACTTTTGATTTTGCTGCATTTTCTCTTTCAAGTAAGAGTAAAAGGCAGCGAGGAGAGGAAGTGAATGTCCGTGGGCAAACTTAGAGAGAGAGACAGCTCCAGAGGACCATTCAGAGTGAGATAACCAGGTCCAAACTCCAGAGAAGCAGAGAAAGAGATGGCCAAGTCCAAAGGAGCAAACACAGAGAGAGATAGCCAGATCCAGAAGAACAGGGAGAGTGATAGCCAGATCCAAAGGAGGACACAGAGAGATAGCCAGATATAAAAGAGCAAACAGCGGGAGATAGCTAGGTCCAAAGGAGCAGAGAGAGAGATAGCCAGGTCCAAAGGAACAAACAGAGGGAGATAGGCAGGTCCAAAGGAGCAGAGAGAGAGATAGCCAGGACCAATGGAGCGAACAGCGGGAGACAGCTAGGTCCAAAGGAGCAGAGAGAGAGATAGCCAGGTCCAAATGAGCAAAGAGAGAGAGATAGCCAGGTCCAAAGGAGCCAAGAGAGAGAGGTAGCCAGGTCCAAAGGAGCAAAGAGAGAGAGATAGCCAGGTCCAAAGGAGCAAACAGAGTGAGCTAGCCAGGTCTAAAGGAGCAAACACAGCGAGAGATAGCCAGGCCCAAAGGAGAGAGAGAGAGCGGCGCCCAGGTCCACAGGAGCTGAGAGAGAGATAGCCAGGTCCAAAGGAGCGAACAGCGGGAGATAGCTAGGTCCAAAGGAGCAGAGAGAGAGCTAGCCAGGTCCAAAGGAGCGAACAGCGGGAGATAGCTAGGTCCAAAGCAGCAAACAGAGGGAGATAGCCAGGTCCAAAGGAGCAAACAGAGGGAGATAGCCAGGTCCAAAGGAGCAGAGAGTGAGAGAGATCGCCATGTCCAAAGGAGCAGATGGAGGGGGATAGTCAGGTCCAAAGGAGAAGAGAGAGAGATAGCCAGGTCCAAAGGACCAGAGAGAGAAAGAACCAGGTCCAATGGAGCAAACACTGAGAGACAAATAGCCAGGTGCAAAGGAGCAAACAGAGAGAGATAGCAAGGTCCAACTGCACAGGGAGAGAAAGAGCCAGGTCCAAAGGAGCAGAGAGAGTGATAGCCAAGTCCAAATGAGCAAACAGAGAGAGTTAGCCAGGTCTAAAGGAGCAGAGAGAGTGATAGCCAAGTCCAAATGAGCAAACAGAGAGAGCTAGCCAGGTCTAAAGGAGCAGAGAGAGACCGATAGCCAGGTCAAAAGGAACAGAGGGAGAGAGAGCCAAGTCCAAAGGAGCAGAGAGAGTGATAGCCAGGTCCAAAGACGGAGCGAGAGAGATAGCCAGATCTAAATTAGCAGAGAACGATATTAGTGAAAGGGAGAGTGGAAGAATGGTTGAAAGGTTAAAGGGATGGATAAGGGAAAGAATAGATGGATTAATAAAAAGGATGGTGAATTGATGGATCAAAGGGTGCATTGATGTATGAGTGAAAGGGTGGATGAATGATGAGTGAAAGAAACGATGAACAGATGCTGGAGTGAAAGGGTGGCTGGATGGACAGAATAAAAGGGTGGGTAGATGGATGAGCAAAATAATGGATAGATGGGTGAAAGAATGAGCTGCGGTGTCATGAACCCTCAACTGCAGCAGCTACAACGGGAGTGGAGTTCTTGATGGGCCTCATCTGTCTGTAACTTGGCAGTTAAAGGTGAATGAGTGTGTGAAAGGATGGATGGTTGTATGTGTGAGTGAAAGTGTGGATGGATGTGCGAGTGAAAGGATATATGGATGAGTGAAATAATGGATGGATAAGTGAAAGGGTTCGTGGATAGTTGAAAGGATGGATGAATGAGTGAAAAGGAGGGTGGATGGATTGATGAAAGGATGGATGAGTGAAAGGTGAATGGATGATGAGAGAAAAGATAGATGGATAAGTGAGTGAAAGGATGGATGGTTGAGTGAAAGGGAATGTGATGGACGGATGGATGATGAGGAAGGATGGATGAGTGAGTGAAAGGATGGATAGCTTACCGGAAAAGAGGATGGGTGGATGAATGGATGGGATTAGTGAAAGGTAGGATGGACGGATGGAGTGAAAGGATGGATGGATGGAGTGAAAGGGTGGATGGATGAGCAAAAGGATGGATAGATGAGCAAAAGGATGGATGGATGAGTGAAAGGGAATGTGATGGACGGATGGATGATGAGGAAGGATGGATGAGTGAGTGAAAGGATGGATAGCTTACTGGAAAAGAGGATGGGTGGATGAATGGATGGGATTAGTGAAAGGTAGGATGGACGGATGGAGTGAAAGGATGGATGGATGGAGTGAAAGGGTGGATGGATGAGCAAAAGGATGGATAGACGAGCAAAAGGATGGATGGATGAGTGAAAAGGAGGATGTATGAGTAGATTAATGAGAGGGTGGATGGATGGATGTTTGAAAGAACGTATGAGTTAAAGGGAGGTGGATGGATGAAAGGGTGGATGGATAAATGAGTGAAATAATGGATTGGTGAGAGAAAGAGAGGGTGAATGGATGGACGGGTCAGGGAAAACATGGATAGATGGAGGCATGAGTAAATGGATGAGTGAAAAGGTAAATGTATGGATGCTTGAAAGGAAGAGTGAAAGGATGGATGAGTGGATGGAGGGATAGGTGGATGGAGTGAAAGGGTGGATGGATGAATGACTGAAAGGGTGGATGTATGAGTGAAAGAGTGGCTGAAGATATATGAGTGAAAGGGTAGATGGATGGATAGATAGGTTTGATGGATAGGTCTGGCGCTGGATGGATAGGTTTGTATAAGGATGGGAGGCTGGATGGAATGGTGAAAGACTGAGCAAACACTGGAAAAAAGATATCCTGATCAAAAGGAGCAAACAGAGAGAGCCAGGTCCAAAGAATCAAACAGGGAGAGGGATAACCAGGTACAGAGGAGGAAAGCAAGAGAGATTGAGAGATACAGAAGAGCATAGAAAGGTACAAAAGAGGTAAAGAAAAATAAATGTTACTTGGACCAACATTTGCACTGTTTACTACCATTTTCCACCAATTCACCAGTGCACACTCTATTTCCCTTGTTGAGGTGTCCTTGAACGTTTTATCAGCTTGAATGGGCTGCATTACTTTTTAAGATTCGTCTGCACTGCGATTGCGCTGTGCTTGAGAACTCTATTGTTTTTTAATAAACACTTAAAATGACTTACATCCCGCCTCCTCTCTTTCCTGGTTTCCTGGCTTCTCTTTGGTTCCTGTGCATGCCACTTACCTTTCTTCCATTTCTATTGGCTGTGAAATATTTTCCTGCATTTACCAATGCTTGTTCTCCTATCAGTTTCCCGCTGACGAAATACTGTTAACATCCACTTTGGTGGAATTATATTTTCATAACGTTTTGCCTTTTACTATTGCAGCATATTTAAATACCAATTTACCCCCCGGAGAGATTAAGTGATTTGCGTAGAATGACATGATGTTGCCCGGCCCCACCAAGACTTGAACTGGGATCCCCAGCTCTCGAGTCAGCAGTTCCGGACGCTGCGCCACATCCCCTCTACTCCCGTGTTATCTGTCAGGGAGCTCTTTCCTTCTCCAGACAATGATTGATGAAATCAGCTGTTTATCCTTTAAATATGCGAAACCGAGGCATTTCCAATGCTGATTGGAAAATCTCTTCACACTACTCCTAATGTAATTGAGTAAAATACGCCCATGGTTGAGTTCGAGTTTTACCACTGAAATGCTTACGGTCTGATTAGCATTTTAGCGGGCCACAAAAGAAATGGGTAATTTTTTGGCTTAAAACAAAGTTTACAGTGATAGTAAAATGAGGGTCCGTGCCCCCCAAATAAGCGTGACCTGGGAGAAACGCATATGCTATGCACATTGTGATGTGCATTCTTGTAAACCTGGCTCTGCCTGACACTCTGCATTTTAGAATCTGCACACTGCAGCGAGGAAAGCTCAGAGTTTTGCATATAATTGCGACATCAATTTGTACAATTATTTAAATGATGCAACAAGTATACCTCTCAACTGCTCACGGGAGCAATCTGAATTTAACATGGAAATGTACCCCTTTTTTTATACCCCACCTCCCACTTGTTGTGAATTCTTTATACTGGGGTATGCAACAATGGCGTCAATAGCAGTCCCAATATGGTAAAAATGAGGGTGCAAGGAAAAGCTATGATGGATTTTTTTTAAGTCCGGGGAGGGTTTTAGCATGCTTAAGCGCTTTACCAAAAGAGACACAAAGCACTTCATGAAAAAAGTGCAGTATTTGCGGTATGTCTTAGTGCACCTGCCTCCAATAAACATGATTTATTAATGCACCGGTTTATAAAATAGACTGTATGTCAATAGCTGCGCTAAAAACATGATACTACTTCTTCAGGGGTAAGATGGCCTTTATAAATTACACAGTCAGATCATGTAGGATGCACTTTGGGGCTCGCATGGGGCATGAAAATGCTAGGAAAATAACTATGCAAAACACATTTTGGATTTTTTCAGTCTCTATATTATGATATACATGGTGAATGATGATGTGGATAAGAAATGCCTTAGTGGTATCTCCTCAAAAAATGCAGTACGTGTCCATGCTGGACCGTAGCTGCATCGAACTGACACCATGCAGATCAAGAGTTCCAGATGTTCTCATCTCATGGTCCTCCACAACCTGCTTGGTATTCCTCATTATGGGTGGAATGAATGCTGTAGTGTCACAACGGGGGAAAGTGTGATGTTGCAAGGTGAGAGTATTATATGATATGGCAGGGGTGCCTTACCATGTAATTCTATTACAATACACAAAGATGGACTCCCGGTACTCTCTCAGTAGACCTTCTCCTAGTCCTGGTAGAGTAGCAAAGAGGATAAAGGCTAAGTAAAGGAACATTTGTTAAGCATTTCATAACACCAGCATGGACGAAAAGTAATTGGCACGACTAGAGAGAAATCCAACACCAGTTTATAAAAATAGCTCTAATTTATAAATATTTTTATACACCATAACAAAATTAATACATACAGTATAACCGAAGTTATCAATTTTCAAGCAATAAATAAATCAATACTTTGCAATGTGAAAAACATTAACGTAGCAGTCAATAGGAAAATCACATATATGCAATTGATACTTTAGAGCAGAGGTCTTCAAACTTTTTGATGCCGAGACCCCCTTGTAAAACCTTTTTAGGCGTAAGGACCCCCTTCCGACAAAAGTTTGTAGAAACTGGTACTCCTCATCATCAACTTTTGACAACCATAAATGCGCCTGTTAGACCTCATCACATTCATCCATCCATAATTCATCCACCCACACTTTCACACATCCATCCATCCATCCATACATCCATCCTTTGCCCATCCACCCATCCATCCATCCACCCACCTTTTCACACATCCATCCATGATTCATCCATGCAACCTGTTATGCATCCATACATCCATCCACCCTTTCATCCTCCCATCCATACACCCATCCTTCATCCATCCAACCTTTCATACATCCATCCACCCTTTCATCCATCCATCCACCCATCATTCATCCCCCCACCTTTTCACACATCCATCCATGATTCATCCTTGCAACCTTTTATGCATCCATACATCCATCCAACCTTTCATCCTCCCATCCATACACCCATCCTTCATCCATCCACCCTTTCATCCATACATCCACCCTTTCATCCATACATCCACCCATCATTCATCCCCCCCACCTTTTCACACATCCATCCATGCATCATTCATCCATGCAACCTTTTATCCATCCATACATCCATCCTTCATCCACCCACCCGTTCATCCCTCCATCCTTCATCCGTCCACCCTTTCATCCTTCCATCCATACATCTATCCTTCATCTATCCACCCTTTCATCCTTCCATCCATACATCCATCCTTCATCCATCCACCCTTTCATCCATACATACATCATCCATCCACCCATCATTCATCCCCCACCTTTTCACACATCCATCCATGCCTCATTCATCCATGCAACCTTTTATCCATCCATACATCCATCCTTCATCCATCCATCCTTTGATCCATCCATCCATCCTTTATCCGTCCACCCTTTCATCCTTCCATCCATACATCTATCCTTCATCCATCCACCCTTTCATCCATCCATTCACCCATCATTCATCCACCCATCTTTTCACACATCCATCCATCATTCGTCCATCCATCCAACCTTTACTCCTTTTGATGAATAAAAACATATTTAAATCTAAAAAAAGAAAAAAAGGAAATGTATAGGTACTAGATATCACAGGCTCTTAGGCCCAGAGTTCCAAATATTAAATATACAAGGCAATCTTCAAACTCCTCTACTGTGGCTCACGGAAAAAAATAGCCTTTAGAGGTCTTGCATAAAGGATCTGTCCAAGATAAAATAACAACAATATAGATGTATAAACAAGTGATTAACAGCAAAATAGAAGTCTGGGAAAGAAAATAGCAAGAATTGGAGATTCACAAATCTAAAACCCATCTATTTCTTTACAGAACAACATATTCAGTCCTCAATCGATAGTAAAGAAGCAAGAAAAGCTGTAAATGAGGAATTCTCATTACAGGGAGCCTCTCTTGAAAATGCGAAAGAATTCCAATACCTACTGTACTCCTGGCTCTCAAAATGTGGGCGGAGCCAAAACCTCTGTAGAGATGCTCACATTTGTCTGGCGACAGCTGCGCTGTGAAGCCCGCTCATAACAAGCATTTACAATGCAATGGTTTTGCCTTTGTTAAAGTTAGAGCTATTGGCATTGCTCTTGACATTATTTTTATTTATGTTTTTTTTAACATAAATAAATGGCATTGTCATTTACAATGCCAATAGCTTAATCTCTCGCAAATGCCACACACAAACACCCACACAGAGCCCTCCACACACACACCCACACAGAGCCCCCCACACACACAGCCACACAGAGCCCCCCCACACACACCCACACAGAGCCCCCCACACACTGCGAGCCCCCCCACACACTGCGAGCCCCCCAGACACACTGTAAGCCTCCCCCACACACTGTGAGCCTCCTCCACACACTGCAAGCCCCCCCCACACACTGCGAGCCCCCCCACACACTGCGAGCCCCCCCACACACTGCGAGCCCCCCCCCCACACTGCGAGCCCCCCCACACTGCGAGCCCCCCCACACACTGCGAGCCCCCCCCACACACACTGCGAGCCCCCCCCACACAGGAATGACTGGAGAAGGCCAGGTGGTGCGGCAAGTAAGGAGCCCCCACACACGCAACAGCCCCCCACAGACACAAGAGCCCCCCACGCACAGGCAAGATTCCCCCACACGCAAGAGCCCCCCACACACACGCAAGAGCCCCCCACACACACGCAAGAGCCCCCCACACACACAAGAGCCCCCCACACACAAGAGCCCCCCACACACAAGAGCCCCCCACACACAAGAGCCCCCCACACACACACGCAAAGAGCTCCCCAAACACACGCACAGAGCCCTCCGCTCCATTTGCATCAGGTGTGAGGCTCCTGACTGCTGACAGCCAGGAGACTCCAACAAAAGGAGGCTTATGACCTGCTATAGGCATTGTAAATGACAATGCCATTTATTTATGTTTTAAAAACAAAAGCATAAATAAAAATAATGTCATGAGCAATGCCAATAGCTCTAACTTTAAGAATGCCGAGACCATTGCATTGTAAATGCTTGTTCCCTTTTGGCGGCATCTATGTAATTGGTACACAAGCTCCTCCCGCTGCCAGTATTAGAATAAACCCTGTGGATTGAATGGGCATGAAGTCTCATCTCTCCTTTCACCTACCTGACCTTGTGTGATTTGAGTGTAGGGGCGCTGTATTGTACAACGCTTAAAACCCCAATATTCCTAATCTGGCGCTTTTCAAAACCACCAGACACAATGAACGCACCTGAACGCCTTGAAGTGAACCACTTTGCAGGATGAGCTATGAAGGAACTTGATCCCGTCACCGGGAGGAGGATGTATGGTCAGTCGGGATGCCCTATGGTCCAGGTTTGGCACGTTCCAGGAATGGAAGTCCATCATTACAGCGCTGTCATCAGGGACATTTTAAGGATTTTGGGGGCTCTGGGCCAAACGTATTTTTGGGGACCCTGTTTGGAACGTCTTGGATTTATGATCCAGTTTCAGGTAGTTCGTGCCCTCTTTGGCCAGATCACTGACAGTGCACAGGGGCACTCGTCCAAATTCAAAATGTGTGTTTATATGTAATATTCGGAGACAGTGAGGTGTATTTAGAATATCGTAACATAGCAGCAGCTCACACATAAGAGGGTGCAGTGGGTTCGGTTTCACATCTCAGGGGGTTCAGTGGTACTGATCCCCCACGAGCTCCAGGGAATTGTGGGTCCCAGGCTTCCTTAAGTAGTCTTCAGGCTTATGGACCGATAGCATGAGGGAGTCTCCGAGACACAGAGGGTGAATGCGAATGAGAGCAAAAGAGTGAGGAAGAGAGGTAGGGAGAGAGGGGGTACGGAGAGTGTGATGGAAGAAGAGAGGAAGGGAGGGGGGCAGGGGAGAGAGGGAGGGGCGGAGGGAGAGAGGGAGAGATGGAGAGAGGGGGAGAGGGGGAGAGGGGGAGAGAGAGAGAGGGAGGGAGAGAGGGAGAGCGAGAGGGAGAGAGGGGGTACAGAGAGGGGGGTACGGAGAGTGTGAGGGAGGAAGAGAGGAAGGGAGGCAGGGGGGAGAGAGGCAGGGAGAGAGGGAGGGAGAGAGGGAGGGAGAGAGGCAGGGAGAGAGGGAGGGAGGGAGGGAGGGAGGGACGGAAGGGGGGAGGTAGAGGGAGAGATGGAGAGAGGGAGGGAGGGAGAGAGAGACGAGGGAGGGAGAGAGAGAGGGACGGGGGAGAGAGGAAGGCAGCGAGGGGGAGAGAGGGAGGCAGCGAGGGAGAGAGAGGGAGGGACAGAAGCAAACACTGACACTCCCCCCCAGAAACAATCCCACACGGCCCCGGGGAGACCCTTTCCTCAAGGCCCGCTTCACTGCCAATACAAAGCCAGGCGGACTGGAAACTGTTAGTCCGAGGAACACTGGCGTGGAATCACAACTCTTCAACCCTACAATCCGGAGAACGCATTCTGCATGCCCACCCTACACAGTCTGCCTGGCCTACAGGCCAATCAGGCAGTGTCTAACCGGCTGGTCAGTTTGAGGGCAGTTTTTTGGGCTGTTAGTGGGCAGGATTTATAGCCTGCTGGGACAGTTTTTACTGTGGCAAGTTCAAAACCATGCATTTTTACATAGTTTGCAAAACATAACGCGTCGTTAAAAGTTCAAAACTGCCCTACTTTACAAACATGGGTTACTTTTTTTTAGCTGTGTGATTGGTTAATGGGGCCACTTTTATTTCGGTGTCCTGGCCTATTTTCAGTCCCAGCCCTAATCTGACCCTGCAACTTCGACGCCCTTATTGTTCGCGCCTCGCCAGGTTTGAAGCGCTGTGTAAACGCACTTGCGTAACAATGCCATGTACGTCCACCACAACCTTAGCCACGCCCTCGTCCACACGGGAGCACCCCCACCTGTCTCCCCAGCGACCCCCACCACAGTGAGCTGCTAATGACCGCCCACTGCCCCTGCTGGGAGGAATCGACGCCATCTGGATGCAAACAAAGCCCATACCCCCTGGGGAAGGGCTTTGACATTCAAGAGAGGGTATCGACACAGACCCCCCACCCCGGTAGGGGATCATCGCGCATTCCATGGAAAGGCCCGGTCTTACTGAGTCCTCGCCGAGTTTAGTCTGAATACTGCGGGGTGTGTAAAAGGAGCCTGTGCCAGTCTAAATGAAGTACTACAGAGTGGGCACATTTTGCCATTACAACAGATATGCAAGTCCGAGCGCGTTAATATGAACATGGGCGTCTTTAAAATCGGTGCCCTTTTGTATCAGGAGTCACACCGCGTGGGTACAGTTCCCAATATACCACTTTCATCACATTAAACCTGAGCAGCGAGGCGCATGTATACAGCCCACGTAGATACCACAAATACGCACATCCAAACAAAATGACTAATAAATGCTCCATAGCGCATTCAAATGGAAAATTCCACAATCTCCCCAGTGAATAGGGTCTAGCGCGTTAAACCTAAAAACTGACGTGTACGAGTTGTCATCACTCAGAGTATAAAGTGCGGACGGACGAGTGGCGAGTTTGTGAGTGTGTGTGTGAACGAGCAGTCGACGTTCGTCTGAGTCTATGTTTCAGACAATACCTCATTTCTGTGATGTTGACCTTGAATTTTGAGCTGTCTTTTAAGGCTCTGAGTTCCCACATGCGTTACATACAGTGCAAAGCAAGCTACTAATCTCGTCGCCGCAATGCCCCCCCCCACCCTCCACCCCAGTACTGAGATTTGTTTACACAACTGTCTGGCTTCCTCCTCAAAGGGAGGGGCAGGCAGGGAGTGCGCAGTTTCCACAGTCCCCTGACTGAGCGGGGTTCCCAGTGTGTTATGTTATTGTAGTTAGTGCCTCATGGGTCCTGGGGCAAGAAAGGAAATTCCACCCGGCTGCTGTCTGAACTGTTAAATACAGTAATATTGAACCTCGTTCGTGCGTGAATACCGTGCACAGGCCAGGTATGCTTACCTCGCTTAAGCGGCGGCCCGTAGCGACGACGCGTGAAGGTAGGAGACAGGGGGAGAGAGGTTGGGGCAGGAAGGCAGGGGAAGAGAGGAGGGAAAAAAAAAAACAAATAAATCGACTCACCTGCACCTTGCGACGGCGGCACTTCTCCGGTCTCCCTCTTCGGCATGGGAGACCGGCAACGTCGACAATCTCTCTGGCACTTCTCCGGTCTCCCTCTTCGGCATGGGAGACCGGCAACGTCCTCCGCATCTCCCGGGGTTCCCTCCAGGCCACGGGAGCCCCGCGGGCGCCGCCATACTGCTTGCCGTCTTCCTTCTTCCCCCGGGCTGCGGGGGGCGGGCACTTCCGGCCGGCCGCGCTAGGATTGGCCGGCCGGCCAGTCACGGGGCAGGAGAGACGCAGAAGTGCCGGCAATGCCGGACCAGACACGGGGGCGTTCCCGGCGTCGCGTGACGTCGGCAAAAGCCAAAGAATCTCGGGAACGCCCCCGTGTCTGGTCCGGCATTGACGGACAGGCCCCTCGTCCAATGGCAAGGCTCCATTTACGGAGCCAGCCAATCAATGACGAGGGCCGAACCAAAGCCACACTACTGTTCTCATCAGGTTTTCGCCTGCGCGAAAAAGCTGCGCAGAAAGCGCAGCTTTCGCCAGGCAAAACCTAAAAAGCAGCATATAACAAGCTTCCTATTATATGAGCAGTATGCAATTGTAACGAAAGCAGTGATCATCTTCCTCAAGACGTGAATACATTTAAAAGAAATGCAGGAAAAACAGAATGGTCCCGAATAAGCCATATGTCAGCCTATTTTTCTTCAAAACGTTTGCTGCCTAAAAGGACACCAGAAGGTGCTTTAGACGAACACATACTACCACTAACTGCAAATAATGATGAACTAATATGAGTTTCCATGATTTCCAACTTCCTGAGAGGTGTGTTTTCCATTTTGTGAGCAGCAGAAATGGAGAAACAATCTTTAATCAATCTAAACTTCTATTTGTCAACGCTTTCCTTTCCGGAACGAAACAAAACCCGATGCGACTAAATTGTGAATTATTTCATTAATATAATTTCAAAATGAGGACTAAAAGTAAAATGTGTGCTTTTACTGCATATCTAATGTAGGTAGCACATGTGAATTGTGATTTTGTTTCACAAAATAATCAATCATTAGTCACACCCTTTCTGCTCTTGATACTATCATGCAGAAAAGGAACTGCTATTCTGTGAAGCAATTGTGTTTAAAATCCTAATTTACCTTTCCTGCAGGCCCGAAGGGAAGCAGATTCCTTGTGATAGTTCCTGGCATGTAAGCCTGGTATGTGGTAGATGACAGGATTGTACACACACACACACACAGCCACACCCGAGTACTTGACAAGTCTTTAAAAGACCTTTTACTTGTTAATGAGGCTTTGATGTTTATCACCCCTCGGTGTGAACTCGGCCTCCGCCGTGAGCACCCTCAATCAGCCCAACGCCAGGAAATGCATGCTCTGACGGAATCTGCGACCCCCTTCCAAGGACTCCACGACCCCCCTGGGGGTCACGCCCCACAGATTGAAGACCTCTTCTTTAGAGGGTGAGTTCAATGGATCCCACTCAGAGTTAAGGTCTCGGGAATCGTTAGACCAGTTCACAACAGCTAGCACAGTTTTACCTGGCTCAGGGGAGCAGGATACAGAGGTGCACTTTCAGCTGCCAAACTGAGCTGTCAATCAGACTTGTGGTGTTGAAATGGTTACCTTAGCAACAAGGAACTTGCAGGGCGGGTTGAGCAAAACCTTTTGGAAGCAAAGCAAGGAGCTGGCCCTGGACCAGGGTCTCCAGGCAGATCCAATCTGTCTGGCTCGGGGGACTCGGATGCAGAGGTACTCTTGGCTCTCTGTGGTGCTGAACTAGGTCTGCAGTCAGAGGAGGTGGCAGGCATGAAAAGAGAGGGCAAAAACAAATTCAGGATCCTTACGATGGAGCCACAGGAGTGATTGGTCATTCGAGCAGATGAATCTCTTCTTTTGAAGCGTCGATTTAAGCAGGTAGTACTTGGACTGATCACCAACAAGCCTTAGTACCTGCAAACACTCTGGTTGAGGTAATCTTTATCCAGGGTACCAGGGGAACATCAGGACTACAGTTCCCACAAGTACCTGCATGAGAACTTTGAGCAGTCACGCTGGACAGCTCAGGATTCAAGGCTTCAAGGTCGTGGACTTTACGCTTTGTGCCTGCCTATTGTAGGGGACTAGTTCCTCTAGCCCAAGGGAATTCTTGTGAAGTCTGGAGTTTGCAGAGTGGTTCACCTTCCTTGTGGAACCAGTCTCTTGCCTTGGTTGAGTCCTAATCCAGCGGGTGCAGGGTGGCTGCCACAGATGCAGAGCTTAGCGCCTATCTTCGTGGAGTCCTGCCTTGTCTTTGGCACAGGTCTCTTCTTGATGTCACATTGAATCTAAGGTTCTGGTTTCTGGGGTGCCCTTTAAATCCTGGATTTAGGGGGCATTAGTGGGTGTGAGGACTAGTAGCCAATGGCCATCTAGTCCTGTGGCTAATCTGCCCGAGTAGTGACGACATCCTGTGGTTTTATGTCACTAAAACTAGTCAGAACCTGATTTCTAACCTAAATTCAAGATGGCCAAAACCATCCTCGGTCGTGCACCTCAGCTGAAATGAAATGAAATGAAAACAAATGTATATAGCGCTACTAAGCCCAATGGGCGTCAAGGCGCCTAACCAAAAAGAAGCTAGCTGGAGCAAATATACTCTCTTACTGGTAGGCCTTGATAAAGCACCAAGTTTTGAGCGCTTTTTTAAAAAGGGACAGGGACGGTTGGGCCTTAATCTCCAGTGGGAGTGAATTCCACAACCTAGGGGCAATGATGGAAAATGCTCTGCTGCCCCAACGGACCTTCCTAACACGAGGAACCACAAGCAGATTCATCTCCGATGATCTGAGGGTTCTACTGGGCACATGGCGGGTTAGCAGGGAACCCAGGGGGTCCAAAGGACCAGCTGCAAGCACTCTATAGCCCAGGCACAGGATCTAAAAGAGATCCTCTGTTGTATAGGAAGCCAATGCAGGCTCTTTCTGGCCATTGTAGCAGAGGATGCATTGGGTAGAGCCAGGACAAATCGCGCAGGCGCGTTCTATAAGAGGAGAGAACACCATATTGATGAAGTAGTCCATTTCCCTACAGGGGTTGGACTTTGTAGTGTAACACAGACCAGGGTATGTTCATCCCAGTGCAGATGGCCTTTTCAGATTCTTCCACTTTCTTAGATGATGAGAACTACCAAGAGGGAGGTTAGCGCTCATCACCTTTCATCTGGGGACTGTCATGTTGTAAAGTGCCCTTTTTGGATGGTCATCCCCCCACTTTTGCTGTTAGATGTTGTGGTAAATGATCTGAAATTGTGCTGGGTCCTGCCAACCAAGCCCAGCACCAGTGCTCTTTCCCTTAAATTATAAATGTGAATTGGTATACCGAATTGGCAAGTACTTTTACACCCCTGTAAGGCCCTCGTATATGGTACCAGTGGTACCCAGGCATGATGTAAAAGGGGTACCAGGGCTGTAGCATGTATTGTGCCACCCTGAGTAAGTGAGTAAAGTTGAAGTCTGTCACAAGTTATCTGTGGAATTTGTTTATTATAATGTGCTCTTTCATCAACAGATTATACAACCCTTCATACATTTTCACATTATTACCTTTAGTCCAGCCTTTGAGTGCCTTGAGTGTGGAGTCAACAAAATCTACCCAAGTTTGGTTTTGTTATTTATGGGTTTCTCTAAATCTGTTTCTGTACTCCTCTGTTGTGAGTTCAAACCCTTCCGTATGGGTGTCCTTCATGTGATGATAGGACTCAGCTACTTGCTCATCTAGGGTCAGGAGTCTATCCCTGGCCTTAACTGGCAGTAATTCCCACAGGAGTGAGCGCCAGTGTTGGTGACATGCTCTTCTCATGGTGCAGGCTCTCTCAAAAGCTGTAAAGCATTTTGAAATATCATCTCCATCTTTAGAACTGGGGACTATAACTTTAGGGATCTCAGAGTCAAAGGACTCCTTCCTGACCCTATTAACTTTGCTGCCACCATCTTTGGGCTCTAGGTCCAGATTAGCCTTTCCCTCTTCTGAGGCTAGTCTCCTATCCTCACCTTCAAGCTTTCTCTCCTTCAGGTAGATTTTGGCAAGCTTGTCCTTAAGGTTTACTACAGTTCTTTTACTAGAGTGGCCTCTCCCACTTCCTGCAGGTGATAGTGGTTTGGGAAGGGCATGTGACCGTGGTTCTCATCCTCTTCAACATCCTGTTGAGCTAAGACATCTTTCTCTGCATCAGGCTCACCTGATAAGAGGTCATGTACTTTGTCTTGCTCATCGTCATAATCCTGGAGGGCATCTACTAGATCCTCATTTCTGGCAGTGACTTTGTAGACAATTCCCCTCGTTTTGCACAAAGCTATAAGACCCTGGATCCTGAGAGCCGACAAAGTGACTACCTCGAGATCCTGTGCACTCTCCCTTGTGCTTACTGTATATAGCAGGTGGGCCTACTTTCTAAAACACTTTTAAACTTTTTACTTTTTAATTTACTATTGCTAAAGGGATGTAACACAGGGCCCTAGCAAATTAAAGTAAAATCCCATTTGAAAAATAATTCGAAAAAATCACTTTTTGTATCTAAAGTCAAATTAGGATTTTTTATTCACAAACAAAAATATTTATGGCGAAGCAGTGAAGCGAAACACAAGTTCAGGAATCCTACCGCTGAAACACCAATGTTGCAAGGTTACAGTATTATGTGGTATGGCGGGGTGCCTTACTGTTCGAAATGGGATTTCTGGCTAACTCAGACTTGCGCCAAAGCAAGGCAGAAACCACCACTCTTGTCAGGATGAGGGAGTTACACTTCTAAAATAACCCCTGCTCACCCCCATGGTAGCTTGGCACAAGCAGCCAGGCTTATCTTAGAGGCAGTGTGTAAAGTGTTTGCACATAACCAACAGTAAAACAGTGTACGCACTACAGAAGGACACCACACCAGTTTGGATAAATATCAAATTTGTATATACTTAAGACAAGACCAAATACGATAAAAATCCACAATACTATACTTCAAACTCTTCACTTATCAAAATATGCTGTAAAAATAGTTCCTTGTTGTCGATAGCTCCATCCGGGGCTATCACGGCGTCGTGAACAACAAATCCAAAAACAGTTCTGGCTGACTGTGGGGTTGCAGGCCAACTACGGTGTCGGGAAGACCCGCAAACAGTACCTTTCAGAGATGCAAGGCGATGGCGCCCTTGAACTCACTTGCGTTGCAGGTCGAGCTCCTTTCTAATGGGATCCGGAGCACTGACACCAACAGGTGTTGGGTACTGCGGTGTGCAGCGCAGCGGTGTGGCGTGCGGTGCCCCTAGGTCGCGGTGCGAGCAGCGGCTCGGTGGCGGCATCAGATGGCGTTGTCGTGAGACCAGGGTCGCGGTGCGAGATGGAGGCAGTGCTCGTCACGGTGCTAGCAGGTCACGGTGCAAGCAGCGGTGTTGTCGTTGAAACGCTGTAGTCGGGTGACGAACTGGGGTAGATGGCGCTGGCATCGGTAGGCCAAAGCTGCAGTGTGGGATGAGGACGGTGCGTCATGTAACTTACAAGCAGTGCCCCCGAACCACGGTGCATGTAGCGGCGTCGATTTCGGCAGGAAGTGGCGGCGTCAGGAAGGCCACGGCGTCTTCGTGCAGCAAGGCGGTACAGAGTGCGGGCCCACAGATCACGGTGCGAGCAGCGGCTCGGTAATGGTGTCAGCAGGCATCGTCGGGGAGACCAGGGTCGCGTGCGGCGTGGCGGCGGTGCCCTCTGCAGTGCAAAAGCTTAACGTGAAGCAAGGCGGTGCGGAATGTGGTGCCCAGAGGACGCGTTGCGAGCAGCGGCTCGGTGATGGCGTAAGCAGGCGTCGTCGGTTAGACCAGGGTCGCGGTGCAGTGCCCTCTGCGGTGCCTTCAGGGCACGGGTTCGGCAGGGTCGTCGTAGACGTCGTCGGGTGGCGTTCTTCGGGTTGCAGCACAAAATACACAGTCCCCAGTGCTGCAGGCCGAATAACCTGAAGTCTTTGCTGTTCCTGAGACTTCATGAACAGGGGGCAAGCTCTACCTCAAGCCCTTGGAGAGTCTCACCAATTCCGTTGCAGAAAGTTCAGTCCAGTCCTTTCACTGCCCAGGACAGAAGCAGCCACCGCAGGTCAGCCCAGCAAAGCACACAGCAAAGCGGTCGTTCCTTTCAGCAGTTTCCCTGGCTCTTCTTCTGTGCAGTCTTCTTGATCGAGATGAGGTCCAAAGTTCAGGGGTCTGGGACCCAGCATTTGTATTTAAAAATCCTTTGATCTTTCAGGCAGAGGGTGTCTGTGCCCGGCCAGAACCAGTTCTGCCTTCTCTGGTGTAATTTCCTGGCAGGAGGTGGAGACGGCATAGTCAGAGGCAGACCAAGCCCTTTGAGGTGCAAGGAAATCTCTCCCCCTTTCCCCCCATCACAGCCCAGGTCTAATCAGCCCTTTCCTGACCTACCTAGGCCATCTGGAGCCCCTTCGGCCCCCCAGCATTCTGTCATCCAAAACCCAGACAGGCAATCCACATTCCAGCAGAGGCATACTGGAAGACTGAGCAAGAAAATACCCCCTTTATAAAAGTGGTATTTTCAAATACAGAATGTAAAAATCACCTTCACTAAAAGATGCATCTTTAGATCCTGAGTTCAGTCATACTAAATTCTATGTTCTTACCGAATTCCCTGGGCAAGTTATGTTTATAAGATGTTATAAACAAACCTCCCATTTTATCCTATGGGGAACTGGCAGCCTTGCAATAGTGAAAAACGAAATTGGGTGTAAATCACTATTAGGACAGGCCACACACACCAGGGCATGTCCTACCTTTCACATACATTGTACCCTGCCCACAGGGGTACCTTGGGCCTACCTGAGAGATGTCTGACATTTAAGAAAGGGGAAGGTTAGGGTCCGGCCAGTGTGTGCACTGGCCAAGTCGACATGGCAGTTACAAACTACGTGCAGACTCTGCAATGGCAGGTCTGAGTTACCGTTTTCACGGCTACTCACGGGGGTGGCACAACCAGTGCTGCAGGCCCCCGGGTAGCATTTCATTCACCGGCCCTGGCACACACAGTGCACTTTACTAGGGGCTAACAGGTAAATCAAATATCCAATCATGGAAACACCAATTTATAACACAATTTACACAGAGAGCATATGCACTTTAGCACTGATTAGCAGTGGTTAAGTGCCCAGAGTCCTAAAATCAACACAAACAGGTCAGGGAAAAATAGGAGGAAAAAGCAAAATTTTGAGTATAACCCTGCAAAAAGAGCCATTTCCAACACTTACCATGTATTACAATCAGCATAACAAAGGGTCCACAGAGTGGGGGCCCTGAGCTCCAGGGGGCCCCTTCAGCAAAGTGTGCTGGCCTGAGAGCTCCCAAGTGAGCCAGAAGGGGGACCCACAATGTACTTTGTAGGGGGTGCCTCGAGTTTTGTTACGCCAACAGGCTACTTAAAAGAACATGTGTTAAGCATTTCACATCACCAACGTGGACAATAAGTAACTGACATGACTCGAGAGAAATCCATCACCAATTTATAGAAATAGTTCCGATTTTTATATATTTTTAGACACCCAAATTAAATTAATGCATACCGTCTAACCGGAGTTATTAATTTTCAAGCAACAAATAAATCAATACTTTGCAATGTGAAAAACATTGACGCAGTGGTCAATGGGAAAAACACACATATGCAATTGATACTTTAGAGGGTGAGTTCAACGGGACCCACTCAGAGTTAAGGTCTTGGGAATCCTAAGACCAACTCAGTACAGCTAGCACAATTTTACCTGGCTCAGAGGAGCGGGGTGCAGAAGTGCACTTTCATCTGTCAACAGGAGCTATCAATAAAACCTGTGGTGTTGAAATGATCACCTTAGAAAAAAGCTACTTGTGGGTTGAGTTTAGCAAAACCCCTTGGACACAAATCAAGGAGCTGACTCTAGACCAGGAGTCTCCAGGCAGATTCGATCTACCTGGCTCAGGGTACTTGGGTGCAGAGGTGCTCTTGCCTGTCTATGGTGCTGAACCGGACCAGGGCCAGAGGAGCTGGCAGGCGTGCCAATAGAGGACAAAAAGAAATTCAAGATCTTTACGATGGAACCACAGGAAGGGTTGGTCATTTGAGCAGATGAATCTCTTCTCTTGAAGCTTCGAATAAATCAGGTAGTAGTCCGACTGACCACCAGCAATCCTTGGTACCATCAAAGACTCCAGTTGAGGATATCTTTATTTAGAGTACCAAGGGAACGTTGTAGAAAGCTGAGTCTTGCTGAGGGTCAGGACTACAGTTCCCAGAAGCAACCTGCATATAAACATCGAGCAGCCACAACGGGTGGCTCAGGGTGCTAGGCTTCAAGTTTGTGGACTTTGTGGTTTGTTCCTGCCGACTGCAGGGGACTAGTTCCTCTAGCCCAAGGGAGCTCTTGTGAAGTCTAGAGTTTGCAGAGGGGTTTTCTCTTCCTTGTGGAACCAGTCTTGTGCCTCAATCGAGTCGCAATCCAGCAGGTGCAGGATGGCTGCCACAGGTGCAGAGCTTAGCGCCTATCTTCATGGAGTCCTGCCTTGTCGTGGACACAGGTAACTTCTTGATATAATGGCGAATCTAAGGTTCTGATGTCTAGGGGCCCCTTAAATCCTGGATGTAGGGGGGTGTTAGTGGGAGTGAGAACTAGTAGCCAATTGGCATCTAGTCCTGTGGCAATCCGCTAATACATTTCATGGGTCTTCTTCAGGGCAATTTGAAACTCAACCCAGTCTTATACTACGGGTTTTCATGGCAGACTGTGAGGGGACGTCACCTTCGTAATCAGACATTCGTCAGAAGGTTGACACGTCTCTGATACCTACACGGCCCCCTCCACTGCTGCCGACAGTGCCAATAGTACGAATGACCGGTAGGGTTTCAGTTCTTTTCCTTCCTGCGTGGTGTAATTATATACCACTGTTGAGTTTCATATTATCCTTAAGAAGACCCCTGACCTGTATAGGCAACTCAAGGAGTCGAAACATGTTGTGAATTGCAGTATCTTGTTATGGTCAAGTAATTAAATGTTTTTCACGCTATGACCTTTGTTGCCGGTTTTTAACCATACTAGAGGTACTCAGTAATAAAATAGGTTTTTCGATTATACCCCATTATTTTAAATGTCTTTCTCTTGCCAAATGAGCAGGACCTAATGTACTGTCCTGACAATGGATTTCTAAGAACACCCAGGGTTAAGAATAGCTTCACTCGGTCGAACCTGCTGAAGTAGCATTGTACCTATTCCAGTGTGAGAGGTTGTCAAATGATGAAGCATAGCTTGATAAGTTAAGGCTGAGATGACCTCTCAAAAATCTTTTGATGACCCAATTCCTTAAACAAGTCCGTACTGAGAGAGACTTTATCACCCTCAAGTAGCTTAGTGTGCTGTATTTTTTAATAGGGTGACATGCTTGAGGTATACCTCTTACTCTCTTTTGGTGAAAAGAAAATATAATGGTACTGTAGCAATAACTTTGTATTCCCTAAATAGGATCCAAAATGTCCATTCCTATTTTTGCCCCAAAATAAACTGCTATGGGAAACCATTAAAAAGATGCAACTTGCACACTTTGAGACATATGATTTTCCATCAGTTCTGTTCATACCTCCCTGGCCACCAGTATCAGAGGCTATAAGTCTGCTTGTTGAGATGTCGTCCAAGGTAGCCTACATGGCCAGTTCAAATTGGTTTCTCCTTCTGCACTTCAGAAGGTTTATCTGGGTCTTGTCCTTCAGTATTGTACCAAGAAAACACTTGGACAGTTGCTCCTGCACGTGACTCCATTCTTGTAACATGATGTGTTTCCCATATGCTCTGAATTATTCTTATTTACTCAATACTATCTTGCCATCAATGCATGATCTTCAACCCTCACCTACTTTCTACTCTTAGCATTAACGACCTTTATTTCCCTGGTTTGGACTCAGCACTAAAGATATACTCCTGGGGTTCCCCATTGCATTATGTGAAGTGACTTACCCTAACCAGTTGGCAGTAAATAAACACAGTAATAGTTTATAATCAGCGTTTTCTTTTAAAGAAGTCCCCCACAAAAAGAACTGCAATGAATATTCCCTCCAAAGAAATGCCATCTACTCTCATTCTGTAAATGAGTGTTGAGTGTATCACAACTATATTTCTTTGGACCAGTGAGGTAAGTACTATTATTCTCTCTACAGACACTTTTTAGTCATAAAACTACACATAATGAATGTCTGCTGGCACCAGCTGTTCTCTACCATGAATACTTCGAGCTTGCAATTTTGCTACTTTGGGTGAATCATCTTTTAGAACATTGTATGTCCTCACCACTGAAAGGTATTTCTTTGAGTTTTGTTGGCAAAATGTGAAATAAGCATAGTGTTTTGAGTAGCGGGAAATATTGCAAGTGTTCTTTTTCCTTTGGTGTGATCCCCGGTCATAGGAAGTAACATTTGTGGATAAGGTATAACACAAGTATGTAAAATTACTCCCTTTAATGTGGCAGCAAAATTCTATTAACACCAATCCACGACTTTGCACAGTGATAGGAACATGTTGTAGCCTTTCATCATGTTCCTTTTCGCTCTTCATGCTGGTTAAAATGCTCTTCTAGCATAGCAAACTCTCAAGTTAATATTAAACAATGCTGAGGAGCCTCTGGAATACACCTGACAACTGCATTAGGGTTTCAAAGCGCATCTAATGCCCCAAGGGGTGTTACGAACGATGGCAAGTGCTTTACACATAGGTGAAGCAACGCCTATAATAAGCAAGCAAATTATGACTATAAAGGGATGTCCTTTTGCTTTGCTACGGAGGCCCACCAGCAGATCTACGATGTAGTGCAAAGAGTGTCAGCCAGCAAAGCTGTTAATATTAAGGTCCTGAAAATCCACACACATTCTGATACCCAGTCAGGCATGTTTGCATTATGATGTGTGTCAACCATTCAATGAATCAGTCACTTCTCTTTTACTTAGACACTCCACCTCTTCTTTAAATGGTTATGCAGTAGTAATCAGAACATGTCTGATTTTGTGCAATACAGGTTGGAGTAATAGTTTCCATCAGCTTTTGTGTTGTAAAACTTTTCTTTTCCCAGAAACACTTCCTTAAACAACCTTCCTACCGTCTCTTTTCTTGTACCATCTACCACCAAAACCTACTCCTTGCACCTAGGAGATAATATTGTGTGATGACTCACTGTATAATGGATTTAGATTTCTCTGTCATTAACAGCCTGCCTTCCACTTTTGTGTAAGTGCAAATAAGCCCACATTCTTACTTAAGATATATTGACACCAGGCTGTTGCTGCTGTCGCCGTTAGGCTTTCCAGACCTTCTACCCTCGCCTTTTGCTGACACCCGGCCTCCCTGTGTCCCAGGAGGGATTGACCGCCCTCCCGCAACGCAACAACTTGCAGCACCCGCTTCGCGGGCGCTGCTGCGCGGTGAGTGGCGTGGGGTCGAGGCTGGGAGAGCACTCGCGCTGTTGGGTCTGTCCCAGGAGGAGGAGCACCGAGATAACATCGAGGGAGCGCGCCGCAGGGACTCAAAAGACCAGGAGTCCCTGCGCTGCACAGGTGTGCACGGGCGCGCCCCCAGGAAGACACGCCCCCTGCTTGTCCAGCCTACTTAAGCGGGAAACTGTGTAGCCTCCAGCGGGATTCTCTGTTCTTACCAGACTGTTGCTGCTGTCGCCGTTAGGCTTTCCAGACCTTCTACCCTCGCCTTTTGCTGACACCCGGCCTCCCTGTGTCCCAGGAGGGATTGACCGCCCTCCCGCAACGCAACGCTACAACTTGCAGCACCCGCTTCGCGGGCGCTGCTGCGCGGTGAGTGGCGTGGGGTCGAGGCTGGGAGAGCACTCGCGCTGTTGGGTCTGTCCCAGGAGGAGGAGCACCGAGATAACATCGAGGGAGCGCGCCGCAGGGACTCAAAAGACCAGGAGTCCCTGCGCTGCACAGGTGTGCACGGGCGCGCCCCCAGGAAGACACGCCCCCTGCCTGCAAAACCTCCTTATAATCAGCAGTTTACCGCTTAGCGGGACGTGAGCGGGACGCCGAGCGAAGCCCGGGCAAAGGGCGGGCCCTCTGTGGCCCTCAGAGGCCAGAAGAGGCTGGGCTGGGCCACCCCCCTGAAAAATCGTTCTTTACAACTCTTGAACCAGGCTTCTAGTCGGTTATATCTGCTCTAGTAAAATCTACCATCTGTACATAGCACTACAGATTATGAGGAAGACCACCAAGAAGCCCAAGATGCCCACTTTAAGATCGAGCGCAAAAAACAAAACGGATCCTCCACCGCCATTACCAACACTGACTGCGATTGACAAAATGCTCAAACAAACAATAGGGGCAGTGTCAAATGCCATCGCAGATACTGAAAGAAGAATGTCACTACCACCCGTGACAATTATTCAGGAAACCCAGGAATCCCTCATCAACCTGACCGAGGCTTCTCGAGATTTGGTAGAGGAATTCGACACCAGCTTGCCCCTTTCTCCCTCTTCTTTCGCTGACCTACCTTGTGCGCAGGTCTCTGCAGATATTCGCAGCGAGAGATCTGTTGTACAAACACACAACCATATTAACGCTCCCTGCAGCATTGAGAAAAATCTGCACAAGGAAGGCCCTAAACGTGGGGGGAAAAAGGGATCCTCAAAAGGATCCTCTAAAACTAGAAATCACAACCTGGTTACACCAATAAACCCACCTGCCTCGGGAATACCGTGTTGGATCACCAACATGGTGGCTGACCTTAAAACGGACCTCGAACACTCCATTACTGTGCTGCTAAAACCCCTCATAGCAAAAATAGACAGACTAACCTCAATTGTAAACAACAGAGGGAATGGCACAAAAACCCAACCAGGGCAAGAAGGCGGTTTAAGAAAACAGACCGACGTTACATCCCATAGCCAAACTAAGGACAAGGTCCCTACGATCCCTGATGTGCCCACAAAAACCCCAAACAGAGCCAGTCAAAAAAGTATTAAAGATAACCAAAAGGTTTCCTCCACACCAGACAGAGGGAAAAGCAGTAAAAAAACAACTACTGAAAACAACAAATCAAACCCAGGACCTCCCCAAACGTTGGAAGTAAACAACGTCCAAACTCCCAACGTGAACCCAAAGCCTCCGCCCACTGCACCAACTAAAGAAAACAAAACATCTACTCGCTTTAGGTCAATTAACCTCCCGCCTGAAGCACTGCCCTATGTAGTGGTGTTAACAGGAGTTCCACCTCTAAGGGAAGGCCAACGGGAAACCCAAATAGAACTGAAAAATAAATGCGCACAGTGGCTACAAATACACAGACCCTTGCCCCCCAATGTTTTTGGGGAAATCTTGTCTGTAAGAAGAGGGGAGTGGATCGGCAAAGGCACCAAGACCATAGCAGGGGATATAATTACGATAAACTTTAGAGATATGGACGCAGTTAATTTTATCTGTAGTGCCCCCCCTAGCTATACCCGATCACAGATCCACCCGGTACACTTGTCTTATTTCTATCCCTTTGCACCCCAAAGAATCAGGCAGAACAACAGAACCTTCCCTAAAAACTTACCATATCCTGGTACCCACTATGGTCCACCACAATGGCAAAGACCAAACTTTGCCATGCCAAACTACGACTCCTCCCTAATGCAATATGCACACTGGAACAGATTCGGTGCCCTGGAAGAGGTCGATTGACAGGGATGGGACAATCAGTCCCCCAAGACTGAGAGGTTGAAGGTGGATAATCTACCACTAACAGGAATGGAAAAAGGGATGGACAATGAAATAGCTGACGTGCCCGACAGAGGAGGATACACCAAAATTCCGAATACCAGCCTTGGAAGAGAAAAAGGGACAAACCCACCAAATATTCTTAGCGACACTCATTCCAACAATGCCACCCTAACAGAAACAAGCAAACAGGTTATGCCCCTACCAGATGAACCAAAAAGAACCACTAAAGAAATGACGCCAGCAAATCTACTAATAGCATCCTGGAACATTGCAGGACTAGCGGCCAAGTTCGAATCACAGGAATGGCTGAGCTACATCAAAAAATTCCAAATCATTTGCCTGCAGGAAACTTGGGCTCTTGAATTAAATGACTACAGCCTGGAAGGATACAAAAGCTTTTGTCTCCCAGCCAAAAAAGTAACTTCTGGGAGAGCAAGTGGGGGTCTGGCCATATATGTCAACCTAGACATTAAGGGCACCTGGAGTAACATCAAATGGGCATCACACAACCTACAAGTTCTAAGGTTCACCTCAGCAAGAATAACCCTCTTCCTAGTTAATTGGTACAACTCCCCAGCACTGATGGAGAGGGGAAAAGCCATTTTTGAATTAGAGGAATGCTTAAGAAACTTAAACCTTTTACACAAGACACCAAATGAACTGAGCGTAATACTAACGGGAGATTTTAACTGTCATTTATGCGACAAACTAAAACCTTTTAATAAAGACTGGTCAAGATGCACTTTAATGAAAGGCCCGCATTTTGCACATACAAAAGAGGGATGGGATTTGGAGAGATTAACGAAAAGGAACAACTTAACCCAAACGCTAGACCTTGTGGCATTGGGCGAACTAGGAGAACTGACACCAACGTACAAAGGAAGAGGGTGCCACTCCTACATTGATTTTATTCTAGTCTCGCCCATCCTAAAAAGAAACATTACCAACACTAAAATAGAGGCCAGCAGTTTTAGTGATCATAACCCGGTCATTATTGCAATCGAAGGTTTTGATTTTAACACATGCCCAAAGAAACCTGACACCGTGGAAAAAGCTGTGGATCAGGGAAGAAGAATTAAATGGGCAAAAATTGATGGGGTCAGTTTTTATAAAAAAATACTAATAGATGCTTCAGATGCAATTGACAAATGCTTAGACCCAAGTGTATGCGGGGACCGGGTGGTCAAGGCTTTCGAAGAAATCGCACAACACGTAAATAATTCACTAACGACCACGGGATCTAATAAAATGAACTCAAATCCCCGCTGGTTCGATGCGAACTGCACCAAGGCGCTTAAAGAACTGAAGGATAGCCTCCACTGTAAACCAAGGGATAAGATCAGGGTGACAAAGAGCAGAGCGGAGTATAAAAAGGCCCTGAAAATCCGCAAGCAAAACCTACAAAACCAGGCCTGGGAGGACTTAAGGGACGCCGCCGAAAGAAAAGACATTGTTAGCTTCTGGAAAGTGATTAATTCCCCTTGCTTCCAGGACCAAGGGGCTCCAAAAATCACAAACATCATCTTACCGGAGCAATGGCAGACCCACTTCCAGAGCCTATATAACCACTCAAATCACCTAGCTCTGGAGGACACATCGAGGAAACATCAGCCGGCAAAGCTAGACTTCTCTTTGAAAGAAGTCAAAAGGGGAATAATTGGACTAAGTAAAAATAAGGCCCCGGGCCCGGACGGAATTCCACCAGACCTGTACCTGAGTCAACCTGACTTGTGGGCACCGTTACTCACCAGGGTTTTAAATGAGGCGGTGGTGGCAGGTCTACCCCAGTCCTGGTCAACGGCGACCATAGTCCCAATTTATAAGAAAGGGAACCGCGATGACCCCCAATGCTACCGACCCATATCGCTTATAGACGTGACCGCAAAAGTGCTAGGGCGAGTCATCCTACAGCGATTGCAAGATTGGGCCGAGGAACATCAAATCCTTTCAGAAATGCAATACGGCTTCAGGAAAGGCAGATCCACCACTGACCAATGTTTAAACCTTTACCTTCTGATAGCCAAATATACCATCGCTGGAAAGGGGTCCATTCACATGGGGTTTATGGACCTTTCAGCGGCTTTCGACCGTGTAAATAGGAGAAAGCTCTGGAGCATGTTAGTAGAACTAGGAGTGGACCAACCGCTAGTGGACACCTTGCAAAATCTCCACCGGAACACCACTGCAAGTGTAAGGTACAGTCAGGAGGGTAAGAAGACCGACCCCTTCACTTGCACAAGTGGAGTAAGGCAAGGTTGTATCCTTGCGCCCTTTTTGTTCTCCATTTACATTAATTCGCTGGAAAAAGACCTGCTTAATCTCAAGGTGGACTCACCCCAAATTGGTCATCGTGCGGTACCTGTGTTATTATACGCCGATGACGCGGTTCTGCTTGCTAGAACCCCCCTAGGCCTGCAGAAACTGATTGATGGGTTTGTCAGATTTATGGACAAACTAGACCTGGCAACTAATCTGGAAAAATCCTACATCATGTCCGTCGGAAAACCTACAAAAGGATCTTTTTCCTTTCACATTGGGTCGCACAAAATCGACAAAGTCCAGACCTTTTCGTATTTGGGGGTACTATTTGATCATCACCTCACTTTTAAACCCTTGGTCGAAAAACATTCTACGAAACTTGCAGCTTCAGTAGGAGCTATCATGGGATACGGGCAAAGACTGGGAAAATGGTCCCCGGAACAAATCTTGAACCTTTACAGGGCAATTTGTTGCGCGAAAGTCTCCTATGGCGCAGAAGTGTGGGGCTTCTTGGACAGTAAAGCCCAGCAGATACAGACTGAAGAAAATAAATTCATGAGGAGAATTTTGAAGGTCCCTCAGAGTGTATCTGCCCACATAATCCATGAAGAACTAGGAGAACTCTTCATAGAAGATAAAATCAAAATTAAACCCCTCCTGGCATGGGTCAAAATATGGACTAACCCAGAGGCCGCCCTCACAAGACAAATCATCGAGGACTGCCTCAAAAAAGATAAAGGTGACATCATCCCTTGGCTGAACTATGTAAAGAAATCCCTAGCCGAAATCGATTGCATAAACTTTTTCACATCCCCAGACTCCATAACACCTGAGAGTAAATCATTGGTAAAGAACCTCTTCTTGGCACAGCTCAAGCTATTAAGAGCAGAAAAAGAAAATTGTAAACCCACAAATTCCACCTATAACGAACTCACAGTAAAGCATGGAATGGAACCGTATTTAAGAGTCATGTTTAACGCCCAGGACCGCTTTGTCATGACACGGTTCAGACTAAACATGCTACATCATATTCTTGCGGTCCCGGCAGGGTTTACTCACACACTGGCGGAGAAGGGTACCTGCGGCTGCGACCACAGGTCTCCGCAGGATACCCTTCATTTCGTCCTATTGTGCCCATTTTATACTATGCCTAGACGTAAGTTCCTGGTGGGGATTTTGAAAGACATAAAACCTAAACATGCAAGAATGGCTCTGAGATTCCTACAGGAAGCAGAGGACGCATATACCCTCTTTTGCACCATAAATTTTATTCGTGTAGCGATAAGACTAAGAAATACTAGAGAAAATTGACCATTGACATTTGCCTGTTCCCATGATGAGTCAAATTGCACGAACATTTTAATCAAGGACTCCCGTATTTAGTGATTTATTTATGTGTTACACTAAAAGCTTTTTATGTGTGTATTTTATGTGTGTATTTTGTATATGTGCTTTTATGGTGTCTTTTTAAGAACCGAATAAAGATTATAAATTGAAATTGTAATTATTGACACCAGGGAAACAATAAGGATGTTTTGCTGAACCTTGGATAAATCATCCTCTTCTCTTTACTTGCTACTTTTTGGAAACATTGTCCTTGAAAGACAGTTCACACGTGCTCACAAAATTCCTTACTCCCCCACCCCCACATCATTGGCACTCAAGCTGCGTTTATGGACACATCTTAAATCCCTCTCACACTATTACATACTTTTTTTCTTCGTAGTCCTTAGGTTTTTCAACACTCTTTCCAGCTTTAGTTCCAATATTTTCTCACACCTCTTATGCTACTGCCCAATTCTCCACCCATCCTCAAGTACTTCTTCATTTGTTAAGGAGGTCCATGCTCTGAGCACTGGGGGTGGCTTCTTAGAGGAAAGGAGTCTCTCTTAGCTGGTTGTCCCAGATACACTCATTCCATAGACTGAAATGATATGAGGCTAAAGATTCTTTTAAGGATGGGCTTTTATTGTCTCCTCTGGCAGGAGAGGAGTTCCAAAAGTCATGTTCAATTATATTCTGCTCTTCTTAAAGTAGCAAACTGCACCCTGACAATGTTACAGCTCTGTAAGCACCTTTGGCAGCTTTGTAAGTTCCCTTGATGACAGGGGTTGAATATTTTGAAAAGGGTAGACGTCCAGCATCCTTGCTCTTTGCGCGCACGCTGCTCCCTACAATATCATGCAGAAATGATGCAATCAAAGGTACCGGCTAATGAGCACCATAGACTCCTTTATGATGCTCTGTGTCTCTCACCCCATTTTGCTGGTACAATCTGCTGGCATTTTGATATGTGAATCTTGTAGTCACATTGTAGTATTCCGGGTGAGTACCCAGGACCTTTGTGTACTTGCTCATTAGAGGGGCATTTGCTGAGAGGTTTCTGGTCTCTTACTTTGTTTAATCGCCGCAAAAAAAATAGTTTCAACTAACATTACCCCTGTGTTTACACCTACATTAACACATGATACAAATAATGCAGTGTTAACAGCATGCATGCTTGGCTTTACTTAACACATAATTTAAAAAATGTCCATAAAAAGGTGCAAAAATGGCAAAGTTAGTCCTATTGGCTTTGTCATTGCTCTTTTTCATTTCAGTTTTGAAACTACTAGTTATTTGGAGCAGAGAAGTATGAGTAGGTGAGGGGAGAAGGGCTTGAATATTTCTCACATTGCCTTGGTTTACGTTTCAGAGAACTAAAAAACATGTGCGGCGCTGAGGTTCTGAGAGGTGTTAGATACACCTCCCGCTGCACCTTTTTGACTTTTGTTGTTTAGAGCTTTGTGTGATTAAAGAAAGGGAGCCGGTAAAATCATAATACAAGTTACGAGCAGAGAGAAGAATGCTGGCACTTTCCACATCCCACGAGATGCGCTCACCCACGCAGCTCATCTGATGAATCATTCATTTTAAACTCCTTTCACGTCTTCAGCTAAGTAGGCGCAACCATTTTGGATTTTTTCTTCGAAAGCGCGGAGCGTGGGGAGTATCTGATCTCCTAAAAAGTAAATGTTTTACCACCTTTTTAAGGAGCTGTGTTACCGACATATAGTCCCTCAACCACCACATCTCTGTACCCATTTTCGGAGAACAGGGATTGTTGGATATGTTGCGGTTTTGGGTCTGTTTATTACACAGGGGTTGAATGCTTCCCCCTGGGTGGGCTTAAAGATACACATGGGTTGCAGTTCTGCTGGCTTTTTGATGGCTGATAGGAGGACAGACGAAATGCTGTTCGAGTTCCTGGGGTCATGGATACTTTAAATATTTGCTACGTAAACAAATGATGAACGGAATGTTGAATTAATCCTACATTCCCCCAGTCAAGAGATCTGGGTTAAATCCGTCGTTCTTTTGCTCACCATGCCACCCCAGTTTAGACCCAGCCATATGCAAATCAGTCTTGACCCTGTGCCTCATGGCAACAGTCCAGACCGAATTGCCAGGCCAGGTCCTCCCTGGACCGGAAACAAGCATCCTAGGACCGGTTTCAAGGTATGTCACCCTTCTTCAGCCAGGCTAGCTTGAATCCAGTGGCACAGTGAGCACTTTAAATAGTTGAGCACATTCTTAATTAAGAGCCTGTACGGGAAACCAGAAACCACCATCAGTCATGTTGTCGGACCAGAACAACACTGATTGATTAAGCAGACTTTCCGGCCAAACTGTTAAGGCCACCCAGATGGGAAATAATTCCAAGAAACCAATGTTAGCTGTTACACTATTCTGCACCCACCATGCCGGCCACTGCAGTGCCACCCACTCATTACCAAGTATGGCGCCAAATCCCAGACTACCCGCAGCGTCAGTCGATAAACCTAACTCTGCAGAAGTAGTGAGTGGACCGGGCCATACTACCCTGCTTTGAAGTCCTGCAGGAGTGTCATCCAAATTCACATGTCCTGCCTAAATTCAGCCGACAGCCTGGTGTGGTGGTGCTTTTCTTTGAGACCAGCCATGGCATGGGAGATGGACTGGGAAAATGGTTGTGCCATCGGTATGACTCCATGAGAAAAGTTCAACTGCCCTACCGTCTGATGCAAGGTAACCTTATCCTTGGAGAGGCACTGCTGCAACGATGCCCTGAATTTTTTAATCTTGTCTGCCGGTAACCGGAAACATTCCTGGACAGAATCTAACTCAATACCTAATAATTCTATTGTTGTTGTTGGCCCTACCATCTTATCCGGTGCCAGGGGGACCCCAAAAGCCCACATAAGCGTGCAGAATTCCTACAATGCCCACGCACACCTCCGGGAGCCCGCTGACCCCAGGATAAGAAAGTCGTCCAGATAGTGCATGACAAACTGATGCCTGGTCACCTATCTAAAAACCCATTCCAAAAATGAACTGAATTTTTCAAAGTGGGCGCAGGAGACCGAGCACCCCATCGGCATACACATATCCATGTAGAATTTTTCTTGAAACTTAAATCCCAGCGGTAAAAGTCTGCCGGGTGAACTGGCAACAAACGGAAAGCAGATTCAATATCGGATTTCGCCAGCAATGCCCAAGAGCCCTAAGCATTTCCACCCCATGGTCAAAGGATGCATGCTTTACGTTACAAATCTCATCACTGGTAGCGTCATTCATTGAGTTGCCTTTAGGCGCCGTTAGATTGTGAATCAACCTGAACTCACCACCCTCTTTTTTGGGGACCACCCCAAAGGGGAGCAGACAAAATTGTGTACCGAGATGTGATCAAATGGCCCCAGTATTCTGCCCAGGCTTAGTTCTTTACTAATCTTTGTTGCCGCCACGCCTGGATTGGTCCTAACCGACAGTTGATTTTTGCATTCAGGTGCCCCTACATAACAATAATGTAAAATCCCAGTAAAAGGAGCAGGCAACGGGTGAGAGGGTGGGAGAGAAACAAACGCGGGGTTGAGTATCTGGGAGTGGAACTGGAGGGGAGCCCTGGAGAAGCCTCAGATGAGAAGGGAAGAAAAAAAATAAAAGCAGGCAGGAAGGAGTAGAGGATGCGACAAGGCGAGCTGAAGTCATGGACAGCATGGAGCAGGGGGCAGGTATTTGTGGGGAAGCAGCAGACGATGGAGACAGCAAGAAAACATACATAAAGTGCTGAAAGAAAAAACAAAAAAGTAGTTCCATGAATGTGAGCAGTGTAAGGATACAAGTGATCCAATAAAAAGGATGATGAAGAAACTGCTGCATGGGACATCTTATGACAGGAAGAGGAAGGAAAGCCAATCCTCCCGGAACTCCGGGTCTTTAGGTTGATATCTGCGCTATTGTGAAAGCATCTCATATCCTTGGAGTTCCGTGTATCTCAGGAAAAGGCAATCATTTTTTTACACCCCATTTTTCAGCATTGAAATATCTGCTGGGTACAAAAACACCTCCTTTGTTGTCATGTAGTCCAATATCATTAGGTGGGCATACAATCTATTACATGCAGCGCTAGACACATTAAGGCATATGTTAAAGCTGGAGACCTTTAGAGAGGAAGCGCCCAGGTATACCTTTAATAGGAATATGTTAAAAGCCTTTGAGATTTCACAATGCACAGTCGCACTTTTACAGGAGTGTCCTCCAGCACTCTTGAAACTGTTTTTAAAACATTTGGCCCCTAGAATTAGCTATGAAATGGATAAAGAGCATTGCATTCAACTGAAGCATTATATAGCTTTCACAGAAAACATAGAATTTAAAACCTATTCTCCCTATTTACGATTTCAACTAGAGCACGGTGTAAAGCACTGTATTCTGCTCTTACGTTTGGGTATGCTCCCTTTAGCAACATTCTTAGCTAGCTAGGACGATACAATTAACTCCAAAGGCAAATGTGAATTGTGCAAAGGTGGCCGACAAGATTTGCTTCACGTTTTATTAATCTGTCCTAATGCGAGTATAGTAGAGGTTCGACGATGATATATAACTCCAATTCACCTAAAGTATAATGTTATCTTGGCCCAAGATTTAATTATGTTGTGTAACTCTCCAGTTTATGAATTTTGTGTCAGTAGAAATGAAGTATACCCTTAGGATCTAATTTGACACTTACCAATGACCTCTGTTCACACACCTTCAATCAGTCAAAACCTCATATACGCAAATCCTGGGGTGATCCCCCACACTGTCAATCCCCCAAGCCCGTCAACCCAAATAAACTCAGTAAAGTTGGGTTATAGCGCATGTAAGAACTGTTAATTTATTTAAAAAAGAGTTTTCTAAAACAATATCTAATCTTTAAAAACATAGAAGCAATCTTCCAAATGTTGGAGAAATTGAAGATACAATTTCATTACCATCTAGTTAAAAAAAAGTGCAAATACATGTAATAATATCACAATATAATGGCAGAGACAAAATCCTTGAATTGGCTAAAAAGGAGGAAACCCTAGTGGCACAAGGAAAGTTCCATTGTCAATCAAAGGTCCATATTTAGCATAATTGGGGGAAACCAGGTGAGAGCCTTGTTCTTATCCTTAGGTTATTCCCTGATGGATTCCTTCTGTATCAAACTGGCGTCGACGCATTTTGGTGGTGACAATAGATTATAATGACCACCTTCTTCAGGAAAAATGGATTTTGCTGGAAATTATTCCTCTGTCTAAAGAAACATAATCCATGGGGATATATATCACTTTTAGCGCATCCTTCAGATCATATATGTACATGAAACATACCAATTTTGTCTACCCTCATGATACAAATACATAAAAATGAGAAACAATTTTGTTATAAAACCAGTTGTTCATAAATGCCATGTAATTCAAAATGTCTTTATATTGACATAATAGCACCAAAACATCATATTAAAATAACTTCCCTAACTAGAGGAGTTACATATATCAAAAGTTACAGTTAACTAAAGCGCTATAACTCAACTACCCGGGCTGTGAGGTGGGAGGGAAAAACAATAACTCACTACCCCCTATTCCTTTTGCCTTGGGACCGACTATCCCTCCATTTATTCCGCTAGAACCCATTCAATCCATAAAAACTCTCACCATACTCTCAAAGATTTCACGAGACCTGACGTTCTTTTTCTGTTCCTTACTTATGTGTGTCTTTCCTTAAGTCTGGCCAATTAGCCTAGAGAGGGCGAATAAACAACAAAACACGCACTCTGTGTCACTACTAAATTGCTCCCAGTCACTACTAAATTGCTCCTAGCTGGAACAAAACACATCTGCATATGAGCAGGATCTCCCATTACCTGCATCTTTAGATGAGGGCGGACCCCTGTGTGATAATCTCGGGGCTAGGACTATTTTCTTATCCTGTACTTAAGCCCCCATCTCGGGTGTATGCACCTCCTTGTGATCAAGCTCTCTCGTTAGCTGGATGCAAAAAATATAAGATAAAAGCACACAAGGATTTTTTTTTACCCTTTTTATAGCCGAATGGTTGGCCGAAAATTAAGCTCACTACATGTCCTAATTAATATAGTACAGCCACCTACCTCTATTTTTGAGGAATTACGATTTTCAGATATTATATTAAAATCATAGAGGAGGGGCGTTGGTATATTGACGCCATGGTTGTGCAGCAAGGAGTCCTAAATTAATCCTATTATGCCGCTCTTCTGCCTCTTGGAGGTCGGACTTCAATCAACCACTAAAATAAAAAAGACCAGACCTTTACTCGTAGATCGGTTCAAATCTATCAGGGGGAGTGATCAGGCGCTGTAATTTACATGCATTGCTGCCCAAGCCTGTATGGTGCTTCATCTCGCCCCCTACTTCTGAGGTTCTAGTTTAAAGTGTATTGCGACAAATCATTAATCATTGATGCCATAGACCCCATGAGTAGGCTATAAGCCAGTCCTGCTGAATTTTGTATGCCATAACTTGTTCAAGTTTTTAAAAAGTTTTTTTGAGCTGTTATAAAGGTAAAACGCAAGATTCGTAAGATTTTATTTTATTTTACAGAATGTTATATATGTAGGCGACAAAATATTATCATCTTCCATTTTTATAGTGTGTTTTAAAAGTGTTACCATTTCAAATTTTTGAAACTCAATAATAATAATTTTATATCCGTATTTGTTGATCTCAGTTGTGGTCTGAACCAAATAAATAAAATTACTGAATTACTTGCCATGTAGTCAGGGTCATTCCTTATATGTCACTGACCACTACTGAAGGGGCGATTCAGCTATACTCATCCTCCTTGATCTCTCCGCGACATTTGACACCATCTCCCACGGCATTTTGATACACCGGCTGTGGGAGACTGGTGTCCGTGGAGAGGCACTGGGCTGGATTGAGGACTATCTCACTGGTCGTCTCAACACCGTTCGAGTCGACTCCATGGCAGCCCGAAGCCGCCCAGCAACGATAGGCGTGCCTCAAGGCTCGATCTTGAGCCCGCTGCTTTTTAATCTGTATCTGACACCCTTAGCCAAAATAATTAAATCTTACGGCTTTGGAACGGTGTCATATGCGGATGATACGCAGCTGCTGATCACATGCGGAGCTGACCCTGCTGACACCTGCCTGCGCTTTAAGAAGTGCATGGTTGAGATCAGTAGCTCGATGCGATCGAACAAACTCCAACTTAATGCGGGCAAGACCGAAATCATTCTGTTCGGTAAAGCTGGCAGACACTGGTCAACAGAATGGTGGCCTTCCGAGCTGGGGGCCTGTCCTACCCCTAAGCCTGTAGTCCGGAATCTGGGAATTATCTTGGACAGTGCTCTTTCCTTGAAAAATCATATAGCCAAGGTGACGGGCACCTGCTATGGTATAATGCGTGGATTAAGAAAGATCTTTAGATGGCTTCCGCTTGAAGCCAGAAAGCCGTTGGTTCAGGGCCTGATTATCAGCCATCTCGATTATGGCAATGCCATGTACCACGGCTTGAATGAGGAACAGCTATCAAAATTACAAACTCTGCAGAACACGGCGGCAAGATTGGTGCTGGACCTTCCACCCAGAACAGCGTCAGCCCCATGCCTGAAAAACCTACATTGGCTGCCCATACGGCAAAGAAGTCAATTTAAGATCTTATGCTTAACCCATAATGCACTGAATAAAAAGGGGCGCAGGTATCTTAAAAAAAAACTAAACAGGTATGCTCCCAAGCGGGTCTTAAGATCTAGCCTCAAGTCTCTTTTAGTGCAACCTCGGGTGCGAACTTCTAGGCACGGGCAACGCTCCTTTTCATTCCTTGCACCTGCCCTTTGGAATAAGTTGCCTCCCCACCTTCTCTCCACTGAGGAGTATCAGCAATTCCGTAAAGCCTTGAAAACTTGGCTCTTTCCCTAGCTTGTGACCTGCTTTCCTTTGGTTTGACGCCCGCTCAGTGTTTTTCTCCCCCCCGGTTCTTATGCTACAAGCGCCTTGAGACCTTACGGTGATAATGGTGCTATACAACAACTTTTGACATTGACATTGACATTGACATTGACGGCTGCATTCAGACTGTCAAAAGCTGGTGCTGCTCACATTCTTAAGTAAATGCTGAATTAACCAGGCCTAATCCCATAAACACAAAATAGCCTAATCAGGAAACACTTCTTTGAAGAGCCAGGCATAAGGTAAATATATGGTGTCCTCCTGTCCTGGAAGTTCTGGGGAACGTTTCAGAGAAGTTGCACCAGGGTAGCCTTTAAAAAAAAGTTTTTCAAAATTGCAAAATGGTTTTAGAAATATTTACCTAGGCATACATTCCAAATTGTGAATCTGTAAAATATGTATCAATAGTTTGTGGCAATGATTCATGCTGCAAACCACTGGTCAGTTACAGACTCACAAGTTTGGAAGGTATCAGATTTGTACTGGGAAAATGTTCCCCTTGGACTTCTACCCCTTTAGAAATCAGGGTACAACGTTGGGGGATTAGGTAGAGGCAGTGGTCCAGAGGACCAATGCTTAATCTCACTGAAGCTTTTCAAATTGGAAACTTTTTTTTTTAAAGCATCCCTGTTGACTTTATAGAAACACGACTATTTCAAAAAAAGTTTTTCATTTTCAAAAGCGGCAACACGGTTGGTGTTTTGCTGTCCCTTGCAGGTCACTATCCCTGTCATTGTAGACAATCATAGAGGGTGAAAATGCTACCTAGCTAATGAATATTAATCAGCCAGGCCAATCAATGCTTTCTTTTGATTCCTTATTTTACAAACCGACCTGCATAGGTCAGTTAAAAAAGGAAAATACTAATCACAAAAAGTCAGTTAGCAGTTTGCAACTGTCTTTCATGACAAGTATGTCATCTGGCCTTTAATACATAGCCAGTAGCGCAGCTTGTGGACAGTGGCAGCTCGCAGTGGGAGTGCTGCGGGCGGTGGTACAGTGCAGGGGAGGGGGAGGGTGGGGAGGTAGTAGAGTTGGACATACGATGGCCACGAGTAAAGTAAGTAAATTAATAAATAAAACGATTTACCTTGCACTCGCTGCATCGCCAAGTTTGGAAAAGTTTAAACAGATCTAAAATACATTTGTAATAATCTTTTCTTATATTTGCTGCAGTAAGTTAGTACCTGAAAGAGACATGTTAGTGATAGATTCCTTTCCTTAGAATATCCCCAGGCGTCAGACTGAATCCGGAAAGTTTTTGCCAGCAGTACCTCTGCACGTCAGTAGGTGGCTTCGTGCGGTTCCGCGTCCCTCGCTGGCGTCGTATGCACCGAGATTACTTCACGGAGACTACTTAGGCGCCACCCATGTGCGCTGACGTCAGTTCTTTCTTTTTCTGCGCCAGTGAGCTCAGATCCGGTTAGAGCACGTACCTTAATCACTGTAAGTTTGAGTTCTGGTGCAGTAGGGATGCCTGGTTTTAAGTCTTGTGGGGCCTGCCGTCGCAAAATGTCATTAGCGGACCCCGACAACGTCTGTCTCTACTGCCTGTAGAGCGACTACGACTCCCGGTCCTGTATGGACTGTCGGGCCATGGCCCGAAGGCCTTGAGGGAGCTGAGCGGAAGCTGCTTGAGGTCCGGCACTCGTCCCAGCGCCATTCACAGTCCAGGGGCCGCTCCAGAGAATGCTCGTGGGGCCACCATCATCGCTTCTCGGGCTCCAAGTCTTCACCCTCAGATTCGGGTAAGAGACGACACAAAAAGAAGTCGAAGAAGCGGTGTCGCTCTCCAACATCCCCCGTTGGTCTCCGGATGCGGACGAGGGGGACAGGGGTTCTGCCCCTGCTGCTCCTTGGAGCCTGGGAGTCCCGCGGCCTACCCACCTTACCCGGGTCTGTCGGCGACTCCCACACAGGTGCAAGAATTTCTTGCTACAATGGAACGCCTGTTTAGGCCTCTGGCTCCCGTGTCAGGATCCTGTCGGGCCGTCGGCGGCTCCATCCCCGCAGCCGCAGGATCCTTAGCCGCTAACTCCGGCCACGGTGCCACGAGGTCCCACACTGCCGGCTCTAGCCCCAGCGCCACCCTCGGCTCCGCCTCCAGCGCCGCAGTAGATGCCATTGGTGCCGCCCCTACTCAGGTTCCAGGAAAATGTTGTCCCTACCTGGAACCTGCATTGAGACACAGCGCCGGTTTGGCCCCGTCCGGCGCTGTTCCCGCGCTGTTTGTTCCTTCCCTGATCCCTGCCCAGTCGGTTCCACATGCGACAGAAGTGGAGGATGACTGGTAGGGGTCCAAGGACCCTCTTGCTTGTCAGTGTGACTCTGAGCAGGACTAGGCGGACGAGTTAGAGGAGGCCGGCACCTTGATGTCTCCTCTGACCCTCGGTTTGCCACTCCTCCGCCTACCATGGAGGAGGGCGCCTCTTACACAATGGTGCTCCGTCGGCTGCTGAGGTCCTCAACCTTGATCTCCCTATAGTGGCCCAAAAGACTAATCTCTTCACTGAGGTGCTCCAGACGGCGTCCACTTCGTCGGAGCCCCTGCTGCCATTTAATGACGCCCTCACTGACGTCTTACTGGGCACTTGGTCGTGGCCAACCACAGAAGCCCCTGTGAATAAGAACGTCACCAGGCGTCATCACCCGGCGCATGTCGACCCTGCTTTTCTGACCACTCATCCTATGCCCGAGAGCCTGGTCATCCAAGCTGCGACGTCCCAGAGTGCTTTTCCCACGGTCCGCCGGATAAGGACTCTAAGAAGCTGGAGCAGTTTGGCAAGCAGTTGTTCTCTTCGGGCAGCTTAGGGCTACGGTCTGTGAACACTGCATGCCTATTGGGCTGCTATTCCCACGCGGTGTGGGATGCAGTTGCATAGGTGTTGCCTCAGTGTCCTGAAGATACCCAAGCTGTTCTGTCTCAAGCTGTTGCCGAGGATAAAGATGCTGCTCAGTTAGCCATTCGGTGTGGTTTAGACACCTCGGACTCACTAGGTAGAGCAATTTCTACGACTGTGGCGCTTCATCGCCACGCCTGGTTGAGATCTACCGGGTTCTCGCCAGATGTTCAAAGCTCACTCATGGACATGCCCTTTGATGGCACTCGCCTGTTTGGCAATAAAGCTGACAGTGCACAAGTCCTTAGATCTTTCCACGAAAAGCCCAGACACTCCTGGTTTTCGTTCCTTTCGTGGTCAAGGAAGAGGCGTCTAGGCACGTTCTTTTCAGCAAGCTTGTGCAGAACCAGCCTCAACGCGGACGTGGTTTCCACAGGGGTGGGTCTGGGAATCAGCGTGGGGGTCAGTCCACCTCCGCCCCGCTGCTTCTTCTACCTCCAAACCTTCCTAATCCGAGCTTTGTGGGGCACCCCACGCCAGTGGATGGCAGGATCCGCCATCATCTCCCCCACTGGCACGTTATCACATCGGACAAGTGGGTGTTGCAGATGATCCGCCTGAGTTACTCCCTTCCCTTTCAGTCCACACCTCCAGCCCTGCCACCTCGGTACCACCGTATGTCGGGGACCACTTGGTACTTCTCCAGCAGGAAGGCACGGCCCTTTCGACCAAGTGGACCACCGAGTGCGTTCATGGGCCAGAAGTAGGGAGTGGTTGTCATTCCCACTACTTTCTGGTCCCCAAGAAGGACAAAGGGGACCTACGCCCCATCTTGGAATTCAGGAATGTCAATTGCTTCCTCCGGAAGGAAAAGTTCTGGATGCTGACTTTGGCTCAGGTCTTTCCTGCCCTTGACCCTGGAGACTGAATGGTAGCGTTGAACTTGCAGGACGCATATTTTCACATCCCCGTCCTGCCGGCCCACCGGCGTCAACTGCAGTTCATGGTAGGCTACGAGCATTTTCAGTTTGCTGTGCTCCCCTTCGGCCTTACCAGCACCCCTCGTGTGTTCACGAAAGTGATGGCGGTGGTCGCAGCTCATCTGCGCAGGTCAGGGGTGTCAGTCTTCCCCTACCTCGACAACTGGTTGTTGAAGGCGGGTTCGCCCCAGACAGTCGCCACCCAACTTCAGAATACGGCTGAACTCCTGCATTTGGAGGGGTTCTCTATCAATGTGCCAAACTCACACCTGAGTCCCTCTCAGAAGCTCACCTTCATCAGAGCGGTTCTGGATTCGACACAGTTTCGGGTTTATTCTCCCGAGCAGCGCTATGATTCCCATTTTTCAGCCTCAGTCCTGGGTTTCAGTCAGGATGACCCTCCGGCTCCTGGGTCTGATGGCCTCCTGCATCGTACTGGTGCATCATGCCAGATGGCACATGTGGGCTCTGCAGCGGGACCTGAAGTTCCAGTGGGCACAGCATCAGGGCAACCTGTCTGATCATGTCTCGGAGGGCACTGCACAACAATTGCAGTGGTGGCTTATGAATCGCGATTGGGTCAATGGCAGATCCCTCTCCCTTCCCCAACCGAAGCACACAGTGGTGACGGATGCGTCCCTCCTGGGATGGGGAGGCCATATGGGAGAGGCAGAGATCAGAGACCTCTGGTCTCCGGTGGAATCCCGGCTCCATATCAACCTTTTGGAGCTTCGGGAGATCCGACTTGCACTGAAGGCATTCCTTCCTTCTATCCGGGGAAGTGTCGTGCCTGAGTTCACGGACAACACCACCGCCATGTGGTATTGCAACAAACAGGGCGGAGTGTGGTCGTGGACCCTATGTCAGAAGGCTATGCGCCTTAGGACATGGCTGGAACATCAAGGCATTATATTGGTGGTTCAACACCTGGCAGGTTCTCTGAATGCCAGGGCGGACGAACTCAGCCACCGGTGCATGATGGATCACGAATGGCGTCTGAACTCGGAAGTGGCGCAAGGTCTCTTTCAGCAGTGGGGAGAGCCTTGGTTAGATCTATTCGCCACCGAAGACAATGCGCAATGTCATCAGTTCTGCGCATTGGAATTTCCAAGGCGGCACTCGCTCAGCAACGCTTTTCGTCGCGAGTGGAGGTGCAGTCTGTTGTACGCCTTTCCACCTGTACCACTTCTGCCCAGAGTGCTGAAGAAGATTTGGCGCGACCGGGCCCAAGTCATCCTTGTGGCTCCGGATTGGGCACAAAGATACTGGTATCCCGAGCTACTCAACATGGCGATCGATCCCCCGATCCGACTGCCTCTTCATGAGGATCTTCTGTCGTAGCAGCAGGGGACGGTCCTCCACCCGAACCTGTCCAGCCTCCACCTCCATGCATGGAGATTGAGCGGCGACAGTTAACAGCTTTCGATCTTCCTCTCATAGTCCGTGATGTCATTCTGGGAGAAATAACGTGATGGATCAAGCCCTGATCTTTGGACTGGGTAAGAGTGGTCTGCTTAATTCAGACACTCTGTTCATCACCACCCCCTTTTCTGAATCGTTTTTGGCCACTATAGGTGTGGCAGGGTATACTCAGACATGAGTCCCTTTCTCACTGCACCATCAGGATTCAAGCAAGCCGGGCCGAAGATGGCTGAAATGCCAGAAACCGGTCCCCGGTAGCTTGTCTCCTTTCTGGTGAAGAATTGGCTTGGTAGTTTAGTCTGCCCTGTTCCCATGATGCACTGGGCCAGGGACAGACTGATTTGCATATAGCCAGGTTCTGAACTGGGATGGTGCAGTGAGATAAATAACGGTGATGGATCAAGCCCTGATCTTTGGACTGGGTAAGAGTGGTCTGCTTAATTCAGACACTCTGTTCATCACCACCCCCTTTTCTGAATCATTCTGGGAGCCAGGCATCCCTCCACTAAGACGGTATACTCCTGCAGGTGGAACAAGTTTGTGGCACGGTGCACAGTAAAGTTGGGGATCCCCTTTCTGCCCCCCTTTCACAAAATTATCTTGCAAAGACAAGATTTACGATATTGGCTCAAGATTAGAATAGACAATTAATGAAAGTCAAAAATTAATTAACAACAACTTAATGTGATTGGCTATTCATTTCACAAACATAGACCATAAATTGATTCTTTAAGTCTATTAGCAAACTACTGTCTACTCTCGTTTGCGTAAAAGAGAGTAGACAGTAGACAGTAGTCTAATCTTGAGCCCATATCGTAACTCTTGTCTTTGCAAGATAATTTTGTGTATATATCAAGGCAAATAATTGTGTATATACAATTTGGTGTATGTATGTTTCAAAAATGTTTTGTGTTGTAAATAATTGTTTTTATGTGGGAACAAAAAATACGAAGAAGTGTCCTTTTCATACATGAAATTGAAAAAATTGAAAATAATAAAGGAAAAAGGGTAATAGCACTATACCCAGATAAACCCAGGAGTTTCACTTGGTTTTTCCTCAAAATAAGAGGATTTAAAGTAATTGTGTAGTTGGCATCTAGTTTTTTCTAAGTATATCTTACGGTCCAGCCGACCACACGTCCCAGGACCTGATTCCCCCATTTGTTCGTTCTATCTGAAGCGCACACAACAGTTCTGGGTGGATGGCCAGCTCTTTGTTGGCTACGTGGGTGCCAAAAAAGGTCGGCCCTGCCCAAACGGACCATCTCTCGATGGGTCGTTCTGTGCATCAAAGCATGTTTCTCTTTGGCTAAGAAGGAGCCCATTCTACCAGGGCGACGGCAGCCACTACTGCCTTGGGACGCGGCGTTCCTTTGCAGGACATTTGTCAGGCAGCTACATGGGCTTCGCTGCACACGTTTACCAAGCATTACTGCCTTGACAGCCAAGTCCGGAGAGACGCTTCTTTGGCCGTTCTGTTCTCTGTGACTTTCTGGTGTAATCTTGTGCGCAGACCCACCACCGGGGTTGGTATTGCTGGGGTATTTATTCTACGGTAAGGAATCTATCACTAACGTGTCTCTTTCGGATGCACAGGTTACTACTTGAGTAACGATATATCTGTAAGAAACATTAGTTAGTGATTGATTCCTTACCACCCCACCCATCCTCCCTGTTCTGCAAACTGATTTCTAGGGTTAAGGTCATCCCTTTCAGGGCCCTAGTTTCATGGCACCAGTGGTCAGTTTCTTGCATGGCTCTGCATTCCTGGCGCAGAAAGTCATGTACAGAACTGACGTCAGCGCGCATGGGTGGCGCCTAAGTAGTCTTCGTGATGCCATCTCAGCGCATACGACGCCAGCGGACTCCTCTACACCTTTCCGCCTCTGCTTCTCCTCCCCCAAATTCTGAAGATCAGCAACAACTGGCCACAAGGTGTCCTAGTGGCTTTGGACTGGGCCCAGACAGTGTGGTACCCGGAACATCTGGACATGAGCATCTGTTCTTTGATCCTGCTACTGCTTCGGGAGTATCTTCTGTCACAACAGTAAGGCAGGGCTCTGCAACAGAGCCAAACAAGAGCAATCTACGCCTCCATGCCTGGAGGTTGAGCAGCAGTAGTTGACTATGATATATTGCCAAAGGGGGGTTGTCATCCTTGCTGGCAGGCGTCACTCTACAAAGTCCATTTATGGCTGTTGCTGGGCAAATTTGTGGTCTGGTGTGTAGTCTACAAACACTCCACACCAAGCCAAATGTTACATGTTACAAGCCAAACTGTTGGATGTTCATACACCCCACAAAGACTTGGGGTGGACAGCATTATGGGTTATTTGTTGGCCATTTTGCTCTTACTGGAGTTATCGCTTTAGCTGAAATCCCCTGTCATTGCGCCTTTTAATAAAGGTTGGACACACATGTTCTCTCCCAGACCATTTGTGCCACAGTGTGACCTTAATTCGGCCCTGATTTTTAGCATGTGTACTCCGTTTGAGCAGACACACAGTTGCTTGTTGCATCTGTTGACTCTGATAACTGTCTTCTTCTCAGCAATCACTTCAGCTCATTGCATGAGTGAGTTCCAGGCTCCTTTAATGCAAGCGTCCAATGCCACCTTTTTCCAGGACAAACTGGTGCTGAAGACCAGGTCAGACTTCTTGAAGAAAGTAGTGACTCATTTTGCTGTTGGACAATCCATCATCCTCCAATGTTCTTTACTCCACCTCGCCCCTCAAAACAGGAGGAGATACTCCATTGGTTAGACCGCAAAAGAGGTTTGAGCTCTTACATCGAAAGCACCTAAGGCGGACAGAAAAAGACTTTGTCAATATGGATAGTTCTTTGCAATATGATCTGGAACACCTTGTCTAAAAAGCAGCCACCAGAAGTATTGACTGCTCTCTCCGCCAGGGCCAAGGCTGCAACTACTGTGTTAGCACTTGGAGTGCCTGTCCTTAACATCTGTGGGAGCACAACATGGCATCCGTGGACAAGTTCACAAAGCACTACTGTCTTGACAGCCTAGTCCAGAGGGATTGGAATTTCACCAGGGCAGTCCTGCAGGACATTTTTGTTACAGCCCACTCCACAGACCCTCCACCTTTGGGAGCTACTGCTTTGGTATCTATTTTAAAGGCAAGGAATCTGAGGTTAGGAGTATCCATCAGATTTACAAGTTACTTACCTTTCACAGTGCTCTTTCTGGTGGATACTGTGTGCTGATCTCTTTTTACCATCTAAAAGGGTTCCAAATTAGGGATGTACACACTGGTACTTCAAATTGTGTTGTGCTCATACAAAGGCGCAGAAGGAGTCAAGAAAGAAACTGGCATCATAAAGCAGGGTGGTGCTTATATGCGGTTCCTATCTGTCACTTTTGGGGCAGAACTAGGTCAATGCAGAGCTATATGGCACCACCTAGCAGCATACGGGAACACTGCTGTGAAAGCTTCCAAATCCAGTCTGACACCTGGGGATTTTCTAAAGGTGAGGAATTGCAGTTAGAGTATCCACCAGAGAGAGCGTAAGTAACTTGTTCTTTTGTCCATTGACTCTAATGGCCTCACCCTCTTAATAATCTGGCCTCAACTTCATTCAAAAGCCAAAAGATTGACAGGGATGCTTAAGGTAGCGTGAGCCTCTTATAATCTGGATCTACCACAATAAGCCAAGCATAGAAAGACAGAAGCATGTCACGACCAAATGCTTCAAAATGGGGCCTGCTGCATTTTATAGCTATCCCGATGCCAAGCCCAACTGTTATTGTGATTGCATTTATTTAGCACTTACTACCCCTGACAAGGCGATAAAACGCTTTTAGGGGAGTAGCATACCACCCCGGAACCCAAAAAGGATTAACGATGAGCTAGTATAGGGAAATATGAAATTGATTTGAGCGGTGGACATGTAAGTGTTATTTGGGTTGAAAAGGATAGTAGAGGTATAGAAGAGGGACGGGGTTGCATTTATATTATGCTTGGTAACCCTGATGAGGCATCAAAGCGCTTTTCAAGGAGTAACATGCTACTCCGGAACCCAAACAGGATTAGTGGTGAATTAATATAGGGAAATATGACATTATTTTGAGCGGTGGACATGTGAGCCTGTTAGTTGCTTTGAAAAGGATGGTGGAGGGATAGAAGAGGGAAGTGTCTAGAAAGTGTTTATTTGGAGATCATAGTAGCAAGAGCAGATTTGGGAGGAGTGGAGGGGAATGAGTCAGAGGGAAGGGTTCATAAAGGCTTGCCAAGGAGATCTGGTTAGTAAAAAAAGGTTTGAGATGAATGCATATTGGTTAGTATCCTTTATTGGTCTGTTAAATACTCAATTCCAATCTGAATCTATTTGCATAAGGTAATTAACTGTATCTAAGGAATGGAACATTTTTAATTACGCCCATCACTTTGTCCAGAGTGCCTTATCATGTAATAACTAGCAAACAAATGGGTGTTAATGGGGGCGTGTTCGCAACTCGGCAGAGGCCAGTGGGTGTCACAGCTTGATACATGACGGGGCACAGTCCCAGCCATCTGCAACAATGGGACCTTGCACCTTTGACTTCCCGACTCTGACCACCGAAAGGCAGAAAATCTTTAAATAAAAGAAAACACTGAGAGGAGAGCGCTGTTTACCTTGACTTCATTATCCTTGAAGACTCGTCTAATCCGAGGAACCTGTCTAATTAATGCGCTGAACGCATGAAAGGAGCCCGGGCCGGCGTTTCAGACAATTAGGTCAGCTAATGCGCGTGCAGCTGTCTGCGCATTGATCTCGCGCCTGCTGTCTGGGGCAGGATTTGCTCATAACCCCCACCGCGCGCGCATTAACTCCTTGCGTCGCCGCGGCACCGAGCCCCGCGTGCCCCGCGGTGGCAGACACCGCGCAATCATCTCCGGGAGCGTGGCAGACTGTCTGCGTGGTGAGACAGCCACTCCTCCGCTTCTCAGAAGACGGAGAGTGACACACCGTCCTGTCACTTCCCGTAGGTAGACTTGTCTCTCATCTGCATAATGACTAGGTGGGCGCGCGGGTATTACTCACGCGCACAGTCGGTGAGGGAGCTCCACGTACTTTATTTCACCAAAACCTGTACGTTTTTGCATGCAATTAAAATATATACATTTGAGATGTATTAAAACGCATGGGGTACGGTTTGTAAAGAACAGGGCACATATACCATCTGAAAAACCTGCTGGTGACCGGACTCAAAACAGTCAGAAGGCAGACACAATTATGTGATGGAGAGCTGGAGCTTAGAACGTGAAGGTACCAGAACTCCATTAACGCGAGCAGGCGTGCAACGCCCATAGTGCAACCCCCCCCTTCACCCCAATCGTCTGTCTAAGCCCGGGCTGCAGCAGCTCGACTTGCTGTGGGCTCGGCTGGGCAGCGTCTGGAGTCTTATCTCCGGCACTAACAATCTAGGAGGAATTTGTGGAATGCAAAGATGTAGGTCCGCTGTCCTCACAGACCTTCATCACCTTAGGAGCAGACATTCAGAGTGATTCACAAGCCAATACCTACCTCATTAATATTCTGTGAATCCTACCAAATGCCATTTTTGCACTGTGACAAAGCTGTCACAGTTCCTGAGGATGGGTTGTAATAGATACTATGCTTACAGGAGGCAACACAACGAGGCGGAAACCAGCCCCACTGCTGAATCTTGAGAAGGGGTGGGAGAGTATGGCGCAGTAGGCCTCAAAAGAGGGACCTTAGGGGGTTACCAGCAGGTACACAAGCACGTAGACAACAACTTATTGGTCCTGGTTACATGCTTCCTCTGAGATATGAAAGCAGAGTTGACACAACTGTATATTTTTGACCTCTCACCCTCTCTGGAGACCCGCCAATGTTATGCGCACCCACTTCTAATATGAAGACCATTGCGCCTCTAGCCGCACATGAATTGAGTAAGCACTGTGCCAAACTAGAGCATATTAGAGTTTAATTCATTTCCTTTCCTTGCCCTTCCGTCTTTTTAGACTATATATTGGTTGACTTTCCAGCAACCAACTACGGGAGATCTATGACACCGTATAGCTATTAGGGAGCCAAATACAGAGAGTGTGGATATCGTGCAAGCACAGGGAGAAACAATACCCCACACAGACGTCATCCCTCCGAGTAAGTTACCTTACCTAAGTCCATCACACAGGACAACTTAAAGTCCCTCTATGTAATACTTGATACTTGATATTTGATTACAGAGACAGAAGAGCGGCTTGCTGCTCACCCGAGACGGTCATCCACAGCTGTTTCTGAAGTAGATACCATTCTCAGATACCTACTGCCTGATTCACCACATTCTATCACACGTACTGAACGCAATTCATCTTTTCAGGTGCTCTACCACAACACCTTGTCTTGATGAAGACCCCACAATGAGGAATCAATAGCCCTTCACCTTCCGGGGTCGAAACGTAGACTACCACACACGCTCAAACCATAGGAATGGAAGAAGTTGGATTTATCTTAACCTATGTGTTATGACTATAGGGAACCAAGGGCCAAATTAGGCTGTAAAGGTTCTACTGTATATTAGTGAAATTGTGTTTATGTCACACCACCTTTACCCAGTCCCCCACCAACCCAATCACCCCCATTTCCCTCAAAACCTTCTTCTTCTATTTTTCACTGAGAGCACTGTAAATATCACATGCGATACAATGTACCAAATATAGTTTCATGGATCTACATTAATGCTTTGATTAACAAGAGTATTGAATGAATGTTCTATTTTGGCAATAATTTTGTGCAAAAACAAAAAAGATACATGGAATAACATGGATGCTTTGATTCAAATGAGCATTGAATTATTGTTTTTTAAGTTTTGTAAATAAATCTGTATTTGAATTTATGAAAGAAAATTCTTTATGTGGTGAATTTTTGATGCCAATATAAAGCTACAGGGACTACCTTGACCCTAACTAAACGTACTGTCGACCATTTTTGCAAGCGCAAACGGTGTGATTCGCAAAAATCATTCATTTGCGCCCGCAAAAAGGGCTTCTGCGATGCATCAACCTCTCAGCCTCGCACAATTGAAGAAATCGCAAATTATTGAGATTTCTTAAATTGCAATTGCATTCAAGGAATTGCAAATTGCGATTCCTTAAATGCAATGCATAATGGAATCGCAAATTGTGATTTTGCTAATAAGGGGCACAAATTACCCTCAATTTGTACTTGATGGTAATTTGCTTAAACTTTGAAAAATGCACTAAAGTGCATTTTTCAAAGTTGTAGGTTCCACACACACATGTCCTTGTGGCATGTGTGTGCGCAACATGTGTGCACAGATCAATTTCAGGGGTGCAACAGGGTGTCCTTTTGACATCCTTACACCCTTGAAATTGCATGCGCAATTTGCGAGTACCTATTGGTAGGTGCAAATTGCGAATGCAATCTCCCATCCATTCCTATGGGCCTGTAGGCCCATAGGAATGAATGGGAAGGCATTCCTTAATTGTGATTCGCAATTTGCGAGTCGCAATTAAGGAATGTTTGGGAATCGCATGGGCTTTTACAATTCCTTAGTTGTGATTCCTTCATAATCGCAATTAAGGAATCACAAAAGCCTACATTGATGCATGTGCCTGATAGTGTGTAAAAAATCTGTACACTCTAAATAGGGAGGATGGGACAACCACTGCTTCTTGGTGAAAGTCCTGCGTCCGCCAAACTCGAAATAAGACCCTGATTATATAAGAATTGCATTTATGCATGAATAAGCTACAAAGAAAGCAGATGGCCCATATATCCCACATACTTTATATCCGATGTAGCCTGGCAGGAGCCTCACTCGTGAACCAAGAAAAACAAGTCATAGCCCGTATATCATGTAGATCTAAAAATGTATTGTTTTTATACCCCTCCCATCATTTGACTTCATATCACTGTAAACACCACATACCCTAGCAAACTCAGTGGTACCCTTGCTATTAACCTCGGAATGATAACACTGATAACTGAATCTGTAATCAATATATAAAAAACATTTCTGCAGTAAGTGCATTAGCCCACTGACCTGTCTAACTTGCTAGTTCCTAGAAATCATGGATAATAGTGGAATCTGTCGATAGTATAGAGGGAGAGTAGAATTTTTAATTACTTTTGCAGCTGCATGTTGTAGTGAGCTCTGTCTACATGTCTTCTAAGGGTTACAGCCCTACCATACATACTATATGTCTCCTGTGTTTCATTCTCACTATCGGCCTCCAGATCCACTCTCCGCTTCCTGGCATAGCCTCAACACTTTAGATGCAGCCGCCTTCATTATGAACACCGCAGATCACAGGTGTGATCCAAATGCTAGTGGTAAATTGAGATGCCAGAAGATCAAGCTATCTCCGCTTGGAAGCCGCACCTTCTGTAAAAATGCATGTTCTTTTTTCTTACACAAAATTGAACCCAGCTGTTGGAGCGTGCATCGTTTTCTCCTTCTGTTCCATGGCCAGGGATTCTGGATATCATCCCAGCCTGCCTAACCCAAACTCATTTCTTGGTTTTCTTTTACCATCTTTCTTTGTTTAATAATAGTAATAGCACAAAGCACGCTCTTTCCCAGGCGCACCACTAGCCTCACGCAGAGAAATTCTTTGCATATTATAGAATTTCACTATGTGTCAGAGATGCCTGTCATCTCTTTCCTTATGTACTGCACTGGGTGCATCTGATTTACGCTGGTGGGTTTGTATTTGTTTTTCTTTTTTCCCACTAAATCGTGCAGCAAAACATATGTCATCTGTGGATGAGAAAAACAGAAAGAATAAATTGAGACTATTGGGGTCCACTGAGTAAGGGAAAGATAGTTTAAAAAAAGAACACATTTTACCCATTATTTAACTAGCCTTCATCAATGTATGCATTATCTTTGACCCAGACCACTGCAATAGAGGCCATTGAGTGGGAAGCTCCAGAGAAGTTCACACATAGAGTTGCTAGATGCCTCCATCACACCGGACACGGTGCGCCCAGTCGTGGTTCTTTTACAAACAATTTTAATGTGGTACTTTGGTTCAATTAGCTGAAGAAAACAATTGGAAACTACAACTCCCAGAATGCTGAAAGCTGAGTCTTCTCCAACATACTCCTTCACTAAACAATGTATTTGGACGGCCCCAACTTTATTGGCCTCTAGACAATATGACACTCCACTGAAAAATGTGAAACACACCGCTTTCAGTACCAGCTGGCCACTTTGACTCTGGACAAAGAGAATCTGCAGGATCATACAAATGGTGGGAGTGTGTGATACAGATGCACTTAACATGGAGTCATTGGTAACTGTAGTTGAATCCATTCCTATTCATAACTGAACACAGCAGTAGCACCATACGTAAGCATAGCTCATTACCTACTCATGAGCTACGAAGAGAGCCCAGAGGGATGATCACTTAATGCTACATCATGTGCAAGTTCACACACGAAGCTTAGTAGGGCCTACTCAACTCTGCGTGCTGCTGAGACTCATTAGACGAGTGTCATTGATCTGCCAGGTGATGAGCTAGAAATTGTTGGCTTTATGTGTTTTAGCTTCATGGTGAGGGGGCTCAATGGTCAAAATGTTGATGTTGTGCTCTGTATGGTACTTCTGTGATAAGAAATGAAGATAAAGGCTTTTATGGTGCTGCAGTGGAACTGGTAAATGAATACTGCCTTAGCAACCTTAACAAACAACAGTCATTGCATGAAGGGATCGCCATTGAAGAGAGAGGTGGAAGAGGATACCTGCACGGCAAAGGGCCACTGCTCCCAACACAATTGTAACTGGAAATTTGTAAAACTGAAAATTACAGGTACAATTTCACAACAAATACCAAAATGTGAGCTCCCACTTCTGAATCTGTGATTACAATAAACACAAAGCAACTGGGTGGTTACAGTGTGAAACCGAGAACGGGTGTAGCCTGGTGGATCTCTGCTGGACTGATGCTCCAGATCCTGAAATTAGGGTGTCACTGTAGGCTTCCAATCATGGTAAAAGGTGATTATAGCCTTCCCAAAAAATGGAGAAGAATAAGAGGAAGCACAGATCAGCTCGGTTCCCTGATCAGGATATCGTGGGGCTGCCTGGCAGTGTCAGGGGTGAAGCTCCATGTGCTCCATGTTGATGAGAGGTACTGGGTCTGAGGTGGGAAGCTGGGCCTCATAGCATTTAACTCTCCTGGGTAACTAGGCAACTGTCAAGGCCTAGCTTTTGGAGGCCGTGTGACGGTTAAACCAGACACAATATAACACAACAAATACACACAGATTAAATATCACTATGAGGCCACTGCTATTATCTGATCAGGATTAATGCTTTAATAAACATATACAATAGTTGCACAGTAAAAAACTAAGAATGGCAATCCTAACAGTTAAAGAACTATTTCAGAAAAAAAAAAATTGAATTTGTGTTTTAATTTCTGAATACTACACAAATGCAACTTGAGCAAGTAAAGCAGCATGTCATAACAAAGTACTGCAACAGAATATGCCCACTCACACCCCTCAGCATTAAAGTCGATTTTTAAGCAGACTTTGAGAAGTTCGTGGTACATGTGACACTGTGTGTATATCATGCAGCATAGATCCCCTGCCCACCCCCTCCATCCGACACTTTGCAATTGAAGGTTGATCGTATTGTAAACAGCAACACACAGCATCGCACACCTCTAAAGGCGCCGAGTGAATTATCACAAGTCGCATGACCTTGGGTTTGTGCAAAGTGTGGCAATTGTAAAGAACTGGTAACATATTTGTGCATTCTGCCAAGGCTGCTGTGTCAATGGGACTGGCTTTTTTGATTCTTGGTTGATTTGGGTTTTCTTCTGTAGTCCTGGACATAGGGGGACCTTGATGTCTTTCAGATAAGAATAGAGACTCTTGACTTCATAATCATGTGGCACCAGGCATCTTAGTGATGCCCCAGGGGATCAACAATTTGAAGTTATAGGGGACTCCACTTTCAAGATGCTGGGGGCTTGCAGTGGGTCTAACCCCAAACAACAGACTTCTAGTCCCAGCCAGAGAGTGGCAAAGCTCATACAATGGACCTTGCAGTGCCAAATAGTGAGACTTGGATCCCTGGGTGCTAGGGGGTGCTGGATGCTGGGCCTCTCCACAGGCTGGCATGGTCTGGGGGTTACCTGGTATGTCAGTGAGACCCTTCCGGTGCCCAAAGGTGAGGCTGGTGAGAGCCTGCGCTTGTGCCACCCTTCGCTACTTGAGGATGGAGTGGTTCTGGGAGAGGCAAATGAGGTATCCCCACTTTAACAAAAAAATCTGGCAGTGGTGCAGGGAGATAGCTTGTCACAGTCTTTTCATTGCAGCAGATCTCCAATATCTCTGGAGATGGGGCTCTATGGAGCTTCTTAACATTCTATGCAGCTTCTCTTGTCCCCTTGGTTTGGCTTGTGGTCACCTTTTGGGCAGAATTTCCAACAGCAGACACCAAAAAGGCATATGCATACTTTCCGGCTTACTCGCAGTCTAGTAGAGGAAGGCACCATGCAGCTCAGACCCAGTTACCACCAGCGGGTCCTCACAGGTCTTTTGAGGTCTAGCTCTTTAAACTATCGAGCGAAGTTCTAGTTTATATTCTCAGTTCATGACAGTTGCCTTTAGGTCATTTATAGGGTTCAAAGATTTGATCACTAGCCAGTCAAATAGGAATGCATCTTCACAGGCTGTCTCCCTCTCCTGGAGTGCATACTGCAGGCTTGGGCTGGATCGGATGTGTAGTCATAGCAGTGCTTCTAGGCTTTATTGGGGGAGGATTTGGTAGGTCTACAACTTGGACATAATGAGAACAATCTATCCCACACCACCGCCAGTATCCTTACGGTAACAGTGTAAGGGAGGTGATCCCTCCCAAACAGTTGCAGCAATGCCTCTGTGGGGGCCCCTCTATGTACATTGAAGTAGGCGTATTAGTGGTCTGTTAAGTTAGGGGCACTTCAACATTTATAAGGGAACTTCCAATGAAAAATCTGAAAATAGAACGATTGGGCACCTGTGGACGCAACAGTGGCAAAAGGGCCTCATAAATAAGGCCCATAGATTTTAGTAATACTAAGGCCGGTTTAGATGTCTGTCTGGCTTCGGTTTCACAACACAGGAGACTCACTGGATGACACTTCAGCTGAAGCATTTAAACTATAAGAACATCACAATCCCGGGATGATTGTCTTTTTACAAAAAGTAGGGGAACAATTTCTCATAAATCAAAAAAGTATGGGCACGTTGTACCCCTCTGATCCCACCATCTTCATCCTTTGTGTAAGGCAACCCTAAAGCATCAGGTGATTGACCCGAAAGCCTATGATGCAGTCTGCATGCAGGCATTAGTCCGCTTAGGGTAATGAAGAAAAAAGAGTTTGGGTGAAATAAAGTATTTGCTTAAAATCACACAATTTGGGCAGGATCTCACGATTTATCCAGATTTTCTGGTTTCACTTAGTACAAATCAGCCAGAAAATGGGTCTCAGTTTGCCTTTCCTTTTATTAAGGATTTGCTTTTACCTTTTACTTAATTTTCTATAGTTTTTAAATACAGCAGGAACTCAACCTGAAGGCTGGGCTCTATACATTGCGCAAGGACACATGTATTGTGTATAGGCACAGGGAAATGAAGTGATGTCCCCAGAACCAGAGGATGTTGAGCGGATTCTGAGACTCTTAGTTCAACAGTAGGCAGCTCTGACAGTAATGCCACATCCTGGGTAAATGGAGGTAAAGGCAGGCAGAAGCCACATGAAAGCTCGGTTTGTTGTGGGCTCGAGGTTCCAAAAAGACCTCGAGCTGGACCAGAGCCAGGCTTTAGACTCCAACCTGGCTCGAGCTTTCAGTAGCTTGCCCACCTCGAATTTTTAATATACTATGGCCATGTGTTGACAGACTCGCCTCACTCCTTACCTTACCTTTCTGCCATTTTAGCAGCTGCTCTTGTGTTGTTCTCCTAATGCAGCCTGAGCCTCATCATATTAAAAAGACAATGCACTGTGCCACTATAGCCTTCTGTCCATCTCTCCCTTGATCCCATGCCCTGAAGATCCTTTGCAAGGCACCTAGCTGTTTGTTATTGACCATTGAAGGATCTGTCCTGCCTTGAATCATACCGAGAACCAGCAGATTGTACACGTCTCAGCAGCAGGTGCCTGAGCTATCTCTCTCCATCCTAGATACTCTCAGTTATAATACAGCCATCTGGAGGCACAGGCGCCCACTGGTTGAGTCCCTCTTCTTGTTTCCTTGGCAAATAGAAACCTTGAGCAAAAAAATAAAGTACCATTTGACAATGTAAGAACATCTAGGGCGCCCCTGCCTGCTTTAACTCGCTGCAGGGGTCGGTTCCAACACGTGTTTATGCAAATGTCTTGATAGCTCCGCGATTATGGTAAACACTTTGTCAAACGGCCTTCGCTTGCTGCCTCTTGCTTACAAGGTTGTGCAATTAGTCACCCAAATAGTACCCTTGCTTGCTTTGCTGCATATGTTGATAAAAAAAAAGATAAAAGCGGCGTAGGTTTGTAGAGTATTTTACATTTATTTACACATCACTTCACCCCCTCCTTTCCTAGTCCCCCATTCCTGCCTCGTTCCTCGCGTTTCTTGATTCGTCCTTGGCGTAACGAAACTTGAGGGGGCCCCCCTGCAAAGCACATGGAAGGGGCCCCCCCTCGGCGGCGCAGCCCACCATGTACCACTTTGCCCTACCACCCAAAAATCTACCATATTTTAATTTGAAACCTGGACGGCTGCAAGGCGGCAGGAGGCAGGAGCTAAAGGACAGAGCCAAGAAGACAGGGGATGGAGCTGGCTTGAATGTATTGTATTGTTATATGTATAGAGGGCTTACTATCTCTATGTGGAGCTCTGAAGCGCTTGCCTACATGAGTAGCAAGATACAATATGCATAGGGTGTGGGGTTGGAAGCGGCATTTAAAAAACACTATTGGGTATTGGTTGGACAAAATGAGGTTGAACCTATTGCTAACTCCTCATTGATGGGGAGATTCTTAGACTTTTGGACTGGTGCTTTCTGGAACCATATTGTGATGCTGTTACTGTGCCACTGGATGAGAAACTATATTTCCAATTCCAGGTTGGTACATTGCCCTTGAAAACATTTACCAATAAATGGGCTCTAAACGATGATGTACTGTGCTCAGTGCTCCACCAGTAATAGCTCTGGAAAAATTATTGGTCATGTCCTGTTTGCCTGCCCGGGATATGTTAGTCCCCAGCAGAAATGGATCACTCATTCTGCAGGCAAATGACGACTCAAATCAGTTGTACTGCTCTTAGAATCCTCAGATGAGACCCAAGATTACCGTATGCATTCACTGTCACTATGTTTCTGGGGTGGATGTGGCCAAAAAGAGCCTGGACCCTTGCTACAGTTGGCTTGAGTTTAAACAACGTATATCTGAGACTTCCACCTGATAAATGTGTTTTCTTTTAACTTTAAAATCAAACCCTCAAGTGTACTGAAAGCACTGTTTTGTTGTGGAAACATTTTAAGCTGCTAGTGAAACAAATTATCATTGTATTCGGGTAAGTCTTGAGTCCCAAGATGGCTGCCACTACTTCCTGGTTGAAGTGGTGGCAGCCAATCAGAACTCATCATGGCTTGGGTCCCTCACTGTGCCACTGGAACCATACTACGACTGAGGAGCCAGAATCAGCATGAAACCAGTCTTGGGTTGCTTACGTTCTGGTTCAGGGAGTACCCCGCTGGATTGTTCCTATTGGAGCAGAGTCAAGACTGATTAGCATATGGATGAGTCCAAACTAAGGCGAAATGGAGTTCAGAAGAATGATGGTGTGAAATGCTATTCTGAGCAATTGCCAGTGGTAAAACAAATTGTAAGCAATTGTGAGTTTGATGAAAATATAAGCATGTATAAAAGATCCTTCCATGCAATAGAACATTACAAGAAGACATACTGTCTTTGCATTTCTACTTTCAACAGATAAGTCAAATTAGCTTACTGTCCATGTAGAGTTCATATATTTCTTTCTTCATCCCTAAGAATACAAGGATGAACTTGCAAAGTGCTATGGATATGACACTATCATGCAAAGATAAATTGTTCTGTTTGCCCACATTTTCAAACTCAGCTTCACATTCTTGGTGTGTCGGATATAGCACATACACAATAAAGTTTCAAAAAACGTAATCCTCTGTAAAAAAAAAAAAAGAATTCACTACTACAGGAGAGGAGGAGGGAATGGTATATGTATTACACCATTAGGGTGGGAGAGCAAATGAGGGGAGGGGCTACTATGCTGGATGGAGAAAAAGCATAAGGGAAAGACGTGTCATGTGTCTAGCAACAAGAAGGAGAGCTCCCAGTGGCAGGAGAACAGGAGTGTCAGGAACTTTGAGAGTTGTGGGTTGTTGGTTATTGCTGTAGTGAACACTTTCTCTCCAATGTAGCGATCTTCGAGAGTGTAAGAATGTCAGACTAATGATTACACTATTGATGAAAGGAAACAGAAAGGGGAGAGACATACAAGTGATGTTTTGATGGAAGGGTGTGAATTGGTTACAGTCTCAGAGTCGGGGCATTATAGCACCTGTAGAATAATGTGTGGAAGTGAACGTCCGTCCCGTTAGCAGCACGTAGCTTAATAGCATGCGGCATGAACAGCAGGCACATTATATTGGGTAGCTGTGCGTGTGTCTCTTGTTAAATGTTATTTCACCGTAAAAGAAGACAAAGAAGGTGCAAACTTTAAAAAACAGTAAATTTCAGTCTAATTATCAGGTTCTATGACTTCTGAAGAACGATTTTTCCTAATTTCTCTTCTGGCTGTGGTGCCCCCATTGAGACGAATAACTACGTCACCACCCTGTTCATGGATGGCTCTTCCCCTATTAATAGAAAGTCCCTCTCTGGACAGCGTCTTCGGAGGAAAGATAGATTTGGCTTCACTATGGTGAAAGACTGCCGTTGAGTTAATTTTCTGGACTCCTTTGAACAGGTTATTGGTTGATAAGCGGCATTTCTGTGAGAATGGCTCTTCGGTAGAATTGGCACAGAAGAAGAAATATGTTCGCCCCCAGCCCAAAGGGAACCATTCACTAAGTGGACACCTCACGGTGTTTAATGTGGATTTATACCAATCACATGCTTTCTTTTTTTCTAGCCAATGTACAGCCGGTATAATATAATGGCTAGAAAAGATGTGTTTCAGAACTGTGAAGGAAATTTACTGATAACTGACACCAGGCCCACATTGACCATACTACAAAAAGGGCATTTCCCCAATGGACTGCAGGCCGGGGGATGTTTCCTGGGTAGCATAGACAGACACATTCTCGAAGTGATACCCCAGGCATCACTTAGTATGCTACTGACCAACACGTCCCCAGTAATGGATGGCATATGAAGTGTTTGAACACCACTCTACAGGTGGAAAATATTGTTGCGGTGAAAGAGCACCTTTATATCTGCAGGCCCCAAGAAATCGTCTCCACTTCCAATAAAAAACGAAATATATCAAACTTTTCCCAATAAATGAACAATGGCGCTTCATGGAGACCTCTGTGGAAGGATGTGTGACCGTGTTTAACCCTCCACGCTAGACACTGCCATCTATATTGTTCTCTGGTCTCTGAAGAACCTACACTCTCGGGACCTTATAATAGTCCGCAGAAGCAAGGTTTGGTTGTGAGCCTTGTGTCCGAAGCCTGTGGAGGCTATGGAAACATAGAATAGCATTCAGCTTTCCATATTTGGTATGCACGCAGAGTGATTTTGTTGGCATGGCCGTTCTGTGGGAACATCCTTAATCAAAAGGAGCGCGTTCTGGTTCTCTCTGTTGGCGCATTTACATGGCGCGATAGTAGTCCTTTCCATCGGACGGACCCGAGTAGCCTGTTTTAAAAGTAGAATTGACGCATCTTTTCCATAACGTCAGTCAGCGTCACTGTTGGAAGAAGTCTGATCATTTTACCGGATGTTTACAACAGCACACCGGGTGTTTACACTACGTACTTCAAACAGGGTAGGGTATTACTGTGCATGTGTTGCATTAGAAAGAAGGGATTTGCTTTCAAGTCTCACTCTGCCAACCTCCCGCCGCCCTCCGATCTCAATGATGGGGAAAACGTGTGACCACTTTAAATCTTAACAAATAGATATATAATACAAGTAACATCACACTTACAACAAGCCAGTACTATTGGCTTTGTCAATGGCTATTTGTCGCATAAGATACATAAATGAGCAACAAGTCTGGCTTTGTAGTATCGTATATTGAAAATGCTTCGGTTCTGAAATGAGACTGTGAAAGAAATATAACGAGTCTCTGTGCAGTTACATCAATGGCAGTGAAGGGTGGCACTGATGGAGAGCTAAGATTTACATATTTTTACCCTGAGGGTGAGGGCAAAAATGGACAACCCGATAGGGACCCTTCTCAGCCCCTGCTTGTTAGAACTGCGGGGCTCATCACCTGCAGGACCCGGCCCACTTAAAGCCCTGGTGATATAATCTGATGAACTATGGTAAAACGCTTCAGTTTGTTAAACAAATACACTTTTTTAAATTAGATTTTGGGAGACGTTACCATTTTTTTATATTAAGTTTACAAGATTTACCTGCCCCCAAAAAATGTTCAGTACTCGTCTCGGCTCGTCCGCAGACTCTTAGAACCAATCCTGCCAGTTGGCTCGCCCATCTCTGCACCCCAGTAGCCTTGTGTGCCCGGAACCGTCCATGAGCTCAGCAAGGCCGGTTATGGTACCCGGGTTGGTATAATGACACACTTTATTGCCCATGAATCTAAGCCTACACAAAGGGTGCTCTAATCAATCCCCTGTGCTTCTTCATTGACGTATATGATACGCAATTATTAAAGTGGCTTTAACACCCCCGATTCCTGCCCCCGCTCGCAATTCCACAACAATAACTGTAAAAGGTTATTACTGCACAAATAAACGGTGGGGCTCATGCTGGGATGCTGATATAGAGGTAATCATAGAGATTAATGCTACATTAATATAGCGCCTTGTATATATGCGTAATTTCTAGGTGCTGACAGCAGGTGTTTGTAATGTGTTTATAATCCCCAGTGGTATTTGTTGATCCTCTGAAGGATGATATGCTGTGCCTTCCCACCACGATTTAAATCCGAGACCCCCAGTTTACACAGTTATCCGTAGCCCGTCACACAACCTGCTTATTATCCCAGCATTAGGGCCCCAGTCATGCCACGGCCGCCCGCTGCTGTGTTCCCTCAGACCTCTAATTAGCCCAGGGCTGGCTCGGACCTAGTACACAGACTCACCTGACACTTGACCCGGGGTCTGATGCCGGGGCCTGGGGCCTGGCCTGCAGGCTGCAGCTCACAGTTCTGTTAGCCGGCGCAAGGCCACAACAAGCGGGACGGGCAGAGAGGCAGACTGCGGCCCGCGCAAGGCTAGCTAGCCAGCCAGGTAGGGGGTCGGGGTGCAATTTAAATAATTTAAATTATGGCTACAGGGCAGGCCCGGTCGGTGACGCAGTGGACTTTGGACAGTCCTGGCCTGCATAGAAGTGTTGCTGCTGGGTCTTCTTCTCTTGTTGGATGCCACACCTCGTCTCTAACGTGCATAGCGCATGTCATGAATCGTAACAAATACAATAAGGGCCCAGGCATAGGTCACCAGCCCTGCCCCCGCCGGCCCGCCCCTCCCACCCCACCCTAAGGCGCGCATACGCATCCCGAGGCCGGAAGCCAAAGTAGAAAGTGAAACCAGTGCACGCAGCGCCCGGGCGCACCCACCCTGTAATTTATTTAATAAAAGAGACTTCACTGAGCCTCACACGCCACGAATTAAGAGCCCCAGCCAGGCAGGTTTCCCTCGCACCATGGTCCATTTGCAACAGCCTCCCGGGGCCCCAGCCGGGGCCCTGCACAATTTCGTAAGAGCCTCACGGGGCCCCGGCCGGGGCCGCACTATCGCAAGTCATTATAACTAGCCTCAGGCCAGGGCCCCGGCGGGGCCCCCCACCCGCCGATTTGCAAGAGCTGCGGCGCGCACCATTTTCAAGTGCCTCAAGGGCCCCTGCAACAATCAGTTACGAGCTCAGCGGTGCTCACAGCGCAACATTAAAATCCACATGATGATTGATGTAGTGAGGGGGCCGGCCAGGGGCCCCTGGAGTGGGGGGGCCCCCCCGCAATGCGGGGGCTGCGTGGGCCTGTGTTACGCCCCTGGGCTGTTGTTGTTATATGACGCACGTCTACATGTCCAAGAAGCTGTTAAATAAATACATTCTTTGAAATTACTGTCCTTTAAATTGTCATCCTCGTCGTGTTTACTACCACGAGTCGTGTCGGTGTACTGTTGGCAGTATCAATACAATCGCATTTACTACCTTCCTTCCAGACAAGTTGTTGCTCAGGATTCGGGCATCCTTTCTTCAGAAAGCGATATTGCCTTTCTATATGGGAGTCCATAACTCCCTGCTTTTTTTTCTTCACATCCCTCGAAGGAGAAGGAGTGGCTTCACTGGATCGACCCCAAGAGGTCTCTTGCCTTTCACAAAAATTGTAATTGTAATTGCATTTATATAGGGCTTACAACCCCTGATGAGGCGTCGAAATGCTTTTACGGCTAGTAGCACCTACTCCAGAACCCATAAAGTGTTAGTGGTGAATCAGTATAGGGAGATATTATATTTATTGGAGCGGTGGACGAATATATGATAATACAACACTAACGTTTTCCACGCATGCGTCTTTACCACGCAGCATTTTCCAACGCACGATTATACACCGCAAAATTTACGTTACTTAACCTCTTACGTCCTGTACATAATGATACTGATAGGCTAAAAAAAATTATTTCCAAACTGCCGAACAAAGCAAAATATCGATGTTTATAACAAACCAATACTACAGATTACCTTTCTTTTTTAATTTTTTAATTTACAATGCGCTTTAATTATATTTTTTTTATGTATAAACATTGGATCCTTATCTCACCTCTCCACGCCTTTCACCAGCTGCCCTTCACAGAAACGAGCGTCAAAACACGTTTTGAAAAATAGAGATAGGACTACTCTAATGACGTAGACGCCACGTCGCTGGGGAGGCTCTTTTCTTGATCGTCAGAGGCACTTAATATCGTTTTTTTTCTCAATTTTCTTCTTTTTTTTTCAATCCGCTTGGTTTTTTTTGGGGGGGAGACCCCCCCAGCCCCCCAATCCCCCGAAACCCCCTTTTTTTATAGTTCCTTTTTCTTAATGATGAACACGCAGGACGAAAGAACGAAGACTGGAAGGAATGAACGTTGCGTGGTAAAGACGGTTGTGGAATGCACCCGCATTGAAAAGACGTTTGCGTGGTAAGTGAACCGTAGTAAACGTCACGCGTGGTAAAGACTTCGTAGTAAATGATGTTTCACCGGTGGACATGTGAGTTTGTTATTTAGATTGAAAAGGATAGTGGAGGGCTAGAAAAGGGTAGGGTTTGCATTTATATAGTGCTTGCTAGCCTTGATGAGGTGTCATAGCGCTTTTCGACAGGTAGCACGCTACTCTGAAACCCAAACAGGATTAGTGGGGAATTAGCATGGGGAAGTATAGGAATAATGAGCACCCAGTGGATGATCAATGTTTTGTGGGGCTTTCTAGTGCTAAGAAGGGAAAGCCAGTCACGATGGATCTTTCTTTCATTAAAATGTTCTGGACCTTGTTAAAGAGGAGTTCCCAGAGGGCTTCAGGCACTAAGGTCTGGGGAGTTCCATTGCTAGCATTATTGCTTTGACTCTCAGGTATGGAGGGGTTGCAATTTTGCCTCTTGGTACTGAAGGATTTCCTAGTGTGAAGTCCCCTCCTCGGATCCTCCACCTTTCAGGAGATACTGTTATGGAGGATTCTTAATGTAACCGCATCAGTGAACATTTAATGTTCAGAAAAGCAGTGAAAACACAACTGTTTCCAAGATAACTACTCCAACTCATAACCTAGATATTGAAACAGAAGCAATAATCGCTCCTTCCGATAGATACTTCTAACTGCAAAATTTTCACTCCTGTTGATAAATATTTCTAACTGCAGATTTCTCACCTTGTGAATAATCCCCAGGTGTCATACTGGATCTTTTAGAAACTTTTAGAGCGGTTCTCCTGCTTCACGCTAGGTGGCATCTTATAGCTCCACGCTGATGTTGTACTGCTCGGCAACCGATGTGCGGTGACGCGAGTTCCTTTCTTTCTGTGCCTTCAGACGCACATCAATGGTTTCACCTTTGTCTTTGACCAGACTTTGTCGAAAAAATTCCTTCAGTGTGTAAGAGAAATGTCCCCCAGTTCAAACTATAGGATTTAAACCATGCAGACACTTTCAGAAACAGATGTCTGTGATCAACACTCACGAAGTCAGTATGTGGTGCCGTTGCCCAGATTATGATTACCAGGCCTGCAGTGACTGTGCCCAGATGAGCCCAAATGCCATACAGGACAGCAAGGCCAATCTCTTTTGCCAAACAGAAGAAGACACCACGCTGTGAATGGTCAAGTCAAAAGGAAAGTCACATTCCCTCTCCCAAAGTCATTTTTCAGCATATCAACCTTGCAGGGAAAATCTTCGGATAAGGAGAATAAAAAGACAGAAAAAATCCAAGCAAGAAGCTCCCATTTCATTCCACACATGAACTCAAGAGCATCTGTCCTGCTTGGAACTGTATCAAGTTCAGCACCTCCTCCAGTGCCTGCTCAGGTTCCAACAACATCCCCTTTGCCAGTTCCACTTCAGCGACGCCGATGCCGGATGAGGCGTTACAGTCTCTAGTGCTATCCGACTCTGAGCTGAATTCCTCTTGACCAAAGTCACGCCCAGCGCCTACTAATGCACATCTACTTGGCAGTCACTCCTACTCTGATACCTTGCCCATGCCACATGGTATGGCCCAGACCGTACACAATCGTTTTGGCATAGAATCAGATAATGACAACTGCAACAATGAGGACAGATGTATTCACCAATATGATGAGAAGAACTAGTATGAAGAGCTTCAGGATGTCATTTGGCTTGACACTTCACCTGATAGTAACCTTGTGTCTCCCCCTGGCCCTTCCACAGAGTGAAGCACCTCTTTCGCTCTTGTGATGTGAAGGGTAGCTGATGAGTTGGATTTACAGTTGCCAACCACGGAAGTGAAAACCTTTTTACTGATGGATGATTTGCAACCTGGACAGGCTCACACAGAGCCATTGTTGGCATTGAATGAGATGCCAATTGACACTGTTTTGGGCACTGGAACTTAGCCCTGTTCAGGGCCATCCGCTAAAAGGTGACTAACAAGTTGCTGGTTGCCCTGCCCCTGGTGATCCTGCCTTCTTAACACTGCATCGGACTCTAGAAAGTCTGGAGCTACAGACTTCCTCCAGCAGGGTCAACCCCAATGACTTCCCTATCACTCCACCTGATCATGAGCCAAAAAGAATAGGGACATTTGGCAAGTGAATTTTCTCCCCCCAAAAGCCTTGCTCTAAAACCAGTTACATGCTAGGTGTCCCCTTGGCTGTTACCCCCATGCACTTTGGGACATGGTAGCTCAAGCTTTACTGGTTGTATTTGGCGACCTTCTAGGGTCCCTTTCTCAGGCTATTCAGCAATGCAACTACATTTGTAATAAGAGCAGTACTGGACACGGCAAATTGCTTGGAACATGCCATGGTTACCAGTGTGACTCTTTGGTGCCATGTCCTAAGGGATCAACGGGCTTCTTAAAGACGCCCAGGTACCTTTAATGGATATGCCATTTAATTGCTCACACCTTTGGGTAACAAAGCTGAACTTGGCTTTGGAACGTTCCAAGGTCAGCACATTCTTTAGGTCTTTTTGCTCCCACAAGGCAGTTCCAGCAACCATTTTGCCCTCTTTGTGGCTACGGTATGTAAGGTAGTGGGTAGAGAAGAAAGATAGGAGATCAGAGGGTCCATTGGAAAGAGACAGAACAAGTAAAAAATAGGAACAAAATGAAAGAAACACAACAATGGACAAGCAGCATGTAGCTTTAATTGTAATGTTTACACCAGAGGTCTTGACAGCAGAGGAAAACAATATACTCAATAAGGGGTTAGGCTTTGTCCCCACTAACCATACTGACATGTTTAAACTCACGTGTGAACTATCCACATTTTTTAGAAAAATTTACATAAAGGCCTTCTTTACAGAATAAGACTTAATGTGCTAGATGCATCCTACAGGACTTAAGAAGCCATTCTTCAACCCACATTATCTATGGCACCACCATAAAGTATTACCTTTAAACAAGTTGCTATTAAGGACATTAGAACTCTGGACACAAAACAAATACATTACCATAACTTGAACAAAAGGCACTTGACTCTCTTAGAATAGGAAAAATCTTGTAGGAAAACCAGCAGATAAGGGGGGAGCAATTGTTTTCCAGTCTAACTAAGACTACAATAAAGCACTTATGACCCTCCTCTCAGATACCAGAAACTACAGAATATTGAGCATAGACCCCACTAAAATACTACAATGTACTATGAAGAATTTGACAGGGGAAGCCCGAACTAAGATTGGCTAAAAAAAGAGGCAGAGTTCACCATGGACGAAAACCCTAGGATTCCATATTTTTGCACATTACCTAAATACATAAGCAAAAAATTCCATCACCAGGCCGACCCATAGGCCGACCCATAGTTTTGGGCATAGGGCCTGTTCTGGAACTTTTTTCCACTTTTGTGGATTGGTTCCTGTCTCCCTTGGTGAGCACCATGCGATTATTTATTCAAGAAACAAAACATCTGTTGAACCTATTCAAAGACATTGAGTTTGATTGTACTACAGAACTAATGATTTACATGGACATAGAAGTCTGAGAGTACTTAAAGATATGCTCCTTGGAGTAGAATGGACATGGAAGGCACCCGTTCCAATCATTATTACACTAGCTAGGCTGACACTAACAGAAAATTACTTTGAGTATGAAAAAAAAGATCTATCTACAACAACACCAGCATCCATGAGAAGCACCTTTGCACCCAGTGTGGCATGTCTCTATGTACATCATTTTGTAACAGAAAGTATGGGCCAATAATCCTTACCATACACAGATATCTCTGTGGAGACATTACATAGACAATGTCTTCATAATTTGGAAACGCCCGTAGGAAACAGCTGTGGAGTTCATCAAATGGCTGAACACACAGAAACCGTATTTAAGAGTTACATCATCCACGAGTAAACAGGAAGTTTCATTTTTAGACCTCACTATAAAAGGACATGGAGAATTACAAACACAACCCAGTATATAAGAACAACTTATTACACTTTGAAGGCACAAATCCCCAAGCCCTAAGGGGGGACTTACCCATCGGACAAGTCCTAAGAATTAGGAGAAACTGCTCCAACATAGCAGATTAAAGTACAGAGGCAGCAAAACTGGAAATCCAATTGAAAGACAGGTACTACCCAAAAGTCATAGTTGAAATAGCCAAACTCAGTTCCAAAGAGGGACTTTTAGCAAAGAAGAGAAGATCCTACAAAATTGATATGCGTTACTACCTACAGCAATAACGCTAATCAAGTACAGAGCATAATTAAAAAACATTGGAGTATTATGAATTATAATGAATTATCCCTTGACACATCTATGTTCTCCTGTAAGAGAAACACTAGTTTAGAGACATGCTAGTACACATGAGTCCAAAAGAACCAGTAGAGCTGACTCAGAACATCTTATGGATCATGGAACCAGTTAGGGGACACTACCCCTCTGGGAATTGCTCAGAATGTTGTGTCACAGAACCTACAAACACATACATTTGGGTCTCCCTAAACCATGGGAACAACCAACCATACAAAGTGTAATTCTCTTGATATCATCTATAGGATACTGTGCCTATGTAAACACATATACGTAGGGATGACCTCTAGGAAGGTGAAAGTGAGACTATATGAACCTCGGAGCAATATCAAATGTCCATGTAATATTACAAAAATGACTGACCATTTTCACACTGAAGGACACTCAGAAAATGATTTCTCCTGGACTGTGACTGAAAATGGTACAACCAAACCAAATACATTAAAAACCCTACAAGAAAAAGAACAACGTTGGGTTTATAGTAAGCATGGGCGGAAAATCCGTTACGCTCGCGGATTTTGCGGATTTTCGGGAAATCCGCAATCCGCGAGATTTGCGGATTTCCCGCAAAATCCGCAAATTTGCACGCAGCGGATTTTTTTGGCGGCGCGCGGCGTTGGTGATACAATTTTTGCGGCGCGCGGCGTTTATCATCGTTTGCCGAGTTGTTATTTTCGATAGTTTGCGAGTGCTGCGCCATTTTGGATCTTGCTGTGTGATCCCGCGGGAATTGGCGAGCGCGATTACGTCATCGCGGCTTGCCAGCGATAGTTTGTCAACGCGAGTACGGCGAGATCACGTCTCGCGGTACTTCGCAATTGCGAGATTTGAGATGCGGCGAGCGAAAATATAAATTTGCAATTCTGCACAAGAAATCCACCAGCAAGCAGCATAATCCTTCTAGAAATGATGATTTTTATGTGAATAACTCCTTAGTTTGACATTTGCCTGCACTTTTTTAGCGAGGAGTCCATTTTGGGGAGGGGGGCAGGGGGGTGGGAGGAAGGAAGTGCCCCACAGTCTTCAACTTCCTGTTCCTGTTCAGCAGGCTCCTCCCAGTGCTTTGTCCATCTCCTGGTCACTTTTCATTTGGATGTGGAGCTGGAAGGATTACTTTTTGTGGATGCTGCTGGATCTTTGGATTTGAGGCCTTTTTGACTTTCTTTGGATCACTGTTGGATTAGAAATTTTACAAGTAAGTTTGTTTGGGGCATTACAGTTGCTGCAACTAAAATTTTGGAATTTTCGATTTTTGGGCTGTTTTGGGGCCTTTTGCCCAGGGGTACTCAGTGGTGGGTGGACTGAGTCTTTCTGTGGGTTGTCTTGAACTTAAACATCATGGAGGCCATAGATGAATTGGGATTGTGCTGATTTTTCTGTGTTTTTCGATTTTTGACCTGTTGTTGGGGCCTTGACCAGGGGTAGTGAGTGGTGCATGGGCCTAGTCTTTCTGTGGGCTGTCTTGAACTTAAACAACATGGAGGGCATAGATGGAATGGGATTGTGCTGATTTTTCTGTGTTTTTCGATTTTTGACCTGTTGTTGGGGCCTTGACCAGGGGTAGTGAGTGGTGCATGGGCCTAGTCTTTCTGTGGGGTGTCTTGAATTTAAACATCATGGAGGGCATGGATGGAATGGGATTGTGCTGATTTTGCAGTGTTTTTCGATTTTTGGGGGTGTTCATGGGGAGGGACATGCCATGTGGCTGGTGGCCATTTTGAGTGCAGCTACAGGCCCTGGCCATGTGCTGGCAGGCAAGTGGCCATTTTGAATGCAGGCTTTGTTGTTAGGCCTCCAACCATTTTGCCTACTTTTCAACCTTTATTTATGCCCAGGGGCAGTGAGTCTTGCATGGGCCTAGTCTTTCTGTGGGCTGTCTTGAATTTAAACATCATGGAGGGCATGGATGGAATGGGATTGTGCAGATTTTTCAGTGATTTTCGTTTTTTGGGCCTGTACTTGTGGCCTTTTCACCAGGGGTATTTGAGTCTAGCATGGGCCTAGTCTTTCTGTGGGCTGTCTTGAATTTAAACATCATGGAGGGCATGGATGGAATGGGATTGTGCTGATTTTGCAGTGTTTTTCGATTTTTGGGGGTGTTCATGGGGAGGGACATGCCATGTGGCTGGTGGCCATTTTGAGTGCAGCTACAGGCACTGGCCATGTGCTGGCAGGCAAGTGGCCATTTTGAATGCAGGCTTTGTTGTTAGGCCTCCAACCATTTTGCCTACTTTTCAACCTTTATTTATGCCTAGGGGTAGTGAGTCTTGCATGGGCCTAGTATTTCTGTGGGTTGTCTTGAATTTAAACATCATGGAGGCCATGGATTGAATGGGATTGTGCTGATTTTGCAGTGTTTTTCGATTTTTGGGGGTGTTCATGGGGAGGGACATGCCATGTGGCTGGTGGCCATTTTGAGTGCAGCTACAGGCACTGGCCATGTGCTGGCAGGCAAGTGGCCATTTTGAATGCAGGCTTTGTTGTTAGGCCTCCAACCATTTTGCCTACTTTTCAACCTTTATTTATGCCCAGGGGTAGTGAGTCTTGCATGGGCCTAGTCTTTCTGTGGGTTGTCTTGAATTTAAACATCATGGAGGCCATGGATGGAATGGGATTGTGCAGATTTTTCAGTGATTTTCGTTTTTTGGGCCTGTACTTGTGGCCTTTTCACCAGGGGTATTTGAGTCTAGCATGGGCCTAGTCTTTCTGTGGGCTGTCTTGAATTTAAACATCATGGAGGCCATGGATGGAATGGGATTGTGCTGATTTTGCAGTGTTTTTCGATTTTTGGGGGTGTTCATGGGGAGGGACATGCCATGTGGCTTGTGGCCATTTTGAGTGCAGCTACAGGCACTGGCCATGTGCTGGCAGGCAAGTGGCCATTTTGAATGCAGGCTTTGTTGTTAGGCCTCCAACCATTTTGCCTACTTTTCAACCTTTATGTATGCCTAGGGGTAGTGAGTCTTGCATGGGCCTAGTATTTCTGTGGGTTGTCTTGAATTTAAACATCATGGAGGCCATGGATTGAATGGGATTGTGCTGATTTTGCAGTGTTTTTCGATTTTTGGGGGTGTTCATGGGGAGGGACATGCCGTGTGGCTGGTGGCCATTTTGAGTGCAGCTACAGGCACTGGCCATGTGCTGGCAGGCAAGTGGCCATTTTGAATGCAGGCTTTGTTGTTAGGCCTCCAACCATTTTGCCTACTTTTCAACCTTTATTTATGCCCAGGGGTAGTGAGTCTTGCATGGGCCTAGTCTTTCTGTGGGTTGTCTTGAATTTAAACATCATGGAGGCCATGGATGGAATGGGATTGTGCAGATTTTTCAGTGATTTTCGTTTTTTGGGCCTGTACTTGTGGCCTTTTCACCAGGGGTATTTGAGTCTAGCATGGGCCTAGTCTTTCTGTGGGCTGTCTTGAATTTAAACATCATGGAGGCCATGGATGGAATGGGATTGTGCTGATTTTGCAGTGTTTTTCGATTTTTGGGGGTGTTCATGGGGAGGGACATGCCATGTGGCTGGTGGCCATTTTGAGTGCAGCTACAGGCACTGGCCATGTGCTGGCAGGCAAGTGGCCATTTTGAATGCAGGCTTTGTTGTTAGGCCTCCAACCATTTTGCCTACTTTTCAACCTTTATTTATGCCTAGGGGTTGTGAGTCTTGCATGGGCCTAGTATTTCTGTGGGTTGTCTTGAATTTAAACATCATGGAGGCCATGGATTGAATGGGATTGTGCTGATTTTGCAGTGTTTTTCGATTTTTGGGGGTGTTCATGGGGAGGGACATGCCGTGTGGCTGGTGGCCATTTTGAGTGCAGCTACAGGCACTGGCCATGTGCTGGCAGGCAAGTGGCCATTTTGAATGCAGGCTTTGTTGTTAGGCCTCCAACCATTTTGCCTACTTTTCAACCTTTATTTATGCCCAGGGGTAGTGAGTCTTGCATGGGCCTAGTCTTTCTGTGGGTTGTCTTGAATTTAAACATCATGGAGGCCATGGATGGAATGGGATTGTGCAGATTTTTCAGTGATTTTCGTTTTTTGTGCCTGTACTTGTGGCCTTTTCACCAGGGGTATTTGAGTCTAGCATGGGCCTAGTCTTTCTGTGGGCTGTCTTGAATTTAAACATCATGGAGGCCATGGATGGAATGGGATTGTGCTGATTTTGCAGTGTTTTTCGATTTTTGGGGGTGTTCATGGGGAGGGACATGCCATGTGGCTGGTGGCCATTTTGAGTGCAGCTACAGGCACTGGCCATGTGCTGGCAGGCAAGTGGCCATTTTGAATGCAGGCTTTGTTGTTAGGCCTCCAACCATTTTGCCTACTTTTCAACCTTTATTTATGCCCAGGGGTAGTGAGTCTTGCATGGGCCTAGTATTTCTGTGGGTTGTCTTGAATTTAAACATCATGGAGGCCATGGATTGAATGGGATTGTGCTGACTTTGCAGTGTTTTTCGATTTTTGGGGGTGTTCATGGGGAGGGACATGCCATGTGGCTGGTGGCCATTTTGAGTGCAGCTACAGGCACTGGCCATGTGCTGGCAGGCAAGTGGCCATTTTAAATGCAGGCTTTGTTGTTAGGCCTCCAACCATTTTGCCTACTTTTCAACCTTTATTTATGCCCAGGGGTAGTGGTTCTTGCATGGGCCTAGTCTTTCTGTGGGTTGTCTTGAATTTAAACATTATGGAGGGCATGGATGGATTGGGATTGTGCTGATTTTGCAGTGTTTTTCGATTTTTTTGTGCTCTATAACTGAACTGATGTTCCTCTGTCTTCCATTTTTTTTAGGTGCACAAGACTCAAGAGAACCACCAGTGCCAGGAAGAAGTCCTGCAGCGGTGTGTGTGTGCAGCATAACGTCACGCGACGTCACGTCTGGCCTCAGACAACTCTACAATTCGTGCAACTGCGGCCTGCTGTCTGACCTGCTCTGAAGAAGATGGCCCCGCCCCCAAAGAAAGTTCTCCGTAGCTCCTCTAGCAAGAAAGTTGCTAGTAAGGAGCAGAAGAAGCAAGTTACCAAGGAGGCTGGTGTGCCACCCGCCACTTTTTTTGGGAGCAAAAAAAAAAGTACGCCTGCAGCAGCAGGATCTGCTGGGGACCAAGCTGGGAGCAGCACCCCTGCTCCATTGGGTTCAGTGCCTCCACCACCACGCCAACTTAAGTCAAAGCCCTTGAGTGCTTCAGAGGCAGTCAGTGTACTTCTCCAATCACCATCGACCAGTGATGTTGGCTCATCGCAAGAAAGTAGCAGCAATGTCCCTGAATCAACACAGGTTGTTGTAACTCATCTGACAAGTGTTGAACAACCACAGCCGCAACAACAACGTCATGTGCAAGTACACGCCCAAGTACATGTGGAAGGAGAGGCAGCAAAAGTAGATGCGCAAGCAAAGGTGCATGGAGGTTCACAAGTGCCCACAATAGTTGTTCCTCCCGAAGTAGGGGCACATTTGGAAATCGACAATGAAGCCGAGGTATCATTGGAAGCCACTCCTCCTGATGATCATTCATTGTCTTCCACATCCCTAGCAAGGAAAAGATCAAGGGGGGTGTCTACATCTTCTTCAAGCCCACCTCGTTCTGATGCAAGTGATCTGTCTTGGGAACCACAACTGCGGTCTGACAGTGAGGCACACCATGATCTGACACCGGTACCTAAGCGTAAAAGGAAGGTCGTCCAAAAACTCAAACCTATGGAGTGTGATGAGGCTCAACAAGAAGTGACAGATACTGCTGGTGATGAAGCCTCTCACGATGACGACGAGCCAGTCATCACAAAGGTCACTGCAGCCCCACCGGGCATGCAGCAAAGAGACATTTTGACCCTATCCCGAGAAGCTGCTGAGCGTGATGATGATGTCGGCGAGGAGGCAATGGAAATGGAATCATTAGATTTGGAGTTAAGTAGTACACCAAAACCTACCGCTTCCATATTTCTTCGCAAGAAGGTACCCACCTCGTCCTCGACCTCAATTCGTGGTGGTGAAAGTGCAAAACGTACTGAAGTTCGGCAATCCACATCCTCCACTTCATCTGTCATTAGCAGCAGGACCACCACCACCAGTATCGCCGCCTCCTCCGGCCCCCGAAGACATTTCAAGTCTCCAGTTTGGGACTTCTTTAGTGTTTGCCCAAAAAAGGAAAACGTAGCCATTTGTAGCCTTTGTAAGCTTCGATTTAGTCGTGGTAAGCTTGGTTCTAACTATGGTACCGGAGGCCAGAGAGGTCATCTTGAGAGAAGGCACGCTGTCCAATGGTTTCCGCACCTAGAGGCGGTCAAGAAAGCCGGAATTGCACGTAATGAAAACGTTGATTTGTCATCTGCTGATGACGAGGAGGTAGAAGAAGACGATTCAAACACTTCACTTACACCCAGTTCCCATGTCAGCAGCACACCCCATGGGAGCCACACTAAGAGTGTGGGAGAGAGTGAGACATCAATGCGGAAAAGTTCATCAGCGAGCGTAACTGGGTCGAAGAGATCATCATCATCCCGTAAATCATTGGTCCAGGGCAACATTAAAAAGATGTTGTTTACAGAAGCGCAATATGAACGCAACCACCCAATGACCCGTCTGTATAACACTAAGCTGGCTAAAATGCTAGCTCTGGACCTTCTCCCTTTTTCTTTTGTAGAAGGGGTTGGTTTTCTAGAATTAGTGACAGCGCTCTGCCCTAAATGGAAGGTTCCTAGCCGGTTCTATTTTGCCCGAGTTGCGGTTCCAGCACTACATGAAGATGTTCTGAAGGTGATTGGGGCAGCTTTGCAGAAGAGTGCTGTTCACACTATACATCTGACAACAGACATGTGGACCAGTGGCGCAGGCGCTGATTACATGTGCATCACTGCACACTGGGTCTCTTTTTCAGGGGCTAAAGCAAAGCTAAACTCAGGTGTTGACACTAACATTGTTTTTAAAGGTGCTCGGAAACATGCAACACTAGCCATGTTTGGTTTGGAGAAACGTCACACAGCAGAAAACATTTTGGATGTCTTTAACACAAAGGTCCTTAACTGTCTGTCCCCACTAAAACGCAAGGTTGGTTATGTTTCCACGGACAATGGCGCCAATATAGTTAAGGCCATGAGGGACGGTTACTATTTCAGAGTGCCGTGTTTGGCGCACTGTATAAACCTGGTTGTCCAAAAATTCTTGGGTAATAAACGCAGTGCAGCGTACAGTGTATTGGAGACCTGCCGAAAAATTTGCAAGCATTTCAGGCATTCTTTTAAGGCCCGGAAGCAGCTGAGGAGCATGCTATATCAATGTCAAATGCCAGTGAAAGCACTCATCCAGGAGGTGGTATCACGTTGGAACTCAACCTTCTACATGCTTGAGCGTCTGTATGAGCAGTATACGGAACTCGATCAATATTTCTTCAAAGAGGGTATAGAGGAGCTGAGGATGGGTGGGCCGCAATGGAACATAGTTGAAAGCCTAACACGCATGCTTCGTCCTTTTGAGGTCTTCACGCGTGCAGTCAGCAAGGAGGACTCTAATTTGGGAAAAGCTATCCCATTGTTGTACATGCTGGAGGACCAACTGAAGGAGGTGTGTTCTGTGTTTGGAAAAGATGACAAAAAGCAAGACTCTTTGCTTCTGGCTGAGCAATTATTAGAGCTCCTACAAGGTGATGAACGTCTTAAAAAGATCCACTCAGAACAGCATTACATTTGTGCTACTATTCTGGATCCACGCTACAAAAAGGCGCTGGCAGGCAGAGCATTCTTTCCTTTTGGTGATGAAGATGTTACAAAGTACAAACGTTGGCTAGCCTTGTCAGCCAAGAAGTTTGAAACAGAACGGCTGGAAATTGAAGGAAATGGCAGTACATCAGCAGGCCATCCCCAGTCAAAACAATCCACTTCTGCACCTGTGGCTGTGGCACAAGTGACCTCTCAGCCGTTAAAGACACCGGCAACCGGATCATCTGCACGAAAGACAACAGAAACATTGGAGGCTGAAGAGGATTGGCTAGCTCTGCGTGGGTTTGGTTCTCAAAAGGTCAGAGGCACAGCAAGAGCTAAGCAAAGTGGAGGAACCTTGGAGGAGGACCTTGAGTCGATGGTGAAGGACTATCTGAATGACTCCACAGAGGTCTATGTTAATTCTGACCCATTGGCGTATTGGCATGGGAAAAAAGAATTGTGGCCACAGCTCACCAACCTGGCTTTAAACTACTTGTCTTGCCCACTCGCAAGTGTGTCTTCTGAACGGGTTTTCAGTGCGGCTGGTGGGATTGTAACTCCCAAACGGAGCCGCCTCTCGCCCAAAAATGTGGAGAGGTTAACAATGATCAAGATGAATCAGCACCTCATACCACCAGATTTCAGAGTACGAGAGAGCGTGCCGGATGAAGAGGAGGTGGCCAGCAACATAGATGAGGGAATTTCTACTCTGTCAGGTGACACTGACCTCACCCTGGCTGAATTCGCAGAGTATGATGACGAAGCCTTATTCTTATTCCTGGACCGTGATACCGACTTCGAGCCCTGAAAATGAGACAACGAATCAATAACTTTCTTTTTCATCCTTATTCACTTTTATTCCTGTGTGTCTGTCTTTCTTTGTTGTGCACAGTTAATATAATTCAAACTTTAATCAGATAATCACAAAAACAAGCCCATCAGCAGAACTGTCTTCACTTGTTTGCTAATTTATTTGAAGGTGCCGCAGTCTGCATTCCTCAGGTTCACAAGTTCAGAAGAACATGCTCCTCTATCCTCCTCCTCCAGACTCCTATTTCCATCAAAGCAGAGGGCTGGTTTACGCCCAATGAAGAAAGACTCAGCACTTGTGGGGGTGTTGTTCTACCTCTTTGCAGGTGAGTTGACAGGTCTGGGGCCATTGCTGGGAAGCACTAAAAGTGGTTTGGACCAAATCCGAGGCGGAAAAATTTTTGTGTTTTTGATGACTTGCTTGCCTTTGAGGTGCTCTTAGGGGGGGTTCCGTCTGTTTGTGGGTGAGTTTCGTGGTCTGGGAGCATTGCTGGGACACTCTAATCTTGATTGCATTTGCTTTTCAGGAAATCCGTCGTGCCAACCCCGACTTATGGCCTAGCTACGCAGCGCGTTTGGACCGAAGGCCCAGAAATATTGCAAGTATGAGATTTTGCTTTTGGCCTGTTTGGGGGTGTTATGCTTCTTGGCGGGTGGGTTGCCGGGTCTTGGGGCATTCCTGGGAAGGTCTAATACCGGGTAGAAGTGGTTGGGACAAAATCCAGGCCGATTTTTTTTTTGGCTATTTCTGACATTTTGCTCTATGTAGCGTTTTCGGGGGACTGTTTGGGGGGCTTCCTGGTGTTTGTGGGTGAGTTTTGTGGTCTGGGAGCACTGCTGGGACACTCTAATCTTGATTGCATTTGCTTTTCAGGAAATCCGTCGTGCCAACCCCGACTTATGGCCTAGCTACGCAGCGCGTTTGGACCGAAGGCCCAGAAATATTGCAAGTATGAGATTTTGCTTTTGGCCTGTTTGGGGGTGTTATGCTTCTTGGCGGGTGGGTTGCCGGGTCTTGGGGCATTCCTGGGAAGGTCTAATACCGGGTAGAAGTGGTTGGGACAAAATCCAGGCCGATTTTTTTTTTTGGCTATTTCTGACATTTTGCTCTATGTAGCGTTTTCGGGGGCCTGTTTGGGGGGCTTCCTGGTGTTTGTGGGTGAGTTTCGTGGTCTGGGAGCACTGCTGGCTATATATACTTTACTTTGCAAGAGGTTTGAAGCAAATCCATGGTGGCAGAGGGGACTTAGGGCCTAGCTGCAGAGCGCGCGCTGAATGATTTGGGAAATTTGTGAAAAATTGACTAAGTCCCCATTTTTGTACTTTTGCTCTTTGGCTGTTTGGGGGTCTTCTACTCGTTTTCTCCTGGGTTGACGGCTCTGGGGCCATTGCTGGGAAGCTCTAATACCGGATAAAAGTGTTTTGGACCAAATCCCAGGCGGAATTATTTTTGTGTTTTTGATGACTTGCTTGCCTTTGAGGTGCTCTTAGGGGGGGTTCCGTCTGTTTGTGGGTGAGTTTCGTGGTCTGGGAGCATTGCTGGGACACTCTAATCTTGATTGCATTTGCTTTTCAGGAAATCCGTCGTGCCAACCCCGACTTATGGCCTAGCTACGCAGCGCGTTTGGACCGAAGGCCCAGAAATATTGCAAGTATGAGATTTTGCTTTTGGCCTGTTTGGGGGTGTTATGCTTCTTGGCGGGTGGGTTGCCGGGTCTTGGGGCATTCCTGGGAAGGTCTAATACCGGGTAGAAGTGGTTGGGACAAAATCCAGGCCGATTTTTTTTTTGGCTATTTCTGACATTTTGCTCTATGTAGCGTTTTCGGGGGCCTGTTTGGGGGGCTTCCTGGTGTTTGTGGGTGAGTTTCGTGGTCTGGGAGCACTGCTGGGACACTCTAATCTTGATTGCATTTGCTTTTCAGGAAATCCGTCGTGCCAACCCCGACTTATGGCCTAGCTACGCAGCGCGTTTGGACCGAAGGCCCAGAAATATTGCAAGTATGAGATTTTGCTTTTGGCCTGTTTGGGGGTGTTATGCTTCTTGGCGGGTGGGTTGTGACGGGTCTTGGGGCATTCCTGGGAAGGTGTAATACCGGGTAGAAGTGGTTGGGACAAAATCCGCGCGGAAAAGCCTTTAGTTTTGGCACTTTTTGTAACTTAGGGTTCGTTAGGGTTAGCCCTAGCAGCAGGATTGCATGTGTTTCGGGGTGTTCTAGATTTTTCCAACTGAGTTCTGGGGTCTTAGAGCACTCGTGAGAATGTGTAATTTTGGTTGCAAGTCATTTGAAGAAAATCCATGGTGGGAAAGGGGGGATTTGGCATAGTTAAAGAAAGCCTTTGCCACTATTCTTAACTTAGGGTTCGTTAGGGTTAGCAGTATTTCTATTGCATGTGTTTGAGTGGGGGGGATTTCGAGTCTTGGAGCGATGCTGGCTATGGCTACTTTTGCTTGGTTGCTTGCAAGTGGTTTGAATGCAATCCACGGTGGGTAATGGGTAATTAGGAAGGGGGTACTTCGGCCTACTTTTACTTCCAAAGTAAGTTTTGTCACCAGTTTTCTGCTAGGCCTCGTTTTTTGAGATTTGATTGGGGGTCTTCTACATTTTTGCGACTGGCTTTAGTAAGGGTCTGGGTGGGAGCACTGCTAGGAAGATCTAATTTTGTTCTAAAACACAGTTTACAGTACACCTAGCTTGAGGGGCAAGATCCGCTACATTAATTTGCCCATACTTATTTATCCTTCAAAAGGTGACTCAGAGTACGCACTTTCAAAAATATTGTACTGTCTACTAGGAAAATCAAATTGTGACTTTTTGCACTCCACAGCCTACATACCTTATATTTATTTATCAGTGGTGTTGTAATATTATATCACTTCCTGTTTTTCGTTGAATAATTACAGGCCGGGTTTCAGTCTCTGCAATGGGGAAAAAAGGATGGAGTCAGGCTTCACAGTAGCGAGCCACAATTCAGCATCAGGCAGGCAGTGGACAGGGTGTCTTCTGGTGACCAACATCGATGGACGAGGCGTCGGCTGCAATGGAGGAGTGCCGCTAATAGGAGGATTTTTTTTCTGCAGGCAACTTACTTACCACTTCCAACAGGACCACTACAACCACATAGATACAGTATCCCTTGCCTTTTTCTCTGACTGTGACTGCATTTCTTGGCTCTCTCTCGGCTTCTACATTGATCCCTTAACACATCACTTAGTCCACTCCACTATCACATCTGCACCACACATAGTCATTTGTAAGTGCTCCTACGTAATTCGCAAGTCGCAGCACGCCCCAGGCCGTAGAGGACTGGGATGGCCCCAATGATGAAGCATGTCACCAAGGGGCAACCCTGGTGAGTGAGGGGACACCTAGAAAAAAAGCAATTTCTCCTTTTCTATCTACTATACCTTCCAGACCAACCCCGCTGAGTGTTGTTGTGAATGGATTTATAGTGACCAGCAAGGCTCTCGGGTATCTGGCTACAGAGACCTTATGTTGAATATCGTTATCAATAATTTACACATAGGCCCTTTACTGTTGCATTCTTTCTTCCACAGTTGTCGAATGTACTACTTACTTTTCACTGACATGCATGCAGTAGTGCATGCACTTTCAAAGATTGATGGATAGGTTTGTACCCAAAGAATTGTTTATGTTCAATTGTTTGTCTATGCTGTGCTTTTTTTTACAGGGTGTCTTCTGGTGACCAACATCGATGGACGAAGCGTCGGCTGCAATGGAGGAGTGCCGCTAATAGGAGGATTTTTTTTCTGCAGGCAACTTACTTACCACTTCCAACAGGACCACTACAACCACATAGATTCAGTATCCCTTGCCTTTTTCTCTGACTGTGACTGCATTTCTTGGCTCTCTCTAGGCTTCTAAATTGATCCCTTAACACATCACTTAGTCCACTCCACTATCACATCTGCACCACACATAGTCATTTGTAAGTGCTCCTACGTAATTCGCAAGTCGCAGCACGCCCCAGGCCGTAAAGGACTGGGATGGCCCCAATGATGAAGCATGTCACCAAGGGGCAACCCTGGTGAGTGAGGGGACACCTAGAAAAAAAGCAATTTCTCCTTTTCTATCTACTATACCTTCTGTCAGGTTACGCAGCCCCTAAGCGCCTACCGTACTATGAAACTACATTTCCCATGAGTAGGCGGGAGACTTGCAGGAAGTTTATCTGGGGAACAGACGCGCTTCCTGTTGCGCGTTATTCTGGTTTCTGTTCTGCACCGGCATGAGAGCGGACGCTCTGCATGCTTTTCTATCGTGTCTCCTGTGGACTATCACCTTCCCCGGTTCCCCCCCCCCTGAGGCTCAGTGGGGAGCGCTTCCGTGTTCTGTCCTTGGCGGTAGACGGACTTCACGCGTCTTCAGGTAAAGCCGCTCTAAACTCTTCGGCCGCCGGTGCGGTCAGCTGATTACTGCCTGAACGGATTGTTAAGGGAGGTTCTGTGACTGTTTTCTAACAGAATTCTACCTTTGATGAATTCCTGTTTGGTTGAATTGTGTGTGGCGGAGCACAGTGGCGGTCTATACCACGTGTTAGCGTTCACATCGGGGATCGTTTTTGTACTATTAAAACGGAGCGCGGTAGTAAGGACAACTACGCGTCTCCGTTGTATAACTGTGTATTTCAAAGGACCTCCATAACTGGGCATGTAGTGAGGTAACTACAGGCTACCCCAGTTCTCTTTGTGTAGTGCACCGTGGGGTGTGTTGTTGGCAGAATTCAGTGGTGGTCGCAACTACGTTTTTCTGTTTGACCTTCACCAAAGATTCTCTACTGGGTCATTACTTAGAGAGCGCAGTGTTGTAGTTCTTGCTTCCTACACACTACCGTTTCCCTCTTCCTTTTTGTTGGACCATACATCTTTGCTTTGACTATTTGGAACCCCCTTTGTACATTGAGTCCTCTACCAAGTTTGTGGTATGTTGTGAGTAGTGGGTTTGATGTCTTAGTATAACGCGAGTGTGTTTGGTGCGACAGGAGTGTGTTCGTTAACTATATGTTTATGTGTTTCTTAGGCCTTCCTCACAGATTGTGGCAGAAGGGCTATAGTATTTCCTATCCAAGGTCATGTTTTCTTGGTGCTCAGGTACTTGTCTACTTCCTTGGTTATTTAGTGAGACTATATGAGAGTACCCTTGTATGTTAGGACAGCACTTCACTGATGCCTGTCTTGTCTTCTGTTACAGGTATCCTTTCCCTGCTGACCCTACCTTTACCCATCCCACATTTTTTATTTTAGTTTGTTATTTTTCTCCCCCGCCTAATGGCTCGAACACCCTGTGTTTACACTTCTGGGTGTTGGTGACATTTGGAGGTGGAACCATATTTGCATCGACTGGATCACGGGGAGTAAACCTGACACCTTCCAGACCAACCCCATTGAGTGTTGTTGTGAATGGATTTATAGTGACCAGCAAGGCTCTCGGGTATCTGGCTACAGAGACCTTATGTTGAATATCGTTATCAATAATTCCACACAGGCCCTGTACTGTCGCATTCTTTCTTTCCACAGTTGTCGAATGTACTACTTACTTTTCACTGACATGCATGCAGTGGTGCATGCACTTTCAAAGATTGATGGATAGGTTTGTACCCAAAGATTTGTTTATGTTCACAATAGTTTGTCTATGCTGTGCTATTTTTTCTTGTCTCCCAAAACCTTTCCCAAAAACCCCCGTACCCATCCATTTTTCAAACCCTAACCCTCTTCCCCCGGGCTGTGTGGTTTTGATTGATGTGTGACTACATTATTATTACAGCAATAAATCCACACACTTGCTGGGTGGGGAGGATAAGGTGATAGCAACAGGCTGGTGAAGAAATCCGAGGATATATTCTTACTCTGCTTGACAAAGAACCATTGCTAATGTGAAAGAACTTCAACCGAATTAGTAGTTATACTTTACCATTTGTTAGGCTACAATGTGGCACTGCTCTACTGTACTTCTGTCACCTGCTATATTCTCAGTTGTACCGTTGAATTGCTCAGGAGGACAAACCAGATTTCATTTTCTTTTTTTTCATAGGCATGCAACTGCCACTGTGTCACACCACTAGTACCACCGCTATGAGGAAATTTTATCCGACCAAGATTGCCAACGTTATTCGGTGTTTCCCGTGGAGCCAGCCCTGGGTCTAGCCCTACTTTCAAACACAAATTACAGGTAAGATAAGCGTTTGGTGGTTTGGGGGTATAATGGAGTATTAGTACGAGAGACGAGAGACTGAAGGTAGTACTACTAAAGTCCTAGGACTCTTGGTTTCACTTCACTTAGTCTGTGAGAGGCACTTAGTGTTGAAAACATTTGGGCATTTACACTTAAAGGAAGAAAATGGAACTAAACTTTCAGGAAAACAGTCAACGTTAAACCCCCACCCACCAGGCAAGCAGTAAAAAACAGGTATGCTCAGATAAAGTTTGAAAAAGTATATTTATATCCCTAACAAAATAATCTCCCGCAAGACCCTCCCTAACCCCAACGATTGTCCTTCAAAAGTCCCCAAAAACCCAACTCCCAATTCCCACCCCCCAAAAGTCTCTAAAAAAGGGGCAAGGGACACTATGGGTGGATGCTGTTAACTTTTTGGGCCAGGGCATCATGCTCCTCGCGGAGCAAGGCGAGCTCCTGCTGAAGGCGGGACACCATCAGGGTAGTGCGGCGCAGGCGTGCCTTCACTGCCTTGCAGGTGCAATGCCTGTGAGAGGCAGCTGTTGGCCTTGCTGCTCGGCGGTGGCGTTTGCCTTTGGCAGCCCGGCTCAGTCTGGGTGGACCACTGTGCTGGGTGGCAGCCCGTGGGGCCACGGAGGCCGATGCAGACGACGTTGTTGTAGTTGTCGACTGCACACTTTCCACGTCCTCCAGGGCCACCAGCCGCCGATATTCCGCAACAGTGGCCTCGATCCTCCGTTGCCGGGCCGCTCTAGCCAGCTCCTTCCTCCTTGTTCGTTTGGAAGGAGAACCTATATGAAGAAAGAAAGACATAGTCTGTAACCAATGCTCTTTAACATTAACTCAATCATTCAGCAGAAATTTGTGCTGCAGTACAACTAGCAACTTGCAAGCGCATTACATAACTATTGAGGCCAGTATCTATCTAACCTCACACTTCTTCATCCTTGCTCTAACATTAGTGGGAGTTTAAGGAACAAATTCTACGAGCACTGTGGACTTCCATTGGAGTCGACTATGAAAGTACACCAGTCTTATTCTTCTTCTTATCTCTTGTTTTGGAAAATTGGTACGTTATTTTCTGCAAGCCGGCATAATGCCAGCGCGGTAAACTTGCACCCGAGAAAAAGAGACGCACGCCATGAGGAGTGACCTAGACTTGCGTTGCCGTTGCGTTACTGCACCCGTCCAGTACATGCAGGTGGTGATGCTCTTACTGTTCTATTACGGGTGGCACTGAGAATACTCTGTTACAACTCAAGGGCTACTGCTTAATTAATTTAACTTTCACCCTACAGTGGAAATGAGTACTAGAAATGGAAAATTGAAGAAGATAAATAATCTGATTATCTATCACTTCACATGGGATGTTTTTGCTTATATATGGGATGACTTTAGGTGCTTTGCTTTTTATTGAGTGACCAGTGATACATCCACACATGAATGACTGAGTACTACTAAACTTATTAAGAGAGGTAGGGAGTGGCCACCATAATAACCGGATCTATGCAGTGCTTGCAATACAAACTACTGCTACTATTTATGGTAGTATTTGGACAAAATTAAAAGTTCTTTTCCTTGCCTTTCCTACACTGGAACGGACGTGCGGGTGCAGTGTTACATGCTCTTCAAAGTTACACTTAGTTCATCCACTGACCGTCTACTCTCTCTAGATCATGGGTACTCACAAACTTTCTCTCAGGGGCTACATTTACAGTGTAGTTTGGGGCCGAGGGCCGCACTGGTGGGGGCGGAGTCAGAGGGGGCGGGGCTAAAGCAAAACGATAACTTGTCACCATGAGGTTGCACACAGGTCCCTGCAGCAGATGCCCTCATCCACTGAGCCACCAGACCCAGCATTTACATACATCTCTCTCCCTCCTGCTCTCCCTCCTGCCCTCCCTCCATCTCTCTCTCCCTCCTGCCCTCCCTCTCCCTCCCCCTCTGTCATCTCACTGTGTGTGTGTCTATCTGTGTCAGCCTTCAGCCCGGGTTGAGACCGCTTCCTCAACGCGCACACACAGACAACAACACCAAAGTACTTAACAGGTCTTTAAAAGACCATTAACATATTATTGAGGCTTTGTTTGTTTTAGCGCCCCTGCTTCTCCACCCTGACAATCACTGCTTGCCCGGCCCCACAGAGCAGAGGCTTTGTTCTATTTCACCTCTTTGTGGCCTTGCATCTCCACTCTGCTCTGTGGGGGCCGGGGGAGCAGTGATTGTCAGAGTGGAGATGCAGGGGCGCTAACAGGTGAAATACAAAAAAGCCTCTGCTCTGTGGGGGCCGGGGGAGCAGTGATTGTCTGCAAGGTCTGCGCACCGCCAAGGAAGGCTTGCCGGGCCACCACCGGCCCGCGGGCCGTACTAGGAGTACCCCTGCTCTAGATACACATATGCTATCTAAGAGTCAGATAGTAGCATGATCCAGGTATATGGACACATACAGTTTCTGTGTCACCCACCCAGGCTGTTGTCCTTCCACCCATCATTGCTTCATCATTCACCCAGCCATGCATCTCATATTCTTGCCTTCCCAGCTAGTCTTCAATCTCAATAAGTAAGGAATATATAAGAGCTTACCTCTGGCCGCCACCACCACCGTCTCAACTCTCACAGCTGCCGCCGCCGCCTCCTCCCCTGAAGAATCGCCCTCCGCCTCCGTGTCGAGCACCACCACCTCCACACTGGCCCCGCCACCAGATGTTCCACCTACAAAGTACATTTAAGAATGTTAGAATAAAGCACTCACTAGTCACTAGTATTTGGTCTAGGAATGAAGACATGTGAAAACAATGTAATTTGTGACTGTCTACGTTAAAGTTAAAAAAAATGTCCCTTTTTCCAGGGAAGGTTGTCTTGCTGCACTTTTTGGCACAACTGATGAAGGCTGTTTTTTTAACACGCACCATTTTTCTCCACACAGACAGAAGATGGACTTCTAACAACAAGATCAAGTTGAAACCAGGTGAGAGCTCGGCTCGACCACAAGAAATGTCTTCAATTAATCGTCAGCACTAACCACTTTTCCATTATCAGTTAAACGTTTAGTTTTATTATGACTTCATTTTAATAAATGTGTTTACTTTTAATAAAGCTTTTAAACTTAAATACAATCTGTGTTTTTTGGTCCAGACTAGAGTGACTGAGCGAAAGGTTTTGCAATTTTTGCAAGCATGAGTCCAGATAGAACACTTCAAAAGACATTATGGACAATCCCAGAGGACTGCACTAAGTTGATAGAGCTATTGCTGACTAGAATCATGGGAGTTTCGCCAACCGTGCAATCTTAGTTAGCTACACAGACAGACTAATAAGAATAATCTAGTAATACCACAGGGAGTCATAGTAGAGGCAGGATAAGAATTTAGATACAGTCTACAAGAAGAGCAAAGACAATTTTGAAAAAAGTCAAATGAGGAACGCTAGGAAAAATAGGTACTAGTCTAAAATGAAAACTTACTGGGGCCAGCAGAGGAGCCCTCGCCTGCCCGATCCTGGCCCTGTTGATGAACAGCATCCGCCGCCTGCTGCTCCTGTGTCCTCCTCTCGCCCCTGGGGGGAGCTGACGTACAACATGAAAGAAAGAACAGAAAACATGGATGATTGTTGCTTGTCAATGTCAACCAAATCAAACATTTCAAAAGAACAATAACAAAATATTTCTGCGAAATTATATTGATTATGGTTACTTTTCATTTATTTGCGGACCTGTGACTTCGAAAGTCACGTAACTCACTAAACAAAGTACTGAAACGTTCTCCTAGGACTGGCAGGCAGCAGTCCGCAGGCAAGACGCAAAGTGACAGACAAACTCCATTGTGATTTCAGTCAGATCAGTGACAACACTAACAGTTGCCTGCTACATTACCAGTCATTTAAATAGTCAAACTATCAATCCACCGCCACTATTTTTCTTATTGTCAGGGTTACAAAGGAAGGGGCAGATTTAAGCCCTTGCGGCTCTTTTGCGCCGTTCTTGCGTGACTTTTGTGACGCAGCAGCTAAACAAAAAAGGGCGCCATGGTGCGGCGTATAATATTATAACAACGTGACGCATTTGGGAGATGCATCCCGTTATAAAGCCCTGCGCCATCAGGGGGCGTTCCGGCGCAAGGGAGGGCATTCCTGCGCTGGAACACATCCTAATAGTGGCTGAGGGAAATCTACAAAATATCAATCAGTCACCTTTAGGACAATGATGCGTCACACAAACCCTGCACCTGCTTGAAGCAGACGTACGGCTTGACCCAGCATTGGGGAGATAGGGTACCCCAGAGCATTGATGGAGCGGCGCCATTGTTGCGACGCAACTCCAGCAGTAAAGCTTCGGTGACGTTTTGGGCCCATGGTGCGCCGCATTGCAAATACGGCGCACCATGTTTGGTGGTGGTAGCGGGCCGCACAATTAATGGCGCATCCCTGCTACTTTGCAGGGATGCGACGGTAATTGCAATTCTGCCCCTTAGGGGCATACTTACTTACGCGTTCTGGCACATCTCCAGAGATGCGCCAGATGAAATGCGTCACGCAAAACTACCCTTGCGACACGGCAGATGTGCCTCATTTACAATGCGGCGCGCCCTGGCGCAAGGGTAGGCACTTGCGTGAGGCATCTCGTCACGTAAGAGCGGCGCATCGCTGGAGTCACGTCGCCAACGCAATGCAACTCCAGTAATGCTCAGGGCCACCCAATACTTAACATGCTGTGTCAGTCCTTTCGCCTGCTTCGAGCAGACATAAGGAATTGAATTGACGTAGCAGCGTCGCAGAAGTGCCTGCGTTAAATCTTGTACATTTCACGCAGGCAATTTTGCGAGGCGCACAGCCGCTGGACCGCCCACCCTGCGTACTAGGAACGCACCCATTGTGGTGCAGGCCCATGGCTTTATAACGTGACGCATCTCCCTAGATGCGTCATGCTGTAAATGACTCGCAGGGATGCGGCACGTTTACGCCGCTGTTGCGTCACGCAAGGCAACGTAAACGTGGCGCAAGGGGCTTGTAAATGTAATCTGCCCCCTAGTGTCTAGCATTACGCAGTTCTGTAAAGTACACTCATACATAATAGTTACTCAGGCCAATGAGACCACGAAATAGAAAACAAATAAGCATAGTAGCAACGCCACTGAGAAGGAGAGCAGTGCACCTGAAATGCACAGAAGATTTTGAAATATAATTTAACTACAATGTAATCGTCATCAGCGGCATTATTGGCTTGCTCCATGTAAAAAACAAATATTTGCAATACAACAACACAGAGCAGGAGAAAACATCATAGTAGTGAGTGATTAAATGGCTACTACTACTCACCAAGCCCGGGGATCTCCAAGCCGAGCTGGTCCAGCAGGTCGCGCTCGCGGTCCAGGAGGTCCGTCCAGCGATGGGTGACCTGGCTGTAGGTGCGCTGGACCCCGTAGAGGTGGGATATGGCCCAGCACACCTTCTCCCACCGCTTCCGGCGCTCCCGCATGTTGTAGCCGCCGGCCGCGATCCTGCCGCCTCCCGCGATGGTCCTGGGCAGGCGGCGCTGGACGAAGTAGACCAGCGCGCCCACTTCCTCCGGGCTGAAGATCTCCCGTCGCGTCACCTGCTCCCCCCTCAATCTCCCGCATGCTGTCCTGCCACTGGGTCCAGCACTACTCCCCGCCGCCGCTGCGGCCCTCAAGTGCCTGGGCAGCTTCACGGCGCCTGGCTTGACCATGGTCTGGGCAGGTAAGGTAGGAAGAAGTAGAAAATTAAGAAAGAATAGGATAGGGAAGAAGAAAAGAAAAGAGTTTAAAAAAGTAGTTTAAAAGTAAAGAAAAATAGCAGAAAAGACAAAAATATACAGCTAGGAAAAGAGAGGGATAGATAAGAAGCAAAATCGTAAAAAAAAAACTGAAAACAAGCAAAGGATGGCAAAGATACCAAGAGGATTAAACACCATGCCCAGACACAGGAAATGAATGAAAAACAAGATGGCCGGCGCCCGTTCACGAGCGCAAAAGTAAGTTCGTGCGAGATTTTCCTCGCGATCTCGTGCGAACCTCTAGATTTCCCGCGCGATCTCGTGCGAACCTCTACTCGCAATGCGCTTACTGCGCGAGATTATACATAGCGGGCGGAAACGGAAATACGTCACGCAAACAAAATGGCCGCGCCCGTACTCGACCTTGGGGTAAATTCGCGTGTTGCGCTGCAAGCGGCTCGCGAATACTGCAAAAAAACTCGCGAAACAACAAGCCGCAAAAAAATAAAATGCTCATTCGCACGAATTGGCGGCTTCCGCGGTCGGTTTCGCACGACGCCGCGCCCCGCGAATAGCGCGAAAAAAACCGAAAAATGATTTCAGCAAAAGCAAAAGCAATGAGCAGGTGCAAAAGGTCAACCTCATGATTTGTAACGATTCTTTGTAGTGCTTCCTGAGGGGGCCCTCCAGAATTCGGTTGCCTGCTTGCAACTATTGTGTGACCCTGCTCTGACCTTAACTGTATGCCACAAAGGTCCTGATTTACAGCTAAAGGAGCAGACAAGCAGGTGCCAGGCTGGAACTTTAAATTCTTTCAGTGACACATTAATTAGCCCCTAATTCATTATTGTCAGTTGGGGCAGGGCAGGTGTTGTTAATAAACTAACCCCAAATTAATTCATGTCAGTTCAAGCAGGGCAGGTGGGCTTGCTTTTCCCCCCCATCTTCTACAGTGATGATGAACCAGAGGGTGGCATTGATGTAACAGAGGGTGGCATGGGTCAAAGAGAGGGTGCCAGTGGTAAAACAGAGGGTGCTGGGAGGCTGTGATGATGAACCAGACGTAGAAACAACATAGTCGCGACCGTTGCGAGCCGACAAGTAAGTTCGCAATTGCGAACTAGTACCAAATCCTCGCGAACTGGCAGAAACAATTGCGAACACAAAAAAAAATAAAAATCCGCAAATTCGCGGGAATTCGCGGATTTTGCGGATTGCGAATCCGCAAATCCGCAAAATTCGCGAACGCGAGATCCTCAAAATTCGCCCATGCTTAGTTTATAGACTAAAGACATAAATTGATGATCTAAATGACAACATCTAGTGGAACCCATTAAACTCACTGTAGCCTAAAGAGTAAAAAGTAAAAATTGCAGGAACTAGTTATTTTTTAGGATTAATATGAAACTTTTTACACCAATCTGCATATAATCTATAAATAAGTGTTAGCCTCTGCTCCTTAATAATGGGTCTATACTAGGGAAGGGCAAAGAAGTCCGCTCCGCTGCCGGAGTTTGCAAATTTTGCCCACTCCACATCCAGCATGGAGCACGAAGTTCTGCAAAACTCCACGAAGTGACTCAGAGCGGTGTTTTTTCTCTCAAGCAGCTCACCAACGTTATAAGTAGGCGAGCGCTCGTGAATAAAAAATCACCACTACACCAGCTCCTGGAAAGATTTCTTGATGCCGGTGGTCGCGGCAGGTCGCAACAGCTCACATTGAGAAATCTGCTGCTCGCATTGAGAATGCTGCAGATAATAGAACATCTACTCGAGCGGCAGAACGAAGCAGCACTCTCTTGCACTGTGCGATGTACTGTTCATGCTGAATTTACAATGCGGGACAAACTCTCGGCGTAAAAATCAGTGCAAGCTGTGCTACTTTCCAAACTCTGCCGCTCGCAGAACTCCACGGAGCGCGACAGAGTTTTTGCGTCACTTCATGGCGTTTCAGGGAGCAGAACTTCGTGAACTCCACCCAGGCCTAGTATATACTTCCCTTTACACGATACATTCTAATATAGGGAATATCTGGAACGTTTCTATAAGACATTAATATAAAATAAATAACCAGATATTAAGTGGCCAAGATTACCAACATGATGGTCCTATAACCCTGTGATTACAAAGTAAATCAAGGTAGTTTTAACACAGATATAGGTCTGATGATATCTGTCCACACATAATGTATGGTAAGAAGTCTGGCAACACATAACCTATAATTGTCAGCTGCTGCACTTTGACAATAGGTTTATATTACAAAATACATTCCGACTATTACTCAAATATGCATGAGGGCATGAGTAACAAGAATAATGTCCCATGTATAAGAAGGATGGGATCCCCACTGTGTATATAGTACCCCCTTGCCAAACAGTGACATTTCCTTCTAGAGAATTATATATATATAACACAATATATGTTGGCCTGCTCATTTTTAATGTCTGAGTGAGCAGGAGCAATCCACACAAATGTGTATGAAGAGGCCGGAAGATTCCATTCTCCTGTTTACCTGAAGAGTGCATTGGGGAGACCCTACAACTTCCATGAACACCCAGATGCGCATGTCACATCATGACGTCACGCCACGCCACATGACCAACACTTCTCTCGGAGCAGCAAGAAACTGGCAAGACGCCACTTCAAAAACCTTTCACACGATTTAAGGTGTGGGCAGCCAGGATTGCAGTAGGGTAGAACAGTAGGTAAACCACCGGCATGGCATCCTTGACGCAATGAGTAGAAACTTTAATTTCAGAAGCATTGAGTGCCTGCAGTTTAATGGTCCTCGCTTTCACTCCTTATTACTGTAACCAAACAGAGTGTGGCTACAAGGTTGGGCCTCCTGCGCTTATCTATGAAGCAGCACATACCATTTTAGAGTGATCCTTTCCATGCAATTCCACTATGGAAGATTATTTCATGTACAATTGCACTGTAGTGTATCATATTTTATGTAAGGTGTTTGTCTCAAGCGTATGCGTGATACTTTCACCCGTAAACATTTATCACTCAACGGTGTTCCACTGGAGTTTGCAGTGTATAACATAACATAACGTGTATTTGTAAAGCGCACGTCTCACCCAAGGGTCTCAAGGTGCTGAATAACAGATGTATATTGTTCCCCAACTCAATGGTACTCATTTTATCGCCCTTAGATGGATGAAAGGCTGAGTGGACCCGCCGGGCTTAGAACCTGTGACCATGAGGTCGAACACAGGCCCCTACAGTGGATGCATTAGTCCACTGCGCCACCAGACCCGGCTTATATATCTATTTGTTGCTTGTCTTAACGATGCATGTGGCTACCCAATACCAGGGAAAATTACGCACCCTAATGCACCCTGATAACAATACTTTTTCACCATACCTAGGACACCAATAATAACGTGATGCCAGGTGATCCTAAGCTAATTTCATACACAGAGATTGCTCCAGGTAATAGGCTTACGTGCTCCCTGGAAAAAGGTTGAGGCCATCCTGGTTTTTAGGGATCAGGATGAGACCCGTCAATGAAGCATGCTGCTAATAGAGGGGAAGATGCCCATAAAAACAAACCAGTAGGGATTCCTGATAAAACTGCTTAACCTTTATCCTTAAGGTATGGCATAGGATACGTATGTGTTGTGGCTTTACTTAGGGAGAGAGTATCCTAAGCTCCCCGGGATAAGCTTTCTCTGTCCCACTCCCCCTCTCACCACAAATGTGCCAAATTGAGCGGATCTTTTGTATGCACTACAGTAAAGTTATCCCAATTCGTCAATGCCACACTCCTCCTCCAGCCCAACAGGCTTTTTCAGCCCTTTCATGGCAGAGGCTAGAGTTCTCAGAGACAACAAGGTCAGCAGGTACAACTTGTGGCTCAGTCCCCTGCCCCTCCAACATCCACAGCAACAAAACTGCTTTATTATCTCATTGCTGGTACACAGCCACCCTGTCAGTGGCAGGTTCAGATGTTTCCTACAAGGGTGGCAGACCATGACGACAGACAAGTTGGTGCTCCTAACTGTCCACTGTAGCTAAGCCCTTTCTACCCCATGGCACTTTCCACCTTCTTCAGTGGCTGAGAGAGGACCATCTGTCCATCTTATGCAAGGAATTGTAGACCCTTTTAAAGCCGCGGCCCATGAGGGTAAGAGCAGTGGGTGGTGGGGGTGGGTGGGATCAGGGATTTGACAGACGATGATGAGGGGAAATTAAATAAATAATTAATTTTCCCTCGTCATCGACTGTCTAAATCCCCTCTCAGCCCCACCGCGGCTACCCTTTGACCAAAGCGGCCACAGAGAGGGTTTTCACCCAGGAAGTAGGGACTGGGTATTACCTGCCTCTTCCTTGTGCTGAAGAAGAACAGAGGCCTTTGTCTTATATTAGATCATCAACTTCTCAGCGCCTTCCTACAGAGCCTTCCTCCTATGTGGAGAAGTATGGCTCACTGGTTAGAGCTGCAGACTCTGAAGCAGAGATCAGGCCCGGGACCAGGGTTCAAGTCCCAACGCGGCAGGGTCTTGGGCTCAATGTCTGCGGACTCGATAATTCTTGCCTCAGCGCCTACTCTAATCATGGGTCCCACGCTGCAACTCTGGGCAATAGCTTGCTTAATCTCCACAACGGCCCCTACAACACTGGGATGCCTGGCTTCACCTTGGGGGTGCCCAGGAGGGACATCTCACAGGGAGAGCCAGGAAGGGTTCCACAGCGTTATACAGAGCCGGGACGCCCCGTTGGGGCAGCTGTGCGCTTTACAAAATACACTACATACATTTACAAAATACACTACAGAAAGACAAATTCCAAACCCTGAAGATTGGATGCTTGCATTGAACGTGCAGGACACATTTTCACATCCCCATCATGAAGGCCCATAGGCGCTACCTGCAGTTCACAGTGGGTCAGGAGCTTTCTTAGTTTGCATTGCTCACCAGTGTTCCTTGGGAGTTCATGAAAGTGATGTTTGTGGTCGCACGAGCACAATCATTGGGATACCAGTCTTTCCCTACACCAATGACTAGCTGTTGAAGAAGGGCTCACCAAAGGCTGTTTTAAATCACCTGTAGATGGTGGTGAACCTCTTAAATTCATTGTTGTTCACTATCAATGAGTCAAAATCCCACCTGACTCCGTGGTAGATGGTCCCTTTCATCCGAGGCATTCAGGATATGGTACAGTGTTGTGCCTTTCCACCCAGAACGGAGAGTCCAGGCCATTCAGGCTATGGTGCTGATGTTTCAGCCTCTGCTCTGGATCTCAGTTTGAGTGTGGATGATTATGAGACTGCTGGGAATGTTGGGCTCCGGCATCCTGCATCCTGCGGGTGACGCTTGACAGATGGCACATGTGGGCTCTGCAGGGAGACCTCAAATTCCAATGGGCACAACATTAGGGAAACCTGTTGGATTTTATCCATATTTTAAAGGATATTGCAAAAGATCTGCCGTAATGGAGAATGCTTTGTAATAGTTTGCGGTGTAAAGCCCTGCGTTATAAAAGGTTTTGCGGTGTAAAAACTGCAGGGTAATGGCACTGCGGAGTAACGCCTTTGGGGTAAAGTGTCCTATTCGCCTTCCAATCATGCTGCAGCTTCAGGAGGATATTCAGTCGTGGCTGCAGAGCAGGGTGTTGCACCCAGATCTGCTCACTTTGTATCTCCATGCCTGGAGACTGAACAGCGGAAGCTTAGCTCCTTCGAACTGCATCCTGAGGTTGTTGATATCATCCTGGCAGTGAGACGTCCTTCCACAAAATCATTTTATGCTAGTCATTGAGACAAATCTGTGTATTGGTGCGCCACCTGACAAATTGACCTATTACAGGCACAATTATCTGAAGGTTTATTGCTTGTTCTGTCCATAGCCCACAAGAACCTGTTTTGGGCACATTTAAGGCCTATTTATCAGCTTTCTTGCGACTGCCGGGTGAGCCTTCATTGTTCAAATCACAAATTGTGATGAAGGCTTTGAAAGGTTTATCACATTTGATTTGCTTCCCCCCCAAAACCCTTTGTGATGCCCCAGTAAGAAATGAACTTAGTCCTCACATTTTTGATTTGCACCACTTTTGAGCTATTGCACAGTTGTCCCTTGAGACTTCAGACCTTAAAGACATTGTTTCTCATTGTTATAACATCCGCTAGCTGTGTTAATGATCTTCAGGCTCTTTTTGTCAATCCTCATTAGACCACATTATTCTCTGATAAGTTGGTTCTGAGGACCTGCACTTCATTTTTACAGAAAGGACTCACTTCTTTTCATGTTTGGCAGGCTATCACCAATTCAGCAATCTTTGATACTCCTCATCCTTCTAAGGAGGATGAGAGACTTCATCGTTCGGACCCAAAAATAGGAATAACGTTTATACATTGACTCTTTGTAGGGTACTGCATTGAGTCAAGTCAGTTGAGAGGTGCATTTTGCCTGCTCGGTCCTGCGGGACTCTTGGTATGAGTCAGTTCACAGACCCATAACCTTGGGAGGTACTGCTATGGTGTCTATTCACAAGGAGAGGAATCCGCGGTTTATTTATTTATTTAGGCTATTTGTTAAGTGCTCAATTACCCGTAGGTGTCTCGGCGCTGAGTGAAACGAACTAGCTCATGAGGAGATTATTGCTTAAACAGCCAGGTTTTTATCTGTCTGCGAAAGGAGAGCAGAGAAGTGGAGGTTTTGATGTAGGATGGTAGACTATTCCAAAGTTTGGTGGTAGTTACTATGAAGGATCTGTCTCCCCAGGAAACTCTTTTTGTCCTCGGGACTTGGAGTAGTCCAGCGGTTGATGATCGTAGGGATCTGGTAGGTTCGTAAGGACAAAAGGAGTCTTTCAGATACGCTGGTCCTTGATCATGAATTGCCTTGTAGGCAATACAGAGAGCCTTGAACTTGGCTCTTTTCTTCACTGGCAACCAGTGGAGCTCCCGGAGAGTTCCGGAGATAGAGGCGTACTTGGGAAGTCCAGTAATCAATCTGGCCGCTGCATTTTGCACAAGTTGCAGTTTCTTTAAGACACCTTCTTGAGCATTGACTAGCAGGCCATTGCAGTAGTCAATGCGGGCCATGATAAGTGCGCTGATCAGAGTTTTTCTTGTATTCATTGGAAGGTAAGGTAGAAGTTTTTTTATCATTCTTAGAGTGTAGAATGAAGAAGATACTACTGTGTTGACGTGAGACATGAAGGTGAGTTTAGTGTCCAGTATAACTCCAAGATTCCTGGCCTTGGTTACAGGGGAGGGGGGAGGTCCCAAGGCACCAGGCCACCATGTGGGAGACCAGGCAGGGGAAAGATTTCCGAACAACATCACCTCCGTTTTATCGGAATTCAGTTTCAAGCAGTTTTGTGTCATCCAATTACTTATGGCCAGCATTCCCAGATTGAAGTTGGAGGCCACTTCATCTCCGTTTTTATTTATGGCTAGGACAATCTGGGTATCGTCGGCATAGGATGTAACCGCCAGGTGATGGATTTTTATGGTCCTCGCCAAGTCCGACACATAGATGTTGAATAATGTCGGACTTAGCGAGGATCCCTGGGGTACACCACAAGGAAGAGTGAAAGAAGGTGAACTGAAATTGCCGAAGGTAACAGATTGAACTCGATTGGTAAGAAATGAGGCGATGAGGTCCTTCGCTGAGCCCGTGATGCCGGCCGATTCGACACGGCCGATCAAGGTGGAGTGATCGACCGTGTCGAAGGCCGCAGACAGGTCCAGCAAAATAAGCACCGCCGAACCTCCACCATCCAAAGACTTCCTAATTTCCTCCGTGGCCCTAATAAGTGCAGTTTCCGTCCCGTGTCCTTTTCGAAAGCCAAATTGTGTCTCGTCCAGACAGTTGACGGTTAGAAGTATGCATCAAAAGAACAAGCTTCTTACCTTCAGTAATGCTCTTTCTGGTGGATACTCTATCTAACCATAGCTTTCACACTGATTCACACACACTGTTCTGTGAACTGGACTCTTTTTCCATCTAAAATCCTCCCAGTCTTGAGATCTAAATACAGGTTATACCAATTCCTGTGGACTCTGCATCTGAGGTGCAGACAGCCTTGCAACAGTACAGCTGGGTAGCATTTGTATGCGGCTCCGCTCGTCACTTCCGGAGTGGAATGACGCCTGCTCAGAATTGGGCAATGCACCTAGCGGCGCGCAGAAGAATTGCTCTAAAAGTTTCCAGATCCTGTCTGGTGCCTGAGGATTATTCACAAAGTGAAGTCTATCCCCTAGAATAATCGTTATTGAAGGTAAGTAATTTGTTATGTATATAGCTACATCCCTTAGATGCAGTTACTAATGTTGTGCAGAGTGGTGCAGGAGACTAAGATATTTTATCTTGTTTATATATATTTTACATAGGAGCCTGCAATCCTTATTAAAAAAGCTGTACTCTAATTTCATTATTAGAGGTGACTTTTGATGCACATAGTAACCTGCAATAAAGATTGTTTTGTAACTGTTATGTTGGTTAATCTTATTGATGCTGGCACTGCAATTTATCACCTCCCTTCCCACATATTGTAAAGCGTTCTGATATCTTTCAGGATCATGTTCGCGCTATATAAAACTTTATAAATAAAATAAATAAATATGGACCAGCCCAACCAGCACACCCTTCTCATGTTGAGAAACACTCTAACTACTTTCTAAGTCCAGTTAAGTTATGAACGGCTGACTTGTGTCTAGCCTGGGTATTACATAGCACAGCTTTTCCCAAACTTTGGGTCAGGTGTAGATTTTTAGTGAGTCAGGAAAGTCTGATCAATAAATAAAGATGCCTTTAAAATCTGTGTTTATCTTGTCACGTTTGCTGGTACTTCAAAGACAGAGGCTACATTTCAGGCTATATGTTCTGACAAAGTGTGGCTTATTCTTTTAACATTGGGATTGGTGTTGACTTTTCTTTTTCTAACTGCAAAGTGAGAAGAGTTTTTAAAGTGACTTATAGGACAGTCTTCATGGAGTACAGGGAGTGTGAAAGGAAAAGGCTGTAGGATGTTGTTTTTTGCAACACTCAACAAAATGTAATTACCTTTAAATTTCCAGTATGTATTCAGTATTTAGGAAAGAAAAAATAAAGCACCTTTTTGTGATTCTAAAGTGTGCTGAAAGAATAGAATTTTATAGGATCAAAACAAATCAAGACACCACCTGGTGATGGGCAAATGATAAATATTCACAGAAACTCGCTTTCTACACATTATCATTTGTATGATATATATTTTTATCAGTAAATCTGTATGTCTGTGCAAATTTAGCAGCCATTTCAATGTAAAATATGCTGTCTGCAAATTACACTGCGCTACCACTCAATGCTTAAGTTACATTAAAAAATCACGACACCTCATGTCTATTAAAAATAGGTTGGTTGCAAAAGCTTGTCATTCTAAAAATGTGATTGTGGTTCTAGAAAGTTTGTGAAGCACTGACGTAGTACTGTAAATTCATACATAACCCCTAATACCATAAGACTCAGCAGTCATGCAACTGATTGTAGTCCATACAACCTGCATAAAAAGTATTTTATTTTGCTTGAACCTCTTACATTCATATAGGATAGAACCACTTCAAGTCATGCCCATCACCTTATACTCTACTAGTCTACAGCAACAACTCAAGAGATCTGCCACAGACTGCTGGCCAGCGGAGGACTATAATTTAGTCTGCCACTGCAGGTCCCAACTAGCTGCAAAATACGACTACTTGTTGACATCTCACAAACACAATCATATATCGATTTATAGTAACAAACTCCATCCCAGAAGACCTCCAATGGCTAGGGGTACGATGTCATGCACGAGAACCAGAGGTGTGCTTTTATCTTGTTTTTTGTCACCATGCTTTGGCATGCGCGTCAAATCGTAGTGATATACTAAAATATGTAGGTTTCGCTAATAGAAAACATGTTCCTCATTGTTGGAAATAGTAATTTGAATGCATTTTGCGTAGATTAAATGATCATATTCAGTGTCAATACTTGTAACAGGTGTATGTGCAGTAGAAACAGTGTTTCTAAGCAAATACATGTTTTATTTACCAACTAGCTTACCCGTCGCGCGTTGCTGCGATCTCAAAAGAAAGGAAATTAAAGGAAATTTGTTATGATAACATTAAATTTACATTGTGTCATTGTTATTGAAGCGTATTCATTTTATTTTTGAAAACATTTCTAAGTGTGGCTTGATCAGTGCGTCCTCGATTGGCTTCCAATCTTGATTCTGGTTGCTCTCCTGTTTCATTCGAGCGGGCTTGAGCAGTGCGTAATTGATCGTTTTCCAATCTTGATTCTCGTTGCTCTCCTGTTTCATTCAAGCGGGCTTGAGCAGTGCGCAATCGGTCTGTTTCCAATCTTGATTCTCATTGCTTGTTCGTTTGAGAAGAACGGGCTTGAGCAGTGCGTACTCGATCGGCTTCCAATCTTGATTCTCATTGCTCGTTTGTTTGAGAATTATGAGCTTGAGCAGTTTGTATTTGAACAGCTTCTAATCTTGCTTCCCTTTGCTCGTCTGTTTCTGAAGCTCGTAATGTCTTTTTCTTTCGTGCTTCTGATGTACATTGACCAATCGATTTCCGTTTGTGGGTCATAACTGTCGACGATGCTCGCAAATTCGCTGTCTATTTCAGTATTCAAAAGATTATGAGGGCCCTGGGGAGCCGATTTAAAAATACATTTTTTGACAGAAACTTTTGCGGGAGTGTACTCAACAACTTCCCAAAGTTTCACGGCAATTGGATGAATGGTGTAGTAATGCATAAAGGACAAATAGACAGACATACATACTTTCGTTTTTATATATATAGACAAGGAACAGGAAACCAGTTACAATGGTTTTGATGGCAGTGTTTATATTTTATTTAGTATTTACAGTGTTTGCATAGCACGAAGCAAGGCACAAGGCGACTGAAGCTGTAAATATGTATTGCAATGGCATAAATGACTGGTGGTCTTGCAGACCAGCTGGTTTTGCCTACAGAATCTATCCCAACTTTTGAAGGCCCCATATCATTCAGGTCTCTTCTATTTCTGAGTAGGCATTTGTCCCATAATTACCGCTTGAAGCCTCAGAAAACTAGTAATTGTCACTGTAATTGCACCTGCTCCAGCCAGACTTTTAACCTACAGGCACTATGTGAGACATGGTGAGAGCACACTGCCCTGACAAACACTCCTGCCTAGCTTATGCTAGCATCGGACAGTTCTGCTCCCTTATATCTTTCCCTACAAATTCAGGACTTTTTTTAACCCGAAACTCACCCTCTTCCTTTGTAAATAAGAAGGTGCCCACCCCCACATTCACCTTGCTTTCTCAAATGTACGCCACTTTCTGTTTTAAGAGAAAAACTTTATCCGGTCAGTTTCATCCTGAATCAACCTCATGAGATCCACCACCTCCCCAAGCAGATCCACAAGTGCTCCCTACCCCTGAACACAGTCAACATCTATACCTTCCCGTCGTTTTTCCAGGACCTATCCAGAAAACACCATCCATCACCCCTGAAGCTTAATCCTGCTCTGCAAAGAACATTGAATGTACCAAGGGAGTGAGACATTTGTCAACACAGCTTTACCCTAAGGCATCTTGGCACAAAAACTGCACGAAAAAGATGGGAAATGAATCCCGTAACAGAACAGGTGGTCCTTGATGGCTTTATGAAAAAAACACTGGTTCACAATGAACCAGAGGATGATGGCAAACATATGGCTGGGCTGCGGAGACCAGACTGAAAAGGCAATGCCGCTAACATGAATTCTCATAAAGCAACCAACCGTTTATACGTCTGGCTGACAGCACATCTGTCACTATACCTCATATGAGTAGCAGAGAAAGGGCTTTCAGAAGCACTACTTAGAGAGAGGCTTTCCCCTCCCACATGTCTATTGCCTTGAGTACAGCATTTTATTGGAAAGAAGCAGTGTGCTTCCACCGACAAAGAGTGCAGGAATGCATTTTTTGCCTTAGGTGAAAGATTATGCTCAATCCAACAGGGTTTGATTAGTTATGGTGCAAGCAAATAAACAATGCAGGCCTGTAGTCATGATTATTATGAAACGTAATGACTACAGCAGTAGGTCTGACTTATTTATTGTGAAAGCATATGCTAAAGTCAATAGACATTTTAAAGGTGAATTGTTATTACTCTTTATTAAAGGTATACTTTTAATACATGAAAACTCCTGTGCTGAGATTATCTCTTCTACACAAGATAGTATTTTATTTGCCAACTGTAATTTTGCCTATATTTGTAACTTTATGACAGTGTGGCCCTAATAATTACCATTGTGGAAATCTTACGCTCAATAAAGTGAGCCTGATTTGACTATGTTGACAAGCCAATGGCAACAACTATAGCCCTGATTTGTTCACCTGGAAAAACTATGTCTAATGTTAAAGGGCTGATCTGTCTATAATGAAAGTTATAACAAAGCAATAGACCAGGCCTACTTTTTTTTTTTACACTGAGTTTTACATAGCACAAACTTGACCCGGTTTCGGGTATCAGAGCGCTTTACATAGCACCAGTTGCGTTACATGAGGACACATTCATTTTTGTTAGGCACAGGGAGATTACGTGATGTTCCCAGAATCACAGGATGTGTCAGCGTCATTGCCGAGACTCAAAACCAGATCTCCAGATTTGAGGTTGACCTCCCTAGTCGTTAGACCAACTCCTCCCCATGTGTTAAAGACAAAAGGTTGTTAAAGCTGGATTGTTATTACACTGTGTTAAAGCTGAAAACCTTGGCTGCTAGGGGGTTTTCCCGTCCTGCGCTGGATTTACAGGATCCCCATTGTTCATGACAAGGTCAACTCGTCATAAGCACATAGCAGGTAAAACCCATGACGAGTTGACCTTGTCATGAGCACTGAAGGGTTAAGCATGTGTTTTGCTATATCGAATCTCACAGATTGCCATAGTAGGCAAGAGTTTTGGGGTTGGCAACCCACTTGAACAAACTGTGGGGTTAGACGATTTAGATGAAGATATTCCTTATTAGACCATCTTAGGTTGTATTGTATGCTATTATGACAACTGTAATTTGGAACATATTTGTAATTTTGTTATTGTATGCCCAATGTTTGCCTTGTGGGAAAGCTTAAGCTCAATGCAAGAGGCCAGTGTTGGTTGCAGTGAGAAGCCAGTGATAAAGGCAATAGACCTCATTGTAAAGTAATGTCAGATGCCATAGGTCTGATCTGGTTTTTACAAAAAATAAAGAATCATATTCTAAATTAGACCAGTACCCAACCCTATACGAGCACCCAACCAATTAAGCTGTGTGCAGCAGCGGTTGACCACATGCCCTCGCCTCATGTTCAGGACATGTGCTGAACTCTCCGCTGTCACCCATCCTACACTACGCAGGGCCCTTGGTCATGCTTAGTAGAACTGGCTGCAGGGCGGACCCAAGGCGGTCAACCATCTGTGGACTGACTCAAGCCATGCACAGCAGGGTTTGGCCACTGGGTCTGGGTCTAATCCTCCACAGACCTCCTGCTGCAAGTGCCAAACACACAAAGTGCACACAAAGTTTGCCTGCCAAAATGTTTCCCATTTTAAAATTAGGTAGGTCTTAAGCAACTGAGAAGATGGGTAACCAAGTAAACAGATATGGAAAGGGGATGCTGTACTTATCCATATGTTTCTCAAACGATTTTCAGCCTCTTAAAAAAACCGGTATGCCTCAAATTACTAAAACCCATACATTCCCCCACATTTTGAACCCGCTGGTTACTTATGTGCATTATCATCTCAATATTCATTTATTTCAGCCTGCTTCTCTGGAAAGGCTTTACATCCAACATCTCCTATTCCCACAAAATGTTATGTTATGTTATTTGCATTTTAATGCGCACAGCTGCTCCAGCGAAGGAGCGTCCTGGCGCAGGGAAAGGTAAACACAACACAACACTAAGTCCAGTAACAAAAAAGCAGAACATTAAAAGCAAGGAACATTTAAAACAGGAAGGTTTTCAGAGCCCTACGAAAAGATATTAAGTCATTCGAGAGGCGGATTTCCAAGGGGAGCGCATTCCAGAGGGTTGCAGCTTTCACGCGGAAGGAGCGACCCCCCATCCGACTAAGTCTAAAACGGGGGACGACCACCAAGGACTGTCCAAGGGATCGTAGTGAGCAGGTAGGAACGTAGGGAGAGATCAGTGTATTGAGTATCCCGGGTGCCAACTCTCTCAGAATTTTAAAAACCAGGCAAAGAGCCTTGAATTGGATACGCTTGCTTATCGGGAGCCAGTGCAGGGACCGCAGAGTGTTAGAGGTAGGGCAGGTTCGAGGCAGACCAACCACCGCCCTAGCCGCCGCGTTCTGGACTCGCTGTAAACGAAGAATCTCGGCTTGGTTCGCTCCTAAAAGGAGTGAGCTGGCGTAGTCCAGCCGCGAGATGATCATTGCTTGAATGACCAGCTGTCTTGTAGGAGCATCAAAGAATCGATCGATCGAGGCGATCATGAGTGCCTCATTTTTGTCTTGAAAACAAATTGTTAGTAGTTTAGTTGCTTTTTTGAACTATGCTTGAAGCTGCAATTGATCATTAGGGAGTAAACTGACAGACTGCTGCTTGTGTTGGAAGTATATGTTTCAATCTGGATGTTAGAATAATTTACTGACATGTGTGAGGCAGATATTTGAGATTTCAGCTTTTTACCACACTAACTATAATTTCTTTGTCAAAAACCTTCATTTACTGCAGTATCCTCTATAGGAAATGATTTAAGTCTTACAGCTTTGATTCCATCATGATTGCATTCAAGTGTGCCACATTTTTGTCATACATACAGAATGTTAGCACTCTAGTTGTCAATTAATAGACCATGGTGAAGCTGCAGTAGAACACTGCGGAATCAACTAACAGGCTGATGCTGCAAGTATGTTTCCCTCAGTATACCAGACTTTGTTTCTGACATTGATCAAGAAGATATTTGAGAACCTGTAGAAAATGTGTCCCTATGTTAGCTTTCTAGAGTGCTAACCATATTTTTTATGACAAAAAGAAACCCCTCATTTTGTTCATTTACTAAAGTATCCTCTGTATGAAATGCGTTTTCCAGCTTTAATTCCATCAAGATGGCATACAAGTGTGCCACACTTTTGTCATAAATGCAGTATGTTAGCTCTTTAGTTGTTCATTAACTGCAGTAGAACACTGGGAAATCAACTGACAGGCTGTTGCTGTTGTCGGAAGTAAATCTTGTACTAAGAATATCTGACTTTGTTCTCATACTGCTAAGTATGACAGTGTGAATTTATTGAAAATGTATGTCATTTTATCTTCTGGAGTACTTTCCATAACTTCTACATGAAAATTATGAGAGACAACTGTTTTCACTCAAACATCCTTCATCTGATCCCAGCAGAGGATCAGTATTTTCCTCAAGGTAAAGTTATATGATAACACACCATAATTAAAATAAATCTATGGTACCACTAACAAACGATTTACTTTGCAACTAAAATCTGTTATCACCTCTCATACGTGTTCCTTTTGTGACACTCAAAAACTGTTTTTATGTCACAATGCATTTCAATGGCTGCCATGTCAGGGAGCCCTGTAATGGCTACCACAACATGTTGTCCATAAATTGGCCAGCCAATTAATCAGGTGTCCCTTTGGACCTTTCCATCTACCCCTGTGGCTCAGGGCATGCTCACCATGCACCGTTATATTTTTTTAATTCTTTTTTAGGATGCAGGGACCATGGTCCTGAGCTCTGTAATAGCTGCTGTGTTGTGGCCAGCTAATCAGTTTTACCCAATCCCCTTTCAATTGATCAAACGGAACATATCTGGACACCAACAGTTGAAATATTACGAGCTTTTTCTGGTACTTAACTCCGTCATGCCTACCTTGAGGACATATTTAAATGCTAATTTATCCAAAACTACTGTGCCACGTACGCCCCAAAAAAGCAGGCTTTCTGAGTAAAGTTCTAACTTTCGGCCACATTTTGTGTAGTTTCATTCAGCAATTTGTTTCTATGTCAGAGAGGAAACTTTTATATAGGAATTAAAAGGGGAAATCAGTGTTTTGGGACCCCACCTTTTACTTGGACCTTGCTTGATGGATCAGTGTGAAACGTTCAATGAAAGAGCCAACATTGATTAACTTTTTGTTTTGGGAAGTTTCATGTAGGTTAATCGGATGGTGCTGAAGTTATTAAGAGAAAAAAATGGAAAGTCTGACGTAACTTTAACTACTCTTGGAGCCCTACCCATAGAAAAGGTAACTTAATCTACCACGGACTACTGGGATTTGTGGTGTCTACTACAGCATAAGTACTCAAAGAAACTGCTGTCATCTCACATTTTTTATCTTTGTTATTACCGTTAAGTAGTTATTCACATCTAGGTGTGGGTATGGCTCCCACAAGCCTGCAGGTTTTCTGCTGAGGTATGGAAGCATGGGTGACTGGCAGGGGATACACTGTAATGATGGGTAGGGTGAAAGTTTGTTTGTTACAGATAATGAGTTGAAGTGGTGCCTTCATGTACATAGGAAACCAAACGGACATGCACACAGTGATTCCTCAGAAGAGGTATACATATTACACAAGGTGCAATAGCTTTACGGATGTGGCACGTCAGGGGGCTTAACAACTATGTGAAGAGGACCAAAGTAGGTGCGTACCTGCACAGACAGGGAGTACAGATTGCATATCTACAGGAGACACATCTGGTCTCTAAGGAGGTGTCAAAAAAACAATGCAAATGGAAGGTAATTTTTATAACTCAGGGTATAGGACCCATGAGAGGGGGGTCGGTTTCTGGATTTCATCCTAGGTACCCTTTGAAGTAGAACAAACACATGAAGATGCTGAGGGCATATGTTTCATATTGCATGGTCAGATAAATGGGAGGGCACTCCCTTTATTGGGATTATATGCCCCAAATGTGGATGCGATAAGAGGAAGGGGTCCCAGTAATCAAGGAACAATTTACTAAATGATAACAAATAAATCAACCAAGAAACAAATCTGTCCACATTGTTTTAATCACAATGTGAAATGTCTATAACAAATATATAATTTAGTCTCAAAACGTGAACATGGTTTCGCAGTGCCCCGAGTATAGTAAAGAGACAAGGGAAGGGGAAGTGATCCTGTGAGGAGGAAGTGGAGGGAAGGAGGAAGAAATTCTCAAGTGACAGTTTAATCAATATATATACATCATTTGTCCTCACTACACAGTGTGTGTAGAGGTGGGGACCACAAGGTTCAAATAATTATTTCCATACAACAACATACTCCACAAGGTTCAGAAAATGAAAACAATGCGGCGTGGAGTTGGTAATCCGAATAGTTGTCGACGTTTCGACCCCCTAGTATGCAGGTAGAGTTGCTATCCTTGCGGTGGGGTCTTCATCAGGATAGGGGTGGGGACACACCACGAAGTGGTATTCAGAAAGACCGTGATGCAATCTAATGGCGCGGTCCAGATATATTGTCAGGGTGGAGATACACGAGTTGGTAACGGGACAACCCCTGATTTAATCTAATGGCATGGTCCAAGGTATCGTCGGGTAGGCGGAACTAAGAGGCTGATAAACGCGATCAAAAATGTGATGGCGGTCTGGTTAAGTCAGAATAAGGCTTCGTAGTCAGTCGATCAAGGAGATGATTCGCGTCCCGCAACGAGCTCCATTCGCAGATAAATGGGAGGGCACTCCCTTTATTGGGATTATATGCCCCAAATGTGGATGCAGCTGACTTTTTTAGACCCCTGGGAGAAGCTATGTCTCAATACACGGGTTAGATAACAACCTGGATGGGTGATTTTAACTGTGTCCTGGTAAGGCAGACCAGTCCCCCAGAAGGTAACATTATGACATAGACCTAGATTCAGATTAACACGAGTCTTAAATTATTGCCTACGTAATGGCAAAAGGAGGGTCTGAGGTTTTATATTTCTCGAGTCTGACTCCATTTTGTTTTGTGCCACCATTTTGTGTTGCCCTCACGAAGGCCTGTGAAGGTAGCCTGGCGAATAAAGTGGCCTGGCCTTCTTAGTTCATGTATACATTAACTAGGTTTCTTTTTGACTCTGAAATGAACTGTAAGAAACTGACCTTTTCACCTGAAGCTGACCTTGCAAAGCCAATTTCCCTGATCGATCTTTGGCTGAGATTGCCAATCAATGTTCAGGACATCGTTAACTTTTAGTTTCCTTGCACATGCCTTATCTTGTTCAGCATCTGTTACCGTTTCTTTTTTATGTTTATTCATTACATGGGTTATGCTTTCAATTATAGGTTTGTCCGGTTTGTGGAGATTGAATTTGGGACATTCCTAATAATCAACTTTTGGGTTGGGATACTGTAAATTGAGTTTTTGTTATGTGACACTTTGTTTGAAAATGTACCTTATTGGCTAGAATTTTGTGCAGTGGGTGTACATTTATAATGTGAATATTGGGTATAAAAGGAGACGTCTCGCCTTAGTAAAATGAGCAGTCTCCTGAGAATTTACACTGTGATGTATTTCTAGGATCACTGTTACTAGCTGCAGCTAATAAACTTGGTCTCTGATGCCATCCAGAAGTATTCCGTGTCTCTGTATACCAAGACAGGTGAACTCGAAGATCTTAGGCGTGCCCCTGACGCTGCTGGGTTAAACCCCGGTTCTTCACTGCAATAAAGATTGTTTTGTAACTGTTATGTTGGTTAATCTTATTGATGCTGGCACTGCAATTTATTACCTCCCTTCCCACATATTGTAAAGCGCTCTGATATCCTTTGGGATCATGTTTGCACTATATAAAACTTTATAAGTAAATAAACCAAGAATGACATGTTCATTGTTGCAAACAATTGAGAAACTGGGCTTGATTGATATCTGGAGGGAGCATAACCCATCAAATCGCCCACCACAGCACACTTACATGAGGATAGAGTTCATGGAGGTCAACAGGGAGCATGCACAGTGTCTAACTCAGGTGCAACATCTGGACAGGGTTCTAGCAGATCATTCCGCTGTGAGGACAAGCTACATTATAGGCACATATAAAGGTAGGATACCTACATGGGGGTTAAGTGGGATGTGTTAATGGTGGCAGTTAGAGGAGTGGCCATCTACCAGGTGTTTGCTCAGGTTGAGAAATAGACTCTTGCAGCTAAGGAAAGTGAACTCGTGAGCCTACAACACCAAAAGACTCTGTGGGTTAAGTGGAACTCAAACTGCTCAGAGCAGACATATTGAGAATAACTGTTGAAAAGGAGTTACTCTAGAACCAGGCTTCCAACAAGTACTTCACATGGAAAGGGACAAGGCGGGTAGGTTATTGGCCTGGCTGTTAAAGAGAAACTTAGCACCCACAATGATTACATCATTATTGGACCCCCAGGTTACTATACAACTGTTGGGACGGGAAGTCTCCTGCATGTCTCTGGAGAGAGTGCTTCCCCTGCCTTATGCTAATCTCCAGGCCAAGTCACTTTAAAGCTACTGTATGGTTTCTAGATCCCTACCTCAGTGAGCATGACCATCATACATGTCCTCTGAGGTTCACCCTGTTTACATGGATTGAGACCCTAGAGCTTGGCTCTGAGGTCGAGGGGCATGCCTAGTGCACCCCTATTTTTCAGAGAGTGGCTACAGCCCTCTCTATTAAGGCTGTGGTAGACTGACAGTGGTGGCAGCAATAAATCTATAGTCAGGAGGGGTGAGTCCCTAGGCACTCTCCTGACAAAGTCTGTGCAGTTTGCCATGCCTGTGGGCCTGTTGCCTTTGTCTACCTGATGTGTGTTTGAGAGCCCGTGGGTGTACTGGGGAAGAATGGTGATTTGAGCCAGTGTGAGGAATGGGAGCTGTTCTGCTGGAATCCCAGCTCCCCCACACCTCCCAATTTCCTTAGAAAGGCCTGGTGGGCTGGGGTAGACACTCAGCTCTTATCTGGGTTTAGCTGCACTAACTCTGCGAAGAGGACCCTCCCCCGCTGGTCAGGGCCTCCTGGGCTGGAGTTAATTAAAATTCCTCTTTAGGTAGTTACACAGCCTGATACCAGGAAGGGAACGTGTGCATGCTTTACCCATGCATCGAACACGCCATGAATGGTTTGTGATTGGAGGTGTATTCAGGATGCAAAAGCAGCAGACCCTCCGATTGGATGAGCCTATCAATCAGAGGTGATAAAAGTCTGGCCTGAGTGGTCAGCTGGTGTTCAAGACTGGTCTATGACTGAAGAGGCGGCCACACCAGGTCTGTCTGAAGATAGCCAGGCGCGATCCCGCAGTGTGAAGGCCTGAGATAAGACTCTGTTCACTGCATCTGGAACTAAGGCATCAGCAGCATCTTATCTTATCTTATCTTAATAGGAATTTATAAAGCGCGCGGTCACCCAGAGGTTTCATGGCGCTAGTCAGGCAGAAGTCACACCAAAGCAGCATGGGAAAAGACCAGCTGTTTCTGTGAGGCTTGGGGGAGCGTGCGCTTTTGACCAAGGAAATTACAGACAGCTGCCCAAGGTGTGGAAATGAAGCTACAGCACATCAAAGGATTTGGTGTGGGAAGGAAGTTTGCGGCACATCAAGAAAAACTGGTGAAAGGAACTTTGCAGCCATCAAGAAAAGCCAGAGAGGAGGAATCTTGATTCTAGTCTTTGAAGGTGAGATAAAATCCCCTCTAAGCTCTTCCCTTGCGCTGGGAGCCTGTACAAGCAGTAACTGGGAATAGAGGCCAGTGAAACAGGCCCCCACCTTTCTTTTTGTGATCTCTGGGGGTATCAGGGTGAACTGGCACTCTGTCCAGCCACTACCCTCCTACAGCTAGCCAGTGGCTACTGGACTAGTGGGACTTCAGTAAACTGTTCCAAGACATCAGGCACCTGTGGTCAGATTTCTGACACCACTAGAGCGGCGTCCTCACTCACGATGGGAGGGCACTTCTGTTGCTTTGGGTGGGGGGTTATGGGGCTGATCAAGAACATTTGACTTCACATCATATGCTGAAACTATATCCTTTCAATCCAAAGATTGGCATAAAGGCTCTAGTGAATGAGAGCAGCCCTGTGTAACATGATCTGTAATATGCAATGCTTATTGTGTGTTTTCATGTTAACCGTGTTTTCATAGTGCTTGGCGTCTAGGCGCTATAATACAGTTTGGGATCCGAATTCTGTCCGAGAGGGTTGTAGAGACATCTGGTTTTCACTGTTTATCCTAGTTTTATGTGCAGTATAATTATCTTGTGTGTATTAAAGTACTTTTCTTTTATAAAAAGTAAAGCACTGACTGGACATTGAGTTTATCAGCTGGTGGTACGGGTTACACTGTATTCTGAATGTCTAACCCCACCTCACCTCCTTGAGTAAGCCTTGGACTGCTCTGTCTCGCTACCCTGAGAGAGTCAAGTGCTGGAGAGGAGTACTTGGTTATCCAGTTTTGGGTCCACTAGTACTGAGGCCCCAGGACACCAGTGAGGGAACTCTCCAGTTGATGTGATTGCAGCGCAGTTACCCCTGAGTGCCCTGGTGCCCTGGAAGCCGGGTCTAACAACAATAAACTCAGGAGCAGATCAAAAAACTATTTAATGATTACCATAAGCATCTGCTTGCCAGGGCTGCTGCTCAGAAGGGGGTGGAGGCATACCCATGTAACACAGAGATTGAGGGGCCTCATGCAGGAACAGCATGAGCTGCGGAAAGCACCTATAAACCCAAGTAAAATCACCACTGCGATTAAAGAATTAAATACCTTTAAGATGCCGGGGACATACGTTCTCTCAGTGGGATTGTAATCAGCCTGCAATGATACAGTAGCGACTAAACTTCATGAAATTTATCAGGAAGTAGTGCAGGAGAAAACTCTGCTGCACACTATGTGAGAGGCTCTGGTGGTGGAGTTATTGAAGCCTGACAAAGACCTGGCTGAATTTAAAGCATATCCCCCCTTGTCCATGCTAAATGTGGACATCAATGTACTAGGAAAATTGCTTGCTGATTGGTACACACGGACCAATGTGGCTTCATACGCAGTAGATGCATGGCCCTGAATATTAGGAGGCTAGGCTATGTGATGGGAGAGGTGAGAGGTAGCCACCAGGCCATTGTCTTACTGTCCCTCTAACACGAAAAAAGCTTTTCGTGTCCCCCCCTACTTTTCACTTTGGCAGTAGAACCACTCACATGCCTCCTTTGGGCCATAGATATACTTCACCATATCTGGTTTCCCTGTATACTGATGACCTCTTAATGTACTTACAAAAACATGGAGGCTGTCCCGCAACTCATGGCTATCTTGAAGAAGTTTGAAGAATAGTCAGGACTACGAATTAACATGCAGAAGTCCATTGCATACCTATGGGGGTCTGGCAGGTCAACCAGACAGAGGCTTCCACTCCTGGTAATTCCATGAGAGACACATTATTTCCTTTACTTGGGAATAATGGTGGCGCGTTCGGACCACGCTTGGCAGGAAATTAATGAAGGTAAACTGATTGTGGGCCACAGAGGTCACTGGATAGCTGGGTCCCACTCTCGCTGCCAGTGGCATCCATAGCCAAAATGGTCGTATTACCCAGATGTTTCTTTTTCAGTTAAGAATGTACCGCATCCCACAGACTAGTATCAATAAACGTAGATCGATATTAATCACACCGATTTGGGGAAAAAAAGGATCATTTGATGTGCACAAATGAGGAGGACAGACTGAGGGTCCTGGACCTGATGGTATATTATATAGTGGTGCAATTGTAATTTATGGCCGGTTGGTTTGACCCACACTGGGTATGGGTAAAGAGCATGTTAGGAGATTCACTGACAAATGAGGAACTTATATGGTGCCCATTTGGAGGGCCTGAATGGGTGTGCCTGCATCTCAGCTAGTGTGAGCTATCTCCCTGGTGTGGAGACAGTACTGTAGAAGATGGGGAACGACCACTCCTATACCAGGGACCTGCCGATATGGCATCTTCCTGAGTGTGTAAGGTTACATGGGGAGATGAATACGTCCAAATGGAAGGAGGCGAGTTGCATGACCCGAGGTAGTCCTGTTAGAGCTGGGAAAGTTGGAGTGGATAAGGAAATTGAAACATTTGACAGGGGACAGTTCGTCCACTACCATGCTCTGTGCAGAGTAATACGGCGGCTCCGGGGAGACATGCAGAATAAGCTGAGGGAACCCGAGGTCTTGCCATTGTTGGCGGGGCAGACGAGGGCCAGGGTTGTGCCACACGTCTCTCCAGAACTTTACATCCCCAAGCCTGTACTGGTAGTGAGAGCGAAGTGGGAAGTGGATGTAATACACAGATAAACGATGGCAGACAAGAGTCACACTGATCAAGGAGGCATCAAGCAATGCCCAATTCCGCCTACTGCACTTTAATTTTGTACACAGATCATATGTAACCCCGGTGATATTGCACAGATTGTACCCGAGCAGGAACACCGGATGCCTCAAATGGGATGTACAGAATGTTACATATTAACATTTAGCTCAAGACTGCGAATATGGTCTTGCTTATTGGAAGCAGGTGGTAGGCAGACACTCGAGCATCTCCAAATAGCAGTTCGGCTGGTCCTGAAGACTAGTCTTCTGGGCATTGACGCTATTAAATTGAAACATACATTTAAAATCAAATTCGTGAATTTCACTTTACTGCTTGCGAAAAGTTGGGTAACACCTAGAAAACGCAAGTGGAAAACTGGATAAGGAATGTCTGAGAATGGACAACAGCAGAAGAAATAAGAATGCAACTGACCAGGGGCAATGCTAAACTACCAGAAAACCTGGATGCCTGCACGCCCCGCTAGAAATGTAATCTACCCCCCAGACGAGGGAACCCGTGAGTAGAGTGTTGCATGGTTATGCCCATCTACAGAATACTGCTGGGCTGGGCTACGGGGAAATCTTTCTATGCATAAACATATTGAATGTGTGTACTGAGATGGACAATTTGTGACATGCTTATGTTACACCATTACTCCAAGGAACATTGGTTCTTTCTTTCTTGCAACTGTTTGAGAGAACATACGATCAAACGTTTTAAAAAAAAAAAAAAAAAAAAGATCTTCTAACTACTCTGGTGCTATCACCGCCAGAGTATATTCAAATTCACCAGTTACTGTTATCAATGCACTCAACACGCACCATGACTTGCGCAACCCACCAGGCTCATAACACCACTTTTGAAATGGTAGAGATACACAAAAACAGCAATGAAGGTAACAATATGGCAGGCCGCAGGATTTAAGGTGTGTGTTGAGTTGATAACCATAAGTGGCAAATTTAAGTGGCTTTATGCATTTGAGCCAGACCCAAAAGTCACTTTTTTAATTGTGGTTTATTTCATTTTAATGCTGTATTTAATTATCAACCCCTGCTGCGCTAAGCCTTCAGTCCTTTGTAATGGGGAAGAATGTATGACGTTACAACTCACACATTTACAATGCATGCCTTTACAACACAGTTTTTTTTTGGCAACATCCTTTACAATGCACTCCATTACATTGTATGACACTACATCGCATTTTTAGAAACTACCTTTACAACACATTCCATTACATTGCATTATACCTTTACAACCCATACAATTACATTGCATTTAAGGTAAGTATTGGATAGTATTGGGATAAAAATTACTATTCTAACTCCATAGGGTGCAAAAGTAGGGTAAGTCTTGGATAGTGTAGGGGTAAACATTAGTATTCTAACGCCAGGGGGTACTATGCGTTTTAATGGTATACATTGTAATGCCTGCGTTGTAGTGACATGCATTGTAAAGGATGTTGCATTGTTTTAAAAACTGTTCTTTGCACTACGCTCGCTTTTGTGTGGTGTCACTTGCTAAACTTGTATTTTTAAACGCACGAACGAAGCCCTAAACCAGCGCTCACTTGCTCATACCTCAAAGCGCTTCAGCGCTCAGCTGACTTGGATAGCTGTCCGCTGCCCCCAGCTCCTCGCTCACAGCCGCCATCACCTGCGGCGTGCGCGGTGACCATGCCCACTGGAGGCCACGCCCACTGGAGGCCACGCCCCCTTCCCGACCTACTTAAACCGCTGATTTCTAGCGGTCAGGTAGCAACCCTTAACCCAGTCCTGAGGCGGAAGCCGGGGCTGGAGGTACTCAATTGTTTTAAAAACTGTTCTTTGCACTACGCTCGCTTTTGTGTGGTGTCACTTGCTAAACTTGTATTTTTAAACGCACAAACGAAGCCCTAAACCAGCGCTCACTTGCTCATACCTCAAAGCGCTTCAGCGCTCAGCTGACTTGGATAGCTGTCCGCTGCCCCCAGCTCCTCGCTCACAGCCGCCATCACCTGCGGCGTGCGCGGTGACCACGCCCACTGGAGGCCACGCCCCCTTCCCGACCTACTTAAACCGCTGATTTCTAGCGGTCAGGTAGCAACCCTTAACCCAGTCCTGAGGCGGAAGCCGGGGCTGGAGGTACTCAATTGTTTTAAAAACTGTTCTTTGCACTACGCTCGCTTTTGTGTGGTGTCACTTGCTAAACTTGTATTTTTAAACGCACGAACGAAGCCCTAAACCAGCGCTCACTTGCTCATACCTCAAAGCGCTTCAGCGCTCAGCTGACTTGGATAGCTGTCCGCTGCCCCCAGCTCCTCGCTCACAGCCGCCATCACCTGCGGCGTGCGCGGTGACCACGCCCACTGGAGGCCACGCCCACTGGAGGCCACGCCCCCTTCCCGACCTACTTAAACCGCTGATTTCTAGCGGTCAGGTAGCAACCCTTAACCCAGTCCTGAGGCGGAAGCCGGGGCTGGAGGTACTCAATTGTTTTAAAAACTGTTCTTTGCACTACGCTCGCTTTTGTGTGGTGTCACTTGCTAAACTTGTATTTTTAAACGCACGAACGAAGCCCTAAACCAGCGCTCACTTGCTCATACCTCAAAGCGCTTCAGCGCTCAGCTGACTTGGATAGCTGTCCGCTGCCCCCAGCTCCTCGCTCACAGCCGCCATCACCTGCGGCGTGCGCGGTGACCACGCCCACTGGAGGCCACGCCCCCTTCCCGACCTACAAATGTGCATACACAGGACGCGCAGCGGACGAGCGCAGCGGGAGCGCCGTTTGCGCGCCGAAGGCGCGCCTAAGGCAAGCCCGTCTGCGCCCGTCATCGCCAAGACATCGCCTCTCGCCAGTCCCCCGGCCTAAATTCGCCTCCCCTCCGCCCCTATGACAGAGAGGTACTACTTAGCCTGAACCCAGGACGGTCTTGTGCCAACATCACAGGTAAGCTCGGCTTCACCTGCCTACAATGTCAAAACTGCAACTTTACCACTGCTGAACCCCACTCCATCCGACAGCCCATTACCCTGGAAAAATCCACCTCCATCTCCATATTCCACCTCAACGTGAGGTCTCTTGCCAAACACCACCTCGAGGTTAATACCCTTATTCTGGATGAAAATCCAGACATTCTCTTCCTCTGTGAAACTTGGCTATGGGACGGCACTTCCACCATTCCCAACCTCACACTACCTGACAATTACTTGATGTCGACCATCAACAGAGATGGAAGAGGAGGCGGTATCGCTGTAATCTACAAAAAAACATATCCCTGTGCATTTGCTAAAGAAGAAATGCCAAACTGTGAATGCGCCCTCTTTAAAATAACTATAAATCCCAATTTCACAGTGTCGGGTCTCTACATCTATCGCCCACCTGGCCCCGCCTCTAAATTCATCGAGGCCCTCCTCGAGTCAACAACCTCCTTAATAACCCAAAACTCTAATTTCACTATTCTGGGAGATCTGAACCTTCATTTCGACCAGTTAAATGACCCTACTATCAAAACGCTCCTTGCAGACTTTTCCGCACTGCAACTCAACTCTTTCATTTCCACTCCAACCCACTTAGCTGGCCATATTCTGGATCCTGTTTTCTCAAATCTAGACAAACTTACCTCTGAGCCTCCCCTACCAATGGGATGGACAGATCACTCCCTTATTAAACTGGCCATTCCGGTCACCAAAAGCCGAGGTAACACGGCTTCTACCCGTCGATTAAAAAGACCATGGCACAAACTATCCCATGACGATCTGCACACGACCCTAGGGGACTTTCACCTGGACGCCCACTCTGATATTAACGCCAGCTACAGTGCGTTCCATGAGTGGATCACGGGCGGACTAGACAGCCTCATTCCGATTAAATGGACAAAAGGTCGCAATACCCCATCCAACCCTTGGTACAACGATACCCTCAAAAACCTACGCAAAGAATGCAAAAAGGCGGAACGCCTCTGGCGCAGGGACTACAACAAAGAAGAGAAATCGAAATATCTAACGCTACAGAAAAAGTACCACAAAGCCATCCGCGCGGCGAGATCCGCCTTCTACGCCGATAAGATCGAATCCAGCCCCACCCCCTCCAAAGAAATCTTCAAACTTGTACAAGAACTGCAGAACAGCAAAGCCCCCCTCCCCACTATCTCTTCCGAGCAGCAGTGTGAAGACCTTGCCAAGTTCTTCGTTGATAAAGTACGGAAAATTTATACCTCCTTCCCTCAACCCGACCCCAACACCATCAGCAATTCCTCCTCTTCTCCCAACTATTCAATCATGTCACATATCCCAGACATCACGGATGACATCCTCTCCAGGCTATGCAAAAAGGTCAAATCTGGTTCCCCCGCAGACCCTATGCGCCCGGTTCAATTCTTAGAGTCACTCAACTTCTTTCTTCCTACTCTCACCGCCATTCTGAACCTCTCCTTCACTTCTGCATGTGTTCCTTCCGCCTGGAAGGAAGCGTGGGTTTCGCCTATCATCAAGAAACCCACCCTAGATCCAACCAAACCGGAGAACTTTTGTCCTATCTCTTTGCTCCCATGGCTATCTAAACTCGCCGAAGCGCATGTCAACACCACTCTATCCCAGCACATGGTTGATAACGACATCCTTGATCCATCACAAAACGGGTTTAGACCAGGCCACAGCACTGAGTCTGCTTGGTTAGCCACCACAGAGCACCTCCGAGTGATCTTAGATGCAGGTCAAAGTGCCGCGCTGATCCTTCTAGACCTCAGCGCGGCCTTTGATACGGTATCCCATGCCATCCTTCTCAACCGTCTGGAGACCTTCGGAGTGGCTGGTCACGCCTTGGACTGGTTCAGATCCTTTCTCGAAAATAGGTCCTTTCGAGTTTCTGCCCCCCCCTTCCTATCCAAACCTCACCCCATCGCACAGGGAGTTCCGCAGGGCTCCGCACTGAGCCCATCCCTTTTTAACCTCTACGTCCAGCCTCTGGCAGCTGTAGCCAAAGAGTGGGGATTAACACTGGTATCTTACGCCGACGATACACAGCTGGCCATCGCTCTCTCTGAAAGGCCCTCCATTCTATCCTCTAATTTCAAAAACGGACTCGCTGCAGTCGCCCGATGGATAACAATAAACTGTCTACAACTTAACGGCGGAAAGACAGAGGTACTCCTCCTGGGCAAAAACACCAGCCTCTGGAATAATCATTGGTGGCCATCCTCCCTGGGAACCATCCCCCCCCCCAAATCCCTAGTGAAAAATCTAGGTGTGTGGATGGATGACTCACTCAACTTTCGGGCCCACACCAAGAAAGTTGCCGGCACCTGTATTGGCCTGCTGAGAAGCCTCAGCCACATACTAGGTTTTTTTTATGCAAAAACCCGTCAACTAATCATCCAAGCCACCATCCTCTCGCGTCTAGACTATGCCAATGTGCTACTTCTTGGTGCCAACAAATGCGAGATAGCACGTCTCCAACGTGTGCAGAACTCTGCAGCCAGAACTCTGGTCGGCCTACCCCGTAGATGCTCAGCCAGAGCGACCATCAAAAAACTTCACTGGCTACCCGTCGACTCCAGAATCAAATTCAAGACCCTCATTCTATCCTTCAAAATTCTCAAACTCAACAACCCCCCTCTGCTTCGACCTCTCCTCAATCCCTATGCCCCAACTCGGAACCTAAGATCTTCCAACCAAACTCTCTTATGCGTCCCTCGCATAAAACTCAGCCGTATGGGCGGACGCTCCTTTAGGTACCTCGGAGCCAAGATGTGGAACGATTTGCCACAACACATCCGCTCAATAGACAATCTACCTGTATTCCGGAAAGCGGTGAAAACACTTCTATTCCCCTGCCAATAACCCCCCCTCTGTCCTGTCCCTCCCCCCTCTGACCAGGTTCTGGGTTCCTAGCGCCGGGACGCCTCATTGCTGGGGCAGCTGTCGCGCTTTACCAAAACCATAGCATAGCATAGCATGACTGCGTTGTTAGTGTGGTGCGATGTAATGGTTGCGTTGTAAAGGATGTTTCCCAATGGGGAATGGGGAATGGGTGCATGACTGGCCAGTCGCTAGGCACTTTGTTCAACCCACTATGAACTCCCAGCACACTGTTAGTGATCAACCACAGCTGTACATGGCTGTGCATCCCCATCTCCAGCTTTGCCCTGCTGGGAACGTGCGGTCAAGATGGTTTCAGAGAAGATCCACCAGGACTCTTACCCTCCTGTCGAGCACCTGGACTACAGCCAGCCAAATGGCTGCTTTGGAGCCCATGGTTGCACGAGCCGACCTGCTCCCTGCTCGCAACTGGGTGCCTCCCATTTCCCCAAGCCATAGCAATAGGGAAGGACACCCAGCCATACTCCCAGCCATACTTCCAGGACGCTTGCCTTCCGAAGCAGCTGAACGTCAATGAGGTTGGTTGCACTCAGATAGCTTCCGCAGTGGCTTACATTATAATGTTTGGGGGGCAGACCTGAATTCTGTCTGTCTCAGGATGCAACACTCTAAATTAAGACTCATTAAGCAACATAGACAAGTTTAGTGACACACATATTTTGCCATATATGCAGCCTTGGAAATTCCGCTCGCCATGACTGGGTCATTGGTCTACTGTCTGTTGTTGATTGTAGGTTGATATATTTTCTTCGATGACTGTACTTCGCCACAATTACTTGCTGTAAGCGGCTTATCTGAAACTTGCCATGACTAAAATAAAGAAAATAAAAATAAAAAAAGGTTTGACGGGGTTAAATATACTCCTAGGTAATCATTTTCTCTAGTACGCTGCTGCTGAGGTCAGGGTGCTCGTTGCCTCTGGAGCACTGGCTATCTCTGAAAGCATGAATCATGTTCTTTTCGGGTAGACACCATGTGTGCCTCTTCTGGGCAACCTTCCACCACCCAGGGAACTCGCCTTTTCCAGGAGTCTAACTACTTATTGCATGTGGGGTGCGGGCCCTCCTTGGAACCTAAAAATAAATAAAAAAAAATGCTCACCAGAGAAGGTATTAAGTTTGTGACCTCTAATAGAAAAATATGACTAGATTAAAACTTCAGTGCTTCTCAGTGCCATGAGCATTTACAATCGGCACTGCGTAAACAAGTGAAACGCACCTGTACTTGTAGCAAACTACAGTGTCGTTTGTTTACACTTATATGTTGCTCCTCTAAGTATCTCAACAGTGCCTGAGCTGTTAATTTTGAGTACAGTCAATGCTTATGATTAAGCACAGGCATTCGAGTCCTTCCTGTCCTTCTCCTCCCCCTAGTGGGCCAAAAGGGCTCATACGCTTATCCCGGAGTATAATTATCCGTCTCTTGCGGTGCATGCCCTTGCACAGTGCCGAAACATGCGCACATCTCTTCCCTCAAGATTGCTCTCAATTGTATCAGTCTCTGTGTAGTTTCCTGAGCGCCAAGTTGAGTATACTGTATGTGCATAAAAAAAACATTCTTATTACGTGTAAATCTGCACACCCTCTGTGGGGGCAGGGGTGGAGGGTGGGGATGATGGGTGCCCTTAGGGGTGAGCCCTCCGTGTTAGAGGTTGCGGGGCGTGAAGGCTGACCCAGCCCGGCTCCAGGAATTTTCATCTGGATTGGCCAAGGGTGCCTTCGGTGTGTCATGGTGGGCCCAATGTATGGTCCTTCTGTAGGTAGCCTACAAGCCTTGGCTTACACCATATCTACTTACAAACAGGCACCACAATACAAACGGTATATTATGTGTATATACAAAGCATATACAGCTAGATACATCAAAGAGAAATCGGCTCGCAAAGGGCCAGATTCTGAGAATCTGGCCCTTTGCGAGAGCAATTTTTGCATTTGGGATTCATCATCCCAAATGCAAAAATTGCTATTATAGAATTTGCGAGGAATTGCATTTAAGGAATCTCTATTTGAGATTCCTTAAATGCAATTCATGAAACATTTAAAAATTGCGAATTCGCAATTTTGGGCCGCTATTTACCGCAAAGTCAAACCTCGTGGTAAATAGCGGAAACTTAGAAAAATGCACTTAAGTGCATTTTTCTAAGTTGTATGTTACACACACACATGTCCTTGGGACATGTGTGTGCGATACACCATCATCCAATAACATTTCAGGGGTGCAACAGGGTGTCCTTTGAACACCCCTGCACCCTTGGAATCGCAAACTCAACATGCGAATTGCTAATAGCGATTCGTACATTGATATGTCTTCCCATTCATTCCTATGGGCCTTTAGGCCCATAGGAATGAATGGGGAGTTATCCCTTATTTGCGATTAGCAATTAGCTAATCGCAAATAAGGAAGCTGTAGAAATCGCAATAAATATTGCGATTTCTACATGAATCCCGTATTGCGAGTCTGTAATAGCGATTCCTTAATAATCGCTATTACAGACTCGCAAAACATGCCGATGATGAATCTAGCTGATAAAGGGTAGAGTAGAGGTAAATAAAGCAAAGGTTAATTTTAGGGTTATGGGGTGGGAAGTGGTACAGGGGTGTAAGCATTTTTTGTGTTATATTCTTAGTTTGCTTCCATCAAATCAATTAGACAAATACCGAATACCAATGATTTGAGAGAATGAAGTGTATGACTGGAAACAATGTCCGCGCTAACATGAAGGGAAGTTGTCATCCTACACACACAGGTGAATTGTTTTGTACCTCCAGAAAGCTTCCTAAATGGAGTGACTCGTAGACAGGACTGCTGGAATTGGGATTGAAATCAACGACTCTCCGAACTGCAATCTTCATGTCCTTTACACAGAAATTTGGGGACGTCATATCACATGGAACTGTTAAAACCGCAGTTCTACTATCTCAAACAACTGAGTAAGAGTAGTAAGGAAGATAAGCAAGAGTGGGTTAACATAAATCTACAAGAACTGGTGGCAAAGCAGAGAATCAAAAAGTGAAGATGTGCAGAAAAAATCTGCAAGATCAAACATTGAGGGTCCAAAAGAAGTCAGTGACCCTAGAGTAACAGTGGTCTACCTCCAAAGAGCTCCCGTCCAATGAGATTCAGTGTGCCATTTAATCATAATTTCAAGTTAAAGCCCTTCATCAAGATGCAACCTTTCCTCCACAACAGATTGAAAGCTGGTTGTGGGCAGAGTAGCAGACAGCCATCTGATTCATGGTAGCTCTCTCTGGGTTAATCTCTCATTTAGTCTATTAGTACAACTACACAAAACACTTTGCTGTGATGGTGGCTGTGGAGTAGAGCCAACAGCAACTCATTAACACCCGCACATGGCTTGTAACTGTCTCCCATGCCAGCCTATATCAACTTTAAGGTGTTTGCCTCCTTCCTAAGAGTTGGTTGCCACTTAATGCATTAGATCAAACCCTATGTCCCTAAGCAGGAGCTAGGCTCCTTCTTCCAAATTCGATTGACTACCCCAATACAAAATTACGTGCAAATGGTGACCACTGATAATGCATTAAATGATCTGTGCATAACTCCAATTTTGCCTTTTTAATTGACCTGTGTTCGAGAGCACCTTAATTGTTCTGGGGTGTAACCAGGCATATGCCGTCTTTCGGTGCGGGGTGCCCTCCCAACCCTCTAGGAGGCACCTCAACCCTTCAGAAGGCCCCAGTCATCCCAAGTACAATAAATATTGGTGAGATTAGGGCAGGGGGGCTCCTTATCACATTCTGCAAGGGGACCCATCTTTTTAGGTTATGCCATTGGGAATGATCTGGCTCCAGCAGGGTTAAGACGATCAAACCACATCAATCTGCTGACCTCTACTGCCGTCTTAAGAAAGGTGCACTGTGTCCTCACATCACGATGGATGTACGTCGTTACAACGCATGCTTTTACCACACATACCTTTACGACGCAACTTTTACAACGCAAGTGGTTACAACGACTTGCGTTGGGGGGCGCTGGATAGTGATATCCAGAATAGTTTAATTTACTATTCCAACTCCAGTCCCCGTGGATAGTAGGGAAGGTGTTGGATAGTAAATTAAAACTATTCCCTATCCTAGTGCACCCCCCAGCGCAAGTCGTTGTAATGACTTGCGTTGTAATGGTTTCGTCGTAAAGGTACTGCGATGTAAACGCTGTTCCCCATCACGATCCCTCCAATAGTTGAGGAAGAAGTTACAGCATTCAGGTATAATATTAAACTTGAAACACAAACGTAAAAAGCCTCACCTTCAAGACCCTTCATCTCTGGCTGCTGTCAGTGGCGTAGCCAGTGTGTTATGGGCCCTAGTGCAAGAAACAAAATGGGTCTCCTGTTTGAACTTTGAAATTCAGTAATAATCAGGTTACAATAGCCCCCTCTGGCATCCGGGCCCTGGTGCCCCTCCACGTGCTGCACCTGGGTATCTCTTGTCTTCTGTTGGGTGATTGTAAATAGTGTGAGAGAGTGTAGTGTGAATGGTGCGAGTGTAGGGAGAAAACAGTGCCAATATGAGTGTAAAGTAAGGTGCATGAATGCAATGCAAGAGAAGGGCTCATGTGAGTGTCAGGTGAGAGGAGTGCATGCAAAGTGAGTGCAGGGTGGTGTGAGCAGTATAAATGCAGGGTGAGTGGTGTGCATGTGTGTGATTGTAGGGTGAGCAGCAAGAGTGAAGGGTGAGCTATTAGAGTGACTGGTGAGTGCTTTGTGAGAGAAGTTAGTTAAGAGTGAGTGGTGTGTCCCTATGCGTTCTGGGAGTGCCTGTATGACTGCAGGCTGAGAGAAGTGCCCTGTCAGTGCAGGGTGAGAGGAGGGAGTGCAGGGTGTGTGGTGTGACTCCAGGCTTGTGCTTGTTTGCATTGTGTGAGTGCAAGGTGAGTGGTGTGCCCATGAGAGTGAAGGGTTAGCTGTGGGAGTGCTTGTGTGAGTGCACAGTGAGCAAAGTGCCAGTATGAGAGTAGGGTAAGAGGAGTGACTGCAGGGTAAGTGATGTGACCATATGAGTTTGGTTGCGGGTGAAAGTGCATAGTGGCAGGAATTAATGCATGGTGAATGATGTGCTTGCTTGAGTGGGATTGCAGGGTGAGCAGTGAGTGACAAGTGAGGGAAGTGTCATATTAGTTCAGGGTGAGCCGTGTCCACGTGTGACTGCAGGGTGAACAGTGTGAGTGGTGTGAGTACAGAGTGATTGCTGTGAGTGCAGGGTGAGTGGTGTGCTCATGTGACCGTTGGGTAACTGGAGGGAGAATGGCATGAGTTCATGGTGAGTGGCATGAGTGTAGTGTGGTCGCTGTGAGTGCAGGGTGACCAGGGTACTCGTGTGAGTGCAGGGTAAGAGGAGGATGAACGTGAGTGCAGGCTGACAGCATGAGCGCATGGTGAGCAGTGTGAGTGCACCGTGATCGCTGTCAGTATAGGGTGAGTGTGAGCAATGAGAATGAGCAGTGAGTTGTTTGAAGGCAGGATGTATGCCCAGACACAGGGAGTAAGTCAGCATGTTATTGTCGGTTGGCGAGTAGGTTTTCAGATGTAAGTTAAACTACTGCTATTATGGCATCAATCAGGGATGGAGGGTGGAGGAAATAATTTGCTGATCCTGCAATAAACACAATCTTGTGATTAGGGTTGCCTGCTGACTGGATTTCTACAGGCACCACTGGTAGTTTATTGTCCTGTCCAGTACAAAAAGCACCTGAAGCCGGTATTTTTAGCCCTTATCTGTGCATACTTGAAACAGCACATATAAATAGAAAGTACTTTTAAATATGTTCTAGATCTGCATTAATGATCCTGGAAACAACGACAGAAACGTCATGTTACAAATAAATACTTATGATTTTATTTATGGACCTATTTAGTGTCACAGCCAGGCCTGTGCAGACTCTTTTAAACAACAAATGGCTCCATTTTCACTAAATGCATTATCCCTTTGTGGCAGCAAATGTAAAATACAAATGTAAGGAATACCCATAGTGCGAACCTAGGGGGTACTGGAACCAGTGGGGGGAAAAGCCTCGTTAACCAGTTCACAAAGGCATGTGAATGGTCTTTTTAAGGCCTGTGAAAAACTCAGGTGTGGTTGAGATATGAGGGCTGACACTACCCAGGAAGACACAGTGAAAGAGGAACTTAACATGTGCATTTTGCAATTGGTGTTATGCTGTGACTGGACTGGGAGGGCCAAGGGTGATGTTTGGGTGGGCCTGGCCCACCCGACCCACGCTCCAGAACCGGGCCCGGCCTGACCCCTCCGAATGAGGCGTAGTGGGTGCATAGGGTTATTACACCCTTTGTTAACGCTTTCTTTACGAGACAATCTTTAATCTTAATTACTCATTTTTCGAAGGGCGTAACGCACAATGCGGCGGCATCCGGCGCACAGTGAGAGACAAGACACAAACCAATCAGGCCGGTGATGTATGCAAAAAAGTTTACACACAATGACCTTCCTCATAATTACTCATTTGACGGCTCTTAGTGACTGACACAAACCAAATCCGACACACATTGTACGACGTTAATGAATGCTTTCCTGCCCTTCCTCCTTAGAATAGAAAAATGGTTTTAATTAAGAGTTCTGTGATTAGCCATTTAATCAGTCATTAGGCCTATACAGATGGAGTCAATTAATTTTTTTACGCTTGAATAGGCAGTTGATGCGACTGCAACATTCGTGTTCTGTTTATTTTTAATTTTCTCCTCGCAGTCCCTCGTTGCCATGTCTTTGTGATAGCTGCAGCCTGCGCATGCTCAGTGTGCTCTTTATGAGTCCCACTTAGGAAGGCATATGGTGTATTCTGCTACATAACAAGTGCAGCCATTTATTGTCTTTATACAAGCCCTTCAGAAGTGAAACCAGCCCTAAAATGGAAGATCTCCACCCTTTACTTTCCAGGACCCCTAGCATGATAAGACAGTTCTCAGGCATTTGGAATAAAGGAGGTGTGCTGTGGTCACTGACCTTCTGACTAGGGTGACCACCTCCCTCCAACTAACTGCAGGCTTTTTACCAGTGCTGGACTTTTGTGTGACAAACTAATGCATTTTGCTTCCATTGAACTAATTAGACTAACACACCTGAAAGCAATGATTCGTAGGCAAAGACTTAAGAGGGGTGGCCTTAGGCATGTGCAAGCTGTGCACCTGCACAGGGCCACCAAACCCCAGGGGCCACCACGCCAACATATATCCTTAATATAATAATCCTCTGAGGATGGATACATATTTGCGTGGCAGCCCCTGCCAGGGATTTGGTGGCCTCTGGCTCTGTTCCACTTTCAAACACCCTGACCCCCCCTCTTCACTGGCCTCCGCGCTCCGGACCCCCTCTTCTGGGGCCCCCTACCTATGCTCTCTGCCCAGGGCCACCATGAGCCTAGAGCCACCCCTGGACTTAAGGACTGGAGACAGTGTCCGTAATGGAGTGAGATGGTCAACCGACCACAAAGACCTGGAGAATGAAAGCTCATGCTGGATTCGTCAAAATATATAACAACTCGTACTCACAAAATCACTTGAACTTATTACACCTCAGACACAGATGCCTGTAAATAGAAAAACAACAAAAAAGACAAAGCATAAGCTTCCGCACTTTAAATAAACAATACAACCAATTCAGAAATCCACTTTGCACACATACACCATATGTTCTAGTTAGGACAAAATCCTCCCTTAACGCGTCACATTCAATATATCAACATAAAAAACGTAACACTCCTTTTCTCCTGTCTGAGAGAGCGTTCCATCTTTTGATCCACTATTCTTCTGTTGCCGTTACCTGGGTAGCCATACTGATAAAATGTTACTTTTGCACCCATTTGTGCTTGGAAGAGTTTAATTATGTATTTACTGCAATCACTACTGCAACCACCCGCACCCTCCAAATCTTGTCGTGATCGCCACCTTCCACATAAAGTAGTCCCAAGTGAAGGCAAGCAGGTGAGCTCGGCGGCAGGCAGGCTCAGGGTAACATTGGGAAACCACCATTCAATAAGGGTGGTGAATGCTTGGAGCTGGTTCCAGCCAGTGCCATTCCTGGAGGCCAAATGAACCTGTGCATCTAACAAAAAATAGGACGATATGGAGGAATAAATACTCACAGGTATCCAATCTCTCAGGACTGAGTACCTGGAAGTAGGTGCTCATTTGTGTTTTTCCCTACTGGAATTTGTGCGTTATTTATTCTTCCGCATCATCCTGTTTTTTGTTAGATTTTATTGCCCAGATGTGGCTGAAGGATTAGGGCAAACCTCATTTATGTTAAAAATGAACTAGTGAAAGCAAGGAAAATAGGTCTGCTTCCCTCGGAGGGTAGTAAAAGACAGTCGGATTTGAATTCAGTGTTCCCGGTACCACTGCACCTACTGCACTTATCATATCTACGCCCCTAGTTCCACGCTGGTTTGGTGGGGGCAAAACACTACATGAATTCAGAAAGGTATGGGGCAGTAGAGCGAAAGTGACAGCAGTGCTACCGAGGACGAGGGTCTGCAATATTTAAATAGGCCAGAAAATGGGCAAAAAAATTGTAAGCTAAACTCTGTCCTTTTATGATAACCAATATTTTTAAAAACTAGCCAGGAAACGGGCTCAGTGCGCTGAATGACAGCATCATTAATAATCACAGGTTGGCGAGAGTGTGTCTGTTGTGTGCATCTACGGGTTAGTCATGAGGTCAGCCCGGTGTTCTCATCTTGTGGTTGATTTTTATCCTGTGATCTGTTTCAAGTCTACAGTGTCTCCGGGATGTTAAAGAGTGAATCACTGCCGCTGGGCAGCTGAAATCCGTCATCAGCAAGGCCAGTTCCATCTAATTGTTTTAGGAGGAAAAACAACAATATGGCTGTGTCAAAAATGTTACAAGAAACACAACAAGGATTTTTTTTTTTAAACCAGTCTTTTCAGTGCTTAATTCGAGCCGGCGGATGCTGCTGGGGTCACCAACACTCATTTTTGGGGAACAGCACTTATTTTTCTGCGTCGGACATTGACCAGAGCAGGAGAGAGACAAAGCAAACAAAACGGAGGAAGAGAAACACTGAAAACCGTCATAAAAGGGAAAAGTAGGAACCCACAAGAGTTAGAGAAAGGGGCAAAGAGTGTCTGGTAGTGGATTAAAGATGTACGAGATGGAATAAAGACTATGCAACCTTGGTACTATGCACACCAACATTTAATTGCACCATCCGTGGGCTCCCAGGCAGAGATTTGGGCACCGGCCCTCACTCTTTTTCAAATTAAGCACTGGATTGTTTATTTCATTGACGTTATATGTCTGCTGAAGTGATCAAGAGACATCGATATTCTTGCTGTAAGCCTATTACTGACACTTAAGGTCAGAACTCTTCAAGGCGCTAAACCCCAGAATCCTGGCATAAGGATCTGATACTGAGGCAGAAGCACCGACATCTTGCGTCAGCGCATAATGGCAACGTCCTTGTGAGAGGTCCATCTGGGAGTAAACATGTTCCAGTAGGTGAGCTCTTAGAATCAGGAGGCGTGAGTTCTAATCTTAGTTTTCCAAGTCAACTCCATTGCCTGATCCAGGGCAAAACATTTAATCTCTCTGCTCTGTTCTGTCTCTATTTGGCTTGGTTTGTAAACAGGGCCTTAGTAAATGGAACATTAAACCGCAGCTCTCATGTAAGTACCGACTGTCTACTATGTCTTCCCTGCATGACTAGTAGACATACTTACGAGCCATGCCCTTCGCCTCCCACAATCTAGAGGCTCTAGTGTGATGTGCTAAAGTGTGATGCATCAAAGGCTTAGAAGCGTGGAGAAGTGTGGCTCAGGGGTTAGAGGCGGCAGACCCGGAAGCTGAGATCGGTCCTGGACCAGGGTTCAATTCCCCGCCTCGGCGGGTCTTGGGCTCAAAAATTCCAATAATTCCACGGACTCGATAATTCTCGTTCCGGTGCCTACTCGACTCACGGGTTCACACTCTGCGACTCTGGGCAATAGCTTGCTTAATCTCCACTACGGCCCCTCGCGGCGGGATGCCTGGCTTTCACCTTGTGGATACCCTGCTGGGGTTATCTCACAGGGTAATACCAGGACGGGTTCCCAAGGCAAGCGCCTTGATGCCTTCGGGTGATATGTGCGCTATATAAATCGCAAGCAGTCCAACCTGGCAAGGGCAGATATTTCTGTCCAAACCTTGGGTCAGAGGGGATCACCATGCATGCACACTAAGTTGGTCTCTGTCCAATAGACAAAGTGAAAACCTGAAAGGGTAGTATTAAAAATATTATGAAGAGTGTGGTGTCAAAGCAACACTACAACTGAGAAACAGCCACCACCTCCAGATTCGCCAGAGATGCCTTTCCCCAAGCCTTGCAAAATCTAACCTTTCCAATGAGATCTAAATCTAACCTTTCTGCAATAAGATCACTGCCTTCTTCAGCACCACAGTCCACATTAGAAGAGGTGATATCCAACCCTAATGTCCCTCTGCGAGGCAGGGTTCCTCCTCCAATACTAAAGGAAGCTATTATCAAAATCTAATTTGTGCCTGAAGGAACTTAGATGCTCTCATACAAAATGCAGGCCTCCTCTTTTAGCAGAATCATTTTGAAGGTGGTCATTTCCCAATTATAGTCATGTGGACCAGCGTAGCATCCTTGACCGTATCTAGTCTAGTTTAAAGCCATGTCATGGGACTAAAAGCATTCTACGTTATTTTTGGTACAATTTGTGAAAGGTAGTGGAAAAGGTTCATTCCCTTATGCAAATCTTACTTGATCTCTCCACTTTCGTTTACGGTAGATTATTCCTGCATGATCCACTCATTAGAGCAGGCAGGGGAAGTGAACCTTATTTATATTGAAGTATTCATAAATTGATGGATCGAATGCTTGAATTAATCTCAGCCACTGGTATTTACTCAGCGCTGCATCCCAGTCCATTATTTATTTTTTGCTCACAATGCCACCTTAGTTTGGGCCCAGCCATGTGCATTTCAGTCTTGACTGATCCCATTTTTAAACAGTTTAGCCTGAACTGCCAGGCCAGGTCCTCCCTGAACCAGAGCACAGTGAACCTTAGACTAGTTCTGGCTTTTTTAAGGCTTATCAGTCTGTATTGCTTGGTGCCAGTGGCACAGTGTGCACAGGACCAACGCCTAGGCATACCCATCCCTCTTAGAGCATCACACTGGAGTATTTCTCTCCTAACGAAAGTGAATTGTAGATTTCCATGGGATCATTTTATGACTCTTTGTTTCAACCCGTATTTTCACCTTTTAAGTCATTTTCGGGACTCCTGGAAATATGGGAAACAGAAGATCAGTTTATGCAGCAGGGCTGACTAAATTATGAATCAAAAAAGGGCTATTTATGTGGCACAACACAACAAATTCAGTGCCAGTATTTTTTTTTCTTTTAAGCATATTAACACACATAATACTGCCTGGCAAAGGTTTCACCTCACTGGTGCCTGTTTAACACCTGAATGCAGACATCAGCAATTGAAAAGATGGTTAGTTGACCATTGTAAACAGTGCCTTGCTGCATCACACCGCACGCCACACTTAGTTTTTTGTAACATATGAAAAGTATGAGCTACATTTTTTGCTGATATCTAAAAAGTATGCAGTAGATTGTGGACTATGTCTCTAGTGCAGTAAATCTATAGTTATTCCTAAACCGCTTTGGAGGACCCCGCCTAGCAGACCCGGCAGCAAGAAGGCCCCATGGTTCACCGACGAACTCAAGAGCTCCAAGAAGAACTGCCGAGCCCTCGAGAAAGTCTGGAGAAGGGAACCGACACCGGACAACAGGACCTCCTTCAAACTTGCCACCCGGAAACACCACCAGCTGATCCGCGCCGCCAAGAAAACAGCATTCAAGGACCGGTTGGACAACAACGCACACAACTGCAAGGAACTCTTCAACATCGTGAAAGAGCTTTCCAACCCCAGCGCAGGAAACAACGACATCACCCCATCGCAAGACCTCTGCAACTCCCTCGCTTCATACTTCCACAACAAGATCGCGGACATACACAACAGCTTCAACAACCAACCAACGCACACCATGACCGAGCAACCACCCCCCACCACCACCCTCCACGCCTGGACCCCGATCAGCACCGAAGACACCATCCGCACGATGAACTCCATCCACTCCGGATCACCGACCGACCCCTGCCCTCACCACGTCTTCAACAAGGCCGACGCTGTCATCGCACCCCACCTGCGAGACATCATCAACACATCCTTCGACACCACCATCTTCCCTGAGAGCTGGAAACACGCCGAACTCAGCGCTCTACTCAAGAAACCAACAGCGGACCCCACCGACCTCAAGAATTACCGCCCCATCTCGCTCCTCCCGTTTCCAGCCAAAGTCATTGAGAAGACCGTCAACAAGCAGATGGCCGCCTTCCTCGAGACGAACGGATCCCTCGACCCCTCACAGTCCGGCTTCCGAGCCAACCACAGCACCGAGACCGCCCTCATCGCCGCCACCGATGACATCCGAGTCCTGATGGACAATGGAGAAACAGCGGCCCTCATCCTCCTAGACCTCTCCGCGGCATTCGACACGGTCTGCCACCGCACCCTAGTACGGCGCCTCAGCAACATCGGAATCCAGGACAAGGCGCTGGAATGGATCATCTCCTTCCTCAGAACACAGAGAGTCCGCCTACCACCGTACAAGTCAGAGGCCTCCAAAGTCATCTGCGGCGTCCCCCAAGGATCATCTCTGAGCCCCACCCTCTTCAACGTCTACATGAGCCCCCTCGCGGCCATCGTACGCAAACACAACCTCAGCATAATCTCCTACGCCGACGACACCCAGCTGATCCTCTCCCTGACCAACGACCCCGCCGCCGCCAGAGCCAACCTGCATGAAGGGATGAAAGAGGTAGCCGAGTGGATGACGACCAGCCGCCTGAAACTGAACTCGGACAAGACGGAGGTCCTCATCCTGGGCTCCTCACCCTCCGCCTGGGACGACTCCTGGTGGCCTCCCGCCCTGGGCACCGCACCCAAACCGACAGACCATGCACGCAACCTGGGCTTCATCCTGGACCCCTCCCTCTCCATGACCAGGCAAGTCAACAACGTCTCCTCGGCGTGCTTCAACATCCTACGCATGCTACGGAAGATCTTCTGGTGGATCCCCACCGAGACCAGGAAGACCGTCACCCAGGCCCTCGTCACCAGCCGACTGGACTACGGCAACGCCCTCTACGCCGGTACCACCGCCAAGCTCCAGAAGAGACTCCAGCGGATCCAGAACGCCTCAGCCAGACTCATCCTCGACATCCCACGAACCAGCCACATCTCCGGACATCTGAGAGACCTTCACTGGCTCCCCGTCAACAAAAGAATCACCTTCCGCCTCCTCACCCACGCACACAAAGCCCTACACGACCAAGGCCCGAGCTACCTCAACAGCCGAGTCAACTTCTACGCTCCCAAACGCCACCTCCGATCAGCCAACCACGCCCTTGCCGCCGTCCCCCGCATCCGAAGAGCGACTACAGGAGGAAGGTCCTTCTCCTACCTGGCCGCCAAGACCTGGAACTCCCTCCCTCCCGACCTGCGCCTGACCCAAGACCACCTCTCCTTCAGGAAGAAGCTGAAGACCTGGCTGTTCGAGCAGTAGCGGCACCCCCCCCCGCGCCTTGAGACCCTACGGGTATGTAGCGCGCTTTATAAGTGTCACTGATTGATTGATTGATTCAGAGTTGCATAATTCCAGTGGCCCTGTGTCTTAGTAAATGGAACAAGCAAGGCCAAATCACGTTAAGTTCACAGGGTATTCTAATCCATTTAACAGCTTGATCCAGTGTCTCCCTAGTATGGAAGAAGGTGTGAAGGATACCTGGCCACAGTTAAGTGCCACTAAGACCAAAATGGTCTTTCTTCGCATGAATTTCTGGCTAAATGAAGGCATTTTAATTCTCTTTGAGAACTTCCACTGGGTGTTGGGCAGGCTGATAAGGTCAAGAAAGTAGGAGTTGCATTTGATAAGGATCTGTCGCCGAATCTCAAGACAACTATTTTATGAACAATATTTTGTATCATCTGCCACTACTAAATATATGTAATGGAATGTTGCTCCTAGAGACCTAGGTTCCATATTCATAGACTCAGTGTTAAAATCCTTGTAAGACTATGCCAAAAACATTATTTTGAGATGTCAAAACTAAATTATATCAAAATACGAAAACACAGGATAATGGATAGTAAAATGTCCATGTATTGCAGGTCACTCACAACTTATACCAGCTATCTGCTGGTTTTGGGGTAAGACTATAGTGTCTCATAACTATTTTACAATGCATCATGGGGTTCAGGCCCCGCTAATCTAGGCAGGAAATAACTCACTATATACATGGCCGGATAGTTGATCAAAGATTTTGAGCTGTCATCAAAGGTTGCCTGGGGAATGTCATGAGTGGACAGAGGTCTGTCAAATACTCTTTTAGCACATTTACATTCATTTGTCACTCTGACAAAATTCATAACCAAGCTGAAGTCTCATTTGTTCTAAGAAAGTTGGGTGAATTCCATAAAGGTGACAGAGTGTTCCACGGCAGGAGCCCTATTGAGCGGCATATAAGTGTTGTTGCGGTGCACAGATTTAATATCGACTCCAAACTATCGACTGGACATAATATCGAGTTTTAAATATAGACTGGACAAAATATCGACAGGACAGAATATAGATAATCAAAATATCGTTTTTAAGGTAAGTGATGTAATATCGACTGTTAAAAATATAGAAAGTTAAAATATCGAAGTATATAATATAGATAGTTGAAAATATCGATATTTTAATATCAATTTTTTTATAGTGTATTTTTATGTTATAATATGTGTGAAAAGTGTGTATTTATGGTATAATTAAGTTTAATCAATGAATTTTGTTTTTATAATTATTGCGTAATTTAATTCTGTAGCCGGTTGTGGGTTTTTAGGGGAATAGGGTGGGAAGTAATTTAATTATAATTAATTAAATATGTAAATGTATTTATTGATAGTACATTTTAATTAATTGTTAATTAATTCGTATTTGTTAATTAATTAAATTGTAATTGGTAATTAATTTTAATTAATTGATTAATTGGTTATTATGTAAATTTTACTAATTTATTTTCTGTAGCAGGTTGTGGGTTTATAGGGGAATTGGGTGGGAAGTAATTAAATTATAATTAATTAAATATGTAAAATTATTTATTGGTATTTATTTAGAATTAATTATTAATTAAGTATTTATGGCTAATTATAAACATTTTATTTGCCAATTAATTAAATATAATTGATTATTTGTTAATTATGTTAATTTTAATAATTTATTTTCTGTAGCGGGTTGTGGGTTTATAGGGGAATAGGGTGGGAAGTAATTTATTAATAATTACTTAAATAATTAAATGTATTTAAATTTATTTAATTGGAAATAATTGTTAAATCATTTTTAATTATTAAATAATTATTTGTTATTTTTTCATTAGTAATAATAGGTGATCAATTGAAATAATTATTGTTAATTAGCAATTTTAATATATTATTATATTATATACAAATTTTTATTATTTTTAATTAATTATTAATAGATATTCATTTTAATTTTTTTAAATAATATATGAAGTATTTACTTTCCCTAATGTTGTATTCTCTGGAGTGGGAATAGTAATTTTAACCCTTACGCTATCCAAAGCTTTCCCTACTGTTTCACTCTTTGGAGTGGGAATAGTAATTTTAACCCCTACGCTATCCAAAGTTTTCCCTACTGTTGCACCCACTGGAGTGGGAATAGTAATTTTTACCCCTATGCTATGCAACACTTTCCCTACTGTTGCACCCACTGGAGTGGGAATAGTCATTTATACCCCCACGCTATCCAACGCTTTCCCTACTGTTGCACTCTTTGGAGTGGGAATAGTAATTTTAACCCCTACACTATCCAACACTTTCCCTACTGTAGCACCCACTGGAGTGGGAATAGTAATTTTAACCCCTACGCTATCCAACGCTTTCCCTACTGTTGCACCCACTGAAGTGGGAATAGTAATTTTAACCCCTACGCTATCCAACGCTTTCCCTACTGTTGCACTCTTTGGAGTGGGAATAGTAATTTTAACCCTACGCTATCCAACGCTTTACCTACTGTTGCACTTTTTGGAGTGGGAATAGTAATTTTTACCCTTACGCTATCCAACGCTTTCCCTACTGTTGCACCCACTGGAGTGGGAATAGTAATTTTTACCCCTACGCTATCCAACGATTTCCCTACTGTTGCACCCACTGGAGTGGAAATAGTTTATTTGACATCTACGCTATCCAACGTTTTCTCTATTGTTGCACCCACTGGAGTGGGAAGAGTAATTTAAACCCCTGCGCTATCCAACCCTTTCCCTACTGTTGCACTCACTGGAGTGGGAATAGTAATTTTAACTCTGTGCTATCCAACGCTTTCCCTACTGTTGCACTCTTTGGAGTGGGAATAGTAATTTTTACCCTTACACTATCCAACGCTTTCCCTACTGTTGCACTCTTTGGAGTGGGAAAAGTAATTTTTACCCTTACGCTATCTAACACTTTCCCTACTGTTGCACCCACTGGAGTGGGAATATTAATTTTTACCCCTACGCTAGCCAACTCTTTACCTACTGTTGCACCCACTGGAGTGGGAATAGTAATTTTAACCCCTATGCTATCCAACGCTTTCCCTACGCTTGCACTGTTTGGAGTGGGAATAGTATTTTTTACACTTCTGCTATCGTACGGTAATAATATTGGATATTATTTAATTATATTATGTTACTATATATATATGTTTTAACAAATATGATTGTAAACATTTTTTTATTAATTTCATTAATTATTTAATTATTATGAATTAATTTAAGTATTTTTAAGTATATTTTAGTAATTAAATTTTAATATTAAATTAATTTAACACTGTTTTTAATAAAGTCGATATTTTTATAAACTATATTTTTGTAAACGATATTTTGTACTCGATATTTTTGTACTTACCTGTTTGTAGATACAAACTCGATATTCTGTCTGTCGATATTTTGTTAACGATATTTTTGCAAGTCGATATTCTGTCCCTCGATATTATGTCAGTGATCCTGTTGTTGCTTCATGTCACCAAAATGACGAGTTGGCCAGAAAAGTCCATGTGTGTTCCCACTTAGGTGTAGAGGCCATGTCATGCCACATGGCATGGAAAGCACTCTGGGTGCCTGTGGGATTGGTATCACTGTCTGCAGAGAAGCATGCAGCTGGCTTTAAGGGTGATTGTGAAGAGTTTTGCACATCTCCTACAGACAGCAAATCTGTAGAATTCTCCTTACAGAGTGCTTCGCCCACAGAAACATTTATTTAAGTGATCCAATTGCATCGGGCACCTTCTGCTGTGTTTGACGCAACAGAAAAGGATATGCATCTCCACCAGTAGCTGTGGGTTTTAGTGTACACCTTTATATGTATTTCAGATAGATATTGAAGAGTATTTTTGTATTCGATAGGCTGTCTTAGGATTCTCATGTTGAGAGATCTACCTTGCCAAGCCTTTAAAAAAAACACAGCACAATGTTGCACCATCCCTTGCATCTGATTGTTAATTTTGGGTTACAGTGTTTTGCCTTGTGGCCTAAATAATTTGTGAATTATCCTGTTTGATTGATGAAAAATGCCTGTGATGTCTACTGCTTCATGATGACATGGAGCACTTATAGTTTGCTGAAGTATTCCCTTGCCCGATGCTACTTCCAGCCGCTCCAAGGTAGCAAACTTCTCCAACTGGAGTAACTCCTAATCTAGTATCGCTTTTGCTAACCCTACATTCTAGGGCAATTACTGTCATTGGTGTAGATCTAAAATCTTTAGTACGGTAAGGCGTTTTAAGATAGTGTTTAATTACCTTGATCCCATGCCCGAAAATACATTGACATGGTCACATAAATATTGCCCTGTATCCCAATTTATTTCTTTCGTTCGGCGTTTTACATGTACTCTTCTTGTGACGAAACTATCTTACAGATAATTTAAATTATACAGGATGAATCTGCAAAAGGTAATGGTCTTCGTGTTTTGAGCCATTCATATGTGTTTCTATTTTTTTTTCTATTTTCAGCCAGTCTCACCACTCACTAACTTTGCAGTAGGAAGTTAACCCTTACAAAATTGCAGTACTCTATCTAATCAGCCATTTATGATTTCTTATGGTGATCACTGCTAGTTTTCTGTCCACACCCGGAACAAAAAGTAGCATTTTGTTGAGGACCCTAATTTGGAAGTTGTAAGATTTTTATTACATGTTTTATTGTCTAGTGAAAAGTAATTATGTTATGCTATATCAGCCGAGTTACTTGGATATTTGCTTAGGACAGTGGTGTTGACAAGGACACATCAGTTCCAAAATATTTACACTTTGTGCCAATCTGTTTCAAGATTCGTTCACCTATTCAGGTCTGGATGTCTTAAAGTCTTTCATTTAGGACTTAAAATATAGAAAAGATGTATCAAAAATGAGTAAATGTGTAAATTAGCTTGTCCCTTGTGTCACCTACCAATTAAATCCATATCTTAAATCTAAGAAATCTGTATTATGCATTTCAGTCTAATTTCGCCATTAGACTTTTCTTAAAGGGGAACTTTCAGAAACAAGGACAGTGTGTATTTCTTGCAGTTGAAGAACAATGGAGAACATTGGTTTTAGGGATGTTAACACCATTGAGGCGCTGTTCCCACCTACCTACTGCCAAACAGAACAAACATCAGGTGCAAAATCACTTGCTAAACTGTGTAGAATAGTCGATGCTGCCATACACTACATTCCATATGAAGTATCTTTAGTTACATTAAGGTTTGAGTGATAAAGATAGAAACATTGTTTTTGTTATAATTTCTTGCGTGGCGGATTAAGTGGCTAATGCAACAGACATACAATAAACGAGGAGTCGATGGGATAGCAGCGACCAGAGAGTTGAGTAATTTCGCCATAGCATCAACATCAACAGCCAGCGCCCGGATACCCTCACAGGGGACAGGAAGCGCTCTACAAGTCTACTGATTGATTCATTGAATGATAGCTATAAATTATATCTTTAAATATTGATGTTTGCAATTACTATTTTGAAGGTTTATGGTGCCAGTCACCAAAAGAAACTTCTAAACTACTATTCCCAAAGGCCTTTAAAGTACAACAAGTAGTGCTCTTTAAAACTTTATTTCTTTTACCATACGATTACCTATGTGCACTGCCCAGGAATCACTCAAAAGCTAACAATTCTTCACTATGATGCTCAGTTAGAACATAACATACCAAGTATATTTGTAAAGTGCACGTTCACCCAGAAGTGCATCTTGTCACTTAATAGCAGACATTTATTGCTACCCAACTCAATGGTACTCCTTTTATCGACCTCAGAAGTATTTCAGGCTGAGTGGACCCAATGGGATTTGAATCTATGAACATGAGGTCAAACACAAGCCCCTACAGTGGACACATTAGTCCACTAGTCACCAGATTGTTTGTGTTGCTTGATGCAGGACTACTCCAGTAATGTGCCAAACCACCTTCATTAAAGTATTATTTAATGTGTTGCAGGTAGGAAATTAGATGTGCTTGCCCGTGTTCATAATTTTTATTAAGGCAGATTTATAGTGATGTCACTCAGGAGTGATATAAACTTGGGAGGATGAGAAGAATTCCGGTCCAGTGTACAATCTCCTCCGAAATCGTACAGTGTAACTAAGGGAGTCGGTCCGCCTTCACTTCCCCAGTGAGAGATCACGATCTTTGAGAAGGTGGTGATGAATGATGTTCAAAACCTTCTACTTAAGCGCTCCTTTCAGAATCTGATGAGATGAAAGTGATGCTTTCATCTCATCAGACCAGCAAGTGATGAGACAAGCAAGTGATGAGACAATCACCATAAAACCAGCAAACAAGAATTGAGAGATTGTTATCCTTTCTACGTCGGACTGCAGGAAGAAATGCTTAAGACTACTGAGCAATGCAAATCACTATAAACCTCAGTGTCGGATCCTCTAACAGGATCCGACACCTAAACTTCAGAACAAAATATATGTGTTAGTCAAGAAAGGAAAAACGAACAGAAAAATAATCGGAAAAGAGACAGATTTCCTTCTTAATCTCAGTCCCAGGATGCCAGACGTTTAATCTGTATCTAAAATCCATAAAGAGACACACCGCCTCCAGGGAGACCTATCGTCTCCAGCATTGGATTACTTCTCAAAACATTGTTGCAGTTTTGTAATCACATTCTGAACCCCCCTGGTGGACAAGACACCTACTTTTCTGAGGGACACCAAGGACATACTCAACCTCAGAGAAACCATAAACTTTGGTGGGAACACTGATGACCACCACCTCTCCGATATCTAAAATATTTGAGGTGCGGGTCCCCATTCACTACCGGGCCGCTCGACCTTCAAAACTTTGATTTTCTTCAGGATACATATAAACTCTATTTCTCCTAGACTTGTGGTTATGGTTGTATTCCAGAACCTTTATATTGCCCTGAGTTAGGACTTTCATCATAGGATCATACACAAATTTAGCCATGACTATTAATATATATATATATATATATATATATATATATATATATATATATATATATATATATATATATATATATATATATATATATATATATATATATATATATACATGGAGCATTACCCCAATTTAATATTGAATTTTTCTGAATCCCTGGTTTTTAGTCACGTTGTTTAAATTCAAACGAACCCACTGACTTTGCAGCAGTTTGGCATTTGATAAAGAGTCTCTGACTCGAAACGCCTCATGCCCATGAATCTTTTTAATAAAGAATACCTTTAAAGTAATGCTGGTGTGAGCCTGGATAACGTGACAGACGGAGCGCGTTTCCTTTCTTTGGATTTCATAGAAGTGTCTGACACACTTCAACCCGGGCCTCGATCCACGAGGGAGAGGCACTCTCATTGTCAGGACGTGAGATGGAAGCGAGGAGCTTGGATAAGAGTGCCCCCCGGCTGCGAAAGGCACAGGAACTAAGGAATTGACGGAAGGGCCACTGTGTGAGGCCCGCCTCAAACCAAGTGATTGAACCAGAAGCAACCAGGATCTGCAGAGGAACTTTTCCAAAGCACGGCATACTCAAGGCAGTGGCCTTGAAAGACGAATGCTGCACAGTGGTAGTGGAACTATTTTCTTCACATCGTGACTGAGGTACGGAAGTTTCCATTAAAAGGCATGATTTGCACTCAGTACACGATGAAGAAATGTGGTTTTACCGTCATCTACATCAAAACCCAGTAAAGAATTGCAGGACAGCCATGTAGCATTGTGGGAAATAGAGTCCCGTTTTGATCGAGCTGAAAGTCATCTGCAAGCCTGTGCACAGAAAACCTGGAGTTTGCTGCCAATTGGAGGTTAATATAACCTAAATTAAAAACTGGTACTTTACTGTGCATAAAGGGAAAGAATACCATGAAAGAATAAAACGAAAAAGACATTGAGAATGAACTGTCCCTTTAATCTGGGAGCAATGGACTGTGTCCCTCTTTGATGTTTAATAGTCACGTTGTTTAAATTCAAACGAACCCACTGACTTTGCAACAGTTTGGCATTTGATAAAGAGTCTCTGACTCGAAACGCGTCATGCCCATGAATCTTTTTAATAAAGAATACCTTTAAAGTAATGCTGGTGTGGCCTGGATAACGTGACAGACGGAGCGCGTTTCCTTTCTTTGGATATATATATATATATATATATATATAATTCTTTATATACATGGAGCATTACCCCAATTTAATATTGAATTTTTCTGAATCCCTGGTTTTGAAGAAGAAGCTTACTTTGTAGATAGCCTTGGCACAGCACTGAACATAAGGTTGTGGAGATCTAATTTAGGGATTGTAATGACCAAACTGTTGTCAAATGGAACAATAACTTTGATAAATTAATTATACATTTGCAATAATGTGTTTGGTTTGGTAAGTAGGTTGGACTATTTCACAGTCTTCTTATTGCTCCCTTGGGACAAGACCACCTCTGATCAATCATATGCATTGATTTTATCGCAAGTTGCCTGTAAATGCTAGCTTTAGGGCATTGTGGTCGCTGTCAGACTTGCATACTAGTTCAGAATCCAAGACTGTATGACATAGATCAATGTCCAATAAAATATAATTGATTCTGCTCTGACAGTTCCCTCTAGAGAAAGTGAAGTGCTCTTTGGGCGAGATGTATGACCTTTTTTTCCGGCTGAAAACGGGAAATCAGCCCGTTTGCGACAGCAAAATAAGGGGGGTGGTATGTACAAACGCTATTTTTCGAGTTGGTGACTCTCAAAAAAGCGTTTACAAACTGCTATTAGGAAGGGACATGCCAAGGGTGTCCCTTCCTAATAGGAAGTCAGAATGGTATATACCATTGTTTTGGGCGCAGTCGAAAAACACTCACAGTTTACCACCTACCTCAAGTAGGTGTTAAGCCACTCGCAAATGGAAAGGAGTCCCCAGGGGACCCCTTCCCCTTTGTAAATGAATGCGAAAGGTCCACTGCCTACTCTTAAAAAAATTAAACCGAAACGTTTGTTTTTCTTTTTTAACCCCTTGCCTGCTGATGACAAAACCGCTCCGTCATCAGCTGCGGTGGCGCTGTGCTGATGACGGAGCGGTTCCGTCATGGCCCGCTCGGAGCGCCTGCGCGGCGTGAATTCCGCGCCTGCGCTGAGCGTTCCATTGAGCGGGGCGGGCCATGACGGAACCGCTCCGTCATAAGCACAGCGCCACCGACGGAGCGGTTCCATCACCAGCATGCGGCCGCCGCGCGGCCGCCCCACCCCCTTAGCACTGCGGCGGAATAGCCGCCGCAGTGAAGGGGTTAAATGCATCCCGTTTTCCATTGAGGACAACGGGGTGCATTTAAAATTTAAAAACCTGCTTTATTGAAAAAGCAGTTACAGACAGTGGGCAGCGGACCCCCGCAGGCCACCATCCCTGCAAGAGCTGGCGATTCACAATGGGTCGCAAATTGCGACTTGCCTCATGAATATTGATGAGGCAGGTAATTTGGGACCCAATTAGGAATTGCAAACAGTGTCTGAGACACTGTTGTACATTCCATTTTGCAAGGCGCAAATTGCAAGCTGAAAGACATTGCAATGTGCGACTTTCAAAATGGAATGTCGTACATCTGTCTCTAAGTCTGTCCAATTTAAAACTCCCATTACAAGCATGCAAACCATGTGATAAAGTGAGAGACAGTAATTGTGTGGTGGAAACATACCAAGAACATTATGTTTCTGATTTCAACTTTAGAATGCCCCAGGCTTCATCTTCTATGTCTATGATGGAAGGGATGCCATCTAATGGTTCAAATGTAACATTAAAGTCTCCTGCAATCAGAAGAGGTGACTTGTCTAGCCTGCTTTCAAGTTGGTGCGTAAGTATTTTTAACGTGGGAGATTCGGTGTTTTTATATGTGGTACGGATGTACTCATTATATAAAGTTACCCTCCAGCCATTACTGCCATTCAGCTGCAACCCAATGATGTCTAGGATGTCAATTTTCAGCTTTTTCATAGCTACATTAAGAGAATTTCTAACCCAAATAAACAACCCCCCAGCCTGACGACCAGCTCTAGATGGAATTTCCTCGATGCTATAGTTTGAGAAACCTGTTCTAAACATCGATTCCAACGCCCATGTTTCCTGCATAAGTGAAATCGAATCGTTCAATAAAAGTTGCCCACTATGGCAGTGTAATTTTCCCTCTTAGACCTGCTACGTTCCAAGATAAAATCTGGATAGGGGAAAACTCCCTTTTCTGGCGGGTGGGAGGTCAAAAGAAGGGAGTGGACAATGTGCTGGTGGTTCTGGCATGCGGTTGGGTTGGTCGTCAATTACTAACAAAATGGGAAGACTGGAAGCACCAGTGTGTATATATTCGGTACTGTTGGTGATCAGGTAATCAATCTCTGCTAGGGGGGTGTAATCCAACCTTTTAGAATCAATTGGTTAATGAGACGAGTTTCTTTTTACAAAACTCGTAAAACTGTAAAGATTAGGGGCCCGATGTAGGTCACCAAATACCGGTCAGTAATGGCCGAATTCGGCCGTTATCGACCGGTATTTGGTGATTGAGATGTAGGGGCCATTATTTTACAGAATCGGTAAATTTACCAAATCGGGAAAATTTACCGATTCTGTAAAATACTGAATCGGTAATTTTACCGATTCTGTAAATTCCAGATGTTGGTAGCACTGTTTACAGTGCTACAGGCCTTCAGAATTCAGTATTTTATCACCCAATACAATTGGGTGGTAAAATACTGAATTCAGATGTACATGCACATCTGTGCATGTACACCTGTGCCATGTGACACACAGACATGCCCTTAGGGCATGTATGTGTGCCACATGGCACACAAGCCTGGAATTGGGGTGCTACAGGGTGTCAAAGTGACACCCCGTTCACCCTTGCAGGATTCGGTATTTACCGATTCGGTAAATACCGAATCGGTATTTCCCATTGATTCCTATGGGCTTCAAGGCCCATAGGAATCAATAGGAAATACCGATTCGATATTTACCGAATCGGTAAATACCGAATCTTACAGATTCGGTAATTCTAAAATAAGAATTACCTACATCTGCCCCCTTTACCTACTCTTAAATACCGAATCGGTATGATTCGGTATTTAAGAGTAGGTAAATAGGAATTACCTACATCGGGCCCTAAAAGTGGAGGATAACGCTGGAATACTAGGCGTACATAAGTTCCGGGAGTATAAGTCAGCAGGGATCTTGGGCTACTTTTGAATTGGATGTTGGAGCCTGGAGGTGGAATAGTGAGCGCATCCAAAGCCAGTAAGCCATCCACTAAGCGGGTATCTCTCAGGATTAATTTAACAGTGTCATAGTCAGTGTTACTTTTAGTCAAGTGCCGTGCATAAATAATATCTGAGTGAGTTCAAGAAAAACAATGATGCCAAAAGTGTCCAGTGATTCACCTTATTTACTAACTAGCAGCCTGTCCCGACGTTGTCCGGGGCTGAAATAGAATGCGTGCAAAGGGTTTTAATAGTCAAGCAAATTTATTGTAAGATCTCGTGAGGTTAGCAGCATTAGGTAAGTATCCCAAAAGGTAAGATTATTTAGGAGCGTCATTTATCATTGAGCTTACCTGTCGTTATGTACCTGTTTATTGAAGTTGGTCATAGAGGGTAACATTAGTTGGAAAGTTCTGTGCAATATGGCCGTGCGCGCCCCGTAAATGCGGCGGACATTCAGGTTTTGCCACGCCCCTCTGAGAACGGCCAGGCCCACAATGGAGTAATTTGAAGGTTTTTGTTTACAATGCCGTTTTCGCTTTTACCAGTAATGACGGAGATGGTGCACCCCACGCCCGTGAATGCCGCGTCTATTGGTGTTTGCTGTTTGTCCACGCCCCTCTCACAAGGCCCACGCCCACAAGGGAGTCCTGTGAAGATTTGTTTGCCGCGCCCATCGCTGACAGCACAACGCCCACGCCCACAAGGGACTACTTTACCCCTAAGGTTCTTTTACCTTTGTAATGTATATGGTGGCCACTTGTATAGTCTATGTCCATCTCCTGCAACTGTACTTTCCAATGCTGTATTGGGTGTTGTGATTGGTGCTGTACTTCTTGAGCTTACCCACCTCAAAGGTTTGGGCTCTCTCTTTATAATAGTAGTATGGATTACTCTGAGTTTTCCCTTTGCCCCTCCCATAGCTTTGGAATGTTAATCATGAAAATGGAGGATTTCCTGGAGCTGGTGATGGGAGAACAGCGTTTTTAAACTGACCAGGGGGTAAAGGTTATAGTTTGCTTGGGCTAACTCTGCTGCTATGCTGCCTGTTCAATTTAGTAGTCCCGTTGCTATGCCAAATGGGATTTGAGGAGGCTCTGAAAAACTGGGGTTAACTGCAATAGCTTTATTAACTTCCTGGCAGTTGGTGGTTGTCAAGTTCTTCTTTGCATGAACACCTACTGACCCCAAGTGATTACCATTAATACCATTAACCCCCCTCAGTTGGGAGGAAACAGAACACGCTTCTATTCCCAGTACCCCAAGCTACCCGAAGAGATACCAGCATAATTAGTTGAAATTGAGAGGCAGTCAGAAGGTTCCCATGGCAAACAGAATGGTCATTCGTTTCAGAGATCACAAGTTTCTCTGTTAAACTTTTATTAGGTTCCAGGAAATCTGTTAGCCTTGAGTTTAACCTAGAAACAGCTTCTTTCATCTCATTGAGGTCACTTCTCAAATTAGAGTGACACCCCAAAATCAGTCCAAGGAGACTTGTTTCTGGTCAGGGAAGCCCTGGAAGGTAGTTCGGGCTTGATTGTTCCCATGAGGGGCAGGGTCAAGACTGATTTGCAAATGGCTGGGTCCATACTGGGGTGGCATAGTGAGCAAAAGAACGATGGATTAAACCCAGGTCTCTTGACTGGCGGTGAGAGATTAAAATGTTTCAACACTCCATCCATCACCTTGTTGTGTTTGTTATATTTGCCCTAAGTGGCCAAGGGTATGCCCAGACGTGGGTCCCTTGCTTGCTGCACCACTTGGTTCAAGCTAGCCTGGCTAATGAGGATTGATACCCTGAACCGGTCCCAGGATGCTTGTTTCCGGTCCAGTGAGGACCTGGCCTAGCAGTTCGGGCTGGACTGTTCCAGTGAGGTGCAGGGTCAAGATTGATTTGTATATGGCTGGGTCCCAACTGGGGTGGCATAGTGATCAAAAGGACGATGGAAACCAAGATCTTTTGACTGGGGGTGAAGGGTTGAAAAGTTTCAGCACTCCGTCCATCACCTTGTTGTGTTTGCTTAAATCATGTGGGCGTTGGGCACATACTCAGGAGTGGGATTCTGATTCCTTTCCTCATCTAAGTTTTCAAAAGGGGAATTGTGATTGGAGCAAATTCCTGGGGACATGCTAATAAACTGGCCATTTGTGGGAGCTTCGAGTTGGAGCAATCCGTTAGTTATCTGGGCTCTTTGTGTTGTAACGGAACAGGAAGCTCTTTTCACTTCTAGGTTTTCTAAATAATCCAAAGAGGGAATATTTATACTGGTGCAATTAACATTTGGTGTCCCTTTACATAATTGTGTCAGTTTAGTCTTAGAAATCCATTCCAAAGGCTGTTTCCTCCCATTATTAAAAATGTCCTCCACTTCCATGATAAGTTTGTCAATGTTCTGCAAACTACAGTTTTCTGCTGCATGCCTCCTAGCAGACTTTGGCTCCTTACCAACTTTTGATAAGTGGTCGGCCACCATTCTTTTACCCATAATTAAAGCCCGTCTTAGATTGATATAGGATTGATAGACACTGTTTGTTACACGGGCATGGCCCGCACACTTTCCGTGCATCAGTAATTAATGAATCGCTTTGTAGTGCAGAGGGGGTCTTAACTTAACTTGGTCTTAACTAAAGCAGATATTATTTTATTAACCGAAACCTGGCTTTCACAGGAGTCCGCGCCCTATATCCTGGCAGCCGTCCCAAACAACTACTATATCCTTCGGGCCAACCGCCCGGTTGGGAAAATAGGGGGAGGAGTAGCCACCCTAATCCGCCAGGAACTGAAATTCACCACACTCACTACGCTAGAAATCACCTTGGTAGACAATCTAGTAATTAAACTTGACTCTGCTTTGGTACCCTTAATTTGTGTACTGCTATATAGACCCCCTCAGAACATGCCCCTTTTCCCACAAATATTAGGCAAGCAGGTGGCCCATCTAATAATTAACCATGCTAAAACTTTGCTGATCAGTGATTTTAATTATTGGGCCAATGACGTGACTGGTGGACCACATTCTGCAGAAAATAACAGATATACTTAGTGGGTTAAACTGCACTCAACATGTGACATCCTCTACACACATCAAAGGAAACACACTGGATCAAGTTTGGACATCTAATCTCATGGTGTCTGCATTGTCAGTGTCCCCCTGCACATGGGCTGATCACTTTCTAATAAAGATCGTACTTAACAATATAACTATAGTCAGACCCCCAGTTAAGGGAGGGCTTAGGGCAAGGAAATGGGACAGCATTGACATCAATGCCTTCTGCAGCTCACTGACAAACACAGTTCCCACAAATCAGCCATCAGTTAACCTAAGCGAGGAAAACATCACAACTTGGTTAACAGCCGCTAGTAATAAACATGCCCCCTTCAGGATAATAAAAACAGCCAGCCGTTACGAGGCCCAGAGATGGTTCTCAGAAGATTCAAAAACTCAAAAACTAGCCCTGCTCAATTTTAAAACCAATTGGTGTCCGATTAACCTGTTTTTAACGATTGCTTGCTGGCCCTTTATTAAAATTAGTTTTGGGAACATCGTGCCATCTTTTAAAATCACCACTCACAATCCTGGGCACCACTTTACAGTCCAAAAAACCCTACTCCGCTGTAAATCCGGCGTTGTAGCACACCGGGGAGACACTCGGTTTTCACGATGGGAACCCGATGATGAAGCATGTCACCAACTAGGTTGGTGAGTGAGGGTTCTTTTAAAAAACAGAGTTTTTTCCATCAACTACACACACCTATTTTGGTTTCAGACACTAGTTATTTAACTTGTTTTGCATCGCTAGTCACTCTTTGGTTGGTTAATAGTACAATGTATTGGAATCTCACTAGGCGAACTACCTCTGCTCATTCATTGAACAGTCCCAATTCCTTGATCCCCACCAAGCAGGTTTCCATCCCTCCCACTCAACTGAGGCAGTAATACTGACTGTGCTTGATGAACTAAGGAAGGAAGCTGGCAACTCTCAAGCCCTGGTGCTTTTAGACCTATTCGCGACATTTGACACGGTCGGCCATGGAATTCTGGTGGGTCGTGTCAGGGACCCAGGACTTCAGGGCTCAGCTCTCAGCTGGATTACGTCCTTCTTGGAGGACCGATCCCACTCTGTTCGCCTCTCCCACTTTACTGCGCCTAATGTGATATCAATGTGTGGAGTGCCACAGGGATCTTCATTATCCCTGCATCTGATTAATCTGTACCTGTTCCCTCTGATCCTGTCCTTAAGAGAAAGAAATGAGAGCACATTAAATTATGCAGATGACCTGCAACTAATGTTTACCATCAACAACACTCCCGATTCCATTTCTGATTTCCAGTTCACCATGCTGTAAATCCGTAACTGGATGAACAGTAATCATTTAAAGTTAAACCCGGATAAAACCGAACTGATCCTGATAGGCGATGCTCGGAAACCTTGGAGCTCACACTTTTGGCCAAATGAGCTGGGTTCTCCCCCAACTCTATCTTCCTCAGCCGAGACCCTCAGGGTTACAATCAACTGTGACCTGTCTGAGGTGGAGCGGAAGGGCGTTCCAGGCTCTGGCCGCGAGGAAGGAGAAGGAGCGGCTTCCCGATCTGGTCTTTCTGGTGCGGGGGACCAGGCAGTGTCTTGGCAGGTTGAGGACCAGTGTTGAGGCAGCGTTCTGGATGTTCTGTAGCTTGCGGTGAGGTTTTTGTTTATTCCGGTGTAGAGTGCTTTGCCGTAGTCGAGTCTGCTGGTGACGAGGGCGTGAGTGGCGGTCTTTCTGTGTTCAAGGGGGATCCATTTGAAGGTCTTGCGTAGGAGGCAGAGTGTGTGGAAGCAGGAGGACCAGACGGAGTTGATCTGGCGGTCCATTTTGGGCTCAGAGTCCAGGATGATTCCCAGGTTGCGTGCATGGTCCGTGGGGTGGGCGAGCTTCCGAGGGCTGGGGGTCACCAGGTGTCGTTCCAGGCATTGGGGTTTGGGTCCATGATGAGTACTTCTGTTTTGTTGGTGTTTAGTTGTAGGCAGCTGTTTTTCATCCATTTGCAACAGCTTCCATGGCTTCTCAGAAGTTGTGTCTGGCGGTGTTGGGTTTGTTGGATAGGGAGAAGATGAGTTGGGTGTCGTCAGCATATGATGTTGAGTCCGTAGGTTCTTACGATGGAGGCGAGCAGAGCCATGTAGACGTTGAAGAACGTCGGGCTGAGTGAGGACCCTGGGGATCTCCGCAGGTGGTTGGAGTAGGGTCCGAGAGGAAAGGGGGGAGTCTGACCCGCTGCGTTCTGCCAGATAGGAAGGAGTGTATCCAGTCGAGGGCCTTGTCCTGGATCCCTGCATTGTGGAGTCTGCGTATTAGGGTGTGGTGAGAGCTACATTGGCTTCCCATAACACAAAGCTGCACTTTCAAAATCGGGTATCTCATTTTTAAATCTTTGCACGGCTCCTGCCCGAAATTTGTCTCCAATCTTATTCTGAGACATAAACCTACCCGCAATTTGCATCCTGCTGATATCAACCTCCTGGTCACACCATCCTACAAACTGAAGAGACTAGGCGGCAGCAGATTTGCGGCATTGGCCCTCCATTTCTGCAAATCCCTCCCCCTTGACATCAGAGTGTACAGACCTTCCGACATTCAGTAGACTCATTAAGACATGGCTGTTTATTCAGGCACACAAATAACTCACCAGGACCCAGGCTACTGCTATATTTAGCACCAAGAAACCGACCAGTGTACGTGTGCTCTACAAATAATTTTAACATAACATAACAGGGGGTCAGGCTCCTCCTCCCCTCTCCTGGAACCTCATGTTAGTGCTGCTCTGGTGCGATGAAGCTTCAGGCTGGAAGTCCACTCAGTCCGTGACAGCGTCCTGCCCAGGGAGAATAGACAGAGCCGTTTGTAGTGCAGAGAGGGTCAGGCTCCTCTTTCCCTCTCCTGGAGCCTCACGTTGGTGCTGCTGTGTTGCAAGGAAGTATGGGGCTCGAACTGCCCCCAGTCCAATTCAGCTTACTACTGTTAAGATCTTTATTTTCAGTGGAAGGAGATTTTTTTAAGCCAACTTTCATATAGTGATTTCCCTTCAAAATCCTCAGCTGGTCTTGCAATCTCTTATGAAATCATACACCAGTCTGTTTAGTAGTGGTGTACAGCCAACTGGTAAGGTGTAGTTGTCTTATAATCCATACTTAAAGGTGTATTCAGTTTGAACCCTGAAATAAAGATTTCAATGTAAGATCCATAGCACACCGCCAAGAAGTCAAATCCTAATATACAATTCTTCATATCACGGCGGTACACTTAATCTCTATGCCACATCAGGTTAGTGCCCTTGGGTGTAATCCTTCTAATAATATAACAGCTAAATCTCCTATGATGCATACTTCTGATAAATAGTGGTTAAAAAAACACTGATTTCTTGTATGTTAGAGAGTTTTGGAAGCCTTGGAAGAGTGCGAACATAATCTCCAGTTAGACGTATTTCAGGATAAAAGATAAACAAATAATTTCATAGAGGAATTTTGAATGACCTAAGAAAAGGATACAATAGTGTAAGGAATAAGCAAAGAAAAACCAAGAGAAGGACATTTTACAAAAACGTATACACAGCTTAATAATAAAATGAAACATTCCACAAGGCACATGCAGGAAGGAGCTAACCGACGATACACCGCAAACATCATGAAGGTTATTTTAGATAGAAGACTCATTTTTAGTTTATCTGAAAATCCTGTTATTGTGCTAAAATATTATATAGGTGTTTTGATAGGGTTCAGATGTCTAAGTCACTCCGACAGGATGATATGTGGCTATAAGAAGCTGCCCGTGGTGAACATTTTTGTAATTCATCACCCCAAAGAAAGGACTGTACATCTAATAGCCTCTGGATTTACATTAGAATTGTAGAAATGGGGAGAGAGAGAAAAGAATCAACATTGTCATTGTTTCCTTTTTCTCCATTTTTTATTAGCTTCTCTTCCTGCTATTTGTCATTCTCTGCTGCCTTATGTTTATCATTTCCACCTTCGATATTCCACTGAATAGACCATCTTAGTACTGGGAGAATAGTGCGTTGAAATAAACCATCATTCTGTAGTAGGGGATCTCTGTGTATAGTCATAATCTAGTGAATAGTCCCGCCCATGTGCGTGGACCCCGGCAATCAAAAATAATCTCTTAAGTTGTCAAAAGAATGCAGGAACTGCAAAGACACTTAAGAGAGAATTAAAGACAAATAATGCAGCCTATATCCACAGGCTACACTGTCCAGTACTTCAACTAGAAATTCCACCAAAATTCACCACACACAGCCCAGCCTGCTAGTTTCTACCATAGAGAAACCTGCCTCCCCAGTCAAAGACTCAGGAATGATAGAGAGGAAGGTAGGGACAGACAAGCCCCATAGGCTGCCATTATGTGGCTTAAACAGGATACTGTGCCTTTAAGAGAACCTTCTAGACTTCTCCCAGTATCCCAGAATGCATAGCAGGTCCAACTTACTTTCAGTTCTTTTTTCCGGCTCCTGCTTACAGGACCCTGGCATTGAGCTCTCCCTTTTTCAAGGGTTTATTGAATTCGTTTTTGCACTTTTGTCTTTTAAAAGTGTTACAGTTTATTTCTTGGTGCTCTCCTCTCCCTTTTGTGCTGTTTTTTAGGTGTTTTGGGGCTCCAAAATGCCTGGCCTTTTTGTGAAGTGCCCAGCATGTGAGAGGAAGAAGGCCAAAAGCGACCCCCATGATGTCTGCATCGTGTGCCTTCCGGAGAATCATGGCCCTGAGGAGTGTGCTATCTGCCAGCAGCTTTCTGCTAGGACCCTCAGGGACAGATTGAAGATCAGGCTGGCTGGCCTGGAGGATAGGCGTCAACGTGCTGCAGGTGGGTCTGGGCAGCCTGGGAAGGATCCCTCTGCCTCTGCTGAGGCCCCTGGGGGGCTCCCCGGGGGCAGGAAGTCCAGCCAACGGTCCCATTCTCCGTCGACGTCGAAGGCTTCGACGACGGCGTCGAGAGGGATGACGACGGCGTGCTCCCCGTCTCCCCGGGGCTCCGGGTCGAGACGGCGTGGCGGATCGTCGGCGAAGGAGAGGCCGACGTCGAGGCCGCCGTCGACGTCATCGTCTTCGTCGACGTCGACGTCTTCATACCGACGCCGAAGGCGCAGGGACGTGTTTCGGCGCTCGCCGTCAAAGCGGCACCGACGCTCGCCGTCGAGGCGACACCGTCGGTCGTCGTCGAGGCGACACCGCCGATCGACGTCGAGGGGCTCCTCGACGTCGGGGACAACAAGGCGACGTCGACGATCGACGCCGAGGGCGGACCGCCCGACGTCGAGAGGGCGGCGTGAGAGATCGCGCAAGAGGAGATCGACGCCGAGGAGTCGACGTTCGACGCCGAGGATGAGAGGGTCGACGTCGAGGGGACGACGTTCGACGCCGGAGTCCAGGAAGCGCCGTTCGACGCCGGAGAAGCGTCATTCTGCGTCCAGCAGACAGCGGTCAGCGCCGAGGAGTAGATCTCCTTCTCCCAAACGGCGCAGAGGGGGCTCTAGCCCCAGGAGTCACGCCACTTCCGGTGGTCGCAAGAGGAAGAGGTCGCCTGCGGATGGGGATGGCTCTCCGCAACCGTCCCCTAAAGGGTCACCGGGCTCGGTGTACTCGGAAGTGTACACTCCATCTCGACCCAGGACTCCTACTCCTCCACCCGTACCGAAGGAGGACCCTCCGCCCATACCACCACTTCCTAAGGGGGATTCTGATCCACCTCCGGTCCCACCGCATGGGCCCGCCCCGCAGCCGGTGGTTCCTCCGCCGAGGTCCACTTCGCTGCCGTCGCTGCCTGTTCCTCCCAAGGGGACCCCGAATCCGAAGCCCCGGGAGGCTCCGAAGAGTCCCCGTGAGAAGCCACGGAAGACCCCTCCTCGCAAACCGAAGGAGCACCCTAGAGCTGGCAGGTCTCGTTCTCGCTCTAGGCGCAGGTCTCCCACGAGGTCGAGACACCGCCATAGGAGGCGCGAATCTCGCTCTCGCACGAGATCTTCTGGGACCAGGGACTATTCACCTACGCTGTCGGGGTCGCCGGACACCAGAGTGTCCCCGATAGACGACCTGGTTGCCTTTCAAGACGTCCTGTTGTGGGGCGCGGCGAAGCTAGGCATTACACTGACGGTGCCTACTCCGAAGACGTCCGTCATTTTCGAGACTCTGCATCAGAGGCACATGTCTCGTCCCCTCCTGCCCCTGGTACCGGGCTTGGAAGAACCGGCTATGGCGCTGTTTCTCACCCCGGCTGTGACGAGAGCGGCCCCTTCCAGGCTACTAAAGAAATACCGGGCTCCCGAATCGGATCCGGCCTTCTTGAGAGCGGAGCCTCCGCCTGACTCCGTCATCGTCACGGCGGCCCGCAAGCAGCACGCCACCACTCCGACCTCCACGGTCCCCCCGGACAAGGAATCTAGGTGGATGGACTCGGCGGGACGAAGGATCTGTGGGACTTCCGCGACATCCATGAAAGCGGCGAGTGCAACGGCTCTGTTGGGGCGTTACGACCGCGCCCTCTGGGACTCCCTCGAGCGCTTTGCGGAGCATTTGCCTCGGGAGCAGCGTGAAGACTTCATGGAGGTCCTGAGTGAGGGTATGCTGGTGGCCAACCAGATAATCAGTGCGGCTGCGGACTCCTCCCTGTTGGCTGCTCACGGGTTCTGCCACGGGATCAACCAACGGCGCCACGCATGGCTCCGGCTGACGTCCCTGAAACCGGACGCGCAGCAGAGGGTGGCCAATCTGCCGTTTTCCGGGGAGACCCTCTTCGGGAAGCACGCTGATGATGAAATGGCCCGCATGAAGGCGGAGGCCGAAACGCTGACGGCTGTGGGCTTGGAAAAACCCAAGGAGACCAAGAAGCAGTACCGCCCTTTCCAACGGCGGTTCGGAGGTCAAGGCCGAGGACGGGGACAGGCTTCGGGACACTCACAACAGCAGCAGCAGCAGTTCCGTAAGCCGTTTCAGAAGCGGCAGAGGGGCAGAGGAGGCCAGCAGTCGGCTCCGGCGCCCAAGGGCCAGGCGGGGTCTAGGCCCTAGGAACTTACTTCCCCCGGATCCGTTACCCACTCCGGTAGGGGGAAGCATCCGACTTTTTCTGGCAGAGTGGAGAAAAATTACTCAGGACAAGTGGGTGCTGAATATTGTTTGCAATGGATACAGTCTTCGGTTCACCAGCCCTCCTCCGGCGATTCCCCCGGTCAGCTCGCAGTTTCAGCTGCGCGAGCTTCAGGCGGAAGCGGATATCCTGTTAAGGAAAAGGGCGATAGAAGACGTACCTCTGTCTCAGAGAGGAAGAGGTCTGTACTCCCGGTTCTTTCTGGTTCGCAAGAAGGACAAGAACGAGTTCAGGCCCATTCTGGATTTGCGACAGGCAAACAAGTGGATTCGCAGAGAAAAGTTCCGCATGCTGTCGTTGCACCAGATCTACCCTCAGTTGCAACAGGGGGACTGGCTGTGCGCGATAGACCTACAGGATGCTTACTTCCATGTGCCCATTGCTCACAAACACAGGAAGTTCCTGCGGTTCCAAGTCGGCACCAATCACTATCAATACACAGTACTCCCATTCGGGCTGAAGTCTGCGCCAAGGACATTCTCGAAGTGCATGGCGGTGGTAGCGGCACACCTGAGGAAGAACAAGGTGTTCGTCTACCCTTACTTGGACGATTGGCTGATCAAGGCATCCTCCTTCTCGGAAGCGCGAGCACACTTCCAGAAGACGTGCGTTCTCTTGAACAAGCTGGGGTTGCACATCAACATGGCCAAGTCTGTTCCGACTCCGGTCCAATGCATACAGTACTTGGGAGCCTCCATCAATACGCTGTCAGCAAGCGTGTCTCCTTCGGAAGAGCGACGATTATCACTCCTTCGGAAGGCTCAGGCTCTTATGACGACTCCATCTACAACAGTGAGGACGGTGTCTTCTCTACTGGGATCGATGGCCTCTTGTATCTTCCTGACGCCACACGCACGGCTGCACATGAGACCGTTGCAGGAGTGCTTGGAGGACCAGTGGGATCAGAGGAAAGGATCTTGGGACGACGAGATTCGCCTATCGCTGCATGCTCTTCAGTCCCTGAAGTGGTGGTGTTCGGCGGAGAATCTCCTCAGAGGGGTTCCCTTTCACAAGGACATTCCCACGCAGACGGTCGTGACGGATGCGTCTCTTCTGGGATGGGGAGCGCACTCCGGGACTCTGCAGATTCAAGGCACGTGGTCACCGATGGAGGCCACGTATCACATCAATTTCCTGGAACTCAGAGCTGTTCACTTGGCGCTGAAGGCCTTTCTTCCGTCCTTCCGGACCAACTCTCTGCTTGTACAGACGGACAATACCACCACGATGTATTACCTCAACAAGCAGGGGAGGTCGAGATCGCGCACCCTGTCACAAGAGGCGCAGACGATCTGGCACTGGCTCCTGGCCAGAGGACTGACGATAACGGCCACCCATCTACCAGGTGTGCAGAATGTTCAGGCAGACGCACTGAGCAGACTGCTTCAGGAAAACCACGAATGGGTCATAAACGACGAAGTACTAGGAGAAGTCTTCGCAAGGTGGGGAACTCCAGACGTAGATTTGTTCGCCACCGCCGAAAACAGCAAGTGCAGAGACTTCGCCTCCAGGTACTTCCAGCAAGGGACGCTGGGGAATGCGCTATGGATCGACTGGACGAACAACTTTCTGTACGCCTTTCCTCCCATTCCCCTGATTCCGGCGGTGCTCATCAAGCTGGCCCGGTCCAGGGCTCGGATGATACTCATCGCCCCGGAGTGGCCCAGGCAGTGGTGGTTCACGGACCTGCTTCACCGGTCTCTCCTTCCTCACATTCGGTTGCCGTGCAGGCCGGACCTTCTCACGAAGTTCGGGGGACGGATGTTACACCCCAACCTATCGTCTTTGAGTTTGGCGGCATGGCTCCTGAGATAGTGCAGTATGGCCATCTTAATCTGCCCGATGATTGCATGGACATTCTGAAGGAGTCCAAGAGACCTTCCACTAGGACTTCATATGCTTACAAGTGGAAGAGGTTTTGTATCTGGTGCCAGTCTAAGAACCATGATCCTACGACCTGTAAGGAAGATGTCATCCTTCCTTACCTTTTACATTTGGCGCAGTCTGGCCTTAATGTGCATTCCATTAAGGTTCATCTGGCTGCATTGACTGCCTACAGGAAATGCCCTTCACAGACTTCCTTTTTCCAGATCCCCGTGATCAAAGATTTTCTGGAAGGATTGAAGAAAGTATTCCCTCCTGTCAGGCTTCCCTCGCCTTCATGGGAATTGAATGTGGTGCTGTCCAGGTTGATGAAGGAACCTTTTGAACCTATTCATAAGGCTTCGTTGCAGCACCTGTCCTGGAAGGCGGCGTTCCTCGTGGCCATTACATCGGCCCGCAGGGTGAGTGAAATTCAGGCGTTGTGTTGTAATGAACCTTATACTGTATTTCATGCTGCTAAGGTTGTTATGCGTACTCACCCTAAATTTCTTCCCAAGGTTATTTCTGACTTTCATGTCAACCAGACTATAACTTTACCTACGTTCTTTCAGAACCCTTCGTCCCCAGCGGAGAGGTCTCTCCATTCTCTGGATGTTAGGAGGGTGTTGAAATTTTATCTGGATAAAACCAAAGATATTCGTAGGTCTGACCAGTTGTTTATCAATTATGGATCGGTCAGGACAGGTCTTGCGACCTCTAAGCAGTCCATCTCTAGGTGGATTGTGTCCTGCATACAATTGTGTTATCAGAAGGCTAATAAGACCTTAGGAGGTAAGCCTAAGGCTCATTCCACCAGGGGCAAAGCTGCCACGACGGCTCTGCTCCGTAACGTGCCGATTGCTGAAATCTGCAAGGCAGCCACTTGGAAGTCGGTTCATACCTTTGCTAAGCATTACTGCCTGGACACTGACGCCAGGGCAGACGCTCAGGTTGGACAGGCTTCACTGCGGAATTTGTTCGCACAATAGTGGCATTCTGTATTTACTCTCCACCGCCGCTTAGTTGGGGGATGGGCTTGCCATTCTATTCACTAGATTATGACTATACACAGAGATCCCCTACTACAGAAGGAGTAGTTTCTGTCCTGTAACTCCAGTTCTGTAGTAGGGGTATCTCTGTTATAGTCATAAGCGCCCTCCCTCCTCCCCGGTGGAGAATTCTTCATGTAAACAATGCTGCAGGTCTGGCGTTGTATACGCCTTCAAAAAGAACTGAAAGTAAGTTGGACCTGCTATGCATTCTGGGATACTGGGAGAAGTCTAGAAGGTTCTCTTAAAGGCACAGTATCCTGTTTAAGCCACATAATGGCAGCCTATGGGGCTTGTCTGTCCCTACCTTCCTCTCTATCATTCCTGAGTCTTTGACTGGGGAGGCAGGTTTCTCTATGGTAGAAACTAGCAGGCTGGGCTGTGTGTGGTGAATTTTGGTGGAATTTCTAGTTGAAGTACTGGACAGTGTAGCCTGTGGATATAGGCTGCATTATTTGTCTTTAATTCTCTCTTAAGTGTCTTTGCAGTTCCTGCATTCTTTTGACAACTTAAGAGATTATTTTTGATTGCCGGGGTCCACGCACATGGGCGGGACTATTCACTAGATTATGACTATAACAGAGATACCCCTACTACAGAACTGGAGTTACAGGACAGAAACTACTCCTACACTTCTGTGCATTTGGCATCCATGCCCGAGAATTACACCTTTAAGTCCTCAGAAACAAGGATCATTTTAGATTTAGATTTAACATTTGTACCACAAAATCGTATCATTGGTGAAGGCTGTCAACAAGCAACGATGCATGCTCCGGAAGATCTTCCCAGAGTCTTCACACTAGATCGAGCTCAAGAGAGGCCTGGCGATGATGTGCCAGGATTATTATTAGGTGGCCTACAGGGAGTTTTCCTAAGAAGCTCGTGGATACATTGCAGAGGCTTCAAAACCACTCCTCCAGCATGTGATTTGAACCTGCAAAAGCATGATGATGTCAGACTAGACACAATCACCTTCAATTTTGGCTCCCTCTGGACACAATGGTCAAGGTTAAAGCACTATTCTTCATAAACAAGTGCTAACAGAGCAAATACTCTATCTGCCCGCAAAGGCTGGTAACCCTTGACATTCAAGGCAGAAGCTTTCAATCAGTATCTTCAACCTTGATCAGGGAGAGTAAAGGTGAATATTAGAGGGGAAATATGGATATTGAACAGAGGACATGGAGAATTCCAGAGAAGGGGAATTAAGGCTATCAGAGAGAGGAGCAGAGTGAGTATCACAGAAGAATGGTGAATACTAGAGGGAACAGTCAATTTAGAGAGCTAGACCCGGTTAATATCCAAAAGAGATATGACAGACACCAGAGAGCAATGTTGAATATTAGAGAGAACAATTACGGATATCAGGGAGAGGAACTGAGAATATTGGGAGAGGATATTGAGGAATATTAGAGAGGAGAAGTAAATAAAGTATAGAATGGGAGATATCAAAAAGAGGAAAGACAAGTCTTAGGGAGAAGAACTGTGAGTATAAGAAATTTCAGGACGAGCTGTGATGATTATCAGAGAAGAATAATGAATAGCTGGTAGTTGAATGATTGAGAGCATGGAGAGATGAATGATGACTATTAGAGAGGATCGGTGAATAGCAGAGACCTCCTATTACATTACAGAAGTCATAATAATAAGGCAAAGACATAAATCCCCTCAAATAATACTGTCAATTTGCAAGCATTTTATCACTCTATTGGTGATCAATCAAATCATGAAACTCCACTTGCTGATTACATAAATAGGTTGGCACCTGCAAAGATTCCTATTTTTTGTCAATTACTTATAGCTTCCTACATGAAAACATTTCAATATTCTATATATTCTATATTACATATAAGAAACATTTAACGTTGCAGTTACCTCCGATTCGGATGTCTCGGGTTGCTCGCTGGGCTTCTGAGCTGCCTTTGCTTGCAGTACCTTCCTTGGAGCATCGTATTTCTTAGCGAACGTCAGGATGCTGCCCGCCGCATGGGGCAGATTCCGCAGGCGGGGATACAGTGTACAGACCTTAGAGGGGGTTAAGCGAAGAGTTGACTCCATAGCCAGAGAGAATCTTCTTGAAGTAGGCACCAGAAGAAGAGTAGAAGAAGACAAAATCAGCAATTTTAGAATGATCACTACCTTCTCGAAAGATGCCACTAAGCTTAGAACCATGTTCGACAGACACTGGAAACTTTTACAAATGGATCCAGTTATCGGAATGGACATTCCGAAGAGACCCCTGATAACTTTTCGTAAGGCCAGGTCCCTCTGAGATAGCCTCACTAATAGCTATACCCAAAAGGTTATTTTGAAGAGCTTTGAAAAGGATCTAAAGGGATTCCACCCCTGTAAAAAATGTAAAGCCTGTGCTGGAAGTAAAAAGTCTCCACATTCCAAATACCTGGAATGAGGCAGCCTAGAGCGATAAATACATTTTTGACCTGCTCCACACCGTACACAGTGTACTGCTTGCAATGCCCGTGCGGACTGAAATATGTAGGATGCACGATCCACCAAGCAAAAATTTGGATTTTAGAACATGCCAGGGCCATAAACAATGGAGACCTGACATACCCAGTGGCTCGCCATTTTAAAGAATTTCATAATGGGGATAGGACCCTTTTGACATATTTTTGCTTAGACCATGTACCGCAGAACCCTAGGGGGTGAGATATATTGATGACCCTTAGGAGACTTGAGTCTAGGTATATTATTGATCTCAACACTAAAACACCTGGAGGCTTGAATTCGCATGAGGAACTGGCAGTACATTTAGGGGATAATTGATGGAGTTTGAACTGAAAAGAAACATTGTAACTGGATCTGATGTATGATTACACCCTTTGGGTTTTTATCTTTTATTGTAGGTGGTTGATTATGATTATGGACATTGTGGACATCATAGTGCTATAGCTCATCTATGAGCAAAATTGTAACATGAATAATAGTGAAGTTTACTAGCCCATCTAAGAGCGATATGAACGTAACTTAGTAACAAACGTGATATGGTTAGCTCATCTATGGGCACTATGAAACTATAATATGTGGTTACATGCAATAACACTGACGCATTTTGTATTTTATTCTGAATGCAAATGTTAAAATATGTTACACCACTCTAAGATGGCGACTAAGATTTTGCGCTGTTGTCCTACGATTATGTCCTTCAATGATGTTTGAACATAAAAAACGGCCGTTTCGGCGGCGCCATGTTACCATCGACGAAGGCGAATGCCGAAACGTGTCTGGACACCGTGAGCTGAATAAAATCTTAAAAGCTCGCCACCGTGAGTGCTGGTGTTTGTGGTGCATACTACGAAATTCGGAGCTGGCATGTATATATATATATATATATATATATATATATATATATATATATGTATATGCATGCGTGTATGTATGTATATATATATATATATATATATATATTCACTTAAAAAACCAAACGTTACAGGGATGTTATAGTTAGATGAGCTAACTATAATTTGTGCCCCCGGAATGCACTGCTTATGACCTCACATATTACATCACTCATGAAATGGCCAGTGACATCACTCATGACATCACTCATGGTATCTCAAATGACATCACTGATGACATCATCTGCAGAATCAGAATCTCTGATTCACCAACTCACACCCCATATAACCTTTCATACACCCACTCCAACTTCCACACTACCATTCTCACACCCATTCACACACCTGTACCAGTACTTACACAGCTAGTCACTGATTCATAGATCAAACCATAGGTCATTTACTTTTTAAAAATAGGGAGGGGGCCCAAGTGGCCCCCATCCTGGGGCAATATCGGCCCAGGTTACCCCAGCCCCTGGGCCAGGCCTTTACTTTTTTTATTTAAAAAATTGAGAGGGAGGCCTGAGCCGCACCAAATCGGTATCGGGCCCGGGGACCTCAACCTCCGGGGTCTGGCCTCTTTGATGTGGACCGTGGGGGGAGTCTGAAGGCACCGCGGTCCCTGCCCGCTCCCCACCTCCTGTGGGAGCCGGCATTACTTTGAGAGCCAGGGAGCCTCTCCCTGGGTCCCAAAGCAAAGTGTATGTTTCTGAAACAGACAATGCCCTGCTTTCAAAAAGCGAGGGCATTTTTACTTTTGCTTGTTGAAAGCAGAGAGTTTGCTACGGATTGGCTAGTGCAGTGCTTCCACCAAGCCATGGAAAACTGCCATGTCCCAGGAGTGGGCACCCCGGGACATTGATGGAGCCGGCCCTGGGGTTGGCCGTCCCCAGGGCAATGTACGGCTCCACAAGGAGGCCACGTGACCTTGCTCCAATATTAAGTAATCCCCTGGGAGGTGATGGTCCCCGGGGAAGAGGGGGAGGGCCGACAGGCCCCCCGCAAATATGGTATGTGAGATCCAGGGAGGTGGCGGTCCCGGGGCCAGGGGTCAGAGACAGACCCCCTTCATTATTTCATTGTTTTCCCGGGAGGTGGCGGTCCTCGGTGCAGTGGGAAGAGGGTGTCAGGTGGGCCCCCGCAAATATGTTATTAGGACCCCAGAAAGGTGGCGGTCCCTCTGGCTGGGCTGGTGTCGGACGAGGCCTCCTTGTTTATCCACATGCTCCCTGGATTTGGCCCACCCAGGGGCTTTAGAAAAAAGAATGTCTTTTTTCATTGTGCCACGGATTGGCATACTTCCTGGTTGAAGTGTTGGCAGCCAATCAAATTTTTGTAGGATCCCCGAGTCCACTGCAAGTACTCACCTCCCCAGATATCTATATTTTTTTAAGATAGATATCTGAAAAACTACCAAACAGATTTACACCAAATCACAAAAAGCACGATTTTCTGGACCAACATCTGGCTTTCTGCCAAATTTGGTGTAATTCCATTCAGCAGTTCGGGCTGTAGTCGTGCCCTCATAGACTTAATAAGGGGAAAACGTGTTTTGGGACCCCCCCCCCCATTTTGTAAACTAATTTTATATCTCGTTATTGAGCAGATGCTTGGTATGACATTATATATCAAATGAAAGGTACATGAAAATGCCCTGTGTTATGGCGAGTGCCGCTGACATCATGGAAAAAACTGTAAAATCTATTCAAAGAAATATAGTGTAATTGAGCATCGTTACTCCAGGACCCTTGTAACTGTGTCTAAATTATCCTCCCCTTTAAATTATACCACTCCCAGAGTAGGCATCTGTCACCAAATCTTAGACGGTTAGAGTGTGAGGAATGTATGGATTGATGCATCACTGGTTCACTGTGTGATCTGAGGCGAAGAACGGACGAAGTCATCAAGTGTGATAATAATGTGCTCGTCTGTTTCTCCTGTGTGCGTTTCTTTCTGCCGACAAGCAGCCCTATAACCAAACCAGGCAACGAAATATACAGTTGGTAAATGCCCTTTTCAATCTTCCTGAGTGCTATTAGGGCATGAGTAAAGACAGTGATGCAGTGCGGTATCAAATTAAATATGATCAGTCGCTGATCTTCTTTTGTGATGACAAGTGAAAGTGGTGCTGTCAAAAATCTTAGTGAAAGACACTCGCACATGAAAATCACAGTATTTGATTAAGTCTCTTATCTTTCGGTTATTTTTTCTCACGTCTCTTAGAAAAGATGCTTTCAGAGGGAGGGGTGTGGAAGGTGTATTGCACTCATCCAACTGATTTGGATAAAAATAATTCCTGTTATCCAAGAAGTTACTCATCACGAACAGTTTTTGCTGCTGCTCCCAAGCAGGTCTCATGTACTCCTTTGTTGGCCCCCCAGGTCCCTTCAGAAGACCATGTAACTACCGTTTCTGTTCAGCGTCTGGATAGATCACAAGACCTCCTCTCTTTCCTTCTCCAGCCTTGCTTTTCTGATCGGTGACCCCCATCTCTTCACTACTCTCCAGAGCACCCTCAAAAACCAAGGGCCACTTTCTTGATGTCAGTGACAGTGACATCTGACTACTTGATATCAACTTTGTGGCCTAGACTGGCTACTGTCTCCACCTTTCTAGCAACTCTGGCGCCGCAGCCAGGGCGACTGACGTTGGAATCTGGGGCCCACGGTCAATCCCCGGCACCAGTGGCAGGTCAGCTCGGCACCATGTGACTCTGGGAAATAGCTTGCTTAACATTCCCAATGGCCCCCAGCACCGGGATGCCTCCGGGTAACTGTTTGCGCTTTACAAATACTGGATTTACATTTACATCCATGGGCAGCTACACCAGACTGTCCTCCAACTGAAACCCGCTTAGACCTGCTGCAATTTCAGATCGTGGGAACCCACCCATACGCTCCCCTCTAAGATTGACACTAGAGTTTGTTTATTGCACGTAATCTCTTACCAACCCCATACTTAAACCCACGCCCTATATCATAGAGTCATACTCTCAATCAGAAATGATTTCCTTTATCCAAAAAACGGAAAGGCCAAATTAACCCCAAAAGGATGAGAAAGGAATTAGGTTAAATTCCTTTGGGAACATACCAATGCTTACCTTATTGTGTTGAGAATTACTTAGAGGCTTTGCATCTCCAGAGCGTAGTGAATAGGGAAGAAGTTTTAATTTAGCTCTTGGTTTCTAGCCAGGCATTTCAAGATCTGGAACAATGTTCCCTATTAAATTAGGATGACTTTTAAAGAAAAGCAAAAGGAGCACTTACTGACCAATCACTTAGAAAAATTAACAGCCTCTTTTATAGTAAGGCAGATGGTTCGGCCAGTCATCTAGGTGAGTAGAGGGATGTCCTTCGTTAAGAGGGCAAAATCCGCCAGCTCATCAGAATTTTCAGTTGCGTCCTTAAGAGCACAAATCTACCTTGGAATGTCCGGCTTCAATCAGCCGGATCGTCTAATGTACATTCACTGATGGCCCATATCAGATGGACTGTCAGTCAAAGATTTCCGCCATCAGATCTATGGGAGGCTCCACTGTCAGAGACATACTGTTTCTACTGACTGTCAATAGAGCAGGGTAACTGTAAGTTTGGCAGACGGGACATCCACCACTCTTTGGCATATGTCCCACATCCGCTAAACTCTAAGGGCCAGATGTAGGTCAATCTAATTTACCGACTCATAAATACCGAATCATACCGAATCAGTATTTATGAATCGGTAAATTAGAAGGAGGGAGATGTAGGTAATTTTTTATTTTGAATTACCGAATCTGTAAGATTCAGTATTTACCGAGTCGGTAAATACCGAATCAGTATTCCCCATTGATTCCTATGGGCTTTGGAGCCCATAGGAATCAATGGGAAATACTGATTCGGTATTTACCGAATCGGTAAATACCGAATCCAGCAAGGGTGCAGGGGGTGTCACTTTGACACCCTCTAGCACCCCAAGTGCAGGCTTGTGTGCCATGTGGCACACATACATGCCCTAAAGGCATGTCTATGTGTCACATGGCACAGGTGTGCATGCACAGCATGCACACCTGAATTTGGTATTTTACCACCCAATAGGATTGGGTGGTAAAATACCGACTCTTAAGGGCCTGTGGCACTCTGTGGAGTGCCACCTACATCTTGATTTACCGAATTCGGTAAAATTACCGATTCGGTATTTTACAGAATCGGTAAATTTCCGATTCGGTAAATTTACCGATTCTGTAAAATAATGGCCCCTACATCTCAATCACCAATTACCGGTCGGTAACGGCCGAATTCGGCCGTTACCGACCGGTAATTGGCGACCTACATCTGGCCCTAAATGAGGCTCGAAGTCCTCAAATTCTACATAACTCTCCTCGGTTGACAACCAACATACCCATAAATAGTATCTCATTTGTAAATACTGAGAGCTGTACAACACCTATCAAGGTATTGTGTAGATGTCTAACATCATTCTGGGCGTGATTACGAGCAAAGGTGTTATTTATCGCACCTGCTAAATAGCAATAGCCCGGATATGTTGTTTATCAGGTGCGCTAAATAGAGCCTATTACGAGTTGTCAGGGAATAACATGCGAATGTTGGTGTTAACTTCAAAATCCACATGGTAAGGTAAATACCACACAGATTTCCCCTGTTAAATTTTGGAAGGTGTAACCTGCCGAAATGTAACGAAGTTTGTGGTATTTAACATATTCGATAATTATGAGATATGTTAAATTCCACCGGGCTAATAGTTCCGACCCGTGTGCAAACAGAGGTTTACAGGTGGGCCGGAATACACCTACCTATTTGTAATTAGGCCCTGAGTGTTCTAACCCCACCCCATTTCAATACTGTTTTTATTCCTAACATCTTAACCCCCATCTTTCCGAATATTTTAATACCTTAACTCCACTATAGCTGTTTGTTGACATCCTATTTGCACTACATTTGGTCTTATGTACAGATATCTCATGTATGCCTGTATACTTTACTTTCCATGGACCACCTACCCCCTTTAAAGCACTCTTTTAATGTATTTTGGGATGTTGTCCACGACACGTCATAGAAAGATCATCGAAATAAAAATCATTAAAAATAATCCTATTATGATATTTCAGTGAGTGTCTTCAAACATTCCGTTTTCTTGGTGACTATTAGTTCTCATTGGTAAGAATTGATGCCACCTCTATTCAGGATTGGGGTGCAGCATCACATCTGTGCCTTTCTAATAGAGTTCAGAGCTTATTTTATTAGACTACCAGTTTCTCTGTCGCTGGACTTGGTAAAGGCACCCCCAGGCTGGTGAAAACGCTACGTGGCCATACAGACTGAAGCAGTGTTTTACAGAAATGTTCCTAACATAATCATGAAGTGTGGAGGTGTGGTAAAAGGCTGTAGACATCTTCTGTAGCGGAAGTGTAAAAATATAAAGGGGCAGATTTACAATAACTGGTGCATCCCTCCATACCAGTTATTTTGCGTCACGGTAGACACCTCTTGCGCCACCATGGATGCGCTGCATTTACAATGTGGCGCACCATGGGGCAAGAATAGACAGAGACATGATGCATCTGCTGCTGTAAAGGTGACGCATTGCTGGAGTTGTGTCGTAAGCGCGACGCAGCTCCAGCAAGGCTCGGGGTGCCCCTCTGCCTAACATGCTGCGTCAATCCTTACGCTTGCTTCAAGCAGGCGCAGGGTTTTGGCACAGCATGGCCCTAAAAGTGACTGAGGGAAATCTTGTAGATTTCACTCAGCCACTTTTATGAGGCGTTGTTGCGCCGGAACGCCCCCCCCTGCGCCAGACGCCCACATGTGGCACAGGGCTTTACAACATGACACATCTCCCTAGATGCGTCACGTTGTAAATACCCCCCAGCATGGCGCTGGTTTTGCGCCGCCGCTGCGTCACAAAAGTGATGCAACGGCGGTGCAAATGTGGCGTACGGGCCTTGTAAATCTGCCCCAAAATGCGAATTTGCTTTGCCCTTTGCGTAGGGGGAGGTCACTTTCTGAGAATCTTGCATGAAAACGCTTCAATTAGGGAAAAGGCGCATCTGCACGTGCAGTACTCAGTCCTAAAAGGTTGAAAGGGGATCACATGATTAAGTGTGTAAGCCCTATAGGGCTAAACTGGGACTAAGACAATGGTACCGAAGGCTCTAGTGAAGTGCACCAGCAATTAATCAGATACAGAGTTAAGTAGCAGTGTGGCACAGATTAAAGGGGTGGATAAAGGGGTATGGAACCTCATGTAGAAGGCGGGTCTTCCTCATTAGGACCACTAAGCTCCATTTTGAGACTGTCACTTTAAAGCCCATTAGCAGGCGGGCTGCATCTAACGCCTTCACCAACTGCATTCTTCTAATGTGCTCACCGGCGCATTGGAGGGAATTCAAGCGTGCAAATCCAATGTTAATTAGTGCGATCCAGCAGACTGTGTTGTCAAAGAGGCTGGGCCGTCGAGATAAAAACGCTGGTGTGCACAGAGAAGGGGTCTTCTCTGGATCATGTGCGACGATTCCGCTAATTAGGTCTGACCGGCAAAATGAATGATCAATCATTGCTCGTCAGACTGTGGGCCGTGCAGCAGACTCCCGCCTCCCTTCCAAATCCGAAACTCTTTGGCACATTCAGAAATATTTCAGCCACACTTTTTTTTGTTGTTGTTGCTACTATGGGTGTTTGGTGAAGAGTGGTAGACTGTGTGTGTCTCTCTGCATTTCTAATGCAATCGTTTATTTAGGTCTCACCTACCAGATAGCACAAGCTGTCTGGTTGCGATAGACCTACTGTTGGCTTACCAAGAAAATACCGCGGGTTTACAGCCCATCCATTTCTTACTATTGGTTTGTTTTATTGTCACTCTTGCATGCTTGCATCTTATTCAATTTATGTGCAAAAAAATGGCTTATCGCACAGTAAATTACAGTTACCGTTGTGATGCGTCTCAGTGAAAAACACATAAAAGACAAGAGTGGTTAGCATATAGAGAAAATCTTTCGTATATAATTGTATAAAGCACTCAACTGTAGTCCTTTCTCAATGGCTTTGAGTTTTTTTTTATTGAGGCGGTCAATAAGTGTGTGTGCAGCTTATAATCAGACAATAAGATAGTTTATAATGAATTAATTAATGAGAAAATATTATAAGATAATTCAGATAATTAAAAGTCCCAGTGATAATTGCATCTCCTATGCGGTTCCAATAGTAGTTGCTGCGGCAGCGAAAGGTAATTTATAGAAGCCCATGATAAGGGTATCTGAATTTTTGGATTCATCCGGACAGTGTTTGGTGTGATAGGGAGCTCTATCTTACATAGCATCCTCAATTTACCATGCGGAACCGCATAGGAGATACACTTTTGGTGAGGAGTATTATAATTATCTTCTGTTGCACCATTAACTCGTGTTACAACGGCCTGTCCCATTGATATTCCTAATAAGGGTAATGACAATGGCGATGACAATTTAAAGTGTTTGAACTTCAATTCTGCACTAATTAGTGGATTCATATTTATATAATTGATAATCTAAGGTAAAGGAGCATTCTATTATTCAACTGACCATTTCATTGAAGACTCATTCAAATTTCGGCCCTGAAAAAGTAACCTTTTTGCGAGACACGCGTTGGCTGTTTAATTGTAATGAAATATTACTAACGTACACATTGAAAATCTAGATACATGAACTTTCACATGGAACATATACTGATGAATAAAGGAGCTGAACAGAATTTAAGGACTTAACAATCAATCAATCAGAACATTTGTAAAGTGCACTACTCACCCATGAGTGTCTCAAGGTGCTGGGGGGGAGGAGGGGGGGGGGGGTTGGGATGCTACTACTGCTCGAATAGCCAGGTCTTGAGTAGCCTCCTGAAGGTTAGTAGGTCCTGGGTCTTACATAGGAGGATGGGGAGGGTGTTCCAGGTCTTGGCGACGAGGTGGGAGAACAATCTGCTGCCAGTGGTCGTTCTTTGGATGCGGGGGACGGGGGTGAGGGCGAGGTCGGCGGAGCGGCGGTGGCGGTTCGGGGTGTAGAAGGTGAGTCGTCTGTTTAGGTAGGCCAGTCAGGTGTTGTGGAGTGCTTTGTGTGCGTGGTTGAGGAGCTTGAAGGTGAGCCTCTTGTTGACGGGAAGCCAGTGCAGGTCTCTCAGGTGTGGTGTGATGTGGCTGTGGTGAGGGATGTCGAGGATCAAGCGCGCAGAGGCGTTTTGTATTGTAGTCGTCTCAGGAGTTTGCCGGATGTTCCTGCATAGAGGGCGTTTCCGTAGTCTAACCTGCTGCTGACGAGGGCCTGGGTGACCGTTCTTCTTGTTTCTGTGGGGATCCACCTGTAGATCTTGCGGAGCATGCAGAGGGTGTTGAAGCAGAAGGACGAGACGGCGTTGACTTGCTTGGTCATGGAGAGTGTTGAGTCGAGGATGAACCCTAGGTTGCGTGCATGGTCAGTGGGTGTTGGTGCTGCTCCCAGTGCTGTCGACCACAGGGGTCGTCCCAGGATGAGGGGGCGGAGCCGAGGATGAGGACTTCCGTCTTGTCTGAGTTCATCTTCAGATGGCTGTTCTTCATCCACTCGGCGACGGCCTTCATTTCTTCGTGAGGTTGGTTTTGGCGGTGAGGGGGTCCTTGGTGAGGGAGAGGATCATCTGGGTGTCGTCGGTGTTGGAGATGATGTTGAGGTTGTGCAGTCAGGCGACGTGAGCGAGCGGTGCCATGTACATGTTGAACAATGTCGGGCTGAGGGATGACCCTTGGGGTACGCCGCAGATAATCTCGGTGGTTTCGGATCGGAAAGGGGGAGGCGGACGCTCTGCGTTCTGCCGGAGAGGAAGGAGGTGGTCCAGTCCAGTGACTTGTCTCGGATCCCTGCGTTGTGGAGGCGTGTGCGTAGGGTGCGGTAGCAGACAGTGTCGAAGACGGTTGACAGGTTCAGGAGGATGAGGGCCGCAGTTTCACCGTTGTCCATCAGGGTCCTGATGTCATCGGTGGCGGCGATGAGGGCAGTTTCGGTGCTGTGGTTGCTGCGGAACCCGGACTAGGACGGGTCCAGGATGCTGTTCTCCTCGTGGTAGTGGGTCAGTTGTCTGTTGACGGTCTTCTCGATGACCTTTGCCGGGAATGGGAGCAGGGAGATGGGTCGGAAGTTCTTGAGGTCCTTTGGGTCAGCCTTGGGTTTTTTGAGTAAGGCGTTGATCTCGGAGTGCTTCCAGCTCACCGGGAAGGTTGCGGTCTCGAAGGAGATGTTGATGGCCTTGCAGAGATGGGGTGCGATGGTGGCCCTGGGTTTGTTGAAGATGTGGTGTGGGCATGGGTCTGACGGAGAACCGGAGTGGATGGTGTTCATGATTTTGATGGTGTCCTCGTCGTTTATGTTGGTCCAGGTGAGCAGGGGATCGGTGTGGATGGTGGACGTGAGGTCGGGAGTCTCGGTGGCTGTCAGGCGGTCAGGGTGTTGAAGCTGTCGTGGATGTCTGCGATCTTACGATGGAAGAAGGTGGGAAAGGTAGTTGCACAGGTCTTGCGAAGGTGGGATATTGTTGGTGTTGGAGCTGGGTTGGAGAGTTCCTTCACGATGTTGAGGAGCTCTTTGCTGTTGTGTGCGTTGTTGTCTAGGCGGGCTTTGAAGGAGGTCATTTTGGCGGATCTGATGAGTTGGTGGTGTCTGCAGATGGCGTTCTTTTGGGCTGTGTGGCTGTCCGATGTCTGTTTGCGGGGCCATTTCTTCTCTTGTTTTCAGCAGGTTTGCTTGGAGGCTTGGAGGTCCGCGGTGAACCAGCTGGCTTTCTTGGTGGTGTGTCTGTTGGAGGGTTTCTTGATCGGGGCGAGAATGTTGGCGCAGTTGTCGATCCACCATCTGAGGTTGCGGGCGGCAGTGTCTGGGCCGGTGGGGTCGGCGGGTGTGCTTCGGGTGAGGGTGGTGTTTAGCTGGTCTTCGGTGACTTTGCTCCAGCAGCAGCGAGGGATCTGTTGAGTGTGGTTGTGCATAGTGGGTTTCCGGAAGGTGAAGTGGATGCAGCAATGGTCGATCCAGTGGAGATCGGTGGGTGGCTGAAGGAGACGTGGGAGCTTGCAGAGAAGATGGGGTCAAGCACGTGGCCGGCAGAGTGGGTGGGTGTTGTGATGAGCTGTCTGAGTCCGAGATTGGCGAGGATGTCAATCAAGGTGGTGGAGTTGATGTTGTTGTTGTTCTTCAGATGGAAATTCAGGTCCCCGAGGAGGATGTAGTCTGTGGAGGCGAGGGCGTGCGTACTGACAAAGTCGGCGATGGAGTCGCTGAACTGTGGCCGAGGTTCAGGGGGTCTGTAGATGAGGGTTCCTCTGAGGGTGGTGTTGGGTTCCGTGTGGATCTGGAAGTGCAGTTCTTCGGCGGTGCTGAGGGTGTAGTCGGTGCTGGTCGAGACTCTTAGAGTGTTCCTGTGGACGATGGCGATACCTCCTCCTGTTCCATTTGTTCGGTACCTGTGGGTGATCTTGTAGCCGTCAGGGATGGCTATGGCGATGTCAGGTGCAGAGGAGGGGTTCATCCAGGTGTCCCTCAGGAAGGCGACATCTGGGGAGGTGGAGTCGAGTAGGTCCCAGAGTTCGACGGCGTGTTTGCGGGCGGAGCGGGTGTTGAGTAAAATGCATCTGAGGTGGTTGCGTCCTTTCTCGGTGGGTGGATTGGCGGATCGGATGCTGGTGAAGCTGCAGTTCTGGTAGGAGAAGGGTCCTTGTGTGCGTTTCAGGGCGACCAGGAAGCAGGTGTGTGATCGTCCGGTGTTGAGTGCGTGTAGGGTACTGGCATCCTAGCGGAGACGGGCGTCGTGGCAGTCGGGGGGGCCAGGGGGTCTGGCACTGGACACAGTCCAGGCGCGGACGGGCTTGCCTTAGGCGCGCTTTCGATGCGCCAGCGGCGTGGCCGCTCAGCGGCCGTCATATAAGAGGAGATGGGAGGGAGGAGCAGCTGGGAGGTGGGAGCGGGCGGCAAATGGGCGAGCAGGGGGGCGGGGCTGCAGGGGACGCAGCGGCGGAAAAAGCTGAGCGGGCGGGATACAGAAGGCAAAAAAGGGGGGACCACAATAAAAATAAACAGTGCAGGAAATGGGTATATAGAACAGAAAAGGCAAAAACCCCTGAAACAATACAGGAGCAGAGGCACAAAAATTAAGGCAGTAAGGCTGCTAGGAGAGAGGGGCCGCGAACTCACAACAGCGGCGGCAGCGGGCTGGAAGACACGGACACACGGTGTGTGCGGCGTGGGGAGCGGCCTAACCTGGAAACAGGGTCAAGGGCCGCTTAAGACTCTGTTATATTTTTCTCTCACAGCATTAATGGGGTTTGAACTAATCATTAAAGGACTGTTTCCAGTAACAGCACAATTTTCAATTATGACATAAGACCTCTTATAATGTTGAAAGAAAGAGGTTGTTCTCACACGTGGGTGCCCCTAAATGGCTTTTTGAAAGTTTCAGGCCATTTATGATGCTTCCCAAAAATATACTGTCTTTCCTAAATCGCATTACAAAATAATGTAGAGTTTGAGTCTGACATTTTCCATGCTGACCTATTCATTGATATGCACAATGCCAGTGGACTGGATCTCGCCTCCCCTTTTATATGGTCTACCCACTGGCTTTGGTAGAAGAAAAGGCAGAGACCTAGACATAGATGTGCCTTCTCAAAAAAAGTAATCTTTGAGTTCTAGAGATTTCAGATGAAGTCTGAACCTTCGTTCTAATTCAAAAAGATGCAAATGAAAACCATACAGGCCATTTGGGAGTATTCCACTTATGCTCCACTTGTGAGCAAGAAGTGACGGGGGAATCACCGGCCCAGTCCTTGGGAGCAAGGGTCCCTCAAAGCTCAGCCAACACCAGAGAGCTGCCTCCACAAAGCTTGTCCTATCCCTGTCATTCCCTCCCTCCTCAAAGGGCTTAAGAAATTTGTCAGGAAGGTTTTTGCTTCGACAGTTTAGCCACCGGGACCTCTAATGAAGGTACACAATGTGGAATATATCACAGTGATTGCTTTCTTTTGCCTAACTATGTGAGGCTCCCGGGTTTCCCAAATGGTGGCCAACAGTGGTTTTCTTCTTTGGAAATATATACAATTGAATCTTTGGTAACCCCATTCCAGAAAGCATTGCAGTTTGACTGATGGTAGGATAAAAAGAAAGAGGTGTTGTGCCATTTAGTAGTTTTGCGGGAATGTGAGGTGTGGAATGTAAATGTAGGATACTTGTAAAGCGCACAGCTGCCCATCACCGGGGCGTCCCGGCGCTGTATAACGCTGTGGAACCCTTCCTGGCTCTCCCTGTGAGATGCCCCTCCTGGGCACCCCCAAGGTGAAGCCAGGCATCCCAGTGTTGTAGGGGCCGTTGTGGAGTTTAAGCAAGCTATTGCCCAGAGTTGCAGCGTGGGACCCATGATTAGAGTAGGCGCCGAGGCGAGAATTATCGAGTCCGCGGACATTGAGCCCAAGACCCTGCTGCGTCGGGACTTGAACCCTGGTCCCGGGCCAGACCTCTGCATCAGGGTCCGCCGCTCTAACCATTGAGCCACACTCCTCACCCCCTCACTTGAACTTTCTTTTACTACAGCTCATTCAGTGGACTATTATATGTCTTTTTACTTTAGGCCAAATACATTTCAACCACGTTTTGAACATTGTTAATTAAATTCCTTTTTGAGATAAAATAGGACCGTATCCCCTGTTAGAACACATTTCCCTAAATTGTCAAACTCTATAACCATTGCCTTATTAGTTAAAATGATTTTCGTACAAATAATTTCAAACAAAAATAAATTATAATAAAAATAAATTGCTCGCTAGACAAGCATTAGAAACTCGTGTTTATATAGTTGCCTTGACATTTAGATGGACTGTCATAATTCTATAAACAAGTTATATTGTTCATCTGTAATTGTGCCAATGGATTTCCTTTTGTACGCAGGGTAGACTTTGGGCTCTTCACAGATGGTCCCCACTGTACCATGCAATGCCAGCAAAATCAATCCTCCCTTTTTACCCTTTTCAAATATTCCACCTTGCCATTGGAATTATCTGTCAGCTGGTCTGGCTACATGAACGCTTCCAGTGACACCCTTTCTCTGAAAACGAGGTAGTGAGGTATTGCTTTGATGGACTATTACATTTTCATCCTGCTATATTGTCTCCAGCTCTTCATTGGGACTTAAATTGTGCCATAGACTTCTGAATGGCCAAATAATTGAGCATTGTAAATCAATGGGCATAGAAGTGATCAATTATATTGCTGCTTTTCTGCCACAAAGCATGCCAAGATTCAAATTGTTTCTGCTAAACGGCCTGTATCTGTCTTCCTCAAAACTTTCCTATATGTGTTTTTTTTAATACAGGGTTACACTTAAATCAGCAATCACCCCCTTTCAGCCTAGATTCCAATCTTTTTCAACTGTTAGGACATCTCATAAGCTGACCTCTCTAACATTTTACCCGAAGAGAACAAAGCTAGTTGTTGTTTACCATTGGTTATCGTATCTCGTGCACTTACCCTTAGAAATAATGTGGCCAAGAAGATTATTGCTAGGTACATAGTTTCCTGCACCTGAGCATCATACTAAGTTATGGAAGTTTAGGCTCTTCAGAGACTTCATACCAGTTCCACTAGATAAAAGGAAGAATCTGTGAATTTCCAAAGATATAGTTTAATTCTGTTATAGTCATTTGTAGGGCTGCAACATGTAATGCGGCTCTCGACGCCAGACCACAACTGAAAATTGATTGCCTTGAGGATAAAGCCTTACATTGTAATGAGCAAAGGAACCTGGCAGAAAAGATTTTAATTTCAGGAGGCAGCCGCTCCCACAGAAAAGCAAACTCTCTCAGGCTAGAACACCCCAGATTCGGAAATCAAATAACATACACTCGCTCCTTTTCTGGATTGGCTCCAAGGATTTGGAACTCCCTACCACCCAAGGTTTGGTCTGACCCATCAGCCCACGTCTTCAAAAAAGAGGTGAAAAGATCCTAATAAACAGATTCCTCTCATAAAGTCACGTTGAGCCTGACCCCTGGGCAGGGCCGTCTTTAGAGCTGGTGGCGCCACGTGCGACAACCATTTTTGGCGCCCCCATAACCCATTACCGCCTTCTCTGAGTCTCTCACTACCACCAGGCAAAAGAGACCCTCATCTCTCCAATCATAAGCTATTTCTATTTTCTAAACACAGTGGTCGGCGCCCCTTCACAGGTCAGTGCCCAGTGCAGCTGCACCAGTCGCACAGCCCTAAAGCCGGCCCTGCCCCTGGGCATAGTGGCCGGTACAATGACAGTGATACCAATACAGGGCAGAAGCACATCCATACCAGTAGAATTCTCACAAAATTGTCCCCTGGATACCTGGAACTGAACGGACGCAAAGCAGACTCTTGAAATACCACCCGGAGAATCTATCCCAGTAACTCATTAACGAGTGGCGGGCGTTTTATAATAACTCTGTTACAATATTCCATATATACTGGAGTTTTTAAACGTTGGTCTAAGCTTTTGTTAGGTGCTCTTTTTTATGGTTTCAGCTCTTTGTTTATGCATATCAATCATATGTACAGCCCTCTGATACCTTTGGGTCATGTCCACGCTTTATATAACGTAAAAAATAAATAAAAAGAAAATAAATGGTTTCAAAGCATTACAGCATTCAATGCATCACCTAGGAAACACATTGCTTTGGTCCATTATGTTCTTGCCAATTAGTTGCTTGATACCTGATTGGGCGGAAGCTGTATATCTCTTCCAGGTATTTTCGGACTATGAAATCATATTCCGAATTTCCTAACCAGTTTGGAAGGAGGATACGATAAAGAAGGATTCCCTTGCATTACAACTTGCTCTCTGTCCTTCACAACACTGCCAGTGGAGAATATAATGTGCTTCCGCTATGAAGGTAGTGTGAATGTAAGAAAGAGCGGTGTGGATACTGATGCATAGGAGAGGGAGGTGAGAAACGATTGCTCTGTTGGCACTCCATAAAATAAAATGAAGTGATTGTAATGTTTTAGAGAAGCCATGCTGACCTCCCTGCTAGCGGATGCAATTACCAAGTACTTCTGAAGTGAGACCATCACTGGTATAGCTAGTTTCAAAGAGCAAGTTTTCTCTTTCCCTAGTTCGCCCAAGTTCACCAAGGTGTAGCTACTCTGTCCAGTGGAGGGATAGTGATTATTTGTCTCTTAGCGATAGGAGGAATGTGATATTAACTGTGTAGGACGTCCTGGATGTCAGTTTGATTGGTTATACTTGGAGAGTGTCTGCGATTTGCTGACGAATGAATTAAATGCTTGGGACTTTCATGAATAAGGTTTGAGGTGGAGCGTAGAGAGCTTGCAGTTCATTCTACTGTGTGTTTCTCTTTGGAATCCTAGGCCTAGGGCAGTAGAAGCACTCAGGGTCTGAATAACCCCTAGCAAGAAGTGGCCTGGGCCCTTGAAAGTTTACATTAATCAGAAGAAGTTCAGAAGAAGAGTAATAAGTAGACATGATACAACTCTGTAATTGGGTAGATTAACCAGGTTGTCCATGGATTCTGAGAGAGGGGTGGAGTCGTTAGCTAGCCCCACAGGCAGACTTTCAAGCACCTTGACACCAGCACCAGGGGCTAATGGTAACCCAACACATATTCATCCCTCAGGATAGGAGTTAGAGTAGGGCCCCTCCAACAGCCGCGGTGCGTCCATTGGGGCGTAGCCCCACCAGCCACCATGGACCCGCATCGCGGCCGCCGGCCGCAATCCTAGTATCTTCTAAATAAAATACAGCCGCCGGCGGGAATTGCGCAGAGGGGGTGGCCTGCTGCAGCTTGAGTGACAGTCCACACTCAGGCTGCAGCAGACCGTAGTGCGCAGTGACAGTCCTGCTGGGGAACTTACAGTGCGCATGCTTGTAGTGTAGTTCCTATTTTCCCAATAGGCCCTGCGCATTGGAATAACATAAACAGTAGAATAGACGTAAAAGTGCGGATCTTCCAGGTCTCCACTGACTATGCTAAACTTAATTGGGTTTGTTACCAACTAGCTCAGAGGTCACTGGAAACTTTCTTGACTGAATAGGAAGTGATCAGCTTCCCTGGTACAGACAAGAAGGGATTCAGTTTTCCAACAACCGCATAAACATGACAACTTTGTTCCTTAGAATAAGAGTCAATCTCTAGAGTCGTGTGAAACAATAGACAGTTATTTTACTCAGTCAGTTTTGTGCAGATTACTTTCACCAAGATGCAGAGAAATAGAGAGACGGGCATTTCAATAAAAGGTATTATTTATTGAAGAGTCTTTCTTCTCGTGCAAGAGAAATGAATTGCCACAATTGCAAGACTAGTTATTATAAAAAGTGCGTACAGTAAAATGAGGATTGCGAAATAATACTGTAAAAGCATTGATATGGTTTCTTAGCCATACAACGGTTTAAAATGAATAAAACATATATACATTCATATATACATTAGGCTAACGTACTCAACTGGTGCTTCTAACTACGCCTACCCCAGTGTACCTGACCTAAGCCTAACACTTGGGAGGGAGTAAGTAAGTAGCAGTTTTAGTTAAGTTGGTATTGCCTAGGTTTGCTTCAAGAATTCTCTCTAAGGGTTTAGTCAACACCATACCTCTGGAATAGAATGTTGGAGGTCTTGTATCTCCTTCCAGGACTCGATATCCCAGTCACTCGCAAAAGTAGGCTGGAAACGCCGGAGCTGGATTTTCTCAGCAAGAGAAAAGACAGCGTCTCTCTCAGCGCGGCGAGGAGGAGGAGGAGGGGCAGTGTCCGTGGCCAGCTTGTATCTGCTGGGCTCTGCAGGGGACAGCTGTTCTGCTCCTATGTTCACCACACCATCGCTATCATCGATGTCGTTGAGGCAGAGATAGCATCAGCACCAGCGTTTGCTTAAGGCAACGTTGGTAATATTTATACCTGAAAGGTGCCTGGTTTGATGTAAGTTTTTGGACATAAGACGTCAATAAAGATGTCACTAGGAAGTGATCGTCTCTTAGTGCTCATTAGAGTTCTATTACTAATCAAAACATAGCAAGCGGGGCTTTCCCAGGTTGCTGAGTTTTATCTTGTTGAAGAACTCGGAGTGTAGTCTAGGAATCTTAGATAGTGGCTTCTGCTGTGTCATTTGCTCTAATGAGCTGCATAGGAAGCTGCAGAGGAAGAGATTCTGAAATGTGGCTCTGATCGTGTGAGGCCAGAGATGAGTTTCTGAATATTGCATTTGATCGTTTATGCCAATATAGGGGTACAAAGGGATTATAGCCGTATAGGGGCATAAGGTCACAGTATTGATCGGGGTCCTAGATTAGAACGCGACACCCACTCTACGAATTTATGTCCATCAATTTACTAAAAACTATAGCAAAAGATGCATGTGTAACATTACCCACCCCAAAATACATATTTGCATTTGAAATGGCGTATTTGAAATACGTGGTAATTTTGGTACTGTACGGTTTTAAGCATAGAAATCATTCAAAATTATAGCATATGTAATCAGTGAACGATTTTGCGAAAAAATTACACATGAAATATCTCTTAATACAGAAAAGAAAGGCGAGATAATTTCATCACATATAAATGCATTTGTTATAAAAATGTGCTAGAGGCTGATGTAAAGTTATTATGTCTCTAGATTTACCTAAAAATAGAAGCTTCTGTTCTTTATGAATAGGTCTACTTTAAGCAAAGAATTTCGTGCCAGAAAAAGGTAAATATTTTTTTTTTAAAGTGTTCAATTAAAAAAAAATTCTTGTTGAACGGGGGAATAGAGTTCCAACGCTTTTCATTAGTTTTTGTTGATCAAAACTGAAGGCCGAATTCAGAGTTCATGGGAACGCTGTGTGTCGGAATGCTTTTCTAAAGTTATTGTTTCTGTTCGGGGGAGAACATCATATCAGACAGGCTCTCAAAAAATTGGTCTACAAAATCAGGTGACAGTTCGACCAAGTTCGATAGTGCTGTAACTTGGCAGGTGTGAGAATGATTGCTATCATCAAAGTCTGGATCAGCAATGCTCACAGAAGGTCGTACCTGGGTGATGTTGCTTTTATTTTCCGCTCCACTGTCACCACCTAGTCGTAGCACAGGAGTCTCAACGAATGCCGTCATCAGGATTGGTAGCCCCTGGGGACAACACAATGCGTGAGCCGTTATAGGACTTATCAAAGTATCAATATCCATTGGTACTGCTGATGGAAGTGCAAGACAGATGTCCAACACGCACTCATCTCCGCATAGCATACATCGAAGCACAGGTAAGATGCAGGTCTGCCATATAGGTCTGAATGAAAGAAACCAGGTCATGTTTAGATCTCTCAGCCTGGCCAATCCAAGGACTCTAGTTATTCTGTCCTGGTAGCAGATTGCGAGGATCGTTTCTTCCATCCTTGTAGGAGTCATGTCTGAGCTTTGGCTTGCCATATCGGAGCAGGAGGGTCAAAAATAAAATGCCTGCTACAAGTCCCAAAATCAGGGGTATGCCGCCAAAGACTGAATGGACAAAATTGGGAATGATTCCCAGAATTGCTTTGAATGGTGTTAGCAGTCCTGTAAAAATCGTCTTAAATATGCCTGGGATGCCTGTGGCACTAGACATGTTAAGGAGTTGGCTAAGCATTTCTGTGAAATGCACGGGGCAATTTGTTGATAAAAGGTCATGTATCTCCGTAGCCGTTCTTGCAACTAGGAGATCATACGTCTCTTTTGATGACGTGATGGGCACTGTTGTCTGTAAAAGCACAGACTTCATTCTGCTTAAAGTATCAATTCGTATAGAAGAGAAATTCAAACGAGGCCATAAGGGAGTCTCAGTGTCTCCAGGGCCGTTCGGAAACAATGCTTGCATACAGCATTTGACCATGGATGTTACGCTTACGAGATAGGCTTTTCCTGGCAAAAGGCCACAACAGCTGTGATCCGTTATTAGAATGTAACTCCCATTTGCGAGTTGCATAAAGAAAGGCTCTATCTGCGTTGCAGGTGTGACATGTTGGTGGCATGAAAGGTTGTTAGAATTTCCTTCATAGGCTCCGTGTAAATTAATACCCTGGCACAAAAGTATACCGCTTAGTGAATGTTTACAGTTTTTACCACTAAGAAATACATTTTTGTTGCTGTCACTATAGCATGTGTGTGTGTATGGTAATTTCCATGTTGACTTAATGTATCCTTTACCCAATCGTTCATACTGGCCAGTAGGTATGTATTCAAGGCAATTTTTAAATTGGAAAGTTGTTATCGGAATTGTGATAATCCCGTGTATTATCCATTCAATGACAGGACTTTCTGACCTTGTCAAAGGTAATCTCTCAAGTTTTTCGATGCTCAGGATTGTATAGTCTGCTCCTTTCTGTGCCAAGCTGATTTGTTTATCAGTAAGGTTAAAGATGGAAAGCAATGACGTTGTGTTGATTAAACGCCAAGGCACATAGCCTGAACGAAGATTTTGCAGCGTCCAGCCTAACTGTACAATAGAACGCAATTGTGACTGGCCATGCTGTAACATTAGCAAGTCTTTGTCTATTATATCTATGGCAGATGATACAATGCTGTCCAGTGAATATATTCTGGAGGACAGAGTCATTAACCCATTGTCCACTACAGAAAATGATTTTTCCAAATTAATACGATCAATTTCTCGTATTTTTTCAGCTGTTTCAATTTGTGTGACTTTCCATGCCTCGTTGTATGCCGCATAGATGCTGGTCGCTATGAAACGCTTTTGACGCTGTTTGCGTGGTCCCAGAATGAAATCGCGCAAATCAGCACCATCTTTAAGTAAAGATAAGTGTGGCTTAATTTCAGCCAGTGTGGATGATTCTAGCCATTCAAGGCACAGCTTCCCTACACTGTATGTTGTTACTATCCCTGGATGTTGTCTCTGGGAGTATCTAGGGTCTGGTCTGGTCATTGTGTCTTAGGGCGCCTTTAAACCAGAGCAGGTGCTCTTGGTATTTTAATGGGATTTCAATCTCCTCGAAAGGAGCGCACTCTTCCGGTGGATCCCCTATTTTGTAATAGTGGAACTCGTGTGTTGCGGTGTTTGCCGCTGAAAATTTTATCCAAGAATAGAATACCTCTGTCTGCCGATATTCGTGTGCCTCTATCACGAAGACGACTGTGCCACCTTGTGTGGTCAGTCCATTTTCTATAAGTTTTGACGTTATAGATTTTCTTAAACGTGCCGGGATGATTATTGCACCCGGTTCAGTAATACCGGCGTCTCGTTGATTTGCATCTACTGCGGTTTCAACGGTCCCGTTTTCAGTGTCTGACATTTCACTGTCAGAAAGGTTTTGCAGAGCAGGTCTCCAAGGAGACAAAGATTAGGTGCACAATATTTTGGAACACTGTATCCTTCAACGTTGAATAAACCAGAGCTTTACATAGGAATCTCTTCCTACTAAGGTCGGGCGGATTTTAACCTTTCACCCACTCCAGACGTCTATTGGAGTATTTACGGGAGTAAGGGGTCTGTGTGAAAAATGCACGACTGAGTTACTCTAACGTCTTGCGTTAGTTTTATCGCCTTACCAAACGTTGGGTGCCATGTAGTGTAGTTCCTATTTTCCCAATAGGCCCTGCGCATTGGAATAACATAAACAGTAGTATAGACGTAGAAGTGTGGATCTTCCAGGTCTCCACTGACTATGCTAAACTTAATTGGGTTTGTTACCAACTAGCTCAGAGGTCACTGGAAACTTTCTTGACTGTATAGGAAGTGATCAGCTTCCCTGGTACAGACAAGAAGGGATTCAGTTTTCCAACAACCGCATAAACATGACAACTTTGCTCCTTAGAATAAGAGTCAATCTCTAGAGTCGTGTGAAACAATAGACAGTTATTTTACTCAGTCATTTTTGTGCAGATTACTTTCACCAAGATGCAGAGAAATAGAGAGACGGGCATTTTCAATAAAAGGTATTATTTATTGAAGAGTCTTTCTTCTCGTGCAAGAGAAATGAATTGCCACAATTGCAAGACTAGTTATTATAAAAATTGCGTACAGTAAAATGAGGATTGCGAAATAATACTGTAAAAGCATTGATATGGTTTCTTAGCCATACAACGGTTTAAAATGAATAAAACATATATACATTCATATATACATTAGGCTAACGTACTCAACTGGTGCTTCTAACTACGCCTACCCCAGTGTACCTGACCTAAGCCTAACACTTGGGAGGGAGTAAGTAAGTAGCAGTTTTAGTTAAGTTGGTTTTGCCAAGGTTTGCTTCAAGAATTCTCTCTAAGGGTTTAGTCAACACCATTCCTCTGGAATAGAATGTTGGAGGTCTTGTATCTCCTTCCAGGAGTCGATATCCCAGTCACTCGCAAGAGTAGGCTAGAAACGCCGGAGCTGGATTTTCTCAGCAAGAGAAAAGACAGCGTCTCTCTCAGCGCGTCGAGGAGGAGGAGGAGGGGCAGCGTCCGTGGGCAGCTTGTATCTGCTGGGCTCTGCAGGGGACAGCTGTTCTGCTCCTATGTTCACCACACCATCGCTATCATCGATGTCGTTGAGGCAGCGATAGCATCAGCATCAGCGTTTGCTTAAGGCAACGTTGGTAATATTTATACCTGAAAGGTGCCTGGTTTGACGTAAGTTTTTGGACATAAGACGTCAATAAAGATGTCACTAGGAAGGGATCGTCTCTTAGTGCTCATTAGAGTTCTATTACTAATCAAAACATAGCAAGCGGGGCTTTCCAAGGTTGCTGAGTTTTTATCTTGCTGAAGAACTCGGAGTGTAATCTAGGAATCTTAGATAGTGGCTTCTGCTGTATCATTTGCTCTAATGAGCTGCAGAGGAAGCTGTAGAGGAAGAGATTCTGAAATGTGGCTCTGATCGTGTGAGGCCAGAGACGAGTTTCTGAATATTGCATTTGATCGTTTATGCCAGATTAGAACGCGACAGGAAAGTTGGCAACTTTCTCAAACATGCTTGTTTGCTGCCACAGCACGGGTTTCCAAAGGGCGACAGGGCGAGCAGCAAATGTGCCCCCCTAGCCAATCCTGGCGCTGAATCCAGGATTGGCTGGTCCACCGCGCAACATCATAGGATGCCGCGCGTGCTGGGGGTGGGACATCCTGTCAAGGAAGAGCTCTGCCTCTGTCGCGGTCGGCGTCTTTTTCGTGTGCTCGAGACGGGTGGTATAAACAGGTAAGTTGTTCAGAGATTATATTAGCTGGCTGCGCTGTAATTTTACAGTGTTTTGGATTAGAGCATTTGTGTAGGAGGGAGCTCGGGGGCAGGAAGGGAGCTGGAGCAGGCGGGCGGGCGTGGAGGGATGAAAGCTGCTCACGGCTGGGGCTTGAGGGTCAAACTTGTTATAGGACTGACACCTCTGGTGACGACGTACCCCACAGTACAAGGAACCCTGGGAAGGGAGTATGTCTGTCCTCTAACAGCTCAGGGTGTCTCTTTGAGCCTCTCTCTCACACAGGCCTGTGTGTCCACCTGTCTCTCTCGCAGAGCGCTGGCCGCGTCTCCTTCACCATATGTCTGTCCTCTAACAGCTCAGGGTGTCTCTTTCTAGAACAGTCCTTGGCGTCAATTCTTCTTCTAACTTAGCACAAGGCGTGTCTGTCTCTTAGCCCCGCGTGACACTTTGACCCAAGTAGAGGTGTGTGTCTTAATCCCTCCTGCAGACCCCCTATGTGTCTCTATCGGCTCTCTGTCTCTTTCTGTCTAATAGACCTCACCTTTTGTGAACCCTCCGGGAATGTATGTTTCTCTCGGATTACCCTCCGTGCTGTCTCGGGACAGGGAGGGGAGTGACAGTCCTCGCTCAGGGGGGGGTGAAGAGTTCTCTCAATCTGTTTTATTTGACTGACCTCTGGGGGTGTCCCAATCCCTCTGCCATACCTCTGGGGTAACTCAACCGCTGTGCCAGAGCTGCGTTGTTCAGAGTCTGTGCCAGTTCTAGGTTAATTGTTTTTGTAGCGCGTATGCCAGGTACTGGACGCTTCGAAGCGCTACAGGTGAACGGGAACGGCTAGGTTTGGATATGCGAGGACGGGTCCCACCTTGTAGGGCCTTGAAGGCGGGGGGGGTATAGTGCTTTCCTCACCCTCAAGTTCTCGCGCAAGCAGCTACTCAGTTTGTAGTGCATGGGGTGGGGGGGGGTTTGCAGGTGAGAGGCGCTGCCTGAGAGGCTTGAGTTTGGTGCTGTGTGTGAGGTTAGGAGGTGCCTCACCCCCTAGTGGTTTGAACCAGCAGTTCTGCTGGAGTTTGAGAGAGGAGCACGGTTGTGTCACACCAGGACATCTTGTGTCCAGCGACAGAGCCACCCTGCGTCAGGAACAGCCAGGGCTCAGTGGCGTCTTGCTATTCTAGATGGTTCCCGGTTACCCTGCGAACACACTGTGTGATCCTGGCACCTCTGTGGGTCACATTATCCAAGTGCCCTGGGAGTGTGACACAACCGGCCTTCTTGTGCGTGGGCGCGTGACACTGCGAAAGTGAGACTCGAAATACCGCACGAATGTTTGTAAACCTACTAATGTGCGTGCGCAAAGTGCCAGGAAGTGAGCAGACTGTGTAAACCCGTTGATAACGTATCTCATTCGACGACCGTAGCCTGCTTGAACAATGGTACAGCATCCCTCATCATGCTAAACAAAGCATGGAGGTCCTTGAACTGCACTTGGACCGGTTCCTGATGACCGGTCCTGTCTCTTAGCATTGATGCGTGTGACGTTGGTCTGTGGGTCTGTCTAGCGTGAAGACCTCGTGGTGGTGTTTGCTTGGCCTCTGGAGTCCATAGGATCAGATCCGGCTCTGTCTGGATGATGAGGGACCCATCAGGCACTTCTCTTGCGCTGTTGCCAAAAGCTGATATTATCTCAGAATGACTCGAGGTATTTCACCTACCTTTCAGCTTATTCTATAGTTTTATACGATTCACGCTGAGCTGCATGTCAAGACTGGGGGTAAACGGCAAAGAACTCCAAACCACGCAACCGGCCTGCCGCCTCACTGCCCACTGAAGGGACCCACCGGCCGTGCCCCTGCCCTGCTGGATCCTCCCTGCTCCAGAGTGTGGGTGAGGCAGGGCTCTGTCATCGGACAGCTGGCACTGGAAGCAGGACTCAGGCTGTCCAACGGCCAGACACCTGGGGTCCCCTCCAACACCACTGCGCTGTTACCCAGTGAAGTATTCTAGGTTACAGCACTGCACACAGGCACATCCCTGCTGCTCAGAAGACACTCAGCACCTCAGCAAAGGGAAACATCTGGAGAGCAGGTGAGGACAGGTGTGTGCAGCCAGAGTAAAGTGACAGCAACAACACAGAGAGAGAGAGAGAGAGAGAGAGAGAGAGAGAGAGAGAGAGAGAGAGAGAGAGAGAGAGGACCACCATGTCACCCATGCAGGGACCTGAAGTGCTTGGTTTGTTCTCTCCATCTCCCCGCAGCCCACCCACACATGGACCTGAAGTGCTTGGTTTGTTCTCTCCATCTCCGTGCAGCCCACCCACGCATGGACCTGAAGTACTTGCTTTGTTCTCTCCATCTCCCAATAGTTGTACCTTTGCAAATGTAGTTGCCATTTCAACAGAAAATGTACTCTCTGTAAACAACAGTGCGCTACCTCTCAAGCGCTCCAAAATGCACTACCAGCTTCATACCACACTCAAAACATTCTCCTGCTGAACGGGCATGTCACATTTGCCACACTTGTTTTTTTGTAGGACACTCGGATTTTTCAAAGTTCCTAGCGTGCGGACCGGGGTCATTAAAGCATGGGGGAGACGGGCACAGCATTGGTGGGGGCAGACACGGTGCTGGGACAGAATGGGTTAACTTAAGGTCATAGATTGTGTGATATTGCACCTGGCGGATATAGAATGAGCGAGGGCACAGAGGGAGTGACGGGACAGGATGTCCTACCGACCTTGGAGCTGGGGAATCAGGTTTGGGTCTCGGCTTCGGCTCAACAACCTGTGATTCTGGGCAAATTACTTAATCTCCCTGTGTTTATCGAAAATGATGTGTATTGTGATTGGTGTTCATGTAAAGCGCTGCAATACCTTCTGGTCGAGTTCGCGCTATATAAAAACTGCAACAACAAAAAAAGCGGATGAAGGCTCGAAGATGGGGTTACCAGTACAAACCGAGTGGTATGCGCATGGGGGAGTGTGATGCAGTGGTAGACGGTGCACAGGGCATGGGTGCCATAGATTGCAGGAGGGCAGAGAGTCCATCATAGCTCAGTGAAAGTGGGAAACGTCGCAGAGTGGGCGTTTTGTTTTGTTCTACTTTAGAATATGCTGTAGAACCTTGCATGGTCATTCTGTGGTTATACTGAATAAGCTGCTACCTATGTTATGCCATCTATTAATGTAATAACTGCACTTTCACAATTGCTTTATTAACCTTCCTGCTTTCTCAAATTTGCTTGAAAATGCACGATTTTTCTTTTTTTCCAAAATTTTCTTGGGGGAGTAACCACCCCAAACCCCCCTTTTGGTGTTCGGGCTCACTCGCTGCGCTTGCTCGCTACGGTGCTGTATACAAATCACTTTGCGACCCACCACTTTGAAATGTCACCCACCGCCCCTGCCCTCCAAGCATCTTACAGGCTCAAATAAGGTGTCCTCATACTATTGCTTAGTCCCCAGAGTCCCTAGCTTCCAGTTAGATCTATGTTGATTGCCTATGGTGAGTCAATTCTGTTCTCTTGGCTAATTTAGTACTGATAGGTGGCGACCAGGCGCTCCACATTATCTTTATTCTGCTGCTGAAGTGATGGTAGAACTGCATATAAGCACCACCCTTCCGCTTCAATATCAGTTCCTTTCTTTCCACGCCTTAATACGATGATCAAGGGCTCCCCTCTCTCCTTCTCCCTCATCAGTTGACAAGATTTTTTCACAATTTGTTTTCTAACCAGTGTGCAGGGGAACCATGTGCCCACCAAAGGCTAAAGGGTTTAAATCTTGCTGGGACTGTTGCAAACAAAGTTTTGGAACACCTGCACAAGGTGTGCCTTTGGTGTTTGGGTTCGGAGAACAGCTCCAGGTCGTTCTAGGAGTGTGCACGCATTAACTTGAAGTTTATCCAGGAAGGTGAAGAGAAGCTGTACATAGCAAAACACAAGAAGATCCTGCACAAGTCCTGATCTTGGTCAAGATCATGGACCCATTCCAAAAGCCATTTTGATGACAGGGTCTCATTACGGTCAATGTCTCGATGTAAGTCTAAATTTAAATAAAAGGGAAAACACAAAAAGGACGAGCTGGATTAATTCCCAGCTGGCTATTCTCTATCTCCAGAGAAGTCGCAAGGACATCAGTCTGCCAGTGAGCCTCATTCCTATTCCACAAAGGAACTGATTTCGCAGCGAATCCCAATGCACCCCACAAATTTCCAGAGTGATCTGCGACATCACAGGAAATCAAGACCTTTAGGGAAGCCAAGCTGTGCATTTGTGGTACTCTCTGCCCTGCCTTTTGGCCTCAAGGATTAACAGCAGCCTTCAGTCCGGAGGATTCATCCATGGCACCAGCTTTGCTGCTTGAACTTGTCTCGTTTTCTACACTGACTTTACAACTGACTTCCATTCCACGACCGGAATCTACACCAATTCCTTTGACATCGATGCTAGTCCTGACAGTCGAATAGTTGCTCTCAGTCAGTCTCCTTCTCTTGTTGCTGTACCCTCTAAGCCACTTTTGTTTGCCCTTACTGGCACACAACCAAGATGTGGGATCATGATCTGACATTTCCTTCACAGTTTGCAAGCCGTAACATCAAACTGATGGGTACTTCTTATCGCTCAATAGGGGTGGGCTCTACCATTCCTTTTAGACCTGCCACATCTTCCAAATACATCACAGCGGATTTCGGAGGAGCACCTTCTATTTTTTATTCAGGGGATGCAGGTTATTTCGACCAAAAGAGCCAAAGAGAGGGTTCTGGCCTTGGGAAGAAGGACAGAATGTTATTCCTGTCATTTCCTCATGCTGAAGAAGGTTGGAGGCCTAAGTCCTATTTTGGATCTCCAGCCTCCCAATGACTTTCTGAAGAAGGCCAGATTCAAGAAGCTCATTTTGGCCCAGGTTCTGTCTGCCCTGGATCCAGGCAAGTGGATGGTGGCTTTGGACTTGCAGGATGCCTACTTTTATGTACCCAACTTTCAGTCCCACCGACAATACTTGTTCAGGACTGGTCAGTAGCACTTTCAGTTTGTTGTGCTCCCCTTCAGCCCTACCAGTACCCCTCAGGTACTCATGAAAATGATAGCGGTGAACATGGCTCATCTTAGGACATTGTAGATACAAATGTTTCCCTACCTCAGTGACTGGGTGTTGAAGGCAGATTCTTCACAGTCAGTCTTAAACCACCTCCAGATGATGGTGCACCTTCTGACATCGCTGTGGTTCACTATCAATGTGCTGAGGCCACACCTGACTCCTTCGCAGAAGCCCATTTTCATTGGAGTCCTCTTGCATATTGTAGAGTTCATGACCTTCCCTTCTGTTATAATGAGTCCAGTGGAAATCAAAGGACACTAGTCTCTGGCAGAAACTCAACTCCTCATCAACCTTTTGGAGTAATGGGGCATTTGCCTGCCACTTCAGCAAAAAGGGCAGAGTGAGTTTCTGGGTCTTATACCAAGAGGCTGTTTATTTCTGGAGTGGGCTGAAGCATCATTGCAACACCCTGTTTGTGAACCACTTTGCAGGATATGTAAACGCCACAGTGGACAAGCTCAGCTGGTGGCACCAGAAGATCATGAATGGCAGTTACAACTCATGATAGTGCATGGCAATCTTTCAACAATGGCTAGATCTTTTCACAACTGCAGAGAACCTGCAGTGCCAATACTTCTAAGCACTGGAGTTCCCTAAAAGGCTCTCTCTGGGATACGTATTCTGACTAGAATGGAGAATGGACTGTTATACTTCTCTCTGCCCCTACTTCTCCTGTCCTGACTTTTGAAAAGATCATGAAATACTGGAAATGTTATCTTAGTGGCTCCAGATTCTGCCAGGAGAGTGTGGAACTCTGAACTTCTGACCGTGAGCATCTGTCCCATAATAAGGTTTCCTCTTCAAGAGGATCTGCAGTTGTAGCTACAGGGTGTGGTCCTGTACCCGGGCCTGCGAGCTCTACACCTTCATGCATAAAGATTAGCAATGACAGTTAATGGCATTTGATTGCCTTACCGAAATGGTGGATGTCATCCTTCCTGCCAGGCGTCCTTCTGCAAAGTCTGTCCATCAAGGGCACATTTATGACCTGATGTTGCACCCACACTACAGACCAGTTACAGGCAAAGCTGTCTGATGTATTGCTGTTTGTTTTGTTGCTGGCCCACCAAGGACTTGCAGTGGGCACCAATAAAGATTATTTGTCACCCTTTTTGGTATTTTTGAATTTTCACAACCAGCTGTCATTGTTTAAATCACCTGTTGTGAGAATAAGGTTTTAAAGGGTTTGATACATATTTATTCCCCCAAACTCATTCTGATGGCACAGAAGGATATGAATGTGGTACTCACTTTCTTCCTGTGCACCCCCTTTAAAGTGACGTGCCACTGCCCTCCATGTCTCCTGGCTCTGACACCTGTGTTTCATGGTGTGATCGCCTTGGTTCATTGCAGGAGTGAGCTTCAAATGCAAGTGCAGCCACCTCCCACCAGCTTTTTCCCCAGACAAAGTTGTATTGAGGATCAAAGCTTCCTTTTTGCCTAACACCGTGACTCCCTTTCACTTTGGATAATCCATCACCCTTCTGACATTCTTTGCTCCACCTCACCCCTTGAAAGAGGAGATATTCCATTGGCAGACCCTAAGAGAGCAGTGAGCCTTTATATTGAAATAATTAAATAAATGATAATGAAAATAATTATAATAAAAGGCATAGCTGTGCAGAAAAGTACTTGGTCAAGGTGGATAGTCCTCTCCATCAAGATCTGCTATGCATTAGCCATAAGGCAGCTGCAGAAGGACTGAGGGCCCACTCCACCAGTATCAATCAATCAATCAAGGAATTTTAAGCATGCTACTCACCCGTGAGGGTCTCAAGGCGCATGGGGAGGGTGGGTGTGCAGCTCCGGTCAGTCGAAGAGCCTAGGTCTTGAGGGTCTTCCTGAAAAAGTGCAGAGAGGGGGCCGTCTGATGTCGACCTGGAGCTTGTTCCAGGTCTTGGCAGCGATGTGGGAGAAGGCTCTTCTGCCTGTTCTGGCTTTGTGGATGCGTGTGGTTTTGGGGAGGGTAAGGTCGGCGGATCGGCTGTTCCTCTTGGGGACGTGGAAGGAGATCCTTCTGTGGAGGTATTGGGGTTCCGGAGTTGTGGAGGCATTTGTAGGCGTGGGTGAGTACCTGGAAGTTTATTCTCTTCTGGACGGGGACCCAGTGGAGGTATTGGAGGTGTTGGGAGATGTGTTCTTGTCGAGGGATGCCGAGGACAAGTCTGGGTGCGGTGTTCTGTATGGTCTGGAGACTTGTTGAATCTGGCGTAGAGGGCATTTCCATAGTCCAGTCTTCTGGTTATGAGTGTGTGGGTGACGTTTTTTCTTGATTCCGGGTGGATCCATTTGATAGTCTTGCGAAGGATGCACATGGTGTTGAAGCAGGTGGACGCGACGGCGTTGACCTGTTGGGTCATGGAGAGGGAGGAGTTGAGCACGATGCTGAGGTTCTGGGCGTGGTGCATGGGGGTGGGAGGGTTGCAGAGGGTGGTGGGCTTCCAAATGTTGCCGCATGCAGTAGGTGAGGGTCCAAGGACGAAGAACTCTGTCTTCTTTGAGTTGAGCTTTAGGCAGCTGCTGCTCACCCAGGAAGCGACGTTCTTCATTCCTTCCTGGAGGCCGAGTCTGGTGGTGATGGGTCCTTTGTGAGGGAGAGGATGAGCTGGGTGTCGTCTGCATTGGAGACTATGTTGATTCTGGGCTGTCTGACGATGGAGGCGAAGGGGGCCATGTAGATGTTGAAGAGCGTCGGGCTGAGTGATGACCCTTGAGGTACTCCACAGTTGGTCTCTCTATGTTCAGAGAGGAAGGGTGGCAGTCTGATCCTTTGGGTTCGACCGGTGAGGAAGGAGAGGAGCCATTTAAGGGCAGTACCCTGTATGCCGGCGTCGTGGAGTCTGGCGGCGAGTGTGCAGTGGGAGATGGTGTTGAAGGCGGTGGAGAGGTTGAGTAGGATCAGGGCTGCGATGTGGCCTTGGTCGAGGAGGGTGCGGATGGCATCCCTGGTGGTGAGTAGGGCGGTCTTAGTGCTGTGGTTGCTGCGGAATCCGGATTGGGAGGGGTCAAGGATGGAGTTGTCTTCAATGGATTTCATTAGTTGGGTGTTGACGGTCTTCTCTGTGACTTTGGCCGTGAAGGGGAGAAGGGAGATGGGTCGGTAGTTCTTGAGGTCCGAAGGATCTGCTGAGGGCTTCTTGAGAAGAAGTTTGGCTTCTGCGCGTTTACAGTCGTCTTTAAAATTCCAGATTTGAAGGAGGTGTTGATGGTGCGTCGTAGTTCTGGTCTGATGGTGGCAGCGGCTCTGTGGAAGATGTGCGGAAGGCAGAGGTGGGTGGGTGCTCCTGAGTGGATGTCTTTTATGGTCGATTCAGTGCCTTTGGTGGTGGCTGGGTTCCAGGCGGAGATGGTGGGTTGGCTGGCGTTGCTGGAGGAGTGAGTGGTTTCGCCGTCCGGTGTCAGTTCATTGAAGTTGGCGTAGAGGGATTTGATTTTCAGGTGGAAGTAGGTGCTGATTTGTTGCAGAGGTCCTGGGAGGGGGTGATGTCTGTGACTTCGCTGGGGGGTTTAGTGAATTCTTAGATGATGGTGAAGAGCTCCTTCGAGTTGCTGGAGTTGGTGGTCACTTTGTTCTGATGAAGATCCTTCTGATTGATCTGATGAGATTGTGGTGTTCTGTCATGGCGTTCTTGTATGTGGAGGATCAATGCTACTACCACTGCATTGGCACATAGAGTGGCTTCTTTTAATTTATCTTGGGCACCAATGCACATCTTCACTAAGCAATACCGCCTTGACACCCAGGTCTGATGGGAAGGGCATTTTGCCCGCTAGGTTCTGCAGGGCTTTTTGATCAGAGACATTGCACAGACCCATCTTTTTAGGAGGCACTGCTTAGGTATATTTACTATAGGTGAGGAATCTGCAGTTTTAAGTATCCATTAGAAGACCAAGTTACTTACCTAACACGCTTTCTGAAATATACTCTAACTAACCACAGATTTTTGCCCGTTTTATGGAATTGTCTTTTTCTCACTCTAAAAAGGTCCCAATCTACAAAGCTGCACACTATTACCTCTAGTCATATTTGGGCTCCAAGTTTGAGGGCGCAGACAAAGTAAAAAAGTAACTGACATTGATATGCTGGAGTGATGCTTTTTTGCGACTCTGCCGTCACTTCCTGGGAGAATGAAACCAATGCGGAGAGTCACAGATGATTAGAATTTCCGGAATTCGATTTATAGGGCCACTAGGTAATGGGGATGACAAACGGAGCAGCTGAAATTGTTTCGAGGGCTGAAGACACATGTTAGTTTTAAAGATATGAATGGGTTTGATAAGCCTGCTAAGCTTTAAGCTTATATTCCCTCTTTTATCCCCCTAGCCCTTTGAATTGTCATTTACACAGGACTTAGCGGTTACTGTGGGTCAAGCTTGCCTACTTTTTTATTTCCTCCCTGGCTGTAGACCCACCAGCCGCCCCAATAACTCCTGAATGTGCCACTGACCTCTGGCGATTGTACCTATGAAGCATTACACATAGCCCTAGATGGGCGAATGGTGAGTAGGGTTGATATATTGGAACAACAGGGCATGCAACTTGTCATTAGTCTCTTACCTACTGGCTTTCGGTAGCCTTAGAAGTGAAGGCCCTCTACCTAGCCATGACCATACCCCACCTACATCCATCCAACCCTGCCACCCTGTGTAAATTCATGAGAACACTAGGAACTCGGGAGCCAGTTTGCAAATAGGAAAAGAGTTACTAGACATCCAATCAGTGGAGATTAGCTGTTTAAAGTGAAGAGAGAACTAGCACTAGGCACTTACTCAGTGACTCAAAAAGGCAGAAAAGGGAGAGAAGAAACTTGAAAAATCCTACGAAAATACTCTGGGGATCAACCTGCACCGAATGAACTTGAATAAGGACATACCAAACAATGGCAACAAACCCTGCAGATTTTTTTAAATCAGTTTGCTGTAAGATATCAAACTGATTCGGCTAAGGAGATGCAGCACCCATGTGCTGAATACAAAGGCCTCTTAACTGCTTGGAGACTGGCCATGGCACATTCATCAGTACCAGCAGGTAAGGAAGTGGTTCATGGACCCCACACATTAGCTGTAACTTGTACTGCTGTCATGCCCAAGGAGGCACCTTCTCAACCCGCTAGTGCTCTGTAGAACTGCATGTTCTCTCCTTGTTCTCTACACACAGCCTTGTTTTCCGTGTTACCTCGTTCCACAGCATGCAACCCATCTCAGTGGGTGCAGCCCTCCGCACAGCGGACATCAAGCAACACAGCAGCAAGCTGCAACTTTGCCATGCAGACATGTGTTGGGGAGTGATTCCATGTGCAAGCTCCATTGAAACCCCTTTCATGCAGACTCTTCAAAGGAGGTGGCATGTCATTCACACAATGAAAGCTGCCAATGAGTGGTCCGATCCTATTTCTAGTTGTGGGCTCGGGTATTGGAGGTGCACGCAGCAGTCCAAGTAGTCCAGAAAGGCCACCCTGCAATGCCTTTCACATCATGTCACATTTTTTTGATTGAGGTACGTTCTCTATAATTTTTACCAATCAAATGTTTTAAAACACAATTTGGGGAGGACAAAAAAATAATGCTCGACATAAACGAATCACCTCCCACAAAATGAAAAATAAAAACAAATCTATTTGTGCAATGTTTTACATTTTATTTTTAAAAAAGGCTATTTGGTAGAAATCTAGCGAACTAGCTTTGGCGTTTTGTTTAATTTGGATTTGATTCACTGTCTGGTTAGTGGTAAAAAATAAACCTGACCTGAGCGTACCTGTCCCTCCTTTACTTTTGCCCGGAGGTCACTTCTGTGCCTCAAAACATACTTCCTGCAGCATTCCTGTGGAACCAGGTGGCTTCCTTCCCGCCCTTCTCAGATGCCTTTCCACAGGGAACCAATGCAGAACAGCGAGCATTTTTTTTGTTGTAGCACAAGGTTTAAAGTTGAAAAATGAGCTCTGTCTTGTCTAAGCAGAGAGTAATAAATAAAAGCAGGTGTGAAGGCCTGGAATTAAAAACAGCTGGATATGACGGATGTGATGTGACTGCTCCGGAGCCTGCGTCTTTAATCCCTGTAGCTCAGCATGGATACTTCCCTCCTGACGCAATGCACAGCGAGTCCATGGACCATGGCATATGGAGCGATCGCAGCTACCAAGTTTAACTCTTTAGGAACCAGGCCGCCCCCACTCGTCGTACAGTCTGGGCTTTATTGTAGCCGGTGCTTGGTACGCACATTCGTGTTTTTGTCCCCCCTTTTCCTAAGATTTTTGTGCTGTGCCAAGTTTAAAAGTGAACGGTATCGTGCCCAGTTCTTAATTACATGCCCCACATGCAGTTTGCAGAGTGCCTTCTGTGCCGTTTTTTTTTCATTAGTTGACCTCTAATCTCACGACAATACTAAATATATTTTCCTGCGGATCCACGCTTTCTGCTGCCTGTCTCTCCGAGGGACAGGCACCTTGCTAATCCTGGAACTAATCATTTATTACTTACAGAGGTTTATTTAAATTCTCTTATATTCAATCAGTTCTGATTGTGTTTCTGTGTTTCATTTTTACGTCTGGCGTTAGCCAATATCTTTTAGATTTTAGTAAAAGACATAAATGTACCTCAGCCGGGGTTAGTGCAGGTAAGATCGGTAAGGCTGGGTGGGGGGCGATTTCGACAGACAACGATAGGGGAAAAATGTATTATTTATTTAAGTTTTCCTCGTCGTCGTCTGTCGAAATCCCCCCCAACACGGCCTACCGATCTTACCTGCACGAGCCGCGGCTCAGGGCCGGCCCTAGGCATGTGCAAAGTGTGCACCTGCACAGGGCCGCCAAACCCCAGGGGCCGCCACGACGAGGATCGGATCGGAAGGATCTGATACATCGTGGCACTGGCGGCCTCCTGCAGGGGCGTAACACAGGCCCCCGCGCTCCAGGGGCCCCTCACTTCATCATAAATTCATTGGTGCGCAACTGGGCATGGCGGCACGCCCGGCCTCTTAATAAATTACATTGTGCGCACAGGACGCATGCGCACACCTTTGCCCTGGTCGGGCCTCAGAGGTTCGCTGTTCCTGCAATAAAGCCTTCAGTTGCTGCTTTCCGGTTTATGTGGTGAGTAGTGATGTTCAGTTCTATTTATGTGCAGCATAGATGTCACTCACAGCTGTAATTTAGCAAGGAAATCAGGGCATGGGCACTAGCGCGCTCCTGTCCCAGGTTGTGGGAAAGTGCGCGTTCAACCGTTAATCCCGTACACGTGCCCTCTCTGTAAATAGCACTCCATACAGTCCCTTTTGTGTCTCCAGCCTTTCTTCCACGTTCACATTATGTTATTGTACTCAACGCAGGTTCAAAGGGACCCTTGCACCATCTCACTGAAAGGCGGCACATTCTTCTTCTGTATGCTGCATAGATTTGCCTCTACCTGCAGAAAATGCTCCACCCCTGCAGGCTGATGAATGTTAGTTTACCAATTAAGTCGAACTCCTAGCCCTAAGGCAGGGGAGTTCCAGAGACGAGAGAGAAAAGCGAGGAGAAAGTGAAGGAGAGAGAGAGAATATAGTGAAGGAGAAAGAAAGTGAGGAAGAAAGGAGAAGGGCTGGTTTTGAGCACTTTTCCCAGGGCTGCTTTTTGGTTCCCGATCCGGGTTTGGCCACATTTAAAAAATCTCTGTGTTCTGTGCAATTGCGTGGAGAAATTGGTTAAAATGTGTCTTTTGTTCACAATCTGCCTGTTTTATATTTCTAAATGTTCGAGGTAGGTGGCCGCAAGGCTGCAGAAAGAAAAAAAGGCGTTGCATCTTGGAATGTAGGTACCACCTTGCACCATCGCAAAAACACGAGAGTAACAAGAGAGGAGAAATGCAAGCTGAAATATGGGCAAACATTGCAAGTTGTGTATGAAACCTCTCAACGTATTTGCCTCGCCTTTTATTGTCTCTAGCAGAGGACAACGTGACAGCAGTAGCAACAAAGAGTGGGATGCATTAGTGGTCATAGAAAGATTAATTTTCCCTTGGCACCCAAAGTAAAGGTGCTTTTTGTGAGAGCAGCCGTTAGTTAAACTTAAAAAAAACTCAGTCAGTCTTTACATCAGTCTTCAAAGTCAAGATTAGTGCTAGATAAATTGAGCTCAGTATTTCAGTTGGTCCTGTTGGACAGCTTGCTCTCTCTGTGGCTTGGCGAGATGACTTAAATAGTTTTGGCAAAGCCAATAAGTCTGGTGTTGGCCATCGCTTGTTCTTTTGAAAGTTTTTGTAAATTTCTATTACGAAAAAGAATAAAAAAAATAATGGGCACCTCTGCTCATCCAAACATGTGTGCACACAACCAGCCTTCTTTGGATGTTTTTGTAATTCGTTTTACAAACTTTTGAATGATGGCCACCTTTACCTGCCTTTCAGGTGCACAGAAGAGGGGGTAGTCTTGGAACCCTATTTAAAGATGGCTGTCTGTGCATATGCATGCGCAAGCACAGGCTGGCATCTTCAAATGGTTATGAGCCATTCACAAAGATCTTGCTTGCTTGGTTTTATCAGTAAATGTGTCTGTTTTGTATCGTAAAGTAAGGTATTATAACCATACCTAACTATACGGCCACTTTAACCTTTGTTTTTTTCTGTGAGTTTCTAGTTTTATGTTTAACAAAACCCCCTAGGTGTAGCCAAGACCCGTGTCCTGGCTGTCTTGCAGCATCCTAGGACCCGCCTTCGTTTTTCCATGACGCTGCAGTACTACCGCAAAATTACCCAGGGGGCTATGCTGAGCCTGAGGTAGTACCGCAGTAACCAATCACCACAAAATAAGAGTTTCTTTTTAATTTGACTCCATGGTGTGTCCCTTTGGCATCCCCTCAAGGGCCACGGGCCAGGGAAATGCTTTCCTGCTCCCTTTTTTATTTTTATTTGTTTTTCTTTATGTTGCAGCCAACCGATCAAAGGCGTAAAAAAGGCCCCTGCAGCCCCTTTGGTGCGGGGGGCGGGGGGCAGGCTTACCAATACTGGAGGGGGCCCCCTCAGCTCCTACTGATGTGAGCAGCCCCTTCAACACATCGTGCAGGGAGGCCCTCTCACGTTTTGTTAGGCCACTGGCAGCGGCTAGGGCCTGAGTATTTTAAAGTCGTCCTACCAGCAGGACTCAACAGCCTTTGAGGCTTAGTCTAAACATTATCTCTGCACGCCCGCCTGGTCCCTTAGATGGGAAATTAAATTTCAGTGGCAGAACATGGTGCCTAAGTGCGAGTGCCAGGTGAAAGTGCTAGTTGAGTGGTGTGGCTGTGAGTGGAGGCTGTGAGAGATGTTGCTGTGAATGCAGTGTGAGATATGTGACTGTGAATGCAGTGTGAGAGATGTGACTGTGAATGCAGTGTGAGAGATGTGACTGAATGCAGTGTGAGAGATGTGACTGTGAATGCAGTGTGAGAGATGTGACTGTGAATGCAGTGTGAGAGATGTGACTGAATGCAGTGTGAGCGATGTGACTGTGAATGCAGTGTGAGAGATGTGACTGAATGCAGTGTGAGAGATGTGACTGTGAATGCAGTGTGAGAGATGTGACTGTGAATGCAGTGTGAGAGATGTGACTGAATGCAGTGTGAGAGATGTGACTGTGAATGCAGTGTGAGAGATGTGACTGTGAATGCAGTGTGAGAGATGTGACTGAAAGCAGTGTTAGAGATGTGACTGTGAATGCAGTGTGAGCGATGTGACTGTGAATGCAGTGTGAGAGATGTGACTGAATGCAGTGTGAGAGATGTGACTGTGAATGCAGTGTGAGCGATGTGACTGTGAATGCAGTGTGGGAGATGTGACTGTGAATGCAGTGTGAGAGATGTGACTGTGAATGCAGTGTGAGAGATGTGACTGAATGCAGTGTGAGATATGTGACTCAACAAGCGTTTAACTTTTGTCACTCCTCACTCCTCAGCTGGGGCGTCCTGTAGACACATGTGAGCAAATTTCGACAAAAGTTAAACGCTTGTTAAGTCACGATGTGGCTATGCCGTGTCTGCAACAGACGTGGCCATCCGCCAAGTGTAAGACACCATATTCGATATGGCATCGATATTACTGTTTCTGGGCAAAGAGCCACCGATTATTTCTCTGTGGGGGGTTGTGGGGCTCCGGTGCCCCTGTCATGGCCCTGGCACTGCAGCTGTCTGTGCGCCCAGTCCCTCATGTCGTGTGTCACAATGCCCTCCTCCTCCTAAATTGTATCGTTCTGAGACGAATTTGGAAGGGTAGGAGCAGCCGCAGGTACTGGTCATCTAACGACTTTTCTGGATGTATTATTAAAACACCTTCCTGAGCTCCGCCCCGTCCGGACCCCCTCTTCCGGGGCCACCACCTACGCTCCCTGCACAGGGCCACCATGAGCCTAGAGCCGGCCCTGCGCGGCTGATGTATCTCAAAGAAATTTGGATGCCATGCTGCCATCCTGTCTCATTCACACAGTGTACCGCTGACGTTACGAGTGCAGCTCCCATTTGGAGGTATCCAGTTTTGCATCCATACATCAGAAAATGAACCAGCGCGTCAGGATTGATTTCAGTTCAGAGATGTTATTCATTGAAAAAGTGTTAGAGACGTTCTAGTTAGATGAAATATGTCAGTCACAACATTAACAATTTGAACAAAAAAACCACAGTTATTTACCAGTTATAGTTAGCAGAGCAAACTATAACTTGCTCCTCAGCCATGCACTGCTTATAACCTCACATATTACATCACTCATGACATATTCTATAACATCATTTATAACATCACTGTTGACATCTCAAGTGACATAATTGATGACATCACTGGTGACATCACTCACGACATCATCCACTAAATGTGTTAGTTTCTTTCATAGTTTACAAGGTGCTGGTTAACTACCATAATACTTTTCTACCCAATTTTGTACAGCCTGTGTCCAGCTAATGTGTGTAACTGTTTATAAAACACATGCTCCGAATGCATCATAGGTGTATTGAACATGTTATAAATCTTTGCATCGGAGAGTGACTCTGTGTGCGAGGACAGTTGACGACTGCTGTCCAGTATGTTCCACATACGTTTTTTTGGTTAGGCAGAAAAAGATTCTACCTAATAGATACTAAGTATTGTGAGCAGCGTGAGTTATAGGACAGAATCGTCTCAGCATAGCAATTTCTACATAACATAAAAGACTGTGTGCACCAGGTACTAACCTATGTACAAGTGCTTCTTTTGCTTCAGATGATCAGCTATCTGTAAAGTTTTCACCACAGGCTGAGGGTAGTATGATCTTTACCGCCTTCAGACCTTGGTTATATTAACTCCATGAGTGCTCATGACGAGCTCAGCTCATCATGAGGCACAGTGGCCGTGTGCTCATGACGAACTGAACTCGTCATGAGCCGCGCAACGCTCGCATGCGGGGTTAATTCCCCCGCTGTGCTATACATTCTGAAGAAACGGGCGCGGCCATGACGAGCTCAGCTCGTCATGAGCACAGCGCCACCGTGCTGCGTGACGAGCTAAGCTCGTCGCGAGCACCGGGGCGCTGTGCGCGCCCCCGCCCCCCAGCACAGCGGGACAATTACCCCTGCTGCGGAGGGGTTAAGGGAAGTGTCTGTTTTTTACAAATGTTGCATAGAGTGTACACTGTTCTTAGTAGACACTTTTTGAGTACTTTGTGTTGTATTTCTCATGAGTGTCACTGTCTGCAAACAGTGGGGTACAGAGAAAACTCTCTCCATAGAGTAAACAATATTTACAGTACCCACTTTTCTACTCATATCAACTTCATTTATCATTGTAGTTTTGGGGACTGTGAGGAGTTTGATACAGACAAAAGCTGTCCATAGTAGGGCATTCATTTTGGAAGAGACGTTGAGTATCTTCAAGAACTTGGCCTTTTCTGAACAGGTGTATACATATTGAACACTGTGTGCAATGAAGATTCCCCATATATCTGTGGTTGATTGGTAATGTGAACTAGGCTACCCGTGAAGTGTATGATATAGGGTCAATGTTGCATGTAACACATGCTTCCTACACCTAAGGGAGTTGTATTTGTGATGGCATTAATGATGCTGCATATTATTCTGAGCTATTTTGTACTTACTTCCAGGCCTTTAATGGCCTATTAATTTAAAGAGTAATGTGCACAAAAGAAGCTTGGATGATGTTATCAGTGAAGTCATAAATGATGTCATAAACATGTCATAAGTATTGTAATATGTGAGGTCATAAGCAGTGCATGGCGCAAGCACAAGTTATAGTTAGCTCTAGTATAACTGGTGAATTTCTGTGTTTTTTTTAGTTCAATACGTTAAAGTTTATTCCCCTTATTCCTATCATGGATCCCTCCTTTTCTTTTTCTTCTGTTTGCCTCTTCTCCTTCTCTTCTTCCCTTTCTTCTTCTTTCATTCTTAACTCTCCTTTTCTTCTACTCTTTCTCTGTTTAACTTTTCTTCATGTTTTCATTCCACATATGCCTTATGTTTTATATTATTATGGTTTTACCTGTACCACTATAAGGCTTTGTATTGTGTTTGTTAAAATCTAATAAAAACTTTCTTAAACTGAAAAAACGTTAAAGTTGTGACTGATATATTCATATTCTCCAAACTATCAGGTAATTTTAACCTTTGTTTTTTTCAGTGAATTTCTAGTTTTTTTAATGTCAAGTAATATTTTATTACCATACGAAAAGCAAACTTGCCGCCACGCAGGGCATTCAACTGTGCATGGCACGTGACAGGCCGCAGGGCCTGGTCTGCAGCCAAGCCCTGCGGCAAACCCCCCACAGACAGCCAATCCAATGCTGGACATGGCCTATCGTCACACATGGCCTGGGGTTGGCTGTAGGGCCTTGCTTGCAGTCAGACCCTGTGTCCCATTCCCTGCATGCAACCACCTGGAGGCAGCCAACCCTACACCATGCACAGCCTTTGGTCAAACATGGCATGTGCTTAGAAGCATGACCTGTCCTGCAGCCTATCCCTGCTTCCAACTCCCCGCAGGCAGCAAACCCCAAACCGTGTACAGCCTTTGGCATGTTCAGCGTAGGGTAGAACTTGAAGCCCGAGGGACGCCATCCCCTGCGGTCAAAACATACTTATCAAGGAGAGGGGTCCATGCAGCCCCTCTCCGAAACCCTTAATTAGCACTGAGGCCCCCATCCCTGGGGCCTTAATAGGCCCCAGGTCCACACACAATAAAAAAAGGGGAGGGGGACCACGTGGCCCCCCTTTACAAACCTTCTCTGGTCTCGAGGACCCCATTCCCAGGAGCCAATATCTTGATTAAGGGAAGGGGGTGCACTGCCCCATTTATTTTTTTAAGTATATAGGGTGTGGCGAGCGGGAGTATGGCCTCATCCCCTTGCCAATTTGTAGGTATATTATTTAAGAGGAGAGGGCACATGGCCCCTTCTCCCTTTATTAAACATTTTGGGCCCCTGGGGGATGAGGTACCCTAACCCGGGGCCATATATGGCAGCAGAGGGGGGCGTGCTCCCCCTCCCCTTATTAATTAGACTGGGCCCTAGGGAAAGGGGTGCTTTGGGCTGAAAACAGCTCAGGAAGGAGGGGTGCGTTCCCCTCTCCTTAAAAAATATAAGCGCCTCGGGGGTTGAGGTCCCTCGGGCCCTGCTCATGCTCCTCTCTTCCTATGCTTAAAAAACAAGTATAGGCAAAGCCAATAGGTTTCACCTATGTGAGATCTATTGGCTTTGGTAATGTTTTTACTTTTTAGGCATGTTGCACAGCTGCACTGGCAGCTGTGGAAAATGGCTTAAGGTAAATAAAAAAGTGCAGTGACTCGTTCAGCATTGACTGCGTGATAGCACTATTATTTTAGTTCCTTTCAGCCATTTTGCACAGCATCTGGCACAGCTGTACAAGACATCTAAAAATACATTGAAAAAGTCAAATATCTCGCATAGACTAAACCAATTGGCTTTACCAATGCTTGTGTTTTTTTCTAGCTAGCCCATAATCAGTGCCAAATGTAAAACCTTAAGGGCGCAATGTAGACCAATGACTGTGCCCTCATCCTCATCCTCAGCAGGGAACACAAGTTAGTGACCATCTACACAAAGTTATCCCAGAAATAGAAGGTTACAGTTTGCTATGAATAGCACACAACACATTATGACTTCATGCAGTCACAGAAATATATATTTGTACTTATCATTTTTTTTCATTCTCGTTATTTGGGTCACTGCTACAGTGGGCGAAGACTCTTCTATATGATTTCAGGGCAAAATATACAAATAAAAATAATATTTACAGCTTGACTTTCTACTTTACTTCTTAACTAATCTATTGCCAGAACACTACAGAGTAATTTTCAGTGTTAGCACACTTTGAGTCATCAGACAGGTAGCTGGCAATAGACTGTATGAGATTAAAGCCCTACCGTTCTGTTTTGAACATCACACACTTTCAACCCAACTCCAAAAGGGGCCTGCTCAAGCGTACTGCTATAAAAATTAAAAAATACATAAAGGCTTCAAGGATGCTTTAAGTGTCAGATCATGCTACAAATCCCTATGGCCTGACTGACTTCTGAGACCCAAGGGACGTAACCAAGCGAAAATAAGAACAATCAAATTTAGATCTGGAGATAATGCTGGCATTGTAGACAAGAGCACAACAGCAACTTAATGAAGAATGAAAAAGAAAGAAAGGCGCTATGATGCGTCCAGCTTTGACCACATCATAACGTTTTTTTCCTAATTTTAGCAAACGTGCTGCTGTGCGACGTGTAGTGCAATGTTATGAAACAGCAGGTGGAGGGGATTTGAGGATGACAAGCAACACGAAGAAGCAGGCTGGCGAAACAATTAATATGCATCAGGAGGAGGGCGTTGGGGTGGGTTAAAGAGAAGGGTGGGGGAGGGGTGGTGTAATAAAAAGATTGGATGGCAGGAGGAAGAGGATGACGCAGGGGCAGAGATGAGAGGTAAGACACAATGCAGAGGCAGAGAGGAGAGGCAAGACAATGCAGGGGCAGAGAGGAGAGGCAAGACACAACGCAGGGGCTGAGAGGAGTGGCAAGACACAACGCAAGGGGGAGAGGTGAGTAGGGTGACCAACTGGCATGGGTGCAAATTCAGGACAGTGAGTGTAAAAATTCAGGACAAAGGGTCAAAATTCAGGACAAAAATTCAGGACAGAAGGTCAGAAATCAGGACAAAAATTTGGGACAAAAGGTATATTTTACAGACACATCAAAGGAGGTTGCACAATGTTACATAAGTAAACCGACAACCAACACAAGCACAAGTCAAAATAAGTTTATATTGGGTTGAGAGAACCTTGCACTGCATCGGTAGTGTGCCGGAGTGAAACTTAAATATCTGCGTTTGGTGACTGGAGCTCGTAAACTAAAACAGTTTGCCATGCCCTGGGCTCTGCAGGAGCAGTGGCCACTGGTGATATTTGAAAGTGGTGGGCGTAAAAGTTTGTGATGAGTACCCAGTGGCGAGCACAGCGAGCGAGCCTGAACCTCATTAGGAGTGGTGTGTGTGTGTGTGTGTGTGGGGGCGGGGGTGGGGGGGTTATTTCCTGAGTAAAGTTTGAAAAAAGAGTGGGCAAATAGTGCCTTTCCAAGAATATTTGAGAAAGCAAGAAGGTTAGTAAAGCAATTGTGAAAGTGTATAGTTATTACATCTATAAAGAGATTTCATATGATAATGACGTAGGAAACTGCTTATTCAGTATAACCACATAGCTGTTAGTCTGTCTGACATGGCTGCCCATCTCTCTCTGCCCTGGCTCCTCTCGAGCCCCAGCCTCTATCTTCGGACCTGTCAGGCCCTACTGTTTTTGTGCTCTCCCTTATCTCCACCTAGTTCCCGGACAGTCAAAGCCTTGTGCTCGCTCGGTGTTCTCTCGGTTCCAGCACATTGTTTGTGTGCTAGACGTTTCCTGTGATATCGTTCAACACCTTTGCATTGCTCGTATGCTCCCTCGCCTCCTGATGCTCTCTGTCTCTGGACCATCAATCTCCTGTGGTATCCTTCGACTCCAATGCTTTAGTCCTGCAATCCCTCCCCCCTCTGCTCTCTCCTTCACTGCACCCCCAGCCTCCTGAAATCTCAAATCTCAGGTCCAGAACATTACGGTTAAGTGAATTATCCAGTTCATTCTAAAATACTCTGTTCACAACAAACGCACACTAACTCTTGTACATACAAAGAACTATCCAGAGAACTGTCAATCCGAGAAACCTATAGAACCATTCCTACAGTGACATAATGGATCCACATTAGCCTTAAAATTCTCTGTTCACATCTCCCTTACTCCACACATACATTCAATTTTGTGATTGGCAGGGTTTGCCATCGCAAAAATGCCGCCTACGTGAGGCCTTTACACACCTTTTGCAAGTGGGATATGCTAGATGTATCGTGGGATAGAGTACCGTAAATCATTCCTTATGTTAGTCTGTCTTCTTTATATAGCCACACAAAAGAAGGCAACAGAATGATAGGCAACAACAACATCAAAATATAACGAAGAGTAAAATAAGTAAAAGCAACATAACTAAGGAAACCGGGCAGTGAGTACTCAGGCCTCTCATTACGCATGCCAACTTAAGCATTCTACAGTGTTACTTCTATTCGGTAAGATAGCTGAGTACATGCTGCAGTGATTTACATAATACCCTGCAAGTAATATTTCAGACACTTTGCTGGTGCCTTTCAGTGTTTCACCCTTTCATGGATCATAAAATGATGATCAGTGGGGTAATATAAGCTATATTGCGCAAAGCTCATGACACAGTTCCATATGTGGTGCAAGCTATATAACACCAGGGCGCATGTCGGGGGTACATGGCTTCCACCTACTATTTTAACAGGGTGGATTCTAACCCCCCTGCCGGTGAGTTGGTCTGTCTCAGTGCTATTGAAATTGTTTGTGTAAATACTATTTTATTTATTTTGTAGCGCTATGCAACACAATGCAGGGTGTCAGAGCTCTTTACTTAACATACACGTTATACATGGACAATAAATCATGTGCATGTGTAAATCAATGTACAAGCTGAGTTACATGAGACAGGGTTACAAGGTGTAGGAGTCACATGTCTTTCATAGCTCACTGTGCTATATTACAAGGATAATAATGTATGAACGGCAGGTAACAAAATGATCTCTGTGTTAAAAGTTGTAACCCAATTTACTATTTACATAAAATAAAAATCAGTCTCCTGCTAGAAAATATGTGTTTGGAGATTGAGAGGGTAAGGTTGTAGTGGAAGGAGCCTCTTCCAGAATAGCATCAGATTGCTCTTTCCATATCTCCTGCTCCTCAGATATTCTACTTTACCTCTGCGGCAGATGTCATCTCTGTCGTTAAGAGTTTCCTTTAATATTTTCAGGCAAAATTCTCAGTCCTCATGGTGCTTGAGTGGCAGACAGATGCCAATACAGATGTAATTTGAAGATTTTCCACAGTAGACATGGCATGGCACTTCAAAAATATTGAAGGAATTATGAAGTTACTGTCATGTAATAAGTAGCCAAAAGTGGGACAAAAATAATGCGTTGAAATGTTCTAACACAGGATACATTTAGAATACAGCAAAAAGCATGTCAAAATAGGGTGGCAAAAACCCTACAGCATTCTGGGAAGCCTTCTCACGCAAGCCGCAACAAAGAAGTGAGGTTGTGCAGCAATAACCAATACTGGAGATAATGGCATATGGAAGCTGCTGATCGTTCATTAAAAAGCTAGTCTATGCTGTTCAGCTTGAAATGATCACTGCATATCTGGCTTCAATTTATTTCATGTTTTTTTTTCCCCCGCAGTAAAGTTAAAAGTAAAAGTTAACGTTTGTGCTGCAAGGTTGGTTAAGTATTGCTCTTTTTAATTTGAAAAAAAAACAACATTTTTAAAAAGAGAATCAGTAAATGTAGCCTTCAGGTAGACTAGCCTGTGTAGATTTCCATTTACAAATATCAAATTGTTACGTTCGATTTGGCGCAATAGCAATTACTATGAACAAAAAGATAAATTAAACTATTGGGTAAAATAGTTTATCACTCACGTTTGAGAACCGAGCATTTGAGTACCTCCGCACATAAAAACCCTCCGATCCAAAAGATGATGGGGAAATCTCGCTTTCCAAAGTGAGTTTCCAAAGTGAGTGCAAGAGGAGGCCCAGCAAATGCTGTCACTGACCCATTATCATTCTGTATGTGATAATTAGGCCGACATACAGAATGATAATGGGCCTGATAGCAGTCTGCGCCAGGGAGGGGAGGGGCTGCTGCAGGCCACAGATCACATCCGGAGCGTGAGCTGCCCCTGCGGTGAGAGTTACAGGACTCTCAGACTGCTTGCAGGGGGCAGCTAAAATTACGAACAAAAGGCTTCCGTGAAAGAAGTCTTCACGGACAACGGACAAGAGGCCCAAATTACGGGCAGTCTGTGAAATTTACGGACGGTTGGTCACCCTAGAGGTGAGGCAGGACACAACGCAGGGACTGAGAGGAGAGGCAGGTGACAACGCAGGGGCATGGAGGAGAGGCAGGACACAATGAAGGGGCAGAGAGGAGAGGCATCTGGAGGGGAGAGTGAACTAGGGGAAAGGGCCGGGACACGAGCGGCTTTGAAATGAGGCAGGGGCTAATGGGGACATTAGCAACATAAAAGGGAATTAAGAATGTAGAAAAAAAATGAAGTGAAATTAGAGAAAAGGTGGAGAGAGGAAACATATGAGAAAGATAGAGGTGTGCTATCGGCATGAGAGGGTGTGCTTGAGGCGTGGAAAGGGAAGGAAGAATACGGAAAATTGAAAACGAGAAGAAGGCAGGTGGAGAGGCAGTGACTCAGAAAGGTGGGTGCCTTTTACAGAGCGGGAGAGAGCAAGGAAAACTAGAAGGGAGAGCGGCACGCGGGGAAAGAACCCGATAGAGGGGACAGGGAGGAATAGGACGGGAATGGGCAGAGCAGGCCTATAATAGGGAGAAAAACATGTGCAGAAATATATAAACGGGCAGGGGAGGGACAGCTAGGCAGAATAAAAAAGAAAAGGTGGTGCGAGGCGGAAAATGTGCAGTAGGGTAGATGGTCTCTTGTATCCTGGAGAAGATAGGGGTAGAAAAAGAGGAATAAGATACGGCTTGTGGTGAAGTGCAGGGCAGGCGGGAGACTGGGACGTGGAACTGGTGAGAAGAAACGGGCAGTGTAGATCGCACAGAAGGTGGGGGAGGGAGGATAAGCGAAATCAGTGCTGAGGGAACGGGTTGCAGAGAAGGTGCTGAAGAGAGATAGAGAGAGATGGGTGGTGGTGACCGGTGAGGGGGTTGGGGTGGGACAGGCGGTTAGGGAGGGGTAGGATTGAGGCAAGAGAAGCAGAGGGGTAGAAGGGGGCGAGAGGGAAGGAGGGCTGCAGCCCTGGAAGATACAGCTTTTTGTTTTACACTCAACATGTCCAATGATAGAAATGTCAAATATAGAACTCTCAAAAGGTAAACTTGGATTTGAGGTTATACACTAGGGCTTAATGACAAGAAATACTTACAGGTAGAAAAAAACAACACAGATACTTTGGGTGGCGAGCACTTTTTAAAACGGTAGGCTGAGCTCCGTGCTCATGCTCTCGCTTTCAGAGATGTCCTGCATTTTGCTAGAGGAACTTTCAGCTGGTCTGGTCAGGTCACAGACTACCAGAAACAGGAGGTGTCGTTTCTCAAAGGAAAAATCAACTCCAAGTCACCCAAAATTATAACTCACAGGTAGACAAAAACAACACAGATACTTTGGGTGGCGAGCACTTTTCAAAACGGTAGGCTGAGTTCCGTGCACATGCTCTCGCTTTCATAGATGCCCTGCATTTTGCTAGAGGAGCTTTCAGCAGGTCTCAATCAAAAGGTACCCTACAGGAAAAAAAGGAGGATGTATATTCCCAACAGAGACATGTACGTATATGGCTTTCGGGACCGCCTATCAGCACTTAGAACGTATATCGTCATAGAGACTGTTTTTATTTATAACAATATCCATTATCAGGGGGTGTATATTCACACTGGGGAGTGTGCATTATCATGGATAACACCCATAATTAGGGGAACTGTCTACAGTATATTACCACGGAGAATGCGTAGCATCCTAGGGCATGTATATGATAAAAGTCACGTATATTAGCCATATGGCTCTGTACTCGAGGTGGAAGGCAGGAGGCTGGCAGCATTTTGCCTGTGATGGGAACCGAAGTTTGCGCTATAGATACTGAAACCTCCCTGCCCCCCTCCCCCTACACAGACCTCTTTTCCTGCAGTTTATTCCCCCCACCCTCGCCTCTTTGCGTCCATCCGTCACCGACAGCCCCTGAAGGATCGAACAATAACTTCATTAGATGCCAATACCGCCCGGATCGCCTCTCGTGGATCGATTCCGGAATGAGTGAGTGGTGAACCTGGTGGGATCAAGCAAACTTCACGGGGGTAGTGGGGGCTGCAATATCGGATCGGAGCTCACTGTTGAGACCCCCTGACCCCCTAGCCCTTCTCAGGGGGTCCCAGAAGGACCACCAAGTGCAAAAAAAAATTTTTTTTTAAATCGCGGGGTGCGCGCACGGTATGCGTACCCCGTGATTTTTTTGAATGTTTATTTTTTATTTTTGCCCTTGGCAGTCCTTTTGGGACCCCCTGAGAAGGGCTAGAGGGTTGGGGGGTCTCTACCCTGCCCCCTTTTCGTGTTTTCCACTCTTGTTTTGGGCTCTCTTGTGCCTCAGTTGTCCTGAAAAACAAGATGGTGGCCAACACTTCCTGGTTTGGACAGTTTGGAATGTTGACAGTCGACTGCCAGCCAATCAGAAACTCGCTCGCGCACGTAAGGGTACGCGCACGTACGCGTACGGTACGCGTACCGTACGCGCACGGTGCGCTTACGGTGAGCGCATATAGATATATAATTTGCTCAAATTCAATTTTCTCAACAACTACTGGAGGGATTTTCACCAAATATAGAAAAGGCACTACTGCATACCTGTCCCTACCATTTTGCCAAGTTTGGTGTAATTCCGTTCAGCCGTTCGGGCTGTAGCCGTGTCTAAAGGTCCCATAGAAAATGCCATTTGAAACATTTCAAATTCAATTTTCTCAAGAACTACTGGAGGGATTTTCACCAAACATAGCAAAGGCACATTTGCATACCAAGCCCCACCATTTTGGCAAGTTTGGTGTAATTCCATTCAGCCGTTCGGGCTGTAGCCGTGTCTAAAGGTCCCTATGGAAATTAACATGGGGAAAACACGTTTTGGGACCCCCCTTTCGGCCCTAGCTTGATGAATCCCCCCGAAAATTTCAGGGAAGGAGCGGAGCGGAGCTGGCCAAAATTCTGGAAAATGACACACAGATTCCTCAATCAGCGCCAAAGTTATTCCCAATAGAATGTTGAGCGCATATAGATATATAATTTGCTCAAATCAATTTTCTCAACAACTACTGGAGGGATTTTCACCAAATATAGAAAAGGCACTACTGCATACCTGTCCCTACCATTTTGCCAAGTTTGGTGTAATTCTGTTCAGCCGTTCGGGCTGTAGCCGTTTCTAAAGGTCACATAGAAAATGCCATTTGAAAAATTTCAAATTCAATTTTCTCAAGAACTACTGGAGGGATTTACACCAAACATACAAAAGGCACTGCTGCATAATAGTCCCTACCATTTTGCCAAGTCTGGTGTAATTCCGTTCAGCCGTTCGAGCTGTAGCCTTGTCAAAATGTCCCTATGAAAATTAACATGGGGAAAACACGTTTTGGGACCCCCCTTTTTTCTTGGCCCCCGCGTGAGGAATCCCCCCGAAACTTTCAGGGAAGGAGCGAGGCAACTTTAAGGAAAATTACAGGCAGATCCCTCAATTGGCGCTAAAGTTATTCCCAATAGAATGTTCGGAATTTCCTATGGTAACTAGGTCCTAACTATATATACCTACTGGCGACCGCCAGTAGATAATATATATATATAAATAAATAAATATATATATATATATATATATATATATATATATATATATATATATATATATATATATATATATATATATATATATACACAAATGTCCGGTTGCTCCCGGCGTCACAAGCGGTTGCGATCCTGCGTGGGTGCCGATCACCCTCAATGAATTCACTCGCAATTTTCCCCTCACAAGAAGAAAAGTAACACAGGATACTTCTGGATGCTTCAAAAGATGTTTTAATCAGGCAAAAGTGGCAACTGCCTACCGACACGTTTCGCCAGTTACGGCTTGTTCACGGTGAACAAGCCGTAACTGGCGAAACGCGTCGGTAGGCAGTTGCCACTTTTGCCTGATTAAAACATCTTTTGAAGCATCCAGAAGTATCCTGCGTTACTTTTCTTCTTGTGAGGGGAAAATTGCGAGTGAATTATATATATATATATATATATATATATATATATATATATATATATATATATATATATATATACATACACACACACATATAGTGTTGTATTACATTGGATTGTATAAAGTCCTGTTTGTCATTTCTTTTTTAAACATGCAACACAGGCGCCCAATAAAGGAGTGGCTAGTCCATCCCATCTGGAATATCGATAGCAGCCTGCTAAAGCAGTGCAAGACGCACTGATAGGGGCACAAGAGGGAACTATACCATGCGTCCCAAAAGAGCATGTCAGGAACACTGATTAATGCCATAAGAAAGCAGAAGGAAAACTCTATGGAAGAATTGAGCTGAATAAGAGAAACAAGTGTAAAGCTGCAAGTGCAAAGCTGTGTGAACAATGTTTCAGTGTACAATAGAAAATCCCTAATAAGGGATACTAAAATACCATAAGTACAGCCAGGAACACCTACAAGGCATACAAAAGATGTTCCACGGAGAACAGGGAACAAGGCAATAGTGCATCCGCACAAAATACCATAATAATGATTACTTGCATAAAGTCTGGAAAGAAGAAAAACCCCTGTACTATAGGGATTGAAACCCACTCAGGGTCACAAAATAAAAATTGACTCCAAACCATCTGGATGGCTAGGAATAAAAGAATTAACACCTGCCAAAGTCAAGAACACCTCACGGTGTGCCACCCAAAGGTGGAATATTTAAAAAATGGAACCGGAAACCAGAATCCTACCAATGGCCCAATTGAAAGTGAAAAGGGACCCCTGACTAACTAAGACTGTGGGGGGCTAAGGAACCAAGTCCACTGGGAAGGGAGACATAGAGAGTAAACAGAATTAAGAGGTTTTACCACCCGCCTGTCCCAAAACTGCTTGAAATGCAGAGTCGGCGTGGGTGCCGAAAATGATGGGCACCATCAAAGGGCATGTCTTTAAAGGTGCTTTGAACAGCCTCTGAAAACCTAGATGTGCGCAACCATGCATGCCGACATAGTGCCACCAAAGAGGCCATAGCTTGGCCTACAGAGTCAGTGGTGTCCATCCCACATCGAATGATTAGTTTAGCTCCTCCTTGCTCATCCAGTACTAACGGGCGAGATCGTTCTGGGTCTCATCTGAAAGGGAGGGCAGCAGATGTGCCAATGAATCCCATAGGAAAAGCGTCCAAGGATGCAAGAAGTATTAAGGGAGCGCAGTGCAGAAGTGGTGGAGGAGAAAATATGACTGCCACAAGTGTCTAGCCTACTGGACTCTCTTGAGGAACAGTAAGAAGAGGGTCCATATTTTGGACTGCCTACTCCGCCATCGTACTCATCATGGTTTTTGATGCACAACTGTGATGAGTATGAGGATGGCGGAAGAGACAGCCGGATCATCAGGAGCCAGATGTCTGTGAGAAATAGAGCGATTCACAGGGGCCCCTGTATCGGGTTTATCTCATGCGCCCAACAAAATGTCAACTAGAGCTAAACTGTAAGGAAGCACCGGCTCTTCCCATGGGTGGTCTGGATGGACGACGCAAAAGTAAAGCATCTGTGACTATTTCGCAGAAGGAGGTGTCATATCCAAAACGACAGAAACTCATTTGAGCATGTCAGCTAGAGAGAAGCTCACCACTGTAGCAAGGCCCGGGGGGAAAAGGAGGACCAAGGCTTGGGAAGACTCCAAGCCACTAGCTTCACCCAACTCAGTCAGCGACCTGTCCTCCATAGGAGGATGGGCAGTGTCATAGATGGGGTGGAGGAACTCCAACTCCTCTCCATCAGCTCCATGATCGTGTTGCTCAGAAGGAAAAAGAGGACGGGGCTCCATAAAGAGCTGGAGAAAGGTGCCTGAGACTGGCAGCTCCACCAACGCCACTTACAACGATGTCTGGTGCCGAATTGGCAATGCCTCTGCGTCGGAACTTGGAAATGGCGTTATATTGATCATTGTCTTCTGAGTTGGCTGATTGGACCCAGGCACTGAACCCCGAAGGGCTGTGCACAGGCATCAAAACTGATTTGAAATCCAAAGTGCCTGTGTGTGTGTGGACACAGTTACGGCTCCATACACCTCCCTGGAGACCAAAAGCACTCCAGGGGAACGTGAAGACCCAAAGATCACATGAAAAGATTTTTAATATTCTTGCATCTGGGTCAGAGTCGCTCTTGCTCCAAGGTAGGTTGGGAGGCACAGGTTAGACTTGTGCACCGAGTCTTCAACCGAAGATCAGGAACAGGCTTTATGTGGTGAAGTCAGGGGGTGCCGCAACTTTGAACGGCTGCATCGTGACTTACCTTAGGACGTCGATGGAGAGTGATGTCTACCGGAATGGCTTCAGGAGCGGGCCTCCAGCTGGTCTATGGAGCGTGAAGGGGACTGAGGTTGACAGGAAGTTTTGGAAGACTGTGACATCCATGCCGCTAGGAGCTTCAGTCGACGTTCCCTCAGTGCTTTCGGGCAACGTTGGCAACACGAGTCGCACTCCTTAGAGTCATGGTGCTCCCCCAGCAACCACATACAGATAGAGTGAGGGTCTGTGGCAGAGATTTGTCTTCCACAGGACTCTTAAGGTTTGAACCCCAAGGACATGAGAAGTTGTTTAAAAGCACACTGTTCTGTTCAACAAGAACATCGAAGTAGCCTTAAAAACGGACCGAGGAACCGCTTACCGGACCCACGTTGAAAGAGGAGAAAAGAAGAAACTGGTGTCAGCTCATCGGGATGGGAATATACGGACTCTGTTGACATCACACCCAGAGGCCGACAGGCCTGGACTGGCCATAGCGGGCACCGGGCAATCCCCCTGTGCGCTGCACGGGTGGGGCCCGGTTTTGGGCCTCTGGGGGCCGTTTTTGTTACAGGGCCGTTTTTGCAGCATAGCTGCAAAATTGGCCCAGTACCAAAATCGGCTGAAAACCGGCCCCAGCAAAGAGCTTGGCGGCACCACCAACCCCCCGGTGGGGAAGGGGGGGCAATCGAACACTTTGCCAGGGCCGGTTGTGGTTCCCAGTCCGGCCCTGGAGGCCGATATCACTATAGAGTTGTACAATGCCCTCTGAAAAAAGTTTTTTAATCCAGTCTGGCACCTGGAGAGAAATCAAAGGTAAGGAATCTGCAGATAGATATCTCTATCAGATGTTCTGTATTATAGTTTATTTTAGTTTCATTTCAGTGTGATCTGTGTTTAACATTAAAATGCCATGCTCTATGAAAATCTAAAAATAAAATGTTCTGCTTTGGCCCGTTACCACAATTAGGCGGTCACAAAAGCCTCAAGGATGTCAGACCTCCCACCCAACCCCTTACTCTTAGATGAATTGAAGGTTTGCTGCCCTCTTCCTTTACAATCAGGCCAATGTTATCTTCTAGGAGCAATGACATGCCTCCTTCCTCGTGATACCCTGGGAGTCTGAGGAAGTGCTTCCTTAATGTAAGCAGGGTTCGGCTTTCAGGAGCCTCCTAACACACAAGCAAATAGATAGGGTATATATTTTGTGCATTTATCACATATGTTCCGTAATGCACCTTATGGTCACTTCAGAGTGCGTTACCAATGGAGCCATTCTAACTGAATTTTCCAGCAGGAAGTAACTCCCTGAGGGTATTTGTATTTGTATGGGATTTATAAAGCTCCGAAATCACCCCTGAAGGAGTATCTCCGCACTGCAGAGAAGGCGGAAGACAGGTCAGAGAGATCAGTAATGGAATAGTTCAGTCTGATGCAGTCTCTTACTTGTAACTGTTAGTTTGTTGCTTTGACATGGTGTTCAGGAAAATGGTTTAGGTAAATAAACAATGAGTGAAAGCACACTATGACCGCTGCAATTGAATAGGAGGGCAGGTGGGGGTCATGAGGCGGAGCGTATGGAAACAGATGTTGATGAGTGGAGGGGAAGAAACTAACTTAACGGGACCAAATTTGGAAAGAATTAATGGAATCATCACGATGTACACTGCGGTGCCCGGGGGCTCATTGTGATGGGCACATATCCATTGCAGAAGATGAGAACAGCGTAAATAAAGGACAGTGTGGAAACGGATGACGTGGCGTAGAGGTCTGGGTCACTACAGAGACAGGCTGTAGACAATGCAATCTCATGGAGTGCTACACTCCAAAATAAAAAAAAATACATCTGCAGGCACCCAAGCACAGACAGGAAAGAGTACTTAGTCCAAGCTCCACAGCATGGACACACACAGAACCATGGGAGGAAGTCGGAGGCGAGGAAGAGGTGCTGTCCAATATGAGCAAGAGAACGAGTGCAACATTGGAGCCAAACATTGGTAAGGAAATGTAAGTAATGGACGGGTTCTAAGCCACATTGAAGATTTTGTTTTTCGTTCCAAGACATTTGGCAAGCACAGCGCAAGCACTGTGCAGGCAAATTGTCGTCCGCCATTTTTTGCAGTGATCCCTCGAGAGTCAGTGGGATCATGGCAAAAACAAATTTTTGGGGGGGGAGCCCGTATGGGATTATTTTGTATCCTCCCAATTTGGGCTGGGGGCAGGTTATCCCTACCCTGCCCCCTTATATTATTATTATGTTTGTAAAGTTCGGGACAGGGGACTAAACCTCTGAATCTTGTAATGGCTGCCAGCAACATTTTCCTCATGTTGCTGGCAGCAATCGGAGCGCTCACTCCTACTGGAGTCTGACTCCTGTGGGAGCGAGATGTTCTAAATGAAAAAGGTCCCTGGGCCAATCATAACACTCTATTTTTACATTAGAACTCCTGCAAGACTCTTGCAAGCCTCTTGCAGATCCAACCAGTATACAAATATTTTTATACCTTAATTTCTGAAAAACTTCTGGACGGATTTACACTAAATCACAAAAAGCACAATCTTTTGACCGAGATCTAGCTTCCTGCCAAATTTGCTTTAATTCCGTTCAGCAGTTTTTGCAGTAGTGTTTCTTAAAGAGGACTATGGTAAATGCATGGAGATTTTGCATTTTGGGACTCCGTTTTATCTCAGTCCCTGCTTGCTGGATCACCCCAAAACTTTCCATGCACAAACTAGGAAAAAATAGCACTTTTTTGGAAAGTTTTGTGGGGATTCTTCAAACTGTGTCAAAGGTATTAGAAACACAAAAAACGCATTTCCAATGGAAAAGCTGACCTTACTATAACTACCTAGTGGTGACTGCCACTTGGTAATACAGATATATTTGCGCCTGTGGGAAAAATGCATAGAATTTCTGCAATTGCAGTTTTATTTGTGGAGCAACTAATTCATCCTGCTGCTCTTCAGACCTCTAGACACCCAGAGAGATGTCAGTGCTTCACAAATTGTGAAAGAAAACTCACTTGGAATAGAAGAGCTACTCCTTTACAGCCGCAGGCACCAAAGACGCAAGGTGCAGCCCACCGAGTTGCCGCTCCCCGGCCAGCATAACCCAGCAGCTCCCCAGGAATAGAACCCTGTGCTCCTGAAGGTCAGATCTGCTCTCTCGCCAAGTGAGAAGACACCAGGACCAACCGGAGCTGCACAGGGCCAATACCCAGGGTACTAGACCCCTTGCAGCAGCCAAGGCTTGCTGTGCCCAGTTCGGCAACCATCATCGAGGAAGACTGACCTACACTTCGACGGATTTCAAGGACAGTGAGACCTACTTCATGAATGGCCCAGCTGTACTGTTACCCCTTATCTGCAAAACAAAGACCAAGACATGAGGCTGTGACTGCCCCCACCTGACGCCTCAAAGCACCTATGCACCCACACTCCAGAGCCCGAGTCCAAGGACTCTGACGGTGCCAACGGGGTCCCCAGACCCACAAGAACTAAGCCCACACTTGGGTTTGCCCAGACTGGACTTCAGTTGCCGCCTGCAGCCTCTTTCTGCAGACACCCTCCAACCGCTAAAGACTCCTGCACCAGAATCTGATGCCTAAAGACACCACTGCACCCGGGTCCCACCGCCCAAGGAGAAGTGGTGTCCGTAAGTGCCCGAGGATCTCAAGGGTTGAGCCTCCTGTGGGTTCTCCTGGACTGGTCCGCCAGACCCTGCTTGTAGCCTCTTTGAAACCCGACTGTTCTGCCATTAAAGTGAATGGGACATCCGACGCTGTGACACACCTCTGCACCCGGATGCCCCATAGCTTGCTGAGGTGACCTGTTGGCATGGTCTTGGACCTTGCCCTACATTCACCTTAATTCCAGAAGAATAGTCCGCTAAGTCGCTGCTAAGTGCCCGAATGCAATACATATATTTCCTCCATAGGATAACATTGCCAATCCAGAAATTGCAGTGTCCATTTTTTAAAACTATGAAAATTCATATCTGGAAAAGTACTTACCCAATTCCGATGATTTTGGTATCTAAATTCATATAAAAGTATGTGTTAGTTTTATAATTTGGTGGTGAATTTCTTTTTTGAGTGTGTGTCTCATTTACTGCCTTTGTGTATGCATTAAATGCTTAGCACTACTCTCTGATATGCCAAAGTGCTCGCCCACACCACCACAAAAGAGAGCATTTGGGGTGTCATTTGTACTTCTGTAGTTTATTTGGGGTTTGGCTGGACTCTCTGCAAAGTGTACCTCATTTTGGTGCACTACATAGAGAGCCAGCTTCCTACACCGTGAAATAAATTTGCAACAATTGGTGTTCTGGCATGCAAATGATAAAAGTATTCCATCAAGCCCCAGAACCCATAGAATGGTCGGCTGATGGGCAGTGTCCAGGAAAGAGATCATTCCAAAATAAACAAATAGTAAATCTTAACAGCATATTTTTTTATTAACAACTATGCCTTCAATTATGTTCTTATGCCCCCAGCACATGAAATATAAAATCCACTAAAATAGCAATTTTGTTCTTAAATGCTGCAAGGGCAATGTCCATTATAAAATGTAACATTGGTTACGGATGTTTTCCAGCATTCTTTTGAGAAAAGTTACCATTTCTCTATAAGGATTGTTCTTTGAGGTCTGTACTAATTCTAGCAATTGGCGTCGCCTGAGTAGCGAAAGGGACAACCTTGAATGGGTCACTAGAGAGACACTAGGCAGACAACATGGTTACCAGTTTGTCTTTGTAACACATCAACAAGCAGTGCACAAAGTAGTAGTTTCATTTTGCAATGCTTATAGGTTGGTAACCTACTGTACACAATATCATGCTTCTTTTGACAGACCCAGGCTTAGCTTGACAGCAGAATCGTGTTTCACATGCATTTTGCTGCCAACATTCCCTAGTTTAAAGAGTTAGGACACAGTGATGCAACGCTTACACAAGTGGATTGCAGGTATACTTCTTTTGCGTAGATACCATCCCAGATAAAACCACACAAACCTTTAAGCAAATTATACAGCTGTCTTACAATGCACAGTGAGAAACCAATTATAAAGGCATTTGCTTTAGGTGGCAGAGACATGCCTTTAGTTAGACATAAATTATATGTTCAGGCTTTACATAGCTGAGCAGTCTCCCAATCTACCCGTAGGTCAAGCGTCAAACGCCTGAGCTATCCCACAGGTGACAATGCTCCATCATCAAAGGACAAGAGCCACAAACCACCGTTTTTCCTCAATTTCTTCAAAAATAGCCACTGGGCTTTAGTTTAGTGCTGAGGTGACCCACTAAATATATTGAAACCCTGTACATGTAAGATAAGAGTTGAGTTGTTATTTATCAAGTGCATAGAATGCCCTAAGACCTCTTGGTACTGAACTCACTAATTACATCCAGGACAGAACAGAGCGACATTTCTTCAAGATCCTAATTTGTAAGTAGCATGACTACACAACTGCAACAGCAGGAAGAAACAGGCCAGAAATGCCATCATTGTAATCTTGTCATAAAGAAAGCAGGGGTTGGGCCAGTGCCCATCAGCGAGGCTAGGCCCCACATTTCACATTCAAGAAAAGTGCCACTGCTGAAGATCATTTAGCAATGCCAGTGATTTTTTTGATTTTGTTAATGAACAAACCAATTACAGCTGTCACCCTTTAATGTGTATAGTATTCAGAAAAAAAAGACAATTTTTTTTTTTCAACATCACAATAATAATACATGGATGGTGGACAAACACATGAAAACAATCTAGAGATATTTTTAGTAACATCAAAAACTACAACATATATCACAATACATCACATATAACAAAAAAACATGATACCAGACCCTATAGCCTATGTGTAAGCATATAACAGTGTTTGTATCCTGCATCAGGACCAGAGTTATGCACGTAATATGTTTTGTTGCTATGCCTCGACTTGAATTAGAAGAGAACATTAATGTGAGATGGGACTCTTAAGCATTGAAGCACAGAAGTGTGTGAGTGCCGTCTGGCCTAAGGTTGAAGTGTTTCAATGTCTGGATATGGCTGAAACTGTGTCATAAACAAGTGTGTCGCAGTACTTACAGGTGGGTGTAGGAGAGAAGCACGGGGGTAGAAAAACCTGAAATCTATGGTATTATCTGGGTATATACAATATAGCAGCCCGTCCCGACGTTGTCCGGGTATGAATTGCTGCCGGCCAGTAGTATATTGTTTTGTAGTATTTCGTTTTGAAGCATTTCTTATCTGTGACAGGCCTGAGAAACGCTCCGATTCACAGTGCACTGCTGATTCACTTAAGAGTGCGTGTTTAGTAGTGTGTGAACTCGAGTCTCCCTACTTTATTTTTCCTTGCAATATTATATAGCGCGAACTCGACAACATGGCATGAGCACAATTTATATTACAGAAGAACACATTAATTTGTGGTAGGCACGGGGAGACAGAGCGATTTGCCTGGAATCACAGGATGTTGAGCTGATGCCGAGATTCGAACGTAGCTCCCCAGCTCTAAAGTTCGCAATTCTAGAACTTGTGGCGGGAGGTGTGTCTAAAAGTGTATGTCGGTGCTGGCCATCAATGAGAGAGACCTGTGCATTTTTCAAATGGGAGGTGAAAAAATATGAGTTTGTTGCTGGAAATGTGGGCCGCCGTGCCACCAATGTACTTACCGGGGGAGGGTAAACACCCATTATTCCGCAACTTTCTTTCGGCATACCATCGCTTCGCATACTTTCATTACGAAAGTATCATGACTCCGCAATGCCATTATAACGCATGGCATTACATTTTATATGCTTTTACCACGCATACATTTACAACGAAATTCGTTGTAAATGCATGAATGGTAAAAGCATGTTTTTTTTTATGTTTGGATAAGGTAAGTATGGGTATAGGGGTATATGTTTTGGGGTACTGAGGTATATGTTTTGGGGTGTTTGGGTATTTTAAGGGTTCAGATATAGTTTTGGGTTATGGGGTACAGGGGTAGTTTTAGGATTTAGGGATAGGTATGGGTTTTGGGGTACAGGGGTATTTTTTGGGTTCAGGGGTAGGTTTGGGTTTTGGGGTACAGGGGTATTTTAAGGGTTCAGGGCTAGGTTTGGGTTTTGGGGTACAGGGGTATTTTTAGGGTTCAGGGCTAGGTTTGGGTTTTGGGGTACAGGGGTATTTTAGGGTTCAGGGGTAGGTTTGGGTTTTGGGGTACAGGGTTATTTTTAGGGTTTAGGGCTAGGTTTGGGTTTTGGGGTACAGGGGTATTTTTAGGGTTCAGGGGTAAGTTTGGGTTTTGGGGTACATGGGGATTTTTAGGGTTTAGGGATAGGTTTGGTTTTTTCGGGTACAGGGTATATTTATAGGGTTAAGATGGGTTAGTGTTTAAGGGTGTTGGGGTATTTTAAGGAGTAAGGGTGGGTTATGATTATGGGGTGCAGGGGTATTTAAAGGGAGCAGGGTGGGATTAGCACACGATATGAGACATGGCATGAAGGGCGGAACGTACCACACGCCCCCAGCGTTTGTCACCCCCCCAGCACACGCCCACAGCACAACGCAGACACGCCCACAAGGGACTACTTTGCTGGCACTGTTCTTTTACCTTTTAAATGTATGTGGTGGGCGTCTGCATAGCCTATGTCCTTCTGCTGCAACTGCCCTTTCCAAAGCTGTATTGATGTTGTGATTGGTGCTGTGGTTCCTGAGATTACCCGCCTCAAAGTTTTCGGCTCTCTCTTTATTATATTAGTATAGATGAACCACATAGAATACAGGGCTAAGAATCTGAACAGAGATGACAGGAGCTACCCATGGATGGTGCAAATGCAAGGATTGTGAAGGTTACGAGGCCCGAGTGGGTATGAACACAAAGACAGGCTCTGTGGAAGAAACAAGATATATGAACTTCACAGTACAACAGTGCCCACAGCACTCACAATACAGGCTGTTTAGGGCAATAGTTACCTAAGATCAGGAAAGTAGGAAGGATTTTGAAAGCTGGGGCATTGATTGGAATCATTGCTAAAACCTGATGAGATATTCAGTTTCTGTTTAAATAGTGTCTTAAATTATGAAGTGATTCAAAGCATTAAGAAAATTAAACAAAGAAATATTCCTACCTGGTATACACTTTGGGCCTCTCTAGGGTTATGAAAGTACTATACAAATGACAATTGAATATAATATCGCTGCCTCTCTCTGTTACATTATGATGGAGTCTGCATTAACTGCCTTTTGTTGAAGTTGAAGTGTGGTAAAGTACCCATCCTCTCTATTTATACCTGTGGTGGGATGATAACTCGGCCTTTCATCCTTTTGATCAATCCTGAGGCACTTTAAGAAGCCCAGTATGGCCTGATTGGGTGGGTAAAAACTGCACTAGTAATTACCAGTACTGTGCAACAACAACCCATCAGTATTGTGTGAATATGAGTTGAACCCCATGGAATTGGGAGTTACTTACAGGCCTGGTTTTACCAGAGGCTATTCTGCATTGTACCCCATTTTAGATTTGATTTCAGGTCCTGCATTTAATAAAAGTGTGCAAGGGATATGGTAAAATTGTGCTGAGGCTGTTGCAAGGCAAGTTGCAGGGAATGAGTGATGAGAGTAAAGGAAGAAGTGGGGAGTGTTGGCTGGCAGGTGGGAGCATGTAATGCTCTTCCTATGCCTTGTGTGAGGTTTGAGCACGGGTCATGGAAGGGGTCTGGGCTTCAATGCAGCCTTTTCTACAAGCGATTTTACATGCTGGATTTTCCAGCCAGGAAAATCACTTTCATTGTTCCTGTATCCAATAAATCCAAGTAGAGGACCACTAGAACTCATATAAATGTATGAAATTGAATTGCACACTGGAATTCCACTCCTCAGGTTCTCAACCAGTTAATGTCACATGGCCCATGAGTACATTGTCATCTTCCCTCTGTTAGCATGAGCATGCTGCAGACTGTCCGCTGCTCTGCACACGTTACTACATGGACTTATTTGCATATGCCTCTCTGAAACTTTCACACAGGAAGCTACAGTTGTTTTCAGGCTTTTCGTGCTCCTGGGATTTAGTCTGAACATTGTGAACAACGTCGAACAACAATGCCCTTGTTATTCTGTTCTGATCAGGCCCTAGCACCTAGACAAAACATTCAGATGCAGTTGCTTGTTTGGGAATACGTACTTTGGTTTTATTGGAATACACGGATAGGGAGCGAACACTTGGAGACTGGCCTTTCCAGGGAGAAGAGCATGACAGCACTTATGATGTAGATCTACCATCTATAGACTGAGACATGGGGTCTGCAGATAACACCCAGAGATCGTCTAATATATAATCATATTGCTTCTATATAAGGGGAGGGAGGTTAGGCTATGCTGTCATTTACTATGACAGCTAAGCATGGGCAAATTTTGCGAATTCGCGATCCGCGAATTTGCGGATTTGCGAATTCGCGATCGGCAAAATTTGCGAATGTGTGCGAATTTGCGGATTTTTGTTTTTTTGCGTGTTCGCGGGGGTTTTTTGCGTGTTCGTGGGTTTTTTGCGTGTTTGCGGGGCTTTTTGCGTCTTAGCGAGCCACTTGCATAGCGAAGTTACCCATGCAGTCGTTTATGGGAGAGGGAGAGAGAGATAGATAGATAGATAGACAGATAGATAGATAGATAGATAGATAGATAGATAGATAGATAGATAGAGAGGGAAAGAGAGAGGGAGAGAGAGAACGAGAGAAAGAAAGAGAGGCCGGATCTCTGAAGGGCCAGATTCCTGAGTTGCCCCTACAGAACATACAGCTTTTTATTTTTAGCAAAATGCATATGAAAATTGTGCTGTAAAGGTCTCTTTTAGTTTAGCCCCTCCTGACAACTCAAAATGGCTGTATTTGCCATCCTCTCCCTTCTTCCTGTTTTTTATATCTGTAAGTGCTTCCTGATGAGGTTTAATTCCTTGTAACTATTCTCTGACCCTGCTTCAAGGGTCAGAGCAGGGTCAGAGAATAGTTGCAAGTAGGCAACGAGGCGCCAGGAAGCAATTAGCAGCAGGTGTCCAAGTTGAAGTTAATTTGTTTGTAACCCTTTTGTAAAAAGTTACAAAGAAATTAGGTTCAACTTTTGCACCTGCTGCTGTAACCCTTGCTTGGCTGAAAATTCATCCCCGCTGATTGGCGGATTTTACCGCGATTTCGCGAGATTCGCGGATCGCGAAATCGCGGAAAATCCGCAAATTTGCCAGCGAAACGGATTTTACGCCCACCCTTAATGACAGCTCCTTTTATGATTATGGACTACTTTCTATGTTGACCGTATTTCTGTTATGCATTTTTCTGCTTATTGTGGCACGCATACTGCATATTAGAGTACGAACAACGTCGAACAACAATGACCCTTGTTATTCTGTTCTGATCAGGCCCTAGCACCTAGACAAAACATTCAGATGCAGTTGCTTGGCACGCATACTGCATATTAGAGTACGATAATTAAAATAAATATTTTAAACTTGTATGTGTTTCTGCCAGACCTTATTGTGGACGAGTACAAGAATATGAGCGAAAGGGTGTGTCTTGCAACTGTGATTCCTGAGAGAGTTGGGAGTGTTGTGTTCTGGGGTGTCTAATCATTTGTTCCTCTGTGAGTGAGTAGGAGGGTAAGTGAGACACTATAGCTAGTCGGTCTCTGGCTCATCGGTACTAAGGTGGTAGGATAACTCAGTCCCTACATACTAAGGTCCCATAATCCCATGCATAGTTCTGTGCTTGAGCAGAATCCCTGCAACAGACCCATGTCTTTTATGGGCACATTGCTAGAGGGCTGATTAGGTAAAGAGAGTGTGACACCATGAGGCATGAAAAGCAATGAAAAAACAAACCTCCTCCTCTACCTGTAAATTGCTTTTGGGTGACCTTTGTGGTCGAAGTGTGTTGGGTCTATTGGAAAAGACGTTCCAAATCTTTTTTTAATTTTACAGTAACAGCTCCCATACTTTTTTCTTAAAAAAACAACTAGACCTTCAGGTGCCTCTGGCTGAAAGTGAAGGTGGAGGGTCTCCTTTCTGTGAAGTAAAGGTCGAGGCAGACAGCGAAAAAGAAAACGAGCCTTCTCGCCTGGGTACTTGCTACATTAAAAAATGTAAATGTTTGCAATTGGTTAATCAGCAAATCTAAAGAATGCAGTGGAGCCAGTATGAGTTTTTGATTGGTGGTATCATTTGAAGCTGCATAACAACTAAATGTATACCTTTTGAGAGCTAGTGTACGGATATCAGCTCATTTCTGGGGTGTGTTCTAATGGAAACATAAAAATAGGATTGTACTAGGGACAGTCTGCGTATGACTAAAAAGATGTATATTTCTAACACACTTGTTTGGTCTAAACCCCTTCGCTGCTCATGACGAGCTCAGCTCGTCATGCAGTACACTGGTCGTGTGCTTATGACGAGCTGAGCTCGTCATGAAATAATGTATTTCAAGGATCTCCAGCACAGGAGGGGAATTGCCTTAGCAGTCATGTGGTTAAACAGGATATTTTATGGCACAAATTGCAGCAGCATATTTCATACTGTGTGTAATACAATTTTAAAATAAGGACTGGCTTATTCACAGTGCTTTTGATCGAAGGCTAGGGCCTCATAGCACTAGAAATTCCTCAGTGTACCACCAGGATTAAGTTCTGTGACTGACTGGTGACACAGACAGTCATATACAGTGATCACATTAACCAGCTGAGCTTTCATAACATAAAAGTATGTATTTCACATCGATTTCTTTAACTTGCATTTTTCCTTTAGGGTGTATAGGTTATATTTGATATGCATTGCATTTACCTGAAGGCAAAAGACTAATAAAATAGTTTGAGAGTACCTTGCCCCTGTTATACTCAAGATAATTTTTTTATTCACTTCAGCCTCTATGTGATCTGTGAAATACTGTCATTGAGTTCCCCTATCCAGAGCAACCCAGCACACATCAGTTTAAAAACTGTGTGTGTCTGGGAAGCTGCAGTAGCCCGGGCTAGGAAACGACAGGGGGGTGGGCCGGGGATGAGAGAAACGTTGAAACCCTTTTAGCCCAATGCTCACTACGCACCTGCATCTGACCCTTGGTAATTCTGAGTATGGACACTCAAAAGATACAATTTCAGGTTGGAGAAATATACCACAACTAATTCAATGTTATGGTGGATGAAAAAGTGAGAGTCCGCACCCATGCATCGTAGTGTGTGGTAGAAAAGAATACGGAAAGAAGATTTTCAACACAGAGTCTAAAGTCACCCATTAAGTGTGGTCATGGAAATGTTCACATCTAGTAGGTGGAACTGTGCTAATTTATGCACCCAATACTTTGACAATTTGATTATTTGAAACCTGGCCAGTACGAATTGTGTTTTGATCCTCATGTGAAAAGCTTTCATGGTCCTGCCAGATCGACATAGTAATAAAGAATTTTTATTTTCTAGCACACAGTTTGAGACTCCGCTCAGCGATTAGTCAATTTAATTCTGTTACCTCATTTTATGTTCTCCTGACACGTATAGGCCGCCTGCCCTTCAATGTGGTACTTAACAGGTATATAGAATTCTTGTCAACTATCTTAATCACCTGTGGTGCTCAGTGTCAAGATAATTAAAGATGCTGTGCCTGGGGAATTATTAGCCCAGAAAAATCTCAAAAATAACATCAAGATGAGATCACTGGTACTTGTACTGCTCTGGGGATCCTGTGGGGTGGGGAGCAAAATTTGAGGGGGGCTGTTTAGCAGCAGGAGAATTCCATTTGTTGATCATGCTGTTTCCGTGCATGTGATGCAGAACATTATTGGTCACTCTCTAGATTCCTCCTACAGTGACTAGCAGGGAATTCCCTAGGCGCCATGTTTTCTGTTTTGTCTTCAGGCGAATTGCTTTGAAGTACGATTCGGCATGTCAATAGTCTATTTTCAGTGCTAAATTACGCTTTATTTTCTAAATTATGCTTTGTTTGTGCTACAGGCCTTTTTCTCTCTTAACTGGATACCTTCAAGTCAGAACTAATTATGTACACTGTATGCATAATTAAACAGTTTGATGTTCCCTTGCTTTTGTATAATTGACTGTCTCTAAATTGTATGCTAAAATGTATTCACGTTTTGGTGTGAAAATTGGAAATTTCTATTTGAAACATCTTTGTGGGTGATTTCTGTGTGCTAGAGAACCCATACTTGTAAGATATATATATATATATATATATATGGTGGTTTTATTTATTTGTTGTGAAGTTTTATAAATTACTGGCTGTCTCTTCTTGGATAATTCTGAGCCCTGTAGGTGAGTGAGAGACTTGGTTATTTTGTATATAGGGGCAGCTAGAATCCAGTCAGCACCTTGAGGCCCTGGTCCGATCAGTCGATGATGCATTTTGATTGACTATAACACAAGCCATCAGGGGAATGTGATGGATTTTCTGACAATGTGAGAATAGGGTAGCCACCTTTCACAGACACAAATACCATTACGAGATAGATCTTTGAGAACAGGAAAAATACCAAACATATTGCTGTAATCACCCCAGTTTTCACGTTTTTCTCTACAAAACAAATCAATTTCAGTACACATGTTCCAACATGTTTTTCATAGCAAACTGAGTCTGCGGAATCCCCGGGCGTTTTGAAGTATCACACTTTATGTAATGCCAGTTTTGTAATCCGACCCTAAATATGGGTTCAAGCAGGATTTCTGGTTGCCCTAAAGAGTGTAGTAGGGAGCTGGATTTCTGGTTGCCCTAAAGAGTATAGTAGGGAACACACACTCGGATCCCACTCCCTGGTCGTATTGATGTGTTTAAGCATTACAAAGTGTTCTTGTTCAACTTTGCTGCCTCACTCGTGTCTGTGATTGCCCAACAATTCAGACAAATCCTCACCTTCAGCATCAACCCCCTCCCCCCCCCCTCCCCATTTATGTTAACCAGTGAAAAATATTTACATTTGTGCACTCTACCGACCTGGAGCAGCAGCACCATATGCCGGTTTTTAGTCCTCTCCACCCCGCCCCTCCCCCTCCCCGCCTCCCTGCCCCACCGTAACTCCCTCCACGGCCCGCGGCTGGCAGAACTGCGTTCCAGTCGTGGAGCTAAATTTACACAAGGTCCAAGTGGCGCGGGCAGCGGACGAATCCACTCACGTCTCAATTCAGACAGCGCGGGAAAGCTCCGGAGGCCTCGCTCTACCAAGGCGCGCGCGCCAAATCGCATCACGGCTCGGCTTCGCATGATGAGCCCGGGGAGAAGCTCCTCACGTAGCCCCGGGTCCCACGAGTGTCTGCCGCTCCTGACCTGCGACAGCCCGGTGCGCTGCAGACAGATTCATAATAAAAGACAAGTCTAACCCCTGAATAATGGATGGGCCGCTGGGGACGGCTGCCGCGCTCGCCCGAGCAGGTCACGGATGCGCCGTTTTGCAGCAGCTGAACAGTTCTTAGACAGGCCTCTGAGGAGGCGCGAGCTGAGAGGATAGGTCGCGCTGTTGTAAGGCTCGGAAATGAGGCCATAACCCATGCTACGTTATCAGGTTAACCACTGGCTTTGTAATTAAGGTCCATTAAGATGCATTTTAGGTAAATTAATCTGAGATAGCTTTCCAGAAACCACCTAATCTGAGCCGTTAGTTGTCAGTGGAGCTCATCGGCACTCCTCTTCCGGGGACTGGCACTTATTTCGACCCAATGATCTAATAAGAATATGCAGTTCATTTTAAAGGCGGTGGAATAAGTGTGTATAGGTACAGTTTACCAGAGGGGGAATATGCTCCAATAGGGGCAAGTGTCCTCACACACTTGTATGGGTGTCATGCTTCACTTCATGAAACAGCAGTTCTATAAAAAGATCTCTGGTAAAGTGCGCCCTTGTGGGTGCCCGTCGGGCATTGTAGTGCTGACCTGACTAGAAGCTTGCCCGAAGATGAAGCATGCCCGGGGCTTTAAGTGGACAGGGTCTCACCGAGTCTGAGCACCAGCAGTTTTTTTTAAGGGGGCTTCAAAACAGGTCTCCATCGGACTCTGTTTGTGCCCTGGCACAGGCGGTCTCTTTTTTTTTTCCGGACTGCAGTGACAGCAGGCACATCAATGTGCGTGTGGTGAGCGTTGCAGGGGAAGGGAAATCCTTTAAAGAGAGTCATTTTCTCTCTGGATTTCTCTTCTCTTTTTGAACTCAGGAGCAGCAACATTGTCATGATGTCACCACCAGGGCTTTAAGTGGAAGCGTTTTCAATATTATATACACGCCATAGTTGCTGCTTATTTATCTTATGCAACCATTGACAAAGCCAATAGTCCTGACTTGTAGGTATGATGTGACTTGTTGTATCATATATCTGGGCGCAATGACAGGAACAGCAAAATACAAGTTGGGCGGCACACTGTGCTAAACACAGATTTTAACTTACGTGTTTTTAACCCCTTGGCTGCTGGGGTAATTTTCCTGCTGTGCTGGGGGGCGGGGGGCGCGAACAGTGCCCCGGTCCTCATGACGAGCTCAGCTCGTCGTGAGCTACAGTGCTCCTGTGCTCATGACAAGCTGAGCTCGTCACGGCCACACCCGTTTCAATAGAACGTTCAGCACAGCAGGGGAATTATCCCAGCGTGCAAGCCATGACGAGCTCAGCTGGTCATGAGCACCAGAGCACTGTAGCTCATGACGAGCTGAGCTCGTCATGAGCATGCAAGGGGTTAAGCCACACCCTTAATTACATTGACCACGCACCTTTGAGAGACCCCCCAGTTTTTTCATCCCACTTAAAGCCCCGAGTATGCCATCCATATATGTGTGTGAGGTTACTTGCTCCTATTGGAGCCTATCCTCCCTCTGATGAGCTGCATCTATACACACTTATTCCACAGTTTTTAAAAGGAACTGCATACTCTTTTTGGATCAATAGATATAGTAAGGAACTTGTATGCTGGACCCAAACGCTCCTGGTCTCCCACCTCTTTTGATGTACTTATTTTGACCCATCAGACATTCGCAAGAGAGGGGAAAAAGAGGAAAGAAGGAGGGAGAGAAAGAATGAAAAAAAAGCCACAAAGGGAGAAAGCAGGAACCTGCAAGAGTGAGGTAAAGGGGCCCACCAGAGTGCCTGGTAGTGTATTAAAAAGGCATGAGGGGAATTCAAGACTCTGCAGCCTTGGTATGTGGTGTTTCAACATTTAATAGCACTGGCCTCAAGCTTGCACCGGCACTCATTCTTTTACAAATAAAGAACTGTCAGAAACTCTCCCATGGATCCGGTCCCCTTGCTTTGAAGTAACCCCATGACAGCATGTAAGTTTAATATAATTATCCTTCACTATCCAACTTGGCGGAATGTACTCTAAGATAATTTGCCAACTGCTTGACTTGGGTTCTGGTCCCGGGTTCTTTGTTTGATCTAATTTATGTGATCAAGAAAAATCAATCTGTCTGTAATCCTGGTCCATTATTTGGTAAAATATGGAGTTACTTAAAAAGGTTGTACAACATGCTTAAAAACAGAATGATCTGATAGAGATTTCTAGCCACAGGTCCCTTACCTTAGAATTATCCCTAGGTGTCAGACTGGATCTGGAAAAAGTTTGCGAGTAGTACCCCTTCGTGCCGGTAAGTGGTGTCAATCGGCTCCACGTGGAAATTATGGCATTTTCTGCGCCAGAACTGACGGTGCCTATATACGTGCCATCCAAGCCCCTAACGTCAGATAGTTTCTTTCTGGATAGAGCTGCCCCATAGTCAGTTTTTGAATAACTTTTTTAGACTTTTTTTTTTTTCAGGTTTCCCTCCTAGTATGGCAAGGATGTCCTCTCAGAAGGCAGGCTTCAAGCTCTGCAGCGCCTGTGACGGCTCGATGTCTGTGATGGACCTGCATCTTGTATGCCTCTAGTGCCCTGTGCGCAACCACAATCCTAAGGCCTGCTCTAAATGCTGCGCCATGAGTGAGTGATCCCTCAAGCTCCTGGTGGCTTGACTTGCGACTCTGCAATGATCCAGGCCGTAGTCGAGAGGGAGGTCCCGGGAGTTACTGCGGTATTCAAGATCCTCGTCAAACTTTAAGTCATCTGGAAATTCAAGTAAGTCCTGCAAAAAGAAGAAGACATCCAAGAGGTCTTTGACTTCTCCTCGTCCATCGTTCAATGAGATGGGGGAACTTTGACATTCGAGGTCTGGCTCCGTGGTTAAGCCAGCACCTGGGCCGTCTCTGCACTTCCCCGAGTTTACGGGAGCCAGAGCGACCCCTGCCCAATTGAGAGAACTTTATGATGCTGTGCCCTCATGTTTTAGCGGCCTGTTCCCTCTGGTGTTCCTTCGGGCCCACACGTTCGGGAGGGGTCCCTAGTGGATCCACGCTGGCGGCTCCGGCCCCGGCACCTGTCAGGCACCCTTGGATCCACAGATAGATCAAGACCGGTGCCAGTCGCACCACCTCAACCTTCCCCATATGCCAATCCTGATGTTGAAACTGGGTGGCGTCCCCCCCATTCTGATTCCAGGCTCCGACACAAAGCTGGATGGGCGACACCAGACATCGACTCTGGCGCAGGCTGGAGCCATGAAGAATACCAGCATTATGACCCTAAAATGGACTGGTGTGAAGAACTGGCGGACTGAATACCTCTCCAGATACTGGCATGCTTTCTCCCCCTACCATGGCTAAGGAGGAGGATGCGTAATTTGCAACGGTGGTGAGGAGGGCAGCAGAGGTCTTGGACCTTGACTTGCCCTCGGTGGCAGTCAAGACTGACTTCTTGACAGAAATGCTTCAGCCGGTGATGTTCCCTTCTGAACTGCTTCTCCCATTTAACAAAGCTTTTACTGACATCCTGCTTGGATCTTGGCCCAAGCCCAACACAGGGGTGCCTGTGAACATGAATTTTGCTCGCTGCCATCCCCCCACCCCAGGGGACTTTATCTTCCTCATGATTCACCCTACCCTGGAGAGCTTAGTGGCCCAAGTTTCTATTTCCCACATAAATCCTGGTGCATTCCCAACCGTACCACCGAATCTTTAAACTAAAATGCTGGACAACCTAGACAAGAAGATGTTTTCTTCCACAAGCCTGGCACTATTGTTTGTGAACACTGTGTGTCTTTTAGGCCACTCTTCCCATGCTCTTTGGTATATGGTTGCGCAGGGTCTGCCAATGGTCCACAAGGAGGCCCAGGCTGTACTCTCCCAGGCAGTTGCAAAACTGGAGAGACACAGCTAAGTTCACAATCACATGTGGACTGTACACCACCGACTCACTGGGCAGAATGGTTTCATCGATAGTGACCTTACAGCGCCACGCCTGGTTGAGGACGACTGTCTTCTTTGAGGATTTCCAAGCCTTGCTTATAGACATTCCCTTTGATGGCATGTGTCTATTCGGAGGCAAGACGGATTCAGCGCTGGAGCGCTTTAGGACAGCAGGGTTACAGCCAGATCCTTGGGCCTTTTCATAGTCCCTCATCACCCCCAATCCACCTTTTTCTCCTTTCGTGGCAATGGAAGGGGCTTCCAGCCCTGTCTGTACCCGCCTAACCACTGTGGCGCGCAAGCTTCACAGCCTCTGCGTGGCCAAGGATGCGGTGCCCACAGACCTCATGGGTCAGGCAGCCAGTGGTTAGGCCAGTCCACCACACACAAATCAACTGCCGCCTCCAAGCCCTTATAGTCTGACCCCTTATCATCATGGGCACCCAGTGGGTGGTAGGATCCACCATCACCTGCACCACTGGCAGGCTATCAGATCAGACCAATGGGTTTTGCAGATTGTCCAGCGGGGCTACTCTCTCCCCTTCAAGACTACCCTTCCACCCCTGCCACCTGCTTGTGAGAGGCTGATAGAGGACCATCTTTCTCTGCTCTGTCGTAAAGTGATGGCTCTCTTGGGCAAGGAGGCTATAAATAGGTTTCCAATGCCAAAAGTAGGCCATAGTTCTTATTTCCACTATTTTCTGGTTCCTAAGAAAGACTGGGGCTCTTATCTTATCTTGGGCCTGCACCCTCTCAATTTCATCTACAAGAACATGAAGTTCAAAATGCTCACATTCGCTGAAGTCTTGTCTGCACTGGACACAGGAGAATGGATGGTAGCATTGGACATGCAGGGCGCATAATTGCACATTACCTGCGGTTCACAGTAGGCCACAAGCACTTTCACTTTGCTATGCTCCCTTTTGGCCTCACCAGTGCCCCTCGAGTGTTTACCAAGGTGATGGCAGTGGTTGCTGCTAATCTGCAGAGATCAAGGGACCAGTCTTCCGCTATCTTGATGACTGGCTGTTGAAGGCAGGCTTCCCCCGAAGGCTATCTTTTGCCCCGTCATGACTACGGTAGACCTTCTGCATTCACTGGGGTTCACTGTCAATGTGCCGAAGTTACACCTGGCTCCCTCTCAGATACTCCCGTTCATCAAAGCTGTTATGGACATGGTGCTGTTTCGGGCATATCCTCCCAAACAGCTAGTCCAGGATATTTGGGCTATGATACCGATGTTCCAGCCTCTATCCTGGATTTCAGTAAGACTGACTTAGAGACTGCTGGGCCTCGTGGCTTCCTGCATGCTGCTCGTGACACATGGCTAATGGCATATGCAGGCTCTGGACTTGAAGTTCCAGTGGGCGCAGCATCAGGGCTATCTCTCTGACATGGTTCAGATCTTGGAGAGAACTGCACAAAATCTGCAGTTGTGGTTAACGAACCATGATTGGGTCAGCGGCTGACCCCTTTTCCTTTTCCTTCCCCAACCAAATCTGATAGTAGTGACAGATGTGTCACTCCTAGGATGAGGTGGCCATCTGGGAGAGGTGGAGATCAGAGATCTCTGGTCTCTGGCAGAATCTGGACTCCAAATCAACCTTCTGGAGCTCCTGGCAATACGGCAGGCATTAAAAGCCTTTCTACCTTCAGTCAAGGGGAGGTTAGTGCAGGTGTTCACAGACAACGCCAACCTCATATGGTATTGCAACAAACAAAGTGGGTGGGTCGTGGACCCTTTGTCAAGAGGACCTGTATCTCTGGTCATGGGTAGAACTTAAGGACATTTCCCTGGTCGTTCAACACCTGTCAGCTCTCTGAATGCCAGGGCTGGCGAACTCAGATGCCTAGCGGACCACGAATGACGCCTCTATCCGGAGGTGGTTCAAAGTCTCTTTCACCAGTGGGGAGAGCCTTGGTTAGACCTGTTCACCCCCGCTGAGAACATGCAGTGTGGGCAGTTCTGTGCGCTGGAATTTCCAAAGCTGCTCTTGCTCAGAGATGTTTTTCATCTTGAGAAGAGCTCGGCCTCCTGAACGCCTTTCCACCCATACCACTCCTGTCCAGAGTTCTCAAGAAGATCAGGAACAACCAGGCCCAAGTCATCCTCGAGGCTCAGAACTGGGCTAGTAGAGTTTGGTATCCCAAGCTGTTGAGCATGGCCATCGGTCCTCCGATCAGGCCCCCTTTCAGGAAGATCTTCTATTGCTGCAGCAGGGGAGAGTTATCCACCCACTCCTGGCAATGCTCCGCCTTCTTGTGTGGAGATTGAGCAGTGACAGTTGCAGTCTTCAACCTTCGCCTGAAGTCTGCGATGTTATTATGGCTGCCAGGCGCCCTCCACCAAAATAGTATACACCAGCTGCTGGAGCAAGTTTGTGGCATGGTGTGCAGAAAAGCAGGCTGACCTCCTTTCTGCTCCCCCTTTTCAGGTTCTTCTAATAATTCTTTCCCTTGCCAAGCAAGGCTCTGCTCTAGGCACATTAAAGAGTTATTTTTCTGCTATCTCAGCCAACCCTCTTCAAAATCCCATTTACACATAGATTCTTGAAAGGTTTACAACATGTTTCCTCATTCTCCCTTTATCATGACTCAGTGGATCCTTAATATTGTCCTGATGTTCCTCATATACTCGCTCTTTGAACCCTTGCACAACTGTGCTCTCAGGCTTGTTTCCATCAAGAAGGCCTTCCTGATGTCAATAACTTCTGCTGGCTGGGAGAGTCATTGAGCTTCAGGCTTTGTCATCCAAGCCTCCATACTTGAACATCTACCCAGACAAGCTGGTTCTACAAATTAGAGATTCCTTTCTTCCGAAAGTTGTCACTCCCTTTCATGTAGGCCAGTCCATCACTCTGCTTACTTTTTACGTACCGCCACATCCCTCTAAGGAAGTGTAGGAACTTCACCGACAGAACCCACAAAGAGCATTGTTGTTCTGCCTTGACCGATTGAATGAGTTCCGGATGGATGACCAACTCTTTGTGGGGTATGTCTGAGCGAAAGAGGGAAAGGATATGCAGAAATGGACCATCACCTGATGGATCATGATCTGCATTAAAATTTGCTATGCATTTGCCAAGAAGCAACCCTCTGAGGGTTTGCATGCTCATTCTACCAGAGCCAAGGCTTCCACCACAGCTTTAGAATAATGAGTTCTGGTCCTGTATATCTACCAGGCAGCAGCGTGGGCTTCCCTGCACATGTTCAAAAAAACACTACTGCCCTGACAATCAGGTCCATTGTAATGGGCACTATGCCTGCTTGGTCCTGAAGGACTTTTTGGAATGAAACTGTTTTGCAGAACCACCTCCGGCAAGATGTTGCTTGCTATCTATTGTGAGATAAGTAATCTGCAGCTAGAAGCCTCTATCAGATGGACAAGTTACGTACCTTTGGTTACACCTTATCTGGTAGAGACTCTAGCCGCAGGTTTCTTACCGGCCCACCTATCCTCCTCGGTCTCCGAACGGATTTCTAGGGACAGGGTATTTCCTCTTTTAGGGCCCTAGTTTTCCCCACCAGGGGTCAGTGTTCTACGTGGAGCCATGCTCATGGCAAGGAAGGAAAGTCGTGAAAAGTAACTGACATCAGTGCGCTAGGGTGACACCTATACATGCACCATACACATCACTTCCGGTACAGACTCCACCCCACACAGAGCCAATCGAGGCCACCTACCGGCGTGCAGAGGTACTGCTCACAAAAACATTCCGGATCCAGTATGATTCCTGGGGATAATACTAAGGTAAGAAATCTGCGGCTGGATGAAGTCTCTACCAGATAAGGTGTTAACTAAGGTAAGTAACTTGTCCTATACATTTGTAAATAATAGATTATGTCCACTAAATCCTCTTGTCTTCTGTTTTTAGGTCTGACGTGCATTTGTCAACACCTAACAGGCAGATTATAGAAAAATAGGGGTATTTGACTTCCCTTTTAGCTTGCATTCGAGTGGAGGATGTTCAAAGAGGCAGAAAGCTAACATTTCTGCTTAAAAAGTCCCTCTTAAAGTGAGGGGCATTATAGGGTTTTGGCCTCATATCCTGGGACATCTCTTGCTATATTGCCACTGCTCCCCACTTATGCTAATTAGTCACTCCATTCTTTTTTTTTAGGATTTGTGCCCTGTGCTTTCACTTGTACAAAAGACATACTATTGCAGACCCCTTTGTCACAAAGGCTACTAGTCATCAAGTAGGCGGCAAAGGTATTTCTCTGTTTTGTGAATGGGCACACGACAACCTAAAACAGAGTATGTTGAGGCACATGTCTTCCAGTATGCAGAGAACACAATCACAACTCTTGGGCTGGAGATCCAACACGTTCACTTAGTCCTTTGAGACCAAGGAATGCACTTAAAGTGGTCGACCTGACCTACAATGCCCTAAAGAAAGACTCCAGAATGTGAATACAGGTATACCCATATCGCACCCCTGGACAGCAGCCACAATCAATATCCTGATGTGCATTGGTTACCAAGGTGTGCTTTTTGCTTTGTTACCCCCAAATGTTACTGCTCCCTTTTAGTTGATCAGAGACAAATTGTAAAGATGCGAGGAAATCACGCGCGCTGTTATTACCACCCCCAACTGTATCAGTTCTTACCTGGACCTGGCTTACCAACCTAATGACCTCAATACCTCTAATGAGGACCTGAGTCTATACTTCATCTTTAGTCCCCCCCCCCCCCACACCCACACCCCCCAGTTGAGTGATTGCTTATACCTGGCGTGGGTTTCTGCCTTGAGCTACATTCAAATGAACTCTTTTTAGCTTTCTGGGATAGTCTCTGCGCCTTGGAATCTTTCTGCAGTAAGGAACAATCAGCAGTCATGAGTCAGGCAGAGAGAGTATATGCTTTCGGCAAAGATGCCTGCGGAGACAGGTGCTGTGCTGGGCCCTATATTATTTGAAGCACCAATTAAGAAAAGAAATGATCATTTGCAATGGTGAAAATGACTTTTTTATCAATTCAGCCTCTTATTGAATTCCTGTTTGAAGAAGTTAATCTAATTTCAAGATTCTTGTCGGTGAAGGGACATAAAAAACGCAGTTGGAACCTTCTTTTTTCTTTAATATATTAGTGTGCACAGCCATATTGTAGAGTACCTGATTTCATGAAAGTAGATTTCTTGTAGCCAAAGTGCGGGACTTTGGGAGTTAATGACCCTGGGGAACCGGGGCAAAATACTGTGTGCCAAGCGCGTCATCCACTCCCTATTAGATTTTCTGTTTTCGCATTATCCATCGGGGCTGGTGCTGCAGCATGCCGTAATGTATTTTAATATGGCACATTACTTTCGCAATATGTCATCCCCACCTGCCGCCCAGTGCCGTCCATGAGCCACGTCAGGCGCAGCGCTTCTTACTCAATGCATGTTGCTCTCGGTTGCCATGCCTATGCGCTCCTATTTACAGCAAAGTTTGGCTTGGCCGCCCGAAGAGCGTTCCTCTGGGTTGACCTCTCCTTTCACTGACGTCACAAATGAAATCAGCGAGGAAGCCTGCGAGGAATGAGGCCCAGTGGCCAGATCTTGATCGAATCCCAGGCTGGTTGCTAGTCTGCCGCGCAGCGCTGATTAAATCTTGCATTGTTTTGAAAATGTAATCTGGAAATTGGAACTGTCCCCAGCTGATGAGATGCTTGGGGTCAAGCGGCCGCAGCAGCCCTAGCTGGAGCAGAAAGCAGCGACTCATAGTTGGCGTAGAGACTGGGAGGGAGTGGTCAACATCCATAGCAGGGGCACATCTGGCTAGGATTTAGTAGAGTTAGTGGGGTTTTCCACAGAGAGGCCAGTATGGAGAAGGCTCGAGAATGATAGAACTGGTGGAACAAAAGCTTCTGCCAACCTGGAGCAGGCTGATGTGTGCAAACAAGTTTCATTGAGCTGGTCAACGGGTGCATGGGGAAAGTTGAGGCAGTGACCCATTAGGGCAAAGCTGACGGCATTCACCGATTTCTTTTTTTAGTTGGATATCCAGATCCTTGCTAGCAAAAAAGCTTCACTTCTGTCCCTTTACTCAATATTTTCTGTCTTTCCTCCTTTCCATAGTTCCAGGTCACTAGCACGCGTCAATGACAGCACAACCTTAATAATGATGAATATTCCTGAGATGTGTAGAGTGAGCAGGGCAGTGTAGAGAGAGACCAGCTTTGACCAATCCAGGGCTGGCTCCATGCCACAGGAACCACCATCAGCCAATCATAGCTTTTTAGTCAGCTGTGCTTAGCATTCAGGCCCAAACTTATAATGGGCAGTGAGACCAGGCTGCCTCCCAGTTATTGTTAAGAGGTGCCATGAAATTTAGGACAATGTGGCTACACAGGGCTTTAAGTGGGATGAAAAAACCGGGGAGTCTTTCAAAGGGGCGTGGTCGATGAAATAAAGGGTGTGGCTTAAAAATCCATAAGCTAAAAATCTGTGCTTTGCATAGTGTGCCACCTGGCTGGTATTTTTCTGTTTCTGTCATTGCATACAGATATATGATACAACAAGTAACAGTATACCTACAACAAGCCAGGACTATTGGCTTTGTCAATGATTGTTAGTTGCATAAAATAAATAAGCAACAACTATGGCTTTGTTGTATATAACATTGAAAATGCTTCCATTCTGAAATTAGACCGTGAACAAACTAATACAAGTTTCTTTGAAGTTACATTCTAGGCTTTGAGCAGTGGTACTGCTGCAGAGGTAAGATTTTCTTTTCCAACCTGAGGGCGAGAGCAAAAATGGAGAGCCCGATAAAGACCTTTCTCGGTACCTGCTTTTAAAAACTGCCGGTGCTGAGCACTGGCAGGACCCGGCCCACCTAAAGCCCTGTGGCTACAGCTCAAAGGTCCTAGCAACTTGGGTCCAATAGTACTGGTCTCTTTGAGGGGTGGGAGAGCTTGTTCTTCGATGTGGCGCAGGGGGTTAGGACTGGCTTGAGCCCCAAACAATAATTACTGCCATCTAAACCCAGATGGCCACAGAGACAAAATGGCAGAACCAGTGTGAGAGGGCTCAGTTTTCAGAGGTTTGTCCTATTTGCAGGGAAACAAATGTTTCAGACAGAATAAAAAATACTGAAGATAAGATAGCCTAGAAATGTCGCTGCTATACTCAGTCTCCACCACCTCCACAGAGAGGACTTTGGAGCGCTTCAGGTAGGTCCGGGGGGATCCTATGGTTTTCTTGGGTAGAGGTGGGCTAGCATTTTAAGGCTCAAGCCAGACACCTAGCTCAGCTCAAGAACCTCTTGGACCCCCTAGCCCAAAACGAGTCGAGCTTTAATGTGGCTTCCGCCTAATTCATGATCCCAAAATTAAAGATAAAGCACAATCCATTGGTGTTAAAAAGGAGAGAAAGAGTTAGCCATCTAATGGCCTACTTGCATAATGTGAAACCAAAAAGCATGGGGCCAATCCTGGCTTCCCCACTTGTCCAAATTGTGTGACACTAGACAAATATTTTATTTTATAGTGCAGCCATTTGCTGTGTTACAACATATGAGAGCATCATCCAATATGTGAGTTCAAGGTGTGCACTGTACAAAATTAATGTGTTGTATTAAAGTGCAACACTTCTGCATGTTAGAGAAATAACTTTAAACATTTTAAAGACACTATCACATTTTCACCTGATGTTTCTTGTATGATTTAAATGTCCAGTATTTTCAGGGCTTGGCTTGTGCACTGGGTCCTACAGCCCAACCAAACCCTTTGCTTGGCTCTGGCTCAGCTCTTCCTTTTATTTGTTGGCTCGCCTACTTCTATATCCTTGTGTGTCTGGTACTCTTTTCCAATACTTCACTTGCAGGCCGGAGGCACGCAGACAGCAGAAGGGTACTGGGCACCACTTCAGACTTAGTCCCCACCTAAACGGCACAGACAGCCAACAGCTAAGGTCCGGGACGCACCAGCAGGTTCTTGAAGGTCCTGTTCAAGGATGGCTCTTGAAAATGCCTGTCAGGGTAGTAGCAGCAGCGGCTCCTCCATTAAGGTGGAGGAGTGTCGCCCTACTGCTCTCTGAGCAGTGCAAAAAGGAAAAAAAATCAATGATAATATCACAATGCTATCATTTTATTTTTCAGTATTGAGCCAGTGTAGGGTGGAGAAAGGGCTGTCGTCGCAGAGCAGGGAGGAGGAGTCGTGGGCATCAAAAGTGGGCATGACTGTTTGGCCTGCCGTCTTAGGACGGACAAACCAACATGCGCACTAAGCATTTCTCCACCTGGCTGTGTTGCATAGCCAGGTGGAGAACTGCCCCACGCTCCCAGGCAATGTCTGAGCGGCAAACCGGCCACTCAGACCAATCACAACGCTGCTGTCATGGTGGTAATAGTACCATGGCGTTGTGATTGGCTTAGGGGAGTCTGGGAGCCTGTGTGCTGCTGCGAGTCGACAGGAACAGAAATGGACGGAGGAGAGGCAGCGGCTGGCAGGTAAGTGATTGTTTGTTTTTTTCTGTCCCCCCCACCCCTACCACTTCTGTTCCGTAGCACCCGCCACTGGGCTCTAGTATGCTAAATCTGTATAGGTTGGCAAGCATCCCATAGTTAATCAGCTGATTGCAATGTTTTAAAGGTTCTTGTTAGTGCCCTTGGAGGGTTTTAATTTATTTACGGGCACTAAGCGCAGCCCACTCAACACTCCTAGAGTTAGAGAAGTGCATCCAATTAGTTATACATTTTCTTGTTCCTGGTGTGCTTGCTAGACTCCTTTGGAGCCCCCTCGCCCCCACAAACCATCAAGAAAAAAAATGTCCCTCCTCACACAAAACGATATTTAGCTACTCCCAAATCTTCTTAAAATCAGTGGGACACTACACATCTCCCTGAAACGTACAAAAATCACACCTTAGCTTGGTCTAAAGTTACTTACAAATCTCTGTGCAAAATACTCATCACCGCACTCCCTTTGAACTATCTGCAATCACTGTGAAATATAGGCTGTCTGTGGTGTGCAGGGTGACTTTGAAGACATTGCACATAATGCTATAGCATTAATAGCATGTACTGATGGAGAAGTGGAGAAGTGTGGCTCAATGGTTAGAGCGGCAGACCCTAATGCAGAGGTCTGGCCCGGACCAGGGTTCAATTCCCACCTCGGTGGGTCTTGGGCTCAATTTCCCCGGACCTGATATTCTCGCCTCGGTGCCTATTCTAATCATGGGTCCCACTCTGCAACTCTGGGTAATAGCTTGCTTAATCTCCACAACGGCCCCAACAGCGCTACTATGCCTGGCTTCACCTTGGGGGTGCCCAGGAGTGGGCACTTCACAGGGAAAGGCCAGGAAGGGTTCCACATCGGTATGTGCACAGCGCCTTGAGACCCCTTCGGGGGTGATATGTGTGCTACATAAAAAAGCACTACATTTACATTTGATGCAGGCAGTCAGCTTCGAACACCTGGAAAAGACACTTGTTACAGTTTCCCGTGTCAGCTCTGCTCCTATTTTTAAACTTTGTTAGATAAAAGGCGGAGATTCTGATTCGCGGCCTTGGACCCAGTGATGCATGGGTTTACCTCAACCGAAGCCATCAGCATCCACTCAGAAGACTGAGCTAACTCCAATAATATTATTTTATTCTAAACCTGTTACTAAGAGGAAGGGATGGCTTCCATTGCTTTCCTACAGGCTGAAGATGTGCCGCGTGCGCAACTCCTCACCACATGTCGCTGTGCTCTATTTACATTCAGGAGACTATTACTCGAATTAGCAGCCTCTTGGGCTGAAAATAGGTTTGCACTCTATTGCGTTTTCAGCAGGGAGCATCATTCCGCATGTTGCTGAGCACCAGAAACCTGCCAAGGATGTGGAATTGCCGCCCGCGACATCTCTGCAGCTGAGTGCCGCTGCGCGCGCCGTCTGCGGCGGAAGGGGGGACATCTCGTGCATGAAAATGTGCAAATAAAGCCGGGCTTCCTAATTAAAGCACGCGCAGGAGACTGCTGGTGACGGGAAGGGTGAAGGCGGGGAGAGGGGGCCCACAAGGGTAGACCCTGTGGGACGCTAGCGTGTCTGAACACCTGGTTGCCCTGTTTTACATATGAACTCCTTCTCTGGCAGCAAAGGCTCTGAGGTGCAGACAATTTTCGATGTCTATAGAGGACGCCACAATTTGGTCCGGGCAGCCCTAAAAAGAAGCCCACATTGGCAGATCGCAACCTCTCTCAATAGACTGCTTGGTTAGGCTCGTGGAGGTAAATGATGGCAAATATTTGCAGTAATACAAGTATTTTAAAGTTTATAGGGGCAGTATTTCTTTAAGAAATTAACATGAAAAACGTACTTCAAAAGCACAGAATTATAAAAAAAATACTAATAATTCACTTCTAATTGCTTTTTTATCCATACATTTGCTTTGGGTATTTTGATTAATGTTTGCTGGGAAATATGACATGTGCCTTTTACACTCACCCTGGGCTTTTTGATATTCATTTTATTTTTTTGCAGCACTTAAGAGAGGCCCTCATGTTCTCATAGACTGGTGAAAGGGATATCATTTTTTTCTGTTACTTGCTGCAAGCATCACATCTATGTTCTGAGAATGGGAATGCTTCTAGTGTGTAAATGCAAAAATAAACAAAACAAATAGCGCCACTTTCCTTTCATGTACTTTTATAAAGCAAAAACTTGGCCAGAGGCATTGGAACACTTTATATGAGCACCAGATAACATAAAGTTTTTTAAGGTTCATGTAGTTTACGTGATTTTCCCAGAAATACAGGATGTTGAACTGGCCGCTGGGTCTTGAACTTGGTTTCCAGTTTCGTAGTCAACTAAGGCCACAACCTGTCCCTGTTGACTTTATAATTGATATCTGGCAGCCAAAGGAGAAGAGCAGAGACTGATTTATCTCTGCCTGTTGCATGGTGTAGAGGGGGGCAAAAATAAACTGAGAAGCTCCCTCGCTGGCCCTAACTAACCCCCCACCATTCCTCCAATCTTTTCACCTGCTGCAGTCCCCTGCAAAAGCAAGTGCAAATGGCTTCCCATCAGCAGCTCCTTGTGGCCACTTTCACACCTGGAGGGAGCCAGGGGGCAGGCACACCTGTGCTGTGACAGATGGAGCAGCCCATTGTACTTCTGCCTCTGACATTAGCCTGCTGGCCTGAGTTTAGTACATGGGGTCGGGCTCAGTATATGTTTGTTAAGGCTGTAATAACAGTCTTTCATGTTGTGCACCAGCGGTGGAGTCCCTAGTAGTCCAAAAAACGATCCCACAAACTGGCCTCAGCCACAGACCCATCGGCCTATAGTTGATTGCCCGCCTTGCCAGTTTCAGTCAGCCTTCAATAATTGGTCTGCTGTAATGTCATTCACAGTTTGCTTTTGCCATACTCCACATACAGTATGCATCACAAGGTCAGCCATCTTCAACTATAGGCTTATCTGACTCTGAGTGTCAACATTCTGCTCTTGCACAATGTGCACAGCTGCGCGATAAGCTCCCTTTAGTGCCAGGGACTACTGGTGAAATGTGTGCTTTTACATAAAAATATATATTTTGGCTTTTAGACAATGCCTCTTTCCATACAAAAAGAGTATATAACAGTGAGCAACCCGATATACCCTTGAGGGCTTGGGTACAAATATATGAAAAGGTAGGAGGTGCCTCCAAGGGAGTTTGTTTAGAGAATATACCTTTATGAATTAATTAAAGAAAACTTAGAGGGACAAATCAATGGTCCTATAATGGAATAACTCAATAATAATATGTTCTACTGAGTAATACACATTAATGTTCAACATAAAACACAAACACAAAACATAAACATAAACCAGGTGTATATGAAAATATTGAATTTATCAATAAGTTAAGAGGCAATAAGGTTGTGGTACAAATACATAAACAGGCCTACAGGAAAATCAATAATGAATAAATATTTAACTCTGTAGGTCCTGATGGCGCCTTTCCTAATTCTTAAATTTGTCGATTGAGTAGGAAAAAAGCATAGGTCGACGTTTCGGTCTCCTATGTGTTTATCTGTGAGACCATCTTCAGGACTGTTAAATTGATATTTGTAATGCCCTAATGTAAAGTGAAACAAAAATATTTACAATTACATTTCAATCCATAATTCTAGTCACATTTCTAAACATTACACCTGTGTTTTTACAAAAATACATACATAATCACAAAAAGAAACAACACATCAAAACATACACATTCATTAATTATTTAACTGTTAAGTGCTGACATTGACTTGTGTCAAACATTGATGATATACCTATGTTAACATTACATTAGGAGATCATCTTATAACAGAATCATGGTAGTGGGCCTTCAGGAATTTTTGATCATCATAGAAGGATGGGATTAACATCATATGTCTAAGTCTCATAAGATAAAGAAACATGATTTTAGTTTAAGCTAGGAGAGAACATATTACTTACAATGTCATAGCTTTCATGGGTAAACCTCATTTTTGACCAAAAAGCAATAAAGAAGTATGCCACAATATTGACTAATGCGATTTTCACTACTGGTATATAGCTACATTTAGCTTATATTCATAGATTTTGAGTCACTTAACACAATTGACTCAATATCATCTGATCATATATAACGTGCATAGTCTGGAGACATATTGACATACCTCTATGATCAGTGAGATTTGATAAAAATAAGGTACTGATGCGGAAGTCTTGATTAAACAGTTCAGCGATTGAAACCACTGAAAAAACGTCACAGAACTGATTTTATTCAATATGACTGCATGTTTATGCGATCTAAATTGCAATAAAAAATCGAGGACTTCCAATCTACCTGAGACTCCAATATGAATAGAACAGATGACGGAAGGGTTATCTGTAGGAGTATATTACGACCATCGACCTCAGAGCTGAGCCCGAAGTCTGATCAATGGCTAGATCCTAGTTTTCTGAAAAAAGTGGCCACATTTAGAACCAAAAACTCATTTAAATAAGGCTACACGTATGAAAGGTGTACATTTTGAATTTACCTTCTATTGCAAAGGAAACCGCATCGATGAAAGCGAATGTGAGGCAGTCTGCAAATACATAGATTTCTGTTAAATACTGATAAATATATCAGAGCCAGCCTATCGAAGTCCTAATGTCATAGCTATCTTATATTACCTTTTGCAAATATAGAAGTGACAAATCAAGCTTGCGTTTGAACAGAAACGCACCAAGGCACAGGACCCAGCTGCGGATAGGGGTGCTAGGGCGCCGTCACACGCCCAGGAAGATGAGGAATCGGACATACACAGCAATTTGAGAGCCATGGAGAAGTCTTTGCAGAGTGGCATCACATCCTTGGGAACAAAAATGGATGCCCTGACATATCGGATTGACAGAATGGCAGAGCGCCTGGACAAGCACGCTGAAAGGCTGGACATGACTGAGAGGCACTTAACAGAGGTCGAGGAGGCCCACACCACCCTGGACGCCGACCATAAACAGCTGGGGAAAGCCTTGCGTGTACTACAAGACAAGACGGAAGACATTGAAGCACGTTCCCGGCGCTGCAACCTGAGACTCGTTGGCCTTCTGGAAACGGCGGCCACAGGGAATATGGAGCAGTTCATGGAGAAGTTGCTGGTGACCTTACTGGGGGATGATGTCTTCTCGAATATGTTTGTGGTTGAGAGGGCGCACAGGGCTCTGGGTCCTAGGCCGCCGCCGGGTGCTGCACCGCGCCCGATAATTGCTAAGCTACTTAACTATCGGGATCAAGATGCTGCCTTACGGGTTGCCAGGGAAAAGAAAGTCCTAAAGTACAAGGGTTTGGAACTGGCACTACACAAGTTCAGGAAGCTCGCAGACACTTTGTGCCACTCAAGCGGCAGCTCCGGGACATGGGAGTTGACTACGCCATGCTGTATCCAGCAAAGCTGCGGGTCACTAGGCAAGGTAGATCACATATTTTCACAGACCCGGCGATCTTGCAGCAAGCCATCAAGAGCTGGACGAAGGAGCCAAGGTCCAGTCCAGAGTAGGTCGGATTGGAGGAATCGGAGGGGTCAGTGCTGGACAAGCAGGACTGAAAATCTAGACTGGTAGATATCGGGATGATGGGAGGTCCCGGGTGCTGAAGGGTGGAAAGGTTTACTGCTTATGTTTACGTGACTTTATTGTGATAAACAGCACTAATCCATAGTATGGTGGGCACACTGCTGTCTAGCTGCTGGTGTAGGCGGGATGGCGGTGGTCCTGGGATTTTAACTTTGAGCTTAGACTGTAAGCATCCTGGGGCAATTGAATCTGCAATGTTGGGCTGCAACCAGAGTCATTAATGACCCTCATGGAGAATACACGGTTATAGATTTTTACAAAGGTCTGCGGGGATCGATTTCCCTGCCTGTGTGGGGTACAACTTAATAATATCTAGCTGCTTATATGGTTACGATGACGCGTGGGGGCTGAGGCCCGTTGTCATAGTTGCTGTTCTTTCTTCCCGTTAGTCACGGGGGGCTACCTCCGCTCACGTGTGCCTGGCACTGCTGTTTTTCCCCTCCATGAAGATTAAAGACTGGGGGGTTTGGAGCGTTGGGGGATCGGGGCTGGAATCCATGCGGCCATGTTGGGGGAGGTCTGCTGTGGGTGGGGGTAGGGGGAAGACGTGTGAAGTTTCCCATTGGGGATCATTCTGGAAGTTTGTTGTTTTCTAAGCAGGTGATGCATGTCCTGTTGGCTCACACACATTATTACTACACAATTTGGTCTGTATGTGTAGTTAAAGGCACATGAAATATTAGACTCCCGGGAGTGTATGGGTGGACTGCGGGTGCTGTCCTGGAATATCAGGAGACTTAATGATCTTCGTAAACTCCGTAAGGTTATGAGTTACCTCAATAGGCATAAGGTGGATCTAGCTCTCTTACAAGAGACGCATCTTCCTAAAACAAGTCCTATGCTTAGGCTTAGGGCTCTGGAGGGTAACATTAATTTGGCGGGGTTCACCACACATGCCAGGGGGGTTTTGAGTTGGGTCACTCCCAGATCATCACTCGCGCTCACGATGCTCCGAGAAGATACAGAAGGCCGATATGTCATATCCAAATGCCGGGGTCGGGGCTTGGATTTCCTCCTTGTTAATGTATACGGGCCTAACTAACTCACTAGGATTGCTTCCCAGTATGAAGGCACCCAGATCCCGTGGGGGGGGGACTTCAATATGGTCAGAGACCCAGAGCTGGATAGATCTGCAGGCCTCCCTAGGAATCTAGCGGCAGCGGTTAGAAAGCTTGAGGAAGTGATGGTGTGCCTGGACACAGGCGACGTGTGGCGAATGAGAAGTGGGGTGAGAGGGGGTTATACACATTACTCTGCGTTCCATGATCTTCATACACGGATTGACTATTGGTTGGCAACTACTTCTCTGTTTAATCTTGTACGGCAATGTATAGTATTACCACGCACGCTCTCGGACCACTCACCTTTGCTGCTGGTCCTGGACTCTCCTGGGAGGAGATTACCGCCATTCACGTGGAGATTCCCCCCATACTCCATGCTGGATCCGTTATTCCGTGAGGAGATGGCTGAAGCCATTGAAACCCTTCTTTGATGCTAATATAGGCTCCGTGGATAGTTTTCAGATGATCTGGGAATCTTTCAAAGTGTATATTAGGGGTATTGCAATGGCTAAACATTCGGGTGTGCTTAGGGCGATTAGGAAGACATTGGCTGATCTGGAGGGTAAATTGAAAAGCTTAGAGCAGCAGAGAATCGCAGGAGGCGATGAGACTATAGATGGCGAAATTAAGGTACTACTGGAGGAATATCAGGAAGCGGCTGATCGCGAAGTAAAGTACCTGGACAAGTATGCAACGGCGCGCTCCTATGGTGAGGGAGAGAGGCGGAGATATGTCCTGGCTCGACTGATGAAGGCTAGACGCGGTAGGACTCAGGTATCGGAGATTAAGTCGGAGGGTGGTGAACTCTTGACGGCTGTGGCCGAAGGTTTCAGGCAGTATTATGCTGACCTATACAGATCCCGGTCCGAAGGGTCGGAAGAGCAGATTACAGAGTATCTGGAGTATATACAGCTGCCTTTTCTCCCAGATGCACACAGGGAACTCCTACGTCATCTGATAGAGAGAGATTAAATTGTTGAGGCCTTGGGCAGCATGAAAGCTAGTAGTGCTCCGGGGTCAGATGGTTTAAAAGTCGCCTTTTATAAGGCGTTCTCAGAGCAGTTGATTCCACACCTTGCAACTTTGTTCGAGTATATGTACGAGGCGGGCACAATGCCTCCTTCGATGAGGGAGGCCATGCTGATCGCCATCCCCAAGCCGAGTAAAGCTCTGAATGAGTGTACCTCGTTCCGCCCTCTATCCCTTCTCAATGTGGACACAAAATTGTTTGCTAAAATATTGGCCACCAGATTGGCGCTGATGTCTCATATCTTGGTCGCTCCAGAGCAGGCAGGATTCATTCCATCCAGAAATTTAACTTACAATATTCGGACTGTGTATGGCACGATGCAACATGTCCGCCAGGAAAATAAGGCAGTGGCTGTATTCCTAGCTATGGAAAAAGCATTTGATTCGGTAGAATGGTTGTTTTTACGACAAGTGTTGACGAGAATGCAGCTCAGAGGGATCTTTTTCCAATTACTCGGTACTCTATATCATAAACCCATGGCCCGAGTGGGAATTGGGGATCTGGTCACCGCCCCCTTTTGTATTACTAGAGGCACCAGACATGGCTGCCCCCTATCCCCGTTCCTGTACGCCTTGGTGGCGGAACCTTTGGCCTGCGCCTTGCGGGAGTTTCATGGGAATGAGGGTATTGGATTTCCTATATATTGAATAATTGTGTCAACCTATACTGATGACACGCTCCTTTATGTTCAGGAACCCGAGGATAACCTGACGGCAGTCATTTGGGGCGCTGTCGGGCCTGAAGGTCAATTGGGAAAAATCGCTAGTATTTACGCTCACGCCAGCTACCATGGAATACCCTTTACAAGGGACTGAGGATTCAGTACGGTATTTGGGCATCCGTCTGCATACTGATGCAGATATTGTGTTTCGAGAAAATTATGGCACAGCCATCTCTAGGCTAGAGGATGATGTGGAGCTATGGAGCCGCCTACCGCTGTCTTTAATGGGGCGTATTTTGATTATGAAGATGGTTGTCCTGCCTAGACTTCTTTTCCTTTTCACAAATATTCCCTTGGTTCTACTGCGCGCCTTCTTTTATAGGCTGAGACAATCAGTGCTAAAACTGGCCTAGGTGGGTAGGCAAACTAGGGTGCAGTGGGGGGTACTCACACTTCCAGGCCATTTGGGAGGGCTTGGCGCACAAGATTTTGAATTGTATTATAGGGTGGCACAGGGAGCACACCTCCATGCCTGGATCCATGGCGGGGCGGATGTCCCCTACCTTTGGATGGAGCGATTGTTCGCGGATCTGATACCTCTGCGGGCCGTAATTATGGAACCGGTTGACCGTAGGACTGGTATTGTTGACTCCTTAAACACTACTAGGCATGCTTGACATTGGCTTCTACAGAATCAGGAAGGTGCAATACTATATCCGCCGACTATGCCTATTGAGTGGATGAGATGGCTAGGACCTTGCACTGAAAAGGGCGTGATTCTGGCACTGTGAGCATTGAACATGGAAGTGGCAGGTGACCTCTTTCTTGAGGGGACGGTTCACACCACAGAGCACCTTATGGGTGCACCAGAGAGTGGCACGCCTTTAAATAAATTCCAATTTCACAGAGTGAGGGGAGCTCCACGTGCGCTGTTGGGTGAAGATATGGTAGAGCCTCCTGAGATACGCGTGTTGACGCATGTTATTAAAGCTACATCCTCTCGCAAAATTATTACAGCTCTCTACAAGGTAGCAATGTCACACAGGGCGCATAAATATACAGCGGCTAGACTAGCATGGCGGCGTGTCTTGAGCGTTCAGCTGGATGATGATGAATGGTCTTATTGCTGTATGAATACCAGGAAAATATCCCTCCATGGCAGACACAGGTTGGTTCGCTTTAAGTACCTTAATAGGATATACTATACCCCGGAGAGACTGCGTAGATATGGCCTGCAAGAAGATGCAGAATGTGAGAGATGCCACTCTGATGCAGCTGACTTCATGCATCTGGCATGGCTGTGCCCGTGAGTATACTCCTTTTGGAGGGGAGTATTCGAGGCGCTTAGTAGGGTGGTTGAGACTGAGCTCCCATTGGACCCACTAGTTGCTCTCCTTGGGTACACCAAATTGCTCCCAAAGGCAATTCGCAGGCTGGTTGATATGGGACTGCTTATGGCCAAGAGAAGAGTTGCTATGTGCTTGTTGAGGGTCCTTGTCCCGACACTGGAGCAATGAACCAGGGACATGCTCTACTGCTCTACCCAGTCGGAGCTCTATAGGGAGCTGCTTCCGCCCAGAAGCCGACCAAAAGATTTTGGGGGACTATATACTACAAACGTACAGGGTGTAAGGAGCGAATGTGGGGAAGAGGTAACGAATGGGGGAGATACGGATGGTTTGAGTGTTAATGAGCCTGCTGGAGTTGGCTGAGGACTTTCACAGAGGACGGGCATCCTCTGATAGCCGGACACATACCTGTGTGAGAGCAGATCGGGAAGTATCTGTTGGGACTGAATCAGTTAGCTAGATGATTGGGAGGATGGGTTTTAGCTTGGAGAGCTTGGCCCGGAGCAGGTTAGGGAGGTCACGCCTTGGAGTGCATCTTCACCATGTTCCTGATGTGTGTTCGGCACTGCTGCCCCTATTACATTGTGCTTTAGAGTATACAGAATACTGCCGACTGCCCGCTCTGGGATGTTGGCATCATGGCTGTGTTAGATAATTAGTGACGGTGCTGGGTACAATTTGTGATGTTGAGCTGAACTACTGTGCCAAGATGTGTTTTCATCTGCTATTGTAATTCAATTTAATAAAAAGATTTAATTAAAAAATAAAATTAAAAAAACAAGTAAAAAAGCCTTTCAATCCCAAACTAAGATATTTGAAACATATGAGAAATTCAGGAAATTACTTGTTGTTTTGAGGAGACAATTAGAAAGTACCTGCTTAATATGTGAGATTAGAGATGAGAATGGCCATGTCACGCACCATGAGGAAGAGATTCTATATGTCATTAAATGCAACAACGCTAATTTGCACGCTACTAATAAGATACTAATAGATACTATTATATCCACTCTTCCCCAGTTCCCCACAGCATGGCCTCTTGTTGATGGCGGTACATTGATGGCCGTGGAAGCCAGTAATTACACTAATATACTAATGTATAGATGATCTACAAAATGTTATCCTTCAGATTCGAATTTACCTTAATGAAAGCAGTCTTCCTAAAAGTGATGAGCATGGGAATTCTCAGTTGTCAGCTGAATTCTCCAAATAAGAGATACTGGACTTTCCTCTGGGAGCTCTTCCAAACCTTTAATATGCACTTTAATTTTGTTAAATTAACTAAAACATTATACCAGTCCTCAATGCTCAGATTCACATCAGTGACTGCATGTTCTCCTTGATTTCCATTTTTCAAGCCCTGGCAAGGGGTACCCACTCTCATCTGCCTTTTAACTGCCTAGGTAGATACCTTCAATCACAAGTAATTACAATCCCTAATTTTAAAATTCTTTTCACACAATATTGCAATTTTGACATATTACAGCATTCTATTCTGGGAATTATAAAACAACGAGCTGAAAATGTTGTACATCTGTCAGCCTTCTAATGTAATACTTATAAAACGAAGTATTTTAGCATGAGGCATCATCCAAACTAACCCTTGTGTCACTACATCAGATAGACATTGGGGTACTACGATGGTACCCAAAATATAGCTCTGTTTTGTTTGTATAAAATTATATGTCTATATTACAACAAACCAAAAGCCAATTAGGAAAATAGAAAAATATCCTGATATTCTTGGTAGGCCACATTAACCTCATTAAAATTATGATTCTGGCTAATTTCTTATTTCTCTTCTGAGCCTTACCACGTAATGCTCCTGCTGCATACTCCAATCCATTAGAGTCTATTTCTAGGTTTACATGGCAAGAAAAAAACAGCAGATTCAGTAAACAACTTAAACTATTGATCAATAGATGTGGATCAGCCCTAATCGATTGGAGGAAATGGGCCAGCATGAGAAGTTGTATACGGTTTTTATGTTCCTTTAAGATTGCTAATGTGTATTGGGTGCAACATCTACTTACCCATAGTTATAGTCTTCGACATAAAAATTTGTTAATCCAGACTTTTGTCTAAAACTACTGGCAAGCTTGGCAAGATTTGGTTTGAGATTAGATCCACACACATCCATTTTCCAATTCGAGAGAACTTTTGTTAGCCCGACCACTCTTTGGGGAACACTATATTTACACCCCACTTCTGTGCTTTGATACAAACCAAATCCCCAACTTCGACATTTAACTCTTGACAGCTATAACTGTGCCATAATACACTTTCAATCCATCCCTTTTGTTCTCTTTTTTTCTCCGCCCTTCACCAAGTCAGCCTCATTATTTCTCCTTTCTCTCTAGATTTTGAACATACCCGTAACATTGTACTGGTTTTTCTCCTCAGAAACAACTCAAATGGCATCACTCCCTTTGTGGAGTGTGGAGTCAGCGTGTACTGTTCCACATGTTTATTTACTACTTCTTATCAAGACATTACACAGCATTCAACCATTTGAATAGCCTTTTATGTGTGTGATTAAATCTCTAGATCATCCCATTGGTTTGGGGATGACGCAAAGCACATATCTTGTATATGATCTCTCTTGAACCTAAAAACACAGGCATGGCCCTCCAAGTCAACTGTACCACATTTTCTGTCAACAGAGACTTCAGATTACTCTCTCTGGCAAAAACCTCCATTACAAAATGTAGGATTGAGGATGTAGAGATGTCTCTAACAACCAATACCTCAAGCAGATACATTCCACCACTATTCACTGGTAAAGGTCCCACAATGTCAAAAGCATAATCTAATATATCCCTTAGGCTTAGACGCCATAACTACTGGAGAAAGCAACTCTGTTGCCTCAACAGTTTCAATGATACCATCACTTTTGATACGTTCCAAATCGTTCTTGACTTGTTCCTGCAAGAATATGGGAATGCTGTTTACATTAGATATAACAGAACTGGCATTAAGTTTTAAACCAATTTGGTGCATATAGCCTTTCAGTAACACAATCTTTTCAGCAACAACATCTGGAAAATCCTTAAGCAACATATCAGGAAAAATGTATGCAGGTCAACCTAATGCAATAAAACTTGCTGAGATGCATTGGGAGCTCAAAATGGTGTCACCTTTGTCTGAAACATAGATTTTCCCTTCGATAAAATCCACTCTAAATTAAATAACAGCTTCAAAATAGCCACCTAGATCAATAGGTTTACCCCATAGCTAAATGAAAGAAAATCAGCCTCTATTAAAACTAACTTTTCTTTGAAAAAACAGGCAAAATCTTCATCAGATATTAATGACAGGTGAGCTCCAGAGTCGATCACCATGGTATTAGCCACACCATTCAAAGAGACCAAATCAGAAGAATGCATGCAGATGTCTTTGGAAACAGAATACACATTGTGATAGATTTGCATAATAATGTCTTCATTTTCCTTACCAATCTCATTAACTTTCCCTTTTATAGAAGCACTTTTACAAAATGTGGGGACATTACCCATTTTGCCACAAACTTTTTACACAGTGTAGAAAACAGAACATTCCTTATTGTTGGCCAGATGATTTGGATTATCACACAGAAAAGAAACAATCTTGGTTCTAGATAAATTAGATGACTTAGGACATTTTTTGGATTTAGACTCAACCTTTTGCACATGAGAAGAATTAGAATCTGTGTTCTACTGCAGTTCCTTGACACATGCCAAGGAATATTCAACACTTTAGAAATAGAAATGACCTCACTCAATTAGGGATTGTCCTGAAGCCAGAGCTCCTCCCTGATCTTGTCAATATTACATTTTAGCATTAACTGGTCTCTAATATGTTCCACCACCGTATCATCAAAATTGTAAATAGAGGCCATCTTCCTTAAGGCAGTTATGTAGTTCTCAACAGATTCATCCGCACACTGTTCCCTCATCCCAAAAATACTACTCTAGGATGGGAGAAACTTTCTGAAGAAAATGTCTTTCTATTTTTGTCAATCCCACCTCAAACTCATTTGATGAATGTGGATCTGAAACATCATCTGAAGTCTCAGGGAGATTCTGAAAAATGTCTTGCCCTTCAGTTCCCAGACAATGTATAATCATAGATGTTTTCTATTCAGACGAGAAATTAGAACCACACATCTTTAAATAGTTAATAGCAAACTTTTTCTATTCTTGCCAGCATAATATTGGTTCTCCCTGAGATGGTAAAAAGAAATTTGTTGGTGATATGTTTGCATAGTTCTTAAAACACAAACACACAGCCAAATACAAAAAGGAACAAAGCAAGAATTATACAACTTACACCCAATCTGATGTCTGATTAATATTAGGAAAAAAATATAATAACACTTAAACTTAATTTGGTACAATATTAATGGGAATCCTCAAAATCATGTAGCTATTCTAGTGTTTTTGCAGTTGTCATGAAGAGAAGATCTTGCTACTGAAGAAGTGAGGAAAGTCTTGCCTCCAGTGACCACAGCAGACAATCCGATAAAAACTAAAGTGAAGAAGAAGAGTACGCATCCAGCACCACCATGCCAAATGGTGTGGTGAAACCAAGATGACGTGTGATACATTTCAAAGAGAGGACACACCCACAAGAGACCCTGCCCTCAAGGGCAAACCGAGAGCAGGTGCATGTCGAGAGAAATGCGTGCGGTCTACACAGCCCTGGGATGCATGCTAAGTTCCACCCGGACACACTTAAGAAGAGCCCTCACAACGGGAAACAAGGTACTGGTACAGCACAGGTGGATTCTGCGATCCTGTTCTCACGCCCACTGCAGTCTCTGTGTGCACTCGCTCTCTAGCTTTCTCCATGAGAATCTACTGTAGAAACAAGCTGATTCTGCAATCTTTTTACACACTGTACATTCTCACACTCACTGTCAAGGGCTCAGGCTCGATGTAGAAGCCCGTTGGGGAAGTAGAAATAGAAATAAATTAAAGTACCGTAAACAATTCCATGAGATCCACAAATTTTTGAAGGGACAAGATTGACGCTTGAAAGGCATGGCAACACCCTTGTAGAAGCACAATGAGGAGGCAGAAAGCAACACTACCTTATTTATAAGTGCAGGGGTTCCTTGCTGCCCTGGGTTCCGTATCGATCATCAACAAACATGTAGTAATCAGTTTACCAAGAACAGATGAGACTTGAGTCCGGTTGCCAGCAGAAGAAGAGGAATGTATTCGCATGACCAAAAGGAACCCAGTGCACAGCCCATCGACTTCTTTGTTCCCCAATCTACTGCACATTGTTTCATAACACAACATTCTATATGGAATGCAGAACACTCTGACAGAGTCTTCAATTGAAGAGATAAAGTACTACACCTACCCTACAAATATAGCAACATCCATTCATACACCCAGTGGAGAAGTGTGGCTCACTGGTTAGAGGAGGCAGACCTGGAAACTGAGGTCAGCCCGGGACCAGGGTTCAATTCTCGGCTCAGCGGGGTCTTGAGTCCTAAAATGTCCATGGACTCGACAATTCTCGCTCCGGTGCCTACTCGAATCACGGGTTCACACTCTGCGACTCTGGGCAATAGCTTGCTTAATCTCCACAACGGCCCCTCGCAGCGGGATGCCTGGCTTTCACCTTGCGGATACCCTGCCGAGGTTATCTCACAGGGGAATACCAGGACGGGTTCCCTAAGCAAGCGCTTAGAAACCGCTCGGTGATTTGCGCTATATAAATTCCTGTACATTTACATTACATTTACATTTCCCCATAGAACTAGTGGAACTAGCCCTCCCAAGTCCCCACAGTACTGGTGTATAATGTATTGTGTCGGTAAACGTTGTCTGTGGTGCATAATTACTGTTTTTATTACTGGTCACTGTGATAAGTTGTCTGTATTTTATCTCATCTTATCCAAGTTGAAACTGACTGTATGTACAACCAACTTATGCAGCAAAAGAGTCATTTTAATATCAGCTTACATATCTGTTTTTATCTCTCTCAGATATGTGTAATACCATGCTATCGTCAATGTTGCAAACAGCTTTGAGAACTAGTAAAGACCATTTTTAGGGCTCGGCCTACGTCACCACTTTGTCAGAAGTGGGGCGGATCTCCGAGCCGTCTTGTTACGGGGCTCAGAATAGTGAAGTAAAAATTCCTCACTGCTCGAGATTTCTCCACAGTTTATTTTGGCATCTGCATGGTAATTGATCCTCGCAGTGCTGTGTTTCTAGTAGCCTTCACGCAATAGGCCATATGGATTTCAGTTTGTGCACTTCCTGCATATTCTGTGCGGTTACGCGCAGGGGAGTGCAATAAATTGTCAATTACGAGCTGTCAGGGTGCCGCGGTAATTGAACCCAAATGTTCGGAGCGCGTTCACTAGTCTGCAGTGAGTTTGGTGGGCGCGCGTTCGTCTCCATCCTTTCATGTGTAAGTGCTGGCCTTTGAAGAGCTGGCTTGGTCGTGCGCCGACAATGAGAAACACAGTCTTCATTACCCCACAAAGTATGGAAGTGCGTTTGTATTGGAGACAGTAACGTCCAGGTACGAAACGGAATTCTTTTCACTGGCTTACGAACAGTCCCAAATTTTGCCGCATTCTCCTCATCTCATCAAAGGGGCTCATGTCTTATTCAGCAACAAAACCAAACCTCCGAGAGCAGTAATGTGTTTCTGCATGGCGGGTCCGAGCAGCCGGGTTGCAACAGTTGTGCTTGTGTGTCTAACCTTGGGCCTCATGACAAGTAGGTTGATTTTAGGTGCAGGGATCCACAGGCACTGCTCACACACACAGACACTGTTGACACACACGGATACTGCTCACACACACAGGCACTTCTCACACACACAGGCACTTCTCACAAACACAGGCACTTCTCACACACAGGCACTGTTCACACACAGACACTGCTCGCACACAGACACTGCTCACACACACAGACACTGTTCACACACACAGACACCGGCACTGCGCGCACACATAGGCACTGTTAACACACAGGCAGTACATACACACACAGGCTGCTCACACACACCGGCACTGCGCGTACACATAGGCACTGTTCACACACACAGGCACTACATACACACACCCGTACTGCGCACACACACAGGCGCACTGATCACACAAAGGCACTGTTCACACACAGGCACTGTTCACACACACGCACTGTCCACACACAGGCACTGTTCACACACAGGCACTGTTCACGCACACAGACACTGCTCACAAACACATACACTGCTCACACACACAGGCACTTTTCACACACACCGGCACTTCTCGCACAAACATGCACTTCTCACACACAGGCACTGTTCACACACAGACAATGCTCGCACAAAGACAGTGCTCACACACACAGACACTGTTCACACACACAGACACTGTTCACACACACAGGCACTGTTCACACACACAGGCACTACATACACACACAGGCTGCTCACACACACCGGCACTGCGCCTACGTCACTTACGAACAGTCCCACATTTTGCCACATTCTCCTCATCTCATCAAAGGGGCTCATGTCTTGTTCAGCAACAAAACAAAACCTCCGAGAGCAGGGATGTGTTTCTGCATGGAGGGTCCGAGCAGCCGGGTTGCAACAGTTGTGCTTGTGTGTCTAACCTTGGGCCTCATGACAAGTAGGTTGATTTTAGGTGCAGGGATACACAGGCACTGCTCACACAAACAGACACTGTTGACACACACAGACACTGCTCACACACACAGGCACTTCTCACACACATAGGCACTTCTCACACACACAGGCACTTCTCACACACACAGGCACTTCTCACACACAGGCACTGTTCACACACAGACACTGCTCGCACACAGACACTGCTCACACACACAGACACTGTTCACACACACAGACGCCGGCACTGCGCGCACACAGGCACTGTTCACATACACAGGCAGTACATACACACACATGCTGCTCACACACACCGGCACTGCGCGCACACATAGGCACTGTTCACACACACAGGCACTACATACACACACCGGCACTGCGCACACACACAGGCGCACTGATCACACACAGGCACTGTTCACACACAGGCACTGTCCACCCACAGGCACTGTTCACACACACAGACACTGTTCACACACACAGGCACCACATACACACACAGGCTGCTCACACACACCGGCACTGCGCGCACACATAGGCACTGGTCACAGTGACTGCAGTGTGTGAGTGTGCAGGGTAAACAGTGTGAGGGTGCAGGGTGAACAGTGTGTAGTGAGTGCAGAGTGAGTGTGAGAGTTACTCTGAGTGCAGAGTGAGTGCGAGAGTGACAGTGAGTGCAGAGTGAGTACGAGACTGACAGTGAGTGCAGTGTGAGTGCGAGAGTGACAGGGAGTGCAGAGTGAGTGCAAGAGTGACAGTGAGAGTGCAGAGTGACAGTGAGTGCAGAGTGCGAGAACAACAGTGAGTGGAGAGTGAGTGCAAGAGTGACAGTGAGTGCAGAGTGAGTGCAAGAGTGAGTGTGTGCAGAGTGAGTGTGAGGGCAACAGTGAGTGCAGAGGGAGTGCGAGAGTGACAGTGAGTGCAGAGTAGGTGCAGAATGACAGTGAGTGCAGAGTGACAGTGAGTGCAAAGTGAGTGCGAGTGACAATGAGTTCAGAGTGAGTGCGAGTGACAGTGAGTGCAGAGTGAGTGCAGAGTGACAGTGAGTGCAGAGTGACAGTGAGTGCAGAGTGAGTGCAGAGTGACAGTGAGTGCAGAGTGACAGTGACTGTAGAGTGAGTGCAGAGTGACAGTGAGTGCAGAATGAGTGCAGAGACAGTGAGTGCAAAGTGAGTGCAGAGTGACAGTGAGTGCAGAGTGAGTGCGAGAGTGACAGAGAGTGCAGAGTGCGTGTAGAGTGACAGTGAGTGCAGAGTGAGTGCAGAGTGACAGTGGATGCAGAATGAGTGCAGAGTTACAGTGAGTGCAGAGTGAGTGTGTGCAGAGTGAGTGTGTGCAGAGTGAGTGTGAGAGCAACAGTGAGTGCAGAGTGAGTGACAGTGAGTGCAGAGTGAGTGCAGAGTGACAGTGAATGCAGAGTGAGTGCAGAGTGAGAGTGAGTGCAGAGTGACAGTGAGTGCAGAGTGACAATGAGTGCAGAGTGAGTGCAGAGTGACAGTGAGTGCAGAGTGCAGAGACAGTGAGTGCAGAGTGACAGTGAGTGCAGAGTGAGTGCGAGAGTGACAGTGAGTGCAGTGTGAGTGTAGAGTGACAGTGAGTGCAAAGTGAGTGCAGAGTGACAGTGAGTGCAGAGTTAGTGCACAGTGCCAGTGAGTGCAGAGTGAGTGCAGAGTGACAGTGAGTGCAGAGTGAGTGCGAGAGTGACAGTGAGTGCAGAGTGAGTGTAGAGTGACAGTGAGTGCAGAGTGAGTGTAAAGTGACAGTGAGTGCAGAGTGAATGCAGAGACAGTGTGTAAGGGTGCAGGGTGCACATTGTGTGAGTGTGCAGAATGAGTTTGCAGGATAAACAGTGTGTGACTATGCAGGGTGACATTGGGAGTGTGCGGGTGAGCAGTGTGTGAATGTGTAGGGGCAGTGTGGGAGTGTGCAGAAAACACCACCCACACATACACTACACACACATACCACACACACACACCATACACACACCACACACACATACACCACACACACATAACACACACACAAACCACACACACCTCACTCTCTCAACACCACACACTCATCACCACTCACCACAACACACTCACCACCACACACTCACCCCCACAGACTCACCACCACACACTCACCACCACACACTCACCACTACACACAAAACAACACACACAACAACACACCCCCAGCCGTCAATGAATGCTTTCACCAGGCACAAACACCAACAACCATCAATGTACGCTTTCACCAAAAACAAACACGTCCATGCATCAGTGCCGCTAAACACCCACACACACAACAAACAATGTCAGTGCAACTTTCACCAAACACACACACACACACCAACAGCTGACAGTGCACCAGCCACTCTTTCAATTGGCACAACCATCAACAGCTGTCAGTGCACCCTTTCATCAACCACACACATTACCATCCAGCTCTGTACGCTTGACAGCCACACTCAGTAACAGCTCTTACTGCACGCTACCACCAGTCATACACACCTCAAGCCACCACTACACGCTTCCAACACACACCAACAGCCATCACTGCACAATTCCTACAGGCACACACATCCACCACCCATCAATGCACACACCAATTGATAACGCATCCACCAATTAATATTGTACCTATCGCACTATGCTGCACTTTACCTTTTAAAGATAATGCGTTAAAGTGCAGCATGCCACCATTGATAACATTCCAATCCAACACACATATCTCCAACACACACCACATGCTTCCACTCCAAAACACATGCCTAAAACACATTGCCATTTACAATGCCATTATCTCTAACTCAAACAAACCCGAGCCCTAATGCATTTCTAATGCTTGTTTTAAAAAGTTGTCATGGTCATTTATCATTAGCAGTTACTTAAAGCCTGGCGGAGACACAATGTCAGTCAACTGGGTGCAAGAACCAGAGGCACAAGAACAGAACCACAACTTCCAGTCACCTCTCAGGGCCGTATGGAAGTCTTGTCAATCTTGTTATCCCTTTAACCAAAATAGCAGTTGCAACCTCCTAGTAGAACACCTCATCAAGTTCAACATGACTGTGTTTTTCTCCAAGGGCAATAAAAGCCTGAACCTGGTATGCTGAATGGCTGGGTCTCTTTCTGAAACAGCATGGCCTTGCTATCAGAGATGAACTCAATGATACCAGAGTCCTTGATTGGAAAGGGGTAAAAAGACAAATATCTAGGGATTCGATCTTCATTTCAATGACCAGCTGGCGAAGTTTAGTAAATGGTACCCACTCCATGTCATCTGCATTCCCCAGGCCCTTTGATCTCATCCGTGGTCCTCACCATACCATAAATCCCATCCTCTTCCTCTAAAGTCACCTCAGTGCCTCTCCTGTTTTTCCTGTTGGTATCAATTTCCTCCTGATAATTAAGACTTCCTTCAGCCTTGTGATTTGTCATTTTACTTTTTGTCATAAATATTTCGTCATTGTAGATTTTGTCCGGTTATGTTTGCTATTTTCACATAATCCCCCATGCAAAAACTCAGCCACTCTGCACTTACCTTCATGCTAGCATTTCCTGGGAATCTGTGACACAGTCAGAATCTCTTGGTAGAAAGCTCTTCCATCAACACCTCCCTGAGTGATGAACTGCTCACAATTTGGTATCTGAATATTAACCATGGAAAACGATGACAATGAAGATCACTCTTGGACCAAAAACCTCTGTGACCTGAAAACATATATACCGCCCGAGAAAAAACTTGCCTGTTGCCTTTCAGAAGTAAATCCGGGACTATGATTACCATTTAGGATACTTGAAAATCATAATGTTGAGAGATAATAACTTATATTTGTTGGAAGGCGGTGACCCCAGGGGTCAAGAGGACTCTCCTAACCACCCGGAACCTCCTCTCCCACAATTACTGCTGAGTCTTATCGAGGGGGAGTCCCCACCGGGGAGGACTGATCGTACACACTGTCGACACACCACACTTACGAACGGACACCACACCGTGAATCTTTATCAAGTATGAACTTTATCAAGATAAAAGTAGGGAGCAATACACAGCGATCGAGGGATCGCGAAAGTCTTGTAACAAGGGAACGGGGAAGCGGGACAGTCTTAGGGGGCCAGCTGGCACACCACGTACCCTGCGCACAGTTCTCAATCCTCGAACTGAGGGGTACGGGGGCTGGCGATGGGACTTGCCGTCCTACTCACTTTTAGTTCAGATGGTCGTGAGGGTAGCGTTGATGGTCCAGCCGGACCAGAGAGTTCTTCAAGCCGCGACGAGGTCAGCAGGGCTTGGTCAGCAGTACTCCGTCGTACTCGTAGGCAGCGGGAGCCGCGACAGCGTCAGCAGGGCTCTGGATGGTTCAGGTCTTGTACTTCGAGGGTGAGCCGCGCCAGCGTCAGCAGGGCTCCGATGGTTCAGGTCTTGCGCTTCGAGAGGGAGCCGCGACAGCGTCAGCAGGGCTCCGATGGTTCAGTTCCGTAGATTCGAGGATGAGCCGCGACGACGTCAGCAGGGCTCGGTGGGTCAGAGTCTGTTCTCCTCAAGGTCAGCCGCGATCAGATCAGCAGGGCTTTCTTGGCCAAGATACAACTGCCGGCTAGAGGGAAGGCAGCTGTCTTATAGTCCAGGAGCTCTTTGATGTCCGGACCCTCAGAGGCAGGAGGCCGGAGGTCCGAGGGCCAGGCGCCTGATTGTCTGGGCGGTTGGATCTTTGATGCTTTGGACCATGCGTCCAGGGAATCCCAGACGCCCATCAAGGCCTGGAGCCAGCTCACTAGGAAGCCAAAAGGTGCGATCGAAACCAGCCCCCAGGGATGGCTCGGAGGTGTGAGGACAACCAGCTCCTCGGGAGGGGGCCGAAGGTGTGATGGAAGCCTTGGTTTCGGGTACTTGCTGAGTCGTTCACCCCCCTGGGTGAGTCGGGGCGCGCCGGATGCGCACGCCTGGCTGCGGTCGGGAGCGACCAGAGGCTGCCGAAAGGGAAGAAGGCGGCCGGCTGGCCGGGGTGGCCAAACATGGAGTCTGCCGGTCACGTGCATGGGTGCAGGCACGCGGTCTGGAGGTGGTTTCAGGTCTGATGTAGGAGTCGGGTATAGCTCTGGGTGGACGGAAATTAGTTCTGTCCGTCGGTCGTGGTTATGGAGGGTCAGCGAGGGCCACGCCACGAGGCCGGGTCCAACATGCGTCCCCTCCAGCTGAAAGACGAGGAGAACTACCTATCCTCTTGGGGGTTCTCCTCGCTGAGGCGGAAGAAGCGGGACAGGCCGTCGGCATTGGCGTGGTCTGCACCCGGCCTGTGTTCCACAGTAAAATCCATCCCTTGGAGGGAGATTGACCAGCGTAGCAGTTTAGGGTTCTCTCCTCTCATCTGCATGAGCCACCGGAGAGGACGGTGGTCCGTCTGGACCCGGAAGTGGGTACCGAACAGGTAGGGCCTCAGCTTCTTCAAGGCCCAGACTACGGCGAAGGCCTCTCGCTCGATGGTGCTCCATCTCTTCTCCCGGTCTAGTAGCCTCCGGCTGATGAAGGCCACTGGATGATCAATCCCCTGGTCGTCCACCTGGGAGAGCACGGCTCCGATGCCATGTTCGGAGGCGTCCGTCTGGACCACGAATTCTCTGGAGTAATCAGGGGCCTGTAGTACTGGAGCGGTGCACATGGCTTGCTTCAATTCCTCGAATGCCTTCTGGCAGGCGGGGGTCCAACTAACCTTCTTGGGGTTGGCCTTGGCTGTCAACTCGGTGAGGGGGCCTACAATACTCCTGTACCCCTTGATGAATCTACGGTAGTACCCTGTGAGGCCTAGGAAGGCCCGTACTTCGGTCTGGGTCGTGGGGGTCTCCCAGGCATTGATAGTGTCTATCTTGGGTTGGAGGGGGGCTACGAGACCGCTCCCGACCTGGTGGCCGAGGTATACCACGGAGCTTTGTCCTATTTGGCACTTGCTAGCTTTAATGGTGAGCCCGGCGCGCCGCAGGGCGTCCAACACCTCCCAGAGGTGGTGCAGGTGTTCGGGCAAGTGGGCACTGAACACCGCAATGTCGTCGAGATACACAGCGCTAAAGCTTTCCAACCCGGCCAGGACGTGATTGACCAGTCGCTGGAAGGTGGCGGGGGCGTTTTTCATGCCGAAGGGCATCACTCTGAAGTGAAAATGGCCATCTGGAGTGGAGAAAGCAGACCTTTCTTGGGCCCGCTCCGTGAGGCCGATCTGCCAGTAGCCACTGGTGAGATCGAAGGTACTGAGGTACTGAGCCGACCCTAGGCGGTCAATAAGTTCGTAGGCTCGGGGGATGGGGTGTGCGTCTGTTCGGGTGACTGCGTTGAGTCCGCGGTAGTCCACGCAGAACCTCAGCTCAGGGACGGTGCCGGGGCGGCTGCTTTCGGAACCAGGACCACGGTTCTAGACCACGGGCTGTCGGAAGCTTCTACCACTCCTAGGTCCAGCATTTTGTCGACTTCGGCCTTGATGCAGGCTCGAGCTCGGTCGGGGACTCGGTAGGCTCTGTGGCGTACCGGAGGGCTGTCCCCAGTATCCACGTCGTGGACGCACCAACTGGTGATGCCGGGGGTGAGGGAGAAGAGGTCTGAGAATTGTCCCAACAAGTGGCGACATTCTTCCTGCTGCAAGGGGGTGAGGGAGGAGGAGAGACTCACTCCCTCTACGGAGCCGTCTTGATCCTTTGCACACAGGAGATCTGGAAGAGGGTCCGTTTCCTCTTCCTCTCCGTCGTCGGTGGCAAGGAGTAAGCCTAACTCAGAACGCACAAAGTGGGGTTTGAGCCGGTTCACGTGTAAGACTTTCAGGGCGTTCCGGGCTGATTTTCTATCAACGAGGTAGGTGACCTGGCTCTTACGCTCTATCACCTTAAAGGGACCCGTCCACTTGTCCTGCAAGGCACAAGGTTCCACTGGGGACATGACCCAAGCCTGTTGGCCTGGTTGAAACTCGACCAGAGTGGCATTCTGGTCGTACCAGCGTTTCATCTCCTCTTGGCTGGCCTCCAGGTTGGCCTCGGCCAGCTCGCGAAACTTCCGCATCTGGTTCCGGAGGGCCAGGACGTAGTAGAACACATCGGGGGGTGCTCGGGAAGGCTGCCTCCCAGCCTTCCTTGACCAGGCTGAGGGGTGCCCATAGAGCAGCTCGAAGGGACTGAACCCCAAGGATTTCTGGGGGACCTTTCGGTATGCGAACAGGAGGCAGGGCAGGAGGACGTCCCACTTGCGTCGTAGGGGCTCCTCGAGACCCATGATCATCCCTTTCAGGGTGCGGTTGAACCGCTCGACCAGGCCGTTACCCAGGGGATGGTATGGGGTGGTGAACCGGTACGACACCCCACACTGTTGCCAAAGGGACTTCATATACCGGGAGATGAAGTTTGTGCCTCGGTCGCTCACTACTTCTCGCGGGAAACCCACCCGGGAGAAGATCCCCATGAGGGCCCGACCCACAACCGGGGCCGTCACTGTCCGGAGGGGGATGGCTTCTGGGTATCGGGTGGCGTGATCGACCAGGACCAAAATGAACCGGTGGCCTAAGGAGGTCCAGGGGTCCAGAGGTCCGACGATGTCGATCCCCACCCTCTCAAAGGGGGTGCTGACAACGGGAAAGGGCTGGAGGGGAGCCTTACGCTTGCCTCCGCTTTTGCCGCTAGCCTGACACGTGGGGCAGGACTTACAGTGGTGTTCCACATCGGCCCGCATGTGGGGCCAGTAGAAATAGGTCACTAGTCGTTGGAATGTCTTATCTTGGCCCAGATGTTCCGCCAGGGGCTCATCGTGGGCCAGGTTGAGGAGGAGACCGCGGAAACGTAAGGGTACCACCAGCACGTGGGCTGACCCTAGTTCAGCGGTCTTCTGTTCACTGTACAGTAGGCCGTTTTCCCAGTAAAGGTAATGGGAGCCGGACTGGTCTCCAGCGGCCTGGGCTGCGGCCTGTCCCCGGAGCCCCTCAAGGGCAGGGCAGGAGGTCTGCTCCTGGCAGAACTCCTCTCGGGACGGTCCTCCCTCTTGGCGCCACTGGGCCAACTCGGGGAGATCAGCTAGGGTCGGGACTGGTTCGACGGCGGGTCCAAGGGGACCCTCGTCGGAGGCGTTTTATTCGATGGAGGGCTGGTCGAGGACCGTGGGGTGCCCGCCACCCTCTGGGACATCGGGGGCTGAACTGGGGAACTCGGGCTCTTTATTCCCGGGGTTGGACATTCTGGCGGTCATGGCTCGGGTGCTCACACAGGCCCATTGGGGCAGTCCCAGCATTGCTAAATGGGTCCTTCTCTCTACCTCTTTCCACTGGGAACTCTCTAAGTCATTCCCCAGGAGGCAGTCTACAGGCATGTCCGTGCGGACGGCTACCCGCAGATCGCCCGAAACTCCCTCCCACTCAAATGGGACCTGTGCTATCCTGCAGGTGCGGACGGAATTATCGGCTGCTATCACCCTACAGGAGGTGTGGGGGATGAACATGGACTCAGGAACTAGCGTGTATCTAACAGACGTGATGCTGGCTCCTGTGTCTCGAAGGGCTCCTATGCTGCGCCCGTTGACCTTCACTGTTTGGCGGTACTTTTCTGTGTTGTCGGGCAGGCAATCTCCTGGGATCATATCGCTATTCCCCAGGGAGGCTAAGACCATGGCTGCGGGCTCCCACTCCCCCTGTTCTTCTATCTCTTCCTCTTCTAAGGCCACTGAGGATATCTGTCTGGTGGAGGGGCCAGTGGGAGTGGATTTCGGTGTCCTGGGACATCGGGGATCACCGGCATAGTGCCCGGGTTGCTGACACTTGTAGCATGTGGAACTGGGGCGGAGCCCCGGGGGTCCGGCACTCGGGGCGGCTCTTGTCGCGGGAGGAGAGCCTGGAGCTTGGTTTCTGGGGGGACTACGCTGGGGTCCTGACTGGGAACCTTGCTGCTTGCCTCGACCTCCCCCACCTCGCTGGCGGAAAGATCCTTGGTCGTTCCGTGGGGGGTCTCCCCCTGGCCCCTTCTGGACTCGGGTGGCCACCCAGCGAACGGCTTCAACAGCCAGTTTCCGTGGGTTGGCGAGCTTGCTGTCCAGGAGATGCTGTCTTAGTTCCACAAAGCAATTGGCGGACAGGTTCTCGTAAGCAATTAGGTCGACTAGGCCTTCGAAGGTGGTCACATTGCTGCCCTTGATCCACCCATCTAGGGCCCGGGTGTAGTAGTTCACGTGGTCTACCCGGTTGGTGTCAGGAATCCTCTTGCACTCCCTAAACCGCTGGCGATACATTTCGGGCGTCAGGCCGTAGCGGAATAGGAGAGCGTCTTTCATGTGGGGGTAGGCGTTCATGTGTCCAATGTTGGAAGGCGGTGACCCCAGGGGTCAAGAGGACTCTCCTAACCACCCGGAACCTCCTCTCCCACAATTACTGCCGAGTCTTATCCAGGGGGAGTCCCCACCTGGGAGGACTGATCGTACACACTGTCGACACACCACACTTACGAACGGACACCACACCGTGAATCTTTATCAAGTATGAACTTTATCAAGATAAAAGTAGGGAGCAATACACAGCGATCGAGGGATCGCGAAAGTCTCGTAACAAGGGAGCGGGGAAGCGGGACAGTCTTAAGGGGCCAGCTGGCACACCACGTACCCTGCGCACAGTTCTCAATCCTCGAACTGGGGGGTACGGGGGCTGGCGATGGGACTTGCCGTCCTACTCACTTCTAGTTCAGATGGTCGTGAGGGTAGCGTTGATGGTCCAGCCAGACCAGAGAGTTCTTCAAGCCGCGACGAGGTCAGCAGGGCTTGGTCAGGAGAACTCCGTCGTACTCGTAGGCAGCGGGAGCCGCGACAGCGTCAGCAGGGCTCTGGATGGTTCAGGTCTCGTACTTCACGGGTGAGCCGCGACAGCGTCAGCAGGGCTCCGATGGTTCAGGTCTTGCACTTCGAGAAGGAGCCGCGACAGCGTCAGCAGGGCTCCGATGGTTCAGTTCCGTAGATTCGAGGATGAGCCGCGACGACGTCAGCAGGGCTCGTGGGTCAGAGTCTGTTCTCCTCAAGGTCAGCCGCGATCAGATCAACAGGGCTTTCTTGGCCAAGATACAACTGCCGGCTAGAGGGAAGGCAGCTGTCTTATAGTCCAGGAGCTCTTTGATGTCCGGACCCTCAGAGGCAGGAGGCCGGAGGTCCGAGGGCCATGCGCCTGATTGTCTGGGCGGTTGGATCTTTGATGCTTTGGACCATGCGTCCATGGAATCCCAGACGCCCATCAAGGCCTGGAGCCAGCTCACTAGGAAGCCAAAAGGTGCGATCGAAACCAGCCCCCAGGGATGGCTCGGAGGTGTGAGGACAACCAGCTCCTCGGGAGGGGGCCGGAGGTGTGATGGAAGCCTTGGTTTCGGGTACTTGGTGAGTCGTTCACCCCCCTGGGTGAGTCGGGCGTGCTGGATGCGCACGCCTGGCTGCGGTCGGGAGCGACCAGAGGCTGCTGAAAGGGAAGAAGGCGGCCGGCTGGCCGGGGTGGCCAAACATGGAGTCTGCCGGTCACGTGCATGGGTGCAGGCACGCGGTCTGGAGGTCGTTTCAGGTCTGATGTAGGAGTCGGTATAGCTCTGGGTGGACGGAAATTAGTTCTGTCCATCGGTCGGGGTTATGGAGGGTCAGCGAGGGCCACGCCACGAGGCCGGGTCCAACATAGTTGCAATAGAAAACGAGGACACCTTAGTTGTCAAACATTCAGCCACCCTCCCAGAACATGGGTTAAGGCAAAAGTCTCTGCCCCCATACATCAGAACGTTCTGATCTCAGCGTAAGTACTCAAGGCTGAAAAGAGATTGATATTTTAGTGGGCCCAGTTAGAATGCAGATAGTCATTTACTCTTTGAGGACATGTGAGATCCCAGCTCTGTTTAAGCAGACCTGGGTTACTCCCTTCATCAAACACCTTTCTTAGACCTTTTGGACACAAAGATTTTTCAATTATTTTAATTTAATAACTCCTGAGTTACTTAACACTGTTGAAAAAGAAACGGCTTGAAAAGCAGCTTTTCAGCTGCATTATTTTCTCTCCGAAAATTCGTTTTTGGGAGATTGTCAATCAGGATTACTACCTCAATGTCTTTTTTACCAGCCAATCCAGTAATTTTTCTATGGAGTCCAGCAAAAAAGATGGCAACCCTATTGTCAATCCAGGTTTCACCCACACAGAGGAACTGAAAGGGTCCTTGCCAATATCCAAACTGCCATTTCAGGAATCCCTGATACTGGTTCTATCTCGAACTAAATCAACTCAGAAAGAACATGCCTATGGTCTTCGACAATGAGCGAGTTTCTTTCCCCATTTGGAAGAAAGAAAAAAAGCTGTCGGCTGGGCTTTTCACAGTTGCATCTCTCTCTGGAATGCATCACAAGATGAGCTGAGAAACATTCCCAAAGTCCTTTCTTTTAGGATAGCATTAAAACCCATAAATTTTGTGTTGGGTCTTCTCTGCAAAACTGCCACTACCACTGTTTCTCCTCATTGAGGTTATAGCGTTTTATAAGAATGTATGATTGATTTAACATCACCTATTATGAAGACCCATCAGTTCATCCTCACATATTACTTTATGAAAGCCATAAAAAAAACACAAAGAGACACCCAAAACTCTGCCCGTGCACGCCGAAAGAGCTAACAAAACAATGTAAACCCTATATAAAATATCCGATTGCAAAAAAATATATAACATTGCTTTGTTGCGTCGAGCGATAAGGCCATTCTGGTTATGAGGAAAACAAACACCGAAAGAAACGGCTAGGTTCCGGCTAACATGCTCACTGCCTCCCCGTGGTTCTCGGTTTTAATCCGCGCTCCTTGAAAGCCGTCTTGACAGCAGCACTTTTGAATTTGTCTTGTTCCGGTCTCGCGCGCCGAAGCCCCCAAGGTTTCGTAGAAAACTCTTGAGCTCTTCCAGCACACTTTCTATTTCCCTCAGCGCTGGCAGGCTGACAGGTTTTAGGTATTCGATCCTCTAAATTATTAATCCTACCCTCTTCGGCCTCACTTCTGAATCTTTAACTCGGCTCATGAGACACATTCTAGGCTTGTTTCCCCTCCTAAAAGCGAGACCTGTTTTTTATATCTCTTCCCGTTAATATTTCTTTGTAAAGTCAGCCTGCACAGTAAATTGGGGGGTTTCGGAGTATTTTGCGAGTGTGAGATTCTTGTTGGAAATAACCGCCAAGCGGCCATTTTGCAGAGGCCTTGAGGAGAGACAGGGCGAGGAATTTCCGTTTGCTGTGCTATGGCGACATTTCACCCTTAACCCCGCCCCAGGTGTTCTGCCCTTTCAACACTGGCTAATTTAACAGGTCGAAGATCGACAGAAAAGATATTGTTCTGTTTCTGTGTTTTAATGTAAGTGAACAATCCTAAATTCTTCTCCCTTGATATTTTGGCTGCAGGTGCCTTTCGACATGCTCACGAGCACAGCCCTCCCTTTCAAACTCATAGGTTACAACATCACAGGCATTCATCCAAGGTGTTCTAAGCCCACGGTTTTCAATTTTATTAATATTATTGTGCACCATAGTCACCTAACCTTTGACCACAGTTTTCACTAAAACAAGTGAGGATTCCTATACCCTGCAGAATTTCACACATGCTAGGCAGCCATCACTGTTTTTTTTAAGCAAAATGAGGGGTCCAATTAATTATGTTATTTCAACAAATTCTGAAGAGCCCACGTGTTCTGGCTCTGTGGAGTGCTGCTCCGTTGCACACTATCAAGGCTTAAATGTGATATTATTCATTTTATAGTAAATACAGTCATGACGAGCTGCTTATTTTGAGTCTACAGGGCTGCTCGTCAGCTTTCTTTGTGCGCATACATGTATGGTGGCCTGGCCCGGCGCGTTCTACAGATGACTTGAGTGATGTTACATATGAAATTCCGTATCACTTCACCATTGTATTAATGATACAACAATGACTCTATTTTTAATTCTTTGAATATGTGTTGTTATTTAACGATCTATCGGTTTTAGCTGTTGTCAATTAAATAATACACATTTTGTGAGGTCATAAACATTGCATTTGGTGGGCACGTTATAGTTTGCATGGTTTTTGTGCGAGGGTTTGCGAAACTGAGCATAAGAATTTTTGTAACTTTTTGGTTTTAATTTTAACAATATTTATAATTCTGCTTTTCAAGGGAATTTTGGAGATTTTTTAATTAGTCTTAGTCTTACAGCTAGATTAATCAAAGTCCCGATTTGCGAGTCCTTAATAGCGATTATTAAGGAATCGCTATTAAGGACTTGCAAATCGGGATTCATGTAGAAATCGCAAAAAAAATTGCGATTCCTACAGCCTCCTCATTTGCGATTAGCAAATTGCTAATCGCAAATAAGGAATAACTCCCCATTCATTCCTATGGGCCTAAAGGTCCATAGGAATGAATGGGGAGTTATTCCTTATTTGCGATTAGCAATTTGCTAATCGCAAATAAGGATGCGATTTCAAGGGTGCAGGGGTGTCCAAAGGACGCCCTGTAGCACCCCTGAAATGTGAATTTACACTGATGTTGTGCACACACATGTCCAGAGGACATGTGTGTGTGTAACATGAAACTTAGAAAAATGCATTTAAAAGCATTTTTCTAAGTTTTCGCTATTTACCACGAGGTTTGACTTCGTGGTAAATAGCGCTCCTAAATTGCGAATTCGCAATTTTTAAATATTTCATGAATAGCATTTAAGGAATCTCTAATAGAGATTCCTTAAATGCTAATCCTTGCAAATTTGCGAATTCTTTATTAGCGATTTTTGCATTTGGGATGATGAATCCCAAATGCAAAAATTGCACTTGCAAAGGGCCAGATTCTCAGAATCTGGCCCTTTTGCGAGCGCATTTCGCTTGATGAATCTGGCTGTTAGTCTTTTAGTCTTATAACTAAAGATAGCCTGAGCTGCATTTTAACTGTGATTTTTTATCAGCAAATTTATGCCAACTGTATTTTTATTATTTTTTGTAACAAAATTTACATTATATAACGTATAGCTCAATTGAAAGGGGTGCCACTTATTTCATGGCAGCTAAGACCAGTTACAGCATAGTTCTGTATTGATGTTCTGTCCTTTCCTGCCCGCAATACCCCCACCCCTGCATTTTCCTGGAGGCAACATTCTCAGTAGAGCAGCTTTAGAGCATAACAACCCATATCGGCATTTCAACTATTATTGCTAACAGTCTTCTCCAACAAGTGATGTATGAACTCAAGAAAAAATTCCCAACACCCAAAAACTAGGTGGAGATTTAAGTGCTGCTGTGCCTTCTGTGAGATGCTAAATCCCTGCCTCCTATTCCTCATCTAGAAGGTGTGAGCCCTCAAGGTTGCTGATTTATTTTTCCATGCTTAATATATTCCACAATCTGAGATACCAATGTGTGATCGTAGGAGGTCACTTTTTGCCTAGTAAAATCCTATGGCATTTTTAGCCACCCCTAAACATTGTAGTCCTACATGCTATTCTGACTCGACCATATGCTCACAGTTATCTGATCTTACCTCTAAAATCAAGATTTTCGAATCATTCTTTCTGGAAGGGGATATGTTTGGGGCATCCTCACCATATATGGAGAATGTCCCCCACCACCTGCACCACCCACCTCCCCCCAACAGTCCTGGGAGGCATTCAGTAACATTAGTGGATTTTAACCGGGGTGTGGTGCCAATCAAACATGTGCTATATTCTTCATGCTTATGGAGCATTTTTGTATATATGGTGAAGGATCCCAAATGATGTAGGGTGGTACAGGACGGGTATCTGATGGGAACATATATTTTTTCTCCATGAACACTGTGGATTTATAGATTGTATCCCTTCCATAGCACACAGTTCTCTAGATAGCTTCTTCTTTTCTCTGACCCATTGTTATTTGTGGTTTTTTCATTATTCTGTAGGGATTATAACAATGCAAGGTCACTAAATATTCCCCTGACACACCCTCCTTACCGTATTGTTGCATTTTTGTATAGCCATTCGTAAAGTAGCAAATCTTTGTGTGTGATGTGGGTGTTCAAATATTTATCTCATTTAATCTTATATGCCTTTCGTTGGATAGGGAGGCCTCCTTTAATATCATATATTATTTCAAAATCATTCCTTTCACCCCCGTTTTTCTCCCTATCCACTTTTCAAAGAGTGTTTTATCTCTTGCAGCTCCATACTTCATCTCTGTGCGCATGATGCAGTGCGTAAGCGGCATGTAATGCAATCTCTGTGTTTCCCCCAGCTCAAATTTCTTTTTACGTTGGTTGAACATTTTAACATTTGTACCTTGTAAGAGATTACCCGGCATCCTCGCTCCTTCCACAGTCTATGTAGGTTTGGGGCTAATGAGAAAACTTTAATATATAATAGATAAGAGTATACTGGTGAGTGTATAATGAGTGCATATAAGGGTGAGGGAAAAGTGGTGATATTACGTTTCTTGTGTACAGCGTCATAGACTTTATGGGATGTGCCCAGCTCGGTTGAGAGATTTGTGTTGGTCTGTCTCGTTTTTTAAGTCAAACCGGATCTCACAGGAGTATACCAACTATTGCATGGTCCATAAAGGGACTGCAATTCTAGAAGTGGGGTAGTTGTATGGTGACATTGCCATTGCTATAAAGCGTTTGCCAAATTCCATTTTCTCCATGATCAGGTACATAAACATTCAGTCCAAGCGACACCATTATTGCTGGAGTGTTCTTTTATAGAGCCTTCTCAACCAGGTGAAATGTCTGCCTAAAATCATCACAAGTCTGTCTAGATGCTATATGTACACTGATTAGCATATAGTACATTTAGACAGAACTTGCCCAATATACTGGTGTGCATTGTGAAGCATAATTTGTTGTAAGTGTTTAGGAGAAACAAAGAACATGAAAAGTCCCTGAGTAAAGATCAAACATAAAAGTGTGGATCATGTGTTGGACAAACGGCTGTGCAGTACAATAAGCAGAATCAGTTGCAATGACTACAAAACGCAGTGAGTGTCAATTAGACACACAAACCAATAGTAAACACGAGAACCATGTAAAGCTAATATATTTATAAACATATTTGTTCAATTTAGACAAATCTATTCACTTTAGACAAAACACTTATTTATAAGTTTAAAAACATCTCGCATTAATAGTACAAAAATGTTGGTGTACATTGCAATACAATCACATATAAATTTAAAAACATCTCATATTCAAAGTAATATAATATTAATGTACTTTAAAGAAGAAGCTCTGAGACGTCGGACTAAAATACGCAACGATGTTCCCGGCCCGATTTAGAGTGGAGGCTGGGGGGAGGGTATGGTGTTTTGAGAACCCCGAGGTGGCATCCGACTGGTTGGAAAGCCATCCCCCGAGCGGACCGCAGAGGCAGGACCATGATGGCGGTCCGCAGGAACAGGAGTGACGGCGACTGCAGGATTTCTGGGACTTTTGATTAATGCCAGGTATTAGGTCTCACCCACGTGTACTTTGTTGGGGTTTTGTCCCGGGACTACGAGCGAGCACGGACACAGAATGGGGTTGTTTTTCAAAAGGGTGGCGGGGAGACGGGATCCTGACTTCCTCCTCTTTTCTTCCTTTAGTTAGCGAGTAGTTTAGCTTATGGGGAGACAGGCACACTGCCAGTTGGGGTTGGGCGGGTACCATGAGCAGAGGTGCAGGGAGGGGGATGGTGGCTGGGAAACCTTGCGAATTAGATGACCAAGGGATTGTTTGTGTTCTGTTAGTTTTTTTTAACGTCAGGTGACAAGGATGTGAGTGTATTGTTTCCAGGCCAACACAATGTAGAATGCTAGACAGGGATCGGGGATAAGTGTGCTTAGTTGGAATGTGAATGGCTTGGGGGACAAGATTAAGAGAGGAATGGTGAGTCAGTTTGTTCGGAGACACTCCCCTGATGTTGTGCTGCTACAAGAGACACACCTCATAGGAAATTGTTGCATGGCCTTGCATAAGGGAGGCTATAAATTGGTTGCACACGCTGGGTTTACTTCAGGGTCGAGGGGGGTCGGTGTTTTGGTGAATTCCCTTCCCCTGACTGTTCAGGCTACTTGGCTAGACAAGCGCAGTAGGTACATTGGAGTAGCAGGACAGTGGGAGGGGAGGACGGTTACCTTCGTTTCCATTTATATCCCGTCTGGTCATCAATCTGACACATTCCGTGATTTGGGCTCTATCTTTTTGACTTTGCCCTTGGGCATACTTGTGCTGGGTGGTGATTTTAATGCAGTGATGGATGGTGAGGTGGATCGACGGCCCGCCCTGGTGCCTCGACCGGCACAGCGGTGGTTCCCTGATTTTTTAGATATGACGGGGCTAGTGGATGGCTGGAGGATGAGCAATTCGAATGGGGTACACTACACATGTCTCTGCTGAACACCATCGTCTGTCTAGGATAGATTACGTGTTGGTGCCAGCGGCTCAGGCATGCACTCTCCAGGACGTGCGGCATCTCGGGAGAGGCATCTCGGACCACTCACCAGTTTGGCTCCGGCTAGAGTTTGACTATTTTAATGTAGGCAGGGTTGCCCCCATTTGCGCTTGGCATCTGAAAGACCCCGCCACCAAGAAAGAAATGATAAAGATCACGGACAGGTTCTTTCAGGAAAACAAGGGAACAGTGGGTTTGGCTCAGACTCTGTGGGAGGCATATAAAAGGGTGGTCAGGGAGAGGCCTTGTCCCTGATCGCCAAGAAGAAGAAGAAGAAGGAATTACTGGCGGAGTTGGAAAAGGCGGAAGGGGAGGTAGGAATTACTGGCGGAGTTGGAAAAGGCGGAAGGGGAGGTGTTGAGATTGGAGAGGGAGGTAGCTCAGGCAGCCACGCCGGAGGGACTTTTCCGACTAAAACTGTGGCAGGACGAGTATAGAGGCCTTGCTAGAGAAAAGGCCAAAGCGCAGAATGAGGAGACACAGAGCAGAGTATATGAACACAGAGATAAGGCTGGGAAACTGATTGCCTGGCTTGAGAAATGAGAGTGGAAATATGGGTTTTGGTTCTGAGTTTATTACCTGGGTGCGTCTCCTATATGCGACCCCTCTGGCCAGAGTTGTTGTAAACAATCGAAAGTCCTCTGACTTTCCCCTTGGCAGGGGTACGAGACAGGGTTGTCCCCTGTCCACGCTCCTTTTTGCCATAGCCTTAGAGCCACTTGCAGCTTGGGTACATTGGGACCGGTCAATTTGTGGCGTGCGTTGGACACTGGAGTTGGAGGACAAAATCTTATTATATGCGGATGATATCTTGCTTTATTTTACCAATCCGAGGGGATCCCTGATATATTTCTTAGATGTGCTTGCTATTTTTGGGAGATACTCGGGCTTTGCAATCAACTGGTCAAAGTCGGTTCTTTTCGTTCTTAGAGGGGATCCGCCAATAATTCCGTATACTTGCCCAATACGGATTGAACCGGTTGGGTTTAAGTACCTTGGAATTTACGTCTCGCTTGATCCGAAATTAAGATTTTCTAACAACCTGGGCCCCCTATGACTCGATTTAGGGGTGATGTGGCGTGTTGGAAGGCACTCCCGCTCTCCCTTCTGGGTAGAGCAGTGCTTTTTTTAAATGATGGCCCTTCCCCTGTTTTTATACGCACTTCAAAATGCGATGGACCCGGTTCCGGTCTCCTATTTCAAGGAAATAGAGGCCCTACAGAGGCAGCTTTTGTGGGACGGTAAGCCACGCATCGCGTTCACTAAGCTCACTCCCGTCCTGGTACGATGGGGTGAAAGGGCTACCTGATTTACCTAAATATTACTGGGCCTCGCAGTTGGCTGCAGTGAATCATGCAGTTTATGGTCCCCCCGGGGACCCGGGATACGCCATGGTCTGCTGGCAGGAGCCAGGGGGCGATTTTACTAGAGCGCTCTATGCTCGGCCTCGCCGATTCCACCTAGTGGGTCCCACGGCACATGCCGTTCATGTGTGGCATGCGGCTAACAGGTATCTTAAGTGGGAGGGGAGGCTAACACTCGCCACCCCATTGTGGAGTTCGGAGTCGTTGGGAAGTCTATTGAAGTCTAAAGATTTTGACAAATGGGACCTCATTGGGATCTCACAGATTAAAGATGTCTGGGGAGGGGGCACGGTCCACGCATTTCCCTCTGTTCAGCAACAATACCGCCTTCATGACCGGGAACACTTCCGCTACCTTCAGATTAGCCATGCATTGCTCGCACATATTCCCAGGGACACGTCGCTTCCTGACGCTTCCCCCCTAGAAGACCGGGTGTTAGATGGTCATCTCCCTGAGAGGACCATCTCCTTAATATACAGGAAACTCATAAATAATATGGAGGATCCGTTGGTACTTATAAAATCACACTGGAATGGAGATGGGCTGGAGCTGGATGATGAGGACTGGCGGGAGGCGGTTTCCTCTTTACGGGTGGTGGCGATACAGATGCGGCTCAGGTTGGTGCAATTAAAGATTTTACACAGGTCATATGTCACTGGGCCGGGTCTTGACCGGATGGGTCGCTCGGAGGGTGGGGAGTGCAGGAGGGGATGCGGGGAACTTGCAACGTTTCTAGATATTTTGTGGCACTGTCCGGAGGTGCAAACGTACTGGAAGAAGATCCACGATAAGAGGGTGACGTTGGCATGTATGATGGTGAAGCGTAATATTGCTCAGTTGTGGGGAGCTAGCCAACCGCCCGGATAGTGAAATGGGTGGAAGATTTGGATTGGTGCATGTTTAGAGAGCGGTCTGTGTATGTGGCTAGGGCGTGTCCTGGACAGTGGGGGAAGGTGTGGGAGGCCTGGAATCATTACCGTGGGGATATTTGTGTGCCCCCGATACGCCCAGATGACGTAGAGGTGCACGAGTCCCTTTGATCCATTTTCATTATTCTGTATTGAATTTTTGTGATGTATGGAAAGAAACGATGAAACTTGCTAATGTTTAAGCTGTCATCTGATGTCTCTTTTTCGTTCTGTTTTCAATAAAAAGAATTAAAAAAAAATATTTGTGTACTTAACAAGAAAACTGACAGAACCGTTGACGCAATGTTTTGGTGAGATGTAATTTTTCACCTTCTTCAGGGTAGAGTTTTCTAAAAAAAATAGTCTAAATAACAGAAAACATTTTATTAACAGCAAATCAAATAAATATCTGTTTATTACAAACTTTAACTATCAGCAATTTTACCGCTGATAGTTAAAGTTTGTAACTCTCACTCTCACTCTCACTCCCTGCTGCCCTTTGCCACCTCACCCTGCTCTGACTCCCTGCTGCCCTCTGCCACCTCACCTGGTTCTCACTCCCTGCTGCCCTCTGTCACCCACTGCGATCTCACCCAGCTCTCACTCCCTGCTGCTCTCTGACACCTCACCCGGCTCTCAGTCTCTGCTGCCCTGTGTCACCTCACTCGTCTCTCACTCCCTACTGCCCTCTGAAACCCTCTGTCACCTTACCCGGCTCTCACTCCCTGCAACCCTCTGTCACCTCACCCGGCTCTCACTCCTTGCTGCTCTTAAAAAATAACACAGGTATGATGTCCGCATAGTCCGCGGACTGTCAAGGAAGGCTTGCCGAGCCGCTGGCGGCCCGCGGGCCGTACTATGAGTACCCGTGCTTTAGAGGTTGTCATTGTTCAGTTGGCAAGCAAGAAAGAGATAGCACTGTTAATATTGTCTCTAAATTTTTATGGAGTATTCCTTTCATGTGTACACCTTTATATAGTAGTCTCTGAAGGCCAAAATGTTTTCCTCCCCATTAAGATAATACCCCTCAGCTAATTTAATCTCTTTTATATATTCCTTTTCTCCTTTCTACTGAGCCAAATAGGACCCCACTTTATTCTTCACGATGTAAGTGGATTTTTCATTTACAATAATTAGAGTTCTGCCCAGTTAGAATGGCTATGTTGCCCTTGAATCTTTGTTTATTTGCCAAGCAAGGTGCTTCTTTATACTCCTTTTCCTTAAGTCCTCTTTCTAATGTCTGTGTCTCTGTCTTTGGATTTATGGATGTAGGCAATTATGCCACTCTCACCATCATCTTAAGTGTATCCCAATCCTCTAAAGGAGTAGTGTCTTCATTGTCCTTCAAATCAAAATATTTATAATATTGTGAATGCGATGAATGTAAGAAAAGAAAGTATAGTCCTTTTCTAATGGCTGTAGTTCACGCCAAATATCTCTTAATCCTAATTCCCTCAATGTAGAACCCCATTGTCCCCCCTGTCGGAATCCAGAACTGATTTAAAATGATGAGTTAGAATTATAGCTCCCACTACAAGCACAACCAGGGTCAACAGCAAAACCTCAGAAAAAAAGGCTCTTGCATAAAGAGGAGCATACACTCAAGCTAAGGTGTGTGTGTGCCTTGCAGACAGGTTTGAAGTATGATATATATGCCTTCCCTTCCAATCTTGACAGTGTTTACCACCAGGATAGAGCTCGGTGAATGACGATGGAGACCCCTTTGTTCTTGTGTGTAGTAGATGAATGGAAGGCCAAGGCCTTAGGGTAATCTGTGCTTCGTTTTGTTTTGATCTTTGTTTGGTGACGTGCATTTCTTGGATATACACAAATTATATATGGTTGAATTAATTTAATTTTCTTTAATGTAGTTCCCTGTTTTGCTGTGGAGTTCAGCCCCTTTACATTTTATGAAAGTATCTTCATCATAACTGTAGTGTGTAGAGTAACGTGTTTCTTTTCCGCTATTTGAGGTGCAATATGCGCTGTAATGTTATGATAGGTTAAGATGGGTTAGATATGTTGGATGTGGTCCAAGTGGATATTGTCAGATATGCTTCCCTCCGACTTCTGAGTGGCCATCTTGCACCTCTTTCTAGTAGTTGAATTTATCCACTGCATCTCTACATCTATGCACTTTGGCGCAGTCTATTTGGGTCAAAACATTGTGCTCTAACAAAATCTACTTTTGGGTGGTCTAAATCTAACAGCAAGATGACCAAGTGTGTCATAAAAGAGTTCAAGTCTAATCCTTCTGCTTCTTAGAGGCATTTGACTAATATATCCTACCTCCTCCTCCTGTTTTCACACTTTATTAAGACTAATTGCTGATGTCCTTCCATCACTTCATGTTTTGTGATGCAGAAGATCTAGTGGCCTTTAGGGATTCTGCTCGGCTTTCCACCTCTGACACTCTGGACCAATGGCATCCTCATATCTGCTGAGACCACCTATCTTTGTGCCGAGCGAGGACTTCAGATCTTGAGTGCTATGTTCAATTTTCTTGTCCAGGTCCACTTTCAGTTCTCTCAGGAGGACCTAAAGAATACACTGAAGGTCAGACTCCCTGATCACCATTTTAATTTCTGGACCCTCTTTAGCGAAGGGAACTGTCTCTGATTTAATCTGGGCTGTGGTTTCTCTATTCTGCATATCCAGACATGTAGGGGAGCAATCCTTTTTGCATGATTTCTTCAAGGGTATTCAGTCAACTTATTGGTCGGTATTTCTATCTGTGTAATCACTGTCATGGCGTGAGTTCTGCCGTAGACCTGGCCTTGCTTGCTGCAATGTCTTAACCTCATTATTGGCCTTCTCCAGCCCTGTTACTGGGTCCTGCACATTCCCCTTCCAGAAGAGGCAGCGGTTCGAGTAATATAGTTACTATTAATTACACGTCTGGTCCCATAGTAGGCCCATTTAGTTGCCCCACATGTGCCTGGAGTCAGTTTGAATTCACCTTGTTCCCTTACGCCGTCTCATTTTTCTCAGGACATGGAGACTGAGCCCTCCATTCTGTAATGGTGGCCAAAACAGGAAATTTGCTTTTGTGGCAAACCAATCAAAGCGACCGGGCCCTTAAACCCGACTTTAATCTGTGGACCCAAAACGGACAATGTGAGAAAAGACTTCCTTATCCAATCAGATTAGTTTATTTTTTTTATTTGAGTCCAGAGACAGTCCACCTATCTGGGTTTAAAATCCTCCGCAGACTAATTGTCCAGTTAGCTCTAATTTTTTAACCCTTTCAAGCACATGGTGTGAGCCCCACCACCTCACTTTTACAGCACCCGTTGTTGGATCTGCATGAAATTTAACATGCCAACCCTAAACCAGAAATATTTTTTGGGGGATGGTTTGTGAAAATGTATCAAACTGTACTAAAGTTACTAGCTAAATAAAAATCTGCTTTTCAACAGGAACTCTAATCTAACAATAACAAGTCACTATTGCCGAACCTGATGTAATTCCATTAAGTTTTTTTTCTGTAGAAAAATTTATATGAAAATGAAAACAAAAAAGTCACTTTTTGACACCTCGTTTTTGCTCTCCTCTTTAATAGATCCTCACAAAACTTGCATGACAAACCCAAATCGGATTAACATTTTTATAACGATTGTGAAGATTTGTCAAGGGCACTCCAAAATGCATTAACACTGGGAACTCTGACCTTACCATAACTACAGAGCCGCTATATCCGACCATCTGACCTTCTTCCCTATTAGATATGACAAGCAAAGTATGCCTGCCTCTCTGTAAAAATGCCATCCAGCAAACATTCCTATCAGTAGCCACTCATAAAGATCTAGATAAGAAAACAGGTATAACTTTGCAGCAGTCGAGCCTGCTCCAGCAAACCCCTGTCTTAGCAGATGTTTGTCAGAATTCTAAAAATAAGCACAGTTCAGTACACCTCAAAGGGACAGAGAGCCAAGCGGCAGCCCTTATCATGCCTGTGCGCCCATCTTCTTTCTTGATGGCTTCTTTCACTCTGTGTTTTTTCTTCTTGCCAAGAAGAAAATCTCCGTTAGGTATTGTTCACGCCGGCCTCCAAAATAATGTCACTGCTCTTTTTGAATCCAGCTCTATGAAGCTCGCCTGCCTTTTGGCGCACAAAAAAAAAAATCAAATCAATGTATTCTCAAGGTCTGTGCCATTATTTACAGACCACTGCATAAATGGATTTGCTCTTAAAGAAAGTGGTAAAGTCAGAGCAGGAAGGCGAGGCGCAGTTCCATCTCTCAGCAGAATGCATTAAAGATGATAGGTTCTGTTAACCCATTGCATCATCTCTCTCGCTCAGCACGCATGCCTTATTATTGTGACTTTGCAGCAGGGAGTTGAAAAGATAGGCAGTGCGCAAAAGCACCGCCCTTTCAAGAGGGACCTAAGAATTCTGTGCCATGTAGCGGCAGATGCCCAGTGCCCAGCAGGATCAGAGGGTAAAGCATAACTACAATTACACATGAAAACACATTTTCAATATGGTTTATTGAAATGTGAGTTTTCTGGTAATGTTTACTGTAATCTTTTTGTAAAACATCTTTCAGATTTTTTCCCCACAAAATAATCACAGTTGCACTTGACTCCCATGTTGCCCAACTTTTTCTATATGCAGTATTATGAATTCTTCCCCGAAGAAAATATTACAGAAAACAGGCTTAACCATCCCAGCAAAAGCAAATCAATTTTCAGATTTTGCCATGAAGGTAATTGTCATCCAGATGGGTGGCGTCAGACAGAAACACAGTATAAAGGTATTGCACACTCCCAAAAGCTGAACAGAGGACACAAACCTATTTTTGAGAATTAGCAGGAACAAATATGACTACAGCGGATACGTGAGTACATAGAAAAGCTAGCACAGCAAATTGCGTAGAGTCGGCATGGTCCTCTTTTGCAGGTCTTCTGTCATTACCCTTGCCTTTAATGCACTTTGAAGGTCCCCTAAATACACTATACACGTTATAAATGCATGCTATATACATACACGCTGTTAGGTGGTGGCAAGGCAAAAAGCAGCAACTGAATAAGTTACAACTTGAAGCTGCAATATATTAATAATTTTTATTTTAAAACAGCAGGTGACAAAGGTCCAAAGTAAGGCTGTATCACTGGTGTAGTCCCTCCATTGGGCTCTTGCACTGGCTTGGTGCAGGTTGTTCCCCAGGTCAGTAAGAACGGATCCCTGGAAAAACCTCTATTAACTGTTCATGAAGTTCCTGAAGTTAGGCCACTACCAGTTTTGAAAGTGGTTACTGACGCTCAGCTGTTCTCAATGACTTCCCTATGACCACCAGTACTTGGAGGCCTCGATTAAGTTGAACTCTTCGAGTTCGTGCACACGTTAAAATGGCACCACTGTCAACCTTTAGTTGGTTCTACATGCATTTCTTTTGATCCAACTTTAGCAACCCTGTCTATCCCATTTAAATAGATCTTTATTAATTTTAGAGCAAAAAATGATCATATATGAAACGTATTCCAAGATCATACAAAGGTTTCATAGTAACACAAACGTTGCCCACATAAGAACCCACATCATTACTTTCCTCCAACGTGGTTCTGATTTTTCAAAGATGTACAACAAATGCAAGAATCATAACATGACCCTTTCTAACAACCAAATGGCTAACTGCGGCATGCTTCCTTAGCATCCACAACCAACAGCATTCTTGAGGCATCTTGTTCCCACCTTAATTCAGAACCCTTGCATAGCTACATTCCAACTCTGTCGGTTCTTAAACTGTGATTCAAGGTCAAATGTATTAACACTCTAGTGCATCAGTAAATATAAAAAACAGACCATTAACAAAGCCAGTGAATTTGACACTCCCATTCAAACTTTGCCATAAGTAATACAAATGCTTGCTGCAGTGCTTAGCATATACAATGCATGAATGAGATAAAGCAGTGTTTCCCAAAAAAGCAATGCAAAAAGATGCCTTAAATGTTGTGCCTATCTTGTCACCTTTGCTGGTGCTTCCAAGAGAGGAGTAAAATGTCGGCTACATCTTCTGACAAATTGATGCTTATTCTTTAAACATGGAGATTGGTGTTTATTTTTCTTTCACTGACTACAAAGGTAGAGGAGTTTTAAAAGTGAACTATGTGACAATCTTGCTAAAGTATAGTGAGTGTGAGAGGAAAGGCTGTAGGAAGTCATTTCTTTTTCCATCACACAATAAAATATGAATACTTGTAACTGAACTGTATGCATTCCACAGTTGGGAAAGCAAAAATGAAGGACTTTTTTTTAAAAATCTGAAGTTTGCTGGAAATAGAGTTTAACTGGATCCAAACAAATCAAGACACTTTACTTGGTGATGAACATATAATAAATATTCAAAGAAACCCAATTTCCACACATTATCATTTGTGTGCTATATAGTTCCATCAATAAAACTGTATGTCTACACACATTTCATAGCCTTTTCAATAGAAAATGTGCTGTCTGTAAATTGCACTGCACTACCACACGAGGCTTTAGTTACATTAAAAAATTACCCAACCTCATGGCCATTAAAGGTAGGTGGGTCGTAAAGGTTTGTTGTTATAAAAATTGGGTGGTGTTTCCAAAAAGTTTAAATATGTGAAAACAGAGTGCACTTTTCAGATGTACAGTCATCCCTCATGCATTCCAATAATGCACCAAACAGTCAATAAAAAGAAGATGAAACTAAAATACTCCTGTGGTTTGATCCACAATAAGGTTGCCAATGTCTCAACCCAAGGGCTGAAGGAGGGTCAACCAAATCCCCTTAGGTTATGTACAGAATATATTATGTTTGCCATTAATGGCGCATTCGTCATTATGTGTGAAACCTAAAAAAGACTGTTGTTCCTTCTCTTTATGGGCAAAGTGATGTACGAGGAAGGGTTACAATAAATAAACACATTGGTCATCAAATAGAATGGTAATAGGAGTTAAAAAGGAGTTTTTAAGGAAGGGTTTACAAGGACTAACAGGGCGAAAGACAGGAATAGTGTGGTAAGACCCTAAAGGAGGTCCCTACAGGAGATAACGTGGTGGGGTGCGGACAATCAAACGTGTGTAGAGGAACAACTGAAATTGTGTCTGGGAGCAATCAAAGATGTGTGTCATTGTTGACATTTTCAACACGACTTGGGTCTGCCGCCTCTTTGGCACAATATCTACCTCCTGAAGGGTCTGCATTTCTTTCAGAGATTCTTGCTTTTGTATTTTAATTTGAACGTTTAGTTGGTTATGGTTTGGATGCAGAAAGTTATATTTTCCTTTTCTTTTCTGAACCAGAAAATTCCAATGATAAAGTTTTGGATGAAGCCGAAGAGTGCAGGAGTGTAACATACCCCCTGCGATGCTAGGAGGCCCTCACCCTTTAGTGGCCCCTTAACCTTTGATGGGGGCACCATTCAGCCCAAGGCAAATGAATAGCTATGAGTTAAGGGAGATTCTGGGGTCCCTTTGTCATATTCTGCATGGAGCCCCCTTATTTTTCTTTACTTATCTGAAAGAGTTCTCCAGCAGAAGGCAATATGGAAGTCCCTTTAGGGTTCCAATAATCCTGGAAGAATCCTCTCATGTTACCGCTTTCATGGTGTTACGCTGCTACTGTTTACTTGCCTTGTAAGGCAGAATGAAAACGGAAAACTGTAAAAACATTTAGAATAGAGCAGGGGTCTCCAAACTTTTCTGTAGTAAGAGCTACTTTTGCCGAAAGAAAGTCCTCTCGAGCTACTAGAAAATATTATCACTGTAAAATAGTTATCACACAGGTTAACATTATACTATGGACACCCTAAGCAGGATTATCCGTAGGGATCACGCAAGCATTTCAGGTGACGCTACCAGCAGAAATACCAGGAAAAAAGCACCTCATTATCAAATGCCTCCACCAGACTATTGAAATAGCAGCCAAAGCACCAGGTGTCCTCTAGCAGAAAGGAACACAGAAATAAGTCTCTCATTCAGTTATCAACTTAAATTGTGTTTTGTAACTACGAGTGGAGACAGCCATGAGGCAGACCTCATAGGCTGACACAATATTTGTTTAAGTCTTATTATGAGGCCCTGTCCTTCGTTTGGAAGCCTGCTACTCTAAGGGTCTTGAGGTGAGCAGTGCTGCCTTCTTTAGTATGTGCAGACCCTCTAAATGAAGTAATGGGCACTATTTCACACCTAAGAGTTACTTCAAGGCATCTGGTGAGGTAACAGTGGCTCCTGAGCTACTCGTTGGATACCGCTGGACTAGAGCAACCGCACAAATCATCGAGGTTACAGAAAATCTTATGGTAGTTTTCATTGCCCAATCACTTCACCAAAAAACACGAAGATTTTGTTGCCCGTTCCCTGTATTGAGGGACCTCAGCTTCCACAGGATCTGAGCATCACATCAGACTCTGGCAAGGTCTCTGCTTACATCCAGACTTCCAGTTACAGACCTCTACGCACACTTTTACAGAGACGAGGCTGCAGTCCGATTCCTAGCAACTTTCATACGCAAGCAGATGCACTGAGATATTTGTTTACGTTTAATTTTGTGTGGACGCCATGGGTTGAAACGCATTGACCTATCAAGGCAGTTTGAAGTCAAATTCTTTGGTGGTGATTTATACATTGTATCACATTTACCTCTTTTGCTTGTCAGCCTCCTAGACTAAGAACTTCCCTCCCAAACCCAGAGTATATCTGACTGTACTGGGCACAGTTACACCCTGAAAATATCCCATTACCAGAGTGGGAGAACATGTAGCAACAGGCTTGTTTTAAAATAAATAAAAGTATCAAATACAAATTGAGAATGTAGGCATTATGTATCAATCTTGAATAACACAAATAATACCAAACTGATGACATTGATTTTACAGGATGTTTAATTTGAGTCAATTTCTAATTTCCAGTCATAATCCGCCCTTGGGCCGATTTAACTGCCCTTCTCTCATAACTAGGTTTCCTCTACATCCTATATTTGAAATGTATTATTGTTAGTATTATTATTATCATTACTATTATTATTATTCATGTGGCTTATAAAATGCTAAATTTACATCTTGCAATAAATCTGAGGTCCTAGCAATACAGAAAGTATATATAATAAATGTCCATTGAGGTTTATTTTTCAGAATATTTAGTATTTTAAATTATATAATTGATACTTCATAAACACAGAATTATTTAAAATGAGCATGTGGACAAGAAAGAGTCATTTACAGTCAATTACATTTTTGCTTGAAAAGACATAGACAAATATCAAATAGTTATCAATTGAACATATATGTGCTCAGTGTGAAAGGTGAATACATGAGGCTGGTGATCAAACAAGAAGGACGGTGACAAAATAATTGTAGAGCATTGAAGTGCTTTATAGTCCGCAATCAGCATAGAATGCATTCCAAACTGTGTTTGTGCCCATATATGTCAACAGCATTTCGATCCATATGTAGTCTATAGGGTCATCATCAGGACGAGGAATCGCCAAGTTTGAGTATCGGGATGTTTCTGGTTTTGCACAAACTATAGCAACAGAGAAATGGCAGCAAAACATATATAGAGTAAAAGTCTATGTTATTGGAGTCTAGCTGTGGGGAGGGTTTTTAACTTCTGATATTCCTAATTGTGGCCCATTGGAACAGTCTTAGGCAAAAGATGGCGTCAAAAGTTTATTTTAGCTTTTCTCGTCATTGGAGTTAGTTTGGTATTTTTGACATAGGTTGAAAAGCATTTTCCATAGTGTTGGACCCAGCACTCCCAGGGATCATCTTCCCCATTTTAGATTGCTGAAGTGGCAAAGTGGGATCAGACGTGGAAATGCTGAACAAATGTTTCTTGTGGATATGTAGTGTGGTGTCAGCTTTTGAAAATATTATGAACCTTGATTTCATAAACCCTTGTGGATCATGCACAGTGTGCTAATTTTAATTATTTCTCCGACTGGGAGCCACTGGAGTCTTTTTAGAGATGGATTGTCTTTGCCAAATTTAAGTAAGGTCAGGCGTACCTTGATGGATTGATTTTGTATTCTCTGTTGTCTTTCAGTCATGTTTTTTAGTCAATTAACCGTCCCAACACAAGGTATCTTGTAATTTTAATTCGGTGTGAGGTTTGCAGGAGAGGGAATATTTTTCAAAAGAAGGATAGTTAGATTTGACCCACTGTTATTTAATTTACAGGGTGAATGAGACGGTTCAATTAAAAATGTTCCTCAGGTTTTTGCTTTCTACAGTAGTTGGGTGGAGCAAGTCTTACACTTGAAGACCATGAAATGGCAGAGATGCTTTATATTGATCCCACAAGACTGGTTTCCAATTTTGATCATTCCAAACAGAGACAGTGGGCTCTCAAACCCTGTTGTATATGGTCTAGTTAGTTAGGGATTTTATTGTGTTCCTCTGATTTATACAGTACAAAGGAAATTAGTGAGATGAAAATCTGTCAATTCTTCATCAACTAGTTGTCAATCCTACTCTCAATGTTCCATAAATCTGTTTCTTTGTAGTTTATTATTACGTTTAAGTCACTTGTTTTTGAGACAATAAAGTTGATATAAACAGGAAAAAGACAGGAGAAAGCAACAAGAATATGCTCAGAATAAAATTGAGACAGTCCAAGACAAGGTCATTGTGACAAGGTAGGTCCTCACCCCCCCCCCCCCCCCCCTTAAGCATGCAGATACGTTTCAATTACCCTTAGTGAAGGCGCTATCTTATTTTAGGAGCTGGGGCCCTGAGTTGGCAGGGGTGCTTCGCTGTATTCTGTTTTGGAAAGCAAGCTGTTACCACGAAAGTTTATTTTTGTTGTTAATGGAATCAAGTAATTTTGAGTGCATAGCCGAGCACTTTGTCTCTCATATATCGAGGACCACAAACACAGTAGGTAATTTAATTTAGCCATAAAACCTAAGCGCTGTTCTAATCCTCAGTGATAGTGATTATAGGTGGGATAAGCCGAATTGAGATTAGGGCCTAATTTGTTTAGCGTTTTGCTGATGCAACACAATTGTGACAGATATCTTGCCTGATGTGTTACAAGTGCATTAATTCTTATGGCACTTTTAATGCGGCAGAAGGGATTTCTAATGATATTTGTGATTATATATACAGAGTATCCCATCCAATAAACTCTAAATCAGGCCTTTAATCACATTCTGAAAATATTATACCTTTATAATGTGTTTGTAGGCGGGGGCTGGTAAACACAGTTTCAAAAGCCTAATCTGCACAGAGCGATGACTTCCTCTAGTGTGTGATGATGGTGAAGAAAGATAGAAGCAGACCTGGACTGGCCGTTGCAGGCACCAGGCATTTCCCCGGTGAGCCGGAGGAGTGGTGGCCGGGTTTGTGACCGTGGGGGCCGGTTTTGCAGCAGTGTTGCAATATCGGCCCCCTGTAACAAAAGCGGGAACGATGCATTTTGCTAGCACCCCCAACCCTCACTGGTTGTTGTTCCCAGTCTGGCCCTGGATAGGAGCTGTGCAGAAACTCATAATGCATAAATCTGTTTGCATCACTGTCCAAGTGTTTGTCATATGAACACATGTTTTTCCCTTTTGTAGATCTGAGCTGACAGTCAAAGGAAGCAAATCAAAGAAGGAGCATGTAGTGCCGGATGACAGTGTTGTAAGGCCAGGTAAGTCTCCTTTTCCTTCTGGTGTCACCTGGCTGGAATAAGGAATATTCAACAACAAAAGGAGAGGTAGGGAGAATGAGGACACTCTCTTAGTCCCCGGTTAATTATGCAAAAACAAGAAAAGAGAGGTCAGATCAGGCTATTGATCAATCTAAACGCAAACTTTACAGACCACAGTTCATGGAGTTAACACAAGATTCGACTACCACAACCGATTTGGGTGATAAAGAAAGCCCTCACACACTGACCTAGTCAGTGTCATGCTTCATCATCGGGCCCCACCGACAGAGGCCGAATGCCTCTGTGGTGTGCTACGACGCCAGAAAGACTGCGGAGCAGGTTTTGTGTTTGGAGGGCGTGCTCTTGTTTACAGTGAAAGGTTTAAAAGTGCCTGAAAAAGGGTATCGAAAAAAATATATTTAATAAATGATCCCTGAGGCACAAAGTAAGGAGTATTATGTGTCTGTATTTACATGCCAAGGTTTAAGGTTGGTAAAATACAGAATATACTCAATTTTTTAGTCAACATGTTTCAGCCATAAGGGTGGTATATTACCGTGGCATTCTTCAGGACTACACCCCGGCGGTATGGGCTCTCTAATAACCCACCCTAACCTGGGGACGTGAAAGTGAAAAACAAGAAGTGAAAAAAGTGCATAAAAATAATGGAAGAGTGAATTACTCAATTCCAAAAAATACTCCGTAAATTTGGAGTGTCACTGCACTTTCAAAAGGGGCGCTACTAGCACCATGGGTCTCGGGAGGGGATCGGAGCGACCTGGCACATCGCCCTCAGCGCTCTCGACCCACTGTAAAACCTGTTTGTGGCCTCAAATCCGGACCCTCGGGTTTTACAGTGGGTCGAGAGCGCTGAGGGCGATGTGCCAGGTCGCTCCGATCCCCTCCCGAGACCCATGGTGCTAGTAGCGCCCCTTTTGAAAGTGCAGTGACACTCCAAATTTACGGAGTATTTTTTGGAATTGAGTAATTCACTCTTCCATTATTTTTATGCACTTTTTTCACTTCTTGTTTTTCACTTTCACGTCCCCAGGTTAGGGTGGGTTATTAGAGAGCCCATACCGCCGGGGTGTAGTCCTGAAGAATGCCACGGTAATATACCACCCTTATGGCTGAAACATGTTGACTAAAAAATTGAGTATATTCTGTATTTTACCAACCTTAAACCTTGGCATGTAAATACAGACACATAATACTCCTTACTTTGTGCCTCAGGGATCATTTATTAAATATATTTTTTTCGATACCCTTTTTCAGGCACTTTTAAACCTTTCACTGTAAACAAGAGCACGCCCTCCAAACACAAAACCTGCTCCGCAGTCTTTCTGGCGTCGTAGCACACCACAGAGGCATTCGGCCTCTGTCGGTGGGGCCCGATGATGAAGCATGACACTGACTAGGTCAGTGTGTGAGGGCTTTCTTTATCACCCAAATCGGTTGTGGTAGTCGAATCTTGTGTTAACTCCATGAACTGTGGTCTGTAAAGTTTGCGTTTAGATTGATCAATAGCCTGATCTGACCTCTCTTTTCTTGGAATAAGGAATATACCGTGAAGCAAATCACCTGCATAGCCAATGGGAAAGATTAGACTTCAAAATGGTGCCTCTTATGACCCAATTGTATTCTAGCTTCCCATGATTGTAGCTTATGGGGAAGGTCACCTGTTACCCTGTGTGCTCTCATGGCCCGAGAATCTTATTTTTCAAAGGTGTGTTTCTGTGGATACTGGAGAAGATTGCCTTTCAAAATAATGCACCTGTGGTGGATTTTATTGTTTTCAAAGTCTGCCCCTTTGGCTTCCACAGAAGAATACCATCAAAGGTATGCATCCGCCTCATGTCAGAAGAATTACTTTTCAGAATTATGATCCATGCCCGATGAAGATTGTGCTTCAAAATTACAGTACAATGTACACTTGCAAAGATTGCTTTGTATATTATACCCCTGTGTGAGTGAAGAGGAGATACCAGCTAAATACCTTTGAATATTGATGCCAGGCCTTTAGTCTGATCATGCAGGCAATGGCCCTTGACCAAAACAGGCTACACATTAGAGTTGATGCCTCCTCCCAAGGGTTTCAGGCTCTTTGTATTAGGCCAAAAGGGTTTATAGATTCAGGAATTTCCTGCAAATTGAACTGTTCAGGATAGCATTCAACTAGACCCTGCTGTACAGGGCATTGAGTGGTGTTACTCCTGACCTGGAGGGGACATTGTTAGGTATGTAATGTAGTACTGCAGTAGTAATACTTTCTTGGTACTCTATGCAGTTCATAAACATATTGGATGTAAATCCCTACTTCCACCTCTCCTATCTTTTCTATGTGGAATTGTCCACACATATAAGTTTACTACTTAGTAGTAAATATGTGAGGTTCCATTAAAGTTGTGGGAAAATGGGTGATATTTATAACAAATTGGGAGGAGTTTAGGGAGGAGTAAATAGGGGTTTAAGGAGGTGTTTATGGAAGGACTTGCTAATACAAACTAAAAGAGTAAGCCCATTGCAAGTCAAAAACAACACTTTTAAAATTATTATAGCCCAAAAGGCTACAAAACATTGGTAAATGTACTCCAGCCAAGCCTTGACAAGCCATGACAATATGGTATCTTCTTTGAATGTGAATAATGTGCAAAATTAGTATTAAATATTCAAGTGTATAACAAAAAAAGTTATTTGTTTTTTTTACAATTTCTTTCCCCTCTCATTTCGAGGAAATAGTCCCCTTTGTTGCACGGCATAATGCCCAGGAGGCCATTGAGAAAACGTATACAATTGTGTAGATTCTTGTAGAATGACATCCAGATTAGGAACTATGGGCAAATGTATCAAACCCTTTTCCTGTTCGCAAACTGGCCGATTCTGAGAATCGGCCCGTTTGCGAACGGGAAAAGGCCTTTTGGAATGTATCATCCCAAAAGGGCATTGCAAATCAGACAATCGCAATTTTTGAGATTCTCTATTTTGCGATTGCATTTAAGGAATCGCAAATTGAGATTCCTTAAATGCAATGTATGAAGCACAGAAAAATTGCGATTTGGCCTTAAGGAATCACAAATTACCACCAACTTTAAGTTGGTGGTAATTTGTGATTTCTTTGAAAATTTCACTTTTTTGCAAGGGCATGTATGTGCGCCACATGTGCACACATACATATGTCAGGGGTGCAACAGGGTGCCTTTTGACACCCTGGCACCCTTGAAATTTCATTCTCAATTTGCGATTCTTTAATTGCGAATCGCAAATTGAGAATGTCTTCCCATTCATTCCTATGGGCCTCCTAGACCTTAGGAATTAATGGGAAGGTAGTCCTTAATTGCGATTCGCAATTTGCAAATCGTAATTAAGGAATTGCAAGGAGTCGCAAAATATTTGCGAATGTTATATTAGATCCTGTTTTGCGATTCTTAAATAGCGATTCTCTAAAAATCGCTATTTGAGAATCGCAATAACAGTATTTGATACATATGCCCCCTAGGGGTATATGTATCAAGCCCTTTTCCCGTTCGAATCGGGCCGATTCTCAGAATCGGCCCATTTGCTAATGGGAAAAGGCCTTTTGGAATGTATAATCCTAAAAGGGCGTACACAATGTGTGTAAAGTAACGCACCCAGGCAAACAATGTGACTACTGGCACAAGTTAAATGGCAAACAAACCAAAATTAATGATATACAACTGAGTTAGCATATAAAGTACATTTTAACAAATTTCATACATAAAATGTCATGAGTGAAATCATCGACTTATTGATAAGATCTGATAAAACATTGTTACAATATCACATATGCATTGATTTTGTGAAAATAGTGATATAGGTAAGGGATGGTTTCCTGTCTACGCGTTTCGCCACGTTGAAGGTGTCTTCCTCAGGACTGTACCATCATGATGCTGTAAATAAATAAACAATGTTTTAAATTATGTCTTTTATGCTAAACAGTTGATAATGTTAAGTATAGTTTGCCAGATTCTTGAGGCCAGTAAGTTATTCTAAATACATGATGTACCGCCTAACATTTGGTTCAGCTTACCAATGGATATCATAGAGACATGTTTACACTTGTATTTATTAAAAAGAGGAGAGAAAACAGAACAGTTGAAATTTCAGCCCATATTTTCCACAACTGAAACGCACATGCTTACATTTGTTTACATTTCCATTAATGCAAAGACAAATGACATTTCATGTAAATTAGTCCAAATTCAGAGCATGAGTACATAACGTGAAATAATAACTGTGTCCTTTAGGTAATAATCAGCAAGATAGAAAGATAGAAAGGAAGAAGGGAGGGATCGGTGTGGGGTTGGGGGGCGTTTGTTTACTCATTTTGATCTACATTGGTCGAAAATTAAAAGGGAAATAGAGGCCTATTTATACAACAAAGTACGGACATAATATATCTTTACGCTAATGTTTTCTTTACAATACCTGCATTTATGATGTAGAGACTGGTGATATAACACTGCGGTGGCTTGTTACGTCTCTGAATAGCGATTGTCTATAGATTGATAGAGTAGAAATGGAACATAAGCTCTATTGCAATATATATTTTTTGAAACAGATTGACCTCCTTAGTGATGGCGATATTATCTTTATACTCTCACCTGTATCTAAAGGTTTTGACAGTTGCTTAGTATATGTTTCTTATAGGTTTTCTATATGGGACCATGCGATTTCTTAACCGATTGAAGCTTCAATAGATAGCTATCTGAAATTAGACAAGGCTGGAGTTAAAGGGCGTGGTTATATATCCTTGCGGATTAATAAAGCGTTACTTTACTCTCTCTTACCTATATATTCTAGGGTGGTAAGTCAGCGACCTGGTTATTGTGGATAGTCCTGTTCAGATTACCGGCTCTCTAAAACATAGAAGGTGCCGTGTATAGATGTCAGTGTAATGCGCTATTACCTGTACGTTTACTTTTGGCTGATTTTCTTGCCCTTTCTTTTCCATGATGTACAACGATAGGTCTTCTCCGGACCATTTCAGATATGATATAACTTTCTACATGATGATACCTCTGTGTATGACTACAGGGGCATGTCCCCCTCTCCTGCTGTGTGACATAAATGTTCCTAAAATTCAGGGTAAATATTTTGAGATTACTACACATCACACGTGCTGTTATCTCACAATTTGCAGTATTACAGGCTAATGATCACAGATATACTCCAACCCACATGGTTTGTTTCATGTTTATTTTTGTACATGTTTACTCAGTAGTAGCAAGCACGATCTTTTAGAATACTGTGTGATCATGGAATGGGATGACTGCAAGAGAGCACTTCAGAGGTGCCCAAATTGCCTGTCACCAGTGTTTTTCATTACAGTTTCTATACAGGACCCAAGACATTGACATTGATTCAGGTGCATTATATTGGATTAGTCCTGATGAAACCATGGGAGTCCATGGGCTACCTAGTGTAGGGCTGAACCATGTGAACTCCATACAGGGTGTGCGGCCATTAATCCCAACAAACACCCATTAATATTTTTTTTATTCATACCAGGAACATCACCAACAATGTGATACCTAGGTGTTTTGAGGTATTTTTATCTATAGATCCTGGTAGAAGATGATACAAAGTGCTCCGGACTGGACATAGCGGGCACCGGGCATTTCCCTAGTAGGACGCCAGGGTGGGGGCTGGTTTTCTGCCCCTGGGGACGTTTTTGTTACCGCCCCTGCAACAAAATTGGCTAAAACCGGCCTTGGCAAACAGTTCGGCAGCCACCCGGGGGCCAGCCGAGCAGTTTGCCAGGGCCGGTTTTAGTTCCCAGTCCGGCCGTGGCTCCCTGGAATATAGCAGAGCCCATCCTGCTTTTTAGAGAGCAGGATGATGAAGCATGCCACTAATAGAGTAGGTAAGGAACAAACAAAAAAGCAAATATGTCTACCATATACTGTCAATTTTTCCGCTTCCTAAGTATTTTTGGTTTTGATAGTGTATAGGATACTTTTTAAGTGAAAAGTGCTCATGCACCGTAGGAGGACCCCACTTGATTATCGTAACCCTGGCCCTGTACAAAAGCTTCTGACAGTCTACACTACCGATTATTAGTGCAGCAGATTTAACATTACAGAGGCCATGTGGTGGGGGCAATTTGCATACCAATGTTGACTGTCTTGTGCTACTCAATTGGAGGGCTGGGAGACATTTTCCTTGCTTGCATTGGGCCCATGGCACCTTTGGTCCTCCACTGGCTTCTCAAAGTAAGTGTATCTGCCAGAAATAAATTACACCCAATCGGAGAGACTCAGATAATAGTGGTGAGTGAGTGAAGGCAGAGAAGAACATTTTTTATCAAGGATTTTGGTATACAAAATGAGATATATTCTGTACGTATGCACTATTTCACCGGATCCTCCTGCAGTGGAGGCGGCGTGATCTCAAACACAAAAGCAGCTCTGGCGTCTTTTCAGAGGAAATGCTCCCTGCCCTCCCTGTTGGTCTCGAGACACTTCAAAACGCCCAGCTGGGAGAGGAAGAAGGCAGAAATTATTTCCCCACACTGTGCTGGCGCTTACGTTGTCGCCATCAGAGTGCGATTTCTTGTTATGTCAAGTTTTTTTCTTTAAATATCTCCTTCCAGAATTATAATTACCTCCCTATTCACATGCACACAAAAAAGACACGATTAGCGGCGGGCTCTGGCTCCCCGCAGGGGCGCGCGCAGCTGCAGTTTTCCCAGAAGTCTCTTTGCTCGTCAGATACCTGCATCATTTCAGACGGGTTCTCGCGCGCCAGAGGACGCATGGGTGGCACGAGACTGGTTTCTTATCTCATGGTTCAGAAGGATGCCGCAGACAGAGCTGAAATGAAGGACACCCCAGCATCAGCCAATGAACTGTGCTTTGTGCTTCAGCCTGGCATGTTTGCAGTGTTAGAGAGGGCGTACTTATGATGTGAACTGTAGATTAAGTGTAGTTAGTAAAAACGTCGCTGGCAGCGAAATTAGGAAAAATAGCCCTGGTGTCCCCTCTGCCCTTTACATCTAGATGTATAAACACGCATCACATCAGTCCCTGAAGGCAGATATGTCAATAAAGATATATCAGCAAGAACCTCGTTAAATTATCGCTGTTTCTTGCCGCTAAAACGGCGATAATGGGCTTGCTAATATGCGTTATAGAATTCCAATAGAAGCCCAGGTTAGATGTGCAGGACATCTAACCTGGGCTTCTATTGGAATTCTCTAACGCAAATTAGCAAGCCCATTACGCCGTTTTAGCAGCAATTTCCTGCCGCTAAAACGGCGATAATTTTAACTAGGTTCTTGCTAATATGTCCCATAATCTTTGCAAAGGCTGCCCCTTATTATTGACTATTGAACCGGTATAACGGTTTCCCAACCCATCGGAATCTTTGAAGATAATGATTGGTGATCGGGTTACCACCTCCCTCCACGTTGTTACCGCCAATGATTTCTAGTCCTGGATTTTTGTGTAATAGTATAATGCATTCTGTGTATTTTAATCTTGTTTTACTCCATCGAACTAATTACTCAAACGCATAAAATCAATGATATGGCCTAATGGCTAGGGCGGTCGACCTCGGGGAACCGGTTCGAGTCTCGGCAGGGATGCTCAACATTCTGTGATTCTGGGCAAATCACTTAGTCTCCCCGTGTCTAACAAAAATTAATGTGTCCATCTGTAACTTAACTGATGCTCATGTAAAGCGCTCTGATACCTTTGGGACTAGTTCACGCTATATAAACCCCCCATCCCCCAAAATTGATTTGTTGTGAAAAGTATCCATAATGATCTATCGTGAGGCGCTCAGCCTCATTGGCAGCAACTACACAAGTGCTTAAATCCACTGGTCTTCAACACTGTCTGTAGGTTTAGCAACACTTTATTCATGAAAATAGACATAGACATGCTAATTCCAATCAGTGGAAAAACACATTTTCAAGCATGTATACAAAAACAAACATGTAATATACAATAATGAGGAACGGGTGATGTGTAATCTAGGCCTCTATTAGAATCTCAGGCTTCAGGTTACATTAGTGGCATAACAAAACTTGACGGGCCCCCCTGCAAGGTACATGGAGGGCCTCCCCTCCAGACTTAATCAGGAGCTCTCAGGTCAGAGTACTGTGCTGAAGGGGCGTCTAGAGGTTGGTGGCCCACAGCACCTTGGGAGCTGTGGGGGCCAATGTCACACCACTGGGTTACATTGATAAACCATTGGATTATATTGATAAACCACTGGCCTTCAGCCTTGAGATTTATCAATCAATCAATCAAATACACTTATAAAGCGCGCTACATACCCGTAGGGTCTCAAGGCGCTGGGGGGGGGGTGCCGCTACTGCTCGAACAGCCAGGTCTTCAGCTTCTTCCTGAAGGAGAGGTGGTCTTGGGTCAGGCGCAGGTCGGACGGGAGGGAGTTCCAGGTCTTGGCGGCCAGGTAGGAGAAGGACCTTCCTCCTGTAGTCGCTCTTCGGATGCGGGGGACGGCGGCGAGGGCGTGGTTGGCTGATCGGAGGTGGCGTTTGGGAGCGTAGAAGTTGACTCGGCTGTTGAGGTAGCTCGGGCCTTGGTCGTGTAGGGCTTTGTGTGCGTGGGTGAGGAGGCGGAAGGTGATTCTTTTGTTGACGGGGAGCCAGTGAAGGTCTCTCAGATGTCCGGAGATGTGGCTGGAACGTGGGATGTCGAGGATGAGTCTGGCTGAGGCGTTTTGGATCCGCTGGAGTCTCTTCTGGAGCTTGACGGTGGTCCCGGCGTAGAGGGCGTTGCCGTAGTCCAGTCGGCTGGTGACGAGGGCCTGGGTGACGGTCTTCCTGGTCTCTGTGGGGATCCACCAGAAGATCTTCCGTAGCATGCGTAGGATGTTGAAGCACGCCGAGGAGACGCTGTTGACTTGCCTGGTCATGGAGAGGGAGGAGTCCAGGGTGAAGCCCAGGTTTCGTGCATGGTCTGTCGGTTTGGGTGCGGTGCCCAGGGCGGGAGGCCACCAGGAGTCGTCCCAGGCGGAGGGTGAGGAGCCCAGGATGAGGACCTCCGTCTTGTCCGAGTTCAGTTTCAGGCGGCTGGTCGTCATCCACTCGGCTACCTCTTTCATCCCTTCGTGCAGGTTGGCTCTGGCGGCGGCGGGGTCGTTGGTCAGGGAGAGGATCAGCTGGGTGTCGTCGGCGTAGGAGATTATGCTGAGGTGGTGTTTGCGTACGATGGCCGCGAGGGGGCTCATGTAGACGTTGAAGAGGGTGGGGCTCAGGGATGATCCTTGGGGGACGCCGCAGATGACTTTGGAGGCTTCTGACTTGTACGGTGGTAGGCGGACTCTCTGTGTTCTTCCGTCCAGGAAGGAGATGATCCATTCCAGCGCCTTGTCCTGGATTCCGATGTTGCTGAGGCGCCGTACTAGGGTGCGGTGGCAGACCGTGTCGAATGCCGCGGAGAGGTCTAGGAGGATGAGGGCCGCTGTTTCTCCATTGTCCATCAGGGCTCGGATGTCATCGGTGGCGGCGATGAGGGCGGTCTCGGTGCTGTGTTTGGCTCGGAAGCCGGACTGTGAGGGGTCGAGGGATCCGTTCGTCTCGAGGAAGGCGGCCATCTGCTTGTTGACGGTCTTCTCGATGACTTTGGCTGGAAACGGGAGAAGCGAGATGGGGCGGTAATTCTTGAGGTCGGTGGGGTCCGCTGTTGGTTTCTTGAGTAGAGCGCTGAGTTCGGCGTGTTTCCAGCTTTCAGGGAAGATGGCGGTGTCGAAGGAGGTGTTGATGGTGTCTCGCAGGTGGGGTGCGATGACAGCGTCGGCCTTGTTGAAGACGTGGTGAGGGCAGGGGTCGGTCGGTGATCCGGAGTGGATGGAGTTCATCGTGCGGATGGTGTCTTCGGTGCTGATCGGGGTCCAGGCGTGGAGGGTGGTGGTGGGGGGGGGTGGCTGGTCGGTCGTGGTGTGCGTTGGTTGGTTGTTGAAACTGCTGTGTATGTCCGTGATCTTGTTGTGGAAGTATGAGGCGAGGGAGTTGCAGAGGTCTTGCGATGGGGTGATGTCGTTGTTTCCTGCGCTGGGGTTGGAAAGCTCTTTCACGATGTTGAAGAGTTCCTTGCAGTTGTGTGCGTTGTTGTCCAACCGGTCCTTGAATGCAGTTTTCTTGGCGGCGCGGATCAGCTGGTGGTGTTTCCGGGTGGCAAGTTTGTAGGAGGTTCTGTTGTCCGGTGTCGGTTCCCTTTTCCAGACTTTCTCGAGGGCTCGGCAGTTCTTCTTGGAGCTTTTGAGTTCGTCGGTGAACCATGGGGCCTTCTTGCTGCCGGGTCTGCTGGGCGGGGTCCTCAGCGGGGCGAGTTCGTCCGCGCAGTTGCTGATCCACTTCGTGAGGTTGTCGGCGGCCTGGCTGGGGTTCGCTGAGCTGGCAGGAGGGTGTTGGCTCAGGGAGGTGGCGAGCTGGTCTGCTGTGATCTTGTTCCAGCTTCTGCGGGCGGTCTGTTGCTGGTGTTGGTGGGTCGTCGTTCTCTTGAAGGAGAAGTGGACGCAGCTGTGGTCCGTCCATTGAAGCTCTGTGGCGTGGCTGAAGTCGATGTCTGTGCTGGATGAGAAGACGGCGTCGAGTGTGTGTCCGGCGAGGTGGGTGGGGGTGGACACCAGTTGCTTGAGTCCCAGGTTGGCGAGGTTGTCGAGCAGGGTGCTGGTGTTGCGGTCGTTGTTGTTCTCCAGATGGAAGTTGAGGTCCCCCAGGAGGATGTAGTCAGCGGAGGGGAGGGCGTGCGGGCTGACGAAGTCGGCGATGTCCTCGCTGAATTGCGTGCGTGGTCCCGGGGGTCGGTAGATCAGGGTGCCTCTGAGGGTGGTGTTCGGGTTGGTGTGGATCTGGAAATGCAGGTGTTCGGCGCTGGTCAGGGTGTTGTCGGTGCTGGTCGTGAGACGGATGGTGTTCCTGTGGATGATGGCGATGCCTCCTCCCATCTGGTTGGCGTTTCGGTCCCTCCGGACGATCTTGTAGCCCTCTGGGATAGCGATGGCGATGTCGGGAGCAGAAGAGGCGTTCATCCAGGTCTCCGTGAGGAAGGCAACGTCAGGGGCTGTGGCGTCTAGAAGGTTCCAGAGTTCGATGGCGTGTCTGTGGACGGAGCGGGTGTTGAGCAGGATGCACTTGAGGTGGGAGCTGTTGGTGTTCGACTTGGCGGGTGCTGGTGCGGGGCTGGTCCGGATGCAGGAGAATTTGCAGGCGTGGCAGCTGAAAGGTCCGTGGGTGCGTCTTGGAGTGGCTTGGTGGCATTCTGGGGGTCGGCCGGTGTTGAGAGCGATGAGGGTGGCGGCTGAGTACGTCAGGCGGGTGCGTCGAGGTGCTCGAGGACCAGGGGTCCTGGCGCTGGTCGCGATCCGGTCGCGGACGGGCGCAGACGGGCTTACCTTTGGCGCGCCTTCGGCGCACAATCGGCGCGCCCGCTGCGCGTAACCGCTGCGCGTTCGCACGGTCGCCATTTAAGGCGAAGTGCGCGGGTGGGCGGAGCAGCTGGGAGGCGGGAGCGGGGAGGGTTACAGAAGGCAAAAAAGGGGCGGGGACAAGCGGCGGTGGCGGGAAGGGAGGGAGGGGGGCGGCGAGGTAGGCGGACAACAAGGAAGGAGAGCCAAACACGGGGAAAATGCAAAACAGTGGAACAGGCACAAAGAAACGACAAAACAGGGGAAAAAAGACAGTAAAACCTTAACAAGCACAAAAAACCGTCAAAACAAATGGCAAAAACACTCGCAGCGGCGGCGGCCGGCAAACGAGGCAGCAGCGAGGCAGGGGCAGGCAAGGGGCACACGCAGCAGCTGGTGGCCGTGCGGCGCGGGGGTGTCCCACAAGTGGGTCACACTCACCTGCGTCGCACGGTCGCCATTTAAGGCCAAGTGCGCGGGTGGGCGGAGCAGCTGGGAGGCGGGAGCGGGGAGGGTTACAGAAGGCAAAAAAGGGGCGGGGACAAGCGGCGGTGGCGGGAAGGGAGGGAGGGGGGCGGCGAGGTAGGCGGACAACAAGGAAGGAGAGCCAAACACGGGGAAAATGCAAAACAGTGGAACAGGCACAAAGAAACGACAAAACAGGGGAAAAAAGACAGTAAAACCTTAACAAGCACAAAAAACCGTCAAAACAAATGGCAAAAACACTCGCAGCGGCGGCGGCCGGCAAACGAGGCAGCAGCGAGGCAGGGGCAGGCAAGGGGCACACGCAGCAGCTGGTGGCCGTGCGGCGCGGGGGTGTCCCACAAGTGGGTCACACTCACCTGCGTCGCACGGTCGCCATTTAAGGCCAAGTGCGCGGGTGGGCGGAGCAGCTGGGAGGCGGGAGCGGGGAGGGTTACAGAAGGCAAAAAAGGGGCGGGGACAAGCGGCGGTGGCGGGAAGGGAGGGAGGGGGACGGCGAGGTAGGCGGACAACAAGGAAGGAGAGCCAAACACGGGGAAAATGCAAAACAGTGGAACAGGCACAAAGAAACGACAAAACAGGGGAAAAAAGACAGTAAAACCTTAACAAGCACAAAAAACCGTCAAAACAAATGGCAAAAACACTCGCAGCGGCGGCGGCCGGCAAACGAGGCAGCAGCGAGGCAGGGGCAGGCAAGGGGCACACGCAGCAGCTGGTGGCCGTGCGGCGCGGGGGTGTCCCACAAGTGGGTCACACTCACCTGCGTCGCACGGTCGCCATTTAAGGCCAAGTGCGCGGGTGGGCGGAGCAGCTGGGAGGCGGGAGCGGGGAGGGTTACAGAAGGCAAAAAAAGGGGCGGGGACAAGCGGCGGTGGCGGGAAGGGAGGGAGGGGGGCGGCGAGGTAGGCGGACAACAAGGAAGGAGAGCCAAACACGGGGAAAATGCAAAACAGTGGAACAGGCACAAAGAAACGACAAAACAGGGGAAAAAAGACAGTAAAACCTTAACAAGCACAAAAAACCGTCAAAACAAATGGCAAAAACACTCGCAGCGGCGGCGGCCGGCAAACGAGGCAGCAGCGAGGCAGGGGCAGGCAAGGGGCACACGCAGCAGCTGGTGGCCGTGCGGCGCGGGGGTGTCCCACAAGTGGGTCACACTCACCTGCGTCGCACGGTCGCCATTTAAGGCCAAGTGCGCGGGTGGGCGGAGCAGCTGGGAGGCGGGAGCGGGGAGGGTTACAGAAGGCAAAAAAGGGGCGGGGACAAGCGGCGGTGGCGGGAAGGGAGGGAGGGGGGCGGCGAGGTAGGCGGACAACAAGGAAGGAGAGCCAAACACGGGGAAAATGCAAAACAGTGGAACAGGCACAAAGAAACGACAAAACAGGGGAAAAAAGACAGTAAAACCTTAACAAGCACAAAAAACCGTCAAAACAAATGGCAAAAACACTCGCAGCGGCGGCGGCCGGCAAACGAGGCAGCAGCGAGGCAGGGGCAGGCAAGGGGCACACGCAGCAGCTGGTGGCCGTGCGGCGCGGGGGTGTCCCACAAGTGCCCCTCAATTCCAATACTAGACAGTTCAATACAGTTGCTTGTTTTGTATCCTTTATATGCAGATACACATAAAGTGTATGTTGGCATATCCATTATAGTAGTACAATACTGCCACTATAATCTGTTTGAGACTTCTAGCTACAGACAGGATCCGGAAACCTTTGGTGAGTAGTACCCCTGTATGCCAGTAGGTGGCGTCGTAGGTGTTGTCCGCACCTTAAGTGACATGAGTGGTATCTAAACAGGCGCCACCCCAGCGCACTAACATCAGTTCTTTTCTTTCCACGTGAGTAAGTGCAGATCAGTAGAGAACTGGTCTCAGTGACTTTTTGACTGACCTTTTCTTACTTTTGTTAAAGATTTTATAGAGACGTTGTTTCCTGTTGTGAAGGATGCCCACCAGAAAAGCAGGTTTTAAACCATACGGCGCATGTCACCAGCAGAAGTTGATGACAAACCCGCTCTTGTTTTGTCTTTGGTGTCTGGAGCACGATCACTGATCTAAGACATGCTAGGATTACTGCACCATGCAACCAAAGGCAATGAGGGAGTAGTCCCTTAAACTCCTCACTGCCCGACATCGACTAACCCCATGACGCTCAAGATCTAGGTTGCAAGGAAGGTTCCGAAATCACATGCAGTGTCATACTGTATGTCGTCGGGGAAGTCAGGTAAGTCCCACAAGAATAAAAAGAAACTGAAGACATCTTTAGCTTCCCCTCGAAAATCTTCAGATGAGTTGCAGGCCAGCGGCACTTGTGGCCTAGCTCTGTGGACTGGATGGTAGTGTTGGACTTGCAGGATACATATTTTCTCATCCCCGTCTTGCCTGTCTACAGTAAAGTGCAGTTCCCTGTAGGCCAAGATCACTTACAGTTTGCTCTGCTCCCCTTCGGCCTTACCAGCGCCCCTCGGGTGCTCTCCACGATGATGGCGGTGGTTGCAACACATATACAGCTGACAGGGGTTCCAGTCTTCCCCTTCATCATGGGTACTCACAAACATTTTCTCGGGGGCCAAAAATACAGTTTGGGTTGTGCCCAAGGGCCGCATCAATACTGTGACACTCCCCATCTGAGACCCTTGTTTTTTTAAAAAGAGGCCATTAGCACTGTATCAAAAAAGCGCATTAGTGCTATATCAAAACAGTGCATTTTAAAAAAAAATTGGGGGGGATTGGTTAATAAAAAGAAAAAACAATGCCTACCTTATTTTGCAGGCGCAAGTATCCGTGTTATCATGTGCCTAAATAATGACATCTGCCACGTCAAAGTTCTCTTTTTTTTAACATAATTTTCAGTCATGCTGCATAGGAGCTGCACTGCTATTCACCCTGGCTAAAAATCATCACCAACGTCAATAGGTGTCATACATGAGATGTATTGGGTTTATCAATGCTTGTTCAGTTAAGGTGTCTGTATTACATTTTAAATACAACTACATGTAGGTTAAAGACCACATTTTAGTTACAGAATATTTTGCTCTTTTTGGCTACCTGACTGGCCCCACCCCACACTGAGTGACCATGCCAAATCAACTAATTATCACAGTGCCCATACATTTGTATGCACTTTTCAGTTATGTGCAGGGTCACCTTGAAGAAAGTACAAGCTAGACTGGCTGTAGAAACAAAGCCCATTAGCTAGGTAGCACAAAATCATAGCCAAATGTTGTAAATGGAAATAAGATCTCACGAACAGGTACTTCAGGAAACAGCTTTATTGCAGCACAGAACAGGTAGGACCATCCCTCATCTGACCAGAGCTCCAACTGCCAACAGGGCGAAGGAGAACTCCAGAACTAGGAACACCCACAGTAATCTAGAGTGCCAGCCCAAGAGGAGAGCTAAGCACTGTACAACATATCTTCCCCCCTTAACAAGAAAAGAAAACAAATGTAAAAGAAAGCACCAAAAAGATCAATGTACATAGTCATTCAGATAGGTGGGTGGACGACGAGAGCGAGGACTTCTCAACCTGGCTTCCAAGGAGGAAGAAGAAGAAATGGTGGGAACAGAAGTGGTGGGGGCAGAATCAACCAAAGAACTACCATGCACACATGAAGAAGTGGAAGCATCCCCACTACCCACCTCCCCCCGTACAGTTGGCTGAGAGGTGGAACAAGAACCACCACCAGAAGTCAACAAGTACCCATTGCACCCCCCAGAACCACTAGCCATTAAACCATTAGAAGAAAAATCTTTCTTCTTTTGGTATAGTGCTACCCTCCTATAGTTCCAACTTTCCCCATTGGCCAGAACAACAAAATGTGGAAAGACTTTCTTAACTCTGTAGGGACCTCTAAACTTGCTAAGACCCTTAGTACACCTACCCGGCTTTACTTTAACAAGATCACCCACAGAGATAGGTAAGGGAACATTACTTTGGGATAAGAGCTCTTCATCATCTAAGCACCTTAACCAAGCAGGAGTCAATCTTGTCACTGGTACACGCCCACGCATTAATTCAAAGGGAGATTTTTCACCATTCTTATGAGGCGTTGACCGGTAAGCCCAGACAAGTTCTTGTACACGCTCATGCGAAAAACAACCACCTTCTACAAACATTTGGATCACCCCCTTCACAAGACGATTCACCCTCTCACAAAGACCATTTCCTTGCGGATTATAAAGACTTGTCTTCTGATGTCTGATGCCACATTCCCGTACAAACAAAGCCATTTTCGAAGAAGTCAATTGAGTGCCATTATCCGAGATAAGGACAGAAGGGTATCCCTCATTCAAGAAAACACCCTTCAGAAAGTTAATGGTGGTATCAGTGTTTATCTCCCTCACAAACTGTACACAAAGCCACTTCGAGTAACAATCAATTATAACAATGGCATAACGTTGATTTAAAGGTAACTCACTCATAGGGCCTATAAAATCCAAACAGACACTGTGCCAAGGTACATTTTCAAATCCAATTTTCTGCGGTGACTGAGATCCCACAATTTTCAGACGCTTCTCCCCTTCTTTGCAAAAACTACACCCCAGCACACAATCCACTGCATCACTATCAACAGTAGGCCACCAAAAGTATTCTTTAACACGACGTTGGGTGAGGCTTTGGCCCAAATGGCCCTCATGAGCCAAGTCAAGAATCCTACTCCTTAATGAACCAGGAGGAACAAAGCGATCACCCCGCATCAAAACATCCTTCCCTTCTAAGGAAAGTTCATCCAAGACCTTCAAAAATGGTCTAACCTGAGGGTCAACAGTGCTCTCCCTTCTTGCTCCCTTCGAGACAAGATTTATAACTGCCTTTAAAATCTGATCCTCCTCCATACCTTTTGACCACTCATCATGAGAAAAAGAACCACCTCCCACAAACAAAACATCCTCTGCTATAGCAACTGCTAAATCATCCAAGACATCCTTAAAGGGACCGCCACAGCTAGTGGATCGCATAGGCAGACGCGACAAGCAATCTGCTTGAATGTTTTTCCAGCCATGAACAAACTCAATCTCACATTGGTAGTCTTGTAGACGAGAGGCCTATCTCGCCAATCTGGGAGACCCTTTTCCAGCACCACCCGGAGCTAAAACATTTAAAAGGGGTTTATGGTCCGTACGGAGAACAAACTTGTACCCCCACAAGTAGGTCCTAAAGTAACTCGTGCCCCAAGCAGCAGCAAGAGCCTCACGCTCTATGACTGAGTAATTAGATTCCGAGACAGACAAGGGCCTGGACGCAAAAGCGATGGTCTTCTCTTCCCCTCCATGCTTTTGCAAGAGAACTGCACCAAGACCTACAGCACTGGCATCACTGCAGCACTGGCTCGCCCGGTTTGCGACTTAATCAACACGTCGCTATCACCAGGCCAGGTGCCTCTGAAATGGAAGCATGCGGTAGTAATGCCCATTTTGAAAAAACCATCTCTCGACCCTACAAAATCGGAGAACTACCGCCCGATTTCGCTTCTCCTGTGGCCAGCCAAACTCGCGGAGGCGCATGTTAACACCGCCCTCACTGGTCATCTGTCGCGTGCCAACATTCTGGACGACACCGAGAATGGTTTTCGGGTTGGCCACAGTACGGAGACAGCACTGGTATCTATGGTCGAGCACCTGCGGGCAGTTCTGGATGCAGGTCAAACGGCGGCGCTTGTTTTGTTAGACCTAAGCGCCGCCTTTGACACGGTCTCCCATGATATTCTCCTGCAACGTCTTGAGGAGATAGGGGTGATCGGCACTGCACACCAGTGGTTTCGTTCGTTTTTCAGGGATCGTTCCTTCTGTGTGGCGTCCCCGCCCTACCAGTCCAAATGTCATCCTCTGTCTCTTGGGGTCCCACAGGGTTCCTCGCTGAGCCCCACGTTGTTTAACATCTACGTGAGGCCGCTGGCTGAGGTTGTGAAGCTCTGTGGTATGACCATGGTGTCGTACGCAGATGACACCCAGCTAGCGGTCACGATCAGCGGGGACTCTGGGGTGGATGCCCCAAGATTCAGAGAAGGACTCAGGGCGGTGGCTGGTTGGATGACGTCCAACTGTCTCCAACTAAACGCCAAAAAAACGGAGGTGATGATCTTTGGGAAGCGGACGGACCTATGGGGAGATACTTGGTGGCCCTCTGAGCTGGGGCCGACCCCCACTCCGGTTGCGGAGATCAAAAATCTTGGTGTCTGGCTGGACCCTTCCCTCAACTTCGTTGGCCACACCAAAAGGACGGCGGCGTGTTGCTTCGGCATCTTGTGCAATCTGCGCCCTGCCCTTAAATACTTTGATGCCGCAACTCGTCAATTGGTGGTGCAAGCAACGGTTTTGGCCCGGCTGGACTACGCCAGCTCCCTTTTTATAGGATTAAACCAGGCCGAGTTAACCCGACTTCAAAGAGTGCAGAACGCTGCGGCCAGAGCAATCGTAGGTCTTCCTAGGTTTTGCTCGGCCGGTCCATCTTTGCGAGCCCTGCATTGGTTACCCGTTAGGCAGCGGATCCACTTTAAAGTTTTGTGCCTTTCCTTCAAGATTCTGAAGGGCCTATCGCCTCCCTTACTGCGCCAACTTTTGTGCCCTTATATCCCGGGCCGCACTTTGCGCTCGCTGGACCAAGAATTAGCGGTAGCCCCTCGGTTCAAACTCAGCCGGGTGGGGGGTCGCTCTTTTAAGGTGCGGGCAGCCGCACTCTGGAACGCTCTCCCTTTGAAACTTCGGACCCTTGGTGACCTGCTTTCCTTCCGCAAGGCCGCTAAAACCCATTTATTTTCTGAGCTCTGTTAAATCCATCTCTCCCCCATTTTTTTAGTAATATTTTCCGTTCCCCTGTTGTGTTGTGTTCGCCACCTTGTCGGTGCGCCGGGACGCTCCTTCGCTGGAGCAGCCGTGCGCAATACAAATAGCACTAACATAACATAACATAACATCAACCATCAAGATAGAGGACCGAGCAGTATTAAAAGGGGTAAGAACATTAGCAGACTTAAGTTCCCCTTTGATCATATTGAAGCAAGACTCATGCTCAACAGTCCAATTAAATTTGACACCCTTTTTCAACAAGTATCTCAAGGGAGCGGTCTTGGAAGAGAAATCTCTCACGAATTTCGAGTAGAACTCGATCAAACCCATGAAGGACCGAAGTTGATCCTTGTCAACGGGGAAGGGAGCTAGTTCAATGGCCTCCAACAAGTTCTTCTTAGGTTTAATGCCTTCCTCAGACAGGCAAAAACCCAAGTACTCTATTTCCTTCAGAAGAAACGCACACTTCTCCCTTCTCAACGTTAGACCAGCATCATCCACTCTTCGTAACACGCTCTGCAAAATCCCATTGTGCTCCTCCAGAGAATCTCCATAGATCAAGATGTCATCTTGAAAGTATAATACTTTATCTAGACCCTTAAAAACCTCGGAAACTAGTCTCTGGAATACACTAGCAGCAGAGACAAGTCCGAAGGGTAACCTCGTGAATTGGAAGGTCCCTTCGCTAGTGATGAATGCAGTCAAATGTTTGGACTTATCATCTAAGCAAATTTGATGGTACGCATGCTTTAGATCCAATTTACTAAAAAACTTGGCCCCCTTGAGTGTCGACACTAACTCACTAATGTTTGGTAGTGGGAACACATCAGCAACCACACATTTATTCAATGAACGCAGGTCCACACAGAACCTAATTTTATTGTCTGGTTTCTGCGAAATTACTACTGGTGAAACCCACGGGGACGCCTCAATAGGTTCAATGATGCCACCTTGAAGCATTTCTTCCAAAGTAGCCTTAACTTCTTTTCTCCTCACCTTATGCTGGACAGGACAACTACCTTCCTTGAGGATTATATGGTGGGAATAGCCTACGAGTTCCCCTAACTGATCCCTAAAGACATTTTTAAATCTATCCAGTATCTCATCTACAGATGAATTATCAACAATAGACACTGGATCATCAGACCTAGGATTAACCACAATGTGCAAATCATACTGATGGTGACGACCTAAAATGGCCGGTCCATCGGTTGAAATGTATACTTTCCCAGGTGCTGATCTATTTTTAAACTCAATCTTTCCCTCGAAGTAGCCCAATATGTCAATTTTCTCGCCTTGATATCCAGACGGAAAAATGTCACACTCCTTCAAAACCTTTTCACCCCACACACTCTTCATCAAGGATAGTGGGATAATGGTCCACTTGGAACCTGTGTCAACCATGAGACTAACAAACTTCTCATCAATCTTAAAGTCAGCTTTAAAAGCATTTCCCCTTCGATCCCTGCAAGAGCATACCGTGTCAGACAGAACTAATATCTTGTTCATATCACGCTTCAAATCACCACACTCATTGACCACTGTCACTCTTGAGTTATTTCTATTTTTGCACATCTTTGCAAAATGCCCCATCCATCCACAACGTAGACACTCTTTATTATTCGCAAAACAGAACTTGGCATCTGAAGTATGCGAAAAACTCCCACACTTTGAACACATTTTTTGACTATTCTTATTACTAGATGATTGTTGCACATTCTTCTTTTGGAGAACATAGCCCTTTTTCCTAACAATAGCAATAGCCATAGCCTCCTCATCACTATTGTCACTAATCACACTCTTATTGGAAACCTCTGCAACTTTTATTTCTAAACCACTCTTCTGTAACTCTTTCATACATTTCTCGCTTTCTTCCACAACTTTAGCTAGCTCTATAGCAACTTTCAAAGTTGGATTCTTCGCTGCCCATAATCGTTCTTGGACCTTCCTGTTGTTAGCTTGAACAATTAGTTGATCTCTAATTAGTTCATCCGCCATTTGACCAAAATTGCACTTCACAGATAGTTCACGTAATCGTGCAACAAATTCGTCAATGCTTTCATCTGCCAACTTTTTATTTTTATAGAACTTATATCTCTGTAGGACAAGGTTTTCCTCTTTACCAAATCTGGTTTCTAGTCTTGTTACCGCTTCTTTAAATTCATCTAATTCAGCTTGTGACCCAGAAGGTAATGCTTGCGGTAAATATTTGAAAAGACGCTGTCCCTCTTTGCCTAAAGTAGTCATCAAAAGAGCTTTCTTTCGTTTAGGTGAAAAGTCTTCTCCATCTAGAGCCTGAATGTAATTATTAAACATAACTATCCAGTCTTCCCACGTTATAGACGGATTCCCGGGCTCACTCAAGAATTGTGGTGGAAGGGCAACATTGACTGCTTGAGCCATGAGGTCAGTCTATTACAGTCACGAAAGTAAGATGAAGGTTATAATGCAAAGAGCACTTGTCACACGACAAAGTAAGGGCACAGTTTAAAACTGAAGTCAAAAGGAAAACAGTCCGCTTATTATTTTCTTTTTTAAGATTTTTAAATAAGCGCTTACTCCAAACAGGATATTCAAGGTCCGCTGACACTCTACGCCGTTTCTGTCAACAAACGGTGAAGTTCCCGGTGAATCGCGTCTCCTAGGCGACCACAGACAGACAGTGAAGAAATGAATCAAAATGGCCGACTGCGTCGTGCGTAAGCTCGGTCACACGTCTGACGTCAGAGCTACAGCATAGACAGACGCGCACAAAGAGGAATGCGCTTCAGTGATGCGGTTCGCGTACAACGTGGTTGCTACGCGACTCACCAGATCAGAGTTGAAGAGGCTGACGTCACTTACTATGTCGACGGAGATATCGGAAAGCGAAATCCTCTGGAAATCTTTCAGAGACCGCGATCACTCCCACAATGAAAGGATTGTTCTACGCTGTACACCACACGGGGTTCGCGAGGGAGTTGGAACACTACTGTTCTGTAATTCCTTCTTGGGCTGCAGAATCAAACGAGGAAGCTGTGGCCAGACGCACCGCCAGTCCAAGTCGCCAAATGTTGTAAATGGAAATAAGATCTCACGAACAGGTACTTCAGGAAACAGCTTTATTGCAGCACAGAACAGGTAGGACCATCCCTCATCTGACCAGAGCTCCAACTGCCAACAGGGCGAAGGAGAACTCCAGAACTAGGAACACCCACAGTAATCTAGAGTGCCAGCCCAAGAGGAGAGCTAAGCACTGTACAACACCTAACAACATTGTTTGTTTTATTTCTCGGCTTTGTTTCTACTGACATTTCAGGTTGCTCTATGAGCAGGCCAGTGTTCTCCTAAAACAAGCAACACCGACTACAGAAAGCAAGCAAAGAATCACTAAACGATGTTGCTTGGCAAGCAACAAAAATATGGCACTTGGCAGCTTTCCCTGCTGCACTCTCGGTTTACTAGGAGGGTCCTGTAGGATGGTCTGTGGGCTGCAAGGGAAGGTGTGCTGGGCCGCCAATGGCCAACTGGCCTTACTTTGAGAACCACTGCCCTACCTCGGCGTTTGGTTGTTGAAGGCGGGCTGGCCACAGAAATGTCACAGAGAAGAAATGTCTTTTGAGAGTCCTTGTGAGTATGCACTGTCGTTTCCACTGTAAGCTGGCTGCAGCATTACATTTGTGGGGTCGTGTTTATTTATTTATTTTGTTTATGTTTTCTATGAGGTGCTAGCAAACATCCGACGGTACCTCAGGCTGGACAAAAGCACAAGGCTCCATTTAACAGCTGCAAATGCAGGAACAATTCAAATCCTGTTCAGTGAAAGTACAGGTTTTAATCAGCTTCCTAAATGTCAATAATGACCTTTTGGTTTTAATTTAGAGTGGAGGAGCAATACTTCATTTCGAAGAAACTACTGAGAAATGCCTGCCTCCCAGGGTTGATATGGGAAATGTAGGTACATTTACCAGTAACACCTGTTTCGATCTTTGATTGCCTTTCCAAGAGTGAAAAGAGAAATGTCTTGTTGAGGGCAATGTTGTCCCCTGTGCAGGGCTTCCTAAACGAGGCACGCTGCCTTGAAATTGATCCTTTTCTGAACTGCAGCCAATGAAGTTTTGCTAACGCTCTTTAAATGAAACAGAATTTGCTATGTTTAATGGACCAGTGACATAATATTGGACACAGAAATATTGTGAGCGTATCAAAAATATTCACACAAATATCATTTTTATATTCTTAAAAGATAAGTACAAAATATCAAGTTAAAAATATAGTTTACATCGATATTGTCAAAAATATTACAAAAATATAGTTTTTCAATAAATACACAGTTTAAAATAGTAACATTTTAACATTTTAAGACCAAATAATATAATGTATATTACGTAAGTTTAAGTAACATTTAATATTAAAAATAACTATATACTTATGTAAACCTACACACAAAACGTGTGTGTATGTTTATATACACCTATCTATAACAAACTTCTAATAGTAAACATATACATTTTACATTATATTACTTTTTTGTGTTTTTAGTTAGATAATATAAAAACAAATATATATGTATACATGTAAACACATAAAACATGAAAAAATTTTTTTACCCAAAAATGTAATTAAAAAATGAAAATTATACATGTAATGACAGAACCCTCACCCAAACCGTCCTCCTTACCTGTTTCGGTGGCACGACGCCTGTCTTCTTGTCAAGGAAGTTAGGGAAGGAAGCAAGACCTAGAAAAGAAAGAAGGACCATTACAAGAGGAGAGGGCTGAAACCAATAATACATTAAACCTAATGATGGTCGTATCCCAGGCGTGATTGAGGGGCAGGATGGATATCCCGATAAGACCAGCCTATTGGACTTGGAAAAACATGGAAGTGAGGCGGAGATGGAAGAAGTAGGTGAGAAAAATGCCAACACCAACAGTGTTTGGGCAGAGAGAGAGAGAGAGAAAAACAAGCATTTACAATGCAATGGTCTCAGCATTCTTAAAGTTAGAGCTATTGGCATTACTCATTACATTATTTTTATTTGTTTTTGTTTTTAAAACATAAATAAATGGCATTGTCATTTACAATGCCAATAGCTTAATCACTCGCAAATGTGAGACCCATTGCATTTGAACCCACACAGAGCCACACACACAAAGCCACCCACACACACACACACACAGAGCCACCCACCCACACACACAGAGCCACCTACAAAAAAGCTACCCACACAGAGCCACACACACACTCACAGACAGACAGAGCCACACACACACTCACGGACAGACAGAGCCACACACACACTCACACACAGAGCCACACACACAGAGCCCCACACACACAGAGCCACACACACAGAGCCACACACACACACGCACACACAGAGCCACACACACACACAGAGAGCCACACACACACAGAGCCACACACAGGGAACAGAGGCCAGAAAAATGCTTTCAACGAGGGAACTGGGGGCAGGAAAGCAAGCACAACGAGGGGGCAGGAGAGCAAGCACAAACAACTAGGGGGCGGGAGAGCAAGCACAAACAACTAGGGGGCGGGAGAGCAAGCACAAACAACGAGGGGGCAGGAGAGCAAGCACGAGCAACTAGGGGGCAGGAGAGCAAGCACTCACCGAAACTGTGGTGTAAACGGGCTGAAAGGGCTGAAAGGGCATGGAGGAAGCATTATTTACATCCGGACAAGACCATCTTTAAGCTCGCTGGAATGTAAAGCACAGATTAAATGTGCGAAAGCTATCTATTTCGAGGAGACTTTGAATAAAGCATCTAACAAGTCACAGGCTTTGTTTAGGATTGTTAGTGATCTCTACCAGCCTACCTGTGCCTCGAATAACATCTTGGCTTCTCAGGCTTTATGCGACTCTTTGGCAGGCGCATTTGAAGCTAAGATAACTACCATACTGAGCGGTCTTACTCCGTCTGACTCCCAGTCTCTGCCACCCCGGGTTTTTCCATCTACCCTGGCCGACCCAGAAGATCTGCTGGTCCAGCCTTGGCTGAGCCGTTTCTCTGTCCCAAATTTCGAGGATTTTTGCAGACTAGCATGGACGGTGTCCTCGGGTTCCCCGATGGACCCGCTTCCTCATAAATTTTGGAAGCTCTTTCAGAAGGAACTTTTTTTACCCACTATATTCCATCTGTCTCCAGTCCTTTGAATCTGCTTTGGTTCCGGACTGTTGGAAAACAGCAGTGGTGTCCCCCCTCCTGAAGAAGCCTACCCTTGACCCCACCTGCCCGGAGAATTATAGGCCCATTTCATTGCTTCCTTTTCCAGTTAAAATCATGGAGAAGGTGACTACCCAGTCTCTGTCCAGATACCTGGAAGATAACAACTGTCTGGACGTGGCCCAGTTTTGGTTCCGCCCGGCGCATGGGACGGAGTCGGCTCTGGTGGTCGTGTTGGACAAACTTCGTTCGCGAGTCGACACACTGGGCGAGCAGCCTTTCTGGTGCTGCTCGACATGTTGGCCGCGTTCGACACGGTCAGCCATCCCATTCTTATCAGGCTGGAGTAACAGGGCTAGCTCGAGACTGGTTAGTCTCGTATCTCTTTAATAGACAGCAAGTGGTGGCCCTGCCGCCCTATAGATCAGGTGTGCGGAAGGTTGGGCAGGGGGTGCCCCAGGGCTCAGCCATTAGCCCAATACTGATTAATCTGTACCTTCGCCCTTTAATTCAACTTATCAGTACCTTTGGTATCTCGGTATTCAATTATGCCGACGATACCCAACTGATCTTTTCGTTGGAAGGTGGAGAGGCTGTTTCCCTAGAGACCTTCCATCGCTGTATTTCAGCTACAGCAGACTGGTTGTGCTCCAACTCGCTCCAGTTTAATAGGTCCAAAACAGAGGTATTGAATTGCTCCACTGATCGTGTTCCACGTTCTCTACCTGAGGAATTCTGGCCTTCTTCCTTTTCGGGATCAGTGACAGCCGCAGACTTCGTGCGCAACTTGGGAGACATGTTTGGTCCCAACCTTCAACTGGATGGTTTTGCCAACAAGACCATTGCTACTTGCATGGTATTGCTCCGCATGCTACGCAAAGTCCTTCCTATGCTCCCAGCCCTGGCTAGATCTGAAGCTGTGCGGGGGATTATACTGAGCAGGTTGGACTATTGCAACGCATTGCTTCTGGGTGCACCTAAGAACTTGGTTGGCAAACTCCAACGGATACAAAACATGGCAGCCAAGTTGGCCTTGTCTCGTCTGCGCATCGCCTCGTCCAGCGCAGCGTTACGTGATCTCCACTGGTTACCCGTCCAGCAGCGGATTCTCTTTAAGGCCTCGTGTTTGGTCTTTAAGGCGCTGCACAGACAGGGTCCTGTTTTGTTGCAGAATCTTTTTTCCTGGTACACTGCTTCACAAACTTTGCGCTCTTCCTCTGCTTGCCTGGTTACGGTTCCCAGGTTTCAGAGGTCTAGAATGGGCGGCCGATCTTTCAGCTTTGCTGCCGCCAGCCTTTGGAATTCTCTTCCGCTCCAATTGAGGAGCCAAAGTGAATTCCTTCTTTTCAAGAGAAATTTAAAAACTTATCTATTTCCTAGAGTAGCGTGATCCCTGTGACCGTGTGCTAGTTTGTCTTTCAAAGCGCCAGGATACCCTTTGGGTGGCAGTGTTTTGCGCTATATAAGACTGGAATACAATACATACAGGCGGCAGCGCTGAGCTCACGCCCCCGCGCCCCGTGCAGGGAAAGCCCGGGAGGGGCTAAGCCTCGCAGCCGCGCTGTGCAGGGTGAGCCTCTCCTACCTTGGGCCGCAGATCCGGGCACACGGGGTCCCTCAGCTCGGGCACAGCGCCGGTTCCAGGTGTCCCGCAGGCGCCAACTTTCCACTCTCTTGCTCTTTCCAACACCAGCACATCCATACAGCATGCCTTTGCAGAGTTTTAACTCGCGGCTTTAACTTAGAAATACGAAGTCTACCCTTCAGGATACTCTCCAGCCCCAGTCCGTCCCGGGGAGCCCCTTTCCCGGGCCCTTGAGGCCCCACCGGCCGCTCGTTCTCCTTATTCTCCTCCATGAGCCCAAGCCGCTGCTCCGTCAGTTTCCGCTCTGCGCGCTGCATCACAGGATTGACAATATAGACAAGTGGGCAGAGAAGCACCGGAAGCACATTCTCAATAAGGTGGTGACAGGTTATTGAGAGTAGACAAGGCGGCAACCATGGAGGAGGCACGGACAGGGTTGGTTGCGGCTTATAAGGTTAACCGTACAATAGAATACAGCAATGCTTTAGAGAGGTAACTTAACCTTTATTTTCAAAGTGTGAGTTTTTATTAGTACACTTCTTTGTTTATACTTCTAGATGAAAGAAAAGGACATCGATCTGTCTATTTTGAATGTTTGCCAACATTTGGCGCTATACTTAAGAGGGGCATTTAAAGGGAAAGTGAATGTATTTTTATGCCAAGATCAGGAGATCCTATTATGATTCTTTCTTGCATTTTCAGTAGCAACCATAGTAGCAAGAACAAGAGAGGAGCGCTCCACATGACCACGTTTCTCCGAGGCAAAGCAGAAATGCCTCAGAGAAAGCATCGTCATTTTCGGATTCGGGGGCGTGGTTTTTGTTCTCTCCTCTTCCCATTGGCTGAAATGTAAAATTCCAGCCAATGGGAAAAGGAGAGAAAGAAAACAGAAAGAATAAAAAAAACACGCCCGAATCCGGTCTTCAATGGAGTGACGTCCCTCTCCACCAATGGCTGGCCTCAGTTTAGGAAGCCAGCCAATGGAGAAGAGGGACGGGTTCAAGCCCCCATACTGAAAGACAAAATTTCTCGCCAGCGAGACTGCGCAAGCGCAGCCTATGCAGGCCGAGACCTAAAAAGGAACGCTGACGCACACATTCCTGAAGAGGAGGAGCAAGGAGAAAGGTACGAGGACACCAAAGAAGAGCAGGAACCAGCCGAGGAGTGGTTTGATGCCACCTGGAGGATACCACCAGAGATGCTGCAGCCCGCCACAGCTCAGGACAGTTGTGGCTAGTGCATTGAGTGCGAGGAGCTGGGTGGGGAAGAAAAAAGCCTAAAACATAATGGGGGAGCACCGGAGAGACTGGCAATAGATAAAACAGTCTCCTTAATGGAAGTATTCTACGGAAGCTTTTTTTTTTTACCTCAGGAACAAAGCTGAGAACAGTAAAAGCTTCTTATTTTCTTTTCCTTTTCTCTTTTGTTTATGCACGCTTATTAAAATTGTATTTACTTACCTGAATACTCAAGTGTGAGCTGGGCACCTCCTGTAGCTCGAAGTCCCTGTAGGAAAAGAGAAGCAAAGAGAAACCAAGACTCATCTTGTGTGATCTGGTGACGAAGAAACAATTAGAAACCATATTGTCAGTCTCACCATACTCTTTGTATTTTTTTGTATTTTTTTCTTTGGGGCCTGTGGTGGTGATCCCACACCTCAGGAAGCTGTAACAGAGGAACAGATAGAAAGAAGTTAATTCTGCGTCTGTCAAGACAGGAAATAACGCCACCTTTGCCACAACCCGGAATTGTAATTCCTTGTAAAAGTTTTGACTGCCTTGTATTTTCATTAGCATGTAAACACTCAATAAAAAGGCACAATTTACTGAACTACAAAGCCTCCAAAGCCATATTTCTACCCTTCGCTCCCACAACTGGTGTCAGAAGTGGGATTTGAGGAAATGGAGGCTTTGATGTCCAAAATGGGAGAAGGTCACGAGCTACTAGAAAAGATCATTGAACGCTTTTTGTCGACTGCTTAAGAAGATAGAAAGACCTTTTAGACAGCCCTGATAGGGCAGGCTGAAAAAATGGACAAGGTGGCTAAGACTCAAGATGAAGCAATTGAGAGGTCGGCTAATGTATTAGTCCAACACCGAGGGCATACCACCCCTATCAATTGTGTTGCAAAAGTATGTGGCGGGGAGTACCCCCATTAAAAAAACATTTTAATGGTTGGCTCAAGCAGTGGCCTAGCCTACAGACAGGTGGGGCCAGTATTTAGAACCTCTTCTCACCGAAGACCTACGAACCAACTACCAAGCCACCAACCCTAGAGGAATGATGCCCTAGGAGGACATGAAGAAAAGTATTTTAGAGCGGCTAGGGGAGGATAGTGAAACATATTGAGTTTGTCTATGGCAAATAATGGATGGACTTCATGAGTCTCCCCGAGCACTGTACTATTGGGTTAGGGACATGACCGACAGGTGGCTCCGACCAGAGACATCCACCGAAGATGAGACTGTGGAGAAAATATATTTGGAACAATTTTTGGCATCCCTACATCCACCCACACAGAAGTGGGTTAGACAACACAGTAATGTTACCCTGGAAACAGGCGTAGACATTGCAAGTGCTTATAGTTGCACCCAAAAACTTACCAAGGGAAAAGAAGAAAGCAGTTGGAAGGGGAAGACATCAGGACCAGTAAGGCCTGCTAAATCTCCTGGTCCCTGAAAAACAGAAATCATACCTATATTGATTGGACCCAGTCCGTGACCCCCACAACCGGGTCCTCGATGTTTCCATTGTGGTGAATAGGTTCATATCGCCTGAGTATGCCCACAAAAAGAACCCATGGACGTTGGCGTGGTGTGATCGCCATATTACACCACTATAGTAACCAAGCAGACCTATTGTTGTACCAGGAAAGTGAATGGGGACCCCGTTTCAGCCCTCCTTGACACTTGATGCTATCAGAGTGTCATCATGCCTTAAGTCGGTACACAGACAAAATATCGATTTTTAAATATCGATATACAAAAATATCGAAGTTTAAATATCGATGGGACAAAATATCGAAGGTAAGTAATATCAACAGTCTTAATATCGATATTGGTATGATATCAGTAATATCGAAGTTGTAAATATCGATGTCAATAATATCGAAATTAATAACTTCGATGTTACTAATATCAATTTTTAAATAAATTTAGTGTATATTATATTGTATTTATTATGTTTTATTATTTATTTTTAATGTAATTTAATTAAATATTGTCTTTTACTACTGTAGCGGGTTGTGGGTTTATAGGGGAATAGGGTGGGAAGTAATTTAATTATGTTAAATTAATTTTTAATTAGTAGGAATTATTAATTAATTAATTGAGAAATAATTTTTAATTATTTTTAATTAATTGATTAATTGATAAATATGTTCTGTAGCGGGTTATGGGTTTATAGGGGCATAGGGTGGGAAGTAATTTAATAATAATTAGTTAATTGATATATGTTTGTACATATTTTAATTAATAATTAATTGGTAATTAATTTCTATTAATTAGTTCAATAATTAATATAATTTTGTACATATTTATAATTATTAATTAGTTGGTAAATAATTAATATTAATTATTTAATTACATTAATTATAGTAATTTTTTTATATATAATTTATTGTTATGATTAATTAATTAATTGGGAAAAATAATATTAATTATTAAATTAAATTAATTACAGCAAATGTGCTAATATATTTACTTTATTGTTATTGTTAATTAATAATTAATTGGTAATTAAATTATATTAATTAATTTTGGGTAAAGGAGTATTTTTAGGGTTCAGGGTCAGTTTTCAGTTTTTGGGTAAAGGGGTATTTTTAGGGTTCTGGGTCAGTTTTCAGTTTTTGGGTAAAGTGGTGTTTTTAGGGTTCAGGGTCAGTTTTCAGTTCATGGGTAAAGGGGTATTTTTAGGGTTCAGGGTCAGTTTTCAGTTTTTGGGTAAAGGGGGATTTTTAGGGTTCAGGGTCAGTTTTCAGTTTTTGGGTAAAGGGGTATTTTTAGGGTTCTGGGTCAGTTTTCAGTTTTTGGGTAAAGGGGTATTTTTAGGGTTCTGGGTCAGTTTTCAGTTCATGGGTAAAGGGGTATTTTTAGGGTTCAGGGTCAGTTTTCAGTTTTTGGGTAAAGAGGTATTTTTAGGGTTCTGGGTCAGTTTTCAGTTTTTGGGTAAAGGGGTATTTTTAGGGTTCAGGGTCAGTTTTTAGTTTTTGGGTAAAGGGGTATTTTTAGGGATAAGGGTCAGTTTTCAGTTTTTGGGTAAAGGGGTATTTTTAGGTTTCAGGGTCAGTTTTGGATTTTTGGGCTCCAGGGATATTTTTAGGGTTCAGGGTCAGTTTTGGGTTTTTGGGGTACAGGCGTACAGGGTAAAAACAAAAAAATATTACATTAAATAAAATAAATTACATGATAAAAATTTAAATTACATTAAATTATTAAGTATTTTATTTATTTTAAATGTATATGTATTCGTTTTAATTTTGTTTTAATATTTTTATTTAATATTTGTAAAATTATATGTATTTTAAAATTATTTTTACATTATTATTAATACATTTTAAAAAAACGATATTTTTGATTCAGATATTTTTGTACTACGATATTATTTTTTCGATATTTTTGTACTTACCTTAATGAAGATAGGATTCCGATATTTTTGCTGTCGATATTTTTGCTCCGATATTTTTGCATTTCGATATTCTGTCTGTCGATATTATGTCAGACATTCCCTTAAGTCATCCCAGGAGGGGGTCCTGAACCAAAGGGTATGGTCAATATGCAGTGTGTGCATGTAAATAAGAAGTACCCTCAACACCATCAGTGTATAACACAAGCAAGATCCTATAGTACCTTTACAAGTAGGGTTAATACCACAGGTCCCTGAATAACTCATTGTGGGTACCGACTTCCCCAGTCTAGAGTGCTTGGTGCAGGAAACCTGGAGAGAAGGAGAATTGTGCTGGAAGAGTGCTCCCTTTTCCAAAGTAGAAAAACCCGAAAGGCGTCTTCCCAAACAGAGAAAGTGAATCAGGACCCCGTTCTGGCCCTTTTGAACGCTTTATGCCATCAGAGTGTCATTATGCCTCAAGTCATTCCAAGAGAGGTTCCTGAACCGAAGGGTATGATCAACATCCAGTGTGTGCATGGAAATAAAAAGAAGTACCCTCTCAACAACATCAGTGTACAACACAAGCAAGATAATGTGGTACCTTTACAAGTAGTGTTAACACAACATATCCAATTGTGGATATCTACTTCCCCAATCTAGAGTCCTTGGTGCAGGAAACCTGGAGAGGAGAATTGTGGCGGAAGAGTTCTCCCTTTTCTTTTCCTAAGTAGAAGATACTGCATGGCCTCTTTCCAAACAGAGAAAAGGAGATAAGTGCTGACAAGCAAAAGGTCTCAAGAGGGTTGCCCATGTATAGGGAAGAATTTATCTGGGAATCTGATAGGAATTTACGAGCTGCTCAGAGAGAAGAACCCCAGTTCCAAGAAGCGTGGAATATGGCTAAAGAGGTAGAAGATCCACAAACGGTAGGCCCTCAATTTTTCACACGAAATGGGTTGTTGTATCAAAAAGGGGGAATATCACAGTCCAAGGAGTTGCCCATACCTGCTCCTTTTAAAGACAAGGTCTTGTTTGTAGCACATAGCCACCTCTGGGGGGGCAAAGGGCAGTGGGGGGAGGGGGTTACGTTGGTCCGGAAAAAATTGGGAATGCAATATTAGAAAGATTCTATTGGCCCGGTGTTTATAGCCACATAAAAAAATGTTGTACGGAATGCTCAGTCTGTCAAACCTAACCGTTGCCTACCCCAGAGAGCTCCCTTATGCCCTCTGCCTATAATAGATGAACCGTTTTCCTGGGTTGGGATGGACATTATCAGCCATTTAATTCCTTCAAGGAGTGGGTATCAATAGGTTCTTGTTATAGTAGATTACGCCACAGTTACCAGGAAGCCACCCCCTCAGACAGCCAAACACCACCTGCATCACTAAAGCAATGAATGATCGCTTTTCCTTGGTAGGCTTTCCCAGAGAGGTGATCACGGATCAAGGGACCCCATACACCTTAAAATTGATGAAGCAGATTTGTGTACAACTAGTGATGAAACAAATTCGTACAGCAGCATATCATTCCCAAACCAACGGCTTGGTGGAGTGATACATTGCTACTTTAAAAACCATTCAGAAAAAAATGATGAATCTCGAAGCGCGAAACTGGGAGCTAATGTTACACTTGACTTTGTTCTCCATATGATGTCAGGAGCAAAGTAGTACTTGCTTTTCTACGTTTGAGCTCGTATTTATTTGGTCAAAAAACTCACATATTGTTACATATGGCCAAAGAGTCATGGGAACAGGAGAAATACAGCTCCAAACCCCTATTAGAATATGTAACAGTATTAAAACCCCATCAAAGCCAGATAAGAGAAATAACCAGAAGGAATCTTGAACACGCCCAACAGGTCCAATATGATAAGCGAGCAAAACTCATAGAGTTCATCACCAGAGAGCAAGTACTGTTAATCCTACCCTCTTTGAAAAATAAAATGTGTCGGTGGTAAGGCCCATACACCATCCTGGAAAAGGTCTCTACTGTTAAGTACTAAGTAGAGATCAACAAAGATAGTAAGGAAACACAGGTCTATCATGTGAATTTCTTAAAAAATGGGAAGGCCTCGCCCTGTATGTTTTGGGACGTCCCAAGAACAAATCATCTAGCCTTTAAACTGCACTGACACTGAATTAAACCCCCTCCAGGAGCAAGAATTGGTAGAAAAACTAGCACCATATCGAGAAGTATTCCCCCTACCCCTGCAAGCACATAAATAATATCACACGCTATCAATAGCAACCCAGGCGTCAAGGTATGATTGACACCCTTTAAGGTGCCAGAGGCACTCAAACCATGCTACAGTTGGGTGTTATCATGCCATCTACAAGTGAATGGAATTCCCCTATTGTCTTCCGAAACCCGATGGATCAATTTTTATGTGTATTGACTCTCGAGTAGTGAATAAGATTTCTAAGTTCAGCATTTATTTAATCTCAAGAGTTGATATAATGATAAATTGTGTGTGTGGGGGGGAGGGGTGCATCGGTTCACTGTCCTTCCCTATGGGCTACCCATGGCACCTGCCACCGTCTAGCGCAAGATGAATATGGTATTAACATTACATAACCCCTATGTCATGACCTATATTGACAACATCGTAATATACAGCCCCTCCTGTGAAACCCACATACAACATTTAGGGTGCGTCCTGGGATCATTAGGGTCTGTGGGTCCTAAGGTTAATCCAGCAAGCTGCTTAGCCGCCAGAAAGATAACATACCAAAGGAACATGTTAGGGGAAGGCCTCATACAACCTCAACAAGAAAAGATTGCAGCCAATCTCAAAATAACCATATTTATTTCTTTGAGGGCTCTGGCGTTGCTCCCACAACTCAGGACGCTGTAAAAAAGTAACAGATAGAAAGAAGTTAATTCTGCAACTGTCTAGACAGGAAATAACGGCACCCTTGCCACCACCCAGGATTGTAATCCCTTTTACAAGTTTTGACTGCCTTGTATTTTCATTATCATATAAATATTCAATAAAAATGCAAAAATCACTGTAATACCAAGCCTTCGAAGCCATGTTACCGCCCTTCTCTCCCACACACACACACCCATACACACACACACACACACACACATATACAGATTGCATAAAATGTCATAATAAACAAATTATAATATTACATATGTTTAACCCCTTGCATGCTGCCCCGATTCTGCGCCTGTGGGGCACATTCCGATCGCGGGTGCGGTCATGACGGCCCCCAGCCGTCATCAGCATACGAGCACTGTAGTGCATGACGGCTGGGGGCCGTCATCAGCATGCAAGGGGTTAAACAATAATAACAATATAGTAAACTCTGTAAAAAACTAGACATACTATTTCCACTGCAGTCTGTGCAACAGTAAGGAAAGCGTTGGACTCCGGAGGGAGAACATGTACTATTCCCACTCCACTGGTTGCAATATTAGGGAAAGTATTGGACACCAGAGGAGTATAATTTACTATTCCCACTACAGTCTGTGCAATAGTAGGGAAAGGGTTACACTTCGCAAGGGTAGAATTTACTACTCCCACATCAGTCTGTGCAATTGTCAGGAAAGCGTTGGACTGTGGTGGGGTGAAATCTACTATTCCCATTCCAGTCAGTGCATCAGTAGGGAAAGCGTTGGACTCTGGAGAGGTAAAATTTACTATCCCCACTCAGTAGGAAAAGTGTTGGACAGCGGAGGGGTAAAATGTATAACCCACTTCAGTCTGTGCAACAGTAAAAGAAAGTAATTTACTTCAAACACATAACATATTTTATTAACTCTATTATTTAACCAAAAATATAAAACTATTATTATAAAAATTGTATATGTAAATTTAAACAATTACATATTTTAAATAATTTTAAAAAATTGTAATAATTTCAAAGTTAAAAATGTGTTATTAATTGACCATTTAATTAAAAGCACACAGTATACTCCCACAAACATAGCAGCACTCAATAAAAATATAATTCAAACAAAAAAGGTAATATAATTAAAATATTAAGTAATATATATAAAATAATGTTTATTAAATTATTAATGATTTGTTCAATTATTATATTTGAATAACTTCCCACCCTAATCCCCTACAAACAGAACACAAAATATAATTGTTAAAAATGTCCATAAGTATTAATTAAATACATATTTAATTTCAAATTAATAATTAATTAATAATTGATTATTACTTTATTAACTTCCCACCCTACACCCCTACAAACCCAACAACCCACACCTAAAAATTAACATAAAATAACAATTGCACAATTTACCTAATTAATTATAAATTAAATAATTTAAATTAAATTAATAATTCTGTAATTAATACATAAACATAATTAATTAAACAAATACCCAAAATATCACAAAAATTATATAATTACACAATTTACATAATTGTCAACTAACTAATAATTAATAATTAATAAATTATTACTTAATTAAATTCCCACTCTATACCCCTACAAACAAAACAACTGCACCTAAAACATCATTTAAGAATTATAATAATTACATATTTTACATAATGTATTATTCAGTCAAAATGAATCATTAATTATACTTAATTATCTTTCCACCCTGGACCACTGCAAACCTCACAACATGTTACGACACTATTAATTACTATAAACAATCAGATTACAAACGTATAAATAACTTCACATTTTAAAACTATATTTCGAAATATTAACAACTAAACAAACAATATATAGCATATGCAATTAAAATATGAACTAAAACACGTTATAGTAATTTTTAAAACTATCTTTTTTACAACAATATTATTGCAAAAGATATTTAAAACACTGATATTCTTGCAAACGATATTACTTACCACAAATTCGATATTTATGTCCATGATATATCTATATCATAATATAAATATGTCACAATATTAAAAATTCGATATTTCTGTTCTTCAATATTTATGATCTAATATTACGTCCAAATGCCATGTTTAATGTCAGTCTGGCTACTGTATTTTGAACAATTTAGATCTTTTTAATGGATTTGATTGGAAGTCCAAAATACACTAAATTACAGCCGTCCAATCTAGAGAAATAAATGTATTGACAATGCTGAACTGCAAACATAAATGCTTCCCAAAAGCCTCAGTTGGAAAATCGTGTTTTAGTTACTGAGTCTATCTGTTCACTAAGGGGCCGATTCCGATGTCGGATGGACTGAGTCCGTCCGACATCGGCCAGGAGCTGTAACCGACTGACCTACTGTCATCGGTAACAGCCCTGCTAGTACGATGCGACCGAACAGGGTTCGGTCACATTCGTATATTTTGCAATACAAGCATGCATTTGAGCGGAATGCATGCTTGCATTGCTGAAAGCAGGGGTGCAGTTCATCCCTGCACCCTGTGGCCGGCACCCCAAGGTGCCTGCCACCGGGTGCAGGGATCAACGGAGGGGCACCATAGGTGCCCCTATGCTGCCATCCGGCAGCCTCACACCCATGGGGGCCCTGCTGGGGCCCCAGAGACAGCTTCTGACTGCCTTTTCGTGCCCGACACACCAGCACGAAAAGCCAGTGAAAATCTGGCATCGTACTCCCTCGTTCGCAAAGAGGCTACCGGGGGAGTACTGAGGGATTTCTGGACTGCGTACAGGCTTTCCGAGTTGTTGTCCGCAATCTGGAAATCCAAGTCGGATTCCTTTCCAACCGAGCCCATCGGAATGGCTCGGTCGAAAACGAATCCGGCCAGCACTGACCGATTCGGTCGGAAGGGCTCCGAACATGAGGGCTCATTAGGATGACGGGCGGACTTTGTCCGCCCGCCATCCTGTCGGAATTCGGGACCACCGGCCATAAGGGCGGGGGTCCCGTGGGGGGTATTAGGATGTGCCTGCCACAGTGGCGGGCACATCCTGCATTTTTAGCATTGTGGCGGGAGGTGCTCTCTGCACAGCACGCCACAATTCTAAAAATACATTGATGCATTTGCATAAACAAAGCAGCAGGCACCGCGCAGTGCCTGCCGCTTTGTTTATGCAAATGAAGGGGGGTACCACAGGTACCCCCGTGCGCACCCCCCACCTATACTTCACTCTGGGGGCCAGAAAGCCTTGTTCCAAACAGTGAAATGGCAAGAGGAGCATTAAGTAGTGATTCTGTTGTAATTAGTTAGGTGTGTTGCTTGGGCTTCTAGGGCGAAACTGATGTTATAGACACAAGCAGTGCCTTTTTGTAGCTGTCATCATTTCTGGTAGTGGCGCCAAAGTATTTCCAGCCATGGAGTCCCTGTTGGGAGCACTGGCACCTGCTCAGCAAATCTGAATATACTGCCAGATCCAGTATAATGCCAGGAAAGGAGCATTTTTCTAAACGGGTAATCTGTGGAAAAACAACATTTTTGTCATAAAAGGCCACACCACTGTAAGTAATATATTCTTTTTCAGGAACCCATGCACTAGCAAACATAATATCCCCGGGACACAGGGGAAGAGGGTGCATTTGTGACTCTATATTTTGAGTTAAAGGTAGTGCTTAATTTGTGCCGATGATTGCCAGAGCACAGCACCAGCACTTGTTTTTAACACTGGCACATTTTTATGACAGTGGTGCGGTCTATCTTTAAACAGAGATCCTTAGCAGAGTACCTAATAATTGAATGTATATAAAACAAGCATTTACAATGCAACGGTCTCGCCTTTGCAAAAGTTAGAGCTGTTGGCATTGTAAATGACAACATTTTTATTTATGTGTTGGTTTTGAAAACAGATAAATAAATGGCATCGTTATTTACAATGCCAATAGCTTAATCTTACAAATGTGAGAATGTATTGTGCACTGAGAGGAACAGTAAGGAGGCATTTGCGCTGAGAGGGGCAGTGAGGAAGTATTGTGCGTTGAGGGGGGCAGTGAGGAGGTATTGTGCGTTGAGGGTTCAGTGAGGAGGTATTGTGCACTGAGGGGGGCACTGAGGGAGGCACTGAGGGGGGGCACTGAGGGGGGCAGTGAGGGGGGGGGCAGTGAGGGGGTGTGGTGCCAGCACCTTTAAATCACAAAATTCTAAAGAAAGTTATTATTACTTGTGTTACCCAAAAGGTGCATCGCTGCTTGACCTGCGAACAGTAACCAGCACTGGAGTCCTCTTTCACCTTCCACTACTGCTGCGGATTCACATTACGTTCCTGCTTACCTACTTTGTTGTCTCACCAGCTTAAGAAATGGGAACGCGTCTCTCTGCAGGCCATGATCAGCGGTCCTCAGCTAGCCTCGCACAGGCTCCCCCTTGGTGAAGTCTTACTGGGGGAGCGGGGATATGTTGGTGCCGTGGGACTGGCAAGGTTGTAGCGTGACTGGGGTGGGAGGGAGAAGGGGCGTGAAGCGGGAGCGGTGGGGGGGCACTGGCTTGGGCGCCTAGGGAAGAGGCAGCGTTTGGTTTGGTGACGGGGTTAGAGGAGCTGCAAGACACCCTGGAAGGAAGGGGGCAGGGTGGGGGCACCAGCAGGAGGGGCGGAGTGTCATCGCCCGGCTGGAAGGCACCGGACCCCTGGTAGCAGAGAGCCCCTTGCAACATCTGCGCCGTTTGCATTGGAAGTGGCCGGTGCGCAGTGATTAAGCCATGAGGTTCCGGAGTCACTCCAGGTATTTTCCGCACCAGGTAAAAACCATTATCCTAGGATAACGATATTTACCGGTTGTGGCAAACACATTTTTTTCTGCAGTTTTCTATATGGAAATGCAACATAATTTGAAGAACCGGTATTTAACGCATCAAATTCTACATGTTTAGATTTTCTACTAGGACTTTCTCTTGATATGTTTCAGCAGGTTTGAACTTCTGTATCTATTACGTGAGAACTGTAAGGGTGTAATACCTATCACATAAGTGTAATGTGTGCTGAAACACTGGCAGAGTTCGTTTTTTTTAGAGCTTTGTACTTTAATTCATTATGCGTTCATCTTCAAAGACTTTCCTGTCCCTCTCAAGCCTCATCCATACAGCATCCATCTGTCTCTAACGCTTACGTCCTGTGATTTCATATTTTGAGTATTTTCTTATAAAGTTAGGTGAAACCACCCTCATAAAACAAAACTGGCACTCTTTTTTTCAGGGAACTTCAGAGGCACATATTTGTTAGACGAGATGGATTTCTTTGTAGGAGAAGGCAATCATGCAAAATCAGTTTCACTTGGGACTACTTCCAGAAGTAAAATCTATAAACATCCGGTTTACTCCTAGCTTTCCTATATCATGCTAAATTGGGAGTATAGTTTCATGAACTTTACCTTTATGCAACAAAAGAGAATTGAGGCAATAGTGGCTCGAATTGTGCTTACTTGAAATTGTCTAACGTGTTGGGATAGAATTATGAATATCCACTAATTACCAATTACAGGCCTTAATTCACAACCCTTTCTTTAAGTGCGGATCCTCCTGGAAACTTGCAAGTAAGTCACATTAACTTTAAAAGTTAGATAACTCCCCAAAGAAAGAATACATTTGAGAATCAGGTTTTAGGTAATGATGGACCATTTTCCAAAGGTTTTTTTTACGAGAGAGTACAATCTGCACTTGGACGTTCCTGAGTAAGACACACCTTTGTGAGGAGCAAGCAACACCTACTCACCTCGTTACTTATTTTTAAATTATTATACCTCAGCCACATACCTACCCTGGTGTAAGATGAAGGCATCACGCTGTAAAATAACCTAGGACAACTTGTAGGCCTTCAGACAAATGAAACACGGAATAGCTGAGTGGAAGTTTGCATCACGAATAAGGACAGCTATGCTTGGATGTGTTCAGAGAAAATCTATTCTGCTTAGGGCATCAGAGAGCAGGAACCATTTCAGGAATGCTTAGGGACTGGCAGTGAACAACAGTTGGTACAGCAGGACAATAAGGGTAAAACTAAGGGGGGAAGAGCTGGGTTTGCACAGGGTTGTAAGGGGGTACAACCAAATGTGGCAGAGAGGAGGAGTGTGCATGGTGGTAAAGAGAGTACAACTAACCGTGGCAAAGCTGGGTGTCCGCAGGCGGTAAGGGTGTCACTGAAGGGCGGTTAGGTATGCAATGCGCTAGGGGCTTGGTTGCCGAGAAGCCCTTACCTGCTTTCTGCAGCTCTGTCCGCAGCCCCTCCGGTCTGCCCCAGTCGGGCTGCCTGTTCCGTCCCACAGAAGATCACCAGGAGCTCTCTTGCATGCTTCCTATGGCTTCGGCAGTGCTGTAACTGCAGAGGGATCTTCCCGGACCTGAGAGTCTCGGTCTTTGGCACTCCAGCGACTCATGCCTTGACCCTGGAGCGGTGAATATGTCCTGCACCGGGTTGGCCACCATCGTAAACTAGCCTACAGTCTGCAGGGTCGGCCGAAGAGCACCATTGCCCCACGACCACAACCACATCAAACCCGGCTTCGCCCGATGACATCACACGGGACCGAGTTCTTTTTTAGTAAACAACATTTTTAAGAAGACGCGTGGCATTGGTGAAGTTTGCGCATAGGAGCAAATATATGGATATTAAGGAAGCCATGTGGCATCATTGCAGCCGGTGCGGTGCTGTTGTAAATATGCAGCCACATGGTGGAAATGAAATATAAAAATTAAAGCAGACTGTGAAGCCGATCAGACGTGTGGCGCTGGGGAAGCGGGAGCGAGCACAGTGCTGTTTTTAAACAAGCCCGTCAGAGGTCCGTGAACTCTGCTGCTTCAGTCTTTTGGCTCTGCAATACCAGCGTGATCTGCGGCTCGCGCACCCACTCACGAAGGTGTGGTAGAGTGTGTAAAGAGATGCGCGCGTTCACAGCCCATGTCTCCAAATGTGCGCGAGCAGCCATTGTCTCCTTGTGTACCTCTCTTGTCCCATTTCCAAGCGCTTGGGAGCGCTCCATGTGCCTTGGCCGGTGCCCACCCGGCATTTGTCACCCTGTGTGGTGGCCGAGCGGCGCGGGTACCACCCCGCTCATTGCCGTCTTCAGTTGCCGCTGTTTGCCCCGTTACGAATTCACTCGAGAGAGCCTACCCCTCGGTGAGTTCAACCCATGCCTACAATGCCCAGCCGGCCGGCCGGCCAATTGCATCGCGGCTCGGCCGGAAGTCCCGCCTCCTCGAGCACCCGAGAAAGGAGAGGAAAAGTCCTCCCGCGGCCCGGGGCTCCCGTGAGCTGTGGAGAGCCCCGGAGCCGCCTGCGCAGAGAAGTAGCCTTTTGTCCCGCGGCCCCGGAGAAGAGCTGCAGAGCCCAGGAGTCACACCGGGAGCAAAGAGAAGTGCTGCGGAAAGAGCCCCAGGGAGCGGGAGCTCTCATGTAGCCCCCACCAGCAGAGCCCGGTGAGTGTTGTCAGGTGGGGGGGGGGGGAGCTCCGGACCTTGCCACAGTGCCACCGAGCGGCCCCACCTGGTCAGCAGGGCCGCTCCAACAAGACCCCCAAGAAAACGCTGTATTGCCCTTGCAGGCCGGTCCTGGCCTGCAAGGCATTATGGGCTGCGCCGCATATTAAATGAGCGGCCCTCCCGCTGCTCCGGGGAGAGCCGCGCTGGTGCTTCGCCGCTTCCTGGGCCTTAGGTGGGGGGTCCGGGTGGGGTGATTGACTGAATATAGAGACACGCCCTTTGAAGACGAAAAAAAACCCGAAACTGACGATGTAGCGCGTGCACCGCCAAGCAGCCAAGGCGCCAAAGCGCGTCTATGAGGTCAAATCTCCGGCAGGAGAAGCGCGTGACAGTCTGCTGTCCACATTCCCCCAAAAGTGATAACATAAGTGGTCTCGCCCTAGACAGCAAAAGCTTCGCTTTTGCTTTCATCTAGGCGAGACCTAAAAAACGAATAATACCAGCCCACCTGTGCAATTCCAGCTTTGGATGACCCCACAGGGGCGGCTCCTCCATTCGAGTGAAGGAGCGTTGCCCCATTTCAGTGAATTTATAAAAATGGAAACTCACTTTTTTTTATCGACCCGTTCTGACCACACCATCAGGTTGGGGTGGGTCCTGCTCGGTGAGCAGGGTGGAGTGGTGGACACAGGGCTGTGTTTTGCACTTGTTTAAGGGGTTTGGGGCCAGCCGAGCACCACGAGGTCTGCCCCCCCCGGGCAGATTGAGAGGGGGTGGGGCCAGCAGGGCGCGGCCATTTTGAGGACGGGCTGCTCTGGGACTAGCCCAAAAGTAGCCCATTTTTGTAATAGTAGCCCAAGCTACATATAGGAGTCTCTCGCGCTTCCCCAGCTACCATTTTAGGTTTGATGACCTGGTGGCTGGGAGCGCTGTAGTTTGAGGATTTTTGTCCCTGCCCTCCCTCCCTGGTCTTGGGAGATTTTGTGAGAGGCATTTAGGGCAGGGTTTTTTCTGTTGGGGTTTTATTGGATAAGGTTCATAGGGGTTTGAGATATTGTACAATTGTCGCTTGGAACTGGTGCTTTCGGGGTTATTTGAAAGTTGGCCAAGTTTGGCTGGAGTTTTGTAGTTTCTTGTTAAGTTTGGGGAGTTTGTGAACAGGAGCAGGGAAAGGTTAAATAGGCAGGAAGTTTACATTAAAGGTTCGTTATTTACAGTTGCATAAAAGCAGGTAGGATTTTAGGTCATGGGAGGTTAGGATTTATAAATGCTATATTGTAAGATTATTGTTATTGAAAGTTAATGTTTGGTATTGTTGCAGGGTGGGGGTTTATGATGTGGGTATTGTGGGGGTGGGGGAGACAAAGGGGGTCAGGTATTTGATGTATAAAGAGGTTTTAGTTTTGTAAGGCAAAGTGCCAGTGTTAATAAAATTGTGATATGCACCTGTTTCAAAAAAGCGGCCTTTTACACACACAAAATTTGGCTTGCCCCCCCCTTTCCCTCCCAAAGTGCGCATGTGTCCTTGGCCAGCCGTCTTAATACGGCCTGCCACACATGCACACTTCAAACCTCTCAACTCAGCTGTCTTAAGGCAGCTAGGTTGCGGGCAAGTGCAGGCATCCAGTACCTTTGGGAGTGGCAACAGAGGCCGCTTCCATCAATCAGGGCACTGCTCGCATGCCGGTTAAAAGCACGTGAGCAGTCCTGGATTGGTCGAGGGAGTTTGATGGGACTGCACGACAGTCCGACAGCAGACGAAGTCGGAGTGAGGAGGGCGTCGCCACTGTTGTCAGGAACGGATCAGTAGGTGCATTTCATTTTTTGTTTTCTATTATTTGCCCGCCCCCCACCCTCAGTAGATGACAGACGCCACTGTTACCCAGAATATTCCAACTTGTCACATTTGTTGGAGTTTTAGGAGTCGCAGGTAGTGCTGGTACTGGCATTTGCCAGTGCTGACAGGGACAGGGGATGGTGCAAGCTGCGGTGGCCTTTTGGGGTGGATTTTGAGCCCTGACACTTATTTTTTACAAATTAGGTTTCCTACCCTGGGCTGAAGTCAGAAAGGTATTTTTGGCCATTATCAGGGGTCTCTGGATGAAAATACCTCATGTACAAGTGCCATGAATTTACAAAAGGATTCTTGGCTCTTGTAAACGGATTTACTACTTCAGATTCTGCCACCACGAGTGCAGACACAACCACAATAGTAAATCTACACAAGACGTGGGATGTGGGCGTTACAAGGTGTAGTTTGTAGTTTGCCTTTTAATTTGTGAGCGCCTGGGCACTCTCAAACTAAAATCTAACCCTTCCAACTCTGGCAATGGGAGGGGCGTTTCTCCAGTTTTGGCTGGAACAACTCTCCTTCCAGGATGGGAAAGGAAATAGATTATCCCCAGATTTGAAGGGATTTCTAAACTGAGAAAAGTACGCCTGGAAACCTGAACCGTATGTCAGTTTTTAGGCACTGTTACGCCTTGCTTTGTGGCTTGCAAAAAAGTGTAAAAGTAAGTTCTTGTGGCGTCTCAGCTCTCTACTAGACCTTACATCCTTTTTGATGAATCAATCCCCATATGTTAATGTGTCAGTGTTTAGATGATTTAGTGCAGACTGTTGCCTAACGTTCTCGAAAAGACATTTAAGAAAGCAAGGGCACCAAGCTACATGACCATCTGAAATTCAGTAAAAACTGAAGAATTGGTTCTTTCCGAACTGAAGATTCAAAACCAATACTTTCTGGACCCTAAAGAGCAACCTAGTGCCTGTCTTAACTGCTGTATCCCGCTCAGGAAGTCGGATGCTATTTGACATTTATATTTATAAAGCGCGAAATATGCACGAAGGCGTCTTGACGCTAGTGACTTAAACCAGGGTAAATCAACTGCTTTTAATGAATTACAACTACAGGGAGTGTGGAAAAAGCCATGTCTTGAGCTGTTTCCGAAATACCATGTGGTTCTGCTGGCTTCTTAGGAGCCCAGGGAGCAGCTTATAAAGCTTGCAGGCTGAATGTACAAAGCCTCTACCACCCCACGAATCCGTAAAACATTTTTGCAACCTGACATTTTTAGCAGTCTCTGAACGTGGACCTCTACCTGGGACGAACCATAAAAAAATCCAGGTATTCGTCCCGATGCCGTAGAGTGCTCTATGCGCGATGCACAGTACCTTAAACGCCACTCTCTTTTTTTTATCGGAAGCCAGTGCAGCTACTCCAGGGCCTTTGAGACTTGGTTGAATGTTTTCATGTTTTTGAGCACCCTAGCAGCTGCGTACTAAACTCTCTGCAATTTTTTGAGCAAGCACTGCTGCAGGGTATTGCAGTAATCTAGTTTCGAAAAGACAAGAGAGATCACCACAGTCTTTTGTAAATCTTTTGGGATAAATGGCAAGATTTTCCTGAGGATTTTTAACTGGCGAAAACAGGTAGATGTAAGTTTGTTTGATTCTTCCTCGAAAGAAAGTTTGAAATCAAAAATTATTCTGAGATTTCTCACTTTAGGAATTGGCCTCTGGAGATGTCCTAACATCTGTGTCCACCAAGTGTTACTCCAAAAGGAGGAATCCCTCCAAAGAGAAGTACTTCAGTTCTGTCCAAATTTAGCTTGAATCAGTGGTTATCCATCCAGATAACCACTCCTCACATACAACTATTGAACCACTGAGCCTCCTCCTCCCCATTACTTGTGATGGACACTGTTATGTCCAGGCTTATACTATGAGGGCCCTGGACCACTGGTACGCTCGGATACACAGAGCGCTGCTCGGTGATATAGCACGTGGCGCAGGCCGCAGTAATGGAGACAGCACACAGCTTGTGGTTATCATCTGCTTGTGTGTGCCCTCTCTGACGTAGAACACATGCGCACAGCTATTTATTACAAACGTTCCGCACTGAACAAACTACAAACAGCACGTACGCGGGGAGTGCTCGCTGCACACCCCTTGTATCAGTAATAATGGTGGTCTGTTTCATCAGATATTCCTCCCAAAAATCAAAAGAACATCAGACAGTAAACACCACCCAATGACATGTGCCCAGGAACCGTGAAACTACTTCTGATCAGTCTCAGTTCAGCAGTGAAAATCCCGAAGTCTGCTGGAGGGTGCTGGGGTGCTCCGCAGACTTTACTGCGTGCGACTGTCTCTGGGCTCCACAGGCGCCTCCAGTGAGACGGAAGGTTGCCTGATGCTGTGCTGAGCATCATTGGACTGGGATAATGCGCCATGGATCATTCTAAAAGGGAAGTCGGAATTTGCTCCTCGGATGCCTGTTTTGAACCAATACCAGATCTCCCACTCGAAAGCCGGAATTCTCAGCTTTCTGTCTTTTGCTCTCTCGACCAGAGGCACGCCGTTGCTGGCACTCAACTGCACCATCATCAACTTCTTCAGGGACCCACTGGGGATGATGTGGAACTGAAACATTCAGCACACGCCCCATGGACAGGTGCCCAGGAGCACGCCCGGTGGTCATGTGGGGAGTTTGTCTACAGTCACGTCTGAAGTAGTATATTGATTGCTCTATCAGTTCACCATTTGCTGCGGCAATACGAATTATTTTATTCAATGTTAGCATGAATCTCTCCGCTTCTGTATTTGCTTGAGGCCATTTGGGAGTAATCCTCCTGTGAACAATCTCTTGAGATGCCAGGTATGATGCAAACTCTTGTCTCTGGAAGGGTGGACCATTGTCGGTCCTAATCTCTTTGATGAGGCCATGAGTGGCCAGTACTTTCTCTAATTTGGGAATTACTTTTCCAGCAGTCATCGACGATAGAACCTCCACTTCTGGATATTTAGAGTAATTGTCTATGATTACCATGGAATGTCTCCCATCAGGTAGGCTTTCAAAGTCCATACTCGCCCGTATCAATGGGCCCTTTGGGCGCGGCTCTGTCATGGTGGGAGCTGGGGGTTTGGCTCGCTCGTCACTTGCCACCACTGACACGATCTGACCACGTCCTCCACCTTAGCATCCATGAAAGGAAACCAGACTTTTGTCCGCAACCTGCCTTTTGTCTTGACCATCCCCTGGTGTCTGGCATTGGCCAGTCCGACTACTCTGTCAACTAGGGACGATGGAATCACCAGCTAGTGACCTCGCAGAAGACACCTGTTTGGGTCGGTGCTTAGTTCTTGCTGCACGTGGTACATGCTTTCAATGACTCTCCTGGCTTCAGGGGGGAGGATTGTCTCTCGGTTTCAAAGTTGATGCCACTTATTGTCTCGGACTGCCTCTAACACCTTCTGCAGTCAGACATACTGATTGGTGGCATGGCACAGTTCATCTATGGATACAGGAAGTGGATGAGATCTCTCTAAAATGTACCTCACGTACTCTTCAGTCTCTTCTTCTTCATCCACTTCACTTCGCGTGGCAGCTCGGGGATGGCGAGACAGATAGTCCACCGGATTATTCGACCCTGGTTGATACTCAATTGTGCAGTTGTATTCCTGCAACTGCAGCATCTACTTCTCAATACGAGGTGGTGGTTTGGAGACTGTCCCATTGAATAGTCGGAGAAGAGGCTTGTAATCGGTGGTGACTAAGAAGGGTTCTCCGTAAACGTAAAGATGGAAATGTCGGCACCCCCAGTGTACTGCAATAGCTTGTTTCTCTATCCGTGAATATCTGTGTTCAGTCTCTGTGAATGACCTGATTGTAAAAGTGACTGGGGCCCACTCATCTTCGTCCGTTTTCCTTTGTAGGAGAACGGCTCTAAGACCTTTCGGCCCGGCATCCACTGTGACTTGAGTCTATAGCCAGGGGTCAAAGTATCTCAGGGTAGTATTGCGTGAAAGGGCATCCTTGGTGTATTGAAATGCACTCTGTTGTTCCGGGCCCAACACCCACGCAACGGATCACTTTGTCAGTTCTCTCAATGGGGTGGTCAACGAAGATAAGTCTTTGATGAATCTACCACAATAATTGATAATTCCTAAGAAGCTGCGCATCTCTGTCACATTCGCTGGGGCAGTGGCCTCCTTGATGTCTCTGCCTTCTCTGGATCGGAAGTGACTCCATCTGCCAAGAACATGTACCCAAAGAATTGCACCTTGCTTTTGAGGAATTCACACTTGTCTCTGTGTAGGGTGAGCACTGAGTCTTGAATTCGCTGGAGGACCTGTTTTAGTCTGTTATTATGCTCCAGGATTGACTTAGCATGTATGAGAATATCGTCACTCACATTCACAACCCCTGGGAGGTCTGCCAGAAGCTCTTTGATGGTGTTCTGGAACACCTCGGCAGCACTTGATATTCCAAAACTCAATCTTCTATGTCGCCTCAGTCCGACATGTGTTGAAAAGTTTGTTATGTATCATGATTGTTCATCAAGTACAAGTTGGTGGTACCCAGCTCGAAGGTCCAATTTGGAGATCCAACAAGCTTCACTCAGCTCCCCTATGAGATCATCAATTATCGGGGTTAAGTGCCTCTCCTGTTTGATTGCCTGGTGGGGAATTCTCATGTCAGCGCAGATACGGACCTCGCCAGGTTGTTTAGGCTTCCTTGCAACAACTATGGGTGACACCCGGGGGGTCCGACCTTTTGCTTTTTCTATAATTCCTGCTTCTTCCAGTTTCCCCAACTCCTTTTCAACTAGGGGCCTCAGATTAAATGCAACTCATCTGTGTTGGAGGGCCACTGGTTGAATTGAGGGGTCAATATGGAGATGTATCTGCTTGGCTTTTAGGCACCCAATCCCCTTGAATACTTTCGGGAAGTCATATCTGACTCACTCCTTCCTGATGGATTCCCAATGCAAAAGAGACATTTCCTAGGGCCTCCACCGACTTGCATCCCAGTAGTGTGACATGTCCCTCCTCCGTGACATAGATCACTGCTTCTAATTTGCTCTGGCCATAGACTAGGGTAGTTTTGAACTTCCCTTTTATTGCGAGTGGTTTGGATTGTCCATAAGCAAACACCGTTATCTTGGCGGGAGTAAGTGTTGGTGAGTGTTTCATTTCCCGATGAGCTTCTCGAGACATAATGCTGATGGTGGCCCCGGTGTCCACTATTGCTGTTGTCACATGCTCTCTGACTAGAATCTGGCACTGTGGCAGTCGGCTCATGGAGTTAGATGCTGACCCCACCGTGAATACCGAGTGCACCGTGTGCTCTTCTTGAGCGTCCTCATTCATATCACTGTCTGGTTATGTGGTTCGGGAATCATGTTCACTTGTGGCCCCATAGCTTGTCCCTTGTTTGACCTACAGACTTTCATGAAATTATTCATTTTACCGCAGGCTGTGCATTTCTTCCCTTTTTGCAAGACACTCAGATGGCCTATGAGAAGGGCCTCCACAGTACCCGCAGATGCGTGGTTTCGTGCCTTTGTACTTTGAGGGTGTTATTCCCACATTCGGAGAGACAGTGTTTACTGGCTCCGTTTTAATGGGGACCTGTAGAGCAGCTTTCATGTGTGCCGCTCGGGCTTTCGACAGTTTCTTTGTTCTCCGCAGCGTAAGTATTTCAGCTAACGGTTTTCCAGATTCTTCTAAACAGCGTCCCTCAGCTTTGCAGACGCGCACCCCTGAATAATATGGCCCCTAATTTCTTCCACTTCATCTCGAAACTCACATGTGGTGGCTAACTCCTTGAGTCTTGCATGAAACCGATCTAGCAATTCTTCGGGTTGCCGTCTGGCCTGCCTGAATATGAACCGTTCATAATCACAGTTTGCCATGGGTTTGAAGTGAGCATTTAGTGCAGTAATGAGTGCAAGGTGAGTATTTGGTTTGGCTTCTGTGGCCGACTTGGCTATCCTGTAAATGTCCCTTCCACCCAGGTGTTGGATCATTGCCCTTTTTTGGTCGTCATCCACTTGAGTGTCCTCAAAGAACAGTTGCACTCGCTCTACCCACTCTCTCTATTTTGGGGATTGAGCTGAGGGTGCCCCCTCCACAACAAAAGGCTTCTTGGCCGGGAACTGAGCCATGATATCCAACCCCCGGAGTCACTCAACAGTCTCGAGGCGCGTTAGGTATTGCCGGGAGCCAGTTACCTGTTTATCGCACAACTTTTATGATGGTGCACACTTCGGTGCTACTCACAGGAGTGTCCTTGCTAGAAGCCCCGGGCCACCAGTCGCCCACGATGGAGCTCACTCGTCAGCGCCAGGTGCCTGCTTTCATGTACTGCCCCCATCAGATGTGCAGCTAGCGAGCCTCCTGACACGAGGCGGAGAACATCCAGTTAACAGGCAGCTTGGGCGACACCCAGTGCACTGGAACATCAACGTCGCAGTGCAAGCACTGCCAAAGCGGTCGAAAACGCGTGTGCAGCTGCTGCACGGGATTCGTGGTCATCCCACTTTCGTCGCCAATGTTATGTCCAGCCTTATACTGTGAGTGCCCTGGACCCCTGGTACGCTCTATACACGGAGCGCTGCTCGAGGATATACCACGTGGAGCAGGCCGCAGTAATGGAGACAGAACACAGCTTGTGGCTATCATCTGCTTGTTTGTGCCCGCTCTGACGTAGAGCGCATGCGCACAGCTATTTATTACCAACTACAAACAGCACGTACGTGTGGAGTGCTCGCCGCACGCCCCTGCGGATCAGTAATAACAGTGGACTGTTCCATCAGATATCGCGAGGCAACATAACAGACACCGTGATTTATGTGTTATCGGCACAGGAGGTACTTGAAAAGCTGAGGGATGTAATGAGTTTGGCAAATGGTCACATAGATATTAAATACAGTGGGACTAAGTTACAATGGTTGTGGTACGCCGCATGGAAGAAAGAAAGGAGTGGAAACAAAATCACCAAACATGACAGTTTGCCCTCTGTCTAAAAGGAAAGAGTGCAATGGGCTGACTTAGCAATTCCTATCTCTGTTGGCCTTTGAAACAATACCGAGTGGCTCACGTGTCAAAGGCCGCAGAGAGGTCTAATTGGACCACCGCTGCATTGCCTCCATTATCATGATGTCCCTGATTTCTTCTGCATCCACTATAAGTGCAGATTCAGTGCTCTGCGCCTTTCTGAAGCCAAATTGAGTTCCATTCAAAATCCCATTTTGGTTGAGATATTCGGTTAGAGTGATATTGATGGTAAACACTAAAAGCCCATTGGACCTACAGGACAACTCATAGAAGCTGACTAATGTAAAGGGAGGGCACTGTGCCCTTAATTATTCTTTCCTCATCACACACTTCAGTGTGACGACCCAAGACAGGAAAATAGCCTGGGCTACAGGCGCTTTCTATTTCACTGGGCATTCCCCTGGTGGGCTAAAGTCCTTGGAGGCTGTCACTTTCCCCAACTCTCCGGGGTTAATTACAGCATTCGGGGAAGCTTCAAGAGAGAAAGAAAGAGAGGTAGGGAGTGAGTGAGAAGATAGAGAGAGCAATGAGACAGAGAGAGGGACAGAGTGATGTGTGTGAGAGAGAGAGAGACCGACAGAGAGAGGGACAGAGTGATGTGTGAGAGAGAGAGAGAGAGAGAGAGAGTGCACCAGCACTATCAGTATTACAGAAATGGATGCACAAGTGTCTGCAACCCCTTCTGTAATACCATTGTGCCCAGGGGGCACCAAAGTGGGCACATACATCCTTTGCGGCCCCAGGGCACAATGTAAAATGAGGCCTCAGGCCTCTAAAAAGACACCAAGCAAAGTTAGAAAAATGTATTTTTAGCCACGAGAGCCTTTAAAACAGCATTTGTTTTAATGATCCAATTTGTTCTCAATTTTATAGCCTTATAGCCCGCCGTAGAGGGCTATACCGACTATTAAAGGCCCTCTCTAGCGTTAAAGGCCCGAGCGACTTTAATAGCCAGTATAGCCCAGCTACGAAGGGCTATAAGGCTATTAGAACATTCTGCCACTAGAGGTCAGAATGTTCTAACCCAAAAAAAACAAAGCCTTATGGGAGCCTGAGGGGATTGGAATCCCCTCAGGCTCCATGAATCCTTTGTTCACAGCCTGAACAAAGAAACATTGGAATGTTGGAGCTCCAGGCTTATACCAGCCATTATAAGCCCGGAGCACTCCATTGTTTTCAATGGAGCTCCCAACATTCCAATGTTCTAATATAGTTTACCCCCGTATTCATTTTCATGTTTTTTTTTTTACAAAACCAATGGATTTTATTTGTGCCATCCTCAACTTGCAATTTTACAAATGTTCACGCCCCCATTTCACTACCACGTTATGGTGAACCACTTGTGTAAAATTCTCAAGGCGCAGGAGTAAGGCTGGATTTCTTGCATTGAAGTTCCTGTGGCTTTGCGTATCATCTCATATTTGCTAACAAAAAGGCTCTGACTACTCGCCTGGGAAGGCTCAGACAGCTTAATCACTTGTAATAATTGTTCTAGGCAGTATTAAAGATTAATTGTGTCCAAACGAGATGCGTTTTTAATCACTCCCGCAGATTTGTTTTAGAAGATAAGATACTATTCCCTTTATTGTTTATGTGGCAAATTAAATTACGCAGCCAAATGATTCATTTATCGCTGCAGTCGCATGCTGCGCGCCCGACACAGCTGTCACGTGATTGGAACTAATAACACAGGAGAAGCGATGCAAAACGAATTTACGTGCAGACAGACATATTTATTCTGAGGCCTAAATCATTCAGGTGACTACAAGTGAAATCCCTCTGCCAGTATTGATCAATGTAAATGTCTAATAACGCTCTTCAAAATAGGCAGTTAACCCACACTTGGCACATAGGGGACTGTGGCACGCGATGACGTGAATTCACCGAAGCTTTCAATTGGTTAAGTGTGAGATCTGGCATTCGAATTCGTCCATCTGGGTGTCATGGTCCTTAATCAGTGTAAGCACTAGATGATACAAGGACAGTGACGCAGACGTTTCTTCATTGGTTGAAATGGCCACCTTGGGTTCTTATACTGATGTCGCCATAGAGAGACGCGCCGTTTTTTGATAGAGTGTTGCATGGATTCATACACATAATGCATAAGGTTTTCTGTTGAGTTCGCTGTAATGTGACAAATTAAAACACATTTTAACTTTCTGTGGGTTAATCAATGAGATTCATAATTTTGCAGTTCACACAGAATATACCATATGAAGACACTCTAATTGATTGTAAATTGCCATGCTTAGAAGCAGGGGTCGTCAGGTAAATCTCAGAGTTCTAAAATGTCTTACTTTGTTAGTTCACAAGCTTCCTGGAGTGCCAAATATGCACCTCGTGGATATTTTAAAACTTTTGAAGATCTTGGATTGCAGTAGACAATAGCTGGGCTTCGGCAGAGCAGCTTGAACCTGAGAGGTATCCAGGCTCTAAATTCTAGAGTAAACAAAATTTGGTGGTGGGTCCAGATATCACCCAGAAGAAATACTCGGTTAATGTGAACTTGATGAACCCTCCCATTGAATCTAAAGCAAAAAGCAGATAAGATAGAAGCTGGGCCCTGAGCCGCAGATGGGGTAAGACCAGCATGGGATGGGTGGAGAGTACCACTTACCACTGGAGCATACTAACACAGATGTCGGTGATGGAACCCGCATCTTGTTTGCCTCTGGTGCTTGGAGCGCACAACGACATGAAGACCTGCGCCAATTGCTATGCCATGAACCCCAAGGCCTTGAGGGAGTGGTCCCTCAAGCTTCTTGCCGCTCAACGTGCGATGCCATGACGGTCTCGATCCCAGTCAAGAGGAAGGTCCCGGGTTCGGTCACAGAGGCCAACATCCTTGTTGCACTCAAAGTATTCAGGCCATTCTGTGAAGTCCTCCAAGAAAAAAAAGAACAAGAAGTCAATGAGGTCTTTGACTTCGCCCCGTCCTTCTCGGTCTTCAGACCAAACGAGGGAGCATCATCATTCGAGGGGGCAGGCTTTGTGGTTGAGCCTGCTGCTGGACCAGCTCAATGCCTTCCAGAGTTTCCGGGGACCAAAGCCACCCGCGCTCAAATTTGAGAGTTTTATGAGGCCATGCACCTCATATTTGAGCGGCCCATCCATGCTGGCACACATTTGTGCCCCATGGGTTCAGGTGGAGCACCTACTGGTTCCACACCAGCGGGTCCACCTCCAGACCCAGTCGGGCCCCTTGAATCCACAGATGGATTTGGACTGGCAGCGGCCATACTACCTCGACCTTCCCTGGCATCGGTCCCCATGCCAACAGTCTCAGCACCACTATGGCAGCGCCGCCCCCAATCTGATCCCCGACTGGCACAGAGCCAGAGGGGTGTCTTCCGACATTGGCTCCAGTACCAATGGAAGTAATGTCTTCTAGGCTGGAGCCTGAGCCCCATGCCTATGGGCTAGGACTCTGGAAGGATTGAGGGGGGTTGCTGTACCCTGAAGAATACCTGCCTTTATATCCCAACATTGTCTAGTGTGAGGACTTTGTGGAGTCCTGAGGACTGGGCACTTCGCCAGATACTAGCATGACTTCTCCCCTTACCGTGGTTATGGAGGAGAGAGCATCTTTCGCTATGGTGGTTCGTACGGCGGCTGAGGTCCTAGACGTAGACCGCCCTCAGTAGCAGTCAAGATGAACGTCTTGACAGAGGTGCTTCAGCCGGGAATGACCCCCTCAGAACCATTTCCCCAATTTAATGAATCCCTTACAGACATCCTGCATGGGACTTGGTCCAAGCTCAGCACAGGGGCTCCTGTGAACAGGACGACTGCCTGCCACCACCGCTGACCCCATGGGACCCCACCTACCTCATGCAAAACCTTTCCCCGGAGAGCTTGGTGGTCTGAGTCTCTACTTCCTGCGTATATCCTGGCGCATTACTTACCGCCCCACCAGATAGGATATCCAAAAGGCTGGACACCTTAGGCAAGAATATGTTTCCTTCCACCATCCTGAAACTGCAATCCTTTAACCCCCTGGGTCTTGTGGGCCAGCACTCCCATGCTCTATGGGATTCAGTTGCCCAGATACTGCCCATGGTTCCAGAGGAAGCCCGGACCATACTTTCCCAAGCTGTTGCTGATGGAAGAGATGCAGCAAAGTTGAGGATCAGATTTGGACTGGATACCACTGACTCACTAGGCAGAATGGTTTCATCGTCTGTGGCCTTATGGTACCACGTCTGGTTGAGACCACCTGGCTCTACAGGAGATGTCCAAACACTGGTTATACACATGCCCTTTGATGGTTCCGTCTTTTCGGAGGCAAGGTAAACTTGGAGCAGGAGTGCTTCAAGGACAACAAACCATGACAAGGTCCTTCGGCCTTTCCATGACCCCTCAACAACCCAGTCTGCCTTCCGCTTCTTTTTTGGCCTTGGAAGGGGTTTCCAGTAGTGCCTTTGCATGCCCAGCGACCACAGCGCGCAAGCTTCCAAGTCTCTGCATGGCTGAGTACACAGTACCCACAGACCTCGTGGGTCGGGCAGCCAGAGGTTGGGTATAAACCGCACACCCCAGCAGGCACAGCCTCCAGACCCCTTTAGTTTGCCCTCTTACCATTATGGGCACCCAGTGCTAGGCAGGATATGCCATTGCCTGCCCTAATGGAGGTCTATAGCATCAGCCTGATGGGTTGTTCAAATTGTCTAGTGACTACCCCTCTGCCCATTCCACCTGCATGTGACAAGATGATGGAGGACAATCTTACCCTACTCCGCTAGGAAGTGATAACTTTCTTGGCCAAGGAAGCCATAGAGAGGATGCCAACACCAGAAGTAGGTCATGGTTGCTATTCCTGCTAGTTTCTGCTGCCCAAGAAGGAAGGAGGCATTTGTCCTATCCTAGACCTGCGCCCTTTCAATTTCATTTTCAAGAAGGAAAAGTTCAAAATGATCTGGCTCACTCAAGTACTGCCTGCCATGGATTAGGGTGGGCAGTGAACTCTGCTCCGTCAGTGGAGTTTGCATAGTTTTTTCCACTCCACACCCCTGGAGCACAGAGTTCCATAAAACTCCTCAAACCGCCATGTGGCAGAGTTTTTCTCACATGCGGCTCATCAATGTTAAGTTGTACAGTGTAAAAAATTGAGTGCTAGGATCTTTACGGCATATTTTCTCATTGCGGGCAGTCACCGTAAGTCGATACCATTTGAGCTGAGAAAGCTGCAGCTCAAGTAGAAAATCTACTCGAGCGGCAGAAAGAAACAGCACCCTCCCAAGTGGTACGTGGTGCCTTTCGCACTGATTTTGCCATGCTGAAAATCCTTCTGTGCTTAAAATGAGTGTGATGTACCAAACTTCTGCTGCTCACGGAACTCCACGGAATCCCACTGAGTTATTATGTAACTCCGCAAGTTCTGCCTATCCCTATCCTGGACCTGAGAGACCGTATGGTAGCATTGGATTTGCAGGACGCATATGTCCGCATTCCTATCCTGCCTGCCCATAGGCCTTACCTACGGTTCACAGTGGGTCACGCATACTGTCAGTACTCCCTTTTGACCTTACTAGCGCCCCTCAGGTAATCCCCAAGGTGATGACGGTGGTTGCAACTCATCTGCGGAGATCAGTGGTGCCAGTCTTCCCCTATCTCGATGACTAGCTGTTTAATGCGGGCGCGCCCCAGGCTGCCTTCTCCCACAAACAGACTACGGGGGAGCTGCTGCATTCGCTGGGGTTCACTATCAATGTGCCAAAGCTGCACCTGACTCCCTCTCAGATGCTTCTTTTCATCAGAGCTGTTCTGGAAAGGATGCAGTTGTGGGCCTTTCCTCCCGAACGGCGAGTCCAGGATATTCAGGGTATGGTACTGATCTTTCAGCCTCTATCCTGTATTTCAGGGCTGGGACTCATGGCCGCATATATCCTGCTTGTGACACGTGACCTCTATCATATGCGTGCTCTGAAGTGAGGCCTGATGTTCCAGTGGGTGCGGCATCAGGGAATCTCTTCAGCATGGTCCAGATCTCGGAGGGAACTGCGAAAGATCTGCAGTGGTGGTTAACAAACTGCAATTGGGTCAGTGGCAGACCCCTCTCCCTTCCCTAAGCAGATATGACAGTGATGACAGATGTGTCACTTTAGGCAGCCATCTGGGAGAGATGGCGATCATAGGCCTCTGTTCTCCGGCAGTATCCGGACACTACATCAACATTCTAGAGCTCCGGGCGCAACTGTGCTGTCAGACTCTGAACCACGAAGGCAGCTTTTCTGGTGGCAATAAAATCTGCCAGGAGAGTCAGTGAGCTTCAGGTATTGTCACTCAAGCTTCCTTACCTGAGCATCTATTCAGACAAGCTGGTTCTTCGCATTAGGGCTGTCTTTCTTCTGAAAGTTGTCACTCCCTGTAATGTAGGGTAGTCCATAACCATGCCTACTTTTATGCTCTGCCACATCCCTCCAAGGAAGAGGAACAACTTCCCCGCCCGGACCCTAAAAGAGCGCTGTCGTTCTAACTTGACCACTCAAAAGAGTTCCGGGTGAACGATGAACTCTTCAAACTCTTCGTGGGAAATGTCGGAGTAAAGAAGTGAAAGGCTGTGCAGAAATGGACCATCTGCTGATGAATCGTGCTCTACATTAAAATCTGCTACACATTGGCCAAAAAGCAACCTCCAGACGGTTTGTATGCTCATTCCAAAGGCTGCAACCACTGTGTTGCATGTGGAGTACGGGTCCTGGATATCTGCCAGGCAGCAATATGGTTCTCTCTGCACAAGTTCACAAAACACTATTGCCTTGACAGTCATGTCCGTCAGAATGGGCACTTTGCCCGTTCTGTCCTGTACAACTTTTTAGTGGGAAATTGTAAGGAATCTGTGGCTAGAAGTCTCTATCAGAAGAACAAGTTACTTACCTTTGGTAATGCCTTATCTGGTAGAGACCCTATCTAGCCCCAAATTCCTTACCGACCCACCCATCCTCCTCACTCTGCAAACGGATTTCTAGGGACAGGGCTTTCCCCTTTCAGGGCCCTAGTTTTCCACACCAGTGGTCAGTGTTCCTAGTGGCTCTGTGATCCTGCTGTGGAAATTCTTGAAAAGAAACTGATGTCAGAATGCTGGGGTGGACGATGCTGGTGATGCCATGCAGAGCCTAACTACGCCACCTACCGGTGCGCAGGAGTACTGGTCACAAATATTTCGGAAAACAGTCTGACACCTGGAGATAATTCTAAGGTAAGAAATATGCGTCTGGTGAGAGTCTCTACCAAAGAAGGCGTTACCAAATGTAAGTAACATTTGCTGGTCCTGCGGTGCTGAAAACTAAAAATAGGGCTTTCCTATGTTATGATGGTGGTTTTTCTCCTGTCATGCATTTCGGTACTGCAGGACTGGTTTGGACCCTTGGGACAGCAGGATCTGATTGGCTTGTCGCAACTGTGAACAAAATGTTACGGCCACCAATACTGGAATCAGTCAATCTGTCATGAAAAAGTGCAAAGCGGCGACTGCCCCCAACCTCCTGGGATTAAAATAAAAAACAGGCCACTCTTACCATGGTACTCATGCTGGACTCAGCGTGGCCCATTTGTGAGGTAAATCAAAAGTACCACTGGAGCTGCTGTTCAAGTTTCCACCCTATGGTACTGCAGAACCTTGTAAGCATCCCTAAGGAACCCCATGGTGGTACCATGCAGTATTTTTACTAAGGGATTCAAAAACCATTAAATATGCCTTTGAAACTAATTCTTCTCAGTAGTATTGTAGAAATGAAGGTACAAAATTGATAGATATCTGTGCCGTTGGACTGAAATTCAAGCCATATGGTTGGCTTAGGGAACATTTTCAGAGCGAGCGCTCTGATTGGCTAGCTGAAAAGAAATGTTGCAGCACACTAGATACTCGCCGTGCACTGCTTATCACCTCACAAATTACATCACTCATGACATGTTCTATGATGTCATTGATAACCCCATTGATTACACCTGAAACCACATCATTATTGTCATCACTGTGTGCAAGTTGTAGCTACTTCAGTTAACTAAAGCTGGTGAATTTATTCGTTTTTTTGTTTAAAATGTTAGATTTTAAATGCCATTTTTACTTAAGTATATTATCACTTTAACCTTTTTTTCAAGGGTAATGGGTTCGGTGGTGGTGAAGGGCTTTTCAGGTTCATGGAAAGGTTTTGTTTAGGGATGGAGAGGGCTTTCTAGGAATCGTGGACAGGAGACTTTCGGGGTAAAAGGCCTTTTTCGGGCCCAGGGAGGACTGCACAGCTGTCTGGTTTACTAAAGACATCCTGGGAACATTTAGAAACTTCCCTGGATATGCATTCCACATGTTGCTCGCCATTGGATTTGTGGTTTGTAACTCTGTAGGAGGCTGGCTTAGTAAATGGTGCTCAAATATGTGTAGTGTAGCACCCTGCAATAATCCACATAACCCTTATGGTGATTTTAGTGGTCTTAGACAACCATAGAAAGCTCTCTAATTGGTATCTGTGGAGAGCAGCCTTCAGGTTTAATCCAGAAGGAGTGTAAAGCAGCTTGTTTTAGCAGTACTTAATCTTATCGTATTGGTTAAGTGAAAAAGAACCACACAGTGTAGTTATAAAAATATGTATTTATTATAAACGCTCACTAACACATTGCAATATCTAACCGGACATGCAGATCGAAAACTCTTGCAGGGCGGCTCGCGCCGGTGGTCCCTCACCAAATACACTCCGATCAAAATGGGTTTGTGCCAGTGAGATCCACGTCCCTGAATCTTAGGAGGTTTTTTAGGGTGGCGGCTGAAGCGACAAGGGAATGGCCCAGGGCGGGATGCCTGATAATAGACCTGGAAAAGGTCTTTGATTGCCTGGAGTGGGGGTACCTGTCTGTGGTGCTATCACGTTACAACCTCGACGCGGGTTTCCTGCAGATGGTTGAGCTCCTCTACAAAAATCCTGTGGTCCAGGTGCGGCTGGGCCCTTATATCTCTGAAGTGGAGAAGTGTGGCTCAGGGGTTAGAGGCGGCAGACCCGGAAGCTGAGATCGGCCCTGGACCAGGGTTCAATTCCCCGCCTCGGCGGGTCTTGGGCTCAAAAATTCCACGGACTCGATAATTCTCGCTCCGGTGCCTTCTCAACTCACGGGTTCACACTCTGCGACTCTGGGCAATAGCTTGCTTATTCTCCACAACGGCCCCTCGCGGCGGGATGCCTGGCTTTCACCTTGTGGATACCCTGCCGGGGTTATCTCACAGGGGAATACCAGGACGGGTTCCCTAAGCAAGCGCCGGGAAACCCTTTGTGGGTAGCTGTGCGCTATATAAGCTCAAATACATTTACATTTACAAGTGGTGGCGGTGGGCCGGGGCACCCGGCAGGGATGCCTCCTGTCCCCGCTGCTGTTCGTGTTGGCTGTGGAACCCTTGGCGGTGACATGGCGGCAGACACTGGGAGATGGAATTTTCCTGGGAGACATGATCCACCAGGTATCACTTTATGCCGATGACCTGCTGGTGTTCGTGAGGGACGTGACACGTATACCGGATCGACTTGCCCACTTGCTGAGCCAGCTCGCGGTTGTCTCGGGGCTCTGGGTGAATGCAGGCAAGTCCTACCTCTATGCATTTAGCACTGGATAGAAGACCCGGGGTACTGTCTCGAAGGCACGAGAGTCCAATGGAAGGCTGACACCTTCAGGTATCTAGGGATTCAGATCTACCGGCAACCGGCTGATATTTTCGACGGCAACCTGGGATGGGCGGTGGCAGCGCTTCGATCCCAGATACGCTTTTGGTCCTCCCTCCCGCTGACCACTATGGGTAGAGTTGCTCTTGCCAAGATGGTCATGCTCCCCGACTCCTGTATTATTTTGTTAATCTGCCTCTCTTTATCCTGGCCTCTTTCTTTTCGTCGCTTAATACGGTCCTGCGGGACTTTATCTGGGGTACGTCTCGACATCGATTGGCACTAGTGAAACTATTCCTGTCAACAGATGGTGGAGGGCTGGCTGCCCCCTGTTTCGAACATTACTACCTGGCCGAGCAAATCCAATGCATTGCCCGCTGGTTTCCGGAAAGGGGTAGAGACGATCCCGCTACAGTTGAGCCGCCTTACTCACTGGAGCGTGTCGTCGGGCTCTTCCACCCTCTGGCGGCGCCCGTGAGACCCACTCCCCTGCTGCTGGCAGTGGCGTATAAGTGCTTTCGCAGAGCCCTTTTCCTCACTCTAAGGGTGCTCTTGTACATGCCTGCGGTGCCCCTGGAGGGTTTTCCGGGAGGTGAGGGGGTCCTTACACGTCCCATGCTAGAGCAATGGAGAGAGGCAGATATCCAGACGCTGGTTGATCTCTTTAGAGACGGTGCATTAGTGGCATATGAGACGGTGGTCTCTGAGGATGTGCTTTCCCCTGGGGGTTCCTGCTACATCGCTCCATTGTGGCGAAGATGACGGCCAGGTGGGGAGACGTGGCATCGGAGCCCGAACAGCATTTATCTATGCAGTACCTCCACGTCATGGGGAGGGGCAAACATCTAGTCTACTGGTTTACTGGGTCGTTAAGGATCCACACGGGGACTAGTCTGGCCCCACTCAGGGGTAAATGGGAGCGTGAAATGGGCAGGTTACTATCCGATAAGGAGTGGGAAAGAATCCTTAAAAGTCCAGTACGCATTCCCAGAAATATGCGCTTCCGCCAGATACAACATTATGTTGTTTATAGGGCCTACCTCACGCCCGAGCTAATCAACAAATACTTCCACCGCATATTCGCGTCCTGCCCCAGATGCGGTGAGGTGGGCGTGGGGCTCCTCCACCTTTTGTGGAATTTCCCTAGGCTGGGCACCTACTGGAGTGAAATAGGTGAGCGGCTCCGGGAATGCACTGTTCGTATCATAACCTTTGACTGGCCGGAATACATTTTGCACCATTTCAGGCGGCCTCCCAAAGACAAGGTGTCGTCCCGTTTTTAGATCTGGGGACGGTGGTGGCTAAACGCCTCCTTACGAGGCGCTGGAAGGAGCATGACTGACCAAGCGTACAGGCGTTGACCTCCTCCTTTCAGGCATGGGCCCGGGCGGAGTGGACGGCCATATGTAGAGAGGAAACGGTGGGGCTCCGAAAAGAACCAATGGCGGAGCGCTGGGAGCACATGCTTAACACATTGCAATTACCGGGTGGGGTCAGGGGTGTGGGAGCTGTAGAGAGTTAGGCGGAACCCTCGGGGGTCGGAGTGTCCCGTGGGCTGTTCCCCTGTCTAAATAATCAGTTAGATACTGTTTTCGACTCTTGGAGTCATGCAGGTTTCAGGTTCAGGTCCAGCTGTGGCTGGGGTGTGCGCGCACACGGGGGCTGAAGGAGGGGGGGAGGCATGAAAGGGACTAATATGCATATGTGTCTGTGGTTTTGCCGCTGTTGTTTTCTTCTTTTGCTTCTTTACAGTTGTTGTATAAAAGTCATCTTTGTGCACAAGTCCACATGGGCAGGATCCACTCTAAACTCTGCTAATGCACTAAGCTTAGCGAATGGACGGTCATGGACCAACTCGGGGGCGGCTCTCCCGGCACCCCTGGATCTCACCAGCACTGGGCAGTTATCCTTTACTTATGACTTACTGCACCTGTGGCACTGTGTTCCTTAACTGTAATGATACAATGTACATCGATGCTCATCTGACATGCCCAGTTTGCTGAGTTGATACTGTTGAATTATCTATGCACTGTAAAAATACTAATAAACAGATTTGACCCAAAAAAAAACACATTGCAATATCTCCTACCCACAGATATAAACACAATAAACATAAATACTTTGGAAATAGAAAATGTAAGTAGCCCAAAACAAAGTGGTTTCCAGAGGGAGACCAAACCATATACTAAACTAGTGAAATGCAAACCACGACCTCAGCAGAGAATGGGCATGGAATACGTAGAAGAGCCAGTGACCCAAGGAACCACCCAAGGTGAGTATCTAGGAACCCCACGGAGGTCGTGTGCAGAGTGGGAACACGACTGCGTGCTCAATGTAAGTCAATAGGTAAGTCGCGGTTACAGTTCTAAGGAAAAAGAACCCTTCCCAGTGGACCCTGAAGAAGCCCCGTGGAATATTAGAGGTTGGAGAGTCGCCCCATGCGTGGATACCCCAGAAAACAGGATACCTACACCAGGGAAGCTGGGTGCATTGGTGCAAAGTGACGGTCCAAGTCAGACTAGGCCCGAGCAAGCAGAGGAGCCAACTGGAGCCAAAGAAGACCCTCAAGAGGACCCACAGGCCGGAGGCACAAGAGTCACAAGAGGACCTCGAGCAGCTCACCAAAGGAGGAAGGCCTGCGGTGCAGATTTTGTTTGCAGGAGAGGCTTGAGGCTGGAGCTTCTTGGAGCCCGAAGATCTCTGGAGGAGAGAGTCAACAAGGCTTTGCAACGGCAAGTCGACCTGGTGCGTAGGAGTACTGCTCCAGCGGTTCCGACGAGGGATAGTGACTTCAAACTTGCTGTAAAGACAGGGCAGGCCTTGAGGGAGTCGTAGAACCACCACCAGTGTTGCTGAACATTTTGGAGTCTGTAAGAGCTCAGGAACAGCAGACTGGTCATCTTTGTTGCGGTGCTCGGAGATGCAGGGGAGTGACTGCTTCACTCCAGGGGAGATTCCGTTGGGTCTCTTGGATGTTCATAGGCCCTGTGAAGAACCTGTATAGAGCAGAGGCACAGACGTTGCAGCAGACTTGCAGGACGACGAGACTAGGAGCAGCAAGAGTCTTCCCAGTTGTAGTCTTGGTTCCCAACGCAAAGTCCTGCGAAGTCCTAAGTGCCCAGACAGTTGAAGTTGAAACGGTTTTGGATCTGAATGTTGTCCCACGACGAATCTAGGGACCCACTCATAGGTAAGCCCTTAAGTCTCCTAAGGAAAGGGTTGGGACGATTCAAGTGTCCCTCCCAGAGGAGGGGCTGGACAGTGGGGAGGATACTCCCATGCTGTTTGTCCAGTTTTGCGCCAGAGCGGGAGCCAATGGCTCCCTGAACTGGTTCCAACTGGAGTATGTAAGGAGGGCACCAAATGTGCCCTTCAAAGCAGTCTAGTGGTGCTGGCAAGTGCCCCCACCCTGTCCTAATGCCCTAAGTCCTGTCTGGGAGGTGGTCACACCTCCCTGTGTCAGGAAACCTATTGTCCTGCCTTCCCCTGCTCGAGCTTGGCTCAGCAGCAGGAGGGCAGATTTGTGTCTCTGGTCGACAGCAGCCATAGTTTGCTGTCCCGGTCTAGAAGACTGGTACCGGGAGCACTGAGGGCCTCCCAGAGGAGCTTTACACTGAATGGAATCATATGATCACAACATGTTTGATACCAAACATGACAGGGTACGTTACAGCTAGTTTAGAGATAGCCATCATGTTATGACGCATGGCCACTCTATGTATCTTCATGGCTGATGCACTTACAACCCTGGAGAATGGACTCCGAATGTTGTAGGGGTGTCCTGCTCATGTAAGGGCACCCTCACACTTATAACCGAGCACCCAGCCTTCAGGATTGAAAGGCCTGCCTTTGGGGTGACTGATTCTAAGTGCAGGGACCTCAGATATAAGAAAACCTATATCTGTTGTAAGTGTTGCTAGCACCATCTTACACAGGCTGCAATGGCAGGCCTTTAGTCACAATTTGAGTGGTCTCTCATGGGTGGCATAACACATGCTTCAGCCCATGGGAGAACCCTAGTGTACCTATGCCCTAGGTACCTTAGTACCATATTCTAGAGACTTACAAGGGTACACCAGTAGCCAATCTGGAGTGTACCTAAGTACACACCATGTCCAATTTAGGGAAGAAGCGCAGAGACTGGGGTCCTTATTAGCAGGATCCCAGTCAGACTGCAAAATGTGGGGGTGACCATGAAAGCAGATCCTACTTTCCTAAACACACACATTTTCTGGTTTTCTATTTGCTGGCTTTATTTGTTTTATGCTGTCTAGGGTGAGTGCTTCGCTCCCAAGGAGCAACGCCTTTTCATATCAACTCCCCTTGTATTCTTCCATAAAGGCTCCTCTCTCTAAACAGGCCTGTAAATCTTGTTCTTATCTGGTCACATTTGCTGTACATTCAAAGGCCGAGGTCAAATGTCAGGCTCTGTTTTCTGAGGGAGTGTGATGTTACTTTTCTTTCTCTGACTTCGAAGTAAGAGGATTTATGTGACAATCTTGCTGGATACTGGGGGTAGCAAAAGATTATTTTCTATCACACAACAACATTTAAAAGAACTGTGCAAGTGTTTCAGACTATATCAGAATTGGGAACACGAATGAAGCACATTTTTTGTTAATTCGGAAGTGTGTTGGAAGCAAATACTTGAATATGACCAAAACAAATCATTACAATAGCTGATGCTATTTCCACACATTACTGTTTGTGCCCGCATAGTTTTATTAGTAAAAGTGCACGTCTGTGCAAATGGTCTTTTCAATTGAAAATGTGTTGTCTATAATGGCAGTGTGCTACCACACCATGCATACTCCACTCTATGTCACTCCAATCTACTCTGCACCACTCTACGCCACTACTCTTTACTCTGCACCACTCCACGTTACACCTCTCCACACCACTGCACTCTGCACCACTCTAGTCTAGGCCTCTGAACTCTATGCCACTTCACTCTACGCCTCTCTACTGTACTCTGTACCACTTTATGCTGTGTCAATGCACTCTACGTTACTCTACTCTACACCACTGCCACTCCAATCTACACTGCTCAACCCCACTCCATGACACACTATGCCACTCTTCAACACTGCACTCTGCCCCACTGCCCTCCATGACAATACACTCTATGCTAATGCCCTTTACTCTAACTCTCAATTCTATGCATCTGCAGTCTTCACCTATCCATTATAGGCTACTCTAATCTACTCTGTCCAATTGCCCTCTATGCCACTGCACACTATGCCACTTTACTCTATGCCACTTCACTCTACTGTGCCCTACTGCACTCTACGCCACTCTGCACCACCCCACTCTATACCACTGCACTCTACACCATTCTAATCTACACCACTGCACTCTATGCCAATGCACTTTATACAACCACACTCTACGTGACTGCACATAACTCTGCACCGATGCTTTCTATGCAACTGCTCTCTACGCCACTGCACTCTGACACTGTACTCTACAACACTGCACTCTCCACCACTGAACTCTTTGCCACTCCACTCTACTGCACTCTGTGCCAATGTAGTCTATGCCACTCTACTGTACACCACTCCACAACCCTGAACTCCCTGTCACTCTACATCAATCTACATTACGTTACTGCACTCCGACACGTCACTCCACGACACTACACTCTATACCACTACACTCTAAGCCACTCTAAGCTGATGCACTCTCAGCCACTCTACATCACTCATCTCTACAGCACTGCACTCTGTCACTCTGCTCTGCACTACTCCACACAGCACTCTACTATGTACCACTCTAATCTACGCCACTGCATTCTACAACGCTGCTGTATATGCCACTGAATGGTATGCCACTGCAATATACGTACTACACTCTACGCCACAACATGCCACTGCAGTACTCTACTCTGCAACACTCCACTCTATGCCACTGCACTCTACACCACTGAACTCTACTCTGCTCCACTGTACTCAATGCTACTCCACTCAACACCACTGTAAGCCACTGCACTCTACAACACTAGACTCTATGCCACTGAACTCTATGTCACTCTACTCTGCACTACCTCACACTGCATTCTACTATGCACCACTCTAATCTATGCCACTGCAATCTACGAAACCACTGTATATGCCGCTGAATTGTATGCCACTGCACTATACGTCACTGAACTCTACATCAAAGTACTCTACTCTGCAACACTCTACACCAATGCAGTCAGCCCACTCTACGCCACAACATCCCACTGCAGTACTCTACTCTGCTCCACTGTACTCAATGCTACTCCACTCTAAGCCACTGCACTCTACAACACTACACTCTATGCCACTGAACTCTATGTCACTCTACTCTGCACTTCTGCATTCTGTACCCATGCCCTCTATGCCACTGTACTTTAAGACACTCTACTCTGAATCACTCCACTTTACACCACTGCACTCTTCAGCACTCCACTCTGGGTCACTGAACTCTATGCCACTTCATTCTACGACACTGTATTCTACTTTGCACCACTCTATTCACTCTACTCTGCACTACTCTATGCCACTCTACTCTCAACCACTCTACTTAACTCTACACCACTGCACGCTGCACCACTGCTCTCTACTATGAATGAATGAATGAGTGGCTTTTATATAGCACACAGCTGCTCAGAAAGAGTCCTGGCGCTCGGCATAAAATTACAGGTGAGGAGGGGCAGAATCCAATAGGTGTCCAAGAATCCCTAAAGTTTAAAAGGTTACGTTCCTCGATTATTCATCTCAGGTGACCAGGCATCTGGTTCCACATGCTTTCTGCCCTGACCTTGAAGGAGGATTTCCCCCTCTGTTGTTTTTTAAATGGGGGATTGTTAACACCCCAGCGTTACTGAAGCTTAGCGACCTTACTATCCAACACTCTATGCCACTGCATTCTATAATGCTGCATTGTGCGCCTCTGAATTATATGCCTCTGCACCCTATGCCACTGCAATCTACTCCACAATACTCTGCAACACTCTACGCCAATGAACTCTACACCAGTTCACTCTACACCACTCCATTGTACGTCATTCTACATGACTCCACTATACGCCACTCAAATACCTGACACTCTGTGTCACTCCACTCTACATCACTCTACTATACTCTTCACCATTCCACTCTATGACCCTCCTCAGAACTCTCTTCTATGCCGCTAACTTTTAGCTAGGCTAAAAGTGCAGACACAGTGGTGTACAACATGGCTTAAACACACTGGCAAAGCCAATAGCTCTTGCATAGGCAAGATATTGGCTTTTGCAATGCTGGTTTAGGTTTATAGATGGTTGGAGTTTAAGGGTGATGAGGGTTTTTGGGATTGAGGGATGGGTGATGTTTGGAGTTGGTAAAGGCTTGTCAGCGTTCAGGGATGAATGGTGTTTAGGGATAGTGAGGGGTCAGGGATGAGTGTGAATTCAGGGCTGGTGGGAGGGTTTTAGCTGTCGGGGATGGGGGAGTTTAGGGTAAGAAAGGGGTTTTAGGGTTTTGTAAATTGGTTGAGATATATACGATGGTGAGGAGCTTTAGGCAGATGGGCGTAGTATAGGGGTGTGAAGAGATTTTTAGGGGTCATGGATGGTGGAGTGTTGGAGTGGTGAGAAGTTTCTAAGGGTCATAGATGGATGGAGTTTAGAGGTGGTGAAGAGTTTTTAGGGTTCCAGGATGGTGTTGTTTTGGGGTAGTGAGAGGTTTTTAAGGGTTCAGGGATGGGTGGAGTGTAGAGGCGGTGAAGGGTTTTTAGGGCTGAAAGATGGGCTGTGTTTAGGAGTGGTGATAGGCACATGACCTTCATTTGTATTACCTCCTGCCACACCTGAGTGTAAACATGATTTACGTCATTGTCATTATTAGCCGGAGAACAGGCTTAACCGTCTTTAAACTATCAGCTATTGCCTTATTTGCAATTGAAGGCTAGCCATCAATTGCCATTATTACAAGCATTGGCCAAGTCAATAGGTCTGGCTTTGGCTGCCAGCCGGTTAACTTTGTCAGTGTTTGTTTTGTATGTCAGTGTCATGTGTGTTTTTACTTTATCGTTTGTGGAGCTTTCGGGCACCTGCCAATTTAAAAAAAAAATTGGTTAAAAGCAAAAATATATATTTTTTCCTTGTGAAAAGCATATCGATTGAGGAGCACTTAATCACGTTTCTTCACACGCCCCCTCCAAACTTGTTGGGGAGGAAACAGTGAAACGAGAGACCCAGCGTGAGTTGGGCTTTCTGGCATCCGCGTTCTCCTCGCTGGCGTCAGGCAGCTTTTTCTTATTCACAGCTATCAACCCATCTGCGAGTGCCACAGGCGGAGGCTAGGATGACTGTGATAAATTTATCTTTCCTTGCTTGGAAAGCGAGGGAGGGGCGCGGGTGGGCAGAATAATAACAGTGCATCTGTTGAATTTTCTGTCGTTTGTGGTGCGGTTTTTATTTCGGAAGCAGTTGCCGTTTTATCACAGTGGCCACTGTGTTTTGTACTGATATGGAATTTGTCCCACTGTTGGCAGATAAGAAAACTGAGGCCACAGGACAAGTCGTAATTTGCCCAGGATAATAGAATTTCAGTCAGTGAGATGGGATTTGTACTTAGGATATTTTGAGACTCTTCCTTCCTTGAGTCGCAATTTAGTCAGTCAGTCAAAGAATCTTTATTCGATTTAGTTAAAAATCATACAAAGAGAATTAAAACATTTTTATACAAATAAAACACAATTAAACAATTTCATACCAATCAAATTCACGTGGCGAAATATTTGAGCTAAAAAAATGTAAAAGGATGTTAAAATACAATTTATTCGGGGAAGTCTTATAATATCTTGCGTGATCTAGATCTAGCCGCTGCCACTAAAAAATTTGCCATACAAAATGTGATACGGATGTTACACAGTGATTGGAGATAAAACATGGCTGGTCTCACCTGGGAGAAACCAGCTTCCCTTAAAACAGGTAACAAATATCTTTTTCTGTGATCTGAAAAGAAACCACCAAACATAACAAAATGCAGGGTGTCTTGAACAGAAAAATTATCACAAGTACAGGGCGGTGCTGACTCTGGTTTCACCCATGTGTTAAAACTACCTAAATAAAAATGTATAAGGTTAAATCTGAATTTAGTCAAAAGAAACCTATGAAATGGCCTGGTGACAAAACATAAATAAGGTTCTAATGCGATCGACTTCACTAGCAAATAATGTCGTCTCACTGCTGGCTTCTGCAGTTCCCTATCCTCACGACACACTCTTGCCCTTATCATAAACTGTTTTTTAACAATGTCTACATCCTGTTTCTTGATGCCAGAGGGGTCTGTAAAGAGTTCCGGGCGGCCCAATTCCATAAAGAACTTCTTAAGGTAGGCCATCCACGGCACTCTACTATGGTGATCCAACGACATGACATCATTCATTATCCTGTGATTAAGAATTAGTTCTTTATTGAGCCATGTCTTTAGCCAATAGATTAAAGGCGCTAAGTTTAACCTATCACAAACGTGATCCAGGCCCACTTCTGCATGTATGGAAAAGGTTGGTGTCGACTGGGGGACAGACAAAAGGGAACGTAGGAATCTATTTTCCGCCTTTTGGATAGGTTTCAGGCATACATAACCCCATAAAGGTGCGCCGTACATTGCCAGTGAAAAACATTTGCTGTTGTAAACCTTTAAAAGGGCTTCCATCGGTCTAGTGCCCAGCCTTTTTGCAAAACCCAAAAGGGCCGCTGATGTCCTGCTCACCGCCAGGCTTTTTGCCCTTACCTGAGGACCCCAGGAACCCCTGTCATCAAAATGGACCCCCAGGTAGGGAAAGGTTGAGACACTTGTAACAACTTCACCCTTACATTTAAAAGTTTTAGCTAGGGCCTTTTTCCTGTGGTGCCCAACAACCATAGTGTGTGACTTGTTCGAGTTAACCTTCAAGTCTAGTTGGTCCATGAAGGAACCAAAGGCATCCAGGAGCCGCTGGAGACAGACGCCGGTGTGGGCTATCAACACCGCGTCGTCCGCATATAGGAGAGCAGGGATCTTAACTTCTCCTACATGCGGAATGTCTCCGTCCACTGCTTCCAGGTGACCACCTAGACCGTTAATATAGATTGTAAAAAGCAGGGGGGCCTGTATGCTGCCCTGCCTGACCCCTCGCATAGAGTTAAAACGGGACGTGCACCTACCCTCTTTGGTGACCCGCACAACTGCAAATAGCTCTTGGAGTGAAGCCATAAACCTAACCAGTGCCTCATCGATCCCGATCCTCAGAAGGATGTCCCACAACTTAGACCTGCTCACCAAGTCGAAGGCCGAGGAGAGGTCCATAAACGCTAGGTATAGTGACCCCTCCTTGGCCACCGTGTACTTCGAGATCAACAGGTGTAAGTTGGAGCACTGCTCTATTGTTCCTCTCTTCTCTCTAAATCCGTATTGGATGTCAGCCAAACCTCCACAACTCTCCAGACTGTCCCTTAACCTGGCCAGAAGGACTCTGCCTAGGATCTTGATTGCAGAGCCCAAAAGGGATATGGGCCTATAGCACCCTGGGTCGTCCCGATGTCCCTTCTTAAATATGGAACAATGGTAGAGGTTGCCCATGTGGTTGGTAGAGAATTGCCATTGGCCACTGTAAATACATTAGCTAGAATGCCCGCCCATAATTTTGGACAGTGTATATAGAAATCTGCTGGCACCACGTCTGGCCCAGGGGCTTTGCTCTTAGTGGTGGCCAGACTAGCTTTCTCAATCTCGGCCCTATTAAAGCATATTGGGGGGCCTCCGGGACGGTCATGTTACTCACTCGGGCAGCCATGCCAGTGTCTCCATAGACTGATCTAAAATGGGCCAGCCATTTGTCATCCGGGATGACACAGTCCATAGCTAAACTGGGCGAGTCAGAGAAGAAAGGCTGGTTAATTACGGCCCAAAATTGTCTGCTATCCCGTAAGATATCGGTAGAGAGTAAATTCTCCCAGGCCTCGTTCTTGATTTTGTCCTGCCTGACCTTGATAGCTCGCTTATATTCCTTTCTTAATATTGCGATTTCTGTCCTCACCCTTGGATGTGCTTTAAGAGCAGCCATTAAAGATTTGTGGGCTTTTGAGCATGATGCGTCGAACCAGCGGCACTGGTTGCTTGCACCCTGCCTCAGTTTGACCGTGAGGTTGGAGGAAATTTGGCTGCAAATGGTTTGAAAAGCACTCATTATCTCATAATCTGGGGCGTCTGGGTTCTGGCAGATCATAACCTGGTCCTCAATTCGCGGGAGAATATCAGCATAGAAATTATCCGGGACCACGTTTGCCCACTTGAGCCTTCTCCCCTGGTCTACTGGGCGTAAAGTATGCCCTGTATTTACTTGCCCCGGCATCGGTCCGATGAAGTCCCCCCAGGCGACCTCAAGGAGTACAGGGTTATGGTCACTGAGGGGAGAGGGAACTGTGCGGTAAGAAGTAGCCCTGTTTAGGATAGCTGGGGTCACAAATATGTAATCAATTATTGTGCCGGGGACTGTCCCCTTAAAAGTAGGTGTTCTGGACTCCCCTTTCGTAGGCGTAGGTTCTGAGAAGTTGAAATTGACCAGAAGATCTTCCAACTCTTCGCCTGGTTTGGTATGCTCAAAGTGGGGTCCCTCAGATTCCGCTACCCCCACAGGGTTGATTGAGCCACACATGAATTTGCAGGGGTGGATATTAAAATCGCCCATAAGCACGTATTCGAAATTGGTATGTGTATTATGACTGACTGAAGTTAAGAAGGAGTCTAGGGCAGCGATGTTATTATCACAGCAATCCCCATTTCCTGAGTTATAAAAGTTAATAAACAATGTGCTCTTAGTGGGACTGATTTCCCGTTCAACAATTAAGATATTTGGGGAATCCTTTTTAATCTGCCTTAAAGGCCCTTTGAGATCTAGTGAAAATAGGGTTAGAAGACCTCCCCTAGCCCTACCTGCATTACCGGGGGTGGCAGCCACAGCGATGCTGGTGAACCCATCCAGCCAGAAGCTGGATGAGGTGTCCCATGTTTCTTGTAGGGCAATAACATTGTGCTCAGAGATAAATCTAGACCATTCATTATCACCACTCTTAGATCTAATTCCTGCCACATTCCAACTAAGCATTTTACACACTGCGACCCCATTTGGATTACCGCCCCCCTCTGCCGGTGTTGAGGCTTCATTTGTTAGTCAGTCTGTGTCCTTCATGCCAGACAATGGGGCAAAATGGTTGCTCGTAACCAACCCACGACCCTCTACTTCACCCTGGGGAGGCTGGGGTGGGGGTAGTGGCAAGGTGATAGGTCGCCTTGAAAATTGTGTATTTTTGGATCCGTATGCATTGCTCACCCCCTGTAATTGCCTCAAGCCCTGCCATCTTGCTTGGTAGTGAATTGTTTGTCTAATGCGGGCTGGAGGTTGATAAAAAAAAAACAAGGGGACGGGTCTCAGATGGTCCCTGGTTGATATCGCGGAACCATCCCAAAATAACCTGTCAGCCAGGTTAGCCCTGCAGAAATGTATTACCACACAGTCCCCCTGTGTGGTTTTTGGTTGTTTACCAATCCAGCACACCCTCCTTGCATGGATAATCATATCCGCAATGTTCTCCCCACAGCATTTCTCTGAGCACCACCTATTCGCCTTGACCATAAGGTCCGAAGTTAATTCTATCTCCCCCTCCATAAGTGGGGGAACCCCTATGAACACAGCCACTAGTGGGGACGCCTCTGGTGGTAGATTAAGTTTGTATTTGCAGGGGGTAGCCTTCCTATGAGCAGGTGGACTCGGCTTATGTAGAGAGGATATCTGATTCGCATATTAGAAGCACTGGCCTTTATACAAGGGGGTGGGGCTTTGGTAACCTGTAAACTATCACCCGAAAGCAAAACCCCTCTTGAAGTCTGTGCGATTAGCCTATTACCAGGTACCTCCAAGCACCCTGCTCCATCCACAGTCGATCCCCTACTAAGTAGATCAATATGGGGGGTATGGAGTTTACAAGTCTATCTATTAGGGAACATTTCTTCAGAAGACCTTCCAGACAGGTGTTTAATGTGTCCACAATGTCCTTCGCAATTCCCACAAGTAGGGGTTCAATCCTGGCCACAAAAAGTTCCTCCAATTGGATGTCAGGTTGTACACTGGGTGTGGTCGTCATGTTGGCGATTTTTCCGTTCTTCCGCCTAGCTGGTTGAGTTACCATTTGGGGATTCTGTCTAGTAGGGTTCATGGTCGGGTTAGGGGCGGTATCCTTGATTAATGGGCAAGAGAGGGGGGGATTTACAATAGTCACAACTGGTTCCAGGGGTACAGAGGGAGTATCGGTTGGGCCTAGGTCATCGGCCTCCAAAGGATGAGATGTTAGGATGTTGGAAGGGGAAAGAGATGACAGACCCAGTTCATGCTCGGCGTTAGCAATCTCCTTGGTTAGGGCCCCCACAGCAGAGGAGAGATAAGTCATGATGGAGTTAGAGTGTCTAGGAACTTTAGCATTTTTTCCACCCTCCTCCATAGTCTGTGCTTTCTTTCGCTTACCCATTTGTAGCTGCAGACCTTTGGGGTATGGCCCTGCCCTGCCTCTTCCTGCCCCGGACGGCCACAGACGGCACGCGCGCGTACGCGACGCGGAGGGAGCTCTCGCAGTTTAAGCGCCTCCGGGCGCGGAAGAACAGGAAGTGGGCGGTGCTGTGAGCAGGGCTCGCTGGGAGCTGTAGTTCCCCCCTCGGCGGCCGTGCAGTGTGGGAAGCAACGGCGACAGGGGAAACAGGCAGCGTCAGGGCTCCAGGAGCAAGCGTCGCGGCAAGTGTAGCGCTTCAGGTTGGTCTGCAATGTTCCCCGCTCCTCAGTGGGAGCTCTCGCAGTTAAAGCGCCTCCGGGCGCGGAAGAACAGGAAGTGGGTGGTGCTGTGAGCAGGGCTCGCTGGGAGCTGTAGTTCCCCCCCTTGGCGGCCGTGCAGTGTGGGAAGCAACGGCGGCGGGGGAAACAGGCAGCGGCAGGGCCCCAGGAGCAAGCGCCGCGGCAAGTGTAGCGCTTCAGGTTGGTCTGCAATGTCCCCCGCTCCTCAGTGGGAGCTCTCGCAGTTTAAGCGCCTCCGGGCGCGGAAGAACAGGAAGTGGGCGGTGCTGTGAACAGGGCTCGCTGGGAGCTGTAGTTCCCCCCCTTGGCGGCCGTGCAGTGTGGGAAGCAACAGCGGCGGGAGAAACAGGCATCGTCAGGGCCCCAGGAGCAAGCGCTGCGGCAAGTGTAGCGCTTCAGGTTGGTCTGCAATGTCCCCCGCTCCTCAGTGGGAGCTCTCGCAGTTTAAGCGCCTCTGGGCGCGGAAGAACAGGAAGTGGGCGGTGCTGTGAGCAGGGCTCGCTGGGAGCTGTAGTTCCCCCCCTCGGCGGCCATGCAGTGTGGGAAGCAACGGCGGCGGGGGAAACAGGCAGCGTCAGGGCCCCAGGAGCAAGCGCCGCGGCAAGTGTAGTGCTTCAGGTTGGTCTGCAATGTAGTCATTGGAAAACAGCTCTTCTCCCAGAGACAGAGAAGTTGTAGAAATCAGGGGTGTGGCTTCAGGTGCGCGCAACAGGTACATTAACCCACTAATCCATCTCACTGGATTTGAAACATGTGACTTGCAGACAGTGCAACGCAGTAGATGCGTAACCGCCTCAGTTATCTCACTGGGGCTGTAGCCTCAAACTTGCAGCTCTCAAATTTCGTTCTGGCAAGAGGTGCCATCTCTGCCCAGGCCTTATCCCTGCTATTCCCATACCATGACCACAGGTGGTATGTTCTCGTTTTAAAGGGACTGCCATACTAGGTGAATGATGGGCCGCCAGCGGATGTCAACACAGGCTTGCAAATACCACCATGGTGATGCCCCTGTTTCGGCTCCTTCTTCCTGCCTACCAAAGGTGCCTGAACCCTGGAGAGACGCTGGTAAGAATGTCAGTGTAGGGTCAAAGCAGAGGAATCTGGAAGGCCACTGAGTGAATTCTGTGGTTCCTCGGGACCAGGGGATCCCGAGACCCCATGTTTGTCCCAAGGATTATCTTACCCCCCTGGAAGTGTAGGACAAGGGTACTTTGGTAATTCTAGAGATCTCCACGATATCCATGTGGAGAAGTGTGGCTCAGGGGTTAGAGGCGGCAGACCTGGAAGCTGAGATCGGTCCTGGACCAGGGTTCAATTCCCTGCCTCGGCGGGTCTTGGGCTCAAAAATTCCACGGACTCGATAATTCTCGTTCCGGTGCCTACTCGACTCATGGGTTCACACTCTGCAACTCTGGGCAATAGGATGCTTAATCTCCACTACGGCCCCTCGCGGCGGGATGCCTGGCTTTCACCTTGTGGATACCCTGCTGGGGTTATCTCACAGGGGAATACCAGGACGGGTTCCCAAGGCAAGCGCCTTGATGCCTTCGGGTGATACGTGCGCTATATAAATCGCAATACATTTACATTTACATTTACATATCTGCAGATGCAGAGGTGATGTTAGCTTGTTCCATTTCAACAGGGTTCAAGGAATCCCCTGAAATGTTTCTGCCTTTTATTATATGTTGCAGGTCAGTGGGAAACCCTGGGGGATAGCCTGAACCTTTGGAAAGGATCATGAGAGTTACTGCAAGCTCAGAGCTAGGGACCCCCGCCACCATCCTTCTGACCCTCCAATCCATGGCCATGGTGGGAGTTGGTGGACCACTGGCAATTGCAGAGCCGGAATGCCACCATCCGATTTGCTCTTTTCATGCCTTCACCATATAATTGCCATCTGAGGGGCAGGTGGATGTATCTTGGGGGAGGGAGGCTACAACCATTTCTGAGCCAACATTACAATCATTGCTGAAGGTTCAGTGACTAATATTCTAATTTCTCAAGATCTTCTTTTACAAAATAGGTTTGATAGGTTTGAAAATCTTTTTTTTTTAATATTGTTTCCTCCCCAGATAAATGTTGCAGTCCTCAACTCTCTCACTTCCCAGTGCCAACTAAGCCCCATCATACTCTTCCCATCATTTTTTTGAGTTGGTCGGACATAGTGATTGTTGGAAAATCTCAGACTTGCGCACCTAATATGACCAAACCGCGCCACTCTTTGGGTCAGGCAGCAGTACTGCAGAAATTCCATACATCACACAACCCCTTCTCTGTTTTAGGTTCTGTGCATTTGAATAGTGCTTGCCGCTATCTTAGTGGCATTGTTGCGCATTCGGAACCGCGAAGTCCATCAGTTGACTGAGGCCGGTCTTCATGGTCGATTGTCAGAGTAGAGAGTATGTATTTTCAATTTGTGCAAATTGTTGACAAGATATTTTACCCCCGATCTTGGGGCATCCTTTTAGGATTTTATATGTATATTTGGGTTCCATGAAGGACACAAACTGTTCTACATTTGGTGGTTGCTTGTTTCTATAAAATGGAAGCTATATGGGTGGCAAATATCAGATCCCTAATAATGGAAAGGGTCTGCGATGAGATACCAACAGCAGAATATGTGTGATACAAGTGCCAGTTAATAATAACAATTAACACAAGAGGCTCGACGTTTATGTATGTATTTATTTGTTATTTCGGCATGAGTGAGTTGATATTTCGAACAGAAATAGTGTACATAAGGGAGGTACGGGCACATAATATGAAGAGTAATTATGCTAGGGAGCATAAACCAGAGCGGTTGAGTCAAGCAATGGTGCATGTCTACAGATGTGTGAGAAGGTATTAGTGAAACAAAAAAGCACAAATAGTCAGGTTACTTAGTACTTGCTACTTTTTTGATGTGATAAATGTCTTTATGTATATCTCCTCTCCAATGTCAAGAGTTGGTTGGTTGCAGGGCATTCCACCAATCGAGGCCTAGTATCTAGAGGCTGCACTCTGTGTTAGATTTGATCAGTACGTTTTTGGTGTGAGGAATGCAGATTTCTGGAAAGAATGCATCAAGATGTCATTGTGGTAGAGTGGGGAATACCATGAACCATTTGTGTAAATTATTGAACAATTTATAAATGGCCCTGCTTACATCTAAGAGCCACCAAACTTTATGATGAAAGGGCCTGGTGGGCCTAGTGGGAGAGTGTTTCTGGAAGGTAGAAAAATGTCCTAGTTGTGAAACTAATGATGTTGTGTAGTGAGCTAAAGGACTGCTGAGGGAGACCGACTAGCAGACTGCTGGGATAGCCTAGTTTGCTAAGTACTAGGGAACAAATGAGTGCATTTGCAATATGGATTGGGAGGCCCAATTGTATTTTCCTGGTGGTCATGACCTAGTAACTTGCTCCACAGGCGATGATGGTGGTAAGTAGTTGTTCCATGTGCATGGAAGGGTTGAATAGTAAACCTAGCGTAATATATTGGAAGGCAAAGTTCGGGTTGTTTGGAGGGAAATGGATGGAGGTTGAATGTGGGATGGGAATAGAGGAGAAGGGAAAAAGAAAGAACTTCTGTATTTGAAGAGTTGAGCAGAAAGGATCCGCGGCTCAATCTTTTTCCGAGGAGAAAGTGTCTTTCAGGCTGAGCAAATGTCATCCTGACAGACACTCTTCATGGTCGGGTCCGGCAGCCAGATGCTGTACATCTGCTAAATGTGCAAGCACCTGGCTGACCGAGCCGACATTTGCCAGGTTGCAGATTTCACAGGCCCGTGGGCATGGCCTCCTCAGCCTGACAAAGTATTCTGTGTGCGTCCCCCTCAAGACGAGGGGCAACTTCACTGATAGACTCGAGCCTGGACACTTCAGCTTTAAGCCCTGAAGAGCCAAGGGCCAAGTGTCCATCAGTGGCGCTCGCCACAGACTGGGATGGGGTCAGCAGTCTCCCTGATCCCATCCCCTTCTGTGATGAGTAAGAGACTGCCACCTCCTCTTATTGGCTGATCAATAATAAGGTCAGCCAGTGATAGGTGGCGACAGTCCCAATCCTCCCGGAACCACTGAGGCTTCCCTCCCGCTACCCGAGATAACCGTAAGTTATTTTTAATGTTGGGTGCGTGCATGCATGTTTGACTGTATGAATGAATGTTTGTCTATTTGTGCGTGCATGCATGCATGCTGTGAATGGGTGTGTGCATGTGTATCTGTTGGATGTGAGTATTTGTGAATATGTGTGCGCCTGAAAGTGAGTGTGCATTGATATCCTCTCCCCACCCCTTCTACTCATTACGGGCCTCTACTGGAAGGGACCGAGGCCCATTCTATGGTGAACTGCAGTGAGGGAATCAGAGATGCTTGATTGGAGATAGGAAGTGGGGACAGGGAAAATAAAAGTTTTGTGTGTCATTCACAAAGAGATGGTTGAAGAAGCCAAAAGAGGGGATGATGCCACCAGGTGAAGTGGTGTAGAGGGAGAATGGAAGAGACCTTAGAACTGATATTTGAGGAACACAAACAGGAAGGGGTTTTAGTTGCGATCTAAGGAGTCCCACTCCATTGTGTAGGAGCAGCCAGATAGGTAGAAGGAAAAGCATTTAAGAGCTGTTCATGGATACCAATGCTATAGGGGCAAGAGTAGTGATGGGTGATCCACATTGTCAACACCTGAAGATCGACCACGAAGAATGAAGATGGTAAATAGGTGATTGTAATGATCAAATGAAATTAATTGAGTAATGTGGGAATGTGATTTTTCTGTTGCATGAAGAGCACAGAAGCAAGATTGGAAGTGGTTGTGAAGGGAACCTGAGTTAACGAAGGAGTTGGTTGGAAACTTGGTATGCCAGGATTCTAGAGGAGAATATAGTGGGTTATAGTGGGTTGCTCGTTATGTGTGTAGGTGTAGAGTGCATGTTTAGTAATAAGTGGTGTAGGAGTAGTTGGTACAAGGAGCTTTTCTGCAGTTGCGTGTTAAGAATTAGGTTGATATCGCCTAGTAGAACGATGAGGTTGTAGGGTTCAAATAGGTGTTGAGTTCTGTTTGTGATTGGAGTCTCGTGCAGAGGAAGTAAGGCGGCACTAGTTTTCCTTACCAGTGTTTGATTCTGTGGCAGGTGTAGACTCCATTCAGATGGGTCCCTGCAGCTGGAATGGCTAAAGCCAGGTTGAGTGAGTTCTTAAAGAGACATGATTTGGGTATATACACCTTCCTTTTTAAATTTGTTGATTCTGATTATTAATGTTTGAACTTTTGCCGCTTTTTGCAATCAAAATGTATTTCCCTGTCTGTATTTTAACATCCAGGTAAGATTTTTTCTGACTTATTTCTGTCCCCCCTCCCATTGTGTGCGTTATATTAACCCTGGAAGCAGCAAGTGTGGTCAGAAGAAGTGTAGTTAACACAGCCAATTCAGTAGCAGAGATTCAACATACGAATTTCAATTTGTCTGTTAGAGGAGAATAGAATAAATGCAAACTATTAATCTGCACATTTCTGAAGACTCCCTGTTTTGCTCTTCTCTGTACCTGTTCTTCTCAGATATATCTCTGTTTTTATTAAAATATTAAAGGTAGTCCACAAGATGATAGACAGCTGAAATAAGAACATATTCACAATAAACTGAAAATAAAACAGATTGGCAGAGGTTTTGAATGGGTAATTTGGTAGAAATTAAAACATAAATCGAAATTAACAGATTTTTTGGTTTTTGAGACTAGTTAAATGTAAAGAGTACTTTCGCTTCAACTTAATGCTGGGAATTATAATGAAGGTTGATCTAGTGGAAGAGCGGATTCAAAATATGTAACAGCAAAAAATAGTTTTTTTTTTCAGCCCTTCAAATAGAATTCTAGATGATTCTTCTGAGCACCATATAACAGGTCAATATTAGTTTTAATATTGGTCCATAGTTCAGATGCAGATTCTTCACATCACGCAATGGCCGTACAACATAGACAGCCTCAAAGTTGTGGACAAATCTGTATGTTCGTTGCATATCGTTGTTTCTTGTTATGCCCCTTCGTTCTGTGGCCTCACCGCTCAGTGACAAGTACCTGGCTTGACTGGTGCAACCTCTGAATATTGCTGAGTGTTTTTTATAGCTGGTAATATCTGATGTAGGAGTGACCGTAGGAGTGACCTTTGATTTTCTCCGAGTTTCTCAGTTGCTTAGACAGTCTATTCTGCACACAGCACCAGCTGTGTAAAATAGTGTGCTTTACAGGGAGTTAGGATCAGTTTTTGTGTGAAAACTACATTGACTTTGAACCTCTGAGTAGCATCAAGGAAGCCCATCCAAAGAATCCCTCTGGCTTGCAGACGTGTGCTGCGACATGTTGGCATTAGGTACATGTAATAGAATGCTGCAGTGGATTACAGAGCTCTGCTCCTTATATGTCAGGTCTAAGGTCTCATCAAAAGACAACCCCGGCTGGTTACAAAGCTCCGATATTAATATGCTTATCTTTAAAAACTGTAATTGACACTCGGGTGGGTTACATAGCCCTGCTGTGGATATCTTAGGCCTTGCAGCGTGGAACCAGCACTGGTGGTGGATTATAGACCTTTGCGATTGAAACATGAGACCTATCATTATGCAGCTGACACCTCTGGTGGATGCAGAGTTCTGCTATTCATATGTAAGGTCTTTGATCGTGTTAACAGACACTTATGATGTGGAAAATTGGCCTCTGCTATTGACACTTGAGACGTTTGGACAGTCAGCAGACATCCATCCTTTTAGCAGAGCTCTGCCATAGACGTCGATAGGCCCTGGGAACCTATCATTGGAGCCCTCGTTTCTGTGAGTAGGTTAGGTTTCAGTTAACTTGTTAAATCTGAATTTACCTGCCTCCAGCCAGCCAGAGAGAGAGAAGAGCACATGTGGACGAGGGTGTACATACTGCGAGGTAGCCCAACAGGAGTCAAGTGGGCGGGAATATTATTTTGATGTGATCTGGCGACGAGGCACCTCGATTTATGCTTTCCAGCAGTACATCAAAGGTATCAGTGACTGTTCCTGGGGCCCAGAGCAACATCAGACGGGAAGGCTTCATGAGAAGAGACAGCAGGGCGGTGGGGAAACCAAGTGCAGCAATGTTTGTGTATTTAAACCACATGACTTGAACAATGAAATTGACAAATCCGATGCTATCCACAAAGCCTGGAAAGAATATCTTCAGCAGTCACTAGTGAGTTATGAAGCATCTTAGTGGAGAGAAAGACATTAAACCAGTCCAGGGGCCTACTGTTTGTTATTTAGAGTAAATACCACGCCGTGGAAAGCAAAGAAACAATTCCCCCGAGATGGCGAAATTGCACTTTCTATTTCTCAGACATGTGGAAGTAATGTGTCATGTCAGTTTCAATGATGTAAAAAAGATGTGCTTCTTACCCAAATGGACTGTTTTTTAAAACGTTTTCACTTCTTTGGTTCATGTATCTCAGCCCATCTATTCTACATTTCAAGTTTATTTGCATAAATAAATGATTTTGTTTGTGGGTAGGGAAACAACCTCTGTACTCTGTGGCTGTGACCCTAGACGTGGATTTTGCTGGCCTGCTTACATCATGTTAAGGTAGCTTTGTTACATCTTGTTCCGTAGTGTTGTGTTCTATCCTAGTACAGAACGTTGGGTTAAAGTTCTTCTTCTAAGGAATGTTTATTTTCTCCTGGGAGCTGCTGGTCAGTTGGCTTGCAGACTCCCTCCCTGTAACACCGATACCAATAAACTCTCCCCTTACTTACTCAGACATGGTCTGAGGGATTTCTGTTCAATGGTGACGAGCAGACCCGGATCCCTACAGGGAGGAGAGCACCCGAGCTTATGGGAGCCAGTGGTGTTGACTTTATTCTGCTAGTGTGTGGCGAAATCGTATGGGGGAACTGGCAGTAGGAGTAGAAATGCTCGACTTTGCTTTTGGCAGCCATTCTCAAAAATGAGGATTTCATTTTCTTTGAGTTATGCGTTGGGCTCTCACAATCTGCCGGTACTCAAGAGATGCATGGTAGACACCTGGGCGTGTGACTTAACGCCCCCACATTATTATTTAGTTGCTAAGTACAGTGGCGTAGCTATCCCCTGGCTAACCGTGGCGGCCCCCATGTTTGCCGCCCGCAGCGGCCCCCAGTTTGACGTCCCGCTGCAGACGATTATAGAGCGGGGGTTTGCTATTGCTGCCCCAAGACGGCAGGTAAGAGAGGAGAGGGGGGCCACCGCCCCCAAAACTTGCGCCGCCAGGTTGGACCGCCCCCACACCCTCCTCTCGCTACGCCTCTGGCCAAGTAACATAACTTGGAATACAAAGAACGCTGTCAGCACCTATTGCACCTTTAAAAGTTAAAAGTGGAGACTGTTCAAAGAAACCTAACCCACTACCATGTAGTTTCCACCCTACGGTAGAAACTGCACGTTTTTAGACAGCATAACCGTTGGGATGGTGCCAGACTGATTGTATGCACCCCCTCAGGATATGTCCTATAGACCAGTTATCTCACAGTGCCACCATAACTACCTTAAACCTAAACGGGTAGTAAATGGTTCTGGCAATCACTGAATATAACAACTCTGATCCCCCAGGAATCGTGGTAGCAGATCGAGAACCTTTTTTCTCAGTCATTCATGCTATCTTACTCTCAGAGAAATATACAAGGAATACACAGAGGGATGTTTTCAATGTTTATTGAACCAATGTGATTCTTGTATAAATTATATGGGCTGCAATGATCAATAGACAGAAGCAGATGAAGCTTATTGAAAGCACCAAGACAGTGAATAGAATGAAAAGCTCCACCATCCTGCTAAAACAATGTATGTATGATAGCATATAAAACAGTATGGAAAATGGGATGTACTCCTATGCTGGATTCCCTAGCCTAAATGACTAGGACCTGTGTGCACGTGTTCTGCAAAGAACCCCAATACTGGATGATCCAATCCAGGTTACCTAAAGGGAAAGAATGTAGGTAGGTCCCCGTCTTGGTCACAAGCTGGACACCCTTGCAGAGATATCAGCAAGCTGCTGGGCTGAAGCTTCAGCACGTAGAGACCTTGCCAGTGTCAGCAACGCGCTCCTATGACTAAACACAGAAATGCATGTTTATTTATAATGAAAAGTATCCTAGCGAGTCCTGTGCAAGCCAGCATTGTTATGGTCTATGGATAGCCATGTCACCCCGTGGAATAAAATAGAACATTTGCACAATGTATGTCAAGGCCTTGTACATGGTGTTCAATGAGTTGTGATAATGTTAAGCAAAGCAAAATCTGTAAGCGAAGCAGTTTCAGAGAAAATAGTCCAGCACTATCACAAGTGCAAATGTGTGTAAAAGGTTGTTGTGTGAAAGTGAAGGCAACTTAGAAACATGTTCATGATGAAAAATAGCACGGTTTCTATGTAGGCATAACTAAAACACATCACACTGCCAAACCTAATGTTGATGAGAATGAGTCATTTTCTGATGTAAAAATGCTAGGGACCTGACATGGCATAAGCGTGGTTTGAAAGGGATTTTTGCCACTGGTTCTAATTGCCCTGCCATTGGGGTATGCAAGGCAAAGCATAGGAATTTTTCAGCTAGGTTAAGTTGTTCAGTCAGTGCCCTTAGTACAGATTAAAAATATAATAGAATAATTTGTATTGCAGATTAGTGAGGTGGAATCTCCTACAGACTAGGACCATACTTTTAGTACTGTCTTAATCAATGGTGTACGTGTGCGACTTATGGCGGATACTGGTGCTCATTATACTTTAATTGGGGAAGAGTATTTTGACAAATTTCCAAACTGGGGGTTGAGGCCTCCCAAAATTAAATTGATGATTTATGATAACAAGCCAATAGATTTGTTAGGATATTTTGAAGGATCACTGGAGTTACAGGGCATCAGAATAATGGAAAATATATAAATTTCACAAAATGGTCCTTTTTTTGGTGTGGTAGCCTCAGCAAAGAGACGTATTCATACATTTAGAACCCAGTCACCCGGATCAAGTATTAAGAGCAGAATCAAAGGTAAACAAGTTACGATGTGATGTTTGGGAAGAAACATTTCCTGATGTTTTCAAGGATGAGCTGGGTTAACTCAGAGGTTTCAATCATAAAATAGTGCTGAGAGAAGGTCTCCATTAACCACGCTGTACACCTTTAATAATGAGAGAACAAATGTGGAAAGAACTACAGAGTTTGACCAATGAAGAGAACATGGCATCAGAAGGATTGGCCCCTGTAGTCTTAGCCAAGAAGGCCAATGGGGATTTGCGGTTATGTGTAGACCTCTAAGATCTGAAAAGACTACTTCAATGGATATTACACCACAAAAAGATGATGGAAGTAATGCTCAACACTGTCAAACATTCAAACATTCACCCCCAGTCACAGATCTTTGTTAAATCAATCGTGATTTTCCTCACCCTGCCACACCAGTTTGGTCCCAGCCATATCCAAATCAGTCTTGACCCTGCTCCCCATGAGAACAGTCCAGACCAAACTGCCAGGTAAGGTCCTCCCTGGACTGGAAAACAAGTATCCTGGACTGGTTTCGGGGTATCACCCCTCATCAGCCAGGCTAACTTAAATCCAATGGCATAGCGAGCACAGGACCCACATCTGGGCATACTCTTCCTACTTTGGGCGACTATTGCAACACAAAAAGATAATGGACGGAATGCTGGGGGTGAGTGTTTGACACTGTTCAGCATTCCGTCCATCAATTGTTCATTTTACATTTGTCACCCTAAGTGGGACAGGGATGCGCAGACATGGGTTCTGTGCTCGTCATGCTACTGGATTCAAGCTAACCTGGCTGATGAGCGGCAATACCCCAAAAACAGTCCTAAGACACTTGTTTCTGGTTCTTGGAGGACTTGGCTTGGCAGTTCCGGCAGGACAGTTCCCATGGGTAAAGACTGATTTGCATATGGCTGCGTCCAAACTGGGGTGCTGTGGTGAGCAGAAAAACAATGTATTTAGGTCCAGATCTTTGTACTGGGGGTGAGTGTTTGGCATTGCTCAGCATTCCGTCCATCAATTTTTTTTTGTATTTGGGTTCATAGACATCCTTTGGCCAATATAGATGATATGATGACAACACTCAAGGGAGCTAAAGTTTTCATCACTTTAGATTTGTCATCAGCATATCATCAAATTTCTCTGCACCCTGATTCTAGTCCACTGTCGTCCTTCATTACACCAGAAGGAGCATATCGGTTTTTGTGTATGTCTTTTTGGATGGCATTAGCTTCTGCTGTCTTCCAAAGGGTAATGTATCTGCTTTTTCGGGATGTGGGAAATGTAACATCTTTTCAAGATGACAGATTAGCATCTGTTGAGAACAAGGAAGCTCATGATAGATAGTGTTAAGTTCCAATTTCAGTGTGGCTTTTGTTGGCTGAGACGCTCGCAACATTTGTTTACCACACAGCCATTTTGTTGATTTGCTGACCGTCCCTGACCCTCCCTGGACCTCGCTCCCGCCTCCCTGCAGCCCCTCCCACGCTCCGCCCCCTCCACCATCCATATATGACTAATGAATCAGCGCGCAGCGTTCACGCGCAGAGTTTCGCGCCCAATCCGCGCCGAAGGTGCGCCAAAGGTAAGCCCGTCTACGCCCGTCCGCGCCTGGACCGCGCCCAGCGCCAGTCCCCCTGCCCCTCGCGCAGCCCAGCCCCCCGCATTACCTACGATGCCGCCGCCCTCCTAGCCCTTAACCCCGGTCGCGCCCCCAACTGCGTCCAAGCCGCTCCTGGACGCACCCATGGACCGTTCTCCTGCCTCTCCTGCAAATTCACCGGCACCCTCAACAACTCCGCTCCGACCACACCACAGATTCCCGACCCCAACCACCTAGAATGCATCCTTCTCAACACCCGCTCGGTCCACAGGCACGCCATTGACCTTTGGAACCTACTAGACACCATCTCTCCAGACGTCGCATTCCTAACGGAAACATGGATGAACGCTTCCTCCGCCCCTGACATCGCCATCGCTATCCCTGATGACTATAAGATTACACGCAAAGACCGCACCGACCATTCAGGAGGAGGAATCGCTATCGTCCACAAGAAATCAATCCGCATCTCAACCAGCTCTGATGCCAACCTCGCCAACTCCGAACACCTTCACTTCCAGATCCACATCGACCCCAAGACCACACTCAGAGGCACCCTCCTCTACAGACCACCAGGACCCCGCGCAAAATTCAGTGAAGACATCACGGACTTCATCACCCCACACGCGATCCTCTCCAAAGACTACATCCTTCTGGGAGACCTCAACTTCCACCTTGAGAAAATCAACGACCGCAACACCGCCACCCTCTTGGACAACCTCGCCAACCTCGGACTTAAACAACTGGTCACTTCCCCCACCCACATCGCAGGTCACACACTCGACCCCATCTTCACCTCCAGCAACCATGTCTCTTTCAACCACACTACGGATCTCCTCTGGACTGACCACAGCTGCGTCCACTTCTCCTACAACAAGCCGAAACCCATCATCCACCTCCAACCAACTCTACAAAGAAACTGGAACAAAATCACCGCGGAGCAGATCTCCACTTCGCTCCTTCAAACCTCCCCAGCCCTCTCTTCTAACGCCAACGAAGCCGCCTCCAACCTCACCCTTTGGTTATCCAACACCGCCGACACCTTAGCACCACTGAAAAAACGCCACCACAAACTTGGCATCAAGAAGGCCTCATGGTTCAACGAAGACCTCAAGAAATCCAAGAAACTATGCCGCTCCCTTGAAAAGGCCTGGAAAAAAGACCCATCCACCAGCAACAAGGACGCCTACAAAAGCGCCATCCGTACTCACCACCAACTGATCCGAAAAGCCAAGAAAACAGCATTTAAGGATCGACTCGACAACAACGCCCACAACAGCAAGGAACTTTTCAACATCGTCAAGGAATTTTCCAACCCCTCGGCCAACTCCAACGACATCACCCCCTCTCAAACCCTCTGCGACTCCCTAGCCTCTTTCTTCCACAAAAAAATTGCTGACATCCACAACAGCTTTGACAACCATCCCGGAAGCCAACCCACCCTACCATCAGCTGACTATCTTCCCCCCGTTAACACCCTTAACGCCTGGAACCCAATCTCCACTGAGGACACCATCCGCCTGATGAATTCCATCCACTCTGGATCCCCCACAGACCCATGCCCTCACCACATCTTCAACAAAGCAGACTCCGTCATAGCTCCGCACCTCCGAGACGTCATCAACTGCTCCTTCACCTCCGCTACCTTCCCAGAAGACTGGAAACACGCTGAACTCACCGCCCTTCTGAAAAAACCCACAGCTGACCCCACCGAACTCAAAAACTACCGCCCCATCTCGCTTCTTCCATTCCCGGCCAAAGTCATCGAGAAAGCTGTCAACAACCAGCTCGCCGCCTTCCTCGAAGCCAACAAATCCCTCGACTCATCACAGTCCGGCTTCCGAGCAAAACACAGCACTGAGACCGCCCTCATCGCAGCAACAGACGACATTCGAACTCTACTGGACAATGGAGACACAGTCGCCCTCATCCTCCTCGACCTCTCTGCAGCCTTCGACACAGTCTGCCACAGCACCCTTTTACAACGCCTCAGAAACATCGGCATCCAAGGAAAGGCACTGGAATGGATCACCTCATTCCTCTCCGGAAGAACCCAGAGAGTCCGCCTCCCACCATTCAAGTCCGAAGCCTCTGAAATCATCTGCGGCGTACCACAAGGATCCTCACTCAGCCCCACCCTCTTCAACGTATACATGAGCCCCCTCGCGGCCATCGCCTGCCAACACAACCTCAACATCATCTCTTACGCGGATGACACTCAACTGATCCTATCTCTCACCAAGGACCCCAGCACCGCCAAAACTAACCTACACGAAGGAATGAAAGAAGTCGCCGAATGGATGAAACAAAGCCGTCTGAAACTGAACTCAGACAAAACAGAAGTCCTCATCTTAGGTAAATCCCCCTCTGCATGGGACGACTCCTGGTGGCCGGAAGCCCTCGGAAATGCACCCATCCCGACAGACCACGCACGGAACCTTGGCGTCATCCTGGATTCTTCACTCTCAATGAACAGACAAGTCAGCGCCGTTTCCTCTTCCTGCTTTAACATCCTTCGCATGCTCAGAAAAACATTTCGCTGGATCCCCTCCGAAACAAGGAAAACAGTCACCCACGCTCTAGTCACGAGCCGACTGGACTACGGAAACACCCTCTACGCAGGTACCACCGCTAAACTCCAGAAGAAACTACAACGAATCCAAAACGCCTCAGCCAGGCTCATATTAGACATCCCACGCAACAAACACATCTCTGGTCACCTTAAGGACCTCCACTGGCTACCCGTCAATAAGAGGATTACTTTCCGACTGCTTACCCACGCACACAAATCACTCTACGACATCGGACCAGATTGCCTCAACTCTCGACTGTCCTTCTACACCCCCTCCCGCCAACTTCGCTCTTCCAGCCAAGCACTCGCCACTGTCCCTCGCATCAACAAAACCACCATGGGAGGCAGATCCTTCTCATACCTGGCTGCCAAAACATGGAACTCACTCCCCGCTTACCTTCGCCTCACCCAGAATCACCTAGCGTTCAGAAAGCAACTTAAAACGAGGATATTTGACAAATAATCCTCCTCCCCTCCCTAAGCGCCTTGAAACCCTCTGGGTATGTAGTGCGCTATATAAATTTTATGACTTGACTTGACTTGACTTGTTTTGACTAGGAATGGATTAAGCATCACACAAGAGAATTACAAGATTGGGGTGAAGAGGGTTGAATATCTTGGGCATTGGCTTGATCAAAATTGGTGAGATGAGATGAAATTGGTAAAAGCCATTGAAAATGCTCCACTTTTTAATGCAAGTACTGTTTACATTTGCTTCGAGGCCTGACAAAATAATATTCTTGCTTTGTTAGCATGTTTTCAGAAGTGGATGTCAAAGAATACCAAGTTTGAGTGGTGTGCTGAGTGTGACAATGAGTTTGTTTTTCTGAAAAAGAGCAAAGCCACAGTTCCAGCACTGAAATCTTTTACTCCAGGGACAAAAGTATAATTTGCACAGATGCCAGTAATGTGGGTTTGGGTGCAGTACTTTTGCAAGACTGGAATGGTAAGGTAGTTACCATAGGGTAAGTGTCCAGACATTTAAGGGGTGCCGGAGTTACTTATTACACAAAAGAGAGAGCATTGGTGTGCTGGAGAGATGTATACCATTTTAGGAAACTTGTTTGGGGCCCTGAGTTTGTAATTCACACCAACAATAGCCTAATTGTGGATGTTTTCACCATGAAAGGTACCAATCAAACTACTGCCAGGATTATGAGATGGTTTTTAAGGATGATGGAATATAGTTATAAAATTGAGTATCTTTCAGGTAAGTAAAATGTGCTGGCTAAATGTCTGTTGCATTTGCCAGTGAAGGGATGTGGAGAGGATGAAATTAGAGACAAAGAATGGATAAAAGCTAGTGTCAATGAGCTTACTGAAGGGCGCCTATGTTATGAAGGCACAGGTTATGTGGATGCAGGCTGTAAAAGAGGACAAGGTTTTTGTAAGAAGTCAAGAAGCATGTGACAGAGGGTGGTCAAAGAAGTGTATGGCTTCTGATATTGCAGAGTCATATTGCAATGTCAGTGAGGAGCTGTGGACAAATTGTGCAGTGTTTTTGAGAAGCTAGCTTTTGGTAGTTCCCGGTAGTCCAAAGTGTTATTTTTTGAAGGTCGCGCATGAGGATCCACATTGGCATGAGTGCGATTAAGCTCAGAATCAGAACTGAGTATTGGTGGCCTGGTCTTGACTGAAATGTGGGGAGACATATAAGGGATAGCATATCGTGTGCTTGGAGTGACAGGTTACAGAACCCAGTAGATTACCCTCCTGTTAGAACAGATACTATGGATGCTCCATAGAAAAATTGGTCCCAAATATGCCATGGTGGTAGTAGATTATTTTTCAAGATGGCAAGAAGTTATGTTTTGGAAAAGAGAGGGTATTCCTGAGTCTATTGTTACTGACAACAGTGTACAATTTGAGTCACAGGTAAGAAAGGTATGTTGTTGAACAAATATTTTCCTCTGTATATTATCCACAAATGCTCTAGTTGAGTTATAGAACCGGACACTTAAGGAAGGTTTGCAGTTATTTCTATATTTGAGTTTTATATAGCGCTGGCTAGACCCGGAGGTATCAGAGCGCTTTACAGGAGAATCACAGTTACAGGCAAACATGTTACATTTGTTCAAGTGCAATCATTCTCAATAGCTGGGCAGGGCAGGTCCCACCGGGCATCGGACATAATGCTCGGACTCCGCTGTCAGGATACTGATCAGGTGTACTCAGAGAGAGTCAGATTAGCCCGGGGTGGGAAGCCATGGTCCGAATGAAATCCAGAGGCCACCTTGAGGTCAGGCACAGTCCTGGTAGGGGTTATGTAAGGAAAAGTTCAGCTGGAGGGAAAAAAGTCATCACTGGCGGCCATGTTAGGGTCAGGCACCCTTCGGCCTCAGTTTCGAGTAAATAGTGGACCCAGAGACCCCTCTCCACACCATATGTATGCCAGGTACTACAGTACTTTACAGGGAAGGATGGGCCAGTCTCCCTTTGCTCTTTAAAGGTCACAAGATCTCCCAGGCGTCCACAGGCGATCGGGAGTAGCGCAGCCCTATAAGCCCACCTGGACGCATCTCCCCTTACCGCAGGCCAGCGCGGTAGGAGCCACCATTTTGCCCTTAGCTTGGGATGTCCGCTCCCCTCTGCCTTCAGCTACAAGTGCCTCTGGGTTCCTGAAAAACTTGTCCGGCATGTCTGCTGCAGCCGGAGTTACTTTCCACACGCTGAAGTCGGGCCACACAAGCGGATGGAGGCTCCCGTGTGCCTGGATCCCGTTGGGTGCATATCAAATGTTCAGGGATGGGCACTCGGTATAACTGCTCGCTTCAGCTGCGGGCACCCACTGGGGAAGCAGATAGGGGAGCCCCTGAACTCGCCGGTAATCCAGTGTAGTTTCCCAGGCGTCCGCTCCCGATGTCGCGGCACCCACACTGCTACGTCCAAACGCGAATCCACTCCACCCCAGGCACCATCTTGAGGCGCGATCGCCTGGCAAGAATTCAGCCAATATCACGGCAATGCAGCAGCTAGGTGGGACTGCGACCACAGCGGCAGACGCTCCCAATCTTCCGATGTCTGGAGTTATCCCTTCCTGCTGGTTTTGTGGAGTTGAAGCACCGCACTAGGTTGTTGAGTGCAGGGCTTCCACGGAGCTTAAGCTCCGAGCAGCCATGATGGAACTGCCCAGGGAGTTCATTGGAGGAATGCTGTGAGTAAGTTGGCGTGGGCATATCACACTACTCCAAACAATGTGACTGGCAAAGTGTCTTTTGAGCCAATGAGAGGTAGAAAGCCTAGGGTACTAATACCAAAGGAAGTTGAAAGAAGTAAATGGGATAAGGAAGGTCCAAAGAAGTTGTGTGGAACTAGCTAGGGAGGTTTTTGTTGGAGTGATTGGGTATGTGTAAGGAAAGGACATTTGGAAATAAGTGCTTCTCCAATCTGCTGGAGATTATGAAGGTGAATCCTTACACAGTTCTTCTGAGTGATGGCAATGTGTGGAATTACAATCAAGCCCTGGCAGAGCGAATAGGTCTCGCCTATGTGAGAGATATTGTCTTAGAGGAAAGTGTATGGAATAGAGTTTTGTAAAGTGGTGTAGAGTAGAGTGGCGTAGAATAGAGTGGCATAGTGTAGGTGGCAAAGAGTGGGTTGGAGTAGAGTGGTCATATTAAAGTAGCGTGGTGTAGAGTGGAAGTGGAGTGGCATAGAGGAGAGTGACGTGGAGTGGAGTGATCTAAAGTAAAGTGGTATAGAGTAGCGTGGCATTGTGTTGAGTGGCATAGAGTGGATTGGTGTAGAGTTGAGTAGCATTGAGTGCAGTTGAGTGGCACTGTGTGGAGTGGAGAGGAGTAGAATAGAGTGGCGTAGAGTGGAGTGGTTCAGAGTAGAGTTACGTAAAGTGACTTATAATGAGTAGAGTAGAGTAAATTGGCGTAGGGTGGAGTAGAATAGCACAGAGTGGAATGAAGTTGCATAGTCTGGAGTGGCATATGATGGCTTAGAGGAACGGTGCGAGAGTAGAGTGGTGTGGAGTAGAGTAGAGTGGCAAAAGTGGTGTGAAGTCGGATAGAGTGGAGTGACATAAAGTAGAGTGACATTGTGTGTAATGGAGTGGTGTGGAATGGAGTATTGTGGTGTAGAGTAGAGTGACGTGGAGTAAAATTGCATGAAGTAAAGTGGAGTAGTGTAGAGTGGAGTAAAGCGGAGTGGAATGGAGTGGAGTGGCATAGAGTAGAGTGGTGTAGAGTGAAGTGGAGTGGCATGCAGTGGTGTAGAGTGGCATTGTGTGGAGTGGAATTGCCTAGAGTGGCATAGTGTAGAGTGGCCTACAGTGTAGTAGAGTGGTACAAAGTGGAATAAGGTGGCATGGAGTGGAATGGAGCGGCATAGTGCGGAGTGTTATAGAGTGGAGTGGCATAGACGAGATTGGAGTAGAATGTGGTAGAGTGACATAGAGTATGGTGGCAAAGATTGGGGTGGAGTGGAGTAGAGGGGCTTGGAGTAGAGTGGCATAGATTAGAGCGGCATAGAGTAGCGTGGAGCCACATAGGATTGTTTTGAGTGGAGTGGCATAGAATGCCTTAGAGTGGCATTGTGAGTAGTGGAGTAGAGCAGAGTGGCATAGAGTATAGTGACATAGAGTGGAGTGGCATAGAGTGGAACGACATACAGCGGAGTGGAGTAGAGTTCCGTAAAGTAGCATTGTGTGGTGTGGAGAGGCATAGAATAGAGTGGCGAGTAGTGTAGAATAAAGTGGAATAGAGTATAGTGATGTATTGTAGAGTGATGTGGAGTGAAGTGAAGTGGAGTTTAGTGGCATAGAGTTAAGTGACCTAGAGTAGAGTGAAGGTGTGTAGAGTAGAGTGGCATAGAGTACAGTGGTATAGAGTAGAGTTGTGCAGAGTAGAATGAAGTGGCTTTGATTAGAGTGGAGTGGTGTAGAGTGGCATAGAGTGGAGTAGGATAGTACAGTTGTGGGTGTAAGTAACTAAAGCATCTATAGAGATTGCAGATAGGGTGAAAGCAACATAAATAACATGCCGTATGCCTGCATTAAAAGTAGGAAATCGCATTTCATGTCCAGGAATAATACAAAAACACCAAGGGCCCGATTCACAGAATGAACTTAAGACTCAATCCTAAACTTACTACTGTTTTGGTATTCACAGATTGCACTTACTACTTTTGGTATTCACAGAATGAATTTACTACTTTTGGCATTCACAGAATGCACTTACTACTTTTGGTATTCACAGAATGAATTTACTCATTTCTGTACTCACAGAAGTTAGGACTCCTAACTTTAGGACTCCTAAATGCCTTCTGTAATTACCGAAAGTCTTAAAATTAGGATTTTTCTCAATTTAGTAGTAGTAAAGTTAGGACTCCTAACTTTAGGACTGCTAAATGCCTTCTATGAATACCGAAAGTCCTGAAATTAGGATTTTTCCCAATTTAGTAGTAGTAAAGTTAGGACTCCTAAATGCCTTCTGTGAATACCGAAAGTCCTAAAATAAGGATTTTTCTCAATTTAGTAGTAGTAACGTTAGTACTCCTAACATTAGGACTCCTAAATGCCTTCTGTGAATACCGAAAGTCTTAAAATTAGGATTTTTTTCAATTTAGTAGTAGTAAAGTTAGGACTCCTAACTTTAGGACTCCTAAATGCCTTCTGTGAATACCGAAAGCCTTAACATTAGGATTATTCTCAGTTTAGGAGTCCTAAAGTTAGGAGTCCTAACTTCTGTGAATACCGCAATGAGTAAGTTCATTCTGTGAATACCAAAAGTAGTAAGTTCATTCTGTGAATACCAGAAGTAGTAAGTGCAATCTGTGAATACCAAAACAGTAGTAAGTTTAGGATTGAGTCTTAAGTTCATTCTGTGAATCGGGCCCTTACAAAAATAAATAGTGTGTTGCAAATAATCAAAGAAGAGCAAAGGCGAGGAAGAACACACATACTTGGTCCATGCTCCAGGGAGCAGCTAACACAAGAAAGAAAGGCAGGCTTACAGGAGCCAAGCAATCGAAAAGTCACAAATGAGTGTGACAACGAAAACAACTATTGATATGCTTTGGGCGGGTTGTAAGTCCATTGAATTGTAAATAATATCTCCTATAGAGACTTCTAGCACAGATGTATAAACCTTAGAATATTCTCTATGTGTGAAACTTGAGCAGTACCTCTGTGAACTGATAAGTGGTGTTGATTAGCTCTGCATTGACGCCATCTGCATCAGAAGTTGACTTTTGGTGCCTGTGCTGGCATCAGTTCCTTTCATTCCATGCCAACAGCGTGGTTCTAGAGGGTACCTCAGCCACGTTTTGGCTAACTTTTTTATACTTTTTGTCAAAATTCTATTTTTGAGCCTGCTCCCATTGTGCTAGGAACATGTCCCCTGCAAATCCCTCTGATTTCAAATCTTGTGGGGACTGTCACCATCAGATGTCTGATCCTCACCTGGTTTGTCTCTGGTGCCCGGGGTTGGGGCACGACCCCAAGCTCTGCCCTGCCCTGCAAGAAAGTCCATGCACCTGAAGGCAATCCATGAGTGGGTGCTGAAGCTCCTGGCAGCACAGTAGGAGAAGGCTCTACCTCATTCCTGATGTCATTCCAGTTCCTGAGGATGCTCTCAAGGCCTGTCCAGGAGTTGTCCCAGCGGATGGTCCTCGTCAAGATTTAAAACCTCCTCATTGAAGTCAGGTATGCAGAAGCTCAAGAAGAAGAAGTTGAAATGTTCTTCGGCTACACCCATTCAACCTTGTACTTCTAGGCCTTTGTCTCAAACTCCACCTGTGGAGCCTGTGTCAAGATCAGCTCCACACTCACTATCAGGAGTTTCCCAGTGCCAGGGAAACGCCTTCCCAGTTACAAGAATTCTATGATGCCTTGCATGCCACCCTTTGGAACCTGACTCCCTCTAGCGCCCCTTTGGGGCCCACGGAGCCGAGAGGTACCCCAACTGGGTTCTCACTGGTGGGGTCGCCCGACACCATCCAAGCCATCAGGATCCATTCCTGGATCCGGGATGAGGACACCCATGATAACGTTATCTACCCCAGCTTTGTCCTTTCCAGTGTCTTCCACAGCCACCCTTGTGTTGTTTGATGATGAGCCCATTATCATTCCAAATGTCAAACCAGAGCCTCCTCAGGGCCACTCAACGCCGTGCCAGAAACCTTCTTGTCCCTTTTAACCCCTGGCCTTTTCTGTACTCGATTCATGCTATAACCCTCAAGAGGGCGATGAGGACAAAGAGTATGGTCCCTTGGAGGAGGACCCTGCTGATGGCAAACACTGGTAGGAGGAGCTGGGAGATTCCTGTAGCCTTGACACCTCACCAGACACTAGCAAGTTGTCTCCTGTGAGCCAGACCACGATGATGCACAGGGCTTTGGAGGTCTTTGACCTTCAGCTCCCCACTGTCAAGTTCAAGTCAAATGTTTTGACCGAGGTGCTTCAGGCAGGGGAAGGAGTACCAGAACCATTGCTGCCCTTTATTGAATCCCTCATCGACACCCTTCTGGGTGCCTGGGCTAAACCATGCATTGAGGCTCCTCTAAAATACATGATTGCCGGCTACATTATCTTGCACCAGGGGACTCAGCGTTTCTTTCCCAGCACCCCTCCCTGTAGAGCCTCCATGGCCAAAATCTCCCCGAGCATGTTCCCTACCACACCACGTGTCCAATAGGCTGGATACCATCACTCTCTCTTGCAACCAGGCCGAAACAACAGTCCTTTCGTCCCTACTGCAGCCACAGCAGGGGCAATTTCGGGCATCCATAGTACCATCACTACCCGGTACTACAGCTGGCCCAGTCTTTTGCTGGAAGGTGCCATGGAGCCCAAAGAGAATGGGGAAACCATCTCCAATGAGCCGCCCAGTCCCCCACCCCTCCAGTTGCCACAGCCTCTAAGCCTCCAAAAGGCAGATGCACCTTGTAGGCAGCAGCAACAGACATCACCTGTCTCACTGGCCAAGCATCACATCAGACCCGTTGATGCCCCAGATAGTGTGGAAGGGGTATGCCCTACCATTGCCAAGGGGGCCATCAGGAGAGTGCTTGTGCAAGAGAGAGGGCCTGGTTATTATTCCTGCTACTTTCTGGTACCAAAGACAGACAAAAGCCTCCATCCCTTCTTAGACTTGCGCCCTCAATTACTTCTGAGAAGTTCAAAATGCTTACGTTTGCTCAGATTCGGTCTGCCCTGGATTCTGGAGACTGGCTGGTGGCATTGGACTTGCAGGACACCTATTTTCATGTCCCCGTCCTACCTTCCCACAGACATTACCTGCAGTTCGCGGTGGGCCACAAGCACTTTCAGTTTGGGGTGCTCCCTTTTGGTCTCGCCAGCGCCCCTCAGGAATTCACCAAGGTGATGATAATAGTAGTTGCTGTGCATCTGTGTAGTTTAGGGGTTCAGACATGCACCTGAGGGGGTTAATGATTATGAAATGTATTAACATCTGCTATGTAACTTAGTTCTTCTAGGACTGTAGGTTACATCGATCTTTCTGTTGAATGTTAATTATAACTTTCTTTAAGAGGATTGTATTTTTTAGTACTTGAATGGTTGGCTGTTACTTTAGGGAGGAAGATGGGTTACATCTTGTTCAGTACTGTACAGAAAGAGCGGTTAACGTTCTAGTGCTATGGAATGTTTATTCTAATGTTATTGTTTTCTGGATGCTTTTGGTCAGTAGGCTGGCCGGTTCCCTCCCTGTAACATCGATGACAATAAAATCCCACCTTACTTGCTCAAGACCTGGTGAGAGGAAGTTTGTGTCAATCTCCAAAATGCAAGATTGGTTATATGCACCATCAAACAAACATCTTTAGGGGATGAAGTGAAAAAAGGTGCTTGATAGGTGTACGTTGGTTTGCGATTCGGTATTAGTTGTGGGTTCTCGTTTTGGCTATTCAAATGTGCATTGAGAGATGTGTCAGCACCTATGTTTGCAGGACATATATTGTAGTGTACAAGGCATGTACGTGTAAAATTAGAGATCCAATTGTTTTATCCTGCTAAGATTGTTAACACCTATGTTGGACCAAAAAGGCCTGATCTGTACCAGGTTGGAAATATTACCACCATTTAGATCCATGCCATTTAGATTTTTAGCATGTGTGTAACTGCTGGAGGAAACCTCACCTGAATAATTCTGAAAGAAAGAAAGACAGAGTAGGATTTAACTTTGAAACAGACAGGACATGTAACAATTCTGAAAATCTACCCTCTGCCGCTCAGGGTACTATAGTGTTTCATTCAACCATCCATCTGTGATTGGAGCTGAAGGACTGGGTTTTTCTAAGACCCAGCGGTGCCAGGGGACAACACCTGAAACCTTCGTGGGTAACCTGTTCCGGCGTGCAAATGACAGAGACACGGGACACTTCCTTCGGCGTCAAAGATTCGAGGTTTATTTACTGCAGGGAACACAGAAGTCACGTGAAGTACACAGCATGTAAGTTCGCGGGATCTGATTCGAATTGCTACTGTGGGTCGCTCCTTTTATACACATTTCTCTCATAGGTTAACATGGTACACAAAGGTTTACAACTTGGTTCCCAACATTATCCCCGAGAGGGGTCGCTTTGATGTATTCAGGGTCCGGAACATAAGTACGGAAACATTTGGTGGTTCCCAACTGTAAAAACCCATCTTCCCATCATTAGTACATTCCAATCAGCAATAAACAGATCGAAGAAGGAACAAGGACAGGTGCAGAGGAAGACAGGACAGTGGGGAGATCGGAAAGAGTGTAAAAGGGGGTGGTCTCGGGAAACACGAGCTACAGGCATCAAAGGGACGCGCCTAATGAGATGCACGGCTAAGACAATAGACCGGCACGGCAAGATGAGCCTCGAGCGGGGCCATCTGCTTACAGTATCATCCCCCTCATCATAAAGACACTTTCAAAGGAAACGTGTCTTCCGCAAGAGTCTTGGGAATCCCAGGGTCGCGAAGCGGACAGCGTCCGTTCGCTGGCTACTTGAGGGCAAGAGACAAAATGGATGCCGTATCTAAGATGGAACCCGTGGGCTCGGATGAAGAAACCCACGAAACAAACGAACGGTTTAGGATAGCACAGCGAAACTGCGCACACCCACTAAACTCGTCATTTGCGGTTCATAAATACCAGACTCGACCATATTCGTACGAGTCGGAAACACCACTTACAATTGTCACGGAACCTCAGACGCTCCTTTTGCCCTCATGTAGGCAAGCACTAGTCGGAATCATATTCGATATTCATCAGACCGTCTAGATGTTGCTGCAACATAATTCTATCCAACTGAGCTGCTTTGGTAACAGGCGGCTGTCTTATACACGTCGTAGCACAGAGGCCACATAAGGCAGGACCACACTGCACACAAAGGCAACACGTGAACAGAAACGCTGCAACAACCCCGATGATCATCAGAATCTTCCAACCCCAAGTCGACATCAGGCCCCAAAACCACCCAAGTAGCGTCCAATCCCCTACGTCCACGTGTATGGACTCAGAGATCTTATGCAACTTTGAGATGGCTTGATAGACAGTCGGAGCGTTATCTGGAATGAAAATACAGCAGCTCGAATGGATCACCTTACATACTCCACCTCGATCTGCTAAAACAACGTCTAAAACCATACGGTTTTGTAACGTCATGAGCCTATCCGCCTGAAGTTCTGTGGTGATATTACCAAGGGCACTGGCAGTGATATTAGCTGTCGATTCCACCACTCGAGTCAATTGTCTCAGGTTCCTACTATTAACCATAGGCCCCCAAAACGGAAGGAAACCCTTGAAAAAGTCTCCTGCCTCTTGACCGGCAGTGTCCTCTTCGCTAATCACGCCTCTCACAACTCTGGTCTTGTGATAATCTGCATCAACAGTGAACGTCGGAGGCAACAGATTTGCGATATAACATGAGCCCACAAAGTCAGAGGGCAACCATGTATACGCACGATCATGGCAGACAAAGTATGTACCCTTGGCAGCCAGAAACACAGGGGAAGAGAGCATCGGCAGAATATAAGTCTCGGAGCAAGCACTCTCTCCAAGACGGGCTCTCGCTCTTCGGCCACGGCCTAGTAGACAGAAATTACCAAGGTGGGGTACGACCCATATCGGGGGCGAGCTTCTAAGCTGGTTTTCACTCGCGAGCGCACTATACTCAACCTTACTCAGGACCCTATAGGCTTGCACCTCTTCCTCTGGGATGAGCGACGGTTCATAGATATCCCTATCTAAATCATCTATTGCTATAGCCAAAGGCTTGTGGTACGAGCCAGGACCGGAGTGGGAAGAACGTGGCTCTCGATTGGGGTAGGAATCTAGTGCGCTTCGAAACATTGTTTGAAATGCTCGAGCTGAACCCTGGGAACTATAAGGGAGGACCAGATATGGAATTCCCTTATCCGTGGTATGTGGCATTAACCCACACACCCAACAATTAGTAGTGTTAACCACTAACTGGTGCTGATGAAGGAGCTGAATAAAGGAATTATTTCTGAATTCTGCACGTCTAGCCTGTTCGTGTTCAGGTAAGATATGAAAGGAATGAGGGGATATAGTGGAGGTAGGTTTAGGTTCAGAAGTAGGAGTAGGTATGGCAGAAGGTAGGAAGTACGGTATCATGTAATACACTCCATCCGCCAATAACAAGGAAACAATTAAGAACAGAAGGAACACCTGAAACATAAAGCATTTGGTACGGGTAATTCGTTGCAGTTTGAATCTTTGCGCCTGAGCTTTTTCCAAGTCCACAAGTTTTGAGAACGCCATCCCCTAAAACCGTCCGCAACGTTTCTTGACGCACTTCGTTCTGTGTAGCAGTAGTCAATCCCTAGGAGTTCCTAGGAGCCGACGGTCTTTGACCTAGTGTCAAGACCTACTAACCAGAAGGAAGTACACGCGCGGCCCTACGGTTCACCTGGATGTAAGGTATTTTATATACAAGTATGTACAAAAGTCTCTCAGCTGTGGAAGCAAAAACACATGTGGAAAAAACTCAATATTTACAAAAATCACAATGGTACGTTTGTTTAGACTGATCGTGGCAAAGGGGGTAACGTAGATGTCAAAAGGATAGAAACGAAACTATATTAGTCTTTAGGATTGGATCGCAAAAAGTATCGTCTCTTTCCTGGATGTGTCTGTTCGTCAAACAAAGGATCCAATGAGGGGACAGAGTTCTGTCGATCAGTCGATTGTTCAGATCTTGAGTCGTGTGATGACGAATGTTCAACAATGTCTTTCTGCTGCACTGAGGATTCTCCAACAGGCTGTGCGTCGCTAAAAGGTACAAAGGTCTGCAATCCTTCGGTTTGAGATGAAGCAATGCCCTTCCTTACCCACGAGTCCGCTGGTAAAGGTATAGGTACCTTTTTGGTGTGGGTGGCATGCACCCAGTTCTTGCGTCCTTCCAAGCGGACAGCAGTTCTCGTGGCAAGGAGGACCTGGAAAGGTCCAGTGAAACGAGGCTCCAGATTTTTCTTGCGAGCGAAGTTTCTAGTAACCACCCAATCTCCTGGTTGGAGCTGGTGGCCTGGACCCTCCGTCTGCGTCGGCAATGCTTCAAAGACCTGTTGATGAATTAACCTCAGTTTAGCAGTCAGATCATGCAGATAATCAATCAACATTGGATACTCAAGATTGGAAAACACACTTGGTCTAGGGACCCCCCAAACATTCGCAGGACGACCGAACACTATTTCATAGGGACTAAGCCCTACTCGGGAGTGTACAGTCGCCCTTGTTGACAACAGAAGCTAGAGGCAAAGCGTCAGGCCAAGAAAGACCAGTAGTGGCCTGAATCTTCGCTAGTTTGAGTTTAAGGGTACCATTATACCCTTCAACCAAACCTGCTGACTGGGGATGATTGGCGCTATGGAACTTCTGAGTAATTCCAAGGCCCTTACACACACTCTTCATTACACTCCCTACAAACTCACTTCCGTTATCTGACCATACGACTCGCGGCATTCCATACCGAGGAAAGTATTCCTTCAGTAGGATTTTCGCAGTGGACATAGCAGTGTTGTCTTTAAGAGGGTAGGCTTCAATCCATCGGGAGAATGCGCAAACCACAACTAAAACATACTTCAGGTTATTGCATCGCTCCATATGGATGAAGTCTAGCTGGACCACTTCAAATGGACATGAAGTGGGTGCAAAATGACCAGCAGGTGTAGGGGTTCCCTTACCAGGATTGTACATCATACATATCATGCAATTCTTCACCAATCTTTCAGCACACTTCGTGATACCGTCATTCTTCCACACAGGGGACAACAATTTACAAATACCTTTCGCACTAATATGTGCTAACCCATGTGCCATCGTCACAACAGCTAGCACATACGCGTCTGGCAACATCCACTTCTTGTGCTCCGACAAATCAATCCAACAACCATTCGCATCCAACTTTCCCGCGCTTTCTTTCCACTTCGCCTTTTCAGTCTTGGTGGCCTCATTCTGTATTGCTTTCACACTCTCGATGGTATCCTCACACATACTCGTTTCTGTAGGCCACCTAACCGAACTCGTCACATACATTCTCGTGCTAAGGTTCCGGGCAGTCTCCTTAGCAGTCTTATCCGCAAACGCATTACCACGACCAACGTCATCCGTCACCTTACGATGCGCACTACATTTAACAATCGCTACCTGCTTAGGCAATGTAAGTGCATCCAAAAGATCATTCACAAGTTGTCCATGCTGAATCTTCGTACCATGCAACGTCATAAAACCTCTCTCTCGCCACAATCGTCCAAAGCTATGCGCAACGCCAAAAGCGTATTGACTATCAGTAAACACATTCACACGTTTCCCTTTCGACAACACACACGCTCTAGTCAAAGCGATCAGCTCCGCAGCCTGAGCAGAGCTCTGATTCAATCTCGCAGCTTCCACAACAGTATTCAAAGTTACCACAGCATACGCAGTCGTGACATCACCATTCGGCAAATTAAAACATGAACCATCCACATACAAAGTCCCATCGGGATCATCCAAAGGAGTGTTTTTAAGGTCCACGCGACCTTTTGTTTCTTCCTCAGTCCTTAAATAACAGTCATGCGCTGCTACTTCATCCGACTCTGTACTAATCGGCAATAAAGTCGCCGGGTTTAGGACATTACAACGTTTTATCTGAATGTGACTTGCCAAGAGTGTCAACTCGTACCCAGACAACCTTGCACTCGTCAAGTGCTGAGTTTTCGTACGATTTAAGAGAGTGTCAACTGCATGCGGAACCATCACCGTAAGCATATTATCCATGACCAATCCTGCTGATTGTCGGATGGACACCGCAGCTGCCGCTGTTGCTCTCAAACAACTCGGCAATGCTCTAGCTACCGGGTCCAAGGTCGAGGAAAAATATGCACATGGACGTTGCTTGCCACCAAAAGGTTGCGTCAAGACACTCAGCGCACAACCTTCTCTCTCGTGCACGTATAATGTGAACGGCTTACAGTAGTCAGGGGTACCTAACACCGGAGCCGAACACAATGCGTCACGCAATTCAGAAAAACTTTTCTGACATTCTTCCGTCCATGGTAAAGGAGTTGGAACGTCCTTACACGTAAGAGCCACCAATGGTTTCACTAGCAATGAAAAATTTGGAATCCACTGCCTGCAGTATGACGTGATGCCCAAAAAGGCACGCACATCTCTCTGAGTTGTTGGCACAGTCATCCGAGCAATCGCAGCAATTCTCTCTGGGGTCAACCTTCTTCCCTCCTTTGACAATAAGTGACCTAGATAGGTTACTTCTTGACAACAATATTGAAGTTTAGAAGGAGACACCTTATGATGTAAGTCACAGAGATGTTGCAACAACGATACCGTGGCAATTTTGCAAATGTCCTGAGTGTCTGCAGCCACCAATAAGTCGTCAACATATTGGATCAGGGCTGCACCAGCCGGTAACACGAACGCATCAAGTTGGCCCTTCAAGGCTTGACTGTATATCGATGGACTTTCACAGTAGCCCTGAGGAGCACGCTTGAACCGGAAGCTGCGTCCACCGAGAGAGAAACCGAAAAGGTCTCTGCTTTCCTCAGCAATCGGAATACTGAAGAACGCATTCTTCAGATCGATCACCGAAAACCAAGATGCCGAGGCTGGAATCAGAGTCAGTAGTGCCGTGATGTCGGGCACAACAGGGAACTGAGGAATCACAATTTTATTTACCTCCCGTAAATCGATGACAAAGCGATAAACAGGTGGTTTTGAAGGATCAGTACATTTCAGGATGGGCAGCACAGGACTGTTGCACACGTTTCCCCGAGTCTCCTCAATAACATCTTTCTCGATCAAATCATAGATGATCGCCAACAATGCTCGTTCACCATCAAGAGAGATACGATACTGGGGAATACGTGGCAACCGCACATTAGATTTCAAATGGACAACATAAGGGGAGATGTCGAGCAGGCCCACATCATTGGGACCTGTTGCCCACAAAGATGCAGGAAGAGAACTCAATTCCGGTGGAAGCTTATCGAGAGACAAGTACATTGGAGAAATAACTCTCTCACCCAAAGTAAGCTTCACTCCCGCAGGAGAACAATACAAAGTCGCATATAAACGTTTTAGCAAATCCAGGCCCAAAAGATTTTCACCACAACCAGTGGTTAAAATCAACGGAGCTTCGAGCTCACGTGGCCCAATTGTAAGAGGCAAAGGGCGTGAGACTGGATTGCTAACAGGGGCGCCAGAGAATCCAACGGAAACATTTGTTAAGCCAGACAAAGGTGCGCCAGGGAGTTTCGAATGCATGATAGAACTTTTCGCTGCACCAGTGTCCAACAGAAAAGGCTCAACGACGCCCGAGGTGGCAACTGCGACGTAAGGCCCTCTCTGATCAACCGGAACTGATACCACTCCCTCTCCTTGTCCATGGCTGTCCTAGTAGTTACCATCGTCCGTTCCCTGATCGACGTAATAATCATCTACATTGTACTGAGCAGATCGCCCTTGCGACGATCCACGCTGATCAAAACAATTATTGGAGTCAGAAGTGTTAGTGGAACGATCGTTCTGAGCACCGCGACCCCTACCACGTGATGTCAGTTGAGAACCACTACGACCTCCTCTAGTCGAATTACCACTATTACGCTCATTAAGGACTGGACAATCACATTTCAAATGACCCTCCTGTCTACAATAGTCACACTGATTATACCCTAACGACGATCTTTGTGAGGAGGAATCATTTCGCGATTGTGACCTATTAGGTTGCGACTGCGATCGATTGCGTTGCTGCGAATCATTCTGATTCGAACGCGGAAGATAAGCCTGCTGCAACAACACTTTAGTTTTAAGTTCTTTTGTCTTCTTATCAGCGCGGTCATTCTCTTCTTTTTCCCTGTTCTCGTAATACTGTGCCGTAGCCAATATCTGAGCAGAAGTAGAGACAGCCCACGCACTCTCAGAATTTTTCAATTTGTTGCTCAAGTCAGGTAATAAGTTAGAAACAAATTTATCCACGAACGACCGCTGACCACCCTCAGTGCCCATATCCTGACCACTATGATCGATAAATGCCTCCTCAAATCTCGTAAAGAAATCAGAGACACTCTCGTCCTTCTTCTGTCTACAGGCTGACAATTTGTCCCAGTTCACCCTCATAGCTGGCATAAGCGTTTTCATTAGGGTAATGATTCTCTGAGGAAGAGCAGCAATAATCTGTTCAGGTTTAGCCCCACCAATTTGTCGTGCATCTGCCGCAGTGAGAGTAGCCCAATCACCACCTAATTCGTTTGCATGATCTTCCTGACGAATCTTAGCCCATACCGGTTGCGGTACGATATTGTCAAACAGCATATCGATATCGGCAAGATTCATTATCGTAGCATCTACGAGCTGCGACAATTCCTTATAATACCCTGCAGGATTTTTGCGAGGGTCAGGCAAAGATTGCTTCACCTGTAACACTTCCGATCGTTTCCATGGGAGATGTATCCATACTCTCTGGAAATATGGCAGAATAATGGGGTTAGCATTAGGATCACCAGGCATCCACACTGATGGAACTTCGCGCATGGGGTACTGACCGAGTGCATCTGACTGCCTCTCAATATCCTCAACGAACAATGCTTGAGGCATCATAGAGGGGCGGAGAGCCAATAATTGCTCGACTGCACGTCGAACATTGGTGCCTATTATCATTCCGCTCGAAAACTGAAGCTGTAGGTTAGTCAAGGCAGTCATTACATCATCGGGTGCGTCAGCCGATATTAGGTCACGTAAAACCTTGCACATTTCTTCAAAGACATATCTTTGTGTCTGTATATTGAATTGCTCAAACGTTTTCAATACCGCACGTGGAGGATTCCTAGCGGGGCACCTCATCCAACCCATAGCCATATTACACAAGGAGTCACGCTCCCTACCACCAGGAAGCTGACTACGTCTTTGAGGACCGTCCGAACCAGCGGACTCAAGAATAGGACCAAGAGAATTGAAGAAGTTAGCAGCTACAGAAGGAGTACGACGTCGAACAGACGGGGACAAAGAATAGCCCAGAGGGGTAACAAGAGAAGTACCAGGAACAGAAGGAACGGCAGGAGAAACCAGAACAGTAGAGGCAGCGGGAGCAGGAGTGTGAGGAAGTACAAGCGGAGGAGCAGTAGGGACAGAAACAGGCAGAGGAAGGGAACAGTGGGAAGTGCAGGGACAGGAGCTGGTTGAGGAGCAGAAGCAGGGGGGACCACAGGAACTGCGGTACCCTGTACATACGGAGGTGGTGACTTCATGAGATAAGACATTAAGGGGTCCTCGATACCATCCTCCTTTTTGTCCGTATCCGCCGGTAAAGCAGGATAGCACTTATCTACAGACATACGTTGCAATCTATCGAAGACTTCCTTTTCCTCCTTATCTCGCTGAAACTGCTCTGCTTTCTTTACAATGGTAGCAACTCCATCTCTCTGACTACGTTTTAACAGCCTGATTTCTCTCTGTTTGGCTTCTTTACGCCACAACTGAAAAGCATCAAACATGGCCGGCCTTGACTTTTTCTTAAACAATTTAGTCTCAAGATTATCTAAGATCGGGGTCTCGAAACTACCATGAGGAGGCCAACTAAGGACACCATCCTTTTTGGTGTAGCGAATCCAATATTCATTAAAAGTAATCGGACCTAGTCCGTGCTTGCTATAGAGCTCATAAGTGGGAGTTCCAACTGGAGGTATCGGACAAGAGTCCTCCAGTCGGGAATCCGCACCACAACGTCTGAAACAACTGAACAAAGTAAAGCGACCAGGCATCTTGCACACTAGCCGAGTTTCACAAACTTCAAGGGTTACGGGATTTACCAAGTCCCAGCAATGAACAAAACCCTCGGTTTTTGGCGTCTGCAGGCGTCAAATATTACAACAAAGAACCAAGTAACCACAAATGCAATGGAACCATGCAACAACTAAGCAACCACAACTAAGGACTCTGGGAGCGACCCACAAATACTTAACTCAAAGATCGATGGCGTCACCAGGAAGGCCCGTCAATCGTCTCGCTGTACCAAAGTCTACGCCAGGCGCCAAAACAGGTCTACAGTCAGGGCAGCAGTCCGTCGCAGCCGTCAGGAGGCAGGAATCTTCGCGGGAAAAGTCGTCGGGCCACTTATTTTGACAACAGGATCGATGAAGCGGGGTGCACCTTCCCTTGGAGATTTCACACAAAGTTCCTCACGATCGTCGGGCTTGGACCGGTACCACTGATGCAGCCCTACGTTGGGTGCCAACTGAAGGACTGGGTTTTTCTAAGACCCAGCGGTGCCAGGGGACAACACCTGAAACCTTCGTGGGTAACCTGTTCCGGCGTACAAATGACAGAGACACGGGACACTTCCTTCGGCGTCAAAGATTCGAGGTTTATTTACTGCAGGGAACACAGAAGTCACGTGAAGTACACAGCATGTAAGTTCGCGGGATCTGATTCGAATTGCTACTGTGGGTCGCTCCTTTTATACACATTTCTCTCATAGGTTAACATGGTACACAAAGGTTTACAACTTGGTTCCCAACATTATCCCCGAGAGGGGTCGCTTTGATGTATTCAGGGTCCGGAACATAAGTACGGAAACATTTGGTGGTTCCCAACTGTAAAAACCCATCTTCCCATCATTAGTACATTCCAATCAGCAATAAACAGATCGAAGAAGGAACAAGGACAGGTGCAGAGGAAGACAGGACAGTGGGGAGATCGGAAAGAGTGTAAAAGCGGGTGGTCTCGGGAAACACGAGCTACAGGCATCAAAGGGACGCGCCTAATGAGATGCACGGCTAAGACAATAGACCGGCACGGCAAGATGAGCCTCGAGCGGTGCCATCTGCCTTACAGTGTCATCCCCCTCATCATAAAGACACTTTCAAAGGAAACGTGTCTTCCGCAAGAGTCTTGGGAATCCCAGGGTCGCGAAGCGGACAGCGTCCGTTCGCTGGCTACTTGAGGGCAAGAGACAAAATGGATGCCGTATCTAAGATGGAACCCGTGGGCTCGGATGAAGAAACCCACGAAACAAACGAACGGTTTAGGATAGCACAGCGAAACTGCGCACACCCACTAAACTCGTCATTTGCGGTTCATAGATACCAGACTCGACCATATTCGTACGAGTCGGAAACACCACTTACAATTGTCACGGAACCTCAGAGCATGTGGAGCTTTGAGTAGATCACACCTTCGTTCTTGGAGATAGCAGCCATATACAGCAGTACCATGGGAGATAGAAAGAAGGTCAGAAGAATCACTAGTGTGAGTCATGCCTAGGTAAAACCGAGCAACATGTCCAAACTCAGTGTTATTCAGAGGCTTTCCACTCAAGGAATTACGTGGATACGGAAAATAGGTGACGAGACATTTCTTCTTTTATTTGAAGGGAAGTAAGGACATTTAAGGTAGAGTTGGAAGGTGACCAGTACGCAGATATGTAGGACCTGAAGTTCGCATGTGAAGGTGATCAGAACAAGGGCAGCCGTTTTGGCAGAAAGGAACCATGTACTTGAAGGCTTCAACTGTGAGACAAGATAACTTTAATTCAATCTATCACTGAGCATTGAGTCAAACGAACAAAAAGCTGGAGACCGATATTGAGGAAGTTGCGAGTCGTCGTACGCACCCTGTGCTACTGAACACATTTGTACCCCTGATTTGGTTTAGAATTTAGGGAAGGTAATGACACCATCCACCAGGTATGAGAAAAGGCCAATCTTGTATATTTTCACTTGCGGTGGACAAGCAAGAGAGCCCTGTAGCAGCCGCTAGAATAGGCAAGAATGTTAGAGGAGGGACTGAAATGATCAAACGAATGATCCTTCAGGACAAATGCACCCAAGTTGAACACTGCTAAGGAGAAATACTCCACATGTCTCGGTATATATTTTATCTACAGCTAGCGAAACAGACATAGGATGTTCGGTAGGAAGGTGAAGAAAACGAAAACAAAAAACAGCGCTCATGAGTCAAATCAGGTGTAATACAAATCGTGGCACCGTCACCCTAGAGATAACCTGTGGGTTCTGGTAAAGACATAGTAGAACTTCTCTGACCAACAGATTAATTTCCCCCCTCTATGAGGCAATTAAAAAGCATTTGGAGTGGCGGCTGGTAGGTCTGTGTGAGGCACCCCAGGTCAGATCTCTATTCTTGTGAGAGAAAGTAGAGGATTGTTTGTTGGATGTAGATATTCTCTTCGTGGGAGGAAAGGCCCTTGGCTTAGTTGTCTCAGTATGGAGCTTATGGTGGCTTCTGCATAGTGTGGCCCCAGCAACCTAACCAGGTTTGTTTTTGGGATATTTGAGGCTATAATTGACTAGAAGAGCAGACGGTTGTGGGTTTAGCTATATTAGAGAGTTGGAGGTCTGTTGTAATGGGTCTGGAAAAGTTTTTTGTATAACTTAAGCTGATCCCTGTAATGCTAGGTGTTAATGACATTGTTAGGTGGGAATGTGAAATAGCCCAACACACTCCGAAACCAAGAAGCTGTTATTTGTTATTTTTAGGGGCTTAGCAGATTGAAAAAGTGCTAGGGGTTTGGCCCCAGATAGCAAATCTAGTTTCCTGTGTTCATTGAATAGATGGTCTTATCAGTGAAGTCTCTGAAAATATTTTGCCGTGCTGCTTCTTTGCCTGGATTGACTTTATATTTATGCCCATCATGGAATACGTAGCTGGAATGATCACATGTTCATAACAGATTGAGGAGATAGCTGAAAATATGGTTTTAGCATTGGGCTGAAGCAAGGCTAATCCTTCTCACTGGGAAAAAATCCTGTGCTCCTACAATGATTTAGATCTTCTATCAAAATTGGAGAAGACAATATCTTCTTTTAGCTAAACATTCGTTAATATGACCAACTGAGTTGGAAGGCTGCCGGAAACAAAGAGAAATCTCTTTAGGAGAACCCTGTATTTGTTTTTTGTCAAGGATCCACCAAAGGATAAACTTGCTGTGTGGTTTGTTCCAAATTTCTTAAGATCTCCTAAGACTCCATGCAGAGAGAGGATTTACTGAGTTGTGCTGAAGAGGCCCTTGATGCATGTCGGTTTGTAGTGCTGGTGGCTCTGTTGATTTGGTGTTTTAGTGTCTGTATTGTTAGGTGAAAGATTTCATCAGAATTCCCAGCATCGTTTCAATAAATTGGAAACATGCCAATCCTTAATTGTTTCTCTGTGCCATTCCACGCATTCTTTTATAAAGCTAATCTATTTGTATAATTTATTCTAATTATACATTATGTGTATAGCCTTGAAAGGCTCTTTCAAGGATACTTGTATTCCCCCTCCTAATTTATCCTTTATCAATATTCTACTCGTATGTATTCAACTCTTGTAAAATATGTGAAAAGATGTCTATCCATATATTTTCTCTATGTTCTTCCACACATCCTTTTATAATTCGAATCAATTCTGTATACATTTACTGCATTTATACTTTATATATATCCTTGAAATGCTCTTTGCGTTTCTCCCCGAATACCATTTTCTATATAAATCTACATTTTAATGTTTAAAATCAATGAAAAATCTACTATACTGTCTGGGTATATATTTAAACTTGCTCTCCGAAGATAGATTTGCCATCAATTAGTTTTGAAGAATATTTCACCAAATTATTCTGTAAAATCTACCTATTGTTTATTTACAAAATTGTACTTTGCACTACCAAATCGTGGTTCACTATTTACTCTATTTTACCTTACTCACATTGTACCGCACTCTGGTGCCTGCACGTGTCAAATCTGCTGTTCATAAGATATGTTCAAATAAAAGAACATCAAAATGATCCTATTGGTTCCTCTCTGAGTCTCCATTTGCTCCTCTGGACCTCTTACTCGGGCATTATGCAGACATTGGTTTTACAAGGGTTCCATGGTGTATAACTGAACCATCATAAATCACTGGCACTAAGGTGACTGGGATGGGAGGTTTATTGCCCAAAATGTTGCAACTGGGCTCTTAATGTTGCACTTTAGATTGACAAGAAGTTTCTAAGGGCAAGGAGGCATGTAAAACAAACATTGACCATACTACCTCCTGCTCCCACAGTGTCACTAGGAATTAGATTAGATATGGTCTTCCATAGACAGAGTTGTACTAGAACAGATAATACCTGAGGGAGTGTATTACTGGTGGTGCACATGGGAGAAGTGTGGTATCCTAAGAGTGAGGTATAGCTGTGAGCTAAAAGGCACGCCGCGGTGTACCATTCCTCATGCTCGAGAATTTACTTGGAAGGAGTATCAGAGGCGATATCCTATTCAGAGCTTGTGCTGGATCTGCTTGAAAAAGAGACACCCTACCACTAGGCTAATATTCACATCTTTCTTCTTGAATGTGTATAGATAGTTGCAATGGCATGTTGAGGGTCATTGTGTCTGCTTTTGTTTTGCTATTGTGCAATCCAAAGTGAGTTGGGCGGCACTAACTTCACAGTCACCAGGACCAGATCCTTGTTTTACGTGTGGGTAAAGTCACTATTCTCATCTCTGAACAATTTTAAACAAGAGCTAAGTGCTACCAAAGATGGTGTGGAGGAGACTGAAGCAGAGTAGTACTCTGTCTACCATGGCCTTCAAAGGTTGACAACCATCAAAGGGGTTGGGCTGTCCCCATTGGTGCCTGGAGAACACTGCACTCGAAAAGGGAAAAAAACTAAAACCTGTGGTTCAACTGAGTGTGAGATTCATCATGCCCATGATGAGTGCCAGGCTCTTCCTGTTGGTACAGCTGCTTCTCAGTTTAAAGTTCTTTGTCTAGAAACCTTAGTCAATCTCCTACAGACCTGCAGATAGATGGTCTTCTGACCTGGGGCTGACACCCTTTCATGCATTTACGTGAACATGCACATTGTCTAAGACAGTAGCCTCAATGCAGAAGAGGCTCATTGTGTTAAATGCCAAGAGATCACAATGGGCTAAGAAACTCTTTATTGTGGCCATACCGCAAGCTCTGATACTTACAGCTGAGTTGCTCCTGTGTTGGTTCATGTCGATTGTGCAGCTTGATTTTTCAGAGAGGTCGAGTTGGGGCACATGAGACTTAAGAGGGATGTGTAACGATGCCACCCAAGTATATGTGCTTTTAGAGTAGCACACACTGGCAAAGCCTGCATGGTTCATAACCAGTCCATTGCAGGTTAGGAAAGCCAGAAAAAGAGAAACAAACTGCTAAGCACAAGTAAAACAGATGCCGTTCACACTGATTACATAAAAAAGAGAAATGATGGTGCATGCCTGCATACGGAGTCCATTGTGCATGCACAGGGACTGGATGTACCGAGTGAAGACGCTTCTGGTCCCTTCCATAGGTGGCACTCTATTCTAATCTTTGGGTGTGCCATCAATCCATCATGTGGGCATGTGCCATCTAGTGTATGCAGCTGATTGCGAGACAGCTTGTGCGTTTAAGTAAAGATGTTTAAAATGAAATATCATGAATTAACCGCCGTGATCATGTGCACACCAGAAAGCATCAATTTTTCACCTCTGACTCATTTTAATTGTATAAACCCGATTTATGCACGCGGGATTCTAAACAAAGATCAGAAATACAATATAAAGGAAGCCTCGCTTTGAACGTGAGTTTTGGTCCAAACTCAGCCATCTCCCAAAAATAGGGTGACCAGATTTGTAAAACCAAAGAACCGGGATATTTAGCAAAAATAAAAGTACTACAATTTTACATCAACCGAGCATATAGAATGACGGCGGTCATCAACAACGAATTACAGAAGACACCAATAACATAGACAAGCTGCAATTTTGAAAGGCAGTATCATGCCTGTTAATTAAATTGCTTTCTTTTAACAGCTGCTAACTATCCCTGCTTTGGAAAACATAAAAATGTACCTCCCTGTTTTCAGTCGACCGTCTCTAAAAACAAGGAAGGGCATGAGCTAAATTTCCCCAATCTGACGGGACAGTTGGTGGGAAAACAGGACTGTCCGGCAAATCTGGGACACCTGGTCACTCTACCTAAAAACCTACCACAGACATGTTTTCCACTGTTTGGAGCCATCAGGCAAAGGCTCGATTCACTAAACTTTTTGCACACCTGTCTGATGTTTTGATGCACAAGTAGGAGCATCGGCTAGTGCAACCCCACCTTTGTCATTCACAAAATGTGGATTTGCCCTCTTAGATGGATATACTCACAGATAAAATAGCAGCAGAATGGTATACAGAGATGTGTGTGCACCCCTCAGGATGGTGGAGGGTGTGGATTTTGCATGGTGGTGACACCTGCAAAAGCAGGCAAACACCCAGCGGCGGCCGGTGCAGGTAAGCGAGGGGGAGTCACAAGACGACGGAATAGGGAAAATTAAACAAATCAATCCTATTCCATCATCTGCCGACTCTCCCCCCACCCCCCGCACTCCACTGCGCTTACCTGCACCGGCCACGACTGCAAACACCCACAAACATTTAAGCTTTTGGGTATTCACAAATCCTTTGCAGGTAGATTGCCACCTTGAAAACACTCAGAGATGTATTCCAATGCAGGTTGGAAGTAAAGTGATTTTATTGTGGAAAATAGGAGGTAGCACTCCCAAAACTGGTTGTGGTTTAAAAGAGGTTGTTTTGATAAAATATATTCCCTGAAGGGGGAAAAAAGGAAGCTTATTTTTAAAGTGTAAATGCACTTACACGTTATGTTTCTCCTTTAGGAAATGTGCTTCTATAACATTTCTAAATCCCTAAATGTTATGGTGTGAGTGCTTTTGAAATTCTTTGTGAATTGCAAGAGAGAACTAGATTTCCTTGAAATCTATAGGTAAACCTGCATGAGCAAATTCCAACGTTATGAATGTATCCGTTATAGGGTGAGTAACTGGACTGCTCAGGTTCTGATCCCACCTTCAGGGCTTAATGTTGCCCATGGTGAAGGTTGTGAGCACCAGAGCTAATTGTTTGGAGCCGGGACTTATTTTTCATCATCAGCCTCTGACCCAGAGGAAGAGAGAGAGAAAGAAGAAGGAAGGAAATGAAAATAAAACAATGGCAGGGGCAGAAAGAGGGAATGAAAATAACCAAGGAGAATAAGATAAAAGGACAGGAATTGTAAGGTGAGGAGGAAAGAGGCATTTAGTGGAATGAAGACCTAGGCAGTGCTCCCAAGTACATCTTCTGGCTCCTGCATGTATATATTTTTTTCGAATTAAGCATGACCTTGCTTCCACACTTCCACACAAATTGTGTGATCTCCAGTGCTTAATTTGAGCCAGTGGTTTCCTGTGCTCTGCACTGGCACTTAATTGTCAACACCGGCGCTATGGCAGTCTGCCACATGGTGGGGCTGCCTGTCTAATTTAGATATGAGCACCACAGTTGATTATTAATTCAATTTACATTAAAAATGTCTAATACCTAACAACCAAGACAGTCTATTGCCTTTACTGGTGTGGAATAGTCTGAGTTGTGACTCCTGTAGAAGTGTGATGGTCAGTTTTGTGGGAACTGTCATTGGCAGCGCTGGCAGGGACAATTGTCGGGCAAGTTGCAGTGGCCTCCTGAGAGTGCCCTGGCACTTATTTTGTTACAAATTAAGCAACCAGTGATCTCCCGATTCTTCGGGGCGTCTTACCTGCAAAAACTGGGTATACTTAGCACATTCAACTTGTGCTATACACTAAATGGTGGCATTCATACTTTTTACATTTGCAATAACAGCTTTGACAGATTCGTACTCGGAATTGCTTAAACTAAACATTCTGATGAAAAATCAAAAACTATTTTAGTACAAAAGAGGTGTTTCTGGCACGACAAGCCATTGATAAATCAAAACTGGCTCCCGATTAATGTTTTGTGGATCTTGCCCACTTGTGGTTACTGGCTCAGGTTTGAGGTGACTTCAGGACATGAGAAGGAACTGAGCTTGGAGAACAGGTTATTCATGTTTGGCGTAAGAAACTTTCATAATGCAAAGATTGTTGGCAGATATGTCCTCTGTTAAAACGGTTGACAAAGAACTTGCCGAAACTTGGCGCTAGGCTATGTAAACTATGCACTGGGCCACAATTGGAGCAGATGGTTTCATGCACAGTTTATGCAGCTTGTGTGCGAGGATACGGAGTGTATAGATTTTGCTCTAATCCGTTTGACATAACGGGGGCAAATGTAAAGAAAAGAGATTGTAAAGAAACAACAAAAATATTTTGCAAGCTCACTCTTCACCAGTTGTGCTCTGTATTAAGAATAGGAGCAAACTGAATTTGCCCTAATCTTTCACAAATTTAAAATTAGTGAAAACTATATCTGATTAATCTCTTTATATGCAACCACCGCAGAAAAAAAATTATACAGTTTGCTTTGCTATTTTGCTGCGATGCAAATCTTTTTATGCCATATGGCCTGAATACGCGGATCTCAGGTCCGAAGCAGGAATTAAGTTGGAAGGTGGTCTTTACTCGTCTAGAAGAAGGATTTGATTCTGGTAAAATGAGGGAAAAGGAAAATTTGACTCATGCAGAAGGAGAATTTGACTCCGGCAGAAGGAGAACTTGTCACAGGAAGAAGAAGAACATGACTGAGGCCAAAGAAGAGCTTGTATCATGCAGAAGCAGACCTTGACTGAGTAGGAAGGAAAACGTGAGTCGTGCAGGAAAACTTGGCTGAGGTGAAAGGAAATCGTGTGTCAGGCAGAGAGAGGACTTGACTGAGGCTGAAGGAGAACTTCTCTGAGTTGGAAGTAAAACTTGACTGAGTTGGAAGGAGACCTTGACTAAGTTGGTAGGAGACCTTGACTAAGTTGGTAGGAGACCTTGACTGAGTTGGAAAAAGACCTTACTGAGTTGGAAAGAGACCTTACTGACCTGGAAGGAGAACTTGACTTAGCCAGTAGGGGAACATGATTGCCCAGAAGGCGACCATGACTAAGGTGGGAGAAACAAACTTAGACAGAAGAGGAACTTGACTCATCCTGAAGGAGAACTTGACTGAGGCAGAAGGCGAACTTGACTTAGATGGGAGAAATTGATTTAGGCAGAAGAGGAACTTTATTCATGTTGAAGGAGAATGTGGCAGAGGCAAAAGTAGAACTTGACTGAGATTGAAGGAGAACTTGGTTCAGGCAGATGTACAAGGAGGAAGCGGAATTTGACTCAGAGAGAAGGAGAATTTGACTAAAGTAGAGTGAGAAATTTACTTATTTGGCAGTGTAACTTGACTGAGTTCAAACCATAACACCCTCTGCTTGATCTGTAATTGCTTTCAGAGGCCTATGCCCCACTTGCTGATAGCAAAGTTATTTACATCTTGGTTTGGACGTTCTTACATCCAATCAGAAACGCTTATTTGGTTGTCCCAAAGTCATAATTCCTAAGGAGAGGTCGTGGGTTTTTTGCCCATGCCACTTTCCTCTCGAATACTCTTCCATCTTGAATCAAAGCACTTTAAAACGTTTAAGACGTGTTAGCTTTGGTGCCAAGTGACAATTGAGCTTATGGAGCGTGCTCCATAAATCCTAAATATATAACGTAGGACCATGATTGGACCAAATCCAAAATGACTGACTCTACCCAGCACTCTCCCCCGCCCCCAGTGACAGCCTTTGCCTCTGCCTGGGATCTGCACAACTTGAAAACAGACAATTAGAACAATAGCTAATTAGCTCAGCCAGCCCCCTTTGTTAGGGATGTCACCTCTGTGAAGCCTTCTTTATGAGCCAAGCCTGGAAACGCCAACCCGCACAAAACCCACTTATTTCATGCAGCTGAACAAAAAATATATAATCACCAGGGAGCCCAAGGCCCCTTTAGAGATATAAATAGAGAGCATAACCCCAGCAGGATTGTATGAAAGGGCAGCGGAAGGGGGGTTGTCGTGTGCAGACTCCTCATTTTAGTCTCTTTTTGGGCCCTGACCACGGTGTTTGCCGATAGTCACGGTGTGTCGTAAACGTAATGTATATACTCGTTTTTACTATTACTATATTGTTATTATATTTCTCTTAATATATGTAAATGAACATTCAGTTCATTTTTAGTTAACAAGACTGATTATCATCCTTTCCATAATCTTTGTTGTCATTACTTTAGCTGTGGTCCTTGTTTTTTTTTTTTTCACAGAGTTTGATATAGCTCAAACTTGACCCGAAGGTATTGGGTATCAGAGCGCTTTCCACGAGCATCAGTTGCGTTACATGAGGACACATTCATTTTTTTGTTGGGCACGGGGAGATTAAATGATGTGCCCAGAATCACAGGATGTTGCGCGTCCTTGCCGAGACTCAAACCCAGTTCCCCAGATTTGAGGTCGACCGCCCTAGCCCTTAGGCCAATTTATTATTAACAGTATATTTTTATTAATATACAACCTTTCAAACTTGCAATACTTCCTATATGTAACTGTCAGGTCTCTAGGAAATGGATGTTAGCACTAGAAGGCTTCTGAGGGGAGGTCTGTGTCTTTAGTTGAGTACTTGGGTAACCTTCAAGACTCAAACTGAATAAGCTCTGTTCTACTTGAAGCAACAGTTGAGTAAAGCTGATTACAAATCATGTACTATCTCTCCATGAAGATGTGCCTCTGCTATTTGTTTTAAGTAGCACGACTGTGTACCATGTATTATATACTGCTGCAGTAGCTCCTATGATTGCAAAATAGGGTGCACGACAAACTGTGCTACGGACAAAGATCCATTTTTAGCTATAGCCTAGCCTAGAAGCAGCCTTAACTGTCTCTCTAGCCTCATGCTGTGTGTCTGTGTGTATGAGCTCTTTCAGTCAACTTTCTTCATCCACTGGTTCAGTGTTCATGTTCTAGTCACACTTTGCTTCTGCCCATCACAGCATGGGGCTGTGCTGCATCCCACTGCATCCATTGGTTGTCTAGAACTCAGTGGCGTAACGAAACTGACCAACCTCAGGAGAAGCTCTCAGGCCAGGGCACTGTGCTCAGGGGACCCCTTGGAGCTCTGGGACTCCACCCCACCCCCTCTTCCCCCCGCACCGCCGGGGCTGCGGGGGCCTTTGGAAATTTTGGCCCAAAGTTCACCTCATTTAGATCTCACTCCTGAATTTCACTTGTCCATGGACACGTGAAAACTGTAGAAAATTTGTGGTGTGGCACCTTTAACATGGGATGCTCGCTAGAACATACCACAAAAATTAAAAGCTGATAAAATTTCCTATTCATTTTCGCCGTATTTAACGTGGACAGGAATACAGCTATGACCTTGAGTGCATTTCAACAATGTTAATTTGTTTTAATTTTTTGCTGTTTTAAAAAAAATAGCTTACAAGAGAGCTAGATTTATCTATGTCTCAGAGAATGAACAAAGTAATTTTAGGGACAGGAAGGGCACATTGTTGCTTGCAGTTAGAACGAATGCGTATTGTAACCTGAATGATATGCACTTGTGGCATCACTGGGGAAAAGGATACATCTGGTCCTCATTGGAAGGAACACACAATACTTCCGGTTGAATGCAGACTGAAAACACACCTGTATGATATTTGATGAGATGCGAATGCGTGCTGCGCACTTTTCCACAAATGAAACATTTGTACGCCACTTGGGAAGTCTGTACAACCTCTTCCCTACACCCAAATACACACCAAATATCTGGGTAACCCTTATCAAATCCAGCACACCCGCTTAACAAATGCACTGTGTGATGTTTGGATGCGCAAGTGAACACCTCATTCAGCCTAACATGTATGTCTAACATACATCCACATGTTCTCCAGAGGGGTAATACTAACAAACGCCACTGATGAACACAGCTGATCCCATATACCCATCTGTCATGGAAGCATTAATTATAATTTATGTAGCCTCATTAACAATCTGATTCTAGTTGCTCGGTTAAAAAATACTAAAATAGAAACGTGAGTTTTCTGTCGGCATTAGTAAATCTTAAAAAAAAATGTGTAAAATGTCCAGTAGTTCAAAACCCAAGAGGCCATCAAAACTTTTGCATGCACTCAATTGCCAATAGTCAGGGACCAATTTCTTTAGTAGTTGATATCTAAATAAAATCCCTATAGACTAACTTAAATTAAACTTAAAATAAACTGAGCAGTGAAATACATCAGGGCTATAGAAATATTAGGAGACTATCGACAGTAGCTAGTAACTCAGACAGACAACATTTACAAATACCCCAAAACAAAAAGAATAACATATGGCTGAGATTGAGTTAGAGTTGAATTGGCATCTTCACATTTGAGTTTTCCTTCATGTTTCTTTTTAAGTCTGGTTTGACAAAGTAGCTGTTTGTTACCTATTGTTTTTTCTATGTTTCTATCATTTATTAAAGTTTTGCCAAATAAACAGAACAAAATTGCAGCCAGTTAGTACATCAGAAAGCTGATACTTAAGGACGGGGTGTTAGGTGATATTGTGACCCCTATGGTAAACTGAAAAAAGGATATATAGGTCCCCCATAATGCGAAGGTCCTATTCATAACGTGGAGTCTGGGACTGCGCATCGTCACCCTTAAAAAAGGTGAAAGGTCGTAGGCAATTGCAATTGTACTAGTAGTGAGTGAGATCACCAGGACCTTAGATGGTTGGTACAAACAGCACGGAATAGTGGGGCGGTGAGGTTCCGATGTGCCAAGTGGGGTCCCCTATCACCAAGGGTGAGGACAAGCAGTGCAAGAAATCTGAATGGGTGGCTGAACCGAATTAGGGTCTGAAGCAACAAAGTTAGAAAGGGGAGCAGGGGATAGGTGAGGTGAGATGACCCATGCAGGAGAAAAAGGGGGTTGGGAATCTGTTACCTATTGTTACAAATTCTTTACAATATACATAGAGTGGGCTTTGGTTCTTTTCAGAGGAGTCTTTCCCTCACTTCTCATGAAATAGGCTGCTTATGGTATATATATGCCTCCTATGAAGTACTTGCAGTGTAGTTCATGAGGGCTCTTTTACCTCTCAAAAGTACACTGAATGTGTGCTATAATGACTTCTGCAGCTATACTGAGAGTCATTTATGGGTGCCATTACATCCAGAGTCATTACGTCGTATGGTAAGATTTTCTGCCTTTACATCAGGAGTCTTTGACATCATTACATTAATGGTGATTGTTGTTAATGTTGTAGCTAAGGGCCTGATTACAATGCGATTCGGACATCAACTGACGGCTTGTCGGTTACAGCCCGAATCGCATCTACTGTTGTGGTCCGACTGAGGCATTAGGATGCGTGTGGTCAGAGTCAAACGCAGCAGTCAGCAGAACCGACCAACGCCTTCCGATGGGCTCATGGAGTCCGTCTGTTGGTCAAAAGCTCCTCATAATCCCTTAAGGACAGCGTTTCTGCCACCAGGATTATGATGTTGGTTTCCGATAGACATTCCATGTCAGCCTTTCCGAAATGAAAAGGCTGTAAGAAAGCTACATTGGGGGCCCCTAGGAGGGCCCCTTCCCCCTTCCTCCTTGGCCCTCCACATCTGGGCCCCCTGAAAATCCCTGCACTGTATGGCACACGGTGCACAGATTTTCACAAACTCCCATTTCTCAATGGGAGCATGTGTTGCGGGCGGTTTCCGCCCGCCACACAAGCTCCCATTGAGAAGTCGGAGTTTCCGGACGATAATAATTTGGAGTTGGGAACCGCCGACCTATGGTTGGGCGCTTCCCTCACCAAAAAGTTTAGCATAACTTAATATTAACTAGTTTAATAGTAAAAAAGTAATTTGTTTACAAATTGATTTTGAAGATAATTCAAAAATATAGATGTGAATAAATGTAATGCATACACATAATTGAACAATAAAATCATATTACTTTAATACAACAATTATTTAAATAATTCAATTTAATGTAAACGTTCAATATTTTCAAGAGAATTAATTTGAAAATGCATCAATATATATATACACTGTTAAAATGTGTATATATGTTTGTGTCTAACCATCATAAGAATATATTACTAGAAATACATATATCTGTTTAATGTGTATATATTTATATGTGGCTGGAAGAGGCATTACACCCCTAAAAGAGGAAAAATAAGCAAAATGGCTGTTGGGAGAGTTTATCCCCCATCCAAAACAAAAGGATGTAAGTATTACATTAATAAAGGTTTGGGGTTACCCCTAAAACAATATGATGCAAACATATATATATATATTTTTTTTTTTTAAAGGGGGACTTCCGTGGATTTTACCCACCAAAACAACAAACACAGAGACGTATGTGTGTGTTTGCATGTCTGTTTGTGTAATATATATGTAAAAGATATCATTACTGTGAGAAATTGAGTTGATTGAGTAGGGTGTGAGCCTTGGTCAAGCAGCAACCACAATCCTTGTCAGGATGAGGCACAAGCAAGCCCTAACCTGCACTCAACCATCTGGTAGCTTCATACAGAGCAGTCAGGATTAATTCAGTGGCAGTGTGTAAATCAATTGTGCAACGCTGCAAACAGTAATACAGTGAAAAACACCTCACAAAAAGGATCCCACACCAGTTTGAAACATAGAGTTCTTTTTAATGAGTAAAACAAGGCCAAAATACGAACAGTCGATCAGTAAAACCGGAGATATGCAATTTTAAAATGTCTGTGGAAATACTGCCAAAAAGCACAAAGAGCTCACTGTGGATATCTGGTCACAACGGACCGTGACAAAGCTACAAGTTCAGGACAGCTGCGTTGGAGCGTGGGCCAGCTACAGGGACCCTGTTAGACCCACTGAAAAAAGTACCTTAAATCCTGGTTTGAGGAGCGTTGCTAGGGTCCATGTCGAAGATGCTTTGTGCAGTTAAAGCGGTGCATCAGTTTCAAGATATGGTGAGGCTGCAACGCAAGATCCTGCGTCCTCATCGAGGACCCGTCAATGAGGGCTTGTGATGCGAAATCCAGCACTGAGGATGTGTTGCGCCGTCGGGGCAACTCGTCTGATCTGAGGACCTGTGAGGCTGAAACGCAGAGTCCGTCACCATCGTCGAGGCTGCCGCGACAAGGGAAGTGAGGGCCTGTGCCAAAGATGCATCGCAACGGTTCCAAAGATGCGTCTGGCTGCGAAACAATGCAGGTCTTTGCGACAGGAAAGATCCACATAGTTGTGAGGATTCGCTGGTTCTGCTCAGGGTTGTGCTGCGCTGCAGTCAAGATGCGTTGGTTCCGCTGGACCCTCAGAGACTGACAGAATACCGTAGGAACATTTCCCAGCGTCCAGAACTGGCGAAGCACCACTTTGCAGGGTAGACTCACAGATGGCAGAGTCCATGCTTTAGAGTCAAGGTTGCAAGAGTTTTCTGTCCCTGCAGCTCAAGTCAGGAGGCCAGCAAACTAGCCCTTGGAGTTACTCTGGGGTCCTGGGTTCAACATATTTACGTCCAGTCCTTCTCACCTTGGCAAAAAGGCAGCAGGTCAGCACAGCAGGGCAGCAGTCTCGCAGTGTGGCAGACATTTCTACAGCACAGCATTTCCTCTTCCTAGCAGAGCATCCACAGGCCCAGAAGTGTACTGAAGAGTTAGTGTCTGGGGTCTAATATTTATACCTGGGCATTCCTTTGAAGTGGGAGAAGCTTGATGAGGTTTCTCATTGAAGACCCCAGACATCCTGCCTCCCTGTCCTGGGTCCAGACTAACTACAAGGGGTATGCAGCCCTTTGTGTGAAGACACAGCATATTCAAGTGTAAGTAGGGCTGTGCCCAGCTCCACCCTCATATTCGACCAGTGATGGACCATTCAGGCATACCTAAGCGCTCTATTGTGTGTGGTTGTCTAGGAGGAAGGCACAAAGCCCGACTGCCAACTACACCTAGTCATGTGACCCAGAGACAGGCTGCAGGCACTAAATGGCTAAGGCAGGAAAAGGCCGACTTTCTAAGAGTGGTATTTTCAGATTTGTAACTAAAAGTCTGACTTTACGGTAAGAAATGATTTTTCCTTACAATTCCAAATACACCAAACATGAATTGGTTACCTGTTCCCATTTGGAAATTAAATTACAGTTTATTGAAGGTAATAAGGTAAGTCCAATGTTATCCTATGGGAGAGGTACACCTTGCAGAAGTGAAAAACAAATTTAAGAGTTTTTCACTACCAGGACATGATAAACTTAAAAGTTGTAAAAAAAAGTCCTACTTTTAAATACATTGCACCCCCCCCCACCCCCCTGGACTGTCCAGGACCTACACTAGGGGTGACTGGTATGTATTAAAGAGGAAGGTTTGGGCCTGGCAAAAGGTTTATTTGGCAGGTCGAAATGGCACAGACTGCAAAAGGCAGGCCTGAGACATGTTTAAAGTGCTACTTAAGTGATTGTCACAACCAGTGCTGCAGGCCCAGTAGCAGAACTTAATTGACATGCCCTGGGACACCGGTAGTGTCACTTTACAAGGGACTTACATGTACATTTTTATTTTCAAAAACCTTAATTGAACATTTGGCATGTTACAGACAACGTTTGGCAGACACTGCGGCACACATTTGCAATAATGAAACAGCTGAAATTACGTAAAAGATATTCCAGTATACACAACACATTACAATTTGTCAAGTAAAATAGAGCAGGGAACAATGAGAGTGTACATATTAGTGAACTATGAATGGTCTATATGTCAGCTGGACACAATCACATCAGGCTCCGCTTCAGTGGCGTGGGTGTTAGTGAGAGTAAGGTCCTCAAGGAACTCATCAGGGTTGGCTACTCTGTCAAGATAAGATATGAGAGTGCCCCAGATATCCGGAGGTCTACTTGCGGTCGACATCAAGTACCAGAATTTACAGAGGAGGGTCTGGCAGTGAGCTGCGTCAGATAACCATTGTTTAACATGCGGCGCCGGCCTCCTGCATCAGTAGATTGTCACCTGTCTCTTGGCAAGAACCAGTAACATTGCAACAAGTTTTCGATTGGCATCTGAAATGTCTCGGAGATCCTCCAGGAGGCACAATAGGGGGTCGAGATCGATGCGCTCCAGAGTGATATCACAGACTACAGAGCATACCTCCACCCAGAAATCCAAGACCATAGGACATGTCCAAGCCAGATGCACGAAGCCCGCACCAGGAGCGGAGCATGGCACATGTTTGTCGTTAGCCACCAGGCTCATCCTACGCGAATGTATGATGTTACATCGCAAACCGTAACAACGCAAGCTATCACCACGCAGTTTTTACATCGTAAAAGCAATTACCTCGCACGCATTTACATCGCATGCTGTTGCTAGGCGACTGTAGTGTCTCGGATGGCTTTTTCCATGGCAACGCAGTTGATAAAATCATCTCCTGTTACAACGCATGTTTTTTCTGAGTCCAATAACTCCCTGGGACGGGATGTCGGGAAACCAGGGGTTTTAGGGTGGGGTAATATTTTTTATTTATTTATTTATAATATGTAATATAATTCCAAATTAATATTGTTATTTTTTTTATTCATATAGCATTATTAAGGGATTAATGTTGGGGTACTAATACTGTCATTTTTTTATGATGATATCATAGCATTACATGTACATTTGAAATTGCGAGCATTTTGAGTGCACGATTAGAGCACTAATTTATAAGTACATTTGAAACTGTAAAGGCATCATTAGAAACAGTAAAGGCATCACAATTATCACATGCATTGTAATAGCATGCAATGAAAATGTCAGTGCGCTGTTATAGCATGCGGTGTAAAGGCATGTGATACAAAGGATCCTGCGGTGTAAAAGTTGTGTTGCGATGGCACCGCGTAGCAATGCCATTGTTGTAATGGGTGTTTGCCATCCTACGCAAAGTGACTGGGGGGCGGTATAGCCGATGCATGTATTTAAAGTGAATGAGCCTAAGATGGTAGTTGGGAGAGAGGTGTTTCGTTTGGTTGCAGCAGCGCTACCACTGTCTAGGAGAGATGTCACCGGCTAGGTCCCCGCTCCACGCTTTTTGAGCACGCTCAGTGTCCACATGGGATGCAACCAGTGAAAGTGCGTAGAGCCTAGTAACCACTTTGCGCTGGGATGCAGAGGAGAGTCGGTGTTCAAGCGCAGTGTTAGGCTGAGGGGCGTGTGGAAAGCCTGGTTGTCTGGTAATAAAGCAGTTTATCTAATGGTACAGCATCTTCCGGTAGTGTAAGAAAGGTGTTGCTTGGGTAGATGTCAGCATAAATGTGTATACGGAGGCAGGATGCACGGCGAGCCATGCCTGCTGTCTGTAGCGAGGAAATGAAGGGTTGCGTGTGAGCTACATTGAGGGTGCAAACAGTGTTTGCAAGCCAGTGTATTTGCGAAGGTCGTCCCAGGCCCAACGCATGCACTCCACTGTGTCTATCTCATCCCAGGGAGTTTTATGTGGCAGAAAAAGCGCTGTTTGCAGATGCCAAGGAAATGCCATATCAGCCTTGACTGCAGCATGTGGCTGGAAAGGTGTTGGGTGAATCCAGGAGTGGTGGAAAATGGCTTGGGCACATAGTGCGTAAAGCCAGAGATCAGGGGCACCCATTCCTCCCCTCATCAGGGGCAGTGTTAAGACATCATAAGGCACTGCCGTTCCTCCCAGACCAGGGTGATAATGGTTTTTTTTTTAATGCGATGAGAGTGGAATGGAGATGTTCATGAACAAGTACAGGAATTTGGGGAGCACAACCATTTTTATGATGGCAATGCGCCCCGCCAGCGAAAGGGGACATTTTTGCTACATTTGTATCCTGGTCTCCAGCCACTCCATTGCTCTCCCGAAGTTGGATCTCCACAAATCCCTGATCAGCCAAATGCCCAGGTATCTAGTGGGACCAGCGGCCCAAATGAATGAATATTCAGTAGGGAACAGGTGTGTGGCGTATGTTAGTGGGAACAGGAAAGACTTGCCCTAGTTGATCTGCACCCCGGATAGGCAGCCAAAGCGGATAACCTCCCTGGTCATAGGGGCCAGTTTCTCTTGCGGCTCTCGGATGTAAATCATGACGTCATCAGCATAAATGGACGTGACCAGAGCACGGGACGTGAAATTGATGCCTCCCTGAGTATGGTCCTGTCATAGGCGCACCGCCAGGGGCTCCATTGTGACAGCGAATAACATGGAGGACAGGGGACAACCCTGTCTACTGCCCCTCGTGATTGCTATAGAATCAGTCACCTGCCCATTGACCCTGGTGCGCGCCGTTGGAAATGTATAGAAGAGGTGAATTTTCCGGACAAAGCTAGGACTAAACCCCAGGCGGGTTAAGAGGTAGAAGAAGAAAGGTCATTCAAGCATGTTGAATGCCTTGGTCGCATCCAGGAGGGCAGCCATAGCAGGCAAAGACGGATTGATCTGGTGAAGAACCGAGAAAATGGTGCACAGATTAAGTGAGGTAGTGCTACCCGGGATGTACCCCGATTGATCGAGGCGGGCAATTAAAGGCATCAGAGGGAGGAGACGATTGGCCAGGAGTTTAGCATACATTTTATTGTCGGTGTTAATTAAAGATAATGGACAAAAGGAATCTCAACTTTCGGGGATTTATCTGGCTTTCACAAGAAAGTAATCAAGGCTTCACGAAGAGATGGGGGGAACATGCCCATCTCCAGGCATTTATTATACATCTCGGCCAGGTGTGGGACAAGGAGGGGTGCGTACTCCTTATAGAATGCGGGGGTGAACCCATCCGAGCCCGGGGCCTTTTCACCTGGGAGACCTGATATAACCTTTGAAATGTCTTCATGTTTGAATGGTTCATCCAGATATTCCCGGTGGCTGTTGCTGAGCCATAACAGCTCTACAGAGTCAAAGTATTGATCAAGGGATTCCCTAGAAACAGCCCTCCGCAGTATACAAGTGTGAGTAGAAAGAAGAGATCCTCTCGAGTATATCCGAGGAGGGTGTAGTTCGCCCATTGGTGTCGTCACAGAGTGCCCTGATGTAGGCGTATGCATGCAGCTGCCTAAGAAGATTTGGCAGGGTCCTATCGGGTCAATCGCTCTCCCTGTAACGGTGCGCCCTGGCCTCCCTGCTTAGGAATAACACTTCCCTGTCCGCTTCCTCTTGAAACTCTGTGAGCATGGCTGTAATGGAGGCCAAAGTGGCCGGGTCAGGTGCCTGGGAATGCTGTAGATCCAGAGTTTTGATGTCCCTTTCTAGGCGTTTGAGTGTGCCTCTAATAGATTTCAACACCCCTGATTATTTTGCAATACATTTTCCCCTTACTACGATGTTGAAGGCCTCTCAGAGCGTTGAGGGTGACTCAACAGAGTCAATGTTGTGGTCAAAGTATTCAACATTGACACCCCGGATGGCCTCCAGGAATGCAGCATCGCGGAGCGAGTTGGGAAGGAGGCGAGATGAGAACATGAAAGGTAGGGTGAGTGGGAGGCTCAGGCACAGTCCCACCGGGGCATGATCAGACAGTGTGCGGGCCAGGTAATCTACTGAAATGGCACATGAGGCAACATCCCGGGAAGTGAGTCACAGGTAAATATGAGACCATGTGCCACGTAAGCCGGAAACGCAGGTACCCTCGCGCATGCCTGGATGTGCATGCCGCCGGACATCAAGCAGGGAGTTATCTCCCAGGATAGTGTGAAGGGTAGCAGCAGCCTGTGGGTGATGCGAGCAATGTTAAAATCACCAACCCCCACCCCCACCCCCAGATTAGGGAGTGGGGCCCTAAAGAAGATATGAAGATATGATTTGCCAAACCTGAGAAAGAAAGCCTGGATCATCAGTATTGGTGCCGTAGAGGGAACCGGCAAGTATGAAATAGCGACCCTCAGTGTCTATGAAGGAGTGGGTACCATGCCAAGGGAGGCCCTTATGAAAGAGAATTGTGGCACCTCACGTAGTTAGAGTAGAAGGAGCTGTAGGATTCCCCCCCAGTAACAGCAGGACTGAAGAAAGCAGGTCTCCACTTTGTGTCTAGTGAGATGTGCATGCATGAGACGGGCCTTGCGATAATCGTTAAGGCCCCTAATATTCCAGGTTATGAAGATCGTGTCAGTCATGGAGTCGTAATGAATGAGATGATGAAAGGGTGGCAGCTGTTTACAGTCGGAACAAGGCGATGTACAATCATGAAGTCAGTGTGCGACGAAACATGCCATGAACAATACAGAAACCCCAAAGCCGCAGATCCCGTGGCAAAAATGCCGGATGCTACCCCATAATTAACAAACCCGGACCCACCCACTCTAACCTCCCAATTAGGTGCTGTATCAAGTCCCCCCTCCCCAGAAACCCCAAAACAACCGTCATAATCCCCCCACTTTAGGAGCAGATAATCCAAAAGCATGCTGTGTCTGGCACGAGAATCTCCTCCCCACACCACCCCCCAATCAAGTTGAGAAAAAACACCCAACTTACATGTAAATTAAAAATGACAATTGGGTATAAGCCAATACTGCCATGTTTAAGGAGAGAGCACAAGCATGTTAGCACTGTTTAGAGTCCTAAAGCCAACAAAAATGAAGTCAGCAAACAGGAGGGTTGAAGGCAAAAAGTTCGCTGAAAACCACTCCAAGGATTCCAGATCTAACAATTACATTTTAGGAAAATGTATAATACATACTTTAATTAATAACATGTTGTAAACAATAAGTTAATTTTGAATTAAAACTGAATAAACCCATATACTGAAATAACAATTAATTAAAATAACTTTTAAATTATTTTAAAACAAACACATCTAACTATATATTAATTTAAAACAATACACTTACTTTCAACGATGCAGATTAAAAGCACTCCCAATGTAAAACATTCCTGACTTATTCGCTGAGATTTAATGCCTCCCTATCTAATAGAATAACAAGCATTTACAATGCAATGGTTTTGCCTTTGTTAAAGTTAGAGCTATTGGCATTGCTCTTGACATTTTTTTTATTTATGTTTTTTTTTTAACATAAATAAATGGCATTGTCATTTACAATAGCAGGGCAGAGCACAGGGAAGGGGGGCGAGGAGAGACGAAGGAGAGCTGCGGGCTCAGGGAAGGGGGGGCGAGGAGAGACGAAGGAGAGCTGCGGGCTCTCGTTGTAATGCTTGCATGGATGAGTTGGTGGATGCTTGCATGTGTGCATGCATGGATAGGTGTATGGATAGATGCATGGATGGGTGGATGGATAGATGCATATATACAGCCAATCCCTCAACAATTTATGCAATCCACCAACCCATCCAACCAACAACCCATCCATGCATCCACCCATACATCATGCATACATCCATCCATCATGCATCCATCCACCCACTGTGTCCCACTCCGACCCCTCTAAATATAACTCATTTTTTCTGTATATAGAGATGACTGTATTCACTAGTATATGCAGTAGACCTTTCTACTCTAACATTCCTATGTGACTCTTGCAGTACATCTATTCATATCCCTTCCATATGTATATAGAAATATAACGAGAATCAACAGTCTCTTCTTTGTGTGACTACATCTAGTACATTTCAATTGTTTTCCTGTTTGTATCTTTTACTTAACGCATGTAAATCAAAGTCCTTAGGTTTGGCAACTGGTTCTTATGTAAACCGCTCTGACACCTTCGTTTAAAGTTTGCGCTCCAAAAAATCACATTAAATAAAACTTTACCCCACAAATCCAACCATCCATTTGTGCCTAGGCTTACATTTTACGTCACCGACTTTGGCTGCTTCTAAGGCTGTGTAAATGAAAGGGAAATAAGCCAGCAAGATGGCGCAGTGAGATATGTGCTCACTGATGGCATTGACTGTGACATGCACGTCACAAGTTCAAGAATCCTGGCGTGGCAGCTCTGCTTTCCATCCTTCAGAGGTGGGTAAACAGAGTACTGTTCAATGGGATAATAGAAGCAACCTTCCCTTACAGCACTCCAATATGGCTGCGCCGCAAAGCTCATTAGTAATACAGCAAGCTATATTGTCAATATATTTTAATATTATTCTTATTAGCTGTTAGGATGCTGTCTCCCTCCCAACTCCGCCATACATAGAAATGCTATGTAACTAAACGTACCTGCTGCTCTCTCATTTCCCCCCTCCACCAGTATGAGCAGCACTAATGTACTGGGCACCCCAAAACCCTTGCCCACTGTGTGTGGCAGACGCCTACTCTACCCATCACTCTGTTCACTCGTGATCTGGCTGCCAGGACGTGCCCTGTGGGAGTCCTAGCTGTTGTCAAAAGCTAGTTTCAGATTGGGAAGGTGTTGAAAATAAACAAAAATTTATATTTTGCGCACCTGGATTCGATTAACTGCTGTCTACCTGCATGCACGCCCAGAATACTCGCAGTCCTACACGGCGTCTCATCTCCTTTTGGAGAACAGGATTAAAGGGAAATACATTTAGTGGACTTGCTAACTAAATAACACTAATTGAAAATAATATTTTCCAACAACTCATCTCACCTTTCGATGCGAAGGAACTTCACCCCCTTACTCTTTTTTCAACAGCCTTGTTTTCTCTTTGATCGTTTGCTGTTTTTCACTCACTGATTCTCCCCCAAATCCAAAATATGTTTGGGGTTTTTCTTTGTGTCTAGTGATGGTCTGCTGTGCTAAAACAGACATAGAATAAGTTTGTGGAACCAGTGGATCCAAGCATCTCCCAGGCTTTGTCGTAGAGCCTGTGTGGGAAGACCAGGCCAACACTAGCTTTGCAGGAGTGTAGTCGTTTTTCAAAGCTAAGAAGGGTAGAGGCAACCACATTCTTCTACTTTTCTAAATGATTTTGATGATAGTAGTTATGGAGTGTTTTAAAAATAGGCCTTCTTTACATTTAGAAGTTATTTTCAGAGGCCCAGCCAGGAGGTTTCTTATGGAAGTGGACGACATATATACATCACCAGACAATTTCGCATTATCAGAAAATACCTATTAGATCACAAATGCTTCCACCAGTTTCAAGCAGTAGGCCGGTATGTGCCTAGGATGTTCTAGAAGCAGACATTATTATGGAAATTCAAGGATTAATACCCCATTTTGGGGTCAGAGCCTTATTTTGTACTTAGTATTAGCCCACTGTTTAGAGATGTCCAAAGTTTAAAAAAAACATGAACGGCCAGACCGCTAAACAACACTTTGTTATTGTTACAACAACATAGTTTGGAAGACCTCAGTTAATGCATCAATCAGTTGTGCCAACATTCACACCTTCCATCTGAAGCTTCAGACCACAAAACGACTAGTTGATTGTTTTCCCATATTTCTCATCTCCTTGGTCATTTCTCGAGCACTTTCGTGTCATTCAGTTCCTCCCTCTGGTACATAACGTGAGGGCACACCGTGAAGCACCCTAGATTCACTTCAGTGTGACCCTACCATCTCCATCCTACCGTTAAATGCTTAGTTCCCACGGCGACCGTGGAATTTTTCTTTTGTTTTTTCATTAGCAGGTCGTTACTTTCAACAACCCAATTACATCAAGCGACACATTTCCAGCAACTTTTTTTAAAGATCAGAAACTGGCTCTGCCTTAAAAAGAAGCCACAGCTCGATTGATGTTTAGAAGGATGTACAAAATGCAAGTGAAGGAGCTATATCCAAACTCTGAAAGTTCGCAATCATTAGTCCATGGATATAAAGCTGCAATAAAATGAAGTACTTATAGGCAGATCTATGCTTCTCTTTTCTTCCCCTCCCAGACAAGCAAAGTAGCTTATGTGTCCTGAAGGACTGGGTTCTTTAAGACCCAGCGGTGCCAGGGGACAACACCTGAAACCTTCGTGGGTAACCTGTTCCGGCGTACAAGTGACAGAGACACGGGACACTTCCTTCGGCGTCAAAGATTCGAGGTTTATTACTGCAGGGAACACAGAAGTCACAGCAAGTACAACACGTGCAACTTGGGGAGACTGCTTCGAATTGCTGCAAGTGGGTCGCTCCTTTTATACATGTTTCTCCCATAGGGTTACATGGTACACAAAGGTTTACAACTCGGTTCCCATAATTATCCCCGAGAGGGGTCACTTTAGTCACTTTGATACATTCAAGGTCCGGAACATAAGTGCGGAAACATTTGGCGGTTCCCAACTGTAAAAACCCATCTTCCCACCATTAGTACATTCCAATCGGCAGTAAAACAGATCGAAGAAGGAACAAGGACAGGTGTAGAGGAAGATGGAAACAGTGGGGAGATCGAAAAGGGTATAAAAGGGGAGGTATCGGGAAACACGAGCTACAGGCATCAAAGGGACGTGCCTAATGAGATGTGCGGCTGAGACAATAGACCAGCACGGCAAGATGAGCCTCGAGCGGGGCCATCTGCCTTACAGTATCATCTCCCTCGTCATAAAGACACTTTCATAGGAAATGTGTCTTCCGCTAATGTCTTGGGAATCCCAGGGTCGCGAAGCGGACAACGTCCGTTCGCTGGCTACTTGAGGGCAAGAAACAAAATGGATGCCGTATCTAAGATGGAACCCGTGGGTACAGATGGATAAACCCACAAAACAGACGAACGGTTTAGGTTAGCACAGCGAAACTGCGCACACCCACCAAACTCGTCATTTGCGGTTCGTAGATACCAGACTCGACCATATTCGTGCGAGTCGAAAACACCACTTACAATCGTCACGGAACCTCAGACGCTCCTTTTGCCCTCATGTAGGCAAGCACTAGTCGGAATCATATTCGATATTCATCAGACCATCTAGATGTTGCTGTAACATCGCTCTGTCCAACCGAGCTCCTCTGGTAACAGGTGGTTGCCTTATACACGTCGTAGCACAGAGGCCACATAAGGCAGGTCCACACTGCACACAAAGACAGCACGTGAACAGGAACGCCACAACAACTCCGACAATCATCAGAATCTTCCAACACCAAGTCGACATCAGGCCCCAAAACCACCCAAGCAGCGTCCAATCCCCTACGTCCACGTGTATGGACTCAGAGATCTTATGCAACTTTGAGATGGCTTGATAGACAGTCGGAGCATTATCTGGAATGAAAATACAGCAGCTCGAATGGATCACCTTACATACCCCACCTCGATCTGCTAAGATCACGTCTAAAACCATTCGGTTTTGTAACGTCATAAGCCTATCCGCCTGAAGTTCTGTGGTGATATTACCAAGGGCACTGGCAGTAATATTAGCTGTCGATTCCACCACTCGAGTCAATTGTCTCAGGTTCCTACTATTAGTCATAGGCCCCCAAAACGGGAGGAAACCCTTGAAAAAGTCTCCTGCCTCTTGACCGGCAGTGTCCTCTTCGCTAATTACGCCTCTCACAACTCTAGTCTTGTGATAGTCTACAGTGAACGTCGGAGGCAACAGATTTGCAATAAAACATGAGCCCACAAAGTCGGAGGGCAACCATGCATACGCACGATCATGGCAGACAAAGTATGTACCCTTGGCAGCCAGGAACACAGGGGACGAGACCATCGGCAGAATGTAATTCTCGGTGCAAGCACTCTCTCCAAGACGAGCTTTCGATCTTCGGCCATGACCCATTAAACAAAAATTACCAATGTGGGGTACGACCCATATCGGAGGCGAGCTTCTAAGCTGTTTGTCACTCGTGAGCGCACTATACTCGACCTTACTCAGGACCCTATAGGCTTGTACCTCTTCCTCTGGGATGAGCGACGGCTCATAGATATCTCTATCTAAATCTTCTATCGCTATAGACAAAGGCTTATGATACGAGCCAGGGCCAAAGTAGGGAGAACGTGGCTCTCGACTGGGGTAAGAATCTAGTGCGCTTCGAAACATTGTTTGAAATGCTCGAGCTGAACCCTGGGAGCTATACGGTAAGACCAGATATGGAATTCCCTTATCCGTGGTATGTGGCATCAGCCCACACACCCAACAATTAGTAGTGTTAACCACTAACTGGTGCTGATGAAGGAGCTGAATAAAGGAATTATTTCGGAATTCTGCACGTCTAGCCTGCTCGTGTTCGGGTAAGATGTGGAAGGAATGAGGGGATGCAGTGGAGGTAAGTTTAGGGTCAGAAGTAGGAGTAGGTATGGCAGAAGGTAAGAAGTACGACATCATGTAATACACCCCACCCGCCAATAGTGCAGAAACAGTCAAAAGTAATACGAACACTTGAAACACAAAACATTTGGTACGAATAAGTTGTTGCAGTTTGAATCTTTGCGCCTGAGCTTCTTCCAAGTCCATCAGCTTTGAAAACGCCATCCCCTATGACCGTCCGCAACGTTTCTTGACGCACTTCGTTCTGTGTAGTAATAGTCAATCCCTAGGAGTTCCCAGGAACCGACGGTCTTTAACCTAGCGTCAAGACCTACTAACCAGAAGGAAGTACACGCGCGGCCCTACGGCCTTTATTCACAATGTATATGCAAAATGTCTCTCAGCTGTGGAAGCAAAAATACAAGTGGAACGAAACTCAATACATACAAAAATAATTATAATGATACGGGTGTTCAGACTGAACAGTAGCAACGTTGGGGGTAACGTAGTATGTCAGGGGGAGAATCAAAAAGTATGAATTTTATTAGTCTTTAACGTTAGAACGGAGAGAATAACGATGTCTCCCAGGACATGTCTGTTCTTCAAACAACTGGTCCGGTGGCGAAACAGAGTTCTGTGGATCAGTTGAATGTTCAGATCTTGAGTTTGGTGACAAATGTTCAACAATATCTTCCTGCTGCACTGAGGTATCTTCGACAAGCTGCGCGTCACTGAAAGGAACGAACTTCGATGTTGTTTCGGTCTCAGATGAAGCAATGCCTTTCTTCACCCACGAGTCTGCTGGTAAAGGTATAGGGACCTTTTTGGTATGGGTGGCGTGCACCCAATGTTTACGTCCCTCCAAGCGAACAGCAGTCCTCGTGGCCAGCAAGACTTGATGGGGTCCAGTGAAGCGGGGTTCCAAACTGTGTTTTCGGCTAAAGTTGCGCGTCACCACCCAATCACCAGGTTGCAGCTGGTGACCTGGACCCTCCGTCTGCGTCGGCAGTGCTTCAAAGACCTGTTGATGAATTAACCTCAGTTTAGCAGTCAGATCATGAAGATAGTCAATCAACATGGGGTACTCAAGATGAGAAAACAATTTAGGTCTAGGGACCCCCCAAACATTTGCAGGGCGGCCGAACACTATCTCGTAGGGACTAAGCCCTACTCGGGAGTGTACTGTCGCCCTTGTTGACAATAAAGCTAAGGGTAAAGCGTCAGGCCACGAAAGACCAGTCGTAGCCTGAATCTTCGCCAGTTTTAGTTTAAGGGTGCCATTATACCCTTCAACCAAACCAGCTGACTGGGGATGATTGGCGCTATGGAATTTTTGATTAATTCCAAGGCCCTTACACACACTCTTCATCACACTCCCCACAAACTCACTTCCGTTATCAGACCATACAATCCGAGGCATTCCATACCGAGGAAAGTATTCCTTCAGTAGGATTTTCGCAGTCGACAGGGCAGTGTTGTCTTTGAGAGGGTAGGCTTCAATCCATCGGGAGAACGCGCAAACCACAACTAAAACGTATTTCAGGTTATTGCATCGCTCCATATGGATGAAGTCTAATTGAATCACCTCAAAAGGACATGATGGGGGAGCAAAATGGCCAGGAGGTGTTGGGGTTCCCTTACCAGGATTGTACAACATACACACCATACAATTCTTAACCAACCGTTCAGCACATTTCGTGATACCATCATTCTTCCACACAGGAGACAGCAACTTACAAATACCTTTCACGCTAATATGTGCTAACCCATGGGCCATTGTCACAACAGCTAGCACATACGCATCCGGCAACATCCATCTCTTATGTTCCGACAAATCAACCCAACAACCATTCGCATCCAACTTTCCCGTACTTTCTTTCCACTTGGTCTTTTCAGTCTCGGTGGCCTCATTCTGTATCGCTTTCACACTCTCGATAGTATCCTCACACATACTAGTCTCTGTAGGCCACCTAACCGAACTTGTCACGTACATTCTAGTGCTAAGGTTCCGGGCAGTCTCCTTAGCAGTCTCATCCGCAAACGCATTACCACGACCAACATCATCCGTCACCTTACGATGTGCACTACATTTAACAATTGCTACCTGCTTAGGCAACGTGAGTGCATCCAAAAGATCATTCACAAGCTGTCCATGCTGAATCTTCGTACCATGCGACGTCATAAACCCTCTCTCTCTCCACAATCGTCCAAAGCTATGGGCGACGCCAAATGCATATTGGCTGTCGGTAAACACATTCACACGTTTCCCTTTCGCTAACACACACGCTCTAGTGAGAGCAATCAGTTCGGCAGCCTGGGCAGAGTTCTGATTCAATCTTGCAACTTCCACAACAGTATTCAAAGTTACAACAGCATACGCAGTAGTCACATCACCATTTGGCAATTTGAAACATGAACCATCCACATACAAAGTTCCATCTGGATTTTCCAAAGGAGTGTTTTTAAGGTCCACTCGACCTTTTGTTTCCTCTTCAGTCCTCAAATAGCAGTCATGTTCTGCTATTTCATCTGACTCCGTACTAAGTGAACCCGGCGACAAAGTCGCCGGGTTCAGAACATTGCAGCGTTTTATCTGAATATGACTTGCCAACAGCGTCAACTCGTACCCAGACAACCTCGCACTCGTCAAGTGCTGAGTTTTCGTACGATTCAGAAGAGTGTCAACTGCATGCGGAACCATCACCGTAAGCATATTATCCATGACCAATCCCGCTGATTGTCGGATAGACACCGCAGCTGCCGCTGTTGCTCTCAGGCAACTTGGCAATGCTCTAGCTACAGGGTCCAAGGTCGAGGAAAAATATGCACATGGACGTTGCTTTCCTCCAAAAGGTTGCGTTAAGACACTCAAAGCACAACCTTCCCTCTCGTGAACATATAATGTAAACGGCTTGCTGTAGTCAGGGGTACCTAACACAGGAGCCGAACACAATGAGTCACGCAATTCAGAAAAACTCTTCTGACATTCTTCCGTCCATGGTAAAGGAGTTGAAACATCCTTGCACGTAAGAGCCACCAATGGTTTCGCTAACAGTGAAAAATTCGGGATCCACTGTCTGCAGTATGACGTGATGCCCAGAAAGGCACGCACATCTCTTTGGGTTGTTGGCACAGTCATTCGCGCAATTGCTGCAATTCTCTCTGGGGTCAACCGCCTTCCCTCCTTTGACAATAAGTGACCTAGATAGGTTACTTCTTGACAACAATATTGAAGTTTAGAAGGGGACACCTTGTGATGTAAGTCACAGAGATGTTGCAGCAACGACACCGTAGCAATTTTGCAAATGTCCTGAGTATCTGCAGCCACCAATAAGTCATCGACATATTGGATTAAGGCCGCACCAGCCGGCAACATAAACGCATCCAGTTGGCCCTTCAAGGCTTGACTGTAAATGGATGGACTCTCACAGTAGCCCTGAGGAGCACGTTTAAACCAGAAGCTACGACCACCAAGAGAGAAACCGAAAAGGTCTCTGCTTTCTTCGGCAATCGGAATGCTAAAGAAAGCATTCTTCAGATCGATCACCGAAAACCAAGATGCAGAAGCTGGAATCAGAGTCAGTAGCGCCGTGATGTCAGGCACAACAGGGAACTGAGGAATCACAATTTTATTTACCTCCCGTAAATCGATAACAAAACGATAAACAGGCGGTTTCGAGGGATCAGTGCGTTTCAGAATGGGCAGTACAGGGCTATTGCACACGTTTCCCCGAGTTTCTTCAATAACGTCTTTCTCGATCAGATCGTAGATGATCGCTAACAGTGCCCGTTCACCATCAAGAGAGATTCGATACTGGGGAATACGTGGCAATCGCACATTAGATTTCAACTGAACAACATAAGGGGAGATATCGAGCAGGCCCACATCATTGGGACCTGTCGCCCACAAAGATGCGGGAAGAGAACTCAATTCCGGTGGAAGCTTATCGAGAGACAAGTACATAGGAGAGACAACCCTCTCGCCCAAAGTAAGCTTCACTCCCGCAGGAGAACAATACAAAGTCGCATACAAACGTTTTAGCAAATCCAGGCCCAAAAGATTTTCACCACAACCAGTAGTCAAAATCAACGGAGCTTCGAGCTCACGTGGCCCAATTGTAAGAGGCAAAGGGCGTGAAACTGGATTGCTAACAGGGGCGCCAGAGAATCCAACGGAAACATTTGTTAAGCCAGACAAAGGTGCGCCAGGGAGTTTCGAATGCATTATGGAACTTTTCGCTGCACCAGTGTCCAACAGAAAAGGCTCAACGACGCCCGATGTAGCAACTGCGACGTAAGGCCCTCTCTGATCAACCGGAACTGATACCACTCCCTCTCCTTGTCTATGGCTGTCCTAATAATTACTGTCGTCAGTTCCCTGATCGACGTAATAATCGTCTACATTGTACTGTGCAGATCGTCCTTGCGAGGATCCACGTTGATCAAAACAATTATTGGAATTTGATGAGTTATCTGAACGATCATTTTGAGCACCACGACCCCTACCACGTGATGTCTGCTGAGAACCACCTCGACCTCCTTTAAAGGAGTTACCACTATTACGATTATTTAGAACAGGACAGTTGAATTTTAAGTGACCCTCCTGTCTACAATAGGCACACTGATTGTACCCTAACGAAGATCTTTGGGAAGAAGAATCATTCCGCGGTTGCGACCTATTGGACTGTGGCTGCGATCGATTCCGTTGCGAATCATTCTGAGTCGAACGCGGAGGATAAGCCTGCTGCAACAACACTTTAGTTTTAAGTTCTTTCGTCTTTTTATCTGCACGGTCGCTCTCTTCTTTCTCCCTATTCTCATAATATTGAGCCGTAGCCAATATCTGAGCGGAAGTAGAAACAGCCCACGCACTTTCGGAATTTCTTAATTTATTGCTCAAGTCAGGCAGTAAATTTGAAACAAATTTGTCCACAAACAACCTTTGACCACCTTCGGTGCCCATATCTTGACCGCTGTGGTCGATGAAAGCCTCCTCGAATCTCGTAAAGAAATCCGAGACACTCTCATCCTTCTTTTGTTTGCAAGCGGACAGTTTGTCCCAATTTACCCTCATAGCAGGCATAAGCGTTTTCATTAGGGTGATTATTCTCTGAGGGAGATCGGTAATAAGCTGTTCTGGTTTAGCACCACCAGTTTGCAACCCATCCGCCGCTACAAGGGCAGCCCAATCACCACCTAATTCATTTGGATGATTTTCCTGACGAATCTTAGCCCACACCGGCTGTGGTACGACATTACCAAACAGCATATCGATATCGGCAAGAGTCATTATCGTAGCGTCTACAAGCTGCGATAATTCTTTATAGTACCCTGCAGGATTTTTACGAGGGTCAGGCAAGGATTGCTTCACCTGCAACACTTCTGATCGTTTCCACGGGAGATGAATCCATACTCTCTGGAAGTGTGGCAGGATCGGCGGAGCTTGAGTAGCATCACCGGGTATGTACACAGGTGGAACCTCTCGCATGGGAAACTGACCAGACGCATCGAATTGTCTTTCAACGTCCTCAATGAACAAGGCTTGAGGTATCGTAGAGGGACGGAGAGATAACAACCGTTCGACAGCACGTCGAACGTTGGTGTCCACTATCATTCCGCTCGAGAACTGCAGCTGTAGATCGGACAAAGCGGTCAATACATCATCAGATGCATCGGCCGATATTTGATCGCGCAGAACCTTGCACATTTCTTCAAAAACGTATCTCTGTGTCGGAATATTAAATTGACAGAACGTATCAAGTACAGCACGTGGAGGATTTCTAAGAGGATATGTCATCCAACCCATCGCCATGTTATACAGCGCGGCACGCTCCCTGTTACCAGGAAGCTGGCTACGCCTTTGAGGACCGTCCGAACCAGCGGACCCAAGGACAGGGCCAAGAGAATTGAAGAAGCTAGCCGCAACCGGAGAGGTACGACTTCGAGTAGATGGAGAAGTATAGCATAAGGGATTAACAAGAGAAGGGGTAGAAGCAGAAGAAGCAACAGGAGTAAGTAGAGTAGGAGCAGTAGCGGGAGCAGGAGTATGTGGAAGCGGAGGAACAGTAGGAACAGCAGTAGGCAAAGGAGCGGGAACAGTCGGAAGAACGGGTGCAGGTTGAGGAACAGGTTGAGGAGCAGGTTGAGGAGCAGGTACAGGGGGAACCACAGGAGCCGCGGTACCCTGCACATACGGAGGTGGCGACTTCATAAGATAGGACATTAAAGGATCCTCAACTAATTCTTCCTTTTTATCCGACTCCGTAGGCAAAACAGGATAGCATTTATCTATAGACATTCGCTGTAACCTATCAAATACTTCCTTTTCCTTATCCTCCTTATCACGCTGGAACTGCTCTGCTTTCTTTACAATGGTAGCAACACCATCTCTCTGATTACGTTTAGTCTGTCTGATCTCTTTCTGTCGGGCTTCTTTACGCCACAACCGAAAGGCATCAAACATGGCCGGCCTTGACTTTTTCTTAAACAATTTTGCCTCGAGGTTATCTAAAATCGGGGTCTCGAAACTACCATGGGGTGGCCAACTAAGGACACCATCTTTTTTGGTGTAACGAATCCAATATTCATTAAAGGTAATAGGACCTATCCCGTGCTTACTGTAGAGCTCATAAGTGGGAGTTCCAACCGGAGGTATCGGACAAGAGTCCTCCAGTCGGGAATCCGTACCACAACGTCTGAAACAACTAAACAGAGTACAGCGACCAGGCATCTTGCACACTAGCCGCGTTTCACAAACTTCAAGGGTTACGGGATTTACCAAGTCCCAGCAAAGAGCAAAAACCCTCGGTTTTTGGCGGCTGCAGTCGTCAAATATCACAACAAAGTACCAAGAACCACAAATGCAATGGAACCATGCAACAACTAAGCAACCACAACCACGAACTCTGGGAGCGACCCACAAATACTTAACTCAAAGATCGATGGCGTCACCAGGAAGGCCCGTCAATCGTCTCGCTATACCAAGGTCTACGCCAGGCGCCAAAACAGGTCTACAGTCAGGGCAGCAGTCCGTCGCAGCCGTCAGGAGGCGGGAATCTTCGCGGGGAAAGTCTTCGGGCCACTTATTTCGACAACAGGATCGATGAAGCGGAGTGCACCTTCCCTCGGAGATTTCACACGAAGTTCCTCACGATCGTCGGGCTTGGACCGGTACCACTGATGCAGCCCCACGTTGGGCGCCAACTGAAGGACTGGGTTCTTTAAGACCCAGCGGTGCCAGGGGACAACACCTGAAACCTTCGTGGGTAACCTGTTCCGGCGTACAAGTGACAGAGACACGGGACACTTCCTTCGGCATCAAAGATTCGAGGTTTATTACTGCAGGGAACACAGAAGTCACAGCAAGTACAACACGTGCAACTTGGGGAGACTGCTTCGAATTGCTGCAAGTGGGTCGCTCCTTTTATACATGTTTCTCCCATAGGGTTACATGGTACACAAAGGTTTACAACTCGGTTCCCATAATTATCCCCGAGAGGGGTCACTTTAGTCACTTTGATACATTCAAGGTCCGGAACATAAGTGCGGAAACATTTGGCGGTTCCCAACTGTAAAAACCCATCTTCCCACCATTAGTACATTCCAATCGGCAGTAAAACAGATCGAAGAAGGAACAAGGACAGGTGTAGAGGAAGATGGAAACAGTGGGGAGATCGAAAAGGGTGTAAAAGGGGAGGTATCGGGAAACACAAGCTACAGGCATCAAAGGGACGTGCCTAATGAGATGCGCGGCTGAGACAATAGACCAGCACGGCAAGATGAGCCTCGAGCGGGGCCATCTGCCTTACAGTATCATCCCCCTCGTCATAAAGACACTTTCATAGGAAATGTGTCTTCCGCTAATGTCTTGGGAATCCCAGGGTCGCGAAGCGGACAACGTCCGTTCGCTGGCTACTTGAGGGCAAGAAACAAAATGGATGCCGTATCTAAGATGGAACCCGTGGGTACAGATGGATAAACCCACAAAATAGACGAACGGTTTAGGTTAGCACAGCGAAACTGCGCACACCCACCAAACTCGTCATTTGCGGTTCGTAGATACCAGACTCGACCATATTCGTGCGAGTCGAAAACACCACTTAGAATCGTCACGGAACCTCAGTCCCCTGATTTCTCCATTCAGACCAAACTGAACCCAAGTGAGTTAGCAATAATCATAGGTACCAACTAGAATGACGCCCGTGGAGCTCCAGGCGCGCGCACCCTCCTAGGCAGAAGAGTGGGGCTAATTATAGATCTCACTCCTTAATCCAATGTGTCCACCAGCAGTACCGGTGGCAGTCTACTTGATGCATCATACCTCGTCCTTCTTCAGAACCAGAAAATCACCTGTTGCTTCTTCATGTTTATTAAATGTATACCAACTAAATAGCACAGCTAGGGGTCAGCTAGTCATGCTTGCCCTCAAACCCATCACCCCTAGTTCCCCTATAGACGGCTGTGTGAAGGGAGTGGGTTGCTCGTTTAGTGAAGGGTCAAATTCATGGCTGCCCTTGAATGGAACCAGGTGCAGTGAGCGAGAAAAACTGCATCTATGTCCACAATCACAAGGTGATGAGAGGGGAGGAAAATACTCAATTCAATTCGAATAGCTTCACTTCGGCGCAAAGCAATGTGAGCAGAATAAAACATTTGATAAAAAAAGAACAATAAAAGATCTTTAACAAGACTTACATTAACAAGAAGTTGCGTGTTTGCACCGAAACCGGCCAAAAAGATGCCTCACGTGCTTGCTGTCTTTAATGAAGGGACACCTGTGGGCAGTGGATAAGAGAGCTCTGCAGTCTGGCCAGGAGAAGCCACACCTACCGCTACAGAAAACGGGTAGCAGTGGGGGTAACCTCACCTTATGGGGAAGAGCTGCATCGCCCGCAGTTCAGAGAACGACTGCCGGGACTTGCCAAACAGAAGCGCTGCAGTGCCACCCAGTGGCCAAAAGCAATACTGCACAGAAGTCAGCCCTAAAACGAAAAGCAATGGACGTCTTCTGGGTGCCGTCAATGCCGGACCAGATTCGGGGGCGTTCCCGAGAATTGGCTTTTGGCTGACGTAGCGTGACGTCGCCAAAAGCCAAAAATTCTCGGGAACGCCCCCGAATCTGGTCCGGGATTGACGGACAGAGCCGTCTTCCAATGGCTAGCCTCCATTTATGGAGCTAGCCAATGGAAGACAGGGGCGGATTCCCAGCCCCATACTATACTCATTAGGTTTTCGCCTAGCAAAACGATGCTTTCGCATCGTTTTCGCCAGGCAAAACCTAAAAACGGACATTCACAGTGAATCATCACACGGTCTTCTTTATGTTATGTTGACCCGGTAATAACATTTTGTAACATTTTAGTCAAGACGGTCTTTATGAATACTGGAGTGTTCCATCTACACTGAAAAATAAGCAATAGGTATAGCTTAAATATACCAATACGGGCATGTATAAATACGTTTTGCATAATTTTGCACACTTAATCCACATGTATTGATGTTTACGATGATTTTTTTAAGTTTGAAGTGGGACATATGCAACCCTGTACATAGAGGTGTACAGAATACACCTGTAGGTAAGACACACAGAACATGATATTTCACCACGGACAGTGCATATTGCATGTACCATAGAAATGGAATGGACTTCCGGCCAAGATCTGTACATGCTTGAAATAAGGCCATTAAGCAAACTTGCACAGGGACCCAGTGCACAGAGGACATGACTTGGATTATATAATGTCATATTTCAAATATTACCTTATGAAGTTTTAGCCTGTAACGTACAGTATCTTTCTCTGTGAGAGTCTAATACCAGTCTGTAGGTGACTGCTCAGCATCCTCCCACAATCCATACATATGCCAAATCAGGAGGTCCTATCACTTTCCTCAACATATTTCTCAACTGGGACAATCTGTCTCATCTTTTGCTAACCACAATTACCCCCAAACACCATCACAGTGTCTTGTACAGGACCAAATGTTTCATAGTTGCAATTAGCTGAGGGATGATGCAATGCGCCCCAGAGTTCCACCAGCGTGTCACCAGCATTACTGAGGCATTTGTGTTCATTTCTGTACCAACGATGTACAGCCATTGTCATTATTGTTGGTCACACAGACATCTCCAGGCTATCACGTTGGTCCTGTAGACCAAAATGTTTGCTATTCCTACGAACTTCTTTTTCTGTCCCACCCCCTTTTCTAACTAGGGAATTGACCATGTGACCATGCAAATCCAGGCCAAGAACTATATAACCTGTGAACCCAGGCATTGTATCTGTTACTTGTTACCAGAGAGTCTCTACTATTGCAGAACATTATGCCATACTTATGTAATCTGCTCTCTAGCTGGTGCATCTGGGACATCCCTCTGATATTTTCCAATTCATGTTGTGTTTCGTTGCCAAAGCTATTCATACTCTACATAGGTATTGAATTATAGATACTTCAGTTTGTTCGCTCTGGACGTCCATTTAGTAGACCTTATTCACTATAACGATGTTCAAGTTGCACACTAAATCGTCCCTACATTTATGCTGCACTGCTTAGCTTGGATATGTGCTTACCATTCTTTCTAAATGTTATTATGGTTCTTACCAGTGCCTGACTTCAGCTATCCTTCTCTGTTCATAACAACCTTCCATATTGCTGTAATGGACTAAATCATAAATCAAATTAAGAGGAGTAGAGTTTCTGATCTTTCCACAAAATACAGGTTTGTCACTTACCGGCACCGCACGGTGGATAAATTCGTGGACCCCCAAGAAAGAGTTCTGTTTTCTGTGGACCTTATATATGTATCTACAATCTGTCTGACTATTGACACAACGTGGGGCAGTCACGTTTTTTTTCTGGTGAGGCAACTCTGCAGTCACCAAATCAATAAATTACCTGCACCAAATGGTGATACTCCATCTGTCACAAATCATTTTTTGTGAGTTACTACTAAAAAGTGCTTAATTTGAGCAGGTGCTTTCCAGTGGGGGCCACCGGCACTAATTTTTGGGGTCCGGCGCTTATTTGTCCTCATCAGACATTGACTGCCTGTAAGAGGGGGGAAAACACACATAAGGGAAAGAGGTAGATAGAGAAAGACGAGAAAACCTTCACATAGGGAGGAAGCAGGAAACTGCATGGGTGAGATAAAGGGGCAGGGAGTGACTGATGGAAAAGCTGTGAGGTCAAGTGAAGACCACGCAGCCTTGGTATTCAGTGCGCCTGACATTTAAAAACAGTGGCAGTCAATCTATTACAAATGAAGTACCGCAACTCAAGTCATTTGTAGGTTTTTCTCCATGTTCTTTCATGTTCATTTCATTTGATTGCATGTGCACTGTACTCCGTGGTGCTATAAAAGGGAACAACGTAACTAAATATTAGCTATGGACTAACATTAAACTTCAGTAAAACAGACTCAACAAATACGTATTGGTTATAAGCCAAAATGCCGTCCTTTTCCTGAATGCAAGCAGTCACCTCTGTTTCCATATATGAAGTGAGACTGTTCCATAAATTGCCAGGCACCTCTGAGAAAGAACTGTCATCATGGGGATATTCTGGTGTTCAGCATTAGTAGCATAAAATTGAGCAGAAAGAAGTTTTCTACTGGGGATGCATACTATGGAAAATTATTGGACCAAGATAATGGGGTTTGGGTATTAACTGATTTACATACAGTAATCTTGGACCTAAATATTATACGACTATGAACTATAAGCCAATATAGGGATCATAGCCCCCTTGAGATGTGGTCTTGCCTCTTCAAGTCCAACACCAACCTGGCATTGCATTTGGTATTAGACTTTAACCGGGACCGACAGATAAATTGCTTCCAACTTTGTCTGGACACAGGCATTCTTGAAGGTGAAATCGTGGATGCATAAAAAGAAGCAGTTTCCTTAACATTCTGAATCTTAGAAAAACCAAAGGTTTTAGTCCTTGTGTGCCTGTTTCTGCAAAGATAGATCTGAATCCTTCCAAATGCACCCCAGTGCACAACACATTAAAGTTGTTCTGCCCAGTATTATTGTTTTTCGCATTAGTAGCTCCACACCTGTGTTCAGTTTTAAAAGTGCCGCCATAGTCCCAATGTTGCCTCAAACCAACCTACTGAGGATTGGTTGTATGTGGTTTCATACAAAAACGATTTAATGGGATTCATTACTAAATGACAATTTCACCAATTCTGTTTAAAATAATTTTGCAGGATGAATGACATTTACCATTTAATTGAAACAAATTCATAGAATGTCTTTTTTCGAATTTCGGTTTCGTTTGCCTATTTTTGAAGGTGTAAATGCAACGAATGCAGTTCTTACTTTCAGAAACATTTTTGTTAGAGGTATTTATTTCAGTGCTTTACTTAAAAGGACCTTTGATTGGATTTATATATTTTACATTGTACTACAATTACTTTGTATGCTTGCACTGACTGTTCACAACCCCCTAAACGCCATTTATAAATTTTATACATGGCCCGCTAACAATCCACAAACACCATTTTTCCCTACCCCATAAAGCCACTCACCATACCTAAAGTCCTCCAATCCCTGACCCTAAAAGCCCTCTTTACCCTAAACTTCTCACATACCCGAACCCTAAAACTCTTTCACCATGCCTAAACTCTAACCCTGATCCGTAAACTCCACCCATCCCTGAACCATAAAAGCCCTTTTTACCCGTAAAGTCCACCCATCCTTGAACAATAAAAACCCTCACTACCTCCAAAAGTCCACCAATTCCTTAACTCTAAAACTCTTTCTAGCCATACACTCTGCCCATCCCTGACCCCTAATCCCCTCATTACTCCTAAACTCTGCCTATCAGTAAACCCTAAAATCCCTCAACACACTTCCTACACTCCACCCATCCCTGAACCATAACCCAGCCCCCAATCCCTATATGGCACTCGTCAGTGAACCCTAAAAACCTCTCACCACTGCAAATTACACTTATTTCTAATTCCTAAAAACCCCAAACTCCCCAAAACTGCACTCATTCTTGAGTTCTAAAAACCCATATCTGTGCCGGAACTCCAATCATCCCTGACACTTAAAAAAACTCATCACCCCTAAACATCACTCATCCATGACCCAAAAACCCCTCAGCACCTCTAAACTCTGCACAGTATTAATGTCATTTTGAACTTCTCCTTAAATGTATCTTTCCATTAAAATATTTCCTTTAATTTTCGATTGTTTTGTATTTTCTTTAAATTGTCATTCCTCCTTGAGAGGTCGCACTCGCCGAGAGCTCCCGGGCCCCTGAAATCCTGCACCGCTCGTATCCGCTGATTCCCCCCCGGATCATGCGGTGACTGAGCCTGGAGCCCCAGGTGGAGGTGTGGATCGACTGTTGAGCCTTGTATGCCCCGTCGGGGGTAAGATCCTGTCCGGAATAGCCTGGGTCGGAGCCCGCTGAGCGGCCTGTGTGTGAGCCGCGGCCGCGAGACCTCCGGGCCTCGGAACCTGACGGAGCGCTCCGCCGCCTGTGCGAGGCCCGCTGAAGTGCCTGTGCTGTCGGAGTGGGAGCCGACGGCGACTTTGCGAGCGACGCGGAGCCGGCCAACGGCGGATGCATGGAGCGGAGTTGAGCGGAGGAGATGGGCGGAGGCGGAGCCGGCATCGCACTGCTACGCCGGTCCGTGGCTTGAAGGGGCTCGTCCTGAGAGGCCGCTCCGGCCGGTCGTTGGCAGCGGAGTAGCGGAACTGAGCACCTGGAGCAGATCTTTCCCTGGGATTGCTGACCCCGGCGACCATCGCTTTGTGAGTCTACCTACCGGCTGGCTTTCTCGCTACCGGACCCGAGACGAGGATAGGCCTTCCTTCTTGGGCGTTGGCCTATCGATATTACAGGGCGGCCATTTTGTGAACTCCGGCCTGGCGACTCGGCCTTTCCAGGGCTCTTTGTGTGGCGCTGCCCCCGACTGGTGTATAGCTGTGCCGGCACGGCTGCTCCCGTTGCCGGTCGGAAAGCCTCGGCATCCCCTACACAGCTGAAATGTCTAACGCTAGAGGCCAGAGACGGGGTGACCGAACCTTGCCGGACATGCTGGGGCGCGGCTGTGAGAAGTTGGCCTGATAGGTAGTGTTTCCAATTCTGGAACCACTGGTTATCAGTCCAAGCAAACCCCAAAGATGTCAGGTTGTAAGTCAACCTTGTTAGACAAGCTATCCTAGTGGTAGCATGGACTAAGCAGCCTTAAAGGCTTAACTTAAGAGGTCGTGTTAAGCGAGCTGTTTTACCACATACAATCCTGTAATCAAATGAAAGGACACCACACAAGTATATATTGTAAAAATATATGTATTTATTTCTAAATTACTCCCCAGTACTCTTTATGAGGAAAGGGGCACAAGCGTTAAATCAAAAGCACAGTAAAACATATAAAGTTGCACAATTATGGATGAGGGCGGGTGGCCACTCAAACCATATACTAAAAAAGTGGTATAAGGAACACTTATCGAACAATGGTTAGGCCTAGGGCCTAGAGATTCGCTGGGAGCAGTCAGGACTAGCAATGCTGAAGTCGGGAGTAGCCCACAGGAGACGGGTGCAGCACGGAAAGTGCGGCTCGCACCAATGCAATGTCAATGGTGCGTAAAATTTGGATAAAGTGAATTAAAAGATACTTCCGCTGAACCTAGAGGAACAAAACTTTAGACACAGACCCTAGAGGTGTGTACCAGTGTAAGAACACCGGCGTTGCAAAGTTACCTCACCCACAGGCCGTGGGTGCACAGGGTCGAAGTGGCGTCGGGTTCTGTCACGCAGGTTCTTGGTGCTTGGAGCTGTTGCAGCTGCAGGCGCTGTGAAGCAGAAGTGTCCGGTGCGATCCAAGGGTGGATCGAAGTAGAAAAGTACCTGAAAGCAGAGGGGACAGAGTCTGGGTCACTCAGCAGTGACCAGGGTGGAACCAGGACGGAACCAGGCAATGTCGGGCGCAATCAGGTGGTTGTCGATAGGCTTCTCTCCGCTGTCACGTGGGCTCTGGGGCATCTGCGACGTCCAGGAGCGGGTCACGATCTGTCCCACGTAGGCTCTCGCCGTCAGCACCGTCGGCTTCAAGATTGCAGCAAACAGCACTTGGCAAAAGCAATCCACGCGGAACCAGGAGATTGCTTATCACTCGAACCAGGAGGGTCAGAGTGGGGGCTCCTTTTCACAGGAGCTGGTGCAGATCTGGAGCAACCAGAAAAGCGAGTCGTATTTCAAGTTTCGTCGGCACAGGGGCCACAAGCCAGCTGGCAAGTGACCGGGCCAACGTGTCGAGCCCACACAAGCAGAAGGGCCCCACGCAGCACTCGTCGAGTGTGGAGGGGTGAGCTTTGGTGCAAGTGGAGCTCGGGGCTGGGGCTTCTCAAACCCCGGTGTACAGCTTCGAGGGTCACTCGTGGGCTGCACGGTCAGCGTCTCGTGGCCTTTTCAAGATGGCGTGCCCCACGCTTCCGGTCGCCTCCACGGGTCTCAGCTCTGCAGGGACTGTGGATCCGGCAGGTAGAAGGCCGGCAAGCTTGATCTCGTCGATCTCTGTCGCTCGAGTTCCGGCGGGAACTGCAACAAAGCAAGGGTCGAGGGCTGGATGGTACCTGTTTGCACAGGGTGGTCACTCCTTGACCACAAGGGAGATTCTTCAGTCTTCTAACGTCGTGTAGAAAGTCGAAGGGTCCAGATTTCGTTTCTTATGTTTCTTCAGGATGATCTGAGTTGCATTGGCACTGCTCCCCCTCTTATTCGAATCTGGGGGGTTGGACATCCTGCTAGGTCCCCTCCTATGGGTGGGACCCAGGAAGGGGGTGGTTACACCCCTCTCCTTTGATCCTGGCCGCGCTGGGACAGGGGCTGGGAGGCCCCAGAACCGGTTTGGCCGGATTATGCAAGGGGCAGCCTTGTGCTCCCCAGGCAGTGTCTGGTTTCTTTGAAACCTCCCTACTACAATCCACTATCTCCTGTCTGGGGTGGTTTGACACCGCCCTGCGACAGGAAACCCTTTGTCCAGGCCACCATATGCTGAGTTTCGGTCAGCAGCAGGAGGCCAGACCCGTGTCTGTGGCAGGGGCATCCATTTTGTGGATCTGAGGCTCATTTTAAATCAACCGCGTTTCAGTAAAGTAACATGTCTTATCCCTCTAGAAGGGTGGAATGCTACCCCCGTCGCCAGAACTGGCGAGGGGGTAGTATTCCAATTCGTATGACACCTTACACGACATGTTTTGATAAAGCCAAACCAAAGTTGCTATATAACCGCGAGGATTATAAGGCGCTTAAGAGTATATGGTATGGCATTATCCCGGATCAGCTTAGGGAGTTGTTCCCGACAGCTGCAGACAGGCTCAGCTCATGCCAGAGCTCCATCTCACATAAAACCACGCACTCTGCCTCCAGGATTGATGAGGCCTTCCAAAGGAGTGGCTTACAGGCTATATATGTGTCCAGATATAGGTTTAGATATAGGTATACTATATCTAAGCAAGGGGTGATTACACCCACTTGCCCCAGCTGAGTGATCAGCCAGTTGTGTCAATTTAAGAACCAGCCAGGGGTGGCAAAAGCTATGCTTCAGCCCCTGGTAGGCCTTGGTGGCACCTATGCCCTGAGCACCTATAGTGCATGGTACAGGGGCTGACAAGGAGTCCATTTCCAATTGTGGTATGTACCTATAGCACATGTATTATAAATTTAGGGAGAGAACAGCAGGCTGGGGGTCTGATTAGCAGGCCCACAGCCTCAGTAAGTCGAAAACCAGTGAAGCAAAAAGCAAAAATTGGGGTGACCATAGGATAGCAGACCCTACTCTCCTACACAGGCGCCCTGCGTAGTGGAGGAACTCAGCCCACCACGACCTCCCCGGCCCCGGCCAGGGGTGCAGATGGCGGAGAGCCCCCGGTGACAAGATCATTTCTCGAGTCGCTTTTCAGTTCCCTGCGGGAGGACTTTCAAACGCTGAAGCGTGAGGTGGCCGGGGAGGTCCGTGAGGTACGGAGAGAGGTGGACTCCCTGGGGGAGCGTGTCAACACCGTGGAGGAAGCTGGTCACTCTAGGGACGAGGAGATCACCCATCTGCAGCAGGAGGTCCTGCGGCTGCGGGAACAACAGATTGAATTGCAGGCCCACGCCGAGGACCTCGAAAATCGATCCAGGCGGAATAACATCAGGGTCCGTGGCGTGCCGACCGGCGAGAGGGTGAAGACGTGACTGCATACCTGGTGGCCCTCTTTCGTGCAATTTTGGGGGAGTCGGAAGACTTTCAGATCCATATAGACCGGGCACATCGGGTGGGCCGCCCCCGCAGAGCCACGGCGCCCGCCCCGGACATTCTGGCCTTCCTCCCGGACTTCCCCCTGAAGGAGCGGATCCTCCGCGAAGCGCGTGGACAGCAGCCTTTCCGCTTCCGTGACCACCCCGTGGCCCTGTATCAAGACTTATCCACGGTCACGCTTCAAAAGAGGAAATCGTTCAAGATCGCTACCGACTTCCTCCGGGAGCATGGGACACAGTACTCTTGGGGGCACCCTTTCCGCCTGATTTTTCGATGGAACGGTACTTTGCACCAGCTCCGGTCCCTCCAGGATGTTTGCGCGGTGTTGGGCCTCACAGCATCTGATACGGACACCCCGGCGCCGCGTCGTAGACGAAGCACCCGTGATGGATGGCAGCAGGCGGGGGAGAGGAGCCCTCCACCGTCGGAACGACCGGGATCGCCCACGATCCGGGCGGACATGGCGGCCGCCATCCAGGAGGCCTCCAGAGTGGCGGCGAATGGCGAAGTGGCCCTGACGGCCTGAACTTACTCCGGGGGGAGTCTGCTCTAGCTTTTTCTTCTTGCAGGTGCGGGGATTCGGGGGGAGGGCGGGGAGGAATGGCGAGTGCTGGAGGTGGTGGCTGGACGTCCACTAGACTGATTTACCACGGCCTTGTCCGATAAGGACCGGACTGGGACAATGTCTTTTTTTAAAAGTTTGGGAAGCGGGGAACAGGAACGGGATCAGCGGGGGGATGTTTTGAATTTGGGGACTGGCGGGGGGTTTGTTGTTGGGAGTGGTATGGATTCAGATGTGGGGGGTCCCGGGGGGAGGGGGGGCTTTTTCCAGTTGCGGGGCGTTGGGGTTCGGGGACTGTACTGTGCCATGGGGATGTTCGTAATCGCTCTGTGCTGAGGCCTCGTGTGGTGACCTCCATGTTTGCCTGTTGGGCTCTGCTTCTTGGTGTGTGCTCCACTGATTCCCCTCCTTGATGGCGCTTAAAGTGATCACTTTAAATGTGAAAGGGCTGAATAACCCGGTTAAGAGGCGGGCTGTGTTATCTTTGTTGGAGAACTCCCAGGCGGATGTCTGCCTGCTGCAGGAGACCCATTTGCTGGCTAAGGACTGCTCTAGAATGCGTACCCCCAAGTTCCCCACGCAGCTGTTCTCCTCTAGCGCTTCTAAAACGGCAGGGGTGGCGATCTTGTTCTCTAGGGCGTTTAGGGGAGAGGTCTTGCACAAAGTAGCGGAACAGAAAGGGAGACTTCTGGCATATAAGATCAGGGTGGGGGGTTTAGCGATGACCGTTGGCACTATCTACAGCCCCAATGACCACCAGGACCAATTCTTGCACAGGGCACTAGAAGACGTGGCGTCCACCTCTGATAGGCACATAGTATTGGGGGGTGATTTGAATCTTGTTTTCGATGCGACGCTGGACAGGTCTGTGCAGCGGCACCGCCAGTCGGGTGAGCTCTCGGGCTCGATTCGCACTCGACTTGAGGAGCTGGACTTGCATGACATGTGGCGCCAACTCCACCCCACCACCCGCGCATACTCCTACTTCTCACATGCTCACAGGTCCTACGCGCGACTGGACCATCTACTTGTGTCGGGTCCAATGCTCCTTTTGGCTTCGAACGCAGATATGGGGGTCCTCTCTCTTTCCGACCACGCGCCGGTGGAGGGTGCTTTCACTCTGCCGCCTGTGGTTCGGCCGAGAGGGGTCTGGCGGCTCCGGGACACGCTACTGCACAGGCGGTCGACAGTGGACCAGATCCGCGCGGCCATTTTGGATTTCCAGAGTGTGAACGATAATGAGGACACCTCTCGCGCGACACAGTGGGCAGCCCTGAAGGCTGTGCTCCGGGGCGAATTTATAGCTATCTCCTCGGCTGAGAATAAGGATCGACAGCTCAAGAGGGATGAGCTTACCCGGCGGGTGAGGGAGCTGGAACAGGTTCATCATAGGACGGGGGCCCCCAGGGTTTGGAGGCAGCTGAAGGCAGCCAGGAAACTTTTGGCTGCCCTGGACATGGATCGGGCGGAGTATGCGATGCTTCGCCTGAAACACAAGTATTACACGGAGGGAGATCGGTGCGGGCGGCTCTTGGCCAACAAACTCAGGGTGCAGCACCAACAGCACCGAGTGAAGGAACTGGTTGACGCGGCCGGAGGTTTGGTCACGGCCGATGAGCAAATAGCAGACGTCTTTCGCAGCTTTTACGCTGACCTCTACACTGGAGAGGCCTCCTCTGCCCAGGCTGAGGTGGACTATTTAGAATCGGTGCCGCTCCCGTCGTTAACGCCAGATCAGGCTCAGTATCTGGAACGTGAAATCCGTGTCGAGGAGGTGATCACGGCGATATCCCGGCTCAAACCGGGCAAGGCCCCAGGCCCGGATGGCTTTATCCCTCTGTTTTATAAGACCTTCTGTCAGGAGTTGGCGCCTTTGCTGACCCGCCTTTTCAACACCTTTGCGGAGCCGGGTGCCATCCCCTCCGAATTTCTTCAGGCCACGGTCTCCGTGATCCCGAAACCGGGCAAGGACAGGACCGCCTGTGGGTCCTATCATCCTATCTCGTTGCTGAACGCGGATTTGAAAGTGTTCACCAGCATATTAGCGGCTCGTTTGGCATTGCATCTCCCGGGCATGGTTGATTCGGATCAGGCGGGCTTCGTGCCTGGCAGGCAAACAGTAGACAATACAAAGAGGGTGACCCACATCCTTGAGAAGGCCTCCAGGATCCCAGGGGAGAGGATGCTCCTGTCCATAGACGCGGAGAAGGCTTTCGACAGGGTACATTGGCCCTATCTAGAGAAGGTCTTGGGCAAGTTCGGGATAGGTGAGAAGTTCCGTCACCTGATCTTCAATTGTTACCGGTTTCCATCTGCAGTGGTCCGAGTGAACGGAGGCAGCTCTCGGCCCTTTCCCATTGAACGGGGTACGCGACAGGGGTGCCCATTGTCCCCTTTGCTCTTTGCCCTATACATGGAGCCATTTGCTCAACGGGTTAGGCAGAACCCCGACATTGTCGGAGTCAAGATGGGTGAATTCCATCATGCGATTAGCCTGTACGCGGACGATGTCATTCTGACATTAGACGACCCGCGGAGGTTGCTACCGGCTTGCATTGCGGAATTGGACCTATTCACCGAAGTGGCGGGCTTCAAGGTGAACCTAGGGAAGTCTACCGCCCTTGATATCTCGCTTGCTAGCGCCACCAGAGCGGAACTACAGGGGCTTTACCCTCTGAGCTGGTCGAAGGACCGGATTCCATACTTAGGGATCCTGTTGGCGCCCCCCCTTCCGGCGATGGTCACGGCCAATTATGCGGCTTTGAGCACGAAAATCAAAGAGGAACTAGGCCGGTGGGATAAGGGCACGTTGTCGCTGCTAGGCAGGGTGGCCGCGGTGAGGATGACCCTCCTGCCTCAGGTGCTTTACCTCTTCAGGGCGTTGCCGCTTCAGCCCCCCGCGGGGTGGCTCGCGGAGACCCAGTCGGCCATCGCACGGTTCGTATGGCAGGGCCGCAGGCCGCGGATTAAGAGGAGCATTGCAACGCTGGCGCCCGACTCTGGAGGGCTGGGGATACCGGACTTGCGGAAATATTTCCAGGCCGCCCAACTCCGCTATCTGGTGGAATGGAGCCGGTGGGAGTCTGACAAGCACTGGCTGTTCCAGGATCAGGCGGTGGCAGGTAGGACGCTGCAAGAAGTACCATTCTTGAAGCGGGCCCATCGACCCCCTAACCTCTACGCGTCTTTGGTGACGCGGGTCCCGCTTCGGACGTGGGACTCAGTGGCTGTTAGGCATGAGCTTACTACCTTCCCCTCTCCCTTTACGCCGCTCATTGGCAACCCGGACTTCGGCCCCGGGATGGAGTACGGTGCTTATGAGCGCTGGCGGGCGGCCCGCTGCTGTACCTTGTATCATTTGTACAGCCCTGAGGGAGTTGTCCCCTTCCAGGACCTGCGGCGGGACTACGGCCTCCCTGAGGCGGAGCGCATGCGATACATGCAGGCGCGTCACTGGGCACTTCAGCCCCAGGTGCGCGATACGGCAAACCGGGAGATCACGGTGTATGAGCGCTGGTTAATCACTCGCACGTCGGACGCTAAACTGATCTCAGATTTGTATAAAATGCTGCAACCCCCCTCCTTTCATATTCACAACCCCGGTCGGGAACGATGGGAGCGGGAGCTTGGGCGAGTGTTGAGCCACAAGGAATGGGAACACATCTCCTTCCGCGCACGCCACTCGGCCTATCACACGGGTCTTACGGAGACCTTCACCAAAATCTCGACCTATTGGTACCGCACCCCGGAGAAACTGCACGAGATGGACAGGGCAATACCAGGGACGTGCTGGCGCAATTGTGGCAACACTGGTACACTTACGCACATACTGTGGGAATGCCCCCTTCTGGCTCCTTATTGGGAGGAGGTCCTGGGTGAGGTGGACAAATGTTTTGGGATAGAGCTGCAGAGGTTCCCTGCCTATGTTCTACTGGGATTACCAAATGGGTTGATGTATCCCCTTAGGTCCAGGAGGGGTAGACAGATTGCGATTGCTCTGGGGTCGGCGGTGCAAAATATTCTCATACATTGGCGTTCTACCACACTTCCCTCTGTAGTTGGCTGGCTGCATAGATTATGGCATGTCCTGGAATGGAGAAGATGTCCTTAGTCGCCCTGGGAGACACCGATACTTTTGAAGAACTATGGGCGCCCTTTCATAGCCTGTTGTGCTCTGAGTTTCGGGAGATCACCTGTCCCAGATATCTTAGGTTGCTACGGCTGACGCCGCCACCGGACCCGCCTGTCTGATCGGACGGGGCTGGCATTGTTTAGTGGGGATTACTGGAGGTTCGTTATGAACAGAGAGCTGATGGTAATGGCACAGTACAGGGGGTGGGTTGGGGTATGGTAGTTGGGGGGGTTCTGTTTGGTTAGGTAGGTTTTTGGAGCGGGTTTGCTTCTCCACCCTTCCCCCCCCCTTTCCCCCCCCCCTTTTAATTTCTTTTTCTTTGTCCCCCCTATTTTTCTCCTCCTCTCCCCCCCCCGTCCTTCCTTCCCTCCCCCCCCCCCTCGTTATTTGTATGTAACCGCAGGCACGAAAGCTGAGTTTCCGAGTCTGATGAAGCCTATTGGAAAGTTGTAACCGCTTTGCTGTATCTGCTATATCATACGCACCGATTGTGCGAATCCTGTGGTTTATCTTTTTCTTCCCCTGTTGTTTCCTACCCTACCCTGCTTCAATAAAATACTTTAAACATAAATTGTCATTCCTTAAAATTGGTTTTCTATGATTTGGTTTCCTCCAATGTGATTTCTCATTTTTTGTTTTTCAATTAATTCACACATATCACTTAGGGTGTTATGCATATCATCTTCATAAAATTATAATAATATGGGTGCATCTGTCTAAAGTTTGAGTCTGACCCAGGATAATAAGTGCTACTTTTACGTAGAACAGGACTGGTGAATGTGTTGAGCCTGAGCCACAATTTAGTGTAGTACTGCTGCATCAAACATGATTGGTGAACATGTTAAGTCTTTGTAAGTGTCGTGTTGTGAGAACAATAGGACCCCGCAGAACAAAGTCTTCCTGAGTCCACAGCCATCTTACTGGACATAAAGTCCTGGTCCAGACACTGGGCAGAAAGTGAGGGGAGGAGCAGAACATTCCATGGCAGGAGAGAGCAGAGAGCACATGGCTGGTGACAAGCAAACAATGTTTGAAGGAGGGAGTCTTCATTAAAGACTAGTGAAGAGACTTCCTTGTGTCTATGATGTTCTTTTGTGTGTACTCAGTATATGACCACTGGTGATGAATTGAAGACAAGTGCATGAGGGCTGTGGAGCCTGTCTCTGAACAGTAGCCAGTGAGACAGTCATAGTTGTCTGATAAGCTGTTGCAGAAGGCTGAGCTCCCTCCACCCTGAGATGGAAGGTACACCAGCACAGAGAGCTGAGGTGTGTGGAACCGACTGGAATGGGAAGTCTGCATTTGCTTGCCATAGGGGCATACATGCCAGTGAGCCTAGAACACAGCAATCAGAGCTGTGAACAAGGTGCCGACCAGTTGCGGCTGGTGCAGGTAGGCGCGTTGGGTTCCGGGGGGAGTCAACAGATGGCGGTATAAGGAAAATAAATAAATAAAACAGTCGTCTGTCGACTCGCCCGCCCCAGCACACTTACCTGCGCCGGCCTCGACTGGTGCCAACCAAGCAGCACCGCAGTGCAGGTAAAAATAGAGCTTGTGTGTAGAGCCAGGCTGTACTGCACCAAGTTTTGAGCGGTAACACCTGAAGTTCCTCCTACCTTAGTGAATGTGGGAGGGAAAAGGTGGTGCCCCGTGTGTAGGCACCACAAAGTGTCATTCACGCCAGATCACTACACTGGGAGATGGAAGACTGGCCTCAAAAGAAAGCTTTGATAACTGTTGGGTGTTGGCCTCAGAAGAAGCAGGGATGACAAGTGTGGCTACTATATCTGCCCTGGCAGCCTTCACAAAGAAGCCAAGGAAAGTCAGCATACAGCCTGTGAGGAAGAAGTGGGAGAGCTCGGGAGGAAGTGGGAGAGCTCGGGAGGAAGCTAGCCATTAGACGGTCAGTTCTGACACAAGAAAATATAGAAACAATATTTTCATGCAAACCAGGAGTAAGCGCAATTAATAAATAAAGAGTGTACAGAAAGGTCAGAATAGGCCACGAATAAAAACGCATGTGTTTGGACACAGAGTAAAACAAAGAAGGCAGACATACAAGTCAGAAGACACCAAAGGATCTAAACATACACAAATGTAATAAAGAAAGCAAGATGGTAAACACCAATCGGGCACACCGCCGTGTGGAGCGGAGAGACATGCCAAACTAATAAAGGAACAATAAACAACTGAAGAACAGTCCTGGTGTCTGAGATGGACACTTGCCTTTGAGGCATGAAGTGATCCCCAAGTCAGAAGCCACAATTATGGCCACGCTGACCCCCCCTGCACCACGTTCATCCATTAAAGGTCTGTCCATTTGAAACACAAAAATAGATACAAGAAGAACAAAGGGTATTCAAAGAACCTCACTGATTAAGAGCCCAGACAAATCCTGAACCAAGGAACAACTGTGACAAATAACACAGTAGCCATGGGTGAATGGTGCGTCAGGGCTTTAGCGCTGGTGGCCCCTGGTGCCAAAATCATTTTTTGCCTCACAACCACCTCCTCGGAGTCTCTCATTACCACCGGACAAAAGTTCCCCACATCTCTCCAATCATAAGTTTTTGCTAAACACAGAACCTCCCCTGAGGTCAGCGCCGCACTCCACAGGTTAGCGCCCAGTGCGTCTGCACCTGCCGCACTGCCCTAAAGCTGGCCCTGCATTAGGATCCAGAACAAGAGATAAGAAATCGTACACACTGAGTAAAAGTAACACATTGCAGTGAACAACTCAAGTAACAGCATACTAACACACTACAACATTATACCGGTAGGAAGAGGAACAGAAAAGTCCATTACCTACCTCAGAGTTCCACCTCAGTCACCCTGGTTGACCATCAGAGTTTAGTGCTCAGGTGTAAAGGGTTGTTGAAGTCAATGGATGTCTTTCTGTAAATAGCAGCAAAAGCTGAGCATTATCATATTCGTATCACGGAAGCAGGCAACTCCTCTAGGGAATTGTTTCAAATATATAAGGAGATATCCATAGTGGAGATGTCCTCCTCCATTCAAAATGACTCAGTGGAATCATGCAACAACATTGCTCAGTATTTTGCTTGTAAAATAAGTAAAATCTATACCAGCTTCTCTAAACAGGGAGCCCCGGCCGCAGATTTTGCTGAAAATGAGAAAATTGTAAACACGCCGGTCTGTCTCAAATCTTTTGAAGTTCCTTCCTATGAGATGCTGTCCAAGATGTGTAACAAGATTAAATCAGGATCGCCCCGAGACCCGGCTCCTCCAAAAATATTAGCTGAAGCCTTTTCAGTACTGGAACCTCACCTGAGGCACCTGTTACTAACTTCCTTTTCAACCTCTTGTCTCCCGGAGGAATGGAAACAGGCAATAGTGCTACCTATTAAGAAAAAGCCCAACATCAGTTTGGACGTAATGGATAATTTACGACCTATATCCCTACTACCGTATGTGGCCAAGTTGGCGGAGAAAATCGCTAACATCCAACTGATGGAACATCTTGAGACCCATAATGTTTTCCATAAATCCCAGTCGGGTTTTAGATCAGGTTTCTCAACGGAGACAGCCCTCCTGAGGGCCACAGAAACCCTACGTGAGGGAGCAGATGAGGGAAAGACAATGGCCCTCATCATGCTTGATCTCAGTGCCGCTTTTGACACTGTAGCACATTCCATCTTGCTACAGTGTCTAAATAAAGCTGGAGTCACCAATAAGGCACTGGGATGGCTGAAGGCATTTTTGCTTAACAGAAGCTTTCAAGTCCAAAGGGGGAGCTTTCTCTCCGATAGGGTGAGGCTTGAGCAGGGGGTGCCTCAGGGCTCTGCCCTGAGCCCCACCCTGTTTAATCTATATATGGCCCCACTGGCAGAGGTAGTGCAGTCGTTCGGCGTGGAGCTTGTCTCCTACGCCGACGACACGCAACTTCTTATATCTCTGACTCAAGCCCCTTCCAAGGAAGCTGATAACTTCAATGCCTGCATGACTAAACTTGCCACATGGATGAACGACCACTGTCTGAAACTTAACGGGACTAAGACAGAGGTCCTCATCATGGGAGGCAATGAGGCTAAATGGACGACTGAGTGGTGGCCCAGCTGCCTTGGTCCTTTGCCCTCCCCTTCCCGAGAGGCGAAGAATTTGGGTGTGTGGGTGGACAATAAATTGTCCTTTGATAGCCACATAAGAAAAACGGTGGGCAAATGTTTTGGGGTAATGAAAACTCTGAACCGCACCCTTGACCTGTTACCTATTAATTCCAGGCGTACCATGACGCAAGCACTGATAACGTCCCGTATTGATTACGGAAACGTGCTGCTCATGGGTACATCTGAGAAAAATATTAAAAAGCTTCAGGTGTTACAGAATTCGGCAGCTCGCCTGGTCTTAAGGCTCCCTCGCCGAGCACCATCACGCCCCTCTCTCGTAGCCCTCCACTGGTTGCCCATCAGGAAGAGGATTGATTTTAAAGCTATGCTTTGGTGCCATAAAATAATTCATCACAGAGCACCGGCCTACATGTCGGATTTGGCTTCTGTCTATGAACCTAGCAGGTCGCTTAGATCTAAAGGTATGGGCCTGCTCAGAACCACACGCCCCAAAAAAGCCAGAATGGGAGGCAGATCCTTCCGGACTTTAGCGGCCAGGAAATGGAACCTTCTTCCTGTGGATATCAGGATGGAGAATAATGAAATCCTGTTTAGGAAGAAATTAAAAACCTGCCTCTTTACTTGGTGATGGGTTTTCCTCTACTCCTTCTCACACTCTCTCCACAGCGCGGGGACACGCCGGGAGGCGTCACCAGGCGCTCTACAAACTCCTTTAAATTAAATTAAATTAAATTAAATCGCTGGACATACACAAGTTTCAGCTTTTGAGTGACCTAACACTATATGGCGACCAGAACCTAATCAGGATATTCTCAATAATGACGAAGACATAGAAAAAGCTCAGTGATGCATTGAGTGACCATTAGTACCAGAAATGTGGTGAAGAACGCCACACTTTCAACTTGGTGTGCCAAGAGACAGTGACTTCTTACAGTATTTGCTGCAAGGCTACACAACCTGGTGCAACTTTGTGCTATCAGAAAATTGATGACTGATGACCCAATTTGACAGCAGATTATTGAAGGTTGTCTTTCATCAACCATGCAACTAAACCTCCTGAAAAACCCACTCTGATTAAACAAAATCCTCAAAAAGGCAAAAGCCCGTGATCTGGCAAAAGATAAAGCATCGTACCTCAATGAAAGAAAAAGAAGCAAGAAAGATGGGACGTTTCACACATCAAAACAGAAGACACAAGAGATAGAGAGAGGCAAACAGGAGCGCAGACAAAGAAATGCACCACAAGAACAAAGAAAAGTCAGACAAGAGGCTCTACAACCAAATACCTGGCACACAAGATTGTCATCTGATGCATACACCAACAGAGGAGAGAAAGGTGGAATCTTTGTCATCCAGTGACTAGGCAGTCCAGTCACGGAAACATCAATGAGTTGTGTATAACAAGGGACATCAATCCTTAAAGGCAGGTTTAGGTTTGAGGGAGATATCAAACAGCAGTGCATGCAATGAAACAGCACGGATACTAGCAGAGTCAGATGTAGAGAGTAAGACACAAGCTACAGAACATCTGTGAATGTAACCGTGCCCTAAAAATCAGAACTCAAATACGTCTGAGAAAAGCAACAGAAAGGGGAAAGCACAGAGAGGCAGCAATCAAGCTCACAAGAGAAGAACGTAGACAATAGCAACAAGATCTGAAAAGACAATCTAAGAAACTGCCATTGACGATTTAAACAGATCACTACACCAATATGAGAAAGAACATGAATGCCTCAAATCTTAGCCAGATTCCCCACCTCCAGCAGCACCTCAAGTGAAAAAAACATCCAAGAAGAGCCGGTGGGTGACGGTTAGACAATGACCTAAAGACACAAGGAACATCTCACAACAGTCACTTGAATCACCAATTGCACCACAGTCTAGAGAACTTCCTCACAGGAAACCACCTGAAGATATGTCAGACTCAAAGAGTATCTTATCAACATTTCTCAGATCAACAGAATCAATAGTCATATCAACTTCAGGAAAATGTCCAACCATCAAAAGACACATCAGAGTTAGGTGTCTGCCTCCATTTTCAAAGCAGCGTACCATGCTTTGTTGGTTCAGGCCAACCATCCGCTGCATAATCCAAAACGTCACCAAGATAGAGCTACACAAAAAACATAAACATCACAAGATTCCCAGCAACAGGAGCAGCTGAACTGACACAACAAGCTTAAAGTAGGCAAGACAAGAAAAACAGAGAAATACACGGAACGGTTTCCTCAAGTGGGGACAAACTCCACAGTAGTAGATGAACAATGTATGAAAGAGGGAATATTCAATACAGTATATTCACCCATGTCTGTGTGGTCCTTTTGCCCACATACAACGCGACAATACAAACAGCACATGTTATTGGAGATGTGTTAGGCGACATTTCGTGTAAAATAAAGGGCTGGAATCAGAAGGTAGCTGCCGGAGATATTTTGGTAACATCTGTCTTTTTCTTGGTCTGACTTGTGATGTCCTTAGTGTGAGATATCAATGGGAATAAATAAGCACAGTTGACTTATGTTTGTTGATCAAAAGCAGGAAGTCGCCCAAGATGTCAAGGATGGTTGTCCATGTGGCTCAGTGTGAATGGAAGGGTGATTGGCATCTCAACAGTTGTGAATCTGTTCAAGGTGGAGTTGGGACTGGTTATTTTATTTTTCTAGGCGAAATTCCATGTTTGAGGTGAGCCAGGATGAATGGGCTTAATATTAATCTTTCCAGTAGATCTGTAGGTATTGGCCTAATGGGTGTTAGTGTTTGTTTTGAAATTGTTTGTGGGGCCTGTATAGCTGGAAACCTGTACATCACCCATCTTCTGATAGGAATGTTGGATTCCGAATTGCCTAATTGGGTTTGGTGTCCTCTAAAGGAGCTTAATGGAATGCACAGTTTTGTGGGCGAGTGTGCTTATGTGTCGTAGTGTGGAATCAGTCTTTCTGAGAAGTGTCGCTACTGCCCTAGTAAAGCTCTGGTGCTGCATCGAGAAATGTCCGCACTGTCCATTGGAAGGTCTGGCTCACTGATGCGACGTGCCAGTCAGGGCTATAAACGGGATGAAAATGATTTCTCTCCTAGGGGCGTGGCCAATGTAATTAAGGGCATGGCATAAAAACACAGAAGGTAAAAATCTGTGCCTAGCATTGTGAGCCACCCAACTGGTATTTTGCTGCTTCTGTCATTACATCCGGATATATAATACAACAAGTAACATAACACCTAAAACATGCCAGGACTATTGGCTTTGTCAATGATTATTAGTTTCATAAGATAAATAAGCAACAACTATGGCTTCCTTGTACATAGTATTGAAAATGTTTCCAGCTAGAAATGATGAGCATGTGAAAGTACTGTAACAAGTCTCTTTGAACTGGCATCGAAGGCAGTGAAGGGTGGTGCTGCTGCAGAGTTAAGATCTGTTTTTCACCCTGAAGGTGAGGGCAAAAACGGAGAGCCCGACAAGGGCTCCTCTCAGCATCTGCTTTTTAGAACTGCCGGTGCTGAGCACCGGTAGGACCCGGCTCACTTAAAGCCCGGTGCCAGCACTCCCATAATTAAGTTATAAAACCCGGTCTGAGATAAGATGGTACTCTTACATTAGGAAAGTAGTCCTAGCTGGCTTAGTGTTGATGCCTGCGCATTTAACAAACAGCTGGTGCGACGTTGTAACATGCGCTTCACCGCCTGGGCAGAGAAATGAAGCGCTATAAAACGCAATTACGTTCCAGGACTTACTCCCGTTTGCTCTTCTTTCTTTCAGGTGAATACGTCATCATGGTTCAAGAGGTAACGACTCCGCCTTTTCTGGGTCAGACGCTGCCCCCTGCGTTCAAGCTGCTGAGGATTGTACCAGATAGGACGAAAAGTAAAAGCAGCACCCGAGAGGCATTGAAAGTGCGCATCGTGTGACGAGAAGGCGCCAACCTGCACGTGCAAGAGCCGGCGATCACGAGCTTCGCAATCTGAATAATGCAATCTCCTCACGTCTTAACTAAATCATAGCAGGTTCTCTTAGCCTTTTAAAATAGACCATTTTATGCTTAGAAGAAAAGTTACCCCCACGGTCTTGTACCTTTGTTACATTTCTAAATAAAACTTAAAAAGTAAGGAGTCACGTGGTTTTCAGGTGTTGTTTTTCATCCATTTATTGCCTTGACTGCAACTTCTCATTGGCTTTTATTGCAACTTCTCACTGGCGTTTACAGCTCTTTCTTTTAACAGTAGCTCTATATTATATTTGCTGGACCAACCTGCGGAAGTTCTTCTGGACAACAAAGACATACATCTCATCTTTGTTCAGTCTCTGCAAGATGGTGACCTTGGAGGGCCATGCTATTGATAATAAATGGAGGTTAAAACATTTAATGGCGGTGAGAAAGGTTTTCAGGTTTAATGACCCCATCCATGACAATAGGGTGACCCCCAGAGAGTACATCTTCTTCTTTGGAGGGCCAAATTGAGTTGAAGGATGGTGGCAAACTCCGAATGAGGACGAGTTCAGAAATATGCAAATATGGAACAGTAGCGCATATCGAAAAGCCCTAGAACTGGAACAGGGATAGATCATAGCATGAGAGGGGGGCCTAGGTGACTGTAGAGATTTATAAACCTCCCAACAAAGGCAGAGTGTGCGACTGTGTAGTCTTTACGACAGCAGTGTCCAACATATTTCCAGAAGCGCTGACTTCAAACCAGATTTTCAGGATAACCTCATGGACATCTCTGCTCCAGCTTCCTGCAACTCCTAGCAGAAATAGTCTCACGCAACTGCTTTATGAACTAGGTCTATGCAAGTATTGTGACTGCAGTATTCGTGCACCAAGTAAATTGAAGTCGCATTTCCTTTGAGACAATTTGGCTGCCTCATTTCTGCGTTTGAAGACATTTCCTGGGTTGGGAGAGTCGCCAACGCCTCATTCCTTGTGACATGACAAAAGAGTGGAAGTGACCACAACAAACACCACAGGTGGTACCTGCACACACTCGCCTGTCCTGGTCCACAAATTATGCAACAAATGTTTGACCAAAAACTGGATGACCTTTTATTTTGGGTATTATTGTGAATTTGCATTCTCTAATCTTAAACTGGATAAATGGACCATCAAGGGGCCACTTTATTTCTTCTTACGTGAGGCAATAGAAGGATTTTTCTTTAGCATTTCTGTTTTATATCATACTGGTATGATAATTATGGCCACTTCAAAGCACTGCACAATGATGTTAACAATAAGCAAAGGATTTCTTGCAGAAGCTGTGTGTGGATAGGGGTGATGGAATCCAGTTGTAGGTATTCTGTTGGTCTCGGATTATGCTCTGAACATATTTTTAGTTACCATTATCTTTGGTTAGCTTCTAGAACTTTCCGCAATTGTGGTCTTTTTGCTTTGGAAGATCCACTTTCTGCTTGTCATTTGTTAAATGGTCTGGTCTTGTTGGAGAGTTGTATGCTATGGCCCATGACACTATAGGAAAGGGACCCCAGTGGTAAGGAAAGCAAACCCGTTGACAATATCGTTTTCTTTCTCCTGAGCTGTCATCTCATTAACCCCCCTAACCCAGCTCGACTCTCAACAATGGCAGCACCACAGCCTGCATCCTCTAGCCCTCCACTGCCTTCCAACTAAAGTCTGAGCTAAACTTTAGAACGCACCCAGTGTACTATGCATAGAAGAGGGTCAGACTGGTACAGAAAGTAGGCTTGGGCACCCAAATAAAAGTAGCCCCAGTACAGAATTTGATAGCTGAAAAAGTGTCCAATGTTTTCAAATTGTGGCAGTTTTGGAAGACTGCATGCATTTGAGTTTGCTGCAGGCAATTTTCGTTTTAATATCAGGAAAATCAACAGTAAGAACTGTCCCAGCAGACCATAAAAAAGGCCCAGAAGCAGCCAAAAACTGGCCCTCACACTGACCTGTCAGGCCAGCTCATTGGGTACTGCCTGATTGCCCTATAGGCCACTCTGACTCTGTGGAGAAGTCTTTTAGCAGTTGAACCAACATGATCAAATTCAGTTGAGATCTTGCTTGTTCTGACCTGCTGCTAAAGCCTTTTTAGGGGGTTAATGATCTTGAATATGGTTTGTGCAGAAATTATAACGAGATAATTAAGGCAACCTTTAAGGCTGAGGACTCTGACTATACGTGCAAACCCTGTGGGGAAGTCTATCTTAATAAAGCATCATCAGTGAAAAGGAGTTTTGACACAGGGGAACCATGATCATCATGCCCAGAATCCAAAAAGTAAGACTTCATATCTTTATTAAACAAGCTATACATAGTGGGAGCCGTGACACATCCCTGCCTAACCTTGTGATTTACTCCCTGCTTCTCTATTAATAAAGGCATAATTTCTCACAAGCCAACGTCTGAGTTGACAGTTTTTCCAAGGATTCGAAATGGGATGTTAATGACTTAGATAAGGATACTTAGTTAAACTTTCCTCAGGCCATTTTAAGCCAGCCAGAAAGCACAAGCTGTGGAAAGCAAAAAACATATTGTGGGTTTACCACACACATCAGTGGGCTTACAGCCGGCCCAAAGCATTCCGCTGGTGGCTTTATTGTCTCTCTCATTTAACTGCTTATTAATTAATCACATGCCTTCCTCTTCTTGTGTTTCTCCCTCTATTGGAGCATAGCCTCTTTACCATCCCTTTGATTTGCTGGCGTGTTCCCTTCTGCTGCTCACTTTTAGGGAACTACATTTTGGTTAACATTTCATAAGAATGCATGTGTTTTTCAGTTCTCTCTAATGTTCTTCTCTATCGCGAAATATCCGCTACATCCCCTGTGCTCCATTTTGTTCTCTTCCTCGTATGCTACTTGCTCTTTCTTGTATTTTTCTCTCCCACCATACTCCTTGAACCATGCTGATCTGTCCCTGGTATGCTTCTCCGCACCCTCTGTGCTCTCCCCATTGTGTTCTGATTTTCCTCACCTTGCTTTATTTTTATTTTCTCTGCCCTGCATACGCCCTATTGCCTCCTCCACCAGATCTTCTGTTGCCTCTCAACCCCCAGTCCTTTTTTTCCAATGTAGTATAATTTTTTTTAGACAGGTCAGGCTGCAAATTGCTTCCAGACCCTCTGCCTTGAAAAAAGTGCTTTTGCACTAGCTACATTAAAATAAGCATTGGCAAAGCCAATACGTCTTGCCTTTGAGAGCTATTACTTTGGCAATGTTTTGTAGCCATGTTGCACAGCAGCGTGGATGTTTTGTAGTGTGACTAAAACTAATTTTAAAAAGCACTATGATGCAATCAGGGCTAATGCACCTTTCTTTTAAGTGTATTAACACTGGATGCATCATAGTCCTTTTTCATTAATAATATTTGTAGCCATTCTGCATAGCAGCCACAATGCTACGAGGCATGGATAGAAATCAATGCCAAAGTCGGCTGTACCCATGCTGTACAGCATGAATCAAAGATGAGACCTATTGGCTTTGCCAATGCTTATTAGGTCTTGGCACAACACCCCTGTTATTCTGAGCAAATCAGCTAATCTCCCCATATGTGGAAAAGAAAAAAAAGTATGACATTTGGCAAAAAATCTTATCACATAAATAAAGCGATTGTGCCTATGTCTTAGTGAAAATACATTTGGAAGTAGTTGACATCCGTTGTCACAATAAAAGCAGATAACTGTTGTCATAATAAACAACCATTTCAAAGCAGAAAAGGGCTCTTTTGAAGTGTGTGGCATAGCAAAACATAGCTACAAATAGCAAGAAGTTCAACAAGGAAGGCATGGAAGAAGAAAAAATAAAAGTAGTAACTCAATCATAGCACAATCAGCGGAAGTACAGCAATCAAACTGAAGCAATCAGTACTTGGTCCATGCTCCAGCCGAGAGAAAAGGAATTGAAGCAGGCATGGGCTGGCCAATTAGAAGACAGCAAATAAGAGTGACAATGAAGCCAATGAATGCTAAGCATTAGGCAGACAGCAAGCCGCTCGTATACAATAATTTTTGCAAGTGAGAGCGCATGCAGCTCATGCGCTGACAGGGGCGAGATCTAACAATAGTGCATGGGTGGCGACTCAGGCAGCGAGCATACGTCATTACAAATGCAATGCGTTTGAAATGATGCTGCCACCGTGTAGCCCACATCATCACATATTTTTAAGTTTTGTCTGATGATGCACAATTGGGGTCAAATACTTTTTGCTGATACTGCAAAATTAGTAAACAGCATTATCAAAGCCAATAGGTCCACAAGGCAAGACCTATTGACTTTGCCAATGTTTTTGCAGAATGAACGATAAAGGCTCACTTCCATGATTCGGGAATAGGTCCACATTGTCCTACTGCAATTGCTAAAAGCAGTAAGCCATGGGAGATGTGAGTGGTAATAGATCATTTGGGCGGTACCGAGAGTACACACATTTTTTTTATTTTATGTTTTCAATACGTTTTTTAATTACACATTATACTACACAGACTCTTAATGTGTGAGAGATGAAGCAAAGTGCCTAATTTCACAGTATTTGATAAAATGCCAACATCAAAATTAGAACCTTGAACTTCAGGTTCACTAGTTAGCATTTCAGCCACTATACCTATCTAGGTTTTGAGAAATTCTTCTAAAGGCACCTCATGTTTTATGATGCTGTATGAGGCTAAGATCCCTTTATCTTCATTAGAACTGATTACACACTGAATATGCCTCTCATGAGTGTCCCGATTGGCCATTGCTGTGATTCCATATCATCAGTTTTGTGGATACTCCTATTCTGTTGACACCCCATTTGCCTCACTCACTTATCTTTTTGTGCTTATCTGATGGGATATCCAGGGGAACAGTGATCACTCCTACGATGACACTGAATGTCAACCTGCCTCTCCCTTCAAGGTCGGACTAGGAGTTTCAGGTACAGCATAAATCAATTAAATCATGAATGGTTCTGTTTCTCAGTTTTGTTGAGTACTAAGCCATCAGTGCTCTGTACGTATTTGCCGCAGTATATTCCTCTGAAATGTGACTTTGTACATTTTCTTTTCCATTGGGCAGTAGATCAAAACAGAGGCCTAGGATCATGTGGCATCAATTACAACAGTCTAGTAGAGGACACTGGAACACTTGAGTCAGGAAGCCTGGAACATAAAGACCAGAAACCTGGAGCACCAGGCCCAATCTGGAACACTCACCCCAATAGCCTGGGATACTAAGGACAGCAGACTTCAGGGCTCGAGTCAAGGTACAACGCGGGTGGACGGTGTCCTCCCACTTATTTTACCGGGAGCTCGATAACTAGAGCAAATGGAGCCACACATTCATTCTTTGGCCTCTCTGGGGCGAGATGGAGCCCATTCAGAACGCTGCTCACGCACTGGCTTCTCTAGTGAAGTAGTGTGGCTCACTGGTTAGAGGCGGCAGACCCGAGAGCAGAGGACGGCCCGGGACCAGGGTTCGATTCCCGGCGCGGCAGGTTTCTGGACCAGGGTCAGCGGACTCTATAATTCTCTCGCCTCGGTGCCCACTCTGCTCAGCGATCACACTCGGCAACTCTGGGCATTAGCTTGCCTCATCTTCACTAACGGCCCCACCAGACCGCCGGGGATGCCTGGTCTCACCCTGGAGATACCCATTAAGGGACCATCTCTCAGGGAAGCCAGGAAGGGTTTCGCAGCGGTCAAAGCGCCTTGGGACCCTCCGGGTAAGTAGTGCGCTATATAAATGCCTATACATTACATTACATTACATTAATGCAATCACATCTAAGGGGTGAGCGAGGGGAGGCAATGAGTCTGATGGTGCAAGCCATCTTTCTTGACGTCACTTCCTGTTGTGACGTCAGCGTCCCCCCACTTCTTTTTTCAGGACTTGTGCCCTGGCAGACTTGCACCCTCCACCCAAATCTAAGACCTCAGAGGAACAACCTGATGGTTCCCAAAGCTAAAGGAAAAGTCTTCTGAAAAAAATCTTCAGCTAACCATCCAGCTTACATTCCTCTTCTCTGCACTTGAGCCAAAATCACATATCGCCTTCCGTGCCAATGTACTATGTAATGTAAGTCAGCTAAAAAATTGAATAATCGTTCCATGTCCTGCACTTTACTGAAGCATCCTTACGTGCTTTGATGATGGGGCAGATGGGATCGGTTGTGTTTGGGTGCTCCGTCCAAATGTTCTGCTATGTTGGGTTTTCATCCAATCGAAGGATATGCAATGGTGCCAGCAAACTTTCCCTCCAGACGCTTCCCGGCGCTCCTCTGAAATATGGTCAATTGATGCATTATGTAAAATATACAACGTTTCAAGTTGGCATATTTTGTCTTTTATTGCCGGTGATAAATCCCGAAGTCGAGGAAGAGAGGGAGTTATGGTGCCATTTAGTTGCCTGACGTAAAATTCCAGCCCTGTAATGAAAGTCAAAAATGGCCGCGCACCGTCATAAAAATGAAACAGATGTCCATAAAAGAGTTCTCATATTTTTTAAGTCTTCGCCTTCCTTTTCACCACCTTTCTTTTCCCCCCTATCTTGCTCCACGCGCTCTTTTGTCCATTTCCCCCTATATAATACTGCAGAAGTTGGCTGGCCTGCGGTATGAATACAAAGGACGCGCTGTTAATCAGCGAGCACCGAGCAGGCAAAGGAGCTCTGGCACCGCCTTGGCCGCCAGCCAGACTAATCCATCCCAGATACGGGAGGCGGAAGAGCGATCAGCCCAGGCGAGGACGCACCGCCGGGGGAAGGTTTGTCGCGGATAGGATGTACAGCGCAGGCTGCCAACTAATGAAGATAATCCCGTTGTTTGCGGGCACCAGATGATCGCCTGCTGATGCCGGCTTCCCCCGAGCCTTGCGCCAAAACAAGCACCTTTGTCTTACGCGGCGAGAACAATTAGTCACAGGTGGGCCCAGCTCCAAGGGTTGCTGTCAGAAGACTCCAGAAGGCAACTCGCAGTCACGTTAATGTTAAGCAGGTTTACGTCCCGGCAAGCAGTACGGTTTGTCTGAGTAAGAAAAACAAACCAAGAACAACTGCCCAAGGTTTTCTACCTATGACAATATGACACTAGGATGAGTGAGATGTGGCCTAATGGCCAGAGCTTCTGACTTTGGATCTGGGAGACCAGATTCGAGTTGCGGCATCGGCTCAGCAACCTGTGATGCTGGGCAAATCCCTTAATCTCCTTATACCTAACAAAAAAATAAAATCTGACCTTGTGTAATGTAATCTGGTGCTCCTGTCAAGTGCTCCAATACCCTTTGTCTGAGATTGCGCTATATATATATATATATCTATATACACCTGCTAAAAAAAGACTATGTAGGCCCATCCTGCCTCTACACTTCTTAGATGTTATGCGCTATTAGTGACAGTGCTTTAAATGGGCCGGTACTCACTAGCACTAAGCTGTAGCTGGCGGTGGTGGGAGTGCTGCCGGGAGGGTGGGGAGGGGCAGGTTGGGGGTAGTAAACTATGGAATACAGGTAAGTAAACATATAAATAAATAAAATGAATTTCGTTGCGTGCACTGCATCGACAAATTCGATGCAGTGCGCGCAACAAAATTTGTTTTATTTATTTATAGGTTTACCTGTATTTGGTCGTATTCCATAGATTACAACCCCTCACCCCACGTCACCGCTTGGCAGCACTCCCACCACCGACCGCTATTGGCTAGTACAGATTTTTATTTTTTATTTTCTCCCCTTGAGTACCAGAACTTCTCCTTGGACAAGAAGAGTACTGATACTCATAGGGGCCAGCCTTTGGCGCAGGTTGTGCTCCTCTCATCTCTTACCTTGGCAGCACTTTCCACACGTCCCGCACTGATGCACAGGGGAAGCCTGGGCTGAGCTGGCACAAGAGCGCCAGACCAGCTCTTGTCACCAGGGCACAGCAATCTGTGTGTGCTATTACATGTCATCAGAGCAGGAGTTTGACGGCAGGGTGTTTCGTGTACCCTTTGATCTTGCACAGTGGGGGTTAAAGGTTACTATTAAACTTAATGGGCAGGGGCCTCTGGCACATTCTTCACGGCAGTACAGCTTTTTATCAGCCCCCTGTTTTAAATGACTGAAAATCTTTGCTCATCAGCAATTTAAATGAAACATTTTTACTTGAATGTAGATCCCTGCCCGCTCCACCAATTCTATGATTAACCTCAAAGAAAAAAGACCTCGAAGTCAACACCATTTTTTACTTTTTACAGAGTGGTTTGGTGCATGTAAAACCCTCAAATTCCTGCTTCGTATGTATGGGAAACCAGACATAAACCAAATGTTACAGGAGACTCCATGGAATGTATGACACTTTCAGACAGTTCTGGATTTTAGTTGGCAATGCGTTTGCAATCTGGGACTTGTAGTTTCCTTCTCTCAGGGGTTTTCAAAAATTCCAGCATGCAAAGCTTTGATGACAAAAATCAGAGACTAGTTGAACATACATGTCACATAACATAGAGCATGGAGCCACATGGGCGCAACCAAGCCCCTGTACATATATTATTTGGGTCTACACACACATCAATGGAGAAGTGTGGTTGTGTGGAGAAGTGTGGCTCACTGGTTAGAGGAGGCAGACCTGGAAGCAGAGGTCAGCCCGGGACCAGGGTTCAATTCCCGGCTCGGCGGGGTCTTGAGTCCTAAAATGTCCATGGACTTGACAATTCTCGCTCCGGTGCCTAGTCGATTCACGGGTTCACACTCTGAGACTCTGGGCAATAGCTTGCTTAATCTCCACAACGGCCCCTCGCGGCGGTATGCCTGGCTTTCACCTTGTGGATACCCTACCGGGGTAATCTCACAGGGGAATACCAGGACGGGTTCCCTAAGCAAGCGCTTAGAGACCGGTTGGTGATTTGCGCTATATAAATTCCTGGACATTTACTTTTACATTTACATCATCCACGTAATCAAAGAATAAATCCATAGTTAAGGCTTTTTATAGTGAATAAGGAATCCTTTCAGGGCACTGCTTATGGCATAGGCTCTATTCATTCATCTAGGCTGGCATTGAATCCTTCCATCTCTTGGCATCTGTTTAGATAAGTGATAAGATCCATCCTGGCAGAGTATGCATCCTCCACACTAGAAGCCCTTCTGGTGCCTGAAGTGGTAATATTATGCAGGAGGTGGTTAATGCACTCTTTGGAAAGATTTGAATCCATTCTACTCAAAGGTTCAACTTACCATAACATTGCCTTAAGTGTCAATGTGCTTGTTTGAAAGCACAGCACGCAACAGATTTGTTTTTATGTTGTTAGCTCAGTTGGTTATGGTTTTTGTTGCAGAGATCCTTATATTTGCTGCAGGTCACAATTTAAAATCCTTGTCCTAATGCTTAGTGAGTTATGACCATGTAGCATGGTGCTGCATTTAAAGGATACGATATATATATCGAAGCTTACTCTTTTTTTCACAATCTTTTGTTATTTTAAGGTTGTTATAAAAGATGGTTACTTTGGGTAGTAAAACACTTATTAGTAAATGCTGTGTAAATGTTTATTAATGTCATATCGATTAGATGGGTACTTCTGACTATCTTACAATCAATGCATATTTCTTACATATAAATCTTTGAACGGTCGAAAATGTAGCCCCACCCCCTACCACACTCTCAGCCCCGCCCTATTGCTCACCGCAATCCACCCCTCCTTTTGGTGAGTACCTGCACTTATTTTTTTCCAATTGAAGCACTGATTATGGGTAAGCAGGACTGCTGAGATCAACTGGTGATGGGGGTACGGAAGTATGTAGCCATGGGGAGCGCAATTTTGAGGCATGGTTGAATAGATTATGCTGCAAGAAAAGACATATTATGCATAATGTGCCATTATTATTTCGCATTTTTGTCTTTTAAAGAGACCATGATTTTCTTTGAACACAACTTTAACCTTATTAGATTCAGTTTAACAACGGAATGATGCAATCAACAACTGAAAGGTGACTGTTTAACCTTTGCAAGAGGTCTGCTACTGCGCTGTACCACATGTGACACTATTTTTAGTAACTTTGATCTGTATGACCTAGAAAGCACATTTTAGCTGAAATCTTCAATTTATGAAGCAGATGGTGGATTATGTGGAAAGTGCGATAAAGCCATAATTAGGCTGAAACTGATGCATGCTTTTATAAATCCAGTCGCCCTGGTTATATAAGCCTTCTCCTTCATTTGTGAAGTGTTTTGTGCATATTAACTAATACTTTGTTTCTTTTTCTATGTAGACCACACTGTCTGTAACTTTGTATAAACTCCTGTTCCTACACCGGTAAAGTTCCAGGACGTCTTGCTCGGCTTTGGCCCGCAAATGTTATACATTCATGAATACTTCCTTCCTTTGTGGATGCATTGTATCATTATACTTATGGGTTGGCTCCTCCCACTATTCCGTTGAAGCATCGATTGTATCTGAATCAATAAATCCTTCTTTACTTGTATGTATGCCTTGTATCTTTGTGTATAAACAGCTGTAACTGTTATGTGTATTTGAAGAGGACAGTCACCTGTGCTGCTATCCTGGCACTAAGCAGGTGTGTGTGCCTCACCTCTCCAAGGACAGGGGATTATTCTAAAAGCCAGGAAGTCCGCTTCTTGCAGAATTTAAGAAAGGAGGCGGGTGCTATGATGTGCAGAAGGGGGTCATTCCACGCTTTAGGAGCCATGTACAAGAACGCCAGACCTCTGGTCTTGATTCTGTATAGCCATGCAGTGTGCACGAATAAGATCCCGACAGAGCTGAGGTGTAAACTCCTGTAAAGCGTTCTGTTGCCCCTTGGAATAAAGCCTGCACTATAGTGGAACAGAATCAGCTGCCTCACCCACCCCTAAACATAATCGCCCATACCAATTCACAGTGCTACGTACAATATGATAATATGTAAAGAATTTCTTTAGAAAGCCTACTCATTCAAACAAAGTTCAAACTTCATCTCATTAATACCTGAATATTGGAAGTAAGGATGGGCCTATCCGATTACCTGTTTCTTTGACTGCTGCAACAGTCAATGCTAGCTGGAGTGTTCAGTTCTCCCTTCCATTTTGCATCATCATCTCTCTGCTTTTGAGCACTTTCTGCTCCAATTCATGAATACTTTTGCTACTGTTATTCACCCCAACATTTTTAATGCAGAGCGGCTCTCTGCATTTGACAGACGTTCATTTATATTGGGTTAGTCATCCATAGACCAGTGTTATTTGCCATTAGGGGTATAATTGACATTATTGTGGCATGTACTTCCCATTTTGTGGGTTGAAGGTCCCTTGCTTGTTGTTTGCGCCTTTTCTGTGCCACTGCTCATCAAACCCTTGTTCTAGAACTATTAAACTGCAAGATTCACTCAGTTCCTCATCTACATTCATACACTTGTGTGTTAAGGTACCCCAACCAATCTCTCTCCCCTGTATTCCAAACTGTACAAATGTAAATCCTGTATCTCTCTCCATGATATTTATGGTGGACACCATGCACCACCCTGCCAGATCTCCTCAGCCCTGACACGCAGACAAGTGTGCTCCACAAAAACTGCAAGTAGTTTGTATAAACAACCACATTAGATTCAACCCATTCTAGTCCTCCTTACCCTGCTTCTCCTCCATACGCGGGAACTTCGAGATTCTGTTGCTCATTATTGTTTTACCATGGTCTCATCAGGAACATAGAACTTCGTGCCCTAAGTCAATGAGCATCAACATAGGATTGACATCACCTCTTGGCGGCTGGCTGTGCTAAGAAGGGTTTGTGTGTTTCCTCTCCATGTCAGAAATTTTCATGGAATGCCACGCCAGCCTCCCTCTGTAACAGATGGCTTGTTGCTCCAGTTTATGCAGATTCCTTAAAGTTTATTTTTTCTGCAGTGCTCTGTGCTCTATCTTACATTTTTATAATGTTTTATTTTGTATCCGTGCCGGCCCCATGACCATTAACACCTCTGCTCCCAGGTCCCTTTTTGACTAATCTATATAGTTGAGTGTTTTATATAGCACCAAGTATATAACCCGGCAGGTTTATAGTTCTGCAAAGCCACGGAAACCAAGTTTGCAGACTGGTGTGGTTGAAGTAAACTGAGCGCTACGGGCACAGTGCACACTACCCAGCACATGGTAAAATGTGTTTTACAGGGAGAAGTTACAGTAGTAGTGTACTGCCTTTAGGCTCGACTTCTGAAAGAAAGGGTCTGGAAGGAAGAGCAGTTAGTCAAAATAAAGGAGGATAGAGTGCATTTAATAATTTGAGTCTGGTCAATATCTGAGTGGATCCCTTATCTACCTTTACTCAACTTCTGCGTCTTGTGATGCTGGTCCATCCATGACTTGATGGAAATGTTCTGTTTTCAAGGGTCTTACTAAGCGCATATGGCTTGCATAAGGACTCAGAGGTTGGTTACAGAGGGCGTGTATGCCTAGCAGCATTATCCTTAACATTATAAATGTTAAGTCATGGGTCGCGATCACAATAATCAGTTTATAAATGCAGCCAATTCTAATCAATGCTGAGTTGTGGCTTGTTGTGGCCAGAAAAAGGGGATGGAAGGGTGGCAGCAGGATACCCCAGTCAGCTGAGAATCATTGTAAGGGGCCTCTGTTTCATAATGTACACAGGAGCAGTCCGTGAGGGTGCCCCTGGTTTGTCCCTCTCAGCTGGGGCAACCTTTCTAAATCGTTTGTGTAGGTTTTATACCTCCTTCGCAGTTGTATTTCTGTTGAGTTGGAGTTGTTGGCTGGTGGGCTTCCATGTTCCGTCAGAACTTCTTGTTTGTACAGATTGTGAACCAACTCTTCCTGAGAGTGGTGCATCGACACACGGAATCATCAGGATTGGTACTGTTCCATGTCCCGAATACTTGTGCGATAAATGATTAAGCACCTATTACTCAATGTCCTTTTTCTGTGTATTATATGGTACACGGTGAACCTTGAAAGCTGTGCTTTGTAATTTGCTGGCCAGAATTTCACTGACCTACTGAATGAAAAGAGAATGCTTAAAGTTCTTCAGGACGGTTGGAATCATTCTCTCTTGTCCCCAAAGAACATTTTTTGAAAAAATAGGCCCTGTGATATATACTGCACAACAAACAGGCAGCAGTAACATTTCCAGATTCTCATTAAGAAAATGTAGTAGTCTAAAGTCCTTTTGCACTTTCACCTTTGCCCGTTCTGCTCCTCATTTTAACAGTCTGACTGACTTGGTATGATTTCCTGTATAGGAGACACATGTCACAAGTCCCTTGACAGCTGCCCTACGTCATTTTGGATGTTGCCCACCAACATAGTGGTAGATTCTGTTGGGCAATAGAGGTGCAGGCTAAAGTACCAGAGATGCTGTGCAGAGAAAGGACTGGCCCAGAGACAAGATACTTAGATCCAGCCCTTCAGTAAAAGGGTAGGAAATATTGTCTAGGACTGAGAAAACTGTTTGGTGCAACATGAAAGCATAACGTGTGAGACCACCTGGTGAGTTGAGATCCTGCCATACTTCAGCTTGAATTCCTGCCGTTCCACTTGTTGCCACGAAGAACTTCTTTTTTCAAAATTAGTGCCAGATAGGGGACTGTAACTGCTTGCCAGGCAAACTCAAAATTGTGGAGGCTGGGAAAACACACTTCTTTGGGCCCCAAAGTAAGACTCCAAACGTGACTATGGTGAAGCATGGAGAGAGACAAGAAGTCAGTAGGGCAGACCGCTCACCAAATATGAGGACCGCCTTTTTCCTCTTTGCCCTCCTGGCATCACACAGAAGCTGTACTCTGCTGAGCGCCTTAGCATGAGCAGTCCCCAGAAGTCTTTCATCACTAGATTGACCTCAACAACACCCACAGTTTGCTCACCTGTGGTCAAAGTCTATGCCTGTGGAAGGCTCAACCGCATAGCATCCAATCACACTGCCAAGAGTCTCTGATCCTCCTGCCGCTGTCCTAAGTGCGCAGGCACCAGCATCACCAATTAGTGCTCGACTGCCACAGTCATCCCAACTTTGCTGAAGACTGTCCCTAAATGCATCCATGAGTCTTTGACACCTCTGTTGTATGTCCAACTGCCATATTGTAAAGGGAAGAGGACCCCCTGCTGTTCCATACGGTACCTAAGGCAGGGAGAATTTCACCAGTGTACAGAGACTTGGGCTACCACAATATTTCCAAACAACTCACATTTAAAATGTATGTGCACAAGGGCAGAAAGCCAAATATATGCAGCGTGTATGATCACGAGCAATTTATTAATGATAAACATTCAATAGTTAATATATCACAAATGGCAAATGATTTTTCTTAAGCAAAATTGATACTTACACATCAATACTGATTTCAGAAAACTTAGGGTGATTCAATCACACCTTTCGCGTCAACATTCATTCTAGAACCACACACACTAAAAAGCAGAATATAGAGGAAATCATTGGAATGTATTAGCAGTGGAATGTTATAAAGAGGATATAAAATTAAAAATTCTGATCCCTCTTTCGATGTATTAAACCAATATGTCTTATTGATGCATCTTCTTGTGGCATATGTGTCCGACTGTCGTCGAATCTCCTTGCAGAAAGTAAAAATTCTTCCCCCACTAAGAAAGACCATCTCAAGTTGCAACTGATCACATACAGTATGCAGAAAACTGGCCCAGCAAGACTCAACATTTCGAAAAATGCTTGCTTTCCGTGAAGACACTAGGCTCTGTGCTCAGGCTCCTTCCACTGTAGTACTTAATCCCTATTTTGATCCAACAAGCATCCGTATTGTATTGCGCACTGGCTTATAGCTACTTATGACCCATATGTGTCCTAGCTACTTTGGATCAAGTATATAGTTCGCACCGCACAGTGATATGTAAGGTTATTGCTATGGTTGATAGAGTTTTACAATGTGCTGCTAATCCTTCTGGATCCTTCTCTCCCCAAGCTGCTATTATGATGTATTTGCTAATAGCACTCTTTGTTTTGCATTTTAAATTTTCTCAGGCTTTTATTGTATAACAGCTTTTACTTTTTTTTAACTAGGTTTCAGTGAGACTGTGTTTTTGTAATTTTATTGGATTTTACAATGTGTTATTCAAATTATGATTTTTTTTATGTGCATGTGATGTTCTGTGTTGTACTTTTATGATCTTAGCGATCGAAATTATTTTTTTTAATGATGAAGTACAATGAACACCTTTCTTGAGCATTGGATCACTATGAGGTATTTTTTAAATTAATGACATTAAAGGGTTCATGTAGCCGGTGACAGTCCAGTTGCCATAAGGCAGAGGCAGCAGAGACATTGGCTGTTCCAGCTCAGGTGCTCATCCAACCACATTTAGAGTTTTCCATTGATCACTTGTGTTTTCCACCAGATTTGACTCCTGCATTTTATGAGCTGCTTTGGTGAAAATAAAACAGTAATAGCACATCTATCTGCCTTGCCATAGCTGCAGGGTCGAACACTTTCCAAAGACAGCAACCTCAAAATTAAGGGTCTATCTTTGAAAAAAACAATGCCTGTGTTCCACATAAACCCATTGTGTGGGAGACAGGTTATTTTTGCTATTTGGAGTCGTCATTATGTACATGATGGACTAGGACAGGAACCAGCCAAATGCCAAGGCATTGAAAGGGCTGCCTTCAGTGAGCCAGTATCTCTAATGCCATGTTCATCAGCTGTTTCACAACATTAAGGGGTTTTCCAAAGGTCCCAGCCAGCAACAGTTCTGTTATTTGAAAAACAACCATTCCCCAACCTCAGTATGAGACGGGGGTTGTCAAAGATGAACGAACTGGACAGCCACCGTTTTGTGGCAGTTGTCCCATTATCACCGCCTTTAAATGAAGAAGCAAAACTGGTTTATCCTTCTAAAAGGACACCTAATACTGCCTGGGCAATTAAGGTATTGTGAAATGTATCTGTGTAATATCAAGTAATGGTGTATCCAAAAACCAACCTTTAGGCTAAAACTTTGACCTACTATCCTCCTAAAAGTTAACATAGAGAAAGGAGGAACTTGGCAATTCAGTGAGCTCGCAGTCATATCTGCGGCTTTGTTCCAGGCACAACAGCAATACTTGTCACAAGCAGTGGCGGATACTCTATGGGGGCGTCTGGGCGCCGCCCCACTGCTTTCTTGCTGTGCGAGAAGGCAGAAACAAATAGTAGATAACTACCATTTGTTTCTGCCTTCTCGCACGGCGAGAAAGCAGAAGTTCCTGGTTGGCAGAGTGAGTGGCGTTACTCGAGAGCAGGGGGAGTGGCTTTCCCACTGTTGTTAATACTGCCTGTTTGGGCAGCCTGAGAGGCTGTCCAAACAGACAGTATTAACTGTATTAAGAACAGTGGGCAAGCCGCTCCCCCCCTGCCCTGGAGTAACCCCTCCCACTCTCCCTGCTCTCTGTATGTTGCAGCACACAGAGAGAAATGACGTGGTTGGGGCAGCCAGCCGAACCAATCACAGCTCTGTGCTGTGTGTGGTGGTGGAGGGGAGGGAGGCTGCCTGCGTGAGTGTGACGACGAGCACCATGGGAAATTCAAGAACAGGACGGCGGCGGGAGTCGGGAGTCTGGGGTCGGAACTTGAAGGCGGGAAGGAAGGTAAGTTAAGTTTATTGACTTTACCCCTGCCTTTGAAAGGACTATGCCTACGTAACGCCCCTGATTGCGAAGTCTGCAGCCGGTGTGAGCTTTGGTTCCTGTCAGGAATTGTAAACTTTGCTGAGGGTGAAAATCAGAAACACTGAACAACTTTGCGGGTTTACAAACATTTCATACAGTCCTAGCCTTGAAAGAGCCAGATTCCCTATGGGCACAGAGCCTTTTCTACACTAAACGCTCGCTCCCCACCGGGCCCTTAAACCGAGAGGCTCCCATTGGTCAAATTTCTCTAAACTCTTGTCTTTGAGTCGAGGTAGAGGAGAACCGTGCCTAGAAACCAATGCTTAGTGTTTAGGGTGTGGGATGTTCGTATAGCTAGCCTGATGGAACACATTAGAACAGGAAGTGTTGTCTGATGGCGAATCGAATACAAAGCATATTCATTTAGTTAGCGGCAGATATCTCTTTAGATGATGTCTGATAAACAATATATTGTTGTTCGGGTTGCTTCTAGAGACGTGACATTCTGACATTTAGGACTCCTTCAGCTTACTCGCCACAGTGCGCCGTCCACAACTTTTATGCCCCACCACTTTCAAATGTCACCAGCCGCGACTGGTCACAAGGATTGCCTTGTTACTTTTGAATTTCCAAGAAGATGGAAAAAAGACATGCCAAACCTTCTCCTGCCACACAGCTCCAACCCAGTTCAGATCCAGCAGGCCTTCATCCCTCATTAGTTTCCATAAGGAGCTAAAGACTCGTTTTTCCAAGTGACACTTCATTGAAATATTGTCACCCACCTTATTGTAATAATGCCACCTCGCTACCGAACTCTTAGTTCAAGTTCATTTTCATGAATTTGTATAGCGCACTACTCACCCAGAGGGTCTCAAGGCGCTTGTGGGATGGGGTGCATTATTGATCGAATAGCCAGGTTTTAAGTTCCTTTCTGAAGGAAATGTGGTTCTGTGTGAGGCGGAGGTGAGTGGGGAGAGAATTCCAGGTCTTGGCTGCCAGGTAGGAGAAGGATCTTCCTCCCATGGTGGATGTGTGGATGCGCGGAACTGCGGCGAGGGCTTGATTGGAGGATCTTAGTTGGCGGGTGGGTGTGTAGAAGGACAGTCGTGTGTTGAGGCATTCGGGTCCTAGTTTGTAGAGGGCCTTGTGTGCGTGGGTGAGGAGACGGAACGTTATTCTCTTGTTGACGGGAAGCCAGTGGAGGTCTTTCAGGTGGCCGGTAATGTGAGCTTGGCGAGGGATGTCCAATATGAGTCTGGCTGATGCATTTTGGATGCGTTGGAGTTTTTTCTGTAATTTGGCGGTGGTTCCGGCGTAGAGGGTGTTTCCATAGTCCAGTCGGCTAGTGGCCAGTGCGTGGGTGACAGTTTTTCTTGTTTCTGTGGGGATCCAACGGAAGATTTTTTTGAGCATACGAAGTACGTTGAAGCAAGAGGATGAGACGGCGTTGACTTGTCTGGTCATCGAGAGGGAGGAGTCTAGGATGAAACTTAGGTTACGTGCGTGGTCTGTGGGTATGGGTGCTGTGCCCAGGGCCGATGGCCACCATGAGTCGTCCCAGGCAGAGGGGGATGACCCTAGGATGAGGACTTCCGTTTTGTCTGAGTTAAGTTTTAGGCGGCTGTTTTTCATCCATTCGGCTACTTCTTTCATGCCTTCATGAAGATTGGTTTTGGCGGTGTTAGGGTCTTTGGTGAGGGAAAGGATCAGCTGGGTGTCGTCAGCATAGGAGATGATGTTGAGGTTGTGTTGTCGCACGATGGATGCGAGGAGGCTCATGTAGACGTTGAAGAGGGTGGGACTGAGGGATGATCCTTGTGGTACTCCGCAGATGACTTCGGTGGCCTCTGATTTGAATGGGGGGAGTCGGACTCTCTGGGTTCTCCCGGCGAGGAACGAGATGATCCAGTCCAAGGCTTTTCCTTGTATTCCGACGTTGCTGAGGCGTTGTATGAGGGTGCTATGACAGACTGTGTCGAAGGCGGCGGAGAGGTCGAGTAGGATGAGGGCAACTGTTTCTCCGTTGTCCAGTAGCGATCGGATGTCGTCTTTCGCTGCAATGAGGGCGGTTTCGGTGCTGTGTTTGGCTCGAAAGCCGGACTGTGAGGAGTCGAGGGAGTTGTTGGATTCAAGGAAGGCGGCGAGCTGGCTATTGACGGCTTTCTCAATGACTTTGGCAGGAAATGGGAGGAGGGAAATGGGGCGGTAGTTCTTAAGTTCAGAGGGGTCTGCTGTGGGTTTCTTCAGGAGAGCGCTGAGTTCGGCGTGTTTCCAGCTTTCTGGGAAGGTAGCGGAGTTGAAGGAGCAGTTGATGACATCACGGAGATGGGGTGCGATGATGGAGTCTGCTTTGTTGAAGATGTGGTGGGGACAGGGGTCGGTTGGCGAACCTGAATGGATGGAGTTCATTAGGCGGATGGTGTCTTCAGTGGTGATTGGGTTCCAGGCGCTAAGGTTGCTAGAGAGCGGTTTAGGTTCGGAGGTAGGTGGAGTGGACTGTTCTTTGGAAATGTTCTTAAAGCTGTTATGTATGTCGGCGATTTTGTTGTAGAATAAAGAGGATAACGAATCGCAGAGGTCTTGGGAGGGAGAAATGTCGTTTGAGGCTTGGCACACCCTGCCCTCTCTCAGCAATTCTCTGCCAATTTCACCTTGTCATATATGCGCCTTCTTTCTGGTGTGTTGGGAATCTCCTTTCCTCCCTAGACACCTCCTCCCCTCTCTCATCCGGTGCATCTTGCATCCCCCAGCATGTGAGTCTTTTGCAACCAACCATTGCTTTGTAGCTAGGGTCAACACAATTTAAATCTGAAACATACATGCACTGTTTGCATAAATTAACGAAAACTGCATTCGTTATCAAGTTAAACTCTTAAAAATAACCCCTCATTTGTGGTGTGGGAAGCAAGACTGATGCCTCTTAGGGACCATGGGGCATTCACCCCTTAAAGGAGTGTTTAAAGCATAGTGGCAATCGAATTCCAGCACAATTTCCCAATATATTAGTTAAAAGGCCATGGAAATTACAGTCCAAAAAATAAATTCTGCCAATGCACTACTTGGCTTTTGATTTTACAGAATGTATAATGTCTTTCTTTACTTCACTGGAGACTGGTTGATCACAGAACAGCTAGCGGAAACCTGTGAAACTAGACATGTTTTTGTTTCACCGCTGCTTGTGATGCCCTAGCAACGTTTGCCGTGCCACTTAAGGGCTTGCCTTGAAAATACATCGACCAGGTAATGCTGCGAAACTTTTGTACATAAGTGCAAAAGTAACCCACAATATTCTTGGAGGCAGCAGACAAGCATATCGTACGCAATATGCATAATTTTCTCCAAAATGACACGTGTAACACATGGAAAAAAATAATCAATTTCACCAATTCCTAGTTCGGCCATGAGGCAGGTGGTGGGAACAATGTTTTCTTTTCTCTTGGGGACGCAATGACAGTCGGACATATAACAGAGGTACAAAGGCTCACAGAAGGCGTTTAGGGACAGTCTCCAGCAAAGTTGGAATGACAGATGGCAAGAGTCTTCCAGGCCTCTGACCGCAGTAGTGATAATGGCATAAAACCTTTTTCAATGTACGTGATGAAGTGCCGCCACGTGGGTCTCGAAATAACAACAGTAGCAGCGACTTCAGTCAGTCACCAAGGAAACACATCTGGCACAAGCGTACAACATCAGCAGCACATCTCCCAAGTTCACCCGTCCCCATAAATCTCAAATGTCAGCTTTCAATGTATGTTGGAAATATATTTTGTCACCAAATACTAACTTTTGAGATTCTAAAAATGATTTGCTATCAACTTCAAGCTTTACATTTTGAGTCAGTACATTATTTATCCTAAAAAGGCATGATACTTTCATGAACGTGTACTACTTTGTTCCAAAATGCAAGTTTTAATTTTTAGCAAATACATATTTCATGTGTTCCTCTAGTACACAGTTGTACCACTGCCACAGGGACTTATTCTGTCTTAAACATCCCCATGTCTGTGCATCACCGTGGCATGCAACTGGTGCCAATCCTGGGCACAATTATCTCACGATTGCCCACATTATGCCAAGGCTAAACATAATCATGCCATGTTCAACATTACTCCAAGTCTGTGCAGCATTATACCCGGATACTTCTAAGCAGGGATGTACTTTAAAATGCCAAGGATGTCAAGAGAAAATCAGGAATGGTCATCATAACTTCAGGGTCCTTTTCATGCTAGGGATGAGCTACATGAGACTAAGGATGCCCACAATATGGTACTGATGGCCAGCATTGGCAGGGGAGTGCGGTCATTCCAAGGGTGCCTACAATATGGTACTGATGGGCAGCATTAGTGACAGGAGTGAGGTCATTCCAAGGATGCACACAGTATGTTAACAGTGTCCAACATAATTCCAAGGCTGCCATTGTGCCACACATAGTCATCATAATGGAAAGACTATAGAGACCCTGAGATGTATTTCCCCACATTGCCCCATGTGGTCATGGGAGATGTAGAGCTGAGTCACAATAACACTCACATACTCCTATTGGCAGAATGAGAATTTTCCCTGAACAAGCTCGTCGAGTCTCTGTAATGCAAACGCCTACATGAGTACTAAACATGACCGGTCCAAACGATCTTAGAATTCATTGATATAGGGTTTCATCAGTGGCGCTGAAATAGGGGTCCAACTGGGCCAATTCTATGGATGTGGAACTAGTTCTCCACATTTCATATATTCCTCCTGTTCAGTAGACCAAAGACTGCCTATGGGTCACTAGTCATGGTATATAATGTTTGAGTGAAAGGCATACCATGAATTGAAGAGGTGTGAAGTTCAAAAACCACTGCATGGAAATGTAGGGAGGAAGAGTAGGAACAATGGTGTGTTTTTTTGTCAAATGGGCAGATGAAACATGCTGCATAAACTAGAAACCACTTTGTGCGCTCCAGAGAGCGCACAAACAGGAATAGATGCTTACGTAACATTACACAACCACTAACACTCTGGGCATGGAATATCGATCGGGAACAACTAAGAGAGCATTAGTGTATACAGCATTTTCAAACCAGAAATCCAACTATGTATTCCTACTAAAGACACACCCGAAGGGACAAAGTGTCCCTCAATAGACAGATGGAAATTCTAGGGGGCTTATTTACAAGCCCATTGTGCCGCCAGTGCATCACTTTTATTGACGCACCGCCAGCGCGATGGGATTGCCAATATTTACAAAGCCACGTAAAGTCACCCTACGTGAATTTTCATCGCCTAGTAAATATGGGCCCCTTTCACGCATTACTCGGCATGAAAGAGGCATTACATGGGTGTTGCAGTGGGTGTTCCCATGCAACATTTATGGAACTTGATGCATTCCTGATTTACAACATTTTCTAAAACTGGGAATATGTCAGTATCTTAAGTCGAAAGGCCCAACGAGGAGAAATCCTTTTATTTCTCCTTGTTTTTTCCGCTTTCTAGGCGTGCTGCATTCTGCAGCACACATAGAAAGAGGAAGATCCCATTAATGATTGTTTTTGTGCAGGAAGGTGGCCCTTCCTGCACATAAACAATCATTCCCTCAGCACAGACACCCTTGCAAAATGACACAAGGGTACCTGAGCAGGGGCATGGCAGCCAAATGTGCGCCTTCACAGGGGAAAGCATAGGGATGTATCGTATTGTTGCTAATACGACGCATCACTGTGCTTTGAAAATGACGCAGCACGGTGCAGCCAAATGGCCTGCGGTGTGTCATTTTCTTGTAGACAAGGCCTAAAGTATTAAGCCATCCAGGCTTTATCCCAGGGTCCAGAGGCATAGCAATTCTACTTAAAAAATCAACAACATTTCACCACACATACACATGTGGAAGATGCACATTAGTGCTGGGCGAGTGGTAAGGGGGAAAGGTGCTACTACTGATTGTGTACATGCCCCATGTCTGCATAACGACACGTTACGAATACTCAAGCAATATTAGCTGAGTTACCACAAGCTCTACCAAAAGTGTGAGGCAATTTCAATGCATTTATAGACCCGAGAGAGAACAGGTGTAGTAGCAAAAAAATTGTAGGAAACCCACATAGCAAACTAGGGGACTTTGCTAAAGCAACAGGTTTAGATGACATGTGGAGATCAATTCACACCAACACCCAGTGCTTCTCTTATTGCTATGGAGCACATGCCTTCTACTCAAAGATAATTTACCTTTTCAACTAGATAATAACAATGTTCAGGTTTACAAAAGCTGACTACTTAGCCAGGAGAATCTCTGATCACTCCTCATTTGTCACAACATTACACATACAGTAAAAATGAGAAACAGGAGAATGGTGAATGACAACATGGGTCATGTCAAACTTGGAAGTAGTAAAAAACCTAGAGATAGCAACTGAAAAGGACTAACGGCCACATGCATCAAAGTCCGGTTTTGCGATTCCTTATTTGCGATTTTTAGGGAATCGCAAATAAGGAATCGCAAAATGAGATGCATGATTTAAATCGCATAATATTTGCGATTCGGTAAAAATCGCAATTTTTACCGAATCGCAAATATTATGCGAATTCTAATTTGCGATTTCGCAATTCCCATTGATTCCTATGGGCCAAAAGACCCATAGGAATCAATGGGAAGGCATTGACATTTTGCGAATTTCAATTAGCGATTCGCAAAATGTTAATGCATTCCATGGGTGCAGGGGGGGGTCCAAAGGACCCCCCCTGCACCCCTGAAATGTATTTTGAAGTGCATGTTTCACACACACATGTCCTAAGGACATGTGTGTCTGTAACATGAAAGTGTTTTGAAATGCAAATTTGAGCATTTTGATACATTTTCGCAAATTACCACGAGGTTCACCCTCGTGGTAATTTGCACCCCCTAATTGCGAATTCGCAATTTTAAAAGTAATCATGCATTGCTTTTAAGGAATCGCAAATTTGCGATTCCTTAAAAGCAATCGCATTTTTGGAATTCGCTAAAAATAGCGATTTTTCCAAAAATTTTTGATGCATCCCAAAAACCTATTTAGGAATCGCAAACGGCCGAATTTACCGATTCGCACCGTTTGCACTTCCTAAATAGGTTGATGCATGTGGCCGTAAGAGTACAGGGTCCAAAAAAGCGATGAAATACTATGGGAAGTTTACAAAAGTTGCACATAGAGCAAAAATTACATTGGGCAGTAGGCATTATGCCGCAAGGAAAGGTAAATTATGCAGCACATTCTGTGAAAGTTTTACTTCATTACTTTGTCATTTTTTTACACATGGAAACATTGTGTAGAAAAAGATTTCACCTTATTAGTATCAGTTTAAAACTCAAATAAAGCCATATACAACTGAAAGATGATTAGTCAACCTTTCAGTCACAGGTACAAGTGTCGTTACTTTTCTAAATCATGTTAGTTCTTTTTGAGCTAGAAGAATTTTTTTGGGTTGAAATCTGCAGATTAAGTAGCAGGTGATGGATTATGTGGAAAATGTAACAAATCCATCCTTCTGTGAAAAACGGTTCAAATGCAGAAGCACATCATTTTACTGGCCCTGTCAGTAATGAAGCCCCTGCGAGAGTCAGTATTAATAGGATTTAGGGCCAGATTTTGATGTTGGTGGGTGCAGTAATCGCCGTTGACCTGGTGACTTTATGTTCACCAGGCTGAGACTAATCCACCCACCAAATTTATAAATGACACCAAGATGGCGGTAATTTGTAAAGCATTGGCAAGGACTGTCACGGCGGTTCCGGTCAATACATTTTCCTGTTTGGTGCAGGGCTCCGTCAGTGGGAAAAAGCCCTCCACCAAAGAGTTATTTTTTTATTTTGTTTTACATTTTCAAAACGAAATTCCTGAAATGGGATTTTCTTTTTGAAACTAAATAATGAAATACTCGCCATTGGGGTGTTCTCTCATGCAGAGGGGAGAATTTCGCAGTTTTCATTGCCCCTTATTGCCAGTGTTTTCCTGGAGGTGAAAGGCAGTAAAAACTGACCTAAAATTCTGCAAACTAAATTAGGTGGGCAGAATGACAGGTCAGCCTCTGACGGCCCTTACTGCACAGGGCTATCGGAGAGGAATAATCACAGCTTAAATGGAGTACTTTCCGCCGTGGCTAATCCTAAAGTCCGCCCGCATATGAATTTGGAGGGAGGACCACATTCATGATGACAAGTATACTCCATTGCATTACAACGGATTATCATTACTGCAAGAATCAAAACAAAGCTTCAACTCCTTCCGTGCTCATGACGAGCTCAGCTCGCCATGAGGCACGGTGGCGCTGTGCTCATGACGAGTTGAGCTCGTCATGACGCGCGGCGCTCACACGCGGGGCTAATTTTCCCGCTGAGCTGAGAGTTCTATGAAAACCGGCGTGGTCATGACGAGCTCAGCTCGTCATGAGCATCGCGCCACCGTGCAGCGCGACGAGCCAAGCTCGTCACAAGCACCGTGGCGCTACGCGCGCCCCCCTCCCCTCAGCGCCGCGGGGGAATTAGCCCTGCTGCGAAGGTGTTAATCTTAAAAGGGTTCCATTTGGAAGGGGTACATGACAAGAATGTCCCCTGTCACCGATGGTTTTTTACCAGGACATTGACATTCTTGCAGTTTGATATGAAAAGACGCATAGCTAAGGGGGGTGAGTCTAGGGGGGGCAGGTACAGTGGGAGTGGATTTGGACGAGAGAATCTCCCTGTATGCTGATGATATCTTGTTATATATAGCTGACCCTGAAGAATCTCCAATTAGATTAAACAACATATTTGAAATTTTATGGGACCTATCAGGATTGAATATAAACTTGGAGAAGTCACAAGTGCACCTACCATGAGGATGGAGCCACAGGCTAACGTGCAACCTCCTTTTAGAGTGGAGACCTCTCACTTTAAATACCAGGGCCTCATTTATGAAAAGTGACGCATCGCTGCGTGAAAACAGCGATGCGTCACTTTTCACTGCGCACTCCTTGCGACACCAATGATGCGTCATATTTAATGTATAGCGCATCATGTCGCAAGGACTTACAGATGCGTCAGTATTTCTGACGCATCTCTAAGCGCAAAAGTGACGCATTGCTGGAGAGTGTCACAAAAGTGACGCAACTCCAGCAATGCGTCCTTTCACATGGGGAAAGCCCCATGTGAAAGGGCTTGCGTCAGTCTTACGCCTGCTGTGAGGCAGGTGCAAGATTTTGACATAACCGCATCCTAAAAGTGACGCAGTGAAATCTCATAGATTTCACTGCGTCACTATTACGAGGCTTTTTGCGGGGGAACGCCCCCTCTGCATACATTATACCTGACGCAGGTATAATGTGGCGCTGGGGTTTAAACAGTGACGCATCTACCTAGATGCGTCACTTTTTAAATATGGCGCAACAAGGCGCCTGTTTTACGCTGCCGATGCGTCACAAAAAGTGACGCATCCGCAGCGCAAAACTGACGCAAGGCCTCATAAATGAGGCTCCTAGCGTTCTGAATATCTAGAGAAGGACACACACAATTGGAGATAACTTGACACCACTAATGCAAGAACTGGAAGCATTTTACATGGGTTCAATCGCTGAGTATCAATGCTGGGAAAAGCTATGATGTAGGAAATGATTGTCCGTCCCCAATTCACATAAATATATCTCACAAAATACCCCCTACAAGATTTCCAAAACTTTCTGTAATGAAATGCACTAGTTAGCAAGGACATTTAGATGGGCAGGGGCTTGCCATGTATTGCACTAAAAGTGCTACAGAGTTCAATATTTTGAAGGTGAAATTGAAGTCCCATGCATCCAGAAATAATATCAGGCCGCTCAACTATGTAACATAAATGGATGGGGATATGCCCCATTAAATGAGCCGGCTAACAGAATGGATAGGTATACCATGGGTAAAGGAGGATATATGCACATGCTGTATGGAGGGACAATGTCAGGCACTCTCCCTCCTGCCACGACAGCAGTCATCCAAATATAGCATGCGATGTATAGTGAGATGGGAGGCGCTCAACTGAAACGGGTAATTGGCGACGTTGGCTTTTTACTGCTTGATGATGTGTGAGATATGCACAGAATGGTCCCATTCACTCATTTAGAAACTGTATATAAGATGGACGAATCCCACATATTCAAATTCCTTCAACTGAATCACGCCCTACATGTCATAATAAAAGAAGAGGATAAAACTAAAGAAAAATCCCCTCTAGTGAGGCTGCTGCTTGATGGATGAATGAATTGACAACATATCTCATTTATCTAACTTCTAGCACATTAGTGACAAACACCCAAAAATAATTGAAGGCACTGAGAAAGGAATGGCAATGCAACGTTGGACATTTGGAGGATTATACGTGGGAATACGCAATTCGGTTTCCAAAGGGCGTCTCGATTATACCTTACTTGAGGTTAATGCAATGAAGGATATACATTGGATATACAAAAGGATAACATTAATGCACATAGTTTGCAGGGCCCCTGGAGATAGATGTCTAGGCAGCTGTGGACTATGGTAACTTATTTACACATTGTATTAGAGTTGCCCAAAGTTAAGTAATAATTGTTAGAAATTTAAACAAGATTGGAAGCAATTGTAGAGACACCAAAAGAGATTGATACAGCACTGATATGAGTTAACTCTGACACATCAAGATATAAAAAGATTTTAATCAACCAAGGTTTTGCAGTCACAAAAAGAGAGATCTCAAGCCAGGCTCCAGCCTGAAGCCTGGCTCAGTTTAAGTTCCGGTTGGAACCTCTAGCCCATAATGAGTCCAGCTTTTGTGTGGCGTCTGCCTGCCTTCCTCCATATAGCCTGGATGAGGTGATATGGCCAGAGCTGCTGACTTTGGAACTGGGGAACTAGGTTCGAGCCTTGGTGTCGCCTTAATAATATCCTGTGGTTCTGGGCAAATCGCTTAGCCTTCCCATCCCTATTAACAATAAATGATGTCCTTGTGTTATGTAACGGGTGAGCATGTAAAGTGCTCAAATAACTTCAGGCCCAGGTTCCACTATATCAAAACTGCACAAAGAGGTAAAATAATAGCCTTAACATAATGAAAGACAAATAGATACCCATTTAAGGGCTGATTTGTAGACAAGTATTTAATTTAACAAAAACTCGTTTTTCTTCATTACTGTCTATGAAAACACTTTCAAATATTTGAGTTCGGAACATCAGGTGTACAAAAAAACTGTTTTTTTTTTAATAGACTATAATTTTGCTCTATAATAATCTCCATGTACAGGGTTTACATGACAACTGTCTTGCCTTCTTAGTTCACTAATTGTTCATGTTTAATAAAAAAAATGTGTTCTACTCAGTTATAATGTGACAAATTAATGTCAAGGCTTCCGCATTTTACAGAAATAAAACTTTTTTGAATTTTGAAGCGACTTTATCATGATTTACGTGGTGTTGGCTGTATGATTTACATAGCAAACATTTTCAGGGCTCAGCTCGTGCATAGGCTCTAAGAACCAAGCCAGACCCTTGGCTCAGCTCTGGTTCGGCTTTATTTTTAATTTGTTGGTTCGCCCTCCTATACTTGCGATATATCACCTGCTATATAGTGGCCCTATCGGAGAAACACCACAATATCTCCATTGCTAATAAACAGGTTTGGAAAAGAGCAATGATTTGTTGACTTTGTGATGCCATCAATATTGTCAGTAGTGATGAGATATTAACCCCTCCCATGCTCATGACGGAGCCGCTCCGTCATGAGCATCGGCTGAGCTGTGCTCATGACGGTGAAGGACTGGGTTCTTTTGGACCCAGCGGTGCCAGGGCACAACACCTGAAACCTTCGTGGGTAACCTGTTCCGGCGTACAAGTCACAGAGACACGGGACACTTCCTTCGGCGTCAAAGAGTCAAGGTTTATTTACTGCAGGGAACACAGAAGTCACAGGAAGTACATCGAGTGTAGTTCGGGGAGACTGCTTCAAATTGGTTCTGTGGATCGCTCCTTTTATACAGTTTTTACCCATAGGCTAACATTGAACACAAAGGTTTACAACTTGGTTCCCACATCTAGCTCCCAGAGGGGTCGCTTTGGTCGGTTTGAAACACATAAGGTCCGGAACATAACTGCGGAAACATTTGGCGGTTCCCAACTGTAAAAACCCATCTTCCCACCATTAGCAAATTCCAATCAGCAATCAAGTAGATCGAAACAGGAACGAAGACAGGTGCAGAGGAAGACGGAGACAGTGAGGAGATCGGAAAGGGTGTAAAAGGGGAGGTGTCGGGAAACACGAGATACAGGCATCAAAGGGACGTGCCTAATGAGATGCACGGCTGAGACAATAAGTCCGTGCGGCAAGATGAGCCTCGAGCGGCGCCACCTGCCTTACAGTAGCAACCCCCTCGTCATAAAGACACTTTCAAAAGACATGTGTCTTTCGCAAATATCTTGGGAGTCCCAGGGTCGCGAAGCGGACAGCGTCCGGTCGCTGACTACTTGAGGGCAAGAGACAAAATGGATGCCGTATCTAAGATGGAACCCGTGGGTACAGATGAAAAAGCCCACGTAACAAACGAACGGTTTAAGTTAGCACAGCGAAACTGCGCACACTTACTAAACTCGTCATTTGCGGTTCATAGATACCAGACTCGACCATATTCGTACGAGTCGGAAACACCACTTACAATTGTCACGGAACCTCAGACGCTCCTTTTGCCCTCATGTAGGCAAGCACTAGTCGGAATCATATTCGATATTAATCAGACCATCAAGATGTCGTTGTAGCATAGCTCTGTCCAACCGAGTCCCCTTGGTAACAGATGGTTGTCTCATACACGTTGTAGCACAGAGGCCACATAAGGCAGGACCACACTGCACACAAAGGCAACACGTGAACAGGAACACTACCACAACTCCGATGACCATCAGAATCTTCCAACCCCAAGTCGACATCAGGCCCCAAAACCAACCAAGTAGCGTCCAATCCCCTACATCCACGTGTATGGATTCGGAGATCTTATGCAACTTCGAGATGGCTTGATAGACAGTAGGAGCATTATCTGGAATGAAAATGCAACAGCTCGAATGGATCACTTTACATACCCCACCGCGATCTGCCAAAACGACATCCAAAACCATACGGTTTTGCAACGTCATAAGTCTCTCCGCCTGAAGTTCTGTGGTGATATTACCAAGGGCACTGGCAGTAACATTAGCTGTCGATTCTACCACTCGAGTCAAATGTCTCAGGTTCCTACTATTAACCATAGGTCCCCAAAACGGGAGGAAACCCTTGAAAAAGTCTCCTGCCTCTTGACCGGCAGTATCCTCTTCGCTGATTACGCCTCGTACAACTCTAGTCTTATGGTAATCGGCATCTACAGTGAACGTCGGAGGCAACAAATTTGCAACAAAACATGAGCCCATGAAGTCTACGGGCAACCATGTGTATGCACGATCATGACAGATGAAGTACGTACCCTTGGCAGCCAGAAACACAGGGGTCGGGGACATGGGCAGAAGGTAACTTTCAGTGCAAGCACTTACTCCAAGTGAGGCTTGCGAACCACGACCCACGAGACAAAGATTACCAGTGTGGGGTACGACCCATATTGGAGGCGAGCTTTTAAGCTGCTTTTCATTGATGAACATACTATATTCCCCTCTACTCAGGACCCTATAGGCTTGTACCTCTTCTTTAGGGATGAGAAAAGCATCATGGATCTCATCTTCCATATCCTCTATTGCCATCGACAGCACCCACTGATACGAGGTAGAACCAGAGTTGGGGGAACGTTGTTCTGGAGTGGGGTGGAAACCCAGTGCGCTTCGAAGCATTGTTTGGAATGCTCGAGCTGACCCTTGGGAACTATACGGTAACACCAGATATGGAATTCCCTTACCGGTAGTATGTGGCATCAACCCACACACCCAACAATTAGTAGTGTTAACCACTAACTGATGCTGGTGGAGGAGCTGGATAAAGGAATTGTTGCGGAATTCCACACGTCTAGCCTGTTCGTGTTCCGGTAAAATATGAAAGGAATGGGGAGAAGCAGTAGTAGTAGTAAAAGTAAGGTTAGGGTAAGGAGTAGGAGTAGGGGTAGCAAGTAAGAAGTGAGACATAGTGTAATACACCCCACCCGCCAAGAATGCAGAAGCAGTTAAAAACAATACAAACAATTGGAATACAACACATTTAGTACGACTGAGTTCCTGCAGTTTGTCTCTGTACGCCTGAGCTCCTTCCAAATCGTTCAGCTTCGAAAATGCCATTTCCCTACGACCGTCCGCAACGTTTCTTGACGCACTTCGTTCTGTGCAGCAATAGTCAATCCCCAGGAGTTCCTAGGAACCGACGGTCTTTAACCTAACGTCAAGACCTACTGTCCAGAAGGAAGTACGCGCGCGGCCCTACGGCCCTCAATACACAATATGTATTTATTTAGCACAATAATTCTCTGCTGTGGAAGGAAAAAGTTACAAGGAAAAAGCTTGATATATGTACAAAACAAGTTTCAACGATACGAATGTTCAAAGTTGATCATGGGAAACGAAAATATTGCAGTTATCAATTTCAACAAAACAAGGAATTTTTATTAGTCCTTAATGCGAGAACGCAAAAAATATCGATGTTTCCCGGGACGTGTCTGCTCGTCAAACAAAGGATCCGTTGAAGAGACAGCGTCCTGCTGATCAATTTGTTGATTTGGTCTTGAGTCTTTTGCTGACAATGTTCCAACAATGGCTTTCTGCTGCGCTGAGGGTTCTCCAACAAGCTGTGCGTCGCTAAAAGGTACAAACGCCGGCAATGTCTCTGCTTCTGTTGACGCAATGCCTTTCCTTACCCACGGGTCTGCCGGCAAAGGAATAGGGACTCGCTTACAATGGGTAGCATGTACCCAATTCTTCCGCCCCTCAAGACGAACGGCAGTCCTCGTGGCCAGGAGCACCTGGTAAGGTCCAACAAAACGGGGGTCCAGATTCTTCTTGCGCGAGAAGTTACGGGTAACTACCCAATCACCGGGCTGGAGCTGGTGGCCTGGACCCTCCGTCTGCGTCGGCAAGGCGTCGTAAACCTGTTGATGAATTAACCTCAGTTTAGCAGTCAAGTCATGTAAGTAGTCAATCAACATCGGATACTCAAGATCAACGAATATACCTGGCCTAGGGACCCCCCACACATTCGCAGGACGGCCGAACACTATTTCATAGGGGCTAAGCCCTATTCGGGAGTGTACAGTCGCCCTAGTTGACAGTAATGCTAGAGGCAAAGCGTCAGGCCACGAAAGTCCAGTCGTAGCCTGAATCTTCGCAAGCTTTAGTTTAAGGGTGCCATTGTACCCTTCAACCAATCCAGCTGACTGGGGATGATTGGCACTATGGAATTTCTGATTAATTCCAAGGCCCTTACACACACTCTTCATCACACTTCCAACAAACTCACTTCCATTATCTGACCACACGACTCTAGGCATTCCATACCGAGGAAAATATTCCTTCAGTAGGATTTTCGCAGTAGACAAAGCAGTATTGTCTTTGAGGGGATAGGCCTCGATCCATCGGGAGAACGCGCAAACCACAACCAAAACATATTTCAGGTTATTGCATCGCTCCATATGGATGAAGTCCAATTGTATCACCTCAAAGGGATACGAAGGGGGAGCAAAACTGCCAGGAGGAGTTGGGGTTCCTTTGCCAGGATTGTACATTAGACACACCATACAATTCTTCACCAGACGTTCAGCACACTTCGTAATACCATCATTCTTCCACACATCATCCAACAACTTGCAAATACCTTTCGCGCTAATATGTGCTAACCCATGTGCCATTGTCACAACGGCCAGCACATACGCATCGGGCAACATCCATCTTTTCTGATCCGACAAATCAATCCAGCAACCATTCGCATCCAACCTTCCCGTACTTTCTTTCCACTTCATCTTTTCCGTATCGGTGGCCTCATTCTGAATTGCTTTCACACTCTCTATAGTGTTCTCACACATACTCGATTCTGTAGGCCACCTAACCGAACTCGTCACATACATTCGGGTGCTAAGGTTCCGGGCAGTCTCCTTAGCAATCTCATCTGCAAACGCGTTACCACGACCAACATCATCCGTCACTTTACGATGCGCACTACACTTAACAATCGCAACTTGAGCAGGCAAAGTCAATGCATCCAAAAGATCATTCACAAGCTGGCCATGCTGTATTTTCGTGCCGTGTGACGTCAAGAAACCACGCTCTCGCCACAATCGTCCAAAGCTATGCGCTACACCGAAAGCATACTGGCTATCGGTGTATACATTCACACGTTTACCTTTTGCTAACACACATGCTCTAGTAAGAGCAATCAGCTCTGCAGCTTGGGCAGAATTCTGATTCAATCTCGCAGTCTCAACAACAGTATTCAACGTCACAACAGCATAAGCAGTAGTCACATCACCATTCGGTAATTTAAAACATGACCCATCCACATACAGAGTGCCGTCCGGATTTTCCAATGGGGTGTTTTTAAGGTCCACTCGACCCTTTGTTTCCTCTTCTGTACGCAAGTAACAGTCATGTTCTGCTACTTCATCTGACTCTGCACTAATTGGTAACAAAGTTGCCGGATTTAGGACATTACAACGTTTTATCTGAATGTGGCTTGCCAAGAGCGTCAATTCATACCCAGACAACCTCGCACTCGTCAAGTGCTGAGTTTTCGTTCGATTCAAAAGAGTGTCGACTGCATGCGGAACCATCACCGTAAGCATATTATCCATGACCAGTCCTGCTGATTGCCGGATAGAGACCGCAGCTGCCGCAGTTGCTCTCAAACAACTCGGCAATGCTCTAGCTACTGGATCTAAGGTCGAGGAAAAATATGCACATGGACGTTGCTTACCACCAAAAGGTTGCGTTAAGACACTCAACGCACAACCTTCTCTCTCGTGAACATATAACGTGAACGGCTTGCTGTAATCAGGGGTACCTAACACAGGAGCCGAACACAATGAATCACGTAATTCAGAAAAACTTTTCTGACATTCATCCGTCCAGGGTAAAGGAGTTGAAACATCCTTGCACGTAAGAGCCACCAATGGTTTCGCTAGCAATGAAAAGTTAGGAATCCACTGCCTACAGTACGACGTAATACCTAAAAAGGCACGCACATCTCTTTGGGTGTTTGGCACAGCCATTCGCGCAATCGCTGCAATTCTCTCTGGGGTCAATCTCCTTCCCTCCTTTGACAATAAGTGACCTAGATAGGTTACTTCTTGACAGCAATATTGGAGTTTAGAAGGTGACACCTTGTGATTTAACTCACAGAGATGTTGCAGCAACGACACCGTAGCAATTTTGCAAATGTCCTGAGTATCAGCAGCCACCAATAAGTCGTCGACATATTGGATTAAAGCCGCACCAACCGGCAACCGAAACGCATCCAGTTGACCCTTCAAAGCTTGACTGTAAATCGATGGACTTTCACAGTAGCCTTGAGGAGCGCGTTTAAACCGGAAGCTACGTCCACCAAGAGAGAAGCCGAAAAGGTCCCTGCTCTCCTCGGCGATCGGGATGCTGAAAAACGCATTTTTCAAGTCAATCACCGAAAACCATGAAGCAGTAGCTGGAATCAGAGTCAGTAGCGCCGTGATGTCAGGCACAACAGGGAATTGAGGAACCACAATTTTATTCACCTCCCGTAAATCGATAACAAAACGATAAACAGGTGGTTTGGTAGGATCAGTACGTTTAAGAATGGGCAGTACAGGGCTATTGCACACGTTTCCCCGAGTCTCCTCAATAACATCTTTCTCGATCAAATCATAGATGATCGCCAACAAAGCTCGTTCACCATCAAGGGAGATACGGTATTGGGGAATACGTGGCAATCGCACATTCGATCTCAACTGAACAACATAAGGGGAGATATCAAGTAGGCCTACATCATTGGGACCCGTCGCCCACAAAGACGCAGGAAGAGAATCCAATTCCGGTGGAAGCTTATCGAGAGACAAATACATGGGAGAGACTACTCTCTCTCCTAACGTAAGCTTTACACCCGCAGGAGAACAATACAAAGTCGCATACAAACGTTTAAGCAAATCCAGACCCACAAGATTTTCGCCACAACCAGTGGTTAAAATCAACGGAGCTTCGAGCTCACAAGGCCCAATTTTAAGGGGCAAAGGGCGCGAAACTGGATTGCTAACTGGGGCGCCAGAGAATCCAACGGATACATTTGTTAAGCCAGACAAAGGTGCGCCAGGGAGTTTCGAATGCATGATAGAACTTTTCGCTGCACCAGTGTCCAACAGAAAAGGCTCAACGACGCCCAATGTAGCAACTGCGACGTAAGGCCCTCTCTGATCAACCGGAACTGATACCACTCCCTCTCCTTGTCTTCGGCTGTCCTAGTAATTACTGTCGTCAGTCCCCTGATCGACGTATTAATCGTCTACATTGTACTGCGCAGATCGTCCTTGCGATGATCCACGTTGATCGAAACAATTATTAGAATTTGACGAGTTGTCGGAACGGTCGTTCTGAGCACCACGACCTCTACCACGTGATGCATTCTGTGAACCACCACGGCCTCCTCTGGACGAATTACCACTAATACGTTCGTTCAAAGCGGGACAATTGAATTTAATGTGTCCCTCCTGTCTACAATAAGCACATTGATTATACCCTAACGAAGATCTTTGAAAAGAGGAATCGTTACGCGACTGCGATCGATTCGATTGCGACTGTGACCTATTCTGCTGAGACGCATTCTGATTAGAACACGGCGGATACGCTTGTTGTAACAACACTTTAGTTTTCAGCTCTTTTGTCTTTTTATCAGCTCGGTCATTTTCTTCTTTCTCTCTATTTTCATAATATTGTGCCGTAGCCAGTATCTGAGCTGAGGTAGAAACGGCCCATGCACTTTCTGAATTCTTCAATTTATTGCACAAATCGGGCAATAAGTTCGATACAAATTTATCCACAAACAACCTCTGTCCACCCTCAGTACCCATATCCTGTCCACTATGATCGACAAATGCTTCCTCAAACCTCGTAAAGAAGTCTGATACACTCTCATCTTTCTTCTGCTTACAGGCTGACAACTTGTCCCAATTTACCCTCATAGCTGGCATAAGCGTTTTCATTAACGTAATGATTCGCTGGGGAAGAAGTTCAATCAACTGATCGGGTTTAGCAGCAGCCACTTGTCCAACATCTGCCGCTGTAATGGCAGCCCAATCACCACCTAATTCATTTGTGTGGTCTTGGTGACGAATCTTAGCCCATACCGGTTGTGGTACGACGTTGCCGAACAACATGTCGATATCGGCAAGATTCATTATCGTAGCATCTACGAGCTGCGATAATTCCTTATAATACCCAGCAGGATTTTTACGAGGATCGGGCAAAGATTGTTTCACCTGAAGCACTTCCGATCGTTTCCATGGGAGATGTATCCACACTCTCTGAAAATGTGCTGCCACTGGAGCATTAACATTAGTATTATCAGCTGGTATCCAAACCGGCGGAACTTCACGCATAGGATATTGGCCAGACTCTGCTTGTTGGCGTTCAATATCCTCAACAAACAGTGCGTGAGGAATAGGAGCGAGACGAAAAGACAGCAACTGCTCAATAGCACGTCGGACATTAGTATCGACTATCAGTCCAGTTGCGAACTGAAGCCGAAGATTAGACAGGGCGGTCAGCACCTCGTCAGGCGCTACGGCCGCTATCTGATCATGTAGGAGTTTACACATTTCGTCAAACACATATCTCTGAGTCGGTATGTTGAATTGACTAAATGTTTCAAGAACAACTCGGGGTGGATTTCTCTGCGGATTGTCCATCCAACCCATCGCCATATTGTATAGCGCAGCGCGTTCCCTATTACCAGGAAGCTGACTACGTCTCTGAGGTGGACCATCAGAACCAGCGGACCCAAAAACAGGTCCGAGCGACTGAAAGAAGCTAGCCGCAATGGGAGAATTACGATTACGAGTAGAGGGACAAGAGTAAGACACAGGACTAACAAGAGAAGGAGTAGAAACGTTAGCAACAACAGGGGTTAACAACACAGGAGCAGTAGCGTGAGTGGGAGTATGTGGAAGCGGAGGAGCAGTAGGAATAGAAACAGACACAGGAGCAGGAACAGTCGGAAGAGCGGGTGCAGGTTGAGGAACTGGTGGAGGAATAACAGGTGGAAGAACAGGTACGGCAGGGACCACAGGAACTGCGGTACCCTGTACGTACGGAGGTGGCGACTTCATAAGATAGGACATTAAAGGATCCTCAACTGCCTCTTCCTTCGTATCCGACTCCGCAGGCAAAGCAGGATAGCATTTATCTATGGTCATACGTTGTAGCCTCTCAAACACTTCCTTATCCTTATCCTCCTTATCACGCTGAAACTGCTCAGCTTTCTTTACTATGGTAGCAACATTATCTCGCTCACTACGTTTATTTTGTCTGATTTCTTTCTGTCGGGCTTCTTTGCGCCACAACCGAAAGGCATCAAACATGGCCGGCCTAGATTTACGTTCGAACAACTTTATTTCCAAATTATCTAAGATCGACGCTTCGAAGCTACCGTGAGGTGGCCAACGAAGATCGCCGTCTTTCTTTGTATATTTTATCCAATAATCGTTAAAAGCAATCGGGCCTAGCCCATGTTTGCTATATAAGTCATAAGTAGGAGTTCCAACCGGAGGTATCGGACACGAGTCCTCCAGCAGGGAATCCGCACCACAAGGTCTACAACAACTGAACAAAGTACTGCGACCAGGCATCTTGCACACTAGCCGAGTTTCACAAACTTCAAGGGTTACGGGATTTACCAAGTCCCAGCAAGAACAAAACCCTCGGTTTTTGGCGGCTGCAGTCGTCAAACAAATACAACAACAAAGTACGCTAGCAAAGTGTCACCGACAAAAACACTCACACAGCGTATACAACAAAACAACACTAGTGTTTACAACAAAGACACTCGCTAAAGTGTCTACAACCAAGACACTCGCTAAAGTGTCTACAACAAAGGATTCTGGGAGCGACCCACAAATACTTAACTCAAAGATCAATGGCGTCCTCAGGAAGGCCCGTCAATCGTCTCGCTATACCAAGGTCTACGCCAGGCGCCAAAACAGGTCTACAGTCAGGGCAGCAGTCCGTCGCAGCCGTCAGGAGGCGGGAATCTTCGCGGGAAAAGTCTTCGGGCCACTTATTTCGACAACAGGATCGATGAAGCGGGGTGCACCTTCCCTCGGAGATTTCACACGAAGTTCCTCACGATCGTCGGGCTTGGACCGGTACCACTGATGCAGCCCCACGTTGGGCGCCAACTGAAGGACTGGGTTCTTTTGGACCCAGCGGTGCCAGGGCACAACACCTGAAACCTTCGTGGGTAACCTGTTCCGGCGTACAAGTCACAGAGACACGGGACACTTCCTTCGGCGTCAAAGAGTCAAGGTTTATTTACTGCAGGGAACACAGAAGTCACAGGAAGTACATCGAGTGTAGTTCGGGGAGACTGCTTCAAATTGGTTCTGTGGATCGCTCCTTTTATACAGTTTTTACCCATAGGCTAACATTGAACACAAAGGTTTACAACTTGGTTCCCACATCTAGCTCCCAGAGGGGTCGCTTTGGTCGGTTTGAAACACATAAGGTCCGGAACATAACTGCGGAAACATTTGGCGGTTCCCAACTGTAAAAACCCATCTTCCCACCATTAGCAAATTCCAATCAGCAATCAAGTAGATCGAAACAGGAACGAAGACAGGTGCAGAGGAAGACGGAGACAGTGAGGAGATCGGAAAGGGTGTAAAAGGGGAGGTGTCGGGAAACACGAGATACAGGCATCAAAGGGACGTGCCTAATGAGATGCACGGCTGAGACAATAAGTCCGTGCGGCAAGATGAGCCTCGAGCGGCGCCACCTGCCTTACAGTAGCAACCCCCTCGTCATAAAGACACTTTCAAAAGACATGTGTCTTTCGCAAATATCTTGGGAGTCCCAGGGTCGCGAAGCGGACAGCGTCCGGTCGCTGACTACTTGAGGGCAAGAGACAAAATGGATGCCGTATCTAAGATGGAACCCGTGGGTACAGATGAAAAAGCCCACGTAACAAACGAACGGTTTAAGTTAGCACAGCGAAACTGCGCACACTTACTAAACTCGTCATTTGCGGTTCATAGATACCAGACTCGACCATATTCGTACGAGTCGGAAACACCACTTACAATTGTCACGGAACCTCAACGGAGCGGTTCCGTCATGGCCCTGCCGCCGCGCCTGCGTGGCGCATTCTATTGAGCGGGCAAGGCCATGACGGAACCGCTCCGTCACGAGCACAGCTCAACCGTGGCTCGTGATAGAGCGGCTCCGTCACGAGCATGCGGCCGCCACTCGCCCCCCCCCAAGCGCTGCGGCGGAATTGCCGCCGCAGCGAAGGGGCTAATGTTATGAGTGAGGTCCTTATTGACATCTCTATGTAGAAACTAAATTCAGCTGTAGGCCGACTTACCAGCAATATATATGTATATTCAAAATCGTTAAATGTCGTTGAAATGCAGAGGTGCTGCTTACACCTTTCAGATGTCCCTGCAGTTGATCATATAGAATCACGGCTGTATTTTCAGTGTTAGATGACAAGAGTAGAAAAGAAGAACTGTTTACAGATGCAGTGCTGTAAGAGGCTGTCAGCGGTGTTGCATTCATTTTTGTTGTCAGGTCTGTAGTTTTATGTGTTAGGTCATGAGCTGTTCATCGCAGCTAGTTATGTTCCTGTAGCTTCCTATTACTGGTGAATTTAAGTAGTTTTTAAGATTTTAAATAAAATTCAATAAATGTCTTTTCAAAATTGTGGACTAGCCTTGCGGGGGTGTGCAAGAAACTGCTGAACCCCCCAAGGTTTTGGCCTGGGCACGTACAGTCGATCGCCTGGTAGCAAGACTTATGTAAAAGAAAAGGCGCATGATTGTGAGTTGAAATGATCCGGCTTGTTCCAGCTTTATGGCTTCGCTGCACTCACCAAATCTGAGATCTCATAGGAATTTGTGAGATCAAAGATCTTTTCGAATTTATGGCACATGAGATCTTGCAAGAATTTATGGGTTCTGGGAGCTCGCAATATTTTTTACGACATCCGATATCTCACGAGCAAATCTCGGTAGCCATTTTGGATCAGTGGATTTTGAGAGCCTTTCTAAGCAATTGCGAGCCCGTTGAGGAGACCCTGTGAAAAATGGAGCACCAAAATCAGCAAACAATACTGCAAAAATGCTAAGTGATCTTGAATAGGACTTAACCATTCAGCAAGACCATCAGCTCTAATGACAGCACCTATGAGCACAACACTTGTGAACATATCAAAGTAATGCGCTGTCTGACCGCACAAGGCACAATAGCTCTTTGGTACAGCATTGTGATGTAGGCACAGTCAGGTTGAGAGGGCTGTCTGTTGGTAATGGTTATTAATGTTGCAAAAGTTGGTGTTCAGTATTAGGGGCCCGTTTGACCTACCCATGCTCCCTAACAGTCTACTAAGAAAATGTTGGACTGATTGCTGACAACCGGTCTTTATTGGAACAAACCCTTGTATCAGCAAACGGATGTAGAAAAGAATGATTGTTTAGAACTTTTATTTACACCATTAATGATTTCAATGCCTTTAAAGGTGATATGATATGCAACTTCACCAGTGACGTCATTGCTGACATCCTTTCTAATGTGATGTGTGTAAATGTTGCAAATAACAGACCCTCCCGCAATTGCATGAACTAGCAATATCTGTATTCTACTATGATGTGGAAAAATAGCAATCTTTTTTTTTTTATCTGGGAAGATTTAAACCCAGAGCTTTTCTAATTTCCCCTCGAGTGAATGCAGACCCTCCTGGATGTTTTAAAATGTGTGCCTGAACAGAGCCCCAGCTGACCATTGGTCTGAAAATTTGAACTGACAACGAAAAATAGAGGACACATTTAGAGGCAGTACCATACTGCCCTAAAACCATGGTTGTTCACTGCACTCTAATCCGCGGATGACTAGATTAAACGTAATGAGTTAACATATCAAGGTTTTTTTTCCTATCCACTGATGACACAACACACCGTGGGTAATTTACAGATTTGCATAAACTTCGCCATGTTCTCCAGCTCCATACCTCACCACCAAGAAGACCGTATTCAAAGAACGACTGGACAACAGCGCCCACAACAGCAAGGAACTCTTCAGCATCGTCAAAGAGTTCTCCAACCCCAGCGCCGGAAACGACAACATCACTCCCTCGCAAGACCTCTGCGACTCTCTCGCCTCGTTCTTCCACCGCAAGATCGCCAATATACACAACAGCTTCGGCGCACAACCACGCACCCATCACCGAACCAACGCCCCCCACCACCACCCTCTGCGCCTGGACCCCGATCAGCACCGAAGACACCACCCGCACGATGAACACCATCCACCCCGGATAACCAACCGACCCCTGCCCCCACAACGTCTTCAACAAGGCCGACTCCATCATCGCACCCCAACTCCGGGACATCATCAACACCTCTTTCAACACCGCCACCTTCCCGGAGACCTGGAAGCACGCCGAGCACAGCGCCCTCCTGAAGAAACTAACAGAGGACCCCACCGACCTCAAGAACTACCGCCCCATCTCGCTCCTCCCTTATCCTGCCAATGTCATCGAAAAGACCGTCAACAGGCAGCTTGCCGCCTTCCTCGAGACGAACGGATGCCTCGACACTTTGCAGTCCGGCTTCCGAGCCAACCACAGCACCGAGACCGCCCTCATCGCAGCCACTGACGACATCAGATCCATGCTCGACAACGGGGAAACAGCGGCCCTCATCCTGCTGCAGCGTTCGACACTGCCTGCCACCGCACCCTAGTACAGCGCCTCAGCAACATCGGAATCCGAGAGAAGGCACTAGAGTGGATCATCTCATTCCTCGCCGGAAGAACCCAGAGAGTCCGCCTCCCCCCGTTGAGATCCGAGGCCACCGAAGTCATATGCGGTGTACCACAAGAGTCATCACTCAGCCCAACTCTCTTCAACGTCTACATGAGCCCTCTCTCAGCCATCGCACGCAAACACAACCTCAACATCATCTCCTACGCCGACGACACCCAGCTGACCCTTTCCCTTACCAACGACCCCGTCACCTCCAGAACCAGCCTACATGAAGGGATGAAAGACGACGCCGAATGGATGAAGAACAGCCGCCTGAAACTGAATCGGACAAGACGGAAGTCCTCATCCTGGGATCATCGCCCTCCGCCTGGGACGACTCCTGGTGGTCCCCTGCCCTGGGCACCACCCCCAAACCAACGGACCATGCACGCAACCTGGGCTTTATCCTGGACTCCTCTTTCTCGATGACCAGACAAGTCAACGCCGTCTCGTCATCATGCTTCAACACTCTGCGCATGCTCTGTAAGATCTTCCGATGGATCCCCACCGAAACCAGGAAGACGGTCACCCAGGCACTCGTCACCAGCCGACTGGACTACGGAAACACCCTCTACGCCGGAACCACAGCCAAACTTCAGAAAAGACTCCAGCGCATCTAGAACGCCTCCGCACGACTCGTCCTGGACGTCCCCCGACACAGCCACATCTCCGATCATCTGAGAGACCTACACTGGCTCCCCGTCAGCAAGAGGATCACGTTCAGGCTCCTCACCCACGCACACAAGGCACTGCACAACCTGGGCCCCAAGTACCTCAACAACCGCCTGACCTTCTACGCACCCACCCGCCAGCTACGATCGACCAGCCTCGCCCTCGCCGCCGTACCACGCATCCGCAAAGCCACTGCCGGGGGAAGATCCTTCTCCTACCTGGCAGCCAAGACATGGAACTCCCTCCCGATCCACCTCCGGCTGACCCAGGATCATCTCTCCTTCAGAAAGCTCCTTAAGACCTGGCTCTTCGAGCAGTAGCGGACCCCTCCCCCCCAGCGCCTTGCGACCCTTCCGGGTGAGTACGGCGCTATACAAATGACCATGATTGATTGATTGATAAGAGGCATGGCGAAGCCATTGACCATTGGATCAACACCAGGATGTCAAGTAAGCCCTTGTGTGAGACCCCAGGAAGTGTTGGTCAACTTCACAGCTCTTTACCCAGAAAGCTTGACATAAAACCTGAAATGAGCAGGGCATGAGAGGGAGGGTATTAAGGGATGTAAAAATTAGTACACTGGTGCAAATGTATTTTGGAATATTGCAATTATAATAGTTGATGGCAAAAATAGATTAAATTAGTACACTGGTGCAAATTTATTTTGAAACATTATAATTATAATAGTTGATGGCAAAAATAGATTTGACCATTTGAAGAGACATTTGAATCAGTGGATTCATTGCCTTTTGGCTTGGTTCACACTAGGGGTTTGCAGACCTCAAAGAGTTTCACTCTGATGAATTCCACGGGGTATGCAACCGTTTCAACGCAACTTTTACAACGCATTCTTTTTCAACGCACACCATTACAACGCAGGATCCTTTACAACGAATGCCTTTACAACGCATGACATTACATAGCAGATGCTACTACAACGCATGCCATCACAACGTAAGTATTGGTAAGTATGTCATTTTATTTAAACATTTAATAATAAAAATAAATTAAATTAATTTAAGTAATTTTATATATTTAGTTTTGGGTTATGGGGTACAGGGGTATTATTAGGGTTCAGGGCTAGGTTTGGGTTATGGGGTACAGGGGTATTTTTAGGGTTCAGAGCTGGGTTTGGGTTATGGGGTACAGGAGTATTTTTAGGGTTCAGGGCTAGGTTTGGGTTATGGGGTACAGGGGTATTTTTAGGGTTCAGGGCTGGGTTGCGGTTATGGGGTACAGGGGTATTTTTAGTGTTCAGGGCTGGGTTTGGGTTATGGGGTACAGGGGTATTTTTAGGGTTCAGGGCTAGGTTTGGGTTATGGGGTACAGGGGTATTTTTAGGGTTCAGGGCTGGGTTTGGGTTCTGAGGTACAGGGGTATTTTTAGGGTTCAGGGCTGGGTTTTGGTTATGGGGTACAGGGGTATTATTAGGGTTCAGGGCTGGGTTTGGGTTATGGGGTACAGGGGTATTTTTAGTGTTCAGGGCTGGGTTTGGGTTATGGGGTACAGGGGTATTTTTAGGTTTCAGGGCTAGGTTTGGGTTTTACACTAACTGGATTTTAAATATTATTTTTAAACACCTACACTATTTAAAAAAAAAAATATATATATATACAAATATATTAATAAAAAATGTATTTAATAAATAAAATTAAGTAAATATTTATTAATTACATTTAAAAAAATATATATATACTTACCTAGACTTACCTTGTAATGGCATGCGTTGTAATAGCATCTGCTATGTAATGTCATGCGTTGTAAAGGCTTCCGTTGTAAAGGATCCTGCGTTGTAAAAATCGCATTGTAATGGTGAGCGTTGAAAAAGTTTGCGATGTAACGTCATACATCCATTCCACGGACTTACATAAAAACTCCACAAGATTCCGCTGAGTTCCACCAACAGGCAGAAAATATGCTGTCCACGCTGCAGTTTTGTGCCGGTAGCGCTAGCAGCGCTGAAAATCAGTGCAAATGGCACTATGCATTGCGCAAGAGCACGCGGCCATTCAAGTCGATTTTGCTGCCGCCTGAGTAGAAAATCTACTTGAGCTGCAGCAAATCTACTCGAAACAGCAGCCCTCTGACCAAGACTGCTCGTGACCGCCCGCGTTACACATAATTGAAGTAGGGGACGCCAAATCTTGTTCGCAGTTGCCAGCTCGCATTTTCTGGAGCCTCCTGGGAGAAAAATTCCACCACACAGAAATTGGTGGAATTTGGCCAGAACTTCCTGTTAAAGAGTAAAGTGGAGTGACGAAAATGTAATCAAATCCGTGAGCAGAACAAAACGCTCTGCCCACCTGTAGTTCACACAATAGCAATACCATATACATATTTAAATATATATCGTAGTTTTGAGACCGGGTTGACCACTGATGATGGGTGCTGCATCTGAAGAATTTTAATATAGATTTAAATATATTGACCATAGAGGTAATGCAGGTATATAATTAATTAGCAGGATCTCCCCCACTCATGCTAAAGGAACTTTAACCCCCACCTAGAATGCCCTGGCCCTCCACTACTTTTCTATGTCAGTAGTACTAATATTAGCGCTAAAATATTCAAAGGTCTGAAACACCCATCAAAATATCCTTGCAGCGCCATGATTTCAAACCCACATTGCACAATAAATGCCTAAACCATCTGTACATAAATACAATGTCTAATGCTTACCTAAGCATTTCTGTATCCCTGTTGCAATTTGTTTAGTTCCACTGCTCCTTCTGGATAGGATTGTGATATATAAATATAAGAATACCCTGAACTAAGATATGAACAAATGAAAATGCACATGTGTGATCACTAAAAAGACATAAGGAAGAAAAGAGTTTGATCACGTGGTTTTCTAGGAATCCCTGGCACCAGCAGTGAGTTTGAAAGTAGAGAGAGTACATACTGAAGGCTGTCTATAAAGCCTGCTGTCAGGGAGAACATTGGCACAACGTTAGACCGGTCTAGAGCCCAAGTCTCGTTTCCTCCTTCAAAATAATGTTATTCTTCAGGATTTTTTTATCCAAGAATCTAACGTTTCTGACTCTATCACTATTAAACAGTGTCCTCTCCCCTCCCCTTTAAAATTAACCCAGCGCCTAATTTGAGCCGGTGGTTTCCGGTGCTCAGCACAGACACTTAATCATCAACACCGGCGCTTTTCATGAGCACCAGTTAAGGACACACTCACAATCATTTATGGTAGGCACAGAGAGATTACTTGATTTGCCCAGAATCACAGGATGTTGAGTGTCCCTGCCGAGACTCGAACCTAGTTCCCCAACCCCAAAGTTGGCAATTTCCTCTCCCGTCTTTTTCATGATTGGTAGTCGGTTCTGTTTTAGGCGGCGCTAACGGGAGAAATGGGCTGGTGCAAGCTGTCTCCTGACGAGAGCCCCGGCACTTCTGTTTTTTACAAATTAACCACTGAATAAACCCTGGTTTGACAGTACCTGCAGTGTTAGTGCTTCTTTTTGGGTGGATTTATGTTTTGTGGAGGGTGATTAATTTCAGTAACTTAGGCAAAAAGACCAGTTTAAAAAATTGGCATTTCTTCACCTTTGCAATTTCAAGGAAGAGTGACTCCGAGTTCCTTAGACATTGTTGTCCACGTGACATCTGTAGTATCCTCATAAGGAGATATGTTTGTCACATCGCAGAAGACATTCTTTACTTGTGAAACTGCATTCTAGCTCATGCCCAACTAGGAAGTTTAACATCAAATATGCATTTTCTGTCCTTGGCCAGGTCTGATGACTCTACTAATGCATTGACTGTAGAGATTTGTGTTTGGCATTTGATGGCTGGTAGGGTAAAGGTGAGTGAAGAGTAGGTTTTATTATGTTATGTGTTGTTATATGGTGTGGTATGTCTTTATACACTGATGACTGATGTAGTGTGATGTATGTTTTTTAGTCTGGTGGGTTATGAGGGTAAGGTAAGGTGTGGTGTGTGTGTGGTGTAATTTTGCTTAGTGTAGTATTGGGCGGTATTAAATTGTCCCGGGTAGTTCTGTTGTACAGTATGCTGGTATGAGGTGTAGTGTGATGTGGTGTTTGCAATATGTTGTTGTGTTGTATGTTGTGGTATTTGTCTGAGATGGACATTGACATATACATTTTCAGGATACCTTTTAATAAAAGACCACAAGTAGGAGTGTTTTTGAAAGATTGAAAAATGATTCTTCAAGTTCCTTAAGGGAATTATTGCATTTATCATTATGTTCTTGATGTAGGAGAGTAGGGTCTGCTTCCTATGGTAACCCCTACTTTTTGCTGTCTTTCACTGGTTTTTCGACTTTAGTCTGGCTGTAGCCCTGCTAATCAGGACCACCGCCTAGCTGTTCTCTCTCTAAATTGATACCATGTACTTTAGGTACATACCAGATTAGTTACTGGGTCACCCTTGTGAGTCCCTGTATATGGTACCTTAGGTACCTAGGGCATAGGTGCACCAGAGGCCTACCAGGGGCTGAAGCATGTATTATACCACCCCTGGGCAGCCCTCCAAATTGACACCACAGGTCTGCACATGCAGCCTGTGTAAGGTGGTTTAAGCACCTCTTACTTAGATGTATTATACCTATATCTACCTTTACATATAGACACATAGTAACCTATAAGTCACACCTATGGCAGGCCTTGACAATCCTGAAGGCAGAGTGCTTGGTTTTGTGTGGGAGGGTGCCCTAGCATGAGCTGGGCCCCTCTGCAGCTTTCGGAACCGCCTCCTTATAGTTGTACTATGATATAGCCATACCATATGCTCTTAAGTGCATTATAATCCTCGCGGTTAATGCTAACTTTGGTTTGGCTTTATCAAAACATGCTGTGTAAGGTGTCAAACACTTTGGAATACTACCCCCGCCAGTTCTGGTGACAGGGGTTGCATTCTAGAGGGATAACACATGTACACACTGGTATACCCGGTTAAAGTTTAAAAGAGCCTCAGCATCACAAAATGGATGCTGCTGCCACAGACACAAGTCTGACCTCCTGCTGCTGGACGAAACTCCGGCAGGGGAGGCCTGAACAATAGGTTTGCTGTCCATGGGGGTGCCAGCACCTCCCCAGACAGGCTTTAGTGTATTGGGGCAGGGTGGGTTGCATTCAGTGAATGCTTTTCAGACCATGACTGGGGCACACAAGGTGCTCCATGCATTTCTCAGTTCAAACTGGACAGACGGGAAGTGGTGTAACCACCCCTCCCCAGGTCCGCCCATAGGTGGGACCCTAGAGTTAGTCCAAACCCTAAACTTACTATAAGAATAGGAACCCAGTCCCTAGGACTTTAGATTACCCTGGACGAAACTCTGCAACATATATCTTGGACCTTTGACATTCCATATCGACTGGAAGATGGAAGAAATCTCCCTTGTGGTTAAGGAGGGACCACCCTGTTCAAACAGGCAACAAAAGCATCTTTGCCGGTCTGCATTTTCGAGGCTCCCGCCGTATCCCGAAGAATCTGCGACACAGGACATGGCCTTCCAGACATCTGCACTCTCAGCAAAGCTGACACCTGTAGCGGACACGAGAGACGTGGGACCGGAACTCCTGGACATCCTGCATTATTGCAACTTCCCGAAGTTTCCTGAAGTTGTGCATTGGGGTATTTGAAGCTCCTGCCCTGAGCACCTTTTGCACCGAAGCTCAGAGGCCTACACTCCACGAGTGTTCCGTGGGCCCGCTTTGTGAATTTCCGCTCGAGGCTCCTTTGCGGTTCCTAGTCTGTTGGCTAGTGGGCCCCCACAAAGGACAATCTTTGATTCCTTGAGCTTTTTTGGTAGCTCCAGACATGCTCTCACTCCTCTCCAAAGGAGGAGTCCCTCAGACCTTGCTGTTCTGAGCCGAAGCCAATCTCGACATCTTGCGGGGGTTGCTGTTGCCAAGGCTTGTTGAGTCAAATCTGGATTCTGATGCTGCAGCACTCGACATCCTTCTTGGGACAACTCAAATCCAGCTCCTGGTTGTCGGCAACACCTCCTGGTCCTCGTGGCTGAAGAGTCAAGCTTCACTTCTTTCACCTGAAAACACCAGACATCGGCTGGCATCTTCTCCTCGCCATCCTGGTCACTGGCTAGTGACCCAGACTCTATCCCCTCTGCTTTCAGGTTCTTCACATCTCCGTCCACCCTTGGATCCACCCGGACACTTTTCCTCTGGTCGCCTGCAGTATTTCTTTGCAGCTCTCCATTGGAATCGACGACGAAACCCGACACCAAAAGACACCTATGCACCTGGCTTCCCTGGGTGAGGTAACACGAGTACTCCGGTGCTCCCGAAGTGTCCTAGTCTAAAAGGGTTCCATCGTAGTTCACCTGTAAGTGCCCTTAATCTTTCAAATTGTAACTCCATAGAAAGTCAATGGTGATCCGCAGCTGTGTTTAGACACTGCACGCGTCCCCGTGGGTCTCCTGAGTCCCTACCTTGGGTGGTTCCTGGTTGCCCCAGTGGTTCTACAGGCCCTAGGCCTGCTTTCTATCCCTCACGTGGTTCTTATACCACTATTTTAGTATATGGTTTGTGAGGCCCCTAGGGCATAACGTATACTCTGCAACTTATTGTATGCTAATTAGGTTCTTTGTATTGTACTTTTACCTCTGACCTCATAAAGAGTCCAGTGGGGTTGTGTTTAGAATAAATACATATATATTTGATATATATACCTTGTGTGGTGTGCTTTCATTTGATCATTCAAGAGATTAGGGGCCAGATGTAGGTCGCCCAATACCGGTCGGTAACGGTCGAAATTTCCAAATTTCGGCCATTACCGACCGGTATTAGGCTACTGAGATGTAGGTGGCCTAAATTACAAATGCAGCAATTTACTGATTCAGTATTTTAAGGAATCAGTAAATTACTGATTCCTTAAAATACCGAATCGGTAAATTACCGAATTTTCAATGTAGGGAGCACTCAAATGAGTACATTGCATAGGTAAGGATTCGGTATTTACCACCAACTACAAGTTAGTGGTAAATATCGAAAACCTTTGCAAAAGCAATTATTTTGCTATTACAACAGTGCAGTGTGGCAGACATACATGCCCTTATAGTACAGCCCGCGGAACGCTGGCGGCCCGGCAAGCCTTCCCTGGCGGCCGGCAGACCTTGCAGACATCGTACCCGAGTTTTATTATTATTTTTTTTAAAAGAGTGTCAGCAAGCACCCCTGCGGCAGCACGACTCATAGACTCTGCTCTTCTGTGGGGGCCGGGCGATTCCCGCCATAGTCAGAGTGGGGCTCCATAGTCAGAGTGGGGCTGTAGGGGCGCTGAGAGGTGAACAAAGCATCATTAACATGCCAATGGTCTTTTAAAGACCTGTGAAGTGCTTGGGTGCGGCTGTTTGTGTGCGCCTGGAAGCTGTCACAGCCCGGGCACAGACAGGCAGGGTGAGGTGACAGAGGGAGGGAGGGAGGGAAAAGGGAGAGAGAGGGAGGGAGAGCGAGGGAGGGAGGGAAAGCGAGGGAGAGGGAGACAGAGGGAGGGAGAGCAAAAGGGAGGTAGTGGGGGGGAGGGAAAGGGAGGGAAAGGGAGGGAGAGTGAGGGAGAGCGAGGGAGGGAGGGAAAGCGAGGGAGGGAGGGAAGGGGAGGGAGGGAAAGGGAGGCAGACAGAGGGAGGGGGAGCGAGGGAGGGAGGGAAAGGAAGGGAAAGGGAGGGAGAACGATGGAGGGAGGGAAAGGAAGGGAGAGCGAGGGAGGGAGGGAAATGGAGGCAGACAGAGGGAGGGAGACAGAGGGAGGGAGGGAAAGGGAGGGAGGGAGAGGGAGGGAGAGCGTGGGAGTGAGGGAGAGCGTGGGAGGGAGGGAAAGCGAGGGAGGGAGAGGGTGTGAGGCAAAAGGAGGCAGACAGAGGGAGGGAGACAGAGGGAGTGAAAGGGAGGGAGAGGGAGACAGAGGGAGGGAGAGCGAGAGGGAAGGAAAGGGAGGGAGAGGGAGGGAGAGAGGGGAAGGGAGAGAGAGCGAGGGAGGGAGGGAGGAAAAGGGAGAGAGAGGGAGAGAGAGGGGGGAAGGGAGGCAGACAGAGGGAGGGAGACAGGGTGGGCAAGGGAGAGGGAGACAGAGGGAGGGAGAGCGAGAGGGAGGGAAAGGGAGGGAGAGCGAGGGAGAGAGGGAAAGGAGGGAGAGCGAGGGAGGTAGAGGGAGGGAGAGGGAGGGAGGGAGGGAAAGGGAGGCAGACAGAGGGAGGGAAACAGAGGGAGGGAAAGGGAGGGAGAGGGAGACGGAGGGAGACAGAGGGAGGGAGACAGAGGGAGAGGGAGGGAGACAGAGGGAGGAAAAGGGAGTGAGAGGGAGGGAGAGCGAGAGAGGGAGGGAGAGCGAGGGAGGGAGAGCAAGGGAGGGAAAGGGAGGGCAACAAAGGGAGGGAGAGGAGAAGTAGGGAAAGGGAGGGAGACAGAGGGAGAGTGAGGGAGGGGAGGGAAAGGGAGGGAGAGGGAGGGAGAGCAAAAAGGAGGGAGGGAAAGGCAGGGAGAGGGAGAGCAAGGGTGGGAGGTAAAGGGAGGGAGAGGGAAGGAAAGGGAGGTGAGGGATGGAGAGCAAGGGAGGGGTGGAAAGGGAGGCAGACAGAGGGAGGGAAACAGAGGGAGAGGGAGGGAAAGGGAGGGAGAGGGAGGGAGGGAGAGGGAGGGTGGGAAAGGGAGGGCGAAAAAGGGAGGGAAAGAGAGGGAGGGGGAGAAGGAGGGAGGGAAAGGGGGGAGACTGAGGGCGAGGGAGGGAGGAAAAGGGAGGGAGAGGGAGGGAGGGAGAGCATGTGAGGGAGGGAAAGCGAGGGAGGGAGGGAAAGGGAGGGAGGGGGCGAGGGAGGGAGAGGGAGGGAGGGAGAGGGAGGGAGGGAGGGAGGGAGAGCGAGAAGGAGGGAGGGAAAGGCAGGAAGAGTGAGGGCGACCAAGGGTGGGAGGGAAAGGGAGGGAGAGGGAGACCGAGGGAGGGAAAGGGAGGGGTGGTAGACAGAGGGAGGGGGAGAGGGAGAGAGAGGGAGGGAGAGAGTGGGAGGTAAAGGGAGGGGGAGGGATGGAGAGAGAGAGGGAGACAGAGAGAGGTAGACAGATAGAGGGAGACAGAGAGAGGGAGACCTCAGAGTGAGGGAGAAGGAAACAGAGAGAGAGGGGGAGACAGAGAGAGAGTGAGACAGTTAAAGTGAGTGAGACAGAGGAAGAGAGGGAGTGAGACAGTCAGAGTGAGTGAGACAAAGGGAGACAGAGAGACAGAGAGACAGAGGGAGAGAGGGAGGTAGAGTGAGAAAGAGAGGGAGGGAGACAGAGAGAGATGTGGGTATGCCGAGTCTGGTGGCTCAGTGGACGAGGGGGTCCGCTGCAGGGACCTGTGATCAACCTCATGGTCATTTTTTTTTGTTGCTCTAGCCCCGCCCCCTTCCTCACTGACTCCGCCCCCACCGGTGCGGCCTTCGGACACAAACCACACTGTAAATTTGGCCCCGGAGAGAGAGTTTGTGAGTACCCATGCCAGAGGGCATGTATGTCTGCCACATGTGCCCCCATGCACTATTCAGGGGTGCAACAGGGTGTCAATGTGACACCCTGCCACCCTTGAATGAGTTCCCCATTTTACTGAATCGGTATTTACCGATTCTGTATTCCAATTAATTTCTATGGGCCTCCGATTACCGATTCGGTAAATACCGAATTGTACCGATTCGGTAAGACTTACCAAATATTTACCTACAGTGCATTTACCGATTCTAAAATACCGAATCGGTAAAATTCAGTATTTTAGAATCGGTAAATCAAGATTACCTATATCTGGCCCTATATCTGATAAAAACAAGTTGCTTAACTCGCCTTTAAGTCTTAGCCTGAAGGCTGCTCTCCACAGCTACCACTAGGATAGCTTTCTATACGGTTGACTTTAAATCTACCATCAATAAGGGTCGTTTGGACTGGTGCAAGGTGCCCACTAGAATAGTGGACATCATATGCCAGGCCAACATCTCACACTTAAGGTTTATAGCTTTTATGAGCAAGTTTGAGCGACACTTCTGCTAGACATAACACATCCCTTCATCAAAACAATATAGACTGGGCGCATAATCAAGTTTCAACACATTTCAGCTCTCTCTTTGGTTGTAGCAACCTTCATCAGGACAGGAGGGTCTGTCACAACTGAACCTTAATTCTAGCTTATGACGCTATTTGCAAAGTTTGGAGTCAAACATGCATGTTCTTCCATGTGCCTCAACGTAAAAAAACAGGCACTCCTGCTGACAATAAAGCAATACCTTATTGTTTTGAGGTAGTTAGGTATTCGGCATTGACTGCAGTGGCAGGCCAGTGCAGAAGAAGAACAGGGGAAGAAATCTCAGCACAGGCATCCTGTGCTTTACCCAGCCTCTCACTCTTTAAATCTCAACGGTGGAGTAGTGTGTCAGTGTCACACTCAATGTGGGAAATAAAGCACAAACCTGTCAGCCTGATCCAGAAATGCTAGTTCATTCATTTGCTGCCGACCCTTGGTTTTATGCACATAAAATCTTTTAACCACTAAGGGGCTTATTTACAAGCCTCTTGCGCCACTTTTGCGTCATTTTTAACATGGGAAAAGTGCTGCAAAAGTGGCGCAAAGAGCTTGTAAAAAAGCCCCTCAGTAGTCAGGTTGTAATTTTCAGCAAGGAAAGAAAAATAAAATCAGTAATACAGCTGCTTTCATGGCCCCTTTTGCTGTTGTGAATAAGAAGTAGCAGCTCTCTGCTCCTCAACAATCTACATGACTAAAATGGCCGACCTTTCCTTTCCTTCTATCATTATGAGGCACCTGGGGCAGCAAATGCAAGTTCTACGAGGGTTAATATCTTATTGTGTGTCATATATTCCTTGTTCAAGCAATTAAAATTAACTCCAGGTGTAGGGGCTGTTATATAAAATGTGTTTGACGTAAGATCGAGGTGCTTTTAATGTATCTATTAAAGAAAGCAGTGGGGTAGCTGGCCTTGTTTCCTTGGTAGATGGCATTGACTCTAATCGGTCTGTTTGTAATGAGAGGAGGTGGGTATTGTTAAAAATAAAATGCAGATGGAGCTGGAGGCCGAAAGAAAACCTCTATATATTTTCCACATTAAAGCCAGCAAAATATTCGTCGAAGAACAGACCACATACATTGCTGTGCTGCATCCGCTTTTCTACTCCGGAAGAAAAATGCATGTCCCCTGGAGGCAGTATGTATTCTGTGTTGTAGGCTTAAGTAAATATTTCCTATTAATTACAAGTCATATGGAGCATATTAGGAACCTACTTGTGTCTTGCCTTTAATCACCATCCAACTCAACTGTACTCATTTTATCACCCTTAGAAGAATGAAATGCTGTGGCATCTCTAGCTTGTGCCCTCTGCAGTTCTGTGCGTCATGCAGACACCTAACTGACCTGTTTTGCAAGCATTGGAACTCGTGACCTGCAGACTACACCTGCATTTCCGTAAGAACCCCCCAAACAGCCTCCTAGGGGCCTCATTTATGCGACTGTGCGTCACTTTTACGCCGCCGGTGCGTCACTTTTTGTGACGCACCAGTGGCGTAAAAAATGCACCTTGTTGCGCCATATTTACAAAGTGACGCATCTAGGTAGATGCGTCACTTTGTAAAACCCTGCGCCACATTATACCTGCGCCAGGTATAATGTATGCAAGGGGGGCGTATTGACGCAAGGAAGGGTTGTAAAAGTGACGCAGTGAAATCTATGAGATTTCACTGCGTCACTTTTAGGATGCCGTTGCGTCAAAATCCTGCACCTGCCTCACAGCAGGCGTAAGACTGACGCAGGCCCTTTCACATGGGGCTGGCCTCATGTGAAAGGATGCATTGCTGGAGTTGCGTCACTTTTGTGACACACTCGAGCAATGCGTCACTTTTGCGCTTACAGATACGTCAAAAATACTGACGTATCTGTAACTCCTTGCGACATGATGCATCATACATTAAATATGACGCATCAGGAATGTCGCAAGGAGTGCGCACTGAGAAGTGACGCATTGCTGCTTTCACGCAGCGATGCGTCATTTCTCATAAATGAGGCCCCAGGTTTCTAAAACTGTAACATGTAGAGGCTGACATTTGCTGCATATAAGTTAAAACATATCATTGGGTGTCGTGACCCACTGAGAAATGACCTAGATGTACGAAGCATTTTTGCGGTCTCAAATAGCCCGATTTAAAGACCACAGGAATTCTTTTGGGGATTTAAAATGTCCAAATTGTGATTTGGTAACTTGTTACTGAATCCTAATTGGATTTATTCGATTCGGTATTTGAAAGTGGAGTGGAGAGGGCATCCCTTCCTAATACCGTATTGAAATGGCATGTACAAATGTTTTGTCATCGAAATGTGGTCGCAAATCATTTACAATTTATGACCATTTATAAAATGGTGGTAACATATTCGCAAATGGGAAGGGGTCTTACCGTTTGAGAATGGCCGGCAAAATATTTTGGAAGAGCAAGCAGTGGTCCCACGGCCCACTGCCTACTTCAGAAAACATGAAACTTCAAAGTTTCATTTTTTCTTTTTAAATGCTTCCTGTTTTACTTTAAGGAAAACGGACTTCTTTAAAAAAAATGTCTATTTAAAAGCAGCCACATACGTGGTCACATACATGGTGGTCTGCTGACCCCAGAAGGCCACCATCCCTATGATTGCGGCAAATCCTGGTGGGTGACAAATTGCAACCTACCTCATTTACATTTATACGGTAGGCTTTTTCGCCAACTTTGAATCACTAAATGAAACTCAAAGAGTTTCAAACATGAGGAATAGAGATTTCCAAATTATGATTCGCAAACACTCGCAGTGAGGAAATCGCTATTCCTAACTTTCGTACATCTAGCCCTATATTACCAGATTTTAGGCTTTGTCAGCAGACATAACCCCATGGAATAATGTGCCTATGGAGGTAACCTGCAGGCAACTTGAAGGTCCCAGATTAATTTCTTGTTGAGGCCAAGCAATCATTGTTTCCCTCTATGTTTGAACAAATATGTGTCAGTTTAGGTGGATTATAACAGCACTTATTATTTGTACTGTACTAATTAATAGCAAGACTATTGTACCAAGTACCTTGATAAAATCAAAAGAAATGCCACTTTTATGCTTAGTCTTGGTTGTCATGTTTCACATGGGTGGTGTTTAAGTTATGAAATAAAAGGTGGTAGCCAAATAGTACATTTTCATAATTCCATAATTCTCTAATTCCAGTTTATTTGTACTTAGATAAATGTAGTATTTCTTATGTCCCAAGGAAAGGGGTGATAATAAAATGTAAATATCGTGGTGTTTACATTTTCTGATTATTAAAAAAAATCTTTATTGGTGCATTTGAAGGCGTGGGATTCTAGTGCACGTGTATCCGGCTGCAATCTTAGTTTCATAAAGGATGCTGGTTCTAAAGTGGTCTTGGGCCACGCCCCGTTAGAGACAGCCTGCTCTTTCATCCCACTTCAAGCACTGATTTCTACCCCGGCCACACCCACTCTGAAAACACGGCGGAAGGCTCCATTGAAGACTCAGGTGTTTTGTTTGGTGACATTTTATCACAACAGAGAGGTCTTTGTGAGGCGCCTGAATGCCTCGACCTTCAGTGAAGGGTTGAAAGGAAGAATTGTGTTCCCTTCCTGTATTCTGACGTCAGACTCTGCACTTTGCATGACCATTGATTGTGCTCAATCCAAAGAACAGGCGGCACACCTGGGAATAAGGAAACAACTGAAAATTAAATTACAGCTATCAAGATTTGCGTGTAACATTCTTACTGTGGAGTCTTCCGCGTGCTTACTACTACTACAGAAAGTAGGTTGTACCATTCCGCACACTGATGGGGGTGAGGAATTTCTAATTTAAATCGTTTGAAATACTTTGTAGATGATTCTTGTCATCTGGATGACTAAAGGTACTCCAAAGGAACCATCACTGTTTCCTAACTTTTCAAGCAGTATTGGGTATGTCGTTTGGGGTAGTCACCTTTGCGACCCCTGACCTCAGATGAGACAAAACGTCTGCAAAGGAAGTGCCAGGAATAACAAGGAGCAAGCTAGAGGTCACACCTGAGACCCCTGACTACCCCAAAATGACGTCATGTATTGTATACCAGCTGTTTCTTTAAAAACGACACAAGTACCACCTTATATTTATTTAACTACAATAGCTATGGGGCTCCCAAAAGGGAGCCATAATGAGTTTTTCATTTGTGCAGGCGTTGGGCACCTGGCACAGTATTGGAGACAGGCACTTATTTTACATCATTTTACTTTGATACAAAGCAAAAGGAAGGCAAAAAAAGCAGAAATACAGAGGGGCTCGTTTACAAGCCCTGTGCACCGCTGGAACGTCACTTCGAATGATGCTTCAGCGGCGCAGACTGCATAGCCATGTATACAAGGCCACGTAAAGCCACCCTGCATGGCTTTTCACGGACTCATAGATATGGTGTGAGGCAACGTAGCGCAAGTCACTGCGTTGCCTCACATTGCGATAGGGAGGCGTGCCCTGGGAATTACAGCGGGTGTTCCCACGTAACACCCACGGTATGCGACACATTCCCAGATTTATAACATGCTGTAAACCTGGGCCTACACCTCCCCAGGGGTGGCGTAATGGTTGTTTTTGTGAAGGAAGGTGTTCCTTCCTGTCCAAAAACAACCTGATTTCAATGCAGACACCCTTGTACCATGGTGCGAGGGTGCCTGCATTGGCGCTAGGCAGCCATTTGTGTGCCAGCGCAGTAAAAGAGGACAGGAATGCACCACCTCTCATAGATACAGCACATTCCTGCCCTTTTCCTTTGACGTATGGCAGCCTGGCAAAAATAAGTCAATAAGGCTCAGAGTTTGACAGGTATTATGGAATGAGAGACTGATAGCCAGGAGCATCATAGAAGAAAACTTGGCTTTTTCTTTGATTTTGACTCTCTTTAAGACACATAGGTGTGTTTGCTCTACTGTGGAGAGTGATGTACGCTTTGAGTTTGTTGTTGGCATATGGATGTTGATGGTAACGAATACCTTTGTAGGACGTACATAGTACACTGAAGCATATCAGTTTGAGAAGAAGTTAATGAAGGTCAATATGGGTGGCCATGTTTATTTTCACATTATATTACAGCTACCTAATAATGAAATGAATGAAATGAAAATTATATTTAAATAGCGCATAATCTATCCTGAGGCCTCACAGCGCTTTGGCTACAATCAGAAAGGCGGCAGGGTAGAGCGCTAACAGGTTATTCCGAACAAATGAGTTTTTAAAAGCTTAATACAAAACTCGGACATAGGGTAGGATGCATTTGGGAAATCTTCCTAGCAGAGCCTTGCCTGTCTTCTGGTATGAAAGAGCCTGTGACATCTCTTAGTGCCTTCAATGTAAATGGGTGGGTTCATCTTCCTGAGTAAGTGCACTGGAAGATGATTCATTTCACGTTGATAGTGAATCCTAGTTTTACTGCTGTCCGAAATCCCTTTTTTTATGTTTGTCCAAGCTCTGGAATTCGCTTTTCCTGAGTGCAAGAGGTAAACTCCTGTTTTGTTTGGCATTAATTCAGGTACAAACGTGGTGACAAAGTTTCCAAACTGGTAAGGAAGAGGTCACAGTGCAATAGAGTTATCAAGGGAGGGAGTGGGATGTCATCTCCATGTTTGAGGTTGATGCACCGCTTTCTCCTGCCAAATTTTCCAGAAGCACCACATTCAGATTCAACTAAGACGGTTCTTATGTCGGTTCGTGGATCATCCCACATGTGAGGGTGATAGTGGGGTGTCTGTAATATATTTTTTGTTCTATTTAAAATATTCCTACTTGTGCAATATCTTGACTTATGTTCTCCCTTAAATGTGGGTTCTCTCTTCTGGCTTGGAATGGCCCTGGGGTCTTGTGGTCCTTTTGCTTCTAGTGGGATGTAAGTTCCCAGTTGTTGTGTAAGTCTTGATGGGAGCTGGAGTCCATGGTCATGCAGTTAGCGAGTTCGGTTTTCAACCCGATTTCTGTGTGGACATTTAATACAAAGTTTCTGTGAACAAATTGGATCTTCTGCAGAAGAGGGGAATCAGTTCAGAAAGGATCACTTGGTCACATTCACGTGGTCATAGGCACAGTCTCTTGAGAAACAGTGCTGAAAGCCACAGAGAGATGGAGAACCAGTTCAGAGTGGATCACTTAGTCACCTTCACATGTGGTCAAATGTTAGGCATAGTCTCTTGATCAACAGTGCTGAAAGTCACAGGGAGATGGAACAGAACGTGCAACTCTTCAGTCCACGGAGGTAGCCTAGTCTCTCCTCATCCCGAGGAGCTCATGAAAGAAATGTTATTTTTTCTTCCATTATTATTTTAATGCTCGGAAACCTTTTACTTGTTAACCAAGTGCTTTCTGTCTCAATCTCTCACAAAAAAAACAATTTACGCACATATAATGGAACTTTGGAAGTTGTACATTTATCAAAAATGTCAGATTTGGGGCATTAAGTAAATACTGTTATCTGCCCACAGGCTAAGCCATCTCATGCATACCATACTGAGACCCGGGCTGAAGCCTTGCTGGTGAGTGATTATTAACCTGGAAGGAGTGAGCAGGCCAAATACCGAGAAGAGAAAGAGAAACCACGTGATTAAAGGGAAAGTAATCAAAGAAAGGTTGGGAAACAGAGCAGGGCCAAACACAAAGCGAATAACCAATCAGAAGTCGGCCGCGGAAGAGAGAGAAAAGGAACAAAAGTTAAACTGAGGGGCAGCAGTGAGACTAATGCCTGGTTTCCGCATGGATCGGTGTTTTCTGGCCTCTGTGCAACCCTCTGTTAGTGCAATGGTCAGAATTCCGAATTGTGTGCAGATTACCGCACCCAGTAATTACAGAGTGCATCATATATCTCTCACCCCTCCTTATTTTTCAGATGGACAAATCTGCCAGAATTTAACAGGGAAAACAGTAGGGGGCACATTACTAAGTGGGGCGATAGGCACTTTTCGCCGGTTTAGCAGCCGTTTTTGGCCGCTAAGCTGCGAAAATTCTAACGCCCTATTATCAAGCTGTCGCTAACAGCAGTTAGCGACAGCTTGAAGGCGATAGCGAGTGGTTTGGAGCCCGCTTGCATGTCAGCAATATTTATCGCTAATGACATGCAAAGTGGGCGTACCCAACCCGTTAGCGACTGAAAGCAGTGGATAACGTTGCTATCGCCTATTCACAAGGTTGGCGTAGCGATGGAAATATTCCCGGTATTGCCAAAAACTACCGCCTGCTCTGACCAGTTCTTAGCCATATTATCCAATGGGAGGTGGATAACATGGCTAAGAGCATTTCGTCGCTAATGCGAGAATATCGCTGTATTCTCAGCGATATTCTCGCATTACACCGCTATCGCTGGATATTTTAGCGCTCTGGAGAAAAACTTTGCCAATAGCATGTTTTCTCCGCTAAAATATCCTGCAATATGCAGCGATAAAAAAGAAGTCGCTAAGCGCATTTAGCGATATATATCGCTAGTTGTCGGTAATATGCCCCTATGTTATTTACGTAAATCGGGTAAAGTGCATTGCACTAATGAAACCTGAAGACTAACAGAGCCATCACAGCTGAGATCCAACTGTTAGCAAACAGTAAGGGAAGATTGGCCTTGATGTATGTAAGAAAAGCAGGTACAGACTATTGCTGAGACTTGAGCACCCAAGTGCATTTCTGCATTCAACTAAACACACAGGCTCTTCACCAGCTCCAGCAGAGAAGGACATGACCCCAGAACAGGAGACCACAGGGCGGTGCCCCGGGGGCACCCTGTACCCCTTGAAACCAGGGTAGTTAAATCAGCATGTGGAAACACTGCTCCCGTTCGAGTCACTCAAATTAATGAATGTTCTGCGTGCCATAAAATGTAACTGCAAAGGTTATGTATGGACGAATATTTAAACTTCAGACATGGAAGAAATTTCAAGAAGGATCACAATTGTTGTACAAGTTTAAGAGAGGTTTATGGGTGTGACTACACATAGAGCGGGAACGACCCAGGGTTCTGATGTTGTGAAAAAAGGTAAAAAGAAATAACAACCCTGGGGAAGGTTCTGGCTGTCAGTCTGGGGTCACAGCGGATTGTAGGGCCAATGCGCCTGCCAAACCAAAAGGCAATATGTCCAGGAGATACAGGCCAGCTAAGAGAGCCCCACGGTGACCCGCCGTCAGAGTAAGTAGGTCCTGTGTAGGCGGAGCTTCAGGCTCATCCATGGAAGGGATGTCTGCAAGTCGTCCATAGAAGAGAATATATTGGTGATCAGAGGGGGAAAAGTGCTTCTGTGGCTGGACAGTGAACGAGAGCTGCTCACACCTTAACACTCCTGGGTAGATCAAACCTTGACAAAGTAATCTTAGCGCTTCACATGTTGGAATGAAACGAACGGGGCTTCCATCCCTGAGTGATTATCACAGTTCCCTCTCCCAAAGAAGAAGAATGACCACAACAGAAGAATCAAGGAGAAGGGCATGAATGGTACCCGGCTCAAGTACCCTCTCACCTGGTTTCAGTAATTGAAGGGACATAATGCTTCAAAGTGCTTAGGGGTGATGGGTGAGATGGACATGAGTGGGCAGAAGAGATGAGGGGGTATAAGAAGAAATAGGGGGCTCTTGGCCAGGCATTGTGAATTGAATAACCTTCTTCGGAGGTGTAGGGAGCAGCGGCAGAGCACTGAGTAAGTATGCCGAATGGGTGGGTGATGCACGGAATAGCAGAGGGGTGCAGGTGCAAGTAGAGGTTATAAGGTAAGGAGTATCAGCGTCAAAGGGGTTAGGGCCTGACTGATAGGGAGTGTGGTCCACTAATTTGGTGACATACCAGATCCCGCCTCTAGGAGGAAGTAGACTGCCTCTTCCATTTGCCACTGCCCCATCCCCATCACGTGGGCATATTTACAAGATAATGACGAAGCGCAGCGCTGCAAGCCTTCTTGCTACGCCAAGCTGCAACATTAGAAAGTGCAGGGATGCGTTGTATTTATAACAATAGAAGGCATCCCTGTGCTTTCTTCTCTGTGCTGGCTCACAAAGGCTGCCTAGCGCCAACGCAGGCACCATGCACCATGGTGCAGGGATGATTGTTTTTGTGCAGAATGGGACACCTTCCAGCACAAAAACAAGAATTGATGGTGTTGTCCTCCTTCTATGTGTGCTACAGAATGCAGCAAACATGAAAGAGGAAAAAACTAAGAGAAATAAAGGTATTTCTCCTTGTTGCACCATTTTAATCTCTCCCCTGGGGAGGCGTTAAAATCTGACGCATTCCCAGGTTTGCGAAACCTTGTTAATCTGGGAATGAGTCAGAATCCATAGTTGCGTGTGAACCCTCACAACAACAGCAGCTCCCATGGAACGCCCCATTTCACACAGAGTAATGAGTGAAAGGGGGCTGTATGTACAATGCTATGAAAAGCCTTGCCAGGTGGCTTTGCTTGTCCTTGTAAATATGGGCCAGCACACTTCACTACCGGAGCGTCAAAAAAAGTGACGCTCTGGTGGCGCAAGGGGCTTGTAAAAATGCCCCAAATTGTGTGTAGTGAGGCCTTTAAAGCTCACTCTTGGGGCAGGAAGGTATCAGTATGCACACTGATTCTTTTTCTCTAGTGCTAGTCCTTCTGGCAGACCGGTGCGCCATGTTTTGACTGAAACCCTGGATTTCTTCACACGAAGTGCTAGAATGAGCATGAATTGGTTTGAAATAAAGGAGAAATCCTTTATTGGTGTTACCAAAAACAGCACATCGTCGCCCAAGATACCTTAATTAGGATAAAACATAGGGGCATATTTACAAGATAATGACGCATCGGGGTTCTGTAAGCCATCTTGTTGCGTCATTAGGAAAGTGCAGGGTACGTCGTATTTACAACAGTACAACACATCCCTGTACTTTCATTTGTCCTGGTGCACAATAGGCTGCCTAGGGCAAACACAGGCACTCTTGCACCATGGTGCAAGGGTGTTTGCATTGCAAGGACGATTGTTTTTCTGCAGGAAGGGACACCTTCCAGCACAAAAACAATCATTCATGGCGTTTTCCTCCTTCTATATGTGCTGCAGATGCAGCACACACAGAAAGTGGAAAAACAAGGAGAAATGAAGATATTTCTCCTCTTTACTCCACTTTTAAGCCCCCCTGGGGAGGCGTTACAATCTGGCCCATTCCCCGGTTTACAAAACCTTGTAAATCTAGGAAAGCACCAGAATCCAGTTTCGTGGAAACACCCACAGTAACACCCATGGAACGCCCCTTTCATGCAGAGGAATGTGCAAACAGGGGACACATTTAGAAGGCCATTAAAAGCCTTGCAGGGTGGCTTTGCGTTGCTTTGTAATTATTGGCCAGCACACTGTGCCATAGGAGAATTTTAAAAAAGTGATGTTCCGGTGGCTCAAGGGGCTTGTTAATAGGCCCCAAAGTGTGTGTAGTGAGGCCTTTAAAGCTAACTCTTGGGGCAGGAAGGTATCAGTATGCACACTGATTCTTTTTCTCAAGTGCTAGTCCTTCTGACAGACCGGTGCGCCATGTTTTGACTGAAACCCTGGATTTCTTCACACGAAGTGCTAGAATGAGCATGAATGGGTTTGAAATGAAGGAGAAATCCTTTATTGGCATGAACAAAAACAGCACACCGTCACCCAAGATACCTTAATTAGGATAAAACATAGGGGCATATTTACAAGATAATGACGCATCGGGGTTCTGTAAGCCATCTTGTTGCGTCATTAGGAAAGTGCAGGGTACGTCGTATTTACAACAGTACAACACATCCCTGTACTTTCATTTGTCCTGGTGCACAATAGGCTGCCTAGGGCCAACACAGGCACTCTTGCACCATGGTGCAAGGGTGCCTGCATTGCAAGAACGATTGTTTTTCTGCAGGAAGGGACACCTTCCAGCACAAAAACAATCATTCATGGCGTTTTCCTCCTTCTATATGTGCTGCAGATGCAGCACACACAGAAAGTGGAAAAACAAGGAGAAATGAAGATATTTCTCCTCTTTACTCCACTTTTAAGCCCCCCTGGGGAGGCGTTACAATCTGGCCCATTCCCCGGTTTACAAAACCTTGTAAATCTAGGAAAGCACCAGAATCCAGTTTCGTGGAAACACCCACAGTAACACCCATGGAACGCCCCTTTCATGCAGAGGAATGTGCAAACAGGGGACACATTTAGAAGGCCATTAAAAGCCTTGCAGGGTGGCTTTGCGTTGCTTTGTAATTATTGGCCAGCACACTGTGCCATAGGAGAATTTTTAAAAAGTGATGTTCCGGTGGCTCAAGGGGCTTGTTAATAGGCCCCAAAGTGTGTGTAGTGAGGCCTTTAAAGCTAACTCTTGGGGCAGGAAGGTATCAGTATGCACACTGATTCTTTTTCTCAAGTGCTAGTCCTTCTGACAGACCGGTGCGCCATGTTTTGACTGAAACCCTGGATTTCTTCACACCGAAGTGCTAGAATGAGCATGAATGGGTTTGAAATGAAGGAGAAATCCTTTATTGGCATGAACAAAAACAGCACACCGTCACCCAAGATACCTTAATTAGGATAAAACATAGGGGCATATTTACAAGATAATGACGCATCGGGGTTCTGTAAGCCATCTTGTTGCGTCATTAGGAAAGTGCAGGGTACGTCGTATTTACAACAGTACAACACATCCCTGTACTTTCATTTGTCCTGGTGCACAATAGGTTGCCTAGGGCAAACACAGGCACTCTTGCACCATGGTGCAAGGGTGTTTGCATTGCAAGGACGATTGTTTTTCTGCAGGAAGGGACACCTTCCTGCACAAAAACAATCATTCATGGCATTTTCCTCCTTCAATATGTGCTGCAGATGCAGCACACATAGAAAGTGGAAACACAAGAGAAATTAAGCAATTTCTCCTCTTTACATGACTTTTAAGCCCCCTCTGGGGAGGCGTTACAATCTGGCACATTCCCCGGTTTACAAAACCATGTAAATCTAGGAAAGCATTAGAATCCAGTTGCGTGGGAACACCCACAGCAACACCCATGGAACGCCCCTTTCATGCAGAGGAATGTGCAAAAAGGGGACACATTTACAAGGCCATTAAAAGTCACACAGGGTGGCTTTGTGTGGCATTGTAAATACTAAGGGTGGGCGTAGTTCGCAAAGTAGCGCTAAGCAAAGCTACGCGAAGTGCACTTCGCACTACGCGAATTTCACGTAGCACTACGCGAGCTGCGTAGTAGCATGTTCGCACTGTGCAAGATGCGTTTTCAATGATTGCACAGTGCGGACAAGCATCCGGCACTTTGCAATCATTGAAAACGGCATCTTGCACAGTGCGAGCTGTAGTTTTCTGCTGCTCGAGTAGACTATTACTCGAGCAGCAGATTTCTCAAGGCGAACTGGTAGTTTCTCATTGAGAGTGGTCGCGAGCATGCGCAATCACTCACAATGAGAAACCTTACCTCCCCGCGTTGAGAATCTCACCGGGATGTCATTTTGCTTGCTCGCGGTCGCGAACATGACGTTCAGGACCGCGAACAAGCAAAAAATGAGCGCTGCACTACGCTACGCTGCACTACGCGTGTTCGCACTGTGCTACGTGCAGCTCGCGTAGTGCGAAGTTGCGTAAACTTCGCAAACTCCGCAAGCGTAGCGTAGTGCTTCGCCCAGGGTTAGTAAATACTGGCCAGTACACTGTGTCACAGGAGCGTCAAAAAAAGGGACGCTCCGGTGGCGTTGTAAATATGCCCCATGGTTTGCGTAAGCCTTCAAGGCCATGTATTCCTTTTCTTAGGTGGTTCTCATACGCCTGAAGCAGATGTGAGCATTTAAGTTTTTGACATTTTCAAAAATGTGGAAAGGAAGTGTTGTCTTTCACGTTGTTAATTATGGGAAAGGTAGGGGTGAGTTCTGTTATGAGTGCTGTTTTGAGGGTAACACTTTCCAGAAAGGGTTCTAAAAGGCAGCATGGCAGGGCATGCAACTAGGGATCCTTGCTCACCCCGGGCTTTTCTTAGAGATGGTACAACAAAAAGACTTCAGTGGCCTATTGCTTTTCGAAAAGGGGAGTGGATTTCAGAGAGTTTTCTGGAATAGGGCATAGGAGGGATGTCATCTTTAGGGTAAGTAGATAGTAAAGTGTTGTACCTTTGCAAATCACACACTGGTGTCTAGTCGAAAAAGGAAAGGGCCACAGAGCCCACACCCACAAGATTTATAAACGTCAGAAAAGAGAAATAGAAAGGGAACGGAGCCCAAATATGACACCCATGTACTTGCATCGCTTGACCTACAAAACGGTTATGCACTTATATTAAAGTGACTTACAAGGTCTGCATGCCTCTAACTGATCAATGATGCTGCTGAAAGGTGATTTATCAAGAAGATTACCCTGAACGGCCAGTAGGTGTCACTTTAGGGGGCATGTGGTAAATCTGTCAGGTCGCACTCCGCAGGGTCCAATTGTAGCAATATAGGCTCCACCTCCTGACCTCACCAACACCCTGATATAGTAGTACACAGGGTGTTCGAGTGATCGGGCGAGGGAAATAAAGAGAAAGGGAGGGACGGAAGGGAACATCTGGGAAGGTATAGCTGAAAGAGAAAACACACCAACGTTATAATACACATAGGAAATACTACTCTCATTTCATTCTCGCTAATGCCCCTCTATTCACCTGGCTTAGATTCTCCAAAGTGCCCTCCTGCTTCTGCAAAGATATAGCAAACTTAACACGTTCCTGATCCCTAGAGATAGAAGAGACAAGTTGCTTCTCAGTTCCCCAAACATTGGCGAAGTACTTCATTAGTAATATAACAGTATGAAAACGCACCCCCTAGTATTGAAATTCATACTGGAATGAATGCTCCTTTGAAACTGTTCCCAGCATAAAGAGAAATCCTTCTCCTTAATTCCCAAAACACTGTAAATCCAAAGTCTCCAAAAAAGGGTTCCTTCACCCAACAGAAGATACACAAAGAAGCAGATAGTTAAACGGTAAGATGTAGCCTCCTACTACTATCTTCCGTTTTATAACACAGTGCATAGATCCGCTTGTATCCGAGAACAAGTGTACTCAACACCAGTCTCCAAATACGGCAAAGTGTAGAATAACCCACTACTTTCCGCTTTGGCACTTGAACATAATTCCTCCTACTTCCCATAAGATTGTGATTGACTTCGGAACGGCAGCGCGTAACGCTGCCACAGCGCTCCGCTCACAGTACGAACAGAAATGAAGACTCGCAGTAGCAGGAATAATACCCTCAAAGTTCATTAAAAGTTCAAACAAGGCTGAAGCGTTTTACTCACGCTAGGACGACGGGAGGATACCTCCGCTCCGCATAGCAGCTAGCAACCGGCTAACACACCAGCCGAACAGCGAGTCAGGAGAAACGACCTGGAAGCAAAAAGGGCCAGAGGAAAGGCACTCGGCAAGCACAGCGCTCGGGAATCCGAGGTGAATCGGCGCTAAACGAGAGAATCTCCGGACAACAGCAACACAGCAAGTAGACCTCCACCACGCAGGAAATACAGGAAACGAACAATGGTGGAGAAATGATGAACTGGCACACGAACCAAAATCACGCACAAAGTCTCTCAATCCCGCCCTTCATTATATACCGGGAACCCACACCGGGCTTGTGGGACTTGTAGTTCAACATATTAGGTAGGCGCGGCTATGAAATCCTGACAAAATCTACAGGCCTTCTTTGTTCTAAGCTTCTTGTCAGTGAACCACTAACTTTGTAATTGGGTTCTTCTTGCCCTGTATTTCCTCCCCCCTTTTTTGTCATGTTTTTATTATGGAGGTCTGCGGTGTACCTTGGGTGATATGATGGTCCTCTGGCCCTGTAGAATTTGCTGATAGACCAAGCGGCAATGACATATGCTGGCCAGACATAAATAACGTGTCGTAACATGGACAATTGTTTTTATCAAAGCTATAAATGACCTCACTTAATAAAACATATAGAGCATCTTGTAGACATTTTTAACAAAGAAACGAACGCAGCGCGGTGCAGCAAGTAATTTTGCTGCACTGCGCTCCATTGGTTTCGAAGCACAGGGATGCAACATATTTACAAAAATATGTCACATCTCTGTGCTTCCCCCCTCCCTGGCGCACAAACTGCTGCCATGCGCCAACGCAGGCACCCTTGCACCATGGTGAAAGGATGCCTGCGTCACTGGGATGATTGTTTATGTGCAGGAAGGGACACCTTCCTACACATAAACAATCACCAGAGGTGATTTCCTCTTTCTACGTGTGCTGCAGAATGCAGCACGCATAGAAAGAGGGAAAAAACATGGAGAAATAAATAAATTTCTCCTCGTTGCGCCTCCCTCAGATTTACGGTTTCTTGTAAATCTGGGAATGTGTCTGGTTGCATGGGAACACCCACAGAAACACCCCTGGAATGCCCATTTCACGTAAGTACTGCGTGTAAAGGAGCCGTATTTAGGGGCGTGGCTTGGGCGCCGATGGCGATGGTCGCCTGAGAGCTCGGCTCCGGGACTAAGCCCGAGATTATCCTGAAAATCGGAGGCTGCGGGGCACCCCAGACCCCGCATTCGGCTGAGCGAGGCGACGACACCCTGCCGGGGGCCTTGGTGGAGTTCGGACGAGGGTTGCTCCGAAGAAATGCCGAAGGTTGCGGAGTTGCGGAGTGCGACCCAACATGGCGCCCGGACTCCTTTGTCCCCTTGATCGAAACTACTGAGTTGAAGAGGTGTCGCGGGTGTCGACTGGGGCCCGGCTTCACCATCCTCGGTTGTTCTAGACATTGGACATTCACAGGATTGGACCTTTTGCATCGGGTTCATACTTGGTTGGACCGCCGGACGGGTGCCCGCGCACTGGAGGGCACCGGGTGCGGGTGCCCTCTGATCCAGGCGGTGGACCACATCGCGACTCCGCAACTAGCTACGATTTTCTGGCCAGTCCAACTACATGGGAGGCGCGACACTCTGGCGCCACAGATCAACCGAGGGAGTTGGTGGCCCTCACCCCGGAGCTATAGTGGGTGAACGGGTCTGCCCGACCCGGCGACGGTTGTCTCCGCCCCCTCATCGGTGCCCTCGGACGCCGTGGAGGTGGCGTGAGCCGAAGCGGCGGAGTCTCCACAGGCTCTGGAGAAGGAGATCGCCCATACCCGACGTGAGAACGAACACCTGGGAAGGTCGCGATCGACACCTGTACACGGAGACGCCTACTCCGGGACCCTCACGGAGAGCCCCTGGCAGCATGGGGAAACCTAAAGGAGCCAAGGGATCCAACCAGACCACCTCGGACTCTGAAGCCCAGGACAAGGAAGAGCATGGGGACCCGAAAAGATCTGGTAGCGCACCACTGCAGCAACAGTTCGACCGTGTACTGGAGGCGATAGAGGCTACGCGGTCGGCCCTCCAACAGGACATTGCTCAGGTGGCGACGGGCCTGGGCCTCCTTAGGGCGGACCATGGCAAACTCTCAGACCGGGTCAAGGAGGTGGAGGGCACGGTGAAAACTTTGGAACCGGCGCAGAGAACCTTGGCTGCGACGATAAAGGACGCCTTATCCCGAATCGAGACCCTCGAACGGAGGGCGGAGGATGCGGAAGGCCGCAACAGGAGGAATAACATCCGAGTGGTGGGCCTGCCGGAAAAAATCGAGGATGGCGATATGGTGCGATACTTGGAGACCTGGCTCCGAGACACGGTGGTCCCGGAGGGTCTGTCCTCCTTCTACACTCTAGAACGGGCCCACAGAGTCCCAGCACGGCCCCTACAGCAGGGACGTACCCCGAGGCCGGTGGTGGCGCGGTTGCTACATTTTCGGGACAGGGACTTGATCCTCAATGCCGCCAGGCACAATGGCCCGTTCCACGTTGCGAACAGTCAGGTGAACATCTTCCCTGACTACACCTACGAGACGCAGCGCAAGCGGTTCTCCTTCCTAGCGGTTAAGAGCGAACTCAGGAGTGAGGGCATTCAATATTCACTCCTATATCCTGCAAAGCTCCGCGTCATTGTCGACGACAAAACCCAGTTCTTTGACACCCCGGAGGAGGTCTGTGACTGGCTCGAACTGTACCGGACAGGGAAAGATGGCTTTGGCTCCTCGACCCAACAGGCGGATGAGCCGGAACAACGGAGGCGATCCAAGAGGGTCAGGAATCGCCGCGGCCGCACCGGAGGGCCCTCGACTGCGGAGACATCATCGGAACGGAGGGGAGTGTTGGAAGTTCTGTCGGAACTGTCGGGAGCAAGAGACGAAGCCATCGAGGAGGAAGAAAACCCGGGTGCTCAGGGGGCACCATCGGACTCGGAGGATTCAGTGGCAGACAGTACCCATACACCGGTGATCACACCGAAATCGGTGGAGGACCTTCTGGATGGACAAGGGTAACGGGGTATGCTGCCTTGTTTTGGGTGGGGGCCCGGCAGGGGGGAGGCGGTTGCCGTCCTTTATTGCTGACAATGAAGGAGAGAGGGTTGGGGGGCCTCTGCTCTTGCTCCGGAAGGTTTTAACACTGGGGGGGGCTTGCTATAGTCCTGGTAGCCTGGGCGACGAGGGCCCACTGCCTCCGCCCAGCCCGCACCTGGCCCATAAGGCCTTCCTACGGTGGCGACCGTAGGACTAGTGGGGGTTCTGGGGTTGATATACGTCGAGGTTTGGATGGGATCTAGATGGTGCAGTTTGGGTCCTGTTCTGGGGTGGTTGGGGGGGGGCTTTGTTGGTTTTTGGGTGGTTTGGTTTTGGTTGGGGAAAATGGCCGCCATCAGCGCTGGGAGGATTGATGTTTCTTCTTTGTGGGGACCCGAACGGGGAGACTGTGCAAGAACACTCTGGGACAATGGCTGATGTTGCTAACTTGAAATGTGTTACTTGGAACGTGAGGGGGCTTCACACTATGTCCAGGCGTCACAAGGTCCATGCTTATTTAGTGCGTAGGGGAGTGCAAATGGCGCTGCTGCAGGAAACGCATCTGAACAAGGCGGAAGGGGCGGCGCTTCAACGTAGATGGCGAGGGCAGGTCTTTTCCACGGCGTACTCTGCTTATGCCAGGGGGGCGCTAATATGGATCAGGGCAGGGGTCCCCTTCCAGGTCACGAGGACAGTGTTGGACCCAGAGGGGCGTTTCGTGGCCATCTCAGGCACTCTAGGAGGGAGGGACCTGAACATTTGCTGTGTGTACGCTCCTAATGTAGACCAGACTGCCTTCCTTTCCAGGTTATCGGGCTCGTTGGCCCACTTTTTCGCCGGGCCCCTCCTGCTGGGGGGAGACTTTAACTCCGTAGTGGATGTGGACTTGGACCGCTCGCATCCCCCGCTCCCCGATTCCCCGGTCCGTCGCACGGCTAAGGGTCGTCAAGATTGGCAGACCCGCTGGGGTTTGACGGACGTTTGGAGGGCGCATCACCCCGCGTCTAGGGATTATTCATACTTCTCGAGCCTCCATGAGCTGCACGTCAGGCTAGATGGCTTTCTTGGTTCGCCCGAACTAGTTTCGGCAGCGGTCCGTTCAGAGTACTTATCGAGGACCATCTCGGACCATAACCCCCTCCTGCTGGACATTCGCTGGTTTCCTGGGACGCCGGCGGTACCCACCTGGAAGATGCGCCCCGAGATCCTCGAGGACAGTGTCTTCAAGGCGGACCTAGGGGAGAGAATCTCGGATTATTTTGCGTCCAACGGCGGTTCCGCGAGTACTAGGGCGTTCGAATGGGACGCCTTTAAGGTAGTGGTGAGGGGCTACTGTATCTCTAAGAAGGTGGGCATGAGGCGTGTTATCCTGGCTGATTTAGACACAGCGGACCGGGCACTCCGCGAGCTTGAAGTTAGCCGCCCCGGACACCCGGAATTGCAAACACAAACGGTAGAGGCGAGGGAGAGGGTAGCGGTGGAGGTCGAGCGGCTCCGCTGTTTTGATTATAAGGCCTATACGGTCCGGTCTATTGCGGAGGGAGACAGGTCGAGTGCGTTGCTGGCGTGGTTGGCCAACCCCACGCGCCAGTCCCAGACGACGACAAATATGCGTAGGGCAGATGGGACCGAGGTATGCACCCAACCGGAGATTCTTAGTTGCTTCCGGCATTACTACGAAAGTTTATACCGCAGTCGCTCCGCACGTGACCCAGACCGGCTTGATAACTATCTTCGCCCACTGGAACTCCGCACAGTAGGACAGGAAGTAGCGGAAACCCTGGGCTCTGATATCAACTTGGGGGAGATCCGCGGGGCCATCAAACGGATGGCGAGGAACAAGACCCCGGGCCTAGATGGCCTTCCGGTGGAGTTCTATGCAGCTTACGCTGACCTCTTGGCCCCTCGGTTACTGGTGGTCTACAGGGAGGCGAAGAGGTTGGGTCGACTCCCTGGCTCGATGTGTGAAGCGTTGGTGGTTCCTCTCCTCAAACCGGGCCGAGACTCATCTGACCCGGGGTCCTACCGTCCCCTATCAATGCTGACGGTAGACTACAAAATATTGAGCAGCATCTTGGCCTCGAGGCTGCTGGGACATATGAGTTCCCTAGTACATGAGGACCAGGCCGGCTTCATCCCACGGCGGAATACGACTATGAACATCCGAAGGTTGTTCCGATTGCTTGGGGAACCACTTGTGGATGCCCCGTCCCCGGTAGTCTTGTCGGTGGACCTGGAGAAGGCTTTTGATAGCCTAGAGTGGGACTACCTATGCACGGTGTTACGGAGATTCGGCCTCGGGGAGGGATTTGTCAAATGGACTGCGGTCCTCTATGCTTCCGCTTCGGCCAGGGTTAGATCGGGCCCTTTGATTTCATCGCGATATCCGGTGGAACGTGGCACGCGGCAGGGGTGCTCCTTATCCCCGCTTCTTTTTGCACTAGCGGTGGAGCCACTGGCGATGCACCTTCGCTCGGGAGCCCACTATACGGGCTTATGGACGGCAGCGGGCCCGCATTATGTTTCGCTATATGCGGACGACCTGTTGCTCTTCCTGGAGGACCCGGTCGACGCTTTGCGGGGAGCGGAATTGGCGCTAACGGAGTTCGGAGTGGTTTCAGGCCTCCGAGTGAATTGGTCTAAGACCTGTCTCTTTCCGATGCGCAGGGGTACCCCCGCCCCTGCGCTAAGTAGGGAGATCAGATGGGAGCCCGACTGCTTTAAATACCTTGGGGTATTTGTCTACCACGACCAACCCGACCTCCTAGATGGGAACATTGCCCGTTGTATTCGAGCACTTCGAGGTTGCATGGACTTTTGGGCCACGCTGCCGCTCTCAGTGGCGGGACGTATCGCCCTGCTCAAAATGGTGGCGCTCCCCCGGCTATTGTATTACTTCCGAACTTTGCCGATCTGGGTCCCACCGGCCACGTTTCGTCGCTTACGTTCTATGGTGGTCGGGTTCCTCTGGGGAACGGGCCGGCGGCGGGTGGCCCTCAATACCCTGATGAGGCCGAAGGACGAGGGGGGGCTTGCTGTGCCGGACTTCGAGAAGTACTATCTGGCGGCGCAACTCCAGACCTTCGCCCAGGAGATAGCCAGGGAATTTAGAGGCCCGGAAGACGGTAGAGGGACGGGTATGGCCAGGCACGTCCTCTCCTTTATCGCGCTGCGACAACGCTTGGTCCTACGGGACTTGTCGATGGAGGAGCGGACTATCCGACTATGTTGGAATCGGGCTCACGCCAGAGGCCGCCTACGGACGCCATATGCGCCTGAAATACCGTTGGGGATGCTGACGGCCCTCCCCCACGGAGGGGATTGGTCACGATTGGCGGACTGGGAGGATTCCGGTTTACAGCTCGTCGGGGATCTGTACGAGGACGGAGCGCTCCTGTCCTTTCAGGATCTCATTGACCGCTTTGGGATCCCCCGGGGCGACTTTCTGCTGCACTCGGCCATTGTGCGAGCGATCCAGGCGCACTGGCAGAACGGGCTGGAGGAACCCCATTTGTCTCAGGTGTGCCAGTACGTGATGATGTCGGCGGGCACGGTGAAGGCGGTCACTTGCCTCTACGGCAGGTTGATTACCGAGGGGTTGGTTCCTCTCACCACATTGAAGTCCCGCTGGGAAGAGGACATTGGTAGGGAGATCCCGGAGACGACCTGGGCCCAATTGGTGAGACGTGCCTGGAAGGGTACACGTAGCGCCCGTTTCCAACTGGTCCACTATTATGTTCTCCATAGAGCATACCTGACCCCGGTAAAGATCAGGCGTTATTTTGCCACGGCTTCAGCGGAATGTCCTAGGTGCCCGGCTCAGGAGGCGGACCTCCTACACATGTTATGGGCCTGTCCGGGACTGACGTCCTACTGGCAGGAGGTAGCGACGACTCTGGAGGAGGTGACGGGGAGGCACTTATCATTCGATGTGGCGGTAGGGCTCTTGCACTGGTTCCCCCACACCCCCCGGAATAAAATCTCCAGTAAATTTATCGACCTGGGGCTCCTACTTGCTAAGCGAGAGGTGACCGGGAACTGGAAGGCACAAGCTGGTCCGGCAGGTAGCAGATGGCACAGTGAGCTTTTGAAATGGGCGGCGGGTGAGAGCGCGCTGAGATACCAGCTGGCTTGGAGGCAGGGTAATGAGAAGGCGCAGGAGGCCGCGTTGGAGTGGGAAACGCTGGTGCAGGCCCTCAGGGATTATTGTGCCCCCAGCGACTCCGAAAGTGAGGAAGCGACTCGCCCCGAGTCCCGATGAACGTCAGCATTGACAGTACTATTACCTTCCCCGTGGGTCAAGTAGTGGATCCTATGTTGATGAGCTCCATGGCGCTGATGGTGGGGGAGGGGGGAGGGGGGGTTTCACAGTTAAACGGGTATTTCGAGGGGGGGTTTATTTTGGGGGTTTTGGATTTGTTTAGAAAAGCAGATGACGGACAGTGTGTTATCCGGACCAGCTCCAGCATTCTACTGACCCCTGTTGCATTTCGCCGCCCAACCCTTGGGTTATGGGCTGGTTGGCTGTGTACAGACTTTACGGAGGGGGGTCGGTGGGCTTTATTCTGTATATGTTGCTTATGATACAATGCTGGTCGCTACTGTATTGATTTACTGATTCCTGCAATAAAAATATATTTAAAAAAAAAAAAAAAAAAAAAGGAGCCGTATTTACAAGGACAGAAAAAGTCACACAGGGTGGCTTTTCTACCCTTTTAAATATGGAGCAGCAGGGTGTGCTGCTGGTGCGCCACAAAAAGTGACGCACCGGTGGCGCAAGGGGCTTTTAAATCTGCCCCCCAAATCTTTTGATAACTGAGCCAGATTGACTGAGGTTATTGGGGACAGTTCCCTCTCCCTTGCATACAGAGGAGCCCGCCTGTGCCAAGAAGTCCAGAGCACTGTAATGACCCTTCAATGTCGCCTTCTGTCGCTTACGTGAGGTGCCCCCTTTCTGTTTAGTGCGTGGTATATATTCACCACAATTCACTGCCCCAATAGATTCACCTACAGTAGTCTATGGAGCTAAACAATGACAAGGTCGAAACCCTTGTGAGTTTGCACTGTTGAGTCAGAGTGTTATGACTTCTTGATGACAAAGGATGGTGCCAGAGTAGGGGGTTCCTTCAATATGGCATTAAATTGAGTGGATGGCACCCCTGCTATCCGTTCCCTCTGGGCTGCCACTTTTTTGAAATGCTAATGGGAAAGCCATAGGTACAGAGAGTGCCATTACAACCGATAGACAGTGGTACTGAGAGAGCGCGAAGTACCTACAATGCAAGTACAACTGACAGACAGTGGTACTGAGCGCGTCAGGGGTACCTCAAGCGCCAATATAATTGACAGCCAGTGGTACCAAGTGTGTCTGGGGTACCTAAAGCACCAGACGGTCTGGGAGACTATGGTGCCGCGAGAGTCAGAGGTGCCAGGAGCACTAGTGCAACTGACAGGCAGCTGTACTGAGAGACCCAGAGTCACCTGGTTTACTAATGTTTCGTGCAGGGCAGTCAAAGTAGCTGCACTGTGATGCGTGAAAGCAATACATCATCTCAACTAAGATATGGTGCATTTCTGCTGCCTCCTAGCACTGGTACACTGGGTGCTGCTTAGTGTTAGTGCACTCTTGAACTATGGTGCAAGTGTGCCTGCGCTACATGTCCTTTAAAGTGTTTTCCTTCTTCTATGCGTGCTGCAAAATTCAGCATACATGGAAAGAGGATATAACAAGGTGAAATAAAGGTATTTCTGCTCGTTACTCCTCACTGGGGAAGGCGTAGCATTTTGATACGTTCCGAAAGTTACAGTTCCATAGGAATGCCCATGCTCCACCCACAGAATGCCTTCCCAGCGCAAGGTAAAGCAAGGCAGCGCTATGTGCTGCCTTGCGTTACTTTGAATTTTCTAAACCACGCAAAGTCACATAAAGTGCCATTCCATGATTTAGTAAATAGTAAACAAGACTTTGCATCAGGGCTGCGTCACAAAAGTGACACAACCCCATTACAACATTTTAGTACATCTGCCTCTTTGAGCGCAAGTAAAACCGACAGGCAGTGGTACTGGAAGAGGCAGCTGTACCAAGAGCACCAGAAAAAACTGCAGTAATGGGAAAGCCAGAGGTACCTAGAGTGCCCAGTAGTACGCACAGACAGTGGTACCGGGAGAGACTGTGGTACCCATGGGACCAGTAGAACTGACAGGCAGTGGTACCGAGAGAGCCAGGCGTACCTCAAGAATAAGTGATTCTGAGAGACAGGGGTACTGGGAGAGCCAGAGGTATCTAGAGTGCTAGTGGTTCTGGCTGGTAGTGGTACCTAATCAGAGGTACAGAAAGACCTATTAACATCATTGGAGCCATCCAAGTGCTCTAGGAAGACTTAGTGTAGTAAATTATTTATTTTCTTTACATCTTCGAGATCTTGTTTCCGTCCAACCTTCAAAGCAAATGCCGCTATCTTTGGGGCTTATTGTTTCATCTTGCTTTCTTAAATGGAGGGGTGCACAATCTGCTGACTCGCAACTTTGCTAATGTTTTTAAAAATTGTACAAGCTTTGAAAGCGCTAAGCTTAAAAGTTTAAAAAACACACCCAGTTTCTGCTGCAGAGCAGCAGGAGGACTGCTTCTACTCTCCGCGGTTCACTGTACTTTTTTCCAGGCCCTCACCCAGGGGCAAGGTAATGCACCCTGCACTCTACCCTGCACTATGCCTTCACTATATACCAGCCCACTGCCAAGAGTCGAGCTGTCCCTGTTTGCTGGGAACCCCTGCAGTGGAATAAAAAGTTTGCCTTAGACCCTATAGAAAAAAGCATTTGGCAACGCCAATCGGTCTGGGTTCCATGTGGTAAACAAATGCTGTTGCAGGGATTCTGAGCCAACACAGAACTATGCGTAGGATTATGGGGCCTTAGTATATAGGGACTGAGTCATCCTACCACCTTAGGACCCATGAGCCCAGGACCGACTAGCTATAGTGTCTCACTTGCCCTCCTACTCACTCACAGAGGAACAAGTGATTAGACACCGTAGAACATAACACTCCTGACTCTCTTAAGAATGGCGGTTACAAGATACACCGTTTCGCTCACACTCTTGTACTTGTCCACAATAAAATCTGACAGAGACATGAACAAGTTTAAAATATTTATTTTAACTAACGTGCTCTAATATGCAGTATGCGTGCCACAATAAGAAGAAAAATGCATAACACAAATACGGTCAGTATAGCAAGTAGTCTGTAATTCATTAAAGGAGCTGTCATAGTGAGAGACAGCGTAGTCTAACCTCCGTCCCATTGTATAGAAGCAAGATGATTATATATTAGAAGAATCTGGGTGTTATCTGCTGACCCCGTACATCAGTCTATGGATGGTAGTTCTACATCATAGGTGCTGTCATGCTCTTCTCCCTGGAAAGGTCCCTCTCCAAGTGTTCCCCAGCTATCCGTGTATTCCAATAAGACCAAAGTACGTATTCCCAAACAGCTGCATCTGTATGTTTTGTCAAGGTGCTAGGGCCTGGTCAGAACAGAATAAGAAGGGGCATTGTTGTTCGACCTTGTTCACAATGTACAGATTAAATCATAGAAACCTGCAAAGCATGAATACAGCAGTAGGTTCTCATGTGAAAATATAAAAAGAGGCATTTGTAAAAATAACTCATGTAGTAACGTGTGCAAAGCAGCGGATAGTCTGCATCATGCTCATGCTAACTTAGGGAAGACGACAATTTCCCGATGGGCCAAGTGACAATTCAACATTAGTACATTAGAGCGAGACACATGGTAGGGAGCCGGCAGGAGCAGACAGCGAGGGGTATAGTAGTAAAATAGCCCCTAATATAGTTCAATACAAGGACTCAACTGGGGGTGGGCATAGACGTGGAGGCTAACGGTCAATAGCAATAGGTGAGAGATTTATTTTTCACTGGGCTGAGCAAAGATGTGATTGACAAGTTCTCAAGCTAATGACTGAAAGAGGCTGGTCAAAGGAAGCCAATTGTTGAAGGGAATGGACTCAGAGTCCACTCTATGTATATTGTTAGCAATAGGTCTCTTTGACAGCTTTGCCTTCAAAACTTAGACCAAAAAAGGAAAATGGTCTTCGTAATCCATGGTTTGGTGGTAAAACAACAGCCATAATTGTGGTCTAGTGAGCCCCTCATATTCAGGGGCCATGATCTAACTGCACCTGCTACACTGTTGGGAAGTACCACGTGGCACCCGTAACCTAGCACCGTCTCGACAGCCCGTCTACGGACCAAGCATAGGCGGTTACCCAAACCCATTATAATGATGGAGTCTGTATCATGACATTAAAATGTATTAATCATGCGTTACTAGCTTCTAGAATCACGGCAATGCCGGTAGCTCTATGGTAGGACTAAACTAGGGATATTCAAATATGGCTCGGGTCTGCAAGCGACCCTCCTGATCTCTGAATGTAGCTCCCTGGTGAACAGCAGCTCTAAGCTGATGTTTACTTGACAGAGCATGAACATTCCGAAAGCATTTAAATGGGCAAGCATTTATTTACACCATAGCTATAAACTAACAGCAAAGAAGATGTGTAACTAGAGTCTGCCACCCAATTAGGGTGGAGGAGCCCCCTCCCCCCTCCCCTACCCCCTGAAGCCATTGCAGCAAAAGTAAAAAATAAAATGGAAATAAAATAAATTGCAGTTTTATTTTTCACTGCTCACAGACCGAACAGTGTTTGGGGGCGGGGCAGTGCTGCTGACTGGCAGCAGGGCAGTGGCGCTCACTCCACCAGTTTACACTGTGCAAGTCTCTTTGGCCGGCTGTCTTGTGAAGGCCAGCCTTATATGTACAGTATAAACCTCTCTACCTAGCTGTCTCAGACAGCTGGGTGAAGAACAGGCACAGGCCTCCTGTACCTGCTGGAGAGTCTAGCAGCCTATTCCAGCTAATCCTGGTGCTGCTCTCCCGCTGCTCACCTGCAGCATGAGAGCAGCGTCGGGATTTGCAGAATGGGGTTGACTGAAGCTCCATGAGGTGCTGTCACACTCAAAACACAGAGGCAAGCGAACCACAGGTAAGTACATTTTGCATTTTTTATTATGTTTTTGGCCCCCACTGGGTTTGGCTCTTGGTCCCCTTGACGCCCCTCTAGTGTTGACGTGACAGCCGCCACTGTGCGCTACACCACTTATCTTTAGGAACACTTCCTTTTTAAAGACATCTTGCATTAAACATGTAGGAATATAATAAACTCTCTTCTAAATTCGAAAAATGTATTTCATTAAAATGCAGAAGCGTTTCACCTACGTACATCAGATTATATCACTGCATTGAAAGGCATTTATTAGAAGTGATAATTTTCAAACATGAACTCAGAAAAATGTATGCCACCCACGTCCTGACAACGCCATTAATGAATCATGAGGCAAGTCATTTGTCAGGTGTACCCTTTGTTATTGCCTAGGTTATTATAATTGGAACAGCATGATAGTTTGTTAAATAAAACACAAGAGAAGGCTTTGTACAGCACATATCTTGGACTCATGTATTTCAAGGTAATCTTCCTGGACGTATGTAATTGAAAGTAATCATGTATGTGGTAATGAATGAAATGAGGCAAAGTGAAATTAAACAATTGCCTAGAATCACACATTTTGGTCAAGTGGAGAAGCCGGGATTGATCCCATTTTCCAGTTTCACATTGTGCAATTCGGCTACTTGATGAGCACCCCTTTCCCTCTTATGTTTTAGATCAAAAGTTAATGCTTTGTTTTGAATCTTGGTGCATGAGGTTACAGTGTAGGTGACGGACAGGTGGAGGTGCCGCCGAGCGCTTTGCTAGGGCCGTTTTTTGGCCGATTTTGTTGCAGGGCCTATTTTGCAGCTATGCTGCAAAAACGGCCCTGTAACAAAATCGGCCCCCAGGGGTCCAAAACCGGCCCCCACCCGTGCGACACACCAGGGGATTGCCCGGTGCCCGCTATGGCCAGTCCGGGCCTGTACCTATGTACTAAAGAAAGTATCCAGCACTCTTGCTGTTCACTGCTGCCCCAGACAATAATAAGCTGCCGGGCCCAGGTGATGGAGGGATGTGACTCGTTGTTAATGGGAATGGCCTGGGCCTACCAGCATTGAAGTTGTTACTTCCTAACAGTAACCAAACCACTTCCACAAACAAACAGGGGCCTCTGGGCCACCTGAGTACATTGTGTCACTAGTCACATTAAACATAAACAGGGACTGGCCTCATGTGCACATGGAGGCTTCCATGTCCTGGGACCACTCTAGTGGATGGGCCTGTAGGGCAGGTCTGAACTCTTTCGACCTCTGAGTTGCTGGGGGTCAATGCCCTGGTTCTCGTCATCCACAGCACATCTCTGGGAGCGCAGAGCACATGACCCTTGCAGAGATAATATAGCCCTAAAGTCCACTGCCGAGGGGTTTACATGTTGCAGTATAGCCTGAGGCAGATTGGCTATATATGGTATTAGAACATTCCACCCCCTAAGGGTAGAATATTCTAAATTAAAAAGGGAGAAACAGAAAGACAATCATTGAAATGTTGGAGTTTAGGACTTATGCTAGCCATTATAAGCCCGGAGCTACTCAATTGTCTTCAAAGGAGTACTCAACTTTCAAATGTTCTAATACTAAATAGAAGCTCTCAAGATTCTGTCTATTTCTTGGTCTGACAGTTTAAGATTGAATAAGTACAAATAAATGGTTCCACCATGATTTGTTTATGACAGAACAAAGGTACTGGCATTACTAATGCCACCACAGTTAAGAAAACAATAAACAATACGTCTTGCCTGAAATGACTGTTTCACACATTTTTTGATTGTGGGTTTAATATTTAGAAGTGTATTCCAAAAATACTGAATCCGTAACCAGTGACATAAATATTTATTCTATATATTTCCTCTAAATCCTGCAAGTATTAAGTTTGCTCAGTGCCTTTAGGTACTGAGAGCATTTCTTTTGGCTTATTGTCTATGGAGACATCAAGATATCCTCTCAGAACAGGATGGGTTTTATTTTTTGTCGAACTGCATAAACTTGTACCCAACTCAATAATCAGTGATCTGCTGTGCTTTTCATCTATCTGTATATACCTCACCGGTATTTTGATGTGGTGCATGAACCAATCTGCAAACCCTTTCACTGGTGCAGGAAGCAAGTCGAGAAGACTTGACTCTGTGCCTCATGGGAACAGTCCAGCCCGAACTGTTTGCCGCATCTTCCCTGGACCGGAAAGAAGTATACTCAAGACTGATTTGCATACAGCTGGGGTCTGAACTGGGGTGGCAAAGTAAGCTAAAGAACGATGATGGATTCAACCCAGATCTGTGACTGGGGGTGAGTGTCGTAAAAGTTTCAGTGCTCCGTCCATCATCTCCGTGTGTTTGCTTTGTTCATCTCATTACTACAGAGATGCAACTGAAGTCCTTCTTCAATAAAGTGTCATTCATCGTGTCACACATAAGGCATTGAAATGTCACACATAAGCACACTAAAACCATGAAAATATCTCTCATGAAAAAGCAAAAAACTTGGCAGCTATGCCTAGTTTGTCCACTCCACCTCTCTCCCCCTACCCGCCACTTACTAGCACAGGAAAGGGTTGCAGCCAGGGATTTAAGTGGGTTGAAAGAACTGGGGTTTCTTTCAAAGGAGCAGATGTAATTAGGGTGAGTTTATGCCTGAGGTTAGGGTTCTACTCTGTTCAGTTTTCTGGCTGGCTGGCTAGAGGGAATCGCGTCCAGGCAGGCTGCATCTTCAGGAGTACAGCTCCTAGACACAGAGGGTCAAATGTATCAAAGGTTTTTACCCAGTCTGTGCTTATGGGAAAATGTGTTCGTACATATGGCCCAGAGTTTCAGGTTCTGGAAATCAGGACTGCCCTAAATGATTAGTGTTCTCGAGACCTGTGCAAGATGTTTTTAGGTCTGTATTAGACAAGATATTTTGTGTACTGTAACTGACAGCATTCTGCTCTTGGACAATGTGAACATCAACACAATAAGTAGTCACACTATGTACCAAACCCTACTGGTACAATGTCTGTTTTGACATATAAAACTATATTTAATTGGCTTTTAAACAATGCTTGTTTCCATACAATACTTGCCTTCACACAAACACTATTCTAAGAAAAGCACTGGCAAAATCGAAGGTCAGACATAATGGCTTTGGCAATGCTTGTTTAAGTGTGACTACAGATACAGTATGTCAAAGGAATGAAATGAGAAAAGGGCACTGAATTTGGTGGGGCCGGATTGCTGCTGCATTTTACTGTTTATCCGAAAGTTTGCTGCTAGTAATTTGTGTTTTGCCTCCACCTCAAAAAATAAGAGAATGTTTAGAAAACATAGCAATCGATCCTAAAAACTGTGCACACAGCAGCAGAAGTTTGAAAAAAAACTAAAAGAAATGAAAAGGCCAAAGCTCGGGGAGAGCGTGTAATTGGTCTTTTTCAGTTTTTCTACTCAGTATCCGACGCCCTTTTTGTTCCAACATAAAAGGTTGTGTCTGATTTTGAAAACCAGTGTCATCAGGGTGATCAGAAATATCTCCTGGCACAACTTGTGCTAAGAAAAATGTTCCTGTCCTTTCTAAGACTTCAGCAACACTATTTTCACGGTCGCATTGGCAGAGAAAATAGTCCTGGGCTCAAAAATAAAAGTGGCCAGCATTAGTGAATTAGATAGCTAAAAAAACGTAGCCTACGGTTACAAATTGGGGCAGTTTTGAACTTGTAAAGACGTTGCATAAGTATTTTTTAAGGTTTGGAAGACTGCATGGATTTGAGGTTGCTGCAGGCATTCCTTTAATATCAGAGACATCGACATTAAAAACCAGCCCAGCAGACCATAAAACAAACCAGCAAACAGCCAAAAAACTGCCACACGCACTGACCTGTCGGACCAGCCCATCGGGCAATGCCTGATTGCCCTGTGGGCCCGTCCCACACCCACTGTTATGTACAAATATTTTCCTTCCTAAATCATAAGGGTTTATAGAGTTATGTATCAATGGGGTGACCCAATAGACCACTGGATTCGGATATTATAGTGGTACAAAAAAGATAGTCACAGTGGAAAATATTCACAATGTAGCAGCAACCAACACATGGTCTATGAAATAAGAATATGACAACACCAAATAACTCAGACAATAAATGATTGTGATTTAATAAATGTCACAGGGATTGTCAATAGATCAAGGGGTCAGAAGATGGACTATATGTCACATTTGCCATTCAGTAAAATCAGGAGCAAAGGTTACAATTGAACCTTTGCTCCTGTATTACGGATACATCCGCTACCATAGGTTATTGAGAACCCTTGGTTTAGTCCACACAGATTATTGCACTAACCGTGAGAACCTCCTAGGCCCACATCACCACATTCCAGCACGAAGACTTCTTGCTGTTACCGGTGCCCTTCTCCCCCCTCTTGGTCCCGATGAAGACCCCACTCCTAAGACGTTCAATCTGCTGGTCCCCATAGGGGTCGGAACGTCAACATTTTCCTTTCTTTTATATCAGACCTGGACGACAGAGGATCTATATCTGCATCTTTTGGGTATGATTTTGCATTTTTGTGTTTGCCAGAAACCTGGCAGGATAGGTTGTCACTACTAAATTTTGATGTATATATATGCACCACCTTACCTCTGTACACCACCTGCACTTATCCCAACTGCGCACTTGTCACCTCACGTTGTATGCACCTGGTTTTACTGAATGCCAAATTTGATATATAGTCCATCTTCTGAGCCTTTGATCTATTGACAATCCCTGTGATATTTATTAAATCATAATCATTTTTTGTATGAGTTATTTGGTGTTGTCATATTCTTATTTCATAGACCATGTGTTGGTTGCTGATACATTGTGAACATTTTCCACTGTGACTATCCTTTTTGTACCACATTCTGTGGTTTTATAGTCTGTGTTTTAATTCACTGCCATCTTCTAATGTTTTGATTTCACCAAGACTCCCTTTGGTGGCCAGCGGTCTTGGCCCTAGGTGAAGTATATGATGGGATGAACGGTGGATGATGAATATATGGCAGGGCTGACTGGCCAAAGCGGGCATCAGGCGTTTCCCTGGGGTCCGACAGACTGGGAGCAGGTTTTGCAACGGTGATCGCCCCCCAGTAACAAAAGCAGCAAACAAGTGTTTCCAGCCTCCAGGGGCCTGGAAGTGCTTCCCCAGAGACTGGTCAAAGAAAATGGCCAGGGCTGCTTTGGGTTCCCAGTCCGGCCCTGGTGTAGGGTCGCAGTTTTCATCAATATAGTGCGATCTTTTCCTTACACTCTGCTTTGGCTAATAGGTCGGGCTATTGCAGAGTGCAATAAATAAAGCATAGTTTTTTTTTAGTTCTATAAATAGCTTTCAGTTAGATAGGAAGAACTGTCTGACATCCTTATTTGCCCCTACGCCCCCGGAAGTTCACTTGACTTTGCTTGCTTACAGCAAACACATGCCCACGTCTCCAGTCTGAGCGATCCACTCGTGTTTATTTATGCAGCTCTAAGTGCTTTAAACACAGGTAATTGCTCAAATGTTATGTTTTTCTTTTGACAAGCTGATATTATCCAAAGAGCGGATGCCTTTGAAGAATCTGCCATATTACAAACTTCCAATCTACAGTTTGAAGCAGGGTAAAAAATAGACATCGTGGGTGTCCCAGACTGGTCCAACTTAACCGTTTTACGCAGTCTTTCTTTTTGAGAGACAGGATATTAAAAGTATATGACATTTTTTGAGTTATCCAACCGTAATATGTGCTCGATTTCATTGCAAGTCAATGGAAAATTCAGAAATCACTTTTTTGACCCACAATCGCCTGTTTTAGGGCTTGCCCAGAGAGTGCATACACTGTCTCTTTGAGACCTTTTTTTTAATGTCAGGGGGTTTTGAGAACACTCATTGCTTACCATTTGTTGCCCTCATTCTTACTCTCAATTGCTTTATTCTTACAGTTCAGCTGCTGTATGCTTTCTTTTTAGGTCGAGCATTCGAGACCTCTTGTATATACTTTAGTATATACTTATTTGTGTATGTGCATTGTGGGCTCTGGAGATCAGCCCAAGGGCTTATCTGCTTCCGCTTTCTGTTAAACTGCCTCTATTTAACTGTGCCGATAGAAAACGACCAGCAGAGGTCAGTAAAATACTAGAATCACTTCAGCATTCTCTAGATTCCAGTCCATAGAAATTGTCTTCCACAAGCACCCGTAGACAATAATATTTTTTTCAAATCCTATATTTTCAGTGATATGACCTCCGAAGGCCCTGATTTTATATTAAAAACAGAGCTTTGGACTATACCATTTCCCGGTGAAAGGCAATATTTCTCTCCATTTGTTCCTGATATTTCACACAGTTTGGTGCTTACTTTCCCTCCATGTTAAAGAACAGGAGATGTTTCAACACCCAGACTAATGTGCTGCATAGCTAAATACATATAAGGTCCCAAAGGCAAGACCGATTGCCTTGCAAATGCTTGTTTCATTGTGTGTTTGTCCCTCCCCTGGAGCCTGTATGTGTTACTGGTATCGTTCCACTGCTCATTTCTTTGGGCACTACTTTTTGTGCGTTTAAGCACTCTACCAGAATTTGTCTTTTTCCGTGGGCTCCTTTGTGTACTTCTTCAGCCTCCGTGCACCTCTCCTGTCTGTGTTGGCTTGCCCTCACCCACCCTCTCAACTCATGTTGCCCATGTTTTCTTGATGCCACCATCCCTCCTCTTGTTCGTGTTGCCTTACCCGCAACCTCACTCCCATTGTCCATGCTACCTTACCCATCATCCCTCCATTTATCCGTGTTGCTCTGCTCTCACCCTCTCTCTTGTTGTCCATGTTGCTCTGCTTCTACCCTCCATCCAGTTGTCTATGTTTCCTTGAAACCATCCTCCCTTCCGCTGTCTGAAATTGCAGCGGAGACCGGCACAGGTAAGCATGGTGGGGCGCGGCAGTGGGAAAGCCGACAGACAACAGAATAGGTATTATTTATGTATTTAACTATACCTATTTTGTCATCTGTCGGCTTCCCCCCTGCCGCACCCTGCCCTGCCCCACCACGCTTACCTGCGCTGGCCACCGCTGCCGTATTTCCCTGCTCAAATACTCCCTGCTGTTGTCCGTGTTGCCCTGCCCCACCCTCCCTCCCATTGTCCATGTTGTCCTGCCACCCCCTCCCTCCAGTTGTCTACGTTGCTCAGCCCCACCTTACCTTCCGTTGTCTATGTGTTCCTGCCCCCTCCCTCCCATTTTCTGTGTTGCCCTGACCCCCCATCCCTCCTGTTGTCTGTGTTGCCCTGCCCACAATCTCTGTCCTGTTTTCCGTGTTACTTTGCCCATCTTGCCTCCCGTTATCCGTTATCCACATTGCCCTCACTCCTGTTGTCTGTGTTGCCCTGACTCCACCCTCCCTCCCATTATCTGTGTTTCCCTGCCCCAAAACTCCCTCCCGTTTGTCATGTTGCCACACTTTTACCCTCCCCTTGCTGTGTTACCCTACTAACACCCTCCCTACCGGTTGTCCTTGTTGGCTTGCCCCCTACCCAGTCCTAGTTGTCAGGCTCCCTCCCGTTCTCCATATTGCTTTGTTGTACAGCAGTAGCTGCACAGCACTGCTGTACACCATGGCTCAGAAACATTGACAAAGCCAATACCTTATTTGGGTGAGACCTATGGGCTTGGCTAATGCTTGTTTTGCTTTCAAACACAGTGTTTTATGGAGCAGGGCATTTTAAATACATGCCATGAATGCCAGCGAAGGCAGCTGCACCGAAAGTGAGGTGATGTGACATGGCTCAAACTATTCTCCCTCGCCCCTCAGAGAAAACCCAGCCTTTCTGGACAAGGGCTGTTTATTTGTAAGCAAAGTAACTTTAAAAACAGAAGCCAACCGGAAGCATATCAAACTAGAAGGGAAATTATGTGAACGGGCCTACCAATGAAAGCTTTCCAAACAGAAGCCAGAGCGTATTAGCTTTAGGAAAAAAAAGCTCTGCCATCCCAAAGCAGCAGATAGCCATGCCAGGAGCGAGGGCACCCACCCTTGATGAAAACACAGCCAATAGGGATCCAGCACTTGTTGCCACATATTGCTTTTCCTTCAACTTCTGAGAGTGGCTTTGCCCAGGAAAAAGAGAGCACAGCGCAGAGGAAGGCAAAAGGGAAGTGAATATCTAGTTTGATCTGAAAGGGCTTATGGCAAGAAACCTCATACTCCACTCCTCACATCTTCACCCACCAAGCAACATGTGCATCTTACCCAGTTCTTCATGTTTGATTGCAGCTGTCTCACACACTCACAAAGACTGCAACCTCTCATGCTACCCACGCGCAGCCAACCCAAAACCTTCCTCTGCATCCAGTTCATCACATCTCACTGCCAACAAAGTGACACTGCTCTCAGCACTGATCAATGCACTCTCCTCAGTCCAGCATACAGCAGATATAACAAACCTCATCACCACAGACACCCATGACACTCTGCATCAAAAGGCTCTGGTTCTCTTCCATGGGGCAGCATCATATTTGGGGCAGCATCATATTTGGGGCAGCATCATATTTGAGACAGCTAGCCATGTGTGCCTGATCACTATAGAGAACAGCATCTTGGACTTCATCTTCTCCTCTCTTGTACTCACTCACAGCTCAGCCGCTCCCTCTGAATTGCTCTACTCAGACCTGCCCACTGAGGGTAGCCTGTCAGATGAATTAACCCGAGTATATCCTGAAACCAGTGGGAGCAATGTTCATGTTTGCCTTGACACGTCCCTTACTGCGTTGCGGACCACATTTCTGCCAGCTGTCGTCACAATGAAGAGAATGGGACAAAATATTAAAGAAACAAGCTCTGGTCCATTGCCTCACTGGACACTCTCATGATATGATATAAAGGGTTTTGTAACGCGCTCTATTACTAAAATAGTATCCTGGCACGGAAGGTGAGGCAGATTCAGAAGGCAAGAAGAAAATAGCATAATTAGTAGGTATGGGCGGAAAATCCGTTTCGCTCGCGGATTTTGCGGATTTTCGGGAAATTCGCAATCCGCGAGATTCGCGAATCTCCCGCAAAATCCGCAAATCCGCGAGCAGCGGATTTTGCTCGCACTGCTCGCACTGTTCGCGTGAGTTCACGGCTTCCCAGTACAACTTCGCGCCCCGCGAATAAGTGCTAAATTGCAGAAATACGATCTTAGCAAAACTGAAACTACTTACCAGGTTCAAAAGTTCAGGCTCATCATTAGTAGCCATTTCCTGTAGTGCTTCCTGAGGGGCCCCTCCAGAGTTCAGTTGCCAGTTGCAACTATTATGTGACCCTGCTCTGAACCTCAGAATAGTTACACATATGCCACAAAGGTCCTGAATTACAGCTAAGGGAGACAAGCAGGAGCCAGGCTGGAAGTTAAAATCCATTAATCAGCCCCTAATTCATTATTGTCAGTTGGGGCAGGGCAGGTGTTGTAACTAATTTTGCAACAATGAAAGCACTTAGCAAGTGCAAAAAATCACTAATCAGGGCGCACTAAGGAAGCAGGTGCCAGCTAAAAAAATATTCTGTGACACATTAATCAGCCCCAAATTAATTCAGGTCACTTGAGGCAGGGAAGGTGTGCTTTGCTTTGCCGAAAATAATGTACACTGGACAACCAGAGGGTGTGGTGATGAAACAGAGGGTGGCATGGGTGGGCCAGAGGGTGGCATGAGTAGTCAGAGAGTGGCAGTGGTGACAGAGAGTGGCAGTGATGAAGAAGAGTGTCCCAAACAGGCTGGACACGTAGAAACAACAAGTTCGCAAAACTTGCGACCCGACAGGTAAGTTCGCAAATTGCGAAATTGTAAAAACCCTCGCGAACTGGCAGAAACACGGGCGAACACAAAAAAAAAAAAATCCGCAAATTCGCGGGAATTCGCGGATTTTGCGGATTGCGAGTTCGCAAATCCGCAAAATTCGCGAACGCGAGATTCGCAAAATTTGCCCATGCTTAATAATTAGAGAGTGATACTAAACAGATGAGTTTTCAGCACCTTCTTAAACGCCGTAATGGTCGGAGCAACCCTGAGATGGAAAGGGAGAGCATTCCAAGCCCTAGAGGCCCTGACCAAAATGGACTGGCCACATAATCGGGAGTGCTTAAATCTAGGCACCGTCATTTGTCACTGATTGGCCGAACGGAGGCATCGATTAGGGATGTACAGGGCAAACCTTTTTCTCAGATAGACAGGACCGGTCAGATGGACCGCGCGGAAGGCAAGAACAAGAGTTTTAAACATAATCCGGTGGGCAACCGGGAGCCAGAGGAGGCTACGGAGACAAGAACGAACACTAGATCTCTTGGGGAGATAAACAGAAGCCTTGCGGCCGCATTTTGGATGACCTGGAGACGTTGAATCAGGTAAGCTGGTAGACCACAAAACAGACCGTTCGCGTAGTCGAGCATAGAAAGTATTAGGGCTTTGCGAAACCGTCTCTTTAGCCTCTCTCGGAAGGAGGGGAAAAAACCTGCGTTGGGCTTTGAGAGTGGCAAAACAAACACCTGTACGTTTTTTAATATGGTCTTCAAACTTAAGGTCATTCCCAAACCAAACTCCAAGGTTTTTTGCTGGGCCACCAATGGATTTTGGACAGGGCAGGTCACGAGGCCATAACAGATCACTGAATTTATCAGGAAAGGAGCCATAAAAGAGAACCTCAGACTTGTCTTCATTACACTTGAGCTGGGCAAGCGCTAGCCAGTGGAAGACGGATGAAAGGCAGAGTTGGACCGGCGACGAATCCAAATTGTCCTTTGGCCAGGTGAACAAAAGTTGGGTATCGTCGGCGTAGGCCATAATTTTGGCCCCCAGCTGTTCCGCCAGATAGATCAGAGGGGTTAAATAAACATTAAAAAGCAGGGGGCTCCGAGTAGACCCCTGAGGGACTCCTGTAGTGAGTTTCTTAGGAAGGGAGGCATAAGGAGGCATCCAGACCTGTTGCGTCCTATTGTCCAGAAAGGACGTCAGCCAGTCTAGTGCAGGGCCAGTGATGCCGACGGCCGCTAGTCTAGTGAGGAGTAAAGTATGGGGCACTGTGTCGAAGGCGACAGAGAGGTCCAATAAAATCAGAGCTGCTCTGCCACCTCCATCAAGGCACTCCCGGATAGCCTCCGACACTTCGACTAGCCCCATTTCGGTGCTGTAGGCAGCCCGAAACCCAGACTGAGCTGGATGCAGTGCCTGGGAAGATTCAATAAAATGTCCAGCTGTTTAAAAGCGATCTTCTCACAGACCTTTGCTAAGGCAGGCAGTAATGAGATGGGTCGATAATTAGAAGGCACAGCCGGATCTAGCCCAGTCTTTTTTAGAAGCGGCATTAATTTGGCTTGCTTCCAACAGAGTGGGACAGTTGCAGAGGAGAAAGAAAGATTAACAATCTGGGTGACCTCCTTGCCTACTGTTTCAGCTACCTCTCCGAGGACCCTGGCAGGGCAGGGGTCGGAGGGAGACCCTGACTTCAAGGCCGCAAGGACTGTAGTAATGTCGGACTCAGTCGAAGGAGAAAAAAAAAGCAAACTGCTCAGCTGGCTTCGGCATAGTGGAGGGGGGGTGCAGGGGGAGACAGAAAGCCGTCACAAACGGCGCGCAGGTCTTCTTGGATTTTAGCAATTTTGTCTATAAAGAAAGAAGAGAGCTCTTCGCACCACTGCTCGGATAGGGTCAGCAAAGGTTGCGCTGCACATGGTGATAAGAAGCTTTTTACAATAGAAAATATTTCCTTGCTATAGTTATTTGCTTTTTCAATTCGCCCTGCATAATAGCTGCTCTTGGCAGTTCTGATGGCAGCATAGTAATTTTTTTGCGCCGCACGCAGGTCACTCTTAGCCTCGGGTTGGTAGGTTAGTCTCCACACCCGTTCGAGTTTCTTGCATCCCAGTTTCAATTCCCGTAGGGTGTGGGTAAACCATGGTTTGGAGGGGGTAGACCGCATCCTATGGATACAGCCTTTATTGACGGATGCAGCAGACCCATGTTCCACCCAGGCGTTAAAGGTACTAACCGCCACATCAATCTCCGAGGGCAGTGTTGGACGGGTTTGAGACAGAGATTCAACCAGAGTGACTAAATTGATCCTCTGTGAATGGGCAAGTGAGGGGCCACTCTCCTTTGCAGCATCCAAAGACCAGGAGAACCTGATCAGCTTATGATCAGACCATGTCACACTCTCAGGGCAGGCCATGTCAATATCGAAATTGGAGCAGACTAGGTCTAAAAGGTGGCCTCCATCATGGGTTGAAGAAACAACCCATTGTTTGAGGTGGGCCATAGAGAGGGCTTCACCTAGGCGGATGGCCTCAGTGGAGTCTAAGACATCAACATGTATGTTAAAATCCCCGAGGAGGAGATACCTTGAATATCTCAGAGCACGCTGAGTTATGACCTCCTCTAGAGCCCCCACAAAGTTCCCAACATATCCCGGAGGTCGGTAAACTAGTGTACCTCCTACGGTGAAGTGTGAGTTAAGCACAAGCGAGAAATGGAGCACTTCCGAATCCCCCAGCTCGTCCTGGGGCTCGCAAGAGAAGACCCACTGATCCCTATAAATCGCTGCAACACTGCCCCCTCTACCGAGTGGGCGGTCTGCCCTCGTGATTTTAAAGCCTCTGAGAATGGCTAACTCCACCACCGGGGCACACGAGGCATTTAACCAGGTTTCGGTGATAAATAAGAGATCGAACTGCTTCTCCGCCAAAAGCTCAAAGATATCGGCCGCATGCTTAACCATAGACCTGGCATTAATTAATCCCGCTCTGATCAGCAAGGGGTCGATGTTTGGTCGAACCTGGCAACTTAATGTGGGTTGGAAACGGAAGTTGCAAACAGTGCACTCCCGGGGGTGAACTGTCAGCCACCTCCCATGGATTATCTCTCCCACAGGTCATGACATTCAAAGCAGTGAGGTCATCACGTGAATACCTTAAACTGGTGGGCTGTAGTTTCCTATGGGACAGGCAGGGGGTCTGGCATTGAGCACGTCGGGAGCACGGACGGGCACAGATGGGCCCTCCTTTGGCGCTCCTTCGGCGCGCAAACGGCGCGCAAACGGCGCACAAACGGCGCGCCCGCTGCGCGTCCTGAAATGCATCAGTATTTATGCCCCAAGCCCCTCCCTTAGCTGGACCGCTAACTCGGGTCCCGCAGGGGACCGGGCCTCACACAAGATGGAGCCCGACCTAGCCCTCCACAACAATCGGCACCAAGAAGCCGCGGTGGAACGGGGCACAGGGAGACCGGGTGCAGTACTCAGGGGAATTTTAAAAAGGTGCAGGTATTAAAATATGCACACAACACAATTCTTAACTCAATTGTTTGTTTTTTTAAAAAGATAGTAGCGCAATACCACGGGGTACAAGTTGTAGCAGAGGAGAGTCCCTCGCAATCTGCTCGCCTTAAAAACGAAGTAGCAAGGTGCTGCGACCACCTTGAGCAATCTCATCTTTTGTTGCTGGGTAGGCATTGTCCTTGACGTAATACCAGGTGGGCATTGATGATTTATTTATTTATAAAGTTTTATATAGCGCAAACAGGATCCCGAAGGATATCAGAGCGCTTTACAATAGGATGAGAGGAAGTACATAAATGCGAAATCGACAACAGGTAGGAGTAAAAAACACAGGAATGATAGCATATTCAGGGACAGTTGCATAAGAAAGAACCATAACAAATGATTGTCCAATGGAAGTAAGAGCGATTGTCTTCAAGCAGGTGCGCCTAGCACACTTAGGGAAAGAATTTATTCATAAAGAATTTTTTGGCTTCCAATTTGAATGCCGTCGTTGAAGAGATTCAGCTTACTTCCGGTGGAAAGAGTTCCATAGCTTTGAGGCGGTGCCGTAAAAGGCTCTGTGACAAGTTCTCTTTTTCCTAAAGATGAGTGGTTTCAAGAGGAACGTCTTGGCGCATCTTGAGGCTCTTACAACACAAGAGAGCTCCAGTTTTTGCGCCAGGTACTTGTGTGTATTGAAGTGAAGGGCTATGTGCGTCAGAACGACAATTTTTACCTGCATACGTGCTTCATAAGATAACCATTTGAGAGATTTTAGAACTGGGGAAATGTGCTTGTTTAGCTTAGTGCCTGTAACCAGTCTAGCCGCTGTATTCAGTGATGCTCTTATGGAGCCAGGGAGTATTTGGGAAGGCCACAAAGGGTCGGGCTGCTGTATTCCAGCCTAGGCATGCACACTATGATATGAACATAAACAAACAGAATTACTCACTGATCATCATACCCAATACAAGCACTGCCCTTGTTCATCCCACCACATTCACTTAATTATCTGTATAACCTTTTCATGCAACCTGATCAGCAGGTAGCCTGGGATCTTCAGGGCTCGGTACTGAGCCCTTTGTTGTTTAACATCTACATGTCTTTCCTGATTCAGTTACTGGAAGATCTTGGGGCTAACTAAAATATAATGAGGACAAAACAGAGATCCTCCTCTTCAGGAACTTTCATTCACAGTTCTGACTCTCCTTCACCCCATGGTAGTCCCGTAAAAAGCTTGGAGATATGGTTTGAAGAAAAACTTTGTTTTGGCCCTTGGATTAAAAGGCTGTCAGGCATTTCTTTCGGCATCCTGAAATCTCTCGAATTTTTTTAACCTCTGCTGCCTATCAATGCACAGAAAACTGTTATCTAAACTTTGATTACATCCCGCATTGATTATGCCAATGCATTATATGTTGTCTACCTGGCTGCCTGCTCAATAAACTTCAGGTGATCCAGAATGCTGCGGCCAGATTGTTACTTAACCTTCCTAAAAGGGCCAGTGGCAAGCCGCATCTCTATGACCTGCACTGGCTGCCGGTGGTAGAGAGGGTGAAGTTCAAATCCTGGTTATGACACACTCTGCCTTATACAGCCTTGGCCCGGCCTATCTAAAAGCAAAATGTAGTTTCTATTCTCCAGCCAGGCAGTTACGTTGCTCTAATAAACGTACGGCATGTGTTTCCAAGGTCCTCAAACAGAGGGCCGGTGGGAGGTCTCTATCTCGACTTGGGGCTGTGGCCTGGAACCAACTTCCAATGGAGCTTCACGCTATTCGCACTCCGAGGGCATTTAGAAAGAAGCTGAAGACAATCCTTTTTAGATAAGTTCTCTTGAACTGTTCCCTCTACCTGCACATGGCATGCACCGGGACACTCTTTGGAGTAGCTGTGCACCTCACCAGTGCTAATGAAAATAATAAGCTTGGCTCAGGAGGATGGCAAGCTGTTGTCTTCAGTTAAGTTACTGAATAATTGCCGGAAGGATTAGAGCCCTGCTCCAATTCAAAAGTGCTGTAAGGCACCTTACACACTTGCCACACAATAATGAACTCTCCAGACATGAACCAGGTAAGCCTTTGTTTCACTTTACCCTCCATCTATCCCTAGCGGCTATCCGTAAACATTGCAGCAAGATGAACATGAGATACTGAGGGCAGGGTCATGCGTGCTAACAGCTGTACTGACTTGTTACCGTTGCTGAGTGCTGCTGAGGCAAAATTCAATTGTAAGGTGTTAAAAATGCCTCCTTGGGGGTGCGTGATTGGTGGGGGGACTTACTGTAGAGTTTCAGAAGCGCTGATGTCCACTGCAGACTCGTGACACAGAATGATGCACCAGTGTCCTCCGCAGGCTTGTGACTCAGGATCCACTAGATGCCGTTATCATGAAGTCCAACAGGGTCCGGAGCTGCTCTGAAGATGCAACCAAGGTCACACTTGTTCCTGATTGCCTAGCAACCAGATGCAGGTGGGGAGTGCCTTTATAGTACCTGTCCAATTAAGATGGCTGCTGAGTGGGCGACTAAGTTCTGGATAGTATAATCATCAGGCCCAATTTGGATGACTCCTTTCCTGATTGTATAATTATTAGGCCCAGACCATACCGTAATGGTGTCAATACAACAACTGCACACAAACAATATGAGATGAGAGCACACACACAATCAGATGGATAAGTGGAAAGCACTCAGACATGCCACACAGATGCGTATGTGTTATAAATGTGGGTTTATGCAGAGCGCATCCTCCAAAATCGCACCGCGCCTGTACAGGGATGCACATCACAACAAGCATCATATAAGGTGTTGTATCTCACCATGACACAGCCAAAGCCATCCAACCAGCAGGTCCATTCAGTGAAGAACATTCGCAAGGACCTTACTACTGAGAACCTAAACTCCATGGCAGCTTTATCACACCCTGGCATCAACACCAATTTAATACTCCATGACGTCAACCTCACCCTTTAACTGGCAGTAGACATCATTAACTTTCTCAGACTTTGGTCTATGTCGGCCAAGTTAGTCACACCAGGGTACAAACAGGAGCACACAGACAGCAAGTGTGCCATTAGAAAGCAATAGAAGAAAGGGTGCTGAATATGCCTACAAGCAACATGACAAACCTGAAGAAATCTGATTGTGTTGCAGAAAATACATCTCAGAAATTAAAGCAGCCTACTATACTGCCCCATCAGTAAATCCTCTGATAAAGCAGAACACTCTTCAAGGCCTTCAAGTACTGTGTCAGTACAATGACTGACACAACTCTCCAACAGTCTGAAGAGAAGTGCATCACCATGAACAACTTATTTAAGGAGAAGAATGCAAAATAAGCCAATAAATCTACAGTGCAAGAGTGTCACCAACCAGCTCTTAATATGACCACACAACAGCAAATGTACATGGTTTGATAACCTGTCCATCAAAGACCTCTCAGGACTCCTCAATTCATTGGGAACAACTTTATATGAGGACCGCATCATTCATGTTTGAAAAATATCTGAGACGAAGCTCCCCATTATTGTTATTGGTGCACAGCCTGACAAGCACATTTGCATGTTAGTGTCCACATCCACACCAATATGCAAAACATAATTTCCTGTCAGTATCCTTGAGTGCCAAGAATATAGGGCTGACCAAATAAAATATCTTCAGTACCCAATTAACAAAGCTCCTTTTCCATACTACTATCATTATTGCCTCCAGAGTGTGATGTAGCACTGCCATGCACTCTCAAATACAAAACACTGTTGTTAACCAGTTTTATTATTGTTCTACATGCAAAGCACCCCTACCTTGCCAATTTCCTTACTTTCTACAGTGTACCTTTTTCAACATTATTCTAACATGTCACCAGCCTGAAGTAGTACACTGTGCTGTTGCTCCTGATTTGGCTAGCTGCAATATTGGGCCAGCAGCAAATAAGGGGGTAGAGCAGGGCCTTAGATATGGGCTACATCATGGAAGGTTGACGGCAGCTAATTTTTCAGCATGTCACATGAAAGACATATGCACGCCCTGTAGAATTAGAAGCAGCATTTTGCAAATATTTTGTTATTGTTGACCACAAAGTGATGTAAAATAACAACCCATGTGAAAAGTTCTGTTGTACGGACTGGTAGATGAAGTAATGGCAGCATTGGGGGGATATGGAGCTGGCACAAGCTACAAGCACACAATGGCCATTGAGGGCCATTGAGGGCCTTATTTCTGAGGCATTGCCACACTTTTGCGCCGCTGTTGCTTCCCTTTTTGTGACGCTCCGGCGGCGTAAAAAATTTACAAAGTGACGCATCTAGGCAGATGCGTCACATTGTAAAGCCCTGCACTAGGTATAATGTATGCTGGGTGGGTGCTCTCCCACAAAAATCCTTGTAGAAGTGGTGGAGTGAAATCTATCAGATTTCACTGCATCACTTCTAGGACGCCACTGGGTCAAAATCTTATGCCTGCCTCACCGCAGCGTAAGACTGACCCAGGCACATTTAACATGGGCCTTGTCCATGTGTAATACCCATTGCCGGAGCTGCGTTACTTTTGCGCCACACTCCAGCAATGCACCTACAGATACATCAGAAATACTCACGTATCTGTAACTCCTTGTGACATGGAGCACCGTACATTAAATACGCCGCATCCATCTTGTCGCAGGGAGGGCGCAGTGAAAAACGTTGCTTCACTATTTTCACGCAGTGATGCAACAGTTTTCATAAATGAGGCCCTGAGTATGAAAGAGTGTAGGCCAGCCCTTGTTAAATGAGCTATATCTTTGGCATAGCTCTAAAAGGTTGGCTATCTTTCCCACCCACAGATGACATGGATGAACTTGGTTCAATGCACCAAGGATGAATGTGAAAAATAGGTTATTGTAGCCCAACAAAACACTGTTTAATGTGTTATTGAAAAAGAGGTCATGTTTTTGGGTTACTGGCCATCTCTATGACGGGATCAGGGGCACTGTGGTAACAGTAACAAGCCTATTTCGTCAATATCACACATGCACTGCACTAAGAAGAATGGACACTTTTAAGTAAAAAGCAGTACAGGAACAATCTGTTTATCAGTACATCTAAAACAACTACACAGACTTATCAAAACAGTAAATGCACATTTTAAAAATCCGATTGAGTCATCTAGCTGCAGATTCCATACTTTTCAATTTTCCATGCGTCAGACTGGGCCTGTAAGATTTTTCTTTAAGCAATATGCCTTCGCCCCAGTAAGTTTGAAGAATGGGGGAGTCAGGTCCTGGGACGTGGGGCTAGCTGGACCATTAATATAACTAAGTACACAGATTGCCAGCCACACACTTACTTAAATCCTCTATTTTTGAGGGAACAAACCATAAGAGACTTCCTGGTTCGTACGGGTATATCACTCAAACCCTTTTATTATTTATTTGTTTTTTAACTTTTTTTAAGTATTGATGTATGAAAGGGACACCTTATCGTTTTGTACACCTTATATACAATTATTTACTATTCGCGATTATTTACAACACAAACACATACACATAACTAGTTGTATTATACAAAGTGAATTGCTCTGATATATATACACTCAAATATTTATACGACGAAGAAAAAATCATCCGTAATTCCATAAAGACCAGAGTCAAAAGTATAAACTTGATGACAATCATAAATCAATGAACTACAGTTGAATGTAGGCAGTTCAAAAAAGGAAAAATAGACTTCAAATTAATTCATTCAGTCCATTCAACCAATAAATGGCTAATCTTTTTACGCCAACGCGTTTCGAATCCGGTATGTCAACTCTACGGATTCTCATCAGGGCTCTGTCTTAATACGGGATATCTGCAAGTGTATAAAATAAACCTTGTTTTAGCTACATTTCTGACAGTTGTTTAGCTTCCAACTACATTTAACTCGGATTCCTCATATTACCTGTTGAACCAGCAGCCGCCGGTCAAGGGTGGGGTATTAGTTCTGACTGAGTTTCTTTTCTTTTCGGGATCTAAAAACAAACACAGGTATCATGACCTGTTCTTGCTCACTTTCTAAGACCAGAATGGGGCACATATGTTATCAACATACCTTACTGGATCATGCTCGTGATCCTACGTTTCCACCAAATGGGAGTTAATTTTCAGTCTTGTATTACAGCCTGAAAATAATGAGAATAACGTTTTACGCGCTTTTTATGCACAGACGGAGAGAGTATGGCACTCGCTGCTCTACTCGGCATACCTGCTCTGAGGGATTCCTTGCTTGGGCTGTTCGTGTTCTAATCGGTTACAGCGGTAAACACTTTCTAACCATGTAGGCACCGCCTTCCTCAGTCCTTATTATTTGCGCTCGCTTTCCCTAGAGGAAATAACAGCGTTTTATTAGGTTTCTGGGGCTACTGCAATATTGGTGGCAAATCAAACCCATGTTAGCTCTAGACTTACTTGAACAAGCTGTGACTCGGCATCTAGCTCTCATTCACTTAGTTTGGCAGCCATGTTGTAACATGGTTTTGGACCTACTTATAGCTACTTGCTTGGCGGCCATCTTAGAGTGGGGTCGCTAGAGAAAGCTCTCATTCACTTAGTTTGGCAGCTATGTTGTAACATGGTTTTGGACCTACTTATAGCTACTTGCTTGGCGGCCATCTTAGAGTGGGGTCGCTAGAGAAGGCTATCATTTAGATGTGAAAAAAGGTGAATTTAAACCACATATGAAAACATACGCGCAATTACCATCGACCCTTTCTTTTGGAGGCACTATACTAGATAAAGCTCACACTCTAGATATTTCAGAAAGCGAGTTGAGCCCGCTGAGTGCGCTATTAAACTTAAGTATAAGGTAGGCCTCTTTTTTTAGTAGAAGTTTATCATGGTCAATGGGTCTAGACTGTTGCAGAACATATAGAATTGACCACTTTAAGTCATTCTCAGTGTGTTTATTTTCAATGCAATGCTCCACCATAGGTGCTGTAAGCACTTTATTCTTGATTCTAAACTTATGTTGCGTTATGCGCATATTTACTTCTTGTGTTGTCTTGCCTATGTAAATCTTATTACATGGGCAGATGACTACATACACAACGTTTCGTGTTTTACAATTTGAGAAACTTAAGTGTTTCCACTTAATATTCCCATGTTGGAATTCCTTCCCTTCCACAGTAGTCCCACAGGCCACGCATGTCCCACATTTATGATGTCCCTCAATGGGTTTCATTCCCCATTGAGACAATAGGTCACTCTTAGGTTTGGGTAATGCTATCTCGGCTCGGACAAGATGTTGTCCGATGCTCCTGTTCTTACGATACGCGAAAAGAGGACGGGGAAATGGACAGTCCAGGTTTTCTAGTAAGTGCCAATTTTTTAACACGGTTTGTCTGAATTTGTTTGTGTCAGGCCCAAATGTGGTGACACAGACCATCCGGTCTAGTTCAGCCTTTGATTTTGTTTGTAGCAAACATTCGCGTGGTGTACATCGTGCCCGCTTGAATTAGTTTTTTAACAGTTTTTTCGGATAACCACGGCTTTCCATTTCGTGACAGAATGTGTCAGCGTGTCTTTCATACTCTGACAACTCCGTGCAGTTTCTCCTGATACGGACAGTTGGCCATAGGGCAAGTTAGCCTTCAAGTTCCTGGGGTGGTCACTTTGGTGGTTCAGTATTGTGTTTTTATCAGTCTGCTTCTTGTACAAAGAGGAGACCAACTTCCCGTTTGAACATGTGATTTCCACATCCAGGAACGTCATTCTTGTGTCACTGATCTCAATAGAAAATGTAATGTCTGGATGTTTGGAATTAAGCCATCCATGAAATTTCATCAACTCCGTGTGGCTCCCCTGCCACAGGAGCCACACGTCGTCGATATATCGTAGCCATTGCTTAATGTGACTGCAATATGGGTTATCCTTTTCAATAAATTTCTTCTCATATTCTGCCATATACAATATGGCCATCTCAGGAGCATAGGGGCATCCCATAGCAGCCCCTTTGGTCTGCATAAAGAACTGCCCATTGAATCGGAAGTAATTTTTGCGCAACGCTATTTCTGCCAATTTGAGAATAAAGCTGGTAGGGACTCGATGTGGTCTTGCACGAGCTTCTAAATAAAGCTCAATTACTTCCAATGCCTCTCCCTGGGGTATTTGAGTATAAAGGGACGTGACGTCCATTGTCACAAGCAATTGTGATGCAGGATTAAAATCAGTCCCTTCTACTTTGACGAGGAAATCCATTGTGTCTCTGAGATATGATTTAACAGAGCTAACAAAGGGCTTCAAGAAAAAATCAACATATTTCGCAAGTGGTTCCAGGCAGGAATCGCACCCAGAAACAATGGGTCGTCTTGGCGGCTCATTTAGACTTTTATGAATCTTGGGGAGGAAGTACAGGATTGGAGTCCTGGGATATTTTTTGATTAAAAATTCACCTTCTCTCACACCAACATAGCCTTCATCTAACCCTATTTTAACAGTATCTGCTATCAGTCCCTGAATGTTTTTGACCGGATCTTCCTGTAGGGTTCTATACCAAACAGTGTTGCTAACCTGTGTATTGGCTTCAGCAAGATATTGTTCTCTTGGCCAAAGACTTCTCTGTCCTTTACTCATATTCTGTTGGAAATATTTTTTATTTCTCTCTAGTTTGTCAATTAAGGAAAGCATGATTTGTTCGAAGGCATAAACCTGTTTAGGAATTTTTTGACTAGGTATGAAGGTCGATTTATTACGTAACCCTGTAGTTTCTTTTTCTATCATAGGTGGCTGATTGGCAAAAAAGGCCCTCAGTCGAATTTTGCGACAAAATTCTATGGTCTCTAACTTCATTTGGGTAAAGTCTGTTTGTTGACGAGGTACAAATTTTAGTCCAAGATTTAGTACGGATTCCTCATCTTTTGTGAGTGTTTTGTCTGATAGATTGACTATTGTGGATGGCGCCTTTATGATTTGTAAAAATTCCTTCTTGTCCGCATCTCCCATGGCACCTTGAATCTGGTTTTTCCTTGCTGGTCCTTCTCTAAAAAAGACACCTGCTTTTTATTTTGGTTTCCTCGTGTATCAGAGCCCGATGAGTCTGATGATGATGCAGTTTCGGAAAAGGTTTTAAACCTATATCGGGACCTCCCCTGATAATTACGCAGTGCTCCCCTTGACTCAGGCTGAGTATAGTACTCGTCCTTCAGAAATGGATATGCTTTCTCGAGCGTGAATGCCTTAGAGTCTCTCTCGTATTGTGCGATTTTATTATTCAGTGTGTTATCTTTAAATGTAGAAATGTCTTTGTCTATTTTTTCTAATAGCGCTTTAGCGTCAGAAATTGTGGGACTGTCTTTTATCGCCTGGGTTAGTGTTTCTATTACCTTGAGTTCTTTTAAGCTGATTCTTTGAGCAGTTTCTATCGTATGGACCATCAGGTCCCTATTGCATTTCGTATTAATACAGCTAAATCCCTTTCTGTATTCAGTGTCCTCGGTAAAGATCACAGGGACATTCTTCACCTGTAATCCCCAGGGAATAGTTCCACCTCTCAAATGTTTTAATAGAAAGTGCCCATGTAGTTCTGTCCGTAAGTGTTTCTTACTCAGCCTTATTAGTTTGTCCGATTCGTTTTGCTGTTGAGCCGAAGAGCATCAGTTGCTCCACATTATGTTGTGGGCTTGCGCCTCGAAACACTCCCAGTATTGCCCTTCTAGAACATGTGAGTCCAGTTGGTGGCAGGATCTGCCATCATGTCCACCACTGGCAAAATATTACTTTGAACAGGTTGGTTCTCCAAATTACCCAAAGGGGCTACTCCCTTCCCTTCAAGACAATTTGTCCCTCCAGCCTTCAACCTGCTGACAGAGGATAATTTAAATTTGTTCCAGGAGGAAGTCATGGCTCTCTTGGCCAAGGGAGCCATAGAGAGAGAGTTCCTGTACCAGAATCAGGTTGTGGTTTATATTCTCACTACTTTCTGGTCCTGAAACAGGACAAGGGCCTTCGGCCTATCCTAGACCCACGGTCCCTCAGCTGCTTCCGAAAAAGGAGAAATTCAAGATGCTCACATTAGCTTAGGTCTCATTTGCCCTAGACTTGGAAGACTGGATGGTAGCTTTGGACTTGCAGGATGCCTGTTTTTACATCCTCATCCTGCTTGCCCGTTGGCACTACATGAGGTTTATGGTAGGCCACAAGCATTTTCAGTTCACCGGCATCCCTTTTGGCCTTACCAGTGCCCTTCGAGTGATCATCAAGGTGATGACGGGGTTCGCAGCTCATCTGTGGAGATCAGGGGGGCCAGTCTTCCCCAATCTCGATGACTGGCTGTTGACGACTGGCTCACCCCAGGCTGTCATCTCCCACCTACAGACTACGGCAGACCTCCTGCATTCACTGGGTTTCACTATCAACATGCTGAAGTCAAACCTGACCCCCTCTCAGGTGCTCCCTTTCATTGGAACTGTTCTGGACACAGTGCAGTTCGGGCCTATCCTCCCGATCGGCGAGTCCAGGGTATTCAGGCTATGATACCGATGTTTCAACCTCTATCCTAGATCCATTTCCCCACCTATTACACACCCTTTTCTCCAGGTTTATCCTGCTTGTGCTAAATCTCTGTAAATTACATTTGTACCTTTCTGTTAGACTGTGTAATTTGTAAAAGGACCGTGTAGTGTTGTGTGCTGAAAATTAAATGTAAATGGGTGAATCAGGATGTGTTGTGTGCCCCTATTTCTGCTTCTGGAAATACAGTTGAGCACTTGAAATTTATTTTATTGTGACATTATATAGCTCTTACTACCTTTAATGGGGCACTAAAGGGTAGCATGCTACACCATGTGTGGTTGGAAGAATGTTTTCTCTGTTTTGATCCTATGTATCCATATCGTACCTGATAACCACGGATGTACAGTTATCATTTCATGGAACGCAGTGTTTAGCCACGTGATGGATGAAAAAGTGTGAGACTGACATGCAGTTTGTGGTTTTCAGTATGCTGGCACATTTCAACAGGTCTGCAAGTCTCTTTATGGTATGTGTTATGATCATAGTGCACTAAATTTCTTACCACACGGGGCTGTTCATTCTGGGATTTTTATTTTAACGCTCACTGTCCTGACCAAGCATAGGCTTGAGGGAGAGATGGGGAGATCTGTTGGGGTGAACTTTGTTAATGTTCTAGCAACACAAACATATCATCCCATACATGTTTGTCATTGTGAGAGATTAAGAAATGGTCAATTAGAGTTCTCAGTTGGGCAGCACTCTGTGGCCGATCCCTTCAGTGCTGTTCAGTTGGTGATTGATGGTAAATTGCTGTGGAGTGGTAAAGTACAAGGTGATAGACATGACACATAGATCACAATATCGTTCTCGAAATTTTGACCTATAGATATACCGCTATAGGAGATTGGGGTCCTTCATGGGATTGCGTACAATAGCAAAGTGGGCCACACACCTATTTTAATATTTGTATATCTTTGCTGCAGACTGGCCCCATGGGACATCGAAGAATCTCCCGATTGGCTGATGCCAGAGCGAGGCCTTCAGGGTTTGGCCACCTCTCATGCCAGGCTAGACCAGTCCACCCCTGTAATTAAAGATTAATCGGCTGGGTGGAATGTTGCATTGCCGTGTGGTGTGGGAGGGCGGGCGGAGGTGGCTGGCTGCTACATCAAGCCTTGTGTACTGCATATTTTCTCGTGAAGTTCCCGTCTATTTATATCGCCCCTGTTTGCTGCTGCTAATGAGCGCGCATTGTCTGGCCTGCTCACGTAGGCGGGTTTCAATGAAGCACTTCAGGTAACGCACAGTGCACAGCTGGGGCTGCGCACAAAGGCTCCTGACGGTACTCTGCACTTCACTCGCTCCAGAACATTCTTCCTTTGACTTTATGCATTGACTTCCCAAGGTCACTCCCTGAGCCGGGCCCTTTTCACATCGTGTTGTAACAGCCTGTCTCTGTGCCGTGAGCACGGACTGCTGCCGGGAAGCAACAAAGCCTGGGGAAAACATAGGAGGAAAAATGCACAATGCGGTGGCACGCTTTGCCAAGTGATGGAGACACTTTTGAGCATTAAACTCCTGATGCGCTGCTGACTTGGAGCTGGCAGGTGCCAACGGCATCCATTTTGCGACTAAGTTGTTTGTGGATTTTGGTGTCTTGTTCAGCTGCACCACGTCGCCTTTTAGCCACTTCAAGCTCCCCGTTGCTGCCTAAGCAGCACACGGAGGTAGGCCCAGTTCCTCAGCCAAGGTACCGCACTGGTCTGATCGGACGAAGATGTAGAGTTTGGGGGACAGTGATGTCGTGCCTCCGTTTTGTTTTTTTGCAGTTTTATATAGTGCGAACTCGACCCAAAGGTATTGGAGCTCTTTACATGAGCACTGGTACGAAACACAAGGGTATATTCACTTTTCTGTAGGCAAGGGTAGATAGTGATTTGCACCAAGGAGTCACAGGTAGGGTGACCAACTGGCATAGGTGCAAATTCAGGCCAGGGAGTGTTAAAATTCAGGAAAAACGGTCAAAATTCAGTACAAAAATTCAGGACAGCAGGTCAAAATTCAGGACAGAAATTTGGGACAAAATGTACGTTTTCAGACACATCAGAGAAGGTCGTGCAATAGTGTATAAGTAAGTAAATAGATAACCAACATAAATACATGTCAAAATAAGTTTATATTAAATTGAGACAATCGTGCACCTCACAGTTTTGGCATGTGTACAGCTTTGAGCAACTGTGCAGCTCTGTTTGTGGTATTTAATATGATATATTGTTTACAGTTTGGGTTTCTTTGAAATGATGTCCCACCTGCACTGCAGGGGATGCAGAGACCTTCAGCCTTCATTACACCCCTTCACCAAAGACCTCCCTCTGCACAGATTCCCTCACTATCCACCTCCCATGGTGCCCCTCATCGCTATATAGACCCTCGCTCATGTGAATGTCATTTATTTTACAGTGCTGCTCCGTAGGGTGTTGAGCGCTTCAGCTCACACACTTATTGTTCAGAGACAATGACTCATATAAGTATGTAAATCAATGTATAGGAAATGTTACTTAAGGCAAGGAGGGCTACACGGTGTAGGAGTCACAAGGCATCCATACTGTTAGCTACTATATGCAGGGCCAGTGGAATTATGCAGCAGGGAGGGCTGAATTATGCTGCAGGGTTGATTAAATATTTTTTTCAAGAAAAGGGAATTTATGCAGCGTAATGCTGCAAATTTTGTCATAGTATTACCATATTATTTTCTCATTTGTGCACATTTTAACACTTTCTGGTCATAGGTTGCACATCATTAGTACCCGTATAACACCCAAATATAGTAATATGCAAAGGAAGTTGACCAGTCAACCTTGACAAAGGCCTTTGCAATACATCACTGCCCTTTTCGTTATTTTTTAATCATTTGAGGTAGCAACTGTTTTTAAATTAGAATCTTCAGATACATTCAGCTAATGATGGATTATGTGGCACATGTGACAAATCCATCCATCATGTGAAAACTGTTGAAGCCGCACAATTGCACAATTCCAGTGACCCCAAAATACAAACTGAGGATGTGACACATAACATAGTGGTGGGGGTTGTCTTCACAATTATAATACAAATAAATACTTTACTCTGCATGTTACACTTTGTGCCTTACAAGAGGTGCATTATGCCTCTATGCTTCTTTATGATGAGTCAAAACCGGGATTAGTGAAACCTAAGATCTCTCAAAGAGATACATGAATCACCAGAGTTAAAGAGACAATTTTGTTATGGCCCAAAAATTGCAGTAGTGCAAAGCACTCTGAAGTCTTTGCCTTTCATCCTGTCGGATATTTCAAAATGTAGCTTAGTTCTCCAGCACGGCTCTTCCACAAAAGCAGCATGCAGTGCCCTAGGCCTATGCAGAGGACGGCACGCCATGCGCTGTAACTACACAAGGGCCCATTGCAAGGGAGTAGCCAGAAAAATAAAATACCCACACTTTATATGGCACTAAATAAAGGAGAAAAGTGAGCTATCCTGGTCTTTCATTTTGAAGTCTGTGAAAATTGTTCCTCTGATAAAAGTTTGCAAAAATAATGCAAAATTATGCTTTTTACAGCAGGAAAGAAACTTGGTCAAAAAGTGCATTTATCTATATTGACGTTTGTCTTTTATTCTTTCCGTCTTTAAATGTTCCTTCTTTCCTTATGTCCTTCTTTCTATCCACCTTTGTCATCTACTTTCTTCTTTACATCCTCCATTTATTTTCTTTCTATCTTTCTGTCTGTTCATCCTTTCATTTAGTCTCAGTCTCTCTCTATTCTTTAAATTCATATTTCATTTTCTTTTCATATTTCCATATTCCACATTAACATTCATTTGTGTTCCATTTTTCCATTTGATCATCCTCGTGTCCTTCCTTCCATTGTTAAATCTAAATCTTCCTCTTTCTTTTCAGCGTTCTTTCAGTATTTGCATTCTATTCTTCCTTCGCCTTCTCCCTCTATTTGCCTTGTGCTTTTTTTTTATTTACCATTATCATAATTTTCTTTCTGTCACCGCTTTTGGCTACTTCGGCACCCCCTGCCCCTCTGCGCCCCCCCCACACATGCTGCGTTACATTGATTATTCTAGCCTTATTTACTTGTTTTTTACTCTGCCCTGTGCTGATCTGAGAGTCATAGATCAAAGGAAGGGCCATGAACACTTTTCTGACACCCTCCCCATGCCCCCCTCCAACCCCGTGCTTCCCTACACCTTTGGCCCATTGTCATTCTTTAGGTGATAATCAGCCAGATCAGAAGGACAATGGGCCCGTACAAAGACTGAGCGAGGTCGGGGAGGGGCTGCTGCTGCTGCTGCCTCAGAGAAGTGCGAGCTGGCACATCCTGCTGCCATCCTCAAAATTACGGACAAAAGGCATCAGTGAAAGAAATGTTCACGGACAACGGACGAGGCGCCCAAATAACAGCAGTCCGTGAAATTTACGGACGGTTGGTCACCCTAGTCACAGGATGTTGAGCTGATGCTGAGACGCGAACCTGGTTCCCCAGTTCCAAAGTCGGCTGCTCTGACCGTTAGCACGTGCATGAACTGGGAGCAGTTAAGCCAGGCTTATGCCGGAAATGCGTGTTACATGAAGGCTGGGTACTCAAATGTTCTGAACAAGTAGAAAGAAGTGAAGACGACCTTCGGCCCTAGTCTTTGCTTCTTGGTAGAACCTAGCCCAGCCGTTTAATCTTATATGTTGAGGACTGCGGTGACACCGTGGCTTATCTCACTGCGCTATCACATGAGTCTTGTGGTGATGCATAATTTCATGCTCAAATGGGTGCAATGTTGGGACTCCAGAGGAATGTAATAGAAATGCACTGCTCACTCCCATCTCTCAAATGTCCTGCACTCTCTGCTTCTATAGATGGGTTAGATCGTTGGAACTAGCGACCTCTAAAGAAGATGGCCTCAGTCTGTAGGTCTTCAGAACTCAGAGCCGAGAGCTCTTGGGGCACAACAGTGAGATGGCAACTGCATTGAAGGAGACTGGGTAACGCCCACGCCTGTGCTCAGGGTCAGATTAGCCTATAGGGCAATCTAGCAGTGCCAGTTCTGACAGGTAAGTGTTTGGGCCCATTTCATGGCTATGTGGGGGAGGGTTTTCTGGTGAGGTGGGCCAATTGTGTGTGGCTGGTGTTCTGAACATCTTTGATAATGACTAGGAGGCAGTAGCATCCAGGACTGTACAGGTGACAGTAGGTTGCTCTGGGTTCTTTGAGCAGCACACGGTGGGCGTCTAACATGGAATTAAAGAAGCAGACTCATTTAATATCTGGTGTGAAGTGGCAGGTGGTGCAGGTCTAAACTGAAAAAAATCATCTGCCACCAAACCAGGGGCGGCTCCTCCGCAATGGCGGAGGAGCGCCACCTCACTGGCTCAGAGCCAGCAGCAAAAAAATAAAACAATATTTCGGTATCTTTTTATTTTTAAGACGCCGGCTCAGCCAGCGTGTACAGGAGGGGGCGTGGCTAAGGCAAGGGGGGAGGAGTAGTGCTGATGCACTCCCAAGTGCTCATGTGTGTTTGACCGGCCGTCTCAGGCCGACCAAAACTCACAAGCGCCCTAAGGTTTCTCTAACTCAGCTGTATTGAACAGCTGAGTTAGAGAAACTCCACAGACTCCCTGGTCTGAGCAGGGCACCTTCTAGTCTGCTCAGGCCAATTCCCACACTACTCTGCAGCGTGGGGATTGGACAGGGAGTCTGTGACTAGCCTGCAGTGTCTGCTGGGACAAGGAAGTCTCTGCACCAAGGCGCGACGTGGGAGGCAGCCGGCAGCAGGTAAGTTTAACTTAAAAAAAAAAGTTTTATTATTCTTATTATGTGACACCCCACCTCCCCCGTGCCCCCTCCCGCGCTTTGACCCACGCTCCCTTCGCCTCTCCTCTTTGTGTATGTGGCGGCTGCCATTGCCACTGCACCCAACCCACCCATGATCTCTAAGCCCTTTACTGGCTTTATTTGACCCGCACTCTCCACACCTGAAATGCCAATTCTTTCATGATAGCATACCTTCTCGCTCCCACCCCTCCCTCCTTTGTTTCCTACTTGGAATAACAGTGTGAATATAGTGAAATCAGCATGAGATCACTGAGGATGCCTGCTTTGCAACCAGAGCTGCCTGCTCTGTCTCTTAGGGCTGCCTGCCTTGCCTCACACCCAGGGCTGTTTGTTTGCATATTTTCTCTGCCCCCATGACTGCCCTCTTTGCTACGGGACTGAATGGGTGCCCGGATTCCACCTCGGTGCGGTTCCCTTACTCTACTAAGTATTGGGGACACTTCTAGGTATCGATCTGTTGATGCTCCAGTGAAGGTAACCCTTGACCAAGTGGTTCATCCACCACAGAATCAATTGCATAACTACCCTGACACCAGTACCTTCGGGGTAGTTACTTCATTTGCAACATTTTAGGATCCATAACCTATTACGGTCCTTTTGTAGTGATACAGTCTGCAGTTCTGGAAGCCACTAGCTCTAACAAGGTCTAATTGAAGATTATTCTGATGGAATATTTCATAGTTGGCCCCTATTAATAGTGCTTGGTGTAACCTGCCACGAAAATGAAGGCTAACCCAGCATTATTCAATATGACGTGTGCAATCTGAGAAATTGGTTCCAATAGCCTACAGTTACTCCTGACCCCAACCGCAATTTAACTGGACCCATGAGCACTAACCCATGAAACTTACATATTTTGTCTAGGTTTAATAGGAGCCTGGATAATTGAATTTTTACCCAGCTCAATTAAACTTTGACTCATTTCGTGCAAAAGCAGTAATTAAGAGATTACAGTTTTAGAGCGGTTCTCTAGTACCAAGAGGACTTATCAAATGTAGCAGTCTGCGACCTTGAACTGCTTTCTTCATGAAAGTTCCAAGGGCTTCGGGGTTTAAAGCATTCTGAATTTGTACAATTTGAGACCCTGCTTTTTGTGGGCCTGTGCCTGTGCCTGCCATTGTTAAGCCCAAGTAAAGCAAAACAATTGACATTGATGCAGGGACATACGGTGTCATTTATTTCTGTCTCCCGCCCGCTGAAAAAAACCCTGCACTTGTCTGTCACACGTCAAACCTATAATGCAACATCACCGGAAGTCCACTTAATGAAATGGGACAAGAAAGATTGTGATAGTGTTAGGATTCCAGCATTCTCTGCTCTTGCATAACTCAGGGATTTCCCTAGTGTGTCATTAGTGTGCCGCACAAGGGTTGAGTTGTACTTGGAGGCTAATCCTCTTTGATCCATGGTTGCCTACCGACCCTCGCTGCCCAAAGTAACAATCACAGCTCCTGCCCACCTTGCCAGCACTACATACCCTTGTCCATTTTCAGCCTGCTTCCCACACTCTTCTCTCCGCCACTCCCAAGGTCTCCATCTTTCTTGGCTCGGTTTGTTGAAGGCTTTTGTCAGTGGGTTCCTCTGCAAGCTGTTTGTGGCCCATAATTCTGAAACATCTGAGAGAATGGGGAAGAGGCTAGAGGTTTAGATGCTCAATCACAAGGCTTTTGGGGTATCCTGGCTGTTCTAGCGTGCACAGCACGATAGGAGGTGACAGTACGCACCAGGCTATGGCAGATGAGCACCAAGGTGCTGGGGAGCTTTCATCAATCTAGGGTTCTAGTCTGTGCATGAATACTTATCTCTATAAAACTCTATTTTGAACAAGATGGCTTCCATCTCTGTCACTCACTCCTGCTCCCCCATGCATATCCTCTCCCCACGTGCTTTGCAGAACACAGTCAACCTGATCTCTTCAATTAGAGCTGACAAGTGTTGCCCCCCTTAAAATACCCCCAAATCCACAGAGAGGAAAAATACCCCCCCACCCCATGCCACGGATAATGGGGCCTTCCCGGTCAGCGCATTGAGTGACACTGCAAGACTTAGCCACTCCCCTTGAGGAGGTGGACCACAATGCCAGGCTGTCCCGCCCCACTACTCCGCCCATGATGATGTGCTTAGTGGAGCTTCAATCAAGCCCTAGTCCAGCCTTTAACCAACCGACTGGCACTGACTTCTTTCCTTTAACTCAGCCCTCTTCACAGGGGACAGCGTGCTACAATGCCTCAACGCCCCCCCCCCCCTTTTGGGATCACAGGGCTGTGTTTTTACTCTTACAATATGACACCCATGCACCTCCGGCAATGCTGATCACTTGGATTACTAACACCACCTGTAAGCAATTAAATGGCCAGCACAGGTTATAAGCCACAGATGTCCCCATTGCCCTCACTTCCGAGGTGCCAGAGACGGGGTAGGTTATCGGTGCACTGTCATCTGGACTCTGTAAGTACTTAATCTATGCTTTTTAGACTTTCCCGACACTGATAATTCCCCTGGGGCCTTTTCATTGTTTTATTTGTATTTCTACACATGCAAAAATGTAATGTGGTCACAGCGCCTGCTGAAGGAGGCATGTGTAGTGTCGTTCCTCATCACAAACTGCACACGGACACAATTACAGGCATCAGCTTCTTTATTCAGTTCCTTCTTCATGCAGCGCTAATGGCTAACTGACTCTTTGGTCTCCCAGATCCTCCCTTTCCGTCCGCCCTCGTCCCTCACTCGGGCCGGTCCTAGTGCCTGACCAGTTAGGTCACTGGGCACTTGCATCAACATCATTACATCTCCCCCCTCTGTGAATAAAGAAAACAAAATAATATACACCACGGCAAAACAGGAAAATTGTCTTTCTTTAGAATTCTTCGATGAAGCGATACGGTTTCGTGATCACACGCCTGGGGCGTGACTGGAGGTTGGGACTGTCGGGCTCATTCTTAGCGGCAGTCTCCATCAATGCCTGACTGTCAGTTGGCAGTGTCTCAGGGTCTCTCTGTTCCAGTTTCATTTCGGTTTCACGTTGCGGGTGAGTCGTCTTCGTCAGCCTCCGCAGTGATTATAGTTCCGTTTTGTTGAAACGCTAGACTGCATCACACTATTACATCTCCCCTTTGTTAGCAAAATAAACTTAGCCTCCAACATGTTTAATAGTTCCTCAGTCAGCCACACGGGTCTGCAGGCCGCCTGTTTAAGCTATGGAGATGTATCTCCATTTCTTTTGTATGGCTTTCTGTTGCTTTGACGAGAACATCTTTTGTTACAGGAGTGCATCTTTGGAATTGCGAGACATCTCGTGCTCAGGTTCTTGGTGGTTTCCAATCAGCTTCTCGGTGATCCACTCATCTTCAGTTTCTGAGGTGACTGTGAAACGCTCAGCTTGATGTAGGCAGTCAGTCTTCCTATGGGGCTCTTGTTTGATTGACGCTCGATTTCCTTCATGAGGGGATGTTGTTTGCGTTTCTTCCGAGCACCCGCATATGACTTTACTTCTTTTTGTCTTGTCCGGTCGAGGGCAACACTGCCCTCCTGTTCAAAGTCATGTATACCAGACTGTGAGGCGCTATCTGAAAAGACCATCTTAGTTTGGTTCGGGGACTCGTTCGCTGCCTCTGGTTGTCTCACCCACTCCCACTCATGTTTGGGACTGGTGAACTCTTTGACTGTCTGGGCCTGTGCATGTTTCTCTCTCATCTGATGATGATCTGTCTCTGTTAACACGTTTGGTTTTCCTTGCAGAGTGACTGGATGGTCCTTTCCCATCCGGTCGGTAATGTCCACTATCTCTATTTTCTTTCTGTAGGCTGTTTGGGTCAGTCTCGCTGACCCTATCAGGGGTGAAGGTACATTGTTTATGTCTTGATGTACCTGCGACTGACATGACAGGTTGTCTTGTGGAGTGATTGAGCACTCAGGGACATTGGTGTGAGATACGTTACTCTTTTTTTTTGGGAACCTTTATTATACTTCAAGCAATTACAAGTATGGGCCTACAACCACCCCGGCCGGCCGCTAATCAAGTCGTAAGTACAGCAAATCAATGTGGAAAATTATAGCAGCTCGAAAACCGGGGTCTAACAAGTGTCCAGGATATGACTCGTATTCAAGCGTACTGGCCGAAGTTCAGGATTTATGAAGGTTCATTTTACAATAAAGAAAAAAAAAACTAAGAATCAATGCCGTACGGTCATACATGGTCCTACAATAACAAGCATGAATCAGGAAATCCGCAAATAATGCAAATACAATTGGAGTATCGGGGGTAAGGTATACGAGCAGGATAAATGTAAGCACAAACCCGTTCAGTAGCAAAGCTGCACCCCACCCCTCGAAATGAAACATACTGTAGGAAACATGAAAAACGACAACACTAAAAAGGAGAAAGACAAAAGGGCCATAGAAACAAATAACGGACAAAGTAACAAACCCCATCCCCCTACCCCCCACCCTGCACCCCTGCAGAAGGCCACGGCCTACCCCCCCTGGCAGCGTGCCTGTCGCCCTAAATAAGAGACCCGAAATATAGAAAAAGAGGAGAAAGAAGAAAGAAAGAAAAAGAAAGGAGAAAAAAGTGGAGAAGGGCCCTCGATCTTACCACCCGCCCCCCCCACCCCCGCGCCCAATAAACATCCTAAAAGCAAGATCAGAATAGCCATGGAAAACATTATTCACCGCCCGCACCATCAATATAATCCCCGCCAAGTGTCCCCCAAGTCACCATCAGTCAACAATAAGTCCACTGGATCTTAGACGGTATCACCCCTGGCCTTGTCTATCAGTAGCACCAACATACGTCCACTTATCAATCGGCATACAGAGCGGCGTGGAGGGTCCAAGTGATCCAGGCGGACTGGGCCGTGTTATTACTCCCTGGGACTTCAGCAACCAAAACCCAGTCGAACCTGTATGGCGGAGATCCGTCTGTGTCGGTATCGACCCCGAAAACATCCTCAAGTCCGAGCACAGTCTCACCATCCAAAGAGAGAGAGTCACACCATCCGGCAAGCGCTGAGACGTCGCCGAGGCAGCCCAAGACATAGATCGTCGTTGTTTCCCCAGCCGCCGATTAGATATGCGCCCCAACGAGTCACTCACATGTACTACAGATCTGTCCAAAGCGATCACATGAGCTGGGTCTTCCAGCGTCTCTACGAACCTAGGCGTAGCTGGAGCACTCTTCACTGGGATAGAGGCGGGCACGTCGGCCCTTCCTTGAAATCGAACTGTGCCCGTGTGGAACGGCGGGACAACAATGGTGGCCATCCTTCTTCCCATGTCCCGGGCATTACGGATCAGGGTCGCATGCAGGGTCGTTAGAGCAGCCAATATATCTTTGTACGTGGGCTCTTTCTCGTGCCGCCAAGAGATACTTTAATCTTGACGTGACTAATGTCCTTTGGTTCTGAGGTGTGTTCAGGTGGTTGACGCCATGCCCGTCGTCGGGACCATGACTCGGTCGACTCGAGGGATCAAACAGACGTGTTCTCTGAATCAGAGGAGTCTTCTGTCGATGTCCTTTGATACCGTTCCCTTGAGTGTGTCTTGAATAGATGAATTTTGAAACAGGTAGGCCGTGACGAGCTGCTCCTAGAGTCGGAGTTCTCTTTGGCATATTTCTCCGGGTACCTTTCTCAAAGTGACTTCGGTGTCGTCTTACTGGAGAGGTTGTTTGATGACCACATATTTATTTCTTGTGTTTGATCTCTTGGTATTTTTTTTCCTCTTCCCGGTGTCCGAGTGAGTCAGTCCGTCTTATCCGGTTTGCTTCTTCTTCCCGCTTGTTTTGTGCACTGACATCTGTGTTACGGGTGTGATCATGTACCGGTTTCCAGTGCTGGCGTAACTGGTCCAGTCTTCTATAGTTTGCTTTTCTTGCACATTTGTTGGGCAGGCTGTCATCTGGTCCATTGGTGCGATCTGGCCCACTTGATGCTTCATCTGCTTCATAATCACTTGCACTACACGTTGAATTTGAAGTTGAATTAGTGAAGCTGTCGTACTCCTGGATCATCCCGGTCTTTTGTGTTGTTGACTCAGAGTACTTCATGTTACTTGGTCTCTCCCGTTGTCTTATCTCTGATCTGTCTTCACCCTCCCCGCTTCTGGTTTTGTTTATTTCTTGGGCTTTACTCACCGACCTTGGAGATGTCTCTTTCCTGGTATCTTGGTGTCTTGCACATAGGTGCAGTTCTTTTGATAGTTCTCTTGCTTTGACCCGCTCTCCACCTTTGGCCTTCCTGATTATTTCCTTTAGCGACCAATGCCATCGAAGAATTTTGTGCTTTGTACTAGACCTTGAACAGCCTTCGATTACCCGGAGTCGAACTGCGTCCTCATTTGTAAATGTGTTGAAGTGGCAGCGTTGTACCAGACTTTGCAACCGGGTGATGCAGTTTGGCAATGATTCTCCTGGTTCCTGCCGTGTTGTGTTGAAAACGATGCGTTCATGATCCACGTCATCCTTTGCGTTGAAATGGGCATGTAGCGTCTCTTGTACTCTTTCATAAGTCTCTGTGTCCTTTTCAGAAAATGTTCTAATTAGGCATCGGCCCTCATGACCCACCAGCTGGAGTAGTAGTGTCAGACATTTTCCATCTCTTCGTTCACCGGTGGCGTCAAGAAATTCATCCAGTGATTCCAGCCACCGGTTCCATTTGGGGCCCAAATTCTGAATGTCAGTCTGTGTCACTGGGGGTGGCACTTCAATGCAGGGATTAGATCGTTGTGTTGCTTTTCCCACCGCCATGAGGGAGGAAGATTTTGATCTGCTACGGTCACAGGACTGTTTCCTTGGCTTCCCGTGTTATCCAATGATGTAGTTGATGATAGACGGCTTCCTTGATATCTGTCTACTCATGCTTCTCTGGTTTTCCTTATTGCTTGCTTGTCGTTATTTACCGTTGCCTTCACTTATGTGTTGTATTTGCTTGTGCTTGTTTGTTGTTTTCGTTGCACTCGCCAGTGCTTGTTTGTTGTCTTCGTTGCACTCACCAGTGTCTGTTTATTGATTTTGTTGCACTCGCTAGTGATTATTTGCTATCTTCGTTGCACTTGCCAGTGTTTGTTTGTTGTCTTTGTTGCACTCGCCAGTGCTTGTTTGCTATTCAGGTCTTCTGCCAGTGATTGTTTGCTATCTTTGTTGCACTCGCCAGTGCTTGTTTGTTGTCTTCGTTGCACTCGCCAGTGCTTGTTTTCTGTCTCTCTTGCACTTGCCAGTGCTTATTTGGTTGCACTTGCCAGTGCTTGTTTGGCGTCCTTATTGCATTTACTAGTGCTTTATTTTGCTTCTGTTGCACTCGCCAGTGCTTGTTTGATGCTTCTTTTGCACTCGCCAGTGCTTGTTTGTTACTTGCCAATGCTTGTTTGCTGTTTCAAGCTCTTCGCCCGACTTCAAAATGGCCGCCGACGATCCCTTGCAGGGGATTGGTCAATGCTGCCTGACTCCAAGATGGCTGCCGGGAATCTCGTTTCTAGCGAGATTTCGGCCGTTTTTCTTCTTTTTTTCACCGGGGACCCAGTTAATCCGCGTTTTCACTCACCGCAGCCAGGATCCACCGCTTGAGTCACGATCAGGTAGGGCAGCTTTTCTTTCTCTTCTGCCGCCGAGGTGGGCACTCGGTAGGCGCTTTTGGTAGCGCGCTTCCGCCGCCGAGGTGGGCACTCGGTAGGCGCTTTTGTTGGCACTCTTCCGCCGCTGAGGTGGGCACTCAGTAGGCGCTTTTGTTGGCACTCTTCCGCCGCCGAGGTGGGCACTCTGTGGGCGTTTTCAGCAATGCGCTTCCGCCGCCGAGGTGGGCACTCGGTAGGCGCTTTGATTACCGCTCTTCCGCCGCAGAGGTGGGCACTCAGTAGGCGCTTTGATTACCACTCTTCCGCCGCCGAGGTGGGCGTTCGGTGGGCGTTTTCTTGCAGCGCGCTCGAGCTTCCAGGCGTGGGGCGAGCTCCGGACGGGTCGGTCGCCGGTTGCTGCTGTGGCCGTCCACACGCTCAGGGTCCGGTACCTTCGTCGCCAGTTGTAGTGTCGTTCCTCGTCACAAACTGCACACGGACACAATTACAGGCATCAGCTTCTTTATTCAGTTCCTTCTTCATGCAGCGCTAATGGCTAACTGACTCTTTGGTCTCCCAGCTCCTCCCTTTCCGCCCGCCCTCGTCCCTCACTCGGGCCGGTCCTAGTGCCTGACCAGTTAGGTCACTGGGCACTTGCATCAACATCATTACAGCATGCATACCACCCAAATTGGGTAAGTGATCCAGCCTCCATTCATCACAGTGTATGAAACCTTGCTTTCATTTATAAGAGTGTTACCGGCTTGTAAAGTGTTCTATTTTATCTTGTTTGATCACCTTTGTGCAACATTATCATGGCTGGCAGCACGTCAATGGTTGCATGCTACACCATTAGTATAGTATGCTTTATCTGATTGGATGATTCAGCCTTCTTATACCCATGTTTGGTTCGATTTTCAGGTCAACCTTTAGGCCGCTATTGTAAGGTAAACCTATATATGGTACTTGTTTGGATTACCATACATTTCACCCTTAGTTCCAAATGCTGTGTTGATAAGATTCCACCGGTCGTGATTAATGGCATCTTTGATCAGTATTGACTCCACGATGGCAAGAAACATGTTGACTTTTTAACCCTTTTTTGGCAACCAGAGATTATCGTGTCTACTGGTGGCGAGCACCTTTTTAACTGGAAAAACATTCTCACTGATTAAAATTATTTTCAGATATTTGCTTAGTCTATTTAAAATCACTCCTTTTATACACTGAAACCTATTTTCACTAATCCACACCTTGGGCCCTATACATGCACCTCACATATGGTATCAGGTTAAAAGATATTTGATAAAGAGCCCCCTTGAGGGTGCCCGTCGGGCATTGCAGCTCCGGCCCGATGAGGAGTAATCCCTATGATGAAGCCTGACACCCATATGAGTGTGAGAGCGCCCGAGTTCCAAAAGGAACCACCCCCTACCTCAGGTTCCTGTGTGTCTGACCTGATACCCTCCTTCCCAGGAACTGCATACCCTTAGTTGATAATAGTTGTGCACATGTTAACATCACACTTTTTAGCAAGTCCAACAGTCCGGCCTTAATCAGAGGAAGAAGTGAAAAGCATCTAGAAGTGCAGGAGGAGAGTCCAGTCACCACTGATCAACTGGTCTCCCAGTTACAGCAGGTCCGGTGGTTGCTTACAGGTAAGCAATTTAGTTTTTTTCTCGGGAACGGGGTCCATTTTGACTTTGGGTCCAACGGATTTGGGGATCCCACAGAAAGGTCAGGACTCTGTCACAAACAGGCACTTTGGCATCGAGTGGTGGTCAGGCTTTCCTGGGCAGCTGAGCTCTCAAGGAGTGCAGGGTTCTTAACAGGATTCGAGCGGCCTAGCTCTACAGTAACTTCTTCTGTCCTGTCTCAAGTGGAGCTCTTTTCCATAACTAAGCAAAGTCCTCTTTCCGGTTCCCTCAGATGCAGCAGGTGCAGCCCAGTCTTTGTCGCAGCCTCTCTTTTCTGGGTCTTGGGTGCAGCAAGGCAGTTCTTATGTTTTCTTTTGCAGTCCAGTCTAGTAGTGATCTGAGGGCTGGGGTCAGGGGTGGCTGCTCTGCTATGGTAGAGGAGCGTCACCCACTGCTGAAATGCAGCAGACAGAAGAAAAATAAAATGACAATAAAAGTATTTTATTGTGTTTTATTTTTCACTTTCAGTCGGGAGTCTAGGGTGGGGGGGACAATGCCGCAGTGTCAGCAGCAGGGGGTGGAGGAGTGTTAGGCACTACAAGTGTGCATGTCAGTTTGGCCGGCCGTCTTGGGACGGCAAAGACAACATGCACTCTTGGATATCTCCACGCTGTCCTTTGGAGATATCCGCAGTGCTCACGCAAACAGGATCCTAGTCCCTGCTGGAGCGCAAATCCAGCCCACTCTCCCCAATACCAACGCTTCTCTTATTCTGGGAGTAATACAATAAGAGAAGCGCTGGGAGTGCATGGGGTCCAGGAGCCTGTGCTCATGGGAATTGCAGTGCTGGGACGTGAGCAGAGGAGCAGCACAGCGCGGGAGCAGAAGATCGCGGTGGCCGTCATGTAAAAGGTAAGTCTATATTTTTATTATTATTTCTTCCCCCCCCCCAATGGATTGGTAGCAGCCGCCGCTGGCTGGGGTGCCACTTTTATGTCATGACGTGACTTTTGCATGTGTGGGAGGAGAGGACTTACTAGCAAGTAGGGCAATAGTTCTCATGAGGCAACTATTCACACTTTACATTACTTCTTGGGAGTTTGAAGATCAAACAATCCCAGCATACCCTTCTGTACCCAATTCCAAAAAGCCTTCATTCCCTGTGAGGACCTCAGGGCACTCCCCTGGGGAGTACCAAGCATAATGAGCTACTCCTCCTGGAAACCCAGTTTTTCAACTGGTTTTCTCTAACTGGAAGAGATGTCGCCCTGTCTACCTTCACAAAGAATTGGGCAGGCGAAGGTGTGATCACCAATTGCTTCATTGAAGCTGGCCACCTGTGGCCACCTCCCTGTAGTCATCCTTTGGAGGAAGTTATATACCAACTCACCCCAGCCATTCTCTTTGTTCCCTGTTCATGGAATCACATCACACTTCCTAGCATGTGGGCAGCGTGTTGTCACAGGTGGCAACTGCTGCAGATAGTCAGTAAAGAGGATTGGGCAACAAAGTGGTGACTTTCCAAAGTCATCTTTCTATCAAAGGTTACTATAAATCCAATCCAATCAAGGTTTAATGTAACAATTAATTTGATACCTTGGAGTAATCTCTTTGGTGGTCCAAAGGCACTTAGTGCAGTGCCTTGTCAAATTCCATGTTACCAAATGGGACCACCAGCTTGCTACAGTGAACAGAGCAACTTTATGTTTTCACTGTCAGGCATGTTAAACAAAAATGGAACTCACCATTCTTAAAATCAAGCACCCTGCCTGGTGGACAACAAAGGCCTTCTCTAGGAGCAGCTTATTAACATTAAAAAAGAATGTTTTGAGTAGGCAAATGGGTTTCTTTCACTGTGTCAGACTGGCAATTTTAATGCGTCCAGTTAAGCCAGCAGTAGCAAGTATAGAGTCATGTTTTCACCTTGTCACTGCAATGATGGCACAATTAAGTGCTGCAGTCCATTAGTGACATCTAACTTCACAGCAGTGGGTACCTCTTGTACCATATGCTAGGGAATTACAAGTAAGATATAGGGGCCAATCAGGAATCAGGCTTTGTTCATGTACTTGGGGGGGTCAGAGCACGTACACTGGAGCCTGGACAGTGAAGAAACCAAAAATCTTCATTCTCAGGGGTCTTACTAATATCAATAAAGAACTTGGCACAGAAGCTGAAATATGAAAAGACATCTTTATTAAACTTTCAATAAGTGAAGCTACGTCACCCAGCTGCCTTAGCAACTGAATGAGGCAGTCTGAGGAATACAAAGAACAGAGGCCTTTTATATGCTTAGGGTTACAAAACTCAGCATAAAAGTAAGGGGCAGTCCTAGCTTTTGCAAGCATGCAAAAAGCCCAACATTCCTTCTTACACAAGCCGGACAAACCCATAAAAAAAGACCACAACCCATATCGTAAACAAGCCATAAAAAAGGGAACAGAAACAGATGAGAAGTAGGATAAGGGTGTGTATGTATATACCAAACTTTACAATCTCCTGTGCTCTGATCCTTAATCTTGATCAGCTACTGGGCAAGGAACTGGTCTAACAAGGTCAGCTTCAGGCAACAGGGTCAGTTCACTCAGGTCATCCAGGAGTCAGCTAAAGTCATCGGCCTATGTGAGGGCAACCACAAAATGGCTGCCATGCACAAAATGGAACCCATGGTTCAGAATGAAATCTACAAATACATAGTGAATCCATGTGTGTAACATAACGAAAACACTCATACTTGCTGAACTCACTGTTTACGGTTCGCTGTTACCAAAATCGTAACAGAACCACGACCTTTATGACCCAGGTTCAGAATTCACGGAACCTCAGACCCTCCTTTTGCCCTTACATAGGCAATAACCTAATCTCATGTCAATCTGAATCTAGGTATATATTCATCAGATCATCAAGATGTTGCTGGAGCATAATCCTATTACTTAGCAACTCTCTCGGGACAGGTCTCCTTACACATGTAGTAGCACAAAGGCCACATATGGCAGGACAAAATAGGGAATACCTCTATCTGTAGTAGGTGGCATAAGATCACACACCCAACAATTAGTGATGTTCACTACTAACTGGTGTTGATGTAGAAGCTGAACAAAAGAATTGTTTACAAATTCTGGTCTTCTAACCTGCTCATGTTCAGGAAAAGGGTGAAAAGAATGCAAAGAAGCAGTAGTAGGAAAAGACATAGGTTGGGAAGTGGGTGCAGAAGTCAATTGAGTAGAAAAAACAATCCCATCCATAAATGACAACGTCATGTTTAAAAAAACACTAGAAAACACGTTATTAAGAACATATAGACAAAAAGAGAAAGTAGTGACCACTATTACAAACGAAATTATAATTTTTCACAACCCTAAGCAAAAAACAAATCCTAAAATTATCTAGTAACATTTTTAGGGCTCCTATGTATTTTAGTAATTTATGCTATGTTCAGGTGAAACAGTGGTGATCCTCATCAATGCTCTGAGGTGAAAAAGGGGATACCTTTCCACAGAAAATGGACTTTATTCTGCTTTTACTAAACAGAATACTACTTTAAAATAATGCCAGCAAAACAATAACAATCAGTCTCCTAACACCTAGTCTATACAATCACACGGAAACCTCTTGTGAAACCAACTATGCCCAGAGTCCGTTCAAAAGCCTCTCTGGCAGGCTTCTATTGTCCATCAAATCTTCTTTTGTTGTTTTCTTTCGCATGGGCCTCTTCATTCAGGCCTTTAATGTAAATAGTTCTTCTCAGTATCCGTTGGAGTGCCCTCCTGGCAAACACTCATAGCTCACTTAAAAGTCTCAATGTCTCAATGCAGTGCACCAGTATCTCTCCTCTGCGGCAGACACTACAGATATTGTGCTCTTCATTGGTCATGGGCACAGATCATCTCGTGCAGACCCGGGAACATTCTCAGGCTCCAACACTCATCATTCAGTGTCAGAGGACGCTCAGGCTGCTCTTTCATGGGCACCAGAATGTAGTGCCTTTTGCCAATCTTGGATCCGCCGGTGCACTGCACTTCCGTTGGAGCAAAGGAAAAGGGGGGTGCATGGGGCCAAAACTTAGGCGAAGGGGCTCAAGGGACTGCACACTGTCAGAGGTTACCAGCACATGACAGGCGCTCTTTTGCACTGAAATTCTGGTTCTGTGATGTCCAATGCCGTCTGATGGAGCAAGTGCGATGCTTTAAACAGTTCATTGTATAACAAGGGGACTGCAAACAGGTGGCCTGCAATCTTCAAAGGAGTGGCCACACACCATGGGACAATTCTGGTCTAGAATACACTGTCATTTTCAAAAAGCAATACAAATAAAAAAAAGGCAGTAGGCAAAACAGTGCCTCTAGGCTTTTCAATTGGGTTTCCGTGTGAGAGCATATCCTCCATCATCTAAGGGTAGATAGCGACATGATTAAGTCTAAAGAAAATTCTTAAAAACCAGTCTGGTCATACAAAAGGGGATTATACATAATATGGGTGTTTCTGGTACAGTACTGCAGTCTGGAAGTGTGAACCTGAACAATACACTAATAATAATAAAAGCTGACTGGTGAAAGGAATACGGAAAAGAGAAATGGGACTAGGACACAGCTAAAATCCCCAATAACTAGGTACAATTCAACATCGGTCAGGGGAGAAGCGACAAAAGAAAAATCTATAGGAAGAACAAGAAATTACTTGGGTGATAGTCAAGCATGTGACACAATACCAAGAGTATGAGTGATACACAAAAAAAAATCACAATAGTTTTCAAAAGTTAGCTCTACCACTGGCCGCTAAACCATATACGGTAACCTCAGCTAATGTTCCAGTTCCTTCTTCAGGGAAAAAAATGAAACCTGGTTTCCTTTATGGTACAAAGCCATACACTACTTAGGAAGCAGAACAAAACTGAGTAATGTAATATAGAAATTCGGTCACCATGTACAAGAGTCACAGATCTATAATTTTATCCTTACGTCCAATCAGGATACATAAATGTAGGGCTGCCTGTTCCTTTAAGGGAAGGGGCAGTAAGTGACTGTGACACACTTTGATCCTGTATATCTTTTTTTATTTTTCTTAAATACTATTTATAGCCAAATTTGACATACACTGGTGAAGTGTTGTCTGTGTCGTGTTCACAAAATGAAAATATCATATCTGTGGAATTTAGCAAATCAACCCAACTGTTGTGGAGCGATACGCATCGTCATGTATATCCCTTCACAGCACAGGTAAACTTGTAATAAAAAAACGCACAAAACATCAAGCCATCAGATTTACTTGCTGTATATCAAGCACAAAAAGCATAGACAAAACAATAACATATGTGAATGACAGATATACTTGCTGTATATCAAGCACAAAAAGCATAGACAAAACAATAACATATGTGAATGAGCGGTGACACACAACACCATGTCATGTACTTTATTTTACTGTGCAATTCGGGCTTGCTTAATTTGTCAGGTTTAAAATCCTTACCCTCCTTTTGACAGTAGATCACCAGTTAGTCGATATCTGCTGTCAAATACAACTTTCTTACATACAGGACCAGCAAGAACAATTCATGATGGGACCAAATACACAAACATAAAAACAAAAACATGAACATTTCTTTCCAAAGGAGTCACGCAAAAACACATCTCCTTTCAACCAACCAAACTCACGTGTCTTGACTTCCTTAAAATCACCCAGAACAATCCATGAATGATCTGTAGGCAGAAGCAAAAAAAAAAATACACAACACACAAAAGAGGAACATTTCTCATAACAAACGAATATCAATTATAACTTTTAATCAGAAGACAGAACATTATACACATAAACAGACACAAAAATACATTTCCATTACTTAACTGTTACCATCTTGTCAGTCAGCTTGCAACATTATGCCATTTTAACTTTCCAAAAGTAAAATTCTTTCACTGACACTCCATGTTAGCCTTGTGCCACAATCTCCACTGTAAAAAATAATTCTCAATTGGCAAATCGTTCTCCCTTAGGCATGTAGCCTTCAAAATTTCAATAAAAAGCTTTGTCTTATTTTCTGCCTAAGACTTAATGCAATGCTTTATTTTCTGTCAAATAAAGCAACCAGCGGACATTATTTTTCCAGAACAGAGATACAAATGTATCAGTTCTGCAGAGCATTTAGCACGATGTTGGGACTAAGCATGGGCGAATTTTGCGAATCTGGCGTTCGCGAATTTTGCGAATTTGCGAACTCGCGATCCGCAAAATCCGCGAATTCTCCCGAATTTGCGGATTTTTTTTGTTGTGTTCGCAAGGGTTTCTGCCAGTTCGCGAGTGTTTGGTACCAGTTCTCAATCGCGAACTTACTTGTCGGCTCGCAACGGTCGCGACTATGTTGTTTCTACGTCTGGTTCATCATCACAGATTCCCAGCACCCTCTGTTTCACCACTGCCACCCTCTGTTTCACCCATGCCACCCTCTGTTACATCAATGCCACCCTCTGGTTCATCATCACTGTAGATTATGGGGGGGAAAAGCAAGCACACCTGCCCTGCTTCAACTGACATGAATTAATTTGGGGTTAGTTTATTAATGTATCACTATTTTAAAATTCCAGGTCTGGCACCTGCTTCCTTATCAGTAATTTGCTTTCTGTTGCAGTGCAATTTTTTTTTCCAGGACCTTTGTGGCCTACTTGTAGCTATTCTATGAGCCTGCTGTGAGGGTCAGAGCAGGGTCATACAATTGTTGCAACTAGCAACTGAACTCTGGAGGGGCCCCAGTCAGGAAGCACTACAGGGAATGGTTACTAATGATGAGTTTGAACTCTTGCACCTGCCGAGTGCTTTCAGTTTTGCAAAACTCGTTTTTCTGCAATTTTGCGGGATTCGCGGGGCGCGAACACGCGCGAGATCGGATTCGGAAGCCGCGAATTCGTGCAAATATGCGATTTGTTTTTTTGCGGCGTGTTAGTTCGCAAGGTTTTGTGCGTTTTCGCGAGCCGCTTGTAGCGCAAGGCGCGAAGTTACCCTCGCGGTCGTTCAAGGGCGCGGTCATCTTGTTTGCATGACGTATTTCCATTTCCGGGCGCGAAGTGTAATCTCGCAAAGTGTGCGGCTCATCAGTACAATTTTGCGAGTGTTCGCGAGGAAAATCTTGCGCGAACTTACCCGCGCGGTCGTGAACGGGCGCAGCCATCTTGTTTCTCATTCATTGTTATGGTTCTGGGCATGGTCTTTGTATCCTCTCTAAATCTCTGTCATCCTTTGCTTGTTTGAAGTTTTTTTTGATCTATTTTACTTATTATCTATCCCTCTATTTTTCTAGCCCTATATTTTTGTGTTTACTGCTACTTTTGGCTAATTTTAAACTACTTTTTTAAACTCTTTTCTTTTCTTCTCTTCCCTATTCTATTTTCTTTATTCCTTTCCGCCCAGACCATGGTGAAGGGAGCCGGGAAGCATCCCAAGAAGGGGAAGGGTCCCGCACCCCGTGTCCGGCTCCCGTGCGGGCGTTTGAGGGGGGAGCAGGTCGTACCCAGGGAGTTCTTTAGCCCGGAGGAGGTGGGCCAACTCATTTTTTATTTTCAGCGCCGCCTCCCCAGGACCATCATGGGAGGCGGCAGGATCAGTGCCGGGTACGGGATCCGGGAGCGCCGGAAGCGGTGGGAGAAGGTGTGCCAGGCCATTTACCACCACTCTCGGGTCTGGCGCACCTACAACCAGGCCACCCACCGCTGGACGGATGTCCTGACCCGTGAACGAGATCTGCTCGACCTGCTTGGCCTTGAGATCCCCGGGCTTGGTGAGTAGTAGTAGCTATTTCTTTACTACTCTGTTTTCTCCTGCTGTGTTATTATATTGCAAATTTTTGTTTTTTACCAAGAGCAATAATGCTGCTCATTACATTGTAGGTAAATTATATTTCAAAATCTTCTGTGCATTTCAGGTGCACTGCTCTCCTTCTTCTCAGTAGTGTTGCTACTATGCTTATTTGTTTTAGATTTTGTGTTCATTTCATTGGCCTGTGAAATTATGTATGAGTGTAGTTTAAAGAACTGCGTAATGCTACACACTAAGGTTCAGATTTTTAATTACCGGCGCATCCCTGCAAAGTAGCAGGGATGCGCCAGTAATTGTGCGCCACGCCACCATCACCCATGGTGCGCGGTATTTACAATGCGGCGCACCATGGGCCCAAAACGTCACCAAAGCGTTACGCATCTGTGCCGTAAAGGCGGCGCATTGCTGGAGTTGCGTCGCAATGATGGCGCAGCTCCATCAATGCTCTGGGGTGCCCTATCTCCCCAATGCTGCGTCAAGCCGTACGTCTGCTTCAAAGCAGGCGCAGGGTTTGAGTCACGCATCATTGTCGTTAAAGTGAGTGATTGAAATCTTGTAGATTTCCCTCAGCCACTTTTAGGATGCATTCCTGCGCAGGAACGCCCTCCCTTGCGCCGGAACGCCCCCTATTGGCGCAGGGCTTTACAACGTGATGCATCTCCCTTATGCGTCACGTTGTTAATATACGCCGCACCATTGCGCCTCTTTTGTGCTGCCGCTGCATCACAAAAGTCACGCAACACTGGAGCAAAAGAGCCGCAAGGGGCTTCTAAATCAGCCCCTACAGACTCAAGTCCAGTCCTTCCTTTGTACACATGGTGATAAGAAGAAATAGTGGTGGTGGATTGATAGTTTGAGTATTTTAATGACTGGTTAATGTAGTAGGAAACTTTAGTGTTGTCGCTGATCTTCAATCACGATGGACTTTGGCTGTCACTTCGCGTGCTGCGGACTGCTGCCTGCCAATCCTAGGCAAACCTTTTTAGTACTTTGTTTAGTGAGTTACATAAGGTAGTTTCCAATTCGACGGTCCGCAAATCAAGCAATACTAATAACGTAGTCGATCACATGAGATTGGTCAATAATATATCCCGTGGAATAGTTGTCTATTTGCTAGCCTATTTCGCCAAAATATTTTGTTAGTTCTTTTGAAATGTTTGATTTGGTTGACAAATATCATCCATGTTTTCTGTTTTTCTTTCTTTCATGTTGTACATCAGCTTCCCCCATGGGCAAGAGGAGGACACAGGAGGAGGAGGAGGAGGAGGGTGTTGTTCAGGATGCAGGCCAGGACCGGGCAGGCGAGGGCTCCTTTGCTGGCCCCAGTAAGTTTTAATTTTAATATAGAGTACTTATTTTTTCCTAGCGTTCCTCATTCGATTTTTTCTAAATCGTCTTTGATCTTCTTGTAGACTGGATCTAAATTCTTATCCTGCCTCGACTATGACTCCGTGTGGTATTCTTAGATTATTCTTATTAGTCTGTCTGTGTAGCTAACTAAGATTGCACATTTGGCATTTCCATTGGACTCCCATTCTAGTCAGCAATAGCTCTATGCACTGAGTGCAGTCCTCTGGGATTGTCCATAATGTCTTTTCAAGTATTCTAAATGTTTATGCTTTGACAATTGCCAACAATAAAAAGGTGAATGACCACCAAGAAAGAATAAGATACTACTTTACTTTTGGTTTGGATAGGAGGACAATCCATTCTACTACTGTTGCAGGGACAAATCTGCACAAACAGAACTATGGACACTAATTTAATGCATTGCTTAGCTTATCAATTATAATAGGTGCTGTTAGACTTTCCACATACCTCAGTGATAACAGACTTTGTAGTTGAACCCCCAATCTCCTTACTGACTAAATAGTGTGGCAGAGTCATTTAGCTCCCAAAGTCACCGATGGCAGAGGCACGGACTCATGCTTGCAAAAATTCCAAAACCTTTAGCTCATCCACTCTAGTCTGGAGGACCAAAAACCACAGAGTCTATTTAAGTTTAAAAGCTTTATTAAAAGTAAACACATTTATTAAAATCAAGTGTGTCATAAAAGTAAACGTTTAACTGAAAATGGAAAAGTGCTTAGTGCTGACGATTAATTGGACACATTTCTTGTGGTCGAGCCGAGCTCTCACCTGGTTTGAACTTGATCCTGCTCGTGTTCTTAGAAGTCAAGCTTCTGTCTGTTAGGAGAAAAAGTGGTGCGTGTTAAAAATAAAAAGCAAGCATTCATCAGTTGTGCCAAAAAGTGCAGCAAGACAACAGCCTTCCCTGGAAAAAGGGAAATTTTTACTTTAGAGTAGGCAGTCACAAATTATTAAATTGTATTGTTTTTTTCACATTTCTTTCTTCCTCCTAGACCAAATATTATATAGTAGTGAGTGGTGTATTCTAACATTATTAAATGTACTTTGTAGGTGCAACATCTGGAGGCGGGGCCAGCGTGGAGGTGGAGGTGGCATTGGACGAGGACAACTCTGGGGAGGAGGCGGTGGAAGTGCCGGACGATCCTGTGAGGGTTCACACGGTGGTGGCGGGCAGAGGTAAGCTATGTATTCCTTACTTATTGAGATTGAAGACTGCAGAGTGTGCTTTCTGCACGGGTGTATTAGAAATCAACCAGGTAGTAGCCTCCTCTAAATGTACTTCGACTTAGCTGTGAAGTTTTTGGCGAGAAGAATCCCAATCAGATCTGAGATGAACTTGATGGATGGGATGAACGGAAAGCGAAAGAAGGGTGTAAGTAAGTGTGGAAGGACGAGAAATGTAATGATGACTGGCAAAGAAGAATGATATGTGTTTGCTTGGTCCCCGAGGCGGCTGGGAAGGAAAGAATATGGTATGGTGCATGGCTGGGTGAATGATGAAGCAAGGATGGGTGGAAGGAGAACAGCCTGGGTGGGTGAAACAGAAACTGTATGTGTGCATATACTTTGAATGGATGGATGCCTGGATCATTCATGGTACTATCTGACTCTTAGATAGCATATGTGTATCTAGAGAGAGTAGACGGTCACTGGATGAACTAAGTGTTACTTTGAAGAGCATGTAACACCGCACCCGCACGTCCGTTCCAGTGTAGGAAAGGCAAGGAAAAGAAGTTGTAATTTTGTCCAAATACTACCATGAATAGTAGCAGTAGTTTGTATTGCAACGGCAAGCACGCATATATCCGGTTATTACGGTGGACACTCCCTAACTCTCTTAATACCTTTAGTTTAGTAGTAGTATGTCATTCATGTGTGGGTGTATCACTGTTCACTCAATAATAAGCAAAGCACCTAAAGTCATCCCATATGTCATCAAATACATCCCATGTGAAGTGATAGATAATCAGATTATTTAGCTTCTTCATTTTCCTTTTCTAATACTCATTTGCACTATAGGGTGAAAGCTAAATTAATTAAGCAGTAGCCCTTTTAACATAGTATTCTCAGTGGCACCCGTAATAGAAAAGTAAGAGCTTCACCACCTGCATGTACTGGACCGGTACAGTAACGCAAGTCTGTCTCACTCACCATGGTGTGCGTCTGTTTTTCTCGGGTGCAAGTTCACTGCGCTGGCATTATGCCGGCTTGCATAAGAGAACGTACCAATTTTCCTAAACAAGAGAGAAGAAGAAGAATAAGACTGGTGTACTGTCATAGTCGACTGTAATGGAGTGAGTCCACAGTGCTCGTAGAATTGATTCCTTAAACTCCCACTAATGTTAGAGCAAGGATGAAGAAGTCGGAGGTTACATAGATACTGTCCTCAATAGTTATGTACTGTGCTTTCAATTTGATACTTGTACTGTGACAACTTTCTGCTCAATCATTTTGTGTTAATCTTAAGGAGCATTGGTTACAGACTATGTCTTTCTTTCTTCATATAGTTGCTCCTTCCAAATCCAAGAGACCATCAAGGAGGAGGGAGCTGGCTCGAATGGCCCGGCAACGGAGGCTGGATGCCACTGTCGCTGAATATCGGCGGCTGGTGGCCCTGGAGGAGGAGGAGACGCAGTCTGGTACTACAACAACGTCCACTGAGACAGCTGCATCCTCCTCCGTGCGGGCTGCCAGCCAGCGCAGTGCTCCAGCGGTACGGAGCCGGGCTACCAAAGCCAAACACCACCGCCGAGCAGCAAAGACAGCAGCTGCCCCCCACAGGATTTGCAAGGCACACCGGCGCCGCTTATCCCTCAGACTGTCCTACCTGGAGCAGGAGGTCCTGAACTATAAGAACTTGGTGGAGGGCCTCCGCTTCGAAAATGCCACCCTCCGCAAGGAGCATGATGCCCTGGCTGCTAAAGTCAACAGCACCCTGCCATAGTGTCCCTTGCCCCTTTTTTAGAGACTTTTGGGGGGTGGGAATTGGGAGTTGGGTTTTTTGGGGACTTTTGAAGGACAATCGTTGGGGTTAGGGAGGGTCTTGCGGGAGATTATTTTGTTAGGGCTATAAAAATATACTTTTTGAAACTTTATCTGACCATACCTGTTTTTTACTGCTTTTGAGTCTGGTGGGTGGGGGTTTAACAGTAAGTTTGTTTTCCTGAATAGTCCTAGGACTTTAGTAGTACTACCGTCAATCTCTCGTCTCTCCTAATACTCCATTATACTACCTCCAACCAAACGCTTATCTTACCTGTAATTTCTGTTTGAAAGTAGGGCTAGGCCCAGGGCTGGCTCCACGGGAAATGGCGATTAAGGTTGCAATCCAGGGCGGCTGAAATTTCCTCCTCATTGCGGTGGTACTAGTGGTGTGACACAGTGGCAGTTGCATGGCTATGGAAAAAAAGAAAATGAAACCTGGTTTGTCCTTACTGTAGCATTACAACGGTACGATAGAGAATATAGCAGGTGACAGTACACTAGACTACAACAGTGCCACAATGTAGCCTAACAAATGGTAAAGTATTGATAGTATAACTTGTACTTGTGTAGGATTTCTTTGACATTGGCTACTACTCCAAGAAATAGTACTGAAGCTGAGTAAGTCTAGAATATATCCTCGGATTCCTTCACCAGCCTGTTGCTATGACATTATCCTCCCCAGCAAGTGTGTGGAATTATTGATGTCATTTAGTCACACATCAAGCAAAACCACACAGCCCGGGGGAAGAGGGTTAGGGTTTGTAAAATGGATGGGAATGGGGGATTTTGGGAAAGTTTTGTTGAGAGAAAAAAAAAAAAGCACAGCATGGACAAACAATGAACATAAAGACATTTTTGGGTACAAAGCTAACCATAAATCTTTTACGTGACATAAAGGAAGTGCATGCACTACTGAATGCATTGTTACTGAAAAGTAAGTAGTACTTTCGACAACCGTGAATGACAGAATGCGACAGTGCAGGGCTACATTAAATTAGGTTTAAAAAATAGCCGAAGTAAAACCTATAGAATGGCTGTAGGGATCAATTTAGAAGCAGAGATCCAAGAAATGCAGTCACAGTCATAGAAAAAACAATGGATACTGTATCTGTATGTTGTTGTAGTTGTCCTGTTGAAATTGGTAAGTAAGTTGCATGCAGAAAAAAATTCCTCTTATTAGCGGCACTCCTCCATTGCAGCTGACGCTTCGTCCATCAATGTTGGTGACCAGAAGACACCCTGTAAAAAAAGCACAGCATGGACAAACAATAATTGAAGACAAAGAAATTTTTGGGTACAAAGCTAACCATAAATCTTTTAAGTGACATAAAGGAAGTGCATGCAGTACTGCATGCATTGTTACTGAAAAGTAAGTAGTACTAGAATGCAACAGTACAGGGCTGCAGCGTTTTCACTTGCCTATCTCTGCACTCAGAGAAACACTTCTTACATTAAATTAGGTTTAAAAAATAGCTGAAGTAAAACCTATAGAATGGCTGTAGGGATCAATTTAGAAGCAGAGAGAGATCCAAGAAATGCAGTCACAGTCATAGAATAAAACAATGGATACTTTATCTGTATGGTGTTGTAGTTGTCCTGTTGAATTTGGTAAGTAAGTTGCATGCAGAAAAAAATTCCTCTTATTAGCGGCACTCCTCCATTCCAGCTGACGCTTCGTCCATCAATGTTGGTGACCAGAAGACACCCTGTCCACTGCCTGCCTGGTGGATGCTGAATTGCGGCTCGCTAATGTGAAGCCTGACTCCATCCTTTTTTTCCCATTGCACAGACTGAAACCCGGCCTGTAATTATTCAACGAAAAACAGGAAGTGATATAATATTACAACACCACTGATAAATAAATATAAGGTATGTAGGCTGTGTAGTACAAAAAGTCACACTTTGATTTTCCTAATAGACAGTACAATATTTTTGAAAGTGCGTACTCTGTCTGAGTCACCTTTTGAAGGATAAATAAGTACGGGCAAATTAATGTAGCGGATCTTTTCCTCAAGCTAGGTGTACTGTAAACTGTGTTTTAGAACAAAATTAGACCTTCCCAGCAGTGCTCCCACCCAGACCCTTACTAAAGCCAGTCGCAAAAATGTAGAAGACCCCCAATCAAATCTCCAAAAACGAGGCCTAGCAGAGAACTGGTGACAAAACGTACTTTGAAAGTAAAAGTAGGCCCAAATACCCCCTTACCCACCGTGGATTGTATTCAAACCACTTGCAAGCAAGCAAGCAAAAGTATCCATAGCCAGCATCGCTCCAAGACTCAAAACCCCCCCCACCCAAACACATGCAATAGAAATACTGCTAACCCTAACGAGCCCTAAGTTAAGAATAGTGGCAAAGGCTTTCTTTAACTATGCCAAATCCCCCCTTTCCCACCATGGATTTTCTTCAAATGACTTGCAACCAAAATTACACATTCTCACGAGTGCTCTAAGACCCCAGAACTCAGTTGCAAAAATCTAGAACACCCCGAAACACATGCAATCCTGCTGCTAGGGCTAACCCTAACGAACCCTAAGTTACAAAAAGTGCCAAAAGGCTTTTCCGCGTGGATTTTGTCCCAACCACTTCTACCCGGTATTAGACCTTCCCAGGAATGCCCCAAGACCCGCCAACCCACCCGCCAAAAAGCGCAACACCCCCAAACAGCCCAAAAGCAAAATCTCATACTTACAATATTTCTCGGCCTTCTGTCCAAACGCGCTGTGCAGCTAGGCCATAACTCCAGTTGTCCACCACGGATTTCCTGAAAAGCACATGCAATCAAGATTAGAGTGTCCCAGCTGTGCTCCCAGACCCCGAAACTCACCCACAAACAGCCGGAACCCCCCCAAAGAGCACCTCAAATGCAAGCAAGTCAGCAAAAACACAAAAAAAGTCCGCCTCCGATTTGGTCCAAACCACTTTTGTCCGGTATTAGAGCTTCCCAGCAATGGCCCAAGAGCCGTCAACCCAGGAGAAAACTAGTAGAAGACCCCCAAACAGCCAAAAAGCAGAAGTACAAAAATGGGGACTTAGTCATTTTCTTTCCAATTTCCCAAATCACTCCGCGCGCGCTCTGCAGCTAGGCCCTAACTCCCCTCTGCCACCATGGATTTGCTTCAAACCTCTTGCAAAGTAAAGTATCCGTAGCCAGCAGTGCTCCCAGACCCCGAAACCCACCCACAAAGACCAGGAAGCCCCCCAAACAGGCCCCCGAAAACGCGACATTGAGCAAAATGTCAGAAATAGCACACAAAAAAAATCAGCGTGGATTTTGTCCCAACCACTTCTATCCGGTATTAGACCTTCCCAGGAATGCCCCAAGACCCGCCAACCCACCCGCAAAAAAAGCACAACACCCCCAAACAGCCAAAAAGGAAAATCTCATACTTACAATATTTCTCGGCCTTCGGTCCAAACGCGCTGTGCAGCTAGGCCATAACTCCAGTTTTGCACCACGGATTTCCTGAAAAGCAAATGCAATCAAGATTATACTGTCCCAGCAGTGCTCCCAGACCCCAAAACTCACCCACAAACACCCAGAACCCCCCCAAATCAATCAGCAAAAACACAAAAAAAAATCTGCCTCCGATTTGGTCCAAACCACTTTTGTCCGGTATTAGAGCTTCACAGCAATGGCCCCAGAGCCGTCAACTCACCCACAAAGAAGTAGAACACCCCCACAAGTGCTGAGTCTTTCTTCATTGGGCGTAATCCAGCCCTCTGCTTTGAGGGAAATAGGAGTCTGGAGGAGGAGGATAGAGGAGCATGTTCTTCTGAACTTGTGAACCTGAGAAATGCAGACTGCGGCACCTTTAAATCAATAAGCAAACAAGTGAAGACAGTTCTGCTGATGGGCTTGTTTTTGTGATTAGGTGATTAAAGTTTGAATTATATTAACTGTGCACAACAAAGAAAGACAGACACACAGGAATAAAAGTGAATAAGGACGAAAAAGAAAGTTATTGATTCATTGTCTCATTTTCAGGGCTTGTGTGGTCCTGGAATAAGAATAAGGCTTCGTCATCATACTCTGCGAATTCAGGCAGGGTGAGCTCAGTGTCACCTAACAGAGAAGAAATTCCCTCATCTACGTTGCTGTCCACCTCGTCTTCATCCGGCGTGCTTTCTCGTACTTTGTAATCTGGTGGTATGAGGTGCTGATTCATCTTGATCATTGTTAACCTCTCCACATTTTTGGACGAGAGACGGCTCCGTTTGGGAGTTACAATGCCACCAACAGCACTGAAAACACGTTCAGAAGACACGCTTACGAGTGGGCAAGACAAGTAGTTTAAAGCCAGGTTGGAGAGCTGTGGCCACAACTCTTTTTTCCCATGCCAATACGCCAATGGGTCAGCATTAAGATAGACCTCTGTTGAGTCATTCAGATAGTCCTGCACCATCGACTCAAGGTCCTCCTCCAAGGTTCCTCCACTTTGCTTAGATGTTGCTGTGACCTTTTGAGAACCAAACCCAAGCCAAGTTAGCCAATCCTCTTCAGCATCCAATGTTACTGTTGTGTCTGGTGCAGATGATCCGGTTGCCGGTGTCTTGAACGGCTGAGAGGTCACTTGTGCCACAGCCACAGGTGCAGAAGTGGATTGTTTTGACTGGGGATGGCCTGCTGATGCTGATGTACTGCCTTTTCCTTCAATGACCTGCCGTTCTCTTTCAAACCTCTTGGCTGACAAGGCTAGCCAACGTTTGTACTTTGTAACATCTTCATCAGCAAAAGGAAAGAATGCTTGGCCTGCCAGCGCCTTTTTGTAGCGTGGATCCAGAATAGTAGCACAAATGTAATGCTGTTCTGAGTGGATCTTTTTAAGACGTTCATCACCTTGTAGGCGCTCTAATAATTTCTCCGCCAAAACAAAAGGGTCTTGGTTTTCTTCATTTTTTTGAAACACAGAAGACACCGCCTTCAGTTGGTGCTCCGATTTACAAAAGGGGGTGGTGATGAACAGAGTGTCTGAATTGAGCAGACCACTCTTACCCAGTCCAAAGATCAGGGCTTGATCCATCACCGTTATTTATCTCACTGCCCCATCCCAGCTCAGAACCTGGCTATATGCAAATCAGTCTGTCCCTGGCCCAGTGCATCATGGGAACAGGGCAGACTAAACTACCAAGCCAATTCTTTACCAGAAAGGAGACAAGCTACCGGGGACCGGTTTCTGGCATTTCAGCCGTCTTCGGCCCGGCTTGCTTGAATCCTGATGGAGCAGTGAGAAAGGGACTCATGTCTGAGTATACCCTGCCACACCTATAGTGGCCAAAATCGATTTACAACATCAGGATTCAAGCAAGCCGGGCCGAAGACGGCTGAAATGCCAGAAACCGGTCCCCGGTAGCTTGTTTCCTTCCCAGTGTAAGAATTGGCTTTTGTAGTTTGGTTTGCCCTGTTCCCATCATGCACTGGGACAGGAACAGACTAATTTGCATACAGCCAGGTTCTGAAACTGGGATGGTGCAGTGAGCTAAAAAACGGTGTTGGATCTAGCCCTGATCTCTTGACTGGGTGAGAGTATTCTGTTTAATTCAGAGACTCTGTCCCTCACCACCCCTTGTTGTAAATATTTTTGTCCACCCTAAGCGTGGAAGGGTATACTCAGATGTGAGTCCCTTGCTCATTGCACCATCAGGATTCAAGCAAGCCGGGCCGAAGACGGCTGAAATGCCAGAAACCGGTCCCCGGTAGCTTGTTTCCTTCCCAGTGTAAGAATTGGCTTTTGTAGTTTGGTTTGCCCTGTTCCCATCATGCACTGGGACAGGAACAGACTAATTTGCATACAGCCAGGTTCTGAAACTGGGATGGTGCAGTGAGCTAAAAAACGGTGTTGGATCTAGCCCTGATCTCTTGACTGGGTGAGAGTATTCTGTTTAATTCAGAGACTCTGTCCCTCACCACCCCTTGTTGTAAATATTTTTGTCCACCCTAAGCGTGGAAGGGTATACTCAGATGTGAGTCCCTTGCTCATTGCACCATCAGGATTCAAGCAAGCCGGGCCGAAGACGGCTGAAATGCCAGAAACCGGTCCCCGGTAGCTTGTTTCCTTCCCAGTGTAAGAATTGGCTTTTGTAGTTTGGTTTGCCCTGTTCCCATCATGCACTGGGACAGGAACAGACTAATTTGCATACAGCCAGGTTCTGAAACTGGGATGGTGCAGTGAGCTAAAAAACGGTGTTGGATCTAGCCCTGATCTCTTGACTGGGTGAGAGTATTCTGTTTAATTCAGAGACTCTGTCCCTCACCACCCCTTGTTGTAAATATTTTTGTCCACCCTAAGCGTGGAAGGGTATACTCAGATGTGAGTCCCTTGCTCATTGCACCATCAGGATTCAAGCAAGCCGGGCCGAAGACGGCTGAAATGCCAGAAACCGGTCCCCGGTAGCTTGTTTCCTTCCCAGTGTAAGAATTGGCTTTTGTAGTTTGGTTTGCCCTGTTCCCATCATGCACTGGGACAGGAACAGACTAATTTGCATACAGCCAGGTTCTGAAACTGGGATGGTGCAGTGAGCTAAAAAACGGTGTTGGATCTAGCCCTGATCTCTTGACTGGGTGAGAGTATTCTGTTTAATTCAGAGACTCTGTCCCTCACCACCCCTTGTTGTAAATATTTTTGTCCACCCTAAGCGTGGAAGGGTATACTCAGATGTGAGTCCCTTGCTCATTGCACCATCAGGATTCAAGCAAGCCGGGCCGAAGACGGCTGAAATGCCAGAAACCGGTCCCCGGTAGCTTGTTTCCTTCCCAGTGTAAGAATTGGCTTTTGTAGTTTGGTTTGCCCTGTTCCCATCATGCACTGGGACAGGAACAGACTAATTTGCATACAGCCAGGTTCTGAAACTGGGATGGTGCAGTGAGCTAAAAAACGGTGTTGGATCTAGCCCTGATCTCTTGACTGGGTGAGAGTATTCTGTTTAATTCAGAGACTCTGTCCCTCACCACCCCTTGTTGTAAATATTTTTGTCCACCCTAAGCGTGGAAGGGTATACTCAGATGTGAGTCCCTTGCTCATTGCACCATCAGGATTCAAGCAAGCCGGGCCGAAGACGGCTGAAATGCCAGAAACCGGTCCCCGGTAGCTTGTTTCCTTCCCAGTGTAAGAATTGGCTTTTGTAGTTTGGTTTGCCCTGTTCCCATCATGCACTGGGACAGGAACAGACTAATTTGCATACAGCCAGGTTCTGAAACTGGGATGGTGCAGTGAGCTAAAAAACGGTGTTGGATCTAGCCCTGATCTCTTGACTGGGTGAGAGTATTCTGTTTAATTCAGAGACTCTGTCCCTCACCACCCCTTGTTGTAAATATTTTTGTCCACCCTAAGCGTGGAAGGGTATACTCAGATGTGAGTCCCTTGCTCATTGCACCATCAGGATTCAAGCAAGCCGGGCCGAAGACGGCTGAAATGCCAGAAACCGGTCCCCGGTAGCTTGTTTCCTTCCCAGTGTAAGAATTGGCTTTTGTAGTTTGGTTTGCCCTGTTCCCATCATGCACTGGGACAGGAACAGACTAATTTGCATACAGCCAGGTTCTGAAACTGGGATGGTGCAGTGAGCTAAAAAACGGTGTTGGATCTAGCCCTGATCTCTTGACTGGGTGAGAGTATTCTGTTTAATTCAGAGACTCTGTCCCTCACCACCCCTTGTTGTAAATATTCAGTTGGTGCTCCAGCATGTACAACAATGGGATAGCTTTTCCCAAATTACAGTCCTCCTTGCTGACTGCACGCGTGAAGACCTCAAAAGGACGAAGCATGCCTGTCAGGCTTTTAACTATTTCCCATTGCGCCGCATCCATCCTCAGGTCCATGTGAGCTGTACCCTGTTTTAAGAAATAGCAATCGAGTACCGTATACTGCTCATACAGACGCTCAAGCATGTAGAAGGTTGAGTTCCAACGTGTTGCCACCTCCTGGATGAGTGCTTTCACTGGCATTCGACGTTCATGTAGCAGGCTCCTCAGATGCTTCCGGGCCTTAAAAGAATGGCTGAAATGGTTGCACATTTTTCGGCAGGTGTCCACTACCTCGTACGCTGGACTGTCTTTATCACTCAAGAATTTTTTGACAACCAGGTTTATACAGTGCGCCAAACACAGCACTCTGAAATACTGTCCCAGCTCCATGGCCTTAACTACATTGGCGCCATTATCCGTGGAAACATAACCAATCTGGCGTTTTTTTGGGGACAGCCAGTCAAGGACCTTTGTGTTAAATGCATCCAAAATGTTTTGTGCTGTGTGACGTTTCTCCAAACCAAACATGGCTAGTGTTGCATGTTTCCGAGCAGCTTTAAAAACTTGGTCCGGGTCAACACCTGCGTTTAGCTTTGCTTTAACCCCTGAAAAAGAGACCCAGTGTGCAGTGATGCACATGTAATCAGCGCCTGCGCCACTGGTCCACATGTCTGTTGTCAGATGTATAGTGTGAACAGCACTCTTCTGCAAAGCTGCCCCAATCACCTCCAGCACATCTTCATGTAGTGCTGGAACCGCAACTCTGGTAAAATAGAACCGGCTAGGAACCTTCCATTTAGGGCAGAGCGCTGCCACTAATTCTAGAAAACTAACCCCTTCTACAAAAGAAAAAGGGAGAAGGTCCAGAGCTAGCATTTTAGCCAGCTTAGTGTTATACAGACGCGTCAGTGGGTGGTTGCGTTCATATTGCGCTTCTGTAAACAACATCTTTTTAATGTTGCCCTGGACCAAGCATTTACGGGATGATGATGATGATATCTTCGACCCAGTTACGCTCGCTGATGAACTTTTTCGCATTGGTGTCTCACTCTCTCCCACACTCTTAGTGTGGCTCACATGGGGTGTGCTGCTGACAGGGGTACTGGGTGTAAGTGAAGTGTTTGACATGTCTTCTTCCTCCTCGTCATCATCAGATGAAACATCAACGTTTTCTTGACCTGCAATTCCGGCTTCCTTGATCTCCTGTAGGTGCGCAAACCATTGGACAGCGTGCTGTCTCCTAAGATGACCTCTCTGGCCTCCGGTACCATAGTTGGTACCAAACTTACCACGACTAACTGCAAGCTTACAAATGCTACAAATGGCTAAGTTTTCCTTTTTTGGGCAAACACTAAAGAAGTCCCAAACTGGAGACTTGAAATGTCTGTGGGGGCTGGAGGAGGCGGCGATACTGGTGGTGGTGGTCATGCTGCTAATGCCAGATGAAGTGGAGGATGTGGATTGCCGAACTTTAGTACGTTGTGCACTTTCACCACCACTAATTGAGGTCGAGGTGGATGGAGGTCCCTTCTTGCGAGGAAGAAATATGGAAGCGGTAGGTGTTGGTGTACTAGTTAACTCCAATGATTGTTGTGTTTCCATTGCCTCCTCGTCGACATCATCATCACGCTCAGCAGCTTCTCGGGCTAGGGTCAAAATGTCTCTTTGCTGCATGCCCGCTGGGGCTGCAGTGACCTTTATGATGACGGGGTCGTCGTCGTGAGAGCCTTCATCAGCAGCAGTATCCGCCACTTCTTGTTGAGCCTCATCACACTCCATAACTATGATTTTTTCGACGACCTTCCTTTTACGCTTAAGTACCTTTGTCAGATCATGGTGTGCCTCACTCTCAGACGGCCGTGGTGGTTCCCAATTTTCATCCAGTTCATCAGAAGGAGGTGGGCTTGAAGAAGATGTAGACACCCCCCTTGATCTTTTCCTTGCTAGGGATGTGGAAGACAATGAATGATCATCAGGAGGAGTGGCTTCCTCCAATGATACCTCGGCTTGATTGTCGATTTACTGATGTGCCCCTACTTCGGGAGGAACAACTATTGTGGGCACTTGTGACCCTCCATGCACCTCTGCTTGTGCATCTCCTTGCGCTGCCTCTCCTTCCACATGTACTTGGGCTTGTACTTGCACATGTGGTTGTTGTTGCGGCTGTGGTTGTTCAACACTCGTCAGATGAGTTACAACAACCTGTGTTGATTGAGGGACATTGCTGCTACTTTCTTGCGATGAGCCAACATCACTGGTCGATGGTGATTGAAGAAGTACACTGGCTGCCTCTGCAGCACTCAAGGGCTTGGACTTAAGATGGCGTGGTGGTGATGGTGGCACTGAGCCCAATGGAGCGGGGGTGCTGCTCCCAGCTTGGTCCCCAGCAGATCCCGCTGCTGCTGCAGGCGTACTTTTTTTTTTAATCCCAAAAAATGTGGCAGGTGGCACACCAGTCTCCTTGGTAACTTGCTTCTTCTGCTCCTTACTGGCAACTTTCTTGCTAGATGAGCTACGGGGAACTTTTTTTGGGGCCATCTTCTTCAGAGCAGGTCAGAACAGCAGGCTGCAATTGCACGAGTTGCAGAGTTGTCTGTGGCCAGACGTGACGTCGCGTGACGTTATGCTGCAGCTGCACACACACACCGCTGCAGGACTTCTTCCTGGCACTGGTGGTTCTCTTGAGTCTTGTGCACCTAAAAGCAATGGAAGACAGAGGAACATCAGTTCAGTTATACACCCCAAAAAATCGAAAATCACAGAAGAATCAGCACAATCCCATGCCCTCCATGATGTTTAAATTCAAGACACCCCACAGAAAGACTAGGCCCATGCAAGACTCACTACCCCTGGTGAAAAGGCCACAAGTACAGGCCAAAAAAACGAAAATCACTGAAAAATCAGCACAATCCCAAGCCATCCAGCCCCTTCATGATGTTTAAATTCAAGACACCCCACAGAAAGACTAGGCCCATGCAAGACTCACTACCCCTGGTGAAAAGGCCACAAGTACAGCCCAAAAAAACGAAAATCACTGAAAAATCAGCACAATCCCATTCCATCCATGCCCTCCATGATGTTTAAATTCAAGACACCCCACAGAAAGACTCAGTCCACCCACCACTGAGTACCCCTGGGCATAAAGGTTGAAAGCTAGGCAAAATGGTTGCAGACCTGAGAACACTGCCAGCATTCAAAATGGCCCCCTCCCTCCCAGCACATGGCCAGGGCCTGTAGCAGCACTCAAAATGGCCCCCACCCACATGGCCTCTCCCCACTAACACCCCAAAAAATCGAAAAACACAGAAAAATCAGCACAATCCCATTCCATCCATGCCCTCCATGATGTTTAAATTCAAGACACCCCACAGAAAGACTAGGCCCATGCAAGACTCACTACCCCTGGTGAAAAGGCCATAAGTACAGCCCAAAAAAACGAAAATCACAGAAAAATCAGCATAATCCCATTCCATCCATGCCCTCCATGATGTTTAAATTCAAGACACCCCACAGAAAGACTAGGCCCATGCAACACTCACTACCCCTGGTGAAAAGGCCACAAGTACAGGCCAAAAAAACGAAAATCACTGAAAAATCAGCACAATCCCAAGACATCCAGCCCCTTCGTGATGTTTAAATTCAAGACACCCCACAGAAAGACTAGGCCCATGCAAGACTCACTACCCCTGGTGAAAAGGACACAAGTAGAGGCCAAAAAAACGAAAATCACTGAAAAATCAGCACAATCCCAAGCCATCCAGCCCCTCCATGATGTTTAAATTCAAGACACCCCACAGAAAGACTAGGCCCATGCAAGACTCACTACCCCTGGTGAAAAGGCCACAAGTACAGCCCAAAAAAACGAAAATCACTGAAAAATCAGCACAATCCCATTCCATCCATGCCCTCCATGATGTTTAAATTCAAGACACCCCACAGAAAGACTCAGTCCACCCACCACTGAGTACCCCTGGGCATAAAGGTTGAAAGCTAGGCAAAATGGTTGCAGACCTGAGAACACTGCCAGCATTCAAAATGGCCCCCTCCCTCCCAGCACATGGCCAGGGCCTGTAGCAGCACTCAAAATGGCCCCCACCCACATGGCCTCTCCCCACTAACACCCCCAAAAATCGAAAAACACAGAAAAATCAGCACAATCCCATTCCATCCATGCCCTCCATGATGTTTAAATTCAAGACACCCCACAGAAAGACTAGGCCCATGCAAGACTCACTACCCCTGGTGAAAAGGCCATAAGTACAGCCCAAAAAAACGAAAATCACAGAAAAATCAGCACAATCCCATTCCATCCATGCCCTCCATGATGTTTAAATTCAAGACACCCCACAGAAAGACTAGGCCCATGCAACACTCACTACCCCTGGTGAAAAGGCCACAAGTACAGGCCAAAAAAACGAAAATCACTGAAAAATCAGCACAATCCCAAGACATCCAGCCCCTTCGTGATGTTTAAATTCAAGACACCCCACAGAAAGACTAGGCCCATGCAAGACTCACTACCCCTGGTGAAAAGGACACAAGTAGAGGCCAAAAAAACGAAAATCACTGAAAAATCAGCACAATCCCAAGCCATCCAGCCCCTCCATGATGTTTAAATTCAAGACACCCCACAGAAAGACTAGGCCCATGCAAGACTCACTACCCCTGGTGAAAAGGCCACAAGTACAGCCCAAAAAAACGAAAATCACTGAAAAATCAGCACAATCCCATTCCATCCATGCCCTCCATGATGTTTAAATTCAAGACACCCCACAGAAAGACTCAGTCCACCCACCACTGAGTACCCCTGGGCATAAAGGTTGAAAGCTAGGCAAAATGGTTGCAGACCTGAGAACACTGCCAGCATTCAAAATGGCCCCCTCCCTCCCAGCACATGGCCAGGGCCTGTAGCAGCACTCAAAATGGCCCCCACCCACATGGCCTCTCCCCACTAACACCCCAAAAAATCAAAAAACACAGAAAAATCAGCACAATCCCATTACATCTATGCCCTCCGTGATGTTTAAATTCAAGACACCCCACAGAAAGACTAGGCCCATGCAAGACTCACTACCCCTGGTGAAAAGGCCACAAGTACAGCCCAAAAAAAACGAAAATCACTGAAAAATCAGCACAATCCCATTCCATCCATGCCCTCCATGATGTTTAAATTCAAGACGCCCCACAGAAAGACTAGGCCCATGCAAGACTCACTACCCCTGGTGAAAAGGCCACAAGTACAGCCCAAAAAAACGAAAATCACTGAAAAATCAGCACAATCCCATTCCATCCATGACCTCCATGATGTTTAAATTCAAGACACACCACAGAAAGACTAGGCCCATGCAAGACTCACTACCCCTGGTGAAAAGGCCACAAGTACAGCCCAAAAAAACGAAAATCACTGAAAAATCAGCACAATCCCATTCCATCCATGCCCTCCATGATGTTTAAATTCAAGACACCCCACAGAAAGACTCAGTCCACCCACCACTGAGTACCCCTGGGCATAAAGGTTGAAAGCTAGGCAAAATGGTTGCAGACCTGAGAACACTGCCAGCATTCAAAATGGCCCCCTCCCTCCCAGCACATGGCCAGGGCCTGTAGCAGCACTCAAAATGGCCCCCACCCACATGGCCTCTCCCCGCTAACACCCCAAAAAATCGAAAAACACAGAAAAATCAGCACAATCCCATTCCATCCATGCCCTCCATGATGTTTAAATTCAAGACACCCCACAGAAAGACTAGGCCCATGCAAGACTCACTACCCCTGGTGAAAAGACCACAAGTACAGCCCAAAAAAACGAAAATCACTGAAAAATCAGCACAATCCCAAGCCATCCAGCCCCTCCATGATGTTTAAATTCAAGACACCCCACAGAAAGACTCAGTCCACCCACCACTGAGTACCCCTGGGCAAAGGACCCCAAAACAGCCCAAAAATCGAAAATTCCAAAATTGTAGTTGCAGCAACTGTAATGCCCCAAACAAACTTACTTGTGAAATTTCTAATCCAAAAGTGATCCAAAGAAAGTCAAAAAGGCCTCAAATCCAAATATCCAGCAGCATCCACAAAAAGTAATCCTTCCAGCTCCAGATCCAAATGAAAAGTGACCAGGAGATGGACAAAGCACTGGGAGGAGCCTGCTGGACAGGAACAGGAAGTTGAAGACTGTGGGGCATTTCCTTCCTCCCCCCCCCCCTCCTCCCCAAAATGGACTCCTCGCAAAAAAAGTGCAGGCAAATGTCAACCTGAGGAGTTATTCAGATAAAAATCATCATTTCCAGAAGGTTTATGCTGCTTGCTGGTGGATTTCTTGTGCAGAATTGCACATTTTGTATTTTCGCGAGTGCGAGATTGTTGCTGCTCGCCGCATCTACAATCTCGCAATTGCGAAGTCCCGCGATACGTGATCACGGCGTACTCACGTTGGGGGCATGTGCGGGGCGCGGGATTACGGAAAAAAAAAGCAAGCGTTGTGCCCAATATTTCATTGTTTTTTCTTCCCAGGTTCTGTACCTTCCAGCTCCGGGTGTGCTTGCCCCGCGCTCCCAGTGACGTGCACCGGCTTTACTGTATGGAGGTCAGGCATGGCGCTATTCCCAAGGGCCGGAAGGAGCGCAAACAGGGGCCATTGTGCAGGAAATGTAATCTCGCCTTAACTTCCGGTGACGCCTGAAGCGCACACTGGAGATTTTCCACTTCTGTTGTGCACTGGCCTCGCGCTACGCACATCCGGACACAAGGCCCGCCTCCACAGAAATAGCAAGAAAGGTACTATCCCACCCCCGGGAATATGTGATGATATTCCGCAAACCAACATCCCGCATACCATCACTCCGCAATTTTTATAATGCAGGACTATTACTTCGCAAAGACATCCTTTCTAAAACTTTTACAACGCATATGACTTTATCACGCATGCCATTATAACGCAAATGCATGTGTGGTAAAGTCATATACATTGTAAAAGTACATTATTAAAACATCAAATAAATATTTGTATATATGTGTATTTATATATATATATATATATATATATATATATATATATATATATATATATATTTATATATATATATACACACATTTTTTTATTTTAATTAAAACATGAATTCTTTCAAATTGCACTATTTATAATATTTTTATTTATCATTTTATTTTATTACCCTTTACACCCTAAAAACTAATCCCACCCTGCTCCCTTTAAATACCCCTGCACCCCATAATCATAACCCACCATTACTCCTTAAAATACCCCAACACCCTTAAACACTAACCCATCTTAACACTATAAATATACCCTGTACCCCAAAACCCAAACCTATCCCTAAACCCTAAAAATACCCCTGTACCCCAAAACCCAAACCTAGCCCTGAACCCTATAAATACCCCTGTACCTCAAAACCCAAACCTACCTATGAACCCTAAAAATACCCCTGTATCACAAAACCCAAACCTAGCCCTGAACCCTAAAAATACCCCTGTACCCCAAAACCCAAACCTATCCCTGAACCCTAAAATACCCCTGTAACCCAAAACCCAAACCTAACCCTGAACCCTTAAAATACCCCTGTACCCCAAACCCCAAACCTACCCCTGAACCTCACAAATACCCCTGTACTCCAAAACCCAAACCTAGCCCTGAACCCTAAAAATAACCCTGTACCCCAAAAACCCAAACCTACCCCTGAACCCTAAAATACTCCTGTACCCCAAAACCCAAACCTAGCCCTGAACCCTAAAAATACCCCAGTACCCCAAACACAAACCTTGCCCTGAACCCTTAAAATACCCCTGTACCCCAAAACCCAAACCTACCCCTGAACCCTAAAAATACCCCTATACCCCAAAACCCAAACCTAGCCCTGAACCCTAAAAATACTCCTGTACCCCAGAACCCATACCTATCCCTAAACCCTAAAACTACCCCTGTACCCCATAACCCAAAACTATTACTGAACCCTTAAAATACCCAAACACCTAAAAACATATACCTCAGTACCTCAAAACATATACCCCTATACCCATACTTACCTTATACGAACATTAAAAAAAACATGCTTTTACCATTCATGCATTTACAACGAATTTCGTTGTAAATGTATGCATGGTAAAAGCATATAAAATGTAATGCCATGCGTTATAATGGCATTGCGGAGTCATGGTACTTTCGTAATGAAGTATGCGGAGTGATGGTATGCGGAAAGAAAGTTGCGGAATAATGGGTGTTTACCCTTCCCCGGTAAGTACATTGGTGGCACGGCGGCCCAGATCTCCAGCAACATACTCATATTTTTTCACCACCCATTTGAAAAATGCACAGGTCTCTCTCATTGATGGCCAGCACCAACATACACTTTTAGACACACCGCCGCCACAAGTTCTAGAATTGCGAACTTTAGAGCTGGGGAGCTACATTCGAATCTCAGCATCAGCTCAACATCCGGTGATTCCAGGCAAATCGCTTTGTCTCCCCATGCCTACCACAAATGAATGTGTTCTTCTGTAATGTAAATTGTGCTCATGCCATGTTGTCGAGTTCGCGCTATATAATATTGCAAGGAAAAATAAAGTAGGGAAACTTGAGTTCACACACTACTGAACGCGGACTCTTAAGTGCATCAGCAGTGCACTGTGAATCGGAGCGTTTCACAGGCCTGTCACAGATAAGAAATGCTATCAAAACGAAATCCTACAAAACAATATACTACTGGCTGGCAGCAATTAATACCCGGACAACGTCGGGAAGGGATGCTAGTATATATATATATATATATATATATATATATATATATATATATATATATATATATATATATATATATATATATATATATATATATATATATATATATATATATATATATATATATATATATATATATATATATATATATATATATACATATATATATATATATATATATATATATATATATATATATATATATATATATATATATATATATATGTATATAAGCACATTTCCCCATTAACACCGATTTAGTAAATCCCTTTGACACATCCCTTTGATTTGATCAGGAAAGTTGCCTCTTTGCCTCCATTAAAAATACGAATAACTGCTATTTATTTATGTTGCGCTGGTGCCCAGGCCTCAGCGTTGACATCTCAGTCAAGAAGACTACAGCTTTGGCCCACTACCTGGTTTAAGTATGGCACATGCCATAAACCCTAATTGTGATGAACTCTCAAAAGATAACATTGGCACATTGTTCCCTATGAAAAGTTTTCCACCTAAACAAACCGCGGAACAGGAAGAGAAACCAGACAGCAAACCGTGGAACAGAGTCTTGCCCCTACAGCTATTTTCTTTAGTATCTTACTGAAAGGTTAGGAAAAGAGACTTGAGCACTTTACTGTTGATATTTATATATTGCAGAAGAACAATTGCTCATTTGTCACACTGCAAAAAGAGTTTTAACGCCTGGTAACTTCCACTCCGTTTGACATATCTGCACTCAAGGTTTCAAAGTAGGAGTGTGCCCAGTTCTGCATTACTTTGCCAAATTCCATCAAGTTAGACCAAGAGTTTCATTTTTCACATCTAATTATAGGAGTAAAGTTTGTTCAGGAGCACAGCAAGACTGTGGCCATATTGGAATGTGGCAGAAAGGAACGAGTAGGCCCCAAAGAGGTTTTTGCTTGAGCATAGTTTTAAAACGTTTATTTTAAGTGATGTAGATAAAAATATATTCAAACATGAATTTGAACATGATTTGCCAAGGGTTTTGTGCAATTTAGTTTCACAATTGCAAAGCACCTGAGTGCAGAAGACAAATGAGTGATTTCCCCTTGTGTATATGCATGAACGTCATTTGGGGTGGTCATGGTTCGGAGATGCGACCACTGGCTTGTCCCTTGCGACCCCTAGCACTGTCTTTGCAAACCTTGACCTCAAAGGCTGCAAACTCAGTGCCAGGAATGTGACATTACCTTGCTGCCGAGGTAAGTAGAAACATTATTTTAAACGTGTGTTGTGTGCATGCTTGCAGGTGAGAGTGTGTTTATGTGAGTATTTGTATTTTTTAATTTTATTATTCTTTTATACATCAAACATCAACAGTACAACGTAAACCAGTACCGCAGCCCACCTTATCACATTTGCTTTACGTAACACATGTTCCCTCCCCGTTTACAGCGCTTCTCATTTGGCAGTGCTGCATCACAGGCATTACCTACTTCATTCACTTTCGGCATCTCTTTCTCTTAAGTATGCAGCCAAAGTACCCCATATCTCTTTTGGTCTAGACGCATTTGGAAGTTCCTCTGAGTATGTTGCCAGTGTCATCTCACAGTATCCCAAGTCCTTAACCCAGCGTTCCAGTCTGGGGGTGATCTTCTGCCCATTTCATCGCCACACTTCTTTTGCCCGTCAGTAGCACTGTAGCTGTAAACTTATAAAGAACCCCCTTTAAGATTGGGGAGTAGCCCCAACAGGCATAGACACTTCAGGGCAACAGGACCCCCCACCCCACACTTAGCATGCATCCCGCAAATAACACACTAGACACCAGTGTTAGGTTGGGGAAAAACTGCTGCAGGTTTATTTTATTACATACAACGTTATGTAATCATAGTGGGTTATCTTACGGGCAATCCAAGGGCAGGCCGCATTCTCGCCACCTGCCCGCCTGATGAGCCAGGCAGCACCGTGGCGAACCACCATGTGCTGCCCCTTATGGTAAACATAATACTCACGCCCCTTGCGGGGCGTACTAGGCAAACCCCCGGTTGCATAGGCCCACAACCGCCTGAAGGACAAATGGGGCGCCGACACGAGGCCCCAGGTCTTAGGCTCTGGCACCCCTATGTGCCCGCTGAGGTCCAGTGCTGAACTTCTCTGCTTCCGGATTGCCCTGTAACTACGCCTGCAACGAAAATAAGAACATTAAAACGTTCAAACTGTCCTCCACAAGCTGACACACAGGGTGAGAGGTCGGGAGGGAAAATGTGTGTCCCCCCACGAGGACACTACGACGCGTCCGGTGCGGCAAATAGGCAGAGAAAATGGCGAGGGGGGCTTAAGTACCCCTCGCCCTGCCTGCCGCACCGGACGTGACCACCCAGCTCCTCCTAGCTCCCCTCGGGCTCCTCCTGCCCGGGGGAGGAGAGAGGCTAGAGAGGGGTGGGGGGAAGCCCTCAGTGTCTAAGGGGCCGCCCTCCTGATGGCCACTGCGTGAGCTCGGGCAGCCGCAGGTATGCAGATTACAATGTATAGTGCACCCAATCATCTTGTTTATGTTTCGTACCACCTCATACCAGAAAGATTTTATTCTGTCGCAATCCCATGCTAGGTGAATAAAGTCTGCTCCCTCTTTCCCACATGTGAGAGTGTTTGTATGTGTGTGTATGTGCGTGTATGTTTAAGAGTGGGTGAGTAAAAGTGAAGGTCAAAGGGCGTGTGATGTCACTTCCGCTACTCCTGGCATTTTGGTTAATTGACATCCATATGTATGTGGTTCACGAAACCACATAGCTAGATTTAACGTTCTACAAATTAAATCTTGGTGATCTTGTCCATCAAGGAGCGGGGAAGAGGGGAGGGAGGGGGGGGGGGGGGTTTGGCAGGATAGTGGAAGAATATCCTGGAATCGGGAACAATGTTCATGTCCCACAATAGAACAACAGCCGGACGGTGAATAATTCAAAAATCCGTCAGCTCGGATTTGAGAGTAAAAGCCTATGACGTCTAGAAAACCAATAATTTCACAGTCCAAAGCCCCTGGTTCTAGAAAAAAAACATATATGTTGTAAATAAAATTAACAAGCGTGTCCAAAATATAGCCCATAACTTTACCATAACAAAACCATATTAACACACACACATCAAAAAAGACTTCTCAGATCGTGGACACACACCTAATAAACCGGAAGCCATCCCAATATGTTGAGATTTCCAAAACGGATCTGATATAGTGAGTGGCATCCCCACTGACCCATCGACAGTGGCAATAAAGGACTCTATGCCTGCACACGCTTCGTCAGTTTCATCTTCACACCAGAGTCAGCTGAGCCAGCATTTGCCTCCAAGGCACCCCATAGCATGTCTCTATGCCGAACCATAAGTACCACTCTTTTTGTAGTGCCTTCTCCACCGTCCCAGCACCTTTGCCCCAGCTGACCCCCCAGGTGACCACCTTCCATCACAGCCTCCCCACTGGAAATGCCACTGAGTCCCTCCTGCTCGCATCCTTCACAGTCCAAGCAGGCACAATACCTCTCACGCTTCTCAGGTCCCCCATTAAGGATGGATCCGCCCATGCCATGCTCATAAGCTGGTACCAGACCCATGCCCCAGACCCAACAAAAGCCTGGTTCATTGCACAGGATCAAACTTGAGACAAGGTGCTCTGGTTTGTCCATACTCAAGCCTCTCCACATGTCCTCTGTCCACGGTAGACCATCACGTATCTTTCCCGCAGATATCCACACATGAAATTCTCACAGAAGCTCCTCCTGGGAGCCCTCAACACACCTTCCGATGCCTTCTTGCTCCAGGAGTGAGACCCAACCTTAGCCACCATCTTGGGTCAGTATATGGCACTCAGACAAGTGAAACCCACCCATTATCGTGTGCGTGCACGATGCTCAAGTTATCACACCCCACACCAGTCTGCCATTTTGCGACGGCCGCATAGTCTGGATGATTCCCACACTGAAACCCTGCTGCAGGGTGAGGTGGCACTGGAACTTTAGGACCGTGTCAAAGCTTGCTGATACACCCAGTGTCTAGTTCATATCCTAGTAAACACAGAAAAGGGACAAATCCAAAATAAATGGTTCGTCCCGGCCTCTGCTCTCTGTCATCACCCACACATTGAGTATGGAGAAACCAGGCCGGAAGACAACCACATGGGCCCCACTATACTCCCTCGTAATGGAGAAATATGACGTGATTGACTATAAAAATGTCGGGAACCCTCGTTTAAATGGTGAGACAGCCTGGGTCGAATGTCCTCTCGCACAGCTCCACCTTCTTGCAAAGGCCCTGTGTGCCTTGCAGGTCAGTCCACCTCGGCTTTGTTGTCAAGGTGTAAAGCAAGGGCATGGTTTATTGAAGTAAAGAGCAGAGCTTTAAATGGAAATATAGAAATGCAGGTACTCACTATTTAGAATAACTGTTTGCCCCGCAGAAGTCCCGGTACGCTCCCTTTAAATGTACGTACTCTCCTTTTCAAATTAAAGGAGTGCAGCTACTCAGTACCGGCCAGACCCTGCCCATTTAAAGCACTGGCACAGCGAGAAATGGGAATGGCAAATTAATAGTAAAAATGTAGTGTTATGTGGCACAGTTTTGGAGCTTTGAACCGCTGGTTTTCGGAATGCTGGATGGTACCAACTTGGTTACATCTGTGCACTGAGACAAGAACACGATAGGATAGGAGCAATGTGTTGCCGACGTCTGAACAATGAAAGGCTGATTTGGCCCAACCAGGAGGCCAAAGTCTGACTCATAAACTGAAAGCGTGCCTAAGCAGCATGGCATGAACCGACTGAGATATTGTACACGCTAGCGACCGGTACGCCTCTATCTTACTCATCGAAGTCTGCGCACCCGTCTTGCATTGACAGCAAACCCTGCAGTGGGAATAAGCACCGTGACTGGTCCAGCAGCAATAAACACAGTGGGAGACAAATGGCCTCCCAGAGGGCGGCCGAGCGCGCGCGCAGGTGCTGCTGCGCATGCATAATTATTAAGGGGGAGAGATTGCTTCAGAGACACATTAATAAGCGTAATAGCAGGCTGCTCCTCTGTGGCATATTTAGCTCAACATCTGGCAAGGTTTCCATCCCCCACTTTGCTTGCGTGCCCTCAGCCCAGTTTGCGGCATCTATTGAAATACCGGGAGGATCATTATGTGTGGAGGGGGCTACAGAATGAATTTACTGTGGAAGAGGTGCACGTCGGGGCAGCAGAAATGGCCCAGTCCATTAACATTGGAACTGCAATGGCGGAAAGCGAAATGATGGAACCCACTTCACAAATGTGTGGCCGGAGCTAAACCCCCCCTACCAGTAAAGGCTTCAAAGGTCAGCGATATGCTCCCTGGATCCAATGTTCTGTCAACTGAAGCTGCCCCACAGACTCTGGTGTGCACGCACACTGACTCAGGGCTGGCTTTAGAGCTGGTGGCGCCCGGTGCAACCGTTTTGTCGTCCCCCCTCCCTCCCCCCCCATGACCTCCTCTTCGGATTCCCTGACTACCACCCTGCAAAAGTGTCCCTTACACAGGGCACGAGTCGGGGGTACACGCAGGTGGACGGCGTCCGCCCACTTTTTTCACAGGATGGACACCGTCAACCCTGCCAAGATGTTGGGCCCCACTGAAAAAGATGCTGAACTCATCCCGGTGTAATTTCCAAATACTGGGACACTTTCAGCAGCGCCTGCACGTCGGACAGCTGAAATGGCCCAGTCCATTAACATTGGAACTGCAATGACGTAAAGCGACATGATAGGACCCACCTCACAAATGTGGTGGGAGGAGATAACCCCCCCAACCCCCCACCGGTAAAGGATGTAAAGGTCAGCTGAATGCTCCCTGGATCCAATGTTCTGTCCACTGAAGCTGCCCCACAGACTCTGGTGTGCACGCACACTGACTCAGGGCTGGCTTTAGAGCTGGTGGCGCCCTTTGCAACAGTTCTGTCACCCCCCATGACCACCTCTTCGGATTCCCTGACAACCCCCCGGCAAAAGTGTCCCTTATACAGGGCATGAGTCGGGCGTACACGCAGGTGGACGGCGTCCACCCACTTTTTTCACAGGGTGGACACCATCCACCCTGCCAAGAAGTTGGGCCCCACTGAATAATGTGCTTAACTGGTCCCAGTGTAATTTCCAAACACCGGGACACTTTCAGCAGCACCTGCACGTTGTTGTCTGCTTTCGATCACTACAACGTGCAGGCGGGGACGGAATGGGGCTTTCTTATTTCTGACTCCTGCGGGGCCCATAACAAAGGCAGAATCTAAGGGGACATACAGCCTCCTTTTGTTCGAGTCTCTTGGCTGGGAGCAGTCAGGAGCTTCACACCTAGAAGCAAATGCAGCAGAGGAGAAACAAAGGCTCACACCTTGTTAGCGCTTCACACATATTTAAGAGAGGCAGCTTTTCACTTTGTTCAGACTCTGTCTGGGTCGATATGCATGCGCTGTAAGAATGTCAGATGTGTTGGTCTTTCCCAGTATTTACACAAAATAAATGTAATTTATATAGTGCTTACTACACCTGAGGAGGAGTTGAAATAATTTAAGTACCACTATTTTTTCTTTTAAAGCACTATCGGTAGAGGAAGTTTACGCTGACAAGACACAACATTGTTTTATGTGTAGCTTGCAAAAGTGTGAATCTGCTGCCTAAATCAGGAGGGTTTCCCTACATACTCGAAATGTGCTCAAATGTACTCATGTACTCATGATAGACATGTTACACATATATTTGAGGGCATAAGATCTGATGTCACGTCTTATGATGCCACTTCCTGTGATGTCATGTGCCGTGATGTCACATACTGTGATGCCACTTGCATTCTGAATAACTAGGTTATTACCCCCAATTCTTTTTTAGGACTTGTGCCCCGGGCGCAACACGACATGATGGGACCCACCTAAAAAATGTGGTGGCCAGAGCTAAACCCCCCCACCAGTAAGGCTTTAAAGGTCAGCTGTATGCTCCAGGATCCGGTGTTCTGTCTACTGAAGCTGCCCCACAGACTCTGGTGTGCATGGACTCTGACTCAGGGCTGGCTTTAGAGCTGGTGGCGCCCGGTGCGACAGTCAGTTTTGTTGCCCAACTACCCCCGACCCCATGACATCCACTTCGGATTCCCTGACTACCACCTGGCAAAAGTGCCCCTCATGTCTTCATAGCCCCTCTCTCACTTACATTTCATTTGTTGCAAAGCACTGGTACAGGCTGGCTTTACTAATGACTAGCAGCCCGTCCCGACCTTGTCCGGGAGCATTCAGTCTTCCCCTACCCCCGCCTGCCCCAACATTGGCAAGCAGCCCATGCCCCCCCCGCCCTGTCCCCCGCCTGCCCGACCCCCGCCTGCCCCGACATTGCCTTTCCTCAGCTGATCTGTTTTCCCGCCTGGCCCGACCCCCGCCTGGCCCGAGTCAATGGAGGTCGGACAGTACTACCTGCCAAATGTTCCACCCGTCACCTTGTTAGTCCCTGTCCCCCGCCTGCCCCGACATTGCCTTTCCTCAGCTGATCTGTGTTGTTGTAACTCCCCGTCCCCCGCCTAGCCTGACACCTGCCTGCCCCGACATTGTCCCCGGAGCCTTACCTCAGCCGCCGCTCCTTAGTTCACCACTCCTCGCCGCTCTTCTCCTCACCGCCTGTGTTGTTGTAACTCCCCGTCCCCCGCCTGGCCCGCCACCCGCCTGCCCCGACATTGTCCCCGGAGCCTTACCTCAGCCGCCGCTCCTCAGTTCACCGCTCCTCGCCGCACTGCTCCTCACCGCCTGTCCGCCGTCGCTCCTCCCCCGCGCCATGTCCGCCTCTCCGCTGCTCGCACCGCCGCTGGCCTGTCCGCTGCTCCTCAGGTCACTGCTCCTCCCCCGCGCCATGTCCGCCGCTCATCGGACGCCGCTCCTCCCAGTGCTCCTGACGTGAGCACGCAAGTCGCGGCCGGCGCTACTTTGGAGGGACTACTTTTTTTTATATAAATTTTGTAAATAACGTTTATTTTTTAAATTTATATAGCCTATGTCCTTCTGCTTGCCCTGACGTTTTCAAACATGTATTGGGTGTTTGGATTGGTGGTGTACTTTTCGAGTTTACCTGGCTCAAAGGACACAGTTCTCTCTTTATAATAGTAGTATAGATAATGTATATCTGCCCAAACGAACCCTTTTTAGCAAAATTAGGAATAGATATTGAAAGACTGCGGAAAAAACATAATGTCCTATTTTATGCAGTCCGCATGTAGCTCTTTGCTGACAGTTCATAACAGTCACTGTTCTCTATTAGGGATGTATCTTATGAACTGTTGTAACAAAAGAATCTCTGTGACAAAAGCAGTAATGCACTCAGCTGTCCCTACAAAATACAGATTTGTGATCTGCATGATACGTGTTCTTTGCAGCAGGCATATTAACCATCTACACTACGTTATATCACTAAGCAAAACTTGATCTCTCTCTCTAACAGGAACATTAATTGCAAATGTTATCTTGACATTTTGATTGCTGCCTGAAAGCTGGATGCACAAGGAACTCTGCAGAAAGTGTTTTTAAATCGTAAATTATTGCTAAGCCCAGGGCTCCCCCTGAGGTCAGCGCCCAGTGCGGCTGCACGAGTCGCACTGCCCTAAAGCCGGCCCTGCACTGACTGGCCTGTATTTCCACTTTCCCCTCTTGTGCAGAGTAAGGCAAGTGAGGAAAGCATATGGCAAACATATTTTATGTATATATACGTATATATGTATATACATATTTATACATATACACGTATTTATACTTTTCTACATTGATATTTATTTACAAGTCTATCAAGTATGGCAAACATGTATTTTCCCCAAAATAATAATAGGGCAGCAGTTGGAATAATATATCTTACCTTTGTTGCATATTTTGGGATATTTTATGCCTCTCTTCCGAGTTTCCGGACAATTAAAGTAATACCATTACTTATGGGAGGTGTTGACCAATGGCGGGGCTTCAATTGTTAGAACAACTAGGGCTGGACAGGTCTTTTATTCCACCGGGTATTTTTGCAGGTGGAGTGGAGCCCTTAGAGGCCGGTTTTGAAAGCCCAGAGCTGCTCCTGGTGCCTCTGCCACTTACCCCAGGTTGGGGGAGGCTTGAAGCAAGAGAAAGAGAGGGAGGGATAGGGGAAAGTAGAGAGAATGCGAATAGAGAAGGAAAATAAATTAAGGAGCGAAGGAGAGAGAGAATAGAGGGATGGAAAGAGAGCGATAGTGTTAGAAGTGGAAGGGAAAGGGGTTAGTTTGAGCATTTTTGGCAGGGCTCCAAAGTCTGGCCCTGATGAACAGCAGCAGCGGCAGACATTTTATTGTAGAAACTGGTATAGTTTTACTGTTAGATGAGGTGAAATTAATAAACCATGGTATTTGCAGATGATAACTAAAGGTATGCAGAACTTGTGGAGTTTCACTCTGCGGAATTCCACGGAATTACCTAAAAACTCTGTGAGATTACTCGGAGTTCCGGCAGAGTTCAGTACCTTGCACTGCTTGTGCAGATTTGTAGCTCTGGGAGCTTGTCCTGGGCTGTAAAAATCAGTGTAAATTACTCTGCACAGAGGGCATTACTTCTTTCTGCCGTGCAAGTAGATTTTCTACTCAAGCGACAGTATCCTCAACACAAGCTGTAGCAACCTCCCGTGACCGCCCGCATTGAGAAACCTTGCTGGGAATCCGGAATAGCACTCGATTTTCTCGCTCACCATCTTAACATTGGTGAGCCGCATGCAAAAGAAAAACTCTGCCACACGGAAGTTGGCAGAGTTTTTCTGAAACTCTGTGCGCCAAGCAGAGCGCGAAGTGGGCAAAACTCCATGAACTCCGCCGGAGGAGCAGAGTTTACCGCCCACCCCTAATGATAACACTTTTAGCCATGGGTCTCAGACTTGATTCTCCAGTGCATCACCTCTGGCCATGCGCTCCCTGGCTGTTTAACCACACAGCTCCAACAGAACATTCTAGACTACATAAACAAAGAGATTATTTGAAAAAAGGAAGGAAACACAGAAATTATCACACAAAACCTTTAGATTTCCTAAAATTATATGTAAATAAATATACATACATATGTGGGCTTTCAGTCAGTCCTCTTCATCCCATTGTCTTCCGCCCACTACAACATAAAGCATGGGGCCTATGGTCAGCCCACATCAGCCACTGTCTAACTTTACTGAGAGTCTTGTCATTCTTTATCACAAGGAGCCCATCGTCACACAAGTAGATCATCCCGCTGAAATTTAATGAAGAGTGAGATATTTAACAAACCTAGGGACATATTATCAAGGGCATTATCGCCGCTTTAGCGTGACTTTTTCCAGTGAAAGCGGCGATAATGTTATCGCCCTATTAGCAAGCTGTCGCTAACAGCAGTTAGCGACAGCTTGTAGGCGATAGCGACCGGTTTGGGGCCCGCTTTGCATGTCAGCAATATTTACCGCTAATGACATGCAAAGTGGGCGTACCCAACCTGTTAGCGACTGAAAGCAGTCGCTAACATCGCTATAGCCTATCATCAATGCAGGCGAAGCGATAAAAAAAAAAATACGCGGTAAGCGCGAATATCGCCAAAACCTAAAGCCTGCTCAGACCACTTCTTAGCCTCTATATCCAATGGGAGGTGGATATTCTGGTTAAGACCCTAGTGGCGATGATGCCTAAATATCGCTGGATTTCCAGCGATATTCACGCATTGAGCCGCTATCGCCGGATATTTTATCGCATTTGAGATAAACGTTGCTAATAGCACGTTATCTCTGCGATAAAATCCAGTGATGTGCGGCGATAAAAAAAATATCGCTAAGCTCATTTAGCGATAAATATCGCTAGTTGTTGATAATATGCCCCTCAGTAATTATTGGATACAGTAAATTTAACCCAACTCATAATTCTGACCCCTGAACAAACAGGGGTTTAAACAATGGTCAGAAAACACTGACCCGTCTGTAATTAATGCCCTAGTCTTTCCATCCGTACATATTTTTGTTGTACTTACTTCATGTCACAGTGTACCATCCAAATAATTCAGTTCTTGCAGTACGAGTGCGACTTAACTTGGTGCTTGATGCATATGCAAGGCTTACATTATGAGTGTGTTTTTGGACTAACACACAGTGCAAATAAAGCATAGTTTGCGCAATCAGTGTCTGTCTTCGCCAAGCACATGAAACAAATACTGTAATGATTACAATATGTGTGGAAATGTGTATCTACGAAAACACATGATTCAATTAGTGCAGAGTTTACACCCGGTATAATTCTTCATCGAGCACATGATAAAAATAAATCACTGTTTACAGCATGTGTGTTTGTCCAGAATAACAATACAAATAGTGCAGCAAATAGTACAGCATTAATAGCCGTTGACAGTCTTTAATGAGCATGAATACATTCAACTGTTGCACTATTGTCAATATGTCTTTCTGCACTAGCAAATCATCTAAACAGTGGACTGTTTGCACTTTGCTTGTGCCTCTGTGCACATTAAACTAATGATGCAAGTCTTGCTTGTAAAAAATAAATTAAAGGCAATCAATAATAAGCATAGGAAAGGCAATAGGTATCGCCTTTTTGATCTATTTCCTCTGCCAATGCTTTTTGCCTCTGCTGTGTAGCATCACCAAAAAAAAGGATACAGTGTGTCATTTCGTAGGTGTCGACATGTGTGATGACATGTGCAGGCATGCATGTGCACTCCTAGGATATGGCACATGTTAGGAATTGGGTCTCTAGTTGGTATTTGTTTGCACCTGTCCAAGTAGGTACCCTCACTCTAGTTAGAGTAAGAGAGCCACACAGTTAAGATAACCCATCTTCTCTACCTTGGTAGCTTGGCACGAGCATTTAGGCTTATCTCAGAGGCAATGTTTGCACACACACACAAACACACACACATACATGTAAATGTACATATATAGCGCAAATCACCCACACCGCAGGTATCTAGGCGCTTGCTTAGGGAACCCGTCCTGGTATTCCCCTGTGAGATAACCCCGGCAGGGTATCCACAAGGTGAAAGCCAGGCATCCCGCCGCGAGGGGCCGTTGTGGAGATTAAGCAAGCTATTGCCCAGAGTCGCAGAGTGTGAGCCCGTGAGTCGAGTAGGCACCGGAGCGAGAATTATCGAGTCCGTGGAATTATTGAGCCCAAGCCCCGTCGAGGAGGGGAATTGAACCCTGGTCCAGGGCCGATCTCGGCTTCCGGGTCTGCCGCCTCTAACCCCTGAGCCACACTTCTCCACATCATAGCACATATACACACACACTAACACATTGAAAACACTACAAAATGAGTCCACACCAGTTTAGAAAATAGCCAATATTCATCTGAATGAAACAAGACCAACATTACACAAATCCAACATACACAAGTAAAGATATCACTTTTTAAAGGTAAGTTAAGTTCAGTTCATAGAAATCAATGGATGTGTCACTTTTAGCACAAAGTACCTTGGATGAGTCAAAATTCAAAGATAATGTGAGGCGCAGGAGAGGTGAGGCACCAAAAAAGCAAAGCGATGCATCCGTACCCTAGTCTCAGGGGAGGTGGTGCGTAGGTTCCTTACTGCCAGGGGAGGTGATGCGTTGGTTCCTTACTGCTGCGCATGGGAGGCGATGCGTTTGCTCCTTACTGCTGCACAGGGGAGGTGATGCATCAGTTCTTTACTTTTAGAGGAAGTGATGCATCGGGTCCGTATTGGAAGGAGAGGTGATGCGTCAATTTCTGGGCACGCGGCCTTGGTTCCTTACTGCGGGGCAATGTTACAGAGAAATCGGCGCCCACGGACGATGTGTTGAAAATCCAGATGTTAGTTTAAGAAAACGGGGTAACCCTGTGTCCCTCAGAACCTGGGTAATTAATGGTTAAACAAAGAATGGTTCTGTCGGGTAGGCCAAAAGCGATTTGGGGATGCTATTAATGCAATCAGAATAAAAAAGCTCTCTACACACAAAGATCTATCACCTAGCACTTAAAGAATAGGACGTGAGATCAAAGATTAGAATGATATTATGTATTTTATATCAGAATTACTTCATTCAATGATACATACATTACATAGGTAGTTTGTCAAGATCAATATTAGAGTGCCATTTGGTGACATATGTGCATGGTGTGTAGGTGGTGAACAATATATACAGTAAAAAACATTTTCATATATACATATATATACAGGTGTTTGGATATGCCAGATGCTAATTTATATCCAAGGATTCCTATCTTTCCTAGTATGGAATCCTGGTGATACTTGACCTAGGACAAGCGTAGACGTTTCGACCCTATGGTGCCCCAATGGGTGGTCACGACAGGTCTTCCTCAAGACAGGTGCGCGGGCGTTGGGGGGGGACGAGACAGTCCCATTAGAAGGCCGGTAGTCTCAGCCTAAGGCAGATGGGCACAATGGCCAATTATCAGTAAACTGGATCAGTCAGGTTACTAAAGGAGAAGATGGTCCGCAGTCCCATCCATCTGCTGCGTAAAGTCAGGTACGCAGCAGATGGATGGGACTGGGGACCATCTTCTCCTCAGGGGCGTAACACAGGCTTCCGCAGCCCACGCGGTGCGGGGTGGCCCCTAGCTCCAAGGGGCCCCCTCGGCACTTAACTCTGGCCGGGAGAGCTCCTGATTGAGCCCGGAGGGGGCCCCCTAAGTACCGTGCAGGGAGGCCCCCTCACTTTTCGTTACGCCAGTGCTTCTCCTTTAGTAACTTGACTGATCCAGTTTACTGATAATTGGACATTGTGCCCATCTGCCTCAGGCTGAGACTACCGGCCTTCTAATGGGACTGTCTCGTCCCCCCCAACCCCCGCGCACCTGTCTTGAGGAAGACCCGTCGAGACCACCAATTGAGGCACCATAGGGTCGAAACATTGACGCTTGTCCTAAGTCCAGTATCACCAGGATTCCATACTAGTAAAGATAGGGATCCTTGGATATAAATTAGCATCTGGCCTATCCAAACACCTGTATATATATGCATATATGAAAATGTTTTTCACTGTATATATTGTTCACCACCTAAACACCATGCACATATGTCACCCAATTGCACTCTAATATTGATCTTGACAGTCTACCTATGTAATGTATGTATCATTGAATGAAGTAATTCTGATATAAAATACATAATATCATTCTAATCTTTGATCTCACGTCCTATTCTTTAAGTGCTAGGTGATATATATTTGTGTGTTAGAGAGCTTTGTTATTCTGATTGCATTAATATCATCCCCAAATCGCTTTTGTCCAACCCGCCAAAACCATTCTTTGTTTAACCGAAAATCCAGATGTGCTGTGACGATTTCACATCGATGAAGCTGGCGCTGCATCAGAGTTGGAGCGATGTGTCATGGACGTTGGTGATGCAGTGCTTGAATCTCACACTGCGGTGAGTGTTATGACGCGCTATAACAGAAAGCTGGGGCCTGAGGTGAAAGCTGCAGATTATGCACCGATTAGGAGCCATGCTCCGGTGCTGGCAGCGGTGATGCGTGGATTTTTTTTCTTGTAGTACCAAAACCCTCTTTCAAGGGCCCAGAACTGGAATTTGCACCACTTGACAGGACTGGGTTCTCAACAGACGACCCCAGGTGCTGAAGGATGAAGTATTTGATGGCCCTGAGAATTCGTAACAGTAGGCAAGCACACACAAGCCCTTGGAGAATCTTGGAAAAAGGATACAGAAAGCCAAGTCCAGTCCTTTCACTCCCAGGACAGAAGCAGCAAGCAGCGGGTCAACACAACAAAGCAACCAGCAGATTCGCAGTCACTCCTACAACATCCAGCTCTTCTTCTTAGCAGAATGCCCTTAGTCCAGAAGTGTTCTGAAGTTAGGATGTCACAGCTCCAGTACGCCTTTGAAGTAAGCAAACTTCAAAGGAGAGTATTTGTAGTGTACAAGACCCTGCTTTTCCCTGACCTGGCTCCAGACACACTACAGGGGGTGGAGACAGCTTTGTGTGAGGACAGGCACATCCCTATACAGATGTCAGTGACAACTCCTTCCACCACTTTAGTTCAGGAAGGCCGTCAGCTTGTTGCTGGCCCTACAGGGTATGCAAGGCACACCTCAGCTCCCTCTGTGTGACTGTCTAGAGTGAATGCACAAACAGCTTAACTGTCAACTTACACGAGGCATGGATTCTACAGACAGACAGAGGTACAGAATGGCAAAGTAAGAAAATGCCTACTTTCTAAAAGTGTCACTTTCAAACATGCAATTTAAAAATCAACTTCACCTAAAGATGTATTTTTAAATTCTGATTTCAGAGACACCAAACTTCAAAATTCTATCAGTTCCCAGTTGGAAGTTATACTTGCAAGATGTTACAAGGCAGCTGCAGTGATAACCTAAGGGAGAGATAGTCCTTGTAATAGTGAAAAATGGGATTAGCAGTATTTCACTATCAGTACATGTAAAAACATCAGTACATGTCCTACATTTTAAATGCACTGCACCTGTCCATGGGGCTACCTTGGGCCCACATTAGGAATGCCTCACATGTAGTAAAAGGGAAAGTTTGGGCCTGGCAAGTGGTTGCACTTGCCAGGTGGACATGGCAGTTTAATACTGCACACACAGACACTGCAGTGGCAGGTCTGAGACATGTTTACAGAGCTACTCATGTGGGTGGCACAATAAATGCGGCAGGCCCACTAGTAGCATTTGGTTTACACACCCTGGGCACACCTGGTGCACTTTACTAGGGACTTTCTACTAAATCAAATACGCCAATCATGGATACACCAATTACAAATACCTTTTACACAGGGAGAACTTGCACTTTAGCACTGATCAGCAGTAGTCAACAACTCCTAAAACCAGTTAAAAAATGCAGCACACAGTTAAAAACTTTACCTATTGGTGTAGTGTAATATTTCTTTCATTCTCCCTCAAACCTGCTTGCAAAATCTATAGCTTTATAGCAGCATATGTAATACATTGTGCTGTAAAATGCAGCAAATTATCACATTTTATTTCATATTGCCTTGTAGGGGAGGAGATAATCTACAAAAGACCTCCTGTTGGTGGTCAGTTTCCATTGTTACATATACTTGCTCAGTACTATTTGAGGCTCAATTGAAAATTGATAGCTACACACTGAGCAGTATGTTTGTTGGCCAATCAATGCCAAGTGCTGGATTCAAGGCGACAAGCTTAACCCTTACTAGAAGTATAAATCGTGGGAGGGAGAGAACAGCTCATCAAGGATATTGGATGGGGAAGTTTGATCTTGATAGGGGCTCTCTTTCTTCCTTCTGCAGGCAAGTGGTGGGTTCTCATAAAGAGAGGGAATGAGGACTGTGGATTATGGAAAGTGGGAACCATTGCAGCGGGAAGTTTGATCCTGACTAGCTGTGTCTTTCTTCCTGCTTCAGGAAAATTAGCATCTATCGTGAAGGTTCCCAAGGGATTTGATCCCAGATTTACCCAACCTTTGTTTTGTCTTTGTATCACCTAAGGCAATGCAAAGGTTTACGTAAGATTTACATAGCCACACATGTGGCAATTTGCACCACCTTGCATTACTTTGTAAAGAAATGTACCACAATGCAGCAGCTTGCGCTAAGTAATGCTACGTTTTGCAGTAGTAGGCGACGGCGTTCCATGGGTAGAGCATGGTCATTCCTGTGCAGCCATCCACGGAATTCGATGCAATCCCAGATTTACTGAAATCAGTAAACTTGGGAGGGTGCCGAAATGGGAGGCCAACTTAATCATGGTTGAAGAAGTAGAAATATGTTTATTTCTCCTTGTTACTTCCTCTTTCTCTTTGTTATGCATTCTGCATCATGCAGAGAAAGAGAAAATAATCTCTTATGATTTTTTGGGGTCAGGAAGATATCCCTTTCTGCGCATAAATAATCATGCCCTTCTCTAAAACTCAAGATTTTTTTTTTTAAATCATGCTCGTAACACAAGCACCCTTGCGTCATGATGCAAGGGTGCCTGTGTTGGCGCTCTGCAGCCTCACATGCACCTGCGCAGGTAGAGATCTAAAGACGGTCATCTTCTAGTAGATATGGCGCTGTTCAGCTCTCTCCCATTCACATGAAAATTAACTTTGACTAGTGCCCTGCATTGCGTGAACTTTTAGTAAATATGCCACCTTATGTCTTCAATTTATCCCGATCCCTTTAATCTAGAATACGAGAAACACTGGAGTAGCCTCAATGTTAAAGTACTTAGGGGAACTCAGGACAGTCTCCTGGAATGTCAACAGCCTCAATGATAAGATCAAGTGAGGGGCTGTGCTGTCATATGTGAAAACGTATGCACTAACTGTAGTTCTACTCCAGGAGACCCACCTCTTAGAGACCCAATATCCCTTTCTGGGTCTCCATGGTTACTCTCAGGTTTATCACTCGGGCTCCACGAGTGGGTGAAGGGGGTGGCTTTACTATCTGCGGGGCGCTTTCTGACCGCTCCCTGGTGCTAATGGCAATGGGCGGTGGTGCCCAGTGTTAGAGAGGACTGAGGCAACTAAATGTGTGGTGGCTGCGGGATGAGGATTTCACTGAAGAGATTAGACTGACCATAACAGTCTATTTCCGATTCAATACCGGCTCAGTGGACTCCCCCATGTCATTGTGGGAGGCCTTCAAGGTGGTCCTCAGAAGCCGGGTTTTCTCCGCTGTTGGGAGTGGCTGCACCTGCAGCACCTGGAAGGTGAGATTAGGAACATGGAAGGTGTGGTAGGTGCCCCACGCACCTCCGAAGAGCAACACAAGCTGGCATAAATGTGTCTGGAGCTTCGCCATATATTACTAGACTCTGCGACAATGAGTTGGCTCTACTCCCTGCTAAGGGTCTACGAGTTGGGCAACAAGGCAGGCAAATTAATTTACTGCTGAGATCTGCGAAGGGTGATATCATAACAGGAGCGGCTGGCTAGGCACAGTGGTTTTCCACCCACTTCCAGAACCTCTATGCAGCTCGGGAACCTCATGTGTGGGAGCTAGAACAGACCCTATTTCACGCCATCCCTGTCAGGACACTGTGACCTCTGACTCTAGAGCTCCTGACGAGCCACTCACTGCTGAGGAGATCCAGCAGGAAATATCAGCCTTGACCTCGGGTAAAGCCCCGGGACCCAAGGGGTTCCCGCTTGAACTGTACAAAAGGTTCCCTCCATTTCTGCTACCCTACCTTCTGGCGCTCTATAAGGGTGCACTTACCAGTGGTACACTCCAGCATTACCTGAGGGGGCAACCGCCACGCCGTCCCAAAACCGGATAAGCCACCTGAGGACTGTGAGTCCTACCATCCTATATCCCTTATCAACTTGGAAGTGAAGAACCTGGCTAAGGTGCTGGCCAACCACCTGGTAACAGTGGTACACTCAGTTGTCCACACAGATCAAAATGGCTTTTTGCCGCAAAGGAGTACCTGCCATTGTCCCTGACCAAATTGGGTGAGCTGAAGGGTGATGCCATGATACTCCTTGCAGACATAGAGCTGGCATTTGACTGGTACACTAGCCCAACTCTTCGCAGTTCAACACAAAATGGGGTTTGGCCCCCACTTTCACAAGTGGGTATTGATGCTCTGTACTAGTGTGTGGGCCCAGGTCTGAGTTAACAGGGCCATCTCCACCCATTTTCTGGTTGAGAGGGGCACCAATCAGGGGTGTCTCCTTTCACCTCTGTTATTCGCCATAGTAATGGAACCCTTGATGGAGCTCATTTGCATAGATGTAAGGGTCAGAGCTTTTGACTGATGAGACAGGGAGGAAGATAGTCTCGCTGTATGCTGAAGACATGCTCCTCTTCATACAGGAGCCCCATCACAACCGCAAGAGACTCAAGGAGCTCCTTGATATCTAAGGTGTGGCCTCGGGCATGAGGTCAGCTGGTCCAAATCTACTCTGGTACCCATCTATGGAGAGGTGTTGGATGACTGGGTGGACCCGTGCCTCAAAATAATGAGTGACAGCTTTTGTTATCTCGATATGTCGGTCACCTTAACCCAACTATGATACTAGGACATACTCCCCTTGGTGGCCCGAACGCATCATGATATGTCCGAGTGGTCCACACTACCACTGTCCATAGCAGGTAAGTTCTCCCCCGCTTCTTATACGTACTACAGCCCTATCCCTATACAATGTCACCCTCATTATTTATGGTATATCAGTCACATACTACCTTTTTCCTCTGGACTGGTAAAACCCCCAAAATGTCTTTTGTGAAATGTTGTTGCTCCCCTTATGAAGCAGGGTTGGACTGGGTAGATAATTGCTTATATCACTGGGACTCACAGGTTTTTAAACATATATGATGGGTTCCGGGCAAACAGGAGTGACCCAGGCCATAGACTGGAACTAAGGTCCCATGATCTGCTTTGCATACCATACTGACAGTGACCCCACGCTCATTGCTGCCAGTAACCCAGGTACTTATCAGCTGCTGGCATTCAGAGCTCTGCCGTGTAAATTGATACTTGTATAGCGCACTACTCACCCGCAAGGGTCTCAAGGCGCTTGTACGAATACCGCTGTGGAACCCATCCTGGCTTTCCCTGTGAGGCGTCCACTCCTGGGCACCCCCAAGGTGGAGTCCAGGCATCCTTAGCGTTGTGGGGGCCGTTGTGGAGATTAAGCAGGCTATTGCCCAGAGTTGCAGAGTGGGACTCCATGATTGGAATTGGCACCGAAGCGAGAATTATCAGGTCCGTGGAATTTTTGAGCCCAAGACCCGCCGAGGCGGGGAATTGAACCCTGGTTCCGGGCTAGACCTCTGCATCAGGGTCTGCCGCTCTAACCATTGAGCCACACTGTGGTGCAACGGCACACTCACAGGAGCCACCCCCTTTGTGGCATGGGATATGGCTGGCAGAGACCACAAAACTGTATGAATTCCAACTGTGGGACCTGAATGGAATTTCCAAGCTGGGCGACGTCTGGAGAGATGGTCACATGAACTCATTTCAAGAACTGGAATACGATTTCTGCCTTCGTTCCTCCCAGTTTTACCGCTACCTGCAGTTGAGGCATCCCTTCGAGCACTATAAAGAAATGCTTATCGTGTTCCCGGAATATAACTCCCTCCAATACAAACTGGTGACTGACGCTCTGGGAAAGGGTGGGATATCCCTGCTGTACAAGTCCCTGGTCATGAACGCACTGGACCCCTTGGGAAATCTGGGGACCAGGTGGGAGGAGAATGTAGGGACCTTAGATGATGACGACTGGGTTGAGGCGCTGATGGCCCCTCGGTCTTTAGCGATATCAATAAGATTACACCTAGTCCACTTCAAATACCTCCATGGGATCTACTGTTCCCTGAATGACTCTGGCGCATGGGCTGGGCACACAACCCCATGTGTCTGTGTTGTGGGATTGCTCTGAGTACTTTTTACCAAGTTATTTGGACGTGCCCAGGGGCACTGGCGTATTGGACACTGGTAACTGGTCACATGGGCGGATCCTGGGTATCCCACTCGAACTTGATCCCAAACTAATTTTCTTGGGGATAATGGAAACTGTGGGAGACTATAGAGCTATCCAGCCACATCTGGCAATGACATATACATTGGCCAAAACAGATCTGGCCAGACACTGGAGTGATGAGCAGGCTCCATCTCTACATAAGTGGGTTTGGGGCAAAGATTCCTGTGCCACTCTCGAAAAACTGGTATATAAGGTGAGGGCGGTTCCACAGAAGTTTGACCAAATTTGGGGCATGCGGATTGAGAGAAGTCTGACTGCTGATGTTATGCTCATATGTCAAGATGATGTGTGCCTCTGCAGTTGTGATATATATTCTTGCTGTCTTTAAGCCAAATTTTCAGTTATACGCTTGTTTTGTCCACTGGTTTCTACTTTGGCTCATGAGGCTTGAGCTCCAAGTTTGTGTTGTCTATGCTGCTAACCAATCAAACACTAAAAAGTGTAATTAAAAAAAAAGATGTTGTGTGCAGCATTTCAATTCGAACAGAGGCTAATTGCAGTTGCAGTTACTGACTGGAGGCTTCTGGAATTTTCAACATCTTTGAAATGGCCTGATGCTTTGCCTCTGGTGTTGATGAGCCTATCCGTACTCGGGATAGAAGGACAGGATTGTCTCCCCATGAGATAATCATGGGCAGTCCTAGGAGACTGCCAACTGTTCTGGCAAATGTGCCTTTCATCATTACAGATGATATGATTCTTGATTACTGCAAAGGACTGGCTGATGTGGTTCTGTGTCTCATCAGGTTGGAGTGGCTGCAGACCCGCCTCAACAGAAGCAGTGCCATGGTCTCAGTCCCGGCGACTGGGTTATGGTGAAGAAGCATGTCTGCACGTCGTGCTTGAAACCTCTGTGGCGTGGCCCCTACCAGATCATTTTGGTAACTACAACAGCTGTGAAGTGCCAAGGTCTCCACAACTGGGTGCACGCCATTCATACTCGTAGAGTCCCTGGTCCACATGATGATATAACAACACCTTTCCCTGAAGGGCTGGTGGTTACAGTTAGATAAAGGCAACAGCTTAGTCAGCTGCTGGGGACCAGCAAGAAGATGGGACCGCATTTGTTCGGCTTGAGGGGGCGAGGGTGTGTCTGAGAGAATCAACAATTGAAGTTGGCACAGAAGGGTCTCATCCTGTAGTGTTGACTGCACCAGATTCAGACCCTGGTGAAGGGCCTAATGCAGCAGAACTCGAGTTGTGCCTGGAGACCGGTGGCCAAGAAGAGAGGAGAGAGGGAGACAAGTCTCTTAGAAGTACGTCAGCTGAATACTATCCTAAAAGATACTAAGGATCAGGCCTAAGTGACAATGATGAAGAAAGGCCAGCAGTAAGGAGATCAAAGAGAGACAGAGTATAGTGTTGGAGGTACTCCTCACCAAAATGGACATACCTGGTTGTTAATAACTGGGGGAGAGCATTTTGAACCTGTTGCTATAACTTTTCACATTCAATTGAGCCTCTTTGAACTGAACTCTGTGGCTGAACTGAGTTTTGAAATCACATTGTCCCTAAATCGACTGATTCAATTTATCTTCGATGTGATCATGAGTGAGTTTGAACTGCACATTTATTAGAAAGAACTTGATTGATTTTGCCCAAAGTACAAAGAAGAGTACCAAGGCCCGAGTATGCTGAAGGAGCATAAGGATGTCGTTTAGAAGAACATAGAGTAGGGCTAAGGAAGTCTCACAAAGATCCTTTGTACATATTTTGCTGAAAAGATATTTGAACTTTGTTTTACTGTTTGTGTAGGTGGAAACCCATCGAGACGGAGCTGCTATCTTCCACCTTAGCGGTCTAACTCAGAGAGCTCATGGACTTTAGCCCTAATACTAGTAAACATAGATGCTTCTATGCAGGAGTTTTTGTTGTTGCGACATTAGTATTAACTGCTTTGCTTGTAATGTTGAGCTTAGCCCACTCTTTTCATGTAGAGGAGTTTATGTCTACAAGTACCCCTCATATACTATTTCCTACTGATAGTAGTTTACCTGAAACAGATTAGAAATACTTACATGTAGATGCATCTAGAGGAGACTATTCATTGAATGCCTATTCCAAATTGCTTTATGAATATGTTGACACTATGGATGTTAGGGGTTGCTCTGTGTGCATGCAATTGCCTGCATCAGTTGCTGAGGGAATTACTTATCATCACCTTTCCCTGACATATGGAGTACCTGCAGTTTATAGTTTGATCTCATTCTATGGAAAGGGTCATTTTCAATACTATTACTCGAATTATGACTTAGGGCTTGATTTGGATCTTGCCTTACGGGTTACTCCGCCACAACGGTGATGGATATCCTGTCTGCCGAAATATCAATTCCATTATATCCCATGGGATTTACATTTTGGCGGATGGGATATCTGTCACCATTGTGACTGAGTAACCTGTCTGCTGAGATCTAAATAAGGCCCTTGGTGGAATCAGAAGTTCCAGTTTTAAAGCATTTGAATCGTCAACCTGATTCTAAAACCTCAGAGATAGTTGGGTATTTCTTCAGACTTACCATGACATTAGGCATTGTTTATGTGCATAGACACAATTTAGCTTGTTCCTTAATAGGTGTAGAGAAGAAATTCATAGATTCAATAGAAGACAGACAACGAGAAGCAACAAATCATTCAAATTTACCTCAATGGGCCAAAGAAGAAAATGAGCATAGGCTAGTGGGAAATTTAGCAAAATTGGCCCTAGATTGGCAACACAAAGGGAACTTATACCTATTCATTAGAATATCCACAACAGACACAAATTATGTGGGAAACAGTGAATCTGATCATACATTTGAATTGCGTTGAAATTGGTGATTGTATTTGGATGAACAGAATACCTTTTTTCTTGGAGTTTATTATATTTGTGGTAAACATACCTATTACAGGTTACTCAATAGATGGTGTGGAATATGTTACATGGGGATAGTTTTTCAAAAGATTTATCATGTGGGACATCTTGATGACCCAACAGGGGGGTGAGGTGCCAGTGCTAGTGAAATTGTGTCAGACTTCTTTGGTGCTATAATACTTTCTGCAGGAGTGATAGTAAATTCCCATGAGATTAGAAAGCTTTCCATTGTAGTTGATAAGTTGGCTACTAGTACAGCAGAAGAATTTTTAGTTATAGACACTGAGATGGTAGCGATCAGATCAATGGTTTTGCAAAATAGACTTGCATCTCGTGAAAGAGGGCGGAGCTTGTTGGATCTTAAAACTAAGTTCAATAATGCTGTACTTACATCGCAGACAAAAGTAAGGGCTTGAAGACATACATTAAGAACATTAAGAACATTACTGGCATAAATAGAGATTTGAAAGGGTTAGAAGCAACAGGTGCATGGGAAGCAATAGGGAATGGATTTTTCTACTATAGGCAGATGGTTTGGTAACTTAGGGAGTGGATTTGTTGGAAGCATCTTGAAACTCCCACTGATTCTTGCTCTTTGCGGATTATTGTTGCTTGGAATCTATAAGGGATACAAAGGTGCACATGTGAAAATGGGAATGAAGAGAAAGAGAGCAGACACACAACTCATCATCATAAAATCTTTATTTCGGTAAAAAAAAATACCATAAAAGCACAGGTTAAAACATGGACAGATGTATAGATGTTACAGTTTATACATGACAATTAATTATTACAAATCACATCCAAATTAGAACAATAAAAGTTTTAATTTAATTCTATTAAAAACATGTCAGTATTTTTAAATGTTAAAAAAGAGACGGAGCAAGTTTATCAATTAGCCCATATACCATGCATTAACCCTGGTCAATTGAAACAGTACGAATGCGCCACATAGCTGCCAGAAACTTCGAAACAGCAAAAACAATTGGTCCAGCAGTGTCAGTTTTCAATATTCTGAGTGCATGCGCACATTGCCGTAAACCAAGGTTTTTGCACAATGGGATAAGCCAATGCCTCCTCGATTTTAAATAGGCAGGGCAAAAAAAGAAGACATGTGTCTCCGATTCGCTTTCACATTCGCACTGAGGGCAGTTTTTTGGAGCAGACATTGCCCAATTGTATTTGAAGGTTTGTATGGGTAGAACGCCATATCTCCATTGCACATACAGGTTTCTGGCTGACACAGGGTAAATTATATTTAAAAAAAATTCCAAGCGATATGTATCTTTCATCAAAAGAAAAGTAGCGTTCAGGAGCCGATATTGCGATTACACAGGGCCACGTTCAAGTGCTCAGCGCGATATACCTTCGCCAACGTAATGGCCGAAATCGCTTTGCAACCCTGCTCAGGGTCAGACCATAGGACGTAAAGTCCCAACCTGGTCAATTCCTTCTTGATATACATAAGCCACGGGATTTTGAGTATGCTCGGGAAGTGAGTATTTCCCTGAGCTCCTGCCTATAATTAATCAGCTCTGGGGTGACCCAAAGCCGACGGCCGAACCTTAGTGGTTTTAGAGCTAACTCCTCATCGATTGGCAAAATACCCATGTCGAGTCTTAGTGGGAAGAGCGGGGTACTGGGCGGAAGGGCTAGCAAGCACCTTAGAAAGTTGTTCTCTCCCTAGTGAATTGGGTGTTGTTACAATGACCCCATAGTTCACCGCCGTACATACTTGCACCCCTAGCTTGAGATTTTTAGACCTCCAAAGGGGGGGCAAGAGCTTTAATCGTTGAGACATTAGATAGTTTGAGGATCCCACCAGATAATTGGGCAAGTTTTAGTTGGGATTTAGGGCTAGATGTAGGTAAAAAGGTTTTACCGATTCTAAAATACAGAATTTTACCGATTCGGTATTTTAGAATCGGTAAAACCTATGTAGGTAATTATTCGGTACTTTTTACCGAATCGTTAGGATTCGGTAATTACCGAATAGGTATTTACCGATTCGGTAATTGCCATTCATTCCTTTGGGCCTGGAGGCTCATAGGAATGAATGTCAATTACCGAATCGGTAAATACCGATTTGGTAAAATTGTGAAATAGTCAAGGGTGGCAGGGTGTCACTTTGACACCCTGTTGCACCCCTGATTAGTGCTTGTGTGCCATGTGGCACACATACATGCCCTAAGGGCATGTATGTGTACCACATGGCACAGGTGTAAATGCTAAGCATGGGCGAATTTTGCGAATTCGCGATCCGCGAATTTGCGGATTTGCGAATTTGCGATCCGCAAAATTCGCGAATTTGCGGATTTTTGTTTTTAGCGTGTTCGCTGGGTTTTTTGCGTGTTCGCGGGGATTTTTGCGTCTTCGCGACCTGCTTGCATAGCGAAGTTACCCATGCAGTCGTTTATGGGAGAGGGAGAGAGAGATAGATAGATAGATAGATAGACAGATAGATAGATAGATAGATAGATAGATAGATAGATAGATAGATAGATAGATAGATAGATAGAGAGAAAGAGAGGGAAAGAGAGAGGGAGAGAGAGAACGAGAGAAAGAAAGAGAGGCCGGATCTCTGAAGGGCCGAATTCCTGAGTTGCCCCTACAGAACATACAGCTTTTTATTTTTAGCAAAATGCATATGAAAATTGTGCTGTAAAGGTCTCTTTTAGTTTAACCCCTCCTGACAACTTCTTCTTCCTGTTTTTTATATCTGTAAGTGCTTCCTGATGAGGTTTAATTCCTTGGACAGGTGCCTCGTTGCCTACTTGTAACTATTCTCTGACCCTGCTTCAAGGGTCAGAGCAGGGTCAGAGAATAGTTGCAAGTAGGCTACGAGGCGCCAGGAAGCAATTAGCAGCAGGTGTCCAAGTTGAAGTTAATTTGTTTGTAACCCTTTTGTAAAAGGTTACAAAGAAATTAGGTTCAACTTTTGCACCTGCTGCTGTAACCCTTGCTTGGCTGAAAATTCGTCCCCGCTGATTCGCGGATTTTACCGCGATTTGGCGAGATTCGCGGATCGCGAAATCGCGGAAAATCCGCAAATTCGACCGTGAAACGGATTTTACGCCCACCCTTAGTAAATGCACATATTTGCATTTACATAGGAATTTGTTATTTACCACCAACTAATAGTTGCTCATCCTCTACCATTAGAGTTCCTTCATTGAGTCCCTCTAGGGACTCAAAGTGGCAGTTTATATTTTCCCCTACCACTATATTGAATTCATTCGGAATAGATGAGATGAAGATGGAAAGGTCATTAATAGTGCTGGACTCTTTGCCTATGCTAACAGGACATGAATAAACATTAATCAGTGCTAGCTTATAGGCATTTGGCCAGCCAAGAACCACGCATTGAATGTCTCTAGAGCATGGGTACTCACAAACTTTCTCTCGGGGGCCAAATTTACAGTGTGGTTTGTGGCTGAGGGCCGCACCGGTGGGGGCGGGGTCAGAGGGGGAGGGGCGGGGCTAAAGCAAACAAAAATTGTGACCATGAGGTTAAACACAGGTCCCTGCAGCAGACACCTTCGTCCACTGAGCCACCAGACCCAGCATACACACATCTTTCTCTCTCTCCCTCCTTCTCTCCCTCCTTGTCTCTCTCTCTCTCTCTCTCTCTCTCCCTCCCTCTCCCTCTGTGTCTCCCTCCCTCTCTCTCCCTCCCTCTCCCTCCCTCTGTGTCTCCCTCCCTCCCTCTGTGTCTCTCTCCCTCCTGGTGTGTCTCCCTCCCTGTCTCCCACTCTCCCTCTGTGTCTCCCTCCCTGTCTCCCACTCTCCCTCTGTATCTCCCTCCCTGTCTCCCACTCTCCCTTTGTATCTCCCTCCCAGTCTCCCTCTCCCTCTGTGTCTCCCTCCCAGTCTCCCACTCTCTCTCTGTGTCTCCCTCCCTGTGTCCCACCCACCCTCTGTGTCTCCCTCCCTGTCTCCCACTCTCCCTCTGTGTCTCCCTCCCTGTCTCCCAATCTGTTTCCCTCCCTCCCTCTGCGTCTCCCTCCCTCCCTCTGTGTCTCCCTCCCTCCGTGTCTCCCTCCCTCTGTGTCTCCCTCCCTGTCTCCCACTCTCTGTTTCCCTCCCTATGTGTCTCCCTCCCTGTCTCCTACTCTCCCTCTGTGTCTCCCTCCCAGTCTCCCACTCTCCTTCTGTGTCTCCCTTCCAGTCTCCCACTCCCCTCTGTGTCTCCCACTCCCCCTCTGTGTCTCCCTCTGTGTCTCCCACTCTCCCTCTGTGTCTCCCTCCCTGTCTCCCACTCTCCCTACGTGTCTCCCTCCCAGTCTCCCACTCTCCCTCTGTGTCTCCCTCTGTGTCTCCCTCTCCCTCTGTGTCTCCCTTCCAGTCTCCCACTCTCCCTCTGTGTCTCCCTCCCAGTCTACCACTCTCCCTCTGTGTCTCCCTCCCTGTCTTCAACTCTGTTTCCCTCCCTCTGTGTCTCCCTCCCTTCCTCCCTCTGTGTCTCCCTCCCTCCCTCTGTGTCTGCCTCCTTGTCGCCCGCTCTCTGTTTCCCTCCCTCCCTCTGTGTCTCCCTCCCTCCGTCTGTGTCTCCCTCTCTCCCACTGTGTCTCCCTCCCTGTCTCCCACTCTCTGTTTCCCTCCCTCCCTCTGTGCCTCCCTCCCTCCCTCTATGTCTCCCTCCCTCCCTCTGTCTCCCTCCCTCCCTCTGTCTCCCTCCCTCCCTCCTTCTGTGTCTCCCTCCCTCCCACTGTGTCTCCCTCCCTCCCACTCTGTTTCCCTCCCTCCCCCTGTGTCTCTCTCCTCCCTCCCTGTCTCCCTCCATCTCTCTGTGTCTCCCTCCCTCCCTCCCTCTGTATCTCCTTCCCTCCCTCTGTGTCTCCCTCCCAGTCTCCCACTCTCCCTCAGTGTCTCCCTCCCTGTCTCCGACTCTGTTTCCCTCCCTCTGTGTCTATCTGTGTCTCCCTCCCTCCCTCTGTGTCTGCCTCCCTGTCTCCCACTCTCTGTTTCCCTCCCTCCCTCTGTGTCTCCCTCCCTTCCTCCCTCTGTGTCTCCCTCCCTCTGTGTCTCCCTCTCTCCCACTGTGTCTCCCACTCTCTGTTTCCCTCCCTCCCTCTGTGCCTCCCTCCCTCCCTCTGTGTCTCCCTCCCTCCCTCTGTGTCTCCCTCCCTCCCTCCCTCTGTCTCCCTCCCTCCCTCCTTCTGTGTCTCCCTCCCTCCCACTGTGTCTCCCTCCCTGTCTCCCACTCTGTTTCCCTCCCTTCCTCTGTGTCTCTCTCCTCCCTCCCTGTCTCCCTCCCTCTCTCTGTGTCTCCCTCCCTCCCTCTGTGTCTCCCTCCCTGTCTCCCACTCTCTGTTTCCCTCCCTCCCTCTGTGTCTCCCTCCCTCCCTCTGTGTCTCCCTCCCTCCGTGTCTCCCTCCCTCCCTCCCTCCCTCCCTCTCTGTCTCCCTCCCTCCCACTCTGTCTTCCTCCCTCCCTCTGTGTCTCCCTCCCTCCCACTGTCTCCCTCCCTGTCTCCCACTCTCTGTTTCCCTCCCTCCCTCTGTGTCTCCCTCCTCCCTCCCTGTCTCCCTCCCTCCCTCCCTCTGTGTCTCCCTCCCTCCCTCTGTGCCTCCCTCCCTGTCTCCCACTCTCTGTTTCCCACTCTCCCTCTGTGTCTCCCTCCCTGTCTCCCACTCTCTGTTTCCCTCCCTCCTGCCCTCTCTCTGTGTCTCCCTTCTCCCTCCGTCTGTGTCTCCCTCCCTCTCTCTCTGTCCTCTTACCTGTATGTGTGTGTCAGCCCTCAGCCCGGGCTGAGACAGCTTCCCCGGCTGCGCACACACAGCCGCACCAAGTGCTTCATGGGTCTTTAAAAGACCATTTACATGTTAATTAGGCTTTGTTGAATTTCACCTCTTAGGCCCCTGCAGCTCCCCTCTGACAATCACTGGAATCCCCCGGGCCCCCACAGAGCACAGTCTGTGTCGAGCTGCTGTGGCTGTATTTGCAAACACTATTTAATTTATTTAATTTTAAACACAGGTGTCTGCAATGTCCGCGGGCAGCCCAGGAAGGCTGGCCGGGCCGCCACCGGCCCGCGGGCCGTACTATGAGTACCCCTGCTCTAGAGTGAGTAGTGAGTGTTGTAGCTTTACAGCCCAGGTGGGATCCCACCCAGATAGTGAGGCCTCCTGAAGGACGGCCACGCCCTCCCCAAACTGCCAGGATATGGAAAGAGGCGAAGCCCACCCTGAAATGCTCCTTGCGCGCCCAAGTCTCCTGGAACATGCACACATCGTTTGCATCCACAAAGGATCCCCATGCTGGGCATGCAAGTTTGTTGGCTAATCCTGCCAGATTCCAGGACAGTAATTTTATTACATGTTCATTTTGGCCCCTGGCTCTTCTCTTACATTGGTCTACATTGGCCTCCTCTAGAGGGCCTGTTTCACCTATAGAGCAATGGGTAGGCTCCCTCTCCCCCGTAGGATTAAACACAGGCTCCTTATGCAACGGGCAGCTACTTGCAGCCACTATAATCAATGCAACCACCTCTCGACTTGTACTCTTCCCATCCCCTATTGCTTCCTGCGTCTGTCTACCTGAATCAGTCCCCTCTTCCGGGTCTTCCTCCGAATCCACCTGATTTATACCCCCAGTACTGCTAACCACTTTGCTCGGATTCAGTCAATCCACCACGTCTAAAGAACTAAATCTATTGTGTAGGGAAATGGCCTCAGTTACCTGATATTCTCTGGGGCTTCTCTGGTTAATGCCAGTCCTAGCTAAAGGGCCTACCAGGTTCCATGATGAATCTCTACCAGTACTGGTGCATGCTGGAACCCAGGGATAGAAATACGAGAGGGGAAGGGACTGTATGGCTGTCTCACCTATGGGCTGTGACCACTGACATATATGAGACACTGTCTGTGTGTCCCTAAAATGTATTATGACACAATCTCCTGTATGATCCTTAATTCTATGGCCCACCCATGAAACCTTACGGACAAGCAAAATTTTGCTTGTTACATTTGGCGGTAATGGTCTGTGTTTATTAAGCCAATCAGTTGCTTTATTCTTTAATGAAGTGTGTGTCTCTTCGTTGCTATTCATCAACGGTGGGACCCCTACTAAAACTAGAACAAAGGGGCTACATTCTGGAGGGAGATCAATTCGCATGCTAGGTATTTTGGTGTTACAATGGGGATTTGGGGCAGCGCTCTGAGTATTTCTAGTGTTATCCTTACTCTGGGGGTGCCTATCTGACTCATTCATGGGTGGCTCAGGTTTGGCCGGGTGTGAACCCTCAGACCCCATGTCTTGCGTTGCCATGATGGGCCCGGGTGTAGTCGATCGCACGCTCTCAGCCACCTGGGTCTTTTGATGGATTGCCATTGGCAGTGACCTTCCCCTACTTGTAAGGTTTAAGTCAATGGGGGTTGGGGGAGAATACTCAGTACTGGGATTGCTAAAGTTTGTTACAACACCAGAGATCTGGTCCAAGGCGTTAGTAATCGTTTGTAAATTTGTCTCAATAGCTGACATTCTATTCATAAGGGGCATTAAACAATCTGCAACAATGGACCCCACTTTCTCCCAAAAAGCACTATTCAAGTTAACCACAGGAACCACAGGAGTATCAGGGACAGTTGGAGTCAATACAGGTATCACAGTCTCTGGCTCTACATTATGTTCCACGGTTTTCCGGACATCTTCAAGCAGCCTTGGTGACCTAGTTAGAGTGGAGCATTTTTCATTATGTTGGCCCCCAGCCCTATTCTTGTTTTTGGGACATTGTTTGTTCTTTAGTGACTCCTTTCTGCCCTTATGGGGTGCATTTTTAGACCTGGTTATTGCACGGGCTGGCTGGACCGGTGATTTGTTTTCTGCCACTGAATCCCTCAGTGTCAACAATGTAGCATTGCCCAGCGACAGAGGGTCATTGATGGTGAGATTAAAGGGTTGGGGGGTGGGGAGTCCCGTAGATGTCCATCCTCCATAGGGGACTTTCCTAGTCCCGGTCCCAATGACAGGCGTCGTTCCGTTACCGCGATCTCTTGAGCGATTACGTTAGATGCTCTTGTGATGAAGTAGCCCAAAGTTCCCATGGGACCCCCCCCTTAGGCCCTTTCTTTTCCTTTGTAACACCACTTGCCATGGCTGAATATGCAACCCTCTGGGACAGTTAGCTAAATCCAGAAGTATAGAGGCCAGTCAGTTAGTCTTACCGTTAAATTGCTCGACGGCCAAAGTTCCAGCGGTGATGTTAGAGGGTATATATAGGCTGAGAGCAGCAAGCAATCAGGCACAGATGATACAAGTGCGGGGCTCTTGGGAGTTGGAGTCCTGCTGACGCTCCCCACATGGCCTCGGATACGGCAGGTCCCAAGCTCAAGGTCTGGCACTGACTGCTTGTCTGCTATGTCCTATTCTGCTCCAGCAGGCCAGATCTGCTCTGCTCCAGGCACCTGTCCGTTTTGCCTCTCCTCGCCTCAGACAGCTCCAGAACCGGGCCTCAGACCGTGACCATGTCCATGTCCAGCCCAGCCCAGCGGAGCCTAGCAGACCCCTGAAGCCGGCGGCAACACCCAGCAGAAACCGGCAGAAACCGGCAACGAGCGGGGAGTCGCTGTAATTACAACTCGTGGCAATTTGCGGTAACCGCAATCACAACTTGTGACCCCCACAGTGGTTCACAATACAGTGGGTCCTTGCGGTGGTTCCTGCGGCACACAACGCGGCACACAGCGCGGTTCCCCGCAGCTCCCCCGCAGCTCGAGACACACAACTAGAAAATAGACAAAACAAATACTATGATGACATGAAGTTTCCGTAGGACTCCAGAAGAAAGATGATCAAAACAACCAGATCGTGATTTGTATATCTGATAAGAGATTCTTATCTTGATGTGATGGCTTGATTCACCATCAGAGGGGGGATTGGAGCAGTGTAATTTTGGCTACATCCTTACATGTCACAAATATGGATTATAAACATGCACTTAGCACCTGTTTTCTGGGTGGCCTAACAATATTAATGAAAGTGTTGCACTTGACATAATTATTGAAGTGCATCCACTGTAGGATGAGAGAATTCATATATAAAGGTGTGCCTTAACTGTATAAACAACATTTATTGTTTAGGTGATTGAATAGAAACCTCACACGATTAAAATATAGTTAAGTTAGAAATAAAAATGATTTATGTAATGTGTGCGCTAATGTTGTACATTTATATTTTAATGTAGTTCTTAGTGATGCTTATACACATGTATTAAGATTTTACTGTATGCTAGATGTAATGATTCTAATGTAGTGACATTTTACCTTAATTTGTGTTTGAATGTGCACACGCATATTAAATGTGCACTATTGGTTTGATACTTTAAGTTGTCCTGATTAGACCTATGTTTCATCCTGCATCGAATGCTGTTTTCCATTTTCTGCTTGCATGTCTTTTTCCTTGTAGGTACGTTCACAAGGTTCGTTGGTTTGAGAATAGATACAACACTGTACTAGTGCTAGAGAGAGAGCCTGAGTAGAAGACCTTGACAATGAACATGGAGAGCCAGAGTGTTAACTGAAAGTGTCCATTCAGCACTGTTGCAACAATTGCAGGTGACAAAGAACAGTACCATTCCCATGTTCGGCCTGTGACAGTTGGGCATGTGTCCGTTTACAACATGAGAATGGAATGGACAATGAAGCCCCTGATGATGTGAACAGATAGATGTTGCTCTGGCAATTCTGGTATAAATAACTAGTGTTCACACTGTATGAGGTTTAGACCTCTATGATTTCCCTTTGATTTTTTGCTGAGTGTGGTTTAGGCCAACACATATACCCCTGTCCCAAGAAGACTCTTGACCGAGCTTCCAAAATGCTGATACCTTCCCGCTTTTCACCCGCATTTTCCTATTTTTCTGCATTTCTCTGATTTTTTAGATCCTGTTCATTTATTGAACCATCCTCCTCAGTTTGGACTCGATTTTAGATGATGTTGTACTTCTCTCATGTACAGAAGAGAGAAACAGAAACTCTTCTCTGAGCATCATATCTTGCTATTGATCTTTTGTATTGATGTGACTGAACTTCTTGTTTGCCTAATACTGGTATGCCTCAACTTCTTTAGGAGGTTGGGTTACCCACTTGTTATTCTGCATCTTTACAGCATGGTCCTGAGATTTGTTTATCTTAACCTGACTGCTAATTTGTAATAAACCTTCTAACTGTAGTCACTGATTCCTGGTCCTTATTGTGTAGCCAAATAGGTTATACTGTTAATTGAGAATAATTGATGTAATGCTAAGTTCCGTAACGTCTTGGGCGGCGAAGAAAAGGTCCATTGGAGGACAAATGGTACAAGGGATGGCCCAGGGCGCTGAACCAAACTTTTTTTTGGAAACGTTTTGTGAAGAGTCAACAAACTGTGCCAAAGTTGTTAGCAAAACAAGAAACGCTCTCCCTAATTCAAAGTTGTTCTGATCTGGGACCACAAAATCCGTCTTGCCAAGGAAGCCAAATAGACTTAATATGACACTGTAACAACCTTGTCACGGGTAGTTGTATGTTTTACGCAGCCACTCGCTTCTTTAGGGCATCTCATTAGTTTTCATCATTAGCAGGGGGCTATGTTGAACATAAAGCCATGTATGGTTCTATCCCTGAGTTCCTGAATAGTAAACTCGACTACTACAGAAGGCACTCTGACTTTTGCTGACTAACTACCTTTTCTCATGCCCAGCTTTTTTACACGAACAAGGACTGACTGTGTCTTTTAGTGATACCTACTTCACTGGAGAATGGTCTTCCATTTCACCTGAGTTCTATCTTGGTCCATGCCAAGTTTAAAAAGCATCATTAAATCTGGTTATTCTGACGCACTTTCTGATTAACCTATTGTGGTGCAAGCTTTGGCAGTAGTTGGAAGTGCCAAGAAACTGTTGATTGTAACTGGATCTAAGCTCACACCGACCATGGTAATTACACAGACCATGCATGTATCTGCAGAGGCAGTTCCACTGCTGCAAGCAGCTGTGTGGCGCATACATTCCTACTAGAGCAAAACATACAATAAAAGGAAAGTCCATAAGAAGTCTTATGGTAAATAATACACCATTATCACGTGGACCGATAGTTCACTCCAATATACCATTACATGTGCAGTCCAGCCTCATACCTATATTTTTGATGTTGTCAGTGTTCCTGTATTGACAGTGGGTAATTACTTTATTGTTTGATTAATAAAAATCATTACAATGGTGGACGTGCAAACAATATGGAGAGGTGTGGCTCACTGGTTAGAGGCGGCAGACCCGGAAGCAGAGAATGGCCTGGGACCAGGGTTCAATTCCCGATGCGACAGGGTCGTGGACCAGGGTCAGCGGACTCGATAATTCTCGCCTCGGTGCCTACTCTAACCAGGGATCACACTCGGCAACTCTGGGCATTAGCTTGCCTCATCTCTACAACGGCCCCCCACATTCGCCGGGGATGCCTTGTTTCACCTTGGACATACCCAGTAGGGACCATCTCACAGGGATAGCCAAGACGGGTTCCCCAGCGGTCTACAGCGCCACAACGCCTCAGGGCAGCAGTGCGCTTTACAAGACACATACAATACAATATAAACATATGTCATGAATGGTTATTAAAATATTTGCATTTAGACCGTCATAATGAGGTTAAAAAGTAAGATTTCATCGGGGAACAATTTTAAAAATCCTAAAAACCTATTGTTAAAAGTGGTTGAAATCCCTGGTTCTCCATTCCGGTTTTTCCGTCTAATCAAACCACATGCAGATATTTGCTGCTGTGGTTTCAGTCATTGTCCAGTTTGAGGGATATTCTGCAAAAAAAAAGTTTCAGTGAATGTTTAAGTACACGTTTTACCTCCCTCCACCAGCCAAATAGTTTTTCTCCTCCCCGTTTGCAAATTTCTATAAATGCGTTTCATTGAGAGTCCTAAACACACAGAATAACTATGGGTGCTAACCAGTTTTGTCGCTGTACTACCAGAAGGTGGAATAAAGGCCAGGGGTTTGTATGCTGGAGATACTCTTGTTACCATTCCTTTAGATATTGTTTGCCTTATGGAGAACCATCATAAAGAAGAAAACGCGATTTGCAAAAAACAGAGCCTTAGTGAATGTACAGTACACAGACTTCTGTGTTCCCGGGACGCAGAAGGGAGCAACTTTGCTATTTGGTCCTTTAAGTGGACGCATTGTGATATAAATGTGGAAAAAATAAAAAAAAAATGCACAAAAAAAAAAAAAAAAAGAGAATTACAATTAATAACTTTGATGGTGTTGTTTATAGTTCGTGGTAGGGGTCCTGGGGTTTACAGTCCGTTTGTGTAACAAACCCCCTGCATACAACTTCTCAGTAATTCCAGGGATGCACGCGGGGGACAAGTCAATTCTACTCCGGAACCATTGTCGGCTGTATTTGTGTAGTACAGGGGACTATGCAAGTCGGTAATAATACAACAGGAGTTAGCCGTTGATGGTTTGCAGGGTCTCGCAATTTGCAAATTTTCTTGCTGTTCTTGTGACAAACTTGGTGAACCTGATGTTGAGCTGTGGATTGTCCGGGTTCATAGATGCAAGGATAGCCTGACGGCGTGTACGAATACCAAGTTTGTTCCATTCGTTCTTTAACAATATCCTCCGGTCGTCTTGAGCTGTAGGGCAGAGGCATACCATGTGCTCGATTGTTTCTGGACTGCTCCCACATCCTCTGCACGTTACATTTGAATTTGTGCTTCGCCATCTCGGCAGGTGGTACAGGAATGGCCATTCACCCATCCTGAGGGCCAAAAATCTTTTTTTCCACAGCACTGAGTAGGTGCATGACAGGTGTGGACCCATGATCCCTGGCAACCTGATACGACTGACCAGGCATGCTTGTGTTGGACCAATTGTGCTCTGTCCGAATGAAAGGACCAGAGACGGACGTTTCTTGCATTGACAGTGATTCTTGGCCTCCTACGGAAAACACAGCATTATGCGACAACTTACTGGATCTAACATATATTTGAATACTGTGGTTACTGTTGTTTTCCTGAGACTATAATCAAACTGCAGAAGAGGATGCAGCAGTCCTGGGGCAGCCACACACTTCTTCCTTCGATGTAGTTGGATTTCTCATGGACTGGAGCAGACATGACGAAGTGTTCCCTGAAAAAGATTCTGATGACCTTTCATCTATTCATCCATAAGAGTGTCCCATCATTTTATAACCTACTCCACAAAGCCAGTCCACGAGAAATATCCTATAGCATCCATTCCGAAGAGATTTATGCACATTTTTCAGTTACTAGGAAGGGTTCTTCTTTTTCTAGTAAGATCACACGAGGTGGGTTAAATTCCTGGACTGATTGAAGAAAACTGAATGAAATTACCATGAGGAATATGTATCCTTTACCGTTAATATCCACACAGATGGAAAATATTCGGGGATTCCAATAGCACTCCAAGCTTGCATTGGAAGGCCCTTCCTTTTATCACTTGCCATGATACGCAGGGGTCAACCGTGAGCGGTTTAGACCCTAATGAAATAGTCCATTTATGTCTCTGGGTTTTTAGGCAATGTATGAATGTATGTGCGGTTGGGAATATATATAATAGGAATTAACGCGAATGCAGCGGAGCGCTGCATAAGGCCAAGAGTATGATCCTATTGAAGGCGCATGAATGCTTCTGAGAAAATGTAAGAGGTGAGTCTTCAGCCGCGGTTTATTACTGTTCCTTTTGTAACCCGGGCCTTTATTCTCAGATATGTGCCCGGTTCCACTCGACATTGCGCGTCCACCACTCGCTCTATCCTGTTCACGCAGTTACCTCAGATTGCCCTACCTGTCCAGTGTCTCCACGGCCTTTCCAGGACCCCGTCCTGATGCTGGCTTTCCAAGAGTACTCCAGGTTCCATTGTGTGCTGACGCTGAACGCTCCCTTCATTATTGTTCCTCAGTTGTACTGACGTCTCCCTCAGTGGAGATGATTGTCCACGGTGAGCTCCGGAGATGAGGACAGTGTTGTCAACATCCCTCGAGAGGGGTGATCAGTGATGCCGGGTTGTCACTTCCAAGTGACCCCATCACTCCTCCACGCACATCTCGAGCAGCCAAATGAAAATAACAAGCGATAAAGGACCCTACGAGCTCCAAGGACGGCGCATTGTCCCGCCCGGTGCGCGGTTGTCATGCGGCAGCACAAAGCGAGTGTGTTCTATGCACTGAAAGGTGATGGGAGCCCCGGGGGTGTTTTCATCGGCTGCCGGGGACAATGGTATCTTGTCTCCCCGCCACACCGCACTTGCACCGCCATGATGGACGCACAAAGGAGACGCTGTAAGCCGACGTGGCCTCTGTGCCTAAAGAGCGTGCTGATGTCATTATTACCTGCAGCGTTGACTCCTGGGTAAAGGAAGGCTGCTGGGAAAAGAAAGGTCCCACCCGTGGCATGTGGGAGAGTGACGAGAGTCCGTGTTTAACTGAGCCGGTGCTTTCCGGTGCTCGGCACCTGCACTTAATTGTCAGCACCCCTCTTACGACAGCTGCCACTCGGTGGCGCTGTGTGGGTAATACAGAGATAAGAAGAATAACAGCTGTTTAGTAAATCAATACACATGAAAAACAATCATTTCTATAGCATTGAGGGCCTCTATCAGTTCGAATTGTCACACTTGTAGCAGTGTGATCATTTATAGTTGTGTAGACACTGTGATGACTGTGAGGTCAATGGGTGGTGCAAGCTACGGTGGCCTCCCGAGGAGAGACTTGGCACTTATTTTTATTTTTTTAACAAATTAGGAAGGAGAGTAGGGGTCTGAGACAAAGATGGGGGAGCGAGACATTTCTCAGGATATGTCGAGGCAAAGCAGAGGCAAGGTTCGGCTCTGGCTGTAAGAGCTGTGCATGAGGCTAGCCCTGAATATATTTGCCATGTAATCATGCATCAAAGGTCAAGTTAGAATATGATAGGAATTCTTTAAAAGAAAAAAAAGTGCTTTTCTTTAGCACACGTTCACCGTCGTATACATCAGATTGTATTAGTATATCAAACTGTAGCTCTTCAGGGAGAAATATTGATCAAAAGTGAGAGTTTTTAAACAATCTTGGAAACATTCCTGCCGCTGCTCTGATCTTATGCTAGTAATGAACAAAAAGGCAGGTATGGGGTCACGTGCGCCCTATTTGTTGCCTAGATTATTATTTTAAATGGAGCAACAGTATAGGTTTTTGAACAAAAGAGAGGATTTTGCACAGTGCACTTCCTCAACTCGGATATTTCACAGGGCGCTGATAAAGGTTAATGAACAAAAAGATGTCTCAGCGAAATAAAGTGTTTGCCTAGGATCACGCTGCAATTTGGTCAACCATGGAAGCTGGGAATGGTCCCAGATTTTCCAGTTTCACGCTAGGCAATTCCGCCACTAGTTGGGTATCTCTTTCTGACTTCAAAGGTTAATGAGTTATCCTTAATTCACTGTAGCTGACAGGTAGAATCCAACTTTTATTTTTGGTAGTTTTACATTGTGTGAGCTTTGACCAAGAACACAAGAACGCTTTACAACAAACACAGAGTGTGCTACACATTGTTTTTGGCAAAGTTAGATTTGTTGGGATTCATAGGATGCTGTGTCGCGGCCAGAATTTAAACCTGGTTCTCCATTTTTTTACAAGGTCACTAGCCTTAGGTACTAAGCCTCATCTCCTGCGTGAAATCTAGGCTTATTTTCGGCTCGAGGCTCCAAGATGACCTCGAGCAGAGCCAAGGATAAGCATCAGGCACGAGCTTGGCTCGAGCTTTCAGTGGCTCGTCTACCTTTAGTTTGACACCATTTACTTTTTGATTATTTATTTATAGTAGTAGTACAAAGCTTTATTTCGATATGAAATATCTTAAAAAGCACATGGCAGTTAAAATACAATTCATCTGTAAAAGACATTAAATAAGCACTTAAACGGGGATACAACAATAAAAAATCATTAAACCAATTTCAGCTTTGGACATAATTAAAAAGTAGTCGCCTTGTAAAATTATTTTTGGTCTTTCAGTCTGATCACCCACGCCCAACTAAGAAATTTGGCCACCCCACAAGCTAGGGTGGTGTTAGGATCTGTCCGCAATATTCTAAAGGCAGAGGCATGATTCTTGGTCTCAAGCTGACGGCAAACAGGTTTTAACCATTTCGACCTAGGTTTATTATAAGTGCGACATACAAAGAAAAAATGTGGGATGGTTTCAGGTGCATCGGTACAAAACGGGCACTTGGCAGGTGTTTGATTGGGGAATTTCCACTTACAGGTACGTTCACGAACCGGAAGAGTTCCCAGTCTGAACTGAATATATAGAGCCCTATCTCTGGGTTTCCTAATGAAATCCAGATAGGGTTCAAGATGATGTACCGTCTTGTGTAGACGGAACTCATCTGTCAACCTGCCAGGTTGGTATCTCTAGAATCTTAGGCATCAACCCATAGCCAATAAGCTCTCTTGATCTCCAGTTTAGACACCGATACACCTGTCTCCCATGCAATATTAAAACCAATAGCCAATAAAAACTTCTTTGCCCTAGTAAGCCAAACAATTTTATGGGACCCCTGCATATTCATGACTTCTCTAAGACCATCTAAGTAGCAAGATAGCTCAGGTATACGCCACAAACTAGCCCAATAGAGAAGTGGGCGCAAGATAATGAGATCTTTAATTGATCGGCGTCCAAGGTCATATTGGAGTGGTTTGCTCGGAGTACCCCATGGTAATGAAACAAGCTCCCTAAAAAACTTATTTTCAGCCATAACAAGGGGATCAACATTGTTGAAACCCCAGAGCTCCGCTCCATACAATGCACTACCTATAGCTTTTGCGGAATAAATCTCCAGTGCAGGTGCTATGAGTCAGGATATTGAGGCTCTATGTTCCCTCCCAATGACTCCCAGGACACGTTTGTGATTCAGGGCCATTTTCTCAATATGTGGGTACCATTTCAATTGATCAGATATCATTATCCCTAGGTAGTCAAATGTTTTAACACGCTCTAAGGGCACCTCGTCAAGTGTAAGCGTACAGTTGGCTTTCTTGCTAGGGTTGAAATAAAGGAGCTTGGTTTTGGTTGTGTTAATGATCAAGCCCCTTAGGTTACAAAATGTGCAGAACAGGTTAAAAAGCTTCTGGAGCCCCATAGGTGTTTTAGATACCAATAGCGTATCGTCCGCAAAGAGCATGGCGGAGACTTTGACACCGGCCAGGGTAGGGGCATCGGCATCAATATCAGACAGAAATGAAACAACCCCATTTACAAATAATGAAAAGAGGGTCGGTGCCAGGACGCATCCTTGGCGGACGTCTCTGTTTACCAGGATTTTGTCCGTTTTCTGCTCCTGAGTGCCCCACCGGATGCAAGCATAATTTCCATCGTGCATACGGGCCAACAAATTCAGGATGGGCAAGGGGAACCCCATCTCCCACAAAACCGTCCATTACCGATGTATTATCACCCGTCCCCAATTGTACATCTGCCCTAAATTGTATGGGAGATTTTCCAACATAACATCTAAAATCTTAAGCAAATGTGTTTATTTATCTTCAAATTGCATTTGCCTCTTCCTTTCTCCTGCCAAAATGTGGTGAGAGAGTGAAATTGTTTTACTTCTGTCGGGACAAAGGTAGACCACTCTACTTGAAAATCAGCAGGTTTGTTTACAAACTCATCACACCTTTTCTTTTTTGGCTTTTATTTACTTGCAGAGTATTTCTGCAACGTTTCCAATAAGGGAGATGTAAATGATTTGGGATTTTGAAAAGGAACAATAAGGTCCAATATAATATTGCGAGTACTGATTAATTATGAAGAAGATTCGGAAAGTTACATGAGCATTTCCGGTATCATTGCTATGGACACCAGTATATATATATATATATATATATATATATATATATATATATATATATATATATATATACAAGTACCAGCGTTTCTTTTCCATGTGCCAGGAATCCTCCATGCCACAGATCACGCAGACACGGACCAATTTGAGGTGCTATTTTCTTTTATTTAGTGCCAGTTAGCCGCATGTCGTTTCGGCTCCGAGGAGCCTTGTTCACATATATATATATATATATGTATTTATTCTCTCCCTCCTTCTCTCTCTCTCTCTCTCTCTCTCTCTCTCTCTCTCTCCCTCTTCCTCTCTCTCTCTCTCACTCTCTCTCTCCTTCTCCCCCTCTCTCTCTCCCACCTCCTTCCATTGGCCTATTCAGCTGTCATTCACAGTTTGCTTCTGTTTACCTCAGCATACACAATGGGTCAATGGGTCTGCCACTTCATCCATAGGTTCTCCTGCACTGTGAGTGGCTGTATTCATCCTGATCACATTCACACATCTGCCTAAAATTAAGTGCATTTTATGCAAGTACTGGTGGCCAATACTTTACTGTGCCAATGTTTTTTTCATTCCATTCTCTAGTCTCTTTTATTTTTTGTCAACCTTGTGTGTTTAAACTATGGGCATATTTACTAGAAAATGACGCAGCGCGGCGCAGCAAGCCTTCTTGCTTTGCTGTGCTGCGTCACTAGGAAAGTGCAGGGATGCCTCGTATTTATGGCAATATGACGCATCCCTGTGCTTTCCTCTGCGCTGGCGGACAATTGGCTGCCAAGCACCAATGCAGGCACCCTTGCACTATTGTGCAAGGGTGCCTGCATGGAAGGGATGATTGTTTTGTGCAGGAAGCAACACCTTCCTGCGAAATTTTTTTATGGATCTGTGTAGCAGAATACAGCGCATATAGAAAGAGCAAAAACTATGGAGAAATAAAGATATTTTTCATTGTTGCGCCACTTTAATGCCTCCCCAGGGGAGACTTTAGAATCTGACGCGTCCCCAGGTTTATGATGCCTTGTACATTTGGGAGTGCGTAAGAATCCATGGGTTTTCAGTGGGAACACCCACAGCAACAACCATGGAGTGCTCCTTTCACTTAGAATAATGTGTGAAAGGGGGCCATATTTACAAGGCCATCCAAAGCCATGCAGGGTGGCTTTGCGTAGGTTTGTAAATATGGCTCAGCATTGTGCACCACCAGAGCACCCAAAAAAGTGACGCTCCAGTGGCACAGGGGCCTTGCAAATGTGCCCCAATGTCTTTATGTTACATTACTTGAAAGCCAATACTACCTTTGCTTCGTGCCTATAAGAATCATAGTTTGCTGTCATGTGCATTACAACTGAAAAAGGGTTATTTACCCGTTCTGCCTTCTAGGGAAAATCATACAGTACCATTAAAGTCATGCAGAATTTTTCATTTGTTTTTAAATGTGACATTTTTAATGCACACATGTGCCTTCCACATTTAGTTGTTGGCAGGTTTTCTTTTTGTCTTCTTTTTATTTTTATGCCACATGCTTGAAGTAAAAAATACCCATTACACTAGTTTGTCAAGCCCATAACTATTGGCTATGCCTATGTTTGTTATTTAAATCAACATTTGAGATTGATTAAAACCTACTTTGAACACAACATATTGTGCCTTATTTTGTTCTGCAGTAAAACAGAAAACCTATTTTTATTTCTGATTATCAAAAATCAATTTTACAGTCCCTAAATAGCAAATTTTAAGTAATCGCTATTTAAGGAATGCAAAATGATATGTAAGAAAATATCTATTACCTAATTGCGATTCCTACAGAGTTACAATCGCAGTTAGGTAATTGCTATTAGATAATACTACTCAATTTGTTCCTATGGGCCTAAAAGGGCCATAGGTGTGAATTGTTTTGCATTATCTAATTTGCGATTATCTAATTGGTAATAGCAAAACTGGGAATGCAAAACTAAAGATGGCCAGGGGCCGAAGGCCCTTTTTGAAGTACCCCAAAAACAAAATGTACGCATATAAAGTGCACACATGCCCTGGGGAATTTGTGCACTGCAATGACACTTTGAAAAATGCTTTTTTTGTGCACTTTCAAAAATTGCACATGGTTACCATACTTGGAGCCGACAATTATAGCATTTCCTAAATGCACAGTTTGCATTTAGAAAAAGCTTGGTTAGAAATTTCTTGGTAGATGTTCTTAGAGAATCGTAAATTGTGATTCCCTATTTGTAGTCACAATTTTAGCAAATTGCAATAAATTGTGATGACCTAAAATGCACTGCCAAAGGCTTTCATACATCTTGAAAGGCTATTTTGCATTTGCAAAAAGTCAAATCTAGCGATTTGCACCGTTTGCAAGTTCAAAAAAGGTTGATATATGTGGCCCTTCATGTGCACTTCATAAGTAGCAACAATACTGTGGTTCTACACCACCACTGGTGTATATTTTCAGAACTCTTTGTTTTTCTGGTTGATTGCAGTCCACCTCTGGTGTATATTTTCTGAATTAATTGTATTTCTGGTTGATTACAGGCCAATGCATGTATGCCTTGTTCAAGTCATCGTAGGCCACACACCATAGGTTTGGTCCAAACAGTGACAAGCTAGAGCCTTTATGAGTGGTTGTAAGACTTTTGGATGAAGAGTAGACTAGATGGGAGGAGTATAGTGATGCAGATGAGAGTCTAAGGGGGGGCCAGAAGTGTGGATGAATGCTACACATAAGTGTGCATGTGTTGAGAAGAAAGTGAAGAGGGCAGAATACAATCATATGTCCTTTAGATAAATGCCACCAGGTACATTCACAATTGCCATATTTCGTGGTGTCTGCTTTAAAGACTTTAACTGATTAGTGGTTTGAGAGCTCTCAAGTAGGTCTAGTAATTCTTTTGAGATTGGTGGACTATAGCCGCGGTGCGTTCATTGGGGCGTAGGGGCGTAGCCCTACTAAGCCTGGGACACACCGTCGTCAAGCACAGCAGTGCACACTAAGAAATAGCGCAGCAGCGCTAGTGTATCTCCGGGAATAGGGACACACTCGGAGCATCCAGGGGTGGGCTTGGAGATCAGGGGGTGGGGCTGGGCTGGGCTGCTGGCATTCTGCGCAGGTGAAAATTTGGGCTGCACCTAGTCCAAGCATGCGCGGTTCAGCCTTCCCCTTTAGAGTTGCCCCAAGGGGGGTGCTGTTTCATACAGCAGCCGTGCCGCTGCCTGCCGCAGCCCCCGGGGCGAGTAGTGACTGTGCCCCCCTAGCCAATGCAGCACCAGGATTGGCTGTTCCACGGCACACTGCCTCATTCGCACTTAATGGCCAATCACTGTGTGACTTCATGTGAAGCCATGCAGTGATTGGCTATTTGGGAATGCGCGCGCTGGCGCTGCTGGCTGGCTGGCTGCTGTGTGTTGGAGGGAGCTGCACGGAGTCAAGGGAATGAGGGCTGCCCGCTGATTCCTGTTGGAGCTGCAAGAGTCATTTACCGAGGTGCGTGCTTGCTGCCTGACTGTGCACAGGCTGCCGTGCATTCGTTGCCTGTCTTGGCTGGCTCTACCTCTGCTGCCCGGTGAAGAGACGAGTGTGCCTGCTGAAACCGAAAAGGTTTGCCGCCTCTCCAGGGTTCGTTCCAGATCAGATGGTGACTGGTCGCCAAAAACGAACAAATTTGAAGCAATCCCAGACCATGTGAGTGAAGTCGACGTCCACATAACTTCATCAAGCTGGTTGTGCAGGGACTTAATTTTTCGTCAGCCGTTAATGTTAAGTATGTCTTTCCCTTCAGCTGACGTTTGTGGTTGTCTGTAGCTCCGAAACCTAGGGACTGCACTGCTACGTTTCCTGCCTGCTTTGGGCATGTCTGCCCAGTCCGTTTTGCCTGTATCTGATCTCTGCCATCGTCGACCTCAGTAGAGACTGTTTTGGAGAGGCTAAAGGGTGCTGCTGGCTGGCTGCGCAGAACGTAGAGGGGAGGCATTCTGCTGCCTGCTGTGTTCATGCGAGGTTGCTACTGCTGTGTTTAGACTGCTAGAAAGGAAGAAGAGTGCATCTTCTAACTGTTACTGACTGCAGTGCCCACTCAGTTTGCTGCCTCTCACTGCTGCTACTTTATGTGGCTGCGATAAGTGCCTGCTGCCTGTGCTCCCTTCGTGGTGGCACTAACTGTGTTTTTGTTTCTAGACCATGTCAGTAATTCTGCCTCGGCTGCATGGGGCTGACTGCGGGGATCTGTCTGCGCCTGCAACTGATACTGGCCTAGGAAGGGACGCAGTGGACTGAATGTGGTGTGCCTCTGCAAAGGATAGTGTCCTTGACTAAAGTTGACTGAGGTATGTAATCACTGCCTGCAACTGATGTCATAGATTGGGACTAACATTAGGTGTTTGCCTACTGCTTTCAAGTGAACTTTACCTAGGCTGGTCCTCAGGTGACATGACTGCGGTGAGTGTCTGCTGTCTGCAACTTAAGTTGTCATAGACTGGGACTGACCAGGATGTTGGTCTAGGGTGGGAGTGCATGGGACTGACTGCGTTGAGTGCCTACTGCCTGTAACTGATGTTGTTCCAGACTGAGACTGCCTATGGTATGTGTCTGCTGCCTGTAACTGATGTTTGGCTACGTTGGAACTGCCTAGAACTGACTACAAAGTGTGTTTGCTGCTTGTAACTGATGTTGTCCTAGACGGGGTGCCTGGTACTGACTGTGGTGTGTGCCTGGTGTCTGCACCTGATGTTGGCCTAATTTGGTACTGTCTGGGATTGCCTGCTGTGTGTTTGCTGCTTACACCTGAAGTTGTCCTATACTGGCACTGCTGTGTTGTATCTGCCAGTGGTGTGTCCTGTGTCGTCGTCGTTACTAGTGCTCGTGTCGTGTGCTGCGCAGTCCGACTGTCCGACTCATCACATGGCTGCAGACATAACTCTGTCTGTCTCTCCGTTCGTTCTCTGGCAGAATTGGTCGGACAGCGTTTGTACAGTACACAGCAGCTAGAAGTTCAAGTGAACAGGTGTTTCTCAGTCTCTGACTCGACTCTGTGGCACTGGTAGGCAGCATAGGTAGGCAGCCTTCTTATCTTTTCAATTTGGGCGGGGGCGGGCATGAATCGAATGGAGGCAGACTCCCAGGCTTTAGTTTACCAATGTTTGTTACCATGTTGGCTGGGACAGGCCCAGTGTCGTGGTGTCGTTAGGGCTCGTGTGCGGCGCAGTCCAACTCACCACGTGGCTGCCTGCAGACAGACACTAACTCGCTGTCTCCGTTCGTTCCCTGCCTGGCAGAACTGGACACAGGCCCAGCATTTTGTAGAAGTACTACTGCTGTAGTGTGAAGTTCAAGTACTTCTACTTTGTGTTATACCTTTGTAACAAACCTGCACAGATGCCACTTTTTTCCTCCTATAATTGTACAGTTTGCTACCTCTTGTATTTTGTTTGCTCACATTTATCACTTTTTGCCTTATGAAACTTAACGTTTGCTGTTGTACGTTGTTTGTTCACTTGTAGTTTTCTCCTCATGTGTAGTATCATTACTGTTCCTATTGTTGTGAAGCACTCTGAGACCATCGGGTAAAGTCCGCGCAGCGCGCTATATAAAAAAAGGCATAATATCTTTTCAATTTGGGCGGGGGGAGGCGGGCATGAATCAATCGAATGGAGGCCGAGGCTTTAGTTTACCAATGTTACCATGATGGCTAAGGGACAGGAGGATCCCAGAGAGGGGCCGGGGGCTGGATGCCTGACTGACAGCTGGGCAACGAGCAGACAAGCTGAATAATCAGAAGACTTGTTAGGCATTCACACAGCTAGCCTCTCCTCAAATAAAGTGACCTTCTTGCCAGAGCTGAAGCTGCCCTCTCACAGTCCGACTTCACCACTCGATGAGAATGCAACCAGGTGAGAATGAAATGCTAACACATTGCTAACCGATCTGAAGGCGCTTTAGGTAATCCAGTAAGCACAGGTTCTTCCCGTACAGTGCTACGCTCCTATGTACAGCACACCACGCAGTGCACCGGTTGCCTTTGTGAAGGTAAAATCCACAAGAACATCAGCCCTTTCTTAAGTGCTGGCCATTAAATACTGAAACAGCAATAGTGCTTTTAGACTGAGAGCCATAAATCAAAGGCAGTCTGCAGTGCAGCTCGTGCACCATTTATTACAGAAGGGTATTGATCAAGCTCGTGTCCACTATTGTATGTAAATCGTTATACATAGAGATCTGTGCAGAGTCTGTGCCTCTTCTAGGGCAGATCCCAGTCGGAGGCAAAGGTTTTTTCTTCAAGGTAGTTGCAGAACTATGTTAACGCTCGCATTTCAATCAGTTTTTCGTGGAATAGCCTAGGCCCTTCAGGATTGGTCTGCAGTTGGATTGGTGTGCTAGGTCTAGAGTGCTCCTTTTAGGGAGAATTCATAAGTTGGATTTGTTAAGGACTAAAACAAAGGTGCCAGATCATAGGCGAATGTGTAGTGTGCATGGCTGGTGGCGATAGCTACACAACAAATAGGCAAAACCATAATTTACACTGGCTGGTCACCATGAATCAGCAGCATGAAATTATGCATCATCAAACCAACAAGGCAAAAAAACACTACATTGATAGAAAACTCAGTACAAGGAAAAGGAAAAACTATGGTTGTTAAAAATCGGTTAGCACATTCAATGTAAGCAGTACGTTAGCGGGAATATTCAGACATGTGTGCGAGCGTGAGCCACACTGTTAAAGGTTAACAACATGGTATTTCAAGCTGGTATTTATTTTCGAGGTGGACTCGGTGTGACCATGCTTTGTGAAGGCTGTTTCCCAACTGCTGTGCAACTTCTTCTACTCTTAGAGCTGAGATTTCTATGAAAGTCTTTTAGTCTGAATTCAGCACCTGAGCATAATAGGACGGAATGTATGAAGCTTTGTAGTTATACTAAATAAGCAGCTACCTATGTTATGCCATCTATTAATGTAATAACTGCACTTTCACAATTGCTTTATTAACCTTACTTTCTCAAATTTGCTTGAAAATGCACGATTTTTCTTCTTTTTTTTCAAAATTTTCTTTGGGGGGGGGGGTTATCCCCCCAAATCCACCTTTTGGGTTTCGGGCTCGCTCGCTGCGCTCGCTCGCTACGGTGCTGTATGCAAATCACTTTGCGCCCCACCACTTTCAAATGTCACCCACCGCCCCTGGTGGACTACAAGGTAGTAGGTTCTGATGTAGCCCTCTGTGATTGAATACTGTTTATAATCTTTGGTTGTCTCTATTCTCATGTGCAGGGCTGGACTGGAAACCCAAAGCAGCCCTGGCAATTTTGTTGAACTGGTCCCCACCCGAGGGGTGGCGGGGCGGTAATAAGCAAGCTTGAAGCACTGCTGCTTAATACAACTGGCCCACAGCACTGCTGGTTTTGTTACTTGGAGCCGATATTGCAGCATCACTACACAACTGGCCCCTAGTAAAAAAACAGGCCCCACCCGGCCATCCTCCCGGGCAAATGTCCGATGCCCGCTACGGCCAGTCTAGCCCTGGTCATGTGGCATCAGGATCCCAGAATGCCTCCTTAACGACTGCTGGCATTCAAGGCAATATGTTAATTGAAGATGTTTGTGGTACCCATAAATTTGCAATCGGCGTGCCTCGTTCTGCAATCTGATGGGACGTAAAGAGTAGTTTGCCTCTGTAATCTAAAGCAGTTTAAATAAATTAGACTAATCTTTCTGTAATTTTTGAGCTGGTAACTTTAGTAATGTTGTGCAACCAAATGAATGGTAATGTAATTAAAGTAATCTCAAACTGCAATTAAACGGGGGGGGGGGGTATCAGAGTTTTCTCCTGTCAGCTGCTGAAGGAGGAAATAGTAATAGTAATTGTCTATCCTCTGATGTGGGGTGTATTGTGGGGTAAAGAAGTCAGAGTAGTGTAGTTCTGTAATATTACAAACTGTAAGTTAATGCCGTACTGTATAACGGTAAAGGGAAATTAATCAATCAGTGCAAGCAACTCCTCTAACGAAAGCATTGTAATGTAGTCAGAATAATTTCAGACTGTAATCCAATGAAGGGTAAAGTAATCACATTGATATCATCTTCTAATCTAATGAAGTACAGAGTACTAGTCAATCACTGATTGTGATTTAAAAGCGGGGAGAGAAGGATGTAGCGATCCTGCCCATACTTTGTGCCATCTGTATTAACCTTGTGCAGTAGCTTTATGAGCTATACCAGTTCAGGTTTCATATGGAAGGCTTCAGCCATTGTAAGCCTCTTTTTGTGCATGAGAAAAAGATGCACGATTGCTCCAATGCTGTACCTGTTTTTGTAGAAGAGATGCTGATGTGCTCTGAATTCAAAGGAGGCGTGCATTCCTGCTGAGTTTGCTGTGGCTGTTTGTGTGAATCTTGTTCTGGTTGACCTTCCAGTTTCTTTTCTGGATGAATTATATGCATTCATGAATGTGGTATTTGGATGGTGCAAACAAAGCCAAAAGGCAGCATTGTTCAGGGCTTAAAGCACTGACACAGTCAAAGAGCCAGATGTACGACTATTCCGTTTTGCGGGCTGCAAGTGGCGCTTGTTTTTTGCGTTCCCAATTTGCGTTTCCAAAATTGATTGCACTAATGTGTCTCAGACACATTTAGCAATTCTCATTGGGGTCACAAATGACCTGCCTCATCAATATTCATGAGACAGGTCGCAATTTGCGACCCATTGGGAATTGGCTACAATCACAGAGATGGTGGCCTGCTGTGGACAGCAGACCACCTGACCTGTGTTTGCTTTTTAAATAAAGCAAGTTTGTTTTTCAAGTACAGCTGTTTTTCTTAAAGGAAAACGGGATGCGTTTAAAAGAAAAAAATAAAAAGTATTCTTTTTATTTTTTAAGGGCAAACAATAGTCTGTTGGGCCACTGCCTGCTCTTAAAAAAATATTTTTTGCTGCCAAACACAAAGGAGAAGGGGTCCCCTGGGATCTCATTCCCGTTTGCGACTGGTTTACCACCAATTGGAAATCTTTGGTAACTGGGATAGTTTTGCAACCGCATTTGTGGTTGCATAACAATCATAAATCCTCATGCAACTCGCTATTAGCAAGGGACTCACTTGGCATGCCTCTTCCTAATAGCAACTTGAATAAATGAATGATTTAAATTATTTATTGTATCAATTAATTAAAATTGTTACAAAAGAAACTGGGCACACACTTTCTTTAATCTTAGATAAAACATGATCATTTCAATTAACAATCTATTAATTATGGCTAAAACATAATTGTTATATTAAACTACTCTAATAGTCACAACCCTAGACCATGAACAACAAGTAAAAGGTTTAAATACTAGTTTGAAGCTAGTCCGTGACCAAGTCTTTACTAAAAATTCTTTCACCTGATGAGCAAATTTCGCTAATCTAGCCAGTTCCATTGGAATCTCCAAATTAAAAAGAGGTTTCATGGCATCTGTACACGTACGTACGTACCGTGGCATATGCAAACCAAGTGAACCATGGATTCCTCATGCTGGTGGCACAGTCTGCAAGTGGTAACTGCCTCTAGTGTTTTCCAGCGAGTGTTGATGTATTTTATCGGCAGTACCATGAGTCTCACTGACAAGATTTGCTTTAAAATTGTCTTGTTCAAGGCGGCGTCAAGGTATGGCTCTCTCAATTTATCATGGAATGAGCTAACTAGTAACCTGATGTTGCTACTGGAAGACACTAGTTCCTTAATGTTGTCTTCCTTAGATAATAGTCAAACTTGTTTTTTTTTTATGGATTTTAAAATTCCGGGTTGGTAAATAAAATCCTGCCAATTATCTAGATCATGGTGCAGTTCAATGCAGGCAGTAAGGAGGCCATTTGCCCATGGATTATTGCCTTTCTAAAATATTTCCTTCAACACTGCTTTCATTGTATTCGATGGTGCAGCACAGGTCCCATGATAATACTGAGAAATCGATGCCCAATGTGCATAACATTCTTTGTTGAACCCAAATTCAAGCTGTACCAAAGCGTTGCAGGCATGGTTGGGGATCTGGAAAATCTGCTTGAATGCTTGCAATTGGCACGTTCCATGGTGTTAATTAACGCCGCTGGAGATACTAATTGGCCATATGTGATAGCGACTTGCAAACCCTCTTTTGCGAGTCAGTAATAGCTTGCTGACTCGCAAAATAGGGTCTGTACATGCTACTACAACCGTTTTTATCAGTCACAAACGGCCCGATTTGCTGTTTGCAACCGCTAAAAACGGTTGTACATCTGGCCCTAAGAGTAATTGTAGAGCTTCCGAAAGTCAAAGTGTCATGACTTAACATTCTTAAAAAAGGTGTGCGCCAGCTCTTTCCTAAATTGGAGTAGGGTTTGTGCAGTGCAGCCAAAGGCCATGCTTTGGGTGGAAGTCTTGGCCATATGTCTGGTAATAAAATATTACTTTCCGTTGAAAAAAAACATAGCAATTCACGGAAAAAAGGATAAAATGATTGGTATGGTAATAATACCTTACTTTGCATGAAAACAACCTCAGAAATTCTCTGAAAAAAACGCAAAGGTTAAAGTGATATTATAGATAGGTGATAATGTCATTTTAAACCTAGCTTACAAAATAAAATAAAAACTGAAATTCAACAGTTATAATTATTTCAAGTAATTATAACTCACACCCTGCCATGCACTGCTTATGACTTCACTTATTTCAACACTCATGACATGTTCTGACACCTCATTGATAACATTACTGATGACAACTGAACTGACATAATTTAGGACAACTCTGCGCATGGAGGGGGCGCAAGTTATAGATATTACAAATAAATAAAATGGATCATTTTTTTTTAGTTTGCAACATAACGTCTAAGTTTATGTTTTGAACTTAACTATGACATTATACTTACCAGGCGTGGTAAATGTAAGTACGTGATAAAGGGTGCGTGTTGAGGCATTGCATGGTAAGACTGCGTGGTAAAGGCTGTTTCCCTTGTAGGTCTATTTTTCTTTTAGTGCCCTTTTCTATCAGGGCCAGACTGGCTGTAGCGGGCACAGGCGTTTTCCAGGTGGGCTGAAATTGTGGGGGCCAATTTAGGGCCAGTAGGGGCCGTTTCAAGGTCGAGCATGTGAGACCTCTTGTATATACTTCAGTATATACTTATATGTGTATGTACTTTGTGGGCTCTAGAGATCAGCCTTAGGACTTGTCTGCTTCCGCTTAGGGACTTTTTTTCTGTTCAACTGCCTTATATAAATGTCTTAGTAGAAAACAACCAGTAGAGGTCAGTAAAATACCCAAATTGCTTTCTGCTTGTTCACTGCCTCTATTTAACTGTATTGATAGAACATGACCAGTCAGTAAAATACCAGAATTGCTTTCTGCTTTCTGCTGCTGCTTTCTGCTGAGGCGATTCAGAAAAGGGGGTGGTGATGAACAGAGTGTCTGAATTAAGCAGACCACTCTTACCCAGTCCAAAGATCAGGGCTTGATCCATCACCGTTTTTTAGCTCACTGCACCATCCCAGCTCAGAACCTGGCTACATGCAAATTAGTCTGTCCCTGGCCCAGTGCATCATGGGAACAGGGTAGACCAAACTACCAAGCCAATTCTTATACTGGGAAGGAAACAAGCTTCCGGGGACCGGTTTCTGACATTTCAGCCGTATTCGGCCCGGCTTGCTTGAATCCTGATGGTGCAATGAGCAAGGGACTCACATCTGAGTATACCCTTCCACACTTATGGTGGACAAAAATGATTCAGAAATCCAGTTATTTTTCGGAGCGCGTAGCCCGCTCGGCCAATAAATCTCGCAAGATTTTTTCACTGGTGCGCAGTCTTGCCACCTCCGATCGTGCCAGCCTTTCCCCTGTCCCTTCCCAATCTTTCTGTCATTCCCTTAATGATTATTTTATCAATAAAATAATCACCATTAAGGCTAACATTCCCATCGTGCCCCAACCCAATCTACCGGATCATTCTCTTTCTCCTTCCTCTGTTCTGGATCACTTTAAACCCATCTCACCTGAGCTCTTCCGTGACCTTCTTGTTAAAGTCAAGTCCGGCTCTCCGGCGGACTGCGCACCCGCTCGGATTCTTAGAACCTTATTCACCAGCTGCCCTACCCCTCCTTTAACTCTTCTTAATTCCTGCTTAGCTCTGGGTTCTCTCCCCTCTTCTTTTAAAACTGCCATTGTGATTCCTATCCTGAAGAAAGCTGGCCTGGACCCCTCTCTTCCATCTAACTTCAGGCCGATCTCCCTTCTTCCCTATCTTGGGAAGATTCTTGAGAGCTACGTGACATCTTGTCTCTCTAATTACATCGAGGAGAATAACATCCTGGCCTCTCACCAGGCCGGCTTTCGACCTGGCCACTCTACTGAGAGTGTGGTCCTTGCGGTCCTGGACGAATTGAAAGCGAAGGCCGACAGTAATCTCCCCCAGGCCTTAGTCCTCTTGGATCTGTCCGCTGCGTTTGATACGGTCGACCATGCCATTCTTCTCGACCGTGTCAGCGCAGCGGGCATCCAGGGCACTGCCCACTCCTGGATCGCGTCCTTCCTTCAGGGCAGATCACAGGCAGTCCACCTCTCTGATTTCTCTGCACCCCCCCTCCCGGTCACTTGTGGGGTACCCCAGGGCTCTTCTCTTTCCCCCCTTCTCTTCAATCTCTATATCCGTCCCCTCATTTCCTCTCTTCTTGAGCTGGGGGTCTCGGTGTACAACTACGCAGACTACCTCCAGCTCGTCTTTGACCTATCCTCTCCCACTCACTCTCTCCCCAAGCTCAGCTCTACTCTTGTCTTTATTTCTCAATGGATGAGCTTCAATCATTTGAAGCTCAATCCTGACAAGACTGAGCTTGTTCTCACTGGTGGTCCCTCCAATCCCTGGTCCTCCGCTCACTGGCCCCTTTCCTTTGGCCCTCCTCCCTCCCCAGTCTCGTCTGTCCGGACCTTGGGCATTAAGATCAATAATGATCTTTCTATGCACGCGCACATCAGTTCCGTTATCTCCTCCTGCTTTCTTTCCCTCCGCCTCATTCGCAAAATTTCCCGGTTTTTTTCTGTTGACGCCCTCAAAGCCATCATTTCTGCCCTCATCACATCCCGCCTGGATTATGGTAATGGCCTATACGTAGGCATTCCCGCCTACGAAATTCGCCGGCTTCAGGCCATCCAGAACCAGGCGGCCCGTCTTGTTTTTCGGCTTCCTAAGTTTTCCCACATCACTCCCGCCCTCAAATCCCTCCACTGGCTCCCTGTTCATTTCAGGTCCCAGTTCAAACTTGCCTGTTTGGCTTTTCGGGCGCATGCTCGCTCCGCTCCTCTCTTCATCAATTCTTTAATCTCTTCTTATGCCCCACTCCGCTCTCTTCGTTCTTCTTCTCTCTCTCTTCTTCACGTTCCCCGCTTCCGCAAATCCCGCACCGGAGGCACCCGCTTCTCGGTGCGGGCCCCTCAGATCTGGAATACTCTCCCTCTCTCTATTCGCTCCATTCCTATCTTTACACACTTCCGTAAAGCTCTTAAAACTTTTCTTTTTCTTCAGGCTTTCCCTGGCTAATTCCTCTGGACTCCTTGGCAGATACGGTTGTGTTCCTCAGCGCCAGGAAGCCGCTTGGCCGCAGTGCGCTTTATAAGTTTCTTTTTCATTTCATTTCATTTCATTTCATTTCAGTGGTGATGAACAGAGTGTCTGAATTAAGCAGACCACTCTTACCCAGTCCAAAGATCAGGGCTTGATCCATCACCGTTTTTTAGCTCGCTGCACCATCCCAGCTCAGAACCTGGCTACATGCAAATTAGTCTGTCCCTGGCCCAGTGCATCATGGGAACAGGGCAGACCAAACTACCAAGCCAATTCTTATACTGGGAAGGAAACAAGCTTCCGGGGACCGGTTTCTGGCATTTCAGCCGTCTTCGGCCCGGCTTGCTTGAATCCTGATGGTGCAATGAGCAAGGGACTCACATCTGAGTATACCCTTCCACGCTTATGGTGGACAAAAACGATTCAGAAAAGGGGGTGGTGATGAACAGAGTGTCTGAATTAAGCAGACCACTCTTACCCAGTCCAAAGATCAGGGCTTGATCCATCACCGTTTTTTAGCTCACTGCACCATCCCAGCTCAGAACCTGGCTACATGCAAATTAGTCTGTCCCTGGCCCAGTGCATCATGGGAACAGGGCAGACCAAACTACCAAGCCAATTCTTATACTGGGAAGGAAACAAGCTTCCCCGGAAGCTTGTCTCCTTACCAGTGAAGAATTGGCTTGGTAGTTTGGTCTGCCCTGTTCCCATGAGGCACGGGGTCAGGCTAATTTGCATATAGCCAGGTTCTGAACTGGGGTGATGCAGTGAGCTAAATAACGGTGATGGATTAAGCCCTGATCTCTTGACTGGGTAAGAGTGGTCTGCTTAATTCAGACACTCTGTTCATCACCACCCCCCTTTCTGTATCGTTTTTGGCCACTACAGGTGTGGCAGGGTATACTCAGGCATGAGTCCCTTGCTCACTGCACCACCAGGATTCAAGCAAGCCGGGCCGACGACGGCTGAAATTCCAAAAACCAGTCCCCGGAAGCTTGTCTCCTTACCAGTGAAGAATTGGCTTGGTAGTTTGGTCTGCCCTGTTCCCATGAGGCACGGGGTCAGGCTAATTTGGATATAGCCAGGTTCTGAACTAGGGTGATGCAGTGAGCTAAATAACGGTGATGGATTAAGCCCTGATCTCTGACTGGGTAAGAGTGGTCTGCTTAATTCAGACACTCTGTTCATCACCACCCCCTTTTCTGTATCGTTTTTGGCCACTACAGGTGTGGCAGGGTATACTCAGACATGAGTCCCTTGCTCACTGCACCACCAGGATTCAAGCAAGCCGGGCCGACGACGGCTGAAATGCCAGAAACCGGTCCCCGGAAGCTTGTCTCCTAACCAGTGAAGAATTGGCTTGGTAGTTTGGTCTGCCCTGTTCCTATGAGGCACGGGGTCAGGCTAATTTGCATATAGCCAGGTTCTGAACTGGGGTGATGCAGTGAGCTAAATAACGGTGATGGATTAAGCCCTAATCTCTTGACTGGGTAAGAGTGGTCTGCTTAATTCAGACACTCTGTTCATCACCACCCCCTTTTCTGTATCGTGTTTGGCCACTGCAGGTGTGGCAGGGTATACTCAGACATGAGTCCCTTGCTCACTGCACCGCCAGGATTCAAGCAAGCCGGGCCGACGACGGCTGAAATGCCAGAAACCGGTCCCCGGAAGCTTGTCTCCTTACCAGTGAAGAATTGGCTTGGTAGTTTGGTCTGCCCTGTTCCCATGAGGCACGGGGTCAGGCTAATTTGCATATAGCCAGGTTCTGAACTGGGGTGATGCAGTGAGCTAAATAACGGTGATGGATTAAGCCCTGATCTCTTGACTGGGTAAGAGTGGTCTGCTTAATTCAGACACTCTGTTCATCACCACCCCCTTTTCTGTATCGTTTTTGGCCACTCCAGGTGTGGCAGGGTATACTCAGACATGAGTCCCTTTCTCACTGCACCACCAGGATTCAAGCAAGCCGGGCCGATGACGGCTGAAATGCCAGAAACCGGTCCCCGGAAGCTTGTCTCCTTACCAGTGAAGAATTGGCTTGGTAGTTTGGTCTGCCCTGTTCCCATGAGGCACAGGGTCAGGCTAATTTGCATATAGCCAGGTTCTGAACTGGGGTGATGCAGTGAGCTAAGTAACGGTGATGGATTAAGCCCTGATCTCTTGACTGGGTAAGAGTGGTCTGCTTAATTCAGACACTCTGTTCATCACCACCCCCTTTTCTGTATCGTTTTTGGCCACTCCAGGTGTGGCAGGGTATACTCAGACATGAGTCCCTTGCTCACTGCACCACCAGGATTCAAGCAAGCCGGGCCGATGACGGCTGAAATGCCAGAAACCGGTCCCCGGAAGCTTGTCTCCTTACCAGTGAAGAATTGGCTTGGTAGTTTGGTCTGCCCTGTTCCCATGAGGCACAGGGTCAGGCTAATTTGCATATAGCCAGGTTCTTAACTGGGGTGATGCAGTGAGCTAAGTAACGGTGATGGATTAAGCCCTGATCTCTTGACTGGGTAAGAGTGGTCTGCTTAATTCAGACACTCTGTTCATCACCACCCCCTTTTCTGTATCGTTTTTGGCCACTACAGGTGTGGCAGGGTATACTCAGACATGAGTCCCTTGCTCACTGCACCACCAGGATTCAACCAAGCCGGGCCGACGACGGCTAAAATGCCAGAAACTGGTCCCCGGAAGCTTGTCTCCTAACCAGTGAAGAATTGGCTTGGTAGTTTGGTCTGCCCTGTTCCCATGAGGCACGGGTCAGGCTAATTTGCATATAGCCAGGTTCTGAACTGGGGTGATGCAGTGAGCAAAATAACGGTGATGGATTAAGCCCTGATCTCTTGACTGGGTAAGAGTGGTCTGCTTAATTCAGACACTCCGTTTATCACCACCCCCTTTTCTGTATCGTTTTTGGCCACTACAGGTGTGGCAGGGTATACTCAGACATAAGTCTCTTACTCACTGCACCACCAGGATTCAAGCAAGCCGGGCCGACGACGGCTGAAATGCCAGAAACCGGTCCCCGGAAGCTTGTCTCCTTACCAGTGAAGAATTGGCTTGGTAGTTTAGTCTGCCCTGTTCCCATGAGGCTCGGGGTCAGGCTAATTTGCATATAGCCAGGTTGTGAACTGGGGTGATGCAGTGAGCTAAATAACGGTCATGGATTAAGCCCTGATCTCTTGACTGGGTAAGAGTGGTCTGCTTAATTCAGACACTCTGTTCATCACCACCCCGCTTTCTGTATCGTTTTTGGCCACTACAGGTGTGGCAGGGTATACTCAGGCATGAGTCCCTTGCTCACTGCACCACCAGGATTCAAGCAAGCCGGGCCGAAGACGGCTGAAATGCCAAAATTCGGTCCCCGGAAGCTTGTCTCCTTACCAGTGAAGAATTGGCTTGGTAGTTTGGTCTGCCCTGTTCCCATGAGGCACGGGGTCAGGCTAATTTGCATATAGCCAGGTTCTGAACTGGGGTGATGCAGTGAGCTAAATAACGGTGATGGATTAAGCCCTGATCTCTTGACTGGGTAAGAGTGGTCTGCTTAATTCAGACACTCTGTTCATCACCACCCCCTTTTCTGTATCGTTTTTGGCCACTACAGGTGTGGCAGGGTATACTCAGACATGAGTCCCTTGCTCACTGCACCCAGGGCCGGACTGGGAACCAGAACCGGCCCTGGCAAAGTGCTTGGCCGGCCCCCCTAGCCGACCCCCCCCCCCCTCCCCCCCCCGGAGGAGAGGGGAGGGGGGAGAGGTGCGACCGCGCTCTGTGACAGGGCCGGTTTTCGGCCGTTTTTGTTACAGGACCGTTTTTGCAGCATAACGGCCCTGTAACAAAAACGGCCCCAGGGGCCCAAACCGGCCCCCAACCATGCGGCCCACCAGGGGATTGCCCGGTGCCCTCAACGGCCAGTCCGGGCCTGACTGCACCACCAGGATTCAAGCAAGCTGGGCCGACGACGGCTGAAATGCCAGAAACCGGTCCCCGGAAGCTTGTCTCCTAACCAGTGAAGAATTGGCTTGGTAGTTTGGTCTGCCCTGTTCCTATGAGGCACGGGGTCAGGCTAATTTGCATATAGCCAGGTTCTGAACTGGGGTGATGCAGTGAGCTAAATAACGGTGATGGATTAAGCCCTAATCTCTTGACTGGGTAAGAGTGGTCTGCTTAATTCAGACACTCTGTTCATCACCACCCCCTTTTCTGTATCGTGTTTGGCCACTGCAGGTGTGGCAGGGTATACTCAGACATGAGTCCCTTGCTCACTGCACTACTAGGATTCAAGCAAGCCGGGCCGACGACGGCTGAAATGCCAGAAACCGGTCCCTGGAAGCTTGTCTCCTTACCAGTGAAGAATTGGCTTGGTAGTTTGGTCTGCCCTGTTCCCATGAGGCACGGGGTCAGGCTAATTTGCATATAGCCAGGTTCTGAACTGGGGTGATGCAGTGAGCTAAATAACGGTGATGGATTAAGCCCTGATCTCTTGACTGGGTAAGAGTGGTCTGCTTAATTCAGACACTCTGTTCATCACCACCCCCTTTTCTGTATCGTTTTTGGCCACTCCAGGTGTGGCAGGGTATACTCAGACATGAGTCCCTTGCTCACTGCACCACCAGGATTCAAGCAAGCCGGGCCGATGACGGCTGAAATGCCAGAAACCGGTCCCCAGAAGCTTGTCTCCTTACCAGTGAAGAATTGGCTTGGTAGTTTGGTCTGCCCTGTTCCCATGAGGCACGGGGTCAGGCTAATTTGCATATAGCCAGGTTCTGAACTGGGGTGATGCAGTGAGCTAAATAACGGTGATGGATTAAGCCCTGATCTCTTGACTGGGTAAGAGTGGTCTGCTTAATTCAGACACTCTGTTCATCACCACCCCCTTTTCTGTATCGCTTTCTGCTGAGGGACTTTTTTTTTTAATTTTTCTGGCAACTGCCTCTATTTAACTTTCTTGATAAAAAACGACCAGTAGAGGTCAGTAAAATACCAGAATCACTTTAGCATTCTCTAGATTCCAGTCCATAGAAATTGTCTCCCAGTAGCACCCGTAGACAATAATATTTTTTTCAAATCTTGTATTTTCAGTGATATGACCACAGAAGGCCCTGATTTTTATATTAAAAACAGCGCTTTGGACAAATACCATTTCCCACTGAAAGGCAATATTTCTCTCCATTTGTTCCCATACCTGGCGTGTCTCGCAGTTTGGTGCTTACTTTCCCTCCTTGTTAAAGAACAGTAGATGTTTCGGTACCCAGGCGAATGTGCTGCATAGCTAAATACATATACGGTCCCAAAGGCGAAACCAATTGCATTGAAAATGCTTCTTGGTACAAGGGGCCGGTTTTGCAGCAGTGCTGCAATATGAGCCCCCTGTACCATAAGCAGCAGCAGTGTTTCCTACCAGCAGTCCCCACCCCTCCCGCGGGTGGTCTGCCTTAATTCCCAGGACTAGTTTAAGTTCTCAGTCCAGCCCTGCTTTCCTTCCTGCCCCTTCTTAGTACTTTGCACAACTTACATTTGAATCCATTGTTAAATTACTGTAAATGAACAGATAAACAATTTAAAACAAGAAAGAAAGTCCGGGGCTCTCATTTCCAGTTGTCTTCCTGCTCCGGCGCACTTTGCAGCTGATCGTGTGGGAAGAGGAGAAGTTAAACGTGGAAACCCCCTGGTTCAGCAGCCAGGCGCTGAGATGCAGACCTTGCCTTTCCCTTCCTCTTATCCAATATTTATTTCTCGTATTCGCTTGGGCCCTGTTCCACTTTCCTTCCCTGTCACGAGCAGCCTTTAAAAAATGCATATATCTGAGAAATGTTTTTTTCCCTTTCCTGAACGGCATTCCTCGGATCATAAAGTGTCCAGAAACCCAGGTGTCGGTGCATTTCCCTCAGTAATATATCACAGTGAATTACATCACCCCTCGCTGCACAGAGCAGAGCTGGGGATCAAATGAAGCAGGGGATTCCAGCTGGTGAGAAATATTATGGTTCAGTGCTTAACAACCGGGCTGGGGGCCTAGGGCTGTCTGACCTCCGTGAGAGAGCTGCATTCTGGAAGCCATGGCGGACTCCTGAAGACTTTCCCAGGCTGGCCTACACGTGCATGCACTAAGAGACGTCAGGAAATGGCTGCCAGGCTCACCTAATCTGACGGCTCCTCTACCTGCTGTGCTGTGCTTAATTTGTAAAATATTAAGTGCCAGTACCCAAACCTTTCCCCAGAAGCCTACATTGGCCTGTAGAATGGAGGGGTTGCTAAATCCCAAGGCTGCATAGTCTTGATTGCACCCCATGCCTCTTTTTTCCACCACCAGATACTTCCTGATTATTTATTTACTTTTTCCAGGTCGTTTTTTTCCTTCCTGCTTTCTTTCTTTGTTACTGGTTTTTAGTCTTTCTCTTCTTCCTCTATTTTTGTGTTTTCCCCAAAAATGAGTAGGCTCCACCTGCAATCACTGGCTCAAATTAAGCCCTGCTGTTGCACATACAGTGCAGCATAGTTTGGGACAGCATCATCCATCACTCCTCTTCCCTGACTCCCTATGATCCTCCTTGTATCAATCATTCATTCTTCATCCCTTGTTCTTTATCACTCACTCCTCATGTATCATCTCTCACCACTCACCGCTTACTCAGCTTCCTTCCCTCCTCCTTCCTCAGTCCCCTATTCCCATCCATTACTCATTATTTTTCACCCTAAGTCCTCACTCATCATCATCTTTCATTCCTTATTCCTCACTTTTCATTTTTTCCTTCTCATTCCTTATTCCTCTTCTATCTCTTCTCCTCCCTCACACCTTCATCTCATCAATCACGTCTCATTACTCACTCCTAATTCATCCCTCCTTATCCCTCACTCCTCATCATTCACATTTTAACCATCTCTTATCTCTTGTTCCTTATCCCCCACTCCATGTTCCTCAGTTGTTATCCGTCATTGCTCACTCTGCTTCCTTCCTTTCTTGTCCCCCTGTCCTCATACCTCATCCATTTCTCATCATTTTCCACCAGAGTCCCCACTGATCATCACCCTTCACTCTCCAGCCGTCACTCCTCATTCCTCACCCCCATTCCCTATTTCTCACATATCTCTCCACATCTCTCACTCCTCCATCTATTCAATCACTCCCCAAATCCAGCCCAGCCCTCTTTATCCCTTACTCCTCACCCTTCATTTTTCCTGCTTCGCTAGCCTTTTCCGAAGACTTCTTTCCTAATTCTGCATCTTTCACACCTCGCGCCTCTCTTATTACTACTCACTCATCGCTTAGCTCTTATCCCTCAGTCAGGATCCATAGATCACTTTTCGTCTCTTGTTCTCCATCATTCACTTCTCATCACGCATGCAATGTCCCTCATGCCTCACTCTCAGCATCCACACATACGAAGTCATCCCACACTCTCCCTTACTTCTTATGTTATTTTCACCCCTCATTCATTTCTCCCCTTCCTCCCAATTCCTCCATTACTTAGCATTCTTACTCTTCATTCCTTGTTTCTAACCTTTAATTCCTTATCCGTCACTCATTATGTCTCATCCCACACTCCACAAACCTTGACCATCTTGTGTGTACTCCGAATTATTTACACCTTTAACCATAGCCACAACTCCCACCTGCTACTCTTTATCCCTCATTCTTTACTCTTGTTCATCCTTCAATCCTCAGATCCCATTCGTGATCTCTTGTCTTTTGTCCTTTGCCTCATGCATCGTCCCTCTCTCCTCTTGCCTCAATGCTCAGCCCTCATCTTCTCCGCTGCAGCCCTATCTACTCTCTCCCTATTCACCAGTCGTCGCCTCACCCCTCTTTATTCCTCACTCCTCACCCCTCCTAATCCATCACTTCTCATCCCTCAGCTCTCACCCTTTGTTGCTTGACTATCATTTCTACTTGCTCACCCTCAGTTCATTCCTCAATTCCTCTCCCCATTCCTCAGTCATCCATCCCTCTTTAGTCCTAACGCCTCATTCTTCTGTCTTTGTACCTGACTCCACATTCACCTCTTTTCATCCTTCTCGCCTCATTTGTCCCTCACTTCTCATTCATCATGCCTCATTAATCATTCTATATCCCTTACTCCTAATCCTACACTCCTCATTTCTCATCCTTCACTGCTGATCCCTCACTCCTTATTTTTCCTTTGTTTTCTTACCTTCTTCCTTCTATTTCACCATTCCTCAAATTTCAATCCTCACTTCTCAGTCCTCATCCATCTTCCCTCATTCCTCACAGTTCACTTCATTTCATATCCCACTCTTATCATCGTGCACAACTCATGCCTCACTTAACATTTCTCACTCTTCATCCCTCACTCCTCACGCACTCCTCAGTCCTGTATTGTCATCTCTAACCTCACACCTCTAGCCTCACACTTTACTCATTCAGCCTTATTCCTCATCCGCTGCACCCCATGCCATATCCCTCTCTGAACCACTCACATTTCTTTTCATTCATTCTTCTCTTCTCATTCATTACTCGCCATTCTTCACTTCTCATTACCTCACTTCCCTTTCTTGAATTAATATGCCTCGTTTATTACTCCCCACTTTTCGTCCTTCACTTTTTATTACACTCTAGTGATCATACACTACCTTCTCACCCCTCACTCATCATCCCCCGTCCCTCCCTCCTCATCACTTAGACCTAAGCGCTCCTGCCCCACTTTTCATCCTTTACACCTCAGGCCCCCTTCCCCATCCCATATTACCTTCATCAACCTTCACCCCTTGTTAATTAATCCTCACTCCTCACCCTTTACTTCTCAAACTTCGCTTCTCATGCCTCACTTACCTTTCCTCATGTTCTATCCCTCATCCCTTAGCCTCCTAATTCCTCACCTCTTAACCCTCACACATTCTTCCTCATGCCTCAATCTGCATCCGATTCAGAAAAGGGGGTGGTGATGGACAGAGTATCTGAATTAAACAGAACACTCATACCCAGTCAACAGATCAGGGCTTGATCCATCACCGTTTTTTAGCTCACTGCACCATCCCAGCTCAGTACCTGGCTACATGCAAATTAGTCTGTCCCTGGCCCAGTGCATCATGGGAACAGGGCAGACCAAACTACCAAGCCAATTCTTATACTGGGAAGGAAACAAGCTTCCGGGGACCGGTTTCTGGCATTACAGCCGTCTTCGGCCCGGCTTGCTTGAATCCTGATGGTGCAATGAGCAAGGGACTCACATCTGAGTATACCCTTCCACGCTTATGGTGGACAAAACGATTCATCACCACCCCCTTTTCTGAATCGTTTTTGGCCACTACAGGTGTGGCAGGGTATACTCAGACATGAGTCCCTTGCTCACTGCACCACCAGGATTCAAGCAAGCCGGGCCGACGACGGCTGAAATGCCAGAAACCGGTCCCCGGAAGCTTGTCTCCTTTCCGGTGAAGAATTGGCTTGGTAGTTTGGTCTGCTCTGTTCCCATGAGGCACTGGGTCGGACTAATTTGCATATAGCCAGGTTCTGAACTGGGGTGATGCAGTGAGCTAAATAACGGTGATGGATTCAGCCCTGATCTCTTGACTGGGTAAGAGTGGTCTGCTTAATTCAGACACTCTGTCATCACCACCCCCTTTTCTGAATCAATCTACATCCATCACTTCTCATGCTTATGCTTCAATCCTTGTTTATTAATACACATTCTCTGGTCCTCATCTTTCACCCCTCATACCTCAGTTCTCCCCCCTCATGCTAACTTCTCATGCCTTTTTCCTCTTTCACCAGTATTCATTCCTCACTACCTGTACGCCTGATCTTGCGTAATTTCTGGCATTTCACTTAATGGATGTTCCGCCTAATGCCTGAGATTATGCGTATTGTCCACCAAGATTTAATTCAGATAAAAATGTATTGGTGGAACTCAAGAGCATTGGTAAAATGCTTTACTGAATGCGAGTAGCCATTATTTTTAACATGGAGCACAGATATTCAATTCAAAATTCTTTGTATGTTTTTTTTCTTTTTTCTTTCAAACATTTTATTGTTTTGTTGTCAAGGCACAAGCAAAGAGGAGACAGATACAGGGTGATGGACACTTGCACATGGCAAGATATAAAACAAGGCAGAGTACGGGTACATTTTAGATCGATATTACAATTACACAGCCATACATTATTTAGTTCCATTACACAGTTTCATTTTTTTTTATATTTCCACATGTTTTATTAAATTTTTATACAAGAACAGATTAGCCATTCTGTTACAGGGTTTGCCACGATTCGGTCCCTCGCTTTTAGACTATATAATTCTATGCATACCCTACCTGTCATAACAGTCAAGAAGAACAGGAAATTAAAAAGGAGCGTGAAAGCAAGGGGTGAAAGAAGAGAACGAGAACTGGCACTTGAGATTTATATTGCTTATACATTACATCTGACACGGACCATTAGGACCCGATTATATTCTTGTGAGGGTGGAGCTTCACTTGCGGTGCCAGGAAGTGTCTCCCCGGACTACCCTGTTTTCATGGGGGCTCAAAAAAGTCTAAGAACATGTCCAGGGAACTCCACATCCTTCTGTGGGCCGGTTTCAAGGGTGAATTCTGTAGTGTCATGTTGTTTGCTCCTCTGGGATGCGTGATATAGTTGAACCATCCTTTGTACGAAGTCTTATTTATTTTTTATTTATTTATTTATAAAGCGCAACACTCATCCCAAGGGATATCACGGCACTGGAAGCAAAAATACGAGGCATGGCTGCTGAGAAGGGGTGCGAGTCATTTAATGTTTAGGAAATAGGTGGGTTTTTAGTTTTTTTCCAGAAAATCAGGTAGCTGTGGGTGAGCCGTAGGTCCAAGGGGAGCTCATTCCATTTCCTGGCTGCCAGATATGAGAAGGAGCGCCCTTCAGTTCTCACCTTCTTGATGCGCTTAGTTCTGGCTAATGCTTGGTGTAAGGAGCGTAGGCTTCTTGTGGGGACATAAAACTCAATTTTCTCCTGGAGGATCTTTGGGCTGCTTAAATACAAGGCTCTGTGTGCATGACAGAGTAGTTTGAATACTGCTCTTTGACGAATAGGTAGATGGAGGCTTTTCATGCACATTGATGCAGAGCTAAATTTGTTTTGATTGCAGACCAGTTTTTACTTCCCACATTTTGAAGTACCTGCAGCCGCGCAAAAAGGTGCTCATTCATGCCCACGAATAGGGCGTTTCCATAATCGAGCTGGCTTATGAGCAGGGCCTGTGTGACTGTTCTTCTGCAGTCCAGGTGAACCCAGGGGAAGAGTCTGGATAGCAGTTTCAGTGTTGCGAAACCCTTACCGCAAAGGGCCCGCACATGGTCCTTCATGGAGAGAGCATCATCGATAAGAATGCCCAGGTTTCTTACCCTTTGTTTGGGGACAGAGGCATCTCCGAGTGTTTGTAGCCACCATGTGGCATCCCAAATTAGTTTAGCCCCTAAAAAGAGTAAGATCTCTGATTTCCCTTTGTTTAGTTTCAGGCAGTGCTTGCGCATCCACTGTGCCATTTCCGAAAGGCAGTTGTGGAGTTTTATTTTCAAGACTTCAGGGGGCATATTATCAAGCCTGTGCACTAAAATTATCGCCGCTTTATCGGCCGAAAACGGCCGATAAAGCGGCGATAATGGGCTTGATAATATGCTCTGTGGAATTCCAATCGAAGCCCATGTTAGATGTGAAGACATCTAACATGGGCTTGATAATATGCCCCCTGGTTTTTCCCCCAGGGCTACCATCAGCTGTGTGTCATCCACATAGGAGCAAATTGCAATTCCCCACTTCTCGCAGATTTTGGCCAAGGATGATACGTAGGCATTGAATAGGGTGGGGCTCAGCGATGCTCCCTTCGGGACACCACAGCTAATGTCGCTTGGTCTGGATTGGAACTGACCTAGTTGGACTGTTTGTGTTCGGTTACTGAGGAATGAGCTGAGCCATTTCAGGGCTTTTGAATTAATTCCTTTTTCATAAAGGGTTTCCAAAAGCTTGTAGTGGGAGACCGTGTCGAACGCTGCCAACAGGTCTAAGAGTATCAGAGCTACGGCTCCTCCCTGGTCCTTGCATGCTCTGATGTTATCCAACACTGCTAGTAGCGTAGCCTCTGTACTGTTGTTGGCCCTGAATCCAGTTTGTGATGGGTCCAGTCCGTTATTCATTTCTAGGTCATTTCAAAGTTGTCTATTTACCATCTTCTCCATGACCTTGGAGAGATATGGCAGTTGTGAAATTGGGCGATAGTTTTCCGGGTTAAGGATGTCTAAGCCTGCTTTATTTATCAAACGAATTACAATTGCTTGTTTCCAGGTGTCGGGGAAGGTGGCAGTCGTGAGGGAGTGAGTAATGTGTGGGCAGAGGGTTGGTGCAATCTGGGTGAAAATGAAGTAGGGACACGGGTCAAGGGGGATCCTGACTTTACTTCGCCCATTGTTTTTAAGACCTCTGCCTCTGTGAAGGGCGTGAAATCACTTAGAGCTGGTGATGCTTCCGAGGGTGGAGTCTGGAATTCCTGACCAGTTATATCCGCTTTTGTAGTGGGACTAAAAGTACAGTAGATTTTATTAATCTTGTCTGTAAAGAAGTTGCTGATTTTCTCGCAAGCATCTACTGAGGGGGGTAGGGTTTGGGATATGCTAGCTGGTTTGCTTAGTTCTTTCACTATATTATATAGCTCTTTCACTGAATTGCGGTTGTCATGTATGCGTTGTGCATAGTAGGTCTTCTTTGCACTCCTTATGGCGTGATTATAAGTTCTAAGTTCTGACTTATACTGTAGCCTGTCAGTGTCCAGTTTGGACAGCCTCCATTGATGTTCAGTATTCTGATATTTCCTTTTTAATACCTTGAGTTGGGGCGTATACCACATCTCCGTGGGGGATCTAAGCGGTGACTTAGATTTTTTCCTGGGAGCGATTAGGTCCAGAGCCGACCCAATTGCTGTCTCAAGGAAGGCTGCCCCAGTGTTAGCTGGAGTGTTGGTCACAAATTGCGGGTTCGGGGGGTGCCAGTGGGCTTGAAACGATGTCTCGGTGACTAGTTTCCAGGCTCTGTTAGTTGTTGGTTGGGGCTTACAGAGTTTGGTTCGTTTGGCCGGTAGTCCCAGTGAAAATGCCATTAGTGAGTGGTCTCTCCATAATATTCGTTGCACCTCTTGGATAAGTGTGGCTTCAATATTAGAAAATAGCAAGTCAAGGGTGTGTCCTGCTATGTGAGTGGGCCCCTTAATCCATTGCCTGAGTTCAAGAATCTGCATATCGCTCTGTAGTTGGGAAGCAGCTGGGCTATCAGGTTTCTCATAGTGAATGTTAAAGTCCCCAATTATTATATAGTTCTTGTGCTTCAGGCAAACAGGGAGGAATTGGGTGAGTAGTCTGGCACCAAGCTCAGCTTGGCAGCCTGGTGGATTATAAATTACTGCTCCGGCTAGTATGATAATGCAGACATCAAGTATTTGGAACAGAAGAATTTCATGTTCTCCCTGTTGTACCACTTGCACCGGTTGGCAAGTCAGGCGGTCTTTGAATATTATCGCAACGCCTCCTCCCTTGCCTATCTTGTTTGATGATTTTATATGTGGCTGGTAGGGCGTTCGCAATGTCTGGGGCATTGTTTCCATCCAACCACATCTCTGTAATAAAAACAAGATCAGTATTCACTTAGTTGATAACGTCCCAGATATCAAGGGAGTGTTTCGGTATTGATCTTGCATTAAGGTATAAGCAGGACAAATTATATAGGTCAGATACAGTCTGCCTGTTTGTCTGGGTTTGCTTCAGACTGCACCATTTACAGGAGATGCAGGAAAACGGACCGTACGTGAAGCCGTTCGTCTTTCATATATCTACTGATAGTCCCTGAAGTTGTGGTGACTTGGGCAGGAATTCTGGTCCCTGTCTCCGACCGACCGCGGACGGGCACAGACGTGCTTGCCTTTGGCACGCCTTAGTAGTATCTTTCCAGTTTGCGAGGACCATTTTCACTACTCCTGTTAGTAGTAAGTCTAGTAGTTCCCTGTCATCTATTGACTTCAACTCAGTGCTCATAAATCATGTGGTGATAGTGGAGAATTCTTTTGTTAGAGTGAAGTCAAACATTTTATTTAAAAAGCTAAAGATTTCACCCCAGAATGTTTTGAGAGCTGGGCAATACAGGATACGGTGTGCTAGATCCCCCTTTTCTTTGTTACAGTTCCAGCATACTGCCCCCTTCCTGAAGCCTAATGAGTGTAGTCGAGCAGGGGTCCAGAAAGCCTTGTGAAGCAACCAAAACTTTGTTTGTGGGAGCACTGCGGAAATCTTCTTATGTGAAGCCGATGTCCATAGTGTGGCCCACTCTCGGTCATTGAGAATGGCTTTACTTTGATTATTCCAGTAGGCAACTGTCTTGTGTTAAGCTTGGGGGATTTAGAGTGTAGGAGTTTGTAAAGGTGTGAGACCTGGTGTCCTAATTTATTTATTTTAGATATGAGCTGAAATATTGACGGTTGCAAGATTAAAAATTTGGTTTTGGACAAAGCCAACCCGATTTTTAGGAAGTTATAAAATTCAATATCATTTAGTTTGTGTTTTTCTTTGAGGGCGGCGAAGGTGATGGGGTAGGTATTGTTTTCTAGTTGGAGGGGATAGCAGATCCCTGTCTCAATCCAAGATTCAAAGGTTAGGCTTTTCCCCTTGTACAGAATCCTGCTATTGGCCCAGAGTGATTTGTTTTTTCGACCCTCTAATGCTGTTTTCTAGCTTTTAGTCTACCTTTAGTAGGGCGATTTTAGTGTTTTTAAAGATCGGTTTTGAGGTGTAGGGGTATCTGTTTGCTGTTAGTAGAGTGAGAGGGCTTAGGTTGTTTAGGATGGCTTTCTCTACCTGCAACCATGCCAGTGTGTAGCTCTCCAGCGGCGCTATCCAGTAAGAGCCTTTTTTTTTGCTAGAAACGCTAATTGGAACGTTTTGAAGTCTGCTAGGTTTACCCCTCCTAGATTTTTCTCCAGTCTTAGTTTTTTAATTCTTATCCGTGCTTTCTTTCTACGCAAAGGAATTTTGTGATCATAATATCAACTTTGCGTTGGAAATCATCTGTGAGGAGGAGTGGGAGCATGCTGATCAGGTAGTTAATCATTGGCGTGATCATCATTTTGATTGTTTCTATTCTGCCCCACCATGTTATGAACTTTGGTGACCATGAGGCTAGGAGTTTCTTAATCTTGTCTAGCATTATTTTCTCATTGTACTGTAGTGTGTCGATTAGGTCATTGCCAAATTTTATACCCAGGTATTTGATGTATCCCGCTTGCCAGGGTAGGACTGACCTCCCCAGACTGTCACTCATGCTGTGAATATTTAGTGGTTTGCATTCAGATTTGCCTTATTTAATTTATACCCGGAGAGCCCGGGTATAAATTAACTTTTCAAGTTGAAATTTTGTCTGACCCGATCTTTCAGGTAACCTTTTTTTTAGCGTGAAAGACCTATTTTTTATTTGATTAATTTTTTTACAGAGGAAGGGTCATAAAGAGTGAGGCTACTGTACATATAGCTTTAACTTCCTCTCTCTGATCTGAAGACTTCTTTCTTTGGATGCTAGAGTGAAAGCATCAATCATCTTTTGTCTCCAATCTCTACTGCTTCATCCAACTTTGAACATTTTCCATTTTTTAAGTATGATCAAGAAAGGCAAGTCCAATACAATGCAACATATTTGATGACTTTTTTTCCTTTTTGTCGTTTTTGCATATTGTGTGTTGCTGGATGGCTTAGAGTTTGAACTAGGGATTGGAGAGCAGCCCCTTATGGGATTAAAGGTTAGGAGTTGAATGGAAATGGACTGGAGATCTGGGGTTCTTATATTTTTGTCCAGATCTGGGATTATACAGTGTTATTTTACTGCTTGGGGAATTGTCTCCTAGGCCATTGATGTTTTTGTTTAATGGATTTTCACATTCTTACCGCCGTGGTGCTAGAGGCATTTTTGGGGCCCATGGGTGGTCCTGAAATCATGCCCAATTTAGGTTATCTTTTGTCTGTAAGTGCTTATTGGTGGCTGGAAATGGTGGCTCCAGGAGTCCAAGCCAATGCAGCCAGGCACTTTTCTTTTGTTCTCAGGTACCTTCTTTCCCATGTGCTTTCCCATCATTTTGTGTGTGCGTGAGATGTTGATTAATGTGCATTTACAGAAACTTTTAGAAGTGTGTGGCTGGGTTAATTTTTGCCTTTGGCTGTTAATTCATTTTCACCAGTTTTCATGTTGCTGTGCCATAAGTTTTTTATCATAGTTGTTTTTATCACATTCTTGTTGCTGCTTTACTGGTGGTGCATAGACCCATGGATAGTCTAAAACGCATTTTGTATATATATTACTTTGCAACCATTTACGTGCAGGGCTTTACGCGTTTGTTGGAAGAGGGGTAAGGAATGCTCTCTTGGTGAGGCAGCCATGTTCTCTTTACCTTCCACGCCTCCTCCTTTCATGGTATGTACTCATCCAGAATAGACCAGTGCATCATAGGAGTCGATGCTCTCCTGGTCCTCCTTGCCTCATTGCATCTACTTCCTTGGCATGTGCTCATGCACCATTTTATGAATTCAAGGGGCACCCATTTTGTCTTTGTCGTCCATGCCACCTCCTTCCTTGCTAAGCCATGTGCTTTTCCACCATTTTTTAAACCATTGTGTGTCTCATGAGCTGCTATTTTGCCTTCTTTCTTCATGCTTCCTTCTTCCTTGCCAAGCCATGTGCTCGCACACTATTTTGTGAAGCCAGTGATACCTCTTAGGTGGCCCTCTTGTTTTTCTTCTTCATGCTACTTACTTCCTTGCCGAACCATTTGCTCAGCAATTATTTTGTGAAACCAGTGTGTTTTTGTATGTGTGTGTGTCTGATGATAGATCATAACCATTTTATACCACTTTTAAAAGCCTACTGCTGTAAGCATTGTATGACTTATGGTCTACAGATACTTTTGCCTATTTTTAATTTTTTTCATAGCTAATTCCTTTTATGTTGTGTTTGTGGTATACCAGTAATTATCTATAGTCTGTGGTTATTATAAATGTAATTATTTTAAGCAATTTTCCCAACCTTCCCCTGGCTCATATAGGGGTTCCCATGGGCCCTGGAGGGACACCAGTTATTTATTAGTTATGCATGCAAATCCTGTGTGGTATAAGTTTCGCCACCTTGAAGCTCCTAAAAAGACAATTCCCATGGATCCCTCTTGACAGCAGGAGAACCATCACACAGGCGCTGCTGGTCAGTAGGTTGGATTACGGAAATGCACTGTTTGTAGGCATGCCAGACTATCTTTTTAAACGCCTGCAGGTATTACAGAATGCAGCAGCTAGACTGGTGTGCAAAGAGTGCAGATACAGTTCCGCGACAAAATGTCTAAAAAAGCTCCACTGGCTACCTATGCGCCAAAGAGCGCGTTTTGAACTCCTAGGACACGCCCATCGGGCACTCCACCACACAGGCCCCAAGATTCTCCAGAATAGAATTAAATTCTATACCCCACCTAGATGCCTACGGTCACGCTCCTTAGCACTAGCTGAGACTAAAAGAATCAGTAGGAGCAGGACAGTTGGACGCTCTTTTTCACACCTTGCAGCATTGCATTGGAATGAGCTTCCACTGGAGTTACGACTAACCAACGAATTTGTGACGTTCAGGAAGAAACTCAAAACATATCTATTTTCCTAACCCCTCCATCAGCCGCTGCCCCATTAATCACAACATGCTGCACCACTTCTCTGCCACTCCCAGCGCCGTGATATCCCCATGAGATGATTGTTGCGCTTTATAAATAAATAAAATAAATAAATAAATACATGTAGCTTGTCACAGTATTTTATCTAACTAGTGCCCAATCTAACAAAACAGTTAGTTTACATTTGGATATATTATTATATGACAACTTGTATTCCATTTACTAGACTGGCCAAGCCTGACTTATTTGCTATTGTCTGCAGGTGAAAGAGACTGAGGCTGAGATGAGGAGATGTCTGTGAATTAGCTGACACTGGAGTCCAGAAACCTCTATGCTACGTGCTATCGCTCATGCTTCTAACCTGCAAGAAGTGAAGAAGATGCCATGTAAGAAACAGACAAATGGTCAGTGAGGGAAAGAAGTCATTTTCCACCACTGGGGTCAAGCCCTCATCCAATTTCCACCAATGTGTGCAACTCTTCCTCCCTGCTACACACACTTCTGAATGGGAAAACCTTTCGGGGATCACTTTAGGATCAACAACAGTACCACCATCACCAATAAAAAGTAGATACCTCTAAGTGACTGCAGTCATGGCTGAAACCAGTGAGTATGAAATAGAATTGTCCCAGCAAACTGAACCTTTCCTGGAAACTCAACTGCAAGAAGAGTATTTTACACCTGATCTTCCAAAGATAAGCGTTTACATAGAACTCATTTTATGAAAACAATACAATACTATAGGGAATTCCTGTGTTGACTCAATAAGTGTTAAATAATTAATTATAAGACAGAAGAATTCAGTCATGAATCAATCTAGATGCAACACATGAAGGTCAACCAGTGGTCGTCATATTCAGTTTGTCCCAATTGAATTTAAATTTCAAATATAATTAAAAAAAACATATAAACAAGGCAATAAAGCACTATCCGGTGAGTGGTGAGGGAGTTTCCAATAGGACCGAAGTGAGAAAAACCATAACCAAACAAAATAGAAGTGACAAATGTGTGAACATGAGAGGTGTGTTGGTATTTTTACAAGACCGCCAATGGTGATAAATACAGTTAACAACACCAGGGAACATCCTCAGTGTATAGTTAGGTGAAAGGTCTGTCTTTAAGATGGTATCAACGGCATTTCGACCCTACACAGTATATGAGGATCTATTCAGGACTGCAGGACTGAAAGTAGCCTGGGGGACTGAAGAATTGTGTGGAATTGAAAGCTGATTCATGGAATATGAGGATTTAAACATGGGATAATGAAGGATACATACTGTATGTTACTTTCCATGTTCTCATGGACATTTGGGATGGTCTTGTATTTTTAAACTACTTCCCAAAATAAGAGCGCAGCAGGACATTGCACTAGCTGCACAGGGTGATGTTTTTACTACGTTTACATCAGGCATATCATCTTCTCTGAGGAAAAGATATACCACTACCCCATTTTCTCCAAGTCCCTTACAGGGGAAGGTGACATGAAGTTAACCCCAAGTCCCATCACTGGAAACAAGGGAAGGGGAAGGTTCTAGAACGCCTAATTGGCAGTGAGTAAGATGAACCTGTAATTGACCATGTTAAGAAGGGCCCTGAGAAAAAGCAGATCACTTGTATTCAACCTGCTCTAGAATAACCACCTCCTGATTCAATCTATATATATATAAAAACAAAAGTATGTATGTTTGTCCTTTATGCATTACTACACCATTCATCCGATCGCCATGAAACTTTGGGAAGTGTTGAGTACAGTCCCGCACAGGTTTCTGGCAAAAAAAAAAGAAAAATGTATTAAATATCGGCCCCGGCCCCACAGGGCCCTCGTAATCTTTCCAATACTGAACGTTTACAGTTTACGGTGCGACTCGCTTTTGCAATGACCATCAACAAAGCACAAGGACAATCGCTGCAAGTGTGTGGACTAGATTTGGAGAATCCGTGCTTCTCACATGGACCCCTGTATGTGGCCAGTTCACGCGTCGGAAAACCTTCTGATTTATTTGTGTACACACCAGACGGAAAAACAAAAAATACTGTGAATCCATAAGCACTCGAATAAATAAACAGAATTAAAACAACACTCTAAAATGCTTTCCATATTAAAATGAATAAGTTTCAATAAAAATGACATAATGTAAATTTCATTTCTTCTGAGATCGCAGCAACGCGCGAGGGTTAAGCTAGTCATCTAATAAAAATAATCTGCATCAACAACCCTACCAGTTTCTCAGCCTACTGTGAGGAAAACCAAATGGAGCCTAGCTACATCATACATCATAACATCTGGCTCTGGCTCTATAAGGAAGATCGCCCCCTCCCCCCCCAATAGAACGGGAGGATGCCACTGACAAACCGAGAATGTCCAAGCATCAGCCTACCTCCACAGAGCTCACTTGAGGTAGAAAAATTGTCACACAAAAATAAATACAACACACTATTAAAGCTTTGTACAGCAAAGATGCACTGTACCCCAAGTCAAAGTCATTAGCTGGTCCATGAATACAATGGGAAATTGGTCACAATGTTAGTGTTTTGCCTCCTCTCTTTTTCTTTGGTGGAATAAAGGGTTTACTTGAATTTGTTGAGGCACTTTGTCCAAAATGGAAGTCTCCAAGATTAACTTATTTTTTAGGCGGTGCTTTGATACATCTGCACCATCAAGTGCTGGAACTGGCTGCTGACTCAACGAACGAGAACACTATGCAGTCCATCAGTCTAAATGTATCTCAGTACAGGCCTGTGGGACAGTTCTTTAGCTACTAACTACATGTCTATCACTGCACACTGGGTCTCTTTCAAGGGGGTTGAGTAAAGGCTAGTCACTAGTGCTAGCATTATTGATGCAACAGTTACAATCTTCTCCATGCTCCATGCCTATGGAGAAGGGATACAAAGCTACCAACATTCTGGAAGTATTCAATACCAAAGTTTACATATGACTTTGACCCAGGGCTCTCAGCATTGAATTTGTTGCTACTAAAATGGTAGTAATATTGTCACAGCAAAGGCTGGTGGAAGATTCTTCAGAGTACTAAGTTAGTTCATTGCATCAGCCTAATTGTTAGGATGTGCTCCGCAGGATCCAGTTGCCGCAAATAAGGGTCCACCTCCCAACGTCACCAACACCCTGAATATAATACACAGAGTATTCGAGCCATTAGGCGAGGGAAAGGAAATGGAAGGGTCAGCAGGGAAGGGAGCCTGAAACAACAAAAGACAAGAATATAAACATTGCATATAATACAAGACTACTCTCATATGGTCTCACTAAAACTCCAGTATACCTGTTTAAATCTCATTAACAACATCAACTTGGTATATTCCCAAGATCTTTCTCTGGCCACATAGATAACCTGGAAAACAGAGGATACATTCATAAGTATCATAACCCTCACTTTCTATGTAATATATCTGAATATCACCACAAGCATACCATCTCTCACGCAGGCCGTATCAGAAAATGGGTGTTCTATTTGTCTTTGCCTGGTCCAATAAAGGAAACCTTTCCCTTGTAATCAATGGAGAAAATAAAGTAACTGAATACGAATCCCTTCTCCTTGGCAAAAGGAAAAAACACCCTAAATGAACAGTATCACCAGAATAATCCACAGACACGGTAATGCGTGAGGTCTAAACCTCAGCACTCCGCTCTGTCAGTTAGTCCTTGTAAAAGCAATGACAATCATAGAAGAGGCTTAAGTGGGGTTCCAACCACCCACGTGTTAAAGCCTAATGAGGGCTCCCAGAAATACGGAAACGCGTGGTTGGCTTCACCACCGCGCTCCGCTTCCTAAAGAAAAGTTCTGTGCTGATCGTAAAGAAAGAATACGGTTACGCATGGTTGTGTCCACCACTGCGCTCCGCTTCTTTCTAAGGAGGCTAAAACCAAAGAAGAAAATAGAATATAGCAGCGCGCGGAAACACTTTCCCACCGCGCTCCGCGTCTATGAAGGAAGTCCGTAAACAGAACAAAGTAGAATACGGCAGCGCGTGGTAGCCTACCACTGCGCTCTGCTTCTATTTTAGAAGTCTTTGCACAAATAAATAAACCACGGTAGCGCATGGTAGCCTACTACGGCGCTCCGCATTCCGAAATCCTCAAACTCCTACCGTCACCAATCCGCTCAAGAAGATGACACCGATACCGGAACACCAAAGGAAAACGAAGGACTCCTCACAGTGGGCAGTGCTTCCCTTACCAGAAAACAGGAAACAGTCTGTAATATGTATAGTGCCCCCAAGGAAAACGCTGCAGCCACTGTGCTGGTTAACTCTTTATTTATGAATATAAGTCCCTAAAGAGCGCCGAGCCTCTGCTGCTCATACCAGCTCTTCGCGCCACTCATCACGCGATGCGCGCGCAGCCCAACATGGCCGCCGGCACGTCACGTCGCCTACGTGATGTGCAACCACTAGACTGCGCTACTACATATCTCCCTTTTTTCCAACACAGAAATATTTAACTTACAGTCCGCCGTTCATATCATAGTCTCTGAACCTGGCCGGCTTGACCACCACTCTACCCCTACGGGTCAGTCTTACCGGGGTGTTGGGGGTCACTCCTTCGCTTCTTCCTCCACTCACTGGCGCATCTCCTCCATTCAAACCTTCTCCGACCATCTGCTCCTGGTCGCCTTCCCCAGTCTTTTTTCCTTGTCCGTCTTCTCCGCTCCCTTCAGGTTCTGTCTCCAGATGATCCTGTTGGGCAGTTTCATTTTCCTCATCTCCTAAGTCTGTTCCGCTTTGGTCCCAACTTAGAATATTGTTGCATCTCGCCATGCGGTCCTGCGACCATACGTTCCCGTCGCTCAGCAAGGCCGCTCTGCCCAGTACTTCCTTCACCTGCATGGGCTTGCTGTATTTACTCTCTCCCTTCCTCTGCAGCATGGCCAACATTACTCGTACCCATTCTCCTTTCTCAAATTCAGTGTTCTTCACATTTCTCCTGTTGTCGTAGTGTTTGGTGTAAACTGCTTGTGCTTTCTCCAAGTTGGCTCGCACCACTGCTGGGGACCACTCACTCGTTATCGTTTTCTCTTTCCACACTCTATTGTCTTGGGTGAATGGTTCACGTCCTCTCAATATCTGGAACGGGCTATATCCGGTGCTTGTGGGGGTGATCCTGTATGCCCACACCATGTGCCATATCTCCATTTCCCAGTCCTTGTTTTCAGAGATGGCAGCTTGAACCGACCCCATCACCACTCTATTAAAACGCTCTACTAGACCGTTCCCAGCAGGGTGGTATATGGATGTGTGCCTGGCTAGGATGCCGTTCCTTTGCATAAAATTGTTCCATTTATCTGATCTGAATTGGGGCCCATTGTCACTGAGGATCGACTTTGGAATTCCTTCTCTCACAAATGTGTCAGCCAGAAATTTTATGATGGTTTCTGCGTCCATTGCTTCATCTATCTTTAGTTCTGGCCACTTCGAGTACCTGTCCACCAGAACACAAACGTACTTTTGGACTCCCCGTACGTCCAGAATCGGGCCCAGGATGTCCACGGACAACTCCTCCCATGGATTCTTCGTTTGGTCAAATTGTCCCAGTGCTGGACGCAGGGGCTTGAGAGCTTTGTCGGCACCCTGGCATCGAGTGCAGTTTCTAACATGTCTCTCGGCTCTTATGTCCATTCCTGGCCACCAGTAATCTTGTCTGGCCCTCAATCTCAGTTTGCATATTCCGAGGTGCCCTTCGTGGAGCATATCCAATAGTTTGTTGATGATGTTTGTCAGGGGAATCACTTTCTCCCCCCTGTGCACAAATACTCCCCGATCGTCTATTGACAGCTCTTCTCGGATTCCGAAATATGGTTTGAGTTCTCTGCTGATCAGTCTCTTATCAGGCCATCCTTGGGTGATATGCGATTTCACTTCTTTTAGGGTCTGGTCCTCCTCATACGCCTGTCTCCACTCTTGGAGGCTGATGGTGGTCTCTTGGTCTTCCGTGAGCGCCACCCATTCTTCCGTTCCTGCCTTGTCTTCCTCACTCGGCTCCATGGCTGCCGCTCTGCTCAGATAGTCTGCCACTCTGTTCTTGCTACCTGGGATGTACTCTACGTCGTACCTGAATTCTAGTAGTTTCAGCGTCATCTTGGAGATCCGGGGCGTTGCGTCGGCATGTCCGCTCGACCTTAGCACCTTCAGCAAGGGCTTGTGATCCGTTCTTAACTGGAACCGTGTGCCCCACAGGAACTGCCTAAATCTGGTCGTGGCCCACACCACCGCCAGCATCTCCTTTTCTATCACGCTGTACTTCTTTTCCGTGTCACTCAGCGTGCGGGATGCGAAGCTTATCGTGTCCATCTGTCCTTGTCCCCGGTCCTGCATGAGGACGGCACCTAGCCCTTTGTCGCTGGCGTCCGTGGTCAGTACTGTCCTTCCTTGAGGGTCATATCCTTGGAGTGGGATAGCTCAAATTCTCCTTGTGCCGAATCTGACCAGCAGGATTCTGTGTTCTCTCGTGTCAGTTGCCTCATATGGTGTGTCTTGGAGGCGAAGTGCTGCACGAATTTGCTGTAATATTCTGCCATTCCAATAAATAACCTGACTTCTTCTTTGTTGGCTGGTGGGGGTGCCTCACATATTGCTTTCACATTTTCTGCTTTTGGGGTCACTCCTTGTACTCCAATTTCGTGCCCCAGGTAGGTCACCGACTCATCCCGATCCGGCACTTGGACTATTCCGCCGTGAGGCCCTTCCTTTCTAAGATCTGTAGCACCTTTCCGAGTTTCGCATCATGGTCTGGTCTATCTCGACCCATCACCAGGATGTCGTCCTGGAAGTATTGGACTCCGGTGGTTTTCTGGAAGAGTTGGTGCATCAACGTCTGGAATACTGCTGCCGCCGAGGCCAGCCCGAACGGCATGCGGCAGAACTGATAACATCCGAATGGGGTGATGAACGATGTGAGGCGGCGGCTTTCCGGGTGTAGGGCAATTTGGTGGTAGGCGGAGGTCAAATCAATGGTGGAGTACCATTTGATACCCCTGGTGCTGGCCAGCATCTCCTCTATCCTGGGTAGGGGGAACCTTTCCACCACAATGTTCTTGTTCAGTTCGCGCAGGTCGACACACAGCCTGACCTTGCCGCTGGATTTCTTGACTACCACCAAGGGCGCCAGCCACTCGGCGCACGTGATAGGCTCGATGATCCCTTTCCTTTCTAGGTCCCGGAGTTCTTCTTGGACTGCTTCCCGTACTGCCAAAGGGACATTCCTCGCCTTGTGGGCTACTGGCACTGCGTCATCTTTTGGGATTATCTTGTGTGAGAATTTTTCCAACTTTCCCACTGTGCCTTCAAATACCTTGGGGAAATCACTCTTACACCTGTCCAGGTCTGGCCAGGTTTCTGGTTCCGTCAGTAATATCTGTTCTTTGCCTCCTGGGTCCAGCTTGATGCCTAGGTCACCTTGGTCCAACCATCCTAGGACCGAGGGGCCCTTCTCCGACACGTAGAGTTTGCAGAAGGCTGATCGGCCACGAAATTCAAAGTTTAACGGTCTGAACCCCGCCATTGGTATGCGGTCCCTGTTATATGTGACCGGGCGGATGTCTAGTTTTTCCAGTTCCGGGCCTAGATGCGGTGCAAATTTCTCCTCCCACACGGCTCTCTGGACAATGGTGTAGAGAGCCCGTGTCAGCCACCACACTGATTGTGATACCGCCTATTGATAATTCTAGGACGGGCTTCATTGTTCTCTTGCCATCGATGCCCAGGACTTGCCCATCCACGCTCAACACCTGGTCGTAGATACAGAGTACCGTAACGACATCTTCTTCTGTCCCTTCTTCTTGTTCGTCGTTGCCTTGGCCCACGTATTTTACCGTGCTCTTGGAGGCCTTCTTCCTACACACCTTCTCATAGTGTCCGATTATTCCACAGTACATGCATTTGGCGCGAAACGCCGGGCATTTTCTGTCGTGTGCCTCGTGCGACCAGCTCCCGCACCTGTAACATGACTTCCTGTTGCTTCCTGCCTGTTTTCCCGGGGGGCCCACGTTGCCTTGCCATCTGCTATGTCCCTTCTCCGCTGCCTTCTTGTTCTGGTGGTCCTTGCGGGGCACTTCGTCGTCCACTTTGTTTACCATGGTGTTAGACGCTGTCTCCTTCTTCGTCGCATCTGCGTACCTCCTTGCCAACTCTGCTCTTTTGACGATGACCATCACATCCTTTAGGGTGGTGTCTCCACTGGCCCATAGTTTGTCCTATACGGACGTGCATGTGGTGTGCATCACCACCTGATCCTTGATAAACTCTTCCTCCCAGTTGTCGTATTTGCACGTGGCCGCGAGGCGTTTCAGTGCTGCCACATATTCTTCCACCGTCTCTCCCGGGCGCTGCTTCCTTTGTTGGAAGTTGAATCTATCCACTGATACGCACACCGCTGGCCTGAAGTGTTCGTTAAGATCATCAATTACATGGGCGTATACATCGTCGTCCGTGCTTGCTCTCTGTTTTGGTACTAAGCTTTTATAGACTCTCAGACCTTCGGGCCTAGGTTTAGTAACAAGATGCGTTTTTTTCTCGAGGGTTTGAACACCTCTTCATTTTCGTCTTCCAAGACTCCTATTAAATTGTCTATATATTCTCTCCAGTCCTCCCACTTCATCAGTGGTTCTCCGGGTCTGGGTAGGAACTGCACCGGCGCCATCGCATATCCCGCCTGCGCACTCATCTTCTCACTCTTGATCATGGGCTGTTCCCTTGCTTGGCCTCTAGGGCTCCCCGGCGTGTTGTCTTGTTCTTCCTTGCTTGCGTGGGTCTGGGGACTACCTGCGTCAGCCCCCTCGCTCTTTTGTGAGGTATCCAGCGCGGTTCCCCTCGTCTAATGGGTGGTGGCTTGATCTGGCGCGCTTCTCGTGCATCCCCGGGGTCTGTCCCCTCCTGTAGTGGCTGTCCTATCCCTCTGGGTGCTCTTGGGCTCTGCCGCGCTCTTTAGGGTACCTGTGTGGTAGCCGTTGGTCGTCTTGGCCCTCTGTTTTTCTGGGCGCTCCGTGGTTCTGCTTGGCACTGGTCTCTCCTGCCCACCGGTGTATTTGCTGTTTCCCTCGGTGCTGTTTCCTTGCTGTGGGGGGTTGGGGGGGTCTGCTATCCCACCCTCGTCGCCATTGTAATATGTATAGTGCCCCCAAGGAAAACGCTGCAGCCCCTGTGCTGGTTAACTCTTTATTTATGAATATAAGCCCCTAAAGAGCGCCGAGCCTCTGCTGCTCGTACCAGCTCTTCGCGCCACTCATCGCGCGATGCGCGCGCAGCCCAACATGGTCGCCGGCACGTCACGTCGCCTACGTGACGTGCAACCACTAGACTGCGCTACTACACAGTCAGACATACGCACATCAGAGAGTGCGCTTCATCGCCTGAAGTACTTCCTCCCCTTTAGGATTGAATGTCTCCAAAAATGAAGTAGTGCACAACATATTATTCACTTGTCACAGGCTTTCCCACCCTTCAGACATACATTCAAAGCCCAACAGCCATTGAGGACCATTTAGTCTGCTGGCAGAGTTGCCCTACAAGCCCTTATACAGGAGGTCCCAACTCATTGGAACGTCACCTTCGACAGCCTGCAATACCTGTTTGAGTACGACCGGTCTATCATTTGTATTGTATTGTATTGTAATTGCAACTATATAGCATTTCCAACCCCTGATGAGGCATTGAAGCACTTTCTTGTGGATAGCATGCATCTTCATTGTCAAACGATAGAGATTAATCCACTGATTATTAATTATTGTTGTAGATATATCATTAGAAACTGAAGAATTGTGTTATTAGTAAACTGAAGAATGTCCTCCATTTTCAAGTCATGGTGTATATTACTTTAATTGAAGCTAATTGTAAATATTAAAATTAGTTAATGTAAATGGAAAAGAGGGTTAAAGGAATAGGGTGAAGGAGATTAAATATTGTGAGATAACAAGAGGTTAAACAGATTAAACATTGAGTTTAATGCAATAGGAATGAGTAGACAGTGTAGAAAGGTTTTGTTGTTGCATGAAAGTCTATCCCAAAGTAAGTTTATGCTTTGAAAGGCAGAGTTTGGTTATTTTACTGAAATGTAGTAGAGAGCAAGGTGGCTGGCTTGTGCATGGGTACAGTAAACTCAGAGGCACAAAGGTATGCAGAAAACGAAGTATAAGGCAAAACTCATTTAAATAGAAAGATAGGAGATATAATAATCCCTAGCTGTAAATCAGGTTGTTTTCATGCAGGGAATCTTTGAAATGTTGAGGTAGGATGCAGGCTGAGGAAGTATGTAGAAAGAAAGTCTGAGAGTGGATTACCTGTGAACAGGTGATATACATTGTTCCTTCTTAGGTTTCTCCACCTCGCCCCAATGGTGCCAACACCATACTTTCTTATCCACATAGATATGGAGCATCATTGAAACTGTCAGATTTGGGCCATTTTTGGTAAGGGTATTGCTGCATAGTGGGTTTTTAGGTATGTTTGTTGAGATTTTGAGGACTGGGCAATCACTAGGGTTTGCCCTGAATATACTGTGATGAGTTTCTTTGAGAAAGATTCACGGCGTTGAGTTTCTAGAGGGATTAGGTTCTCCGTGACATTAGTGGTTGTTTATTAAAGGATTCTGGTAATTTAGCACTTCCTCGATCCTAGAGGGTCCTGGAGAGTATCTGTCTGTGAGCAGGAAATTAGAATGTGTGGCTTCTTTTTTTATTGGATCACATTGGAAAGGTCCTAACCATCCTTTTGAATTTTAAGTTATTCTCAGTGGCTCAGATCTTTGTAGGTAAGGATTTCCAAAGTGTTTCTGCTTGCACGTAGAAAGTATTTTTTCTTTCCATAAGCAAGAATATTTAGGCGTGGTGTCAGCCTGGAATGTAAGTTCATGGGTTTGAAATATTTTGTGATTTTTCCTTGATTGAATTTTGGTCATTTGCCATCAATAGCTGTGTGAGCGATGCATTGCAGTTTGAAGGAGTACCTTCTTGCTACTGTGAACCAATTTAGACGCTTCAAAACCAGAGAAGCATGTGTTCGCATATTTACATTTAGAAGTTGTCTTGCTGTGTTTGGAGTTTTTTGTAGTCTTCTGATAGTTGCAAGTGGAGTACTGAGGTATAATATGTTACCATAGTCAAGTTTTGAGAGAATGGCTGATGTTGTTGTTTGAACCTTTTGAGGAAATCCAAGATATGGAAAGATTTATCCAAGTGGTTTCCATGTATAGAAGGTAGATTGAGACACCTTGTCCAGCTGAGTACTCATGGAAAATGGGAAAGCAAGTAAAATTCTGAGATTTGTCATGCTTGGGACGATTTTTAATGGGAGTGCCAGTTTATCTGGCTAGAAAGATATAAAATCATAGGGCCTCATTTGCAAAGTTTTGGTATAGGGTAGTGCCGCAAGCTTTATTGCGGCTATGCCCTAAATCAAAAGAAAATGGCAGGAATGCACCGTATCTATACGAAACAGCTCATTCCTGTCCTCTTCCCCAGTGCTGGTGCACAATTGACTGCCATGTGCCAGCTCAGGCATGCTTGCACAATGGTGAAAGGGTGTCTGTGTTGTGGGAATGATTGTTTATGTGCAGGAAGGGACATCTTCTTCGGCAATGGGCATGATTTCTTCCTTTAAAGTGTGCTGTTGAACGCAGCACACACAAAAAGGGGAACAAATAAGGTGAAATAAAGTTATTTCTCCTCATTGCGCCAGGGCGTTGGCTTCTCACGCATTCCCAGGTTTACAGAGGGTTGTAATTCTGGGAATGTGTCAAATGCCATAGGTGTTATGCAGGAACACCTGCTGTAATGCCCATGGCATGCCTCCCCATTGCATTGTGAGGCAACACAGCAACTTGCTCTGTGTTGCTTCACTCCATAACTTCAAGGCCATGAAAAGCCATGCAGAGTGGCTTTACATGGCCTTTGCGATATGGCAAAGCCCTGTTCGCCGTTGGAACATCACAAAAAGGTGCGTTACGGCAGCAATCAGGGCTTGTAAATGATCCCCACAAATCCTCCAATCACCTCAGGTAAGTATTTCATTTTTTTTAAGCATTCAGCTTGGGGTGATTGCACATCATCCTATTTTCAACATCTCTGAGGCAGGTGTTAAGTTGTGATATTCTAATGTCCGTAGGGTTTTCCAGTTTGAGAATTATCTGTGTGTCTTCTACTTAATTGTAGCAAGGGACTTAGAAACTATTGATAAGGATTAATAATGGTTTCAAGTGTGTTAAAAAGTAGAGGTGAGAAGATAGATATTTATGGAATGCCTGTATTTATGCAGTAAAAATCTCAAGAGAAAGGCAGAGGGTGAATCTGGTGTAATCCGTTGTTTAGGTAAGAGGAAATCCAACTGAGGAGGATGCTTTCTATACCAACTTCTTTTAGTCTTAGATGAAATGTGTCATGGTGTACTGTGTCAAAGGTTGCTGAAAGATCCAGGCGTAGTAATGCAGAAAAAACATTTTTGTCACTCTGTTTTTGCGGTAATCCCAAATTGCAATTTGGGCAGATTTGGTGGAATCTTGTTTGCCAGTTTCAGAGGAGTTTATTTTCTTCCATGAATTATGAGACCTGGCAAAAGGCAGCTATTTACATATGTTTTACTAAGGAAAGAGCCATTAGCGATTGGTCTATAGTTGTTGTGGTCTTTAGGGTCCAAGTTGTTATTCTTTAGTAGTCGACATAGGTATTGCATTGTAAAATCAATAGTAAAATTCCTGTTTTTAAGGAGTTGTTGATAATATTTCTGACTAGAATAGATGCTAATGTAGATTCAAAGGATCTTCTGACAATGTGTTGGAGGGTGCGTTTGAAGGGCTGGGCTGCTAGCTTTTAGTAGGTCATCAAGTTCTGTGGTTGTAATTTCTTGAAATGCTGATATAACCAGAGGTTGATTGTCTGGTGTTATTGTTGGCTGTATAGGAGAAAGGAGTTGTTTGTCCTGCTTGTCAAGTAAGAATCCAGTGTCTCTGGTCTATATTGTACTTACTGGGTGGAGTACTGGCCCATACACAAGGAATTGCTCCCTCTGAAAAGAACTACTTCCTGGTGTCCAGTAATGCATATTCTAACTTTTGGATCGCTCTCTGAAGGTGATCCCTAATGAGGGGTGCAAAGAAAATGCTTCTGGTGCTTTCACCATAAGTATTTCCTTTTCTTGAGTAGCCTAGAAAAGGTTCCTGATGGCCACACTGTAAAGATACTGCAACTGTCAAGATTACGTTGACGCCATGCAATAAATTTATTGAAATGAATGAATCGTTTAAAACACACATAGGGGCCGATTACGAAATCGGTCGGAAAGCCTCTGACCTTAATTAGGAGGCATTCCGACCGAGGTCGTCAGTTTCACTTCCGACCGCCTAATTACAATTAGGCGGTTGGATGTTAAACCAGTTGGTCATTCCGACTGGATTCTGACAGGCTCAAGGAGCCCGTTGGGCATTAGGAGACCAGCCCGTAATCCATATGGATGGCGTTTTACGCAGTCCGGATTATGATGCCCAGTTTCTAACTGGCTTTATATGCATGACTTTCTGACATGTAAAGCCTTTTGGAAAGCGAGATGGGGTCCCCTAGCAGGGCCTCCTTCTGTTGATCCCTGCACCATGTGGCAGGCACCCGGAGATGCCTGTCACGTGGTGCAGGTATGAACACAACCTCCCATTTCCCTATGGGAGCTTGTGCTATGGCCAGTTTACGGCTGTAGCACATGCTCCCATAGGGAAATGTAAGTATTCGACCGCACCATGTGCAGTCGCATCGTAATTAGGCGGTCTAAAAATGGACTAAAAAGAAAAATGGTAAATTAATTTATATATTTTATATAAAAATATTTGTTTTATTTTTTAGGAGAATAATACACTTTCTTAACACCTTGGCTGCTAAGGCAATTCCCCTCCTGTGCTGATTGATCTCTATTCCCATTGTTCATGACGAGCTCAGCTCGTCATAAGCACAGCTCCAGTGTGCCTCATGACGAGCTGAGCTCGTCATGAGCAGCGAAGGGGTTAATTTATTCTGTAATTTCCCATGGGGAGACTCTGGCACAGTGGCGTAGATCTCCACCTATGTGTCCAGAGTTAGTAACTTTGCATCTGCAGATCCTGTTGTAGGTGGCTCCTATCCGGATCTACAGGTCTTGACCAACTGAGTCTGAAAGAAATCCGCACCACTCCCATGATTATAGCTCCTCCTATGCATGTGCATGAATAGCAGGACTAAACACTTGAGGAGAGGAGTAATGGGAGTGAACAATAGAAGACACAGCAGCAGTGGCGCAAACTCGTCAACGACATATCTCTCCTACCTCAGGTGCATTTTCTAAGGTAAATGACAAACATGTAACATATATATAAAACAAATAAGAAACAAACAAGGTTTTACTTTGTTACATAAACACCTAAATGATGGTAGAAAAGAAAGTATTAGTGATTATGCTTACTGCCTTCATAATGGCCGGCTGCCGGAAATCCAAACCACAATTGTAGGAATTCAGTAAGAGCAATGGTGGAGTCCCGCAGGGGCGGCTCTAGGCTCATGGTGGCCCTGGGCAGGGAGCGTAGGTAGGGGGCCCTGGAAGAGGGGGTCCAGGCGGGGCTTAGCACGGAGGCCAGTGAAGAGGAGGTCAGGGTGTTTGGAAGTGGAACAGAGCCGGAGGCCGCCAAATCCCTGCCAGGGGCCGCCACACAAATATGTAGCCATCCTCAGAGGATTATTACATTAAGGCTACATATTGGCGTGGTGGTCCCTGGGGTTTGGTGGCCTTGTGCAGGTGCACAGCTTGCACATGCCTAAGGCCGCCCCTGAGTCCCGCGAGGAAACAGGAGAACAAGCACGGCAAGCCAATACCAAAACGTTATGGGTCAGTGGGCAGCTAAACTGTTTGAATAGGTTGAATTACATATCTTCTTCCTTCCATGCTGCAATGTCCTTGGAGTGGCTGATTTCTCTCTCTCTCTGTCTATCTATCTATCTATCTATCTATCTATCTATCTATCTATCTATCTATCTATCTATCTATCTATCTATCTATCTATCTATCTATCTATCTATCTATCTATCTATATATATATATTTATATATATATATATATATATATATATATATATATATGTATGTATGTATGTATGTATGTATATATATATATATATATATACATATATATATATATATATATATATATATATATATATATATATATATATATATATATATATATATATATATATATATATATATATATATATATATATATATATATATATATATGTCCCAAATTCCCCACCCATCCTTTGATAGTTGCCATATCCCATCTTCTCCCTGTTTCGAGATGCATTGTACTGTAGACTTTTTCCACCATCAACAGAGCTTACATTTGGGAGGGGCGATATGGTTTAAGTATTGTCAAATTGTTACAAAAGGAGGGTTAAGAAAGTGTAAGTCACCATAACTATCATCTTACCCTACACATTGGACATCCTGGTGCTGAAAATGATACTCAATGCTGGGGTAAATGCAGGAAGGATGTACTTTATTTTAAAATGTATTCCCTACAGAGAATCTAGCTAATATAAGAAACCTCCTCCTGAGTCCTGATTTGTATGCAAGTGTACAACAAAATAATCAATTGTTTACCAATAAACTGTCTAGCTTTATTGTATGTAAAATACTACTTTTATGCTTGAAGCATATAGGGCACTTGGATTAATATAAATGACTGTCTACAGTGATGAAGTATACTGGCCTCCATTTTGTGTTTTCCACTAACTCTCCATTCTGTCACGTTAAAGAATAATTTTTGGTGATTCACATGCTCCTCTTCAAATATGAAACCTAATTTTCAGAGGCTTGTTTTGATTTCTGAGCCTGTTAAACCTGGCAGAAATTTGACCCTAGACAAACTCCTGCACCAATGGCTACTCACAGGGGAGGAGAGTTGACTTTCATCCATACAGGTGAGGAGGAGAGAGGGATTGGACTTGGGGCATGGTTAATGGTGACTTCAAAGAAGAGTACCACAGCAATCGCTAATAAGAGGGAGCTCATCTTACAAGTCACAAATTGAGGAAACAGAAATGGCCAGAGTTCTGACTGATTGCAGGAAGGTGGAAGCACGCATTGGGTTGTACTGGCAAGGGAGCTTACACATAAAGAGGACAGTCGAGCTTCTTGTTTTTATGATCAGCCAGCTTCTAGCCTCTCTCAATAGGTCATTTAACCCTGCATGCTGCTGAGGAATAGTTTGATATTAGTTTGTTGAAAACAATATTTATTTTTAGAAAAAGCTGTCGCCCACTCACCCAAAACAGTCCAATTCTTCTTTCCAAACAAAACAATTCCTTTCCTATCTCTTCCCCAACTCTCCCCAACCACTACCCCTGCAAAAGACCCACACCCTGTCTAATTCCTAAACAAAACACACCCCGTTTCTACCCCTTTTACAAACCACTTAACCAGGCCCACCTTCAGACATTCTGTCCTCTCACTAATGAAGATATCCCTCTGAGGAAGCTAGACTTTTTAATGTCCCCTTGAGCCTTTTTCATTTTCTCTCAGGCCCTATTCAGGCTATCAAGGACCATGGGGATCTTTTAGAAGAGACCCTTCATGGGTGTGTGGGAGGAGGGTGAATGGCTGTTTGAGGGTAGCTAGGGTGATGTGGATTAACCCCACAGGGACTATGATGCCCCTACGCTGGCTGGAAGGTTGATGGGCCTGCTGCCTCCTCTTCCTACAGCACCCCCAGTCAGCTGAAGGCCACCTGTATTGTGGCCTGCCACAGCCAAACGGCTAACTCAATTGGGTCTTTCGATGTCGGCCTTTCTCCTGCAATCCAGTCTCCAACGGGAAGAGCAGGCTGGTCTAAAGGAAGAAGAAAAAGACACAAATTGTATCCACTGCAAGCATGTGGTTGTATAATCTCAGTAATAAAATGTTGCAAGTTCTCTAGGATTAAATGTTGTGCTTCTGCATCCCTGTTTTTTTTAAAGATAATTATCTGCTGTACTCGCCGTTAATTAATTCACAACCAACTGTGTAATTATTAATAAAAGAGGTTTGTGCTCAAACAGATGGAAAGAGTTGAAAAAATTAATTCAAGAGGTGACATACCAGACACCATTAACGTATTTTTAAAAAAGTTTCCAAATTGCAAAGTTAAAATGATGCATAAAAATATGGAGCATTACTTTAGGAAGCACAATGTAACAGGCATTCATTGTAATTCAATTAATATAGCTAACCAAACTGCATTCTTTTTGGACCACCATTGAGACATTGGGCCTGATTACGGTGTCGGTCGGATCACAACCGTGGGCCTGTCAGTTGTGATTCGGCCGTCATCTGCCCCAGCGTTTCACCTGCCGCATTATGATGTGGTGGTCAGAGGCAGCATGCAAAGAGACCGACTGCTGCTGTTCTGATGGGCTCAAGGAACCCGTCAGCCCAGCGGTCAGAATGTAATCCCTACAATAACGACAGTGCCTTCTCATGCACCACCGTAGGGATTATGATATCCTTTCCATCTGCCTTTCCATGGTGGTCCGACTGCCATAGAAAGTCCGATGGAAACGGACTTCGGGGTCCTCTAGGAGGGCCCCACTCCCTCTGCTTCCTCTTCTAAGAGGCCTGGGGTGCACCTGCTGTGTCCCCAAACATCTATGGAACTTGTGGCAGGCACCAAAAAGGTGCATGAATGTTTGCAAACATCAATTTTCCTAATGCAGGTTGTGCAACGGTTAAAAGGATTTCACCATCTAACAAGATAAAGAAAACGCCATGTGCAAATAATCGGTAAACATGTGTCTCTAAGTTAGGCGTGGGCGGAAAATCCGTTCCGCTCGCGGATTTTGCGGATTTTCGGGAAATCCGCAATCCGCGAGATTTGCGAATTTCCCGCAAAATCCGCAAATCCGCGAGCAGCGGATTTTGCTCGCACTGCTCGCACTGTTCGCGTGAGTTCGCGCCCCGCGAATAAGTGCAAAATTGCAGAAATACGATCTTGGCAAAACTGAAAGTAACTACTTACCAGGTTCAAAAGTTCAGGCACATCATTAGTAGCCATTTCCTGTAGTGCTTCCTGAGGGGCCCCTCCAGAGTTCAGTTGCCAGTTGAAACTATTATGTGACCCTGCTCTGAACCTCAGAATAGTTACACATATGCCACAAAGGTCCTGAATTACAGCTAAGGGAGACAAGCAGGAGCCAGGCTGGAAGTTAAAATCCATTAATCAGCCCCTAATTCATTATTGTCAGTTGGGGCAGGGCAGGTGTTGTAACTAATTTTGCAACAATGAAAGCACTTAGCAAGTGCAAAAGATCACTAATCAGGGCGCACTAAGGAAGCAGGTGCCAGCTAAAAAAATATTCTGTGACACATTAATCAGCCCCAAATTAATTCAGGTCACTTGAGGCAGGGAAGGTGTGCTTTGCTTTGCCGAAAATAATGTACACTGGACAACCAGAGGGTGTAGTGATGAAACAGAGGGTGGCATGGGTGGGCCAGAGGGTGGCATGAGTAGTCAGAGAGTGGCAGTGGTGACAGAGAGTGGCAGTGATGAAGAAGAGTGTCCCAAACAGGCTGGACACGTAGAAACAACAAGTTCGCAAAACTTGCGACCCGACAGGTAAGTTCGCAAATTGCGAAATTGTAAAAACCCTCGCGAACTGGCAGAAACACGGGCGAACACAAAAAAAAAAAAATCCGCAAATTCGCGGGAATTCGCGGATTTTGCGGATTGCGAATCCGCAAATCCGCAAAATTCGCGGATTGCCAATCCGCAAAATCCGCTCATGCTTACTCTAAGTATGACTACTCTACTGGAGAATCCTTAAGGACAAACTGGTTGGGAATAGAAGTGTCCTACAAGGATGCACAATAAAAAATAAAGTAGTATCTAGCTCCAAAACCCCAGACAGAAACCATAACACATAAAAACAAATTTCAGTTTTGGATCAAATATGTAAGTGTAAAAAGGCGGGTCTGCCCTGTTTCAGATCCTTGGATGAGAAGAGGGGCCTAACAAATGTTCAACGAAAGGTATAAAATCTGGAGCATATAAGGAAAATGTGCAAGGCATTTGAAATTGAAGACTCATTACAGACACAGGCCGGTAAATCCGCAGGTTGCTTTTTAAACACCTAACATAGGGTCTGATTTAGATCTTGGCCGGACTTTCATTGTCCCTCTGTGACAGAGTTTACAAGTACCCCATCAAGCTGATGGAATCCTGCCCCCTATATTTAGATGTGTGCTGTCTAAATCTCCGTCCCTGTTGACAAAATGTTTACCGTTGCGTAAGTGGCTCACCCCTGCCGACGAGGTGGTCATCATTATTGACTGTTACAGTTTGTTGTTGATATGACATACAAAGCAGCACCACTATACATAACAATTCGGATTAGTAGTACAATTACGCCCATCCCACCGTTGTACAGTACTTAAAAACTCCAACGCCTAGCATCGGGGACTTCCCGTTGCGAGCATACTTCCAGTTAATCAGTCACTGAAATCCGGATCCGAGTCCTCAGGTGGCGGGGCACATATGGTTCCCCGAAATGAGTTCCACTTCCCCCATACTCATAACCATTTTCGAGGGCATCCCCTTTTAATAAAGACCACTCTTTCCGCAACCATGGCTCTGTCTAGGTCACAACACCACTGCCCGTGGTAGGGGATCGTAGGCGCTCCCCAATTTTGCGCAATATTCCTCTTTGCTAGTGTTATACTTAGGGTTGCCCAATTCTGTTCTGCAAGGCTGAGATCTGTGGGCTCCCACACATTAAGCAGGCACCTCCGTGGGTCAGGGGGATCGCAAATCCACATACCTGGGTGATCGTGGCCAGAACCGCCCTCCAATATTATGTGATGCAGGGACAGTCCTAAATTGTGTGGTAGAAAGTGCCCTTGAGCCCACACCCCCTCAGACAAAGTGATGTATCCGTCCTCCCTATTTTGTGTAGTGTAGTTCTCATATAGTATGTTCTATGCAGTATCTTAAGTTGCACAAGCTTTAATCTGGAGGGAGTCGCCACCTCCCGTGGGGATGCCAGCGCCTCCTGACAGTCCTGTTCGTCCAACTCTCCCACCTCCGCCTGCCATTTCTCCTTAAGAGTATTTGTGGGATCCTTCTGGTTATTAATCAACTTCCGATATGTGAATGAGATTGCCTTTTTGTTTAGGGAGTCTGTCAACAGACGATCCTCAAGTGGTGAGGACTCAGGTAGATTGGTTCCCGGCGGTATGGCCTTCGTCAGTGCATGCTTAATTTGCATGTATCGGAATTGTTCCGCCCCTGACATCTGATATGTTGCCTGTAGTTGCGCAAAAGAAACCACCTCGCCCTTTTTCCACATGTCTCCCACCCTGGCTACACCTATGAGATCCCATCCTGTAAAGCCTTTGCTCGTGCGCAGCTTACCAAACCTGGGGGAGTCCCACAGTGGCATATGTTGAGTTATCAACCCTTCACAGCCAAGCGCTTGTTGCGCTGTGAACCAGACCTGCACTGTGTGGACCTTGGGTCCAATCAGTGTGTTTTTCTTTGATTTATCATATAGGGAGCAGAGAATTCCATTTGTACCAAAAATATGTCTGTCCATACGTAAAGCTGGTTCGTCCTGTGGGGCATGCAGCCATTGATTAATTTCTATGAGCATACCAGCTCCGAGTTAATTTACACATAGCTATACGGTGAAGCCTTTCTTCCCATAGGAGGTGGCCTACCTCCGCCTGAATGGATTTGCAATAGGAGGCGGGAACTGTCATAGGTGTGTTTTGCAGTGCGTATAAAAACCGAGGGAGGGTCATCATTTTAAACAACGCTGCTCTCCCCAGCAGTGTCAATGGTAGGGAGTGCCAGCTTTTAACGTCACTCCTAAGTCTCCGCAGAGGTGAGAGCAGATTACGTTCAAAGAATTGCTCAGGGTGGGGCGTGATGTTTATCCTGAGATATTTGAAACCGTCCTTTGTGATCTGTAGCTCACTCCCCGGGGCAATCGCGGTGAAGAACCTTTCAGAAAATATAGCACCGATTTGGCCCAGTTGATGGAGTAGTCTGAGGCCCTACCATAGGATTCACAGATGTCGAGCAAACAATTAATGACCGTTTCGATTTTGTCATTTATAGTACTATGTTGTCTGCGTAGAGAGAGATACGGTCTTCCCATCCCTCTGCCCACTTCATTCCCTTTATCACTGGGTCCCTCCGTATCCACGCTGCCAGTGGCTCTAATACCAGAGCAAACAGTAGTGGGGAGAGGGGATAGCCCTGTCTAGTCCCTTGCCCGAGCGGGAATTCCTCTGACAATCTCCCATTGACCACAACTTGTGCTAATGGCCGTGTGTAAAGCAGCTGTATCAAGGCACAGAATTTGGGTCCAAAGCCAAAATGACGCAGCACCGGAAAAAGAAACGGCCATTCTACACGGTCGAAGGCCATACTGGCATCTAGCGACAGGATGACTACCTCCTCCTGAATATAGGACCTTCGAGCCAGTACACCATGAAGTCGTCGAAGATTCATCGCCGTATTACTACCCGGCATAAACCCAGATTGGTCTGAGTGTACTAGTGCCGCAAGATGGGGCTGCAGCCTAGCCACCAGCGCTTTCGCCAATATTTTCGCTTCCGCGTTAATGAGTGTGATCGGTCGGTAGGAGGAACACTCCCGAAGAGGTTTGCCGAGCTAGAGTATCGCTATCAGTGTAGCCACCCTTTGGTCTCGAGGAAGTGTCCCCGCTTCCAGGCTGGTTTGCTACATTCTCAGTAGGTGTGGCACAATCGTGTCGACCTCCTTTTTGAACAGTCCCACTGGGACACCATTCGGCCCTAGTACCTTCCCTGGCTGGAGTCCCTTATTGGCTGCAGCAATTTCGTCTTTCGTGAGGTCTTCCTCCAGTAGTTGTACGTCTTGTGGTGCCAGTCTTGGAAGCTGCATGTCTCTTAGGAATGCTAAGTTCTCCTCAACTGTTGTCGTTGCAACAGGAGTGTATACTGTTTCATAATGGTGTGCGAATGCCTTGACGATGTTGTTAGGGTCCGTTACTGTCTCAGTGGGTAATCTAAATTGTGCCACCCAGCGGATGGCCTTCTCCTTTTTATCTAACCACGCCAGCAGTTTGCCTGCCTTGTCCCCACTTCATAAATCATGTGGTGCGTTTTTGTGATTCGTGTCCTGGCAGCCTCACATACATGGTCCCTGTAAGCTTGTTTAGTAAGGTTAAGAGTATGGGTATTTGCATCGTTAGGATATCTCGCGGTGGGATGCCTGGCTTTCACCTTGTGGATACCCTGCCGGGGTTATCTCACAGGGGAATACCAGGACGGGTTCCCTAAGCAAGCGCTTAGATACCGGGTCGGTGATTTGCGCTATATAAATACATGTACCTTTACATTTACATAGGGTCTAAGGTGTGCTCGCCCACCGCCCGGTCAATCACCTGCTTTAACTCCAATACCTGTTGTGTTATGTCTCGTTTGTAGGCAGAGATCACAGAGATGGCTTGCCCGCGCATGACCATCTTGTAGGCCTCCCAGAGAACGATTAGAGAGGCCACTGAATGCGTGTTTTCCTGAAAGTATTGCTCTGAGGTCTTATGCATGGCTTTCCTTACCCTAGGGACTTTGAGATACCCAGGGTGTATGTGGAAAATTCGGCTCCGACCCATAAGGTGTGATGTATATGTTAATAGTATGTTAATAGTATTGACGAATGATCAGATATGACTCTAGGGAGGTGTTTGATCTCCTGCATGTTGTTTATGTCCGTTGGTGAGGTGAGAAAGTAGTATATTCTGGAAAGGCTGTTGTATGCACCTGAGTGATGCGTATATTGGTGTTCAGTGGGGTTACGCATACGCCAAACATCCAAGAGCCTAAGTGAGTCAGTGCAGTCCCGCAGAGGCGATGAACCCATTCCCTGAGCCCTGGGGGGATGTCTATTCCACCCACCTGCCATTGTGGCATTAAAGTCGCCCCTATTATGAGTTCCCCGGGGCGCAAACCGAGCAGGAACCCACCCAGGGCCGGGAAGGCGAATGTGTGTAGCGCTGAAGGGATGTACACAGAGACAAAGTTAAATATGCACCCCTCCCATTGACAGGAGGCCGATGCAAAGCGCCCCTGGTCGTCCGCCCACATCCGGGTCACTACCAGAGGGCGGCTCTTCCGGATCAGGATCCCGACCCCTCTAGAGCCAGATGTAAATTCAGAGTGTGTTATCATTTTAAACCCCCATCTGTCCAGTGCTTTGATGGCCGTTCCTACTAGGTGTGTTTCCTGTGTAAAGGTGACTGTTGGGGCATGTCTCTTGAGGTACTGTAACACTAGGCCCCTCTTTATCTTGTTACCTAGTCCGTTCACATTCCAGGATACCACGGTCAGGGGGAGCCCAGTGTATGTGTGTGATCTAGTTGTGGGTGTGAAGCCTCAAATGCCATAGTCTTTGGAATCTGTTACACGGTAGTGCATCTTATCTAGTGGTGTACCAAGCATATCTAGCAATATTCGTGTGACTATCTCTGTCAGCTGTATATGAGCTCGCATGTGCAATGTGAATTGAACAACCAAGAACAAGAAACAAACCCCCCACGTCCCCCCTCCCTGCTCCTCTGCCAGACAGATTCCCAACTACCCGCCACCCCAACAGGGCAGAGTGCTTCGATCCCATTAAACTTGTGTGTGGGGGAGGAAGTCCGAGAGGCACCTCAGGCGCCCCCCTACTCAAAGACAATTATCCGGTTTTGAATCATAGTGTTCAGGTGCATCTTCTGAGTTCCAATGTGCTGTGCAATTCCACGTGTGGGTGTGCCAGGCCGGTCCCGCAACCTGATACCAGCTAAATGATCACTTTGTGGTTTGCTGTCGGTTTCAGGCAGGCCCTCGTGGTGGGATATGGCCCGACTGTTTAAAGTCACCTGTCGTCACATCCCGGCCTCCGTTAGTAAGGAGTCTTCCTCTCCGTTCTCGTTTTTGCGATCACTTGACTCGTCTCCCTCCTGGAGTCGTTGGTGTCTTCCTGTCCGCCGGGGTCCTCCCACCGGTCGCCAGTCCTGGGCCTCCTCGGGTGTTTCAAAGAACCACGTTTTCCCATCTGCCACCACTCGTAGTTTGGCCGGGAACAGCATAAAATAAGCTAGCTCCCTACTTCTTAGTTCCTTTTTTACCTCGAGGAAGCTCCTTCTTCGCTTCATGACTGCCGCAGTGTAATCAGGGACGAATGAGACCACTGAGTTCTGTATACGTAGCGGAGGAGCCCCCCGTGCTGTCTGTAATATGACATCCCGGTCACGGAAATTAATTTATGAGGTCTTCTACGTAGAGATCCATTGCTGGGCCTCCCTCGCTCTCCGGGACTCCCGTAATTCTAACATTGTTGCGCCGGGAGCACCCTTCCTGGTCATCCAGCTTGGCCGCCATGATCTTGTTTCTGTCTTCCAACTGACTGACATTCCGCTGCAAGGTGGTGGTCTCTTTAGTGAAGGTTGTCGCCACCTTTTCTACCTCCGTAACTTCTGGTGGCCATCTTCTGAATGTCCGCCCTCCGGAAGGAGACATCCGAGGAGAACGATCCCACCGTCGTTTGTACGTTGCTGAGGGCGGACATTATATCCTCCAGCGTGACCTTGGATGATCTCTCAGGTGTTCGGGCCGTTTCCGTTGAGGCTTGCTGTTCAGGCAAAGCTGGAAAGTCCTTGGAATATGCATATTTATCCAGCTTGAGCTGCTGAGTCGTTCGTGGCCCCCTGCCCCCCATCTAAGGCTGATTACCTAGGTCCCTCTGTGCCCTTATCCAAACACTGGACGGTACTCGCCGACGCCTGCCGCGTGTTTGCGTGCCACTCACAGCCTGTCTGTTTTTCCCAAGACTCAGTAAGCTAGGGGTTGGCAGGGCAGTAAAAACAGCAGCCGATGCAGGCTGGGGCTCCTCTGTATGTGTCTCAGCAAAGTAGGCCCATTGTGTGGTAAGATTAGAGAGGGCACCGCCTGTGTGCACCTCCAGGGCTTTCCATGGCTACTGAGGCCTGTGCCTGCGGATCTGTGGGCCTCCTCACCTTGTAGCGTGCACTAGAGTGTGTCTTCTGCCCATGAGTGTGCTGTATTTGGAGACGCTGGATATCGGGTCCGTGGGGCAATGGTATCACCCCCTCACTTACCTTTGTAATTTGGGAGAGCTGATCAACAGGCAGCAGCCACAGCCGGCGCTTAGCCCCGTACCCTTCTCCAGGTATTTCCGGCTCCGGCTCCCGCTGGGGCATTACTCCGCCGTTCCTCAAGTGCTGGCAGGGCTGTCTAGCTTGGGTGACTGCCTTTTCATTGAGTGCTGTCTGGTGCCTGTAGTGCCCGCCCTGGACGCTGTAGTCACGCCGATCCATGTGCGCTCCTGCCGGGCCCCTGCACTAATCAAGGCCCCAGCTTCTGCCACGCGTGCAGGCCGCTTCGGATATTTCAGCCCGGTTTCTCGTACGGTGCAGCTTTGCAGCTGGAAACGGGGTCGGAAGGTGCCTCTTGTACTCCGACGCCCGCTGGTGTCTTTGAGGGCAGATTTATCCCCAGATTATGTGGCGGATTGATGGGGAACTCACACCGGTCTCGGAGCTCGTCTAAGCTGCGACCATTTCGCTCAGCTGCAAGCCACGCCCCCTCAGTTTCAATTGAAATGACTACAACTGCCGTGATGCCTTGTTTTTGTTTAGTGAAAATAAAATTGCAATGTGATTTTGCACATTCTCTTTTTACTATTATGTTTCCACATATGTTAAAGAGTGATGTATTTTTCAATCTCCAGTTCATGCTATGTTTTCAAATGTTTATGTGTTCAATTTAGTATGCTGTCCTATCCTTGTTATTTTATTGAATTAATATAATTTGTTTCACAAATCAAAGGTTATTGACTTAAAAATGTTACTGAATGTAATTTTGTATGCTGAATATGTTATGTGTGTTTTTTAAATGTACTCTTTGATGTTTATATGATGACTAATGCTACATATCCTTCTAATGTGTATAATTATCAGAATTTTAGTCTGGTAGGCCTTGGAATGGTTTATTTCACATTTCTCCTCTCTACTGTGTTGAATGAGTGATATCTTTTATGTATACTTCCTAATTATTCTTTTTCAATTCAGGACTTCTTTTTTGCTATTATTTTGAAGTAGTTTTGAGTGTAATTTAAACTTTTTGTGTAATTCATTATAGTACCATTGAAAGGCACATCTATGATATCAACTTTCTTTTTCCTTTTAGGTTGCTTCATTTTTAGCTTTAAACCCATTTGAAGCATACTTTAGACTTTTTGTTTTTGCAGTTCATAATAGGCCCAACACTCAGAGTGCATTTTGACAACCATCTACCACTGAGGATACCTCCTCTCCAACCAGGAACAAGCCTTCTGTGATGACTCCACTCCTGCAAGTCCGGATGATGAAGAGTTGCCGGGTCCATGTGATCTGCCTGGGTAGACAGCTCCAGTGAGTCTCACACTCCACCTCCCACCCCACCTGCTACCACACCTCAGCCTATGGATACCTCCACGTCCTGTGTCCACACCGACATCACCCCAACCTTGTGTCCTCCACTCCTGGTAGCTGTTAAACCAAAACCACCACCACCTCCAGTCCAGCGGGGAACCAATGGGATGGGGAACACTGGGTCAAAGTCACAGTGTAGTGAAGGCAGGGTTTGTGGGGGGGGGAGGTCTGTGGGCCAGCAAAGTGAGGCCACTGGGTTCACTATTACCCAGGCCAGCATCAACCATGTCTTGAATACATCCATCAGTCCCAAGACACGATGGGCCACATCCTTACAGAGCTCCAGGAGATGAAGCAGTTGCAGATGGAGCACAATGTACAGGTTGAGAAACTGAACTACAATTTGGGCTCCCTGACTGGGGTGCTGCTTGATATTTTCACCCATAGTGTAGGGCTAGTCCAGCAATATCTTGGTCCTTTTCAGTGGTCCTACAACATCTGGCCCAGCTACATCTGCCACAGAAAGGAAGGCCCTGCCACAAGAGGAAACAGCTGCACCCAACTCAGTCCTTGTTACTGTGGATTCATCAGCCCCCTTCGGGAGGGGACATTCATCCAGACCAGCAGTAAAGGATGGCAAGACCTCCACCATCACCAGCAAGAGATGTAGAACCCAATGTCCTCCAGTGTGTGACTACCAGTCACTCCGTGGACTAGTTTACTTTTCTGATGCTAGTTGGATTTTGTACATTGGATTTCAAACAATTTTGACTCTTCAGTGATAGTTTCATTCATCATGATTGACTTATTAAAGTGTTGTTTGCTTTTTTGTTTTTATCCTGTTTTAGTGAATAAAATCAAAACTAACAAAGTCAAACACTGGTGCTTTATTTATTTTCTTAACTTGTTCATTGTTTTTCTTCCATCATACATTTTAAAATGTTAAAATCAAAATGATTGTGAATTCATAAATACATTCTATGTAGGTAATGTTTCTCACATTTTCCAAAAATGGCAAAAACAAGCAAACACCAGAAATCAATAACTTGTATTTTATTACCTTGTAATAAATCATTGTTTGTCATAGTTTTTCATAAACATTACAACCCACGCATAACCCAAATACTGGCATTTTTACATTTACAGTTCAAGACTTTGCCAACATGGAAGAACTGGATGTAATAAAAATAAACAGATCAAATAGACAAACTGTCAGTGATTTATGTAATCCGCTGATAATAAAAATTTAATTTTTGAATGCAGACTTATGAACCCAGGGAGAGTGAGAAGACAACAGCCTCGTTTTTAGACCATTTCCAGACCTTGCCACCATGGGAGAACTGGATAATATCAAAGCATTCACATTGAGTAGGCAAACAATAATTGATTTATGATTTATGTCAGATCTTCTGCCTCACAATAGGACTCCGAAATCAACACCACAAATAGGACTCCATTTTGTGGCCACCGAATTATTCCAATACACCGTTGCAGCATCTTATGCAATGTAACAGCCAACTTCAAGTTGTGTGCTATAAGACGTTCTTTCTACAATGATGAGACCCATCAACAGCTTCATTCACTTATCACAAAATGATTATTTTGCCAGTGTGGAGAGAGATTAGTAGGCTTTGGCCAACTACCACAGGTGGTTAGAGCAATTGTACTTCACAACAACAGCATATAATTGCAAATGTCACAACTTTGATATATCCAAAAGAAGATGACATGGTGAAGGAATTTACCCAGATTAAAACAAAAAGATTCTTAAATTACATAACAAAATAGACACATTACAAATGAATCATTTTGAGGTCACATCACATTTCTTTTTGTAGCTTTTATGGTGCATTTTCCCACATGACGCGTGGGATTTGCAGGCCTGTCGCTGGTTTTCACTGCTTTTTGTACCGCGATTGGCCTCATCGCATCTTTTTTTGCGTTCATGTTTTGCATTTTTGCAATGTAGCGTTGACTTTTTCTGTGACATTTGATGCGTTGTTGTGGGCCTATCGCATGGTACCTCCGTGTTGTGAAGACTTAGTTAACATGGCGTTATTTTCCTGTGATAGACTGCGATATTAAGAGTTGTGTTAAGCTAAATTTGCAGTAATTATCACACGCTCTTGAGAATATCCCCCTTTTAATGTAAATCAAATATACAGCCCCTCTTGTCATTGATGCATTTGCTGGGCCTCTTTGTGCGACTGACACGAAAAGAGAGAAGGTGAGTTTTCACACCTCCCAATTATCTCTATTGAGCCTAGGAACGATGAGGGTACTCCCTGAGAGAGTCTGGGCCCTCAAAGTAGAAAGGCTGCATGTGCACACATGCGTGCAACTTACAGGGAACATAGGGGCATATTTACAAGCCCCTTGCGCCACCCGTACTTCACTTTTCCCATGGTAAAAATAAAGCAAAAGTGGCGCAAGGCGCTTGTGAATAACCCCCATAGGTTATAAGTGCAGCGAATAGGTTAGGCACCTCCTGGCGGTAAGCACTAGGCAAAAAGTGACTTGAGCGGAGATCTCCAAAGTTAGATTGCCAGGGCAATTCTGCTTTTGATCCAGAAGTGATCGGGAAGGTCTTTTGAGCGTATTATTATGATGGGCTTTATCGAGCTGAAGCAACAGAAGAGGAGGGAAATATAATGGATTATCTACATTCAATCTTAGAAGACAAGATAAGCCCTGAATATCCAAATTTTTGGACTTTCCTATCCTAGAAAGGAAGTCCAAGTGGCCCTTAAAGATCTGCCATCTGGTAAGAATTTTATAACGTTTTTTTAAATGTAATTTAATTTTTCCCAAAGTTCTAAATTGTTTTATGGCAATCCCTCTGGAGTTTAACCCCTTCGGTGCTGATGACGGCCCCCAGCGGTCATGCATTACAGTGCTCGTGTGCTGATGACGGCTGGGGGCCATCATGAACCCGCCCACTCATTAAAAGCGCCAGACAGGCGCAGAATCGCGGCCGCGCCCAAGGGGTTAAGAAATGTTGGATCAAAATAATGGACGATATGATAGACAGAATCATTTGGTCATACTCAAAAATCCGAAGAGCGCTTAATTATATGACACTCTCTAGGGACAGAAGGGGGTCAGCTCGCCCAAGTTTGAAATGTTATCAGTGGCTGGCTGTGCTACACTAAGGGCCCGATGTAGGTAAATCTTTTTTACCACTTCATAAATACCGATTCATACCGAATCGGTATTTAAGAAGTGGTAAAAAAGAGAAGGGCAGATGTAGGTAATTTTATTTTAAAAATTACCGAATCGGAAGGAATCTGTATTTACCGACTCGGTAAATACCGAATCGGTAATGCCCATTGATTCCTATGGGCATTGAAGCCCATAGGAATGAATGGGCATTACCGAATCGGTATTTACCGATTCGGTAATTACCGATTTCTGCAAGGGTGCAGGGGGTGTCACTTTGACACCCTCTAGCACCCCCAATACTGGCTTGTGTGCCATGTGGCACACAGGCATGCCCTAAGGGCATGTCTGTCTGTCACATGGCATAGGTGTGCATGCACACATGTGCATGCACACCTGGATTCGGTATTTTAACACCCAATTGGATTGGGTGTTAAAATACCGAATCTGAAGGGCCTGTGGGACTGAAAGTAGTCCCACCTACATCCCGAATTTTAAAACTCGGTAAACTTACCGATTCGGTATTTTTCAAATTCGGTAATTTTACCGAATTGGTAAAATACCGAATCGTACAAAAAAAGGTCCCCTACATCTCAAAAGGCCAAATACCGGTCGGAAACGGCCGAATTCGGCCGTTTCCGACCGGTATTGGCCACCTACATCGGGCCCTATATGCGCTCCCTCATTGGGGGGCATGTGGTAAATCCCTGATTGATCAGTCGAAATACTCCCTCCATATAGGAGCTGCTACTTGGGGAAGAGGTCATAAATTAGGTTTTGAGGCACATAGAACCCAGTTATTACAAGAAGGCCTGGTTCAAGACTCTCCCTGCTGCGTTTGGCATCTGGTTAACGTTGAGGAAAAAAACAGGGCTTGGTAGGTTTAGATATGAAGCTCCAATACAGAGGAGCCCAGCACTCCCGGGAATTTTTCAGGACTCTTGTGCCCCAGGCTGGGAGGGCCAAGGGTTTAAGAGATTTGGGGGACTTTTATGTGGGAGAAAGTATTGTGTCATTTGAGGCACTGTGAGCGGATTTTGGGATCAACAAGAAGGATTTTTTTTAAATAGCTACAGATCTGTGAATTTCTTCTAAAGGAAACTGGGGGCCCAAGGGGTTTTGCCAAAGATGTTTTATTGGAGTTATTAGGGAGTAGTGAGGGGTGACAATTAGTCAAATGTATGGGGGTCTGAGCTCTTTATTACAGGATGATCTTGAGAAGTATAGTGATAAATAGCATTAGAAGCTAGGTTCTTGAAAATGTTGTTTTGACGAATCCCTTGAGCTAGACCGTACCCTGCTGTGCTTGGCTGGTCTAAAAGTACAACATTACAAAATGATCTTCGATCTATATTATACACCGGCAAAACTTGACAAATGGGGGCGGGGCTGTCTGCTGCCGTCGCTGCCAAAGTCAGGGGGCGGACGTGGTTCATATGTTTAGTAGGTGTCCTGCATTAGAAGTACTTAATCGTGAGATTACCAAGTTCATTGCAACTATGCTAATGCTTTGTGTTACCTTGACCCTCCAGTTAAGGTTGTTGGGTGTGCACAACAAGGTGGTTTCTAGGTCTTGCCAGCTGTATGTATTTGTAGCCATGGCAGTGGTTTATGTCTGTATTGCATCGGTCTTATTGGACTCACATCCCCTGACATTTCATCAATGGTTGGCACGTTTGCTTTCAAGGTTCAATTAAAAAAAATTGTGTAGGTACGCAAAGGGAGGAAAACCAGGAAGAAGGGGAAATGCATTTAGGCTCCTATACAGGACCGGGTCGGCGCCCTGCACCAAAATCAGCTGGGTTAAAAAGCACTCTAAGTGGCCATAGGTGTTAAGATAGGATTTCCGGAATTAGGAAGATTTTTCCTGTGGTTATTATTTATTAAATGTGCATGACTCCCCTAGGAACAATGATGCTGCTACAGTGAAGTAATGTCGAAGAACTTATGCACTTTACTATCTGAATTGGCATTCAATTATTTTTATTTGGACTGAATCCAGTAATTTCAATGGCATAATTTCTACCACTTGTTCTGCTCTCCATGAATTATTAACTGTAATTAGACTAAGGTCATGGTGGTGGTCTCAATTCAGATACAACAATTTGTTAATAGGGAAGGGGATGTTCCATTTTTATGCCTGAATTTGTATTTTATTTTGCTGTATTTTCAAACTTTGAGGCCCAGGTGTTCCAGGATTATTCTTGATAACATATTTTGTATTTTGTGTCCCTCACTATATCTGGGGTTTCATGAATCATATATCTTTTTACCTTGTTTCTCTTCTCTTGTGTTTTTATATTTGAAAAATCTGCAATAAAATGGTTTTTTTTTAAATGTAACTAACCTTTTTCTTGACCCCCGCTTGACAGATCGGTGTGAAGCTTTCCATGGAGGTGCCGACGTGGATAAACTTTTCTTTTTAGAAAGATTTGTGCAGATTCATCTAACAGCACCAAAGTTATTTAAGAAACAAAAAATACCTTTCCAGTATAAACTCTGAGCTTAACATAACAACATCCAGAGCATGCAGCGTCTGATACGAAATACGACTGGGTTGGGTATATCAGATCAGGAAGAGATTCAACAACGAAACTGGAACAAGCGCTGGATATGCGATAGTGTTGCAAATATTTAGCTTAATAGGCATACACAGTAATGGGCTTATCTGATAAAAGGAGGCTTCAGGTAGGACCAGGCTAGGGATGGCTGCCGGTGATGCCTTTGGATACTCTTTTCCAGTTTCTTCGTTGAATCTCTTCTACCGCAAGAGGTTTTCCAGAATATCAATTTACTGATTTTAACATTTAGTGGGACCAGGTCGCTTTTCAAATATATCTACACGAGGCTTGTTTGATAACCAGACATCCGAACATTTCATGAAAACGTCGATTTTTAAATTAATAAGACATTGTTGCGCATTCGGTGCAGCACATTTTTATTAGCCATTTATTAGAATGAAGAACATCCACCAACTATGGAGTTGCAGGTTTTAATTACTAGGAACTGATCACATTGAAACAGGATCTATAATTGAGTGGCTTTCCTGAAGAAGGCGTTGCATACGCCGAAACACACGTCGAGTTAATAAAGACATTGCCACTTTTTAACCCTTTATTTATACATATTGATTAAATGTGATGTGTTACATATTGTGTTTTACTTTTTAAATGTTTTGTATGAATATCATTTGTTTAGATAATATGAGAAGAAATTATTAAAACAGTAACATCTTTGAAAATATTTTTTCTGTCTTCCTTGGTCTTCTTATTGTCATAGACACTGTGTATATTGTTTGCTTTATTGACATTAGTATTTTAGCGAGGGAGAATGGGTTTGGGTATGTGTAAGGAAGTGATGGCCCATTGCATGTTCCTTAGGTTTTGGTTGTTGCTGTGACAGTAAAAAGCCCGGTGCATACAGGTCAGGGGAACAAACCCAACGGAAAACAAGCCCCTGTAACGGTAAGGAGAAGCGTCTCCTGTACCAAAATTTATAAACAAAGATGATTCAGAAAGATTCGTCTGGTAGCAGTATAGAGTTTTAATCGTGGAATAAATTATCAGTACATCCAAGTAGCATGTTGTAAGTGAAAAGAATAATGAAGCCATTATTCTTTTCACCTACAACATGCTACTTGGATGTACTGATCATTTATTCCACGATTAAAACTCTATTCTGCTACCAGACGAATCTTTCTGAATTATTTCAATAACATTGCTCAATCAAGTCTTCCACCAGGGAACCACTCGACTTTACGTGTGCACAGGACTTTGTTTATATGCTTTATTGACATTGCATAGGACTGGAACCAAGCTATACTTGGCTGTTGAGCACTAAAAATGGCAAAACCAGTCCTAGGTTGCTTGTGTTTCGGTTCAGGGAGGACCTGGCCTTGTGGTTCCTACTGGAGCAGGGTCAAGACTGATTTGCATATGGCTTAGTTCAAACTGAGGTGGCATGGTGTGCAGAAGAACAATGGACTGGGATGCTGCCCTGCGTAATTACTAATCGATCAGATTCATTCAAGCATTCCACCCATCGATTTTTTCATACTTTAACATGTCACCCTAAGTGGGGCTGGTGTGTCCAAACATGCGTACTGTGCACACTGTGTCACTGTAACCAAGCTATACCTGGCTAATAAGTCCTAACAAGGATGAACCCAGTCTAGGTTTCTTGTGTTCAGTTCAGTGAGGACCTCGTCTGGCATTTTGTGCTAGACTGCTCCTATTGGAGAAGGATCAAGACTGCTTTGCACATGGCTGGGTACACACTGAGGTGGCATGGTATGCAAAAGAACGATAGACTGGGATGCAGCCCGAGTAATTAGCAGTGCCTGAGATTAATTCAATTCAGAAAAGGGGGGGATGGTGATGAACAGAGTGTCTGAATTAAGCAGACCACTCTTACCCAGTCCAAAGATCAGGGCTTGATCCATCACCGTTATTTATCTCACTGCACCATCCCAGCTCAGAACCTGGCTATATGCAAATCAGTCTGTCCCTGGCCCAGTGCCTCGTGGGAACAGGGCAGACTAAACTACCAAGCCAATTCTTCACCAGAAAGGAGACAAGCTACCGGGGACCGGTTTCTGGCATTTCAGCCGTCTTCGGCCCGGCTTGCTTGAATCCTGATGGTGCAGTGAGCACCACCCCTTTTCAGAATCGTTTTAGATTAATTCAAGCATTCTATCCATCAATTCTTTGCATACTTTAGTGTGTGGCCCTAAGTGGGATGGGTATGCCCAGACATGAGTCCTGTGCACACTGTGTCACTGGAACCAAGCTATACCTAGCTGAGGAATCCTAACTAGAGAAAACCAGTCCTAGGCTGCTTGTGTTCCAGTTAAGGGAGGACCTGGCCTGGCAGTTCAAGCTGGACTACTTCCATAGGGGCAGGGTCAAGATTGAACCCCTGCCCCCCTTTTTTCTAACATCCCTTTGAAATGTAGGTATGTTTTGATACTTACAGTGATCTGGCTTTATGTCATTCCCAAAGCCTTTGCTGTTGCCAATGCACCAATACTTGACTTAAGGTGTGACCTTCCATGATAATACCTGTGTACTCTCCCATTTGCGCAAAGGTACATTTCTTTTTTTTTTTAAACATGTTTTTATTGGTTGTAATACACAAAACAGAAAGACTGTAGGCATGAATACATTTCAAGGTTACAATCATCAAATAGTATTTGCACAGTTGATTCATTTCTCCCCAAACTCCTACTTCTATTACCATTGTATCTATTTTGTATAACCCTCCCCCCCCCTGATTTATCAACCCCCCTCGGAGTCGTCATCTGAGCTTTCATTGTCCGACTCGGGAACAGGGTCACAAATATCACCTCTGTATGTATTCCAGTTGGTCAAGAACTTGGTCCATTTGCGAGGGCATTTCATATTTACATACACAGCTCTTTCCGTAATCATTGTCATGTCCATGTCTCTACACCAAGCACTCAAAGAAGGTAATTCAGCCGTTCCCCACTTCTGTGCCACATTCCTCCTGGCTACCATGAGGCCTAATGTCGCCCAGATTTGCCCATAGCGAGATAAGTCGTTTTCCTCCCAGATATTGAGGAGGCACCTTCGCGGCTCAGGCAACAGGGAAACATGTAGTGCTTGAGATATTGTACGCAAGACCTGACGCCAGTAATCCGTTAGTAGAGGACAGTCCCAGATTGTGTGGAAAAAGGTACCCTCGTTTCTGCAGCCCCTTAGGCAATATGGATGTTGAGCCCTACCGATTCTATGAAGTGTAGGTCTAGTGAGATAGGCTCTATGTAAGATTTTAAATTGTACAAGTCTGAGCCTGGCCGAAATTCCCACCTCCATAGGAGAGGCAAGTGCCATCTGCCATTCCGTCTCATCCATGGCATCAATATCTATTATCCATCTCTCTTTCAGTGTTGCTGTGGGATCTGACATATTGTTTATTAGTTTGCGGTATGTGAAGGAGGTGGCCCGTTTAGGCATACAGTCTGTGAGGAGCCTATCTTCCAGTGGGGAGGCCTCAGGTATATTCTCAGTCTGGGGAAGAGCTGTTTGCAGTGCGTGTCTGATTTGTATGTAGCGGTATAACTCAGTTGGTGCAAGATCGTACTGTTGTGTAAGCTGGTCAAATGGGATGATCGTTCCTCTGTCCCATAGGTCCCCCACTGTAGAGATACCAATGCTATCCCAGTGTACGAATCCCTTGCTGTTTCTGAGGATCCCCAGCTGCTTCGAGTCCCACAGGGGCGTAGGTTTGGTTATGACCTCCTTCCATCCCAGTTGTGCCTGCGCTGTATACCATAACATGACAGTGTGTTTAGTAGGGCCCGCTAGTGTCAGTGCCGCCTTCTGTTATATAGGGCCGCTAGTATATTGTCCGGCCCCAGCTGAGCACAGTCAGCCATGTATGCTGGGTCCGTCCGAGGGGCGTGTATCCAATGATTTATTACAGTGAGGTGTGCTGTCCAATAGTAAAGGCGTATGTTAGGGAGTGCTATTCCGCCATCGTACCAACTGCGATGTAGTTTGACTTGTGCAACGCGGACTGGTTTGTTGCCCCATAGGAGTGTGGACACTTGTGTTGTTATTTTTCTAAAATATTTTATGGGTACCTGATATGGTGTATATTCCAGCGCGTATAGGAATCTGGGCAGGGCCATCATTTTAATAGTGCGGCTTTACCTAACAGTGTAAGGGGCAGCGACTCCCAGTGAGTGACGTCTCTACGCAGTCGTTCCAACGGGGGGGGGGGGGCACATTTTTAGTGAAGAAGGTTACTAGGTCCCTTGTTATGTGTATACCCAGATATTTAAACGTGTCCTGGGAAATTGCCAGTGGGCAGTGAGGGGGGAGTCGTGGTGTCAAGCCCTTTAACGGGAATAAGACCGACTTATCCCAGTTTATGGTGTAGCCCGAGTGTTTCCCGAATGTGTCGCACAGCTCGAATAATATCGGCAGAGTATTTTTGGGGTCTGTTATGTACACTAGAATGTCGTCTGCATAGAGGGATATGCGGTCTTCCCATCCCTCCGCCCAAGCAATACCACGTATAAGTGGAGTGCTGCGAATCTGCGCTGCTAGGGCCTCCAGTACCATTGCAAAAAGAAGTGGAGATAGTGGGCATCCCTGTTGAGTCCCTCTCGTCAATGTGATGAAGTCTGATAGCCGCCCATTTACTGCCACGCGGTCCACTGGATCTGCGTACAGGAGTCGGATCCATGCGCAAAATTTAGGGCCAAAGCCCAGGCGTGGAAGGACCGCAAAAAGATACGGCCATTCCACCATATCAAAGGCCATCTTAGCGTCTAGAGAGAGGACCGCTGCTGTCTCTGACAGACTATTTTCCCTCACCAGTACACTATGTAAACGCCTGAGGTTAAGTGCAGTGTTCCTGTTTGGCATAAAGCCTGACTGATCCGGGTGAATTATGTTGGGAAGGTGTGTTTGTAGCCTATTTGTAATTAACTTTGCCAGAATTTTGGACTCTGCATTGATCAGTGATATAGGGCGATATGAGAGGCATTCCGTTGGGGGCTTTCCCGGTTTTAGGATAGGCACAATGGTGGCCATTCTCTGGCCCGAAGGTAGTGTTCCCTGCTCTAGACTGTCATTGTACATTGCTAGCAAGTGTGGGCTGAGGGTGTGTGTTAGTAGTTTATAAATCTCCAGTGGGATACCGTTGGGGCCCAAAGCCTTGCCGGATTGAAGGGATTTGATTTCCTCTCCGATTTCCTCCACAGTGAGGTCAGCCTCAAGCTCCTCGGAGGCCTTGGAGTCAAGTCTAGGCAGTGCCACCTCCTTCAAAAAAGTCGCAGCCTCCACTTCCGTGACTAATGATGAAGAAGCATACACCATGCTGAAATGTTCAGCTAGCGCCTTCACGATTTCCCCTGAGTCTGAGGTGAGACGTCCCTCTACCATATGTAGCTGTGCTATAGTACGGTTCCCCCGTTCCCTCCTGTCCAGCCATGCCAATAACTTCCCTGCTTTATCCCCTATATCATAAATTCTATGTCTGGTTGCTGTGAGAGCTGTTATCGTTTCTAGTCTAAGGTGTTCCTTATGTTATTGTTGCTTTAGCAAAAGAGTATGAGCTGAATCTGGCGTTGGGTTGGCTGAGTGGGTAATGTTAGCTACTTGGAGCTCTCGTTCAATGGTCGTGAGATCTCGGTGTTTTGTGCGTTTGTGTTCTGTTATGAATGAAATAGCCTGACCCCTGAGGACAGTCTTATAGGCCTCCCACACTACGGTTGGAGAGCTTACCGAGGTTTCGTTTTCGGTAAAGAAATGTTTTGTAGTGTTACGGAGTTCCTTCTGTATTAGTGGTACTTGCAGATAGCCTGGATATATTGGGTATAGTTGTTTGTGAGAGGTGTGGGAGGAGGAAAGCGTCAAAGTCACTGGGGAGTGGTCCGAGATGCCTCTCGGCCCAATAGTGATGTTTTCTACAGAGGAAAGGGTGGACTCAGGGGTCAGGAAATAATCTAGTCTGGATAGACTGTTGTGTACTGCTGAGTGGAAGGTGTATTGTCTATCTAACGGATGTTTATGCCTCCAGACATCTGTCAGTCCGAGTGCCTCCACAAAGCTCTGCAGGCGGGTGACCCCAGGCATAGTTGCTCGCTCCGGATGTCTGTCTATGTTAACGTCCATTGTGACATTAAAATCCCCACCGACGAGAAGTTCTCCACTTGGCAGAGACAGTAGGAAATCGCTGAGGGCCGGGAGAGCCACCATCTGTAATGCGGGGGGGATATATACTGATACCACGTTAACCAGTCTGCCCTCCCATTGACCATGTACTGCTGCAAATCTACCCTATCATCATGTTTTGTTTGCTTGACTATAAAGGGTGAGTTTTTTCTCATTAAAATTCCAGTCCCTCTAGACCCCGTGGAGAACTCTGCGTGTACCATCATTTTGAACCCCCACCGATCCATTGCTTTACATACTGATCCCGTGAGGTGAGTCTCCTGTAGGAGTACCAGAGTAGGGCCTGTCGTTTCAGGGCTCGTAGCACTAACCCTCGTTAAATTCTATCTCCTAACCCATGGGCATTCCAAGTGACCACTGTGAGCGGGGCCACTGGGGCTACCAGGTTCTCCGCCTGTGCACTAGCGCAGGTTGTGCCTGTCATCATGTCTAAGTGGAGTGAGGAATGAATAGTGTAACCTTGTTATGCCCTGTAAGGAGTCACAATGCAGTAAGTACCATGCTTTGAGGTCTTTTCCATTAGTAACCATAACTAAAAACCCAAACCTTCGAACTTCCCCACCTCACGATGCCTCCACCCTCCCTGTCTCCCTGCCCGACGGACTTAGAACTGCCCGCCACCCCAACTCAACAGAGTGCTCTCTCCCAACCCACAACAGAATACTTGCGTGTAGGGGTTACGAAGTCCGGCGTGAGCGTGACCCCTCCTTTCCGGCTGGGCCCGTTGCTGCCCCATGTCCAGAGCCGGCTTACAAGAAATGTCAATGTGCGTCTGTAGTGAACTACGTATAGTTCTTTCCTAGTCGGTCCGATTCATTTCACACCAGAGTCTTCCGGTTCCGTTCTTTGTGAGTTGTCATCATTAGGTGTGAAGAGTTCCGGGCTGCCCATTTCTGCGTCGTCGGTGCGTAGACCGCGGTCTCTGCCTCCACGACGGGATCAGTCTTTTTTCCTCCAACCTTCAAGCCAGTCATACGACTCCTCAGGAGTCTCGAAGAACCAAGCCTTCCCTTCTGCCACTACTCTTAGCCTTGCTGGGAATAACGTAAAGTAGGGTATTTCACGTGCCCTTAAAGCTTTTTTGACCTACAGAAAGCTGCAACGCCGTTTATACACCGCTGCCGTGTAATCAGGGAAGAAAGAAATCGAGGAGTTCTGCAAGCGGATTTGCGGGGAGACTCGCGCCGTTTGAAGAATGACATCTCTGTCTATGAAGTTGAATAGTAGTCAACAAAGAGTATTGTACAGAGTTCCCCAGTGGGAGCCAGTGGTTTAGCTCAGGTTGATTTTTTCTCTCACTAATTAAGGGGGGGTTTGTGTGAATGCATGGTGTAGACCCTTTTCAGAATATAAGGATACCTCACACAGGTTACCGGTAGGATAGCAACTGTCATCCCAACCGATGACCGTCCAGCGTCATCATTGGTATCCTGCTCCTACGGCAGGCTGGCGGTGCAATGCCCGTCGGGCAGCATGGGGAGCTGCACTTTGGCGGAGATCTTTTATTCCGAGCCAGCGGGTGTCTGCGTGTGAGGGGCCTAAAAAAGTGCAATAGTGAGCGTGCGGTAGTGTGCGTTAAAAAAAGTCAGTAGAGTCCATAGGTGAATGCTTTAATGGTCAGGCTCACTGCTTTGTTAAAAATAAAGGGGTATGAAGGAGTGATGGGCAATGGGACCAATCCTTAATCAACCCTTAATGTGAAGGCGGTCGACATGTTTCTTGCCGTAAGGGCAATTCGTCAGGACCTTGGTGCTCATATAATTGCTGGGGTCCTCTCAAAAGTAGAGGACTCCGGTATACGACCTGTGCCGTGTCGCACGGAAAGTAGTTCCTTGCGAGGGACCTCCTGGAAACCGTTGGGTTCCTGCTGAAGGTCTCACGAGCTGTCCAGGTGGGGCCAGCAGTGAGTGAGGAGAACCTTAAGTAATGCTGATGGCAGGCATCTAGGCACCTACCCCTCCCACGAGTCCGCCGAAGTCGGGACAGCTAGCGCTATGAAGTTGAATAGGCGCGCGAGCACCGGTCTTGGGGGCACCCCTGGCTTGGCTTTTCCGCCTGGCACCCTATGCACCCGTTCTACTGAGAAGAATGTGGAGAGTCCCTTAGCCTGCAGTCTAGTTTTTATCAGTTCTTCCACGAATAGGTCAATAGCCTGGGTGCTTTCACTCTCCGGAATACCTAAAATGTAAACATTATTCCTGCGAGGGCGCCCTTCCTGATCATCCAACTTCTCGGCCAGAATTTTGTTTTCTGTCTCAAGCCGTGAGACCGCTTTCTTACGCACTGCTGTGTCGTTTACTAGTGACGTTGTGGTAAGCTCCACCTCTGCTATTCTGGTGGTGATTTTCTGTAAATCTGCACGGAGTAACGCTACGTCTGTGGAAATGGAGCCTACTGTAGACTGCACGTTCGTCAACGCCGTCATTATGTCCTCCAAAGTCACTTTTTTGGCAGCGCCCTCTCCTTATGCTCCACTCAATTAGGTCCTCCCCTCCTGCAAAGGGGGAAAGTCCTTATTATATGCATATTTATCCAGTTTGGCTTGTGTCGTAAGATTTCTGGGACCTCTTCCCGACATGATGGTACTTCGAATCGGTTGCGGGGACTGTGTTTCTACCTGTGAGGTTGACCAGCGGATCTCGAAATCTCTTCGGTGTTATGTTACCCCTGCCTCCCTATGCTGTGCTCCGGGATTTCCAGTCGAGTCTCCACCTACGGGGGAGGGGAAGCGTGTATATGCACCCGTATTCCTCTGTGTCTGATTTACAGTGCGGGTGCAGGCTTTCTTCCCAGGGAAGTGGTGTTCAACAACAGCGGCAAGATTTTCACACTGCTGGATTACACGTGGGGCGTAGCGGGCGTCTAAAGCAGGCAGGGGCCCTTCCATATATTACTGCGCTGCGTCTCAAATCTACTCCCGAGTCCCCACCAGTGGGTTAATTTTCATGCACTTAGTTGCTGCTGTTCGAGAGGTCCCTCTGGGTCGGGGTACCTCAGTTACCTCCTTGGCTGCCTGTGCGGCTCTATGCGAAGGTTTTGCGGCATGCGCCGTTACCCCTGGTCTGGTCTCGGCCTTTTATAGTGCTAGGCCGCTCAGTTCTACGTATCTGGCCCCTCTGCCATACCCCCTCCGCGGTGTTTGCGGAGTTTTCGGAGTGGTGAATTCCCACTGGCCCCAGATGAGAAATGGGCTTCTGTTGCTGTGTCGGTCGCGGAGCCTGTCTGGGCCGACAAATAACTCGAGGTCCCGGCTTCTGCTACCAGTTTAGGCCGCCTGTTGAATGCGGCTGGAGTTCCCGGTGGTGTTATCAGCTGTCATACTGTGGATCGCTGCACTCGGCAGCGTCTACAGCTGGACGGGCCTCGGAGCTCAGCCCTCCAATGTGTCCTCAGGTCGCTATTCTGCTGCTTCGCCCGGTCTCTCTGTCCCGCACCTCGGGCCCTCTGGTTGCGCTCTCACGTGTCGTGCCGCTTCCTAGGGGTGTGAGGAACAGGCTCGCTGATTTTCAGTCGCGGATCCACCGTCGGTCCTCCGAGGCCGCCTCCGCCGCACTCTCCTTAGGGTGTCCCCGGGCAGGCAAATCACTCGAGGCCCCGGCTTCCGCCGCGGAAGCAGGCCGCTTTGATTCGGTTTCGGTCTCCTCCGGTTAACTGTTACGGATTTTCATCGGGACCCTGGCATTCGACACCGCTCGATGACGGGCATGCACGGGTGCTCCAGCCTCCCGTTATTTAGTCGGATATGTTATGTTATGTTATGTTACAGTCTTTTGTATTGCGCGCAGCTGCCCCAGCTAAGGGCCTCCTGGCGCATGGCAGGTAATATGCAACGCCTACAGGGAACATAACAGAAAGAAAGACAGAGGCGAATTTTATTAAAACAGAAAAGTTTTTACAGCTTTGCGAAAGGCTAAAAGGTGATCTAGCAACCGTATCTCTACTGGAAGAGAGTTCCAGAGCTCGGCCGCTCTGACCCGGAAGGATCGGCCACCGACCCGACACAGCCTGTATCGGGGGATCACAGTGAGTGCTTGACCCAGGGATCTCAGGGGCCGGGTAGGCACATACCAGGACAGAAGGTCCGCAAGAATTTGAGGACCCCCACCTCTCAAAATCTTGAACGCCAAACACAACACTTTAAACTGGATTCTTGCCCTAATAGGCAACCAATGCAGTGATCTCAAAGTGCCGGAAACGGAACATGTACGGGGTAAGCCCACAATGGCTCTCGCCGCGGCGTTCTGAACGCGTTGGAGGCGGGTAACCTCTGCCACATTGGTCCCTACCAGAAGAGAGCTGGCATAGTCCAGACGTGATAACACCGTCGCCTGGACTATCAGCTGCCTGGTGCGATGGTCAAAGAACTTCAGGACGGGGCGCAGCGACCGTAGGATACCGAAGCAACAGGCCGCGGTTCTCTTCGTGTGGCCCACAAAACTGAGGGAGGTGTCCATCCATACTCCTAGGTTCTTTAATTCGGTGACCGGAAGGGGGGCCGGCCCCAAGCTCCGAAGGCCACCACCTGTCTCCCCATAATTCCGACCTCCTGCCGACGATCATGATCTCCGTTTTCTTTGCGTTGAGCTGGAGACAGTTGTTCTTCATCCAGCTCTCCACCGCCCTAAGTCCACTCTGAAACCTGGGGGCATCCAGGTCCGCATCCCCGCTGATCGTAACCGCTAGCTGAGTGTCGTCGGCATATGAGACCATAGTCATGCCCCATTGCTTGACGACCTCAGCCAGCGGTCTCACGTATAGATTAAACAACGTGGGACTCAGCGAGGAACCTTGCGGCACCCCCTGTTTCAGAGGATGGAATTGGGACTGGAACGGTGGAACGGCAACGCTAAAGAAACGATCGTCTAGGAAAGATCGGAACCACTGGAGGGCGGGGCCACCCAGCCCAATCTCCTCCAGGCGATGCAACAGGATGGGATGCGAGACAGCGTCAAACGCGGCGCTCAGATCTAATAAAACGAGCGCCGCTGTCTGCCCCGCATCCATCACCGTGCGAAGATGTTCAGCCATGGAGAGAAGGGCGGTCTCCGTGCTGTGACCAGCACGGAACCCGTTCTGGGTGGGATCCAAGATATTAACATGGATAAGGTGGGCCGAAAGATCTTTGTTGACATGGGCCTCCAACACTTTGGTCGGCCACGGGAGCAAGGAGATAGGCCGATAGTTTTCGGGTTTCTCTGGGTCCAAAGATGGTTTCTTTAAGATGGGAGAAACCACCGCCCGCTTCCAGCTAGCAGGTACCGTGCCTGACTCCAACAAGATGTTCATCAGGGAGTGTACCACGGCCCGGCCCGCGAATGACTGATCTCTGTAAAGGGTCGGTCTGAGCGGATCAGCGGGGGACCCAGATTTAACCTGCTGGGCCAAGAGGTCAAACTCCTCAAGTGTCAACGGGGGCAGCACATGCAGAGTGGTGTCTCCAAAGATGTTAACCGGAGACTCAACTGGAGGCCCTGTATAGGGGAACGTCTTATAGATGTTTTGGACCTTTTCCAAGAAAAACAGAGCAAGAGCCTCACAGTGAGTGGCAGAACCAGTCGTCGGGGCACCAGCTCGTTTTGCTAAAAGATCCTTCATCACTTTAAAGATGGTTTTGGAGGGGTTGGAGCTGTTGCCGAATTCAGCAGCATAATAAGCTGCCCGGGCTCGGCAAACAGCCCGATGGTAGATTTTGACGGAGGCGAGATAAATAGCTTTTTTCCCGTTATCGTACGCCTTCTGCCAAGCCCTCTCCGCTCGTCTACAGCTGCCCTTGAGTGCACGTAAGGCGTCATCGTACCACGGGCTAGAGTCCCTAGAGCTGATCTTACAGACGGTAATTGGAATGAGGGCGTCAAGCGCCTTGGTGATCCAGGAGCAGAACCTATCGTAACCTGTATCCACAGCTACCAAAGGTTCTAATGGCTCAGCGGCGAGGACACGATGTAAGTCCTCTAGCCGTAATTTACTCCAATGGTCGGATTCATCGGGAAGGACACCTCGACTCCGAAGCTCCCTCAGCAAGCAGCCATCTTCGCCGGCTGCTAGCCACGCCCCCCGCAAAGGTACATTTCTGTATGAAGTGCCTACATTCCATCATGCAGAATGCGAGTATTTGGGTGGTGGTAGCTGTACATGCATGTTCTTTGTGCTCACTAATCAAAACCTGTCCCCTGCCTTTCAAAACTGCATGATCCAAATATGGCCTTACTCACTTCTCTACAGGGCCATACTGGCAACCCAAAGCAGCCCTGGCAAATGTTGTCAGGCCAGCCCCTGAACAGTGCATAGTGAGTACAGCAAGTGAGCCTGACCGCTACAAGGAGGGTTTGGCAGAGGTTCTCCCCTAAGAAAATGTACGTAATAATGGAGCATTCTACAACACATATATCATTATATATTTAATTGTATTAGCTTTTAAAACACAGTAAATGATAACCTTACAGTGCACCAGGACAGGACAATATTTGCTGGGGGCCTTCAATGATTCCCTCACTATCACCTGCCAACAGTACCTCACATTTCTGCATAGCCTCACACTCACATATATTGCATTTGTTTTATTGCGCCTTTCATAACTGTGTAGTGGTCGGAGTACTTATATCACACACAAATACAGAGACAATGGTATGTCACTGTTACAACGCAACTTTTACGTCGTAATGCTGTTACAACACAGCTTTTACAATGCTGGTTCCATTACATCGGATGCCATTACAACGCAGGATATTCAAGTCAAGTCAAGTCATAAAATTTATATAGCGCACTACATACCCAGAGGGTCTCAAGGCGCTTAGGGAGGGGAGGAGGATTACTTGTCAAATATCCACGTTTTAAGTTGCTTTCTGAATGCTAGGTGGTTCTGGGTTACTACATCGCAGATGCTATTACAACGCATACCATTACATCGTAAGTATTGGTAAGTATATAATTATTTTTTTATTTTTTTAATATTATATAATTAATTTATTTAATCATTATTAATTTTAAATAAATTAATTTATTTATGTTTTTTAATATTATAAATTAAATATATTAATTTAAGTATTTTTTTTTAATAAGTATGAGTATAGGAGTATATGTTTTGGGGTACTGAGGTATATGTTTTGGGGTGTTTGGGTATTTTTAGGTTTTAGGGCAGGGTTTGAGTTTTGGGGTACAGGGGTATTTTTAGGTTTTAGGGCTGGGTTTGGGTTTTGGGGTACAGGGGTGTTTTTAGGTTTTAGGGCAGGGTTTGGGTTTTGGGGTACAGGGGTGTTTTTAGGTTTTAGGGCTGGGTTTGGGTTTTGGGGTACAGGGGTGTTTTTAGGTTTTAGGGCAGGGTTTGGGTTTTGGGGTACAGGGGTGTTTTTAGGTTTTAGGGCTAGGTTTGGGTTTTGGGGTACAGGGATGTTTTTAGGTTTTAGGGCAGGGTTTGGGTTTTGGGGTACAGGGGTGTTTTTAGGTTTTAGGGCTGGGTTTGGGTTTTGGGGTACAGGGGTCTTTTTAGGTTTTAGGGCAGGGGTTGGGTTTTGGGGTACAGGGGTGTTTTTAGGTTTTAGGGCAGGGTTTGGGTTTTGGGGTACAGGGGTGTTTTTAGGTTTTAGGGCAGGGTTTGGGTTTTGGGGTACAGGGGTGTTTTTAGGTTTTAGGGCTGGGTTTGGGTTTTGGGGTACAGGGGTGTTTTTAGGTTTTAGGGCAGGGTTTGGGTTTTGGGGTACAGGGGTGTTTTTAGGTTTTAGGGCAGGGTTTGGGTTTTGGGATACAGGGGTGTTTTTAGGTTTTAGGGCAGGGGTTGGGTTTTGGGGTACAGGGGTGTTTTTAGGTTTTAGGGCAGGGTTTGGGTTTTGGGGTACAGGGGTGTTTTTAGGTTTTAGGGCAGGGTTTGGGTTTTGGGGTACAGGGGTATTTTAGGGTTCAGGGGTAGGGGTAGGTTTGTGTTTAGGGCTAATTAAATTATATTTACCATTTTTAAATTAATTAAAATTTATTTATTATATTAAATTAATTATATTACATTAATTACATGTTTTAATTAAATTAATTAAATTAAATAAATTGTTTTAATTAATTTAATTATATTACATTTAAAAAAATATTTAAATAAAATTAATTTCATTATATTAATTTAATGAAATTAATTACAATTTTTATTAAAATTAAATTAAATAAATAGATTTTATTTTATTAAATTAAATTAATTACTATTTTAAAATGTATTTTAATTAAATGAATTAAATTAAATTAATAAAATTAACTTAATTAAATTTTTTAAAAAAAGGTATACTTACCTATACTTACGATGTAATGCCATGCGTTGTAATAGCATCTGCTATGTAATGCCATGCGTTGTAATGGCATCCGATGTAATGGATCCTGCGTTGTAAAAATTCCGATGTAACGGAATGCGTTGTAAAAAACCGCGTTGTACTGACACCAATCAGAGACAATGAATTGTACATTAAACCAGTGTATAGAAAATGTTACATAAGATACAGGGAACTACAAGGTGTAGGATACATGTCGTCCATAGTGATAGGTATTTTTTTAGAGTGCTTGGTCTGGAGAAGCACAAACTCGGTATTCAGAACGTAACACATTGGTTAGGGTTGGCTTTACTAATAATTTATTTCTACCTAAACAAACCGTTTTTAGTAATGTTAAACTAATTAAATACTTGGAAAAAACATAACTTTCTAACCTGTACTATGTAGTTTGCAGTCAGCTCTTTGAAGACACTTCATAGCTCACTGTGCTAGATTATGATTGTAATTTATGAACTGCACAGTAACACAATGGTCTCTGTGACATAAGCCGAAATCCACTAAGCGATGCACAAAAAATACTATTCTGTGATCTGCATGGTTCACATCCTTGGCAGCGGACATATTAACCCTCTGCGCTACCTTAGATGAGTCAAAACGACCACTAGAAAAAACTACAATCTCTCTCCAGCAGGTACATTAATCACCAGAGTTATCTTGACACCTTTATTGTTACCTGAAAACTACTGGATATATAAGGAACTCTGCAACTGGTGTTTACAAAACTGCTGCACTACTACAAAACTGGCCCCCCGTAACACAACTTGCCCCCCTCCTTCCAGCCTTCCGGGGAAATTCCTGATGCCCGCTATGGCCAGTCCAACCATGCTTCTCTATGTCTATTGGTCATCTTTGGTTTCCACTAATGTGTAACCTGTCATGGAAGTGGAAAACTGGGGTTCAACAAAGATGCAGTCAGGTTGAAGTGGAACTGGAATATACAAATATAGGGCCGGATTCACAAAGGACCACCAGACTCATGCCGGAGAACCTGCAGTTGTGGGGGAGTCTCAGAACCTGGGGCAGAATCTCCGCAAAGAGAATTCTCATTGCCAAGATTCTGCGCAGAGTGTGGAGACTCCCTCATAACTGTGAGACCTTCACCATGAGTGTGGAGGCCCTTTGTGCATCAGGCCCTGAATATATATTATTTTTAGTGGCCCAATAATCCTTATATTAATCCTCCTAGGGTGACCTTCCAAGTCCTCAGCTCTGCACTTACTAAAATGCATGCCTTGCTGGAGGTCTATGACCTGTTTCTGGAGTTCAGTGACTATTGGTCTCATCAAAGTCTGTTTCAGTGTCTGCTATGTATCTGCTGCTAATGTGTAAGAGCCCTATTTTCAGAAATATTGCTTCTATTTTGATTTGCAAGGCTATACAAGTTTCTTTGATCACTGCCAGAATACTATCCAGTTTATCAGGAGATGAGAAAGTGTTCCCCTCTCAGTTGCATTCTTTGCCGCATTTAATGTTTGCATGTCTCTGATTATGAGGGGTGTTGGTGCTTCAGTGTAGTCTGTTTTACCCATTTTCTCAGATGCTTTGAATTGTTTCTCCTGTGATTAGTTAATCTTTGCTAAGCCGCATCAGCACCTGGGCCCTAATAGTGAATGTTTCAGATGTATGCAGGAGTGATGTCCTAAACCTTCATTTACATTGTTGCTCTCAGTCTTTCAAAGGGAGAGAGAGGAACTGCTCTGTATTGTCCACACCACCATGTGGTACAGTTGAGGTGTCCCCTGTGTGTCCTCTGTTTGGGCACTGCACATCCCAGGTGGCTAGCCAAAGGAAAGTGAGCCAGTAGATATAGAGCAATGACACATACCCCTGCTCTGTCTATCTGCTCCCTCTAGTCTGCTCAATAGTACCCAGTGAGATGTTTTATTTGTCTCTGTTCCCTGCATTAGTGGGTATTGTGGGCCTAGTTGAATGCTTGGAGGGGGGCTTCTCTCTGTCAGGGCATGAAACAATTCCCTGCTCATTTGGTATCTATCTTCTTTCACCTGAGAGCTGGTCCACCAGACCCCTTCCTTAGCATCTGGGGTGTTTCTCACTGTCAGTCTGTCCAATAAGATTGTGGTCTCATAGAAATCCATAGGGATGCTCACCACTTTCCCCAACCTATCACACCCCCTGCTGGTGAATTGGCCTAGGCAGTGCAAGGTAATAAAAGCTTGTATTCTGAATTACCCATCTTTGTTTTTCATCCAAACTCATTGAGATGCAAGAGGGCACCTCAGAGAGATACCACAAAGCTGTTTGGGATCTCGGACAAGTGGGTAAACTGTTGGGCACTGCAGAAGAATCAAGCAGGATCACTATTTACGCCAGAATGAGAGATTGCAGGTGAGAAGAGTTATACCTCCAGTGCTCTCTCCAGTGGAATATGTGGCTCCTCTCTTTAAGGTACTTCAAGGTAGCTATGTCTGTCAGGATGCAAGACTTCCAGATTCATGTTCCCGAACCTGGCAAAGGGGAGTTGGTAGTCAGTGAACCCAACCATGGCGCTCAAATTACTTTCATGATTCCCATTGGTGTGGTTCTCCTGGCACTAGTCAATGAGAAATCCTGGCACGCCGACTGGGGAGCTCTGCCCTCTACTTATAATTTACAGACAATGATTGTAGATTCCACAAATCCAGCCCTGGGACTGGCATCATGTGATTCCTATCTTTCTGCACATTCCCCCCAAGCAGACCGGTCAAACCACAGTATGTGTCCTCTAGTGTAAGCAGATAGGGGAGGGCTGGGAGATTCCTCCTTGGGAGACCCAAGCCAAGTATAAAAATAAAAAACCCTCTTTTTTAGGGCTGCAAGGAAACGAAAGCTGTAACCCCTGAAAGTTGTGACATTCAGTACCCCGGGGTTATCGGGAACAGTGGAGTCAGTGTGCTAGTGGCTGACTTCGCTACCTCTTTTTGAATAAAATGGGTGATGACGTAGGTTCCGATGGCACAGACCCAGAAGAGGAGCTATAGCATGGGACAAGAAGTCGAGGAGATCGGCTTACATAAGGGTAGACAGTCCACGCTAGGGAGCCACTGGCTCAGAAGGACCTCTGCAGGACCAGTGCATCCCATCGGGAGATTCCTCCATGGATGGACGCGACACATCAAGAGAGACAGCTGCAAGACCACAGAGGAGGCATGGAAACAGCCGCCAGCTCAGAGGAAAAGATATTGTGGTGTCTAAAAGGAGACATGGAGTGGGGGTCTTCCCTGGAGTGAGGTGTTCTGGACTAGGCAGCAGAGGCTCTAGACCAGACCGTGGTCTCTGGCAACTAAGCAAGTGGCTGCAAAGGGCACAGAAGGAGCGTCTTGGTCGGTGGTTGCACATGAGTTTGTTGCCGGCTTTTAATGGCAACAATAACTCACCTTGTTTTCTTATTGTGGGCCTGTACTTTTAAAACCACCCACTCTGTTAAGTGCACTGCTATCTCGGCAGTAGAGTTGAGCCTATCTCACCTCTGATACTGTGTATCCATACATTCCAGTATTCTCTGTATCACTAATGGTGTTAGTAGACAATAAAAAGAGGAAAGCCCCAGGGAAAACACAAAACTGTGTGGTTTCTGGTTTACACTAAGCATAGTAACTTGGCTACTGAGACCCATGTCATTTTCTCCCTGAAGGTATTCTCCACCTGAGGTGCCAGACGCAATACAAGGAAACCAAGGAGAGAGGAAGAGGAGAAAGACAAGAAGATTCATTGTTCTGCCCTATTGGAATGTTAACAAGCATTATATAAATAAAAACTAATATACCACTAGGGGGCATAATAAAATGATTGCCGGTTTATCGGCAGAAAACTGCCGCTAAAGGGGTGATAATGGGCTTGATAATATACCCTAGAGAATGCCAATAGAAGCCCATGTTCACACCAGAACATGGACTTCTATTGGAATTCTCAAGGGCATATTATCAAGCCCATTATCGCAGTTTTAGCTGCAGTTTTCTGCCGTGAAACCAGCGATAATGTTTAACGCCGTTCTCTGTAATATGCCCCTAAGACTTCTGTGGCCCAGTCTAACCCATCCTCCTGTTACAGGAGCTAATTGCGGGGAAGAGTCAGATATGTCGATGTCGCAGTACGCAAAGGTTAACTGGGCTCGTAGAGCAGAATGTGAGATTGCAGGGGAGAAGAGTTCATGGAGTGCAATGCACAATGTACTAGACATAGAGATTTAAAGGCATACACTAGAAACTAATAAAGAGAATCAATGAAAGGAGAAAAATGAATTGACCAAGGAAGGCCAAATGACGCATAGAGCTGCATTTTAAATGGTGGGCCAGAAGATAATTGTGTAGTCCAAGGTAACGTAAACCGCAATAAACTAGCAGGTGGGAAAGAATGACTCCGTACATAATTGACTGATGAGTAGGCAAAGGGACACAAAGAGCCACCTTTCTGGTGTGTAAGTTTGTGTGTATGTAGACATGATTACAGCCCGAACCGCTGAATGAAATTGCTCCACATTTGGCAGAAAGGTAGATATTGGTACAGGGAAGTGCCTTTTTCTGATTTGGTGTAAATCCATGCAGTAGTTTTGGAAATATCACGAGAAACACACATTTTTATAGATAGGGACGTTGATCCTCCGAGTCCCCGTGCTCAAATCTTATTGGATGCCAACACTTCAAACCAGGTAGTGTTGGCAGCCATTTTGGGACTCTGCTTCAGCCGAGTTCCACAAAAAACATTTTAAAAAAGAGAAGCAGGCAGGTTAAGAATACCCTGACCCCATAGGCCTCTTGGGGTGGGAGACCCAGAGGGACTCTGACAGGGCAAAAAAACCTTTAAAAAAATATTAGGTGAGAGGCATGGCTCCTGACAACAACAAAAAAGTAAGTGTGAGCTCCTGCACTTCTCTAATATTTACCCCCTTGGTTGGACAGGTCCCAGGGCATGCAGGCTTTAATGAAATGATGTAGGAGGGGGCAGAGAGACTGCCACCTCTCCAGGGCTAATTGAAGAGAAATGAGGGGGCTTGTGAATCTCTGTGCCTCCGGGGATTGGGGCTAAAGAGAAATAAATCATACAGCCTTGCAGACCCCCCGTGCCCTACGGCCACCACCTCCCTGGGACTATTTTCTGGGTTATGGGGGATCTCACAGACCCTCCAAGATTCGAGAACCACCACCTGCCCAGGCCAAATTGTATTTTTAAAATAGTAATGGGCCGCATGCCCCCCTCCCAGGCTGTCCTCACCCCTGGGGACCGCCATCTCCCTGAGGCAAGCCCTACTACATCAAAGAAGGGGGGCTGAGTGACCCCCTTCCTGGAACCATCAATGGCCATAGGGACCACAACTCCAGGGCTCACTCCTGCTACGTCCCGGGGTGCCCACCCCCAGAAAACAGTTGTTTGCTGTGGCTTAGTCAGAGCTTTAACCACTCCTGCGACCCTGACCTGCTGGTAGGTCGCTCCCCAACCACACAGCTGCCTTGACGCTGCCGCTGCTGAAAAGTTGAGGCCCTCCTCCACCCGAAGGCTACCACCTGCGCCTCATCCCCGGTGGCCAGTGGTAGGCCCTAGGTTTGTATCATTTACCCATTTTGCCTCTGTCTCCCCCTCGCTGCCATTGTTTTTGCTCGTTTCCTTCTGTTGGTTTCTGTATCTTGTGCCCGTTTTGCCTCTGTCTCTCACTCGCTGCCATTGTTTTTGCCCGTTTCCTTCTGTTGGTTTCTGTATTTTATGACCGTTTTGCCTCTGTCTCCCTCTCGCTGCCATTGTTTTTGCTCGATTCCTTCTGTTGGTTTCTGTATCTTGTGCCCGTTTTGCCTCTGTCTCCCACTCGCTGCCATTGTTTTTGCCCGTTTCCTTCTGTTGGTTTCTGTATCTTATGACCGTTTTGCCTCTGTCTTCCCCTCGCTGGCATTGTTTTTGCCCGTTTCCTTCTGTTGGTTTCTGTATCTTGTGCCCGTTTCGCCTCTGTATCCCCCTCGCTGCCATTGGTTTTGCCCGTTTCCTTCTGTTGGTTTCTGTATCTTGTGCCCGTTTTGCCTCTGTCTCCCCCTCGCTGCCATTGTTTTTGCCTGTCTCCTTCTGTTGGTTTCTGTCTCTTGTGCCCGTTTTTGCCTCTTTCTCCTCCTCGCTGCCATTGTTTTTGCCTATTTCCTTCTGTTGGCTTTTGTATCCTGTGCCCATTTTGCCTCTGTCTCCCCCGCGCTGCCCCGTTACCGCTGCTGCATCCCCTGCGGCCCCACCCCTCTCCCTGCCATTCACTGACCCTGCCTCCCGCCTCCCAGCTGCTCCTCCCTCCCACATCCCCATATGGGTTGACTGCTGCGCAGTGAGACAAGCGACCCTTGATCTGCTGGTAGGTCGCTCCCTCACCACACAGCTCCGCCTGTGTGCCCTGACGCTGCCTCTGGTGAAAAGTTGAGGCCCTCCTCCACCCGCAGGCCACCACTTGCGCCTCATCCCTGGTGGCCAGTGGTAGGCCCTAGGTTTGTATCTTGTGCCTGTTTTGCTTCTGTCTCCCTCCCGCTGCCATTATTTTTGCCCATTTCCTTCTGTTGGTTTCTGTATTTTGTGCCCGTTTTGCTTCTATCTCCCCCTCTCTGCCATTGTTTTTGCCCGTTTCCTTCTGTTGGTTTCTGTATCTTGCGCCTGTTTTGCCGCTGTCTCCCCCTCGCTGCCATTATTTTTGCCCATTTCCTTCTGTTGGTTTCTGTATCTTGTGCCCATTTTGCCTCTGTCCCCCCTCGCTGCCCCGTTCCCGCCGCTGCGTCCCCTCACTGCCCGCCCCCTCTCTGCCATTCGCTGCCCCTGCCTCCCGCCTCCCGCCTCCCAGCTCCTCCTCCCTCCCACATCCCCATATATGATGGCCGCTGGCGTGCCGAAGGCGCTCCTAAGGCAAGCCTGTCTGTGCCCGTCCGCGCTTGTACCGCGCCCAGCGCCAGAACCCCTGGTCCCCACACACGCCATGATGACCACCACCGCTAAGACGCCATCACACTACACGGTCTCAACCCCAGAAGGACCCACACTGCTTTTAAAACATTTTATAAAAGAGAAGCAGGCAGGTTAAGAATACCCTGACCCCATAGGCCTCTTGGGGTGGGAGACCCAGAGGGACTCTGACAGGGCAAAAAAAACTTTAAAAAAATATTAGGTTAGAGGCATGGCTCCTGACAACAACAAAAAAGTAAGTGTGAGCTCCTGCACTTCTCTAATATTTACCCCATTAGTTGGACAGGTCCCAGGGCATGCAGGCTTTAATGAAATGATATAGGAGGGGGCAGAGAGACTGCCACCTCTCCAGGGCTAATTGAAGAGAAATGAGGGGGCTTGTGAATCTCTGTGCCTCCGGGGATTGGGGCTAAAGAGAAATAAATCATACAGCCTTGCAGACCCCCCATGCCCTACGGCCACCACCTCCCTGGGACTATTTTCTGGGTTATGGGGAATCTCACAGACCCTCCAAGATTCGAGAACCACTACCTGCCCAGGCCAAATTGTATTTTTAAAATAGGAGTGGGCCGCATGCCCCCCTCCCAGGCTGTCCTCACCCCTGGGGACCGCCATCTCCCTGAGGCAATCCCTACTACATCAAAGAAGGGGGGCTGAGTGACCCCCTTCCTGGAGCCATCAATGGCCATGGGGACCACAACTCCAGGGCTCACTCCTGCTACGTCCCGGGGTGCCCACCCCCAGAAGACAGTTGTTTGCTGTGGCTTAGTCAGAGCTTTAACCACTCCTGCGACCCTGACCTGCTGGTAGGTCGCTCCCCCACCACACAGCTGCCTTGACGCTGCCGCTGCTGAAAAGTTGAGGCCCTCCTCCACCCGAAGGCTACCACCTGCGCCTCATCCCCGGTGGCCAGTGGTAGGCCCTAGGTTTGTATCATTTACCCATTTTGCCTCTGTCTCCCCCTCGCTGCCATTGCTTTTGCTCGTTTCCTTCTGTTGGTTTCTGTATCTTGTGCCCGTTTTGCCTCTGTCTCTCACTCGCTGCCATTGTTTTTGCCCGTTTCCTTCTGTTGGTTTCTGTATCTTGTGCCCGTTTTGCCTCTGTCTCCCACTCGCTGACATTGTTTTTGCCCGTTTCCTTCTGTTGGTTTCTGTATCTTGTGACCGTTTTGCCTCTGTCTTCCCCTGGCTGGCATTGTTTTTGCCCGTTTCCTTCTGTTAGTTTCTGTATCTTGTGCCCGTTTCGCCTCTGTATCCCCCTCGCTGCCATTGGTTTTGCCCGTTTCCTTCTGTTGGTTTCTGTATCTTGTGCCCGTTTTGCCTCTGTCTCCCCCTCGCTGCCATTGTTTTTGCCTGTTTCCTTCTGTTGGTTTCTGTCTCTTGTGCCCGTTTTTGCCTCTTTCTCCTCCTCGCTGCCATTGTTTTTGCCTATTTCCTTCTGTTGGCTTTTGTATCCTGTGCCCATTTTGCCTCTGTCTCCCCCGCGCTGCCCCGTTACCGCTGCTGCATCCCCTGCGGCCCCACCCCTCTCCCTGCCATTCACTGACCCTGCCTCCTCCCTCCCACATCCCCATATAGGTTGGCTGCTGCGCAGTGAGACAAGCGACCCTTCATCTGCTGGTAGGTCGCTCCCCCACCACACAGCTCCGCCTGTGTGCCCTGACGCTGCCTCTGGTGAAAAGTTGAGGCCCTCCTCCACCCGCAGGCCACCACTTGCGCCTCATCCCTGGTGGCCAGTGGTAGGCCCTAGGTTTGTATCTTGTGCCTGTTTTGCTTCTGTCTCCCTCCCGCTGCCATTATTTTTGCCCATTTCCTTCTGTTGGTTTCTGTATCTTGTGCCCGTTTTGCTTCTATCTCCCCCTCTCTGCCATTGTTTTTGCCCGTTTCCTTCTGTTGGTTTCTGTATCTTGCGCCTGTTTTGCCGCTGTCTCCCCCTCGCTGCCATTATTTTTGGCCATTTCCTTCTGTTGGTTTCTGTATCTTGTGCCCATTTTGCCTCTGTCCCCCCCTCGCTGCCCCGTTCCCGCCGCTGCGTCCCCTCACTGCCCGCCCCCTCTCTGCCATTCGCTGCCCCTGCCTCCCGCCTCCCAGCTCCTCCTCCCTCCCACATCCCCATATATGATGGCCGCTGGCGTGCCGAAGGCGCTCCTAAGGCAAGCCTGTCTGTGCCCGTCCGCGCTTGTACCGCGCCCAGCGCCAGAACCCCTGGTCCCCTCACACGCCATGATGACCACCGCCGCTAAGACGCCATCACACTACACGCTCTCAACCCCAGAAGGACCCACACCTGCTTTAAGGCCGCCCCGAAACGCACACACAGTCCTTTCACCTGCCGGAACTGCAGCTACACCAGCCTCAGAGCCGCCGAACAACCCGCCAAGAAAGACCTCAACCACCTCCGATGCATCCTACTGAACACCTGCTCCACATGCAAACACGCCGTTGAGCTCTGGGACCTGTTCAACACAGCATCCCCGGACGTCGCCTTCCTAACAGAGATCTGGATGAACGAATCCCCCGCACCCAACATAGCCATAGCCATCCCAAACGGCTACAAGATCACCCGCAGAAACCGCACCAATGGAGTCGGAGGAGGAATCGCCATCATCCACAAGAACAGTATCAGGGTCTCGACCAGCTCCGACGACACTCTCAGCTCCGCCAAACACATGCATTTCCAGATCCACACAGACCCCAACTCCGACCTCAGAGGCACCCTCTTCTACAGACCTCTGGGACCCCGACCCCAGTTCAGCGACTCCATAGCTGACTTCATCAGCATGCACACCCCGACCTCCACCGACTACATCCTCTTCGGAGACCTCAACTTTCACCTGGAGAACACCAACGGCAGCAACTCGACAACCCTAATCGATAACCTCGCCAACCTCGAACTGAGACAACTTGTCACAACGCCCACCCACTCCTCAGGCCACACGCTTGACCCCATCTTCTCCGCAAGCCCCCACGACGCCTTCAGCCACACCACCGAAATCCTCTGGACCGACCACCGCTACATCCACTTCTCCTTCCAGAAACTAACCACCGCACCCAACAGATCCTCCCGCCGCTGCTGTAGAAAAATCACTGAAGACCAACTACATGCAAACCTCACTCTCAGCCCACCGACTGAAGCCTCCAACATCGACGACGCTGCCCGCAACCTCAGACTCTGGATCGACGAATGCGCAACACCCTCGCCCCGCTGAAGAAACCCCTCCACAGAGACACCAGCAAGAGGGCCAGCTGGTTCACCCCAAAACTCCTAGCCTCCAAGCGAGCCTGCCGGAAGTTAGAGAAGAAATGGCACAACGAACAGACTCCGGACAGCCACGCAGCCCACAAGTACGCCACCCGCAACCACCACCACCTCATCAGGACGGCCAAGAGGATCTCCTTCAAAGACCGCCTTGACAACATTGCACACAATAGCAAGGAGCTCTTCAACATCATGAAGGAAATCTCCAACCCCAGCTCCAACACCAACAACATCCCGCCATCACAAGCCCTGTGCGACTCCCTCACCACTTTCTTCCACCGCAAGATAGCAGACATCCACGACAGCTTCAACACCCAGACAGCCCCAATAGACAGTGACACAACAGTCTCTCCGCACAACATCGACCAAGACCCCATGCTAGCTTGGACCAGTGTGAGCATCGTTGACACCATCAAGACCATGAGCACAATCCACTCCGGCTTCCCGTCAGACCCATTCCCGCACCACATCTTCAACAAAGCCAGCATCTCCATGGCACCCCACCTGCGCAACGTCATCAATCTCTCCCTCGAGACCGCAACCTTCCCAGAAAACTGGAAACACGCAGAGATCAGCACCCTACTCAAAAAACCCAGGGCTGTCCTGGGTGACCTCAAGAACTTCTGGCCCATCTCTCTGCTCCTGTTCCCAGCCAAGGTCATTGAGAAGATCGTCAACAGACAGCTAACCCGATACCTCAATGAAAACCGAATCCTGGACCCTTCCCAGTCAGGATTCCGCAGCAACCACACCACAGAGACTGCCGTCATCGCTGCCACTGACGACATTAGGATTCTGCTGGAATGCGGTAAGACCGCAGCCCTCATCCTACTGGACCTCTCCGCTGCCTTCGACACCATCTGCCACCGCACACTCCGCTCACCCCTCCATGTCGTAGGGATCCGAGACAGAGCCCTGGAATGGACTACCTCCTTCCTCTCCGGCAGAACCCATAGCGACCGCCTCCCCCTTTCCAATCCGAAGCCTCAGAGATCATCTGCAGCATACCCAGGGCTCCTCCCTCAGCCGGACACAGTTCAACATTTACCTGGCCCTGCTCACACATGTCGCCCAACAGCACGACCTCAACATAATCTCCTATGCCGACGACACTCAACTGATCCTCTCCCTCACCAAGGACCCCATCACCGCCAAAGCCAACCTCCACGAAGGAATGAAGGCCATCGCCGACTGGACGAAGACCCGCCGACTGAAGCTGGACACGGACAAAACGGAAGTCCTCATCCTCGGCTCCAACCCCTCAGCCTGGGACAACTCCTGCCTGGTGGCCCACGGCACTAGGGGAGCCCGACACCCACTGACCATGCACTCAACATGGGAATCATCCTCGACTCAACGCTCTCCATGACCAAGCAAGTCAACGCCATCTCCTCCTCCTGCTTTATAATCCTCTGCATGCTCCGCAAAATCTTTAGGTGGTTCCCGACAGAAACAAGAAGAAAAGTCACCCAGGCCCTCATCAGTAGCAGACTTGACTACGGAATCACCCTCTATGCAGGAGCCCCGACCAAGCTCATCAAACAACTGCAACGCATCCAAAACACCTCGGCACGACTGATCCTCGACGTATAACCCCACAGCCACATCACCCCCCTCCTGAGAAACCTGCACTGGCTACCCATCAGCAAGAGGATATCCTTCCAGCTCCTCATCCATGCACACAGGGCACTCCACAAGACCGGCCCAGCCTACCTCAACAAACGACATTCCTTCTACACCCCCAACCGCCAGCTCCGCCCGCCAACCTCGCACTCGCCACCATCCCACGCTTGCGAAGGAAAACCACTGGTGGGGGGTCCTTCTCCCACCTCGCCGCCAAGACCTGGAACACCTTCCCACTGAACCTACGACAGACCCAAGACCTGCTGACCTTGAGGAGGCTACCCAAGACCTGGCTGTTTGATCAGTAGTGGCCTCCTCACCCCACTTTGCCTTGAGACCCTCATGGGTATGTATGTTGATTGATTGATTGACAGCAAACACTCTGCTTTCAGTAAGCAAGAGCAGAGACATTCTCTTGCTACCTGGAATTGGAGCATTCATGTGTTTCCCTGCCCCCTGTCAAGTGAGCCGGTAAACGGATGAATAACTTTCTCACACAGGGGGCTTCATGTTTAGCAGGTCACTGTGTGTAAAAGAAATGCCGGTCCCCACAGGAGGCAGGAAGGCAGCAGGGACCCTGTGGGCCTTGAGGTTCCCCCCATGGTCACAATGCAGACTGGGGACTCTAGGGGCACCCAAGGAAAACAACGCTCAGCCCTGGTGTCCTCTGGGCTGAAATCGGCCAGGAGAGGGGTCCATGTGGCCCCCCTCCTCTATCTAAAGAAATTATAAATAAAAGGCCAGGATTCTTTCTTGTCATCTGCTGCTGAGAGCTTGGATCAGGTTCTAATATTTTAAAACCTAAAAGTATGTACACTTGCGTAGAAAGCCTGCCCATCTGGCCCTGACCCATATTAATTAGCTGTAGGAAATGTCTTCCCGCCCTTTTCCCATGATGGTGGACAGCTTACTAAAACACCCCGCTGATTATGGTGACTGGGTCTTGATGCCTAGGAATACGATTGCAACTCCACCAAACAAAGAAGCACTTACTTTAGTAAGTGCAAATCATCCAAGTGTAATTTCTCTGCAGTGCCCCCTTGTAAAGTTATCTGATGAAGATGCTCGAGGAACAATCCCATTGGCAAAGTTACAGACACACAAGATCACTTAAAACATTTCCTCAGCATCCTTTACACAGCTGTAGTGTAGGAGACACAGTATACATTTACCTAAAAGGTAGCACTTCCTAATTAGCCAGTAGAAAGTTCTCCAATTGGGTGGAGGTCTTGCACAAAATGGTGGCCTCTTCTTGGATAAATATGCAGGGCAGGATTAATTCTGACACAATGCTCATTTCACAGAAATGAAACCTTAACAGGAAGCACTTACAGATATAAACAAAGCAGGTGACCGAGTTGAAGCTCCATTTCTTTAAAGTACTAATCATCCTAACTTTGTGCGCATGACCAAGGGACAAAAGTGTTTTATCTACATTTCCAATATGGAAAGTTATCTGTAATCCATGATGGAGGTGTTTGCAGCCTTGTTTTTTTAATGCAATATCTCATGAAGTGCCTGTGACGAGGAGGTTCTTTCTTGTCATCTGCTGCTGAAAGCAGAGTCCTTGGTTCTCCTTTTTAAATACCCTAAGTAATGCCTAACATCCATAGCACCACTCACACACCCACTCACAGACACATAGGCACTCATACACTCACACAGCCAGTTACAAGCCCACTCACAGACTCATAAGGCCACTCACAGACACACACATGCATTCACGCAACCACTCACAGACCAACACAGGCACTCACAGAGCCAAGTAGGAACTCACACACCCACTTACAGACCCACACAGGATCTTACACACCCATTCACAGACCTTCTCACATTCTCATAGACCCACTCACAGAAGCAATTCAGACACTCACACACCCTCTAACAGACCCAGACAGATACTCACACACCCACTCACAGACCCACACAGACACTCACCTACCCACTCTCAAAGGTTACAGTTTATATACTTAGAAAATATAATATAAATAAACTTAGAAATTCATTTAAAAAAAACCAAAGGTTACAGAAGTGTTATAGTTAGGAAATAGAACATTAAACACCTTTAGAAAATTAACTGATAAAACATAGGTTACAGGGACTTTAAAATTAAGAAATAGAATTAAAAACTTTAGAAATTGATTTAAAAAAACAAAGGTTACAGGAGTGTTTTAGTTAGGAAATAGAACATAAAACAACCTTAGAAATTCACTGAAAAAACATAGGTTAGAGAGACTTTATAGTTAAGAAATATATTTAAAAACCTTAGAAATTCACTGAAAAAAGCAAAGGTTACAGAGATGTTATAATTAGGCGCACTTTTCACTCATACAAAACCTGTGAAATTCAGCAGCTATAGTTTCCTGAGCTAACAATGAATTAAGCCCTTGCAATGCACTGCTTATGACCTCACAGATTACATCACTAATAACATCATCTCAAATGACATCACTGTTGACCTCATCCACAGAAGAACTCATACCATACACAAAATCTCATACACCTACTCACACACCCACACAACCACTCACATACCCATTCATTAGCATATACAAGCACTCAAACAACCACTCAATCATCCACAGAACCACTCAGACACCCACTCAGTTATCCATAAAGACACACACAGTGACACTCTCACCCAAACAGCTACTCACACACCCACCTATTCACCTATACATTCATTTACACACCAACTCACTCACCCATACAGCCTCTCAACACCACCACTCACTCACCCATGCTAGCACTCACACACTCCCTCATACAATCACTCACATACCCATTTACACATCCATACAAGTACTCATACATCCACTCACTCACCCATAGATTCATTCACACAGACATTTCCTTTACAATACAGCCACTCACACACCAACTCACTTAACCAAACAGTTACTGAAACAGCAATTCACTAACCCAAACAGCAACTTACACAGCCAGTAACTTACTCATACAGCCATTCAGACACTCACTCACCCATATAGTCACTTAAACACCCATAAAGCCACTCACTCTACCCATACTGCCACTGGCACACTGACTCACTCAACAACAACATAGCCACTACCACAGCCACTCAATCACCCACACAGCTATTCACATACCTACTTTTACACCCAAACATCCAATCACACACCCACTCACACATCCATGCCAGCAGTCAGACACCCACTCACACACTGATACGCACAGTCACACAGCCACTCACATAAAGTACTTTAAGAATAGTATCACTTGTTGGTAGTATGTAGTACCTTGATATATGTGTTTAACAGTCATAAAGTTTTAGAAAGCATGCACACTCAATGGATAATATTATCAGTGATGTCATTTGAGATGCCATCAGTGACTTCACTGACACTATCATGATTGATGTAATTTTTAAGGTCATAAGCAGTGTAATCCGGAGGCATAAGTTATAGTTAGCTACGGTAACTATAACTGCTGAATTTCACTGGTTTTGTACAAGTGAAATGTGAGCCTAATTTGGGTATTTTTCAGTGAAAAAAGTATATATGTGTGTGTGTGTGCATATATATATAGCCAGTATGTAGTCATAGTTAGGACCAAATTTTGCAACTAACTTTGGCGCTGCTTGACAAATCTTCACTAAATTTAAAAAGAACTTCCCCTTTTAGGTTCAGCTGCTGTCTGAAAGTTTTGGGGTGATCCATCACCTGGGGGCCGAGATAGAAGGGGGGAACCAAAACACATTTTGTTTTCCCTATGTTATGTCTACGGAGATTTTTCATTTTTTGAACACGACTACAGGTCGAACCACTGACCTCAATCACAGCAAATTTAGCAGAAATCTAGATGTTGGACCACAAAGCTGGCTTTTTGTAATTGGGTGTAAATCCGTTCAGTAGGTTCAGAGATATTCAAGGTAAAAAAATATAGATATATGGGAGCCCAAAATCCTACTGAAATCCTGCTAAAATTTGATTGGCTTCCAACACTTCTACCCGGAAGTGTTGGCAGCCATGTTGGGAATTGGATTGATGCTGAGTCCCACAAAAAGTTAAAAATAAAGAAAAGAGGACAAAGTAGGAATCCCCTGACACCCCAGATATGGTGGGGGTCCCCAAAGGTATGCAATAAAAAGAGATTTTTTTCAATGTTGCTGCCACTGTGCTGGTGGATTCGTGGATTCACTGCAAAATTGAAAAAAAATAGTCTGGGCTATTGCGTTTCTTTTAAAGGGCGCCCCAGGTGGGCCAGATCCCAGGGACATATGTAAAATAAATTAAAGGGGTATATGGGGCCCCCTCCTAGTGTTTACCCAAACCCAGTGGACCACCACCTCCCCAGGGTTTTTGATTTAAATTATACAGGGGGTGCCCGCACAGCACCCCCTGTGCACCGGGTACCACCACCTCCCTGGGGTTTCTTTATTTAATTATTAAATGGGAGGGGACTGCCACCTCCTCAGGGTATTACAAGTAAAAATGCGGGAAGGTCGCACAGACCTTCTGCAGCCCCAGTGGCTACCACCTCCCGGGGTTTCAACTTTTAATAACGGGGAGCTGGGTGGACTCCCCCAGCCCTGGAGACTGCCACCTCCCTGGGGATTTTTGTTTACAGAATGCAGGAGGGTACTCAGAACCCCCCACAGTCCTAGGGGCTGTCACCTCCCCAAGGTTTCAACGTCAATGAATGTAGGGGCCATGTGGCCCCCTGCCGCACCGTAGCCCTGGGGTGAATTCAAAGAAAGGAGTGGCACAGCCCTCCTCCTGGAGCCACAGATGGTCCTGGGGACCACCACCCAACAGGGATGACTCCTGCAATGTCCTGGGTTGCCCACTCCCGGGACGTTGCAGTTTGCTATGGTTTGGCGAGAGCATTACTGCTGCTCCGTTTTTCAGTAAAAGAAAGCATTAAAAATGCTCTAGCTTGCTGAAAGCAGAGCAGAATTACTTTTGGACAGAGGGAGCTCCATGTTCAGCAGCTCCCTCTGCCCAAAAGCAATGATGGCTTCCATAGGATGTGGTAAGCTATCAGGGACAGTAGGCCTTCAGGCTCCCCCGGGGCACCCACAGCAATGGCCGGGCCCCAGGCTCAGGGCTGAAGTCAGCCCGGGACGGAGGCTGTGTGGCCCTCCTCACATTCTTCTTAATGTTTTCAAATAAAAAAAGAGGCCGGGCCCCAAGGATGGGGTCCCTGGGGATGAAATCAGCCTTGGCCCCCCCAATGTTTTCTTTTTTTAAACCAGGCTCTGGAGGATGGGGTACCCAGGGCCAAACATGGCCCAAAGAAGGGGTGAACGTGGCCTTCCTTCCTAGAAAAGAATTAAAAATAAAAACACCTGGCAAGTTGTCAGAGACCTGCCTATTTCTCCCCAACTTGCAAATGCGCCTCCTGGCAAACTGCAGGTAGGGTATAAAGTCCCCTTGGCTGCAGAGGGTCCTTGGGAGCCAACTACCCCTCCGGTAACCTCCAGTAAGCTCCACATTGTGGGATTGCTGAGAGATCTTCAGAGGCCATGCCCCCTTTCTCTACCACTCTGCAAACAAACCTCCTGGCGCACTGCTGGTTTGAGGATGAAGCTCCCTTGGCTCTGGAGGGTTCTTCGGGGCCAACCACCCCTCCTGTTACCTCCAATAAGTTCCACAGAGCATGATTGCTGTGAGGAATTTCTAGGCCACGCCCACTTTCTCCACCACTCTGCAAACGCGCCTCCTGGCACAGTACTGGTTGGGGGATGAAGTTGTCTTGGATGCTGATGATCCTTGGGGGCCAAGTGACCTCTTATTACCTCCAGTAAGTCCCTTACAGCAGGGTTCATAAGAGCTGGTTAGAGGCTCTGCTCTATTTCTCCACTACTCAGAAAATGCGACTACCATTTAAAAAAATCATAGAAATTCACTTAAAAAACAAAGGTTACAGGGATGTTATAGTTAGGAAATAGATTTTGAAAAAGCTTAGAAATTCACAGGAAAAAAACAAAGGTTATAGGGATGTTAAAGATAGGCTTCGATTTCCCGTCCTACAAAACCAGTGCAATTCAGCAGTTAAAGTTACCTGAGCTAACTATAACTTACGCCCCGCAATGCACTGCTTATGACCTCACATATTACATCACTCATGACATGGATTGTAAACAGTCAGATGGACTCAAATAAAACCAAGGGTTACAGATGTCCGCAAAGCCCTTAGTCAACATTCAACCCTAGTTGTATTTACAACCCATTTCTAAAATGTATCTCAATTCAAGCTCTCTGAGTGCTTTCTCTCTGTCCCCATCTCTTTATTTTTTTGGCACACTGTCAATCACACTGTAGGTCAGTAGTTTGTGGTCACCCCCCATAGACCTTCTGAAAATGTTGTGCTACCAGTGTCAGAACTCGTCAGGGTCTTAAAACGACTATAGGTTCTGCCAATGTTATTACTCTAAAAAAAAACCTTCACTCTAAGAAAAGAGTGTATAGCAGGTTTGGGAGAGGTTGGTGGAATTCCAAGATGGCCACCGGAAGGCAATTTCCCTTGCAGCAGTCTAGTATTTCACTAAATGAAGCTCAGATGGAATGTCCAGGTGCGTCTCCTCTGGAATCTTGCACTTCACCTGAGATTCCAGAGGAGAAGGACCCTTGTCTGGAAGAGGCGCGAAAGTTTAGTCAGGGTAGAGCATTGCGGTAAAATTCTACGTTTTAGTTTCGCCGCATATTAATTGCATTACCTTAAGAAGTGTAGGTCCAGTCAGCTGAAGTCAAGTGAGATTATTGTTGTAGACTTGAATGGGGCTGCGCAAGTATTCTTGTCAGAAATTTGCAGCTGCTCAGTAACAATTTTTTCCTGTATAGGTTTGCTGCAGACGCCGTGAAGTAAACAAGCATCTGGGCATTTGCAAGACGTAGCGTCTTGTTGTTTGAATATGCACATGCATGTTAGAGCGTTTAAGTAGCGCTTGGTCTGAGATCATTGTTTTGGTTATCTTTTCGGTGTTGTTATCATACCAAGGTTTATTTGGCTATAACTTCCAGCACATAGTTTGTATCACATGTTTTTCCCCTGAGGAAGTTACCAATACAGATTTGAGGTGCACACATGTATTTTGGGCGATACCGATAGTTGTTCATGAATTGCAATTAGAGGACAAATAAACTTGCCAGAGTCTTAGGGGCATATTAACAAGGGCTTTATCTCCGCTTTTTTGGCTTTAAAAGCCAAAGAAGCTGAGATAAAAATATCGCCCTATCATCAACAGGGTGCTAACATGAAAAATCGCATGTTAGCACCCTTTTTCACTACGCTTCCCTTTGCATCTCTAATGAGATGCAAAGTGGGCGTTCCAGATTAAAATAGTAGGGGAAATGTCTCTAAGCAACATTTCTCCTATTATCAAGCTTCACGCTAACCCTGTTAGAGACAAAAAAAAGCAGCGCCAACCACGGGTAACACTGCTTTTTTACGTCTGCTAATTTTCAGATTTAGTCATGTAATCCAATGGGAGGTGGATTACATAGCTAAGTCCACCATGGGCTATCAACAAGGATATCCCTATCCTTGTAGTTTTATCGCTGCATTACCAGCGATAACCTCCCAAAATGCCGCTATAGCTGGATTTTCCAGCGATAGCAGGTGTTAAAAAATTTACCCTAAGCGCCCTTAGCTCTCATTTTCCCTGTTCCTTGTTAATATGCCCCTTAGTAAGTAGTTAAACTCCTTGGTCCTCCCATTTTTGGAATCATCTTCCTGTATAAAGACAAAAATAAAAGAAGCACGAGAGAGATGAGACAAGTAGGTTTTGATAATCAAAACTAACAAAGAAATATAGATTAATAGAACATGAATTGTGATAATAAAAATTCCACATATGTTTCAGAGCTCATCTAAGTACAGCGCTCAGAAGACAAAGGAGAAAGAGTATGGATAAACCAGATTAGAGAAGTTAGAATCATAAATCTAATTTTAAGAAAGAAAAAGAAGAAAAGCAAATGCTATGAAAATGATAAGTATGTATTTTTTATCAAATGTAAAACATTCACGGATAGATAAAGAATTGAAAGTAAGCGACATATGTTTATTGCGGCATTTCACCAATTATATAGAAGAATTGGTGAATCCTTGGCAGTCTCCTCTCTGGCCCAATTCCCCTTTCCCCCCTTTGGGTTTCTTGTCATGCAAGTTGAGGTACTGGGTTTTCTCGGAACCAATACTATTACAATAACCCAGCGGTGTCAGGGCAACACCCAAAGACCCCGGATTCCCCTGTCTTGGCAAACAGAGACACGGGATACTTCTTGATGATGTCAAAGACCAAAGTTTAATGGTTGCAACCATTAACAGACAGAGGTCTACGAAGTACACACGGGTAGTTCGAAAGAGACTGCACCATCTCAATGAACGAAACTCGGTCTTTTATGCCGAAAATTACGCTTCTGGCAACATCACAATTTACATTCGGTGCATACAAAACTAACCTATGAGCAAGTAGCATTTCAAAAAGTAGCAAATCACGACAGTCAAAGTTATTCCCACTTTCCGTTGTCCAGCCCACCAAAAACGATCGCACATATGCTAGTTTCCTGTTCGATCAGGCCGGACAAACCCATCATAAAACCTTCAACCCAGATCGATGAACATGTCGTAAAGGAAAGGCAGAAACAGATGGAAAGGAGATAGAGGAGTGGGAACGGTGGGCCATAAAATCGGACCACGTCCTGTTCTTTGATCTTTATCAGTGCAGCTGCTAACCAAGGAACTGGCTCAGCAGGATTTGCCCCAGGTGAGGAGTCAGTTTGGCCAGGTCAACCAGAAGTCAGCTAAGGCGTATGTGTCAAGGACTCGCTCGGCCACAACCATAGGGCCTATGTTAGGGCAACCATACAAGATGGCTGCCGTTTTACAAAATGGAACCCGAGGGTTCAAACTAAATCCTCAAATGCAGAGTGTTCTCCTATATTGATTCATACGAAAACACTCAGACACGTTAGACTCGTCATTTGCGGTCTGCCGACACCAAGATCGTCCATTTACGACAATCTTTATAAATCGGGTTTCCAAACTATCGAACCCAATTTGGGACCATGGAACCACAAAGTTAATTTTGACGGCGGGAATGTCGGAATGGGGAATTGGGTTCTGGCATCATTCTGCTGCTGTGCATTCGTTTGAGAGGCCAACTCTGACAACGAGGCAGGTATTATCAAAAACATTTTTATTGCTCATATGTGTTGGAGAATGCATTCATGCACCTCTAGAATTGTGCCACTTATTTACCATTTGGGACCTGGGCACACCAGTACATACACTGCGTATTCTGTTTTACATGACAAACTTTTTCTCACTTTCATTCTTTTCCCTAAAGGGTTTTTTAGTTCTGTCAGGTTTTTACCATTGACACTGGCCTTACATCAAGAGCACTTTCTGAAACCTGAACTAGGTCTCAGCCAAGTGCCGATAGAGGTGTAACTTTACTTGTGACCAAAAATTCCCTCATTTACTTTGCCTTTCTAAACATATCTGGGGTTTTTGGTGAAACTGTTCCCAAAAATAGGATAATGTCTAATCAGATGCCTTTGTTTTACTAGTGCTTTCCATATGCTTTGGTGTTTTGCATGAAGTATTTAAATGAATACGACCCCATGTTCTGTGTATTTTTTCTTTCTGTTTTTCTTCTTGATAAACAGTAAGTCTTCACTGCTGCATTTAGAGACTCTCTACTGTGCTGTCCTTACGTGGCTTCTGTGTATCCCCATTCTCTCAATCGCAAAAGCATGCTATCCTGAGTCTCAATCAACTGGTCTTCTTTGCTACAAATGTGCCGTGCCCTCAATAATTCCCCAAAAGGAATGTTATTTTTCAGTGATTGTGGGTAGAAGCTATCAGCATGCAGAAAGCTATCAACCACTGTGGGTTTTCTGAACACCGTGGTGGTGAGCAAAGAATCCTTAACAAGGATTTGCAAATCTAGGAATTCAATTTGCACCTTACTCATCTCACAGGTAAAGCTGAGATTCGGATTGTTTCCACAACCTCTCTGACTGCCTCTTCTTCACCCTTCCACAGTTTGAAGACGTCATCTATGTACCAAACCCAAAGTATGACATTCTCTGCCCACTGAGTCAATTCAGGTCCAATGAGCACAAGCTCCTCTCACCAGCCCACATGTAAATTCGCATAACTGGGAGTGAAGCAGGTGGCCATCGAAGTCTCCCTCAGTTTTTGAAACAATTCGCTATTGAACAGAAAAATATTATTGCCTAGGCACCATTCCATCATCGTTGAAATCATAATGTTATGCTCGTAATATTTGATTGCCCTCGCTCTTAAAAAGTGTTGTGTTGCTAACATTCCATCCCTGTGTCCAATGCTCATTTACAGTGATGTCAGGTCTAGTGTCACCATAAGCGTGCCATCCTCCCAAGTCACTTCAAAAACACTTTCGGGGAAATCACTTGTGCCCCTTTTATACGAGGGTAGGCTCTGCACAAGAGGTGGTAAGAATTGGTCAATATAGATTGGGATGTTCTCAAATAAGCTGTCAATGGCGGCCACTATGGGTCTCCCTGGCGGTCTAGTTTTGGTTTTGTGTATTATGGGGATTAGATAAAAGACAGGTACTTTCGGTTCCGCATTCTTCAAGAAACTCTATTCATCCCAGTTAAGTAGTTTTTCACTCTGTTAGCTGTGTGTGAAAGTCATTCTTCACTCTATCATGCTCTATTTATGAAATCCTTACATAGCATTGGGTATTATTTAGCTGTAAGTATGCCTCTTCCATGTACAATATCCTGTCCCAGAGAACGACATTCTCTATTTTGTCTCACAATCGTATGACACAATTTTATTTCATACTTCATTTTCTTACAACCTGCCTGAATTGTTCATTCTGCTTATACATCTTTCTAGTTTTTACATCAGCCATTTCAGCCATTGATTGCATTCTTCACAGTTCTGTAGAAACCATGTCACAGAAAATGTCTATATCATCATATATGTATATACTATTGGCAGTCATCAGTAGGTATTATAGTTAGGACCAAGGGGCTCTTTACGATGGTGGACAGACTTGAGTCCGTCCACCATTGTCAAGGGAATTGGGACTGTCCGCCTATATGGCGGCGGTCCCGACCATGGAGTTACAATGCGACCGCCATGCTGGCGGTCGCATTGGCCATGTTTACCATTACAGCGGGTGCTGCAGGCTGCAGCACCCACCGCAATAGTAAACATGAAGGTTTTGCATTTCCCTGCATTATGTTTCAGGCAGCATGCAGTGCCTCCCACATGGTGGGAGGGGAATGCATGGGGGTACCCATCCCCCAAGTGCCCCACACCTACCCCTAATACAAGGGGTGTCTGCAATGGCCCCCAAAGTCAATCTCCGCAACCCTGTGAATGGCAGTTGAACGGCCATCCACCGCTCGCGGAGATGAAGCATCCTAATAGGGCAGACGGTGCTTACTAGGCACTGCCACCATTCTGGGTATGCTTTTCGCGTCTGCCAGGCAATCGGAACGATTGCCTGTGGTGGACCGTGGCGGACGGAATTCCCGTCCGCCAGCAAACTGCCTGCCATCATAATATGGCAGGCGGAAAAATGGCTGCAATTTGGCGGTAAATCCGCCACCGGCAGGCTGCCAGTGGCAGATATACCGCTATCGTAATGAGCCCCCTAGTTTCCAAAGGAAAAGAGTTTTTTGACTTGCCAATATCTTTGGCAGTGTTTGACGAATTTGTAAAATTAATTTTTTAATTTATATGACGCCCACTTTAGCAGGTGCCTGGAATGCTTTGGAGTGATTCATTAAGCGGGGGCCATGTTCATCCCCATAGGACCTTTCATCACAACTGCAACCGGAACCGCTGGACAAAATTACACTAAGTTTGACAAGATGCTAGCTCATGGTATGCAGTTTGTGCCTTTTGTGATTTGGTGTAAATCTGTTGAGTAGTTTGGGAGATATTAACTGGAAAACAAATGTGTATATATATATGGACGTGGATACTCCGTGGTTCCAACGGGCCCCTGCTGTATTCTGACTGGCAGCCAACACTTGAACCAGGACATGTTGCCAGCCATCTTGGGACTCAGCTTCAGCGGAGTCCCAGCAAAAACATAAAAAATAAAGATAGGGGGGCAGGGTAGGACTACCCTGACCCACTAGAATTGTTGTTGGTGTCCCACACGTACCCCGCTGAGGGTTCAAATCTTTTTTTTAATGAAGTTAGCCACCAAATCACTGGTGGAGCCACTGCAAAATTGAAAAAAAGAAGCACTGGCTCCAGGGCTTCTTTTCAAGGAACCCCTCAAATGGGCCAAATCCTGGGAGCACTGCTTTGTAATTATATGGGGTGTGCCCACGCAGCACCCCCTGTGCCCTGAGAACTGCTAACAATAGTAAATTAATGCGGGCCCCCACGCAGTCCTGGGAATCACTACCTCCCTGGAGCAAACATTGTTAACTTAATGCGGGGGCCTGCACGTCACCCTCTCCCTCAGCCTTGGGGACTACTACCTCCCCGGGACAAATAATAGTAAGTAAATGAGAGGGGCCCTTGGAGACGCCCGAGGGTTGGCTCCTGCTATGTCCCGGGGTGCCCACTCCCGGGACATAGCTGTTTGCTGTAGCTTGGCAGGAGCTTTAGCGCTTCCGCCAAGCCATAGCAAACACCCCTCTTCCAACAAGCAAGAGCATTAAAAATGCCCTTGCTTGCTGAAAGTGAAGCAGAATTGCTTTCACACAAAGGGACTTGCCTTTTCAGCAGCACCCTGTCTGTGAAAGCAATGCCGGCTCATGCAGGAGGTGGAAAGCCATCAGGGACCGCAGGGGCTCCTCGCGCCCTAACGAAAGTCACAGGGCACCCATAATGGAGGCCCGGCCCTGGAGGATGGGGTCCTGGGGCCAAAATCAACATGGGAGTGTGGCTCCCCCTCCCCTACTTTAAAACATATTGCTATGGGTCCCCCACACAGCGGGATTGCTCCGAGCTGGTCGGAGGCCCACCCCCCTTTCTCCACCACTCCGCAAATGTGAGCACTAGCTAAAGAAAACATAGAAATTCACTGAAAAAAACAAAGGTTCACGGATATTATAGTTAGGAAACAGAATTTAAAAAACCCTTAGCAATTCACTGAAAAAACAAAGGTTACAGGGACGTTATACTTAGGCTCAAATTTCACGTAAGCAAAACCAAAAAATTCAGCAGTTATAGTTAGCTGAGCTAACTAGAACTTGCGCTCCTCAATGGACTGCTTAAGACCTCACATAATACATCACTTATGACTTGGTCAATTACATTATTGATGATATCACTGATGACACATCTTGTGAAGCCCTCACTCCCACATCTTGTGAAGCCCTCACTCCCACATCTTGTGAAGCCCTCACTTTTTGGTCACACCTAACGGACAATTTCTTGTTTAATGGCATGCTGATTTACCGCCCCTGGGTCCCATGCTTGTTTCATTGGAAAACTGAATAGTATGCTAGAAGCCAATATTTTACTTAACAAATTTTTCACTGTCCTATGTGATTTAAACTTTCATTTGGACACGCCCTCTGATGTCGCCACACTCACTCTACTTCAGAATATGGAGGCCCTCGGCCCTACTCAGAGGCTATCTGGGTCTACACACTCAGCGGGCCATCCACTGGATGGAATATTTTCCAACTGTCCACGTTAGGTAATATCACTACACTACCGCATTCATGGTCAGATCATATAGCAATCTTTTTTGACATTAGCAACCTTTCCTCTAGGCAGACAGCAGTAGGCCGCCCCAGATGGATCTCTTCCTGTAAGTGGCATAATATCTAAGCAGGTGAGCTGACCACTCTGCTACGAAGCTCCACCACTAATGAATCGGAAAAGCTGGATCTTGAAGTGGCGCTGTACATGTGCTGGTTGGATGTAGCTGCTCATGCCTTGGCACCAGTTAAAAGATCATTAATAAAAAGGCACAAGCAATCTGAACCTTGATTTTCAGATAAACGTAGGGCAGCTAAGCAGTGCTGTTCAGACAGGAAAAAAATGGAAAGCCTTGTACTCTTTGGCGGAGAAGATCACCTATAAAAAATGTATAGCTGACCACAAAAAACAGATTGCCAAAGAAAAATCTACCTTCTATAACTCTAAAGAAGGAAGCATCTAATTCAACTAAAGAGTTGTTTGTGACTGTCCATAAACTTAGCTCAGTCACCATTTAAGATAGCAAAGACCACAGTCAAGTTTTCTGTGAGTATGTAGCAACTGCATTTAGGGAGAAAGTTGAGATTGTTTTTTATACGTTTTCTGCCTCGCATCGGTCTATGTCATCTGTCCCCGAGGTTCTTTTCAGTCCACACTTGGAAAGTACTCTTAGTCGCTTCGTTCTGCCTTCCTCCAAGAGAGTTGCAGATATGCTCAGCTTAGCTAAATCGGGGTTGCCTTGTGACCCGTGTCCACCCAACATTGTAGGCCTAGTGGCTGACGCCAGTGCACCTAAGATCACTGCAATTTTCCACTGTATCTGCTGCTGGGGTCACTTCCCATCAGAAAGGAAAAAGGCACTTGTTTTGCCGCTCATTAAAAAGCCATCTCTAGATCCCTCTGACCCTAACAGTTACCTCCCTATATGCTGCCTTCCACTTCCTGTCAAAATGATTGAAAATATTATGAATGAGCAACTGGTTAGCCATGTTCAGGTTAACAACTTACTGGACTCAACTCAATTCAGATTTAGGGCTGGTCACAGTACTGAATCGGCCCTCTTAAAAGCCACGGAGGAAATTAGGAGCTCTCAGCGGCCTTTATTACAGTGAATGGGCTGCTGATGGAGAGGTTGAGCAGGATCGGTGTAACTAAGGCAGCCTGGGAGCTGCTGGACTCAATTCTCCATGAAAGGGTACTGTTAGTCCGAACTTGGTGATTTTTGTCTCAGGAATTCTTGCTGCCATGTGGTGTTCCCCAGGGCTCAGCAATTAGCCCCACACTTTTCAATGTGTACATGTGTACGTTACCCCCTTGGGCAGATTTAATCAAATCTTATGGCTTCACTTTAACCTCCTATGCTGACGACACACATGGTTCACTGACTAAATATCGATGTCAAAAATATACATGAAAAAATATAGAATGCAAAAATATCTACTCCCTGTACTTAAACAGGTAAGTACAAAAGTATCAAAAAAACATTATCGATGTTTTATATATATATATATATATATATATATATATATAAAATAAAAGAATAAATATTAAATATATTAAATAACAACATTAATTAAAAAATAAAGTACATTTTATATACATTTTAACAAATATAACAAATAAACTTAAATTAAAAAGTTAACCACATACATAATAAAATATATATATTTACTCTAAAACTATTAAACAATTAATTTTAATTTATTTTATATTTTTTAAATTATATAAAAAGTTACAACTGATATACATATAGGGTCATTAGGATGGCGGGCGTACTTTGTCCACCCGCCATCCTTTCAGGGAATGGGACCGCCCGCCAATGCTGCGGAGGTGCCTGTTATTAGGATGCGCCCACCACATCCTGCAATCCTGACATTGTGGCAGGCGGTGCATTGAGCAACGCCCGCCACAATGCCAGGAAGGCATGGCGTGGACTTCCCTGCACAGCATGGCAGGAACCACGAAGTGCCTGCCATGTTGTGCAGGGAACTGCATGGGGGTACCATAGGTACTCCCCAAGTGCACCCCCAACCCCCTGAATCCCAGGGAGCCCGCTAGGGGCCCCCAATGGCGAAAACCACCTACCTTTCCGTGGCGGCAACATCGCCACGGAGAGGCACAACCCAGCAGACATGCTAATATGGATGGCGGTGTCTCCCAGACACCGCCACCATGTTAGCACCTTTTCCGCACACAGACATCAAAGGTGCTAGCGATACAGGATGTGGAGAGTCTGGCAAGTGCAATGGAATTATGTGGTGAGGATATTGAGGGTCTGAATGATTCTGAAATGCTTGAACGCATGGGGTTGACACTTGAAGGTTGTGACACCACAAACTTCAGACCCAAGTCGACATTTAACTCCATTAAACCACATGACAGTTTAGACACCTTCCACAAAGTTGTAATCAGAGACCTGATGATGTGTGGAAGGGCTAAAGAATCACCACTGGGTCTGGGCTCCCAACGGCACAGCTTGCCACAAGCTATAATGAACAAAAATATGCATGTGCCGCTATTTGCTTGACCTAACTAATTTCTTCAAAACATATGACCTAAAACACCATGTTTTGTGTGTATTACCACTTCTTTATTTATTTTTTATTTTTATTTCATTTATCAATTTTCTCTTTTGGTATCTAAGTTTGCCAAATTCACATTTTTAAGACCTTATGTACACAAAAACCACATTTATATTTACATAGACAAAACAACAATTACAATGTACAATTCAAGAAAAATTGAACCATTCAAAACTCCATTCATTCATCAGACATACCACCACAAACAACAAAAAATGATACTTTTAAATGAACACTGGAATAAAATTCTTCACAGTTAAGCCATCTTCAATTAGTATTCTCAAAAGGAAATTGGTTTAGTAATTCTTAGAACCCAAAGGGTTCTCCTCCTATGCTGACGACACACATGGCAGGAACCACGAAGTGCCTGCCATGTTGAACCCAAAGGGTTCTAAGAATTACTAAACCAATTTCCTTTTGAGAATACTAATTGAAGATGGCTTAACTGTGAAGAATTTTATTCCAGTGTTCATTTAAAAGTATAATTTTTTGTTGTTTGTGGTGGTATGTCTGATGAATGAATGGAGTTTTGAATGGTTCAATTTTTCTTGAATTGTACATTGTAATTGTTGTTTTGTCTATGTAAATATAAATGTGGTTTTTGTGTACATAAGGTCTTAAAAATGTGAATTTGGCAAACTTAGATACCAAAAGAGAAAATTGATAAATGAAATAAAAATAAAAAATAAATAAAGAAGTGGTAATACACACATAACATGGTGTTTTAGGTCATATGTGTGGAGGGCAGCACTAACAAGCATGCTCATAACGTGACACCTGAACAAAGGGAGGCCTTAGGCACGCTAAATGCAGATCCAAGCTTCATCATAAAGCCATCCGACAAGGGGGGTAATGTGGTCCTCTGGGACATTAACATGTACAAGGATGAGGCAAACAAACAGTTGGGACTTTCTTGGGAACTACAGGAAGTCCAACAAGGAGGAATATATCTCAAGCATAACCAGCTATTGTGAGAGCTTAAGGGTGTGGAAGGAGGGTAGTCTTCTGGCCGAGGCAGAATACAGATTTCTATACAGCAAGCAGCCAGTCGCCCCCTGTTTTTACATGCTGCCCAAGGTGCACAAAGATGGCAAAGCACCACCCAGCAGACCTATTGTGTCTGCCAATGGCAGCTTCCTAGAAAACACCTCCACCTTTTTGGACACTTTCCTTTTCCCTTATGTTCTCAACCTTCCCTCCTACTGCAGAGACAGTACAGACGTCATTAATAAAATAGAGGGAATCACATGGGAAGAGAATTTCTGGCTTGTCGCTATAGACGTAGTTTCCCTCTATACATGCATCAGACACCGTGATGGTACAAATGCCTGCAAACACTTCTTTAGGGACAGATCCATTTTCCTTCTAAAACAAACTGAGATGCTACTTGAAATGTTGGAATTTTGTCTGCTTAACCACTATTTTCTATTTGATGACAGGTGGTTCAAACAGGTGGTTCAAACAGGAGGTGGGCACTGTGATGGGAAGTTGCTTTGCGCCTAGTTACGCGTGTATGCTAATGGGGTGGTGGGAGGCACAAATGCTTTGGACAGATGAGAATGAAAATCTCACACGCCATATTGCCTTCTATACCCGTTACATAGATGACATCTTCATGATCCCGGGGGCCCTAAAAAAGACCTAGATAGGTTCCTCTACTCATTGAATAGGAATAACATAAATCTCAGATTCACCAACAAGCAAGATTAGGGGGAAATGGATTTTTGGGATATAACAGTCAAGGTTAAGGACGGGAAGTTACACACCAGCCTATACAGGAAGCCCACATCTGGGAACAGCGTTTCACACGCCAGCAGCCATCATCCTGTCAGTCTTAAGAACAGCATCCCGTACGGGGAGTTGCTTAGAGCAAAGCGTAACTGCAGTTCCCAGACAGCCTTTGAGAGAGAACATACATCTATGACCAAAAGATTCAGGGCCAGAGGGTACCATGACAAGGTACTGAAAGCAGCCACAGAAAAAGCTAAATCTAGAGACAGAGCAGAACTCCTCGTTAAGAAAACGAAAGAGACCAGATCTGCTAACAATGTCAGGATGATCACCACATACAATGTGGAAGCACACAAAGTCTGTGAGACCCTAAAGAAACACTGGCACATTGTGAAAAACGATCTTGTGATAGGGAGCTCAGTCAGCACACAACCACAAGTTACCTACAGAAAGGCATACTCTCTCAAAGATATGTTAGTCAGAAGCTATTTGGGGGCCCCCAAGAAACTAACATGGCTGCAGGAACAGAAGGCCTTCTTCAAGTGTGGAAAGTGCAAGGCGTGTATGACAAGTAAAAATGTGAAGTCATACCCTGTGCCGACGGGGAAAACTGAACTCATTGGTAAATTCATGAATTGCAATACTGATTTTTGTGTCTATGTCATTGTATGCCCATGCGGGAAGTTTTACGTAGGAAGTACGATCTTCCCCATCAAAAAGCGCATCCTTGAACATATGAGGACAATCAAGAATGGTGACATGAGCTATGCCACTGCGCGCCATTGGTTGCGGTATCACAACAATGATGTTAATTGTTTCTCATTTTTTGGCATTGACAGAGTACCACCAAATCCCAGAGGGGGTGACAGAGTTAAACAATTGCGTATCCTTTAATCACTATACATCGTTCACCTCGATTCCAAGAACCCCTTTGGCCTGAACGAGCACGAGGAGTTACATGTCCATCTTGGATAAGTACTCTGCACATGACCCTGCTGTTTCTGAAATGCCTGTCTCAACCTGGAATTTCTGCTGTTGTGATCGCCAATTTCTATGACCATACTGTAATTTGGAAGAGGGCTCTCTTACTTGTATCAACAGATAGAACATTGAAATTTCACAGAATAGCCTAGTACACTCAATACAGATTACCATTTCTGGACTACGGACTACAATCCGTTCCCAGAGACACACCAATACCATAATCATGCTTCTAAATCAACCAGATTTTAGTTATCTGAAACCCTAGGAATTCTATGAATCCTATTGAACTCTGGTTTACTTCTTTTTTGCGATCTTTTTTAATTTGCACACTCTTTGCACATTTCACTTTCACCCACCACATTGCCCTTTCACCAAATGTTTAACCATAGTTTTGTATATATTAAGTATAGGGGTCACTTCATTGCACAATTCCGACATTGGTTCCAGGCTTGGACCAGTGTCGATTCTTTAAGGATCATCAAATTACATTACTTGTTTTTATTCCTAGATTGCATATCTATATTGGCATCTTTGTATAATAATTTTCTTCTTCATTATATGCCTTGTCAAAATGTACAGCTATTCAACCTGAATGAATTGTGTTTGCGTATTTAACGATTTACGTCATTAGGCCACTTGGCCCTGATTGACATCATATTACCTGTAATGTTCTCCTGGACAGAATGCAGTAGGCCACTTGGCCTGGAAGGTTCATTTGCATTTGCTTTTTTCCATTGGTTCAAGCTCCATTGTAATTCTGTCCTCTCGGACCTTGGTCCTACCCCACTTTCTACCATTGTGCACAAAAAATAAGTTTTCAAATGGATGCCTTTGGCTAACGAGAAAGACCGCCTGGTCGAAACGCGTCACCAATAAACACCTTGTTTATACACGGATCACTGGAGTGCGAGTCTGTTTGTTCCTCGTGAAACCCTACCGAGAAACCTTTCGCCGATATATATATATATATATATATATATATATATATATATATATATATATATTTAATAAAAGAATAAATATTACATATCTTAAATAATAAAATTAATAAAAAAAGAAAGTACATTTTATATACATTTTAACAAATATAACAAATAAACTTAAATTAAAAAGTTAAACACATACATAATAAAATATATATATTTACTTTAAAACTATTACAAAATTAATTTTAATTTATTTTATATTTTTTAAGTTATATAAAAAGTTACAACTGATACACATATAGGGGGTCATTAGGATGGCGGGCGGACTTTGTACACCCGCCATCCTTTCAGGGAATGGGACCGCCCGCCGATGCTGTGGAGGTGCCTGTTATTAGGATGCGCCCGCTACTGTGGCGGGCACATCCTGCAATCCTGACATTGTGGCGGGCGGTGCATTCAGCACTGCCCGCCACAATGCCAGGAAGGCATGGCGTGGACTTCCCTGCACAACATGGCAGGCACCGTGAGGTGCTTGCCATGTTGTGCAGGGAACTGCAGGGGGGTACCATTGGTACTCCCCATGTGTACCCCCACCCCCCTGAATCCCAGGGAGCCCGCTAGGGGCCCCCAATGGCGAAAACCGCCTACCTTTCCGCCACGGAAAGGCACACCCAGCAGACATGCTAATAAGGATGGCGGTGTCTCCCAGACACCGCCACCATGTTAGCACCTTTCCCGCCCGGTCGACTCTGCGACCGGGCGGAAAACCAGCGGACGGTCTTTCCGTCCGCCGGGGTCCAACCGCCATGGTAATGTGGCGGGGGTAAATGGAGAGCGGGCGGAGGTTTTTCACGGGCGGATCGCCACTGCCATACGGGCGGTGGTGATCCGCCCGCAATACTAATGGACTCCATTGTGTTAGATTGTGAAGGGGTAAAAATTACTATTCCCACTCCAGTGAGTGCAACAATAGGGAAAGTGTTGGATAGCGGAGAGGTAAAAATTATTATTCCCACTCCAGTGAATGCAACAGTAGGGAAAGTGTTGGATAGCAGAAGGATAAAATTGACTATTCCAACTCCAGTCACTGCAACAGTAGGGAAAGTGTTAGATAACGGAGGGGTTAAAATTACTATTCTCACTCCAGTGAGTATAACAATTGGAAAAGTGTTGGATAGCAGAGGGGTAAAAAATTACAATTCCCACTCCAATAAGTGTAACAGTAGGGAAAGTGTTGGATAGCGGAGGGAATACATTTACTATTCCCACTCTAGTGAGTACAACAGTAGAGAAATTGTCGGATTGCGGAGAGATAAATTTCACTATTCCCACTCCAATAATTATAACAGTAGGGAAAGTGTTGGATAGAGGAGGGGTAAAAATGACTATTCCAACTCCAGTGAGTGAATTTGAAATTATTTAGAACAAAATCATGAATTATTACATAAGTGTACTTTTTTTATTTCCTACCCTATAATACCACACAATTCACAACCCACATCTAAATTAAAACACATGTACTTACATAACTAACATAAATAATTACCAATTAAAGAAATATTATTAATTAAAAACAAATTAAAACTCATAAAATAATAAACTTCCCACACTTTACCCATATAACCCCCACAAACCTCCTCTAAAATTAAACTGTAAAAGATGAATTACACAATCATTTTTTTTCAAATAAAACAAACCAATAGTATTAACAACTAATTATAAAGTAAGTAAAATTAATTTACTCCCCACACACAAAAAATATAATCAATTTCCCTAATTAAATATAAGTGAATTAATTAATATCAAGGACCAGCTAATGATTAATTAAAAAACATAAATTACTTCCCACCATTTACCCTATAAAAGCCACAACGGACACCTAAAATTAGTAACACAATTTCCATATTTGATTTTCAATTAATTAATTAATATTAATTATTAACTAATGAATTAATTAAACATAAATGAATTCCCACCCATTACCCCTATAAACCCCACAACCATCACCTAAAATTAATTACACAATTTCCATAATTAATTTACAGTTAATCAATTAATATTTATGAACAACCAATTAATAATTAATTAAACATAAAGTACTTTTCACCCTTTACCCCTATAAATCCCATAACCAGCACCTAAAATTAATTACACAATTTCCATAATTCATTTACAATAAATTATCAATAAACAACTAATTATTAATAAATCAAATATAAATTACTTCCCACAAATTACTCCTATAAACCCCACAACCCACACCTAAAATTATTTACACAATTTCCATATTTAATTTTAAATTCATTAATACTAATTAACATCTTATTATTAATCAATTAAAAATAAATTACTTCCCACCATTTACCCCTATCAACCACACAACCCGCACCTATAAAAAATACACACCATAATTAATTAATTAGCAAATAATTATTTAATATTGATTAACAACAGATGAATAATTAATTAATAATAAATTACTTCCCACAATTAACACTATCTAAAATCTCAATGAAATAAATGTTAATAAAATAAAAATAATTATTAATTTATTATAATTAAATTACTTCCCACACTATTCCTCTGTAAACCCACAACCCACTGTGGAACAAAAATTCGCAAGATTGTATTAAAATAAAATTGATAACTGCTAAAAATGTAACACATATATTAAAAAAACATAATCAATTCTTCTACAAAACAAATACATCACTTACATTTAAAATATATACTAAATTACATAACACTAATTAAAAAATCGATATTTAAACTAGATTTTTACGATCGATAATAATGACTTCTATATTTTTAACAATTATATTTCTTACCTTAAAATCGATATTCTTGACCACGATATTCTTGCTGTCGATATTTATGTCACGATATTTAGGACTCGATATTTTAGTAGGTCGACGTTTCCAACTCGATGTTCTGTCTGCACAGCGACACACAGATAGTTGTCTCATTGGATAGTGAAGCAGCAAATGACGGCACAAGATTCAGAGAATGCATGTTAGCTGTTAGCTCTTGATGGCCAGGAACTTTCCTGAAGTTAAATTCAGGTAAGACGGAGGTCCTTACCTTCAATTCATCACCTTCCTTCTTGTCCACAGAATGGTGGCTAATAGGGCTGTGTCCTCTCTCTCTCTGCTGGTAAGAAAAGCTAAAAATGTGCCAGTCATTGTAAATGTTTCTTTCTTAGATCAGGCCAAATCAGTCACATCGGCATGCTTTTTATACCTTGAGACAAATGTAAAAGATTCTTCAGTGTATACCCAAACATGTACAGAAAACAGTAGTCACCTCCTTGGTGATGTCTAGAATTGACTATACAAACGGCCTATACCTAAATGCCCATCAGCAGGTCTTAAAGAAATTTCAGACATTACAGAATGCGGCGGCAAGGACCCTTTTGAAAATCCTGAGATCTCACTCTGTTGTAGACTCTGTCAAAAAGCTACACAAGCTCCCTGTGAGGCAGAGGGTGCTTTTTAATGCTCTCTGCATTGTTCACAAGGCCTTGCATAACCAAGGTCCAGAATTCTTTAAGAACAGTTTTAGCTGGTATTCCCCTTCTAGATCCTTAAGATCTGCTTCTGCCACATTGTTATCCATTCCCAGGTAAAGGCGTGCCTCCTGGGATGGTAGAGGCTTTGTCATTGGTGTTTCTAAAGCCTGGAATAAACTTCCTCTCTACAACAAATCGATGCCAAATGTTCTGGCTTTTAGAAAATCACAAAAAACTTGGCTCATCAGGTCCTGCTAATCTTTTCGAGGGAATCCCTCATATGGTCTTTCAGCTAGCGCCATGACGCCCATGGGCATTCGAGCGCTTAAAAAAACTTCATAACATAACATAACATCTCAATGTTTGAAAGACCATCCTCTATTAAAGTCTGGCTATTATACTTCTCACCTCCATCTTGCCCTCAATCTGGCCATACTCTTTATGGACAAAATTGAGACCGACACCATACTGACTCCCTCTAACCCATTCTCTTCTGCCATCTCCATTTGGTAACATCGCCGATATTTTCCTAATTTGGAATACCGACCATGACAGCTTGAATCAGTTTATCCATTGGCTCAACAACAATTGCTGCGGACTTACATTCACCAGCACAGTTGACGCAGAGTCTATTCCCTTCCTAGACCTCACCATCTATCACTCTGAAGGCTCACTACACACTAAACTATACCGCAAACCCACTGAAAGGAACACACTTTTAAGCTATAATAGCAATCACCCCAGAGCGCTTAGGGACTCCCTACCCTATTCACAATTCCTTCGCATCTGAGGATTACTTAAGGAAAGCCCCAGAAGACTGGTCAAGAGAGCAGTACAATGTGCCTGGTACTGCCATAGGGAGGTTCTCCTCTGCCCCAAAGATAAAGAAAAAGAATCCAATCAAAGAATAGCTTGCGTGACCACATTGTCACCTGTCTCCAATGCCTTGAAAAAAAGTATAATCAAACACTGGCCCATACTTAATGCTGGTACTCTGCACATTGATCGACCTTTGTTTGCATTTAAGAAAAGTTCTAACTTAAAGGACCATCTGGTTAGGGCTACACTCCCTAGTCCCCCAACACGTGACACAATAAATTCTCTTTGGAACCAAACACCGCTTGTGGGGCATGCTAAATGTGGATCATGTAATGTGTGTGACTTTACTATAGAAGGTAAATCGTTCATTTTTAACAATGTCAACATCAACTGTAAAACCTTCACCAATTGCAACAGCAGTGATGTGATTTATTGGATCCAGTGTCCATGCAAGCTTGTATATGTTGGTCAAACCAAACAAAAGATAAAAACCAGGATAGGCCAACACCGCAGTAGAATCCTCTGCAAATCCCCCAACGCTCCCCTGGTGGACCATTCCACGGGAAAAGGACACAGTGACAATGATCTGAAATGGACTGTCCTCAAATCAGTTAAATTGCCACCCCGTGGAGGAGACATTGTGCACCTACTGAATAGAGAGGAATTGAAAATGATCCTACTCATGGACAGTATCAGGAATTGACTGAATCGCAATGAGGATTGGACCGCACTTCTCTGAACATGAAGCTTTCTGTTACAACAGGCTAATCGTTGTTCAACCACTTTACCAAGCTGTCATGATTTAATGATGTGTGTCCTCCTTTTGTCACATGTAGGGCTGAGCTGTACACAGTCTCTTTAGGAGTCTGCACAACGCATGCAATTCACTCACACTCACTGCACCGTGTTTTTAATCTGTGAATTATTTTAGTCACTTCCCTCCACTGCGCCGCTAATTCACCCCACTCTAATATGGCCGCCTCTCCAAGAATTCCCTCCCATTCCAAAATGGCTGCCACAGTCGCCCACCACTTGGATACTAGCCCCATCCAATATGGCCGACACTCTATTTCTATGATTCACGCATGGAACCCCGCGTCTGACCGGTGCGATTCGGCCCTCCAGACATTGACTGTTGTTCCATTGTGAACACTGAGGTAAGCGCTGATCCAGCTCTCCCCTTACCACCCTGTACATCTGAGCTTCAATTGCAAGCTCTCCGTACCCTTGCTGAAATGTTTCAATTTTCACAGGTCTTGCCTGGATTTTGGGCGGTTACCGCAACTTGTTCCTATATCAACTACTCATCTGGATTCGAAAATTTCACACGCTGGTAAGCGCTACCGCGTTCATCCGCCCAGCATTCACTACCTTGTCCTCAGGCCCAATCCTAATCAGGTCCCTTTTCCCTCTAGATATTCCTAGCACTTTCATTCTGACCGCAGCGGCGCCACCGGACGGGACGCACTGCATGTCTTATAACCTAGGTAAGCACCCCATAATTCCGCTAGCCTCAACACGTCAGTATCACTGGCAAGCCCTGCGGATTCTTGGTTGAAACCCCCATCTTTTCCCCACAGGTTCGCCTTAATTAGGGCGCTTACCAACTCTTGTTCCCATCCGCCCCCCTCCCAGTCCGGACTTCTGGAACTGCAATCACACGTGGGTAAGCGCTGTTACCCCTATCTTCCAAAATTGCCAACCCTGTCTTCAGGTCCAGTCCTAATTAGGTGCCTTTTCCTTAGGAACTCCACCCCCGACCAATTCTTCTGAATTACTACAGCGGCGCCATCGGATGGGATGCTTAGCTTGCCTTATCACCTAGGTAAGCTCCCTACAACTCTGCCAGCATTGATAGCGTCTTCCGGCTTAAGACCCCTCATGAACAATAGGTTACCCCTCACGCAGGTACCAGAGGTCTTGTCCTCTCTTCCCAGTCGGGCCACGTCGAGTCACCGGTGCCTCTTGGCACCACGACACAGACATCTCCTAGCTTCAGCCACCCTTGAGTTCGCCAAACCTTTCCTTGGACCTCCTCCTCTAAATAGGTAAATCCTTAGCCTTCCACTCCTCGCCCTCCTGATCCTATGACCAACACAGTACCCCAATCACTGGTTTCATATCACAAGCATGACTTTTCTGGATGAATGTCACCAGATATTGCACTCACCTGCACGTATGACAGTTTTTCCACCTTTCGGCATGGCGTGAAATTCCTTTATGCTATGTTCTGTAGGATGAATTAAGATTTTAAACTGATGTCCCTTGTGTCTTTTTGTTTCCCCAATCTATTCACAGGCTTGCATATTAGGCAATACATTGGTTGTCCTGATGATGATCCTTCATTTTAACAGGATCGAAACGCCGTTGACAGTTGATGTAGTTTAAACACTAGTTCCCCACTGTGTGACATAAGTGTGTTTATACTACATGAGTAAAGCTAGATTGATTCTTTCTATTTTTGCACTAGCTGCTCACAAATTATAAAATTGCCTGTTAAACCTCCTACCCTTGTAAATTGTTTGTCTAGCCTTGTTGTTTGTTGTGGATACAGGATTGTGTCCCACGATATACATGTTGTTTTGAAATGTTTTCTATCCTTGCCATTGATTAAATTTAGGGTCCGGCTGGACACCTTACTTTTTATAGTGCAGATTGTGGCCTATAATTATTCTAAGTCTGTACATGCTGTTTTCTGTCAAGGACCTTTGTTGATTGATATTACTAATACCCTTGGTCCTTGCTTACCGAGTAGGTTCCCTTGTTTCTCCTAATAGTATTATGCTTCTCATAGCCACGCCTCTTACCCCGCCCCCTGACAAAACATCACTTCCACGGCCAATATATTCCAACCAAAATTATGTCTTCTAGAGCACGGCTCCCATTTTTTTCAGTATCACCACTGTCTGGAGGGCACTCTAGAGCTGACAACACGATGGTCTCTTGGATCAGAGAGTATTAGCAGGTAGTTATCAATGGTGCAGCAGGCACAGTTACATCAGACCCCAGAGGCCTCAGGGGTCCACTGAAACAGGGCCGGAAATCGCCCGACAAACACAACAAAGCAACATAATGCAATACGCTATAAAACGATGATCCAATTATAAAATAGAAACAACAGATCACTTAGGTTAAACATGGGCGCAAGAGGTTACTATGAGTGAAAAGAAAAGTTTTGATTTATAATTGATTATTTTGGCGACGGGGAGGCAAATTCCAGAAGAGATGACCTTGACATTTGGACATTCCCCTGCCCTGGTGGCCGAATGGGCTCTCGGGGCGTGACTCCAGTGCACGATGCTGATCTGGAAGGACAGGGGCTGGCGACAAGCCTTCGTGTAGGCCTTAGAGGAGATGGTTATTGGACCGGAAGGAACACGCGTGCTCCGAGCAGAAAGCCTTCTAGTGTATGCACGCTCCAACTGGAAGCCCGGGAAGTGTTCCCGTAGGGGAAGAAATCGATCCTCAAGTATTTGATTTGCCTCTTAGGAGGCCTGGGTCAGAAACCTGAAATGACTTCGTTTCTGGTGCATCCAACGAAGACGTGCAGTAAATACAACTTTCCACTTTTTTTTTTACACAACACTTAGGGGCAGATTTATAATAAACTAATGCAGCAAGTAATTTTGCTGCGCTGTGCTGCGTTAGTTTGGAAAGCACAGCGATGCGACATATTTACAACAATATGTTGCATCCCTGTGCTTCCCCCTGCGCTGCCGCACAAACTGCTGCCATGCACCGACGCAGGCTCCCTTGCACCATGGTGCAAGGATGAGTGCATCGTGGGGAGATTGGTTTTGTTCAGGAAGGTTTCCCTTCCTGCACTAAAACAATCTGCAATGCTGTTTTCCAACTTGTATGTGTGCTGCATTAGCACACATAGAAGTTGAAAAGCAGCATTCTTTCAATGATGGTTTATGTGCAGGAAGGGAACCCTTCCTGAACAAAAACAATCATTAGAGGTGATTTCCTCTTCCAATATATGCTGCAGAAAGCAGCACGCATAAAAAACAGGAAACAACAAGCATTGAAAATGCAATAGGTCTCGCCTTTAAGTTAAAGCCATTTGCTTTGCAAATGGTATTTTATAGCAAAGCAAATGGCTTAACCTTAATGAAAGGTGAGATCTATTGCATTTTAATGCTTGTTCTGTATAGGCTGAGAGGTCACACATCTCTCTCATTACTCTTGGCTTTAAAGACTTTGGACCAAGACACTCACTGTGGTCAATGTATACTCAAAAGGCACTTACTCTCATCCTCATTAGCTGGTTTATGTTTCCACCTGCCACTATCTGCTGCTAAATATACAACAAACATTGGCAAAGCCAATAGGTTTTGCCATTGAGATGTATGAGCAATGTTTTTTGCCGTGCTGTTCAGCATCCCCAATACTGGCTAGCATGATCAAGAAACAAGAGCATATGACACAGACGGCTGGGTCATTTTGTGGGCACGTGCACTACACTGCCAATTCCCCTCCCCCTTTTTTTGCTGATACGAGCTGGATCAGTGAATAAAAAGAAAATCTCTGTGAAAATATTTCTTTGAAGAGCGCATGAAATGACCAACACTTAAAGCGTCGTTAGGTGACATGAGGGTCTCAGATGGGGGGAAGCAACAAGTGGGTTTGGAAGGAGAACCAACAGAGGGTGGGGAGACTGAAGCAGAACGGGGGGCATAGGCAGGGAGGAGAAGCAACAGGGGACAATGAAGGAGGGCCCAGATGGGGGCAAGCAAAATGAAAGGCAGGAAAGATGGAAGCATCATGGAGGGTGGTGTTAGAGAGAAAAATTAAAAGGGGCGAGCAACATGGTGCGGGAGGGCGAAAAAGCAAGGGTGGAAACTGAACACAACTGCACCATGGAGGGCACAGGCAGAAGTACATAGGCAACAGTGAGCAACACAGAGACAGGGTGAGTGATGTGTAGGCGGGAGATATGTGGAAAACAAATGCACTCTAGTGAAGCACTTAACCTCAGGCAAATGACAGTGATAGGAAGGCCAACTGATGGTAAGCAATGGGCAGTTGCCGAGCCCCTGTTTTTCTTGGCAAGCTCACAATATGTCTTTCTCAACCAGACAACTGTGCTGTTTGGTAGACTCGACCAAATAAATCTAGAAACCAACACTTAAGTGAGTGAATTTTGACTTATAAACAGTACAGAGTGCCATCAACTTGAAGAGTTAAACCACTCCACCTAAATGAAGTAAAGTGAAGAAAATGTACAGTTATTTATGTGGTAACTACGTAAAGGTGATTTTAACAAGGAATGCTTGTTACTTATAGTCATTCCATAAAGTGGCAATTATATTTTTTGGGGGGTTTGGACTAATCGTTAAAATTAGTTAATAGGAAGAGTACACTCTGGAGGCCCCTTAATGCCTCTGTAGAAGAGATAGAGGTGCACAAAAAGGGCAAATTCATCCTTTGTTAGAAGACCCCTCACTCACCAACCTAGTTGGTGACATGCTTCATCATTGGGGTCCCACCCAGATAGCTGAATGCCATCCGGATGTGCTGCAACACCTGACTACAGTGGAGCGGGTTGTTTTCTTTTTTTATGTGTAAGTGAATAGAACAGTGGTTTAAAAGTTGACCAGTTTAAAACCCTCTATTAAAGATTCTTTATTCTGGAGTAACTGGGCAACATTAAAAATGTGTGGGATACCATGCCAGGTTAGGTTGGCCTGAGGTATCAAACGTGAAGTGAAGAATGAAAATGGTCTACATGTTTCAACCTCATAAATGACTCTCAGGTTTTCATCAGGACCAATGATGGTAATCAGGGCGGTGTACACACGCTAAGGTGTACCCTTGGGGGCACCGATGCGGGTCATGGATTAGGCGGAACAGCCGCTCCCGGTTCCAGACACAATTGTGTAAGGAACGAGCCTCCAGACCCCGGGGCCCATGAGGCACGCTATTTTAGCACCACAAACTTTTCCTTTCTAGAATCCAGGAAGGGAAACTCACACCACCACTGTGAGTACTCGGTGTGGTTTCACAGTAGCCAAGGGTAGTGTACACCTGAGCATGTGTAGACCTCCTGGTTACCATCATTGGTCCTGATGAACATCAAGTGGAAATTAAATGGGGAAGAATGGCTAAAATGAGGAAGAATCAGCAGAAATAACGAACCCCAGAGTTACTCCTCACTGAGGGCAAAAATAAACACCTCATCCTGTAATTAACACACCGTTCAGTATCAGAAACTCTGCCATTACAGCATCACTGAAATGCAGGACTCGTAATGTGCATCACAGCAGTAAGAGTTAATAGGGACTATGACTGTTTCCTGGAAGACACTGCCATTTGTTTTAAAAGTAGAGTCACTCCAGGTCCCTAAGAAGCGAGGCTCAGGTGGTTAAGCCGTAAATCGAGTGAGTATGAAGGGAAGAGGTGCACACAGTCCCCTCCGTAGGCATGCTTAACACACTAGGAAGTGAGGAAACTGTGTTGTCAGTAGGCACACCACGTACGATTCTAACTTTGTATTCCTGCACCCAGCAAAGAAGGACAAGCGCGTGTCTGCCTAAGCGTGTGTCTGCCTTAGCGCATGTCTGCCTTGTGAGGCAGAGAGGAGACGCCATGCGCGTGCCCAGGGCCTGTCCGGGCGCGCACATGGGATGTCTCCCTTCGCACACCAAACCGACAACAATAGGTTCGCCAAGGTGAAGCAGCGCATGCGCTGCGTTCGCTAGGCAAGACCTAAAAACGACAAGAAATGAATACATTTCTCCTTGTGAGGCGTAGCATTCACATGCATTTCCAGATTTACGATTCTTGGTAAATCTGGAAATGTGTCTCGTTCCATTGATGTTGCATGGGAACACCCAGAGCAACACCAATGGAATGCCCCTTTCACGCAAAGTACTGCGCAGAATGGCTTTTACTGTCTTTGTAAATATGGGGCTCTGTGTTGCGCTGCCAGTGCGTCACAAAATGTGACTTACTGGCAGCGCAAGTGGCTTGTAAATTTACCCCTATATACTCAGAGTTAGCCCGTTTCTAGACTGTAGTGTTGTGTGCTGCAGTAATGGTGTGATTCTTAGTGTGCATGTTTGATGATGTGTGCTAGTGGGGTGATGGTGCCTGTATGTCTGTTTGAAGTTGTGGACATTGGCTGGTTTCCAGATGGCCATGTTTCCTTTGCAGTGCTCTAGCTAATTAAGCTTTTCATAGCTGTATCACCATGCCTTACTAGTTAATATGTTTCAATGCAGTAACTGCACAATTTAGGTACACACTGATAGTCATAGTCAGTGCATCTTTATTTCGGCAAGATAACATGAATAAAATGCAATATAAAAACAGTAATGATCAATAAAACATATAAAAAGTGCATTCAAGAATATCTTTAAAATTCAGGATAAGGTTCATTTGCGATTAGAACTGATAGTCAGTCATAGTGTCTCAAGTTGCTTAGGTGTATTGATTATTTCTATTAGACAAATATACCCGCATTAAAATGGACACTAGGAATCATTTAAATCTTGATGGAGGGGGAACTCTTTTACAAGGGCAAACAAGTTCCTTCCCCACCTACATTATGGTCCGCCTACCCACTTTAGATTCGTGCAGAACCTAGCTTGAAAACGGCAGAGACTACTCTGTCTCCACCATAGGTTAAACCCTCGCCCATTGGAGGTTTGGCTATAAGTCCATCTACCTAATTTACATGGGTGGACATACAGCTTTTTCCAATGCCCGTCAATGCCAGGAAAACCTAGTAAGAGACAATGAAAAGTGCTCAATGCCCTCCTCGCCATGAAAGAAAACATCCACGGCGAGAGGGAAATTGTTTTTAAAAAAAAATGTAAAGAAAGTGCTGCTCAGCTTCTAAATAGTATACAACGTGTACGTTTGCCATACAGCTTTGTCATGTTGACAGAGCTGTAAGGTAAACTTACAATGCACTGACAGTAGTTCCTGATAATGCTAGATATCAGTGGTGTAGCTAGGCCTTATGCCACCAGTGACGGCCCCTGCGTTTGCTGCCCGCAGCGGGCGAATGTAAGAGCAGGGCGGGGGGTGCTGGCGATTCCTGCACCCGCTGCTGAGCGACAGCCGCAGGTAAGAGGTCACGGCCCCCAAAACTCATGCCTCCTGGGGAGGACTGAGTCCCCGCCCACCTTTTGCTAGAAATGTCTGGGCTAGGGGACATTTCCAAATTTGTGTGGTGGCACTGTTGCGGTCGGGCCATTTGCCAAGATTTAAATGAGGTCCACTGTCCCTGCAAGGTCATGTAAATGTTTTTGTACTTGTATAGCGCACAGCTACCCGCAGTGGGTTTCCCGGCGCTTGTACAAATGCCGCAAGGGAACCCTTCCTGGCTTTCCCTGTGAAGTGTCCACTCCCGGGCACCCCTATGGTGCAGACCAGGCATCCCTCGCGTAGTGGGGGCCGTTGTGGAGACTAAGCAAGCTATTGCCCAGAGTTGCAGCGTGGGACCCATGATCAGAATAGGCACTGAGGCGAGAATATCCGGTCAGGGGAATTTACGAACCCAAGTCCCGCCGGGGCAGGAATCGAACCCTGTTTCCTGGCCAGAGCTCTGCATCGAGGTCTGCCTGCTCTAACCATTGAGCCACACTTCTCCACTTCAAAATCAAAATTATCATCAAAATTAAATCTAATGCATACACAGATAGAATGCGTTGTGGAGCAGGATGTCATTTTAGTAAAATTAAAGAATTTTTTTTGAAAAATTTGAAAATGGGTGACAAAACATCTAGGGCTACATCACATCAGGGTAATGCTAGTGGCGATTTTGGACTGGAGTCTGGTAACATTTGCACCTATACTTGTAAATTCTGCATTCACATGGGCACTGATACACTGGTCAAAATTAAATTCCCAGGTCTACTAAAGGTTTACCCTGGCCTACACACAACACAAAGTGGCACGTAGACGTGCAAACAGCAATGACAATCAACTTTTATACAGAAGACTTTTCTGTATTGAAAGTTGACCCTCATGCAGCGCTAACATCGCAGTGCTGTAAACTCCTTCAATTTATGTAAAGGGTTCAAGTTTGGGACATGGGAGCACAAATCTGAGGTTTTGCTGCAAAACCAGATCTACTAGAGCAGCGGGATTTGGCTTTGTATTAAATTTTGACACCAAGTTCAAGCAAGGGGTCAGGTGGTATATTGCCTGATGTACCTACATATCTGCTTTTCATGAAAGCACAGATCTTACCTGTCTGACTACTGTGTGTGATCTACACATAGCATGTTCCTTGAGTGCAAATCCTTGCCCAAACTTCGCTGGCTTGACTACGTCCCTTTTTCATGCAGCACTCCACTGCGCTAAGTAAGTAAATCTGGGCCAAAATTTGCACTGGCTGACCATTGCAAAATTTTCCTTTTGCACCAGCTGATCACTGCAAATATTGGGTAAAAACTGGTAGACAATTGCAATCAACACATTAGACATCTCTCAAAGTCATCATGAGCCATATCTGGTCATAGACCAAGTGGGAACAGGAACAGCTCATGCTTTCATCTTTTTCTGCATAGGAATATCTACAACGAACTATGGCCATGGGTCTATTACCCCTCTCAATAACCCCACAAACTGGCTATATCAGGATTCCTCCATGCAATGTACCAACAGTGGTATCTTTGAAATATTTTTTAGGGGGACCAACAAAGGTCACAGATAAAACTGGGGAGGTAATCTATATTTGGGCACAGGTGAAGAGTGTGTGAGGTAGGATTTCAGGGGCGCTCCCCACTTACCCCTTATTGCTCACTTAGGGAGCGAGTCCAAAGATCCTGTAATGGCAACCACAATATTTTTCTTCAATTCGTGCCGGTTTGGAACCGTAAACCTAAAATGGGTGATGAAAAAAGGTACTTTGTCCCATCAGATTAGATTTTTTTTATTTGGGTTTTTATTTAGGTCCACAAATCCAGGATGATGGACTATTCATTGACAAATGATCAACATAACACTAACTTGATTCATAGGCCACAATAATTTTTAGTCCTCCACAGACACTATTCTAATGCTAATTTCTCAAAAGTGGAACTTCTAGTGGGATTCACACCAACTCACAAAACTGCGCTCTTTTGAGGAAAGGTTAAATGTCATGCCAAGTTTGGTATAATTCTGTACAACTGATTTGTCTGTAGCAGATGGGAGTTAAAACGGGAAATGCCACTTTTTTGATCACTTTTTATTTGCTTACCTTTTTATTTAGCCGAATTAAACTTTCCATGCTAAATCCAACGTGGATGACCTTTTTCGGAAATTTCATGCAGATTCATCAAAGGGCACCAGAGCTATTAAGAAAGCAATAAACTGCTTTTTGATGGGATAATCATAACTATGCGGGGACTATTGTCACCTGTATTATATATGCAGATGCGAAAAGAGTAATATGCAATTTAGCATTGTTGAGTGTGGGGAGGGGCCATGCCTCGTGCAAAGTGAAGGCTGGGGAGGGCCGTGCTGCCAATTCCCTCCGCTCACGATTACAAAGCAGACTATCTCAACACCGCCCACCATAAGCTGGTGGACCGGATATGAGTCATCACAACCCATTGAATATCTCCCCTAAGAGGATCTCGTATCTACACCGACAACCAGGGCCACATTGGGAACCAAAAGCAGTCAAAAAATGCTCAAAGCAGCCCTTTCCTTCCATCCCTCTTCCCATCCATTCCATCTGTCTCTCTCCTTCTATCTCTCTCTCTTTTGGTCACGCCCCTGCTGTGCCTACTGCAATAAACCCCTGTGAGTGAGAGGCCTTCAAAACTTAACTCCAGTGGCTGAAGCCCCCCCGGAAAATGTTCCATAAGATAAATAGCCAGTATGACCCTGCCTGCCACTGACTGGTGCACAGTGCCTAATCTATGCCAGTGGTTGCAGGTGGTGGTGACAGGCAAAGGACTTATTTTTCATCATCAGACTCTGACTCAGAGCAAAGAAGAAAAGGGAGACAGAAGGATGAAAAGAAGTAAGGAAAACCATGACAGAGGGTGAAGGGGGTTAGGTGGCCTAACGGCTAGAGCTCGACTTAAAAGCTGGGGAATGAAGTATACTTGTAAAGCACACTGTTACTCCATCTCAGAGTGTCCTGGCGCTGTATACCGCTGGGGAACCCGTCCTGGCTTTCCCTGTGAGATGGTCCCTCCTGGGCACCCCCAAGGTGAGACCAGGCATCCCCAGCGTTGAAGGGGCCGCTGTGAAGATTAAGCAAGCTATTGCCCAGGGTTACAGAGTGGAGCCCAAGGTTAGAGTAGGCACGAGGCGAGAATTATCGAGTCCGTGGACATTGACCCAAGACCCTGCCGCGTTGGGAATTAAACTCTGGTCCCGGGCCGATCTCAGCTTCCGGGTCTGCCACATCTAACCACTGAGCCACACTTCTCCACAAGCAATTCGAGTCTCGGCAGGGACATTCAACATAATGTGATTCTGGGGAAATCACTTAATCTCCCCGTGCCTAGAAATGAATGTGTCCATCTGTAAAACTGGTGCTCATATAAAGCGCTCTGATTCCTTCCGGTCGAGTTACAAAAAAAGTAAATAAATAAGGGCTAAAAAGAAACAGAAAGAGTAAGATAAAGGTGGTGTGTGATTAGGTGATGGAATAAAGAGACATAAGGTGGAATCAAGTCTAAGCATCATTGGTTCCGACAAGACTGAAACTCTGCAACGCTAGTGGCGATCTCCTAAGAAAAATGTTGACCCCTTGTAATTAATATTATCATGAATTATAAATTCGAGCCATGATATCCACCTTCCATAGGATATCTTGGCTAAGTCAGGAAAATACCAGGTGTAAAAAAAGCAGCGCTAACCGCGGTTAGCGCTGCTTTTTTTAGTCTCTAAAAGGGTTAGCGATATCCTTGATAATAGGAGAAATGTCGCTTAACAACATTTCTCCTTTTATTTTTCTCTGGAACGCCCCTTTTGCATCTCATTAGAGATGCAAGGGGAAGCGTAGAGAAAAAGGGTGCTAACATGCGAATTTGCATGTTAGCAACATGTTGCTGATAGGGAGATAATTTTATCTCCGCTTTCTTGGCTTTTAAAGCCAAAAAAGCAGAGTTAAATCCCTTGAAAATATATCCCCATGTCCCCTTGTCCCGTTCACCTTCATGCCCTACTGAGTGACAGAGGCACAAGAAAATAGGTCATGATTTTTGCCATATCATATTGTGTGTCAAGGGGCTGTGCCAGATTTCAAACTGCAAATTCAGAAGCCAGAAGCAACAAACTCCACATGAACTCTGAAGGCATGGAGCTTGAATTTCAATGGGAAAAGTATGTGGTCTATAAAAACATACCTGTGGGTTTATTGATTTTCCAAATATATCCAATTACTGTCTGCCAAAGGCAGTACACTCTTTTTTTAAAAGGAAATATTTTGCTGTTAACTATGAATGTCAAAGACAGCCTGGTCACATACCTGCAGATACAACGTGGGAGCGGGGCGGTGCACACATGCCTGGGACTCAGTTCAAATATAATTTTTTTAATTATATTTTTTATTTGTCTACAAAAGCTGAGACAAAGCTCACAAAGGAGCGAGGAATTAACTTTAATAACCCAGCCCTTTGTCCATTCAGCCCATTCTTAGTTTGTGGTAAGATTTTTTCATCTCCTCCACTCCGCGCAAAGTTTAATTTACACTTCAAACTTTGCCTAAAAGATTGTAAATCTGCATATAAAAAATCACATATGAATGGATTTATTACACGACACAATAGCACTAGTATGGCCAAGGTGGGTATGTATTTTCAATAGAAACTGGTAAATTATCATTTGCTCACAACTTCCAATTTGCATTGCAGCATTTATATAGTGGAAGGATTTTTTTTTCTAATATTTTTATTAAATTAGAAAGGACATCTGAATAGTTAAATACAATAAAAAGCAATACACTGACAAAAGAGCAATACAAAACTCAGTGTCAATACTGTCATATATAGCTCCTACATAACAATGTAAATAGCATGTTGCAGGAACAAGATCATAGAGGAACCATATTAAAAAGTCAGGTGCATCACTTGATAAAAAGAAAGAAAAGGAAAGGAAGGACAAAAAAGAGAAAGAAAGGAAAGAGAGAAGAAGAAAGAGAAGAGAGGAGATTGAAGAGTGAAGAGTGATTTTTAACCAAAGTTCACGAAATTTTAAAACCGAATCACGGATTTCATGCGTTGTTGGACATGTGATGTTTGATGAGCTCTGGTAAAGAACCTAGGGCCAGATGTAGGTAATTCATATTTACAGAATCTTAAATATCGAATTTTACCGATTCGGTATTTAAGAGTCGGTAAATATGAAGGGGGGAGATGTAGGTATTACAGATTCTGTAAATACCGAATCGTTAAGATTCGGTATTTACCGAATCTTTAAATACCGAATCGGTATTGCCCATTGATTCCTATGGGCCTTAAAGCCCATAGGAATCAATGGGCAATACCGATTCTGTAATTACAGAATCGGTAAATACCGAATTTTGCAAGGGTGCAGGGGGTGTCACTTTGACACCCTCTGGCACCCCAAAAATAGGCATGTGCGCCATGTGGCACACAGACATGTCCGTCTGTCAAATGGCTAGGTGTACATGCACACATGTCCATGCACACCTGAATTCGGTATTTTAACACCCAATTGGATTGGGTGGTAAAATACCGAATTTGTAGGGCCTTTGGGACTCAGAAGAGTCCCACCTACATCTGGGAATTACCGAATCGGTAAAAATACCGATTCGGTATTTTACATATTTTGTAAATTTACCGATTTGGTAAATTTACAGAATCTGTAAAATCTGGCCCCCTACATCTCAGGAATGCCAAATACCGGTCGGAAACGGCCGAATTCGGCCGTTTCTGACGGTATTTGCCACCTACATCGGGCCCTTAAAGATTACAATTAGTTTTTGAATTTGGGATGTGGAGACATAGAGTACAAAACAAATAGGTCTGACTGGCCTACATCAATTTTCCTGCTTGAAGAGCTGAAATTAGGTTCAAAAAGGTCAATAATGTATGCAGTGTCCGCTGATGGCATAATAAATTAATGTTCAGAAGCCCAGATAATCAAACATGGCAAATATAGCAAACAACTTTTACACTGACTGAAAACACATCTTCCCATTATGTGAACACTGTTACCGAATACACCCTCTTTACAGAATCACCGACCTCCTGCAATCGACTACTGGAAGACATTTGGACAGCATTTTATCACTCCTGTACAGATATTTACTTAGCCTGGGTGGAACTCGCAGAGTTTCACTCCGTGACATTCCGCATATTTACAAAAAAAACTCTGTGATATTCTGCGGAATTCGTCCAATGGGCAGAAAATGCTAATCTAGCTGGTCAGGCTGCTTTTTCCACTTCAGTAGCATGATCCATGCTGAAAGATTTGAGTGAAAGGCACTATGCGGTATGCAAGGGTGCGGCCATTTTGTTTTGTCAACATCTGTTTTTCTCTCCTTGCTGGCTGCCTGCTGCACTGTATACAACCCAATCCCAAGTTTTCTTTACTTGTTCTTGTAGCTGTCTCACTTTCCAAGCAGAAACAATGTTCACAAGAACTCATTTGAATCAATTAGTAACATTTCTTGCAAGGAGTAATATATCTTGCATAACTTAAACAGGGACAGAAAAAATAAAAAATAAAACCATAATTCAATAAGGCCTATCATTTTGTAACAAAGTTTTTGTAGAAACCTACAGAACAATTATTTTAACTGTACCCACTTCAGCTGAAGTATAATTTGTTTTGCATAGATAGTATTTCAAGTAATAAGGAGACGCAAACGTATTTTTAATTGTGCATTTACACTATATACATTTCCAAAATTTTGAAGTGATGTAGTGCTAATTAAGGAATAAAGGAGAGAGGTATTGGTAATTAAAAGGGGAGCTTTCGGAGATATACCACAATCAATCCTTCATAGACAAATAGAGTGCTCTGGGGCTCTCCCTTTTCAGTTGTCGACGCCGTTTCGACCCTCTTGTGATACGGGCTCTATTCAGGACGGGAATTCTGGGGACTAGCAGCACTGTAAGGTGCCCGAAGTAGAGGAATCTTTCTAATGTAAGGGTACTTCTCAGTGGTATTCAGGTTTATAGTTCCCTTGTGGAGAAATAGCCACTTTATGGTTTCACGCAGTATTCACAGAAACTCAATGTTACTGTAGGTTTGATATAAGTAACGCGGTGAATGAATAATTCATTTATTGTTAATCTTTCATCATGAATCAATTAGCATCGCGGTGAGTGAGTTATTTAATTACTGATTGGTTTGGCGTCATGGGTTCTAATAAACCGGGCGGCGATCCACTCTCGCTTGTGCTCATTAGGCCGCTCGGTTTATAAGAACACATGACGGCAAACCGATTTGTATTTTGTTTTTTACTTTTACTTTCCTGACCTATCCATCCCATTTGAGTCAGATTCCTCTCTCGCGACTCAAATCCTCCTTCCCCATTATGGCAGCAGAAGCAGGCAGCGGCACCAGCACCCCCTCTCGGCGATCTAGGCGGACAGGGGCAAGGCGGAGGTGGCCCACTCATTTTAAGGGTGCAGTGGCACCTCCTCCAAGGCCCAGAAAAGGGTATGCCCTGCGGGTGCATCGGGTGCTCTGGAAGCAAGTGTGGCAATGTGTGCACCGAAGCACTCTCATCGCGAGCACCCAGCAGCAACGGGGTACAGCTGGGCAGATATCCCGGACAGGAAGCAGGACCTGCTTGACCTGCTGAGTGTCGAGATTACGGGGCTCAGTGAGTAAACAATATTTTTTATATAGATGAATAAAAGAAGTAAGTATAAGTAGATTAAAGATGCATTCAATAAACTCTGGCTTTGAGGTGTTGTACCTAAGGACCTAGGGCCCGATTCACAGAATGAACTTAAGACTAAATCCTAAACTTACTACTATTTGGTATTCACAGAATGCACTTACTACTTTCGGGATTCACCGGAGGCGGAGCTTCTGGCCCAGGGGTGGAGATTTCAGTCATGGCTAACTCCCCACCTCTGAGCCGGAAGCTCCACCTCCAAGCCACAAGCTCCACCTCTGCCCCGCAAGTTCCGCCCCAAAGCCAGAAGCTCCGCCTCCGGGCCGGAAACTCCGCCTCCGGGTCGGAATTTTCAGCCCGAGTGCGGACGTAAAGTTAGTAGTCTTAAATCTATTCTGTGAATACCGAAAGTAGTAAATTCATTCTGTGAATCCCGAAAGTAGTAAGTTCACTCTGTGAATCCCGAAAGTAGTAAGTGCATTCTGTGAATACCAAATAGTAGTAAGTTTAGGATTTAGTCTTAAGTTCATTCTGTGAATCGGGCCCCTAGGGTTCAGAACCCCTGGGGGACTCTTTTGATAATACCCCTGGGGGACCCTTTAGTTGGTACCCCTGGGGGACACTTTAGATGGTGCCCCTGGGGGACCCTTTAGATTGTGCCCCTGGCGGACCCTTTAGATAGGGCCCCTGGGGGACACAGGGTTCGGTACCCCTGGGGACCTAGGGTTCAGTACCCCTGGGGGACCCTTTAGACAGTACCCAGGGGGACCCTTTATACAGTACCCCTGGGGGACCCTTTAGATGGTACCCCTGGGGATCCCTTAGACAGTACCCCTGGGGGACCCTTTAATAGTACCCCTGGGGGACCTTTTAGTCTGTACTCCTGGGGACCTAGGGTTCAGTACCCCTGGGGGCCACTTTAAATAGTATCCTTTAGTTTGCACCCCTAGGGGACCCTTTAGATAGTACCCATGTGGGGACTTATAGATGGTACCCCTGGGGAACACTTTAGACAGTACCCCTGCGTTACCTTTAGATAGTACCCCTGGGGGTGATGTGTTTTATCTAGGAACCCGATTTAATATTGTGACTTTATGCCCGTGTACGGCTATAATCAATAATATCCCTATAATGGCATAAGAATCAGATCCATATTTCAGTAAATCGCCTTAGCAGTCCAAGGCACGGCAAAAGCTACTTCCTTGGATTCCTAAAGAGCACACCGAGTTCGTTCGACACACCAAACCTCCAGCAACCTGGGAAATCCCCACTTGCTTTGTTTTGATTTGTGATAGAACTCCTGCGAGCACTGTAAGAACTGCCAGTTCTTAGTGACATCTTTATTGACGTCTTTTGTCCAAACCTTACGTCAAACTCGGCACCTTTCAGGTATAAATATACCAACGTTGCCTTAAGCAAACACACGGTGGTGGTTTTGGAGCAGAGCAGCTAATCTACTTTCCGAAAGCCCAGCAGACGCGAGAAGCCCACGGACGCTGCCCCTCCTCTTAGACGCGCTGAGGAAGACGCTGCCTTTTCTCCTGCCGAGAAAATCCAGCTCCGGCGTTTCCAGCCTACCCTTGCGGGTGACTGGGATATCGAGTCCTGAGAGAGAGATAACAGACCTCCTACATTCTAATCTCAAGGTACAGTGCTGACTAAACCCTTAGAGAGAATTCTTGAACAGATCCTTGGCAACAAACCCACTGAACTTAAACTGCTACTTACTTACTCCTTCCCACGTATTAGGCTTAGGTCAGGTACACCGGGTTAGGCGTAGTTTAGAAGCACCAGTTGAGGACGTTAGCCTATGTATATATGTATGTATATATTTTATCCATTTTAAAGTGTCTCATGGCTAAGAAACCATATCAATGCTTTTACAGTGTTATTTTATAATACTCCTTTTACTGTACGTACTTTACTTTATATTAAGTATTGCAATTGTGGCAATTCATTTCTCTTGCATGAGAAGGAAGACTGCTCAATAAATAATACATTTTATTGAAAACACCCGTCTCTCTATTCTCTGCACTCTGGTGAAACTAAGAACGCACATCTGACTGAGTGAAATAGCTGTCTATTGTTTTCACGACTCTAGAGATTTCCTCTTATTCTGAGGGAGCAAAGGTGTCATGTTTATGCGGTTGTCGGAAGCTGAATCCCTTCTTGTCTGAGCCAGGGAAGCTGATCTCTTCCTATTCATTAATGAAAGTTTCCAGTGAACCTCTGAGCTAGCTGGCGCAAACCTAAATTAAGTCTAACAAGTCAGTAGAGACCTAGAAGACCTCAGTCCTACGTCTATACTGCTGTTTATGTTATTCCAATGCACAGAGCCTATAGGGAAAATAGGAACTACACTACAGGGGACCCTTTAGATGGTACCCCTGGGGGACCTTTGAGACGGTACCCCTGGGGTATGCTTTAGATAGTACCCCTGGGGGACCCAAGGTTCGGTATACCCCTGGGGGACCTAGGGATTGGTACCCCTGGGGGTCCCTTTAGATGGTACCCCTGGGGGACCTTTTAGATAGTACCCCTGGGGGACCTAGGGTTTAGTACCCCTGGGGACCCTTTAGATGGTACCCCTGGGGGACCCTTTAAATAGTACCCCTGGGGGACCTAGAGCTTGGTACCCCTGGGGGACCCAAGGTTCGGTACCCCTGGGGGACCTAGGGTTTGGTACCCCTGGGGGACCCTTTAGATGGTACCCCTGGGGGACCCTTTAGATAGTACCCCTTGGGGACCTAGGGTTTAGTACCCCTGGGGGACCCTTTAGATGGTACCCCTGGGGGACCCTTTAGATATTACCCCTGGGGGACCTAGGGCTCGGTACCCCTAGGGGACCCAATGCTTGGTACCCCTGGGGGACCTAAGGTTCGGTACCCCTGGGAGACCCTTTTGACAGTACCCCTCGGGGACCCTTTAGAGCAGTGGTTCCCAAACTTTTGACTCCTGAGGACCCCCATTGAGTCACCACTGGAAGCCGGGGACCCCCAAGCAATTTGTATGAGTTAAATTTCAAATATTAAAACAGTAATTTAAAAAATACACACGTGTGCACACAAAACAAATACTCAAGGTACTAACGATTTTGGGGCCAGATGTATGACCATTTAATTTAGCGCCTTGCAATTGATAACACATTGCAAGTGGCAAATTGCGAGTTGCTAAATGAAATATACAACAGTGTGTTTAACACTGTTTGGGATTCCCAATGGGGTCGCAAATTGCGAGGTTCCTTAATATTAATGAGCCTCTCGCAATTTGCGAGCCCGTTGGGAATGCCTGCCCTCACAGGTGTGGTGGCATGCTGGGTTGTGCTGGCCACTGTGTCTGTGACTGCTTTTAAATAATGCATTTTGGGGAAAAAAATGCAGCCCGCTTACCATGCATTTAAAAAAAAAAAAGTAAATGAAACGTTTGTTTCATTTTCTAAGGGTAGGCAGAGGTCCCTGGGACCACTATTTTGCATGCATTTGCAAAGGGGAAGGGGTCCCCTGGGGAAGGGGTCCCCTGGGGACCCCTTCCCATTTGCGAATGCATTACCATCTACTTGAAGTAGATGGTAATTACGAGTGTTTTGCGACCACAAAACATTTGTACATGGTTTTGAGACTCGCTATTTGGAAGGGAATGCCCCTTCCAAATAGCAAGTTGCAAAACCTATTTAGCGAGTCGCAAAAAAATTTCGACTCGCGAAATAGGCAATGTACAAGCATGCGCAAACGGATTCGCAAACCCGTTTGCGCATTTAAAAATGGATCTGGCCCTTAGTATTTTATATTGAAAAATAGCCCCTCTGTCACATGTATTTCATTTGTTTTATAGCACCTCTCATACCATTGTAGGATGTCAGAGCACTTTACATCACACACATATATAGACATTGAATCATACATGTAAATCAGTGTGTATATAAAATGTTTAAAGAGTGCTTGGTCTGGAAAAGCACAAACTCAGGATTCAGAACATAACACAGTGGCTAGCGCTGACTTTAACATTAAAAATGTATTTCTACCCAAATAAATCTTTTTAGCAGCATCAGGATAATGACTAACTGGGAAAAAACATAAGTTACTAACCATGCAGTTTTCAAGCAGCTCTTTGATGACAGTTTATAGGTCCCTCTGCTACATTACGATTGTCACTTATGAAGTGCACAGTAACAAAAGAATCTCTGTGACAAAAGCAGTAACCACGAACCTATGCACATAAAATACTGCTTTTTAAAATGCATGTTACCCGTTCTTTGCAGTAGGCACATTAACCCTCTGTGCTACATTAGTCAGAGCTGCCACTGAACAAAACTCTCCTCACCTCCAGCAGGTACATTAATCACTGGCATTTATTTATTCCTTTATAATCTTGACACTTTTATTGTTGCTGGAAAGCTGCTAATTATACAAGAAACGTTTCTGTGCTTTTAAAACTGTTGCCTGCGGACCCCCTGGGAATGTGTCACGGACCCCTGGGGGTCCGCGGACCACAGTTTGGGAAACACTGCTTTAGAGAGTACCCCTGGGGGATTCAGGGTTTGGTACCCTGGGGGATCCTTTAGACAGTACCCCTTCGGGACCCTTTAGATGGTACCCCTGGGGGACCCTTTAGACGGTACCCCTGTCAGACCTAGGGTTTGGTACCCCTGGGGGACCCTTTAGAGTAGTAACCCTGGGGGACCCTTTAGACAGTACCCCTGGGGTACCTTTTAGATAGTACCCCTGGGGGGATCCAAGGTTCGGTACCCCTAGGGGTTGGTACCCCTGGGGCTCCCTTTAGATGGTACCCCTGGGGGAGCCTCTAGTCGGTACCCCTGGGGGACCCAGGGGGTGGTACTCTGGGAGACCCTTTAGATAGTACTCCTAGGGGACCTTGTGTTTGTCAAAAGAAGCAGAATACAGGTCAGCAACGACCAGAAAGAGGCAAGATAAAGTGAGAAACGAGTATAAAGAGGCAGAATAAATTCCAGCAACAAGCAGAGAGAGGCCAAAAAAGGGTGCGAAACGAGCAGCAAGAGGCAGAATAGAGGTCAGAAACTGACATAATAGAGGTCAGAAACAAGCAGAAAGGGGTGAAATGAAGATCAGGCATGAGCAGAAAGAGGCAAATAGAGTTCAGCAACTAGCAGGAAGAGGCAAAATAAAAGTGCGAAACAAGCAGAGGGAGGTTGAATAAAGTTCAGAAACAAGTAGAAAGAGGCTGAATGAATGTCAGAAAAAGGCCAAAATAAAGAATAGAAACAAGCAGAAAGAGGCAAAATAATGGTGAGAAACTACAGAAAGAGGCAAAATGGAGGTCTGAAACCAGTAGTAAGAGGCAGAATTAAGGTCTGAAATGAGTGGAAAGAGCCAGAATAAAGGACAGAATGGAGCAGAAAAAAGGCAAAATAAAATAAAAGTAATAAAATAAAATAAAATAAAGCTCAGTAGCTCAAAGGAGTCTTTTCAAACAGAAACAGGATGGGGGAACATGGATCCCAGCACTCAATGTAGCCCAGTGCATCATGCTAAATGCATTACATGATAACACTTCACCAGTAGTGTTTACATTTTCAAACTTGCTGGTGCGGATTGTGCTGTGTAACTCTAGACACATGTTTCTGGATTTAATACTTCATCAGTAGAGAGCTAAAGTCATTTTGTGGAAGCTGGAAATGCTGCCCAAAGTCTTCTCAGGTCTCTGTAGTACTCACTGGGCACAAGTGAAACAACACAAGCTTGTTAGTTTAGTAGCCCAAATGAGCATTTTCAAACAGACGTAGCACACTAACCCTGGGTTAAACTTGTGGATTCTTGGCTACTCCGCGATCCGCGTAGAGAATGCACTTACCGAAAATTGCGGTCCGCACTGTAGCGGAGGTTTTTTGTGTTTGTGCCCCCAAAATGCATTTTCGCACGCGCAGGAACTACTTACCAGGTGCTTGGGATTAACAACGAGATTTCCCATCCATTCGCGAGCGCCACGGTCCACGATCGCAAACACGTTATTCAGACGCACCATCTGACTTCCGGTGGAAGTTTTATGAAGATCGCGATCCCGAACACACACATTTTGCAATTTGGAGTAGAATCTCTCTCGAGCAGCATCAAAACATTCTCGAAATGATGTTTTGGATTTAAAAAACTCCTCAGATTGACATTTGGCTGTACTTTTTTGCGCAAGAAGTCCTTTTTCATTTTTGACTTGTTTTTGAAGAGGAAGGAAGTACCCCAGACTCTCCAACTTCCTGTTCCTGTCCAGCAGGCTCCTCCCAGTGCTTTGTCTATCTCCTGCTCACTTTAAATTTGGATTTGGAGCTGGAAGGCTCCCTCTTTGTGTCTTCTGCATCATATATCATTGGATTTGAGGACTTTTTAATTTGAGATTTCACGAGTAAGTAAGTTGGAAAATTGGTCTCGTCTGTTTGATTGGGGCATTTGCACCTACATTTTTGTACTTTTCATCGTTTTAAAAAAATGTATTGGTGGGTGGCCTGTAGTTTCGGCAGGGGCCTAGTTGTTTCTTTGTAAGTAATTATCCTTTTTTTTATAAAGGAAACATGTTGCACAGTTCACTAAATTTTCTCCAACTTTTGAAATCAATTAGCAATATTTATTTAATTCACTTGCCCAGTAGTCTGCCAATAGGCCTTTCTGCCAGTAGGCCCAGAGCTACTCATGGGTGCATGAAACATCTGTTTCCTGTGGTGTCTTTGAATGTTTAAACATCATTTAGGGCATGGATGACATTGGATTGAAATGCAACATATTTTTGGGGGTAATTTCACTTTTTTCATGTGTGTTAAATAAATGCCTTTGTTGGATGTGTGTGGTTGTTGTGTAACTTGCAAGCATTTTTTATCCCTGTGGTTTTTCGTTTTTGGCATTGTTGTATTAAAGCTGTGTTGTTTAGCATGCCTCCTTTGTCTGGCCAATTTGTGATTGTGTTCATAATAGTGGGCCAAGGTAAGTATCTAGGGGTAACCCAGTATCCCTAAGAACCTGGGTAGTAAATGAAATCATAAACAATTGGTTCATTCGGGTAAAATATATTTCTTCACTTTATACATCTTATTTACCACTTCGCATTAGTGCATTAATGCGAAGCCGACCCGGGACAGAGCGAATCACGCCGCCTGATCGTTGAATCGCCAGGATCCTTCGGGACCACATTAGACTCAATTTTACACAATTTGAAAGTGACACCTGTATCAGCGCACACGCTGCGTGCTGTAATACTGCGCCGCCTACTTGAAGAATTACCCGGATCCCTTTGGGACCAGACCGTACCTGAATTTGGAAGTAACACCTTGATACTTGATCAGTGCACACGCAGCGAAGATCACAACCATTTCCAAGAAATGCTATGAAAGATTGAGAATCAAACTGAAAGAAGTCCTTTCTTGTTTAATTAACTACTCCATAGAAAACCGGGCTGGGTCTACTTGAAGGCTGCCACACATCCCTACCTCCATCCCACTGTCCTAATGAAGACCCGCGCAGACGCCACAAGAGCGCTAGGATAGGGTTGAAACGTCGACAAAACATACTAGTGAACCATCTTTCTAAGGAATCTGTACTCTAAACTGACTACTATGGTATACAGAACACTCTTAGTGAATGTTTAACATTGGTCACGTTGTCTCCCCCCCGACCCCTGTGTATCACCAGAAGCTAGCATTGTATATATTGTATATTACACTGTCACAACTCTCACTGAGCACTAATAGTCACATAATAGTGGGCCAGCATTTGCCTTGGCTGAGACTCCTCGTGAGGCCAGGGGCCATTTTGTAAAGTCTGTGTTCATGTAGGCCTGCTTCAGTACATTGTTTTCCAAGCCTCCTGATTGCTGTTGTTGTGAGTGACTGACCACGGGGGTGGTGGCCATTTTGTGGTGGTGGTAGTGCTTTTTCCATAGACCTGCATGTCTTCTTTCCTTTGTTCCTCTTGCCTTTTTGCTTCTTTATGGGTGGCCTGCCTGGCCATGTGGCTGGCGGCCATTTTGTGAAGGCAGCCAGTGTGCTTTTGCCATATGCCTGCGTTGTCTGTCTTTAATTTCTTGTTGTTGTGGCCTGCCTGGCCTAGTGGCTGGCTGCCATTTTGTGAAGGCAACCAGTGTGCTTTGCCATAGGCCTGCATTGTCTGTCTTCTCTTTCCTGTTGTTATGGCCTGGCCATGTGGCTGGTGGTCATTTTGTGAAGGGGCAGCGAGTGTACTGCTGCATTAGACCCACAAGCCTTCATTGTGGTGGCCATGCCTTCTTGCTGGTTGTTGTTTTGCATGCAATTTTTTCTTCTTTTATGTTTTATCCAGCAAATAATGTAGCACTGTTCACTACATTGTCTAATAAGTTTGCAATATTATTGACTTGAATTTGTTCACTATGTGGCCTAGTCTACCAATGGGTTTTCTAATCAATAGGCCAAGAGCTACTCATGGGTGCATGAAACAACGGTTTATGTGGTGTCTATTGAATTTAAATTTCATTTAGGGCATGGATGGCATTGGATTGAAATGCAAAATGTGTTTATTTTGGGTATTTCACTTTTTTCATGTGTTTTAATTAAATGCCTTTGTTGGATGTGTGTGATTGTTGTGTAACTTGCAAACCTTTTTTATCCCTGTGAATTTTTGTTTTTGGCATTGTTGTATTAAAGCTGTGCTGTTTAGCATTCCTCCTTTGTCTGGCCAGTGTGTGAGTGTGTTTGTAATAGTGGGCCAGCATTTGCCTTGGCTGCTCCTCCCCGTGTGGCCAGGGGCCATTTTATAAAGTCTGTCTCCATATAGGCCTGCTTCAGTTCATTGTTTTCTAGGCCTCCTGCTTGTTGGTGATGTGAGTGACTGACCATGTGGCTGGTGGCCATTTTGTGAAGGCATCCAGTGTGCTTTTGCCATAGGCCTGTATTGTCTGTCTTCCCTTTCTTGTTGTTGTGGCCTTGCTATGTGGCTGTTGGCCATCTTGTGAAGGCAGCCAGTGTGCTTCTGCATTAGGCATGTTTTTTCTTTGTTCCTCTTGGCCTATTGCTTCTATCCAATGTCAGCTGCAGCTCCCTGAATGCATAATCCCACGTGATGCGCAATGCCAAACCAGGTCCGTTACATTTGTATTTTTATTGTTGTTCTTTTTCTTTCCTACCCTTCCTCAGTGTACTGTACACTAGTACACCAACCATGAAAGTCCTTGTTTTTGTCAAAGTCTCACACATTTCTACACTGTATTGTTATGTTTTTTTAATAACTGAGTTAATAAATGTAATAATATTAATAACACTAACAAGTGTGACCAGACACTACATTATATATTATATTTGTTTGTTTGTACTAGTAGTAATTGGACCACAACAATGAATGCCACATTTCACTGATGTTCTTGGTGCTTGTTTGCTTTTAGGTGCACAAAAGAGGAGGAGACGTCATCACCCATTATACTGCCAGACAGAACTCCTGCTGCGCATGACACCACGTGATGTGTGACCACAGATATTTCTTTCAACTTGTGCCACTGCATGCTGCTGACATCTTTAAGATGGCTCCAAAGAAAGGTACCAGGTCCAGTACCAAGAAAGTTGCCAGTGAGAAGAAGGCTCTGCCACTTTCTAAGACCAGTATGTTGCCCAAGATCTTTTTGGTAAAACAAAAATTGCACCTGCAGCGATGGTGTCCGGGGAGGCATCTAGGAGCAGTGGACTCACCCCACCAATCTGGGCCCAAGCCCATGTCTGTTGCAGAGGCAGCCATCTAATCACGAGTCCAATGCAGACGAGTAGTGATGTTAAAATTGACCTATTGCAAAGTAGTACCCAATCAATGCAGGAAACTCAGATAAGTGGGCAACAACAGCTGTAACCACCCCAAAAGTAGTTGTTCCTCCCGAAGTAGGGGCAGTTCAGGAGCTCAAGCTTCCTGCAGAGGAAGAAGAAGAACAAGCCACTCTTTCAGAAGATCCGTTGTCTTCCTGATCCCCAGCAAGGAAAAGGAGGGTTAGTCCATCAACTTCTTCTCCAAGCCCCCTTTCTGATGATCTAGACACCACCTGGATCTTGCCTCCATCTGAGTTGGAGGCATGCCACATCCATGAGACAAGGCTAAGGAAAAGGAAGGTTACGGAAAGCCTTAGAGTTATGGAGGTAGATGTAGAAGAGGAGGATGATGATGACAAGCCAGTCAACATGGACATTAGTCCCGCCCAAGTGGAGACCGACATTATCCATCCCAAATTGCTGTGAGAGATGTAGCACGGATACCACCAACACATATGATACCACCAACACCACCTCCAGCTTCTATGTTTCGCCGGCAGCGACCTACATCCACCACAACCACCTCAGTAGAAGTAGGTATTGCAGCGAGTCAAACTTCACGCCCACCTACCAGTTCATCGGGCATTGCAAGTGGCACAAGCAGCTCCAAAAAGTTGACCTCCCCAATTTGGGACTTCTTTTCTGTTAGCAGGAAGGAGGTGAACATTGACATATGCTTCATTTGTGGACAAGGTGTTAGTCAGGGTAAGGTTGGTACAAACTAAAGTACCGGAGGCCATGCAACCCATCTTAAAAAACACCACTTGATCCAGTAGGAGGCACACCTCAGCGGCCAAAAAACTGCACCCCATTGTTGTTGGTGGGGATGAAGAAGTAGAAGATTCGATCCGATGGAAGGTGAACAAGAGGGAGATATTTTCTCTGGTACACAAAGTAGCCCTGTCCCCAGCAGTGCAGTGGTACCACCCACATCCTTATCAGCAACATCGCAGAGGAACAAGACTAAGAGTCAGGCAGAAACACCAAGGGGCCCCAGGCAAGAGAGAATCACAACTAATAACGTGCATTGAGCCTAGCAACATCCGGCGTCAAGACGTCACCTACGTCAGTAGCACTAGAAAAGAAAAAATCCTGGCTACCATTCTCAGTATGTTTAGGTCGGAGGGGCAGTACGAATGCAACCACACAACGGCACGTTTGTACAAGGCAAAGCTGGCTAAAATGTTAGCGCTGGACCTCTTCCCTTTTTCTTTTATTTGCATATACAGCTATACACACACTACCACCTTACTTCTAAGGAAACTTACCCATACTTACTCTCTTAAACAATCACTTATAGAAACACATACTTATTTAAACAAGAACTCTTTCAATCTCTCACTCTCACATATACTCACTTATATACATCAATACTCACATATACTAGATTAAAACATATGTAGTTACTGATAAAGACACTAGTGAGACAGTCATTCACTTACTAACACACACACATACACACTCATCCATCCATACAGTCCTGCACATATGCCGTCTTCCAAACACATAAACAGTGAGTCAGTCATTGATGCATCTATGTACTAAGTAATACCCCCACCAAACCATACAGACACTCATACTGATACAAAAAAAACATCTGATAACCCATATACACACACATGAAGCTACTCACCAACCCATGCAGCCACTTATACACAAAGTGAAACACTGATGCAAACATTTAAATATTTAAACAATACTTGCTAATATATGTATTCACTAAAATACACTTAATAAGCCAGCTAACCAATTTTTTTTTTTAAAACATCCATTAAGACACTTATTTAAACATTTATTCTTCCATCGACCTTTACATATACATATATAAAACATATTTATTTTTCAGAAAGACACATTCACTGGATGGTGTCATCAGTGATGTCATGAGTGATGTCACTGACCATGTCATGGGTGATGTAATATGTGATGTCATCAGCAGTGCATTACACGCGCAAGTTATAGTGAGTCCAACTAACTATAACGTGGGAATTTCAATGGTTTTATGTCAGTAAAATTTCCAGCTAACTATAACTGGTGTGAAACCTATGGTTTTTTCAGTGAATTCCAATGGTTTTTTAATAGCATTTCTCTCTAGGTATAAAAAGTGAAAAAAATGTATAACAAATTTTATATTGTATAATTATGTTATATATATATATATATAATTTTTTTTGCCCCGGAGCGCTCCCGGGGCGCGTACCGGTGAACGCACGGGTAAGCGCAGTGCTTTGGCGCGCCCCGGGGCGCGTACCGGTGAGCGTCCCGTTAGCGCTATTCTCGCGTACGAAAACAACATCGTGACGTTTCGCGTAACCGCGTGATGCATCATATGACGCACTGTGTAAGCGCACCTGGGAGCACGCGAGCGCATACGATCGCGCAACGTCCTGATGCGCTTACGCTACGTGGCCCCGGGCGAGCTCTGGGGCGCGACTAAGGGGGCGCCTCGGGGCGCGGCCCGGGGCGCGTAGCGTAAGCGCGTCGGGCCATGTGACCTGAAAATAAAACTTTTTATTGGTTCATTTCACTTTTGGTTTCCTAATGATGTAAGGCCAGGTCATGTGACCTAAAAATAACACTTTTCATTGGTTCAGAACAGTTTTATTTTCCAAATGATGAAAGACTTCCCCTTTTCCTCATTCTACCTTTGTGCTTTGAGAGAGGTAGACCTGCAGCTATTTCAGTAGAAAATGGCTACATTAGCTGCAGCTGCTGGATCTTCTGGACCACCACTACCACCACCACCACCACCACCACAAGGACCACCACACCTTCACAGTGGTGGAGATCAAGAAGGGGAGGAGGATGAGGAGGAGGAGGAGAGGAGATTCGTCCGAGAAGACAATATTACCTACAAACCTAAAGAGCACATCATCTGGCAGTTTTTTTCAATCCCCAACGACAAAAAAAAGTAAATACGCCTAAGGCAAGCTGCTTAATATGTCATCAGGAGCTGTCCAGGGGGAATTCCAACAAAAAATACTCCTTTGGCAACCACACCATGATCAGACATATGCAACGGAAGCATCCAAATAACTATGCTAGGGCAGAGGTCAGGGAACTGGCCAGAAACCCTGTCCAATCTTCTGCCAGTACCTCCCAAAGTAATGTTTCCACCCCATCGGGACCGGAAGTTAGGGAGATGTGCTCCACCATACAGACAAAGTTTTCCAATTTTAAAATGGTTTGTATTTTTTGTGGACAAACAATATGCTATGGAGAGAAATGCATCACACTTATTAACCGTGCTTGGGATAACCACAAGTGCCCATGGAAACATTCATTTTTTCCGCTTTTTTTTTGCTCCTGTTGAGCCCTTTAGAATTCTCTGTTTTTTGTTTCTCCCCTTAAAAAAAAAAAAATGTTCAGAAAAGTAAAAAAAAGTAAAAAATGTTCAAAAAAACAATAAAAAAAATATAAAACAACAAAAAGAATAAAAACAACAGTTCTTTTTAGAACTACCTCTAATGTATAAAAAAGCAACTTTTTTGGGAAACTCTGTCATGCTTTTTTCTCCACGGTACGCTCCCCGGTACGCGTACCGGGGCATGTATTGGTCGCTCCCCCTGCGAAAATCGAACTTTTTTTTTTGTTTGTTTTCAGCGCCGGGGCCCTTTTATGTCCCCCATATCAAACCTAGGGGATCAGGGGGGGTCTACCATGCCCCCTTTTGGGTATTTCCCCGGACTGTTTCGAATGTTTACAGACACACCCGAGAGCCAATCAGCTTTCCGTGCGCACGTCGCGTAGCGTGCCCGGTGCGCTCCCCGGTGCCCGTACCGGGGCGCGCTTATAGATATATATTTTTTTTTAACCTAAATTACTCAAAATCCACTGGAGCACATATCTTGAGACATAGCAAAGGCACATCGGGCTACCAGTCCCTACAATTTTGCCAAGTTTGGTGAAAATACATTCAGCCGTTCGGGCTAAAAGTGAATTCGACCGCCCTATGGAAATTAACATGGAGAAAACACGTTTTGGGACCCCCTTTTATCTCGGCCCCCGCTTGACGAATCCCCCCCACATTTTCAGGGAAGGAGCGGACTGGAGCGGGCAATCTACTTTGAGAAATTTGCGAAGATTCGTCTACCGGCGCCAAAGAGATTCCCAATAGAATGTTGCCGATTTCCTATGGAAAGTAGATCCTAACTATAACTACCTACTGGCAACTGCCAGTAGGTAATATATATATATATATATATATATATATATATATATATATATATATATATATATATATATATATATATATATATATATATATATATATATATATATATATATATATATATATATATATATATATATATATATCATGCAAATCCTTCCTCCAAAAATGAACGAAGCAGGACCCAGAGGGGAACAGGTGAGACAGCCTTTATTGTTCAGAAAACAGCTAGGGTGGCGGCAAATGCATTTCGGCGTGGAGAGCCTTCTTCAGTGCCCAGAACCCAATGCAGGCCTGTTGTTTGGTGATTTCCTGCTGCCTGAAAGTAGCTGGCGTAGGTCCGCCCCTCCCTCGAGCAATGCAGCACACCTGTAGAAGTTCGTTGGTCAATCCTGAACTACCACTCCCAGGATGCCACATGTTACGAGCGACCCAGGCCGTTGGAATGGGGAGGGTGTGGGGTTGAATCTCCACTACAGCAACTTTAGCAGGACCCAATGATGCAATGGCAGTCCCCCAAACAAAAAGTCTGCCCTCGAGTCCCCTCGTATCGCCTCAGCCCCCGTATCAGCGTGTCCATTCGAGCTCGGGCTAAGATGCGATGTGCAAAATGCCCAGACAGAGGTGGAATACCTCTACTCTTCAGGGCCCCCTGACACAGAGATGGGTTCCAGACAATCCATCACTGGAAAAAGAACAGTGCCGTGAAGCAGCGCCAAATAAAGTCCAGACCCAAAGCGAGGCGCGGGTTGCTGTAATGTGCAACTGGCAGGCACATGGAATGCAACACAAATCCTTCCTCCAAAAATGAACGAAGCAGGACCCTCACTGAAAAAACCATAGGTTATAGACCATATATAGTTAGGAATTAGCATTTACAAAACCTTATTTTACTCACACAAAACCATTGAAATTCGCATATATAGTTAGTTGCACTAACTATATATCGTGCACCCACAATCCACTGCTGATCACGTCACATATTACATCATTCATGACATGGTCAGTAACATCACTGATGACATTATTGTTATTATATGATTGCGGGTGCGCGATATATAGTTAGTGCAACTAACTATATATGCGAATTTCAATGGTTTTGTGTGAGTAAAATAAGGTTTTGTAAATGCTAATTCCTAACTATATATGGTCTATAACCTATGGTTTTTTCAGTGAATTTCAATGGTTTTTTAATAGCAATCCAAAAAAATCGAAAAATCGAAAAAAAGTATTTTTTTTTTGCCCCGCGGGGCCCTTTAATAGCCCCCACATCAATACTAGGGGGTCAGGAGGGGTCTACCTTGCCCCTTTCATTCATTTCCCCCTTCGTTTATTTCCACCTCTTGTCTCTCGATCCTACCGAGAGACAAGATGGCGGCCGCTCCGGACTGTTTAGAATGTTGAGAGTCACCGGAGAGCCAATCCGCTTCTCCTCGCGAAGTTCCGTTACGCGTCTGGTACGCGAACCGGGGCGCTAACCGGGACGCTGTCACAGATATATATATTTTTTTGAAAGTTAATTTCTCAAAATCCACTAGAGCACATATCTTGAGACCTAGCAAAGGCACACCGGGCAAACAGTCTCTACAATTTTGCCAAGTTTCATAGAAATCCGGCGGAGACTCAAGGTAGGCAGCGTACCACACGATAAAAGCCACTTCACAATTGAAATTTAGTCCGGGGCTCAGGCGGGGCCTCAAAGCCCTCAAACTACCCGCATAAATCACACACTCATTCATCCCAGGACAACGTCTGGACGAGCTGCTAGTATGTATATATATATATATATATATATATATATATATATATATATATATATATATATATATATGCGAAGAACCAGGCACACGGCACACACACAGGAAAGTGATGATCAGCAGATTTAGTGGAAAAATGGCATGATGCATTTCGGATTACTTTAATTTTCAAATGCCTTTCCCAACAAGCAGTGTTGCTGGAATCCAATTAAGAAGATGCCTGCCTCGCTATGATAGACTAAAGACAAGGGTATACATGGCGATGATTTGAGCGTCCGAGGTAAGTACATCCCCCATGTGGGTGGGGCTCTCCTCTCTACGCCACTCTCACCTTTGCTGCAAACACCTCTCTGCCGGCCTCAAAATCCATCACCCTGCCGTTTAGTGGCTGCCAAGGAAGTCCCGACATGGAGTCACCAGGTGTCAAAAACGGCGGAGAGGCAGCGTTTCAAGTTCATTAAATGCACAAAAACAATATACATTCCATAGCAAAGTTACCTCAAATAGCAGAAGCCCACACAGGTAGGTATAGCCACTCGAGTACTGAGTTTAAATTGAGGTGCAATCATTGATAAGCTAAGCTGCCTTTAATCAAGCCTGTGAAGAAGAGAAGGATCTCGAAATGTGTCGGCTGTGAAGAATGGTTGTGGACTGCGTTCATGTTCAGCTGCAGCTTTCAATAAATATCGAGTGGCTATACCTACCTGTGTGGTGGGCTTCTGCTATTTGAGGTAACTTTGCTATGGAATTTAAATGGCTACCCTGGCTGAAGCAGAAGTACCCGCTGTTCAATGCGGACCGTGGCTGCGACAACCGGCGTATGCTAATGATGGACAGGAGCCTGCGTTGAAAGCTACGAGAAAGCAGCTTGGCTTTGGGACACGACCACTGTGGTTTTATCATACTTTTATGGGGCTAATTAGCATGGCACCTCACTGAGGAATACGAATGGCACCACAAGTACCAGGAGCCATAGCAGTGACCACGCCCACTGGGGCAAGTACTGAGTTGAAATTGAGGTGCAATCATTGCCAAGCAAAGCTGCCTTTAATCAAGCCTGCGAAGAAAAGAAGGTTCTCGAAACGCGTCAGCTTTGAGGAATGGTTGTGGACTGTGTTCATGTTCAGCTGCAGCTTTCAATAAATATCGAGTGGCTATACCTACCTGTGTGGGCTTCTGCTATTTCAGGTAACTTTGCGATGGGGATATATATATATATATATATATATATATATATATTGAAAGAAAAGGTTGCCCTCGAATTGAGCCGCACATCAGGTAGGTTGCCACATCTTTATTTAAGGTTGCAGTGTTACAGGGATGAGGCCAGGAAACATCAGTGGCCTTACACGTTTCGGGCATTACGCCCTTGCTCACAGGCCTCCGTAGTCATCAGCTGTTATGGCAGTCACATGACACAATTTATATTTTCAAAAGTCGGCCTTCACAGGTTTCCGGGAGAAATGCATGATGGTACTTGCAGTGCTGCCAAACGCCCCAGTGGGCTCCGCTGTTGATCCACACAATTACACCCAAGTGGGTTATGCCTCACAAACCACCTGCTCATGAACGCTGCTGTGTACTGCCCTTCACAAAGCGGTCTAACTGTCCAATGCAGACGACACGCTGTGCTGTCCTGGAACCGCTCCTCATGGCAGTTCGGCTCCACGGCTGGACGCGCCGCAAAATATTGAAAGAAAAGGTTGCCCTCGAATGGAGCCACACATCAGGTAGGCTACTGTGAAAAGCAAAATGATCTGTTCCTGGTCAACACCACTCTGTTTATCTTCAATTGGAGTGTGGAGAGACGGAGGCGAGCTTAGTTCTTAAGTCATTTATTACACTTAAGTGGGTGCAATGTACACAGCTCTCAGTTGGCATGTGTAGGCTGAACAACATTCAATATTCACTCTGTCATATTTATACAAAACTCAAGGCAGTGCTTACGTTGACATCATACAGAATTTGGTTAGCAGAGGATATTCCTCGTATCAGCTCTAGGTCAGTTTGCATTACACCAGATTAGAATTGAGTATCAGTAGAAAGACCTTCTAATTCTGTGGTCCATCAGCTACATGTCATAAACAGATAAGTAAATTAGTGGACACCATACTTCTTCCAGCAAGTCAGGAGAGTTGCACAAGTGAGCAAAGTCTATCTGCTGACTAAAAGAAACTTTGGAGCAAAACAAGTTTTTTCTTGCAATGGGGAGTTTTTTTAGTTGAACGACACTTCTAGGCCTATGAATATGAAATTAATGCAGTTTTAGTTCACTCAATAATCAAATGCCTAAAATTAATATTCTCAAACGGCCCTTGAACTAATAAGTTCATTCATTAAATTTGAATATTCATTAAGTCAGATATTTCCTTTTGTTGGCTGAACATGGCATTTGTCTTGCGAATAGATGCAGGTGCGGGTTTGCAAAATGATAGACATGTTCTAAAACACATTGTTAGGCAATTTATACATAAAAACAACCCCACAATAGCTCCTCCCACTATTAACATTAAAGTGAAGAGTTTCCAGCCCCAAGTGTTTACTAGACCCCAAACCCATCCTGACCCGGTCCAGTCTCCATTGTCTTGGTTTATTTCAGCCGCTAAGCGATGAAGCTTTTGTATGGCTAAATTAACATTAGGAGCATTATCCGGTATAAATACACAACAAGAGCTGCCAATTAAATGGCATACTCCCCCTTTCTCTGCCAGTAATATGTCCAAAACAATACGATTTTGCAGGCGGTTAGCTTGCATCTCTACAGTAATATTGGCCAAGGCACTTTGGGTGGTATTTATGGTGGCTTACAATATTCTGGTAAGGTGTCTTGTGTCTCTACTATTTATTACCGGACCCCAAAGTGGGATCAGACCTTTTATTGCATCCACAAACTGCTGTGCTGAAGTATCTGTCTGATCTACAGTATCCTTTACATGCCTTCTGGTCAAATGATGTGTTTTATGGTAATTCCCTGAAGCAATATAAGTAGGGGGTGTGAGAAATGCAATATAACATGTTCCAGACCATCCAACAGGGAGCCATACATATGCATTTTCTCCACACACAAAATAAGTATTTTTGGATGTTACCAGAGATGGAGTGGTGGAAAAAGAAGGACAGAAATAAAATGAAGTTGTTATGTTCAAAGTAACCGTTTTACTGCAGGTGCTATTTCCCAAATCTATTGTTCCTATCCCTCTTACACAGAATGGTGCTGGTATTTGATATACTTGGATAGGGCGCAATTCATCCTTTTCCACCTATCGTTGCTGGAATACTGAAACCCAATTGGTAGTATTAAATCTTTCATATTCTTCATTTTCTATCTTAGTACCATTAAACCTCAGCTTCCTATCAAACGCATTAAAGGTGTTATATGCAAATGTATGGTAGATATGGTCTGCAAGTGCATATTTGTCTTTTTCACTATAATACAAGTACCGCCATGCGTTTTCCCATAATATTTCCGCCCATGCCTTGGCTGACCCCCCAGATTAAAATGGAAAAGGAATAAGTGGCATTTCCCAAAGTGTTAGGGATGGTACCATTCCACAAACCCAGCAATTAGTGATATTGGTACCATTGTGGGTATTTTGTAACGTTTGAACAAATGTATTCTGCTTATATGTTTGGCGGTGCAAATTTTAAAGAGGAGACCAAGGTGAAGTGCTCATGTTCAGATGTGGTGGGAGGTGGAGGCACTAGGCTATGAATAGGGTGGTATGTTTCAAGCCACCAAAATAGGCCCAGCAATGCCAATACTAGTAATAGAGAACAAACAAGCACCACTATTTTCCTCTTTTTGGTCCAAAATTGCCGACTTTGAGAAGGGGCATTAGGAGTAAGTACTTCTGTTTCTCCTATTTGGTCAGAAGATACCTTTCCAAAGGGCCTTAATGGCAGGTCCACAATTTTACTCATTTCAACCTAATCTATATATAAATACCTGTTTTAGATGAATCAAGGAACAGCGTAACGATCAGCCAGAAACTAAGCAATATCAAAATACCAACAAAATTCCCTTCTACACTATTCTAGAGCATTAAGTCCCCAGTGTCCATTACTTCAAAAGCTTCACTGGTAAGCTTTATGTTCAGGTCCGGTCATTGGCGGTCTTGACCACCGGCATGGGTTGCTACCTCTCCAGAGACAGTTTCTTCAATCAAAGTCTATAGTTCCTTTCGGCCCTTGGCCGCAAGCTGTATCGGGGATGAACAACTTCAGGATACTCAAACAGAGTCTGTTCATCTGAGTCGGGTATTATGGCAGCAACTTCTGGTTCCAGTGGCACTACCTCACCATCCCCCAATAGCAGTTGCTGAGAGATCTGTTCGCATACTCCTCTTCTCACCCACTGATCATATGGCAAAGGGAGTGGCGCTTTCTTTACATGACTGGCGTTGATCCAGTGCTTGCTGCCTTTGCACTTAACAGAAGTCTGAGTGGCGAGGAGAACCTGCACAGGGCCCCTCCAGCGTGGCTCAAGGCTGGTTTTCCCCTGAAAATGCCGGGTGAAGACCCAGTCTCAGGGCCTCAGATTATGGCCTGAATCTTCAAGACGAGGAGGGAGACTGGCCTTCACCTGTGAATGAATCAAACGCAGTTCTTTAGTCAATTGGTCACAATAATCAACAAGCAGAGCATATTCAATTTCTGAAAACTTCCTATGTGTAGGTACACCCCACACATTTGCAGGCCTCCCCATGATTAACTGAAAGGGAGATAAACCCATTTTCGAGTGTTCAGTATTGCGCATTGAAAACAAAGCTATGAGCAAAGCATCAGGCCATTTTAATTTTGTCTCTGCACATAACTTTCTCAGTTTCCCTTTCAGTATTCCGTTATACTTCTCCACGAGGCCTGCTGCCTGAGGATGGGGGGCAGCATGGAACTTTTGGTTTATCTGCAAGCCTCTGCAGACCAGGTCCATCACTTTCGCAATAAAGTGTGGCCCATTGTCGCTCCAGAGAACTCGTGGCAAACCAAATCTTGGGAAGTACTCTTTCAGAAGTATCTTTGCAGTACTTATGTTGCGTGTTTATCTAGGTTCCTGATCGATACTGTGACCTTATGCCCCTATTCGGCTATAAATCCATTTATTCCCTATATTGGCATAACCGTTCAAGTGCGATTTTCTGAAAAGTCATCTCTGGCCTCACACGAACAGAGCCACATTCCAGCATAGTTCTCTCTGCCACTTCCTTTGCGACCAATTAGTGCAATGACAGAGCAGTAGTCACTATCTGATATTCCTAGATAACACTCCGAGTTCTTCAACAAGATAAAAACTCCGCAAACCTGGAAATCCCCGCTTGCTATGTTTTGATTAGTAATGGAACTCTAATGAGCAACTGATAACTATCACTTCCTAGTGACATCTTTAATTGACGTCTTATGTCCAGCAAACTTGCGTCAAACCCGGCACCTGTCAGGTATAAATATTACCAACGTTGCCTTAAGCAATGGAGAGCTACTGTTGCTGATGCCAGCTGCCTGCAAGACCCCGTGTTAGTAAATCTAGCACTCTGTCGCTGCAGCCTGCTATCCTGTGGTGGTGAAGCTGCTGATACCATTATCGCCGCTACAGCGCGAACTATGGTGCAGTACGCTTAAGGAGCTGAACAGCCGTCCCTCTGCGAAGACATCCAGCAGATTCCAGCTGCCCGCGGACGCTGTCCCCCCTCCTTCCTCGACGCGCTGAAGAGAAGCCGCTGCCTTTCTCGTGCAGAGAAATCCAGTCCCGGCGCTTCCGGTTTACCCTCGCGGGTGACTGGGATATCGAGAGAGACCCCTGAAGGAGATACCAATCCTCCATCATTCTATTCAGAGGTATGGTGTTGACTAAACCCTTAGACGAGAATTCTTGAAACAAACCTTGGCAAAACCAACTTAACTTAAGCTACTTACTTACTCCCCTTTTCACGTGTTAGGCTTAGGTCAGGCACACTGGGGTAGGCTTAGTTAGAAGCACCAGTTGAGTATGTTAGCCTACAGGGGGGAGGAGCCAAGATGGCGACCGGAGCGGACGTGTAAGCTCCCGGCTCCGCCGGTCCTTTAGCCCCGCAGTACTATCCTGCTTGATATCCTGCTCAATTCAACCCCTGTTCGGCTGGAGACGGCGCGCTGACATCGCCCATGTTCCTCCGGAGTCTCAGCTCGTCCGGAAGGCGGAGATAGCCTGGTACCCGTCCCGACGCCCTGTCCCCTGCGTACATCGCCGCCGGATGCCGGACCTCGACGGAGCAAAGACGATCGGCCTGCCCGCAGGATGCCCACAGCCTGTGAGGAGCTGCCCCTTTTCTGATCGCGGACCGCTGCGCACTGGTTGCTGTTGAGTGTTGTGTACCGCGACCACCTCGCGCTCGGTGAGTGTACCGCACTGTATGGCCGGCTCCTCTGCTACGAGCTGGGTGAGGGCTGCTTAGACTACATCACGGGACTTGCCCGGACTCTGTGGTTCGCCCGCCCGCCCTGCCTGCCTGTTCTGGCCAGGGGGGTCCCCTCGCTGGCGACGTGGGACTATGGCTGGCTGTAATGGGAGACGAGGCTACTGGTGATCTCTGTTTGACCCCCCCAAGTCTACGATATCGGCTTGTGGGCGATATGGCTGTACCCGCTGACTCTCGGAGTGAAGAAGATTGCCCACCCTCGCTCCGTGCCTGCGGCACCATGGCTGGGCCGGGGACTGCCTTGACTACACCCACTTGTGTCCCGGGCACAGAGGGACCGCAGCCTACCCTGTCCTATGTTGATATCCTGTCTGCCCTCAGTGAATTAAGATCGGTGCTGTTTCAGGACTCCCACAGGCTGTGTGAGAAACTCGATGGCATAGCCCTCGACTCGGAGCGGACTCGAAGAGACTATTCCCAGCAACAATTGTACACTTCCCTGTTGGTGCCTGGGATTGCAACAGTGTTACCAAGTGTTTCTAGCGGTGGTGAGACCTGGGACGACTGGACTGGCGCCTGCGGTCTACGGCTTACCGACTTTGCCTGTGATACATTGTTTGCACAATCGGAGACTGTTTCTTTGTTTCCACCACCGTCATCGGCAATGGGATTGCTAGCTGAGCGATTTTTGGCTCCCTTGAAGACTCTCTCGTCAAAGACTGCGCTTTTTCCCCTGTTGTATTTGTGCTATAGGGGAAACTTGGAGACTCTTTTGTTTGGGATCAATACATTGATGGGTATTTGGCGCCGTCCATTTTGTAACCGTGAGTCTCCCCCTTCTTCTTTGCTCCCATCTGGTCTCTTTGTTGTGGAGGGGGTTGGCACTCGGCGAGGGGTGTGTCCCGAGGGATATCCGAGATCGGGCTAGGGTTAGGCGGTTTCTTTGTTCTATTGCTTTCTCCCTTCTCCTACGGTTGTGGCTTCTTACGGGGGGTGGATACACGGGGTCCCCCAAGATCGGGCCAGGGCTAGGTGACTTCTTTAGTGTTATGTACGCGTTGACGGGCTGGGACTAGGATGGGACTGCTTTTTGTTTGATTTATTCGCATGTTTGGAAATGTCTTTCCCCACCTCCAGTTCTGATTGCCACCACTGTCGTGCTGATGATAATTGTGGTTGGGGCTGCTTATGGGGCCGGTGGGGACCGGGAGTATGTTAAATTTGCCTCCTCCCACCTCTTCTGAGAGTTGGAGAGTGGGATGGTCTTTTCTCACTCTCTTTATTCTCTTTCCCACTTGGGGATTCTCTTGGGGCGACAGGCATGCCTATTGGGGGGGGGTGGGCCGTGGCCTTCCGCTGGTATGCAGGGTGGGGGGATGGGATGTGTTGTATGTTTTCTCTTTGTTTCTATGGCCCTCTTTCTTTTTCTTCTCTCTTCTGTTTCTTTTTCTTCTATACCTCTTTGCTTCCTTTGGGGTTGGGGTTCAGTGTTATCAAGGGGTTTATTGCATCGTAACATTATGTGACATAGCGGTTGGCCCTCGCTCTTTGAGGACGGTGACCTTGCTTTCTGATACATGCCTTCCTCTATTAAGCCTCCTTCCGGGTGCTCCTTGAATGATGATAGCTATTCTGGTCAGTTATTAGCTTCTACTCTCTTTGTAGTTTTAGAAATTATACTCCACAAAATCATAAAATTAAACCTTTTTCTATCCTTATGCTATTGTTCTAGGCTCCATACGATATTCTGTGCTCAGAGATTGTTTTAAAGGCGTTCTGTCCTATTGGTTTCATTATATCCTTCTCCTATATGTCATAGCAGCCGGCCCTGAGGGGTTGTAGGCAGACGCTGTGTACTGTGCTTTTTATAAATAAAGGTTTTAAAAAAAAAAAAAAAAAAAAAAAAGTATGTTAGCCTAATGTATATATGACTGTATATATGTTTTATTACTTCAAACCATTGTATGGCTAAGAAACCATATCAATGCTTTTACAGTTCTATTTCGCAATACTTATCTTACTGTACGTACTTTTTATAATAACAATTATTGCAATTGTGGCAATACATTTCTCTTGTACGAGAAGAAAGACTGTGCAATAAATGTTAACCCTTTATTGACAAACGCCCGTCTCTCTATTCTCTACATCTCGTGAAAGTAAACTGCACTAGACTGACTGAGTGAAATACATGTCTATTGTTTCACACGACCCTAGAGATTGACTCTTGATCTGAGGAGCAAAGTTGTCATGTTGCACGGTTGTTGGAAAGCTGAATCCCTTCTTGTCTGTGCCAAGGAAGCTGATCACTTCCTATGCAGAGAAGAAAGTTTCCAGTGACCTCTGAGCTAGTTGGTAACACAACCCAATTAAGTTTAGCATAGTCAGTGGAGGCCTGGAATATCTGCAGTTCCACGTCGATACTACTGTTTATGTTATTCCAATGCGCAGGGCCTAGTGGGAAACTAGGAACTACACTACACTTAGGGCTATGTTATCCCGTAGAGGGTAAGCCTCCACCCATCTACTAAAAGCACAAACCACTACCAGAACGTACTTGAGCTTGCCTACTCATTCCAGCTCTATGAAATCCATTTGCAAGACTTCAAAGGGCAAATTCTGGGGGTGCAAAATGGCCTGTTGGAACAGGGGTACCTTTCCTGGGTTATAAGTAGTGCATATCATGCATCTTTTGACGTGGGACTCTGCCACCCTGGGAATCAAACCATTGAACCATGCATGATCTATTGTTGCCATTATTCCTTTAGCACTGATATGAGCTGGACTGTGGGCCATGGTAACAAAAGCATTAACATAACAATTTGGAAGCAGCCATCTTTGCTTTTCTGACAGATCTATCCAACATCCTGTTGCATCCTGACGCCCATATTTCTTCCACTGTTCCTTTTCTTCTTTTGTAACTTCTTCCTGTATTTCCCTAACACAATCCAGAGTCTGGTTAAACATAGGCACTTCTGATATCCCTCTAGCTATCTCTACAACATACATTAGACTATACGCTGATTTGGCTGTTTGTTTAGCTGTTTCATCTGCAAAAGCATTTCCCTGTCCAATCTCATCTGCAATTTTCTTGTGGGCACTACATTTAACAATAGCAACTCTTTTTGGTAAAATTAAGACATTTAATAATGCTACTATTAGTTCCCCATGCTGTATTTTTCCACCATGTGAATTAAAAAAACCCTCTCTTTCCAGAGTCGTCCAAATGAATGGGCGACGCTGAAAGCATATTGGCTATCTGTATAGATATTTACAGTCAAATCTTTATTTAATTCACAGGCTCTAGTGAAAGCCGTCAGCTTTTCAGCTTGGGCTTACATTTGTTGTATTTTACATGACTCAACCACAGTTTTCAAGGTAGTAACTGCATAGGCCGCTGTACTAGTGCCATCAGGTAGTTTGAAGCATGAACCATCCACAAACAGTTACCCTTGGGAGTCAGATATAGGGGTGTCCGTCAGATCTACTCGTCCCTTAATCTCCTCTTCAGTAAATAATATGCAATCATGCTTCTGATCTTGTTGGGACTCGGGGAGGGGTAGTACTGTGGCTGCATTCAAAACATTACTGCATTTTAGAGTGATGTTCGGAGCAAAAAGTGTCAACTCATACCCAGTTAATCTTGCACTGGTCAAGTGCTGAGTCTGAGTTTTGTTTAGTAACATGTCTACTGTATGTGGTACCATAACTGTCAAATTGTGACCCAAAACATACATTTCAGATTGCTTTACTGCAGTGGATGCAGCAGCTAAAGAGCGCAAGCAATTTGGCAAAGCTCTCGCCACTGGGTCCAATGTGGAGGAGAAATACGCACATGGCCTATTCCTTCCCCCATGTGACTGGGTTAATACCGCCAAACTGCAGTTCACTCAATAATCAAATGCCTAAAATTAATATTCTCAGTTACCACATCTTTATTGAAGGTTGCAGCGTTACAGGGATGAGGTCAGGAAACATCAGTGGCCTTACGCGTTTCGGGCATTACGCCCTTGCTCACAGGCCTCCGTAGTCATCAGCTGTTATGGCAGTCACATGACACAATTTATATTTTCAAAAGTCCGCCTTCACAGGTTTCCGGGAGAAATGCATGATGGTACTTGCAGTGTTGGCAAATGTCCCAGTGAGCTCCGCTGTTGATTCACACAATTACAACCAAGTGGGTTATGCCTCACAAACCACCTCCTCATGAACGTTGCCGTGTACTGCCCTTCACAAAGCGGTCTAACTGTCCAATGCAGACGACACGCTGTGCTCTCCTGGAACCGCTCCTCAGGGCAGTGCAGCTCTGCGACTGGACGCCCCCAAATATTGAAAGAAAAGGTTGCCCTCGAATGGAGCCGCACATCAGGTAGGTTACCACATCTTTATTGAAGGTTGCAGCGTTACAGGGATGAGGCCAGGAAACATCATTGGCCTTACGCTTTTCGGGCATTACACCCTTGCTCACAGGCCTCCGTAGTCATCAGCTGTTATGGCAGTCACATGACACAATTTATATTTTCAAAAGTCCGCCTTCACAGGTTTCCGGGAGAAATGCATGATGGTACTTGCAGTGCTGCCAAACGCCCCATTGGGCTCCGCTGTTGATCCACACAATTACACCCAAGTGCGTTATGTCACAAACCACCTCCTCATGAACGCTGCCGTGTACTGCCCTTCACAAAACGGTCTAACTGTCCAAAGCAGACAACACGCTGTGCTCTCCTGGAACCGCTCCTCACGGCAGTGCGGCTCCTCGACTGGACGCGCCACAAAATATTGAAAGAAAAGTTTGCCCTCGAATGGAGCCACACATCAGGTAGGTTACCACATTTTAATTGAAGGTTGCAGCGTTACAGGGATGAGGCCAGGAAACATCAGTGGCCTTACGCGTTTCGGGCATTACGCCCTTGCTCACAGGCCTAAGTAGTCATATTTGGGGGGCGTCCAGTCGCAGAGCTGCACTGCCCTGAGGAGCGGTTCCAGGAGAGCACAGCGTGTTGTCTGCATTGGACAGTTAGACCGCTTTGTGAAGGGCAGTACACGGCAGCGTTCATGAGGAGGTGGTTTGTGAGGCATAACCCACTTTGGTGTAATTGTGTGGATCAACAGCGGAGCCCACTGGGGCGTTTGGCAGCACTGCAAGTACCATCATGCATTTATCCCGGAAACCTGTGAAAGCAGAAAACACGCTGTGCTCTCCTGGAACTACTCCTCACGGCAGTATGGCTCCCCGACTGGACGCGCCGCAAAATATTGAAAGAAAAGGTTGCCCTCAAATGGAGCTGCATATCAGGTAGGTTACCACATCTTTATTGAAGGTTGCAGCGTTACGGGGATGAGGCCAGGAAATATCAGTGGCCTTACGCGTTTTGGGCATTACGCCCTTGCTCACAGGCCGCCGTAGTCATCAGCTGTTATGGCAGTCACATGACGCATTTTATATTTTCAAAAGTCCGCCTTCACAGGTTTCCGGGAGAAATGCATGATGGTACTTGCAGTGCTGCCAAACGCCCCAGTGGACTCCGCTGTTGATGCATACAATTACACTCAAGTGGGTTATGCCTCACAAACCACATCCTCATGAACGCTGCCATGTACTGCCCTTCACAAAGAGGTCTAACTGTCCAGTTGCGGATAAGAGGCTGTGCTATCCTGGAACCGCTCCTCACGGCAGTGCGGCTCCGCCACTGTACGCGCCGCAAAATATTGAAAGAAGAGGTTGCCATCGAATGGAGCCACATATCAGGTAGGTTAAGACATCTTTATTGAAGGTTGCAGCGTTACAGGGATGAGGCCAGGAGACATCAGTGGCCTTACGCGTTTCGGGTGTTACGCCCTTGCTCACATGCCTCTGTAGTCATCAGCTGTTATGGCAGTCACATGACACAATTTATATTTTCAAAAGTCCGCCTTTACAGGTTTCTGCTAGAAATGCATGATGTTACTTGCAGTGCTGCCAAACGCCCCAGTGGGCTCCGCTGTTGATCCACACAATTAAACCCAAGTCGGTTATGCCTCACAAACCACCTCCTCATGAACGCTGTTGTGTACTGCCCTTCACAAAGCGGTCTAACTGTCCAATGCAGACAACACGCTGTGCTGTCCTGGAACCGCTCCTCACAGCAGTGCAGCTCCACGACTGGACGAGCTGCAAAATATTGAAAGAAAAGGTTTCCCTCGATTGGAGCCGCATATCAGGTAGGTTACGAGATCTTTATTGAAGGTTGCAGCGTTACAGGGATGAGGCCAGGAAACATCAGTGGCCTTACGCGTTTCGGGCATTACGCCCTTGCTCACAGGCCTCCGTATTCATCAGCTGTTATGGCAGTCATGTGACACATTTTATATTTTCAAAAGTCCGCCTTCACAGGTTTCTGGGAGAAATGCATGATGGTACTTGCAGTGCTGCCAAACGCCCCAGTGGGCTACGCTGTTGATCCACACAATTACACTCAAGTGGGTTATGCCTCACAAACCACATCCTCATGAACGCTGCCATGTACTGCCCTTCACAAAGAGGTCTAACTGTCCAGTTGCGGATAAGAGGCTGTGCTATCCTGGAACCGCTCCTCACGGCAGTGCGGCTCCGCCACTGTACGCGCCGCAAAATATTGAAAGAAGAGGTTGCCATCGAATGGAGCCACATATCAGGTAGGTTAAGACATCTTTATTGAAGGTTGCAGCGTTACAGGGATGAGGCCAGGAGACATCAGTGGCCTTACGCGTTTCGGGTGTTACGCCCTTGCTCACATGCCTCTGTAGTCATCAGCTGTTATGGCAGTCACATGACACAATTTATATTTTCAAAAGTCCGCCTTTACAGGTTTCTGCTAGAAATGCATGATGTTACTTGCAGTGCTGCCAAACGCCCCAGTGGGCTCCGCTGTTGATCCACACAATTAAACCCAAGTCGGTTATGCCTCACAAACCACCTCCTCATGAACGCTGTTGTGTACTGCCCTTCACAAAGCGGTCTAACTGTCCAATGCAGACAACACGCTGTGCTGTCCTGGAACCGCTCCTCACAGCAGTGCAGCTCCACGACTGGACGAGCTGCAAAATATTGAAAGAAAAGGTTTCCCTCGATTGGAGCCGCATATCAGGTAGGTTACGAGATCTTTATTGAAGGTTGCAGCGTTACAGGGATGAGGCCAGGAAACATCAGTGGCCTTACGCGTTTCGGGCATTACGCCCTTGCTCACAGGCCTCCGTATTCATCAGCTGTTATGGCAGTCATGTGACACATTTTATATTTTCAAAAGTCCGCCTTCACAGGTTTCTGGGAGAAATGCATGATGGTACTTGCAGTGCTGCCAAACGCCCCAGTGGGCTACGCTGTTGATCCACACAATTACACCCAAGTGGGTTATGCCTCACAAACCACCCCCTCATGAACGCTGCTGTGTACTGCCCTTCACAAAGCGGTCTAACTGTCCAATGCAGACAACACGCTTTGGAGTCCTGGAACCGCTCCTCATGGCAGTGTGGCTCCCCGACTGGACGCGCTGCAAAATATTGAAAGAAAAGGTTGCCCTCAAATGGAGCAGCATATCAGGTAGGTTACCACATCTTTATTGAAGGTTGCAGCGTTACGGGGATGAGGCCAGGAAATATCAGTGGCCTTACGCGCTTCGGGCATTACGCCTTGCTCACAGGCCTCCGTAGTCTTCAGCTGTTATGGCAGTCACATGACACACTTTATATTTTCAAAAGTCCGCCTTCACAGGTTTCCAGAGAAATGCATGATGGTACTTGCAGTGTTGTCAAACGCCTCAGTGGGCTCCGCTGTTGATCCACATGATTACACCCAAGTGGGTTATGCCTCACAAATCACCTCCTCATGAACGCTGCCTTGTACTGTCCTTCACAAAGCGGTCTAACTCTCCAAAGCAGACAACACGCTGTGCTCTCCTGGAACTACTCCTCACGGCAGTTTGGCTCCCCGACTGGACGCGCCGCAAAATATTGAAAGAAAAGGTTGCCCTCAAATGAAGCTGCATATCAGGTAGGTTACCACATCTTTATTGAAGGTTGCAGCGTTACGGGGATGAGGCCAGGAAATATCAGTGGCCTTACGCGTTTCGGGCATTACGCCCTTGCTCACAGGCCTCCGTAGTCATCAGCTGTTATGGCAGTCACATGACGCATTTTATATTTTCAAAAGTCCGCCTTCACAGGTTTCCGGGAGAAATGCATGATGGTACTTGCAGTGCTGCCAAATGCCCCAGTGGACTCCGCTGTTGATGCATACAATTACACTCAAGTGGGTTATGCCTCACAAACCACATCCTCATGAACGCTGCCATGTACTGCCCTTCACAAAGAGGTCTAACTGTCCAGTTGCGGATAAGAGGCTGTGCTATCCTGGAACCGCTCCTCACGGCAGTGCGGCTCCGCCACTGTACGCGCCGCAAAATATTGAAAGAAGAGGTTGCCATCGAATGGAGCCACATATCAGGTAGGTTAAGACATCTTTATTGAAGGTTGCAGCGTTACAGGGATGAGGCCAGGAGACATCAGTGGCCTTACGCGTTTCGGGTGTTACGCCCTTGCTCACATGCCTCCGTAGTCATCAGCTGTTATGGCAGTCACATGACACAATTTATATTTTCAAAAGTCCGCCTTCACAGGTTTCCGCTAGAAATGCATGATGTTACTTGCAGTGCTGCCAAACGCCCCAGTGGGCTCCGCTGTTGATCTACACAATTAAACCCAAGTGGGTTATGCCTCACAAACCACCCCCTCATGAACACTGCTGTGTACTGCCCTTCACAAAGCGGTCTAACTGTCCAATGCAGACAACACGCTTTGGAGTCCTGGAACCGCTCCTCATGGCAGTGTGGCTCCCCGACTGGACGCGCTGCAAAATATTGAAAGAAAAGGTTGCCCTCAAATGGAGCAGCATATCAGGTAGGTTACCACATCCTTATTGAAGGTTGCAGCGTTACGGGGATGAGGCCAGGAAATATCAGTGGCCTTACGCGCTTCGGGCATTACGCCTTGCTCACAGGCCTCCGTAGTCTTCAGCTGTTATGGCAGTCACATGACACACTTTATATTTTCAAAAGTCCGCCTTCACAGGTTTCCAGAGAAATGCATGATGGTACTTGCAGTGTTGTCAAACGCCTCAGTGGGCTCCGCTGTTGATCCACACGATTACACCCAAGTGGGTTATGCCTCACAAATCACCTCCTCATGAACGCTGCCGTGTACTGTCCTTCACAAAGCGGTCTAACTGTCAAATGCAGACAACACGATGTGCTGTCCTGGGACCGCTCCTCACGGCAGTGCGGCTCCGTGACTGGATGCGCCGCAAATATTGAAAGAAAAGGTTGTCCTCGAATGGAGCCGCACATCAGGTAGGTTACCACATCTTTATTGAAGGTTGCAGCGTTACAGGGAAGAGGCCAGGAAACATCAGTGGCCTTACGCGTTTTGGGCATTACGCCCTTGCTCACAGGCCTCCTTAGTCATCAGCTGTTATGGCAGTCACATGACACATTTTATATTTTCAAAAGTCCGCCTTCACAAGTTTCCGGGAGAAATGCATGATGGTACTTGCAGTGCTGCCAAACGGCACAGTGGGCTCCGCTGTTGATCCACACAATTACACCCAAGTGGGTTATGCCTCACAAACCACCTCCTCATGAACGCTGCAGTGTACTGTGCTTCACAAAGCGGTCTAACTGTCCAGTGCAGATAACACGCTGTGCTGTCCTGGAACCGCTCCTCACGGCAGTGCGGCTCCGCGACTGGACGCGCCGCAAAATATTGAAAGAAAAGGTTGCCCTCGAATGGAGCCGCACATCAGGTAGGTTACCATGTCTTTATTGAAGGTTGCAGCGTTACAGGGATGGGGCCAGGAAACATTAGTGGCCTTACGCGTTTCGGGCATTACGCCCTTGCTCACAGGCCTCCGTAGTCATCAGCTGTTATGGCAGTTACATGACACAATTTATATTTTTAAAAGTCCGCCTTCACAGGTTTCCGGGAGAAATGCATGATGGTACTTGCAGTGCTGCCAAACGCCCCAGTGGGCTCCGCTGTTGATCCACACAATTACACCCAAGTGGGTTATGCCTCACAAACTACTTCCTCATGAACGCTGCCGTGTTCTGCCCTTCACAAAGCGGTCTAACTGCCCAATGCAGACAACACGCTGTGCTGTCCTGGAACCGCTCCTCACAGCAGTGCGGCTCCGCGACTGGACGCGCCGCAAAATATTAAAAGAGAAGGTGACGTCACAAACTGCTGTTTCCCTGGAACTTTTTTAATGTATTATGATGCAACTGACGGCACACAGCCCACTTGGGAAATACGATTTGGAACCACTGGTCCCACGATGCAATGCACTTACTCACCTGTGCTGAATAAAATGGGGGAATGAACTGTTGTTCCTTTGTTGGCCATCATTTGCTGAAATGCTGCCTATGAAGAAGGGTTTTTACTCGAAACACGTCAGCAGTGGTGGATGAACCAAGGAGGTGGTTGTGAAGGCTGCCTTTGCCAGTAACAGCGTGTACCTGCTTGCGTGTGCTGGTCCAGTCGAGGGGCAACTCTTTCTTTTCTGTTACAGTGGCCTGCCCGGCCACGGACAAGCACTGCCCCGAGTTGGTAGCGGATCCATTGCAGTTTAATATGGCTGCGAGTACGGAGCAGGGGGTGCTGTAATAATTTGCAAAGGTGACCTCACGAACTGCTGTCTCCTTGGAACTTTTTTAATTTATTATGATGCAATTGACGGCACATAATCCAGTAGGCAAATACGATTTGGAACTACTGGTCCCATGATGCAATGCACTTACTCACCTGGGCTGAATAAAATGGGGGAATAAAATGTTGTTCCTTTGTTGGCAGTCATTTGCTGAAATGCTGCCCCTGAAGAAGGGTTTTTTACTCGAAATGCGTCAGCAATAGTGGATGAACCAAGGAGGTGGTTGTGAAGACTGCCTTTGCCAGTAACAGCGTGTACCTGCTTGCGTGTGCTGGTCCAATCGAGGTGCAACTTTTTATTTCCTGTTACAGTGGCCTGCCCAGCCACGGACAAGCACTGCCGCGAGTTGGTAGCAGATCCATTGCAGTTTAATATAGCCGCGAGTACGGAGCGGCGGGTGCTGTAATAATTTGCAAAGGTGACGTCACGAACTGCTGTTTCCTTGGACCTTTTTACATTTATTATGATGCAACTGACGGCCCACTTGAGAAATCCGATTTGGTGCTACTGGTCCCATGATGCAATGCACTTACTCACCTGTGCTGAATAAAATGGGGGAATGAACTGTTGTTCCTTTGTTGGCCATCATTTGCTGAAATGCTGCCCATGAAGAAGGGCTTTTACTCGAAACGTATATATATATATATATATATATATATATATATATATATATATATATATATATATATATATATATATATATATATATACACATACATATATATCCAATATCCCACACTGGCAACATATACATTAGATTGTCCATCCGTGCTCAGTATTCGCAGCACAGGAGAAAACAAGGCGATGTAAAAGATACACCCACCCCTAGAAAAGATTTACATCATATGTATTGTAAAACTATAAATGATTTATTACCCTAACAAATAAACTAGAAGGAACTCACAACACCTGACCAACCCCTCTACCTAACCACAACTAATGTCCAGTAAATTAAATGTCCATGATTGTCCACTCCAAAATGCCACTCCAAGAAGTCCAAATGTCCAAGAGCAACACCTAAAGTTTCCCCAACCCCCAACATCCCACCCACCAAAAAAAAGATTCAAAAAGGGGCAAGGGACAAGAAGACTGAGGTCTAGTGGTGGGCATGCTGGCTAGTGCCCTCGAGGACCTCCACCGGCCTGGCCTCTAGGCACGCCATCCGGAGGAGCATGCGGTTCCCAACGTTCCAGCTGGAGCAACAGGGGTGTGCAGCAGTGGTTGATGATGAGTTACGGTGGGCAGCTGCCAGAACACTGCACTGTACCACCGGAGACACGGGGCCTGGCTGGGGCCCGGGCATTGGAAGCCGCCTCCTCACAACCAGGACAACCAGCTGGAGATATTGGGCCGGGATGGCCTCCAGCTTCTGTTGTCGTGTCCTTGCTGCTAACTCTTGCCTGTTGGGTTGGGAAGGAGTATCTACATGAAGAAAGAAACAAGACAATTAAAACCAATACTCTTAGCAAAACAGTAACACAAAATTATACACATAAAATTATAATAGCACAGTAGTAGTAGCAGTAGCAGTACATAACATGTGTGGCTTCCTCGGCCCCTAAGATTAGGATGTGATGATCAATGATTAGACTTTCAGGCATTAGGCACTATGGAGTAGTTACATTCCGGCCATACTCTGTTAAATCAATGGCAAATGCTCAATTTCACTATCATCCTTACTACTACAACAAAGAACATGATATATACTTAATATGAATGATTATGATATACAGCACGACGTCACATCACTCACCTAATGATGCTACTATTATTTGATTGTAAGAAGTTAACAATGCAGCCGATAGGCCACCCATGGCTGGCACGGTTCAAATGATATGGGTAGGGAGGGGAAGAGGGCCTCAGAGTCAGAGGGAGGCACCTGATGATGGGTGGGTATGGTACATATACATAGTCATGGACAATATAAATGTTGTGCTTCCAAACTAGTGTGGATCAAGGAAGTATTCCATTCTGAAATACAATTTCAAACCTTTGAATCAAAACCTTGGAAAAACAGTCCTTGCTTATTCTTCCCAGGGTTTTTTTATTTAACGTTGCATTGCTCTTCTAGCATTATTTTATTCTTCAGCCTTGGCTTTGATACTCTGGCACGGTTTAATTTTCTTTTACATTCTCTTCATCCAGTCTGACTCTTCACCTACTGCAGAGGTCTTCAAACTTTTGGATGCCAAGACCCCCATGTCAACATTTTGAGGCATAAGGACCCGCTCCTGACAAAAATGTCTAAACCTGTAGGCAGGGCAACTGGAATTTTGAGGCAGGTGAGGACCAAATTATGCAACAGGCTTGACTAAATTGTGTGGGAAGAAAATGTAAATAATGTTATGTGATGCCACGTATTTTGGGATAGCATTGCTTCATTATTTTGACATTTTTTACACACAGTAACACTGAGGAAAGATTTCACCTCATCAGTACCCATTTATAACCAGAATACAGCAATTAACATCAGAAAGATTTGTAGTCAACCTTTGTGAAGGGCCTTCCACTCCGCAGGAATACGTGTTGCCACAGTAGAAGCTCACCTGGCCCTGGCCGGGACAAGCAGGGGTCCCTTAAAAACCTGGCGGTTTTGTGCAGAGTTAAGCAGTTTGCCCATGCAGCTTTCCTCTCACCCCTTCCTTCCATCCCTCTCTCCTTGTCTCTCCCAACCCCAGATCCCTCTCTCACTTTGCAGACCATTTTCTTTCACCCGTTTTTACAATTGCTGAACTGTTCCCATTCAACCTCTCACTTCACCTTTAATCACCTATTGCCATTCTGTCTTTTAACTGCCATCATCTCTAACAGTCTCTCGCATTTATCTTATGGGCTCTCTGGCCCGTCACCTCCCGTGCCCATCAGCACTTCTCATTCACCTTGTCTCTCCATTCAAATGTTTGTCTATTTGTATTGTACACATCTTCAGTCCCACCATTCATATTTCACATCTCTCCTTTGTTCCAACAGAAGCCCTCACCTTTGGCTCACACTCACTTCCTGCGTGTCCACACTTCTCTTGGGCAATTCACATTTCTCCTCCCTGACCGCATCAATAGAATTCTCTCACTCTCTTGCTGTCCTCTCTCATCCGCTCACCTCTCCTCACCAAGCATACAGGTCAGACTCTGCTTATTGTTCCCTAATTCAAGAAGACATGAGTTGTCTGTCTCGCTATTTTGATGCAGGCCGCGCAGTTATAGAACTTGCACCCTCCTTTGCTTCACTCCACCAAGAATCTATTTTCCTTTAGGAAGATATAGAAACCTTTCTCTATGCTCTGTAGGTTACCCCATTTGGCTTGTTCTCCTTCTCCATCTGTGTGTTTCTTATTTGCCTTCAGGCAGCAGATGGTTATTAGCCCCAGGACATCTTTTGGTAACAGTAGCACACTACAAATGTAAATAATAATTATAGGCAGAAGCAGGGGAACACTCCCAGCCAGGGCTGGCCCTTACACTGGTCGCACACGGTGCAACAGTCTTTGTTGGTACCCACCCCCGTTTCCTCCTTCTTCATGAATTGCCTCACAACCACTCACCACAATGCACCTCATCTCTCTATGGCACCTTTCTGACAAACATTTAATTTTTTTATAGCGCTACTCATAGTTTACTCACACTCATTTCTGTGATCTGCATGGTACATATTCTTTGTAGCAGGCACATTGACCCTCTGCACTGTGTGGGTGACAAGAGTGCCCATGTGAGTGCATGGTGAGCGATGCAACAGTGTGAGAGTAGGGTAAGAGGAGTGATTGCAGGGTGATTGAGGTGTCCGTATGAATTTGGGTGTGGATGCAAGTTCAGAATGGGACTAATTAATGTATGATTACTGATGGGCTTGTCTGAGTGAGTTCTATATTGAGCAGTGAGAGGGACAGGTGAATAAAGTGTCACATGAGTGCAGGATGAGTAGGGTGCTCATGTGACTGCAGGGTGAGGTATAGGGTGAACAGCGCAAGTGCATTGTGAGTGCAGAGTGATCACTGAGTGCAGGGTGAGCAGGTGAATGGTGTAAGTGCATGGTGATCAGTGTGAGTTAATTGTGATTGTTGTGAGTGCAGGGTGGGCGTGAAAGTGAAGGGCGAGAATGAGGAGTGAGTTGTCTGATTGCAGGATGCATTCCAGGACACTTGAAGTAACTCAGCATGTTATTGACAGCGGCGTAGGGTTTAAGACCTAAGTTAAACTATTGCTATTATGGCATTAATCGGGGATCGAACGAGGGTGGAGGAAATAAATAATGTGCGGATCATGCAACAAACTTCCAACAGATTATTTTTATGGCCCAGTCGGTACAAAAATAAGCAGTCACTTAAAGCTGTATATTTCAGCACTCATCTGTGCATACTTTTAATTGTGTTCTACGGCTGCCTCAATGATCCACGACTGCTAATTAAAGAAAACAAAGACAGAAAAGTCATGTATGGAATGAATACATACTTTTTAATTTATAAGTCTATTTAGTGTCAAGAGGAGGTCTTTGCAGGCTCTTTAAACAACACATGGCAGGCATTTTCTTTCAGCAACCCTACTTTTTATTCCTTTTCATGAAATGCATTCTCACACTACTGCAGTAAATGTAAAATACAAATGTAAGGAATAGGCAGAGTGAGGACCCAGGGGGTACTGGGACCAGGAAAAAACTAAGCCTCAGTGACCAGTTTACAAAGGCATGTAAATATGCAAATGGTCTTTAAAGACCTGTGAAAAGCTCAGGTGTGCAGGAGATAAGACTCCAGACACTGCCCAGCCAAGCCCCCAGCAGCTCGAGTTGCACTGCAGCAGCCCGGCTGACACACAGCACGGGGGACTTGCCGCTGGCCCCGCCACTGATGGTTGTTATGCCTTGAAAAACCATTTCACATTTTTTAGATGCCATGTACCCCTCCCCTATTTATTTATTTTTTATTAGCAAGATTAAAAATACATAATAATAACATACACCACACACATCACTTTTTACATTTCGGATACTAGGAGTAGAGTAGACAGTATGACCTATCAAAAATAACAAAATATCCATTGGGCATTTTGTTGGTGGCTATTTTTGAAAAGCCTCTCAAAAGACGACAACCCAAAGGACTAGACTCAGTGGCAAGAGCTATTGGTATATCTAATTTTTTGGAAAGAAGAAAGAATGGGCAGCTGGACGGACATGAGGTCTCTCTTAGTCATCCTCATCATACTTCCTTCTAGCCATGGTGCACTGTAACCAGTTGTTCAGTGTTCACCATCAAATGCTGCTAATAAAAAAAGTACTAGGCCTGGATTAGAAAAAATAAAATATACCAGTTTGAGGTGTCCAACATGAGTGACCACCATTTACTGATTGAACATGAGACAGTAAAAGAAAACCTTCTCATCTCAACAAACCTGCGTAGAATACCATACTTGGGTATGCAATCTGCACAGCAGATTAGTTCTACTAGTACTAGTAGTAGTAAGGAGTCCATACTACTACTAGTACTAGTAGTATGACCAATGGGTACTCTGAGTCTTACAGTACCACCACAATCCACAATATATATATATAAGGGGAGAGGGAAAGCTGAGTGTAAAACCAGATGAAAGCAAGATACAGACAGACTAATACAAAGTCAGAGGCAGTTTGATTTGATGTATAAAAAAACACACTCAAAACAAACAATGTTAGCAGGTAACGGAGAAAAAACAAGAATTTAGAAACAGATAGATCGAGAGGATTTCGGAATTTTTTTAATTAGGAAATGAAAATAATAGAGCGGTAAACGTTAAGGAAATATATATTAATATCACACCAGGAGGACTTACTGGGGCCAGCAGAGTCATCTGAGTCTCAGCCCACTTCCTGCCCTTGGTAGGCTCCTCCGGCTCCCACACCCGTCTCAGTAGACCCAGTCTTCTTCTTGCTCCTGGATGCTGATGATGTAAAACATAATTAAATAGACAAAAAATTATTGGTGTTGAATAAATAAATATTAAGGGGCCAAGTCAGATTCGGTAATTTCCCGTCCAAATCGTTGTACGGAACCTTTTTCCCGTGCGAATAGTATGGAGAACCGTACCCGTACGTATGATGTAGTACGGTGTGTACCCAATGCAGTTCTCCATACGATTCGTAACACAGACCCTACGAGTCCCGACTCAATGATCCGTACGAATAGTATTCGGAACACGCAGTACGTGACGTCCGTACGCTTCGAAGCAGCTTTTTCCGAGTACGATTTGTGTCGACAGCACTCCGTACGACCCTTTTGCTACCGGAGTTTAAGTTGTCCCGAAAACCAGATTTTGGCCCGAAAAGCGTTTGGAACGGACCCCCCCGGTGTACGGTGCGTACACCCCATCATTGCAGGGGTACGGTGCATCAGGGTACAGTGGATACACCCCTGGATTACAGGGGTACGGTGTGTATGTCCCCGTGCATACCCCCCATAAATGTAGGTGTACGGTGCGTAGGGGTATGGTCCGTACCCCCAAGGTCGTATGTGTTTGGTGCGTACACCCCCTGCGTACTCCCCTTGAATTTAGGGGTATGGTGCTTATGCGATAGTGTAGATCTCCTTACAAATTGCTCATAACCGACGTATCCGTACGAATCGCGTCCCCATTCCCCGGTCCTGATCGTACTTGGCGGGTTGTACGTTCTAAAATGATTTTTAGACAGAAAACGGCAATTGCAATAATATTGATCTATCCTAAATCAGATCGACTAGTAGTAGACTAGTATCGCAGTTGCGGACCATCGTATCTTTATTATTACGCAGTTCCATTCCGATTCCTGAATCCTAACCCCTTGCCTGCGCTGATCGTTCCACGCTAGTGCGGAACGTTCTATTGCGCGGGCGGGGCCGCGATGTTCAACGGACGTGCGCAGCACTACCGAGGTAGTGCATGCGACGTCCGGTGAACGTCGGCAGCAGCGATGGGGCTAAACCTACCTAGCCTGCCTATTCCAAAGACTTTGGAATGAATTGCAAAAAAAATATATTTGCTTCTAAGTTCCAATCTCATTCTCAATCAATTCTCAATCCCAAATCCAACCCACTTTGACGGGTCAATTCACTTAGTCTGCATTTATTCTTCTTAAATGCATAGATGGACGCATGCATATTCCATACACCAACTTGTTGGTTGCTATTCACTCACTATACAAACTACAAAAGGTTCTACTATGACTGAAGTCATGTGAGAGGATGCATCATGCAGGCGGCTAAATTACCAAATAATACTAACTAACTAACTACTACCACTATCTTAGTGACAGGACAGCCAGACAGGACAAAGTAAAGGACTGGAATCTTTTCTCTCTGCATTACCTGACTTAAATTCTTAACCTCACTTATATAAACAGCCTAAGCGAGTGCAAAGTTGCAAACAAGTACGATTAGTAGTGCCGAGCACCTGTCTGGAAGAATAACACATATTTTAAGATTGTTAAATGCAAGTTACCTGCATGTAAGCAGCAGCAGCATTCTTACTATTTGGGGAAAAAATAAGAATTGCAATAACACAGAACAGAAGAACACAATAGTAAAATAATTAGCTACTCACCAAGCCCGGGGACCTCAAGACTTAGCAGGTTCAGCAAGTCCTGATCCAGGATGTCGGACCACCGGTGCATCAGTTGGTTATGGTTGCGCCGGACCCCAGAGCTGCGAAACACTGCCCGGCGCACCCTCGCCCACCACCGCTGACGCTCCCAGAGCCCGTACCCGGACCACCCCCTTTTCTGAATCGTACCCGGACCCAGGCCTGCCGCCTGCTGCCAGGGTTAAGGGGAGGTGGCGCTAGACAGAAAAAAACAGTGCGGCCACCTCCACCTCGGAAAACAAGGCCCTCCGTACGATCCTTTTCCTACCGCAAGGAAGGCGGTCACGGCTCTCGCACCTCCTCTTCCCCTTACTACTCTTCTTCAGTGTCTTCACCATGGTTCTTGGGGGAGCCGAAGGAGTGGAAAAGAAAATGTAGAAAGTAAAATAAAAAAAGCAAGTGATGGAAAACAGTCAGAAACGTAATGAAAACTACACAAAAAGTAGAAAAAATTTGAAAATATACACCTCAGAATAGTGAGGGATAGATAATAAATAAAAAAGATCAGAATAATGGTCTTAGAAACAAAGGATTGAAAAGATATTGATGGCAGGGCCCATGAGCGACCGCATGGTGAAGTTCCTACGATATTTCCTCCCAAGCACGCAATACGCGTTCCCTAACACGCAGTACGTGTTCATGAACGTCAAAAACGCATTGCAAATGGGCGGAAAAAGCAACTCAGCTTGCGGAACTCAGCGTAGCTCGCAGAGGTTTTTTTACAACTTTGCGGAGTTCCGCATAACTCTGCTATGAGATCTCCACCCAGGCAATTTGCCCCGGTGCATCATGGTAAATGCAGTGCATGATAACACTTACTTCAGTATTAGTCTTTCATTTTTCACACTTGTTGATGCATATTATGCTGTGTAACTCTAGGCACTTGTTTTTGATTCATCCTTCATCATTAGAGAGCTTCAAGTGGTTTTGGGGTGCTGGAAAGTCTGCTCAAGTCTTCTCAGTCCCTCACTGAGCGAAGGTGCATCAAAACAAGCTCATCAGTTCACTAGCTCAAGGGAGCCTTTTTAAACAGAAGTAAGGTGGGAGCACACTGACTCACATTCCATTACTCAATTTGACGCAATGCATCATGGTAGGTGCAGTGCATGATAACAGTTACTTAACTAGTAGTATTTAATTTCACCCTTGTTGGTTCAGCGTGTGCTATGTAACTCTAGACACATGTTTCTGGATTTATTTCTTCATCAGTAAAGAGGCACACATCATTTTGGTGGTGTTAAAAATGCTGCTCAAAGTCTTCTCAGGTCTATGTGTCACTCATTGAGCACAGGTGCATCACCACAAGCTTGTCAGCTCAGTAGCTCAAGGAAGCCTTTTCAAACAGAAGTAGGCTTGGAACACACAGCCTTACACCCCAGCGCTCAATTTGCCCCAATGCATCATGGTAAATGCAGTGCATGATAACATTTATTTCAGTAGCATTCAATAATAATTCACCCTTGTTGTTGCAGCTTGTGCTGTGTAACTCTGGATTCATGTGCTCCGGATTCATTACTTCATCATTTGAGAGCCACTTGTCATTTTGGGGGTGCTGAAAATTGTGCCCAAAGTCTTCACAGGTCTATGTAGTACTCACTTGCGTAAGTGAATCAACACAATATCGTTAGCTCAGTAGCTCAAATGAGCCTTTTCAAACAGAAGGAGGGTGGGAGCAGAGTTCCTCACATATCGGCACTCAATTTGCCACAATGCATCATGGTAAATGCAGTGCATGATAACACTTACCATATAGAAGGAGCTCTGATGTAATCTAAGTAGTAGCAATCAAATATTAAGGTCCATGAATAATCCAGTTCCAATGGCAGCTTCTTTTTTTCAATAACTGAGTTCAGTCCTTTATTAATATATTTCTTTTCATTCAGAAGATTTCTTCACATGGACATATCATAAAATGAGTTATAAAATGCACTATGCACACTCCACAGCCTACGCGTTTCATCCCCCACAGGACATCATCAGGGCCCGAATGATGCTTGAAAAGTCCTAATCTTTCTCCAAAAGTAATCTTGTTTTTCTTTTTTAACACAACTGAGTATGTGTATCTATATCTTTCTATTATGACCCAAAAATTCTCACTGAAAGGTCTTTCATCATCAAGCCTTCTAGTTTGTTCAGGTTTGTTAATTCTTTCAGTTTCATGTCCTGAATCTTTTTCTAGTTCAGCTATTTGGTTTTTCAATTGTTCTACTTTCCTCTCCAAATTCTTAATTAAGATATGCATCATAGTGAAAGACGAGGCATAAAGATTTTCTTCCCATTCCTTGAGAAGATTTAAGCCAAGATCATCAAAAGTTGGAAAAATTAGAATTCTGAGTCCCCTAGTGATCACGTGCTACACTCTCCTTATAATAAATCCAAACTTCACACACAATCAGGGAAAGACCTGGTTGTACCATGAAATTTTATACAATTTCAGTCGCTCTTTAAATATATGAATACTGCGCTCAACTTCCTGTGGCACACTGTTAAACCAATAACAATATAAACAATACCATATTGAAGGAGCACTGATGTAATCTAAGTATTAGCAATCAAATTTTGAGGTCCATGAATAATCCAGTTCCAATACCAGCTTCTTTTTTTCAATAACTGATTTCAGTCCATTATTAATATATTTCTTTTCATTCAGAATATTTCTTCACATGGACATATCATAAAATGAGTCATAAAATGCACTATGCACACCCCACACGTTCCATCCCCCACGGGACATCAGCAGGCCAGAATAATGCTCGAAAAGTCCTAATCTTTTTTCAAAAGTAACCCTGTTTTTCTTTTTTAACACGACTGAGAATCTGTATCTATATCTTTCTATCATGATCCAAAAATTCTCACTGAAAGGTCTTTTGTCAACAAGCCTTCTAGATTGTTCAGGTTTGTTAATTCTTTCAGATTCATGTCCTGAATCTATTTTCTAGTTCAGCTATTTGGTTTTTCAATTGTTCTACTTTCCTCTCCGAATTCCTAATTAAGATATGCATCATAGTGAAAGACGAGGCATAAAGATTTTCTTCCCATTCCTTGAGAAGATCCTTGTCAAGATCATCAAAAGTTGGAAAAATGTGAATTCTGAGTCCCCTTGGTACTCTTTTCTAATCTATGTAGTTCTTCAATGTCATCTCGCCCCACCATTTTGATAGTTCAGATGTTTTTAATCTTTCTCATTTTAGAAATGTACTCCTAAGACTGTTTTTTTCCAAATCCTTTTTTGGTGCACTTAGTTCACTAGTAGCCTTTAATTTCTCAACCTTGATGGCAAAGCTTGTGTTGTTTCTGGATTCATTTCTTCGTCGGTAGAGAGCCACAAGTCATTTTGAGGGTGATGAAAATACTGCTTAAAGCCTTCTCATGTCTCTGTAGTACTTACTGGGTTCAGGTGCATCAACACAAACTCATCAGCTCAGTAGCTGAAGGGAGCCTTTATCTAATAGAAGGAGGGTAGGAGCACCCTGCCTCTCATTCCAGCTCACAATTTGCCCCACTGCATCATGCTGAATACAGTTACTTCAGTAGTAGTATTCAATGTTTCACCCCTGTTGGTGCAGCTTGTGCTGTGTACCTTTAGATATGTGTTTCTGGATTAATTCCCTCCTCAGTAGAGAACCACAAGTTGTTTTGAGAGTGCTGGAAATCCTGTCCAATGTCTTCTCAGGTCTTTGTACCACTCTCTCACATATACATTTATTTGTACCACTCTCTCACATATACATTTATTTAATTAAATATGCACCTTGCTCCTTAATGGTGGGTAAATCATTTATAAACACACATAATTTGTCTTTTCAGTTTCACTATAAAATACTTTAAACAACAATAATGTTTTGATTATGTTGGTTTTCTGATTTAATCCCTTACAGTCAGTGCTATCATGCGATGCATGGGTAGAAAAACTTGGCCCATACTGTGTGACTAATCATCGATCATCACATCTAAAATAAATTCCAATGGCTCTAGAGGCCCAGCAATGTTCTGCTACTGTGTCACCCACTATAGACAGTATAAACAAGTGTTTGCACCGAGCATCACAATTTGTGCTTTTTTTCTTCTTAATTTCTTGATATAGTTACTCCTGCTGATGGAGCAGGCAAGCAGCAACCACCATCACAGCAGGAGATAGCTGCCTGGCTGCGGCAGCAAAGGTTGGAAACCATGGCTGCCGAATATTGCCGGCTGGTGACCTTGGAGGAAAAGGAACAGGCTTCCAGTTCCTAGGGCCAGCAGACCAGCATCCAACCCATCCACACCGCTACCACCTGCAGCCATGTCCACTACCAACTATACCACTAGCCTCCCCTCCTCATCATCAACATCTTACCACCTCCTCCACCATTCCCTTTGACAGCTGGAGCTTCTCAGGCAAGAGTCAGGTGAGCTGAGCTGAGGCACAAGACAGCACTTCTCCGGCATGGGCAGCAGAACATTGCCCAGGAGATGGCCAACATCTCCGCAGAACTGTCCCCAAATCCCAACTTTATTGATCATTTGTTTTGGTGGGAGGGCATTCTGTGGGTGGAATTGGTGGGAAGGGAGGGAAGTCGTGGAAAGGGTCGAAGACACTTTTTTGCTGGGTGAAGGATGTGGGCCTGTTGTGGGTGGAGAGGGTGTCTTTGAAATATAAAACAAATTATGAGCTTTACCTTTTTTCTTTGCCATTATCGGTCTTTCCATTGCTATTTGTCATACTATTGGATTGTGGTTTTGACACAGGAGAGCAATGAGAAGCTGCCTCCTAAAATTGTCACACATTACAAACCAACTTTTTCCCCTAGACTTTACCCGCCTGAAATCCGTTGCCATTGATGTATTTATTAGAAGGTTACTTACCTCTTCCTGCAGTCCAGTTTATAATGTTACCCTGTCACCAGAGTGGCACTTTCTGGGAACATAAAACTGGTTAATTAGTTCTGTTTCAGTTTATTGCTTGATGAGGTTTTGCAGCACCCAGCCACCTGTCAAGTTTACTGTATAGTAAACCAGTTAGTGTAGTTACTGCCCCTGTCCTACACTCTGTAACTATTATTGACCACCAATGGGGTCTGTCACCGACAACATACAATAAAATGCCATACTATCTCTCCTTCCTAAGGACAACTTTAGTACTACGTTCTTTCCGGAATAGATGAAGTTATAGTAGGTACCTCTTGCAATCTTCCCAAACCATATTTCAGGGTTTCTCCAAAAGGCCTTCTTAATGGTGGTGGTATTTGTGTTCTTGTGCTAACAGAGAGGAAATTACAAAGTGAGGTCCCACGTCACCCATTCCAAATGAGGTGAACTCCAACTGTTGGATTATTCAGAAAGATTATCCATCACAGATAACTAGACTGAAAGAAAACAGAGAGTTAATGATTATCAAGGACTGAGACCACCATGACAAAAAAAATCTCATATTCCAAAAACTATCAGTAGTAACTTCTAAGCAATCCGGGGAGCTAGCATCTATCTAAATGATTAAGAAAAACTACAACTAAACTTACAAAGTTCTTGAGTCAGGACACAGGGGGAGAAGATTTGGTTACTCCTTGTTGCATAGGTTATGTGAGCGGCACAAGAAGTGCCTGATTCACAAAGGTAAAGTTACACTTTTGGTGTTATTTTACTGGCTCTTGCAGTGTAAGTTCACTACTAGTAACTTTTTCATCAGTAGCTTTACTAGTAGTAACTTTGCAAGTAGTAAGTAATCATTATAACTTTAAAAGGAGTTACTACTACTCATCAGTTACTACTCATAAGGTTACTACTCATGTTCAAAAAGTTCTTACAGTTCAGTTAAACTGCAAAGTGAACTTATACCAAAAGTGTAACTTTACCTTTGTGAATCAGGTCAGATAGTGCACCCTAGTACTACCTATAATGGGACAGACATTGTTCTGACTCTGGGCTATGATGATGTTATTCCTTATATGCCTGGTTGGGGAAGTGGGGATGGTGTGGGCTACTGTTCAGGAAGAGGATCCCACATTGAGTTGGTGTTGCTTTCTACCACATCTGCCCCACCAAGTTTGTTGTCAATTTAGGGTGAAATTTCGAAAGTCACACCTCAATATATCACACAGTCTGGGGTAAGAGAGGGATTGATGAATGGACGAGAACTGTCATTTGGAGAAAGGTGTGAAAAAGACAAACACAAACTCATCAGGTCGATCACATCATCATCAAATCTGTTTTGTGAGGAAATGAAGGAATGCCAGCTTGGTTAATAAAAGCATCCCTAAGAGTCCTTCAGCCGCAGTTTTACAAGTTATCTAATTATTCTGTAATCTAGGTTTGAAATATACAAATTAGGGAGTGCCTAAAAGTGTGACTGTTAAGAAATGAAAAATGATATGTTAATAAATCCCAAAATGGAAAGGGCATCTGCATTCTGCTCCTCTGAATGTCTGCCTTGGGTGCAGTACTGAACCAGTCCGGTAATTAAGCAGGAGTGTTATGGTTCTTTCTTGCAGAAGAAGAGAAGGCCTGTGGATTTCAAAAAACTAAATGTTGACAATATTGTAGAGCCAAGGAGAAGGTAAGCTTCATGGTGGATGAGGACCAAGAGGGCAGAACAAGAGCATAGGCTGGTTCAGTCATGTGCGATTAACTGAGAAGTGAGAGCAATGTCACAACCAATCCCAGACAAGTAGCTGCATGTACCTGGCTGATCAATCTCACAACTGTTAACTGTCATAATAGCTGCGTCCATCATTTGACATGTCTGAAATCACCCAGACCACAACCACTTCATTAGAAGAGTTTGACATTTGAGCCAGCGCACTACTTGACATTTCCCAAATCAACACACCTCTCTCCAGTCCACAGGGCAAAGCATGCCTCTTATAACTTATTTCCCTTTGAGTGAATAGGCATCGTTCAAAACTTCCTTCTTCTGGCTGTTGGGGTAGTCCAGTGACTGACTCAGAGTCCCAAATAAGATTAACACCTTATCTGCGTGTAAACATCCCTCCCCAGTGCTGCGCTGTCCATTGGAACCAGTGCTGAATGGACGTCCAATGGTCGTGCGCAGCACTGGGGAGGTAGCGCTGCTGACGACCGTTGGCCGTCAGCAGCACTTAAGGGGTTAAGAGAGATAGACCTGTAGTACTGTATATGAAGAAGATTAGCAAACGAAATATAGAATTTGAGCATTTTTGTGCAGTTTGTTACCTAAAGTGACTGGTCTGGTTTTTGAAGAATCCAAAAAAAAGAAGTACATCACGAAGTGGACAATGTAAGTAATTCTAGTGAAGAGTGAAAGGGGCAATCGTGTGGGCAGAATGACCCATCAGACTGCAAACATTGCAAAGCAAGCCTGCAAATTAGTTGAACAACACACTCATTGCCACCACATGAATCATCATCACTCACTCAATACATCATTACCTGTTGCAACAAGCATGGTGGTGCATATGTGTCTATTGTATCTCCTCTTTTTCCAGGGAAGCAATAAACAATGGCAGTCTTGTAAATGAAGGATTTTTACTGGCATCCCAGCTAGGGAATAAAGAAAAGTAGGATAGGGATAGGCGGCATTGTCTTCATATCCTCACATGTGAATAAATGCATGGACTGCATAAGGCATACAACACACCCACTTCCAGTTCTTCAGGCAGAGGCACACTAAAAAAGTGTTCCCCTCAGTTTGGCTCTTCTTTATGATCAGCAAGCAGGAGGATAGCATTGCAAATTGCTCCATTTGCCACATGAGTGTTCATCAAGGTAAGCCATGTCCACACTATGGCAGGCGAGGGAGGGGGCAGGGAAAAATTTAATAATATAAAAAAAAGTAATTCCCGGTGTCTCACTAGGGGCTATGAGAAATCATTTGGGAGGCAAGAAGGGGCAGAAAAAATTGAGAACATGTCCCTAACAAATGGCTTTGAAAACGGGGAAAAAAGTATTTTACCCACTAGCTGGATACACAAAATGGCCGCCAGTCCCATGTTTAAACAACAACAAACAAGAAGTCATGGGCAATAAAAACATGTGCAGGCCTATGGCATAAGCATACTTGCTGGCTACACAAAATGGCTGCTGGCCATATGTGAAAACATCAACATGCAAGGCATGGGCAACAAAGAACATATGCAGACTTATGGCAAAAGCACACTGGCTGGCTACGTAAACTGGCCACCGGTCACATGTTCAGACAACAACAAGCAAGAAGGCATGGACAACAGAGAACACATGCACGCTGGCTGGCTATACAGAATAACCTCCGGCCACATATTAAAACAACAAGCAAGGAGACTTGGACACCAAAGAAGAACACATGCAAGCCTATGGACACTGACTACACAAAACGCCTGCCGGCTACATGACATCGAGAACAAAGACAAACTGGGGACATGTAGCAAACACAAGTAATCCTTCAGGTGCATAGTGCAGCACACATAGAAACAGCGAATTGCCATGAATTATTTTTTATGTGCAGGAAAAATTACTATTTGCAACCTCTATGTGTGCTGTATAATGCAGCACACATAGGAGTTACAATCACCATTACTGATTGTTTATGTGCAGGAAGGGACACCTTGCTGCACATAGACAATGATTGCCTCAACGCAGGCACCCTTGCACTATGGGGAAAACGTAGGGGTGCGCTGTATCATTGAAAATACGGCGCATAACTGTAGCAATTATGGCTTAACGCGCAGCGACCGCCATTAAGTAGGGGTCGGGGAGGGAGAGCAGCTGGGAGGCAGGAGCGGGAACACTGATGGGGAGGGGCCACGGGGGCAGCAGCGGCATGAAAGGGAGCAAAAAGTAAACAGTAAATGCACCAACAGAAAATAACAGTACAGACAGACAAAAGGTACAAAAACAAAAAGGCACAAAACAGAAAGACAAAACAGAGAAAAAACAAACAGAAGGCTGGGTGAGCGGACGGGCAGAAGAGCAAGGCTCTCCCGCTAGACCACCATGGATGAGGCGCAGGCAGGAGCCTGCTGGTGGAGGAGGGCCTCGAACACCTACCTAGAACCAGAGAGGAGCAGGGGGCAGAAGCGCAATACCGGAGATGCACGAGGGGGGCAGGGGCGGCTCCTTCATTAGGAGGAAGAGCGCTGTCCCACTCGTTTCTTGCAGTGCGGGAAGCAGAAACATAAAATGGTATTGTTAATACCATTTTATTGTTTTTTACTTCTCTCGCTGCAAGAAAGCAGAAGACAGGGGTATGACTAGTTGGGAGCGGGCGGGAGGGTATGCCTGGTTGGGGGCGGGCAGGTAGGCGGGTCGGGAGGAGTGGCTTGCAACACTCTGAGTACCCTGACTGCTTGGTCAGCCCTGGGGCTGACTAAAGCAGTCATGCGCACTCTTCACATTTTCTCTATGTAGATGGCTTCCCTACAGGTGCCCGGCTGGGCGCTGTCTGCTACTCTTCACCAATCACAACGCTGCCATTGCATCAATGTGATTGGCTTACAGGAGGAGACGGGGCATGCCTGTTCCTGTTTCTGAACTTCAGGAAAATGCTGAACTCGGGACCCGGCCCAGGAACAGAGGCAGTGGGGCCCGGTCTGGTAGGTTTTCTTCTTTTATTTTAATTTTAACACCCTCCCCTCCCCCGCAGTAACCCCGCTGGACTCCCCTATCCGCGAGTATTGCGAGCCGCTGAATGGAGGGGAGAGCAGTACCCTGACCAGGAGGTCAGGAGTCTTGCTCTTGGGCGCCTTAGCGATGGGGCTGCCACTGGTGGGTAGAGAGTTATGGATGTCTCTAACTTTTTATCAAATAAATCCATGAAGCTGTTGCAACAAGCCATTAATGACGTGGGAGCTGAAGTGGTGGAGGGTCTTGTGGCCTGCACGCAGCCTCCATCAGGTACTTTGGTCTGTTTGCAGAGTTCACGAATTAACTTAGTCGCTGCCCTACGCATAAACCTCTTGCTGTTAACAACCTCTCTGCGCGTCATGTACGAGACTGGATTCACAGGCAGCACGTTTTCTTCTTCTTCCAGCTCCCTGTGAATAGCAGCTTCTAGGAGCCTGAGGACACAAAGCCCTACGAGAGCATGCATGCTTTTAACCTGGTTCCCTCATTACAAGCCAATTACGCATGCGTTCATTCTTCGCGGGCTTTTGTTTTTCGCCTCGCTTCATGGGCTGCCAGCTTGTCTCGCATTTTCAATACATTAAAAAACACATTGTTTGCCTGGCAAATTCATTCGTATCCCTTTTCATAAAAAATGCAATTTCTGGGCATTTTCCTCGCATTAAAAGGCCTCTCCTTGAAGCGCACGAGACAAACGAGAGCGCTGCGCTCTTGTCTCGACTTAAATTGATTCTAGGAACGGTTCCGCCTGGTCTCATGTCACGGTCGTCGTGTAGGCAAGACCGAGGGCGGAAGTAGGGAAAGTGGGCGGGGTTGGAAAGCATAAGTATCGGTGGGGAAGCAACATAGTGGGATTTTCTTTTCACTAGGGCAGGTCGAAAGTACTGCTACACTAGTGCGTGCGGAAGGAGGAGATATGGAGATGGAGTGTAGGCCAATAAACAAGCATTGTAGCATTTCTAAAGCGCTTTATTAACAAAGCCCATTCAAGGCAGTGGAGAAACATAAAAGTTGTAAGCATAGTTTGCTTTAAATGATTCCGGCACTTCTGTACCAGGCTCGATGGGGCCTTGCCGCCTTCCTGTTTAAGTTTTTAATTAACAACCAATTTCCCAGCATTTATTCAGCTGCTAAGCATACAGAATTTCAAGGAGGAGACATGGGGGCAGATTTACAAGCCCCTTGCGACACTCTAACGCCACTGTTGCGTCACTTTTGTGACGCAGCGACGGCGTAATCCATGCGCCACGTTGCGACTTATTTACAATGTGACGCATCTAGGCAGATGCGTCACATTGTAAAGCCCTGCGCCACATGAAACTTGCGTCAGGTTTCATGTTGGCGTTCTGTCGCAGGGTGGGTGTTCCCTTGCAGGAAAGCCCCATAGAACTGACGCAGTGAAACCTACAAGATTTCACGGTATCAGTTTTACAATGCTGCTGCGTCAACCCCTTACGCCTGCTTGAAGCAGGTGTAAGGAGTAACGCGCCACGTTGCGTATGGGCGGCCCCTGTTCATTGCAGGAGTTGCGTCTGTAAAGCGCCGCCCATACGCCACTTGATGCGTCACGCATCTGCCCCTCCTTGCAACATGGTGCGCCGCATTGTAAATGTGACGCATCCGTGGTGGCGCAAGGGGGAGATTGCGTGACGCATCTGTTCTGGAGCATCCCTGCTGATTTGCAGAGATGCGCCAGAAGTTGGAAATCTGCCCCATGATTACCATCTGCTGACTAGAAACCCATTCTTGCAGCTGGAGTAGCCTTGTGCAAATGATGATTGTCCAGAGTGAGCCCAAAAGCTAGTATCTCTGGATGCTCAAATTATCATGGGTTTCTCATGCAGCCGAATTGACATGAAAAATTGTGTTCATTTTTTATAACCAACTTTTTGTTGTCAGCATAAATGAGGCAACAGCTTGCAGACTGTGTAGTTCAAGCCCCGATCTCAATGGAGCACAACTTGTGCCTGGAAGCTGGGGAAGCTGCGGCCAGGCTAGATGGATCCCCACCTTGCTGCAGTTCAACTTCTAAAGAACCAACCACCCAGGAAACTGTCCACCCCACTCAGAAGGTTTGTAACATGGGTCAGGCTAGGAACCACAGCCGTCGGGAAATGGTGCAATAGAATTCCCTCTATTGCGTTGAGTGATCGAGCATGGTTCAAAAGCGCCACTTCGGCAACAAATCTTTTGAAAATGGGGCAGAACTGTGGATTTAAACTAATCATTTCTAAAGAGGAGTACCCTCTTTTGCCAAAGGAATTTGAATCTCTTGGTTCTATCTGTTAGACTATCAATGCCATACTAATATTTCAATGTTTACTTTATTTGCAGATGTATCATTCACCATAATCAGAGGTTCTCCTAATTCAGAAGTAATACCTGGTTAAAATGGCAAACTAAAGAATTCGACAATTAAATGATCTTTTAGTGATGACTGGTGAACTTTGATAGTGGTGTGGTGTACAACGTTGCCTTGTTTGAACAGAGTAAGAAGCTTCCTTTTCAGGAACGCTGGTGGAATCTGCTCCTGAGAACATTCAGAGAAAACAGGAACAAGTGATTGATTTTATGTCACAATATCCTAATTTTGGCAGAAATTGGCTAAAAATCTAGGGCCTCATTTATGAAAAGTGACGCATCGCTGCGTGAAAACAGCGATGCGTCACTTTTCACTGCGCACTCCTTGCGACATTCCTGATGCGTCATATTTAATGTATGATGCATCATGTCGCAAGGAGTTACAGATACATCAGTATTTCTGACGTATCTGTAAGCGCAAAAGTGACGCATTGCTGGAGTGTGTCACAAAAGTGACGCAACTCCAGCAATGCGTTCTTTCACATAGGGAAAGCCCCATGTGAAAGGGCTTGCGTCAGTCTTACGCCTGCTGTGAGGCAGGCGCAAGATTTTGACGCAACGGCGTCCTAAAAGTGACGCAGTGAAATCTCATAGATTTCACTGCGTCACTATTACGAGGCTTTTTGCGGGGGAACGCCCCCTCTGCATACATTATACCTGACGCAGGTATAATGTGGCGCAGGGGTTTAAAAAATGACGCATCTACCTAGATGCGTCACTTTTTAAATGTGGCGCAACAAGGCGCATTTTTTACACCACTGGTGCGTCACAAAAAGTGACGAACCGGCGGCGCAAAACTGACGCAAGGCCTTCATAAATAAGGCCCCTAGATCTTTTTAAAAGGTAGTAATTAAATAGTTCAGTGCGTTTGTGTGTGTGCCATGCAAGCCTTCTCGTGAAGATGGATTCGGAATCTTCACCAAGTCAACCTAAATAATAGTGGTGAATTAGTGCATTTCTCAGCTAATTTCTCCAAAATGTGTGTATTCTGTAATGGTAAACTCTGAGTGTCAGTTGAGATTGTTAGAAGAGATACCAACACCAGACTCTTAGTGCAACACATAATTACCTGATTACCTGACTTATGAACCCAACTGTTCGAATATACATTTGTGCATATATGTATCTGACAGCATCTTATGGCAGCTGCATATATGTACAATCTGAGCCGCGGTACTGAATATATGTTAGTGTACTGCAGGTAGGTAATAAAATATGGTTATGCAATGCCACATGACCGGGTATTTTTTTTCATAATGTGAATGACACATTTCTTAATTTGTTTTCCGCCCATCTCCTTCCAAATATGTTGCTAGTCCTATATTATGACTGAGATTGTATTTGAAGGCAGCAAGGTGGACTCATCAAAAGGTGCACATATCTCTCAATCAGAAGCAATAGAAAACAGAGCTAGACAAATCATGCAGGGTCACACAGTGATGCAGCTGCTCAATGCCTTAGAAACAATGGGATTAGACATGTTACATCAGTCCTCCATGCCCAGGTCTTAGCCTGAATTAGTGATACAATAGTGATGGTATATGGGTAATCGAAAGAATTTCCACAAATCATCAAACACCTGCCTCAACAGTAATTCTCCGATATCAGCAAGGGACAAAAATCACTAGCAATCCCCTCAAGTTCAGCATGACTTCAGAAACATCAGAAAACATCAGTTGACCAGTCCCTGAAAAAACACTAACCAATTAGGAGTGGGTACTAGGGGCCATATGTATCAAGGCAAAATGGGTTCGCAAACGCCGAAATTCGCAGAATTCCAGCGTTTGCGAACCCATTTTCGCTAAATGGTATGTATGAAACATTTTTGGTTCAAAATAAGGAATCGCTAAATTTGCCATTCCTTTTTTTGCGATTGCATTTAAGGAATTGCAAATTTTGCGATTCCTTAAATGCAATGTATCAAGGAAAAAAACATTCCAAAATGTCATTAGGAATCGCAAATTACCACCAACTTCTAGTTCTTAATTTTCCCCTTTGTAAAGTTTGCAAATGCTGCCTACTAAATTTTGTCCATATAACATTTTACTGTGCATTGCACAATATTTTTATCTGTAATCGAACGCTGCTGGGAGGGAAATATATGCAGTCTATTAGTCTGCGAGTTTACCTTTTGCAAACATTTTCTATGGATAATGGCAAATGTGTGCAGAATGTTTCTCTGCGAGTTTACGTTTTGCCACATACATTGCCATAATAGTCATGATTTTCACTATTATGTACCAAAATCAAAAATATTTCGAACATTGCGAAGTTGCAAATTTTACAAAAAACTCTCAATGATTATAGAAAAAGTTCAGAAGTTTCTCATACCCTACATTAAATTCTACATTTCCATTTCAGAAGCGTAAGTTCAATTCTCCCGAACAGAAGCTCCACATTTACATGAACATAAACAGTACCAGATTTTCATGTTTAGTAAATACCCGATTTGTGCCCAACATGAACCTTTCATTTTCAACAAGAGCCCACAGATACTACTCTCACACAAGGACAGATTCTGCCTTTCACGCCTGCCTAAGATGATCATCAGGTTCTAGGGATGTCCATCTTATAGCAGGGATTTTCATTATGATTATGTGAGATACAGTCAAAACATTTTTATTTTAAAAGTTTCATTATAAATCAAATGCAGAATCTGCCACTATTCTGCCACTGTTAGAGAGCTTGTCATACACAACGCGCACCATATGCCAAGAGAGTGACCCGGTTATGGAAGCAAAGGACAATTTGGGGCAGATTTACAAGTCCCTTGCGCCATGGTGCATCACGTTGCGGGACCCATGTCACGCCCCTAATATGCAAAGTGTTGCGTGAACGGGGGCGATATTTACAATCAGAGGTTAAGTCACGCAGGGAGACTTTACCTGTGCTTGTAAATATCACTTAGCAGGCTGTGCCACCGGAGCGTCTCAAAATGTGATGCACCGGCGGCGCAAGGTGCTTGTAAATCTGCCCCTTTGCGTGTTAGGGGCATGACATGGGGGTTGCTATGGGTGTTCCCATGCAACACCCATGTCCACTGATGCAGTTCCAGATTTATGAGAAATTGTAAATCTGGATGCGTCAGAATGCTACGCCACCGTAGGGATGGCCAAGTGAGGTGCAACAAGGAGGAATGTTTTAATTTCTCCTCATTTGTTTACTCTTTCAATGCGTGCTGTATTCTACAGCACACATTGGAAGAGGATATCACCTCAATTCTTCCTTCCTGCACAAAAACAATCTCCCCATGACGAGGGCATCCTTGCACCATGGTGCAAAGGTGCCTGCGCCGGCGCATGGCAGCAGTTTGTGCGCCAGCGCAGGGGGAAGCACAGAAATGTGACATATTATTGTAAATATGTTGCATCCCTGTGCTTCGAAACTAACGCAGGGCGGAGCAGCAAAATGACTTGCGGCAACGCTCTGAGTTTGTTTCTTGTAGATTTGCCCCTTTGTTGCCAAGAATGTCCACAAGATGTCATTAATAGGCCACCCTTATGCCAGGGATAGCCCAAAAGCTGTTGAGAATATTGACTATAGGCCAGGTAAGGAGCAATAGTCCACCATGAAATGAAATGAAATGAAATGAAATGAAAAAATGGACTTAATTAAGCGCACTGCGGCCAAGCGACTTCCTGGCGCCGAGGGTTAGACCAGACTCACAGAGGGGACTCGGGAAAACTAACAGGGGAAGGCCTGGGAGAACAGAAAAGTTTTAAGGGCCTTGCGGAAGTGGGTGTAAATAGGGATGGAACGGATGGACAAAGGAAGGCTGTTCCAGAACCGGGGGGCCAAAACCGAGAATCGGGTGCCTCCCGTTCTGGATTTGCGAAAGCTGGGAACATGGAGAAGGGAGAGAGAGGAGGAGTGGAGAGTGCGACTAGGGACGTGAGGAGAAATGAGAGATCCGATAAAGAGGGGAGCGGAGTGGGTGTGAGCGCGAAAGGCCACACAAGCCAATTTAAAGAAAGATCTAAAGTGGACAGGAAGCCAGTGAAGGGACTTGAGTGCAGGAGTGATGTGGGAAGATTTGTGGGGCCCACCCTGACCATTATGTCAGGGTGGGCCCCTACCTGCTGACCATTTCCAAATCCGTGATCCACTTGGTTATTCCCACAAACACCAGCACATAAAGCCGCTTGCATACATTCATGTGATCATACACACAGAGACATGCACAAGCACGCCCCTCGAACCTTCTTCACCCCTCCTGATTTACTCTTCTAGGCCTAATGGCTCAGCCCGCAGTCCTCGTCTAGTTCCACTGAGACCCTGAATAAATGAATGAATGAATGAATGAGATAACTTGTTAAGCGCAACGTATACCCGGAGGCAGACCCTGGGGTGCAGTCGGACAATTCCTGCTACAGAGCCAGTCAGATGCCCTCATGATTGACCGGCTCTGCTTGCCTCACCCAGCTCCATACCTTCTTTGCAATGCACCATCATCAAATTGATAATATGGGCTATAGTGCAATGCCCAAGGGGCTCCAACCACATACCAGTCACGGGTTGGATTCTCCCTTAAGCACACCCTCTAAAGTAATGAATCAGTATGTCTAGTGTTTAATCATCAAATGATGGCTTACTTTGTAGTAGTCCAGTTTGTTGAGAAGCAATGAGTTAATCAGGGCATTGTGTATGAGGGCGGATTGTGCATGTATTTTGGGCTTGACATATTTTAGCATTTGCTGGATTGTTCCTAGAATGTGGAGTAGGGGTTGTCGTAGAGAAGGAGTGAAAGTATAGCACCACAGATGAGTTCAGAAGGGGGGCCAATGTCAAAAGTAGCAGAAAAGTCAGTTATTTGTTACTGTAGAAAGGGTGAGAAAGTATGGAAAGGGAAATACGTTGGTTTGCTGCATATAGGTGGTAAAATAGACCAAAAGACGAGATGATGTCATCGTGGAAAGTGGGTGTAGAGCGAGGAGAGTAGAACATCCAGGACAAAGCCTGTTGGCCACCAACATGTAATGGAGTGGAAGGTGGTCTATTGGAGTGACAGTAGATAGAGAAGGACCAGACAGACAGGCAGTGGGCAAACCAGTTGAGAGCACAGTCTGAAGTGCTGAGGCTGCATAGGGTGCAACATAAAGTAGTGTGGGTGCGCTGACAATGCTGAAGACAGATCAAGCTGTATGAGAGCAGAAGAGATATTGTTGTGGTGAGTTGAAGTAATGAAGACAGCTACATGCATGAGGGGTGTCACAGTGGAGTGGAGAGCACGCAAGAATGGCTGGAAGGGATTGAGCTAATGGTAACAATGGTGGGTAAAGAAAAGAAATTTAACTTTGTGGGGATTCAAACGAGAGTTGAGTAACTGTGTACTAGTTAGAGGGTATGCAGGGTCTGTTGATGTTTATTAATGAGAATTAAACTATCACTGTTTCAAAGCATGAGACATATATACTAAAATAAATAATTGGCGGAATATGTAGGTCAGGCATGACAGAAAACCACAGAGTTTGGTTGGGTTTTCAAAGTGTGTAAGAGAAAGGGATTGTGAACTTAGGGGCAATGCCAGGGGTTGTCTGGATGTGCTGCTGTTTGTTGGGCTATTATCCCACAATTTATTTGCTAGTGCCTCCAATCCAATTTCTTTCAAGAAAGAAAGATATATGGATCTCTTTATCGTCTCACAATATAGTCCATGCACATCAAGAATGTCTTCTCCTTCGTTGTAAATAAAATGTTCTTTTAAAAAATGTTTAATTATTTTCTCTTTTATTTTCTTTCACTTTTTAAGCTTCTTGTTCTTTGTTTCCTTTTCATTTTGGTTCCCTTTTAATTTATTTTTACCTTGTTTTTTTCTACTCATTCCTTTCTTACCTGATTTATGTAATTTTCTTTTTTGCTTTGATTCTTCTCATTGCCCTTAATTTGGAATTTCTGCTTTTTTTGCCCTTTTCATTGGGTTAAGTCTTTCTCTCGTTTAATGACACAGCTCTTAATGATGGTCATTCTAGGTAGCTGCCTTAGGGAATCATTTGGAGGGGGTGTCAGAATGCCTGCAATATCTAGTACATTTTTTGTTTGCCACAATTTGAATGCCACTCAACTCCACAGAGAGAGGGAAAAGGGCAAGGATGAAGGAAAGGGATTACAAATGCATGCACTCTCTATGCAGACTGGTGAATAAAATAAAAAAATAGTACCTACAGGAACCTGCTAACCAGTGTAAGGACACTGACCACAGGAAGCAGTACTTGGTCCAAGCTCCACGGCATGGATGAAGAATCCAAGCTAAGCGTGGGCGGAAAATCCGTTCCGCTCGCGGATTTTGCGGATTTTCGGGAAATCCGCAATCCGCGAGATTTGCGGATTTCCCGCAAAATCCGCAAATTCGCACGCAGCGGATTTTTTTGGCGGCGCGCGGCGTTGGTGATACAATTTTTGCGGCGCGCGGCGTTTATCATCGTTTGCCGAGTTGTTTTTTTCGATAGTTTGCGAGTGCTGCGCCATTTTGGATCTTGCTGTGTGATCCCGCGGGAATTGGCGAGCGCGATTACGTCATCGCGGCTTGCCAGCGAGAGTTTGTCAACGCGAGTACGGCGAGATCACGTCTCGCGGTACTTCGCAAATTGCGAGATTTGAGATGCGGCGCGCGAAAATATAAATTTGCAATTCTGCACAAGAAATCCACCAGCAAGCAGCATAAACCTTCTAGAAATGATGATTTTTATGTGAATAACTCCTTAGTTTGACATTTGCCTGCACTTTTTTAGCGAGGAGTCCATTTTGGGGAGGGGGGCAGGGGGGTGGGAGGAAGGAAGTGCCCCATAGTCTTCAACTTCCTGTTCCTGTTCAGCAGGCTCCTCCCAGTGCTTTGTCCATCTCCTGGTCACTTTTCATTCGGATGTGGACCTGGAAGGATTACCTTTTGTGGATGCTGCTGGATCTTTGGATTTGAGGCCTTTTTGACTTTCTTTGGATCACTGTTGGATTAGAAATTTTACAAGTAAGTTTGTTTGGGGCATTACAGTTGCTGCAACTAAAATTTTGGGATTTTCGATTTTTTTGCTGTTTTGGGGCCTTTTCCCAGGGGTACTCAGTGGTGGGTGGACTGATTCTTTCTGTGGGTTGTCTTGAATTTAAACATCATGGAGGCCATAGATGAATTGGGATTGTGCTGATTTTTCTGTGTTTTTCGATTTTTTTTTTTTGTAAAATTTTGTGTTTTTCGATTTTTGACCTGTTGTTGGGGCCTTGACCAGGGGTAGTGAGTGGTGCATGGGGCCTAGTCTTTCTGTGGGCTGTCTTGAATTTAAACATCATGGATGGAATGGGATTGTGCAGATTTTGCAGTGTTTTTCGATTTTTGGGGGTGTTCATGGGGAGGGACATGCCATGTGGCTGGTGGCCATTTTGAGTGCAGCTACAGGCACTGGCCATGTGCTGGCAGGCAAGTGGCCATTTTGAATGCAGGCTTTGTTGTTAGGCCTCCAACCATTTTGCCTACTTTTCAACCTTTATTTATGCCAGGGGTAGTGAGTCTTGCATGGGCCTAGTATTTCTGTGGGTTGTCTTGAATTTAAACATCATGGAGGCCATAGATGAATTGGGATTGTGCTGATTTTTCTGTGTTTTTCGATTTTTTTTTTTTGTAAAATTTTGTGTTTTTCGATTTTTGACCTGTTGTTGGGGCCTTGACCAGGGGTAGTGAGTGGTGCATGGGGCCTAGTCTTTCTGTGGGCTGTCTTGAATTTAAACATCATGGATGGAATGGGATTGTGCTGATTTTGCAGTGTTTTTCGATTTTTGGGGGTGTTCATGGGGAGGGACATGCCATGTGGCTGGTGGCCATTTTGAGTGCAGCTACAGGCACTTGCCATGTGCTGGCAGGCAAGTGGCCATTTTGAATGCAGGCTTTGTTGTTAGGCCTCCAACCATTTTGCCTACTTTTCAACCTTTATTTATGCCAGGGGTAGTGAGTCTTGCATGGGCCTAGTATTTCTGTGGGTTGTCTTGAATTTAAACATCATGGAGGCCATAGATGAATTGGGATTGTGCTGATTTTTCTGTGTTTTTCGATTTTTTTTTTTTGTAAAATTTTGTGTTTTTCGATTTTTGACCTGTTGTTGGGGCCTTGACCAGGGGTAGTGAGTGGTGCATGGGGCCTAGTCTTTCTGTGGGCTGTCTTGAATTTAAACATCATGGATGGAATGGGATTGTGCTGATTTTGCAGTGTTTTTCGATTTTTGGGGGTGTTCATGGGGAGGGACATGCCATGTGGCTGGTGGCCATTTTGAGTGCAGCTACAGGCACTGGCCATGTGCTGGCAGGCAAGTGGCCATTTTGAATGCAGGCTTTGTTGTTAGGCCTCCAACCATTTTGCCTACTTTTCAACCTTTATTTATGCCAGGGGTAGTGAGTCTTGCATGGGCCTAGTATTTCTGTGGGTTGTCTTGAATTTAAACATCATGGAGGCCATAGATGAATTGGGATTGTGCTGATTTTTCTGTGTTTTTCGATTTTTTTTTTTTGTAAAATTTTGTGTTTTTCGATTTTTGACCTGTTGTTGGGGCCTTGACCAGGGGTAGTGAGTGGTGCATGGGGCCTAGTCTTTCTGTGGGCTGTCTTGAATTTAAACATCATGGATGGAATGGGATTGTGCTGATTTTGCAGTGTTTTTCGATTTTTGGGGGTGTTCATGGGGAGGGACATGCCATGTGGCTGGTGGCCATTTTGAGTGCAGCTACAGGCACTGGCCATGTGCTGGCAGGCAAGTGGCCATTTTGAATGCAGGCTTTGTTGTTAGGCCTCCAACCATTTTGCCTACTTTTCAACCTTTATTTATGCCAGGGGTAGTGAGTCTTGCATGGGCCTAGTATTTCTGTGGGTTGTCTTGAATTTAAACATCATGGAGGCCATAGATGAATTGGGATTGTGCTGATTTTTCTGTGTTTTTCGATTTTTTTTTGTGTAAAATTTTGTGTTTTTCGATTTTTGACCTGTTGTTGGGGCCTTGACCAGGGGTAGTGAGTGGTGCATGGGGCCTAGTCTTTCTGTGGGCTGTCTTGAATTTAAACATCATGGATGGAATGGGATTGTGCTGATTTTGCAGTGTTTTTCGATTTTTGGGGGTGTTCATGGGGAGGGACATGCCATGTGGCTGGTGGCCATTTTGAGTGCAGCTACAGGCACTGGCCATGTGCTGGCAGGCAAGTGGCCATTTTGAATGCAGGCTTTGTTGTTAGGCCTCCAACCATTTTGCCTACTTTTCAACCTTTATTTATGCCAGGGGTAGTGAGTCTTGCATGGGCCTAGTATTTCTGTGGGTTGTCTTGAATTTAAACATCATGGAGGCCATAGATGAATTGGGATTGTGCTGATTTTTCTGTGTTTTTCGATTTTTTTTTTTTGTACAATTTTGTGTTTTTCGATTTTTGACCTGTTGTTGGGGCCTTTTCACCAGGGGTATTTGAGTCTAGCATGGGCCTAGTCTTTCTGTGGGCTGTCTTGAATTTAAACATCATGGAGGCCATGGATGGAATAGGATTGTGCTGATTTTGCAGTGTTTTTCGATTTTTGGGGGTGTTCATGGGGAGGGACATGCCATGTGGCTGGTGGCCATTTTGAGTGCAGCTACAGGCACTGGCCATGTGCTTGGCAGGCAAGTGGCCATTTTGAATGCAGGCTTTGTTGTTAGGCCTCCAACCATTTTGCCTACTTTTCAACCTTTATTTATGCCCAGGGGTAGTGAGTCTTGCATGGGCCTAGTCTTTCTGTGGGTTGTCTTGAATTTAAACATTATGGAGGGCATGGATGGATTGGGATTGTGCTGATTTTGCAGTGTTTTTCGATTTTTTTGTGCTCTATAACTGAACTGATGTTCCTCTGTCTTCCATTTTTTTTAGGTGCACAAGACTCAAGAGAACCACCAGTGCCAGGAAGAAGTCCTGCAGCGGTGTGTGTGTGCAGCATAACGTCACGCGACGTCACGTCTGGCCTCAGACAACTCTACAATTCGTGCAACTGCGGCCTGCTGTCTGACCTGCTCTGAAGAAGATGGCCCCAAAGAAAGTTCTCCGTAGCTCCTCTAGCAAGAAAGTTGCTAGTAAGGAGCAGAAGAAGCAAGTTACCAAGGAGGCTGGTGTGTCACCCGCCACTTTTTTTGGGAGCAAAAGAAAAAGTACGCCTGCAGCAGCAGGATCTGCTGGGGACCAACCTGAGAGCAGCACCCCTGCTCCATTGGGTTCAGTGCCTCCACCACCACGCCAACTTAAGTCAAAGCCCTTGAGTGCTTCAGAGGCAGTCAGTGTACTTCTCCAATCACCATCGACCAGTGATGTTGGCTCATCGCAAGAAAGTAGCAGCAATGTCCCTGAATCAACACAGGTTGTTGTAACTCATCTGACAAGTGTTGAACAACCACAGCCGCAACAACAACACCATGTGCAAGTACACGCCCAAGTACATGTGGAAGGAGAGGCAGCAAAAGGAGATGCGCAAGCAAAGGTGCATGGACGTTCACAAGTGCCCACAATAGTTGTTCCTCCCGAAGTAGGGGCACATTTGGAAATCGACAATGAAGCTGAGGTATCATTGGAAGCCACTCCTCCTGATGATCATTCATTGTCTTCCACATCCCTAGCAAGGAAAAGATCAAGGGGGGTGTCTACATCTTCTTCAAGCCCACCTCGTTCTGGTGCAAGTGATCTGTCTTGGGAACCACGACAACTGCGGTCTGACAGTGAGGCAGAGGCACACCATGATCTGCCACCGGTACCTAAGCGTAAAAGGAAGGTCGTCCAAAAACTCAAACCTATGGAGTGTGATGAGGCTCAACAAGAAGTGACAGATACTGCTGGTGATGAAGCCTCTCACGATGACGACGAGGCAGTCATCACAAAGGTCACTGCAGCCCCACCGGGCATGCAGCAAAGAGACATTTTGACCCTATCCCGAGAAGCTGCTGAGCGTGATGATGATGTCGGCGAGGAGGCAATGGAAATGGAATCATTAGATTTGGAGTTAAGTAGTACACCAAAACCTACCGCTTCCATATTTCTTCCTCGCAAGAAGGTACCCACCTCGTCCTCGACCTCAATTCGTGGTGGTGAAAGTGCAAAACGTACTGAAGTTCGGCAATCCACATCCTCCACTTCATCTGTCATTAGCAGCAGGACCACCACCACCAGTATCGACGCCTCCTCCGGCGGCGGCCCCCGAAGACATTTCAAGTCTCCAGTTTGGGACTTCTTTAGTGTTTGCCCAAAAAAGGAAAACGTAGCCATTTGTAGCCTTTGTAAGCTTCGATATAGTCGTGGTAAGCTTGGTTCTAACTATGGTACCGGAGGCCAGAGAGGTCATCTTGAGAGAAGGCACCCTGTCGAATGGTTTCCGCACCTAGAGGCGGTCAAGAAAGCCGGAATTGCACGTAATGAAAACGTTGATTTGTCATCTGCTGATGATGAGGAGGTAGAAGAAGACGATCCAAACACTTCACTTACACCCAGTTCCCATGTCAGCAGCACACCCCATGGGAGCCACACTAAGAGTGTGGGAGAGAGTGAGACATCAATGCGGAAAAGTTCATCAGCGAGCGTAACTGGGTCGAAGAGATCATCATCCCGTAAATCATTGGTCCAGGGCAACATTAAAAAGATGTTGTTTACAGAAGCGCAATATGAACGCAACCACCCAATGACCCGTCTGTATAACACTAAGCTGGCTAAAATGCTAGCTCTGGACCTTCTCCCTTTTTCTTTTGTCGAAGGGGTTGGTTTTCTAGAATTAGTGGCAGCGCTCTGCCCTAAATGGAAGGTTCCTAGCCGGTTCTATTTTGCCCGAGTTGCGGTTCCAGCACTACATGAAGATGTTCTGAAGGCGATTGGGGCAGCTTTGCAGAAGAGTGCTGTTCACACTATACATCTGACAACAGACATGTGGAGCAGTGGCGCAGGCGCTGATTACATGTGCATCACTGCACACTGGGTCTCTTTTTCAGGGGCTAAAGCAAAGCTAAACTCAGGTGTTGACACTAACATTGTTTTTAAAGGTGCTCGGAAACATGCAACACTAGCCATGTTTGGTTTGGAGAAACGTCACACAGCAGAAAACATTTTGGATGTCTTTAACACAAAGGTCCTTAACTGTCTGTCCCCACTAAAACGCAAGGTTGGTTATGTTTCCACGGACAATGGCTCCAATATAGTTAAGGCCATGAGGGACGGTTACTATTTCAGAGTGCCGTGTTTGGCGCACTGTATAAACCTGGTTGTCCAAAAATTCTTGGGTAATAAACTCAGTGCAGCGTCCAGTGTATTGGAGAACTGCCGAAAAATTTGCAAGCATTTCAGGCATTCTTTTAAGGCCCGCAAGCAGCTGAGGAGCATGCTATATCAATGTCAAATGCCAGTGAAAGCACTCATCCAGGAGGTGGTAACACGTTGGAACTCAACCTTCTACATGCTTGAGCGTCTGTATGAGCAGTATACGCAACTCGATCAATATTTCTTGAAAGAGGGTATAGAGGAGCTGAGGATGGGTGGGCCGCAATGGAACATAGTTGAAAGCCTAACACGCATGCTTCGTCCTTTTGAGGTCTTCACGCGTGCAGTCAGCAAGGAGGACTCTAATTTGGGAAAAGCTATCCCATTGTTGTACATGCTGGAGGACCAACTGAAGGAGGTGTGTTCTGTGTTTCGAAAAGATGACAAAAAGAAAGGCTCTTCTTTGCTTCTGGCTGAGCAATTATTAGAGCTCCTACAAGGTGATGAACGTCTTCAAAAGATCCACTCAGAACAGCATTACATTTGTGCTACTATTCTGGATCCACGCTACAAAAAGGCGCTGGCAGGCAGAGCATTCTTTTCTTTTGCTGATGAAGATGTTACAAAGTACAAACGTTGGCTAGCCTTGTCAGCCAAGAAGTTTGAAACAGAACGGCTGGAAATTGAAGGAAATGGCAGTACATCAGCAGGCCATCCCCAGTCAAAACAATCCACTTCTGCACCTGTGGCTGTGGCACAAGTGACCTCTCAGCCGTTAAAGACACCGGCAACCGCATCATCTGCACGAAAGACAGCAGAAACATTGGAGGCTGAAGAGGATTGGCTAGCTCTGCGTGGGTTTGGTTCTCAAAAGGCCAGAGGCACAGCAAGAGCTACGCAAAGTGGAGGAACCTTGGAGGAGGACCTTGAGTCGATGGTGAAGGACTATCTGAATGACTCCACAGAGGTCTATGTTAATTCTGACCCATTGGCGTATTGGCATGGGAAAAAAGAATTGTGGCCACAGCTCACCAACCTGGCTTTAAACTACTTGTCTTGCCCACTCGCAAGTGTGTCTTCTGAACGGGTTTTCAGTGCGGCTGGTGGGATTGTAACTCCCAAACGGAGCCGCCTCTCGCCCAAAAATGTGGAGAGGTTAACAATGATCAAGATGAATCAGCACCTCATACCACCAGATATAAGAGTACGAGAGAGCGTGCCGGATGAAGAGGAGGTGGCCAGCACCATAGATGAGGGAATTTCTACTCTGTCAGGTGGCACTGACCTCACCCGGGCTGAATTCGCAGAGTATGATGACGAAGCCTTATTCTTATTCCTGGACCGTGATTCCGACTTCGAGCCCTGAAAATGAGACAACGAATCAATAACTTTCTTTTTCATCCTTATTCACTTTTATTCCTGTGTGTCTGTCTTTCTTTGTTGTGCACAGTTAATATAATTCAAACTTTAATCAGATTATCACAAAGACAAGCCCATCAGCAGAACTGTCTTCACTTGTTTGCTAATTTATTTGAAGGTGCCGCAGTCTGCATTCCTCAGGTTCACAAGTTCAGAAGATCATGCTCCTCTATCCTCCTCCTCCAGACTCCTATTTCCATCAAAGCAGAGGGCTGGTTTACGCCCAATGAAGAAAGACTCAGCACTTGTGGGGGTGTTGTTCTACCTCTTTGCAGGTGAGTTGACGGGTCTGGGGCCATTGCTGGGAAGCACTAAAAGTGGTTTGTGCCAAATCCGAGGCGGAAATTTTTTTGTGTTTTTGATGACTTGCTTGCCTTTGAGGTGCTCTTAGGGGGGGTTCCGTCTGTTTGTGGGTGAGTTTCATGGTCTGAGAGCATTGCTGGGACACTCTAATCTTGATTGCATTTGCTTTTCAGGAAATCCGTCGTGCCAACCCCGACTTATGGCCTAGCTACGCAGCGCGTTTGGACCGAAGGCCCAGAAATATTGCAAGTATGAGATTTTGCTTTTGGCCTGTTTGGGGGTGTTATGCTTCTTGGCGGGTGGGTTGCCGGGTCTTGGGGCATTCCTGGGAAGGTCTAATACCGGGTAGAAGTGGTTGGGACAAAATCCAGGCCGATTTTTTTTGGGCTATTTCAGACATTTTGCTCTATGTAGCGTTTTCGGGGGCCTGTTTGGGGGGCTTGCTGGTGTTTGCGGGTGAGTTTCGTGGTCTGGGAGCACTGCTGGGACACTCTAATCTTGATTGCATTTGCTTTTCAGGAAATCCGTCGTGCCAACCCCGACTTATGGCCTAGCTACGCAGCGCGTTTGGACCGAAGGCCCAGAAATATTGCAAGTATGAGATTTTGCTTTTGGCCTGTTTGGGGGTGTTATGCTTCTTGGCGGGTGGGTTGCCGGGTCTTGGGGCATTCCTGGGAAGGTCTAATACCGGGTAGAAGTGGTTGGGACAAAATCCAGGCCGATTTTTTTTGGGCTATTTCAGACATTTTGCTCTATGTAGCGTTTTCGGGGGCCTGTTTGGGGGGCTTGCTGGTGTTTGCGGGTGAGTTTCGTGGTGTGGGAGCACTGCTGGCTATATATACTTTACTTTGCAAGAGGTTTGAAGCAAATCCATGGTGGCTGAGGGGACTTAGGGCCTAGCTGCAGAGCGCGCGCGGAGTGATTTGGGAAATTTGTGAAAAAGTGACTAAGTCCCCATTTTTGTACTTTTGCTCTTTGGCTGTTTGGGGGTCTTCTACTCGTTTTCTCCTGGGTTGACGGCTCTGGGGCCATTGCTGGGAAGCTCTAATACCGGATAAAAGTGTTTTGGACCAAATCCCAGGCGGAATTTTTTTTGTGTTTTTGATGACTTGCTTGCCTTTGAGGTGCTCTTAGGGGGGGTTCCGTCTGTTTGCGGGTGAGTTTCGTGGTCTGGGAGCACTGCTGGGACACTCTAATCTTGATTGCATTTGCTTTTCAGGAAATCCGTCGTGCCAACCCCGACTTATGGCCTAGCTACGCAGCGCGTTTGGACCGAAGGCCCAGAAATATTGCAAGTATGAGATTTTGCTTTTGGCCTGTTTGGGGGTGTTATGCTTCTTGGCGGGTGGGTTGCCGGGTCTTGGGGCATTCCTGGGAAGGTCTAATACCGGGTAGAAGTGGTTGGGACAAAATCCAGGCCGATTTTTTTTGGGCTATTTCAGACATTTTGCTCTATGTAGCGTTTTCGGGGGCCTGTTTGGGGGGCTTCCTGGTGTTTGCGGGTGAGTTTCGTGGTCTGGGAGCACTGCTGGGACACTCTAATCTTGATTGCATTTGCTTTTCAGGAAATCCGTCGTGCCAACCCCGACTTATGGCCTAGCTACGCAGCGCGTTTGGACCGAAGGCCCAGAAATATTGCAAGTATGAGATTTTGCTTTTGGCCTGTTTGGGGGTGTTATGCTTCTTGGCGGGTGGGTTGCCGGGTCTTGGGGCATTCCTGGGAAGGTCTAATACCGGGTAGAAGTGGTTGGGACAAAATCCAGGCCGATTTTTTTTGGGCTATTTCAGACATTTTGCTCTATGTAGCGTTTTCGGGGGCCTGTTTGGGGGGCTTGCTGGTGTTTGCGGGTGAGTTTCGTGGTCTGGGAGCACTGCTGGGACACTCTAATCTTGATTGCATTTGCTTTTCAGGAAATCCGTCGTGCCAACCCCGACTTATGGCCTAGCTACGCAGCGCGTTTGGACCGAAGGCCCAGAAATATTGCAAGTATGAGATTTTGCTTTTGGCCTGTTTGGGGGTGTTATGCTTCTTGGCGGGTGGGTTGCCGGGTCTTGGGGCATTCCTGGGAAGGTCTAATACCGGGTAGAAGTGGTTGGGACAAAATCCAGGCCGATTTTTTTTTGGGCTATTTCTGACATTTTGCTCTATGTAGCGTTTTCGGGGGCCTGTTTGGGGGGCTTCCTGGTGTTTGCGGGTGAGTTTCGTGGTGTGGGAGCACTGCTGGCTATATATACTTTACTTTGCAAGAGGTTTGAAGCAAATCCATGGTGGCTGAGGGGACTTAGGGCCTAGCTGCAGAGCGCGCGCGGAGTGATTTGGGAAATTTGTGAAAAAGTGACTAAGTCCCCATTTTTGTACTTTTGCTCTTTGGCTGTTTGGGGGTCTTCTACTCGTTTTCTCCTGGGTTGACGGCTCTGGGGCCATTGCTGGGAAGCTCTAATACCGGATAAAAGTGTTTTGGACCAAATCCCAGGCGGAATTTTTTTTGTGTTTTTGATGACTTGCTTGCCTTTGAGGTGCTCTTAGGGGGGGTTCCGTCTGTTTGCGGGTGAGTTTCGTGGTCTGGGAGCACTGCTGGGACACTCTAATCTTGATTGCATTTGCTTTTCAGGAAATCCGTCGTGCCAACCCCGACTTATGGCCTAGCTACGCAGCGCGTTTGGACCGAAGGCCCAGAAATATTGCAAGTATGAGATTTTGCTTTTGGCCTGTTTGGGGGTGTTATGCTTCTTGGCGGGTGGGTTGCCGGGTCTTGGGGCATTCCTGGGAAGGTCTAATACCGGGTAGAAGTGGTTGGGACAAAATCCGCGCGGAAAAGCCTTTAGTTTTGGCACTTTTTGTAACTTAGGGTTCGTTAGGGTTAGCCCTAGCAGCAGGATTGCATGTGTATCGGGGTGTTCTAGATTTTTCAAACTGAGTTCTGGGGTCTTAGAGCACTCGTGAGAATGTGTAATTTTGGTTGCAAGTCATTTGAAGAAAATCCATGGTGGGAAAGGGGGGATTTGGCATAGTTAAAGAAAGCCTTTGCCACTATTCTTAACTTAGGGTTCGTTAGGGTTAGCAGTATTTCTATTGCATGTGTTTGAGTGGGGGGGATTTCGAGTCTTGGAGCGATGCTGGCTATGGCTACTTTTGCTTGGTTGCTTGCAAGTGGTTTGAATACAATCCACGGGGGGTAATGGGTAATTAGGGTACTTCGGCCTACTTTTACTTTCAAAGTAAGTTTTGTCTCCAGTTTTCTGCTAGGCCTCGTTTTTTGGGTGGGAGCACTGCTAGGAAGATCTATTTTTGTTCTAAAACACAGTTTACAGTACACCTAGCTTGAGGGGCAAGATCCGCTACATTAATTTGCCCATACTTACTTATCCTTCAAAAGGTGACTCAGAGTACGCACTTTCAAAAACATTGTACTGTCTGTCTACTAGGAAAAACAAATTGTGACTTTTTGCACTCCACAGCCTACATACCTTATATTTATTTATCAGTGGTGTTGTAATATTATATCACTTCCTGTTTTTCGTTGAATAATTACAGGCCGGGTTTCAGTCTCTGCAATGGGGAAAAAAGGATGGAGTCAGGCTTCACAGTAGCGAGCCACAATTCAGCATCAGGCAGGCAGTGGACAGGGTGTCTTCTGGTGACCAACATCGGTGGACGAAGCGTCGGCTGCAATGGAGGAGTGCCGCTAATAGGAGGATTTTTTTTCTGCGGGCAACTTACTTACCACTTCCAACAGGACCACTACAACCACATAGATACAGTATCCCTTGCCTTTTTCTCTGACTGTGACTGCATTTCTTTGCTCTCTCTCGGCTTCTACATTGATCCCTTAACACATCACTTAGTCCACTCCACTATCTGCACCACACATAGTCATTTGTAAGTGCTCCTACGTAATTCGCAAGTCGCAGCACGCCCCAGGCCGTAGAGGACTGGGATGGCCCCAATGATGAAGCATGTCACCAAGGGGCAACCCTGGTGAGTGAGGGGACACCTAGAAAAAAAGCAATTTCTCCTTTTCTATCTACTATACCTTCTGTCAGGTTACGCAGCCCCTAAGCGCCTACCGTACTATGAAACTACATTTCCCATGAGTAGGCGGGAGACTTGCAGACTATTTAGTGAGACTATATGAGAGTACCCTTGTATGTTAGGACATCACTTCACTGATGCCTGTCTTGTCTTCTCTTACAGGTATCCTTTCCCTGCTGACCCTACCTTTACCCATCCCACATTTTTTATTTTAGTTTGTTATTTTTCTCCCTCGCCTAATGCCTCGAACACCCTGTGTTTACACTTCTGGGTGTTGGTGACATTTGGAGGTGGAACCATATTTGCATCGACTGGATCACGGGGAGTAAACGTGACACCTTCCAGACCAACCCCATTGAGTGTTGTTGTGAATGGATTTATAGTGACCAGCAAGGCTCTCGGGTATCTGGCTACAGAGACCTTATGTTGAATATAGTTATCAATAATTCCACACAGGCCCTGTACTGTCGCATTCTTTCTTTCCACAGTTGTCGATGATATATTCTTACTCTGCTTGACAAAGAACCATTGCTAATGTGAAAGAACTTCAACCGAATTAGTAGTTATACTTTACCATTTGTTAGGCTACAATGTGGCACTGCTCTACTGTACTTCTGTCACCTGCTATATTCTCAGTTGTACCGTTGAATTGCTCAGGAGGACAAACCAGATTTCATTTTCTTTTTTTTCATAGGCATGCAACTGCCACTGTGTCACACCACTACTACCACCGCTATGAGGAAATTTTATCCGACCAAGATTGCCAACGTTATTCGGTGTTTCCCGTGGAGCCAGCCCTGGGCCTAGCCCTACTTTCAAACACAAATTACAGGTAAGATAAGCGTTTGGTGGTTTGGGGGTATAATGGAGTATTAGTACGAGAGACGAGAGCCTGAAGGTAGTACTACTAAAGTCCTAGGACTCTTGGATTCACTTCACTTAGTCTGTGAGAGGCACTTAGTGTTGAAAACATTTGGGCATTTACACTTAAAGGAAGAAAATGGAACTAAACTTTCAGGAAAACAGTCAACGTTAAACCCCCACCCACCAGGCAAGCAGTAAAAAACAGGTATGCTCAGATAAAGTTTGAAAAAGTATATTTATATCCCTAACAAAATAATCTCCCGCAAGACCCTCCCTAACCCCAACGATTGTCCTTCAAAAGTCCCCAAAAACCCAACTCCCAATTCCCACCCCCCAAAAGTCTCTAAAAAAGGGGCAAGGGACACTATGGGTGGATGCTGTTCACTTTTTGGGCCAGGGCATCATGCTCCTCGCGGAGCAAGGCGAGCTCCTGCTGAAGGCGGGACACCATCAGGGTGGTGCGGCGCAGGCGTGCCTTCACTGCCTTGCAGGTGCAAGGCCTGTGAGAAGCAGCTGTTGGCCTTGCTGCTCGGCGGTGGCGTTTGCCTTTGGCAGCCCGGCTCAGTCTCGGTGGACCACTGTGCTGGGTCACGGTGGCAGCCGGTGAGGCCACGGAGGACGACGTTGTCGTTGTTGTCGACCGCACACTTTCCACGTCCTCCAGGGCCACCAGCCGCCGATATTCCGCAACAGTGGCCTCGATTCTCCGTTGCCGGGCCGCTCTAGCCAGCTCCTTCCTCCTTGTTCGTTTGGAAGGAGAACCTATATGAAGAAAGAAAGACATAGTCTGTAACCAATGCTCTTTAAGATTAACTCAATCATTCAGCAGAAATGTGTGCTGCAGTACAACTAGCAACTTGCAAGCGCATTACATAACTATTGAGGCCAGTATCTATCTAACCTCACACTTCTTCATCCTTGCTCTAACATTAGTGGGAGTTTAAGGAACAAATTCTATGAGCACTGTGGACTTCCATTGGAGTCGACTATGAAAGTACACCAGTCTTATTCTTCTTCTTGTCTCTTGTTTTGGAAAATTGGTACGTTATTTTCTGCAAGCCGGCATAATGCCAGCGCGGTAAACTTGCACCCGAGAAAAAGAGACGCACGCCATGAGGAGTGACCTAGACTTGCGTTGCCGTTGCGTTACTGTACCCGTCCAGTACATGCAGGTGGTGAATCTCTTACTTTTCTATTACGGGTGGCACTGAGAATACTCTGTTACAACTCAAGGGCTACTGCTTAATTAATTTAACTTTCACCCTACAGTGGAAATGAGTACTAGAAATGGAAAATTGAAGAAGATAAATAATCTGATTATCTATCACTTCACATGGGATGTTTTTGCTTATATATGGGATGACTTTAGGTGCTTTGCTTTTTATTGAGTGACAGGCAGTGATACATCCACACATGAATGACTGAGTACTACTAAACTTATTAAGAGAGGTAGGGAGTGGCCACCATAATAACCGGATCTATGCAGTGCTTGCAATACAAACTACTGCTACTATTTATGGTAGTATTTGGACAAAATTAAAAGTTCTTTTCCTTGCCTTTCCTACACTGGAACGGACGTGCGGGTGCAGTGTTAGTGTTACATGCTCTTCAAAGTTACACTTAGTTCATCCACTGACCGTCTACTCTCTCTAGATCATGGGTACTCACAAACTTTCTCTCAGGGGCTACATTTACAGTGTAGTTTGGGGCCGAGGGCCGCACTGGTGGGGGCGGAGTCAGAGGGGGCGGGGCTAAAGCAAAACGATAACTTGTGACCATGAGGTTGCACACAGGTCCCTGCAGCAGATGCCCTCATCCACTGAGCCACCAGACCCAGCATTTACATACATCTCTCTCCCTCCTGCTGTCCCTCCTGCCCTCCCTCCATCTCTCTCTCCCTCCTGCCCTCCCTCTCCCTCTGTCATCTCACTGTGTGTGTGTCTATCTGTGTCAGCCTTCAGCCCGGGTTGAGACCGCTTCCTCAACGCGCACACACAGACAACAACACCAAAGTACTTAACAGGTCTTTAAAAGACCATTAACATATTATTGAGGCTTTGTTTGTTTTAGCGCCCCTGCTTCTCCACCCTGACAATCACTGCTTGCCCGGCCCCACAGAGCAGAGGCTTAGTTCTATTTCACCTCTTTGTGGCCTTGCATCTCCACTCTGCTCTGTGGGGGCCGGGGGAGCAGTGATTGTCAGAGTGGAGATGCAGGGGCGCTAACAGGTGAAATACAAAAAAGCCTCTGCTCTGTGGGGGCCGGGGGAGCAGTGATTGTCTGCAAGGTCAGCGCACCGCCAACGAAGGCTTGCCGGGCCACCACCGGCCCGCGGGCCGTACTAGGAGTACCCCTGCTCTAGATACACATATGCTATCTAAGAGTCAGATAGTAGCATGATCCAGGTATATGGACACATACAGTTTCTGTGTCACCCACCCAGGCTGTTGTCCTTCCACCCATCATTGCTTCATCATTCACCCAGCCATGCATCTCATATTCTTGCCTTCCCAGCTAGTCTTCAATCTCAATAAGTAAGGAATATATAAGAGCTTACCTCTGGCCGCCACCACCGTCTCAACTCTCACATCCGGCGCCGCCGCCTCCTCCCCTGATGATGAATTGCCCTCCGCCTCCGTGTCGAGCACCACCACCACACTGGCCCCGCCACCAGATGTTCCACCTACAAAGTACATTTAAGAATCTTAGAATAAAGCACTCACTAGTCACTAGTATTTGGTCTAGGAATGAAGACATGTGAAAACAATGTAATTTGTGACTGTCTACGTTAAAGTTAAAAAAAATGTCCCTTTTTCCAGGGAAGGTTGTCTTGCTGCACTTTTTGGCACAACTGATGAAGGCTGATTTTTTAACACGCACCATTTTTCTCCACACAGACAGAAGATGGACTTCTAACAACAAGATCAAGTTGAAACCAGGTGAGAGCTCGGCTCGACCACAAGAAATGTCTTCAATTAATCGTCAGCACTAACCACTTTTCCATTATCAGTTAAACGTTTAGTTTTATTATGACTTCATTTTAATAAATGTGTTTACTTTTAATAAAGCTTTTAAATTTAAATACAATCTGTGTTTTTTGGTCCTCCAGACTAGAGTGACTGAACGAAAGGTTTTGCAATTTTTGCAAGCATGAGTCCAGATAGAACACTTCAAAAGACATTATGGACAATCCCAGAGGACTGCACTAAGTTGATAGAGCTATTGCTGACTAGAATCATGGGAGTTTCGCCAACCGTGCAATCTTAGTTAGCTACACAGACAGACTAATAAGAATAATCTAGTAATACCACAGGGAGTCATAGTAGAGGCAGGATAAGAATTTAGATACAGTCTACAAGAAGAGCAAAGACAATTTTGAAAAAATTCAAATGAGGAACGCTAGGAAAAATAGGTACTAGTCTAAAATGAAAACTTACTGGGGCCAGCAGAGGAGCCCTCGCCTGCCCGATCCTGGCCCTGTTGATGAACAGCATCCGCCGCCTGCTGCTCCTGTGTCCTCCTCTCGCCCCTGGGGGGAGCTGACGTACAACATGAAAGAAAGAACAGAAAACATGGATGATTGTTGCTTGTCAATGTCAACCAAATCAAACATTTCAAAAGAACAATAACAAAATATTTCCGCGAAATTATATTGATTATGGTTACTTTTTATTTATTTGCGGACCTGTGACTTCGAAAGTCACGTAACTCACTAAACAAAGTACTGAAACGTTCACCTAGGACTGGCAGGCAGCAGTCCGCAGGCAAGACGCAAAGTGACAGACAAACTCCATTGTGATTTCAGTCAGATCAGTGACAACACTAACAGTTGCCTGCTACATTACCAGTCATTTAAATAGTCAAACTATCAATCCACCGCCACTATTTTTCTTATTGTCAGGGTTACAAAGGAAGGGGCAGATTTAAGCCCTTGCGGCTCTTTTGCGCCGTTCTTGCGTGACTTTTGTGACGCAGCAGCTAAACAAAAAAGGGCGCCATGGTGCGGCGTATAATATTATAACAACGTGACGCATTTGGGAGATGCATCCCGTTATAAAGCCCTGCGCCATCAGGGGGCGTTCCGGCGCAAGGGAGGGCATTCCTGCGCTGGAACACATCCTAATAGTGGCTGAGGGAAATCTACAAAATATCAATCAGTCACCTTTAGGACAATGATGCGTCACACAAACCCTGCACCTGCTTGAAGCAGACGTACGGCTTGACCCAGCATTGGGGAGATAGGGTACCCCAGAGCATTGATGGAGCTGCGCCATCGTTGCGACGCAACTCCAGCAGTAAAGCTTCGGTGACGTTTTGGGCCCATGGGGAGCCGCATTGCAAATACGGCGCACCATGTTTGGTGGTGGTAGCGGGCCGCACAATTAATGGCGCATCCCTGCTACTTTGCAGGGATGCGACGGTAATTGCAATTCTGCCCCTTAGGGGCATACTTACTTACGCGTTCTGGCGCATCTCCAGAGATGCGCCAGATCAAATGCGTCACGCAAAACTACCCTTGCGACACGGCAGATGTGCCTCATTTACAATGCGGCGCGCCCTGGCGCAAGGGTAGGCACTTGCGTGACGCATCTCGTCACGTAAGAGCGGCGCATCGCTGGAGTCACGTCGCCAACGCAATGCAACTCCAGTAATGCTCAGGGCCACCCAATACTTTACATGCTGTGTCAGTCCTTTCGCCTGCTTCGAGCAGACATAAGGAATTGAATTGACGTAGCAGCGTCGCAGAAGTGCCTGCGTTAAATCTTGTAGATTTCACGCAGGCAATTTTGCGAGGCGCACAGCCGCTGGACCGCCCACCCTGCGTACTAGGAACGCACCCATTGTGGTGCAGGCCCATGGCTTTATAACGTGACGCATCTCCCTAGATGCGTCATGCTGTAAATGACTTGCAGGGATGCGGCACGTTTACGCCGCTGTTGCGTCACGCAAGGCAACGTAAACGTGGCGCAAGGGGCTTGTAAATGTAATCTGCCCCCTAGTGTCTAGCATTACGCAGTTCTGTTAAGTACACTCATACATAATAGTTACTCAGGCCAATGAGACCACGAAATAGAAAACAAATAAGCATAGTAGCAACCCCACTGAGAAGGAGAGCAGTGCACCTGAAATGCACAGAAGATTTTGAAATATAATTTAACTACAATGTAATCGTCATCAGCGGCATTATTGGCTTGCTCCATGTAAAAAACAAATATTTGCAATACAACAACACAGAGCAGGAGAAAACATCATAGTAGTGAGTGATTAAATGCCAATGGCTACTACTACTCACCAAGCCCGGGGATCTCCAAGCCGAGCTGGTCCAGCAGGTCGCGCTCGCGGTCCAGGAGGTCCGTCCAGCGATGGGTGACCTGGCTGTAGGTGCGCTGGACCCCGTAGAGGTGGGATATGGCCCAGCACACCTTCTCCCACCGCTTCCGGCGCTCCCGCATGTTATAGCCGCCGGCCGCGATCCTGCCGCCTCCCGCGATGGTCCTGGGCAGGCGGCGCTGGACGAAGTAGACCAGCGCGCCCACTTCCTCCGGGCTGAATATCTCCCGGCGCGTCACCTGCTCCCCCCTCGATCTCACGCCTGCTGTCCTGCCACTGGGTCCAGCACTACTCCCCGCCGCCGCTGCGGCCCTCAAGTGCCTGGGCAGCTTCACGGCGCCTGGCTTGACCATGGTCTGGGCAGGTAAGGTAGGAAGAAGTAGAAAATTAAGAAAGAATAGGATAGGGAAGAAGAAAAGAAAAGAGTTTACAAAAGTAGTTTAAAAGTAAAGAAAAATAGCAGAAAAGACAAAAATATACAGCTAGGAAAAGAGAGGGATAGATAAGAAGCAAAATCGTAAAAAAAAAACTGAAAACAAGCAAAGGATGGGAAAGATATCAAGAGGATTAAACACCATGCCCAGACACAGGAAATGAATGAAAAACAAGATGGCCGGCGCCCGTTTCCGAGCGCGAAAGTCAGTTCGCGCGAGATTTTCCTCGCGATCTCGTGCGAACCTCTAGATTTCCCGCGCGATCTCGTGCGAACCTCTACTCGCAATGCGCTTACTGCGCGAGATTATACATAGCGGGCGGAAACGGAAATACGTCACGCAAACAAAATGGCCGCGCCCGTACTCGACCTTGGGGTAAATTCGCGTGTTGCGCTGCAAGCGGCTCGCGAATACTGCAAAAAAACTCGCGAAACAACAAGCCGCAAAAAAATAAAATGCTCATTCGCACGAATTGGCGGCTTCCGCGGTCGGTTTCGCACGACGCCGCGCCCCGCGAATAGCGCGAAAAAAACCGCAAAACGATTTCAGCAAAAGCAAAAGCAATGAGCAGGTGCAAAAGGTCAACCTCATGATTTGTAACGATTCTTTGTATTGCTTCCTGAGGGGGCCCTCCAGAATTCGGTTGCCTGCTTGCAACTATTGTGTGACCCTGCTCTGACCTTAACTGTATGCCACAAAGGTCCTGATTTACAGCTAAAGGAGCAGACAAGCAGGTGCCAGGCTGGAACTTTAAATTCTTTCAGTGACACATTAATTAGCCCCTAATTCATTATTGTCAGTTGGGGCAGGGCAGGTGTTGTAACTAATTTTGCAACAATGAAAGCACTTAGCAAGTGCAAAAGATCACTAATCAGGGCGCACTAAGGAAGCAGGTGCCAGCTAAAAAAATATTCTGTGACACATTAATCAGCCCCAAATTAATTCAGGTCACTTGAGGCAGGGAAGGTGTGCTTTGCTTTGCCGAAAATAATGTACACTGGACAACCAGAGGGTGTGGTGATGAAACAGAGGGTGGCATGGGTGGGCCAGAGGGTGGCATGAGTAGTCAGAGAGTGGCAGTGGTGACAGAGAGTGGCAGTGATGAAGAAGAGTGTCCCAAACAGGCTGGACATGTAGAAACAACAAGTTCGCAAAACTTGCGACCCGACAGGTAAGTTCGCAAATTGCGAAATTGTAAAAACCCTCGCGAACTGGCAGAAACACGGGCGAACACAAAAAAAAAAAAAAATCCGCAAATTCGCGGGAATTCGCGGATTTTGCGGATTGCGAATCCGCAAATCCGCAAAATTCGCGAACGCGAGATCCGCAAAATTCGCCCATGCTTAATCCAAGCCCACGAGTAGGAAGCCAGAGGCCATGAGGAGCGCTGACCAATAGGAAGCAACAAAATGAGAGAGATGGGGGGGGAGCCAAAAAATGGGAATCAGAGGTAAATAATGGGTGGGCTCTTTTAAGATTTTTTTTTATTTGAAAAAAGAGATTTTGCTGACGATACCTAAAAATTAAATATGAGTGCAAAAGCTAAAGAAGAAGATATACATTTTAAGGTGCAATAAATATAAAAGTGATCAGCAGTTGCACAGTTAAGGCGGTAAATATACTTTAAGAAGTTAATTTTGAGACCATGAAACTCTAGGTTAAGAAAGATTATTGTATATATGCAGATAAGGCTATAGGGCATGTAATGGGTGTGATGCCTCCTGGCCTAGCAGTGTAAACATGAATACAAGGCTGCAGGTTTGCTTGGTGCATTCCGTCTAATAAGCGCTGACACACATGTGATAAACTTTATTCATTCCAACAGCCAACGTTATGTGTGAAACCAGTTACCCTTTACAGGGCAAGGGGACATGGACTAGAGAATTCACATACATTGTGCAAGCTCAGTGGTTGCTTCACTTCAATAAACACAAAAACACATTTTTTGATTGAGTTAGACCTCAATTGAGATCAACAATTCAAAAAAAGGAAAAACTTTTTTATATCACAAATAAGGATTTTATAACAGTTTCAAGAATGATTTGAAAAAAATTATAAACATACAACATACAAATGAATTCTCAGGAAAATGCAATAATTAAATCAAATCATCAACTCTTGATATATTATATTTAGAGTATAAAAGGGATATAAACAATTACATGAAACTGCTGTGCATATATAAAGTGCGTTTATTAAGTCTTGAGTTCCACTTTGAAATTCAACAACTCAATACGGCTTGCATTCAGGATGGTCGTGAAATTTAAAAGAAGTTACTGCACAAACTCTTTGTACTTTTGAGATGTAATGGGATTCTGTCTGAAAGAATACCAAGACTGCTCTGATCCACCTGGTAGTGGAAGCAAGTCTTTCTTGGCGGGAGGTACCAGTGTTATCGTTCTTCTGTTTCCTGTGTGCAAAGAAAGCAGCCTGCTCCAGTGTGGCTAGAATCCACAGGAATATTGTAGTCCCATCTACAGTTAGAACACTGTACACCACATGGTCAGGTGGAGGCTTTCGTCGTATTCCCTCCAGGGCCATCAAGCAGTGGCAGCTCCTCCGATATGACGGAGGAGTGACGCCCCCCGGCTTCACAGCAGTGCCAGCTTTAGAAACATAAAATGATAATAACTTAGTTATTATCATTTTATGGTTCGTGTCTGTCTGCGTTGCAGGAGGGTGGGTGGTTGTGCGCTGCTCTGGGAGCCAGGGAGGAGAGGTTTGCCCTCTCCTTAGTGTGCAATGACTGTTTGGTCATGCACACTTCCCTGTTCTCCATACAGGCTGCAATACAGCCCCATCATTCTTTTGCTCACCATGCCTACCCAGTTTCGACCTGACCCTATGCATATCAGTCTTGACCCTGTGCCTCATGGGAACAGTCCAGCCCGAACTGCCGAGCCAGGTCCTTTCTGGACCAGAAACAAGCATCCTAGGACCGGTTTCAACTCTCTTGACTGGGGGAGAATGGACTGCTCCCATGAGGCAGAGAGTCAAGACTGATTTGCATATGGCTGGGTACAAACTGGGGTGGCGTAGTGGGCAAAATAACAATGGATTTAACCCAGGTCTCTTGACTGGGGCAGAATGTTTGGGTCATTCACCATTCCGTCCATCATTTGTTGCAGTTACACTTTTTGCCCTAAATGGAATGAGTATGCCCAGACAAGGGTCCCTTGCTCGCTGTGCCACTGGAATCAAGCTAGCCTGGCTGATGAAGGGTGGCATACCCTGAAACCCATTCCAGGATGCTTTTTTCCGGTCCAGGGAGGACCTGGCTTGGCAGTTTAGTCTGGACTGCTCCCATGAGGCACAGAGTCAAGACTGATTTTGCATATGGCTGGGTACAAACTGGGGTGGCGTAGTGGGCAAAATAACAATGGATTTAACCCAGATCTCTTGACTGGGGTAGAATGTTTGGGTCATTCAGGATTCCGTCCATCATTTGTTGCAGTTACACTTTTCGCCCTAAGTGGGATGGGTATGCCCAAACGTGGGTCCTTTGCTCGATGTGCCACTGGAATCAAGCTAGCCTGACTGATGAAGGGTCATATACCACGTAACCGGTCCCAGGATGCTTGTTTCCGGTCCAGAGCGGACCTGGCTTGGCAGTTCGGTCTGGACGGTTCCCATGAGGCACAGGGTTAAGACTGATTTGCATATGGCTGGGTCCAAACTGGGGTGGCGTAGTGGGCAAAAGAACAATGGATTTAACCCAGATCTCTTGGCTGGGGGAGAATGTTTGAGTCATTCAGCATTCCGTCATCATTTGCTGCAGTTACACTTTTCACCCTAAGTGGGATGGGTATGCCCAAACGTGGGTCCCTTGCTCGATGTGCCACTGGAATCAAGCTAGCCTGGCTGATGAAGGGTGACATACCCCATAACCAGTCCCAGGTTGCTTGTTTCTGGTCCAGGGAGGACCTCGCTTGGCAGTTCAGATTGGACTGTTCACATGAGGCACAGGGTAAAGACTGATTTGCATATGGCTGGGTCCAAACTGGGTTGGCGTAGTGGGCAAAAGAACGATGGATTCAACCCAGGTCTCTTGACAGCGGGAGAATGTTTGAGTCATCCAGCATTCGTCCATCTTTTGAAGCAGGTACACTTTTTGCCCTAAGTGGGATGGGTATGCCCAGACATGGGTCCTTTGCTCACTCTGCCACTGGAATCAAGCTAGTCTGGCTGATGAAGGGTGACATACCACAAAACCGGTCCCAGAATGCTTGTGTCCAGTCCAGAGAGGACCTGGCTTGGCAGTTCGGTCTGAAATGTTCCCATGAGGCACAGGGTCCAGACTGATTTGCATATGGCTGGGTCCAAAATGGGGTGGCATAGTGGGCAAAAGAACAATGGGTTTAACCCAGATCTCTTGACTGAGGGAGAATGTTTGAGTCATTCAGGATTCCGTCCATCATTTGTTGCTGTTACACTTTTCGCCCTAAGTGGGATGGGTATGCCCAGACGTGGGTCACTTGCTAGTTGTGCCACTGGAATCAAGCTAGCCTGGCTGATGAATGGTGACATACCCCGAAACCGGTCTCAGGATGCTTGTTTCGAGTCCAGGGCAGACCTGGCTTGGCAGTTCGGTCTGGACTGTTCCCATGAGGCACAGGGTCCACAATGATTTGCATATGGCTTCATCCAAACTGGGGCGGTGTAGTGGGCAAAAGAACAATGGATTTAACCCAGATCTCTTGCCAGGGGGAGAATGTTTGAGTCATTCATCATTTGTTGCAGTTACACTTAAAATATTGAGGGGCATATTTACAAGGATTGTCACTAAACCTTTTTACCGCTGATTAGCGTAATTTCTTTTACCACTGCAGTTCGCCAATTCCTAACGCCATGTTTGTGATGTCTTTACAAATCGGCACTACCTACGTAGTGTTAGGACCAGCTAACAGCAGTAACAAATTACGCAAACACTGGCATCAAGACATAAAGAAACTACACGTTAGTGCGAAAAAAGTGCTGACTGGCCAATTAAATAACGCTAATCAGCCTAACGTCACATTTCAGCGTCTAGTGGGAAAAACACTTACGAATACGCTGCTAACTTTGAAAAAAACCTGAATGGAGCAGCCAGCACCAAGCTCAGCAGGACAACAATCCGCCCAACCCTACCAACAGCGAGGATGACCAGCCAGAGTCCAAAGGGAAGAGAACGAGGAAATACAGATTCAGTCAGGAGGAGAAAGAGATCCTGATTGAAGAGGTGACAGAGCATCAACACCAGCTCTTTGTCAGGTCCAAGGTGTGTTTGGGGACCAAACATGCTATATGGCAGTCCATAGTCAACAAGGTGAACTCCATCGCAGAAGCCAAGAGGCTAGTGATTGCAAGAAGAGCTGGCAGGATGCCAAGTGAAAAACCAAGCAGAAACTGGCGAGCAATCGACAAGCAGCATTGCAGACTAGAGGTGGGAGTCCATGGCCCCAGGAGGAGTCGATCCTTTGGAGGAGCAGGTGTCTGCAGTCATCTGTGAGGTGTCAGTGATTGGAGTAGAGGGACAGGACAATGCTGACTATGACCAACTACATCAACAACAGGGTAAGTGCAAACAACGGACAAGAGGGAAAATGTTTCATGTTGTACATTCCAGGAATCTAAACCTCAGTGCTCTCCAACACTGTGTGCAGGTCAAATGGCAGCCACGCAGGTACTCTGGGACTTCTACAAAAGCCCTTTGCGCTACCTCACTTTTTCTCTTATTAAGAGTGATATACCAGCGGGACAAGGAGCTTGTAAAAAAGCCCTTCATGCATAGAAACAATGACAAGTGAACAGTCATGTGTCTTTAGCACAAATTGTTGCATTAGGCAATGTTGCAAGTCTCACAGTCAGCCTATATTAGCACACATTGTGATAACAGCCATATGCATTCTAGTGAAGATATGGCGCTTTCCTGTACTAACTACAGGGCATATATCCATAATCTAGCAGAATGCAGTGTTACACGAATATTGGTAACGCAGTGCTCCAACAGTATAGAAATCATGGGATGCGTTGTATGCACAAAAATGCGAACCACCCCTGCTTGTACCGTAGTGCTGTTGCTTACAAAACTGACTTGTGTCAGCGCAGCCACCTTTGTGCCATGTTGATCGGGTGTCTGTACTGCAGTGGAAAATGTTGACAATCCATACAGGTGTTTTGCTGTTTGTATGCGTGCAACAGAAAGCCCCCCACATAGAAAGAGCAAAATATGAGGACTCCCACATGGCTGCCATAGCTGCCTACCACCGCAACTTTGCTGCTGTGTTGCAAAAGCAGCAGATCCTCCTTGCTGAAGTTATGCCTCATTTGTTGGCACAGATGAATGCTGATGCAGCCACGGCATCCACATCTTCCACCACTGATGTGTCTGTGTCTCCCTCACCTGCCGCATGTACAACACAACCCTCACGAAAGACATCGCACACATCAGAGGAGAAAGATGTGGATGGTACATCTTTCCAAAGGAAAAGTCAGCAGTCGCATTCATCTGTGTCAAATGTCCATTGTGCTCACCAAACATGTTTCGAAACATCATCTATCACTGTCCTCATCTTGACTTTGCTATGTTCACCTTGGACAATTGTGGACCACCAATGTGGCCCATCGTCCCCAATGACACTGTGATCATCCTCCTGACTGATAATTTCCTAATCCTCAACATATCCCGTGATATGTTCCTCACAAGGAACATCCACTGGCTTGAAACATTCTTTAGAGTTGTTATCCTGTAAAATCTCCCTGTGTAACTCAATTTGAGATGCACCTGTAAATAAATGCTCCTCTAATTGCCAGATGTGTGTTGCATGTCACGATGAAAAATGACAAGTGTCGAAAATGGCTAATCTGTGTAGTCACTACATCAAATCCGGAGTATATTTGAAACTTTAGTGTCTGCAAACTCTGTGACCTTGATAGGCAGTGAGACTTCACATCATAATGCCAGATATACATTGAGTGCTAAATGAAGTTGACCACAATAATGTTTAACTGGTAAGGTACTCTCAAAGTGTATGGAAAAAACAGTCTATCTACAAGTGTCATGTCCAAGCATGGTAACGGGTGAAAACACCTCATTGGGGTGACAAGCAAATTTAGTGATTTCCATAGGTCATGAGGCGGTACAAAAGGGGGTGGTGATGGACGGAGCATCTGAACCAATCAAACACTCACACTCAGTCAACAGATCTGGGTTTAATCCATCCCCGTTCTTTAGCCCACTCTGCCACCCCAGTTCAGACATGGCCATATGCAAATCAGTCTGACCCTGTGCCTCATGGGAACAGTCCAGCCCGAACTGCCAAGCCATGCCTTCCCTGGACCGGAAACAAGCTTCCAAGGACTGGTTTCTGGCATTACAGCCGTCTTCAGCCAGGCTTGCTTGAATCCAATGGCAAAGTGAGCAAGGGACTCACCTCTGAGCATACCCTGCCAACTCATGGCGAACAAAGCGGTATAAAAGGGGGTGGTGATAGACGGAGCATCTGAACCAATCAAACACTCACACCCAGTCAACAGATTTGGGTTTAATCCATCACCGTTCTTTAGCCCACTCTGCCACCCCAGTTCAGACATGGCCATATGCAAATCAGTCTGACCCTGTGCCTCATGGGAAGAGTCCAGCCCGAACTGCCAAGCCATGTCTTCCCTGGACCAGAAACAAGCTTCCTAGGACCGGTTTCTGGAATTACAGCCATCTTCAGCCAGACTTGCTTGAATCCAGTGGCAAAGTAAGCAAGGGACTCACGTCTGAGCATACCCTGCCAACTTATGGCGAACAAAGCGGTGCAAAAGGGTGTGGTGATGGACGGAGCATCTGAACCAATCAAACACTCACACCCAGTCAACAGATCTGGGTTTAATCCTTCGCCGTTCTTTAGCCCATTCTGCCACCACAGTTCAGACATGGCAATATGCAAATCAGTCTGACCCTGTGCCTCATGGGAACAGTCCAGCCCGAACTGCCAAGCCATGCCTTCCCTGGAATGGAAACAAGCTTCCTAGGACCCGTTTCTGGCATTACAGCCATCTTCAGCCAGGCTTGCTTGAATCCAGTGGCAACGTGAGCAAGGGACTCACGTCAGAGCATACCCTGCCAACTTATGGCGAACAAAGCGGTACAAAAGGGGGTGGTGATGGACGGAGCATCTGAACCAATCAAACACACACACCCAGTCAACAGATCTAGGTTTAATCCATCACCGTTCTTTAGCCCACTCTGCCACCACAGTTCAGACATGGCCATATGCAAATCAGTCTGACCCTGTGCCTCATGGGAACAGTCCAGCCCGAACTGCCAAGCCATGCCTTGCCTGGACCGGAAACAGCTTCCTAGGACCGGTTTCTGGCATTACAGCCGTCTTCAGCCAGGCTTGCTTGAATCCAGTGGCAAAGTGAGCAAGGGGCGCACGTCTGAGCATACCCTGCCAACTTATGGCGAACAAAGCGAACAAAAGGGGGTGGTGATGGACGGAGCATCTGAACCAATCAAACACTCAAACCCAGTCAACAGATCTGGGTTTAATCCATCACCGTTCTTTAGCCCACTCTGCCACCCCAGTTCAGACATGGCCATATGCAAATCAGGCTGACCCTGTGCCTCATGTAAACAGTCCAGCCCGAACTGCCAAGCCATGCCTTCCCTGGACCAGAAACAAGCTTCCTAGGGCTGGTTTCGGGCATTACAGCCATCTTCACAGCAAGGCTTGCTTGAATCCAGTGGCAAAGTGAGCAAGGGACTCACGTCTGAGCATACCCTGCTAACTTATGGCGAACAAAGCGGTACAAAAGGGGGTGGTGATGGACGGAGCATCTGATTCAATCAAACACTCACACCCAGTCAACAGATCTGGGTTTAATCCATCACCGTTCTTTAGCCCACTCTGCCACCCCAGTTCAGACATGGCCATATGCATATCAGTCTGACCCTGTGCCTCATAGGAACAGTCTAGCCCGAACTGCCAAGTTCGGCAGGGTATGCTGAGACATGAGTCCCTTGCTCACTTTGCCACTGGATTCATGCAAGCCTGGCCGAAGACGGCTGTAATGCCAGAAACTGGTCCTAGGAAGCTTGTTTCCGGTCCAGGGAAGGCATGGCTTGTCAGTTCGGGCTGGACTGTTCCCATGAGGCACAGGGTCAGACTGATTTGCATATGGCCATGTCTGAACTGGGGTGGCAGAGTGGGATAAAGAACGGTGATGGATTAAACCCAGATCTGTTGACTGGGTGTGAGTGTTTGATTGGTTCAGATGCTCCGTCCATCACCACCCTCTTTTGTACCGCTTTGATCGCCATAAGTTGGCAGGGTATGCTCAGTTGTGAGTTGATTGCTGACTTTGCCATTGGATTCAAGCAAGCCTGGCTGAAGACGGCTGTAATGCCAGAAACCGGTCCTAGGAAGCTTGTTTCCAGTCCAGGGAAGGCATGGCTTGACAGTTCGGGCTGCACTGTTCCCATGAGGCACAGGGTCAGACTGATTTGCATATGGCCATGTCTGAACTGGGGTGGCAGAGTGGGCTAAAGAACAGTGATGGATTAAACCCAGATCTGTTAACTGGGTGTCAGTGTTTGATTGGATTAGATGCTCCGTCCATCACCACCCCCTTTTGTACCGCTTTGTTCGCCATACGTTGGCAGAGTATGCTCAGACGTGAGTCCCTTGCTCACTTTGCCACTGGATTCAAGCAAGCCTGGCTGAAGACAGCTGTAATCCCAGAAACCGGTCCTAGGAAGCTTGTTTCCGGTCCAGGGAAGGCATGGCTTGGCAGTTCGGGCTGGACTGTTCCCATGAGGCACAGGGTCAGACTGATTTGCATATGGCCAAGTCTGAACTGGGGTGGCAGAGTGGGCTAAAGAACGGTGATGGATTAAACCCAGATCTGTTGACTGGGTGTGAGTGTTTGATTGGTTCAGATGCTCCGTCAATCACCACCCCCTTCTGTACCGCTTTGTTCACCATAAGTTGGAAGGGTATGCTCAGAGGTGAGTCCCTTGCTCACTTTGCCACTTGATTCAAGTAAGCCTGGCTGAAGACGGCTGTAATGCCAGAAACCGGTCCTAGGAAGCTTTTTTCCGGTCCAGGGAAGGCATGGCTTGGCAGTTCGGGCTGGACTGTTGCCATGAGGCACAGGGTCAGACTGATTTGCATATGGTCATGTCTGAACTGGGGTGGCAGAGTGGGCTAAAAAACGGTGATGGATTATACCCAGATCTGTGGACAGGGTGTGAATGTTTGATTGGTTCAGATGCTCCATCCATCACCACCCCCTTTTGTACTGCTTTGTTCACCATAAGTTGGCAGGGTATGCTCAGACATGATTCCCTTGCTCACTTTGCCACTGGATTCAAGCAAGCCTGGCTGAAGACGCCTGTAATGCCAGAAACGGGTCCTAGGAAGCTTGTTTCTGGGGTAGGGAAGGCATGGCTTGGCACTTTGGGCTGGACTGTTCCCAAGAAGCACAGGGTCAGACTGATTTGCATATGGCCATGTCTGAACTGGGGTGGCAGAGTGGGCTAAAGAACAGTGATGGATTAAACCCAGATCTGTTGACTAGGTGTGAGTGTTTGATTGGTTCAGATGCTCCGTCCATCACCACCCTCTTTTGTACCGCTTTGTTGGCCATAAGTTGGCAGGGTATGCTCAGACGTGAGTCGATTGCTGACTTTGCCACTGGATTTAAGCAAGCCTGGCTGAAGACGGCTGTAATGCCAGAAACTGGTCCTAGGCAGCTTGTTTCTGGTCCAGGGCAGGCATGGCTTGGCAGTTCGGGCTGGACTATTCCCATGAGGCACAGGGTCAGACTGATTTGCATATGGCCATGTCTGAACTGGGGTGGCAGAGTGGGCTAAAGAAGGGTGATGGATTAAACCCAGATCTGTTGACTGGGTGTGAGTGTTCTATTGGTTCAGATGCTCGGTCCATCACCACCCCCTTTTGTACCGCGTTGTTCGTCATAATTTGGCAGGGTATGCTCAGAGGTGAGTCCCTTGCTCACTTTGCCACTTGATCCAAGCAAGCCTGGCTGAAGATGGCTGTAATGCCATAAGCCGGTCCTAGGAACCTTGTTTCCGGTCCAGGGAAGGCATGGCTTGACAGTTCAGGCTAGACTGTTCCCATGAGGCACAGGGTCAGACTGATTTCCATATGGCCATGTCTGAACTGGGGTGGCAGAGTGGGCTAAAGAACGGTGATGGATTAAACCCAGATCTGTTGACTGGGTGTGAGTGTTTGATTGGTTCAGATGCTCCGTCCATCACCACCCTCTTTTGTACTGCTTTGTTTGCCATACGTTGGCAGGGTATGCTCAGAGGTGAGTCCCTTGCTCACTTTGCCACTGGATTCAAGCAAGCCTGGCTGAAGACGGCTGTAATGCCAGAAATGGGTCCTAGGAAGCTTGTTTCTGGTCCAGGGAAGGCATGGCTTGGCAATTCGGACTGGACTGTTCCCTTGAGGCAAAAGGTCAGACTGATTTGCATATGGCCATGTCTGAACTGGGGTGGCAGAGTGGGCTAAAGAACGGTGATCGATTAAACCCAGATCTGTTGACTGGGTGTGAGTGTTTGATTGGTTCAGATGCTCCGTCCATCACCACCCCCTTTTGAACCGCTTTGTTCGCCATAAGTTGGCAGGGTATGCTCAGACGTGAGTCCCTTGCTCACTTTGCCACTGGATTCAAGCAAGCCTGGCTGAAGACAGCTGTAATGCCAGAAACCGGTACTGGGAAGCTTGTTTCCGGTTCAGGGAAGGCATGGCTTGGCAGTTTGGGCTAGACTGTTCCCATGAGGCACAGGGTCAGACTGATTTGCATATGGCCATGTCTGAACTGGGATGGCAGAGTGGACTAAAGAACAGTGATGGATTAAACCTAGATCTGTTGACTGGGTGTGAGTGTTTGATTGGTTCAGATGCTCTGTAAATCACCACCCCCTTTTGTACCGCATAGGTCATGAGGTAGCAAACAGAGAACCACACAATACAACATTACGTACAGAGGTCAGATGGCACACCATTCCTCCAAGACCTAATGCTTTTGTAACACACAATAATGTTGTATAGGAAAAAATATTTCGCACCCTATCCCCATGCAATGAGGAAAGGCAAAAATTGATTTCTACATTGTATCCATGTCTGAATATGTCAATCAATAGACTGTACAATGGTACCATGTCCCTAAATAATGAAGCTACTCCCACATGTTGTGCAGCTATTCAAGCTGGGATAACAGATTAAAAGTAGATACATCCTTTCTCAATAAATCTCTGATGCACATTAAACATTGCTGACACCACAATGTAGAAAAAGGTATACGTTTATCTATACTAATATAATAAAGAGAGAGCCCAAACCTTTGAGGTGGGTAATCTCAGGAACCACAGCACCAATCACAACACCCAATACAGCGTTGGAAAGGGCAGTTGCAGCAGAAGGACTTAGGCTATGCAGACGCCCACCATATACATTTAAAAGGTAAAAGAACCGTGCCAGCAAAGTAGTCCCTTGTGGGCGGGTCTGCGTTGTGCTGTGGGCGTGTGCTGGGGGCGTGACAAACGCTGGGGGCGTGTGGTACGTTCCGCCCTTCATGCCATGTCTCATATCGTCTGCAAATCCCACCCTTACTCCTTAAAATACCCCAACACCCTTAAACACTAACCCATCTTAACCCTATTAATATACCCTGTACCCCAAAACCCAAACCTATCCCTAAACCCTAAAAATACCCCTGTACCCCAAAACCCAAACCTAGCCCTGAACCCTATAAATACCCCTGTACCCCAAAACCCAAACCTAGCCCTGAACCCTAAAAATGCCACTGTACCCCAAAACCCAAACCTACCCCTGAACTCTAGAAAACCCCTGTACCCCAAAACCCAATCCTAGCCCTGAACCCTTAAAATACCCCTGTACCCCAAAACCCAAACCTACCCCTGAACCCTAAAAATACCCTTGTACCCCAAAACCCAAACCTAGCCCTGAACCCTAAAAATAACCCTGTACCCAAAAACCCAAACCTACCCCTGAACCCTAAAATACCCCTGTACCCCAAAACCCAATCCTAGCCCTGAACCCTAAAAATACACATGTACCCCAAAACCCAAACCTAACCCTGAACCCTTAAAATACCCCTGTACCCCAAAACCTAACCCTACCCCTGAACCCTTAAAATACCCCTATACCCCCAAACCCAAACCTAGTCCTGAACCCTAAAAATACCCCTGTACCCCAAAACCCATACCTAAAACTACCCCTGTACCCCATAACCCAAAACTATATCTGAACCCTAAAATACCCAAACACCCCAAAACATATACCTCAGTACCCCAAAACATATACCCCTATACCCATACTTACCTTATCCAAACATTAAAAAAACATGCTTTTACCATTCATGCATTTACAACTAATTTTGTTGTAAATGTATGCGTGGTAAAAGCATATAAAATGTAATGCCATGCATTATAATGGCATTGCGGAGTCATGGTACTTTTGTAATGAAAGTATGCGGAGTGATGGTATGCGGAAAGAAAGTTGCGGAATAATGGGTGTTTACCCTCTCCCGGTAAGTACATTGGTGGCACAGCGGCCCACACCTCCAGCATCATACTCATATTTTTTCACCACCCATTTGAAAAATGCACAGGTCTCTCTCATTGATGGCCAGAACCGACATACACTTTTAGACACACCTCCCGCCACAAGTTCTAAAATTGCGAACTTTAGAGCTGGGAAGTTACGTTTAAATCTCGGCATCAGCTCAACATCCTGTGATTCCAGGCAAATCGCTTTGTCTCCCCGTGCCTACTACATATGAATGTGTTCTTCTGTAATGTAAATTGTGCTCATGTCATGTTGTCGAGTCTGCGCTATATAATATTGCAAGGAAAAATAAAGTAGGGAAACTCGAGTTCACACACTACTGAACACGTACTCTTAAGTGCATCAGCAGTGCACTGTGAATCGGTGCGTTTCACAGGCCTGTCAAAGATAAGAAATGCTATTAAAAAGAAATCCTACAAAACAATATACTACTGGCCGGAAGCAATTCATACCCGGACAACGTCGGGACGGGCTGCTAGTTTTAATATAAAACAAACAAAATCTAAGCCTATCTACCCTATGCTGAAGTCCTAACCTATACTAAAGTACCTTATCCTAATTAGTCCTAACAAACCTTATCGTAGCCTACACACCTAGCAACAAATGTTAAACATCAAACCCCCACCCCCTTTAAGGCACATATGAAGACAGGACAAGACAACTATGCCTAAACATACTACCTACAAATATATCCTAAACAAATATATATATTTTTTGCATATTTTTTTTAAATATATATAAATATATTTTATCTATAACAACTACTCAAACAACAACAACCCCAAATGAAAAGGAAATGTAACCCATAACTATCAAAAATCTAGCCTACATTAAAACGCTATCTACACCTAACACTAATCTAAGCCTACGGTAACTATAACATCTTACTACATGAAAAAAACAATCTACAACTATAACTTTATAAAAAAAGGATTTGGGGGATGGGTTAAGGCCTCCATTCAGATGAGCCATTTCATCTGGAGGCCCAGTGCTTCCTTAATGTCCTCCAAATGTGAGAGGTCCTGGTCCTTTTTTTAGGTCCCGCGTGGGCTTCGCAGCGCAGCTGCTCCGCCTCTGCGAGATATATTGTTAAAAAAAAATTGTAAAGGGGACTGTAAGCCCCGCCCCTCTTTTCCATTGGGTAGAGTCAGCATTTTTGGTAAACGCTGGCTTCCCATTGTAAAAGAGGGTTTTTAGTTGACATCCTGTCTGCTTTTTGGACTGCTCCTCCGGACACGATAGCCTGCTTTGCGGATGCCGTGAAGGCTTTTCTTATCTGCTTGTTTCTTTAACAAGCAGATAAAAAAATTCTTCACCACTGCTGTGAAGCAGGCATGGAGCGAGGAGGCCCACAGGGTCATGGGGAGGACAGGGGAATCCCGGCAAACTCTGTGTTTTCCTGCCGGGGCAGCAGCGTGGTCATTTTTGCATCACGCTTTCACTTTAAAGCACAATGCAAAAACACGTTGCTGCTTTAAAAAAAAATGTTGAGTGCCCGGCTCAGACGAAGGCTTGAAATGCAATTTGTAACACACTATCAAGACATCCTCCATGGAGAACATTGGAAGGTAGGAATTCCGGCCAGCAATGTCAAATATTTGATCTGTGTTTTCTTCCTGCCTTGGACCTCTGTGTACGGGTGGTACACGTTTTAACCCCTTGGCCGCGGGGGTAATTCCCCCGCTGTGCTGGGGGGCGCCCAGCTCCCTGGTGCTCAGGACGAGCTCGACTTGTAATGCAGCACGGTGGCACTGTGCTCATGATGAACTGAGCTCGTCATGACCACGCCCGTTTCTTTAGAACGCTCAGCACGGGAATTATTCCCGCGTGTGAGTGGCAGGCGGGTCATGATGAGCTCAGCTGGTCATGAGCACAGAGCGACCTTGGCTCATGATGAACTGAGCTCGTCATGAGCTTGGGAGGGGTTAAAACTGATATACGGATGTTTAATTTTTATTGTCACAGTTTTTATTCGTATTCCTTTCAAACCCTCGGTTTATTTGTTTCTGAACCCTGGCTCTCTGGTCAAAGTGTCACCATGCTGGTTGAACATTAAGCACCGCCCCTTTTCACCCTGGGCTGTTGAAGTAAATTCAGACCACGTGCGCCCTTCATAATGGCGCCTCTTGATGTATGCTGATAATGAGCCGGAAAGCGGAAGCTGACGGCTTTCAGTCGGCCGGTCGGAGAAAAAGCAGTTAGAGATATCTTAGCCACCCGGGTACCGCAGCCAATCAAAGTCGCTTGTTCAAAGCACGCCTGGGGTTTTCGCGTGTGCTCCAGCGCTTTAGACTCCATGATTCTTTTGGATCGAGCCAGAGAACCAGGTCAGCAGAGCTGCTTTAGAGCCAGAGACCCAAGTCGGCAAAGCTGCACTAGAGCCAGAGAAACCAGGTCAGCAGAGCTGCTTTAGATCCACAGAACCAGGTTGGCAGAGCTGCACTAGAGCCAGAGAACCAGGTCAGCTGAGCTGCTTTAGAGCCACAGAACCAGGTTGGCAGAGCTGCACTAGAGCCAGAGAACCAGGTCAGCTGAGCTGCTTTAGAGCCAGAGAACCAGGTCAGCAGAGCTGCTTTAGAGCAAGAGAACAAGGTCAGCGGAGCTGCTGTAGAGCCAGAGAAACCAGTTCAGAAGAGCTGCTTTAGAGCAAGAGAACAAGGTCAGCGGAGCTGCTGTAGAGCCAGGGAAACCAGGTCAGAGGAGCTGCTCTAGAGCCAGAGAACCAGGTCAGCAGAGCTGCTTTAGATGGAGAGCACCTGTTCAGCAGAGCTTGTTTAGAGCCACAGATCCAGGTTAGCGAAGCTGCTCTAGAGCCAGAGAACCAGGTCAGTCGAGCTGCTTTAGAGGGAGAGAACCAGGTCAGAAGAGCTGCTTTAGAGCCAGAGAACCAGGCCAGCAACGCTGCTCTAGAGCCAGAGAACCAGGTCAGCAGAGCTGCTTTAGAGCCAGAGTACCAGGTCAGCAAAGCTACTTTAGAGCCAGAGAACCAGGTCAGCAAAGCAGCTCTAGAGCCAAAGAACCAGGCCAACAGAGCTGCTTTAGAGGGAGAGAACCAGGTCAGCAAAGCTGCTCTAGAGCCAGAGAACCAGGTCAGCAGAGCTGATTTAGAGGGAGAAAACCAGATCAGCAAAGCTGCTCTAGAGCCATTGAACCAGTTCAGCAGAGCTGCTTTAGCGGGAGAGAACCAGGTAAGCAAAGCTGCTTTAGAGCCAGAGAACCTGGTCAGCAGAGCTGCTTTAGAGGGAGAGAACCAGGTCAGCAGTTCTTCTTTAGAGCCAGAGAACCAGGTCAACAGGGCTGCTTTAGAGCTAGAGAACCAGGTTAGCAGAGCTGCTTTAGAGCCATAGAACCAGGTCAGTGGAGCTGCTTTAGAGCCATAAAACCAGGTCAACAGAGCTGCTGTAGCACCTTAGAACCAGGTCAGAAGAGCTGCTGTAGAGCCAGAGAAACCAGGTCATCAGAGCTACTTTAGAGGGAGAGCACCAGGACAGCAAAGCTGCTTTAGAGCCACAGAACCAGGTAAGCAGGGTTGCTTTAGAGCCAGACAACCAGGCCAGCAGAGCTGCTCTTGAGTCAAAGAACCAGGTCAGCAGAGCTGGTTTAGAGCCACAGAACCAGGTCAGCAAAGCGGCTTTAGAGCCATTGAAACAGGACATTGGGGCTTATTTACAAGCCCCTTGCGCCGCCGCTGCGTCACTTTTTCCCACACAAAAAGTGAAGCACCGGCTGTGCAAGGTACTTGTAAATAAGCCCCATTGTGCCCATTCGAGCACAATAAAACAGTTACGTAACCTTCACACCACGGAAAAGGTGAAATAAAGCACCAGTTTGTAAAGTTATTGCTCTCTCCACATTTACTGGTAACTCCAGTCTCCTGCCTGAGGTCTACTACATTTACTGTAATTTAAAACCTCAGGTATCAAAATGCAAAGTTGTGTGAGCTATTAGCCTTACACTGGCTGAACAACTGCCTCCTACCATAGGACTGTTACGAGTGTCTATAAATCTAAGATTGTATTTTGGGAAGTAGATGACGCACCTCATGCCTGCAACATAAAACAAGCGTTTGTATGCAATAGGGCTGACATTACTAAATGTTTGAGCTATTGGCGTTGCAAATGATAACGTTTGTTAGTTTTTGTTAAAAAATATTCCAGCAGTAGCATAAGTAATGAAATAAAATCCACGTGCCACCACCACTAACACCACTAGTACCACCACCACCAGCACCAGTACCACCACACCAGTACCAATACCACCACCACTACCACCACCGCTACAAACACCACAAGTACCATAACCACGACTACAATTATCACTATTACTACTCTGTGATTTTAGTAATAATAATAGTGGTGGATTTGGTACTGGTGGAAAATTGCTATTAATAAATTACAATACCTGTTAATTATTCAAAAGGCATTGCCATTTACAATACCAATAGCTCTAAAACTCGCAGTTGGAAGACCTATTGCATTGTAAATGTTTGTTATGTTCCAGTGTTGCTATTCTTAAATGCAAATTGGAGAGTTCTCTCCTGTCCTCTCTGTTGAAAACTGATGGCAGTGCTGATGTGGCTGGTGGGGCAGGTGCAGCAGGTGGCACAGGTGCAGCAGGGGGCAGGTGTAGCAGGAGTGGCAGCTGGTGCAGGTGCAGCAGGTGTGACTGGTGGTGCAGGGTTTTTGGTACCAAAGGTGCTGGGCACAGGGTCTGTAAAAGTGTTCTGCCCTGCAGTGGAAGACTCCCTTCTTGTCGCTGTGGCAGTTCTTGGGGCACCTTGGGGAATATTTGCCATCAGCCAGCTGCCTTTTCCTCCTCATACAGTTGCGGCATAGCCAGGTACCCATTGGCCACCCTCCAGACATGGCAATACCTGTCCTTTCTGAGCTTGAGTGCGTTGGCTTCATCAGGTGTCAGGTTGTCTGCAAAAATATAATCATATGAGAAGATGGAAGAGACTGGACAAACAACAATGGATAACAAGCCCACCACATCACACGTTTACACCAACAGGAAGGCAAAAGTCTGTTACTAGTTTTTTTCAACTTTAAGCTTGGTGGTACCACTCACATGTTTAGTCTATGTCAACTCACAACATAAAATTCTGAATCTTAGGGTAATAACCGGACTAGAAAATAGCAATGGCAGAGCTCTACACCATCAGTGTAGGGTCTCCTAAGAGAAATAATAACTTAAACATATACTTAGACTGAGTCTAGGGGACCAATTCACAGGCCCCTTGCGCCCCTGGGGCATATCAATTACCCATACTTACAGGATGCAATGGATGTTCTAGGTGCATACAGCTAAGTGCCAAAGTGTTTCGACTGTAGAAAAGTCACTCATCTGCCAGCTACAATATACCACATAGCTGGAATTGTCTCCACAGCTACATATCCAAGATTCATCCTGTACTCAGCTACTAGAAGCAGGTGAGTACTTGTATGTCACAAGGCAGCTTTGCATCCCACATCACTAAAACAACTGTGAATATGGAAGTAATTCAGGGTGCAATGATGAAAATGGTAGTTGGACAGATTGCAATGTAAAACAAGACAAATCTCACTTCCGGCCTGTTGTAGGTCTGGGGTGAACCAGTCATCTAATCAGATATACGACAGGTCCCAACAAGTGAATAAGACATGCTCATTGTATCAATCGCTGTCACTGACAAGTGTTTCTGTAATTCTTTGATCCTCAGTGATCCCCATATACTGCCAGCGTGTACATGGCACCCCTGTCCAGTCATACCAACATCCCTTATTGTATTTTGTTGCCTGTATCTACACTGTGAAACACAGATGCAGAGGCATATGTCCAATAGACCTATGGCACATATATATAAAGTGATAGTGCTACAGGAACTTCACAAAGTTACCATACTTCCTGAGTCACATTGGCCTACACCATGTGCAGTAATTAATGTTTAGCCATACACTGTGTACAAATGCTGCCATGTACACAGGCTACACTACCAAGTAGGCATATTTGCCTAGGGATTAGCAATGGATGTGCTGCTGACTTCACAACACTACATCCATTGTAGGTACATGGTGCAACAAGAGAACACAAAATCAAGACCTGTAGCTGCACCATCAGGTTACAGCATCATTTGTCATGTACGGATGGGCCCAATGGGTGACATAGTACTGAATATCTGTGTGCAAACATATACAGAGGCATCTTTTCAGCAGAATGGCGGAGAGCGGTGTCATGCCAAAATTGAGAATGCTTTGCTTCCACAACAAGAAATTGCATGGATGCAAGGTATTTACATTTATACGGCCCCCCACTGCATGTTCACAAGCACCGGTGCCATATGTAGCTGACTAGCGCCAACGCAGGTACCTTTGCCCAGAATGAAAGGGTGCCTGCATTGGAGATAGGCAGCTGCATAAGGCACCGATGCTTTGGAAAAAGCAGGAGTGCCCCATAACAATGTACATGTGGGACATCTTTGCATTCGGAAAATGTTGGAGTGCAGCGTTGCAAATATTGCTGCAGCTCCACGCTTCAACATCTTCTCAGGAATATGCCCCATTGTGTGTGAGGTAAAATCCATCTTACACACACAAAGTGTGGGATCAACACTCTACAGGACCAGTCATCACAAACCCTCATTTGGGGTCAAACAAAAATGGACTGAGTCACTCACCAGTGGCATGGGGGTCCTTGAAAGCATCAATGTCCCCTTTAGTGAACAATGGGCACCCATCTACAAAACAAGAAATAGGAGTAATGATGAGCCATCACATAGCACATGTATAATCTACATACAACATCTAGTAATTTCAACCATGTGTAGGTTCATGTTGCATAGAGAAAGGGGTGAAAAATGACAGACTCACACACATGATCAATGCAGGGTGTGTTGTACATGGCAATCCAGGGACAATATGTGCTTCTCTTGCTATGTTATGTTATGTTAATATAACTTATTAAGAGCATGAATACCCGTAGGTGTATTTGCGCTATGGAAACTACAGTAAGGCCTAGAAGTTTTTGTATTAATTTGAGAAAAGCCATGTCTTCAGACTCTTTCTAAATAAGGCTAAGGGGCTTCCAGACCTCATATGCATAGGAAGTGTATTCTATAACTTTGCCGTGCCATAGCCAGTGCTTCGTTCCACCCAGCTTGAGGTGTGAAACTTGGGACCCATTATAAGTTTGATGATAGTAGATCAAAGCTGTCTACCTGGGCAATACCAGGAGAAAATATTGTTTATGAACATTGGTCCTATATTATTCATGGCCTTAAAGGTTAGGCATAGCATCTTAAACTTCCCACGACTTGCTACAGGAAGCCAGTGGAGTTTATGGATTTCGGTCGAGACTGATTCATACTTGGGCAGATTTGGGAATAGTCTCACAGCTGCATTTTGTACCATTTGCAATGTTTTTAGATTTTTTTTGCATATTCAGGTACAACCCTTTGCAATATTCTAATTTTGATAATACTAATGCAGCTACCACTGTCTTCCTAGAATTCATAGGGATATAAGAAAGAACCTTCCTCAGTTTGTTGAGCAGGTAAAATGTGGTGGAAACCGTTGCATTTGTTTGCTGGGCGAATGTTACTTTCTTATCAATAAAAATCCCAATTTTTTTTATTTATCCACTGGTTTAGGCAACTCTCCCATTTCTGTGGGCCACCAATCCCATCTTGGTTGGAGGTTGCCGCTTCCCACATACAGGGGCATATTACCAACGTTAAGCGATATTTATCGCTAACGATGCTTAGCAACACATTTTTTAACGCTAAGCATCGCTGGAAATTATCGCAGAGATAACTTGCTAATAGCAAGCTTTATCTCAGAAGTGATAAAAATCCTCACGCTAACTGCGAATTGAGAGATTATCGCTGAAAAAACAACGATAATCTCTCAAAGTTTGGTGTTAGCTTGATGATAGAGGCTAGGAAACTTAGCCATGATATCCACCTTCCATAGGATATCATGGCTAAGTCAGGAAAATACCAGGTGTAAAAAAAGCAGTGCTAACCGCGGTTAGCGCTGCTTTTTTTTATCACTAACAGGGTTAGCGAAATCCTTGATAATAGGAGAAATGTCGCTTAACAACATTTCTCCTCTTATTTGTTTCTGGAACGCCCAATTTGCATCTCATTAGAGATGCAAGGGGAAGCGTAGAGAAAAAGGGTGCTAACATGCGAATTTGCGTGTTAGCATATTCAGGTACAACCCTTTGCAATATTCTAATTTTGATAATACTAATGCAGCTACCACTGTCTTCCTAGAATTCATAGGGATATAAGAAAGAACCTTCCTCAGTTTGTTGAGCAGGTAAAATGTGGTGGAAACCGTTGCATTTGTTTGCTGGGCGAATGTTACTTTCTTATCAATAAAAATCCCAATTTTTTTTATTTATCCACTGGTTTAGGCAACTCTCCCATTTCTGTGGGCCACCAATCCCATCTTGGTTGGAGGTTGCCGAAAATCACTATTTCTGTTTTCCCCGAATTGAGTTTAATGCAATCCTTGCCCATTTAACTGTTCACTTCCCACATACAGGGGCATATTACCAACGTTAAGCGATATTTATCGCTAACGATGCTTAGCAACACATTTTTTAACGCTAAGCATCGCTGGAAATTATCGCAGAGATAACTTGCTAATAGCAAGCTTTATCTCAGAAGTGATAAAAATTCTCACGCTAACTGCGAATTGAGAGATTATCGCTGAAAAAACAACGATAATCTCTCAAAGTTTGGTGTTAGCTTGATGATAGAGGCTCAGAAACTTAGCCATGATATCCACCTTCCATAGGATATCATGGCTAAGTCAGGAAAATACCAGGTGTAAAAAAAGCAGTGCTAACCGCGGTTAGCGCTGCTTTTTTTATCACTAACAGGGTTAGCGAAATCCTTGATAATAGGAGAAATGTCGCTTAACAACATTTCTCCTCTTATTTTTTTCTGGAACGCCCACTTTGCATCTCATTAGTGATGCAAGGGGAAGCGTAGAGAAAAAGGGTGCTAACATGCGAATTTGCGTGTTAGCACCCTGTTGCTGATAGGGAGATAATTTTATCTCTGCTTTCTTGACTTTTAAAGCAAAAAAAGCGGAGATAAATCCCTTGATAATATGCCCCACAGTTTCTAAAATGCAGTACAGGAGAGGCCTGCTCTTTACATGCCACTATGACAATCTGTGTGTCATCGGCATAGGATGTTAGGCTGAAACCGAAATGCTGGATCAGTGGAGCCAACGCCGACACATAGATATTAAAAAGGGATGGACTAAGCGATGAGCCCTGTGGAACCCCACATGGCAGGACATTAGGTGTTGATTTGAAGCCATCCAGTGTCACTGTTTTTTTTTTCTTTCGATCAGAAAAGATGTTTACAAGGACAGAGCTAGACTGTTTACCCCTAGCTTTCTAAGGCGGGATCGCAACAGGTGGTGATTGACGGTGTCAAAAGCTGCCAAGAGATCCAAAAGGATCAGAACAGTGGCACCTCCCCGTCCTTAATTGTCCTGATTTATTCAGTAGCTTTTATCAAGGCAATTTCTGTACTGTGTTCTGGACGAAAACCAAATTGCGAGGAATCAAGCCGGTCATTTTCTTGAACAAACTGAGCTAGTTGTTTATTCATAATTTTCTCCACTATCTTAAGTGGGCAGGGCCGCCTAGCAATAGGTCGATACTTTCGAGGGTCAGATGCATCCAGGCTTGTTTTTTTTATCAATGGGGGGATCGGTGCATCCTTCCATATAGCGGTAAAAATTCCTGAGCTGAACATGGTGTTAAAAGTTCCTGAAAGTAGAGGACTAAACTCCTTAGCTATACCTCTTAATACTGTAGGGGGGCAAGGGTCCAAAGCAGATCCTGATTTTATTTATTTGATAAGAGTTTCCACTTGCTCATTGGTGACCAGTGAGAAGATGTGAAACTTATTTTTACTAGGGCCAGGCATCAGGTCGTTCTCTGTAAGCTTCTGTGTAACCGAATCCTCAAAGGATTCATAAATGTTAGTAACTTTATTCCTGAACGTTTTGGCTAAATTATGACAGACTCTTTGATTGTTTTCTGTGATCTTTTTACTAGGAAAGGAGCTGAGCTTCTCTACAATCCCAAACATTCCTTTAGTTGAATTCTTAGCCTTCTCGATTTGTCCAGCAAAATAAAATCCTTTTTCTGTAATCAACATCCTCTTGTATTTAGCCAGTGCAGACTTATAATTTACTTTTCCATAGAGTATCATATTGTGCTCTCCAGCGTCTTTCCAATCTACCACAATTTTGCTTTTCCTGTCGCAGTGACTCTGTAAACCAGGGCACAGAAGGGGATTGCCAATTCCCAGACATTTTCCCAATAGGCATTATGGCTTTGAAGGCTTCATGGAGCCAGTTCGTATATTTGCTCGCTGCTCAGTCTACATTTGTACTAAGCATAGATCTAGACTTGTCCAAGGAGGTTTGGAGCATGGTCCCCCATCTTATTCCAGGCTTTATAAGAATTTGAATGGGCTTTGTCCACGGCCACCATTGGCACTATGGGGAAGGAATGATTAAAAAGGATGATGGAGTAATATGTCCAGGCATGCGGCTGGTTGTCTTTTACTATCAGGTTGTTATTGATGTAAAAATTCCATCCAGTGTTGAAGAACCGGGTTTTAGAACCCAGCGGCGCCAGGGATAACGCCCAATGTCTTCGGATTCCCCTGCCTCGGCAAACAGAGACACGGGACACCTCTTGATGACGTCAAAGACCAAATTTTATTGGCTGCAACCAGGAACAGAGATCTAAAAGCACAACACGGGTGGTTCGCTAGAGACTGCACAAATTCATGGAGCGGAGAATCGTCTTTTATGCTAAAAATCACATTCCTGGCTAGCATCAATTACATACAAACTGACCAATAGAAGGGTGACATTTCAAACATATCGCATGACGACAATCCCACTTTCCGTTGTCCAGCCCACCAGAAATGACCAAGCAAAATCCAACATTCCTGTTCGAACGGGCCGGACAAACCCATCGTAAAGACCTCAACCCAAATCAATAATTAAGCCATAAAGGAAGGAACAGAAGCAGATGAGAAGCAAGATAGAAGGGTGTGTGCATGTACCATAAACTCAGCAATGTCCTGCTCTTTGATCTCTATCTGACCAGCTACTTAACAAGGAACTGGCTCAACGAGGTCAGCCTCGGGCAAGGGAGTCAGTTCGGCCGGGTCACACAGAAGTCAGCTAAGGTGTATGTGTCCCAAAGACTCGTTCACCCATAGTCATCGGCTTATGTGAGGGCAACCACACAAAATGGCTGCCGCACACAAAATGGAACCCAAGGGTTCAAAACGAAATCTCTGAATATGTAGTGTTCTCATTGATCGGTTATGACGAAAACACTCGTACACACCGCACTCGTCATTTGCGGCCGGCTGATACCAAAATCGTCTATATCCGACGACCTTCATTGAACAGGTTCGGAATCACGGAACCTCAGTACCACAGAACCACAGAACCACAGTGTGTGTCCTGCCTCATGTGTGGACCTACGTTCAGATAGGGTTCGATCAGGAAGTCTAGATTATTGACAAATGAACTTCTAGGACTAGAGGGGGCCATGTAAGAGGACAACTCTGAATGTTTTTTTGGGCTACAATTTGAGAGAGGTAGTCACATCATTAATCGCTGAACCTCCTATTGAAAGCTGAGTGTCAGAAGACACCTAACCTACATCCCTTGTATTTCAACCACTGCAAGTTGTTGCTGCTCTCCATCTGACCAGCACTTCAAACTCTGGGACATCAGTCTACCATTGCCCAGTAGTATGTGGATTCCTGCCATGTCACCAAAGTGTTCAGTTTGCATGTGCTCAAACTCACATTGAAAAGTGTGTGATGTGTGGTAAACTGTGGCCATTGATGACACTCACACCCAAGGAAATACTTGTATCAGGCATGTGTTGTCATCTCTGACATACCATGCCCCTGCTTACACTGACATGTGTAAATGACAAGACATATGATGAGAAGTTCACTATGTTTGCTATCAGTGATGCGTGGTCACAAAAGCCTGTGAATTGCACAGTGGTCACATGGGCAGTTCCAAGACATTTTCCCAATTTGTCAGTCCCTCAAGCATATTTGGTACATAACTTAGACAGGGTGTAGGTTGATTGAGTTACATACTTCAGTGTTAGGTGCTAATGACAGAGAAACAGACATTACACCATGTATTCATACATTGATGCATATTAACAATTCCCATATTGCAAATGGAGCACCAATTTTGGATGGTCGGGTGGCGAAGTGTCATGGTCAATATTTACAAAGTGGTGCAGTGCCACTTAGTGTGCCTTGGGCCACCATGTAAATATTAAGGCTGGGCGGAACTGGCGGAGCGGCACTACGCGGAGGTCCACAGAGTTGGGGACCAAATACACTCCGCTCTGCTCCACTCCGCCACCCACCTCCACCCCCACATATAAAATATTAATTAAAAGTACATTAAGTTCCCCAGATTTCCATCTGAATCAGGGCACGCGTCAGGACTGCCACCTGTCTCTGCTTCTCTTTGCACTGGCACTGGAGCCCCTGGTGACCTGGATCCGGCAAGATCAAGTAATTCGTGGAATGAGGAGGTCCCTAGATTGGGAAGATAAGATATCATTGTACGCGGATGACATTCTTCTTTATATGACCTCTCCAAGAGCCTCACTGATTGGTCTCCTCCATATTCTTGCAATATTCGGGAAGTATTCCGGATTCACCGTAAACTGGTCAAAGTCGGTAGTCTATGTCCTTCAGGGAGAACCACCCACCCTACCGCAGAACTACCCGGTTCAGATAGTGAATGACGGCTTCCGATATCTCGGCATCTACGTGACGCTGAGTCCGGAGTTACGATTTGCCCGTAATTTAGAACCGCCTATACGGAGGCTTAAAAGCGATGTCAAACACTGGAAATCCCTCCCCTCTCCTTGTTAGGAAGAGCAGTCCTTTTCAAAATGATGGCCCTGCCCCGGTTTTTGTATGCTCTCCAGAACGCAATGGACTCAGTCCCAGCGTCCTATTTTAAAGAAATAGAAAACCTCCAAAGGGAACTCCTTTGGGATGGCAGGCCCCGAATTGCGCTATTCAAATTAACTCTCAATTTGTATGACGGCGGCACTATTCTTCCCGATATTAAGAAATATGATTGGGCATCCAACCTCGCGGCCATTAATCATTGGATTTAGGATACGCCATGGACAGATGGCTACTCCAAGGGGAGAGTACAGCAGAGCATTATATGCCAAACCACATAGATTCCCTCTCACTGGACCTACGGCACATTAAATCCATGTATGGCATGCGGCCAACAAACACCTACGATGGGAGAACAGGCTCACTCTGTATACTCCATTGTGGAACTCCGAGAGACTGGGGAGTCTTCGGAAATCCAAGGGCTTCGACAAATGAGACCTCATCAGAATTTCACAGATTAAAGATGTCTGGGGTGAGGGTCGGTTCTCCCTTTCACTTCTCTCAAACAGCAATACAGCTTGACAGATACAGAGTATTATCTGTATTTCAAGTACGGTATGCGTTGCTCACCCAGGTGTCCACTAACACCACACTCCCAGAAGCCTCCCCCCCTAGAGGACAGATTGCTAGATGGACAGCTCCTGAAGAAGACCATTTCGCTTATTTATAGAAAGTTGATTAATACTATGGCAGATCCGCTACAAGCCCTGAAGGAGAAATGGATCAGTGACGGATTAGAACTCGATGACGAGGACTGGCAGAAGGCAGTTCCTTTCCTGAGGGAGGTTGCTATCCAGGCCATGCTGAGGTTGGTGCAGCTCAAAATATTGCATAGGATTTACATTACAGGGCCATGCTTGGTACGGATGGGTAAAGCAGAAAGTGGAAAGTGCAGAAGAGGGTGTTGGGAAATAGGGAAATTCATCCACAATTTGTGGAACTGCTTACACACACAACCATACTGGCAAGACATACACTGCACACTGGGGGAAGTCCTGAATATTGACATACAGCCCGAGGCTCAAAGATGTCTCCTTAATGTTTGGGAGCCTACAGATTTCAACACGTACACTACACAATGGGCAACCCTAGCGTACATGATCGCGAAAAGGAACATAGCACAGCAGTGGGGAGTAAGCCAGCCGCCCCAACTGAGAAAATGGGAAGAAGACCTAGACTGGTGCCTGTTTAGGGAGAAGTCAGTTTACGTGGCTAAAGGGTGCCCTGGTACATGGGAAGGGTGTGGGGGCACGGAATCAATACAGAGGCGATATCTGCATTCCCCCTTCTCCCCAGACCGATACTAAAACTCTTGAAACCCCTTGAACTAGTTAATGCTGTAAATGTGATCTGTTTTATGATGTTAATGATTGGAAATAAAAAATTGAGCAGTCGCTTGTTCATAACTGTTTGATGTGAATCACGTCGAAACTGTTCAATAAAAAGAATTGTTAAAACACATTTTTTAGTAAGTACAATGAGGAGTAAATAAAAAAGACTTACCTTCACTGCGGCGTCCCTGGGCTGCCGTCCTCCTCATTCTCGCATCTCAGGGTGATCTGCGCATGCGCGCTCTTCTGCGCATGTGCATTTCTCACAAGGAATGCGCATACGCCGGTGCGCGTGCATGCACAGATCACCCTGAGATGCAAGGAAGAGGAGGACGCTGCAGTGAAGGTGAGTCTTTTTTATTTATTCCTCAATGTGCTTTTAATACATTTTTAATAGTAGAATGGAGGTGGGCGGCGGGCCAACTCTGCAGCAGAGTGTGCAGAGTTTTGCCTGCTCTCCGTTCTCTGCGGAACGTGGAGTAGGCAAAACTCTGCCCACTCCGCGGGCGGAACGGAGTTCTTCACCCTCGGTTAGTAAATATGGCCTTACCCCTGCAGTCTGCTACAGCAAAGGGGTGGGCAATGTGTGTTGGGGTGGGTATTTAACCCCTCCCATGCTTGTGACGGAACTGCTCCGTCACAAGCCATGGGTGAGCTGTGCTTGTGACGCAACGGTTCCGTCACGGCCCGCTCGCCGCGCCTGCGCGGCGCTGATTTCGCGCCTGCACTGGCGCTTTAATGGGCGGGAGGGTTCGTGACGGAACCGTTCCGTCACAAGCACAGCTCGCCCGCGAGCCGTGACGGAGCGGTTCCGTCACTAGTATGGAGCCGCCGCGCGGCCGCCCCACCCCCTTATCGCTGCGGTGGAATAGCCGCTGCAGCGAAGGGGTTAAACACAACACCCATTGCTTGTGATGCTGCCCCAGATTTGCAAGACTGATGCAACCCAAATGTAAAAACTCCAACAAGGAGGCGTTAGGGGGACAATACAAGGAGTAATGTTTACATTTCACCATGTATTGTGCTATACCTAAGCGTACTTCAATCTGCAGCCCACATAGAAGCGTGACATCACAGTGAGATATTGTTTTGGTGCCGGAAGGTATCCCTTCATACACAAAAACAATCACCCCTGCAGAGCATGCACCGTTTAAACAATGCAGAAGGGGGCCTGTGCAGGTGCTAGGCAGGTAACTTGACACAAGTCCTATGGGAGGTACATGGGTGTATCTTCTCTCATATGCATACGGTGCATTCCTGTGCTGTAAAAATGTCACATTGAGCACTGGCAAATTTGGCATGGCTTCACAGTCTGCGAATTTCGGGTACATATGCCCCTATGTTCAGCATGACATGCCACAACATGTTGCACATATCTATTAGCTGTAGTAGACATGGAGTCTTCTGGTTGTTTCCAACCTGACATATCAACATTTTAATATGTTGTATACATCGGACACACAGTGTGAAGGCAGACACAATATTTTTTTACTTACCAACTTGTCTGCCAACAATGTGGTCCACGTTGTCCAGGAGATCACCGTCCTGCCCAACACAATCCTGCCAGCAATGATTACGTTGGTGGGCCGTCCTCTCCAATCCAAAGATGCACTGGATGTGGCTTCGGATACAATCCTACAGCACATTCTGTACCTTGACCGGGGACTCCCCAACATATGTCCCCCACTCTCCACCATCCTGTGGAGGTAAAAGTTGACCAGCCAGGGGAATGCCCCAAATGCATCCTCTGACATCCGCACCTCCCTTCCTTCACCAAACATATGCTCCCACAGTCCTTTGCACTCTAAGTAATAAAAAGCCACCCAAAATGTATACTAACTTCCCAATGAACAACTATACACCCAGTAGACAGACACCCGCCAATACAAGAGTACAAACGCAAAATAAATGACAAATATGCGACACAGGACTTGGCAGGGACATTAGGGACAGCAGACTATGCACAACAATTACGCTTTAACCACACACAAGCACCAGTCAACTCCAGTCACAACCACAATGCTCAAAGTACAGTGACTGTGTGAGAAAAAGTGAAAGTGCACAGCACAATTCCTGAGTACAGGATGCATGCTAAGATCACTTCCTGTACATTAGTAGCACGTTTTTGGAGTTTGCATGATTTTATTTCCTGCTAAGGGTCTAGGGTCAATTTCTATTAACAACTCATGTACTTTGCATTTTCTTTAATTTTGGCTATAAAAATGTCACGCTAACATGTAATGCGGTACAATAATGTTCCTCAAAATGGTATTTGAAATTAAATTGTACAATTTTTGTAGCTGTTGCATGCTTGGCAACAGTCTATGGCTATAGGAGGTGACATCTGTTATGTATTTTGCTTACCTTGGTCAGATGTCATTGGTTTTAAAAATGGCCAGGCGCTCCACATGAAAACCTTCACAGATTCATGCTGTGTCACACATCACAATGTTTGATTGGCAATGCATGTAATTATACAGGTTATACCACATTCCATATGTTGTTTGTGTGCCTATATATGTGCTAAGTACTTACACCATTCCAGTAAGGTGTGTACCACTGTCATGGGGTGGAGACACACGCATATGTGACAACCAAGCATTTATTACATGTGCCAAATATTAGGGGGCATGCATACAAGACACAAACGCCACCTGAGCATCACTTTTGTTTATACTCCGGGGGTGTTAGACCATCCCCATATTTACAAAGTGGTGCTAAGCCACTTAACGTGGCTCATATTACCCTTACCACAGGAGTTTCCTACAGCAAAGGAGTGGTCAATTGGTGTTGGGTTGGACGTTCCACTACAACATCCACAGCTTTTGATGCTGCTCCAGATTTTCACGTCTGGGGCTGTACCAAATTTTACACCTTTGAAAAGGTGGCGTTAGACAGGCAAAAAAAGGTGTTCTGTATTACATTCTCCTGTATCTCTGATCTTTCCATATGTGCTGCATTCCGCAGCACACATGGATACGGTGATTCCCCTTGCAAGATTATTTTTGTGCTGGAAGGTGTTCCTTCAGGCATAGACATGGAAGTGGATGAATGCGAATCTGTGAGACATTTATCTACCCATGGTGGTGCACAGTGTCCATTGTAGGGACAAAATACAGAAGTTAGTAGATGTGCTGTGAGGTTGAACAGAACCTTTGAACAAGTAGACTCCGCACATTGCACTGCAAGACACCTTGGTGACAGTGTAGGCCAAAGGTATCCATTCATTGTGTGTCTGCGCTAGCAGTGCAGATTTCCTCTATGGCACTCACGATATGCCCTTGGAAACTTTGTTGTTAACTGTCATAAGGGATGTGGTGGGTGCATGAGGGGGCACCTTGCTGCACAGTCTGGGACCTTGGATGAGAGCTGTGGTGATTCAGTCACCGTAAATCTTTACATGTTGCGCACATTGGATGTGATGTGTGTCTTTGATTTGTGAGAGTAACTATTACAGTAATATTGTGGGACACAGAGTTCACACAGGGAATGCCTTGTTTCTCAATATCTATTTGTACCTAATCATTATGATGTATTGTTACATGAGTGTCTTAGGATAGTTTTGGATGTGCACTTGGATCCTCATGTTGTTTTTCTGCCACTGTACATCTATGAGTGTGGAAAAGGCTAAGCTAACCTGCATCCAAAGCAAATTGGTGGTATGTGCTTTTCTTTGACATACACAATATCCATGTTGTTCTCTGTTCAATTCATTACAATATGGTGTTTTTGGCTAAACAAGCAGCGATCTTTGCACTGTTGTGGACATGTGCCATCTTGTTCCTAGACATTACTAACCCTGGGCGGAGTATGTCGAGTGGTGCCCCGCGTAGTTCCAACCAGCTTAAAAAAACTATGCTTCGCCTCACTCCGCGCCCTCCCCCCACCCAAAGTTATTAAAAATAATTAAAAAGGCACTTACCTGACGTGTCTACCTCAGCGGCCTCCTCCTCGCAATGGCTGCTCTCTCCTGCCTCCTCCTCGCACATAATAACCCCTACGTTGTACGTCTTGGCATGCGCATTCACAAGACGTACATTGTAGGAGTTCTTCAGTGCGAGGAGGAGGCAGAAGAGAGTAGACATTGTGAGGAGGAGGTGGCCGAAGCAGAAACGGCATGTAAGTGCCTTTTAAATTATTTTGAATAACTTTGGGAGGGTGGAGGGGCCAGCTAACTAAACTCTGTCATGAAGTCATAGTTTTGCCTGAACTCTGCATTCGCAGCAGAACGCGGAGTAGGCAAAACTATGCAAACTCCGCTGGCGGAGTGCAGTTACCCGCCTGGGGCTAGACATTACATAGGGTTACGTATACAGATTCCAGAAGCATTGTCATGGTATCTGTGGTTCTCCCTTTTACAATGTGTGCTACAGATTATTGGTCCTAATCATATTGTAAATGAGAATGAGCCCTAAGATTATGTATCCTCTTTCCTGATGCCCTAGGGTGGCACACTACTTGGATACTGTCACATGGTCCCTGTACGTTGGGTGTTTTAATCATGTAGTCTACATTATTAAGTGTGAGCGCAAAATCCGTTCCACTCGCAGATTTAGCGAATTTTCGGTAAATTTGCGATCCGCGAACTCCCGCGAATTTACCGCGAATTCGCAAATCCGCGAGCGGCGGATTCCGGGGGCAAAAGTTGAAGCCTGGCTGGCCTGTGAACTTGTAAGTATTTTACGATGGCGCCGGCAAGCTGCCAGCGCCATCCTAAAATAGTTACTAAGTTAGCTTCAACAGGAAGCTCGCACCTGCTTTATTTTATCTATTAGAGCTTCCTGTTGAAGCTAATTTAGTAAGTATTTTAGGATGGCGCTGGCAGCTTGCCGGCGCCATCGTAAAATATTTACAACATGCCCTTCCTGTGAGCCCAAAAACAATCGTGAGCGTCGTCGAGGCAGGTGTGCCTTCTTCCCAAATCTACCGTGGAAAATCAGCTGTGATGCTGGATAGAGGCTTTTGCATCCTTGACTTTCACGAGCGCAATACCCGTGCTGTTCCTGTGACCAGGAGCTTCTTTCTCTTCATCTGCTGAACTGATCTTTCTCTGACCTTTTATACACACAAGAAGCATGTGTGAACTCGCATGGAAGCCCTGCCCGTTTGGCCCCGCCCACACACTCGCGGTTTGCACCGTCTTTCCGCCATTCACCCACTATGATGGACAGCTCACTCAAGGGACCCCTGCGCCCTTCGGGGCGATTGCATAGTAACACACACATGGTCGCTCGAACTAGTTGATGCTCAAATTCAGTGACTCATTCATTAGCCCAAAAACAATCGTGAGCGTCGTCGAGGCTGGACAGGTGTGCCTTCTTCCCAACTCTACCGTGGAAAATCAGCTGTGATGCTGGATAGAGGCCTTTGCATCCTTGACTTTCACGAGCACAATACCCGTGACACAAGAAGCATGTGTGAACTCGCATGGAAGCCCTGCCCGTTTGGCCCCGCCCACACACTCGCGGTTTGCACTGTCTCCCCGCCATTCACCCACTATGATGGACAGCTCACTCAAGGGACCCCTGCGCCCTTCGGGGCGATTGCATAGTAACACACACATGGTCGCTCGAACTAGTTGATGCTCAAATTCAGTGACTCATTCATTAGCCCAAAAACAATCGTGAGCGTCGTCGAGGCTGGACAGGTGTGCCTTCTTCCCAACTCTACCGTGGAAAATCAGCTGTGATGCTGGATAGAGGCCTTTGCATCCTTGACTTTCACAAGCACAATACCCGTGACACAAGAAGCATGTGTGAACACGCATGGAAGCCCTGCCCGTTTGGCCCCACCCACACACTCGCGGTTTGCACCGTCTTTCCGCCATTCACCCACTATGATGGACAGCTCACTCAAGGGACCCCTGCGCCCTTCGGGGTGATTGCATAGTAACACACACATGGTCGCTCGAACTAGTTGATGCTCAAATTCAGTGACTCATTCATTAGCCCAAAAACAATCGTGAGCGTCGTCGAGGCTGGACAGGTGTGCCTTCTTCCCAACTCTACCGTGGAAAATCAGCTGTGATGCTGGATAGAGGCCTTTGCATCCTTGACTTTCACGAGCACAATACCCGTGCTGTTCTTGTGACCAGGGGCTTCTTTCTCTTCATCTGCTGAACTGATCTTTCTCAGACCTTTCAAACACACAAGAGGCATGTGCACTCGCATGGAAGCCCCGCCCCAAATCCGCGGATCCGCAAATCCGCAAAATCCGCGGATCGTGGATCTGCAAAATCCGCCCATGCTTATACATTATTCATGACTGAGAAGGGGTAGTAAATTGTCCACAGTATGCAATGTCAACATTTGAGAGCTTTTGCCATACTTTGATTTTCTTCTGATCATTGAGTTGAAATCATTGGTTTATATGTTTGAGCAGTCTGGATTTAAAGTTTAGATATGTCAAAGGAAGATACAACTAGTACCTTGATTATCTAAATAATATCCATGTATGTACCCTACTTGATTTGAATAACAACCTTCAGATAACACAAAATCCTGGTTTCTCTAATTTTTTCTCATTTTTTCATTTATTGTATATAGCGTGTTAGTGTGGTAACACTGTTTGTTCTGATTTTCACTGGACTTTTTTTCCAAGAGATATATAAATCAAAGACAGCCACTGATCAATCTCAGACTTAGGTACCCTGATGATTTAATACAGGTCCTAATGGTGCTGTAAAATAGACAATCAACAAAACCCCTTGCTGGCCAATTCTCTTTTTAATCAACCTTGCCCGAGCCCGCAAGGGTATATTGGGTTGCTCACCTACATATTCAGTTTATTATAGTAGCCTGCATTACTTCATACCTATTAGACCTTGCAATGTTCTGCAGACATCTTTCACATTAGCAGGTAGACATGACATGGGCATGTGCTCCACCATGGCATCATGATAGATGACAGTCCCTCATTTCATTAGACTGGTTTATGTGGACCACACTGGCTTGGTAAGTGATGACATGTGTGACTTGTTAACTGTATATTGTATGTTTACCCTATATATTTGAAGAGAAATGGTGCCACAGAAACAATGTATGCACCGTGGCATTAGTACATGACCAATATGACAATGTTTTCCAACATGATTAAGTGCCTTGTGTCTGTCATATGTTTGAGTTGTACTTACCAACAAGCAGGCTATTCCCATAGGTCCTATTCTGGAAACGCTGGTTGATGGCAGATTGGAGTCGTGCATACTGCCAGGGTACTTTGCAAGTACATTGATAAATAAGCCCAGATGGTCTGAAATTGGCTGCACATTCATGGAATAGGTGTTCTTCCTGGTGAGGTATATGTGTGAAGTTCCTGCAGGAGGTACAAGTTGAAAATGGGTGCAATCTATTGCCCCAACACATGGTTTAATCCAGAAATGATGTAGAAGCCTTGCTTGTTGTCCTGTTGTTCTTGCACAGTGTTGGGGAAGTGCAGGTATTGTGGTGTGAAGCTTATGATGGCATCCCGGACAGTGGGGAGGAACCTGGAAAAGGATCCTGTGATGCTTTGCCAGCCTGCTTTCCTGAGGTCAATGAGAGTGATCCTTTGATGGTATATTTTCTCCCTTCCCCGGCGTTGCCTCAGTGGTGGGGCTGGTGGTGGTTTCCTTGGTGCTCCTAGCTGCAATAGCAGTAGATCCATGGAGTAGTTGAGCTTGCCAAGGATGACTTGAGTTCTACTTTGATACAAGTGCGTTATTCTCACTTTTCGACCAGGTACTTCCTAGTGCTAAAAAAACTGCTGCTAAAGGGACTTATCAGCAGTTTTTCTTTTTTAGCGACTTACAAGAAATCTTTGTACATATGGTTTTGTGTGTTTTATGGGTGTTTTTACTGTGGGAACGCCTACCTTGCATATAATTTTCGGTAACATGAAATAACTGAATGGACCTTGTTAAAAATTGTTGCAAAGGGTGTGAAAATGTCGCTAAAGGGGCTTTGCAACACTTTCTAAATATGGCAATAAAAAAAGCTGGCATAGCGTCAAAGAAATTACACTACACCTGCGTTAAGTTAAATCCTTGTAAATATTCCCCTGAATGTCACATGTTTCTCCTTTTTCCATGCCTTTTCCCTTGATACATTGCTGAAGGTTTGACCTACAGAAATCTGTTGGGAAAACCAGTGATGGTGCTCTAATCAGCGCACAGTTTGGAACTTCAAGCCATGTGCAAACTCCTGTGTGCGAAGCGATCAGAATCCAACACCAAGCTAGTAAACCTGCTTCTGGAGGCCCCGGTAACACTTCTGGGCAAACTGCAAAGGGTGCAGAACATTGCTGCCAAACTTGCCCTCTCTCGCCCCTACCATAGTTCTTCTACGGCAGCACTGCGAGAACTTCATTGGCTGCCGGTCCATCTGCGGGTGCGCTACAAAGCAGCGTGTATCGTGTTCAGGGCTATACATGGCCTGGGCCCAATTCCTTTGCGGCGAATGTTTGCCTGGTATTGTCCATCTCGAGCTTTACGCTCTTCGTCGTCCAGGCTACTGGTAGTTCCGCGCTTCCAGAGAGTGAGGATGGGCGGACGCTCATTCAGAGTAGCTGCGGCCAAACTCTGGAACTCTCTGCCATTATCCTTGAGAAGCCTTGAAGATCTTTTAGCCTTTAGAAAGGCTTTGAAAACTCACCTTTTTCCCAGGATAGGTTGAGCTACTGTTTTCGCTGGATTATGGGTCAAAAGCGCCAGGATGCCCTTGGTGGTGACAGGTTGCGCTATACAAGTATGCTACAATACAATACAATACAATAAACCGGGGCTCGAAGCAGTTTAATAGAAGGCTGGTGAGGGGAAAGCCATTTACTCCTACAAAAGGCATCTTTTGTAGGGAAATGCTTTAAAATGCTGTTAAATATCATTATCGACAAGAGGCACATATGATAAGACAAGTTATTGTTTCAATACCCCTGTGCTAGGTGCAGGGGGAGCACCATTAAATCTATACTTAGACTCATCCAATTTTGAGGTTTCTTTTTTGCATTGCATATTGCACGTGTAGCAATAATATCAAATGCCCCCAGGAGAAAAGAACTGCATGCTTCAGGCGGTAAGCTATTTGATTTCCAATCTGAGATGGCTTTGTTCTCTTCAGCAGAAACTGAATAATACGTTGTGACATTCAGATACAGATAGTAACAGAGCTTATACGTTCTACAGCCACCAGTCTATAGATTTCCAGAAATGCTCTCATAATTTTTACGTCTGCAACTTTAGGTGGGCCCTCTCCACGTTTTTGAGGCAAGGCTATGATTGGTCCATAGGAATGTAACTTTGTACAAAGATAAGGGTAGACTCTTTTTGTTTGTTTTGAGACCTTTTGGGTCTACGTGCCCATCTCCTTTTTTCATATTGGTATCTCTTCCACACTTTTTTGCATTTCTAACTGCTATGAAGACCTGTTCCAGAATTTACTAATTCTTAGCCTAAATTTTAGTTTGATACAATCTAAGACAAATTTCTGTCTGGAAGGTGTCCCTTCCTGCACATAACAATCCAGAATGGTGATTTCTTACTTCTTGCGTTATGCAGCACAAATAGAAGTTACAAATCGTCATTTTTTTTAATGATTGTTTATGTTCAGGAAGGGACACATTCTTGCATTTAAACAGTAATTCATGGCAATGTGCTGGTTCATTTTGTGCTGCACATTGCAAAACGCATACAAAATGGCAAAAACGAGGAGAAATAAAACATTTCTCCTCGTTTCACCACGTTAAGACCAGGTTTTCCCTGGTTTTAATGTTGGTGCTGCCTCCTATTTACACCACCCCTTGTACATAGGGGGCCGCGTCAATTCAATTCAATTCAATACTTTATTCGATTTCATAATAAAAATCATTCACTTTTTGTAGTCAATATTTTTAAATTTCTTAAAAATACATTAATAATGCATTGCAAATCAATTAGTCGCTTTGAAACTATATCACAGAACTGTTTAAAAACACTCTAAAATGTTTTTTCTAACATAAAAGGCAACCACAGAAAACTTGACATACCTCAACAAATGGGCAGCGTCAAAATCAATGGGTGTTGCTGCGTAATGCCCACCAGAACACCCATTGCCCACCCCTTTCACGCTAAGTATAGCGTAAAAGGGGGCCTTATATACAAAGATGGAGTAAGCAACGTTAAATGGCTCAATGCTGCCTTGTAAATAAGGCGAAGCCCCTACCACCACAGGAACTTTGTTACAAGTGACGTTCCAGTAGCAATAGGGGCTTGTAAATACGCCCCCTTTTTCGCACAGTGCTACAATTGCTTTGGAATGGGCAAGCCAAAAGATGTTTGATGTGTGCAAACTAAGGGCTTAATTTGTAAGGAATTGGCATAGGATAGCTCCACAAGTCTTCTTACTGTGCCGCCCTAAGCCACTGTGAAAGGCCATGAATGCACTGTTTTTATGAAAAACAGAGCATTCCCGTCCTTTCCCCATGCGCTGGCGCACAATTTACTGCCTAGCGTGCAAGGGTGCCTCTTTTGCAGGCAGGATTGTTTTTGTGCAGGAAGACAACGAGGAGAAATAAAAATATTTTTCCTCGTTACGCCTGGTCTGGGGAGGCATAAGGTTTTGGCACTGCCCCAGGTTTACATGATTAAGTAAATCTGGGGCAGGGTCAAGTCCATGAGTGTTGCATGGGAAAACCCACTGCAATGCCCATGAAACGCTTGCTTAGCGCAGAGTAAGGCAATGCAGCAACTTGCCCTGCTCTGCCTCGCTCCAATTCTATGAGGCCATGCAAAATGGCCTCATAGATATGATTGAGAGGCTTGCGCAACCATAGCATCAGAGAAAGTGACGCACCGATAGTGAAAGCCTCTCATAAACAAGCACATTAGTGAGTGGCTGTTTAGGCGTTTACTGAACAAGTTGAACATTCAATTGGACCTACCACTGATAGATCCCATGCAGTACCATCTCATGTAAAATTACTAGTGGTACTGCATCTACTGTTATATTCCATATAGGTACCCTATATAGGCTCAGGTAACATTATAACCTTTCACCTATATCCTTCCCTACATTAAATATATAACGGTTCTTGAGGACTGACCTTTTACCCAGATATGACACTGCATTCAGATCGCGGGTTTTCCCTAGTTCGATTCTCATACATTATGCATAAGGCTACTTGGAAGTACAGCAGGACTAACAGCAGGATTACCATCTCCTGTGTAATATCTATGTATAAAGTTCAGGCCCAACGTCATCATTTAGGCCGACACAGTAACACAGCAAGGTAGGACCCCTGGGGAGACCTATGGATATAAATACATCACATCTTGCTTAGAAAGACAGAGGAGACCATGACTTCCCGGCTGACACACTGACCAGAGACGCTGAGGTTCCTGCATGCAGACGCTCCAGCTAGCAGTGGTCTAACATCCCTCGATGGTTGTCCAACTTGAGACCAGGACGGGGTCCCATATTCTCTCATTCTCAGGTAATGGGGTGGACTAGATCCTGGAGGGATTCCTGGGATAACACCTACACAGATGCTAGGTGCAACAAGTTAGGGAGACATCGTAGGAGTACCCACTTTTAGGTTGCACTTTTTATCATGTGTTTTATATACTTGTATGTATTCATGATTATTGCAAAATGGTATTGCTATACCATCCATTAACTTTCTTAGGGCTTCTAATCATATATCTCTGCTACTATCTAATGGTTGTTCAGCTCATATATTCTACACTAGAATAACAACTGTTCCATAAATACTTATTGAAATGCCCAGACTGTTTATTCTGTGTATCTCTGAGACAAACTAAGTGAGGACGAATGACTGAGCAAAAAGTAGTATAATGTTTCCACGATCCTGGGGGATCAGGGTTGTCATGTTCTGAAGGTGCCATGAACTATTCTCTCTCCGATAAGAGGAGATTCTAGTGGCACTGTGAGCCAGGTGATACAAGACAGGCTAACGTACCCGGTGGGGTTGCACAGAATCAGTCTGCCACCAAACCCACAGTTAATGTTATCCGAAACGGACAGATCCTTTATAGGGTATATCGGAACTACACAACACTACTGGCATCAGCCTGTAATTGACCACATGTTCTGAAGTGGCTGGAGTGTCCCAGAATATTGTATCAATTCCTGTGATGTTTGAAGGAGGCAATCATAGCAGTCAGATTGTATCATCTCAGGGTCCCAGACCCACAAACCAGTCAAGAAGAAATATACACAGGCTTTTCTGCAATCGGCAACTTCTGAAATGTGTTGGGTGCCATTGACTGCACGCAAGTCACACTGGTACCGCCTCCTGACATGCCCCACATATACAGAAACTGAAAACATATGCACACGCTAAATGTATATTTACTGTTGTGTTTCAGTCTGTGTTGCCAAATAATACTTCAACAATGCTGCAAACAATTACACAGGCAGTTCACATATTCAGACCCTCTACCATTACTCAAGCTTGAAGAAGAGACAGGGCCTAATGGTAGGTAAGTATGAAAAACTTCAATTAAAATTGAAATGTTGATGACTTATGAAAAGCAGTAAATTTGACATATATTTCCTCTCCTTCCTCAGGTGACTAGAGCAGCGTTTTGAGATGACACATTTTTTGCCATAGCAGTGAACACACATAGCATCATCAAACTTTGCTTTGTGTCTAGATTTTGCTCTCTAGATCTATCAGGGTGGGAACTTCTATACTACCACAAGACTCTCTGTGATATGATCGTTGTGTATTGCACATTGAATAACTAGTGGCGGCCGGCACCGATTGGGGGTTGTCGGGTGGGGGTGTTGGGGAGCATTAAGAAGAATTCAAATAATTTGCAATTTTAAAGAAAACGTACAGTCGCGTCTCTCCTCGTTTTCTCCTCCTTGTCCCTCAGCACCGCCGAAACAGAACAGGAAGAACACCCAGGCTCCCTAAGTCAATCACGATGCTGCAGTGCAGTGTTGTGATAAGCACCCAGGTCCCACAAAGCCAATCACAATGCTGCATGTGTTTGGTCTGAGCGCCATGATTCGGTGCTCAGCCAGGGAATATGGGAAACTGGGCATGTTCTCCACCCAGGCTGTAATGCAGCCTGGGTGGAGAACATGCTAAGTGCACATGAATGTTTGGCCAGCCCCCAACGGCCGGCCAAACATTCATGCATACTTGCAAAGTGTGCTCACCACTCCCTCTACTCCTGTGTCAGAGGAGCCCCACCCAGCCCTGCAGAGCTGCTGCAGCAGGACAAAATAAAATGATCATAACCTCAAATTATTATCATTTTATTTTTCCTTTATTTCACAGGCAGTAAATGCTGACAAACATATGTGAATGAAAATTAAATATAAGTAATCTGTCAAACTAGATGTAACATAAAATGCCCCTTTCATGATTCCCATTATATAGTCTGAAATGCAGTGCTGCATGGTACAGCCTCAACCCCTGTGTCACCTATGCGTTTCAAATCAATGGTTTTCCATATGATGGACACATTTTGTGCCACATATTGATTGATGAATCAAAGGGTTGGTTATGCGTGTCTTGTGGGGATATATTTTGGAAGGGGTTTAGCTGTCAGATTAATTAGTAGCTTGATGATAGTCGAAATCAATCGCACTGATAGTACAGGTGGGTGGCTGTCCTCCTGGCAGCAAGATGCATGAAAAAGGTCCCTCCAAGAACAACAATGGTTCACAATGCATGAGCTGACACCCCATCACAGTGTTAATGTGTGCCGCCTGGTACTGGTGCTGGAGAACACTACATGACTGTGCCACTCAAACTCTTGTGAACCCTATCACCTTCATCCCTGCCATCAGTGGTCTCATGCCAGCATCAGTACTAGCGTTCATCATGACACAGGAGTAAATGTCAAGTTTTAAATAAGTAGTTTCACTCCTACTCCTTGCCTTATCATGGTTGAGAAGGTTAATTTCTTGAGACAATATGTATTGACACCAATTAACTCTCACCAGACAAAAGATGAGGAAGTGTGTAACTCAGCACACAGGAGGCCTGTGATAGCTTTCAACAAGATTTGCTTGTGGGTCTTACAAGGAACACCGTGCATAGACATGTCCGCTGGTAGACAGCGTTACGGTCCAAGGTTTGTGTGACAAGTCTGTGCTGTCTTTCTAATGCCATAACCCATCTGTGTGGGATTCAGTATGACTTGAGATGCAGCCTGACAGCAACGTGCACTCATGGGGCGATGATACCAATCCAGGCCCTAAACACTGACGCCGACTCACTTGTGTAGAGGATTTGTTGGGCAGGAAAAATGTAATGGTGGTTATTTACATGTGTATAGTGTGACAGAATCTTTTGTTATGTTATGTTATGTTATGTTATGTTAGAGGAACTTATACCGCACAAGGCTGCCCCAGCAACAGGGTATCCCAGTGAAGTCAAAGTCCCCTCCAGCTAAAAAGGCTACCATTTTACCTACTCTCTAACCACCCCTGAACCCTAAAAACCTCTTACTAACTTTACAAATTATCCATCCCTAACCCCTAGAAAACGAATCCAACCCATTTCTGAGTCCTAAAAACCTGTTACTATCCATAAACACTACATACCTCTGCTCCTTAAAATTCCCTCGCTACCCCTAAATACTACCTATCTCTGAATCCTAATAGTAACACACTAGCTCATGACTTTACCCATCCCGGTACCCCAAAACACATTACTATCCTCAAATACTACCCATCCCCTAGCCGTAGAAACTCCTCCTTACCCCTAAACACTACACATCCCTAAAACCTAAACACTACCTAATATTTTATACACTCTCCTTCCCTGATCGCTAAAAACATCCTCACTACCCTTAGCACAGTGTGGGATTGGCTGCCTGCTAGGGATTTGGCTGCAGGGAGTCTGACTCCTGTGGGAGTGAGCGCTTTGACCGGCTGCCAGCCACATGAGAAAAATTATGCTGGAAGCCATTACAGGGCTAAGGGGCTTACCCCCAGATGCATCAAGAACCCATTTTGCTATTCCTTAATAGCGAAAAATAACGATTCGCTATTAAGGAATAGCAAAATGCAATGCATGAAGAAATCACAAAAAAATAGCAATTTCTTAAAATTCCTTAATTGCGACTCGCAAATTGCAAGTCGCAATTAAGGAATACCTCCCCATTCATTCCTATGGGCCTAGAGGCCCATAGGAATGAATGGGAAGGCATTCTCAATTTGCGACGCGCTTAGCGAATCGCAAATTTAGAAGGCAATTTCAAGGGTGCAGGGGTGTCCAAAGGACACCCTGTTGCACCCCTGAAATTGATCTGTGCACATATGTTGCGCACACACATGCTCTTAGGGCATGTGTGCGCGCAACATGAAACTTTGAAAAATGCACTTTAGTGCATTTTTCAAAGTTTTGGAAAATTACCATGAAGTTCAACTTCATGGTAATTTGCGAGCCCTATTAGCAAAATTGTTATTTTTTCAACTTTAATGCATTGCATTTAAGGAATCTCAACTTGAGATTCCTTAAATGCAAGTAATCGCAATTTTGCGATTTCTTAATTTGCGATTTTTGCATTTGGGATGATGCATCCCTAATGCAAAAATACCGGTCGCAAAGGGGCAGATTCTGAGAATCTGCCCCTTTGCGAGCGGATTTTACCTTGATGCATCTATGCCCAGGTTCCCTTTCCTGAAGTCAACCAATCAGGATTTATAAAGTACAGCAAATAACCTGTGAGGGTCTCAAGGTGCTGGAGTTGCTAGCTGCTTTGTAGAGAAAGCAGTGGAAAATGAGGCAAAAGCAGGAGAAAGCACGCAGAAAAATGGGGGAGGGAAGGAGAAGCAGTGAAAATGAGGCAAAAGCAGGAGAAAGTACTCAGAAAAATGGGGGGGGGGGAGAGAGCAGTAAAAAATGAGTCAGGAGAAAAGCACTCAAAAAAGTGGGAGGGAGAAAGCATTAAAAACGAGGCAAAAGCAGGAGAAAGCACTCACAAAAAAACAGGGAGAAAGAAAGTAGAAAGCAATGAAAATGAGGCAAAAGTAGGAAAAAGCACTCAGAAAAACGGGGAGAGGAAAGAGAAAGTATTGAAAAGTGAGACAAAAGCAGAAGAAAGCACTCAGGTAAAGGTGGAGGCGAAGGAGAAAGCAGTAAAAATGAGGGAAAAGAAGGAGAAAGAACTCAGCAAAACAGTGGAGAGGAATGAGAAAGCAGTAAAAAATGGGGGTAAAGCAGGAGTGAGCACTCAGAAAGATGGGGAGGAAGCAGAGTGATGCAGCATCACAGGAGAGCTAAAATGATGTAAGGGTTGCAAGATAGGGGTACCCTGCCCCCAAGTCCCATGACCAAAGTATTTTTTATGGGTATGGGGGCAGGTGGCCCCATCCCAGAGCCCTTTTCTCCTGGGCCCCCTTTTCCGACCCTCAAAGTGGCGCTTGGGAGCCCATGCCCAAGGGCTGTAATTTTAAAGAAAAGTGGGGGTGCACCCTCCCTTAGCCTTTAACAGCCCAAGGGACCCCATCCCATGGGGCTGGCTCATTTGCTGTGTCAAGGGGAGTCCAAACTCGGGACACAGTAGTTTCCCTGCCTGAAACAGCACGGACAGGGAAACATGTGTTTGCTACCGTCTGGTGGAAGTATTTTCATCTCCCACCAAACTGAAGCAAACATATAGGGGGCGATTACAATGTCGGTCATAAAGCCTTCAACCTTAAGTCGGAGGCTTTACGATCGGCAATATCAGTTTCATTTCTGACCGGCTGATTCCGATACAGGAGCCAATTGGCCAGTCTGAACCGGCCAGTAATCCATACCAACAGTGGTTTACGCCGTGTGGATTATGTTTCATGGATTACAGTAGGTGGTTCCATGACGGACTTTCCGACATGGAAGCCCTGTCGGAAAGCGTGTTTGGGGGCCCCTAGTAAGGCCCCTTTCCCTTACGACCTATGATTGCGGGCCGAGGGGGCACCTATGGTGCCCCCTGTTAATCTCTCCACCTTGTGGCAGGCACTCCAGGGTGCCTGCCACAGGGAATAGGGATTAACACAGTCTCCCATTTCTCTATGGGAGTCTGTGTTACAGCCAGTTTATGGCCCTAACACAAGCTCCCATAGAGAAATGAGATAATGCAACCGCACCATGTGAGGTTGCATCATAATTAGGCAGTTGGGACTGCCCGTTTCCACCATGGTGTCGGTCAGAGGAAACTCCTACCGACATCGTAATAGGCCCCAAAGTCTGCTCCCAGTGGGCGGTAGCTTTAAAAAGGCTCTTGTCTGCTGAAATGTGATCGGTTTCCCTGCCTGCACTGATGCGGGCAGTGAAACACAACACAGATTACTCCCACCCAGAGTGAGCAGCATAAGGAGCTGTTTCCTCGGGTAGGGAGCAATGTCTGCTCCTGCACCATGTGGGGGCGAATGAGACTGTGGGGGCACTTGGGTTCCCCTGAAGCTTCCAAGTATGGTTGGTGGGTGCCCTATGTGGTCACTGGGACACTCACCTATTTAGGATGGAGGCCCTGGGGGATGGTGTGCATGGGAACAAAATAGGCTCGGGAAGGGGGCCAAATGGCCCCACCTCCCTATTTTTAAAAAGCACGTGGCCCCAGGGAATAGGGTTCCTGGGGCCTATTAAGGCTTGCGTGGGGGGGTCACACAGCCCCCTTCCCTTTTAAATAAGAACTGCACCAAGGCATGAGGAACCTGGGGCCTAATAAGGCTCTGGGATGGCTGTCAGACACCCCCTCCTCTTTTTTTTTAATTTGCCCTAGGGGATGGGGGCACCAGTGCCCAAAAAGGCTCAGGAGTAATGTTGCATGCCCCCTACCCTTTTTATTTGCCTTTGACTCTGGGTATGGTGTTCCCGGGTCTTGATATGGCCCTTTTTAAACAAAAAATGGCCCAAGGGGTTGGTGTCCCTGGGGCCTATGGAGGCTCGGAGCGGGTGGCCACATGCTCCCGCTGCCCTTTTTTTATTGGTTTGATCGCAGGGGATAGGGTCCCAGGGGCCTAACAAGGTTTGGTGAGGGAAGTCACACAGCCCCCTTCCATTTTCACTTTCTTTGGCTCTGTGGATTCCCTAGGGTCTCTCAAGGCTTGAGGATAGGGTGTCGCACCCCATCCTCCCTTGTTTAATTGTATTGGTCCCCATGGCCTTTTAAGGCTTAGATAGGGAGGCCACATGCAGTCCTTCCTCCCTTTTTTATTGAAATGGCCCTAGGGGGTAGGGTTGCTGTGGCCAATTAATGTTCGGGGAGAGGGCTGCGTGTCTGCTTCCAGTAATATATATGTTTTGCCCCCAGGGGGTGGAGTACCCGGGCCCAAAGGCAAACCCAAGGCTGTACACGCCAAATGCTGTGGGCAGTGAGGGGCCGGCCGAATGCAAGGTATTTGGCTGGGTGGCAGTCCTAGCCCTATGTCCAACCCCCGCTGCACACGGCCAAAGGGTGTGTACAGTAGGGTTGGCTGCCTACGGGGAGTTGGAAGAGAGGCCCTGTGGTGTACATTAGGTTAACTCCTTGGAAGATGTGGCAGTTATGAGTCAAAGGTTTGAGGTTACCCAGGTTCATGCTTAAATATTTAATAAAAATCTATAATTCTTTTCAGTGAAAACTTTAAGTGATGAGGTATTGGTAACGAAAGAATACCTTACAAAGGCAGATAGAAAGGTAGAATGTGCATGGATGTAGTCGTAGTTGTTTAAACAAAAAGCTCGGCAGCAGGTCCAGGTTGTTGTTCTCCGCTCCAGCTGCTCTTGTTCCTTTTCATGCCCCTGCACTTCACCTTTCCTTAATCTGCTACCTTCTAGGCCAGTGTGTAGGTATTGTAACCTCCTTATGAGCCTGGCTCTGGGAAAACCTGTCTGCTGTGCTAATGGGGTGGAAGAGGGTAAAACCCGAGACTCTGGGATTCAGGCTACTGTCAGCTGTCTTGTTGGACATGCAACAACCTGGGCCTCATCCCAGACAAAGGTCTCCCTCCTCATTCTTTGCACAATGCAGACTGCACCACACCAGACTTGTAAGGTTGTACCTTAAGGACTTAGCGCCCACTGGCCTCCACAGCCTCCTCTGCCTCCCCACCTATCCCTACCTCAAACATTTGAAACTTGCCACCTCTGACTGGGAAAGGACAATTTCTTCTGAATAGGACCAAGATCATCAGACCAAAATGGAAGGCTTTCTGGCTAGGAAAAGTACTTGTGAACTGTGAGTATCCCCTATGCTTGTGGTTCTTCATATGGACCGAGACCCAACACTTCACAAACCTGCATAGAAGCACTCTGATTGTCAGTGGTGGCGCCATACCAATCATACAATATGATTAAATGAAATATTTTATTGAAGTAAGAGTGTAATTTGTCCTCTGCTTCTGCACTTTTCTCTTCTCTGCCCCTCTTACTCTCTTCTCTAATTCTTCTACCTTCTCCCATGATCAAAGCTCAACTAACCTGTAGGAAAATTGATAGAGCCCCGAAGTGACGGTGAGCCTACAAATGAGCTGGTAAGGGACAGACTCAACCCATGTCTGATGCACAGAAGATTTCACTGACTTTGTTGCCTCCCTAAGGTCTTGTTGGAAGTTATGGTCTTTAAGCTGCAATAGTCAGCATCATCTGATTTGAACATCACATCACTGGTAACCACCAACGACCCTCCATTTCCGTTTACATCTGTACCTTCTTGTGCCCTCAAACCTTCATTTCCACTCTCGTTCAAAGATGTCTCTTCAATGACTTTTACACTTTTTTCTCTGAAAATGGATATTGAGGCCCCTTTAATGGGGAAGAGGAGGGAGATAATCTACAGTACAGGTATATTGGGTATTTCTAACAAATCTCCTGTAGCATTTATTCTGTAGATGTAAGTGGAAGCAATTGACAATGAAGGGCTGTTATGTTGACACGGAAACACAACTTCATAGCTTGTGTGCATTGTAGATCCGCTTCTGGGACTGCATTTCCTCTTGTTATTCCCTTTGATAGTTGCTGTGTTCACCATACCTATGGAGTGATTCAGTGAAAACAATGTTCAGAGTCATTTTGGTAAGTCGTAGTGAAAAAAAAAAGTAAACTTCTCTCTTAGAGCAGACCTTAGTTTCTGTAGTCTGATTCTTGCCTTCCTCCTCAGCTGCAAATAGGAGACTCTTAAGATGCTAAAGGTCTGGTTACGAGTTTGGCGGACAGGTTTACTCCATCACAAACCTGATGGATACCCAATCTGCCGTATTACGAGTTCCATTATATCCAATGGAACATAGTGGAACTCGTAATCAGACCCTAAGTGTGGAACTTAGAGTCAACCATGTGATGTCACAGGTTTCCCAATGGTGCTTGATGTCCCCATCACTACTCCTGGTATTTCAGTGAATTGACGTCTATTTTTAGTCCTAAGAGCCCTAGTGCTATTAAGCACACTATCCTCAGCCCCTTTCACAGCCACTTGTGGTGACTTTCACTCTGACATGTTAGCTCTAGATACAACCTCTACACAAAGGATTCTTCATCAAGAAGTACCGCAGTTCAAAGGAGGAGTCACATGCACACCATGCAAGTTGTCCTCTTTGTATTCAAAGCAGGATATCACGCCTGAAGGGAAAGGGGCTTGGTAACTGCTGGAGGATGAAGAGGAGTACTGATGTAAAGAGTAGTTTTCATATATAGCTGCTTCAACCTTAATGTATTTATTTGTGGAATTTTATAGTACACATTAGTCTGGAGGTAATAAAGTGCTTTAATAGGTAACTACATTTCATGCAGCCAGCAAAAGTCAGACCTTGAATTTGGAACTGATGTGTCAATCAGTTTAGGTGAGGAGGCCTCTAAGATAGCATGTTGTTGAACACATTTCAAAATATTTGAGCCCATCAAAATGCCCTGCCCGCCCCAAATTGTACCTAGACATGGAAGTTCTTTTCGACCATCACAGTCAGTAATTACCTCACAGCCACACCCCCACATCCACACTGCACTCAACAACTACATTACTCATTCATCCACACATATTGCAATTTCCTACCCCTAGCACCACAAATCAATTTCTGCCTAGGTCATGAGAATCGAAAAATGACCTAAAAAATAAATTATCCTAAAATATTCATTTTTGGGCGGGGCAGGGCCCGGCAAGGGGCGGGGGAAACAGACGATGGAATAGGTGTTATTTTTTTTTAATTATACCTCTTCTGTCGACTTCCACCTTCCCGGCCCCTCCCCACAGCCCCCCCACAGCACTTACCCGTGCCAGACACCGCTGTAAATTTATTTATTTATTTATTTTTATTTATAAAGTTTTATATAGCGCGAACAAGATCCCGAAGGATATCAGAGCGCTTTACAAAAATGATGGAAGGAAGGACATAAGAGCAATGACGACATCGAGTAAGAAGAAAATTTTTTAAAAAACAAGAAATAATCACATAATTACAAGGTTACAAGGCAGATAAGACAGGATGAGTACAAAGTAACTCGGGGGAAAGGGGTACACAAGGGCGGTACATTGCACGGCCGCCTCGACCACTAATCACTTGATGAGGACACTTGGAAACATCCTCCCACAATACGACTTCAAGCAGGTGGTCCAAGTGCGTGTCTTGCAGAGGCTTGACTACGGCAGCGCTTCTCTCTGTGGCCTTCTCAAATACACTATGGCTCCACTAAAGGGCATCACTGAACGCTGCGGCTAGATTGGTATCTGGTACCAAACGAAATGAGCACATATCTCCAGTCCTAAAATCTCTTAAATGGTTGAACCTATCCCATCCCGTACCACTCCATGTGAGAGAACCAGACTGAGGGTCCGGCATAGAATGCTGAGGCCTGACAAAGAGGCAAAGAGGCAAAGGTTTTAGAAATCAGATTAGAGGCACGCTAATGTTATCACTGAAGGATGTTTATTTTTCACAATGGCTCTTAATAGCTCCCCGGGATGGTAGCTCATAGTTAGAAAGGTCATGCTAGCGCGTGGGAGATTTAGGACTTCAGGGGAAATGATAAGGTTTGAACTGCCAGCTCAAGGAAGTGGACAACATTGTCATTTTTAGCTGGTCATCCTGCCAATTAGAGGGTCTAATTTGGTGGCGTGGCTGGGGTGATATAGGCTTATCTTCTGGTAGAACCAATGGTTTCTATGAGAGCCAACAGCGCTCAGATACACTCAGTTTGAGCCTGGGGAGGGGAGGATGGTGATCCAAATGCCATGGTTAAGAGACCCACAGATTAAAGAAGGTGGCAAATAGTCAGATCAGGTGCACGTCATCAGTGTGGGTCATTGAAGGTCTGCTCTAGTGTATGGGGGAGGAGAGAGTGGAATGCGAGTGCTGGGTACCTAAGTGGAGCTGATGGTAGAATACAATCCTGGTCAATCCATACATCACACTGTTTATGCATTGAGCCTCACTGCTCATGTGCACAGAGGCATCTGCCAACTGATGCTGTCACTGAAGCTTCCAATTATCAGAGGGAGACCTGCACGCTCCTTGCGAGAAATGAGATGATGCATGACCTGGGCCTTCTTAGAAAGTGGTAATATCTGATGGGCACCAGACTTAATCTACAGTGGCAGCTTTTTTGACCAATTGTGCACCAGACTATTGATGTCAGAAATATTGACCGGCATAAACATGGTGTCTTCACTGAACCATGCAACACAGTTCACAGGCAATCCAGCAGATGACTGTTGTTTTTACCCGCCTCCTACCCCCACCACTACATTATTCGCATCCAGATGCATCCAGCAGCAGTTTCCCCTGGAGAGCACCCAATCTGCTGTGTGCTTTTTCCCTACCCAGGTTGTTATCTTCAGGCAGTCTGCTGAGGGAATGTGTATCTAGACAAAACGTTGGGGGTGGGCACACTCGCTCTTGTATACAGATCAAAGGTTTAATCCACTTCTGAAATCTATAGGAATAGATTTCACTCCCCAAGGGATTTGCTTCATCAAATACACTTTTCTCTTCAACTAAATATATTTCTCTTTTATTCACACACTGATATGCAATTTGCAAGAGCATGCAAACAGAGTTTACAACAGTTCAGTCCATTAGTTTAACGTGAATGTATACTGCAGAGTCTTCGAAGTTTAAGTTGAGAAGTGCACAGAGAATTGATATTTAGGCCTGGCCTAGACACAGGTTTAGGTGTCTCTCCAGCCTCATGTCATATTAAAAAAAAGTCATAAATACAACAATACATATAGGTGTAGAGATGCTTTGGGTCAAACGTCTTCATCCATTGGTCTGTTAAACTGTCATTCACATTTTGCTTCTTCCCACCACAGCATAGGGCAGTTTGTCAACCACTTCGATCATTTATTTCCTATCTTGCACTGTGAGTGGAAGCAATTTGCCCCATCACAAGTGTTCATATCTGACTAAAAATGAGTGTACCAAAGTGACCCGTTGGAGGTATAATCGATAATGCCTTTTCCTTTCCATTCTTAATCTCTTCCCTGTTTTTAAAAATAGTTTTTAGTCCTTTTTAACATTTGAATTATGTGTTCCTGTAAAGTGATATAATTATAATAATAACAATATTATTAGACTTTCTCCGTATAAAAATACAACAATATTCTTAAGAAAAGTGTACTATACATTATTCTTAAATCAACAATAATACCAAATACACAATCCAAATAAAAAACAATCACAAAATCCGTTTTGTAATAGAATTTAAAAAATAGAGCTATTGTGCGCACGACTCGCTCCGATTGTAAAGTTAACGATTGTAAAGCTCATTAATATTCAAATGTCGAGCACGAGGACCGCAAACCAGTTTACCCAATAAACGGTTGAAGATATAATTTTCTTTAAGATAATACAGACAGGCATAGTAACATTATATAAGCAAGATAATGTGAAATACGGTATTAGCAATGGCAAAAATGTACATCGATATTAAAATCGTAATGATTATAATCACACACCCAATCTCAATGATAACAAATGGCAACAAACAGAATAATTTTTTCCTGTGAAGGGCCTCAAAACTATATATATATATATATATATATATATATATATATATATATATATATATATACTAGCAGCCCGTTCCGACCTTGTCCGGGAGCATTCTGGCTTCCCCTACCCCCGCCTGCCCCGACATTGGCAAGCAGCCCGTGCCCGCTCCCCCCCACCCCCGCCTGCCCCGACATTGCCTTTCCTCAGCCGATCTGTTTTCCCGCCTGGCCCGACCCCGCCTAGCCTGAGTCAATGGAGGTCGGACAGTACTACCTTCAAAACGTTCCACCCGCCACCTTGTTAGTCCCTGTCCCCCGCCTGCCCCGACCCCCCCGCCCCAACATTGCCTTTCCTCAGCCGATGTGTGTTGTTGTAACTCCCCGTCCCCCGCCTGGCCCGACACCCGCCTGCCCCGACATTGTCCCCCGAGCCCTACCTCAGCCGCCGCTCCTTAGTTCACCACTCCTTGCCGCTCTGCTCCTCACCGCCTGTGTTGTTGTAACTCCCCGTCCCCCGCCTGGCCCGACACCCGACACCCGCCTGCCCCGCCATTGTCCTCGGAGCCTTACCTCAGCCGCTGCTCCTCATTTCACCGCTCCTCGCCGCTCTGCTCCTCACCGCCTGTCCGCCGCCGCTCCTCCCCCGCGCCATGTCCGCCTCCCCGCTGCTCGCACCGCCGCTGGCCTATTCGCTGCTCCTTAGGTCACCGCTCCTCCCCCGTGCCATGTCCGCCGCTCCTCGTACGCCGCACCTCCCAGTGCTCCTGACGTGAGCACGCACGTCGCGGCCGGCTCTACTTTGGAGGAACTACTTTTTTTTTAATATACATTTTGTAAATAACGTTTATTTTTTACATTTATATAGCCTAAGTCCTTCTGCTTGTCCTGAGGTTTTCAAAGATGTCTTGGGTGTTTGGATTGGTGGTGTACTTTTCGAGTTTACCTGGCTCAAAGGACACAGTTCTCTCTTTATATTAGTAGTATATATATATATATATATATATATATATATATATATATATATATATATATATATATATATATATATATACTAAGCCTCTGACCACCATGTTATGTTATGTTATTTATTTTCATCTATAGCGCACAGCTACTCCCAAGAGCATCCCGGCGCTTTGGCAAAGAGAACTAAGTGCAGAGTGACAACACAACAACTAAAAACTGAGGGGAACCTAAAGCTACTATTGAGCAAAGAGCCAAGTTTTCAGTTCTTTCCTGAAAGCGAGAAGGCTGTTAGCCTTTCTTAGAGACAGAGGTAGCTCGTTCCAGCCCCGCGGAGCCAGATAACGGAATGACCGGCCTCCTATTCTGGAATGCTTGATGGCAGGCACAGCCGCTTTGGCCAAAGAAGCTGACCGCAAAGCCCTGCTAGGCAGGTAGAAAGATAGGCGTTTCCCAATGTACTTGGGGCCTACACAGTGAAGGGCTTTAAAGGCCAAGGTCAGACTTTTAAATAAGATTCTCTTGGGGATAAGCAGCCAATGCAATGCTTTGAGCAACTCAGTGGCGCTGGCCCGTCTCGGGAGCCCAAAGATGGCTTGAGCCGCCGAATTCTGCACCACTTGCAGGCGGGTCAAAAGATATTTAGGTAGACCCAAGTAGAGGGCATTCGCATAATCCAAACGCGACCCTATCAAGGCCTGTACAATGTTTTTTTTGTGGTGGAGTGATAACAAAGGAAGAAACTTCCTAAGCATCCTCAGAATGCCAAAGCATTTCCCTGAAAGCCCAATGATATGGGGTCTGAAAGATAGGTCACAATCAATCAAAATTCCAAGGTTTTTCGCCTTGAGGGAGACATTGTCCGGGGGGAACATATCCTGTGGCCACCAGGCCTTCCAGCTGGGATCAGTAGTACATCCAAAAAAAAGCAGCTCCGATTTGTCGGAGTTGCATTTTAGGCCATGCCGCCGGAACCACTCGAAGACAGCACCCAGACAGTCCCTAATCCGTGTGCCGTCGAAAGCCCCGCCTCTGTCACACGTGAACAGAAGCTGGGTGTTGTCAGCATAGGATATGATCTGGGCGCCAAAGGATTCCGCCACCACCGCCAGAGGGGCCATAAAGATGTTAAAAAGCATGGGGCTAAGAATGGAACCCTGAGGAACCCCCACCTCTAGCGGCGACATATCGGCGGAATAAGGAGGCGCCCAGATCATTTGCCGGCGGCCGGTAAAAAAGGATTTTAACCAGTTCAACACCGTCCCACGTAAGCCAATTTCCCAGAGTCTTAAAAGGAGGCCTTCGTGGGGAACGGTGTTGAACGCCGCCGACAAGTCAAGCATAACCAACATGGCCTTACCACCTGAATCTAAAACCTCCCTGATGGCGTCGGTGACCTCGAGAAGGGCAGTCTCCGTGCTAAAATTAGCACGGAAGCCAGATTGAGACATGTGTAAGAGGTCGTTCTCCTCGATGAAATTGGAGATCGACCGATGCACATGCTTCTTGGTCACTTTCGCCAAAGCAGGGAGGAGAGAGATCGGCCTGTAGTTCGCATGAATAAGGGGATCTAGGTTAGGCTTTTTATTCAGCGGTAAGATCAAGGCACATTTCCAGGCCTGAGGGACCACACCGGTGGACAAAGACGAATTAAGGAGTGGATTCAGTAAGGTGTTAAGAACTGGCGCCACTCTCCCCAGATCCAGCGGCGAGCCAGACTTCAACCGTGACAAAAGGTCCAGAGAGATGGTAGGGGACATAGGGGGAAATTCACAAAGAAAGGGACCATTCGCATCCAAAGGAAGCAGGGAGGACAGACAACTAACATCCGGCAAGGGGCAGGTAGGAAGAAAGGAGTCCTGAATGGACTTGATTTTATTAACAAAAAACTCAGCTAATTGATTAATCCAGAGCTCTGAGTGCATGTAAGAAGGAGTGTTTAGGGAGGGAGAGATAAAATCCTTTACAATTCTAAAAATCTCTTTACTGGCGTTTTCGGCCTCATCTATTCTGCGCTCCAGATAAGCTTTTTTTCCATCCCAGATCTGCCTGTGGTAAGATCTAGTCGCCACTCTATATTTCAATCTCTCAGCTGGATCATAGACACGCCGCCAGGCCCTTTCAGCCTTCTTGCAATCCTGACATAAGGCCCTCAGATGAGGAGTAAACCATGGGGCGGATATACGCCTCTCAGTGGATTTAGTCTTCCTCTCAGGAACTAACACCTCCAGTCTGGCCGTAAGCCATTTCTGGAAGAGAATAAGATTCTCCTTTAGATTACCAGAAATTTGACAGGGGAAAGTATGGAGGGCATCGGACAACATATCAGCAGAGATCAAGTGAAAAGGCAGAGAGGCCCTCGTGGTGTCTCTTAGAGGCCTCATCCGTGTCGTAGCAGTGGAAAGCAGCGCAAAATTAATAAAAAAATGGTCGGACCACAGGACAGGCTGCTGTGGAGACACACTAAGCGGTCTCGTAGAGAAGACCTGGTCCAGGGTATGACCTTTGTTATGAGTCGGCCCCTTGATGAAAGGGAACAGCCGTAACGGAGCTGTAACATTGACAAGTTTTATAGCATCTGGGTCCAAATTGTTGTCCATATGCAAATTAAGATCACCTAGTAAGATACAATGTTCTGACCTAAGGCACGGCACTGAGAGTTCCACTTGAAGTTCGTCGAAGAAAGACCCAAGAGGTCCCGGCGCTCTGTAGAGAAGAATCCCAGTACAAGCTTGTGAGGGAGAAAGGTGAAGAGTAAAACCTAGGGCCTCGCAACCCTGAATGTTATCTACAGCAAAGGTCGTACAGGAAATGTGTTTGTCCACGATCAGCGCCACTCCTCCACCTCTACCAGTCACTCTATCCCTCCTAAAGATATTGTAATAAAGTTGAGAGAGTCCAAGTAGTTTAGATAAGCAAGTATAGTTTATTCAGCCCCAGCCAACAGTCAGCTAACAACTGACAATCCTGGAATTACCAGTCATGGGAACCTTGGTGACATATGGTTCTAAACACTAGGTTCCAACATGGAACCAGAATATCTAGAAAGGCAAGTCATCACACTTCTCCCTCTTAAACATTAAACAGGTTTACACATCCAGCAATGAAGAAGGCAACAGAAGGATAAAGAAATAAAAGAAGAAACTACCTAGACATAATCTCGCAAGTGAACAGGAGGCCTGCATACTCTCACACTCTTGCGAGGATAATTAGCGTGCAGATCAGGAACAGCAACAACATCATCATATTTCCCTTTACCCCCAAAATGAGAAACACGACTATTGTTCCAGATACGACCATCCTCCGTCTTTACAGCATTTTTAAAAATGTTCACAATGGTTCTAGGAACAGAAAACTTCGACCAGTTTTGACAGCCAACAGGAGCCCTGATCTTCACTATCTCCCCCACCACAAACTTTGAATCCTTAGCTGAATTTCTTCTATCCACATATATTTTCCTTTTCCTCTGTAGTTCCAATTCCCTTTCTCTCCATGCCCCCACCTCATTATTTGTTATACCTTTGTCTGCAATCATCCAGGCAGGACATAAGCAAGTGTTAGGTGCTCTACCCTTGAAAAGTTCAAACGGAGTTTTTCCTGTAGTTGAGTGAGGAGCGAATCGATATGCTGAAATTCTATTCTGTAACTCCTTTCTCCAGTCCAAATTGTTGACCCTTGCCAATTGAATGCTTTCCTTCAAAGTTTTGTTGAGTCTCACCAAAGCACCATTTGCCTCAGGGTGATACAAAGAAATTCTCTTGTGAACAATGCCACACTTACTGAGGTACTCCTCAACTTTCCCTGAACAAAATTGTGGTCCATTGTCAGAAAGAATGGAGTTGGGAAAACTCTCACGTTTAAAGACAGACTCCAAAAAAAAAATAACAGACTCGCTTGTAATCTCCCTTACCAAACTAACCTCAACCCATCTAGAATACAAATCCAATAGAACCAACATAAATGGAGTTTGGTGCTCACCATGTAAAGGCCCCACAATATCCTCAGCAATTTCATCCCAAGGGGACCTAGGCAACCTTCTGCAAACCATAGGAGAAGACCTGGTCCTCAAGACTTTATCACTTGCCTGACAATAAGAGCAATCTCTTACAGTGCGCTCCACCAACAAATCGATACCAGGCCACCAGAAGTCCATTCTAATGCGTTCTTTCGTCTTTGAGATACCCAAGTGTCCCTCATGAGACATGTCAACCAGAATACTTCTGAGATTAACTGGTGGAACTAACCTAGTCCCTCTCATGAGTAAGCCATCCACCACTGCCAACTCATCGGCAATCAAAGACCAAGGTTTCTTTAAAGAACGAGACCTACCACCTTCCAGCAATTTAATGACCTCCTTCAACTCCTCATCCTTGCCCAGCTCTTCTCTCCAATCATCTTCTTTAACCGCCCCCAAGGTAACATCACACACCTTTAAATCACCCTCAAAATCGTCAGCCAAGGCTTCCTCACCATTCCCTACCACACCCACCAACCTTGACAGACAATCTGCCGAGACATTAGTTTTACCTGGTATGTACTCAAACTTGAACACAAACTCCTGCAACGAAATTACCCATCGCCTAATTCTTGCCGAGATGGAGTCTAGCCCCTTTTTTTCGAAGACCTCCTTTAGTGGTTTGTGATCAGACCTGACGGTGAAGGAGGAACCCCACACAAACTTCCTGAATTTATTCACAGCCCAATATATACCTAGTGCCTCTTTCTCTATGACAGAGTAATTCAACTCCGCCCCCTTCAAACACCTCGAAGCACAAGCTATCAGGACCTCCTTGTCCTTCCTCACCTGTAACAACAAAGCACCCAGACCCTTGCTGCTAGCATCCGTTACAATAAACGTCGGATCCCCAGGAACAAACGCCTGCAAATTTGGTGCATTCCTCAGATCCATCTTCACCTGATCAAACTCCCTGCTACACTCTTCAGTCCAATTAAACACAGCATTCTTGCACATGATTTTCCTCAGATTAACAGTCTTATCTGCAAAATTTCTGACAAACTTATTGTAAAATTCCGCCATGCCCAAAAACGATGAAACTTCTTCTTTTGAGCACGGTTCCTTCAACTTCTCAATAGTTTCTACAAGATCCTTTTTAGGAGAAATGCCCTTCCTTGAGATGTGGTGGCCCAAATAATCTAGCTCATTGACACCAAACTTGCACTTGCTTTGACGCAGAGTTAAACCAACTTCCAACATTTTCTTCAACACAAGGCAAACCCTCTCATCATGTTCCTGCTCGTTCTTACCAGAAATGAGAACATCATCCTGATAACATCTTACCCCCGGTATTCCTTTGAACAGAACTTCCATAATTCTCTGGAATACCGAGGCTGCTGAAACCAGCCCAAAAGGCATTCTTAAGAACTTGAATGCACCCATTGGTGTAATGAAACTAGTAAGCTCTTGACACTCTTCTTTCAGCGGAACTTGGTGATAGGCTGAACCCATATCTAAGGTGGTAAAATAGCATGCCCCATCTAATGTAGAAACCAACTCCTCTATGTTTGGTAAAGGGTACTTGTCAATTATTACCTCTTTATTTAAGGCCCGAAGATCAACACACAGCCGAATCTCATTATTGGGCTTCCTCGCGACCACAATTGGTGCGAGCCACTCAGTTGCTTCCACTGGTTGTATAACCCCAGTCGACAACAACTTCTCAATCTCTTTACCCACAGCATCTTTTACACAAATTGGAATGCGCCTTACTTTAGCAGCAACAGGTACTGCACCCAACTTCAGCTTTATGTTGTGGTTGTACCCCTTTATGCATCCTAGTTTTTCACTGAACAACTCTTTAAAATTCTTTATAAACTTGTTCTCGACATTGTCTACAGCCTGTACTTGAATAACTGGATGAGCATTTGGATTGAGACTCACGCCCAACCTTGCTTGATGGGACCAGCTCAACAAGTTGTCTCCCCTGTTTACCACATACACTTTTGCCTCTGTATACCTTCCCTTATATTCAATGCAGTCAAAAAAGTAACCCATTATTTTTATGGGATGTTCTTGATAACCTGTTGGTCTTATATCCGGTTTACACAAAGACTTATTCTTTCCGAACGTATTCTCAAACACTTTGTTTGAAATAAAGGTGACATGTGAGCAAGAATCAAATTTCATCAACACACGTGCTTCTCCTATCAACACATAATCAGAAGGATGTTCAACCACATCATCATTAATCTGAAAGCTAACTAACTTGGTCTCGGTCTTCGTTTCTCTCCCTACTCTTGTTCTGCAATTTCTACCAATGTGTCCCTTTCTTCCACACACATTGCAATTGAATTTAAGGGCAGGACACTCTCTCGCATTTGCCATATGCCCATACCTTCCACATCTGTAGCAAGTTCCTTGAAAAGGAGTTGTGAATTTCTTACTTGTCTGTGTTTTAGAAATACCACCATCAACCTCCCCTTTCAATTTTTCCTCTTCACACACTTCTTTTTTTCTCTTCTCATCCACTCTCTTTACAGCTTGACACACCACTTCTTGTGTTGAAGAACTACCTGGCTTTTCATCCTTTTTCTTCTTGCTAAGTTCACCCACACATTTTAACATGTGTTCAACCCTTTTTGCAATACCAACCACTTCCTCTAGTGCAGGTTCATCCTTTAACCACAACTCTTCCCTTATTTTATCACTCACGCACCTCAAGACAAACTGATCCCTAATTCGTTCCTCTACCAAAACCCCAAACTTGCAACTTGATGCCAACTTTCTTAGCGCAGTAATGTAGTCCTCAACACTCTCTTCCTTGCCTTGTTCACGTAACCCGAAATAGTACCTCTCCATGATGGTACTCACTTTGGGAAGATAGTGTAAGTCTAACTGCCTAGCACATATCTCATACTCATTCAATCCTCTTTGATCTGCCTGTGAAAGAACTGGAAGTGTCTCCAGAATCTCCTGACCTTCTCCTCCCAAACAATGCATTAATAATGCATGCTTCCTTTCGCCACTCAAGTTCGCACCACACACTCTCGCATAGTTTTCAAATATCTTCTTCCACTTTTTCCACCTAATCAGTGGTTCCCCAGGTTCCATCAGAAAGAAAGGAGGGGCAGTTACATTCTGCATCTTGCTGCAACCTTAATATACCTTGACTTTTCCTACTTTTATAATTCACCATTAAAGTACCGCCACCCTTCCCTGATATGGTGTGCGTATCACCGTTGATAGGCTTCCAGTCACACACTCGGTTGCAATTGCTTAGTCTCACCAACACCTCTAGTCGCTTTTCCAGCTTATGCCCCTTAGTCAGTCCAAAAGAGCTCCTTTGACTTCGCTCCTTCTTCCTTTCCACTTTTCTCTTTTTATCAACAGGTCTGTTTTTCACATATAGACTTCCATGATGTTATCTCCCAAAATACCGATTTTCCTGTCAAAACGCCGAATTTCCTGCCTTCCTCGTTGTCTTCTTCTTTTTAAATTCGAAATACGAAAAAAAAAAAATTCAAAATGGCCACCACCAACTCCAGATCTGCATTCGGTCTTTTTTCATAAGACGATTGGCCTTGTTTTTTTTTTTTAAACCAACCCAAAATGGCCGCCACACAACGATCAGACTTCTTTCTTTGGCTGATCGGGCTTGTTTTTTTCTTCTTATTAAAACGCTCCCATTCAAAGATGTCTGCCACTTTCCTCCAACAAACAGTCTTTTTTCTATGGGAATTTACCCACAAAAATCGACATCAGTCTCAGACTCCGTTTTTTCTCCTTTTCCTTATTAAATCAAAGAAAAGAGTCTACCTTTGCCGATTTTCGCCGCATTTTCGTCTATCTCTTCCACATTTACAGCGCAATCTTCGTTTTGCTGTAATCTTCCTCTGAGGATGCCACTCCGCTTTCCTTCTACCACACAGCAGCCAAGTGAGTGTTTCCTCTTCTTTTCAGTTTACACCTGTTGTTGAGGCTGACTTGCACACGTAGGCCTTTCCTCAAACGTCGCCAGTGTAATAAAGTTGAGAGAGTCCAAGTAGTTTAGATAAGCAAGTATAGTTTATTCAGCCCCAGCCAACAGTCAGCTAACAACTGACAATCCTGGAATTACCAGTCATGGGAACCTTGGTGACATATGGTTCTAAACACTAGGTTCCAACATGGAACCAGAATATCTAGAAAGGCAAGTCATCACAGATATTATAATCAGGAGGAATGGCATTAGCCAAATCAGGGGCAGAGCCTTCCCCCAACCAAGTCTCGGTGAGGAAGAAACAAGATATGTTAGACTCCCGCAACAGGTTCCAAATGTTAAGGGAGTGACAGCTCAATGACCTAGTGTTGAGAAGATGACAGTGGTAGTGGACAGATGGAATATCGGGTGAGGATCCCTTCAAATCTGGGAGACGCCAGCCACACTCAGAACATCCCTTCCTGAGAGCCAGACCCCCAGGAAAGACATGATGACAAGTACCGCGTGAGCCACGCAGAGAAAGGAGGTACGCCGAGGAATAGGAGAGCATACCTACTAGGGCAGCAGGTAGAGTCGTGAAACCAAAGGAAAGTAAGCCAGCCGTCCTGCCCCATCCGCCTCCGAGACGCTGACGAGCGCAGACGGGCAGGACTCTGGCACGACTCAGGCGCAGGGAAGGCGCACTCACTGCGCGTCACCGCTGCGCGTAGGGAAGTGGAGCTTTAAGTAGGCCGACGCTGCCTGAATGCACGAGCGCCAGACCGCTCCAAGATGGCGGCAGATAGCTTCAATAAACTATCCTAAGATGGCGCTCCCCCACACCTCCCCGGAACCGGACCCGCAAAGCTGCGGTGAGTTTTAGGAAGAATTATGGTGCAAGTGAGGGGCCGATGCGGCGCTTTAAAAACAGGGGAAATGAAACACAAAATAAATGAAATACAAATCAGGCGATTTGAAAAGTTGCACGTAAGCGCTCTAAATGCGCGCGACTAGTCAGCAATAGCGCAGAGCACCACTCTGACCGAGGACACCTTCTCCAGGCTGTCCTCGCAGAAAATTCCGCCTTAAGTAGGCCGACGCTGCCTGAATGCACGAGCGCCGAACCGCTCCAAGATGGCGGCAGATAGCTTCAATAAACTATCCTAAGATGGCGCTCCCCCACACCTCCCCGGAACCGGACCCGCAAAGCTGCGGTGGGTTTTAGGAAGAATTATGGTGCAAGTGAGGGGCCGATGTGGCGCTTTAAAAACAGGGGAAATGAAACACAAAATAAATGAAATACAAAACAGGCGATTTAAAAAGTTGCAGGTAAGCGCTCTAAATGCGCGCGACTAGTCAGCAATAGCGCAGAGCACCAATCTGACCGAGGACACCTTCATGTTTAGGGAGCAGCATTTTGTCATTTTTCCCCTTCTCTTTATTTTTGTGGCATATGCTTGCTTTAAGGAATACAAATAAGTGAACTATCCCACCATCTTATCAAGACCAAACCTGTTGGTTTTTTCTTTGCTTTTATGGAATAGTTGATAACTTTGTTGCCGTCTACGACATCAGCACAACGTTTTGACAGAAGGTTGCTTAGCGCGGCAAATAACCTTTATTTGAAACTTCATGCAGGTCGGTCAGGGGACGATAGATTTATTTGGGATCATTTTAGTGCAAGTTTTGCAAAGGTGAATGAATAGAAAGAAATTGAAAGCTTGAAAAGTTTTTTACTTTCCCACAATCACATGTAAAGTGTCTGTTTTGACAACTTATGCTACAGATATCCTTATTTCAAATGTGCAACATGATTTTGAATTTGGTCAAATTTTTCCGGAAAAATTCGCCAAGCATTTTCCAGATTGGCCAGGATTTATTTGATTGAAAATAATCTTGCAACATGGTGGAGACTAAATTACTATGGAGAAAAACACTTTACACAGCAAAACACAATATACCAGTTAAACTTTTTGATTGCATGGAAGGCTAAAATAGGGAACTTTGCAAGCCCCTATTATATTTTATTAAAGCATCATCATTAAATTGCGGCAAGAATTTTTCTTGATTACAGCAAAATATATATATATATATATATATGCATGCAAAGCACATTGAAGTTCCTTCAGCGATCAATCCCTTTGTCAGGCGCAATTCCGGCAGAAACCAAAGCCCGTCCAAAATGTTCAAAATTATGAAAAATGAGACTGCGCACTCGGAGGGGAAATTACAATCACCATGTTTAATCTATCATACCGTTAAGCGTTTCGACACTCAACGGTGTCTTGGTCACACTTTACATATATACACACACACTCACACACACATCTATCTATCTATCTATCTATCTATCTATCTATCTATCTATCTATCTATCTATCTATCTCTATATATCTATCTATATATATATATATATATATATATATATATATTGATGTCAAGAAAATCCACATGATTACGATTCATGTTGTACGTGAAGGATAACCCGATGTTATTTTGGTTAAGAGAATCAAAATACTCTTTGAACTCTAATTTGCTGCCATTCCAGATTAAAAACAGGTCGTCAATATACCTGGTCCAAATGACGATTTTATCCATCACCCAATCGTATTCTGAGGCCCATGCAATTTCCTTGTCCCACCAATCCATTGTTAAATTCGCATAGTTGGGGGAGAAGGACATGCCCATGGCACATCCGCAAAGTTGATGGAATAGTTTATGGTTAAATAGAAAGATGTTATTCTTGAGGCACATTTCGATCATCGTCAGAAGCATGGCAGAGTGTATTTCTCATATATTTCTTTGTTTTAGGAAATATGCACATGCATTCAGCCCTACTGAGTGTTCAATGGATGTGTAGAGAGAAACTACGTTAATGGTAACAAGTAGATATGTTGGATTCCAATTGATGTTTGAGAGGACCCTTAGGAAATCAGACGTGTCTTGTATATATGATGTTACATTTTTGACCATCGGTGCTAAGTAGTGGTCAATGTAAAAGGAAATATTCTCATAGGTGGAGTCACATGCAGAAACGATGGGTCTGCCTGGAGGATTTATTAAGGTTTTATGAACTTTAGGCAGGAAATAGATTGTGGGAATTGTTGGTTTCTCCTTGGACAGAAAAGTGCGTTCATCCTTATTTAGTAATCCACTCTCATGCCATTCATCTAGGTATTTTCTGGTTTCATCAACCATTTTCTGTATTGGATTTGTTTTGAGTAATCTGTATTTTGTATTGTCATAAAATGGACGATGAGCTTCAGCAATGTAATCCTTTGTAATTTGTATGACAATTTGATTATAATTTCCTCATTTTTGGCTAATGATTGTATAGCCAGTCGTTCATTGCTGGAAATGTTTACTCTCTTATTTTGATTCCTCAATTTTTCGATTTTCTCGAGGTCACACATTACTGCTTCTGAGAATGAGTCTATTTTATTGCCAGGTGAAAGTTGCGGACAGTATTTAGATGTATTTTTTAACCCCCTTGCTTCGTGTGATGTGGTCTTGATATCAAAATGTTGCAGTACGGTTAATTACGTGCTCTCATTGTCCTCTATTCCATGTTTTAAGTCATATAGATCCTTCAAGAGTGGAATTTCCTCAATTGTTAAGGATTCTTGATTTGGAAAGGCATTTGGTTCATCTGTTTCTGGTGAATTAGTGTCAGTACTCTTCTTGTTGACATGAGTTTTTGAAAGTTTTAGTTTCCTCACATATTTGTAGAGGTCAATTTTTGTATCTGTGTAATTGAAGTATTGTTGAGGGCAGAATGAAAGGCCTTTATTTATTGCTTTCTTCTCAGTTTCCATTAGGTAGTGGTCAGACATGTTGATAATTAGATTCTCCGTTTCTAAGTTCTCTTCGTACGATTCCTTAGGGGATAGAATCTTTTTGGCCCTTGATCTTCTGGTTTTTCTTTTACTTCTGAAGATTTTGTATCGCTTCTGCCAAATCCTCTGCCTCTGCCCCTGTGTTGTCCTTGATTGTGTGACATGTTCTGGTCTAGATTTACTAGACGCATCTCTTCTAAAAAAGACAACCGGGGAGTAGTGATTGGTGCATTTTTGCCTGTTGTTAATTCATTTTCACTGCCACTAGTTATATCTGATTCACTTCCTGGTTCACTCGTGGGTTTAGACATCTTTTTGGCATAGTTTGTTTTTAATATTTGGAATCTCTTGGCAAAAGTGAGAATTTGTCCATTTTTATAATCTGCTTCGTCTCTAGCAACTTTACGATGTTTGCGTTGTTGGATGTCATCCTCATATTTTTCTAAACGGTCATCCATCTCTTTGCGTAATTTGTCAGATTCTGCCGTATCTTTTTGCGATATTTTATCTTCCAAATACTTGATTAGGGAATATATTTCATCTAAATCATTCTCAGCATATTTAATGAGTATGCGCAACATGTTTTGGCTGCATGTTGTATTATTTTCTCCCCATTCCTCTAGCATATCAGTTTTGGTGTCAGGGTGTGTTGGCATTGTGAAAATCCTCAAGCCACGAGGTATTCGTTCTACTTCAAGGTATTTTTGGAGTGTTAGCGCTTCCCAGCGTTTGCTGAATTCTCTTTTATATTGTTTCTCTATCGCAATGAAAAGTTGTTTTAGAGATGGGTCAGGGTTACATTGTTGCGTTTGTTCCGTGTTTCCAGATGACTCTCCACTGCTTTTGGTCGAAAAAATTGCAGCGATTTTGTCTGCACGTTTATTTCTACGTACTTCCATTACTACAGTTCTTGTGTTTCTTCACAGACGCTGTAAGTTGATTTATCATAAAAAGATGGTGTATTTGCAAAAACACAATGATTTGTATTTCAAAGGTCCGTGTTGGTTACGTAAATGATTGGCACTGTTTGTTGAAGCAAGGGGCCGATTTTGTACTCTAACGAAAATGAAAGTTCCCACTCTCTGGAGACCGCCACACAAGGGATTGCCTAAAAAGTTCTATGCGATGTTTTATTGTTTGAGGTCCCTTCAACGAGTCGCTTCGAGGTGGAATTAGTGTACATGAAATAAGTTGCAAGATTTTGTAAGTACTTACCCATGGGGCATTCTCCACCCCGTCCTTCAGCGCTCGACCCAGCGGGATTTAACGGTGCTTCCTTGCTCTGCAAACGCACTTGTGTATTTTCAGCGTCTCTCCTCCTCGGGTGCTTCTGGTTTCAAATGGATTTTCCAACAATGTGGCTGCATGGGGAACATCCTTTACGACGCGGATTTTACTCTGCAGTCCTTTTACGGCGCGTCCGTTACAACGCAAGTCGTAACCACGGCTTGCGCTGGAGGGCGCTAGAGGATTAAGAATAGTAGATTTACTATTCTAACACCTTCCCTAGTGTCCACGGGGACTGGTGTTAGAATAGTAAATTATGCTATTCTCAATCCGCGCCCCCAACGCAAGTCGTGGTAACGACTTGCGTTGTAAGGGACGCGTTGTAAAAGCACGTGTTGTGACGGTACGCGTCGTACCGTCATACATCCTGGCTGCATTCACCAGAGCAGCGCAATAGCGGGTGCAGGACGTTCGGCTCAGCCAAGGGCCAGGAACATCAATTTTTCATCAAGGAAATGCCGCACTCAGGAACTTATATTGTTATCAAAATGTATTCAGACAGAGCCCAGTCTGCACACCGACGCGTTTCAGCCTTGCGGCCTTGGTCACGGTAAGTGGTAATACTTTCAGCCACTGTTTTATATGTCATTTCCTGTTATACATGCTCATGAATTCTGGGACATGTAGTTCTAAATATTTTTAGGACAGTTAAACCACAATGCAGACATTCTATTTACAAGTCGTTGATAATTATAAGTGCATTTTTAACCTTTGTCATTTCAAATCAAAGTGTAATTCTGTAATTGTATAGTTTTATAGTTTAACATCCCCAAAGGAAAACAAAAAAGCAAAAAAAGGCAAAACAACATTTTAGTAGCAATGTATTTGTTAAGTCCTGCATTATTAGTATTTCACATATGCATGTTAATTGTATGTGTTATAATACCATATGATAAACGCTCCTGTCGAAAAAAAAATATATATATATATACAGTGTCTTCCAGAAGTGTTTAGAGTTCAGTGGCTTTAACCCAGACCACCCGCACTCGATGGAGCTAGAGATCTTGCTGTCAGTTGCCAGTCCGTGACACGCACAGAGAGACACAGTTACTTCAACGGCGTCTCCAAGCCTCACCAACAGAGGAGTGCAGGGGTAGGAATTTACGATCTTCCAACACAGTGTTACAAACTCAAGCCTACCACTCTCCAAACTCAGCCACTCACCGTGAGTAAGAAAAAATCCGGCTGTGTGGGTGCATTCGTCCACATTGGGAACCAACTGCTTGATGGGATCTGCAGTCCGCATACCATGAACTGGCCGAGTGCTCCTTAACGAGATGTAGTTCAGGTGAGCCCCACGCTACTTTAGAAGGAGGGGCATAATCAATAAAAGAAAGAAAAAACTTTGAGACTGCAACAACGGAGGCATCTGATGAAGTAACTTTGCAGACCTACTGCTTCTGTAGTATTCTCGGAGTTCTGAAAGTTTTGTGGTGTTAGGTTAAGGGATGCAAGGAAAGAAGGGGGGGTCCCAAAACATGCGTTAGATCCAATGGATTTTACATAGACTTCTGTATTTTGCATAGCGTGAAAGCCGTCTCTCGGATTTTGACAACATTTAGAAAGATTTTATATTATGATGTGCAGATGATTCTGTGGGGTACTGCAGGTAAGAAGGCAATAGCGGTCCGTTGTGGAAGTTTTGCCGGGCGCTGTTGTGGGGCGGGGCAGGGTGGGGGGTAGTAAACTATGGATTACAGCAGATTAGAGGTAAGTAAACATAAATTAATAACATTAATTTTGTTGCGTGCGCTGCATCGCCAAATGCCATGCAGCGCGCATAATATATTTACAAGAAAAAGGATGCAGTACCGCAGTACTACCGCTGTACCAAAAAAACATATAGAAAAACACTATAAGACACTGGGGGGCATATTTAAAATATTTTGGGACAGAGCAGCGCTTCAAGTCTTCTAGCTGCGCTGCCTAAAGGAGTCCTAAAGTTAGGAGTCCTAACTTTACTACTCCTAAACTGAGAAAAATCCTAACTTTAAGACTTTCGGTATTCACAGAAGGCATTTAGAATTCCTAAAGTTAGGAGTCCTAACTTTCCTACTCCTAAACTGAGAAAAATCCTAACTTTAAGACTTTCGGTATTCACAGAAGGCATTTAGGAGTCCAAAATTTAGGACTCCTAACTTCTGTGAATACCGAAATGAGTATGTGCCTTCTGTGTATATCAAAATGAGTAAGTGCCTTCTGTGAATACTAAATGGTAGTAAGTTTAGGATTTTGTCTTAAGGTAGTTCTGTGAATCGGGCCCTTAATGACTAAAATTACCTATTTAAAATAAAATGTAGTTGCCGACAGAGTGCTACAAAAATATAGAGCAATTTAGAGATAACAATGGGAACATTACAAAATAATTTTGTGGTTCCCGAGTAATACCGCACAACTCCTTCTTTATGCAAAAAAATATAAAGAAACGTATAAATATTTGGAAACCCTATTACAAATTTACTAAAGTTCTAATAGATACAGTAAAAATACCAACCCAATTACTCACCTTTATCAGAAGGCGTATCGCATATCATGGTAAAGTGTACCTAAAAATAACATGTCTGCCTTGAACTTTTAAAAAGGCTGTCAGCCCATTAGCTAATGATGTGGTATCACTATGACCATGGTATTACAGCGAAGTACAACCATATTTCGCAAATTTACCACACAAACTGATTTCACAAACTGTAAATAAATTAAACGTTGTAAAACAGCTACACTACTTACCTGCACTGCCCCAAATAAGTATCTGCACATATTAATATCTAATCCAGCCAAGTTATTGCCAAATCCAAATGACAGATTTTGCAATACACATATTAATAAATTAAGCAACATGCATTGAATGTAATCACTTTTTGGGACCGCCACAACATTTACGTATTGTAGTACATATTTTGGCAAAAACAAATTTCCGTCTTTGGTCACACATTCATGCTATATTTCTTTTCATTTACACACTCCCCTTTATGATATTCAACTGTCTGTTTAGTTTATGTCACTCAAGTGTGCGGAATTTAAGGTATGCTACTCCACTTTACGACACTACAGTACACTCCACTACATTCTACGCCAATTCACTGAAAGTCAATCCACTCTACTTGACCCAACTGGACTGTACACCGTTGAAATACACACCACTATACGCTATTATACTGTTCACTACTGTATGCTATTACACTTTTGTGTATGTCACTGGACGCCCCCAACTATCCTGCTTGCAACTCAACGTTATTCCACTGTACCCTACTCCAATTCACCCTATTCCACTACATGCTATTCCACTATGGCCCACTTGATGGTATACTACTGGACTGTACGCTATTTCAGTCTCCGTTACTATATTCTACACCACTACACTGTACCATGATCAACTGTATGCTATTTCGCTTTACAAGAGAATAATCTGCAGCACTCCAGTAAACCATACTTCGCTGTGTGTGTCTATGCACTCCGCTTCTATAATTAAGCCGATTGAGTTAGATGCCACTGTACTGCATACTGCTCCACAATATAGCACTCCACTCTATGTCTACACTCAACTTTATTAAAGTAAACACTACTAAATTCTTCGCTACTCCGGTCTATCGCACTATGGTTTATGCTACTCCACTACACACTATTGCACTGTACTGTCTGTATTACACTATATCCCCTACTCTAATCTACAGTATACTGCTCTGTATGACAGCACTGTATGGCCTCCAATATACACAACTCCATTTTAAGCAATTTAACTTTACAACACTACATTGTACTACACTCCACTTTACGTAAGCCCACTGCACATCACTTAGCTTTAGCCCACTCCACTGTATGGCACTCCAGCATACCTCACTCCATTGTACACTATTTCATTTTACGCTACTCCACTGTACCACACTCCACTGTATTCTACAATCATTACCAGTGCCTGCATATACGGCCTTAATCTTATGTTAACTTGTATAACTACAATACAGATTATTATGAAAACAATACACTGTTTGATTATCTATTACATATACGTTTGTGTATTTTATTTGTATTGAATATACACTTCTCTCAGGTTATACTGACATTTACATCAATATGTGGTTCTAATCTGTACAAAATGTTCTGGAATGTATATCTATTTATGCATTGAAGTCAATCATGTATGAATTGAATCTCTTTATATATATATTTTTTTCTATCTTTAAAAAAAACTAAAAGAAGATCAATAAAAAAAACATATTTTTCTATGTCATTTGTTATAATGTGTATCATGTTTTTGTGTTTCTAGAGTTTTTATGCCTTCCTAGAGTAAATTAGTAATGAGCCCGGTGCCAAAGTTTTTCAAAATAGTTGATATCCCGGTTAGGGTTACATCCTTTTTTCAGGGGCCCATGCGTTTTCCAAAGTAAAAAAAAAACATACTCCACTGTATACCACTCCACTGTACGCTATTTCAGTACATGGCATTCCAATATAAGGTCCTAAACTGTGCAGCATTCCAGTGTATAGCACTACACTCTACTCCACTACAGTGTACGCAGATACACTCCACAATATTTACAGGACGTAAATCCACTTTACCACACTCCACTGTATATTATCCCATTGCATACAACTACACTCTATGCCACTCTAATAAACGCAAGTCTATGGTATCCGAGTTCACTGTTCGCCACTCTACTCTATGAGACTCCACTCTACACCACTTCGCTGTATGGCATTGGCATTCCCCTATACACTACTCCACTATACCTCATTCCACTCCACTCCACTGCAGTATACCACAATGTACTGTCTCAGAGTACACTTTACAACACTATCCACCACTATATTGTAACACACTTCACTTAGTAACACCCCACTCAACTAAAACAGATGAATGTTACAAAATTGTTACTAACATTGTAAAAAAATTGAAATTTACAACAAAAAAGCTAAAGTTACAAATTCAGTTCTAGTTAGGAAACCTTTAAGTTTGGTATGCCAGCTCAAATTACGCTCCACAAACATAGAAATTCTACAGTTATATTATCTCTTAATTTTATGCACCACTTATATACTTATTTCTATCTGATTTCTGCCAAACACATCTTAAACTACACAAGCATAACAAATTCATAACTTATAGTTATCTTTTGAAATTACCATTTCAAAAGAGGACTGAATTGATTGATTGATTAATTTTTATTGTTTGGTTACTCAAAACCATTACATTAAAACACATTAAAAACAGAGTACAAAGAGGACTGAAGGGAAGAAAATGAACAAACAAAATCACGGTCAACAGCTGCCTAGCAGTCTTTGCTCCTAAAGTTGCCCAGGCATTACCTACTGTATCATGGAAGTCAGAGGGAAATGTTAGTTTCCCCTAAAGTGGTGTATATGGTACAAAGTAGGTATGGAGTAGTTGGAACAGATTTCCTTCCAGATAAAGATGATGTCTTTAGCAATTTTAAACCTGACCCGCTTGTAGTAGGGTCAGTAAAAAAACCCTATCATCTGACCCCAATGCTAGTTGATAACTCAATATAGACAGGTCCAGGTCTTGACCCATTAGTAGTTTCCTGATACGGCCTCCAAAAGTCAGCTCAAAAATAGAGCTCTGATCAGGCAGCTGAACGCTCCCCCGGTAGTAAGGTAGATTAGAAAAACGAATAGCTCACCTGACCCTCTTACAGACCCATATTAATCAATCAGTCAATTACGATTTGTAGAGTGTGCTAATTACCAGCAAGAGTATGTAGGAACTGAGTTCCACGCCGCTCGAGCAGCTTCAGCTAAAAAGTCAGATCTTGAGTCCCTTTTTGAACTCCTGATAGAGGGTGAGGTCCGGAGGTGTAGGGGGAGCTGTTCCAGGTTTTTAGGCAAGGTAGAAGAAGGCGACAACGGATACTGTGGATGTACGCAAGGGCAAGCGAGGCGAAGGGCAGCAGTCTGTAGGGTTGGCGGAAGCTCAGGTGGTGGTTGATGTATACTGGTACTTGGTTATCCAGGGCTTTGTAGGCATGGGTCAGGATCTTGAAATGGCATCTCTTGTGGACTGGGACCCAGTGAAGTTTCTTCAGGTGAGGAGTGATGTGGGTGCATCTGGGCAGGTCAAGAATGAGTCTGGCTGGTCTGGAGTCTCTATAGGAGGTGAGAGGTGATGCCTGTGTAGAGTATGTTGCAGTGGTCCAATTGGCTGGTGACGAGGGGATGAGTGCTGGTGCATCTGGTGGAGACTGGGAGTCATTTGAAGATCTTGAAGAGCATAGCAGGTGAGGAAACAGGCAGAGGAGACCGCATTTATCTGGCTCATCATAGTGAATTTGCTGTCCAAGATGAAGCAAAGGTTCCGGGCTTGGTCCATGGGGGTTGGACAGGGTCCAAGTTAGGCGGGCCACCAGGAGTCGTTCCACGGTGAGGTGGTGTTCCCGAAAGATCAGAACCTCAGTCTTGTTTGTATTCAGTTTGAGGCAGTTGTCTTGCATCCAGCTGGCGATACTGGTCATGCCAAGGTGCAAGCTAGTCTTTATGGTCAAGGGGTTTTTGGATAGTGAGAGGATGAGCTGTGTGTCGTTTGTGTAGGAGATGATTTTCAGTCCATGGTGCCTGATGATGTTGGCCAGGGGGTCGTATAGGCATTGAACAGAGTGGGACTGAAGAATGAACCTTGAGGGACATCGCAGATGATGTGCTTGGGCTCTGAGTTGAATGGAGGGAGGCAGATTCTCTGTGTTCTCCCCATAAGGATGGATGTGATCCATTTGAGGGGGTCCTTTTGGATTCCAATCTGATGGAGCCTCTTGATCCAGTGTGTGGGGCACAGTGTCTAAGGCTGCCAAGAGGTCCAGGACAATCAGGGCAGCCGCTTCTTCTCAGTCTAGGAGGATCCTAATGTTATCAGTGGCAGCGGTCAGGGCGGTTTGGGTGCCATGGTTTGAGCGGAAACCAGATTGAGAAACGTCATAAGATCGGTACTCTCGCGGTATTCCATGATTTGGTGGTTGATGGCCTGTTCAAGGATTTGTGCTATATAGGGGAGCAGGGAAATGGGCTGGTAGTTTTATAGCTCGTTGAGGTCAGCGGACAGTTTCTTGAGGAAGGGTTTGATTTTGGCGTGTATCCATTCATCTTGGTAGGTTGTAGATTATATGGGTGTTTTGAAGATGGCTGCAAACTTGTCTCTGATGGTGTAGTTGCAGAGGTTGAACATATGGTGTGAACATAGGTCCATAAGACTTCCTGAGTGAATGGAATGTATGATGTTAGTGGTGCTCTTTGTGGAGAGCTGGTTCCAAACGGTGATCCCGTGGTCATGGTGGTGCCTTTGCGGGTGATGAGGCTAAAGGAGTCAGTGGATGCAGGTTGGGGTTCAGAGTTAGTGTAGATGGTATAGATCTTGTCATGGAAGAAGTCCGCCAGGGTGTCACAGGGTTCCTGGGAGGGGGTGATGATGTTTTCAGTGGCTGAGGGATTGGTAAATTCCTTGACGATGATGAACAGCTCTTTACTGTGGTTGGACTTGGCTTTGATGCGGCTGGCTAAGTTGTTCTTTCTCGCTTCTTTCAGGAGTCAGTGGTACTGGTTGAGTGAGGTTTTGAATGTGGTTGTGTTGGGCGGTTCCTTGGTGGTGCACCATACTCATTCCAGATTTTTGCAGTTGTGTTTCGTGACTCTCAGATCCAGGCTGTATCAGCTTGCTTTTTTGTAGGATCTGTCGGGCTTGATGGGTTTGTTGAGGCTACTCTGTCGGAGCTATCAAGCAATACAGATGGTGATGTTTCGACCACCTGTTTGAGGTTGGTGGAGGTGTCGGGATGCGGGGTTGAGGTTATCGGTCTATTGACTTTCGGATACTCTGTTCAGATACTCTGTTCCTGTTGTGGTGTGAGGTGCTAGATATTCTGTTAGCGGTGCTGGGGGCTGCTGTGAGGGTGAAGTGCACAATTGTATTTCACACTGTTGTTGGCGGTGAAGATATGGTCCAACGTGTGTCATGTGGTGTGGTTCGTCGGTTACACTCTGAGTGAGGGCAATTTTGTTTATGCAATTTTGTTTATGCTTTTGAGTAGGTTGGCTGTGTTGGCATTGTTGGGGTTGCAGAGGTGGACATTGAGGTCTCCAAGGAAGATGTAATGTTCATTGTCGATGACTTGGGGGTGATGAAGTCCGGAATGGCGTTGCAGAAGCCAGGGCATGGTCCTGGAGGTCTGTAGGTGAGGTTTCATCTGAAGGGGGTTTTGCCATCTATGTTGAGTTGGAAGTTAAGGTTTTCCATGAATGGGGTGATGTTGTCCATGTTGGTGGTGCAGTGGATGGATTCCTTGAGAACAATGGCGATTCGATCTCTGACTTTGTTGATGTGGTCCTGGTGAACTATCTTGTATCCATTGGGTGTGGCTGCAGCGATGTTGGGTGTGGATGCGGAGTTGAGCCAGGTCTGTGTGAGGAAGAAGACAGCGGGTTGAGGGAGGTGATGATGTCCCAGATCTTGGTGGCATGCTTTCAGAGTGATTGGGTGCTAAGCAGGAGGCAGCAGACTTATTTAGGCGCTGTCATAGCTGGTGTGGTGGAGGCGATGGTGTGGTGTGTGTTGGTGTACTGGCATTGCAGGAGAAGTGGTAATGGGGGCAGGCAAAGGACCTGCTGTAGAGCAGGGTGAGGTGAAGCAGCAGTTTGGGCTGTGGAGCCTGTAGTCCTGGGACAGTTTCTCAGTGCCGTTACAACTGCGGGTGGCAGGGGACCCAGGGTTCCTGGCACTGGGCGCGGGCCAGGCAAGGATGACTTTGCGTGTCCACTGGTTGGCCGCGCAGTGCCATCCATTAAGTAGGTTCCCGGAGGAGGGAGGGATGCTGGGAGGCGGGAATCGAGAGGGTGGATCAGGTGGTGAGAAAAAGGTGGGCAGGAAAACACGGGCCAAAATTAAGGCGAAAATGGCAGTATAAGGCAGAAAAGCTGAGAAAAGCAGGGAGAGAGAGATGAAGAGGTATGAAAAGTCCTATGTGACTTGGTCAAAGTCCTTCTCCAAATCTAACAGGATCATGCCGACCCTTTCACCTTATCATTCCACAATGTCAAATGCGGAAATTGCTGTGTTTATATGGTTGGTAGTATCCCTACCGGGTACTAAGCTGTGCTGTTGTGGTAGACCCAGTTATTAGACGAAAGGGGTCAACAGGGAAGCTAATACTTTCACAAAGATCTTAGCATCAGAATTGATCAGGGAAATGGGCCGATAAGAGCCTCTGTCCCCCGGTAGCTAATCTTTCTAGAGGGATGATAGCGACATCTTGAATCATGAGACAATGTTATTAGTAATGTCCCATGAAGCAGGAATCTCTATGCCTCTATCGAAATGGTCCACCAGATGCATAAATTCCATAAGAAGAATTTCGATACATATTTTATAGAATTCAAGCAGGATAGTATCTGCCTTCCCGAAAGGCAGGGCTCTGATAGCAGACTGGATCTCTAACACCGAAAGATCTCCCTGCAGAGCAGAGGCCTAGTATTCGGCCAGATGAAGTAGACAGCCCCCAAGAAAGTATTGCGAGAGACCCAATTGACTAATTGGCTGAGAATGGATGTAGAAAAACTTTTAAAAAATAGGGAACTGCTCAGCAATAGCTTGAGGACTAGAGTGAAGAATACCAGTATTGTCTTTAATACTGTGTGTAACGTTCCTAGATTTTCTCTCTGAAATCTGATGGGCTAGCATTCAGCCAACATTCTCCCCATATTCACATTGGAGCATTTTATTTTTATGGTAATTGGCAGTGACCCTCTCCCTACATTCTCTGTCTAATATACACCAGCTTGCTACTAGCCGGAGGTAGATAGCTGACTCACCCCGGTTTTCAACGAAGACTGCTTGAGTGTGCCGGTGCTATAACTCCCTTGTTTGTTGGCGCAGCTTGGTTACAACCTCCTTCTTTGACTTGATATTATTACAGATGAGCTGTAGGGTAGCCCCCCTGTATAAATGCTTTCATGGTATCCCACTCAACATGTGGCGAAGCAGTCCCAGAGTTCAAAATTAAAAATTCCCTAAGTAGCCCAGATAAATGAATTCGATAAGCAGGGCTGGGGAGGATATCCTGAGGAAACGTAAACTGGTGCTGCTCCCTACCGTTGCTATTTAATGGTAACTTAAGCATTAACAGGTTTTGATCTGATGTGATCTTGGGACACCATTCCATTTCAGGCCCTGAATTATCCAGAAGCCCATGACCTGTCAAAGAGGTTGTAAGGGAAGAAAGATAAAGTATACCTTGGCCTAAGAGGATTGAGAGTCCTCCATACATCAGTCAAGCAATGCAGTCGGGTAATTTCTAGACTAGATGCCCTTGTTTTATCCATACTGTGATGAGAAGATCAATTAGCCCGTAATTCATTATACAGTTAAAATCTCCCATTACTATTAAGCCCTGCACCCAATTTAGTAGTTTTAAGCACAGCCAATCAAAGATTCTCAGTTCATCTAGTGCAAAGTATTGCAACTCCCTGAACGGATATATACTGATAGATGCCTATGATGATATTATAACCAAGATGCTTCAGCAGTGATTGGCACTTATAGGCCAAATGAGTCTCAGTTAAACACAGCAACTGTGGCTTATTTAATGCTATCTCCTCCCTCATTAGTTGTTGCTTAAGAGAGCGATTAAGGCGGCAATATTCCAACACATTACCTTAAGCATAGACATTGTAAAAGTCTTTTAACCCCTTTCCAGCTCATGACGAGCTCAGCTCGTCATGCAGTACACTGGTCGTGTGCTTATGACGAGCTGAGCTCGTCATGAACAATGGGAAAAAAGTAGACTCAGCACATGAGGAAAATCTCCCTAGCAGCGATGGTGTTAATATGCATAGTGCTTATCCTGTGTCTCAAACACTACCAGGTAGCGTGACAGATAACCATTCAAATATAAATTTGAGATTATTCTGACAACTTTTTCCCCACTTGATGCAACAACCAAACACACCCCACTCAAGATGAAGTGCATGAAGAAGCATTAACATTTAAGACATATTTCCACCTTGTAGGACCCCTCCCTCTGTATCTATGGAAAAGAAATCCCACCTGTCAGGCTGTCATCAGGAAGGACAGCACTTTAAGATCCCTACCCTTGTGCCCTACCACCAGACTCTCCACCCACAAACCAAACTAAAGAATACGAGCTCGAAAAAAGTAGAAAAGCATAATCAAAATATTAATTAGGACTATAATCAATCAGAGTTAAACAGGTAAGCATTCAGAGATTTGAATCAAGTAGACGAAATCGACCTCTGTCATTGACTAAAGATCCGAACTATGACCCGACTCAGTATAGTATATCTGTGTACAACCATCCTTGGTAATCTTAAGTCTGGCTGGTTCTTGAAGAAAGACTTGTGCACTGACAGCTTTCAGATGATCAATCAGCTGACATAGCTTCCAGTGCTGATCCATGGTCAGTTTACAGAAATCCGACTGAACAAACATCAGCAATTAGCCAATTGCAATTGATGTTGTAGGTCGAACTTTCAGGTAGATTGCCTGCCAAAGAAGGAAGCTTCCCACAAATATCAGGATTGGACAGAGGGGCAGTTAACTCTCTTTGGTTGGATCGCAGATTAATGTCCCATATCAGACACAAGCTGTGGCCTGATAGTAGATCTGTCAGATGAAATCAATAATAACTGTATCTATACCCATATCATCCATTTTTTGCCATAACATTGAATGGGAGACACAGTCGAAGGCTGCCAACAGGTCCATAAAGGCCATAAAAATTTGGCCTTCTTTTGCTACCATATACTTAGCTATTTATCATGCTTAGATTAAGACATTGGTCGGTTGTTCCTTTCCCTTTTTTTAAACTTTAATGTGTCTTAATAAGGGCATCACTTTTTTTCTACCCAATCCTCTAACCTATTCAATAAAAACTGGCCCATTAATTTATCTGTACTATCCATCAAGGAGATGGGTCTATAATTACTCATTAGGCCTTATCCCCCTTCTTATAAATAGGGATTATTATTGTGTTTGCCAATGACTCTGGTGGACTCAACTTATCAATAGCATTAAAGATATTAGATATTAATGGGGCCCAAAGGTCTGGGAGTTCCAAAAAGCAATCTATTGGGACCCTGTCTGGTCCTGGAGACTTAGCATTGTTACATTGGGTGAATCCATACCTAACTTTGGCCAAATCAAAGACCAGGCTGGCCCTCTGTCCTGTAGGCCTCTGTATGGGTGGTGAGGCTTAGTGCTCACCTACAAACCCAAATATATTCGAAAAGTATTCTACCTAGGTTTCTTCTTCAACATGGACATCTGTTGAGAGATTATTTTCATCTTTCAAAAAAGGGGCTTTGATCAAACTCCAAAATTCCTTACTTTCTTTCCTTGGTGCTGGTGATCTCAATTTTTCCCAAGTATTTTCTCTAAGGTCTCTTAAAGTCAACCTCCGTGCTTCCTTATACTGCGCACGTAGGCTACAAACCAAACTCTTATCTTTGGGAGTCTCTCTCATTGCATTGTGTAATGCTTTTTAAGGCTCCTGAGCAAGCAGCATCAAACCACCCAGCTCTCGAAGAGGGTTCAAAGGAACATGGTCTCACCAGTTGAGTTTTAATTTCGGCCAAGGTAAACACAAGAAAGATACGACAATCTATTTTCAGGCATTTATTGAAATTGCAATCTTGTAATCTTGAACAGAAAGCATGAGCTGCGATTCTTAGAAAAATGAGACATAGGACTGTGATCAGCATTATTAGATTTGTGAACAATATGATCAATTTAACCATGATAATTATCGCTAATGTTTGCTCACTCCTATCCGTAGCTAATACTATTCTAAAAAGAGCATAGCGGGAGTACCCTCTGCCAGATCAATTGAGACAGCCTACCCCCCATAACTTGGTCTCAAGTGTCACGAAGCTGGTCGCAAGTGGACAGGTTATTTTCTATAGCATAATTGAAGTGGGAGTCAGCAGGGCTGCATCTCAGTCAAAGCTCATAAAGGTTCCGTGATAATCTTTGCATGGAAATGCTCATCTCAAAGAGCTTTAGCGCGAAGCTGTATTCATAACAAGTACTGTTCTTTTCAACTGTGGCAGAGATGCAGAGCCTCTCATTTGATTCTGTCTACCTAAAATAAAGTTTCTCCTAATGAGCACAGGAAGAAGGGAAAAAAATGTATTGTATTCTTGGTGTATGGACCTGGAACTAACTGTAGAGGCTACAGGGAGTCTGTGCCTATCAGAAATGCACATTCATCACATTCACGCGTTCACAGAAAGTGTGGCAAAGAGCACCACTAGAAAGTGATGTCAACCTATAGAGTTATATCCAAAAGGAGAATACATGTGAGCCACGCTACGTGACCTCCGTACACGATTCAGGCGCCTCAAACCAGTGATAATTAATAAAAAACTTGACCAGCCTGCAGTCAATCATTTTAAACTTGTTGACCATTTGCTTTCAGATCTTAAGATTTTCCCCGTAGAACATGTCTTAAAGGAAGAATTACTTGACTCCAGGGAACACTTCCACATGTTTTATATAAGATCATTGCATCCAGATGGTCTGAACATCACTGACAATACCACCTGATTACTAAATATCTCAAGCGATCTCAGGACTGCAATGATACCACATTCCAACTGGAATCTTCAATTATAATGGGATGTACGTTGTTACAACGTATGCTTTTAGCACGCATGCTGTAACAACGCGTTTTTTATAACGCATTCTTTTACAACGCATAATACAAAGGGGTGTTGGATAGTGAATATTTTAATTTACTATTCTAACACCAGTCCCCGTTGACACTAGGGAAGGTGTTGGATAGTAAATAAAAAATATTCCCTATCCTTGAGCACCCCCCGAGTCATGCGTTGTAAAGGAATGTGATTTAAAAACCGTGTTGTAATAGCACTGCGTGCTAAAAGTTGCGTCGTAAACGACGTTCCCCATTATAATGCTTTTTGAAAATTCTGCAGAATTTCAATGGTTTTGTGTGTGTAAAATCTCGAACTAACTATACCTTCCCTGAAACCTTTGCTTTTTGAGTGCATTTCTAAGGTTTTTTTAAAAATCTATTTCCTGACTAGAACGTCCCTGTAACCCTTGTTTTTTTCTGTGATTTTCTACAGTTTATTCATGCTATTTCCTAACTATAACATCCATGTAACCTTTGTTTTCTTCAGTGAATTTCTATCTTTTTTTAAAGTAATATTTAAGTACTATTCGTTCATCCTACTGCCGCTTCGTGGGTGGTTGGTTCTAGAGTTTGGACTCTGACCAGGCCGTACACCCAACCACATGCATTCAGCTAACTCCATGCAGCGCAAGGCTGAAGCGGGGGGTTGGGTACAGGGCCTGGTCTGTGGACAGGCCTTGCAGCCTACCCCCCTCCCCTCGCATGCAGCCAATTCCACACGTTGGTGATTTTTTATGGGGAGGGGTCTATGTACCCCCTCAATGGGCCCTCTTTGGCGTCTAGAACACCATCCCCAGGGGCCCATCGCTTAAATTGTGGGGGAGGGAGGCATGCAGCCACCCTCCCTGGGCCAATGTTGACCCCAGTGAGACCATCTCCCAGGGCCTGGCCATGTTAGAAAGGCAGAGGGTGGCACACCGTCTCCCTTCTCAGCCCAGGGAACCCCGCCCCCTGGGGCCTTACCAATTTGTTTTTGGGGAGGGGTCCACGTGGCCCCTTTCCCCTGGCCAATTTTGGACCCAGGGCCTGGCCACATTATGAAGTGGGAGATGAGCATGCAGCCCTCCCTTCCTGGGCTAATATTGGCCCGGGGACCCCATCCTCTGGGGCCCAGCCCTTAAAGGGTGGGTGCCCTGGAGCCCATCCTTGGCACCTGCTTTCCCACAGCCAGCCAACCCTTGCCGGATCTTTGGTCGTACGAACTGTGACAGTGGCCTCAGGGCCTGTCCTGCAGAAAGATGGAAAAAGAGAAAAATGGAAAAACTATTACAAAGGGAGAAAGCAGGATCATGTAAGAGTGAGACAAAGGGACAGGGAGTGTCTGGTAGTGGATTAAAGAGGCATAAGGTGGATTTAGTACTACACAGCCTTGGTATTCAGAGTGTTGATACATAATTGCACTGGGTTTTGAGCAGAAATATGAGCATAGATACACTTTTACAAATTAAGCACTGGGTTTGGCCGCACGTGCAGTGTTGGCAGTATGGCCTGCCCACAGTGCAAGTTCTGTGACCAACCCTCTGAGGCATATAACCCAGCGTTCAGCAAAAGGCTTGGTCAAGGCCATGCAAAGTGAGGGTTGGCTATCTATCAAGAGAAGGGCATCAGTCTTGAAGTCGTGACTTTGTAGCCAACCCTGCTACTTATGGCTGAAGGCCATCCACAGCAGGGGTTATCAGTCTGCGGAGGGTAGGGCTCATGGCCTGGCTGGAGACCAAAGGCCATGCACAGTGGTGGGTGCACATGTCCGTAGGGTTGGGTGTAAAGCAGGGTGGGAGGTCAAGCCCTGCACTTAGTTCCACTGTAGAAGCCTGAAGGTCATGTGCAGTGGGAGTTGGTCGCCTCTGGAAGGAAGAGCGCATCGCCTGAAGGCTAGGCCCTGCAGCCAACCCTGCTGCAAATCGCTGATAGCCATACACTACAGCAGTTGACTGCTGGTGGAGGATAGGAAGCCCAGTCCAACCAGAAACCGGGCCCTGTATCCAACCTGCAGTGGGTAGGCCTGGTCTCCAACCCCTCACTGTTAATGAACAAAGAGTTTGCTCAGTGGGGGTTTGCCACTCACAGAGGGTTAGGATCATGGCCTGATCAGAGGCCAGGCTCTGTCCCAACTCCGGTGCACATGGACTTTTGGGGTTGTCCACCCATGAAAGGTTGGGTACAGGAAACTCTTGGATATGGTAAAAGCCTTAAAAAAACCAGAAGTTCTCTGAAAAAAACAAAGGTTAAAGTGAAGTTATGGTTAGTTTTGGTTATAACACCTCAAAATATATTTAGAAAAACTTAAGAAATCACTTGAAAAAATACAGTCAGAGTGCAATTATGGTTATGAATTAAAACCGAAAAATAATTGAAAGTAACGATTACGAGCACAATCCATAACTTGCACAACAGTCTAGCAAACCATAACTGGCACACCAAATGCAATGCTTATGAGCTCAAAATATTTACAGCATTAAATAACAACACTTAAAGCAAAATCTAGTTAAATTACAAGAAACAATAAAACCAATTAACAATACAAAATGTATAGTCATCAGTGACAAAGTGGCAAGTGTAATGTGATATATAATCTCATCTGCAACTTGATTTAAAGCATTTGTAATTGCATCTGTTTCAATAAAGGTGAAACCATGAGCATTGCATTTAGTGAACAAGTTATGGTTTGCAAGACTGCTCACACTTGGGTGTGTAAACCATGCCTTGTGCTCCAACATTCTCACAATAAAATGTACTCTTTTTTTATTTTGACTTGATGGTAAGTCTCTTTGGGTCCTTCTACCCGAGCCAGGAGTTTTTGGAGGTGCATTATGGCTCCTTCCTGTTCTTTTTGGTTTTGTTTTCCAGTACACTGGGGGATGCAGCTTCACATCATGTAATGGAGGCCACAAGCCCAGGTTGGCAGATTATACACACACTAGCAATCTATGTATTGCTAAATTTTGTAACTTTGAAAGCCCACCCGTAACGATTTTTTTAAAACATATTTTTATTGGTTTTTCTTACATTTACAACATATGACAAATAAAAACAGTAACTTCGCACAAAGCGCAAAACAGATTTACACTAAAGCAAGCAAAGACACTTCCTTAAATAAAGTATTACTTTCAAGTAGCATTTGGTGTATTTACGCTTGTAATTCCATGACAGATCCGCAAATGCATGAAACTTGCCATGCTGAACCCAAATTGAGTAAACGTTCCTTGGAAACCTTTTGCGCACTTCCTTGAATGGTGCATGGCAAGTTTCGAGTAGATCTATCCAGAGGGGGTCCAAAAAAGTGCCTATCCCATTTTAACTCCCATAGAAATCCTTGCTTTCCACTACAGAAAAAACTGAATGATTTAGAATAAACTTGGCATGACATTAGAACTTTACTCAAGTAAGTGTCTTTCCTTGGTTTGATTTTTTCAGGAATTTAGCATTACAAAATGTGTCATGTGTAGTCCATGAATGGGCCTCACACCTGGGTTCAAGGACAGTTTGCAAATGTAAAAAATACTTACAGTTGATTGGAAAAGGGATGCTTCTCTGTTGTCTATTTGAAGTGCACAAATTCCAAGTTGGATTCTCTGGCCCAAATGCTCTGATTTTCTGGCTGCGAGGCAAAAATGCGACTGCCATTACAGGATTTGGAGCAAGGTCAGTGCGTCCTGGAACAATTCCACAGGACACATAAAGAGGCACGGTGGGAATCCTCTGAAACCTATGCCTGTGTGGAGATGACTCCCAAAGGCTCCCCTCAAAGTTGAAAAAAACAGAAAAAATATTTTAATTATGTAGCGGGGTTTATGGACTCCTCCTGGATAAAATTGTCCCCTTAGGTGTGGGTGTTAAATTCTATGTTAGAGGGGGCACTTATTGTGAAGTCCATTATTTAGAAATCAACTATTTTAAAAATGTCGAACTCAAGACCACAGACCCGGCGTGCCTAGCAACGAGGGCGGGACATCTTCTGAAGTCTGTAGACTGGCAGCAGTCAGTCATTTTAAAGGTCATTCGGATGTTTATGGTGGCTGAAGGTTCAGGTAACCAGCTATGCATTTTCCTTTGTCAAGCAGGACGCCTTTGCAGTTCACAGATGCAGGCTGTGCTGTCTGTGAAATTCAGGAATGGCTGGCACTAGTGGCAGGGGATTCTTATGACTTCTTCACAAACTCGGCAGGAGGATGAGGAGGTGATCTAAACAGGATAGAGGACGAAAAAACATGAAACAACTCCATCGCATGGGATTTTTAACACACCTCCCTGGAGAAAAGAAAAGTAAATGGCTGGTGAGTCACATGCAAGCTATACAACCAAAAACTAAGGGGCAGACAGGACTCTGCTCAGACAGGACTTCTGCATTGCAATAAATGTAAATAAATTGTAAATGTATTTGAGCTTATATAGCGCACAGCTACCCACAAAGGGTTTCCCGGCGCTTGCTTAGGGAACCCGTCCTGGTATTCCCCTGTGAGATAACCCCAGCAGGGTATCCACAAGGTGAAAGCCAGGCATCCCGCCGCGAGGGGCCGTTGTGGAGATTAAGCAAGCTATTGCCCACAGTCGCAGAGTGTGAACCCGTGAGTCGAGAAGGCACCGGAGCGAGAATTATCGAGTCCGTGGAATTTTTGAGCCCAAGACCCGCCGAGGCGGGGAATTGAACCCTGGTCCAGGGCCGATCTCAGCTTCCGGGTCTGCCGCCTCTAACCCCTGAGCCACACTTCTCCACACATCTCAAGCTGAAGTACAACAAGCATTTGCAATGCAATAGGTCTTGCATTAGTAAAAGTTTGAGCGTTAGGCGTTGCAAATAATAATGCAACATCAATAGCTCTAATTTTCAGTATGCGAGACCTATTGCAATGCAAAACAGCAAATGCCGTGGGTCAAATGCCAAGCAAATACGAGCGGTTACTAGAGCTACTTATATCTGACACTGTTGTATTTACAATGTAAGGTGGATGTATTATATAAATGTAAATCAGGTTTATTTTAATTACTATGCTGATTTGTGCCTGTTCCTTCTACCGGTGGGACACAGTTTTTTTCTGGATTATCATGCGCTTTGGAAATGCTTGTTCATTCACTTTTGATTCATTTATTAATTGCTATTGAGTAGATCCATAAGTATTGTAAAAAATGCTAACGATGAGCAGACAACTAAAAAGTCGAATTAGATGTTTTTTCCAACTGAAAAATAAATGATACATGTATCTTGATACTTTTATAAACCAGTATACACAAGCGTTAGTCAATGTGTTGCTGTTATTATTATTGTTGTTGTTGTTATTATTATTATTATTATTATTATTATTATTATTATTATTATTATTATTATTATTAATAATAATAATAATAATAATAATAATAATAATAATAATAATATTTCCAGTAACAAAGCCATTTTTACATTGTATGTACGATTAAGGACCAGTTATATGAATCGATTATTATCATCCTCATCACACAGCTACATCGACGTACGTTGCATGATTTTAATTGTTTACACCTATAGCAAGTGCTGAGTAGCTCAGACAATATTCATGTGACATGTTGGAGTACCTTATTGTAATTTATTACAATTTCAGTGCTAATTAAGCCGTGTAGCGGTGCCTTTACTACAGTTTACACACTTATTGTGTGCAGTGTCGAGTTTTGAGTGTTGCGCTGTCTGTAGTCATGCAAAAATCCTGGTACAATTATTGCTATTTCTAGCACCGCTTTTAGTGCCTGCACCAAGGCGTGATTTTTTGTTTCGGCACAAGGCCCTTCACCCTGTTTTAGATTGGGTGAGCTTGCACTGAAGTATGGAGCATCTAAACACTAATGCTTACATACTTATACTCTGCCCCTAGAATAGACATTAGACATTACAATAATTATAAAGAAGCTCCTAGAATGATCCTGTTTCCGAAGTTAGACAGTAGTTGTAAAGTCCAAACATTAAATAAAGCGCTAAAATCAGAGGATGCTCTCGTCCTGTATAGTGCTTCTAAATCTCTGTGTCATTCAGTAGCAGAGGAGCTTCCACATACCTACCTACCCCTGTCAATCCGGAAACAGAGGCTTCTGCCTCCCAGTGACAGGAGGCAGCACACGCAGGAGCGGCTTTGTGACAGCACCTTGTCACATTGCTGCCACATGGCGTAGTGTCATTAAGAGCCCAGCTTGTGCAAGCGGTGCAGACGCTTCTGCTTCTGTGCAGGGTGAGGCTCTATAGTACCTTCCTCATCAGAATAAGCATGTCGCTCTAACAAAAAGCCCTGTTCTCTAGTTGGAATGCTTACCACTGGGGAAAACTTTTGATTATGGTAATCCGCAGGATCGGCTCTGCCGTACTCCGGGGCTAATGGTTAGTTGGCAGATGCCAAGAAAATGACAGATCACTTGAGAGCTCCATGGTGCATGCTTTTCTAACACTGGGACCGCGGGTGCTCAAGCTCTTACAATGCTGTGTACGTGTTTAAAACACGTCTGTCGGTAGTTCTACATACTGCAAAATAAATGAACAAGCTGTCGCCGTTGCGCAAGAAGATCCAGTCCGGGTGGGCCGGGCCTAAATGAGACAGGGCGGTCACCAAAAAGCCTCACTTTGATTCGGAGGCCTGCGTTTACCATAAAGGATGATGCGTGCCAATGAAAAGCATGGGCGGAGTTTCAACCCCACTTCCGAAATCAACCCAACGACAATAGATCTCGCAGAGCGTGTAGCGCATGCGCTCCGACGCTAGGCGAGACCTTGACAGGAGTATGTGCTATTCCTTGAGGAGCAGAAAAGCAGGGAACACCAGGTGCTAGGCAACTGAGAGTGTAGCTTTCCCTGTTGCAGCAGATGCAGTGGAACTGAGACCAGGAGGCCTGAGGAGCCCACTGACCAGTTATTATCGATGCATTTTGCAATTCAATCAGCAGCAAGGAGGCCAATTCATTCCCTTGCACTAGGGCTGATGATATGCTAGCTACGCCACTGAAAATGTTCTTTCCTATGTGCTGCAGGAACATTCCTCACATCAGCATCTTTGCTCTCCACTGCAAGAAGTGCAAAACCCATCTGGTGCTAGGAGAAGAATCCAAGGATTGGAATCCAAATGATGGAAAAGCACTACATCAAATTCCATCAATAAGAACAAAAATAGCAAAAACGTTTGTGAGTGGCAGTTTACCACCAAAGTTGCAAAATAACCTAATACAAACACAAAAGCCTTCTAACTCACTGCAGGGGCCAAAAGTCATGCAGAGGGTTTGCCACGCGCAGACGGTTGGGGGGAGGGCCTGGCCAAAGGTAGGCTCTGTACCGAACCCCCAATGTGCACAGCCAAACTTAGTGGTCGAACTCAAATGATCAAAAAATGTTTAAAAAACACTAATATCAGAGTTCAACATATAACAGTTTTAAAAAAAACTGCCACATTTAAGCTGTTGTTTATTTTATTCAGGCATTAAAGAGGTTTTGATTTTGCCAGCATGCAGTTGAAATCCCCAGTTTAGATAATGGTGCTAGGTGTTGTTGTGTAAAAGCAGAAAAAGCAGCAATCTTACATATTTTATTTAATATGCTGTGAAGCATAATTCCTTCTTTTGTCATGAAAACATTTTCTTTCACTATTCATGCAAATTTCTAGCAGATAACATTGTAAATGGGCTCTGTTAATGAGAACTGTTTTCTTTCTTAGACCTTCAAGTATTTTGTATAGCTTCAAGATGCCTTTTGAATCAATTTATATTAATATGTTGAAAATAGCCACATAGCTAAATCTGTATACCTCCATATATATATTGCACAAATTGCCTTAAATGACAGTGTGGCACAAGTTAATATACCCTCTCTTACCGTTTAATGCAAGTCCTTTACCACATAATTTAATCTTGGCACATAATTTGAACCTCTCTTGTTAAATTTTTTTAGTGGTTCAGTAAATAGTGCACTGCAGTATCTCTGCTGTGGAGGATAGAGATACAGATGCTCTGGGGGCTTTTCCCTGGGCCCATTTGCATGTGGATTTGAGACATTATTGTGGCTTCCACCACTCTGCAGACATGTTTACTCAGAATGGCACCACAGTCTTGGGGGTGGTAAAAAAGGAAACCCCCACATGTAGGACCTGGTATGTTGTTCTAATGCTGGTATATTTTCTGTGGGGCTCTAAAGAGTGTCCCCCCAAACTCGCCTGGGACTATTGAGGGGGCATTACACTTCCTCCTCCACCTGTTTGACTCATTTCCAACCAGAATTCTACTAGCGAGCAATGCGGAAATTTAAATACTGTGTAATTTACCGGATAATCAACCCATTTTGCCAAACGCTCAAACTGCAAAGAATTATTACTTCATCTAATTGCAGGTGCAAAACACTGTGGCTCACTGGTAGTCTGTAAAAAAAAAATCCAGGGTCAAACACTACAGAAAGTAACCATCCCCTATTTGGAAAAGGTCCCATTACTCCCATATACAAGATACCCTCGCTGCTAAACTAGCAACCAAACCAACTTTGCCAGTAAATCACATGCAACAGATGCGACAGAGTGTCTGATTCACAAAGATATGCAAATTCGAAGAAGACGGGCGCATTTCAGATTAATGCCAGCTATCTTTTATCGTATTCATGAAGATCAGTTGCGGTTATGCTAAGAGCTCCTGCTCTCATGAGAGATCCTCATATGCGAATGGAATTCAGAAATGCTCAAGTACATCTTGCAGACGGATTCCATCTTCAAAATGCACTTGAGCAATTTCGAGGCTTCATTTTTCTCAGGTGGAAAGCTACAGTGCACGATTACATCTTAGAGCTCTGGGCGGCCCTGAATTTGCTGCAAATAACGTGTGTGAATTGGGCCCTCATAGAAGTGGCATTGCAATGTTGCAGTGTTGTGTTCTCCTGGCAAACTCTTTTGACGAATTTCCATGAAGAGTGGTCAATAATTTCACAACAGCCTTGAAGAGCTGAAGGCGGGCTAGACCCTCGTGAGCCTTTTGTGTGTCTCTCTCTTCTCCAGCGCCCCCCCCCCCCACCCTGCTTTTCCAAATTTCAATACCAGTGGCTTGTATTATGTGTGCTTACTGACATCTTCCATTCTATAAACAGAAGCAACATTTTGTCCAATCACCTAAAAATAGCAAAAAGGTCTGGTTTATGAAAGCAAGAGGCGGCAGACCCGAGAGCAGAGGACGGCCCGGGACCAGGGTTCGATTCCCGGCGCGGCAGGTTTCTGGACCAGGGTCAGCGGACTCGATAATTCTCTCGCCTCGGTGCCCACTCTGATCAGCGATCACACTCGGCAACTCTGGGCATTAGCTTGCCTCATCTTCACTAACGGCCCCACCAGACCGCCGGGGATGCCTGGTCTCACCCTGGAGATACCCATTAAGGGACCATCTCTCAGGGAAGCCAGGAAGGGTTTCGCAGCGGTCGAAGCGCCTTGGGACCCTACGGGTAAGTAGTGCGCTATATAAATGCCAATACATTTACATTACATTTACATTTACATTGTTTAAAGACAAACCTTAAACAAGCATTTGCAATGAAATAGGTCTCGCACTTACAAGAGTTTGAGCAATCAGCATTGTAAATGCCAACAGCTTAAACTCTCGCAAATGCGAGAGCTATGGCATTGCAAATATTTTTGTTGTTGTTAAAGCCCCCATGCCGCACTTTCACGTGCAATAAAAAATAATGAAAAAGTAAAAATATTGTGATGTGTGGATGCCCTGTTAATCAGAGGTTGTACCCTGAAATAATAGTTTGAAGGTCACGAGGGAGGTCTCTTATTATTGTATTTGCTGGTTCTTTTCCCCTCTTCTCCCTGACCTAAAAGTAAACCTCAGAGGAGGTCCCCCAAAATAGCTACTTGGGAAATGCTACTGCAACATCATGCACACTGGTCTTCCAAATAAATTTACCAGAAGTTGTAGAGGTCACAAAACCACACAAAGCTCAAGATCATGTTTCTCTGTATTGTAAACAAAGGCTCCCAGAGTAAAGGTCCAGTGTCATTATCATTTGTATTATTATCATTGTATATTTATGAACTGCCCATACACCAAGACATCCTGGGGCTATGAAAATATTAACAAAAAGAGAGATCCCAAAAAGCCCAGAAAAACCGAGGACAGAGACCAGATTGAGAACATAGATGCAGTCTCCTTCTAGGTGTTTAAAAGCTACAAATGTTGAGATGGCATAAAGTTCCGGAGGCACATCCTTCCAGATCGTTGGCCCTAGGACCTAGAATGATCTCAAATCTGCACCTGTTAGTTTGACACGAGAGATGTTTAACAGAGGAGCCTACTTGGCCAGCAGGAAGCTCCACACTAAATAAAAAAGGTGGAACAGCCTTATGTTAGAGTCTGTGGATGAAACAAAAGGCCAAGTCTAAAGTTTGACAGATAGTACTCTGTCCTCCCTGACCCTATCGGGCTACCATCCACCAAATTTAGAGATAATCACTGACCAAGCAGTGATCTTTGTACCTTGACAGGAACGGCCATCATGGCAATTCGTGTGACGGTACAACAACTTTGGTGATTGGCTACTGTTGGTGTTGATGGTCACCTACTAAACCTTATCAAACTTGGTATTTATTCAAACAAACTCTCAAAGTGGGAGCTTGTTACTGAAAAACAACGAAAGACCCAGGGAAATGTTTTCTTTGTTTCTGAGTCATAGCACTTTTTTTCTTTAGTTTCAGCCATGCTGCACACCAGCGGTGGTGCTCTACAACATGGTTAAAAAACACACTGACAAAGCCAATACCTTTCGCGTGGGTGCAATTTATTGGTTTTGCCAATGCTTGTTGTTCAGCTGTGTAGTTTTATCACATGCCATATCATGATGCCGGCTGTAGAGCTGATGGTCCCTCGTACAGAGGACCACTCTACTCCTGATGTCTTTATTCTCTGACATACGAGACTCAGGTCTGAAGTCCCTGCTCAAGGACTCTACAGGATTTTTAGCCAAGTATGTTGGTCACCAGGAGCTGTCGATGGGGTTGTCTTGCGGTGGTACTTCTTTTATTATTGTTGATTACTGTACCCTGGCTGAAGATATGACAAGACTAACAGTTGGTGGCAGCTGATGATGACATAGTCTTAAAGCATAGACCTTTTATCCTGCACCCCATTTGGGGAGGATGCTTCTTGGCACCCGGGTGTAATTCGTCATAACCGGGATCCCTCCGTTTCTCTAGACGTGAGAGTGTATGTGTGTAGCATGGATGAGATCTACATAAGTGGTAGATGTACCCCAAACATTTGGTCCCCAGTACATGTGCAGCTCCGACATGGTGGGATTCCAGCATGAGGATTGCATAGGGACAGTAGTTGCTCTCTGCTCTATTGCATTGCCTGTCCCTAATGTACAGACCTTTTTGCCTCTGTGTTCAAGGCTATGTAGTCAGTCAGAAATCCTTTGTGTTTACCCCACTGGAAATGGCCTGTTGGCATAGGCCAGCTTGTGGCATGGATGGAAACATCACCATAGGCCAAGGACAAGGACTGAGTAGTACTGGACAGAGGAGACCTGCCGGGCTCCAATCCTTCCCCCACCTCCCCCAGTAGTCAACTCTGGAAGAAGAAGCTAGAGGCCCAGTAACAACTTACTTCCTTGGTGAAGGGTCTTTGGAGCAGAGGCGCTAAATATGGCGTTGTTGTGGTATTATGGGATGCCCTTCTTCACCACGGGACTTTGACTTTGTGGACATTAAGTGATGCTAGTTGCTAAGAAACTGAACTCAACGTTACCCAAGATGCACTTCAACTTGAATGGAACCTCTCAGTGGGCCCGATTCACAGAATGAACTTAAGACTAAATCCTAAACTTACTACTATTTGGTATTCACAGAATGCACTTACTACTTTCGGGATTCACAAAGTGAACTTACTACTTTCGGTATTCACAGAATGAACTTACTACTTTCGGGATTCACAGAATAGATTTAAGACTACTAGCTTTACGTCCGCACTCGGGCCGGAAATTCCAGCCTGAAGGCGGAGCTTCTGGCTTGGGGCGGAGCTTCCGGCTCGGAGGTGGGTATTTAGTCACTGCTGAAATCTCCCCCTCTGCCTCCAAGCCACAAGCTCCGCCTCCGCCTCCGGGCCGTAAGCCCTGCCCCCAAGCCAGAAGCTCCGCCTCCGCAGGCAGCAAAAGTCCAGAACATGGACGAACTTGAGCAGCTCCCCCTCTACAATGATCACTCTGCACACTGCTTGTCACACAAAGAACATGACTGCATACATCAGTAACTTCACTGCATGCATCCGAAGCCGACACACACGCATAGGAATGTACTCACCTACAATGGAAGCAAACATAACCTCTGAAAGACTCAAACATCCACCCTTGTGAAAAGCAAAACCTAATGATTGCATTAAAGGAACTCTAGCTTGCATAGTTCTGCAGAATAGAACCTATTCATGTACAGAACGCTAAAGAACCTGAACGTTGCCAACATGGTGTAAATGCACACCGGGTGCTCTTGCTAATTTAGGAAATCCAGATTGTCCATGATTACAAAGTTGAAGTAACTTACTGGGAATCAGGCTGTTTGCGATCTCAAAAATGCTTCGTACATCTAGGCTCAGGGGCCTTTTTTAGAGTTTGGCAAACAGGGTACTTCGTGAAAACTTGAGGGAGGTCCTGTTGGAGAACTATTGCCTATAATGCACTTGTAATATGGTGGACGGGACTTCAGGCATGGTTTTTACAAAGTATCTTACCCACCAAAGTCCAAATAAGGCACACAAATGAATACTTCCCTGTAATGTGCTATTTAACCATTAACTGTGAAAAAACACTCCCTGTACAGTATATTTATTGTCATTCATTCATGCATTATTTGTACGAGAATGCTCTAACCCTATTACACTTGAAGATTGAGCTTCGGGTGTTCACCACTGCTACACCATGCAGAGAAAGCCCTTGAGGGGCTCCATGGCATTTAGTGAGTCTGCAATAGTATCTGGTTACTGAGGTTCCAATAACTACAATTAATACTAGTTACAGGGAATGAAAAGTTTAGTTGCTTCTAGTCCCCTTGGCTCCTCTGATCTAGCCTGACATTGGTTGTGCATTCAGAGCTGAAAAGTGTAACCTAGCATATCATGTTGCTCATTGGCTGACAGACAGCGAATCCAGTGAGGGCCAAATGTTCGGCTGTTGCTGGTTTCCCTAATGAGAAAGAGACAGTAAATGCGCGCACATCTCACTGCCTTCCTCTCCAGAGGTCACAGAGCATATGAACAGGAACCTCACGATTCCATATTCAAAATTCCATACCATACTTTGAACATGCAGATGATATGGACAGCAAGATAGCTCAGTGAATTAAGCACTTGCTCTAGAGGCCATGACTTTGAATCCTGATTTAGTTATCTCGGCCTTTTGTATTTCCGGGGTAATGAATGGAGTTTCAATATTTTGGGTAGGAGTAACTGCTCTTCCAGGCTCCTAGAAGCACTAAAAGTGTGATTTAAGGTGCTATAAAATGAGTAATTATTATAGTTGTGAATGGCATAGAGTATGGTCCCATTGTCTGTGTGACAACATCAAGACATTCAAAGCATGGAAATATAAATGCACAGTACATGTGGCCATGCACAATATCTGGCAGGATCACAGCAAAAACACAAATCACTTCATAAGCTTTTTCAAGCCATTCTTACGCCTCGGACTCAGCCACATGGCAACACCAGATGCACCACATGTACAAATCCTCACCACAAAGTAAAGTAACCATGTGTGTTCCCATGCACACTACACCAGTGTCAAAAGAGCAATACCACAATACGTGATGCATGTCAGTGGGCCAAAAACCACTGCCTAATGGAGTACTATGGACTCAGGTCTTCCTGATCCATCCCACATGCGTAGCAACACAGTCACGCACAGCAAATGGGTGCATGTAAGGTCCAAGACACTAAAGTTATGGGTGGTTGAACATACCACCTGCTGCGGTGGGTGCTGACCCCTCCCAGTGCCCGTGAGCAGAGATAAAAGGCACTCTACTCTGTGAAAATGGTCTTTGAACTGCTGAAGTGCCTGTTGTGCTGCCTACAATAGTGCGCAGTTGCCATGACAACCAAACTCGACTCCTTGGATACCAGAGATAACAGCCATGCTCGCTCAACGCCGCTTGGGCCTAATGTTGGGATGAATGGGGCAGGAATATTAATGGCACAGTGACTGATGTAGCTATGTCCTGGGCATAGTGATAGGCCTTTGGGACAGTGTTATCTCCTACTGGTCCAGGTCTCAGCTAATGCGCTCAAACACTTCCCTGTGAATTTTCCAGAACATAATTTTGATGTGCTGCCTGGAAACCAATATTCAGGCACGATGATGTCACATGGATCACGGTGGCTCATTGCATGGTCAGTGCCTATGATCTCACCTTTTGGATCTCCTCTTGCACGGCCTGGTGCATGTGGTCCTGGAAACAAGACACCATATAGGTGACCTTCAGGCTGAGCTGAGGCTGCAGTGGGTCGGGCTGCAATGGGCCGGCAGGGTGTGAGATGTGCATTGGCCATGGGACGAATTACTTTTGAGTCCTCACATACTGTAGTGGAAGCGGCACTGCCAATGTGCTCTGGCAATCTACTGTCTTCTCCCAAGTCACCATTGTCATCTTTTGCCAAACCCCATGGGATTTCTCGCGGGTGGAAGTGCAATAGAATGTGCGCAAGCACGTAGCACTAGGTACTTAGATTACAATTTCTAAGACTTTGTGTTGGGGTTGTGTCACTTTTTTGTTGCAGCCCCAATGCAAAATCTATTTTGGTATTTACAAAACCATACAAATCGTGATAAGTGTGGCTTTGCGTGATTTTGTTAAAAACAAAACAAAAAGCAATGCATAGCGCTGCCTTGTGTTACCTGCCAGTGAGGAGGCGTTACATTGGTGGAGTATGAGTGTTCCCGCCCATCCACCCAGGTATTTTGACACAAGCCCATACTTACTGAATTCAGTAAACATGGATTTGCTCCAACTGGTGCTCATGTAAAGTGCTCCAATACCTTTGGGTCGAATTCGTACTCTAGAAAACTGCAACAAACAAAACAAGCATTTACAATGCAATGGTTTCGCCTTTGGAAAAATTAGAGCTATTGGCATTGCTCACACACAGAGCCCCAAAACACAAATACACACACACACACACACACACAGAGCCGGACACACACACACAGAGCCAGACACACACACAGAGCCAGACACACACACAGAGCCAGACACACACACACTGAGCCAGACACACACACACAGAGCCAGACACACACACACAGAGCCAGACAGACACACACACAGAGCCAGACACACACACACACAGAGCCAGACACACACACACAGAGCCAGACACACACACACAGAGCCAGACACACATACACAGAGCCAGACACACACACACAGAGCCAGACACACACACACAGAGCCAGACGCACACACACAGAGCCAGACGCACACCCACAGAGCCAGACGCACACACACAGAGCCAGACGCACACACACAGAGCCAGACGCCGACACACACAGCCAGACGCCCACACACACAGCCAGACGCCCACACACACAGCCAGACGCCCACACACACAGCCAGACACCCACACACAGCCAGAGGCCCACACAGAGCCAGATGCCCACACAGAGCAAGACGCCCACACAGAGCCAGACACACACACACACAGAGCCAGACACACACACACAGAGCCAGACACACACACACAGAGCCAGACACACATACACAGAGCCAGACACACACACACAGAGCCAGACACACACACACAGAGCCAGACGCACACACACAGAGCCAGACGCACACCCACAGAGCCAGACGCACACACACAGAGCCAGACGCACACACACAGAGCCAGACGCCGACACACACAGCCAGACGCCCACACACACAGCCAGACGCCCACACACACAGCCAGACGCCCACACACACAGCCAGACACCCACACACAGCCAGAGGCCCACACAGAGCCAGATGCCCACACAGAGCAAGACGCCCACACAGAGCCAGACACACACACACACAGAGCCAGACACACACACACAGAGCCAGACACACACACACAGAGCCAGACACACACACACAGAGCCAGACACACACACAGAGCCAGACACCCACACAGAGCCAGACACCCACACACACAGAGCCCCAGAGCATAATTCCAAGAGCCGCACGTGAGTTCAGTTATGTCATAGCGTACTTAGTAACATAGTAAGGTTCATCCATCACAGTAAGAGACAGTGTGTTATACAGTCTACATAGTAAGGATACACAGGTGGGGAGGACAAGTTAAAAACGGGAGGGGGCCAAACATGGCTGGCTAACAACACACAAATGAAGCATACTGTTGTTAGGCCTGACTTACCCAGAGCAAAAGGTGCACTTACTCCTGTCGTCTCCCCAGCGTAGGACACCTCAAGGAGGTTGTCGTAGGGAAAGGGAGAGAGAAAGACATGGAGAGGCACCTACAAACTAAAGTAGTGGGGGAGGAGGAGTGGCCCACTTGGTAAGGGAGAGAGTCGGGAGACCCTAAAGGTCAACTCACCGGACCCTGTGAGGTCAGGGGAAGGAAAAGGCAAGGAGGTGCCAAGCCCAAAGGGGTCACCTGCGTGTGGCTCAATCACGTGCCACAGTATCCAAAGGGCGTGGTTCCTTACACCAAGTAAGGGTAGTCCAAAAAAATACCGACACCGAGACCGGCACACCGGAGCCGAATCAGGCCAATGCCCGTCAGGTGACAGGATACGTCCCAAACTGTGCTCCGCCGCGCAGGCAGTAGATGGTGGCATCATGGCAGAGTCCCCCTCGAGCAGTAATTAAGCACGCCAAGGGCACTTGGAAAGAGACAAGCCCACACGCTCTGCTAGTCCGTAGGCAGTGTAGGCTCCGCGTCGGTAACCCCTAGACTCAGGGAGCAGTCCAGGGTAATACTGCTGCCACCCAGTATCGTGAAAGCACTCACCTGTTCTAATTAGAACTAGCGCCGGCAACCTACCCACGCGCTATGTCTGGGTAGACGGGGCAATCCCTGGTACGTGGCACCGCAGTTTAAATGTGAGATGGAGATCGCGCCAAATCCCGCGGGACAACGTGCATCCTGAATACGTCATGGACGACGGGGAGTGAAGCGTACACAGGGAAAAAGGTTCAACGTTCGGGCGGCCATACTGGAATGCGGGGATCAGTGCCTGGTGTGCCGGTGTGAATGCTATAAATAGCCGGCAAGTAGTGAGATATTATTAAACCTCAAGGTCGGTGTGAGTATAAATCACAAAAGTTAATATACAGTAAGGGCTTGGAAAAGCTGGACGCTCAATGTCCATGCCAGGTATCAGGAAGTATAGTAAAATCCCGGGGGACAACGTGCGTCACGAAAACGTCATGGAATGGGGCCTTTAGCTGGTGATTCCAGCAGCTAAAGTGCAAAGTCGCCCTCCACCAAAGCTATGTCACCCAGGCACTGGAGGAAGCAGATAGAGGTATGCGCAGCCATAAAGCAGGCCAAGACGACCATTGAGACCCGTGAGGTCCAGCCCAAGCCTACCTTAAACACGGACAGCGGGAGGGGGGCGGGCAGGCACACGGACAGCGGGAGGGGGGCGGGCAGGCACACGGACAGCGGGAGGGGGGGGCGGGCAGGCACACGGACAGCCGGGGGGGCGGGCAGGCACACGGACAGCGGGGGGCGGGCGGCTACACGGACAGCGGGAGGGGGGCGGACAGGCGCACGGACAGCGGGAGGGGGGAGGGAACGGCAAGAAAGGCACTCACCTGGACTTCCTCGGGCGGCCACTGAATGACCAAATTAAACCTCGACATCAGAAAAACCAAACCCCACCCACGGCCGCGATGACGATGCGAAAAGGGTGGAGAGGGAAAAAATTGCAGGAACACCCACGAATCTGGTCCGGCCATGACGGACAGATCTCTGTTCCAATGGCTAGCCTCCATTTATGGAGCTAGCCAATGGAAGCAGAGGCGGGACTAAGCCCCACACTGTAGGGACATAAGATTTCTCCTGGGCGGAGCTAGGAGCTCCGGCCCCAGGCGAAACCTAAAAGGACGTGATGGCTTGTTAGGTTTCGCGTTACTGAACTGTGCATCACTCTATTCTACTATGCACCACTGCTCTCTGCACCCCTCTCCTCTGCACCACTCTATACCATTCTACTCTGCACAACTGCACTGTATGACATTGTGCTCTGCAAGACTGCACTCTCCATTGCTGAACTTAATGCCACTGTACTCTGCATCACTGCTTTGTATGCCACTGCATGCTATGCGCTCTACGCCATTCTATTCTACTCTGCACCACTGAACTCTACGTCACTGCTCTCTGCACCATTCTACTCTGCACCAATACACCCTACGACACTCTGCATCACTGCACTTCTGCCACTCTTCTCTGCACCACTACACTCTAAGCCACTCCATGCTACGCCACTATATATCATTGCACTTTACGCCACTCTATCCTACTCTGCACCACTCTACTATATGCCACTGCTCTCTATGTCACTCTACTCAGCACTTCTCTCCAATGCACTCTATGCCACTCTACTTACCGTAGCACTCTACGACAATCTACTGTGCAACACTGCAGTCTCTGCCACTGAACCCTATGTTGCGCCACTGGATTGGACTAGAATCACTTCTCACCTAATTGTGGTAGAAATCCTTAGCATAAATGTATAATAGCTGAACGTGCCAGACAGAATCTACACACGTGACAGTACTACAGGGACATTTCTTTATGAAAGAGACACCCTTATATTTGGCGACTATGTGTGCTTTACTAAAATTTAAAAGATAACATTTTACGACAAAAATTATGTTTTTCCTATGAATTACATGCTTTTGTTTGGTGCAGTTTGAGTTCGTTTATGCAAAATGGAAATTATGTTGTGATGGCATCATCAGTATATTTGGATCACTTTGCAAGAACGAGAATACAAAGTAATGATGGAGAAAGGGAAGATGTATCGTGGTGGAGGTGGGTAGGCTGCTGGAGGGTGGTAGGAGGCTGCAGTGCAAGAAGTCACTTAAATGAGGGGAGGGCAAGAGATTTGCACCATTTGGCCCCCTCGGTGCACTGTTACAATTGGAAGTAACGGGGAGGGTTTTTCATGCAAAGTGATTAGAGTTTGTTTGTGGGAGCAGGGTGGGGGGGCTGGCCCTTCCCTCGAGGCACTGACAGCCAGATGCTCATATGATGGAGGGAGTTGCAGGGATGATAGGCGGGGGAAGGGGCAGGCTCCTCATTTGGACTCGGTCACTCGTGATCCACACTGTGACGAGGTGTTGCTGGAAGGTGGGTCATTATCTCTTTCCTGAAGAACTGCAGGGATATTTAAAGCGAGAGCCCGGTGGAACTTCGTGCTGAGTGTGGGGATTCTGCGTCAGTCTCTCACAGTCGGTCTGCCCAGCCCTCGGTGCTACAACGTGTAATTGAATCTTTCTGATGCATGGTATTGCCCGGTAGATTGATGTATGTTGTCATTAGGGGCACTTACACCTTACTTGGTACATTAGTGTCTGAGAAAATGGATGCTCGTTGCTTTCCGGGGTCACGGACACACACAGTGCACCCGCCACGGCAGCCGCTCTCCTTCAAGCCTGTCAGAAAGCCTCACTGGAGACAGGGACGGGTCCACGAGAGAATACAAAGCACGCGCAGGTTCGTGCACGTGCCGGGCCACGCTTCTTCGAAAGCCGGGGCAGGCAGATCCGTACCTAGGGCACGGCATTGGAGAGAGGGTTGCACAGGGTCAAACCTATTGTATATATTAATAAATGCTTGTTTTATATAACGAATCACGCCACACGCAGCAACTGATAATAATGGCTGTTACTTTGGCACAGTTTAATGGTACTGAGTTTATCGACATCAGAAGGATGAAGGCTGCGTATTCTCGCCAGATATCAAATTTCGTGACTTACAGCTCCCCGCCCAACTTACTAGCAAGCGTTTAACTCACTGAGCTATTCCACTACCAGCTAATGATGATGCCAATCTTACCAGTAAAGACTCGACCCGCCATAAACCCAGAAGGATTTCTTTCCCCACTTTTCAAATTGTCAACCAAAATATGTCACCATTTTAGTACATATTCTTGATTCTTCTTTGTCATCCGACCTTTCTGATGCTCCTTTAACCCGCTCTGTTCATCCGCACCAAGGAATTAATTATCAGCTTTCTCCTTCATTTAGAAACAAGGAAGGCACGGGCAGCAACTGAACGAAAAAGACTGCAGCCCATGTTTAAACAAGGAAAGGCACGGACAGCGGGAGGGTGGGGCGGGAAAGACACAGACAGCGGGGGGGGGGGCGGGAAAGCACACGGACAGCGGGAGGGGGGCGGGGAGGCACACGGACAGCGGGAGGGGGGGCAGGGAGGCACACGGACAGCGGGAGGGGGGGCGGGAACGGCCGCACAATGACCAAACGAAACGGACAAAAAAAAAATAAACCCCGCCCAGGGCCTTGATGACGATGCGAAAAGGGTGGAGAGGGAAAAAAATGCAGGAACGCCCACGAATCTGGTCCGGCCATGACGGACAGATCTCTGTTCCAATGGCTAGCCTCCATTTATGGAGCTAGCCAATGGAAGCAAAGGCGGGACTAAGCCACACACTGTAGGGACATAAGATTTCTCCTGGGCGGAGCTAGGAGCTCCGGCCCCAGGCGAAACCTAAAAAGGTGACTATGGCCCAGGTGGACTTCCTGTGTATCACCTGCAATTGGGGCTGTATGCAAGCAGGTTAGGGATGTGAGAAGTTTTTCTCTTTGTCTTTCATCAGTATGGGCGAAGTTTCCCGACAACACCTGCATCGCCACGCTGAAGTTTACATTTAATTCTCTGCAGCCGGATGTCCTTCCGAGAAGAGTGAGGATGTCGTGCTGCACTCAGTTGCCTCCACAGTTCCTCTTTGTTATTGCTCAGGACTGACATTAGCCTTAGGTAGCAACAGGGAACAGGAAGACCCCACACCATCCATTCCAGTCCCTTCGAAACTCGTGCCCTAAAAAGCAGGACTTCCGGCGGCAGGGAATACAGTGGTGGCCCGTTGGATTTAAAATCTAAGTGGTGCCTCTGTGGAGGGGGAGCTAACAGTCATGGGCCCAGGACTATTTTCCTAACATGTGGTCAGGGTGCGGCCGCACAAGCTGCACTTGAAAAAGTCTTATTTTTAAGCATCCATGCACTGTGTGCCTGGCACAACATGGTGCCTGGCACACGGTGCATGGATGCTTGGGGGGGGCACCACATGTGCCCCGCAGGTCCCATAGCGAAGGCCCAAGGGATGCGGGGGCCCTGCTAGAGGTTCCCCAAAGTCCCTTACAGTCTGCCTGTACATGGCAGTCAGATCATCATGTACAGGCCGAGGGAAACAGACATTGTAATCTCTATCGCAAAGCCTGACCCGGCACAGCCCTATTGTAGGGATTACGGTCTCACCACTGCCTCGACAGGCTCCTTGAGCCTGTCGAAAAAGCAGCAGTTGGTCCCTCTGCCCAATGCCTCTGACCGTCGGATCATAACCCGGGAGTCAGCCTGCTTCTGTGGGTGTCGGACGGTTCGCTATAGGACGGCCTGTCAGTGGCGGTCACATCGACATCGGAATAAGTCCCTTAATTTGATCTGCTTGTTTGAACTTTTTCAAGCTTCGCACTTTGCGGGCAAACATTTTCCCTACACTAAGCAACATTTTGAACTATTGAGCATCTCAACTTCGCACAGCATCAAGGTGCAGATATAATATCTTGCAAAAGTTTCCTATGCTAGGGTTGAAATGCTTGTTATACTCACCAAGCATAAGCACACGCTTAGGAGGTCCCTCTCACTTCTGTATGCTGGATCTTTTTCTTCCCACTGCCAGATACTGTGCCGTGGTTTGGGATGTGAGGAATATGAACTGTTAGGTCAATACATTACCTTTGAGGAGCAAACATCATATCACTTGATTCAGACAGCTTCAGGTGGGCCACAATACCACAATAATACTTTTTTGTATGGAACTCTACTCTTTACAAAGAGCTTTAATAGCAGCTGTTTGTATGCCCATTGGCACTGATTTAACAACTCTCAGATATGAATGTATGTATGTGTTGGCATTTGAGAATTGTGAATTTGTGAACTGATCTGAAGAGCAACAGAGTTTTCCAACAAGATTCATGGCCCTCTGGAAGATACAATCATTGAGGCAAAGTCAAGGGTGGACTATGGGATCTGGGGTACTGGGTCTGGGGTACCACTCATTGAAGATGTTGTTCCAGATCCTGGGAGCATGAACAGAAAAGATTTGTGTTTTGTGTTTTTTTCTTTCTTGCAGTGTTTTGTCTCCAGACTGGTGATATCCAAGCTTTTTGTCTGGCGTGGTCCCACAGAACTGGCTACTTTGTTTGCCCGGTAAGCTCTCCTCATGGCATCCGAAACCATCAGGCAGGGTGCTGACGAAGGCCAGACTATGGCCTTGATTCTTCTGGATCTCAGCGCTGCGTTCGACACTGTAGCACATTCCATCTTGCTACAGTGTCTGAACAAAGGAGGGCTGAGAGGTGCAGCGCTGAAATGGATCCAATCATTCCTATCTGGCCGAGGTTTCCAAGTCAGGCAGGGCGACTGCTACTCGGAGCGAGTAGCCTTGGACCAGGGGGTGCCTCAGGGCTCGTCCCTGAGTCCAACTGTTTTCAATCTCTACGTGCCCCGGTTGCCACCATAGTGGAGAGTCACGGCCTGCGCATGGTGTCGTATGCCGATGACACACAGCTGGTCATCTCCCTGTCACGTGCGCCCAGTCTCGCGGCGGACATCTTCAGAGCATGCATGCAAGATCTTGCTGCCTGGATGTCTGCTAATTGCCTCAAGCTCAACGGAGGCAAGACTGAGGTGCTGGTCGTGGGGGGAGGCCAGGCGGCGTGGACGTCGGCGTGGTGGCCACCATGCCTGGGACCAGCACCAATCCCCTGCCAAGAGGCGAGGAATTTGGGTATCTGGTTCGATCCCAACCTGACCTTCAGACCTCAGATCAATTGGGTGGTCGGATCATGCTTCGGGACTCTCAAGAGCCTCAGGAAGGTTCTGAAGTTTCTGCCTATCAAAGCACGCCAAACATTAGTGCATGCATTAGTCACATCGAAGATGGACTATGGCAATCTTCTCTATCTAGGGACCTTAGAGAAGAATCTGAGCCGCCTGAAGTTTTTGCAGAACGCTGCTGCCCGACTGGGGCTCAGATTACCTAGAAGAGCAGCCTCCAAAGCGGTGCTCCAGGCCCTGCACTGGCTCCCGGTGAGAAGCAGGGTGGAATTTAAAGCACTCTGCACCTGCCACCGGATTGTCAATGGTAAGGCACCCCTTCCACTGCAGGGACTGTTGACACAATACGAGCCTTCCCGTTCCCTAAGATCTTCCGGCACGGGGCGCCTGTCCATTCCCAAGGTGTCTAAAGCTCGGATGGGCAGAAGATCCTTTAGGTATCTGGCTGCGTCAAGCTGGAATAAACTTCCTGTGGCGCTGCGTCTAGAACCATCAGAACTTATCTTCAGAGCCAAGTTAAAAACATTATTATTTACCCGGTAACAGGTTCCCACCTTAGTACTTCTCCCACAGCACTTGCTCCTTAGCGCGGGGACACGCCGTTGTGCGTCACCAAGCGCTTTATAAAACCCCCTATTATTATTATTATTAGCTCTGGTCTTGTTGTTGAAGGCTTTATGGTGTAACTGGTCTTGAAGATGATCCGGGTTAGGAAGTGGAGCAACTGTACAATTTTTAACGTGGTGGTGGTGTGGGTGAATTTCTTCAAACCCTTGATTAAGACAGTTTCACGTAGGCCACAATAATACTTTTTTGTATAATAGGTTTCTGTTGATGCGGTTTAGAATGAACATATTCCACCGCCTGGTAACTTTTCCTAAAACAAATGATTAGTCAAAGGAGTTATCAATCTGCCCTTGAGATGAAGTATCCACTCAATCATCAATTCATGTGGTCTTGTTTTGCAAATTTTGCAAAGAACCAAGGAAGCACTGGGTAATACGGATATTAAAAATCTTGGGTCTTCGACAATGCCGCCCAGCTTTCTTTGTGTTGCAATTCTTGGAGGAAGAGTGTCTTGCAAAAAACATTGCTCAATTTTTGAAGTTCTGTATTAGAAACAGGTCAAATTTAGAATAGGATCTGTATTGTAAGATTGTGTAAGAACATAGCTGTTTTCTTTCTGCTTGCACTCCAATGAAGTTCCTGGACATTTTTAACATTTAGTCTGTACTTTAGCACTTTATATCGTTAGTATGTCTGTCATTGATCAAATCTATGAAATTTTGTAATTAATTATTATAATTAGAGGATGAGTTTTTAATAATTTCTTTTAATGTCAATTTTAATAATGAACTTTTATGGGTTTTTTAAATCTTGAAAACCGAAAAAAGGAATTTGAATTGAATTGAATTAATACTCTACTCTTTTGTATGCCCATTGATACTGAGGTAATAACTCTCAGATATGTATGTGTGAATGTATGTATGTGTTGGCATTTGAGTATCTTGAACCTAGCTGGAGAGCACCAGAGTTTCCAGGTAAGAGGCATGGCCCTCTGGAAGATACAATCATTGAGGGAAGGTTTAGGGTGGACTTAGTGAGCCATGCTTGAATCTGGAATTGTGCGATGCTGATGACAAACATCCAGAATTCAATGTATGTGGGGTTTAGCTATAGGGAGTTAGTTGACACCCAAGATGAATGAGTTTGAGCCTGGATTTGAAATTCTGTATGTCGATGGTTGAAGATATTTTTAGGTTGGATATCTGACCCGGTAAAAATGAAGAGTCCAGTTTTTTTATACAGCAATTAATAATGTTTTTCATCTTGTTTCAGGTTATGTACAATCTTTGCAGAAAAATGCACTAAATCACATTGAAGTAAAGTGACGTGCCCAAGATAAAACAAATAGGTGAAGTTAAGAAATCGGGTGGTCTGGTTCCATGTGTGACAGATTATTGTAAAAAGTGCCAAAATTCACATCTGTGTTCTGAACTCATAGACATGCGCAACACGCGCGCGTCAACCCACTTAGCTGCTTTACTAACTGATAGCAGCCATCGTACATTCAGTGAATCTGAAGAGAGAAACCTGAAGAGACAAACGTGCCTGCAGCAGGAGGGGGCCTGGGTTGTCACAGGTATTGTATTGCATGTGTTTGCGCTGGTTGATGGACAGCAAGCATCCTACTCTGTCTGTTGCCATGGGGATTAATGGCTTTGGTGCCTTGAGATGAAGTTAAAAACACTAATGCTGGGTACCTTTTTTCAGTTCCACATTTCTTTGAGCAGTCACAGCTAGATCTCTTACCTGAATGACAAGAGGAGATGTTTTTATAAAATCTTCCAATATGGCTGTGAAGCACAGGAAAAATAATTATCATAATTACGTGAATGGACAACGGCAGGGACGATGATTATGAGGGTGGTATGGGGTTATGCCAACCTTTTTCGGTAAGGTGCTTTTAAGTAAAATGGTGTTTGTTTGCCCTGCTGCCATTCCAACATTAAATGTCTAATCTCTGTCAGGACCTGTTTCCTCTCAGCCCCAGCATCGACTTTTTCCCTCCCTCGTTTCATCAGCCTCTCTCTTCCGATCCCATCTACATCTTCTGCCCAGTATATCCCAACTTGCTGAACAGGTGCATAAGGCTGACTACAGGGTCAGGCTGGGAATGAAAAACAGTCCTGTCAAAAATGTTCAAACCACCTTTGCTGCATTCCACCTAGGGCTTTGAGTGGGATAAAAACCTGGAGGGGGTCTCTGAAAGGTGCGTGGTCGATGTAAATAAGGGTGTGGCTTAAAAATACATAAGCTAAAGTCTGTGCTTAGCATAGTGTGCCGCCCGACTGATATTTTGCTGTTTCTGTCATTGTATCCGGATATATAACACAACAAGTAACATTACACCTACAACACACCAAGCTATTGACTTTGACACTCCTTGTAAGTTGGATAAGAAAAAAAAGCAACAACCATGGCTTCATTGTAGATAATATTGAGAATGCTTCAGTTCTGAAATGATGAGACTGAAAGAACTATACCGAGTCTCTTTGAAGTTACATCAAAGGCAGTGAAGGATGGTACTGGCGAGTTAAGATTTTTTTTCAACCTGAGGGTGCGGGCAAAAAATGGAGAGCCCAATAGGGACCTGTCTCAGTAGCGGCTTTGTAGAACTGCCCGTGCTGAGCACTGGCAGGATCCGGCCCACTTAAAGCCCTGCTTCCACCCTTCTCCCCATTCTTTGTATCCATCTGTTTATGCCTCTCTCCTCCCCTTCTCTCTCCCCCCTCGCTGATCTCACTATCTCCTTCTCTCTGCCTCTCCTTGCGCAAGATGCATATTATGTCATCTGGTGATATAGTAGAATTCTAGTGAAGACTTCTCCATCTATAAGGACCATTCTTCATTGTGTCTTGTCCCATCCTTTCCTCTCTTTTTATCCTGCTTTCCCATCTCACACCCTAGAAAATCCAGAAGCTTCCTTTGTTTCATGATGTCAGTTAGGGTTTTGAGAACTTTTTTTGCATCATTCACCCAATGGCCCAATTCAACTCACTCCACTTTGCATTTAAGAGACTGACTGTGTAAACTTGAGGACTGTTGCCAAAAAAATGAAGCAAATATTATTCCCACAATTTTTTGTTGCTTGTGTACTAGATAACAAAATTATGTCAAGTTTGACCCATGTCTTATAATGAAAGCATCGTAAGTGAAAATCAGCTAACTCCATTTTTTGATGGCTCAGTGTTTTCCTTCTTGAAATGTATAGCACTTAAATGATTTGAAATAATGGATTTCATATATTTTGCTATTGTTTCACAATCATTTACCTCCATTTTTAGGTATACCCTACTAAATAGCAGATGCGATGTCTGTTGCGAGATGTATTGTTAGCATATATTGGGCTCAAGTCGCCCATTGTTTACCATTGTTTCTCTTCATTGGCACTGATTTTCTTGCTTCTTATTCGTTAGTATGTGTGGGTTTTCCTTCCCTGTTTGTGATTGATCTCCTGGACTTTAGACGCAATCCTTGTGTCCTTCCACTGCTCATTTTTTAGGGGCTATGTTTTTGTTTAATCCTTGCATGCAGAGCGAATTTTCGTGCTGTTTGACTAGTGGGTGGGATTCGGACGGCCCCCGCCCGCCTGCGCACACCCCCACAGTGACGCATGACAGCCAGGGGCCGTCATGAGCATGCAAGGGGTTAAGCACTCCATAAGAATACATGTGTTCTCTAGTAGTCTTCCAAGTGTGATTCTTTTCCCTCCTCGGTGCTCTATGTTGCGCTCTCACTCTTGCCTTTGTGCAGGGGCGGCCTGGCATGTGCAAGCTGTGCACCTGCACAGGGCCACCAAACCCCAGGGGCCACCACGCCAATATATATCCTTAATATAATAATCCTCTGAGGATGGATACATATTTGTGTGGTGGCCCCTGGCAGGGATTTGGCGGCCTCCGGCTCTGTTCCACTTCCTAACACCCTGACCCCCCCCCCCCCCTCCTCCTGAGCGCCAGGGAGCTCTACCCCGCCCGGACCCCCTCTTCCAGGGCCCCCTACCTACGCTCCCTGCCCAGGGCCACCATGAGCCTAGAGCCGCCCCTGCAGTGTGCTTCTCCCTGGACTGCTCCCATCGCTCTCTTGCCCTTTTACTTTTCTCTCCTTCCATGTTGCTGTCCCTCCCCATTAGTTTCCTTCCCTCACTACATCCTCTGTGTTGTTCCCCCACCCATTCCCCAATGTTTCATCCATCCCACCATCTGTGTAACTTCTGCCGCCTTTCTGCTGTTTCCACCTACCCCATCCTTCATTGTTCCCCCACCTCCACCTTCCTTTTGCTTCTGCCTACACACCACGTTGCTGTTTCTCACCCGTGTTGCTCCCTCTGTGCTTGCCCCAACAGAAAAGCTGAGGATATTTGGATCTTCTTTGCCAGAGAGCAAATGAACTGCAAGACCTTCAGATCAACTTGACAGAGGAACAAATGCAGCAGCTCCACTTTTAAAGAGGAGTTCTGGCCCCAAGAGGCCTGTGACCTACAATCATGGCATGGTAAAGGAGGCCAGACCCTCTGCTTTCTTTCACTGAAGTGTATGACTCCACCCTCTGATGTCTAACACCCGCTGTGTCTCTCTCTACCCTCAAATAGATGCTGCGGGGTGAATGTCAGAGAGAAACAAAGCAGTTGCTCCTTCTTACTGCTCCACAATTTTCAGATTTGGCTCCAAGGACTCCACAGTTTTACAGCATCACAATTTTTAGGTCTCACCTAAGAGACAGTTTTTAGCTGTCTGTTGGCAAATGCCTATTGTGACCCACAGTGCTTTAAATGAGGCAGAAAAAGAGGCAGGGTATCTTTGGAAGGGTTGTGGCTTAAGTAATGATGGGTGGGACTTAAAACGTGAACGACAATTCTTTGCTTTACACAGCATTCTGCTGACCAGCACTTAGGTGCTACTTGGTGAGTTTTCTGCTACTGAATTCAGACATTTCACACAACTACAAACATATGCCTAAAACAACCCAGACATCTTTGCTTTGTGAGTGCTTGTTAAAAGTTTCATATAAATGAGTTATAGCAATGATTTTTTTGTAAATAACCAGAACTAGTCATTATAAATGGTATATAAGTGACCATTACTGGGTCCTTGAATTACAAAGATTTTGTGACGATATGTGTCACTTTTTTTAATCAGACCAACGCAAAATCCATTTTGGTTTACTAAGCAACACAAATGTCGATTTTTGTGCATTGTAAAAAAAAATGATGCTTACTTTGCATCAAGGGACATTCCATTGGTGGTGCATGGCTGTTCCCGTGTACTATCCAACCATGGATTTTGAGGCGAACCCGAATTTATAAAGAGTTATAGACATGGGTTCATGTCAAAATGGTGTGTCTGCTTGAGGCTGACATAATGAATGAATGAATGAATGAATGAATGAATGAATGAATGAATGAATGAATGAATAAGGATTTGTATCGCGCAACTATGCCCAAGGGCCTCAAGGCTAAGAGAAATATCTTTATTTCTCCTTGTTATTTCCTTTTTGTATGTGTGCTGCATTATGCAGCAGATTCCACATCACACGTACAAGGAGGAAAAAGCCTGTCCTGAACATAATGCAGGAACCCTTGCACAATGGCTCAATGGTGCCTGCATTGGCGCTAGGCAGCCCAAAGTGTGTCAACACAGGGAGAGAGCAGAACTGCGCCGTTTCTTTGTAATAATAGCACAATTCTGCTCTCTCCCTTTCCTATAATGCAGCACAGCAACTTCACTTGCTGAACTGCCTTGTGTTAAATGTTTGTAAATCCAGGACTATGTGTGCAGTAGAGAGATGCTAAGGATTGGATGCGCTTGTAATCAGAACACTTTTATAGGAGGGGGTGGGCAGATATTTATTACAATTGATCAAATCTGGAATTGCAGGGATTAGAATTAATTGGGTGCGCAGCAGCCCAACCAATTTTATCGGTCAAGGTTTATCTTTGTATTTTGGGACTTGTGGTCTTATTTATCCTATTTTTAAACCAGGACTAGAGGGAAAATTCTGGAATAGAGGATCTAATCTTGCATAAAAGTGTAAAGCTTGGTGGTCCTGATGACAAAGCTGAAAACTTCATAGGTTTTCGACGACAGCCAGCTCCTCATCAGGTTGGGGGAGATGTGGGTGCTGAGATGCTGTATTGTCAAGCTATTATGCTGGATTTGCAAGAATGGATATTGAGTCGCTGCCTGAAGCTAAATTCTGGTTGTTGGCAAATACTCTTCAGCACCGCCAAGTTTCCCAGTTCCATGCATGATGTGCTGCTGCAGTTCAAATTTTTTCTTTGAATTCTGGGGGCCCGATTCACAGAACTAACTTAAGACAAAATCCTAAACTTACTGCCATTTTCGTATTCACAGAAGGCACTTACTCATTTCGGTATTCACAGAAGTTAGGAGTCTTAACTTTAGGACTCCTAAATGCCTTCTGTGAATACCGAAAGTCCTAAAGTTAGGATTTTTCTCAGTTTAGGAGTAGTAAAGTTAGGACTTTACTACTAATTTTAAGACTTTCGCTATTCACAGAAGGCATTTAGGAGTCCTAAAGTTAGGAGTCCTAACTTTACTACTACTTAACTGAGAAAAATCCTAATTTTAAGACTTTTGGTATTCACAGAAGGCATTTAGGAGTCCTAAAGTTAGGAGTCCTAACTTCTGTGAATACTGAAATGAGTAAGTGCCTTCTGTGAATACCAAAATGGTAGTAAGATTAGGATTTTGTCTTAAGTAAGTTCTATGAATCGGGCGCTGGGACTTTTAATTTTGTTTATTTCATTATAAGAAAGTACTACAAGTCAGAGAATTCAAAGGAAAAGCTTACCTTGGACTGGAGGAGCAATTACGCATGGACCTGGGAAACCTGGCAAGTATGATGCTTTCTCTTTTAGGTCAATTCTATTTGCCCAGTAACAGTGGGTATGTCTCTGGTATGGGTCTCCATGTGAGTATTCTTGGTTTCAAATGAAATGCCTCCATTTTGTTAGCATCCACTGAAAAGGACATTAACTCTCAGAATGCACCGGTACAGTAGGCAGAAATTGAAACAGGGTGTCTTGTCAACAAGAAGTCATCAAGTCACTCTATAGCAGACCCAAGTTCTTATGAGCGTTACCCACTAACTTAAAACTCTCAGTTACAATATAATCCTTTCACTGACTCTCCTATTTCTAAATCACTGTCAGCCCAGGAGTTGCCAGGAAAATAAAATACCCATCCCTTTTAACCGTGCCCCAAAAAGAGTGAGTGGGTGAGGCAAGTGATCCCAGAAGTTGTTCTGGCTATAGGCCCCAATTAGGGATTTCCAAATGTCGGTCCTTCTTTTTCTGCATGCTTCCTTCAGTCTATTGTCTTTCCTTTCTCCATTCTTCTTTCTGTCTTTTTCTATCTTGTTTTCATTCCTTCTTTCCCTCCTTTGTCTCCGTTCTCGAATCCATCTATCTTTCTGTCTTTTCCCTCCATTTATCCTCCTCTCAATTGTTGTATTTTTATCTATCTTTCCTTCAGTCTTTTGTTGTTTTCCTCTTCAGACATCCATCATCTTACCTTCCCTATTTCCATCCTTCACTGTCTTTTCTCTCCATCTATTTATCCTTCTCACAATCTATCCATCATCCATCCTTCTCTCCATACATCCATCACTCAACATCACTCCTTCTATCGCTGCATTGATTCATCCACCCATCCATCTTCTCAGCATACTTCTAATTATGACTCCAGTCTTTCTTCCCTCCCTCCCCTTTTCCACTCCAAGGGAACACCTTTATTAGCTTCTTAGGGCCTAATTTTCAAGAAAGCGCCAACGTGGGGCATCGCAAGCCCTTTGGCTGTACCATGCACTTTCAAAGCACAGAGATGCGTCATATCTACATGGATATGACAGATCCCTTTGCTCTCCCCTGCGCTGGTGCACAATTAGCTGCCATGCACTGACGCACGCACTCTTGCACCATGGTGCAAGGATGCCTGCATCACAGGGATGTGATTGGGGTGTCACTTCCTGCACATAAACAATCTGAAATGGCGTTTTTCAACTTCTATGTGTGCCTCATTAGCACACAGAGAACTTGTAAAATGTTATGATTGTTTATGTGCAAGAAGGGACACCTTCCTGCACAGAAACAATCATAAGAGGTGATTTCCTCGTTCTATGTGTGCTGCAGACTGCAGCACGCATAGAAAGAGGGGAAAAAACAAGGAGAAATTAATTTATTTCTCCTCATTTCATGTCTCTCCACCTCCCCTGGGTAGGTGTAGCATTCTAACGCATTTTCAGGTTAGTGATTTCTCGTAAATCTAGAAATGTGTCAAATTCCATGGGTGTTGCGTGGTAACACCCACAGCAACACCCATGGAACGCCCCTTTCACTCAAAATGCTGCGAGTAAAGGGGCAGTATTTACAAGGACAGGAAAAACCACACAAGGTGGCTTTTCCTGTCCCTGTAGATATGGGGCAGCAAAATGCGCCGCCGGTGTGTCACAAAAAGTGACACACCGGTGGGGCAAGGGCCTTGCAAATAAGCCCCTTAGAGACTAAGGTGAATAGAGCTTTAAATAACATCTTAAATGTTTCATGTGACACTAACATCCACCCCAGCTCACGCTGCGAAATTAGGGCTACATAACGCCAGTGGCCCAATGTGCCTCTGTCACTGTCCCCCTTAATTCCAACTCACTAATCTCCCACACTTCTGAAGCGCAAATTATTATCAGATCTGCCTCTAACCCTGACTTTCCTTTCAGGCACATTCAAGGTCTGCCATGCAGTGTCTCTGGTATAAGACCCAGAAATTATTCAATTTAAAGTTTATATTTTAAAAGCAAAGCAATAAATATAGCAGATTCACACAACATGAAGGCCTCACATGCACATCAGGTTGTACAAGTGGGAGACCCAATACGTAATTTGTTCCAGTGGGTGCAATTGGTGGGCACCAGCACTCGTTTTTAGGGACAGGGACTTGTTTTTCTTCTTCAGACGTTGATACAGAGCAAAAGAGAGAAAGACAGAAAAGGGAGAAAGAGGAAGGATGAGATACATAGGACAACAGTGACAAAGGGAGCAAGTATAAATGAAAAAGAGCTTCCAGGAGAAAGATAAATGCACAAGAAATATGGGGTGGCAGGAGAAGGATTCATGAGGTGGAATCAAGACTTGGCAGTCTTGGCATCCACAACCTTGACATTCTCAAACGCCAGTGACAGGTCCCTCAGAAAAACTCTGAGCCCGAGCACTGAGCCCCCCCCCCCCCCCCAAATTAAGCACTGGCTAAGAAACAAACCTTAAGACAGGTTCTACCACACGCCTTCAAGCGAAATTTAAGAAGCAAAGCAGCTTTTGATTTGAATGTTCGATTGTGTTAGGATCACATAATCAGCGAGAAAGGACTTCAGGCTGGGCTATGACAGACGAAATTGTCAATTACAAGCATTTAACCCGACGATACTCCCTGATGCGTGAAAGAACCTATTGACACCAGATTTAAATCGCAGAGAGAGAGAGAGGCCTGGGGGAGAATTAGTGCCGCTATACGTGGCTCTAAATCCCAGATAATACAGAATTAAACACTGAGAAACAAGCTACCTGTTGTAGCGAAATAGGACATTTTAGTATTTCTTTATTAAAGGCAAAAAAGGGGGCTGTCGTCCTAATGACGGCTCAGTCCGGGGCGGAGTGGCGGGGAGCCTTTGAGAAGCTGTCAGGTTAGCTTTAAACGGGGCACAAAGTGGGGTGACGGCTGAATGGGAGCGGTGTAATGGGGCTGTTGTCTGCGTGGCTTAATGCCCGACCTCAATGCGAATGTAACCCTTATTTTTTAATTGAATATTAACTAACGCTCAGCGGACGCTGATTGGGCGCGCCAGGGGGGCGCGAGGCGAGGACACACAATGAACTTGATTTCTCGCGACACCGAGTGTGTGTGCGTCCTTTCATGTGAGAGAAATGGCGGGCTCTCTTCCAGCCTGCATACCCTGCTACACCGACCGCACCGGTCTGAATTTGGCCAACCCTATTTTATAGATTTAAAAAGAAAATTGTTTTATTCTTGCCACTGTTCAAGGTGCGCGGTAGCAGCATGGCAGTGTAATTTGCGTAACTAGAACATCCTGACCACCTATAAACCCTGGGGTGTATTTACAAGCCTCTTGTGCCACTGGTGGGTTACTTTCACTGTGGGAAAAATTGACCTACCTGCGGCAGAAGCGGCTTGTAAATGAGCCCCATACACATCCCGCCTTGTTGCAATATTAAATCGTAAATGTAAATTGATACTTGTATAGCGCACTACTCACCGCAAGGGTCTCAAGGTGCTTGTACGAATACCGCTGTGGAACCCATCCTGGCTTTCCCTATGAGGCGTCCACTCCTGGGCACCCCCAAGGTGGAGGTCAGGCATCCTTAGCGTTGTGGGGGCCGTTGTGGAGATTAAGCAAGCTATTGCCCAGAGTTGCAGAGTGGGACTCCTTGATTGGAATAGGCACTGAGGCGAGAATTATCAGGTCAGTAGAATTTTGAGCCCAAGAACCGCCGAGGCGGGGAATTGAACCCTGGTCCCGGGCTAGACCTCTGCATCAGGGTCTGCCGCTCTAATCATTGAGCCACACTTCTCCAAATCGTCACTTGTTGTATCTCGAGGTGTTTCATGACAGTCTTGAAAGTGCATATACATCCTGATAGGAAAGCCGGGGTATCTGGAGGTAGCTTGAGAGTTCATTACACCACGACATCCCAACTCCCCGCCGCCCACAACATATAAAAGACACCTGGGAAATGACACTACGGACACTATATTTTTGTGTAACAAGCAGCTTTATTCATAAGCAAGCAGAGCTGAGAATATCACAACCTTATGGTATGTAGTACCCACTAAAAGTTCCAAACATTGTGCTAACAAATGAACTCTAACCTATTCTTCCACCCCATACATTACCATCCCCTTAAATGTCTAACCTCCCCCACCTTCGTTAACACTGTTCGTTTATTATTGGTATACTGGTATAAAACCCCTATGCCTGAAGCATAAATCTCACATCGGCTTGCTTTCCAGCCTGTCCTCGCTAGGTCCAGGCTGTCTCTGTTATCCTCCTTGTTCTTGGTGTTTCGCCTGCTTCTCATCTCCTAAATCTTCCATACTCTCCTCGTGCCTTAACCTGATCTCTCTCTCTCTTCTACTCACTTTTAGTAACAACCATACATGCCAAAATAGACACCAACTCCACAAGGCCTTCCTGCAGTGCTTCCAATACACTCCCTGCTTTTTTGCAAAGTGTTGAGGTGATATTCCACATATGTCCAGAGATTGAATAATCCCTAGTGCTAATTTGCATCAAAACTCGCTGCTACTTGGTTATCAGAACCATTGATGTCCGTCGATCAATTTCCCCTACAGCAATCTCAGGTCTTCCACACAGCGGTTCTTCACAAAGTCTCAAGACTCCAGCAACACTGCTAGACGGCTGGCAGCTTCATCTCAGCACCATTGACAGCTACCATCCACCATACACTGCCTTTGATCACCATACATCACTGTAGACAACCATTGAGAACCATTGAGGACCAATGTCGACCTCCCACCACAATTGGTTATCAAAGGCCGTGGATGATCAGCCACAGGGGCGTAACACAGGCCCCCGCAGCCGATGCGGTGCGGGGGGGGGGGGGCCCTAGCTCCAAGGGGCCCCCTCGGCACTGAACTCTGGCCGGAAGAGCTCCTGATTGAACCCGGAGGGGGCCCCCCTAAGTACCGTGCAGGGAGGCCCCCTCACTTTTCGTTACGCCAGTGATCAGCCACCACTGTCTGCGGGGCAGAGCAACAGACGTACGTAAGGACACTGCTCATAAGTGGATGATGAGCACAATGGAATAGTGGGTGTGAGCACAGCATGGAGGGCATAGCAGACATCAGATCAGCAGTACTGGGGAAATGAGGCATTTGTAACACCACTTGACCGACAACACCTCCGGTAACGAAACGGAAACTAGTGGCCGCGTACACGACCCATATCAAAGGCAAGGAGTCTTGGAAATAGGATTCCTGTAGCTGATTTTCTGCAATTTTTTGTGGAAAGGCTGGATATCACTTGATAGAAGTGACTTGCATATGTGAACCCCGGGATCGCGGTAGGATTTATCATTTTGGACGCAAGTTGCACATGTCGTATTCAGATGGCTTAGACCTGGCACCTGAATAAACAAAATACTTTTGTCATCAGGACTTAACATTGAATGATTATAAATAGCTTTCACCTTATGAAAAGAAGAATTGTGTGTGTCCCAGTGGTTCAGATCCCTTGCCCAGATGAAGCCTTTGTAAGGTGAAACGTTTTGGCTGTGCTCTTTTGAAAGTACAAAATAAAGTAACAAACGACATCAACAACCAAGACCCATGAGCATCTATTTAATATCCAGTGTTTTAGGTGTCTTCGACTAGTGCTTCTCATTGCCGCTCCATTTTTTGTACTAAAACGTAACACCACTGCACACCGCAAGCCTCTTTAGATGGAACGGAGTTGAACGGCTACAATGGAACACCATAGCATTCCTCTCTGGAGTTGGCACGGCACAGGTGCATCAAATTGAGAAAGCTGACGCTCAAACTGCAAGATGCATCTGCGAAGAAGCATCAATCACAGAACATAATTTACAGTGCCAATAGTTGTGTGCCCATGTTCAACTATGCAGTGATGCAGGCACCGGCAGAAGGTATCACTGAGATCAAACCTAGAAAGGATATGATCTGTCATACAAGAGAGCCTCTATCTGATGTGTATGGGGAGCAGACATGAAGGTGCACTGACTTGATGCTTAGACAACCTGGATTCTCTGTGGACAATATTCATGGACTCAGAACCACACAGTAATATCAGGACAGCAATGTGTCGACTGTTGACGGTTTTGCCTGTACCAATGCCTTACCGATGGCAATTGATTTAGTATCTGCTAATACACAGCCAATATTTTGTCAAAACCCTGGGGTTTATTTATTTATTTATTTGTTTGTTCTGGATATGATAGTGCAACTCCTTTCATAATATTACATTGTATGTGTTTCATATCATACCACAGTATATGCTGGTAGCATTCTCCCATGTGAATAGGTCCTTACACAGGACCCATACATTGCTTGTTGCAAGCAAAGTAATAATGAGCAGGGCAGATGGGCTGGAAAACCAACCTGCCATTCACACAGTGCAATGCAACTTTTCTGGGGTTAGTCAAATACAGTTGCAGTCTATAAAGCAGCAAAAAAAAACAATACCCTGGTACATCTAGAGTTAAAGATTGATTGTTCTATGAATGTGTAAATATGACATCGCAATGTCAGATGTCCTAATTCTGATCAAGTGTGCACCTAGTTACATGAGATCTGTGTTCCCTGAAAACATTCAAAACCATTGTGGTGTTAAGTAATATTTTTGTCATACACTTGGCATAGGGAAGATCTAGTACACGCACCAGAATATAATATAGTTTTTTTAATCTTTGCTGTAGACTGTGTGTATCATGTGTATCACGTGAAACTTGATTGTTGGCTCACTTTCATTCTTAATCTATAAAGTGCATTAAAAATTAAATATAATCTGCCACTTTTGTAAATTCACGCACTTGGGCTTCTCATTCAGTGTCTCATGCCTTCATGGGCAACCGCGCCATCAAAGTGGAGAAAGTTTGTAAAACCTTTGTACTTTTCTGTAACTTTAGCAACATTGCTACTTCTAGTAGACACATCCCTTTCCCACGAAGTATACTGTTAGAAAAAATTACCAAAATGAAGACTTAGGGCCTGACTTAAAGATAGTGGGTAGTCTAAGTCTACCAGTCAGACAAGTCAGTGGTGGCTGTGGTCTCTGTGTCCCTGGTGTGAGGCTGCTATCCTACTTAGAGACCCTCACTCAATAGACAGGGATCTCGCTGCCTTCATTGGAGTCACCAGTGCAGCGGCTCCATTGAAGCCAGTGAGCTTTGTGGAGGTGGCAGTATGCTTGATGATCTGACTCAGGTTTCAGTGCCACACTTCTGGTGTACCCTTGATTACTCATTCCTACTCCATTTGCCTAATTTCCAATCCCTCTCTGGCACACACTTCGATTCACCAAAATGCAGGAGTAGCAGAAGTGACATCATATACCCTTTGACCTTAATGATATCACAGGAAGTGACATCATATGACACATAAATGTAATCGTGATGACATCACAATAGTTAGCATTGCTAAAGCTACATAATTGCATAATTAATATTATATATTTTTCTAGGGGAGAACAAAGGGTGAGGGTTTCTCTTCCCTCAGAAATCTTTTAAAAAAATGGGCTTTACTAGTGCATTTTAATACCCTATTTTCACATAAATTTGCTAAAAAGCCATAGGCTCCAAAAAAGATTCACTAAATATTCAAGTCCTTTCATGGTGTGCCATGCTACTGAAATCTGACAGTCTCCATGAGTTCACCCAATTATGTTTTTAAAATGTCCTAAGGGTGCCCCCTTATGTCAGAAATACCTTCATTGGTAGGACCAGCAATTTGCCATGGTGGGCCCTTTTGCTAAATAATTACACACACTATGTCAGTGCCAGATAATTCCTAATGCCGCTCCTCTTGCACTATGGAGGTCCCTTATGTCAAAGGTTATGTCTAATATGTTAAGGACCACATTTTGTCATGGATGGCCCCATGACCTTGCCATAGTTGTCTTCCCATATGTCAATAGTTTCCTCCAATGTGCCATCACAAGCAATTTGCCACAGGGGCCTACTATGCCAAGAATTGCCTCCCGGAGGACAGCACTGGCATTTTTTTATGGGTGCTCCATGCCAAAATTTACCTACAGAGTGACAACAGTAGCATTTTGCCGAGGGTATCCCATATCCAAGTATTGTCTCCAGTATTCCAGTGCCGCCATTTTGTCAAGGCTGCTTCTATAAGCCAAGAAGCATGCCTGGTCCCGCAGCGGATCTGCAAGCATATTAACACGTGCTCACTTACATTCACTTATTAACGCTCATTCTATCATTAGCATTGACTTGCACTAGTCAATTTTCGCCTACTCTCGTGCACTCACTCTCACCCTGAATCACTCCTTTGCACTCTCACTTACTCTTACTGTGACTCACTTATACTTACTTGATCATTTTGACACACACACATCCACGATCCCATATGCAAATATACATGCTCACATACAGACACGCTCTCTCACTCAAACTCACTCTCACCCACATGCACGCACACACAACATACATTAAAACCATTTTATTTTTCTTATTTAATATGCCAGTGAAGGTCCAGATCTCTCTGCTTCATTTCTTATTACACTAATAGTGAATACTAAACTATTATTCACTATTAATGTAATACAAATGAGCAGAAAACAAGTTTAGAGACTGACTCTGATAATGCGAGACACCCCTGTGTTGTTGGCACTGAATTTGCCAACTCTGAGGCCAAGGGTCGCAAAGGCAGTGCCAGGGGTTGCAAAGGGGCAAGCTGGGGGTCGCAACTGCAACCCCTAAATAACGTTCACGCTCTCTGGGGCACACTGAGAAGAAATGTCTCATTATCCCATATTAATAAGGTCTGCTCAATAAACACATGTGAAAGCACAAACACACAATACATTACTGATGATAACTTAAGGTATGTACTATGTGCTGGTGTACCCCTAAAAATACATCATCAAAGCAGTGTCTAGAAACTTTCAGTCGGCCAACACACATACCATTTATCTACAGAAGGGCAAATCACAAAATACAGGGTGTAAATGCAGAACGCTAAATGTTCACTGGCCCAAGCTGGACAATGGTATGCAACCTTTACAACGCAACTTTTACCACGCAGTGCTGTTACAACGCATGTATTACAACAAAAACCATTACAACGCATTACACTGGGGGGCGCTCTAGGATAAAGAATAGTTTTAATTTACTATCCAACCCCTTCCCTAGTGTCCACGGGGACTAGAGTTGGAATAGTAAATTAAACTATTCACTATCCAGCACCCCCAAGTGTAATGCGTTGTAAAGGTTTTCGTTGTAATACTTGTGTTGTAACAGAATGCGTGGTAAAAGCATGCGTTGTAACGTCATACATCCTGGACAATGCAGTAAACTTACCCTTAGAAGTACGAGCAAATATCCTCGTAATGAAACAACTGAAACCAGAAGTTTTCCTACAACACTTCAACTGAATCCTAACCAGAAGAGATGAGGGGACAGAGTGAACCCAATACAAAAACAAAATATACAACTTCCTGTTACCCACACCACTTTGGACCCTGATTATGAGTGAAACAGAGCGGAGTTACCATATGGAATTCTGCTCCACCTGATCACAACTTGACCGGTGTTCCTGCGCTGATATCCTGGGTGCAGAAACACCTGACCCAATTTTACCAGCCAGTAATTCTGTCTGGTACATTCATACGAGCCTTTGGCAGCAACAGCAGCCATGCCACGTTCTCTTGTCGCTGACAACGTTTGATTTTGGCAAGGGGCCCGCCAAGACTATTCTTCCCTTTCTTACCCAAAACTTCCTAGGCCACCTCCCACCACCCCTGCTCTGGGAGAAGCCCTCCTCCCCACCCCCCGTTTACCAGCCCCCCCCTCCATTTACCCCCTCTCCGGAGTAGTCTTACTTGTATCAGGTTGAATTCCATATGGGAATACAGGCTGGTAACAGCAATTCCATCTCTTGGGATCTCCGTATGGAATTCTGCATGGTAATTATGTGTTTGTACACTTATTCTCAATTTCCTATTCAGAGGGACTGAACTCATAACAGGTGAAATTTCAAAAAGCGATGCTGGCCCGTAAAGATAATTCAGGCCACTTGGAATCGCCACATAGAATTCCGCATACGTCGTAATCGGAGCATTAGTCTTCACTCTCTAAAACTACTCAGTCGCTTCCTTTCCACTATCACCACTGAGATCCCGCATCCAAGAAAATCTGCATTATTCCATCAGTGATCCGAAATTCACTATTTGTGCCCTTGCTGGTGGCAATTCCTCTGGTGAAGCTCAGAATCAGAAACATCAAACTTCTGCGCTTAATTTACCTAAACCACCAAGGGGATCTGTGTCTTGCAGAGATTCACAGTTTACGTGTATCAAGGGTTCAGAATATGTTGCATGAAAACGTAAATAAGCATAAACATGTTGGGTATACACAATGTAAACGTTATCTAAGGATTACTTTAAGTCATCACAGTACAGTTTTATGCCATGGTTACATGCAGATATCAGGTCGGTCGCTGGCTGGTTAGTAGCGACTTCCAAGTAGAGTTGGGTTATGACAATATCCCGCTGGAGTCCCAACTCATTGTCTTCAGTACGTCTCCCAGGCAGCATCAGGAACAATGGAAGAACAGCGGTTCAGAAGATGCAGCATCGACCACTGGCCACCACAGCCGCCATCTGCAGCTGGCTTTTGAGGATCCACGCAATTCACAGCAGAGATGGGCTCTTGCTCTCTGCCATGCTCTGGAGTCTCTGGTGCACTGTGTTGAGCAGGAGAGACTCAGGGTCTCATTTATGGGTTTTTTGCCGTACGGCAAAAGAAAAGAGCAGGAATGCGCCTTTTCCCCTGTGCCGGCGTACAATGGGCTTCCATGCGCCAACGCAGCACCTTTGCACCATGGTTCATGGGTGCCTGCGTTGCAGAGATGATTATTTTTGTGCTGTAAGGGAAATCTTCCTGCACAAAAACAATCACGAGGCTTTTTTATCTTTCTATGTGTGCTGCAGAATGGAGCACAAATAGAAAGAGTAAAAACAAGAGAAATAAAGATATTTCTCCTCGTTGGGCCTTCTCGCCTGGGGAGACGTACGTTTTTGGCGCTGCCTCAGACTTACCATTTCTTGTAAATCTGGGGCAGTGTCAAAAGGCCATGGATGCGGTTGGGAACGCCTCCAGCAACACCCATGGAATGCCCCTTTCACAGAGTCTTCTGCATAAAAGGGGAACACATTTATAAGGCCATGAAAAGCCACATAAAGTGGCTTTACGTGGATTTATAAATATGCCAATGGCACATTGCACAACCGGGACATCAAAAAAGTGACATTCCGGTGGCGCAATAGGGCTGGTAGGGCCTCATAGATGAAGCCCCAACTACCTTCCTGCCTCAGCACTTGGTAGAGGTTACCCAAGAGGTTCTCCTCCCCGGTTCTCTGCGGTCCCAAGGTCTCAACCTAGAGTATATGGTCTAAAGGCGCTTATGCGCATGTAAACAGTTGCTTGTTGTTTTTCCAATAAATGACATTGACAGGGACTGCATGTTATGTGTATTTGTAAAGTGCACTATTAGCCGTGAGGCTATCCTGGCTCTGGTTGGTGAAAGGCCTACACTGGCTTCATGTCAACGATGCAAAGGTTTAGAAACAGGTAGTGCATGCTGCACTTGTAGACAGTTTCGCTAAAGTAGCAAAAGAGAGGACTAGGATAAGGTATCATTCCTTTAAGAATACAGCTTTAGGACAGTGTGGTGTCTCATGCCTCTTCAAAGCATCTAGTTTGAGGTGGGAGCAATGGTGATGACTGGTACTGTCAGGGATAGGTAGAATGTGCACAGTACTGATTGGTTCGATGAGCTTGACGAGTGATCAGATTTTGGTTCTAAAATATTTTTCTGCCCTTCGCAGGAAATATGTTGGAGCCTCATTTGCACCACTGAAAGCTTAGATGTTTAGAATGTAGCTTCTTTTTTTTAGTTCAACAGGTGCCTTGATTGGTCCTTCTGTGTGGTCATAGTGTTGTATTATACTGCCCGTTAGCTGTATCTAATGGAATCTGTGCTGTGCTGAAAGGTGAGAACTAGTATGATGTTCACTAAAGTACCTCAGTGCAATACACTTTTTTGGGCTCTTTGGGGCGTTTGAAGTAGGGTGGATGAGGTACGAAATGGCCAATTGAGACTGTATGCAGGCCACTGAGGCTGTCTCTGGGTAATCTGTGAAAAAGCCGGTCCTGCTCTGTGTTCACTCCTGTAGAGGAAACCAAAAAGATGATGACTGGAAAGATTGAATCAAAATCAGCCTCTTTTTAATTAATTGAACCTCATTACAGTTGATCATTTTTTGCCCGCTGTGCCATGCTAGACAGACTGGCCATATGCAAAACTGCCTTGGAACTGCTCCAATAACAACAATCCAGCCCGAACTCCCAGATCAGGTCACCTCTGGAGGGAAATATGAGCCGGCAATCAGCCGGAGATGGTGATAAAGGCTTTCAGACGGTGTGTACCAGTGGCATCTACAGTGTATGCAAGGCTGTTAAGTTCACTGCCAAATCAAATTGTAAAATGTTGATCAGACATTTTTCACTATGAGTCTGTCCACAGTGGCAGCTGTTGGCAGGGCAAAGTGACAGGGGGAAGGGGGGGGGGGGGGGGGATGAGAACGTACGTGAATAACCGCTGCATATTCGCTCCTCTGGCTCCACCTCAGGCCCAGGGTCCCAGACTGCCCTGCGGCCAATCTAATGCTGCTCTCTTACATGAGAACTGCGTCAGGATTGACCTTGGCCTGAATTTGCGCTCCCAGAGGGACTGGGAGCCTGTGCCTGCTGTCTCCAACCCGGCAACACAGCTCAGGTTGGAGGCCGCTTCAGTGCGCATATCAGTTTGGCCGTCCTGAGACGGCCGGCCATACCCACATGCACACTGACAACAGTACACCTACCACTCCCCCTTGCGCCTATCATTTCCATGGCTCTGCGCCCTAGACTTGACTCTATGGAGAAAAATAAAATAATAATAACTTGCTTTATTTTTTTTATAATTCTTTTAATTAACATATAACAAACATCAGCACTGAAGCAAAAGGCACATGAATAAGTTACAGACAGAAGGAGTTCATTCGACGACATTTTGACAATACAAAGCAGCAATCAAAATAAAGTCACAGAGCTTTAGATGGTACATTTTATGGCGAGGACAAGTCATCCAGGCTAGCGCTACGTGGTGAGCTGCAAATCTCCCCATGGTACATGTTCCAGGCCCTCCAAATTAATGACCATTTCTTCGGACACTGTTTTATTTTTCAAGTTTTGAGCTGCTGGCAGGTAGGGCGGCGCTCCCCCACCATAGCAGAGGAGCCGATTCTGCTGCCTGTCCATCTATCTATGGTTGAATCTGTCCTAATCAAGGGAATGGTATGGAGGAATTTAAAGATTGGTGCAATGCTTGGCCTCAAATTCACTTGTGAAACCAAGAGTAGTGCTCGATTTTGGAAAAAATAAAATAAATTTGCAGGAACAACGTTTTTCTTAGGATCCCATCACCGCACTGCCTAATTTTAGCGCTGACGTATAGCATGGCTGCCTAGCTTTTATAACACTACTAACTCAAACAAATAGAGTAATCATGTCTAAAGGTAAACAGGAATTGAAAAAGATGTGGACGGAAATACCTCACCCACACCTTTTGTGGCATGCTTCATCACTGGCCAGTCTGTCCCACCATGTTACGATGATACCAACATGGTGGCCTCGACTTCGTGGGGAGGGAGATCAGAATACATTTTCTTTTGGTCCTCCAAGGCATCCAGAATTTTAGACAAAGCAACTGTTGTGTAAATCTCAGGTGTTCCCTTTATTTTGGGGTACACAAGCCTGGATTAAAAACCCCAGGGGAAGTTACTGTGAATCTGTGTCTCAAACATCCTTTCTACTTCTCCTATGCCAACATGATGCGGCTTCAGGAAAACCCCTCATAAGAAGGTCTAGGGCCTTCATCAGGGTAGTCAAAGGTACCCCTTCTCTGTACGCCTTTAATAACTAATTCGCACATGCAAGTAAGAATAGTTCTCAGGCAAAGGAGCACACCAGCTGCACCCTTAGGTTAACGAAGGGGGCTTGAGCCTTATGAACGTGTGACTACCAGAGTGGCCGTCCCCGGCGTGACAGCTTGTTTTGAACCCCATAGCATTATGGCGCATTTCAGATGGACGGGCAGGTAACTCTTACCTGTATGTACGAATAAGTTACAAAAGACGAACAGAGTTAGGGTACCTTCGACTGCACTAGAAGTGAGGATGTAATCTACCAGTTAGCTCAAACTTGCATTATGGCCATAGCTTACTTGCTACACCATTGAGTATTGGCCCCCATGCCTGCAGCCACCGGCACAAATTAAAGGGCCATTCAGTTAATGGCATCACAATACATCTCAAACCCCAAACTGATGTCATCATAGACAGCAGCATTCTAAAAACTGCTATTGTTGGTGATAGAGATGCAGAATGGGTAATGAGAACTACCAATAGATGGTCCCTTTAAGACTCCTACAGCCATGAGCGATGGCCGTAGGAGTCTATATGTCAGGCTGTAGGGACCCTCAGGATGCTTTAGCTCATCCTCCCCCCACAAGCCCCTCTAGCCTTTTCTATGCGGCACCAGGTACCGGAATATTTGGCATATATGTAAATCCGGCCCCATTTGGGGATGACCACATCATGCGAGCGATCGAAGCTCAAGGATGAGTCCCACCAAAATAATCCCTTCGGTCTTCTCATCCACTGTGAGCGGCGTCTCAGTCCTTCCGCCTGGCTGGCCGGCAAAGGAGTCCCATTGGCACGGGTGACTTCCTCCGTTCTTTGGCGCTCAATAGCACGCTTGGCCTGGCTTCGCCCCGGGCTTTGAGCCCACGGCAGCCTTGAACTTCCGCGCCTCCCGCCCGACCGAGGGGGGCCCTCAGCGGCCACTCGCAAACGCCACTGCATTCTCGACCATGAATTTACCTATTGTGCGTCGACGCGCTCGTGCCCCGGAGAGCCTCTGGGCGGGGCCAAACATCTGGAGCACCCCCGAACACCCAGCTCCAATTAAATAGCGCTTTAACGGCCTTTTAATTGCGCGCAAGGGTGTGGATGAAACCGACACACGCACAAAGGGTAAGGCGCCCTGAAACAAGCAGACCCCTTTTGCCTCTTGCGCACAAAATCTCCCCTCAATTAAAAACCATTTCAGGCAACAGAACAGTGACACGGTAAGCGAGCTAAGGACCCTTTGTGCGAGCTCTGAAAGATTCTCCAGTGAAAGATGCAAATGTATGCATAGGCCGCGACTTACATCTCCTGCCACCTCAAGGCGCACGGGGGCGAATTCCGGCATTGACAGCCGCTCCTGCGAGTAATTAACATTTTTCTTTAGTGTTACACTTTACGATTGCAAAATTTCGAGAACAGATTCAACCGAAGCGCAGCTATTTAAATGAGACGTTTTCTTCAAATAGGAAATGCCTCATCAATGGTTCGAGCCAATTAGGAAGGGAAATTCGAGTCCTCTTTAAAAATGTAGAGGGAAAGGTTTGTGTGCGCTCGTTTAGCCGAGGTTATGGAAACTTAAAAAAAAAATGTAACGATGAAAGAATGCTTTTAAGTAGGACCTTAAAGCATAATTCTGTGAACAACATTCCTCTACCCGGGGCTTCTCTTCCGTTTATTAAAAATAATGATTTACCTACATGCCATTAATAAGTTTAAGAAAAAAATGTTTTCGAAATGCAAGTAAAAGCCACCGTATGGGTTTAGCAACCACAAGGCGCTGCGGCTAACTGGAGATCTGACCTGCATCCCTCGGAAGCAATTAAAAATCAGCTCTGTGGGGGCTTACCGGGCTTTAAATCAGCCGCCCCGGGAGAAGTTTGACAATGTGCATGCTGCATGCACCCAAAAAAAACAATAATAATAACATTCCATTCTTTGGCCGCACGTGGAAAAAATGCCATGTGGAAGTGGTTTCGAGTCCTCTCCCGGGTCGCTATACATCTTACAATCTCTGCAATAGGCTGGGGATGTGAATAAAACTGCCAGAAATGTGAGGTGATTTGCCTGGATGTTTGAAACCTTCTTGCTCTGCTGCAAATTTCGCTCTCTCTCTCTCTCTTATATAACATGCTTTTGCAGAGCGCCACTTTACCCCCCAAGAGCTCGCGTGCCGCTGTTGAAAGATAACAGATGTTTACTGTTACCCGACTCGGTGGTACTCATTTTGTCAACCTCAGAAGGATGAAAGGCTGAGTGGAGTCACACGTGTGACTGACAATGAGGTCAACATCAGCATGGTGAAACAGATACATTAGTGCACCGAGAAACCATGGACAGCTCGTCAGCATGTTGGGTCGAGGTGCGTTGGAATGGTGTCCATTACAAATGGAACTACAGGCCTGCAGTTGCAGCCTGTGTAAGCTGGTGCTAGCACCACTTACTAAAGATAAAGATATAGGTTTCCTATATCTGGGGTCCCTGCACTTAAAACTTATGTCACCCCTATAGCAGGCCTTTGCAATCCTGAAGGCAGAATGCTTGGTTCTAAGTGAGAGGGTGCCCCTACATGGATAGGATACTCCTACAGCCTACGGAGCCCATTTTACAGGGTTGACAGTGAAGCAGCCATATTTCATATAGAGGACACTGCATAATTACGCGATGACCATCCCAAAACTGGCAGGAACGAATCCTATCATGTTTTTTATCAAACATGTTGGAATCATACCCCACACCGTAAACGGTGTGGAAGGTATGATTCCAAGCACTGAAAGAGCCATCCATTAGGCTCTCCATGTCCCCGGTACCAGTCTTCCAGACCCGGACAGCACAAAATAGTTGCTGCCGACCAGAGACACAAATCTGCCCTCCTGCTGCTGAGCCAAGCTCGAGCAGGGGAAGGCAGAACAATAGGCATCCTGTCACAGGGTGTGTGACCACCTCCCAGACAGGATTTGGTGTATTGGGGCAGGGTGGTTGCGCTTTCCAGTGCCACTCAGTCTGCATGAGTGGCACATTTGGTGTCCCCATAATTAGTTCAGATCAAACCAGTCCTGGGAGCCGTTGGCTCCTGCTCTGGCGTGAAACTGGACAAAGGACTTGGGAGTAACCTCCCCCCTGTCCAGACTAACCCTGGGCGAAGTACTACGCTACACTGGCATAGTTTGCGAATTTTGCGTTACTTCGCACTATGTGAATTGCACGTAGCACAGTGCAAACACGGGTAGGGGTCATTTTTTGCTTGCTCGCGGTCCTCAACGTCAAGTTGGCGACCGCAAGCGGGTAAAATGACATCCCAGTGAGACTTTTTCCTCGTTCGCGATCAGCAACATCAAGTTGCCAATCGCAAGCGTGGAAAATAAACCTCCCAGCGAGATTCTCAACGCGGGGAGGTCAGATTTCTCATTGCAAGTGGTCACGTATGCTCGCGCCGCTCACGATGAGAAACTACAAGTCTGCGTTGAGAAAGCTGCCGCTCGAGTAGAAATCTACTCCAGCGGAAGAAAACGACAGCTTGCACTGTGCAAGATGCGGTTTGCACTGATTGCAGCGTGCAGACAAGTATCCGGCACTTTGCAATCAATGCGAAAAGCATTTTGCACAGTGCACTATGCAGTTCGCGTAGCTCGCACAGTGCGAAGTGCACTTCGCGTAGCTACGCGTAGCGCTACTACGCGAACTACGCCCAGGGTTAGTTCAGACCCTCCCATAGGAGGGTCCCCTGAATCGTCCCAACCCTTTCCTAAGGGTACTTAAGGGCTTACCTGTGGGTGGGTCCCTAGATTCGTCATGGGATCAGATTCAGATCAGACACCACTGTTTCTTCTACCGTCTGGGCACTCTGGACTTCACTGGACTTCGTTTTGGCTTGACTTTGTCTCCCTGCCAGCCTGCTTCATCGTCTGCGCCGGTGCACCATACAGGAACCTTCCAAGACCTGTGGGCATCAAAGATACCTGAAGGAATCTCCCTTAGAGTGAAAGAGTCACTCCAAGGCACTGTAACTAAGCCGACTGGTCTGCTGATCCTGAGCTCCTCCCGACTACGAAAGGTCCTGCAACACAGGTGGTGGTTTTCCACAGCTCTCGAGGCCTGCCTTGCCCTCTCACCAAGTTTGAGGCCAGTATCCCTTGTGGGGGCTGCCAAAACCGAACCCCAATGCACAGCATCAACTTGCAGTTGTTAAGGCTTGTTGGCTTCCTTCCAAGAAGATCTTCAGGCTCCAAGTAGCCCCAACCTCGAGCATCTCCAGAGACCAGAATCTTTGGCCACACCACATCGTGTGCATCATGGCCTGCATCTTTTGGTAAGCTGCTTGAGGTCCTCTTATAACTCCAGTGCTTCTGACCTGTGGGTCCATTTGAGGGTCACCTTTAATTCTGTTGGACTCCACAGATTTCTCGGGCCTGCCCTGACTCCCCTGCTTGTGGTGAGTTCCCTGGACCTTGCTGGTCCTGACATTGCACCTTGATCAAACTTCTTTATGGGTTGCATTTTCCAAGGCTTGTTGGTGCTCCCGCCAGACACCTGTGGTTCCGAAATTCTGGACCCTGCCGTAATATGGTACCGAGGCCCAACACTCGTGTCACAAAATATCATCGTACCATGGCGAATTTGGTATTGGCAGACCGGTAATGATTAGGACATTATCCCCATTCATTTGCGTCGTGATTGAGTGATGCCATCACCCTTAAATCGTGGTTTCCGTTCCGAACCCTCGGACTCCATTTTGTGAACGGCATCCATCTTATGGCTTGCCCTCATATAAGTCAATTGATTAAGGCCGAGCTTGATCTGAAAGGTCACGTCCTCCTTAGCTGACTCCCCCATGACCTGGCCGAACTGACTCCACTGCCTCCAGCCAAAACCTGTTCGGGCAGTTCGTCGTCCAGTGGCCGAGTAAGATAGCATCGAGGCACAACATGCCATAAACCATTCACTACATACAAACCATGTTATCCGCGCACATACACCTGTCCATGTCCATTGTTTATGGCCAGTTTTACGAAGAGGAGGTGCCCGAGTTTATTGGGGTTTCATCGATATCTGATGGTAGTTCTGGGCCAAGCTGGGTGATCTATCACTAACTGTACACATGAAATTATAGGTTTGCCTTCATGACTGTGCTTTCTCTTTTGTTGAACAAATATGTATATGGTTGCATCATAAAACAAGGAATTCTTGCCTGAAGTGTAATATTTCGTATAAAAGGAGAAGCCTGGTTCTGTAAAAACGAACAGTCTCCTGAGAACTTACATCCCGTGCTGTTGTACTTCTAGGACACTTGTTACTTGGTTGCAGCCAATAAAACTCGATCTCTGACTTCAACTAGAAGACTCTGTGTTTCTGTGGTCCGGAACAGGGAGAACTCAGAGGTCTTTGGGTGTTATCCCCTGGCACCACCGGGTTCCTAAAACCCCGGCACCTCAGTTGGCGCCCAACTCGGGGCGGTATCAAGCGGTATCGGTCCAAGCCAGATGTTCGTGAGGAGCTTCGTGTGAAAATTCCAGAGGACGGCCAGCCACTTCAGCGACCCCTGTATGTCGACGTGGTTCCGAAGGTCTTTGCTGCGAGGTTCCCCGCGTCCCGACGGCTACGAAGGACTGCTGCCCTGACTATCGCCCTGTTTTGGACCCAGTGATCCTTGGTAGAGCGAAACGATAGACGAGTCTTCTAGTGACGTCATCGATCATCAATACTTCAGTTAAGTATAAGTGGAGCGTCTCCCAGTCCTTAGTTTGATTCTTAGTTTTGGTATCCTTGAGATACACCTTGTTTGGAACTTGCAAGCGCCAAAACCAAGGGATTTGTGTATTCACGAAAATATCGTATTCGATAATCCTTTGAAGTTTGAAGCTAGACTAGTGAGCGAAGATGCCTGGTCTTAGCAGACTTGGAAACTTGTTTTGTCTTGGTTGTATTAAGGACTCCCGATTGGAGGATTCGTGTCTGGTTTCTCCGATTGGAACTCCAACATACAAGCTCTATATAAAGCACGGAGTAGGTCCTATCACATACAATGAGGTATGGATAAAATACACCAGAAAGGATGGTGTTTTAAAATGGCCCCAATATGGTAGCTTTGACGCTGAAATTTTAGATAACCTCGAGGTCAAACTGTTTAAGAAGAAAGCCCGGCCGGCGATGTTTGACTCTTTTCGCTTATGGCGCAAAGAAGCCAAACAGAAAGAAATGAAATTAGCAAAGAAAAATAAAAGAGGTATGTCAATGGTGCAAGCTGCCATTGCATACAGGGATAATGAGGAAGAGCAGGAAAGTGAACAAATGCTCAGAAGCAAGAAGTTAGCAATAGATAAATGCTACCCGATGTTGCCACATGAAGGACAAGGTTCAAAAGAGACATCAGAGAAGGATCCATTAATGTCCCATTTACTGAATTCACCACCCTCATATACATCGAGCATTACTGCACCCCCAAAGCGCTTTGTTATACCGCGCCCCGGAGCGCGAAATGCAGCTCTTGCACAAACACCAGCTCCTCTTCAGCTGGTTCCTACTTCTCCGGCGCAGCCCTCTCAAGGGCCGCCGCCCTTGCTACATACTCCATCTACTCTTCCTACGACTTTACCTACCGCTCCAACTGTTTATCATGATACTACTTCTGCTACTGCCTCGACTTCCTCTGCCACTGCCTCGACTTCCTCTTTACATCAGCCTGTCTTCTCTGGCACGTCTGCCTCTCCGCAAGCTTCTCCTTCTGTTCGACAGAGAGTGGCAAGTACTGTCACTGGTCTGTTCTCACCTTTCTTTGGGTCGCCTAAGACGACCCCTAAAACAGGACGTAGACAGTTGCGTAGTCAACTGCCTGATTATCAGGAAAGAGAAGTGCTGAATGAGTTAGCACGCAAATGGGTCACTGATACTGTAAAGTATGATGTTCAGTCTGTTATGGAAGTCTTCCGTCAGTGGGATGCACCCACTCAGAGATATGTATTTGAAGAGATGTGTGTATATCTTTGCGAAGATTTGGAGACAAATGATCCAAAACGCAAAATGAAGGAATTGTTCCGTATGCGATTTAAGTTTTATGAAGGCATGATTGTAGGTGCCGATGTCGAACGAGCAATAGATTTATTGTTATCTTATAGGAGTAAGGGAAACGTCTCTAGATCACTGTATGAGGATGACATGTCAGGTAGGAAAAAGCCGCTACAGTACCCCATGAGAGAGGTTCCTCCGGTTTGGAGGGAAGGTGACACAAATGCAAATCCACCAATTCTGCCGCATTTCCATCGTGTATGGGTACATGTCCCCTGGAAAAGATCTGAAGTTTTAGCACTCAAACAGACATTACCCGATCCTCGTAAAAATCCTGCAGGCTATTATAAGGAGTTATCACAGACTGCCAGCTCATGCATAATGAACTTAGCAGATGTAGGCATGTTGTTTGGGAATGTTGTTCCACAGCCTTTATGGAGTAAGATTCGTCATACAGATCATGATCAAGAACTAGGTGACACATGGGCTAATATCACTACTGCGGATGCTAGACAAATTGGCGGCTCTAAGCCTGAGCCTCTAGTAGCTGAACTTCCTGGTAGAATTATTACCTATATGAAGACTTTAATGCCTGAATTGCGTGTAAATTGGGATAAGTTGTCTGCGTGCAAACAGAAGAAACATGAGAACGTGTCTGACTTTTTCACGAGATTCGAGGAGACTTTCGTCGATCATAGTGGTCAGGATATGGCTACCGAGGGTGGCCAGAGATTGTTTGTAGACAAGTTTGTACATAATCTGCTTCCTGAACTATGTAATAAATTGAAAGATTCAGAGAGTGCTTGGGCTGTTTCCACGATAGCGCAGATTTTAGCCACAGCCCAGTACTACGGAAATAGACGCAAAGACGAACTAGATAAGGCAGACAAAAAGACAAAAGATATGAAAACTAAAGCCCTTCTCCAGCAAGCCTATCCGCCTCGCACTACTAGTCAGCCTGATTATCAGCAACCACAGCAGTATTCGAGAAACTCACAAAGACATGAGTCTTCTCAACAGCATTTACCGTATGGTCCGAATCAGTGTGCGTATTGCAAGGAAGAGGGTCATTTCAAGAATAATTGTCCAGCTTTACTGCGACGTTTGAATGGTGTTTCTGGTACAAGAGGTAGAGGTGTTCAGCAGGCTCCTAGGGGTAAGGGCCGTGGCAATTTCCCCCAGAATACCACTTCTTTCCCGCCTCAGAATTCCATGAACAGCTTTGACCAACAGAATAATGCGGCCTCCAGGTCCGCTCAGTACTATATTGATGACTATTACGCAGAAAATGAGAACGAGGATAATAATTGCTAGGACTGCCATGGACAAAGAGCGGGAGTTGTTTCAGTTCCAGTAGATCAGAATGGACCTTATGTTGAGGTGATTACATCAGGTGTGTCAGAACCTTTTCTGCTGGATACTGGTGCTACAAAAAGTTTGATTATGCACTCAAAACTTCCTGGCGCACCTTTGTCTGGCGAAACAAACGTCTCAGTAGGTTTTTCTGGCGCCCCGGTTAGAAACCCGATTTCTAGTCCTATGCCCCTTTCTGTTGGCCCATATGAATTAGAAGCACCCCTCATTCTTACAACAGGTTGTGGCGAAAACTTGTTAGGTTTGGATTTGTTAAAAAGATTGTATGCGACTTTGTACTGTTCTCCCTCGGGAGTACGGCTCACACTAGGTAAGAAAGTGATTTCCCCAATGTATTTGGCGAAGGAGAATATTCCAACTGAATTGTCATCTCTCCCAGATATACTTTGGGATACTGGTTCTAACGACGTGGGTCTTTTGGAGATAGCGCCATATGTCATAACATTGCGAGCCAATGTTAGGTTGCCACGTATTCCCCAATACAAGATATCTAGCGAATGTGAAAGGGCATTGTTAGCGATCACTTACGATCTGATTGAGAAAGATGTCATCGAAGAGACAATGGGCAACGTTTGTAACAGTCCTATTTTGCCTGTTTTTAAGCGTACTGATCCTTCACAACCACCTGTGTACAGATTTGTGATTGACCTCAGAGAAGTGAATAAGATTGTTGTGCCACAATTTCCAGTTGTTCCCGACATTACTGTCCTATTGACTATGGTTCCAGCTTCAGCCACTTGGTTCTCGGTGATCGATTTGAAGAATGCTTTCTTCAGCATCCTGATTGCCGAGGAGAGCAGAGATATTTTTGGCTTCAATCTAGGAGGACGAAGCTTCCGCTTCAAATGCGCTCCTCAGGGCTACTGTGAAAGTCCATCGATATTCAGTCAGGCTCTGAAATCACAACTTGACACGATTGTTCTACCCGATGGTGCGACTCTGATTCAGTATGTAGACGATCTGCTGATCGCTACAGATACTGAAGAGATTTGCAAGGAAGCCACATTGTCATTGTTGCGTCATTTATGTGACATGAAGCATAAAGTCTCTCTTTCAAAACTGCAATTTTGTCGACAAGAAGTGACCTACCTAGGTCACATCTTATCGAAGGAGGGAAGGAGACTGACCCCCGAGAGAATACAGGCAATTACAAAATTGGGTGTCCCGAGGACACAGAGAGAAGTGCGTGCTTTCTTGGGCATTACATCATATTGCAGGCAATGGATACCAAAATTCTCATTGTTAGCCAAACCTTTGCTGGCACTAATCTGTAAGGATACACCCAATCCTGTGCCTTGGTCTGAAGATTGTCAGAAGAGTTTTCACGAGTTGCGTGATGCATTGTGTTCGGCTCCTGTGTTGGGTAACCCCGACTACAGTAAGCCTTTTACATCATACGTCCATGAGAGGGAAGGTTGCGCATTATCAGTCCTGACACAATCCTTTGGGGACAAACAGCGTCCATGCGCGTATTTTTCCGCGACTCTAGATCCTGTAGCTAAGGCATTACCAAGTTGCTTGAGGGCCACTGCTGCAGCAGCTGTCTGTATTCGACAGTCTGCTGGACTAGTAATGAATAATACATTGATCGTGATGGTCCCACATGCAGTAGACATTTTGCTAAACAGAACGAAGACACAGCACTTAAGTAGTGCACGACTGTCACATTATGAACTAACACTATTAGCGAGTCACATTCACATAAAGAGGTGCGATACACTCAACCTAGCCACGTTATTGCCCATTCCAGCAGAGACAGATGAGGTCGAAAAACATGTTTGCTGTTTTAGGACAGAAGAAGAGACAAAAGGGAGAATAGACTTATTGGACACTCCCCTTCCTGAATGTAAAGATGCTTTGTGGGTTGATGGTTCATGCTTCAAGTTGCCAAATGGTGATACGACTGCAGCATATGCGGTGACAACATTGCACACGATTGTAGAGACCGCGCGCATTCCCCATAATTCTGCGCAGGCAACCGAGTTAATTGTACTTACAAGAGCGTGTGTGTTGGCAAAAGGAAAGTGAGTGAATGAGTATACTGATAGCCAATACGCCTTCGGCGTGGCTCACAGTTTTGGACGATTGTGGCCTGAACGTGGGTTCCTGACGTCGCATGGTGCAAAGATACAGCATGGTCAGCTAGTTAACGAGCTTCTCGAGTCACTGACCTTGCCACTACAAGTTGCGATTGTGAAATGCAGTACACGCAGAAAGATTCAAGATGATGTTGGTCGTGGGAATGCATTTGCAGATGAAGTCGCGAAAGAGACTGCAAGGAACACAATGAGTCGAATGTATGTTGTAGGTCCTGCGAGATGGATCGCTGATGTAGGTATGTGTGAGGACACTATTGAAAGCGTGAAGTCCATACAGTCCGAGGCGACTGAGAAAGAGGTGAACGAATGGAGAGAAAGCAAGGGTAGATTGGATGCGAATGGTTGTTGGGTCGAATTGTCTGAGCATCAAAGATGGCTGTTACCCAATGCATATGTACTCGCAGTGGTGACGATGGCTCATGGGATGGCTCACATCAGTGTGAAAGGAATCTGTAAGTTGTTGGCCCCAGTATGGCAGAATAGTGGTATCCCAAAATGTGCAGAGAATTTGGTCAAGAACTGTATGGTGTGTTTGAAGTACAATCCCGGCAAGGGAACTCCAACTCCAGCTGGTCATTTTGTGCCTCCAATGTATCCGTTCGAGGTTTTGCAGCTCGATTTCATCCACATGGAGAGGTGCAACAATCTGAAATACGTGCTTGTTGTTGTTTGCGCCTTCTCCAGGTGGGTGGAAGCATATCCCCTTAAAGACAACACTGCCTTGTCTACTGCCAAAGCCCTGGTGAAGGAATTCTTCCCTAGGTATGGTATGCCTAGAATTGTCTGGAGTGATAATGGAAGTGAATTCGTGGGACGAGTGATGAAGAGAGTTTGTGAATGTCTAGGCATACACCAGAAGTTCCACGCCGCAAATCACCCCCAATCAGCCGGATTAGTCGAATGCTACAACAGCACATTGAAGTTGAAGTTGGCCAAGATCCTAGCCAGCACAGGTCTTAAATGGCCTGACGCCCTGCCTTTGGCACTCCTATCTACCAGAATGACTGTCCATTCTAGACTGGGACTTAGCCCCCACAAAGTCGTGTTCGGGCGCCCAGCAAACATATGGGGAGTGCCAAGACCCAAGAAACTAAGTGAGATAGAGCACCCTGTATTGCTTGACTATTTGCACGAATTGACAGCTAAATTGCGTGTTTTACACCAACAGGTCCACAGCTCCTCTCCACCGGCGTCTGACGATCCAGGCCACGCCATCGAACCTGGTTCCTGGGTCCTAGTCCGAAACTTCAGGCGAACCAAGAACGAGGAGCCTCGCTGGACCGGACCCTTCCAGGTCCTGCTAACTACCCGCTCTGTAGTACGTGTCCACGGGAAAAAACATTGGGTGCACGGCGCCCACTGTAAACGGGTCCCGCTGCCCCTTTCATATGACCGATGGGTCCAGGAGGGAATTGCTGACTCAGAAACTGAGGCTGTGCCCCGCTTCGTGCCTTTCAGTGATGCACGTTTGAAAGGAACTGGTACGGAAAAGGAGAGCGACCGAGTTCTACAAGGATTTGTACCACCGTCAATGCAGTTGGACACTACAGAACCCAAAACTTTGTTCAAAGACAACACCGTACCCGGGAAACAACGATATAATCTAAGGTCAAGAAAGACGGACTAATAAAAGCAAACAAATAAGATTTTTCTTTCCCCCAAGAACTATTTTAGATTTTACAGCTCTCTCGCCCAGGGAACTTGCTCATTTTTGATTTTCGAACCGCCATCCGGTTCTGCTGCTAGGGTCGCGGTTGACAGTCTGGGGAGTGCAGCTGGAGACGTTTAGGTCATCGGTTCTGGTTGGTCTAAGGGAATTACCCTGGGCTGAACAGAAAGCACTCCTTGGCAGAATCAATCTCCCACCGCTGGCAGCAACTAGAGGATGGAGTTTCCGAGGGTAGAGAGACCTGCTAGATCTACGGACTTTGAAAAGAGAGTTTGCGCTGTGATGGCAAGAAAAAGATTTTTTGTGGTTTGCATCTTAATGTTGTGCAGCATAAAAATGTTTTTAATTGGCTATGCTCTGTTCATCTTTCGAGTGACTTTTGTACACCACGCTCAGCCCGCACCTCCTCCTACTGTCTCCCCACATTCTTTCTACCCTCTGCCTGAACACGAGTCTGCCAGATTAGAATTTGCAAATAATTCATTCATCCAGCTCCTACACCAGCACGAATCTGTAATTAACACCACAAACTGTTGGGTATTTGGACTTATGCCACACACGACCAATAGGGGTATCCCATATTTTGTCCTGCCATTTGGTTACCATGGTTCTCTGTGGGCATTTAGAGCAATGTTCCTGTTTGCCCTTGAACCGTATGTTCCAGGGAAAAACTCAAGCAACAAGGCGCTAGTGGCGGGAATTAGGAATATGAGTAGGGATGTCGACACATACAAAACGATCCCCAGAGATGAATTGATGCGCTACAGCAGATGGAATATAACGCAATATGGAATTTCCTTGGCTGAGAGTCTGAAAGCAACAAAATCCTCCCCAGTCTGGATAGTACCCCACCGAGGTCACTTATGTCTGCAGGGAAATGGCGAAAACCCTAGAGCTCAGTTGGGAAAGAGTGTCTGCACTGAGACGTTTTCTCGTCTCAGACCTCCCCTTCATTGCTAGCGGCTAAGGGTACTTACTTCGTCTGCCACAATAGAGCGTATACATGGTTGCCCCCTGACTTCTCGGGCACATGTTTTATCTCGTTTCTGCTGCCACCCACCTACACGGCCGAGGCAGATTACCATCGGACAAGGATAGTTAGGGGTGTCGTGAGTAAAGACGACACTGCGGGTCAAGAATTTGGAGACTTCGCAAAGGGTTTTCTGCCGTTTTGGGGGCCCATGGTGAACAGCAGGAACATTCACCAGTTGTCGAGGGTAGTTGAATCCGCCGTGACCGAAACGGCCAGTGCCCTTAGTAACTTGACAGCTGAGCTCCAGTCGGACCGACTTATGACTCTTCAGAACAGGGTTGCCCTAGATGTCATACTTGCAGACCGTGGTGGTGTATGCAGAGTGATCCAATCCAGTTGCTGCATTTTCATCCCTGATAATGCTCCGACAGTGTACCAGGCCATCTCCAAACTGCACAAAATCTCTGACTCCCTTCACGTGGATAAAGGGGATTGGTCCTTGCTAGGGTGGTTCTGGGAACTGATATCTGCCTGGGGAATATTCATTGGGATGATCTTAGCCATTCTGTTTATGTTCTGCCTGTTTGTGCAGTGCGCTCCTGCAATATGTGGCCTCTGTGCTGCATCATGTGTAAGGAAGCCTGTGTCAAGGGACGAATTGAGCAACAGAATGATGCTGCAGCAGCATCTCCGTGACTTCATGAATACAGATTTGGACTCAGATTAGCATGAGTTATTGCCTAATATGAGGGCAAAAGGAGGGTCTGTGGTTCCGAAATTCTGGACCCTGCCGTAATATGGTACCGAGGCCCAACACTCGTGTCACAAAATATCATCGTACCATGGCGAATTTGGTATCGGCAGACCGGTAATGATTAGGACATTATCCCCATTCATTTGCGTCGTGATTGAGTGATGCCATCACCCTTAAATCGTGGTTTCCGTTCCGAACCCTCGGACTCCATTTTGCGAACGGCATCCATCTTATGGCTTGTCCTCATATAAGTCAATTGATTAAGGCCGAGCTTGATCTGAAAGGACACGTCCTCCTTAGCTGACTCCCCCATGACCTGGCCGAACTGACTCCACTGCCTCCAGCCAAAACCTGTTCGGGGAGTTCCTCGTCCAGTGGCCGAGTAAGATAGCATCGAGGCACAACATGCCATAAACCATTCACTACATACAAACCATGTTATCCGCACACATACACCCGTCCATGTCCCTTGTTTATGGCCAGTTTTACGATGAGGAGGTGCCCGAGTTTATTGGGGTTTCATCGATATCTGATGGTAGTTCTGGGCTAAGCTGGGTAATCTATCACTAACTGTACACACAAAATTATAGGTTTGCCTTCATGACTGTGCTTTCTCTTTTGTTGAACAAATATGTATATGGTTGCAGCATAAAACAAGGAATTCTTGCCTGAAGTGTAATATTTCGTATAAAAGGAGAAGCCTGGTTCTGTAAAAATGAACAGTCTCCTGAGAACTTACATCCCGTGCTGTTGTACTTCTGGGACACTTGTTACTTGGTTGCAGCCAATAAAACTCGATCTCTGACTTCAACTAGAAGACTCTGTGTTTCTGTAGTCCGGAACAGGGAGAACTCAGAGGTCTTCGGGTGTTATCCCCTGGCACCACCGGGTTCCTAAAAACCCGGCACCTCACACCGACCCCATAGCAATCAAAATCCGACATGGGACAGCTTGTGCACAGCTCCTGGTCTTCCTCAGCATCGCCTGGTCTTCACAGTTGCAGAGTCAAGGTCCTCGTCAACTCTCCTGCAACTCCCGACATCGGTGGGCATTCATCTTCCAGATCTCCTGCTCAATCCTGAGTGACATAGACTCTGTTGCCTCTGCTTGCAGGTACCTCTCAACTAGAATCCACCTTCGGATTCCAACAGACACTTTCTCCTCCTTCAGCAGCGGCACTTTCACCTAAAGTCCTCCATTGGGTTCGACTGCGGTTTCTGACACCACTTCACACCTATGCACCCGGCTTCCCTGGTGTAGGTAACGTGGATACTAGGGTATCCACGGGTGGGGTGGCTCTCCAACCTTTTGTCTTCCACTGGGTTTCTTCAGGGTCCACTGGGAAGGGTCCTTAATCTTTAAAACTCCAACCACGATTTACACGTAGACTTGTACAGAGCACGCAATCGTGTTCTCACACTGCACACGCTCTACGTGGGGTTTCTATTCACTCATCTTGGGTGGTTCCTTGGGTCCCCAGAATTTCTACGTCCTCTTGACGTCGTCTTGACTTGAGTTGTGGTTCTTATACCACTTACTTAGTATATGATTTGGTCCCCCTTGGGGTCCATTGTGTATTTCATGCTATTTACTGTGATTTCTATGCAAAGTATTGTGTACATTATGTATATCACCGGGTAGAAGATATTTAAACACATTAGAGTGTATTATATAATAAATACACATTCTTATAAATACCTTGTGTGGTTCTTTCTCACTTAATCAATACATATAAGATTGTGTTCTGGTAAAACAAGCTGCTTTACACTCCTTCTGGACTAAGCCTGAAGGCTGCTCTCCACAGCTCCCACATAGAGAGCTTTCTATGGTAGTCTTAGACCTCCTAAATCACCATAAGGGCTGTTTGGATTGGTGCAAGGTGTCCACTTACATAAGTGTACATCATATACCAATCCAGCTTATCACAGGAAGTTTAATTTCTTTAACAATGTTGGATCTAATGCTTAATTTGTAAAATAATAAATGTCTCTGCCTAAACTTCTGATCGGAAGTCGGAAGCCAGCGCTACAAATATTGGGGATACTGAATAACAAGGCTGCATAGTCTTATTTCATCTGGTGCCTCTTTAATCCTCTACCTGGCACTCCCTGCCTCTTTATCTTGCTCTTTCAGCTTCCTTTTCGTCCATGTTGTCTCCCTTTATCACTGTTTTTCCATCTTTCTCTTCTCCCCTCTTTCCTCCTTGTGCGCTTTTCTCTCTCTTGCCCTTGGTGAAAGTCTGATGAGGAAAAATAAGTTTTTGACCCCAAAATTAAGTGCCTGTGGGCTCCACCTGCAACCACTGGCTCAAATTAAGCACTAGTTTGATCCTGTGGACACCACCTTTGGCTATACCGACTACATATTTTCCTGTCTTTTGCTCATAAATGCCTTCTAATGGGAGTATGAAATTCTAGTTATAGAGAAGGATCCACCCTGAGAAAGTTTTGGGAAAAATATTTTTAGTAGATTGTTAAGCATGCTGGACAAGTTATGTGTTTGTTATAAAACACAATAAGATTTAAACAAGTATCACTTAAAAACATTGACATTGCACCGTTGATGCACCTGGGGCAACAGCAGTGACCAGAAGGGTTTGAGGAAAAACCATAAAAGTGAATAATTTAAAAATTGACTTAGCGCTAGGGAGACATACAGTTTTGTTGCTATCGTTGGGTGAAGGGCTGGGGTGGATTCAGTCACAATCTGGTCAAAATTATAATTGAGATGCTCACTGATGGGACTGATTCTGATCCGGCCGGATCAGCCTGTCACACCCCTTGTCCCTCAGTAGTGCACAAAATAAACTATAGCCACAGAACACTCTTTTCTTGTGCTGCCCTTCAGAGTGCTCCACCCTCGTCAAGAACTACAAATACCTGTGACAGCCGCAGCCTATGGCAAAAATGGCCTTTGCTTCTTTTTGAGCTCTTGAAGCTGCATGAGCGGCACCCCCTGTGTCCCAGGCCTCACTGTAGGCTGCAGTGGTCATATCATCTGCTGTTCACTGTCCTCAAAGCAAACAGACAGGGCCTGGTTTTCATTATAACAGAACCCCAGCAGACATGGCTCCTAGGCCTGAGGATAATGGACCTGGCTGCACTCCAGTTGTGACTGTCATGTCACAGAGACTCGTTAAGCAGCCCAAGTCACTGCTAAATGTCATGCAAGGGAAGCCAGTTGGCAGAGAGGAGGGCCTGCAGGCAGACATGAAGAATTTAAAATACACAAATGAATGTTCATCCATTTGTGAAAGGTTTTGTTTGGACCAGGGGGCTCCATTGAGGGGGCTTGGCCCACCTAGCCCCCCTCTAGAACAGGGCTAGATGTGTAGACTGGTATCCTTTTACTAGAATGTTCGTACGTGTGTAGAGTCATGTGTGTATTTCTGAATATGAATACCCTTTCTTGGTTGTGTTTTTGGTAATCTGTTGCTATGTGTGTACTTTGGATTAGAGTTTCTCTACTTGTGTGAAAGTTGTACGAGTGTATATTTGTGTGTGTTATGTGTGCACTTGATTGGTATGTGTGTACTTATATGTGGATCATCATAAAGGTTGGAATGTGTGTATGTTTGGTTTGGCATGTGTGCTCTGGTACAAGGTTTGACATGTGAGTACTTGTGTAGAGGCCAGCATATGTCTCTTTCTATGTTTTGTTTTTTTACGGAGTTTTATATAGCGCAAACCTGACCGGGTATCGGGTATTAGAGCGCTTTACATAGCACCAGTTGCGTTACATGAGGACACATTCATTTTTGTTAGGCACGGGGAGATTAAGTGATTTGCCCAAAATCACAGGATGTTCAGCGCCATTGCCGAGACTCGAACCAGGTTCCCCAGATTCTTGGTCGACCGCCATAGCCGTCAGGCCAACTCTTCTCCCCAACATATTTATATGTGTGTTCTTGTTTGCAAGGTGGTATTTAGATTATTTTGGGTGTGTTGGATTTGTAGTTGTGGAGCTAAGTTTGGATTGATTGGTGATTTATAATTGCAGGGTGTGTTAATGTGTATTATGCAGTGTGTGTAATTTTGTTGTGCAACTGTGCTTGAGCATTTGTGTTGTGGTTGTATCAGTGTTTTATGTGCAATTGTGCTTGCATACAGGATATTGGGTTTAGATGTGTGTACTGTGGCACATGTGTGATGTATTGGACCTTTTGACAAATGTATATTCACACATAAAAGTTATCAATATGTACATCTAACCCTGCACCGAAGTGTAAATTTACTCTTTTGTGCTATTTCTAAGTGTAGATTTAAGTGCAGATTTCATATCACACACCCCTAGTTGAGGCCAGTGGAGATATTTAATGGAGAATTTACAAGTGCAAAGATGCTAGTAATAACTTTTCACGTTTAGATGGAGATCTTGCCACTGTGGTGGCGATCTGTCCATGGAAAATCATAGCAAACTATAGAATGCATTTTTAAACGAGTAATAATGATAATTTATTATAAATGTAAAAAAAATATGTTCACTATTAAAATAGAATAAATAAAATATGTTACAGCACATTCCGTTGGTATATTAAATGTGTATTTTTTAAATAATTCTAATATATTTATTTAATATATAAATAATACATCCTATATACCCACAGTAATATTTTTATTTATTATTTATTACATTTTGTTGGGTTGAATTAGGTTAAATACATTTTCATAAAAGCTTAAAAGTACAACGAATTTCTAAGGGAGTATGTTGCAGTACCTGTGAGTGGCAATGTGTGGTACCTCACTTACTGCAAGTCAGCAGCACATTTACTACTGTTACCTATAAGCAGGGCCACTAGAATTATGTGACGAGGGAGGTCCATATTATGCAGCAGGTTTGACTAAATTATGCAATAGGAAAATCCAAACTATGCAGCATAACGCGACTCAAATGTGATTGTATTACTTCACCATTTTGACATTTTTACACATTTTAACATTTTCTGGGTAAGTGTTTCACCTCATCAGTACCAGTATACCACTCAAATGCAGCATCAAGCAACTGAAAAGTGACCAGTCAATATTTACAAAGGGTTCCCACAGCCCAGCAACAAGTATGAGCTATGTCTTGACCTGTTTGTGCTGACATTTTTGTTGTTGTTAAAATCTACAAATTATACAGTAGATTATGTGTCATATGTTGCAAATCCATAATTATGGCGAAAATGCTGGGACAGCAGTATCTCATAAATCTGGTGGCATTTCCTTAAAGGCTGCAGTAACTCTAAGGGGCCGATTACGATCTCGCCCAGAAAGCATTCCTACCGAATTGGTCCTGGTCCCTGGAATGCTTTCCAAACGACTCGAATCAGGGAGTCCGACCAAGCAATTTGGATGCATCCGGATACGATTTGGTCGGACTCCCATTGACTTCAATGGGAGCCTGTGTTCCGAACGACAACACAGACACCCATTGAAGAAATGGGTGGCTGGAGAAAATTGAGCACCCTGTGGCAGGCACCCCTTTGTGCCTGCCACACTGTGCATGGTTGGAAAGGGGGATCCCTTGGGAACCCACAAAGGCCCCATTTGGAAGGCCCCAGGTGAAGGGGGGCCTGCTGTGGGCCCCCAAAGACAGATTCGGGCAACCAATTCGTTCCAGCGAAACCTGTTCAGAACGGCTGTCCGAATCGATCATTGTAATCCCTCACTCTGAAATCGAGTCTATAGAGCTGTACGATTCGGCTCCAAAAGACGTGACCTATCCGAATGCCTAAAATCAGATGTCAATCTTGCTTAACGATATGCTTGTTGAGGGCCGTGGCTCTGCCACAATGAAAAGAGTTCTTGTTTCAAGATCAAGTCTTTCCCAAGGGCCTCGTTTTTTCTCGAAATGGGTGATGAATTCGACTGTTCTGCATATCAATTGTGGATCCATTGAACATAGGATTTGAACAATCGCTGACCGACAGGTGCGTACTCCGTGTTCATTGAACTTAGATTTTAGCCAACACCGACGAGCTTGGTTCATGGCTGAACAGATACAAATCAAGTGAATGAAGTCTTGTTTACCTGCACCACAAAGTTTGCATTCTTTACTTTCTTGGGGCCTCCATTTCGGTTGATCTGCACTTGTTGGAAGGTTGCCCAACCTTAAATTGAGGTATTTGCGCTTAATAAATGGCGAGAAAGCAAGGTCTAAATAGGCTGCTGGTACAGGCTTTTTATATGAGTTAATAGTCATTCAGGCGTAGGTTCGATGACTAAAGGTTAGCTTATCGTTTAGGAGCGAGTGCCTTTTGGCAGTCTTCTTAACCACTTGTTTGAATGATATTACTGGAAGCTTAGTTTCCCAGAGAGTTGCCAACTCAGTTGTTTCTAGCGATTGTCTTAAGTACTTAGCGTACTCGGAGTTCAGACTCTTTTGGATTGCTTCCCACATGGCGCTGTAGACTTCATTTTCCTGATTCCTCCAGACATCATACCAAAATTTGATGGTCTCATACTTTTTCAAGAGCACTTGCGATTGCAAACCAAATTCAAGTCTTACTTGTGCCGGTGATGTGTTGCTTGGTAAGACAAATACACGCTTGTAGACTTTGGTTTGTATTTTGTCAATGAGTGTCGCACTTTTGCCATGATGTAGCACACTCCCGTATGCTATTGTTGGCAGTAACTTTGCTTTCATTGTGGTTAGCAAAGGGGAGACCAATGGGCCTTTGAGCTCGATCGCTAAGTTGGTGAAGGCATGTAATAGGGTAGAACCCTTTTTTTCAATGTCTTTAAAGTGAGTAGAGAAGTTGAGGCGCTTATCTAGTTGTATCCCCAGATACCTGTAGCTATCCACCACTTCCAGCTTAACATTGTCTATTAGGAAAGTTGGTGGGGCTTTGTGGCGTCGTGTTATAACCATTATCTTGGTTTTCTTGCTGTTTATTTCTAGCAGATTCTGTTTGGTATAACTGGTCAGTTCTTGCAGTAGACGTTGTAAGCCTATTCTCGTTTGACTAAATAGCACCACATCGTCGGCATAGGATAGATGTGTTACACGTAAATTACCTAGCCGGGGAGGATGGGCATTAATCTGGTCTAGGCTTACTGTCAGATCTGCCATAAACAATTCAATTCAAAAATCTTTATTTCGATCATAAAAGATCATAAAAGATGTACAAATTAATTATTCGCATTGAGCAATTTAAAAACATTATACAAGTGTACAGTCCATTTTTTAAAAAACAGTTTCCAAAAGTAATGATTACATCAATGCTTGATAAAATACCATTTTTAAAAACAAAGTCAGGGCATTTGTGCAAGGGAATTAGAAAAGGTTTTTCACGCAGTTATAGTGTCCTTAATTATTCTTGCACGCAATCACCACATTGCAGTCAAGAATTTTGCCATGGCGAACACTGTTGGTGCAGATAGATCTGTCTTAAAAACTCTGTAGGCCGGAGCATGAGTTCGAAAGCCCAGGTTTTTTAAGTGAGGAACCAACCAGTAAGTCCTAATTCTGCTATAGGCTCTGCAGAACAGGACCACGTGCAGATCGCTTTCCAGTTTGTAAGCACAGGCCGGACACACCCCTGAGTCCAAACAACCAGCCCACGATTTTGTGAGGGACCTTAAAGGAAGAGATCCATACCTCCATTGCATGTAAATCTTCCGTGCGAACACTGGTATCATGCCATCTAATACGTGTTCGTGGGAGTATGAGTCTTTTGTTTTAATGAATGTGTCGGTTAAAGATCCTTCCCGGGTGGAATTCAATGTTTTTTGAAGCATGAAGCTATAAAATAAATTTGAAAGTGCTTTTCTGGAAATCCTTGCAGACGCAGTTTCCGGCTCTGTCCATAGCTCTGGCACTCCAAGAGTCGTGCACATATCCCTGATGTACTTTATCCAGGGGATTTTGGTTGCATTAGTTAATCTAAGAAATTCATGCAACTCATTTCTGTAATTTACAAGGTCCTGACTACTCCACAAGCGACACCAATAGGTCAGAGGTTTGAGGCCCAGTTCCTCAGTGATTGGTCGCAGTGCCAAGTCCAGTCTTAGGGGGAGAAGCGGAGTGCTTGGGGGGAGTGCAGCCAGTTGTCTGATAAAATTATTTTCTGCAACCTGTATAGTGTATAGCTGGATGTGTCCCCAGAGCTCACCCCCATAAGTGATGCCCCCCCTAGCTTGAGCTTTGTAAATGTGAATGGCAGGTACCAACGGACGAAGAGGAGATTTTTTGGCAATTCTTGTAATGGCTCCCGCCCTCTGAGCTAATTTTGTGGTTGCTTTTGTTTTATGTGGCAGCCATGTCAAGTTCGGGTTAAGGGTTATTCCAAGATATTCTATTGTGTGAACCCTTTCCAGAAGTGTAGATCCTAGGCGGGGATTTGGGCAGTTTTTGGGCTTGGGGTTAAGGATCATAAATTTTGTTTTTGAACAGTTTATTTCAAGGCCCCTTTCATTACAGAACACCAAGAACCCATTCAGGACCCTCTGAAGCCCCATTGGCGTTTTTGACAGCAGCAGGGTGTCATCCGCGAACATAATCACGGGCACCCTGCCGCTGTTCAATTGTGGTGCATCGATGTTAGGGATCCTACTCAAGTGCTCTATCACCCCGTTCACAAATAGGCAAAACAGGGTCGGAGCCAGTACGCAACCCTGCCGTACCCCTCTGCGAACGGGGAACCTATCCATCAGCCTGCCCCCTTTCCCACATCTGACTCGGGCATAATTGTCAGTGTGCAATCTAATTAAGATATGGAGGATATCTCCTGGGACATCCAGCTCAGCCAGTACCTCCCACAGTTTAGCCCGCGGGACCAAATCGAAGGCGGCACGGAGGTCCATAAAGACGGCGTATAGTGTGCCGCCTTCGATGAGTACTGTCTTCCAGTAAATGATGTTCAATCGGAGTATTTGATCAACTGTGGAAACTCCTTTTCTAAATCCCGCCTGCAGAGGACTTAGGATATCGGTCTCCTCTATCCAAGATTGTAGCCTGTTAAGTATTAGTCTGCCAAATAACTTCTGGGAGACATCAATGAGGCTTATTGGGCGATAGTTGGCTGGGAGCAGGGGCAAGCCCTTTTTGAAAATCGGGACCACCTCCGCCCCCAGCCAAGTATCAGGTATTTCCATCCCCCGAGCACTGCATTGAATATCACTAACAGATAGGGTGCCCAGATTCCTGGTTCCTGCTTGAATAGGTCGTCCGGGACCCCGTCCAGGCCAGGTGCCTTTCCAGAGGATAACCCTGCTATCGCCATCCTAATCTCTTTCACAGTAAAGGGATCCGAGACCTGATTGTCATGGATGATGGGAGGCGGTGGTTCTATCCCTCCAGCCTCCGAGGAATATAATGACTGGAAATGATTTTGCCAGACACTGGCGGCGATGTTTGGTTCGGTGCCGACGGAAGGTCTTCAGAACTGTGGTTGACTATTCGCCAGAGTCTCATATTGCTAAAGACTCCGAAAGATTCTCCCAGTGTTGGAGTTCCCAGTCTATCTTAGCGTTAGCCACGAGTATTTTATACACCCTCCTTCTGGTGCGGATCTCTTCCCTCGGAGCTCCAGCTTTAATGGTAGATAGAAGGTCACGTTTTGCATTTCGGCATGAGGTGTTAAACCAAGTGCCTTTATGTGATCCCGGGGTTCTGGAAGGTCTGCTGCAGAAGAGGTCTGCCTCAAGTGTTTTAATTAGGTGCTCATGTACGTGTGCGAGGTCCTCTCTGATTTCCTGCGTGCACACTGGGGCCCATAGGTCAAATGCCTCTGCGAGAATTGGAGTGATCCCAGCGTAGAGGGTGGCTAGCTTATCTTCACTAGTAGATAGCTTTTCCCATCTTATCCTCCTTCTATTGTTATCTAGGAGGTATCCCTCTCTGGGCTTTTGTTCATTTGATACCCGATCCTCCATACGGGGGATGGCATAGTCCAGTTCCAAGGCATTATGGTCACTATCCTCTCTAGATGTTACTCTGAAGTCAGCCACCCTTTTCCAAGCATGTAACTGTACCAGAAAGTAATCTAATCTAGATTCTCTCCCAATTTTATTGTACGTGCATTTGCTCGGGATGTCGGACTTAACGCGACCATTACAGGCCCTAAGGCCATGAGTGAGGGTAAGCATGTTTATCTGTACGGCTACTGGTGTCCATGCTCTCGGAGGGGGAGCCTCTGTCGGTGGAACCTGCCAACTTGAATCCTCCTCGAGGGAGGGTCCATCAAGTAAGCCGGGTAATGGTTCGAAATGCGAGTTGAAGTCTCCCCCTACTAAGTATGATATGCCCTATGGAATGGTTTCTAGGAGAGAGGACAGTACTTCAATGGTTTTAGAGGTGGCGGATATGGAGACTGGTCTGGAATAGACATTTATTATGAGTAATTTATGTGATCTCGGCCATTCAAGAAGAACAGCCAGTATGTCTTCTGAGTCCACGGTATATCGAGAAGCTATGCAGCCCAAATCTGAAGCCACCCAGATTGCCAGGCCTCCAGATGGTCGACCTCTCCCACCCCATACTGCTTGTATCGAAAATGACTCAAAGCCCCTATAGGTATGCTCCTCCCTTGCCCAAGTCTCTTGGAAGAGGCAAGCACTTTTGGAGTTGATTAATTCAGCCCATGAGTCGGAATCTATTTTGTTGGCCAGTCCTGCGACATTCCATGAGAGCAGCTTAAGTATGTGAGGGACATGCTGGCTGTTTCCCTTCGTGCCTTGGTTAGTCGTTAAATTTATATGGACTTTTGGGGATGTCCCCTGTATCGGCCCCTGTCCCCTATATAGACCCTCTGATTCAATTACCCTGCCTACTCTCTGTTGGAGATGTTCTGAATTTCTGGGAGGAAGATGCTCCGCCCCATGGATAGGGTTAAAGGGTTTTTGACCGCCGCCGTCAATGAAGTTAGGTGTGGCATGCCCGAGTGGGTGCGGGGGTACCCTGTCTTTAGAGGCAAGCTGTCAATCCACCATTTCAAGACAATCAAATCGATTGAAAGTCGACAGAAATGGTGGCTGATAGTGTCTGGGGGGCCAAGTTGCTCCTCGTTCGAAGCCACCCCTTCACATTCCTCTTCTTTTGATGGTCTCCCATCCCTGAGCATCATCATGCATTAAAGGGTAACCCGATGGCATTCGCATTTGGTTATAAGGGTTTCTCCTCACTCCCAGGTTTCCCCCCCAGTTTCCCAGTGGCTCGTGCGGCTGTCCCCATCTCTGGTCATTGGGTATGTGGGTGTTTGATGGGTAGAAGAACGAGAGAGGAAGTGGATGGATGTTATTTCCCTCGTCCTCTGTGAAGCAACCACAAATGTAGGAGACTGTTCCTGGTTCTTTGAAACTGACCAGTATACAGTCGCCACTGATTGATTTGGGCGTCTTTCCTACCCATGATACTCTTCTTACCATGCGAATATCGCTGGTCATACCTCTAGGGAGTGGTCTGAATGTGGATAACCAGTTAATTACTTTTTTTTTTAGTGAGGCCCCTGTTTCGCTTGACGCTGGTTTTAATTCAGGTGCCCCGGCTAGAATGACAGTGTATGCAGCTACCTCTGGTGGAAGATTTACAGTTACTGTTTTTTGTGTTTTTAGCAATGTAGTGTTGTGATCTTGAAGGTTTTGTGTATTGATTGATGGAGGTTTGGAAGCACTTGTGTGTTGTGACTGTGAATGTGTTGCATCAGTGGCTGCGAGTGTTTGCTGTGAGCTGGGGGGTTGTTTGTGGGATTCACCCGCGGGTGTTGCTGGTTGCTGTGGTCTGGCAAGGGGATTATTTTGCTTTAGACTGGGTGCCTGGTGACTAACTGGTTTTCGATTTTTGGTTGTAGTTGAGGATTCTGCGTTTTCGGCCTCATTGTTCTTAGTTGAGTTCTGAGACTCGAGGCCCTTCCTATGTTTTGGGTCTGCGCTAGGTGCTATGGGGCAGGAGTTCACAGGTTTCCATCTGTCCATAAACTGGGAGGTGGTTTTCTCAAATTTAGTAATCCTCGCTTCTATTTTAATCAGACAGGCTTCTATAGGACTAAGGATTGACCTAAGCAGGTTTCCTATGTCTGCGAGTGTAATATCCTCTTCGGCTATCTCAGTGTTGTGTTCTATTGTGGGAGGCAGAAGGTCGGTGGAAATGTTGGTAACTTTTACCGGGGGAGAGAGCTCCGTTCTAACTAGTGGTGGAGTCTCGTGTATAGTATTATCAGAGCTAGATTTGTTATGTGTTTTACCTGGCTTTGATTTTTTCGCCTTCCTTTCTCTGTGGCTCTGTTTCCCCATTATCCTTTTTAGGTTTTGCCTGGCGAAAGCTGCGCTTTCTGCGCAGCTTTTTCGCGCAGGCGAAAACCTGATGAGAACAGTAGTGTGCTTTGGCTCGGCCCTCGTCATTCATTGGCTGGCTCCGTAAATGGAGCCTTGCCATTGGACGAGGGGCCTGTCCGTCAATGCCGGACCAGACACGGGGGCGTTCCCGACATTCTTTGGCTTTTGCCGACGTCACGCGACGCCGGGAACGCCCCCGTGTCTGGTCCGGCATTGCCGGCACTTCTGCGTCTCTTCTCCCCCGTTTCCCGCCCCGTGACTGGCCGGCCGGCAAATCCTAGCGCGGCCGGCCGGAAGTGCCCGCCCCCCACAGAAGAAGGAAGACGGCAAGAAGTATGGCGGCGCCCGCGGGGCTCCCGTGGCCTGGAGGGAACCCCGGGAGATGCGGAGGACGTTGCCGGTCTGCTTGCTTTTTTTTGTGCATTTTTTTTTGCCCTTTCCCACCCCCTCTCCCGCTCTCCGTGTCACCGAACCCGTTACCTCCCTTTCAAAAGACCCATACTACCCTCAATAGCTTCTTCACACTTTTCCTCGTGGCCCGCCTCACGCATCCATTTACAGCTATCCGCGCCAGGGGCCGCACCCACTTTCCTGAAACGAGAGCTGCCGGCAGCGTTGCTTGTTGCCTTGCACCCCTGGGGACTTTGTGCTGGTGAGATTACGTCAACAATGAAAGCAAACATTAACCTGTTTCGCAACACTGAGGTTTTCTAAGTGTGCAGTGCACGCAGGAGCACTCAACTATCGGGAAACTCCGGAATCTGGTGTGTTGTGCTTCGAAGAACTAAAGGTATAACCATAATAACATTTGGTAGCATAGATCTGTAGAGTGAGTTCGTTGCTTCTTATCTTATGCAGAGAACGAGGCAGCCTGATTGCCTAACTGTCCCGGGCTGGGCCACGGAATTAGGGCAGGTCGAGTCCCGGAATTGGGGCTGGCCATTAAACGAGACCGACTAAGCAGTGAGTGTACACAAAAACCTGCTCTTCAACATGTCTGTCCGTGCTCCACTTGGGCTGGAGAGGTCAATTCTTTTCAGAAGACCATAGCGAGAAGAGGCAATTTCTTTATTACATAATTTAGCTATAATAACTACCCATTAGCCCTCTTGGCTGCATGATCTATGCCAGGGGTCTCCAACCAGTCGATCGCGAGCTACCGGTAGCTCGCCGAGACCCTGCTGGTAGCTCGCGCTGCATTGTGCTCTATGTGCCTTCCCTAGGTGGCATCTTTAAAATTATAGCATTGTAAATACCCAGCAATAATGTATTACATGCACGGACCTGAAGCAGGCATTCCCACCCGTGAAATATTACATTTGCGCAGGCCTGAGCGATTAATGTGCATGCATGAACATTGTTTATTAGCCCCCGATCGCCGAACAATCCCTGCACGTCCACAGAACCCGCCCTCACCCAAAGCAGCTGCTAACATTGGCCTTCAGCTTAGCTGGGGCGGGGCGGGGTGAAGAGGATGATGTTCCTCTCTCCTTCCTTTGTGGGCAGAGTCTCGTGACCCTCTCTAAGTTCCCCCTGCCTTTTCCTCACAGGCCCCGTGCTTTTCCAGTCACGAGTGGCAAGTGGGGAGCTGCAGCGGGCGTGGCAGCGCAGAGCAGCCGGTCGCGCAAGCGGTATAGAACTGCTGGGACCCGCACCATTGGCTCTCTTCAAAAATACAGCCTGCCGCCTTCTATCAACTGAGCAGCAGGTAAGGCAAGCCGTGTGAGAGGCCTCTCGGAGGTCTTAACCTGATCGGTGTTAATATCGGGGCACCAACTTGGTTATCAATGAGTCAGCGCCTTCCATAGTAAACTGGTATCCGCACTCCTGAATTAAAACTCCCATGTTATTAATCTGGGGCCCTAGAGTAGAAGTAATCAACCACATTACAGCGGCAGCCAGTGCGGTTTTTAAATCCAACTTTAAAACCAATAAGAAACGGTCGAGGCCCAAGGTTCATGAAATTTGACTATCCTCTGGGAGAGAAAAGACTAAGAGGCATTAATGGCGCACATTCTTACCTCAATCCTGTCACTCAGGTCACAGAGAATTAGAGGTTTGGACGGGAATCGTACACAAATCACGGAAGGCAGGCGGGCAATCTTAATACGATCGGATTTTCCGCACTTTGAAGATTCCCGTGTGTTAAGTGTTTTATGTATAATGAACCGCGTATGAAATTTCTACTAGTCTAGATTCGTCCAGACTCCAGCGCATTCCAGGAAGTTTGTGACATAAAATACAGGAAAAAATAAAGAATTTAAGTAACAAACTAGTTACTAGTATAAAGGAAATCTATGGGTTCGCATTGGTGCCTTATCACCCCTTACAATGGTGGAAGGGGAATGTGTTGCCAGTGTATCGACTACCCGTCACCTACAGAATATGTACGGTTATTACAGCGGACCCCGCTCCCCCTCCCACACCACCATTTGCAGATCTCGGCAACACCCCTTGCTTGACTAACTGCATAAAAAAGCTCTGAAGTTTCCTGGGTCCATGCACAAGTATCTCATCCAGTTCAGGTTTTCACTGTGCATTCTGGATGGAATTTGTAGCCAGGATTTCATGTTTTAAATAGGACTACTGGCCCCGCAATTCAAATTAAAAACCCGGATAGACTGTACTGCACGCACAATTGAAAACTGATTTAATGCTGGCGAACAACTCTGCTCGGACTGGCTCTCGGAGTCACAGCAAGACGTCTGAAATGTATCATCAATTCACATCGAGGGAGAGACACAGTTTCATGTGAGATATGTTCAGTCCTTCCTGACTTTGTAATCCGCATCACTTTCCTTTCGGGGACTTGTTATTTTGCACTTTCTATCACAGGTATGGGCATTCAAATCCCAACAGGCTAATAATGTATCAGGCATGACAGTGGGCCCACGTGGTAGCCACGTTTGTATCCAATCCTTTCTGTGTAATGCCACTTCGGTGAGTGAGTGAAGCTTTCACTGCAACTGGCTGGCTATGTCTGCTCCTTGTGCGAAAGAATCTCTTGCCTGGGAGTCCCCTGCTTTGTGATGGATGACGGGATTGATAATTAAATCATTGCAGACTCGCCCCTTTGGCTTCTGAGTAGCTACTGGCTTGCCCAGTGATTAAAGCACTGTGTAATAATAGCTGTTAGTCATACTTTTTTTTATGTTGGTAACTGGACTGAGTCTGACATGACCCCCTCGAGGTGATCTGAAGCGTGTGGGGTCCAGTCAATACAAAAAAACAATGACTGTGTGCTCTGTGAGAAATGGCCCCCATTTTTAATCATTTATGCCGGTTTATGTTATGACAAATGTGTAATGATAATCTTTTGCCATAGATGGAATATAACTGTGTGAGCAAAAGTGCGATGTACGTCTGTACATCTGTGCATACTTGAGATCTGGCTTGGGTGTGAGAGTTCTGGCTTTGTCTTATTCACAATATTACCTCATGGCAGGCAACACCCCAAATTAGGCTCAAAAACTCCTGGAAGTGAATCTGATTATCTTTCTTCACATCAACCCCACCTTCCAAAGATGCCATCATTTTCTTTTAAGCTCTGGTCATAAAAACGTTCAAACTCGTCGGATGACGTTTTGCTGCGGTCCCCTTCCTTGGTAATTAGGTATTCCATGCAGCTCTCCATTTCTGAAGGCGGATCGGTACACATCCGTGCCATGGTGAAAGTTCAGGAAGCACCTGTCCTTTGGTATCTACAAATAGTATGGCTACAGCCCTACACAGCTTGTCTGGCCTTGAACAGCAGAGTGATGATGTTCTAATCTTCAGGCTGGGCTGGGTTAATGTACTTTTCAGGGGAACAGTTGGTTATCTCTAAAATGGCTGCTACACTTGATATCTTGCATTGTCTGGTTCGGAATATCAATGGTAGGTGTGTGCAAAATACACATAATTGCCTTTCATGCAATTAATAGGAATTAGGTTTTAGGACGGTGAACTATTTGAAAAACTACTACGATGTCAAATCACTTAGAATGCAAATATGCCATGTAGCGGTAAAGTTACATCAAACGCCTACAACACATCCAAAACGCCTCGGCACGACTGATCCTTGACATAACACGCCATGGCCACATCACCCCCCACCTGAGGAACCTGTACTGGCTCCCCGTCAACAAGAGGATCTCCTTTAAGCTCCTCACCCACGCACACAAGGCCCTCCACAACACCGGACCAGCCTACCTCAACAGACGGCTCTCCTTCTACATCCCCAACTGCTGGCTATGCTCTGCTGACTTCTCACTCGCCACCGTCCCATGCATCCGAAGAACAACCACCGGTGGGAGATCCTTCTCCCACCTCGCCGCCAAGACATGGAACACCCTCCCACTGAGCCTACGACAGACCCAAGACCTGCTGACGTTCAGGAGGATACTCAAGACCTGGCTGTTCGATCAGTAGCCCCCCCCCAGCACCTTGAGACCCTTGCGTGTATGTAGTGAGCTTTACAAATGATTGATTGATTGATTGATAGGCTTAATTAACCTTAACGTCAATGAAACTGGGCGTGGGAGGTCTCTCTGAAAAATGCGCGAGTTGCTTGGGGTTTAGTAGCTCACGATGATTTTCACTGACCAGAAGTAGCTCTCACTACACAAAAGGTTGGAGACCCCTGATCTATGCATTGACATATGAACTAGTGGCTTGTTAATACCCTGGTCTTTGTTATATACATGCAAATATCTTTGTATGAATTTGGATTCAGCAAATTCCCGGCTGCCACAGATGGTTCCTAACATGGCTTCTGGGATTACAGGGTCAAACTGGGTTGTCTCCTTTTAGCTATGTTTTATTGTCTTACAGTGAAGTGCTGTCTTTTAGTCCTGCTATGTGGACGTGGCAGATCTTTCCTATCTACAGTAGGATTATATTAGTGAATAACCATATATTTGTTGCAGTAGCATAATTCGCTGAGGCGAACACCATTCACTGTTTGCTTGAAGACCAACCTAGTATATTTTCAAGGTGTGACCTCTACATAATGTTGTGTCTACCTACCTCAAGCTGAAGTTTCCCAGTACCAGTTGTATGTGGATTTATGTGACACAGCTTCAAGAAGTTGGGAATGGAAAAGGTCATCTCAAATTACTTCTGAGTTTTTTTTGTCGATGATTAAAAAAAATCTCCATATAACAGTCAAACAGTTTCATGTAGTGTGCGACTGACTACTTGAAGCCTGCATTTAATTTCAAAACTTGTAGTTTCCCGTTTCAGTCTATACCTACGATCCCGCAAATGTAACCGCATTCAAAGTGCTGTTGGTCAAAAATCCAGGACTGTCTGAAGAGCTCATACTTGGCACGGGGCCCTTTGGCAGCCTGGAGAGCCAGTACGTAGTTTGGACTGATAATTGATGAAGATGGCTCCTGCCACATTTCAATGCTACAGGAGGGCATGTGCCGACCATAATAAATGCAAATTATTGACGGATGGTTTAAAAACTTAAATGGATGTACCTTTTCTCAACAACTGAATTATTTAAGCAGAGTCCTGTTTAACCTCCCCACCTCCAGGGCTACGCTTTCTTCAAACGTCATCATCTGTATGTTGCACATATTCAGACTTCACTTCGTTTTTAGTTGTGGCCTAGGAGCACCTTTGCACCTATAGGTGTAAGCGTCCCCATCCTTATATAGTGAGCCATACATACTGCTGCAAGTCAAATTACACTTCCTTAGTTTTGCAGAATACCCTTTGCCCTGCAGGCCACCATGTTGCAGTGAATATTTAGGAGTTAAAGTCAAACTGATCTGTTTTATGCAAATTCGTATGTTCCTTTTCTCAAGCAGACTATCATTTGCCCAGCACATGTCTTTCATCATTTCGTATGCTGGGGTGCGTGCAGATTTAAGCAAAAGCTAGCACATGATGGGATATTTCTGCTGCTCCTGGGCTGGACTGGACTCCCGTATGAGGTGCAGTCAGTTTTGCTGAAGCAGGTGTGTTCCTGCCAGTTCACATGCGGCTTCTCTTCAGACACCAAACCTCTGCTGCATGTGTCCTCTTGCTTTCATCCCTCCCCAGCAGGGCCGTGCCCCCTTAGCTGTCAAGCCTTTGCAGTTATTTGTTCCCCAGATCTGCCCACTCCTATCCTCGTAACCCACGAACGGTAATGACACAGGAGGAGAAACTTTCAAGTGTACAGACTACAGGCAGTCTCTAGAAATGAGGGGCGTGTGCCTGTTACACAATCGCACCAAGCTGGCGCGAACGTTGCTCTAGGTGTCAGAGAGTTGCATAGTAGAGCCAGGGTTAATGCTTCCATCATGCTGCGGGGCGGGAGCAGTGCTCTTCTATCTAAAGTTTTTATATAGCGCGGCCTTTTGCCCTTTGGTGTGAGAGCACATTACTGAGTATCAATTTCATTACTTTGCATCGGGGTGTGTACACCTGGATTGGAAGTGCTTCAGTGTGCGTGACGCTAGCAGACATTGCATGTTATTCTCAGCAGGTGCATATCGTGGGTGCATGCATATGAGTTGAGATGATATACTCAGTATATTTACGGGTTTGAATACCTGCATTTGAGTGTGCGGTACCCAAGGCCTTCAGCTAGTATACTCTGCCCGGGTGCCTAGCCTGCCCTCTCCCAGCCTGCCCTCTCCCAGCCTGCCCTCTCCCAGCCTGCCCTTTCCCAGCCTGTCCTCTCCCAGCCTTTCCACTTCCAGCCTGCCCTCTCCCAACCTGCCCTCTCCCAACCTGCCCTCTCCCAACCTGCCCTCTCCCAGCCTGTCCCCTCCCTGCCCTCTCCCAGCCTGTCCCCTCCCTGCCCTCTCCTAGCCTGTCCTCTCCCTGCCTGTTGTCGTGTCCAGGCAGCAGCGTGCAGTGCGTCCCTGAAGTAACAGCCCTAAAGCAAGCAAGAACTACGCCCCCCTCCCACCAATCCCTGTTAGGTAGTGGAAACTGTCCAAACTGGGTTGCAGACAGCCCCCCTCACCTTTCGGCCTGGTACCACTGCACCAGCCGCACTACTTCCCTACTGACCGTTCTCCACTTCAGCCCCGTCTAAATTACAATTCATGCTTGTGACCCTTTTGCCTGCTTGTGCTTGTTTTCATGACCCTGTTGCCTGCTTGTGCCTCCGTGTGCCCCTGTTGCCTGCTTGTGCCTCCGTGTGCCCCTGTTGCCTGCTTGTGCCTCCGTGTGCCCCTGTTGCCTGCTTGTGCCTCCGCGTGCCCCTGTTGCCTGCTTGTGCCTGTTTTCGTTCCCCTGTTGCCTGCTTGTGCCCCTGTTGCCTGCTTGTGCCTCCGTGTGCCCCTGTTGCCTGTTTGTACCTCCGTGTGCCCCTGTTGCCTGTTTGTGCCTCTGTGTGCCCCTGTTGCCTGCTTGTGCCTCCGTGTGCCCCTGTTGCCTGCTTGTGCCTCCGTGTGCCCCTGTTGCCTGCTTGTGCCTCTGTGTGCACCTGTTGCCTGCTTGTGCCTCTGTGTGCCCCTGTTGCCTGCTTGTGCCTCTGTGTGCCCCTGTTGCCTGCTTGTGCCTCTGTGTGCCCCTGTTGCCTGCTTGTGCCTCTGTGTGCCCCTGTTGCCTGCGTGTGCCTCTGTGTGCCCCTGTTGCCTGCGTGTGCCTCTGTGTGCCCCTGTTGCCTGCTTGTGCCTCTGTGTGCCCCTGTTGCCTGCTTGTGCCTCTGTGTGCCCCTGTTGCCTGCGTGTGCCTCTGTGTGCCCCTGTTGCCTGCCTGTGCCTCTGTGTGCCCCTGTTGGCTGCTTGTGCCTCTGTGTGCCCCTGTTGCCTGCTTGTGCCTCCGTGTGCCCCTGTTGCCTGCTTGTGCTGTGTGGGTGTGTGTGGAGGGCTCTGTGTGTGTGGGAAGCTTTGTGTGGCTGTGTGTGTGGGGGGCTCTGTGTGGCTGTGTGTGTGGGGGGCTCTGTGTGGGTGTCATTTGCGAGAGATAAAGCTAGTGGCATTGTAAATGACAATGCCATTTATTTATGTTAAAAAAAACATAAATAAAAATAATGTCAAGAGCAATGCCAATAGCTCTAACTTTAACAAAGGCAAAACCATTGCATTGTAAATGCTTGTTTGTATTGCTCCTTCCCTTGCACCCCTGACTGTACTTGGAGGCTCTATTACATTTGAGGTGTTCGTTGCCAGTGGCGGTTCTTCACTGGGTGAGTTAGGAATTAGTTCGATGTGTTCCCCCACAATAATGGAAGTTGGAGGTTGTGTGATTTGTGTCAGTGGGAGTGAGAGTAGACTCATGTCTTCGAGGTCACTTAGGGTTTCCTCTGAGAGATCTATACTGGTAGGTGGTTGGTCCCCTCCACAAGCTCCAAGCTGCGAGCCATCTATGTTCGGCCTTTCCTCAGGAGTTTTTGCCAACGCTAGAATGCCCATAGATGATCTCCTGACCCACTCGATTTCTTGGGAAATGCGTCTTTCTAAGACAGTGATGTCATCAATCAGCAGGGATCCCGCCTTAAGGAAATAATTGTCAATTTTACCTTGGGCCATTGCGGGCGTGGTAGGTCCAGCGATAGCCAAGTTGGCTTTACTCCTAGTCTCCATTTTAGTCATTGATTGTGGGGCGCCTTGTGGATGCAGGCAAGGACCAAGTGATGTTATAAGGAGGGAGGGTCACGAGCAAGATATAGGGGTGGCCCGGTCCAGTCTCTCCCGTCCTCTAACGGCCTCTAACGGCCCGCTCTTTGCCCGGTCTTCGCCCGCGCTTCCGTCCGTGCGTGTCCCGCGTTCGCGTCTGGAGGCGGGGCTAAGTAGGAGGAGGAGGGGGGCGGGAAGAGGCACCAGGTGCGCGCGATGTCCTGGCACAAGCACCTCTGGGCCTCGCAGTCCCGCTCCCGCTGGCCGATTCTGCATCCCTCTCCCTCGGCAATAGCGCAAAACCAGGAATGGAGCACACGGGCTCTGAGTACCACACGAGATTCCTCTGTTCAGGGCAGTGTTAGCAGTGTTCAGCAGTGATAAGGATTCCTCAGAGTTTGCCCCAGAAAACGACTGCGAGCGGCGATTAAAGATTAAAGAGGTAAGGGGCCAACACACAGCCTTGTTTTAGGCCGTCTACGGTGCCGATCTTCCGTGTTAACCGCTGCCCGTTGTCAATTTTTACCTGCATCCAAGTATTGGTATACAGGTCAATGATTGCCGAGAGGATTGAGTCCGGTAGGCCCTGGTGTTTCAGTTTGGCCCAAAGTGTTTGCCTGCTGACACGGTCAAATGCCGCCTTAAAGTCCACGAAACAGGTGTAGAGTTCCAAGTGGTTTTGTAGACTTTTTTCAGCAATCAGGCACAGTGACATTGCATTTGCCATGGTTCCCATACCGCGGCGAAATCCAGTCTGGTTCAGCGGTATTTTGTTGTTCGTTTCAGACCATTGAGCTAGATCAGCTAGAACAAGAGATACATAGTATTAAGCTTCGAGATCAATGAGGGCAATCAGGCGATAATTATTTGGATCTTTGCGATCTCCACCTTTGTAGATTGGGTTTATGATAGCTCCCCTCCAGCTATCTGGGACACGATCGGTGTTGTTTATTGATCGAAAAAGGAGATTGAATTTGCTGGCCCAGTACCGGGGGTCCTCTTTAAAAATGGCCTGCGGGATGTCGATGGTAACTGTATACAATTCGGTCGGAAACAAGGGTTCCGCATCGGATTCAGCAAACCTGAATCCGATTCCGAGCCCTTCTGAACAGCATTGTAATCATCCCCATGGTAGTAACCTTACATGTGTGGAATTCTCACCATAGCAAAAATAGAAGTGATTTCCACCTGTTGGTTTCTGAATTGCATTTTGTAGTGGTAGTCCTACTTTAGTTACTACAAAATGCAATTAATGAATCACACCTTGTGTGTAATTGTTCATTAATTAGTTGACGTATGTTTAATTGTGAGCGCACGTCTGCTTGTCTTTGTGCATTGCTGTCTTTGCATCATGCGAACTGTTGTATTCACTAAGGGAAATTTACAAAAGAAGATTTATTCACATGTAAACTTACTAATGAACCTATTAATAGCTTTAGACAGTTTTGCTAGTCTCCATTTCTGAATGTAAATTTACTACTTGGTATGGAAATACATGTTACCATCCCCTTTAAACAGTGGGGTGGAGCATGCTAGAACTGAATTTAAGACTGTATATTTATTAGAAGTAACTTTTCACATGTAGGCGGAGGTTTTCACCACTGACTCAGAGGTCTCTCTAAAGTAAGGGACAGAGAGACATAATAACGTTTATTGATTCATCCATTTAAAAAAAGAAACATATTTTAACATAAAATAAAAATGTTAATTATCTTAAGATAATTATTTTTAACATAGAACTAGAATTATAAAGTATTACAGTATATTAACTCATCTAATTAAATGTTTACCAAATAAATACCTCAATAACAAAATATTAATTTAATTAATAACTCTTATTTAAAATACATTTTCTAAAATCCCACTCTCAATATCATTTTTATATTTAATTATTATTTACTACATTTTATTAAAACATATTATGCTAGTAATTTAATATTCTTATTAAAGACTGAATGCTTTCAGTTATTTTTAGAGAAAATTTTAATCATGAATTTATTTATGAAAATAATTTAAAATTAACTATAATGTTTAACACTTAAAAAATATACATATGTAAATTAAAATTTAAAATACGTTATTTTTTTTACGTTTAACAAGTCAGTGCCTCCACTGTTTTCTATGGGAGTGTGTTAGACCTGGAGTGGCCATGCGATGCTCGACGTTCTCCAAGGCTGGGATGGAGTACATTTTCAAATGTTTTGGGTTTGGTCGGCTGTTATAATAATAGAATTGTTGTTTGTGAATATATATGGAAATACTCTTTTGTGGGTGGGTGTTTTTTATTTGCATATTCCTTTGTATACCCCTCCTTACCCCGCCCTAATCCTCTCCTATTTAGTACTAAATATTCCCCATTTTCCAACCCCTCCACCTTGTTCCTCCCATATTTACTACTAAAACACATACCTCCTGAACCCGTAAAACTCTATCCTACCCTTTAATGATTCCCTTTACTGAACTGGAAAACCTTTCTATCACTTAGTGCAACCAACCCTGAAATCCTAAAAATCACGTACTACTCCTTAATACTACCCTTCCTTAAACCTTAAAAACATCTTGCTACCCCCTAATGCTACCCCTACCTGAACCATAAAACCCTATAAAACTCCTCTTCCCTGAACCCTATAAACCATTTACACTTCCTTAAATCCTAACAACCCTAACTACTGCTTAACTCTTCCTTCCTTGCACCCTTGAAACCCCTTTATTCATCTTAATATTACCCATCCTGAATGCTAAAACCTTTACTGCCCTGTAATGCTACTATTCCCTTAACTCTAAAAGTCATGGGGGGCGTGGCTTTGACTCCGCCGAGCATGGTCGCCTGAGCCCCGAGCTCCGGGCTGATCTCGGTATTTATCCTGACCGAGAACCTCCCCGGCGGCACCACTGACCCGGCGTGGTTCCTGACCGACGTGGAGCACCTCGGCATCGGCCGAACAAGAGAGGGGACCCGCGGCTGTCTGCAGGCGGCCACTGAAACGGAGCCCGGACTGCGGCGGTTGGCCATTTTGCAGAGGGCCCGCTGCGGCCCACTGATCCCCGACCTGGATTGCTGAGGGGTCGACTGGGTACCCGGCCTATGTGGAGGGCCAGGGATCGGAGCAGACCGGGACACGGCCCATTGGCGGGGATAGACGCGGGCGCCTGGCGCTGGGGACCGCGTACTGGTGGTCCCGTCTGACCAGCGGTAACGACCGGAGATCCCGACGAGAGGGGGCTGTGGCGTCATCACCTCCGGGCGGCGGAGTGGAGTGGTCCCGGAAGGGGGCCCATCATACGGCGGACCCGGCGGGGCAGCTACCCGGGAGCGCCGGTCTGCCTTGTTTGGTGCATCGGAACCACGGACCACGACTGGGGAGCAGAGACACCTCGGAGCTGTGAGAGGGGAGTGGCGCCTGGCCTGCTGGGGCCTCAATAGCCATGCTGGAAGACTAGAGGCCATTGGATTTGCGGTTTGCCCAGGATCGGACGGAGAGGGGCCCTGCCCTTGGCCCAGTGCAGACACGGTTGGTGACGTCTTGGTGTCTACGCCACAGGTCCCTGGACTTGGGAGGACTTCTGGCCCCCCGGCGTGGCCCTCCTGTGCACGGGTGAGGACCTGAGGGCGCGTTGGCGCTCCCCCTAGATCTGCCATCTGGGTATCCTGGTTCTCACAGAGGGGCCGGGGTGGCCTAGCGTCACTGGTGGGCCTCATTGACGGACGTGGGGCCTAGCGAGTGGGAGCCCCCATTGGAGCACCGGGTACCTGAGGCCGGACGGCGCCACCCGGAGCGATCTTGTGGACGCAGTTCTGGCTCTTTGCTCAGATCGACTTGAGGGGCGGCGGCCCCCATTGCCAACCGGAGCACACCCCGTGACAGACTCTTGGCGATTGGCATAAGTGCGAGAACCGGTGGTGCGACATGGGAAAACCACGGAAGGGAGCGGGCACGGCACCACCGGACCAGTCTGAAGATTCTCTTGAGGCCCATGACCAGCGGCTGACGGATGGCCAGGCTACAGGGCTACAACAGCAACAGATGGACCAGATCCTCAAGGCCATAGGGGACACAAGAGAGGCGCTACGACAGGACATCGCTCAGGTCTCCACAGGCCTTGGCCTCCTGAAGGCGGACCACGACAAGCTCGCTGATCGAGTCAAGGCAGCGGAGCTGGTGCTAGAGACACTGGAACCGGCCCAGAGAACATCGGACGCCGCATTGGAGGATCTAACGCGCAGGGTGCGGCAACTGGAGAAGAGAGCGGCTGACGCAGAAGGGCGCAACAGGCGCAATAACATTCACGTGGTAGGTCTACCCGAAAATGTCGAAGGGGGCGACATGGTCTCATATCTGGAGAACTGGCTGCGAGATGTGGTGGTCCCTGAGGGCCTGACGCACTTCTATACACTGGAAAGAGCTCATAGGGTTCCGGCTCGACCTCCGGCCCCGGGCCGCCCCCCCCGACCAGTGATAGCCCGGCTGCTACATTTCAGGGACCGGGACATTATCCTGCGGCACGCCAGGTCGGATGGCCCGTACAAGGTGGACAACGCATCCGTGTCTCTATTTCCCGATTATTCCCAGGAGGTCCAACGCTGCCGCTTCTCCTTCGTCGCTGTTAAGAGGGCTCTCCGCGACGAGGGGGTGCAGTACTCTTTGCTGTTCCCTGCGCGCTTGAAGGTGCTGGTAGATGGAGTGGCGACGTTCTGCGACACACCAGACGACGCATGGCAGTGGTTGGAACGGTACAGAGCGGGCAAGGATGGCACGGGTACCTGGGCGGAGGCTGCGGAGGACCGACCGAAACCGCGCAGGAGCAAGCGCAACCGGAGGCGAGAGCAGAACAGGCGGTCCCCATCGGCGTCGCAGACTGAACTGGAGAGGCAGGCCGCCCTTCAGGCGGTGTCGATCATCTCTGGAGTGGTGACGGAGGCCCCGGCGGTGGACTCGGGCTCCCGGTTGGGCTCTGATGAAGCGGAGCGTGGAGGTTCGGATGGGGGCTCGGAGAAGGACCCTGAGGAGTTGCCTCAGGTCACTCCGCAGACTGCAGATGGACTGATGGACGAATGATCTCCAGGAGGCTGAGTGAAGGACAGTAAGGAGGTGGGCTCAGCCTGTGGGGGGAGACATTACCGGGGTTGATGGGGTCTTGCTGCCTGGGGCGCTAGGAAGGCCGCTGTCACCTGTCCTACTGGGGTGTTGCTGGAGCGCGAGGAGACCCTGGTACAATCAATGGGTCGGTGGTGCTGCTGGGGGGGAGGGGGAGGTCTATTCTTAGTCGGGATCGGCTTCTCACGGTGTGGTGGGTCTCTGGCTATCCGGCCGGCTCGTGTGGAGTCACCTCCTCGATCTCACATAACTTGTGAGTCTCTGGTAGTTCCCAGAGTTTCCCTCGTTAGCGGGGGTAAGGTTTGGATGGGTAACAATTGTTTGGCACCTGTTCTGGGGGTGGGTGGGTTGGGGGTTGGTTGGGGCTGTTGCAGGTTGCAGGGGATTGTCAGTGTGCCGACAGGGCTGTCAGGGACTGGACTTCGCATTAGACTTATTGATGGCGGCTAGATTGGAACTGAAATGTGTTACCTGGAATGTGCGGGGGCTCAACTCCATGAGGAAGAGATACAAGGTGCATGCATACCTGGTGCGCAGGGGGGTTCAGGTAGCTTTTCTGCAGGAAACGCACTTAACACTGGCAGAGGGGCAAGCGCTGCAGCGGCGATGGAGGGGGCAACTCTTCTATACTACCTATTCTGCTCATGCTAGGGGGGTGTTGATTTGGGTGCGAGCAGGTGTCCCCTTTCAGCCCATGACGACGAGGGTGGATTCAGATGGGAGGTTTGTGGCAGTACTAGGGCGACTGGATGGCCGGGATGTTACGCTCTGCAGTGTTTATGTTCCAAACTTTGACCAGGCCGCGTTCTTCTCTACGCTGTCGAGGAGGTTGGCGACTATGCTGGTGGGCACGGTGTACATGGGGGGGGGACTTTAACTCAGTGGTGGATGTGGAGATAGATCGTTCCCACCCTCCGCTGGCTCAATCGGTGGTGCGCAGGGTGGCCAAGGCTCGGAGGAACTGGCAAGAGCAGTGGGGGCTTTTAGACGCCTGGCGGACGCATCACCCCGTCGATAGGGATTATTCGTTCTACTCCACGCCACATGATCTACACGTGCGCCTTGACACTTTTCTTTGTACGGCTGGGGCCCAGGAACTCACACGCAGCAGTGAATACCTGGCGAGGACCATCTCGGACCACAACCCTTGCTTACTTACGGTCCTCTGGTCCAGACAGCGGCAACCGATCCCCACGTGGCGGCTGAACCCGCTGGCACTGGAAGACCCAATATTTCACGCAGAGGTGCAAGAGTGCATTGAGCGTTACTTTCAAGAGAACACGGGTACCGCGACCACTAGAGCGATCGAGTGGGACGCCTTTAAGGTGGTGGTGCGGGGCGCGTGCCTCTCGTCCTCGGCGGGGGTACGTAGGTCACTGTTGGCTGATGTAGCGCGGGAGGAGACCTCACTGCGGCAGGTGGAGAAGGATAGCCACGTGGAGGGGGGCAATAAGGAGGAAGTGTTGGCTGCTAGGGAGCGAGTTGCCGTCCAAGTGGAGAGGCTCCGCTGCCATGATTATCGGGAGTACATGGTCCGAGCACACGCAGAGAGGGACCGGGTCGGTTCGCTGTTGGCGTGGCTGGCCAACCCTCAATCTAGGGGTACGCCAATACTATCGCTGACCACACCGGCCGGGGACTTGGTTTATTCGCAACAGGAAATCAATGCCCAGTTCCTAGCTTATTACTCGGAACTCTGTCGGAGCAGATTGTCGGCGTTACCGGCTGGATTGGATGCCTTCCTCGATGAAGCGCAGTTACCACGGCTAGACTCGGAGCAGGGAACCGCGCTGGGTGCAGCTATCACCCTGGAGGAGATCAGAACGGCGGTTAAGCACATGGCCAGAAAGAAAACGCCAGGGGGTGACGGACTCCCGGTGGAGTTTTACGCCGCATATATTGACCTCCTAGCGCCTCAACTACATAAGGTGTATGGGGAGGCGTGGGATCGGGGCAGGTTACCAGTGTCGACGAGGGAGGCGATTATAGTGCCGTTATTGAAGAAAGGCGGGCTTCCTACGGCTAGAACGGCATATCACCCGCTCTCGATGCTCACCGTGGACTATAAGGTGTTGAGCAGGATCCTGGCCACACGATTATCTGTCCATATGTGCTCTCTGGTACACCCGGACCATTCGGGCTTCATCCCCACGCGGAACACCTCGACGTGTATACGGCGCCTGATACGGGTCATGGAAGTTGAGGGGGAGGGCCCCCAGGAAGCGGGCGTGCTCTCGGTAGACATCGAAAAGGCATTCGATAGTGTGGAGTGGCCATATCTGTTCTGCGTGCTTCTTCGGTTCGGGTTAGGGGACGGTTTCGTCCGCTGGACGCGGCTGCTGTATGAGTCTGCCACTGCTACGGTCCGCACGGGCCGCTCAATATCTGCGGCATGCCCGGTGGAACGAGGCACCCGACAGGGTTGCTCTTTGTCCCCGCTCCTCTTCGCTTTGGTGATTGAACCTTTGGCAGCACAGGCTCGACAGGGACGGCATTATGAGGGGGTGTCCCTGCGCGGGGTGTCGCATTATATCTCCTTGTATGCCGACGATGTCCTGATGAACTTGACTGATGTGGAGGCTTCGGTGCGGGGTGCGCGGGCCTTGCTCCGTGAGTTCGGCGAATTGTCGGGGCTGCAGGTTAACTGGCTTAAGACCTGTTTATTCCCCTTGACTCCCCGTTGCATCCAGCCTGCGGAGCTCTGGGGTTTGCGCTGGGAATCGGAGTGCCTGCCATACCTCGGAGTCTACATTTATCATACCCAATCGCACCTATATGAAGGGAATGTGGGCAGAGCCCTGAGGGGTATTAGAGGCAGCATGGGATTTTGGCGCACTCTCCCATTGTCTGTGGCCGGTCGGATAGCGCTGCTGAAGATGATGGCCCTACCACGCCTGCTTTATTTTTTCCGCACGCTGCCGGTGTGGATCCCGCTCTCTTTTTTTCGGATGCTGCGGTCGATGGTGATAGGGTTTATCTGGGGCTCTGGCAGGAGACGTGTAGCTTTGAACACCTTGCTTAGGTCCCGGGAGGAGGGCGGCCTGGCGGTACCGGATTTTGAGTGGTATTACCTGGCGGCGCAGCTACAGTGGCTCACGATGGCTGTGGCGCGGGAGTTTAGAGGCCCGGACGGCCCGCAGGGTCGGATTATACAACGACACGTCCTGTCCTTCATCGTGCTCCAGCAGGGGCTTCGGTTGGATCAGCTGACTTTGGAGGAGCGCACCCTTCGCCAGTGCTGGCTTCGTAGCCAAAAACGGGCGGGATGTCACACTCCTTATGCGCCGGAGATCCCCCTGGGCATGTGTACTGCCCTCCCGCATGGTGGGGACTGGTCGGCGCTGGCCACCTGGGAGGATCTCGGGGTCCACATTATAGGGGACTTGTATGGGGACGGTGCCCTGCTGTCGTTCCGCGACCTACAGGAGGCCTTCGATCTGCCGAGGGGTGACTTTTTGCTCCATGCGGCTCTAGTGACTGGGATTCAGAAACGCTGGAGGATGGGGCTGGTAGAACCTCCCACGTCGTTGGGCTGCCAGTACGTTGTGATGGCAGATGGCGCTCATAAGGCTATCACCTGCCTATACCGGAGATTGGCGCTGGATGGGCCGGCCCCCTGGATAGGTTGCGGGAGCGCTGGGAGGGTGACATCGGTCGGCCGATACCAGAGACGACCTGGCCCCAGCTTGTACGTAGGGCCTGGAAGGGCACGCGCAATGTTAGGTTCCCACTGGTCCAATACTTCACTCTACATAGGGCGTATTGGACGCCGGCCAAGATCCAACGGGTCTTTGGAGGCGCGCACTCGGTATGTCCTCGCTGCAATACGGAGGGTGCTGATTTTGGGCATATGTTCTGGGCATGCGCGGGGCTTGGCACATACTGGGCTGATGTTATGTTTTGCTTGAATGAGGTCACGGAACGACAGATCGATACGGACATGGGGGCCAGCCTCTTACTCTGGTTTCCACATACTCCAGCCACGAAAATTACCAGTAAGTTCTTCGACCTGGGGTTAATCCTGGCCAAAAGGGAGCTCACACTGCACTGGAAATCTAGGGGGGGACCCAGCTTCCTGAGGTGGCGGGAGTGTTTCCAGCAATGGGCGACTAGTGAAGGTACACTTAGATTACAATTAGCCAGACGCGCCGCTAATGATAAAGCGCTAGATGCGGCCAGGGCATGGAGCGCGCTAGTGGTGGACCTACTGGCACTGTCAGAAGCTGATGGGGATGATGAGGTTGACGTGCCGGCGTTCCAGGAGGGGGCGACCGAGGGGGAGAGAGCGGGGACATTGGTTGAGGATGTGGCATGCTAGACCGCGTAACCTGCAGCAGGCGAGATTGACGGCATGGGCCGAACGAGATGGAGGATGGAAGGGGTAACGTGCGCGGATTGGGGCAGCGCCTGGACTCCCGCTTGGCCGGGGGGCCGAACTTGGAGAAGCTCAGGAGGAGTCGCCCGCTTTCTTATGGAGGTCTATAGTATGTCACGAGAGAGACAGTAGAGGGCACACTGACAAGGGTGGGTGGGGGTAGTGGGGGTGGTGGGAGAGATGGATAGGGCTTTCTTAGTTGGGGATGTTGAGACGCTGCATTATTGAGCATCAGCGCGATGGAGGAACGTATGAAGCGTGACTGTGAGGTGCTACACAGACTCAATAATGATCTGTTTGGTTAAAAAGAAATTCATTTGGGCAGTAGGGCCAGTTCTTTGTTGGGGTCAGGGGTGGGGGAGAAACGGAAAAGCAGATACTAGATCGTTCTGTCGAGCAGATGTCATTGTTCCCTTGTACGATTTCCTGGTCCGGTGTTTACTAGCTATTGCCGCCCGACCTCCGGGATGCGGGTTACACGGCTGTGTAAAACTTGTTTTACAACTGGTGTAGGTCATTGCTACTTGATGAGACACTCGAAATAACTGTCTGTATGTTTACTATATATCTGCAATAAAAATACAGTTTACAAAAAAAAAAAACTCTAAAAGTCATGGCTACCACTTTAAGCTACTCTTCCATGAACCCTGAAAACCGTACTACCCCTTAACACTACCCATTCCTCGACCCTCAAAACCCTTACTTTCCCTTAATACCCTTTCCTGAACCCTACAAACCCTTTGTTGCTACCAATCCCTGAATCCTAAAAAACCCTCCCTACCACTTAACCCTACTCTTCGCTAAACCCTAAAAGCCCTAGTATCCTTTGATGCTACCCACTCTTGAACCCAAAAAACTGTTAATATCCCTTAACGCTACCCTACTGTGAGCACTAAAAGCCCACACAACATCTTAGAGATACCCATACCGGAACCTTACAAACCCTTTAGTACCCTTCACTGCTACACTTCCCGGAACTCTACAAACCTCTTCTACCTTTTAACGCTACCGATCCCACCCAGAACTGTAAGCAATCCTTACTACCTCATAACACTACCCATTCTTGAACCATGAAAACCCCTTACTGCCCCTGAATGCTACCAATCCCTGGAACCGTTAGTAATATATTACTGTCTCCTAATGCTACCCTTTCCTAAATGACAAAAGACCCGTGCTACACCTCTTCTGCCTTTCCCGGAACCCCCAAAAATCCTTCCTACTCCTTAACGCTACCCATCGCTAAACCTTAAAAAGCCTTCCTACCCCTTAACGCTACCCTTCCCTGAACACTACAAACTGATACCATCCCTTGAAGCTACCAAACCCTGGAGCATAAAGACCCTTACTACCCACTACCCATCCATGAACCCTAAAATCCATACTACCCCTTAATGCTAATCTTCTGTGACTCCTAAAAACCCTTTGCTACCACTTTATGCTACCCTTTCCTGAACCCTAAAACATCTTACTATCCCTTAATATTACCCTTCGCTGAACCTTAAAACCATTTACTATCCTTAACACTACTTTTCTCTGAACCCTAAATTCCCCATTCTACCCTTTAACACTACTTTTCACTGGACCTCACAAACCCCTTAGCCCTACTCTTCCCTGAACTCTGTTAATCACTTCCTACTCCTTAAATCTGCCTATTGCTGAACTCGAAAATCGTACCTATACCTTGAAGTTAGCCTCCCTTGAACCCTAAAAACACATTACTACCCCATATTGGTACCTTCTCTGAACCCTTAAATGCTCTTGCTGCCCTTAACTGGTACCCCTTCCTGTACCCTGAAAGCTCCTTACTACCCCTTGAGGCTAACCTTTCTTGAACCCCAAAACTGCCTTATTACTCTTTAATGCTACCCTTTCCTGGACTCTACAAACTGCTTACTACCACGTGATGCTTGCTGAGTGAGTCTGTCTGCGGAAAGCAGGGAGAGCCTTAGCGTGAAATACTGGAAAGTAATGGGAATCAAATTACTGATTCCTTTTATATTGCCTTATTTTCTAAGGCGATCCTCAGATTCCCCCTTGACATCACTTTTATTTCTATCATCACCTCCCTCCCAGCAGTCATCCATGACGTTGGGAGCTCTAGGGAGGCTTTACTGCGAAATGTTGATTTTCCCGATATTCCCACAAACATTGCCTGCAGCGAACACAAATGCATGGAGCCTCCCATAGTTTGCAAAACACCTATACATCGTGTTTTATCAAGTTTACAACAACCCCGATTTGCAATGTGGGCCTCTTTTTGATTTGCAAATTGGGAACACTTTATTTTGGGGCGCTAGCCTATTTCCTGTCTAAGTCCGACCCGGTTTCAGTCACGTGTGTTCCTAAGTGTAATCATTTCTTGATATGGAAAGTGTTTAAATTGTGTGTGATTTTGCATGCGTGCTACCAAGTTTGCATGTTTTGTTCTGTTGTGCAAGAGTGGACTTACGTATGTATGTGGTTGTGTAGCTGTTGGTGTTTACTTTTGCTTGCAACTGTGCACACATATGTGTGTTAACAAGTATGCGTGCTGGCACGCGTGCAACCAAATATGTGTGTAATTCTGTGTGTGTGTTGCTATGCACACTGTGTGCCATTTAAAATTCCAAGTTTCACAGGGTGGGGGCTGCAGAGAAAATGAGAACCAGCTGCGACAGGCATACATCACATATAAAATGCAAAGTTATTGCTAACATGTGCACCCAAAACAGCCGCCCGCCCGCTCTTCCCGATCCCCCTCACCTCTCGTCACGTGGCTCCAAGCACACTGCTGCATTCCACCTCCCCGCCCTACCCCCTGGTAACACATTCCGAAACATGTCACAAACACAGGGCAAAACGCTGGGAGGGGTGAAATTGATCCCTTCCATACTACGTCCGTTCAGTTTCCTCTCCCGTCGGCCCTGGGAATGTTGGCGCACGTGTTCAGAGCTCGCGGCGAGGTCTGCAGAACGTCACGCGCCTGAGGATAGCTGCCTCGCGCTGCACAGGGCCCCACTGCTAGCCGTCTGTATCGTATAACGATGGGCTTGGATTCAGGGGCGTAACATCTCTCGGTGCAGCAGGTGTAGTGACACCATGGCTCAGTGAACCCTGAATCAGTGACTTAATGTAAAACGGCACCCATCTGCAGAATGTAATGATGAGGAGCAGGGGGGGGGGGGGGGGTGTGGGGGGGGGGCGCTGAATAGAGTTTGTGGGGCAAGAAGATTGAGGGCTTCCTGAAGGGTTGGGGTCCCCACTTCTTTACAGAGGCTGAGGGGAAGGGGGGCTCTGTCACACCTCTGCCCTGAACATTGTTGTATTTCACAGTTAAAGCAACGACCACATAGCTTTTTTTGCTGTTGCATATTTATATAGCGCAAACTCGACTCGAGGGTATTAGAGCGGTTTACATGAGCACCGTATTTACATTACTCATTCAGGTATGGGGAGATGAAGGGCCATATGTATGAAGCTCAAATGAGTTCGCAAACGCCGAAATTCGCATAATTTCGGCATTTGCGAACTCATTTTCGCTAAATGGTATGTATGTAGCAAAGTTGAGTGCAAAATAAGGAATCGCAAATTTGCGCTTCCTTATTTTGCAATTGCATTTAAGGAATCGTAAATTTTGCGATTCCTTAAATGCAATGTATGAAGCACCCAAGTTGTGCGACTTCTCATTAAGAAATCGCAAATTACCACCAACTTCAAGTTGGTGGTAATTTGCGATTTCTTTCACAAAAGCACTTTTTTGCATTAGTGAAGGTGCCATGTGGCGCACATACATGCGCACATACACGCCATATGCGCACACATGTGAATTTCAGGGGTGCATCAGGGTGTTCTTATGACACCCTTGCACCCTTGAAATTATTCCCAATTTGCGATTCGCAAATTGAGAATCGTAAATTGAGAATAACTTCACATTCATTCCTATGAATTTTAAGAAATCGCAAAAAAAAAACGATTTTCTACATACATACCAATTTCCAAATCTCAAACAGCGATTTCAAAAAATCGCTATTTGAGATTCGCAAATCTGGATGTTGATACATCTGCCCCATAGTGATTACAGGATGTTGACGCGACCCGGGGCTCGAACCCTGGTTTCCAGCACCAAAGTCGGCAGCCTAGCCGACAGACCACATCCGCATGTAGCTCATGTCCATCATGAGTACTTGGGCACACTACTACGTCACTGCACGGATTCGAATGATTCTGGAGTGCCAAAGGGCCTCGATAAAGGCCTGGAACAAGGAGACTGTTCTGGGGTATCTTCGCTGGCGTCCCAAGGCATGGATGTATGAAGATGATTTTTTTTCTTTCATTAATTGCTGCTTTGTTATAGCTACAATTACTAACTTTTGCTCACTGAGTTGTTTACACTCGGCTATTTATTTTAAAATAAGGAGTTTTTGGTTCCTTTTAGTTTGTGTCTAGAACAAAAGCTTTGCACCCACCATCCAGGTTCATATTCGAAAAGAAATCTGCTTTAATTCTTATTCGTGTGAAAATGGGACATTCGTTTACTGCACCAGCGATCGTTCGTCAGGCAATTTATCCCACTAGTCTAGAAGGTAGACGGCTCAAACTCTGTGTACTATGAGTAGCCAATGCAAAGGTGAGACCTATTGCATTTTAAATGCTTTTTTGTACTGCTGATGGCTGCATCCAATGGTGTGGGGTAGGGTGGTTCATTGTCTTAGGGAGACTGCCAGCATTGGAATTCAGCACTGGGGATATGGAAACTTCCAAATTGCAAATGCAGCAGCATTCAAGATCACCTAGTTTTAGATTTTCAATTGACCAGTGTTTAATCAGATGTCCCCACGTAACAGGAACAGCATTTACTCACTATTGTGGTTTCAAACCTGTCTTTTCTTTGGGAGCTGTAGTTGATTGAATATGTTCACTCAATGTGAACCAAGGCTACAAATGCAACACACTAATTGCAAAAAGAAAACCAGCACTTTAAGGGTAGAGCCCGAATAATGCACCCATTTTCAACATAATAATTTTTTCATTGGAGGCGCCGTTCTAACCAGATAGGAAATTAATGTTATGGTACTATTTGATGGTAGGAGCAGTTAAGCTGGCACCAATGTATAAAAGGTAATGCGAACAGAGCTTGTGTCCACCTCTCGGATATCATGGTCCATGGTGAGATAACCATGCAGGGCGACGAACAGCTCACTGACAGACATGACAACAGCAGGGCCACAGAATGGAAAGAGAGTGCAATTACAGTATTAATCTCAGGTTGCATTCTATTGCACAAGGTTTAGACACCACAGCTTCTCCAGTACTACCTGATAGATACCTGTTTCGCAAGCCTTCTGCGTTTCGCAAAGGCTCAAGGGTAACAAATACACATACCTTCCCAACAACGACACCATCTTGATACAGCGCCGGTACACAAATTAAGCAAAGACACGAAACAAAAAAAGGAAAAACAAGCAATGTTTTAAATGTTATGACATGTTTTTACAGTAATATATTACATGGTAATTGGTGTTTAAATTACGATTGTTCAATATATAAGGTAATGTTGCCGGTATTATTTGTGAATAAACGACGTACAAGTAATGGTATACGTACAAAATAGATACAAAACAGTTGAATGTTCCTTTTTTGCCAGCAATTTTGTTGCATTTTGAGGGATTAGCGAATCATGAATTTTTGAATTGTCGTTTAGCTTAGAAAGCACTGGAAAAGACCTGTTTGGAAATCTTTTTAGCATTTTTCCATGAGCGACTTCGACGCACTTTCCACGGACGTGTGAGAAACAGTCAGCCATGTTAGAGCACTAAAGAGCCCGTCTTTTCGGTAATAGTACACGTTTGGTAAAATCTCTGCAGTAGTTTTTGGAAAGGTATGCACAAATCTAAATGAATTACGAACAGGATCAGTGGTTGTAGGTAAATTTGTAGATTACATTTGTTTAGATTTCACAATTATGTATTGTTTAATGAGGCAATTTTTTTCTTTTAATTGATGAACGGCATTTTAAAATACAATTAAAAATACAGTTAAATCTCGCTCTTGTATTGTGCATCACTGGACTGCATTGAAATCTTCCCTACACGTGAAGTTTGACCCGGATAGGCCCAGGCTGTACCAGCAAGAGGCCTGACAAGCTCGTCAGACTCTTTATACCTTAGTTATCCCCATACACAAATGTGCCTGTAAAAGTTAAAACTTGCAGGCATGCTGATCAGCGCCGCCTTCTGGGCACGCGGAGGGACAGAAGAGACAGTAGATGTGCTTGTGGGGATTGGATGCTTTACTGGCACCGGAAAAAAAAGTCCCCAGAGTGTCATGCTGCCAGTAACGATTCAGAAAAGGGGGTGGTGATGAACAGAGTGTCTGAATTGAGCAGACCACTCTTACCCAGTCCAAAGATCAGGGCTTGATCCATCACCGTTATTTATCTCACTGCCCCATCCCAGCTCAGAACCTGGCTATATGCAAATCAGTCTGTCCCTGGCCCAGTGCATCATGGGAACAGGGCAGACTAAACTACCAAGCCAATTCTTCACCAGAAAGGAGACAAGCTACCGGGGACCGGTTTCTGGCATTTCAGCCGTCTTCGGCCCGGCTTGCTTGAATCCTGATGGAGCAGTGAGAAAGGGACTCATGTCTGAGTATACCCTGCCACACCTATAGTGGCCAAAAACGATTCAGAAAAGGGGGTGGTGATGAACAGAGTGTCTGAATTGAGCAGACCACTCTTACCCAGTCCAAAGATCAGGGCTTGATCCATCACCGTTATTTATCTCACTGCCCCATCCCAGCTCAGAACCTGGCTATATGCAAATCAGTCTGTCCCTGGCCCAGTGCATCATGGGAACAGGGCAACCTAAACTACCAAGCCAATTCTTCACCAGAAAGGAGACAAGCTACCGGGGACCGGTTTCTGGCATTTCAGCCGTCTTCGGCCCGGCTTGCTTGAATCCTGATGGAGCAGTGAGAAAGGGACTCATGTCTGAGTATACCCTGCCACACCTATAGTGGCCAAAAACGATTCAGAAAAGGGGGTGGTGATGAACAGAGTGTCTGAATTGAGCAGACCACTCTTACCCAGTCCAAAGATCAGGGCTTGATCCATCACCGTTATTTATCTCACTGCCCCATCCCAGCTCAGAACCTGGCTATATGCAAATCAGTCTGTCCCTGGCCCAGTGCATCATGGGAACAGGGCAGACTAAACTACCAAGCCAATTCTTCACCAGAAAGGAGACAAGCTACCGGGGACCGGTTTCTGGCATTTCAGCCGTCTTCGGCCCGGCTTGCTTGAATCCTGATGGAGCAGTGAGAAAGGGACTCATGTCTGAGTATACCCTGCCACACCTATAGTGGCCAAAAACGATTCAGAAAAGGGGGTGGTGATGAACAGAGTGTCTGAATTGAGCAGACCACTCTTACCCAGTCCAAAGATCAGGGCTTGATCCATCACCGTTATTTATCTCACTGCCCCATCCCAGCTCAGAACCTGGCTATATGCAAATCAGTCTGTCCCTGGCCCAGTGCATCATGGGAACAGGGCAGACTAAACTACCAAGCCAATTCTTCACCAGAAAGGAGACAAGCTACCGGGGACCGGTTTCTGGCATTTCAGCCGTCTTCGGCCCGGCTTGCTTGAATCCTGATGGAGCAGTGAGAAAGGGACTCATGTCTGAGTATACCCTGCCACACCTATAGTGGCCAAAAACGATTCAGAAAAGGGGGGTGGTGGTGATGAACAGAGTGTCTGAATTGAGCAGACCACTCTTACCCAGTCCAAAGATCAGGGCTTGATCCATCACCGTTATTTATCTCACTGCCCCATCCCAGCTCAGAACCTGGCTATATGCAAATCAGTCTGTCCCTGGCCCAGTGCATCATGGGAACAGGGCAGACTAAACTACCAAGCCAATTCTTCACCAGAAAGGAGACAAGCTACCGGGGACCGGTTTCTGGCATTTCAGCCGTCTTCGGCCCGGCTTGCTTGAATCCTGATGGAGCAGTGAGAAAGGGACTCATGTCTGAGTATACCCTGCCACACCTATAGTGGCCAAAAACGATTCAGAAAAGGGGGTGGTGATGAACAGAGTGTCTGAATTGAGCAGACCACTCTTACCCAGTCCAAAGATCAGGGCTTGATCCATCACCGTTATTTATCTCACTGCCCCATCCCAGCTCAGAACCTGGCTATATGCAAATCAGTCTGTCCCTGGCCCAGTGCATCATGGGAACAGGGCAGACTAAACTACCAAGCCAATTCTTCACCAGAAAGGAGACAAGCTACCGGGGACCGGTTTCTGGCATTTCAGCCGTCTTCGGCCCGGCTTGCCTGAATCCTGATGGAGCAGTGAGAAAGGTACTCATGTCTGAGTATACCCTGCCACACCTATAGTGGCCAAAAACGATTCAGAAAAGGGGGTGGTGATGAACAGAGTGTCTGAATTGAGCAGACCACTCTTACCCAGTCCAAAGATCAGGGCTTGATCCATCACCGTTATTTATCTCACTGCCCCATCCCAGCTCAGAACCTGGCTATATGCAAATCAGTCTGTCCCTGGCCCAGTGCATCATGGGAACATGGCAGACTAAACTACCAAGCCAATTCTTCACCAGAAAGGAGACAAGCTACCGGGGACCGGTTTCTGGCATTTCAGCCGTCTTCGGCCCGGCTTGCTTGAATCCTGATGGAGCAGTGAGAAAGGGACTCATGTCTGAGTATACCCTGCCACACCTATAGTGGCCAAAAACGATTCAGAAAAGGGGGTGGTGATGAACAGAGTGTCTGAATTGAGCAGACCACTCTTACCCAGTCCAAAGATCAGGGCTTGATCCATCACCGTTATTTATCTCACTGCCCCATCCCAGCTCAGAACCTGGCTATATGCAAATCAGTCTGTCCCTGGCCCAGTGCATCATGGGAACAGGGCAGACTAAACTACCAAGCCAATTCTTCACCAGAAAGGAGACAAGCTACCGGGGACCGGTTTCTGGCATTTCAGCCGTCTTCGGCCCGGCTTGCTTGAATCCTGATGGAGCAGTGAGAAAGGGACTCATGTCTGAGTATACCCTGCCACACCTATAGTGGCCAAAAACGATTCAGAAAAGGGGGTGGTGATGAACAGAGTGTCTGAATTGAGCAGACCACTCTTACCCAGTCCAAAGATCAGGGCTTGATCCATCACCGTTATTTATCTCACTGCCCCATCCCAGCTCAGAACCTGGCTATATGCAAATCAGTCTGTCCCTGGCCCAGTGCATCATGGGAACAGGGCAGACTAAACTACCAAGCCAATTCTTCACCAGAAAGGAGACAAGCTACCGGGGACCGGTTTCTGGCATTTCAGCCGTCTTCGGCCCGGCTTGCTTGAATCCTGATGGAGCAGTGAGAAAGGGACTCATGTCTGAGTATACCCTGCCACACCTATAGTGGCCAAAAACGATTCAGAAAAGGGGGTGGTGATGAACAGAGTGTCTGAATTGAGCAGACCACTCTTACCCAGTCCAAAGATCAGGGCTTGATCCATCACCGTTATTTATCTCACTGCCCCATCCCAGCTCAGAACCTGGCTATATGCAAATCAGTCTGTCCCTGGCCCAGTGCATCATGGGAACAGGGCAGACTAAACTACCAAGCCAATTCTTCACCAGAAAGGAGACAAGCTACCGGGGACCGGTTTCTGGCATTTCAGCCGTTTTCGGCCCGGCTTGCTTGAATCCTGATGGAGCAGTGAGAAAGGGACTCATGTCTGAGTATACCCTGCCACACCTATAGTGGCCAAAAACGATTCAGAAAAGGGGGTGGTGATGAACAGAGTGTCTGAATTGAGCAGACCACTCTTACCCAGTCCAAAGATCAGGGCTTGATCCATCACCGTTATTTATCTCACTGCCCCATCCCAGCTCAGAACCTGGCTATATGCAAATCAGTCTGTCCCTGGCCCAGTGCATCATGGGAACAGGGCAGACTAAACTACCAAGCCAATTCTTCACCAGAAAGGAGACAAGCTACCGGGGACCGGTTTCTGGCATTTCAGCCGTCTTCGGCCCGGCTTGCTTGAATCCTGATGGAGCAGTGAGAAAGGGACTCATGTCTGAGTATACCCTGCCACACCTATAGTGGCCAAAAACGATTCAGAAAAGGGGGTGGTGATGAACAGAGTGTCTGAATTGAGCAGACCACTCTTACCCAGTCCAAAGATCAGGGCTTGATCCATCACCGTTATTTATCTCACTGCCCCATCCCAGCTCAGAACCTGGCTATATGCAAATCAGTCTGTCCCTGGCCCAGTGCATCATGGGAACAGGGCAGACTAAACTACCCAGCCAATTCTTCACCAGAAAGGAGACAAGCTACCGGGGACCGGTTTCTGGCATTTCAGCCATCTTCGGCCCGGCTTGCTTGAATCCTGATGGAGCAGTGAGAAAGGGACTCATGTCTGAGTATACCCTGCCACACCTATAGTGGCCAAAAACGATTCAGAAAAGGGGGTGGTGATGAACAGAGTGTCTGAATTGAGCAGACCACTCTTACCCAGTCCAAAGATCAGGGCTTGATCCATCACCGTTATTTATCTCACTGCCCCATCCCAGCTCAGAACCTGGCTATATGCAAATCAGTCTGTCCCTGGCCCAGTGCATCATGGGAACAGGGCAGACTAAACTACCAAGCCAATTCTTCACCAGAAAGGAGACAAGCTACCGGGGACCGGTTTCTGGCATTTCAGCCGTCTTCGGCCCGGCTTGCTTGAATCATGATGGAGCAGTGAGAAAGGGACTCATGTCTGAGTATACCCTGCCACACCTATAGTGGCCAAAAACGATTCAGAAAAGGGGGTGGTGATGAACAGAGTGTCTGAATTGAGTAGACCACTCTTACCCAGTCCAAAGATCAGGGCTTGATCCATCACCGTTATTTATCTCACTGCCCCATCCCAGCTCAGAACCTGGCTATATGCAAATCAGTCTGTCCCTGGCCCAGTGCATCATGGGAACAGGGCAGACTAAACTACCAAGCCAATTCTTCACCAGAAAGGAGACAAGCTACCGGGGACCGGTTTCTGGCATTTCAGCCGTCTTCGGCCCGGCTTGCTTGAATCCTGATGGAGCAGTGAGAAAGGGACTCATGTCTGAGTATACCCTGCCACACCTATAGTGGCCAAAAACGATTCAGAAAAGGGGGTGGTGATGAACAGAGTGTCTGAATTGAGCAGACCACTCTTACCCAGTCCAAAGATCAGGGCTTGATCCATCACCGTTATTTATCTCACTGCCCCATCCCAGGACAGGAACAGACTAATTTGCATACAGCCAGGTTCTGAAACTGGGATGGTGCAGTGAGCTAAAAAACGGTGTTGGATCTAGCCCTGATCTCTTGACTGGGTGAGAGTATTCTGTTTAATTCAGAGACTCTGTCCCTCACCACCCCTTGTTGTAAATATTTTTGTCCACCCTAAGCGTGGAAGGGTATACTCAGATGTGAGTCCCTTGCTCATTGCACCATCAGGATTCAAGCAAGCCGGGCCGAAGAGGCTGAAATGCCAGAAACCGGTCCCCGGTAGCTTGTTTCCTTCCCAGTGTAAGAATTGGCTTTTGTAGTTTAGTTTGCCCTGTTCCCATCATGCACTGGGACAGGAACAGACTAATTTGCATACAGCCAGGTTCTGAAACTGGGATGGTGCAGTGAGCTAAAAAACGGTGTTGGATCTAGCCCTGATCTCTTGACTGGGTGAGAGTATTCTGTTTAATTCAGAGACTCTGTCCCTCACCACCCCTTGTTGTAAATATTTTTGTCCACCCTAAGCGTGGAAGGGTATACTCAGATATGAGTCCCTTGCTCATTGCACCATCAGGATTCAAGCAAGCCGGGCCGAAGAGGCTGAAATGCCAGAAACCGGTCCCCGGTAGCTTGTTTCCTTCCCAGTGTAAGAATTGGCTTTTGTAGTTTGGTTTGCCCTGTTCCCATCATGCACTGGGACAGGAACAGACTAATTTGCATACAGCCAGGTTCTGGAACTGGGATGGTGCAGTGAGCTAAAAAACGGTGTTGGATCTAGCCCTGATCTCTTGACTGGGTGAGAGTATTCTGTTTAATTCAGAGACTCTGTCCCTCACCACCCCTTGTTGTAAATATTTTTGTCCACCCTAAGCGTGGAAGGGTATACTCAGATGTGAGTCCCTTGCTCATTGCACCATCAGGATTCAAGCAAGCCGGGCCGAAGAGGCTGAAATGCCAGAAACCGGTCCCCGGTAGCTTGTTTCCTTCCCAGTGTAAGAATTGGCTTTTGTAGTTTGGTTTGCCCTGTTCCCATCATGCACTGGGACAGGAACAGACTAATTTGCATACAGCCAGGTTCTGAAACTGGGATGGTGCAGTGAGCTAAAAAACGGTGTTGGATCTAGCCCTGATCTCTTGACTGGGTGAGAGTATTCTGTTTAATTCAGAGACTCTGTCCCTCACCACCCCTTGTTGTAAATATTTTTGTCCACCCTAAGCGTGGAAGGGTATACTCAGATGTGAGTCCCTTGCTCATTGCACCATCAGGATTCAAGCAAGCCGGGCCGAAGAGGCTGAAATGCCAGAAACCGGTCCCCGGTAGCTTGTTTCCTTCCCAGTGTAAGAATTGGCTTTTGTAGTTTGGTTTGCCCTGTTCCCATCATGCACTGGGACAGGAACAGACTAATTTGCATACAGCCAGGTTCTGAAACTGGGATGGTGCAGTGAGCTAAAAAACGGTGTTGGATCTAGCCCTGATCTCTTGACTGGGTGAGAGTATTCTGTTTAATTCAGAGACTCTGTCCCTCACCACCCCTTGTTGTAAATATTTTTGTCCACCCTAAGCGTGGAAGGGTATACTCAGATGTGAGTCCCTTGCTCATTGCACCATCAGGATTCAAGCAAGCCGGGCCGAAGAGGCTGAAATGCCAGAAACCGGTCCCCGGTAGCTTGTTTCCTTCCCAGTGTAAGAATTGGCTTTTGTAGTTTGGTTTGCCCTGTTCCCATCATGCACTGGGACAGGAACAGACTAATTTGCATACAGCCAGGTTCTGAAACTGGGATGGTGCAGTGAGCTAAAAAACGGTGTTGGATCTAGCCCTGATCTCTTGACTGGGTGAGAGTATTCTGTTTAATTCAGAGACTCTGTCCCTCACCACCCCTTGTTGTAAATATTTTTGTCCACCCTAAGCGTGGAAGGGTATACTCAGATGTGAGTCCCTTGCTCATTGCACCATCAGGATTCAAGCAAGCCGGGCCGAAGAGGCTGAAATGCCAGAAACCGGTCCCCGGTAGCTTGTTTCCTTCCCAGTGTAAGAATTGGCTTTTGTAGTTTGGTTTGCCCTGTTCCCATCATGCACTGGGACAGGAACAGACTAATTTGCATACAGCCAGGTTCTGAAACTGGGATGGTGCAGTGAGCTAAAAAACGGTGTTGGATCTAGCCCTGATCTCTTGACTGGGTGAGAGTATTCTGTTTAATTCAGAGACTCTGTCCCTCACCACCCCTTGTTGTAAATATTTTTGTCCACCCTAAGCGTGGAAGGGTATACTCAGATGTGAGTCCCTTGCTCATTGCACCATCAGGATTCAAGCAAGCCGGGCCGAAGAGGCTGAAATGCCAGAAACCGGTCCCCGGTAGCTTGTTTCCTTCCCAGTGTAAGAATTGGCTTTTGTAGTTTGGTTTGCCCTGTTCCCATCATGCACTGGGACAGGAACAGACTAATTTGCATACAGCCAGGTTCTGAAACTGGGATGGTGCAGTGAGCTAAAAAACGGTGTTGGATCTAGCCCTGATCTCTTGACTGGGTGAGAGTATTCTGTTTAATTCAGAGACTCTGTCCCTCACCACCCCTTGTTGTAAATATTTTTGTCCACCCTAAGCGTGGAAGGGTATACTCAGATGTGAGTCCCTTGCTCATTGCACCATCAGGATTCAAGCAAGCCGGGCCGAAGAGGTTGAAATGCCAGAAACCGGTCCCCGGTAGCTTGTTTCCTTCCCAGTGTAAGAATTGGCTTTTGTAGTTTGGTTTGCCCTGTTCCCATCATGCACTGGGACAGGAACAGACTAATTTGCATACAGCCAGGTTCTGAAACTGGGATGGTGCAGTGAGCTAAAAAACGGTGTTGGATCTAGCCCTGATCTCTTGACTGGGTGAGAGTATTCTGTTCAATTCAGAGACTCTGTCCCTCACCACCCCTTGTTGTAAATATTTTTGTCCACCCTAAGCGTGGAAGGGTATACTCAGATGTGAGTCCCTTGCTCATTGCACCATCAGGATTCAAGCAAGCCGGGCCGAAGAGGCTGAAATGCCAGAAACCGGTCCCCGGTAGCTTGTTTCCTTCCCAGTGTAAGAATTGGCTTTTGTAGTTTGGTTTGCCCTGTTCCCATCATGCACTGGGACAGGAACAGACTAATTTGCATACAGCCAGGTTCTGAAACTGGGATGGTGCAGTGAGCTAAAAAACGGTGTTGGATCTAGCCCTGATCTCTTGACTGGGTGAGAGTATTCTGTTTAATTCAGAGACTCTGTCCCTCACCACCCCTTGTTGTAAATATTTTTGTCCACCCTAAGCGTGGAAGGGTATACTCAGATGTGAGTCCCTTGCTCATTGCACCATCAGGATTCAAGCAAGCCGGGCCGAAGAGGCTGAAATGCCAGAAACCGGTCCCCGGTAGCTTGTTTCCTTCCCAGTGTAAGAATTGGCTTTTGTAGTTTGGTTTGCCCTGTTCCCATCATGCACTGGGACAGGAACAGACTAATTTGCATACAGCCAGGTTCTGGAACTGGGATGGTGCAGTGAGCTAAAAAACGGTGTTGGATCTAGCCCTGATCTCTTGACTGGGTGAGAGTATTCTGTTTAATTCAGAGACTCTGTCCCTCACCACCCCTTGTTGTAAATATTTTTGTCCACCCTAAGCGTGGAAGGGTATACTCAGATGTGAGTCCCTTGCTCATTGCACCATCAGGATTCAAGCAAGCCGGGCCGAAGAGGCTGAAATGCCAGAAACCGGTCCCCGGTAGCTTGTTTCCTTCCCAGTGTAAGAATTGGCTTTTGTAGTTTGGTTTGCCCTGTTCCCATCATGCACTGGGACAGGAACAGACTAATTTGCATACAGCCAGGTTCTGAAACTGGGATGGTGCAGTGAGCTAAAAAACGGTGTTGGATCTAGCCCTGATCTCTTGACTGGGTGAGAGTATTCTGTTTAATTCAGAGACTCTGTCCCTCACCACCCCTTGTTGTAAATATTTTTGTCCACCCTAAGCGTGGAAGGGTATACTCAGATGTGAGTCCCTTGCTCATTGCACCATCAGGATTCAAGCAAGCCGGGCCGAAGAGGCTGAAATGCCAGAAACCGGTCCCCGGTAGCTTGTTTCCTTCCCAGTGTAAGAATTGGCTTTTGTAGTTTGGTTTGCCCTGTTCCCATCATGCACTGGGACAGGAACAGACTAATTTGCATACAGCCAGGTTCTGAAACTGGGATGGTGCAGTGAGCTAAAAAACGGTGTTGGATCTAGCCCTGATCTCTTGACTGGGTGAGAGTATTCTGTTTAATTCAGAGACTCTGTCCCTCACCACCCCTTGTTGTAAATATTTTTGTCCACCCTAAGCGTGGAAGGGTATACTCAGATGTGAGTCCCTTGCTCATTGCACCATCAGGATTCAAGCAAGCCGGGCCGAAGAGGCTGAAATGCCAGAAACCGGTCCCCGGTAGCTTGTTTCCTTCCCAGTGTAAGAATTGGCTTTTGTAGTTTGGTTTGCCCTGTTCCCATCATGCACTGGGACAGGAACAGACTAATTTGCATACAGCCAGGTTCTGAAACTGGGATGGTGCAGTGAGCTAAAAAACGGTGTTGGATCTAGCCCTGATCTCTTGACTGGGTGAGAGTATTCTGTTTAATTCAGAGACTCTGTCCCTCACCACCCCTTGTTGTAAATATTTTTGTCCACCCTAAGCGTGGAAGGGTATACTCAGATGTGAGTCCCTTGCTCATTGCACCATCAGGATTCAAGCAAGCCGGGCCGAAGAGGCTGAAATGCCAGAAACCGGTCCCCGGTAGCTTGTTTCCTTCCCAGTGTAAGAATTGGCTTTTGTAGTTTGGTTTGCCCTGTTCCCATCATGCACTGGGACAGGAACAGACTAATTTGCATACAGCCAGGTTCTGAAACTGGGATGGTGCAGTGAGCTAAAAAACGGTGTTGGATCTAGCCCTGATCTCTTGACTGGGTGAGAGTATTCTGTTTAATTCAGAGACTCTGTCCCTCACCACCCCTTGTTGTAAATATTTTTGTCCACCCTAAGCGTGGAAGGGTATACTCAGATGTGAGTCCCTTGCTCATTGCACCATCAGGATTCAAGCAAGCCGGGCCGAAGAGGCTGAAATGCCAGAAACCGGTCCCCGGTAGCTTGTTTCCTTCCCAGTGTAAGAATTGGCTTTTGTAGTTTGGTTTGCCCTGTTCCCATCATGCACTGGGACAGGAACAGACTAATTTGCATACAGCCAGGTTCTGAAACTGGGATGGTGCAGTGAGCTAAAAAACGGTGTTGGATCTAGCCCTGATCTCTTGACTGGGTGAGAGTATTCTGTTTAATTCAGAGACTCTGTCCCTCACCACCCCTTGTTGTAAATATTTTTGTCCACCCTAAGCGTGGAAGGGTATACTCAGATGTGAGTCCCTTGCTCATTGCACCATCAGGATTCAAGCAAGCCGGGCCGAAGAGGTTGAAATGCCAGAAACCGGTCCCCGGTAGCTTGTTTCCTTCCCAGTGTAAGAATTGGCTTTTGTAGTTTGGTTTGCCCTGTTCCCATCATGCACTGGGACAGGAACAGACTAATTTGCATACAGCCAGGTTCTGAAACTGGGATGGTGCAGTGAGCTAAAAAACGGTGTTGGATCTAGCCCTGATCTCTTGACTGGGTGAGAGTATTCTGTTCAATTCAGAGACTCTGTCCCTCACCACCCCTTGTTGTAAATATTTTTGTCCACCCTAAGCGTGGAAGGGTATACTCAGATGTGAGTCCCTTGCTCATTGCACCATCAGGATTCAAGCAAGCCGGGCCGAAGAGGCTGAAATGCCAGAAACCGGTCCCCGGTAGCTTGTTTCCTTCCCAGTGTAAGAATTGGCTTTTGTAGTTTGGTTTGCCCTGTTCCCATCATGCACTGGGACAGGAACAGACTAATTTGCATACAGCCAGGTTCTGAAACTGGGATGGTGCAGTGAGCTAAAAAACGGTGTTGGATCTAGCCCTGATCTCTTGACTGGGTGAGAGTATTCTGTTTAATTCAGAGACTCTGTCCCTCACCACCCCTTGTTGTAAATATTTTTGTCCACCCTAAGCGTGGAAGGGTATACTCAGATGTGAGTCCCTTGCTCATTGCACCATCAGGATTCAAGCAAGCCGGGCCGAAGAGGCTGAAATGCCAGAAACCGGTCCCCGGTAGCTTGTTTCCTTCCCAGTGTAAGAATTGGCTTTTGTAGTTTGGTTTGCCCTGTTCCCATCATGCACTGGGACAGGAACAGACTAATTTGCATACAGCCAGGTTCTGAAACTGGGATGGTGCAGTGAGCTAAAAAACGGTGTTGGATCTAGCCCTGATCTCTTGACTGGGTGAGAGTATTCTGTTTAATTCAGAGACTCTGTCCCTCACCACCCCTTGTTGTAAATATTTTTGTCCACCCTAAGCGTGGAAGGGTATACTCAGATGTGAGTCCCTTGCTCATTGCACCATCAGGATTCAAGCAAGCCAGGCCGAAGAGGCTGAAATGCCAGAAACCGGTCCCCGGTAGCTTGTTTCCTTCCCAGTGTAAGAATTGGCTTTTGTAGTTTGGTTTGCCCTGTTCCCATCATGCACTGGGACAGGAACAGACTAATTTGCATACAGCCAGGTTCTGAAACTGGGATGGTGCAGTGAGCTAAAAAACGGTGTTGGATCTAGCCCTGATCTCTTGACTGGGTGAGAGTATTCTGTTTAATTCAGAGACTCTGTCCCTCACCACCCCTTGTTGTAAATATTTTTGTCCACCCTAAGCGTGGAAGGGTATACTCAGATGTGAGTCCCTTGCTCATTGCACCATCAGGATTCAAGCAAGCCGGGCCGAAGAGGCTGAAATGCCAGAAACCGGTCCCCGGTAGCTTGTTTCCTTCCCAGTGTAAGAATTGGCTTTTGTAGTTTGGTTTGCCCTGTTCCCATCATGCACTGGGACAGGAACAGACTAATTTGCATACAGCCAGGTTCTGAAACTGGGATGGTGCAGTGAGCTAAAAAACGGTGTTGGATCTAGCCCTGATCTCTTGACTGGGTGAGAGTATTCTGTTTAATTCAGAGACTCTGTCCCTCACCACCCCTTGTTGTAAATATGCTGCCAGTAAAGCATCCACTACCCGCGTGCACATCTACTGTATCTTCTGTCCCTCCGCATGCACTCTTTGGAATCCGTATCGATTCCAAAATACCCTCGTCATGCCGAGAGCAGCGCATGCGCGCTGCTAACGCCAGACGAGACCGAAAACAGATGCAGTCAGTGGCGTAGCAAGAGAGGAGCGCTCTGCCCACAGGCGGCACAAGTTTTGTTGATGGTAGCCTCCCTCTGCCTTACTTACCTACGGCCGCAGCGGGGCGGCAAATGCAGGGATCGCAAGCACCCCCTCTGCCCTTTCCTGCGGCCATCGTGGGGTGGCAAATGCAGGGACAGCCATTGGTGGCCACTGGTCTAGCTATGCCACTGGGCGCAGTGTGGCGCTGCAAGCCATTTTGCTGCGCTGGGCTGCGTCATTTTAAAAGCACAGGGATGTGCCGCATTAACAACAATACAAACAAATGCGTGTGCTTTTCCCTGCGCTGGCGTACTTTTGAAAAACATGCACCAGTGCAGGCACCCTTTTGTCATGTTGCAAGGGTGCCTGCGTTGAGGGGAGGATTGTTTTTGTGCAGGAATGAGAACTTCCTGCATTTCTATGCGTGCTGCAGAATGCATAGAAAGAGGAAAAACAAGAAGAAATAAAAGAATTTCTCCTCGTTGCACTATTCAAATGCCTTCTCTGGGGAGGCGTAGGATTCTGACGCATTCCAAGTTTACAAAACTTTGTAAATCTGGAAATGTGTCAGGTTCCATGGATGTTGCGTGTGTGAACACCCACAGCAACATCCCTGGAACGCCCCTTTCATGCAGAGTAATGTGTGAAAGGGGCCCATATTTACGAGGCAATGAAAAGTCACGCAGGGTGACTTTACGTGGCCATGGAAATATGGGCATGCACACTGCGCCATCGATGCATTGAAAAAAAGTGACGCACTGGCGGCTCAATGGCCTTGTAAATGAGGCCCAGGTTGTATGTAGACCATCACTTGTGCAATTAAAAAAAGTACATCCTTAGTTAAGTGTGTGTCATGCAGGGCTTAATTTGAGCCAGTGGTTTCCATTGCTCAGCACCAGTACTTAATCATCAAACACCGCACTTTTCATGAGCACCAGTTAAGGACATATTAATTTACGGGGAGTAATTTGTCCAGAATCACAGGATGTTGAGCCGATGCCCAGTCTCGAACCTGGTTCCCCAGCTTCAAAGGTGGCAGCTCTGGCCATTACGTTACATCCTCTCCCCACTTTCATGGTTGGTGGTTGGTTCTGTTTTAGGCATCACTTACAGGAGAAATGGGCTGGTGCAAGCTGCTTCTTGATGAAAGCCTCAGCAGTAATTTTTTTACAAATCAACCACTGGTGTTATGTCACTCCAACCCCATTGGAAGTCTGGCAAATCAGTGCCCATGGATAAAAGTCTTGCCATGCCTGGTCCCTAAGTTGAGTTACACTTCCCAGAGCTATGGATAACTGTTTGAGAAAGAATAACGTAAAATCAAATTTCTTAAAAATGAGAAAGTGATTTGTTTTTCCATAAGTGACTTTAGATCAGTTCTCTTCACCCACCCAGCATTTGTCAACCTGTGATGTGCAATCCAAAAGGACACCACCAGGGGCCAAAAACGTACAAAAAAAAAAGAAATTGCCATTAAATCAGGGTGCATATGCGAATATGGGGCAAAAAAAAAGTGCTGTCCCCCATACATATTTTTTAATTGGCCCCCGGGTGGGCCAGGTTAAGGAAGTGTTTTCTTGATATAATTGGGGGAGGGAGGCGTTCATAGGCCCCTTCCCCAGGGTGATTTTGGCCCTGGGGGCCCTACCCACCCGGAGTCCACCCAATTTTGAAAACGGGGAGAGAGCCTGTGCAGTCACCTACTCTGTCTGATTTTGGCCTGAGGGACCCCATCCTCGCGCCCAGCTGTGCAATCCAAATGGAGGGGGCCACATGGTCACTCCTCCCGGAGCCAATAACGGCCCTGGGGTCAGGCTCCTACTATGTACAGGGGTGCCTACTCCCAGGACATAGAGTATTTGCTCTCGCTTGGCGGGAGCAATTTTAAAGCTCCCACCAAGCGTGATCAAACACTAAGTCGACTCCCAGCAGGCAAGAGAATTAAAAATGCTCCTGCCTGCTGTTAGTGGACTTTACAGCTGTTTCCGTACCTGCTGTGAAGCGGGCTGGGAAACAGATGAAGAAATTGCTTATGCACACAGGGAGCAGCATTTTTTGCTGCCACGTGACTGAGGGAGCAATGCCGACTGCCACTGGAGGCATGGAGCCACTGTGGAAAATTAGATTTCGATATGAACATTGCCGGCGTCATCTTGTCCAAACCTGGGCCCGTACGAGCGCGTAAGCGGCAGCCATCTTAGACACAATGGCCACTTCATACATCGCCAATCGCCTGCACGTCTCCCTGACCTCACTAACATCCCCCCGCGCGCTGACAGCCCCCATGCACACATGCCTGAACCATAAACACACCTACAGCGTGACCCTGCCCCGGAGCCACTTCCCGTGCCGGACTCACGTACTCTTTCATCCGTTTCACGCGAACAGTCCCTTTGATAACCCCTTCCCCTGTACCCGACTGTTCGACCCGATCCCAGGCCATCACCTAGCCCTGCGGATTCAGTTTACTGCCCCCATACTGTAGAATCTCGCCTTTCATCAAAGGAGCCGGGATTAATCAATGTCACCACCCCATGAGATCCGACCGATTGCGCACATTTCGGTTCCCAGCGGAATTTCCAGCTGCGCGATAGTCATCACCTGCTGAGATTGAGGTGGGGACCTCTACTGTGAATACGTGTGGGAACGGGCCTGAAGCAGGGATTCCGGCGATTTCTTACTGTACTTCAAAGTAATGTTAAGAATGTGTCTTCATGCAATAAAGCAATAAACTACAGTATAAGATACCAGGCCGCAGAGATGCAGTTAGAGCACCTCGAGACGATACCCTGTTTTGTCCGATCTGACGTGCTTTGCTCTGGAGAAATAAAAATCAGTTTCCTGCTTTCCAGTTTCCAGCACTCGCCTCTTTATTTGATAATTATTGAATGGTTCAGAGGCGACTAACGCCAAGCAGTGCTTGAGTATATCTAAAGAAAAACAGCTTTTCCACAATTGGCGTCCCAAACGTGTGGCCCATCAGCGACACGTGGGTCCAGTGAGAGAGGTGCTAATGACAGAGTGAACGACTGCAACGATCGGGAAGAGCTCCTGCCCGAAGGACCCTCGTCTGGCAGCCGATCATCCGACGTTCACCGGTTCTGGACGGACCTCTCTCTCGAATGATCTACGGTCCTGACTGGGAGCCCTCAGGAGTGCCGCGGCAATAACGGAGAATAGAGGACGATCGGGCGCTGGAAGTGGAAGACGAGAAACCGTCCGTACAGTCCGGGTAAGGTCGTGCAACACAACTCTTTTTGTTTGATTGATTGATTGATTGTTTGGATAATACTAGTATTACTTATTGATTGGTTTGTTTAGCCTTCGTTGCTACTCAAAATATTTATTGGTTCTTTTAGAGATATTCTATTCTCCGTTTGCAAACAACGAAGAATAGAGATATTCTGTCTAGTCTTTGCAAGTAGTGAAGGATAGGTAGTGCGGACCTTTGTCCACCATTGTTTGAGATCTTCACTTGTCCGATATACGTCTTGCCTATCTTCTCCCAACTGATTGGTAGTTGATTTAGCCCGGACCGTTTATTAGAGGTAGATCATCCAGCTCCACTGGAAGGCACCCCTAATAAGGACATGTTTACGAAGTATGGACTAGTCGCCGTAGCCTGTAGTAAGTTATGGCATAAAAACACTAAAAAAGATCGAGAAAGTCAGTGGCCACTGATAGGATCTTTTGACCTCGATAAAATAGAAGCGCTAGAGATAGCCCTTCATAAAAATAAATCCACGCCAAACATGCTTGATAGTCTCGGCATGTGGCGCAAAGAAGCAACGCAACGCAGAAAGAGACGAAGTAAGGTTTGAAAAAGAGCTACGAAAAGCAGCTCATCTAGCCGGTAAACAGCTAGAAGGGGAAATCAAAGAAAGAGAAAGAGTTAAAAGGGAACAAGAATCAGAAACCTCGGGTCAATGCCCTGTTAGGACACCCTCAGTGCTTTACCCTGAGCTCCCATCAAAACAAAGAATAGATAATGATTTACTTTTAGGTCCCCCAATCATCTATATGCCCCCTCCTTATGCCCCCACTCATTCTTTAGTACAGCACCTACAACCCCAGAGCCTAAATGAAGGTAGTGCCAGGGCCTCGGTATCCACGGCCTCCGCGCCGACCGAGCCTCTCGTACTAAATATTGTATCAAAAGAGGCCTCAGATAACCCCGAAATGAAAGAAAAGGAACCAGCAAGAATTCCCTGTTTGAACAAAAATGAACTAACAGGCATCGATAAAATAGTTAAAACGCTAGGGGACCGAAAAGAAACGGAAGAGCATATATCGGACATATGTAACTCATATGCCGACAACCATAAACAACACTTTATTGTACGCTTTTGCTACCAAACTCTCACAGCATACGAAGAAAGGTATAGAGATAAGGGACCCGAACGCCTTGCAACTCTGTACAGGAAAATAGATATCGGGGATGAGAGTGAGTGTGATGTGATGGAACTTTTCTCGCATACGCTAGAGGTCTTCCACCACCTCACAGAACAAATGCCAATAACAAAAGACGCAACCCCTGTAACGATCAAACCCCCGGCAGAAAAGTTAGACACTATGATGCCCATAAAAGAAGCCGCTCCCTACTGGGTCCCCCCCACGAGGTCAGGGAACTCACTCAATCACCAGGACGCTAAAGGTAGGGTAGTGTACAATTGGGTATACCAACCCTGGGATCGGCAAGATATCCTGACCTTCCGTAAATCCTTGCCGGATTTGCGAAAGAACCCCACTGCCTTTTACACAGAATTAGGTACTACCTTAGGATCAACAATCATGACCCTAGCTGACATAGACTTGTTCTTTGGGCTATGTCTGCCAGCTGACGAGTGGAAGCAAATCCGGAAAGTCGTTCACCTTGAGCTGTTCAGACATACCTGGGGACAACTCGATGTCATAGACAAACAACGAGATCCTGGACAGAAACCCCAGAAAGCTATATTGGAACTCCCGGATAAAATTGTGCAGAAAATAAAGACTCTAATCCCTGAGAAAAAGGTAGACTGGTCAATAGTAACAGCTTGCCAAGAAGATGTCTCCGAATATTTCTCTCGGTTCGAAACGGTGTCTCTGATTACAGCGGTCAGGACATGACCACTGCAACCGGACATCACTTCTTCGTGCAGAATTACGTTAAGGGTCTGTTGCAGGAAGTTTCGCAGAAACTACAGACTAGCGAGAGTAGTTGGACAGCCTCAAAGCCTGAGGCCATCTTCAAATGGCCCAATACTATGAACATCAAAAGAATGAAAATGATAGAGCCTCAGAGAAAAATAAGAAAGACTTAAAGGAGCGAGTCATGATAGCTCAGTTGCAAGGAGTAAATTTAGGGAAGGAACCCTAGGAAGGGAACTACCACCAAAATGTCCCTAGAAATCCACCTCTTAGAAATAATGCACCCGCACTCTACACTGGATGTAGCGATTTAGACGAGAACCAATGCGCATTTTGCAAAGAGTACGGACATTGGAAGTCGCAGTGCCCAGGCCTGCTGGAAATCAACAAAAACAAAGAGACTAGAGACTAAACGAATGGACCAAGAAATAGAGGACGCGGGCGAGGGTACACAAACGACACTAGCGACGAAAAACGCGGTAGAGTGAACACTTTTGACCGTCCCCGACAGAACCAATACCAACAATCCGACTATGACAACGCTTTCGACTTTGCATAGGACTGCCAAGGGCCAGGGAGGGATCCAGTCGAGCTCTATGTTGACCAGCAAGGCCCTTATGTCACCGCTAAGGTCCTAGGCACAAAGTCTCCATTTCTGGTAGACACGGGAGCAACACGTAGTGCATTATCCAAACGACTGATTCCAAGGGCACCCTTGTCTGGCTCACACGTAACATCAATAGGTTTTGATGGTACGCCCTCCACTAATCCCTTGTCCAAACCAATCCCTTTTGATCTGGAAAATAATATCACCGACACGACATTCCTTCTCTCCTCCAATACCCCCAATGCCATTATGGGCCTTGACTTGCTGAAACATTTTCGAGCAACCATTAGATGCTCACCCGACGGAGTCTGAGTCATTTTATACGACAATCCCAACCTGCTCAGACCTTGCCCCTCACGACACATGTGCTCCATGACTGATGCCGATGTGTCCCTGCTTGACACTTTACCTTCTTACTTATGGGCAAAGGCAGACTCAGATGTAGGACGGATGATGATAGACCCAGTGCATGTGACTGTACGACAGGACGCAACACTACCGAAAATACTGCAGTACAAAATATCACCCGAAGGCGAGAAAGCATTGGTAGAAATTATCCAGTCCTTAGCGAATGCAGGAGTGGTAGAGGAAGTAGTCCGCAACATTTGCAACAGCCCTATCTTACCGATTATCAAAAGGCAAGGAGAGGAAGATGAGAAAGCGTACCGCTTCATCATCGAACTACGAGAAATTAACAAAATAGTTGTGCCACAGTAACCCGTAGTCTCTGACATCACCACCATTCTAACTCTGATCCCGTCCACTGCCACCGCATTCACCGTGATTTACCTAAAAAACGCCATCTTCTCCATACCCATCCATCCAGACAGCCGCTACCTCTTCGGATTTACCCTAAAATCCCGCTCATATAGATTTTGTAGAGCACCCCAAGGGTACACCGAAAGTCCGAGCATTTATAGCCAGGCACTCAAGAGACAGTTAGATGCAGTTCAGTTACCGGACGGAGTGGTGTTGATACAGTATGTAGATGACATCCTTCTAGCAGCCGACATCACTCCGCTCGCAGTCACAGCCCCCATCCGACTCCTACATTTCCTTGCAGAGAATGGTCACAAGGTTTCCCGAAAGAAATTACAGTTTTGCAAATCCCAAGTGACATACTTAGGCCACCTCTTATCTAAAGAAGGGAGGAGACTCATGCCCGACAGAATCCAGACCATTTTGGAAACCCCCATCCCTAAGAACCAGAAGAAAGTCCGCTCTCTGGTAGGCCTCACCTCATTCTGGGGACAGTGTTTGCCGAACTTCAGTCTCATTGTTAAACCCTTACTTTCCCTTCTGACCAAAGATGCTCCCTTCCCACTCCCTTGGACCCCCGAATGCCAAACTTCCTTCAAAGAGTTACGAGATGCCCTTTGTTCAGCACCCGTTCTATGAACCCCAGACTACTCCAAACCATTCTCCCTCTACACCCACGAAAGGGAGGGATGTGCATTATCTGTCCAAACGTAATCCATTGGCCCCAAACAACGCCCTTGTGCTTACTTCTCTGCCACTCTTGACCCCATAGCAAGAGCTTTACCAGCTTGCCTACAAGCTGTAGCAGCTGCCGCTGTCTCCATATCACAGAGTGAGGGAATTGTACTTTCGAACCCCCTTACAGTGTTAGTACCCCATGCTGTTGACACCCTCCTTAATAAGCATGGGCGAATTTTGCGAATCTGGCGTTCGCGAATTTTGCGAATTTGCGAACTCGCAATCCGCAAAATCCGCGAATTCCCGCGAATTTGCGGATTTTTTTTTTTGTGTTCGCAAATGTTTCTGCCAGTTCGCGAGGATTTGGTAGTAGTTCACAATTGCGAACTTACTTATCGGCTCGCAACGGTCGCGACTATGTTGTTTCTACGTCTGGTTCATCATCACAGCCTCCCAGCACCCTCTGTTTCACCACTGCCACCCTCTCTTTGACCCATGCCACCCTCTGTTACATCAATGCCACCCTCTGGTTCATCATCACTGTAGAAGATGGGGGGGAAAAGCAAGCACACCTGCCCTGCTTCAACTGACATGAATTAATTTGGGGTTAGTTTATTAACAACACCTGCCCTGCCCCAACTGACAATAATGAATTAGGGGCTAATTAATGTGTCACTGAATTTGAAGTTCCAGCCTGGCACCTGCTTGTCTGCTCCCTTAGCTGTAAATCAGGACCTTTGTGGCATACAGTTACGGTCATAGCAGGGTCACACAATTGTTGCAAGCAGGCAACCGAATTCTGGAGGGCCCCCTCAGGAAGCACAACAGGGAATCGTTACAAATCATGAGATTGACCTTTTGCACCTGCTCATTTGTTTTGCTTTTGCAAAAATCGTTTTTCGGTAATTTCGCGCTATTTGCGAGGCTCGGCGTCGTGTGAAACCGACTGCGGAAGCCGCCAATTCGTGCGAATGAGCTTTATATTTTTTTTGCAGCGTGTTATTTCGCGAGATTTTTTGCAGTATTCGCGAGCCGCTTGCAGCGCAACACGCGAATTTACCCCAAGGTCGAGTAAGGGCGCGGCCATTTTGTTTGCGTGACGTATTTCCGTTTCCGCCCGCTATGTATAATCTCGCGAGGTAAGCGCATTGCGAGTATAAGTTCGCACGAGATCGCGAGGAAAATTGCGTGCGAACTTACTTTCGCGCTCGTGAACGGGCGGCCATCTTGTTTTTCATTCATTTCCTGTGTCTGGGCATGGTGTTTATCCTCTTGCTATCTTTGCCATCCTTTGCTTGTTTTCAGTTTTTTTTCGAACGATTTTGCTTCTTATCTATCCCTCTCTTTTCCTAGCTGTATATTTTTGTCTTTTCTGCTATTTTTGTTTACTTTTAAACTACTTTTTAAACTCTTTTCTTTTCTTCTTCCCTATCCTATTCCTTCTTAATTTTCTACTTCCTACCTTACCTGCCCAGACCATGGTGAAGCCAGGCGCCGTGAAGCTGCCCAGGCACTTGAGGGACGCAGCGGCGGCGGGGAGGAGGAGTCCTGTACCCTGTGCCAGGACAGCATGCGGGCGATTGAGGGGGGAGCAGGTGACCCGACGGGAGATCTTCAGCCCGGAGGAAGTGGGCACGCTGGTCTACGTCGTCCAGCGCCGCCTGCCCAGGACCATCGCGGGAGGCGGCAGGATCGCGGCCGGCTACAACATCCGGGAGCGCCGGAAGCGGTGGCAGAAGGTGTGCTGGGCCATGTCCCAACTTTCCGGGGTCCAGCGCACCTACAGCCAGGTCACCCACCGCTGGACGGATGTCCTGGACAGGGAGCGCGACCTGCTGGACCAGCTCGGCTTGGAGATCCCCGGGCTTGGTGAGTAGTAGTAGCTATTTCATCAATCACTACTATGTTTTCTCCTGCTCTGTGTTGTTGTATTGCAAATATTTGTTTTTTACATGGAGCAAGCCAATAATGCTGCTGACGATTACATTGTAGTTAAATTATATTTCAAAATCTTCTGTGCATTTCAGGTGCACTGCTCTCCTTCTCAGTGGCGTTGCTACTATGCTTATTTGTTTTCTATTTTGTGGTCTCATTGGCCTGAGTAACAATTATGTATGAGTGTACTTTACAGAACTGCGTAATGCTAGACACAAGGGGGCAGATTACATTTACAAGCCCCTTGCGCCACGTTTACGTTGCCTTGCGTGACGCAACAGCGGCGTAAACGTGGCGCATCTCTGCGAGTCATTTACAGCGTGACGCATCTAGGGAGATGCGTCACGTTATAAAGCCATGGGCCTGCGCCACAATGGGTGCGTTCCTAGTATGCAGGGTGGGCGGTCCTGCGGCTGTGCACCTCGCAAAAGTGCCTGCGTGAAATCTACAAGATTTAACCCAGGCACTTCTGCGACACTGCTACGTCAATTCAATTCCTTATGCCTGCTTGAAGCAGGCGTAAGGACTGACACAGCATGTTAAGTATTGGGTGGCCCTGAGCATTACTGGAGTTGCATTGCATTGGCGACGTGACTCCAGCGATGCGCCGCTCTTACGTGACGAGATGCGTCACGCAAGTGCCTACCCTTGCGCCAGGGCGCGCCGCATTGTAAATGAGGCGCATCTGCCGTGTCGCAAGGGTAGTTTTGCGTGACGCATTTGATCTGGCGCATCTCTGGAGATGCGCCAGAACGCGTAAGTAAGTATGCCCCTAAGGGGCAGAATTACAATTACCGTCGCATCCCTGCAAAGTAGCAGGGATGCGCCAGTAATTGTGCGGCCCGCTACCACCACCAAACATGGTGCGCCGTATTTGCAATGCGGCGCACCATGGGCCCAAAACGTCACCAAAGCTTTACTGCTGGAGTTGCGTCGCAACGATGGCGCAGCTCCAGCAATGCTCTGGGGTACCCTATCTCCCCAATGCTGGGTCAAGCCGTACGTCTGCTTCAAGCAGGTGCAGGGTTTGTGTGACGCATCATTGTCCTAAAGGTGACTGATTGAAATTTTGTAGATTTCCCTCAGCCACTTTTAGGATGTGTTCCAGCACAGGAATGCCCTCCCTTGCGCCGGAACGCCAGCTGATGGCGCAGGGCTTTATAACGGGATGCATCTCCCAAATGCTTCACATTGTTATAATATTATACGCCGCACCATGGCGCCTCTTTTGTTTAGCTGCTGCGTCACAAAAGTCACGCAAGAACGGAGCAAAAGAGCCGCAAGTGGCTTAAATCTGCCCCTTCCTTTGTACCCCTGACAATAAGAAAAATAGTGGCGGTGGATTGATAGTTTGACTATTTAAATGACTGGTTATGTAGCAGGCAACTGTTAGTGTTGTCACTGATCTGACTGAAATCACAATGGAGGTTGTCTGTCACTTTGCGCCCTGCCTGCGGACTGCTGCCTGCCAGTCCTAGGTGAACCTTTCAGTACTTTGTTTAGTGAGTTACGTGACTTTCGAAGTCGCAGGTCCGCAAATCAATGAAAACTAACCCTAATCAATATAATTTTGCGGAAATATTTTGTCATTGTTGTTTTGAAATGTTTGATTTGGTTGACATTGACAAGCAACAATCATCCATGTTTTCTGTTCTTTCTTTCATGTTGTACGTCAGCTCCCCCCAGGGGCGAGGGGACACAGGAGCAGCAGGCGGCGGATGCTGTTGAACAGGGCCAGGATCGGGCAGGCGAGGGCTCCTTTGCTGGCCCCAGTAAGTTTTCATTTTAGACTAGTACCTATTTTTCCTAGCGTTTCTCATTTGATTTTTTCAAAATCGTCTTTGATCTTCTTGTAGACTGTATCTAAATTCTTATCCTGCCTCTACTATGACTCCCTGTGGTATTACTAGATTATTCTTCTTAGTCTGTCTGTGTAGCTAACTAAGATTGCACGGTTGGCGAAACTCCCATTCTAGTCAGCAATAGCTCTATCAACTTAGTGCAGTGCAGTCCTCTGGGATTGTCCATAATGTCTTTTGAAGTGTTCTATCTGCTTTGAAAATTCCCAACTATAAAATGTGAATGACCACCAAGAAAGAATAAGATACTACCTTTTGATTTGGATAGGAGGACAATCCATACCACTACTGTTGAGGGGACAATTCTTCTGCAGAAACAACTATGGACAATAAATAGTGCATTGCTTATCAATTATAATAGGCGCTGTTAGAGTTTCCACATACCTCTGTGATAACAGACTTTGAACCCCCAATGTCCTTACTGACTGACTACATAGTGTGGCACAGTCATTTACCTCCCGAATTCACGATGATTGATCCCCAATGATGATTATCCAATGTAGCTCAAGAGTACGGAGTCAGAGTCAAGAAGTGTCAGAGGCACAGACTCATGCTTGCAAAAATTGCAAAACCTTTCGCTCAGTCACTCTAGTCTGGACCAAAAAACACAGAGTCTATTTAAGTTTAAAAGCTTTATTAAAAGTAAACACATTTATTAAAATGAAGTCATAATAAAAAAACTAAACGTTTAACTGAGAATGGAAAAGTGGTTAGTGCTGACGATTAATTGAAGACATTTCTTGTGGTCGAGCCGAGCTCTCACCTTGTTTCAACTTGATCTTGTTGTTAGAAGTCCATCTTCTGTCTGTGTGGAGAAAAATGGTGCATGTTAAAAAGCCAGCCTTCATCAGTTGTGCCAAAAAGTGCAGCAAGACAACACCCTTCCCTGGAAAAAGGGACATTTTTTTTTACTTTAGAGTACACAGACACAAATTACATTGTTTTCACATGTCTTCATTCCTAGACCAAATACTAGTGAGTGGTTTATTCTAACATTCTTAAATGTACTTTGTAGGTGGAACATCTGGTGGCGGGGCCAACGCGGAGGTGGTGGTGCTCGACACGGAGGCGGAGGGCAATTCCTCAGGGGAGGAGGCGGCGGTTCCAGTGCCGGCTGTGAGAGTACAGACGGTGGTGGTGGCGGGCAGAGGTAAGCTCTTATATATTCCTTACTTATTGAGATTGAAGACGTGGCTGGGAAGGAAAGAATATGAAATGCATGGCTGGGTGAATGATGAAGCAATGAATGAACAGCCTGGGTGGGTGACACAGAAACTGTATGTGTCCATAATATACCTGGATCATGCTACTATCTGACTCTTAGATAGCATATGTGTATCTAGAGCAGGGGTACTCATAGTACGGCCCGCGGGCCGGTGGCGGCCCGGCAAGCCTTCCTTGGCGGTGCGCCGACCTTGCAGACAATCACTGCTCCCCCGGCCCCCACAGAGCAGAGGCTTTGTTGTATTTCACCTGTTAGCGCCCCTGCATCTCCACTCTGACAATCACTGCTCACCCGGCCCCCACAGAGCAGAGTGGAGATGCAGGGCCACAAAGAGGTGAAATAGAACAAAGCCTCTGCCCTGTGGGGCCGGGCAAGCAGTGATTGTCAGGGTGGAGATGCAGGGGGGCTACAACAAACAAAGCCTCAATAATATGTTAATGGTCTTTTAAAGACCTGTAAAGTACTTTGGTGTGGCTGTCTGTGTGTGCACGTTGAGGAAGCTGTCTCAGCCCGGGCTGAAGGCTGACACAGACAGACACACACACAGTGAGATCAGTGAGATGACAGAGGGGGAGGGAGAGGGAGGGCAGGAGGGAGAGAGAGATGGAGAGGGAGGGCAGGAGGGAGAGCAGGAGGTAGAGAGATGTATGTAAATGCTGGGTCTGGTGGCTCAGTGGATGAAGGCATCTGCTGCAGGGACCTGTGTGCAACCTCATGGTCACAAGTTTTCGTTTTGCTTTAGCCCCGCCCCCTCTGACTCCGCCCCCACCAGTGTGGCCCTCGGCCACAAACTACACTGTAAATTTAGCCCCTGAGAGAAAGTTTGTGAGTACCCATGATCTAGAGAGAGTAGACGGTCAGTGGATGAACTAAGTGTAACTTTGAAGAGCATGTAACACAGCACCCGCACGTCCGTTCCAGTGTAGGAAAGGCAAGGAAAAGAAGTTGTAATTTTGTCCAAATACTACCATCAATAGTAGCAGTAGTTTGTATTGCAAGCACAGCATAGATCCGGTTATTACGGTGGCCACTCCCTACCTCTCTTAATAAGTTTAGTAGTACTCAGTCATTCATGTGTGGATGTTTCACTGGTCACTCAATAAAAAGCAAAGCACCTAAAGTCATCCCATATGTAAGCAAAAACATCCCATGTGAAGTGATAGATAATCAGATTATTTATCTTCTTCATTTTTCCATTTCTAGTACTCATTTGCACTGTAGGGTGAAAGTTAAATTAATTAAGCAGTAGCCCTTGTAACAGAGTATTCTCAGTGCCACCCGTAATAGAAAAGTAAGAGCTTCACCACCTGCATGTACTGGACCCTTACAGTCATGCAAGTCTATGTCACTCATCATGGCGTTTGCTCTTTTTCTCGGGTGCAAGTTCACTGCGCTGGCATTATGCCGGCTTGCAGAAGATAACGTACCAATTTTCCTAAACAAGAGACAAGAAGAAGAACACCACACATTACCTTGAAGCGATGTGCCACTTTGAACCCAGCTACCTTGTTACCACTACCTGAGAACGACCCTAATGTCACTCCCCTGCATGACTGTGTGACCCTCACTGATGAACAGACTAAGAGTAGGGTCGACCTCCGAGACACTGCCTTCCCAGAACCTGACGGAGAGCTATGGGTAGATGGCTCATGCATCAAACTCCCCGATGGTACTACCTCAGCTGCATATGCTTTTACCACAGGCGGCAGAACTAATTGCCCTCACACGAGCGAGCATTTTAGCAGCAGGGACGACAGCGAACATATATACGGACAGCCAGTATGCCTTCGGGGTGGTTCACCACTTTGGGCTTCTATGGAGAGAAAGGGGATTCCTGACCTCACACGGCACACCAATCTTACACGGAGATCTAGTCTCCGCCCTGACTGAAGCAGTCCTCCTCCCCAAACAACTGGCCGTAATCAAATGCCAGGCACACAAGAAAGTGATGGACATTGTAGGACAGGGAAATGCACTGGCCGACATCACTGCCCGAACCACCGCCGGAAACAGAACGACAACATGAATGTACGTGACCAGGTCACAAGCAGAGAAATGGATAGATGCTAGGGAAACTATAAGAGACATCCAATCGACAAGTACACCACATGAACTGACTGAATGGGCACGGGTGGGACTAAAAGACGATGAAGGCTGCTGGAGGATGAAAGACACAGACAAATGGTTGCTGCCCAATGCTTACCTGATCCCCATACTGACCATGGCACACTCACCTGCACATATAGGATCTGCCCTTATGACTGAGCTAATCACCAGGGTTTGGCACAACGACAAAATGTCAGACTCAGCGAAGCGCCTAGTTCAGCAGTGCATGATATGCCTACAACACAACCCAGGGAAAGGGACCGTAGTACCTCAGGGAGGGTTTGGGGTCCTTGACCATCCCTTCGAAATCATCCAAATGGATTGCATTCAGCTAGAGAGGTGCCATGGTCTAAAATTACCGCTAGTGATTGTGTGTGCGTTCAGCAAATGGGTGGAAGCTTACCCCACTAGAGACAACACCGCCATCACTACTGCCAAGGTGTTGTTGAAGGAGGTTTTCCCACGGTACGGCCTTGCTAGGATTTTGTGGAGCGACAATGGCCCCCACTTCGTAGCCGAAGTTATCCAACTCATACTGAAAGGGTTGGGTGTAAAACAGAAATTTCGCGCAGTTTTCCACCCCCAATCTGCAGGCCTGGTAGAACGACACACGCCACACTAAAACTAAAGCTAGCGAAGATAGTTGCCACCACAGGACTGAAGTGGCCTGATGCTCTCCCACTGGCATGGCTATCAATGCCCTCCACTCCAACCAAATACCACCTGACTCTGTACGAGGTTGTCTTCGGCCGGCCTATGAATATTTGGGCAGCGCCAAAGCCAAAATCCATCCATGATGTCCCGGACATCCTAATGTCTGATTATCTGCACAATTTAACGAAAACACTAACTGTTATCCACCAACAGGTGCAGCAAGCCATACCAAGACGCATCCAGGGGCCCCGGACACGACATCCGACCTGGGGACTACGTGTTGGTCCGAAATTTCCAAAGAATGAAAAGCTTGGAACCCAGGTGGACAGGCCCCTGGCAAGTCTTGATCACCACCCGAACTGCACTTCGAGTGGAAGGAAAACGACATTGGCTGCATGCACACCATTGTCGACGGATACCCTCAACCCTGACGACGGCTGAAAGCGTGGACACCCACGAAGAGTTCCTGACGAAAGACCGACCAGCCCTGAGTTGTTACCCAGAAACAGAGACACTTGAATTGGCAGAATTTCCAGATCCCACTTCGCCATCCAGAAAAGGGTACAACTTGCGACGAAAGGAGAGTGCTTCGGCCAAGCAGACCACTAACTAAGTAAAAAATCTCAGAGCGGAAGCTAACACTACAAAGGCTACCAGGAGAGACGCCAAACAAAGTATGTGGTCCTGCCAGCCACCGAGCCTCTTGAAGGTGATGGAAGATGCGGGACGTCCGAAGACCCATCGTAAAGACCCCAAGACTGCCAAGCTACATAGCACAAAAACAATTGCACTCTTCATTGCCTCCCTCATCTGCCTCTTGCTCATGGTCACAGTTTGGATCATGGAAGAAAGTGCTCCCGCTCACAAGACAATGATACCGACTATGCAGCCCACCACCAAGAAAGAACATTGTCTGGTCTCATTGTCACCCCACCTCCGAGAACGGCGCAAATAATTTTGGAATAATTCATTTGTACAATTGCTGCATCAACACAACCTTACTGCCAATGCCACAAACTGTTGGATTTGTGGGCTGCTTCCTCATGCAACTGGACACTCTATCCCCTTCATCCCTTCACCTTTCTCTGTTCACGGATCCTGCCTTGCTTGGTTAATACTCCTACAAGGGAGCTACAAAGAGAACGCAAAACCTGATGAATCAGTTACACAGTTCCACGATGAGTTCTGACTGAGCAAAACAGGAAAAACCTCTTCTCCCTTTTGCCCTCTGACTTCCAACACCACTTTTCAAATGAACATCCCGGATAAAGAAAGAATCGAAATGCAGGTGTTCAACAATCCAGCCAGACACACTCCTACCTTCGGAAACGGACAGCCGCAACTCTGACTGTGGCCCTATCTGTGGTGAACGTCTCAGGCCTTGTCTGCATTGAAGGTCATGGGACGAAAATCGTGGGCCACAGCTCCTGCCGCATCACAAGGACTCTGAACACTGCTGATCCTCCATCTTTTGTTGCCTCTCGGGACATGTACTTTGTCTGAGGTACAAAAGCCTACACCTGGCTCCCAAAGGGCTGGGGGGGCACCTGTTACATTGCCTTTGTCCTCCCTCTGACATATGTGGCACCAGCAAATCACCACAGGCATAAGCGAGCAAAAGACATAGAACAAGCAGATTCCACCGGATCAAAGTTTTTTGATGCAGCAAAAGGACTCATTCCTCTCTGGGGTCCGATGGCAAACAGTCAAGCCATCCGACATCTGACCCAAGCAGTCGAAACAGCATTGAATATCATGGCTGGCATCCTCACAAATAATACAGCCGAGCTACAGGCGGTCTGCCTGGTGGCTCTACAGAACCGTCTTGTCTTAGACGTGGTGCTAGCGGATCGTGGAGGAGCATGCCGCATCATCGGATCTAGCTGCTGCACCTTCGTACCGGACAACTCACCATCAGTTTTCAAAGCAATTGAACACCTCCACAGACTTTCATCAGAGGTCCATCAGGAACAAGAAGGCTGGTTGCTTGGGAGCTGGTTCTGGAGCATTTTGAAAGACTGGGGTTGGAAGTTATTGATGATAGTATTGGTACCAGTTTTCATAATATGTGGATGGTGCCTGGGGTTACAATGCATACCGCCTCTATGCTCTCTTCTCATGAACTCTATTTGCCCTAAGAATTTGGACACTAAATCTGAACATGTAAAAGCCTTGTATGATGTAGAGATACAAAACATGATGGGAATTAATGTAAATTGACAAGCTGGCTAACGCATGTTCAAAGGGTACACTGCGGAAAATTAGATTTCGATATGAACATTGCCGGCGCCATCTTGTCCAAACCTGGGCCCGTACGAGCGCGTAAGCGGCAGCCATCTTAGACACCATGGCCACTTCATACATCGCCAATCGCCTGCACGTCTCCCTGACCTCGCTAACATCCCCTGCGCGCTGACAGCCCCCATGCACACATGCCTGAACCATAAACACACCTATAGCGCGACCCTGCCCCGGAGCCACTTCCCGTGCTGGACCCACGTACTCTTTAATCCCTTTCATACGAACAGTCCCTTTGATAACCCCTTCCCCTGTACCCGACTGTTCGACCCGATCCCAGGCCATCACCTAGCCCTGCGGATACAGTTTATTGCCCCCATACTGTAGAATCTCGCCTTTCATGGGGGGCGATAGAGGGCGCGCACACGGAATGGCTGCTTAGCTAAGTGGCTCCCGTTCCTTGGCACATAATCCTTTATTTATCCTTCACTACTGGTGAGCAAAGTCCCATCAAAACTACATAATCGATGCAGCGAGACGCCCTCTACGATCGACCCGCTTCTCGGACCGCTGGCGGCACCTGAGACCGTAAAATCAGCCTTGCAAAGTTTGCCGGCGGCGTCCTCGGAGCTGGCGAGGTGAGGAGGTCGGCCGCTGATAGGCCTGCGAGGCCGGTGCTTGCCACGAGGCGGTGGGCCCTACTTGCGTGCTTGGATGCAGCGCCCGAGATGAGCCTGGCGCCTGACCCTGATATCAGCTCTGGCCACAAATATCGCTGTGCGCTGCCTGCTGTCCACGCTGGCTTGCCCTTCTCTACAGCCCGGCACTGAGCGGAGACGGAGGGGCCGGCCGAGAAGTGAACTGCTGATCCCCGCGCGGTCCGCACTGTGGAGCGGCCCTCGGGTGAGGCGCCAGCACAGCTGCCCCGACCCCCGGTGCCATCGTGGGGGTATCAAACACCTGCTATCGCCTCAGCTAAACGGAACGAGGTGAGACGTGCTTCGCGCTATTGGCGGCCGTGGCTTGGCGCCTTGCCGGGAGACGGGGGAAAGTTTGGACGCTGCGCCTGGGGCCCTGCTGGAAACCATATTGCCATATAAGCAAGCCTGCATTCATCGTGGCCCTAACGCTATACTGGGACCTATTTACATCGGGCAGATTGCAGGACGGAGGAGACTATGATCGGCATTGCTCCACTCTGCTGCTGCCATTTCCTGTTGGGGCTGATAACTGCGCTATCCACATCCCTGCGCCATTGAGGATACGGAGTCTACCGTAGATTAGCTTGCATGCTAAAACGGGCATCTACAGCCACGTGCCACCGGCTCGGAGCTAGTATTAATGCATGGCGCCACTGTGATCCGCGCAGAGCACATACTGAATGCCAATGGGCACTGACCACTATTGACAGCTATTTGTGAATACCCCCTACACGTCTTCGCTGCCCTGGCACCTGCTGGCGATTTGGATACCCCACAGTGCAGTTCTCTCTCGAAGTGGAGGGTATTCCCAACATCAAGGAACACTGAGTGTGGTGTTGTGGGGCGCTTGACTCAGAGTGTGCCTATTACCATTGCGGTGCCATACTTGGCTCGGAGAGGCACGAGGCTGCGACGGTGGGCCTCGAGGTAGCAGGAAACGAGAGGCCAGAGAGCAAGATGGTGCGCCCTGAGAACCGCCAGACAAAAATAAACTTCGATAGTGCGAAAAGGGGTACGAAGACGGCTCCTGCCGAGCCAGGGCCTAGAGATGCGAACTCGACTGCCACTGCCTCTCCCACCAAAGAATTGGGCCTGCACCACCTATTTCAGGAGATGAGGCAGGGCTTTGCCACTGTGGTGGAAAAAGTAGACAGGATGACATCCAGGATGGACGCCCTAGTGCATAAGGTGGACCAGCACGAGGAGCGGATCACGACAACCGAACAGCGGATCTCAGATAATGATGACGTCACTGCATCCCATACTACACAACTCGCCCGCATGGACAACCTGCTACGAACAATAGCAGCTAAGAATGAGGACTTGGAAACTCGTAGTCGAAGCAACAACATACGCGTCACGGGAATTCCGGAATCCACAGACACGGGCAAGATGGAACTCTATGTGGAGAAACTCCTCAAGGGATCGGTGGGACAAGATGCATTTTCGCCTCAATTCATTGTCGAACGGGCGCATAGATCATTGGCCCCTATCCCCAAGCCTGGCTTGCCGCCTAGGCCAATTATTGCTAAGTTATTGAACTATTGCGATCGTGATGTAGCATTGAGAGCAGCCCGGACTCAACAGAACCTGCACTACAATGGTATCACATTTTCCATCTACCCTGACTTCACTCCCCTGGTGCAGGAGGAGAGGCGCAAATTCATAGCTGTCAAGAAGAAGTTACGGGAAGCCCAGCTGGAATATGCCCTGCTCTACCCGGCGAAGCTACGAGTGACACACCAGGGAAAGCATCGCTTTTTCACAAATCCACAAAAAGCTGAGGACTACCTGAAAATGATTCGCAAGGCACGGAGAAGCGGTCGAGATGCTGAGGCGAACCCAGAAGAAGGCCCGCCCTCGGCAGCAGACGAACATTGATCAGATGTAACCAGCATGACCGGACTTGCTGTAACTTTGAACTGCCATGCCCTACCCTCACTACTCGGCAACAGAGGGCTCGGCCGATATACTGCAGAACGGGACTAACTGACCTCTCCAATGGTAACGTATTCCAAGGACCACTATCCCTACCCTGGCCTCCACCGAGGGTGGTACAGTTTGGCTACCGGCGGGAGAAATGGCTGTGCGCCCTTGATGTTGTTTCCCTCACGGGTAATCCCCATACATAATATTGAGTTGTGGAAATTGAGGGGGGGGAGAGGAGGGGTGGTAACGGCGGCTGCTGGCATGATTGGGATGCTGTAGTGGGAGGGGGGATGAGTTGGTTTGGGGTGGGAAGTTTTACACATGGAGTGGACAGACGAGATACAGAGCGTCATGGTAGACCTTATCGTCTGAGTGAGACACATGTTGCTGCATTCACGGTAGCGGAATTTGATAGTTTGATGTTTCGTGACTTATGGCGGACTTAAGAACTGATGCACAATTGAGCTGTATGTCATGGAATATTAGAGGGCTTAACAACGCAAAAAAATGTCGAAATGTGATTGCTTATTTAAACCGACACCATGTCCATGTCGCCATGTTACAGGAAACTCATTTAACACCGCAGACACATGCCACCTTTGCTAGTAAATGGGCTGGAGTCCGAATCTTCTCCTCTTACTCTACCTATGCGAGGGGAGTTACTATCCTCATTAGATAGACTGTGCCGTTCCAAAAGTGCGGTGAATTGATAGACAAAGAGGGACGCTTTGCCTTGTTGTGGGGGCGGATGGGCCGTGACACTTTTACCTTAGTTAATTGTTATGCTCCTAACATTGATATGCCCTCTTTTTTCACTACACTCTGGGGCAAAATTGTGGATGTAGGGTCCCAACACATTATCTGGGGGGGAGACTTTAACTTGGCATTGATGCCACAACTGGATAGAGCAGATGGAGTGATACACTACAAGCCCAGATCCAGAGAGGCACTGGAGGGCGTGATCACGGAAGGCGGATTGGTGGACATATGGAGATATCTACATTCTTCCCAGAGGGAGGGCACACACTTCACTTTGCAGACAGGCACATGGGCACGACTGGATTATTTCCTTACTACCAGGGAGATCTCTGCTGGGGTTTTGAGGGTGACACACTTGCCGAGGACATATTCTGACCATAGCCCCGTCCTGATGCACACACGAATACCCGGATGGGATAACCCTAGGCCACAATGGAGGTTACAGCCGACGGCCCTGTTGGACAACTTGTTCCGCACTGAACTCGGAGAGGAAGTTGCTGCTTTCTTTCCCAGGAACAAGGGATCTGTCGATTCGGTTAAACACATTTGGGAGGCATTCAAAGTAACGATCAGGGGGTATGGCATATGCAAAAGTTTTGGGGTTCTACGTGATATACAAAACACTATCCACACTCTAGAAGGAGAACTGAAGGCTTTAGAGATTCGGATGGTGGAGGACGACAGTGCTGACATCCATGCTGAGTTCAGAGACAAATTGTCATAATATGAGGAAGAAGCTAACAGGGAAGTAAAATTCAGGGGGAAACACTGGCAGGCTAGGAAATACTGCGAAGGTGACAGACCGGGTAGGGCCCTTGCGGAGATGACGCGCACTCCACATGACCGCAACACGGTTCTGGAACTCACAGACTGCCAGGGACACACAGTCAGAAACTCGGATGAATTACTCACTGCTTTTACTTCTCATTATCACGCGCTTTACACCACTGCCACCACGGCCGATATACCTTATGCTGACTTCCTGGGCGATGTAGCTCTCTGCTGGCTTAGCAACGGAGATAGGGCCTTCCTAGCAGCCCCCTTCGAATTAGATGAAATCCGTGAGGCCATAATGTCACTAAAGAATGGTAAAGCGCCCGGACTAGATGGAATCCCTGCCGAGTTTTATAAAGCATACATAGATATCATGGCCCCTGTCCTTCGTGAGGTCTTCGAAGAATCGCTGAATGACGGCATCCTCCCCAGTTCCATGCGGGAGGTAGTCATTACCTCTCTTCTGAAACCCGGCAAGAACCCTAGCTCCTGCAACTCTTACCGCCCACTCTCCCTTTTAAATTGCGATGTAAAAATACTTCCAAATGTTTTAGCTACTAGACTATCCCTCTTAATGACTAGAATTGTCTTGCTTGATCAATCTGGATTTGTCTCGGGCCGCTCCACCTCTCATAACCTGCGTACCCTGTTTTCCCTGCTTCGCATGGTCTTCCTTGACCTACCAGTAGCGGGAGTCTTCCTAGATGCCACCAAGGCATTCGACTCGGTCGAATGGCCATACCTGTTTACTGTCCTGGCAAACATGGGATTCCCTAAGCTATTTATCTCCTGGGTTAAACTGCTCTATACGCAACCAACGGCAAAAGTCCTCATTAACGGTCGCCTTTCGCATTCCATTGCCATCTCTAGGGGCACCCGTCAGGGGTGCCCACTATCCCCCCTCCTATTCGCGATTGTGGTCGAGCCCCTTGCCTGTAGACTCTGGCAGTTACATTGTGACGGTGCGATACGATGCTTCCAGCGTCGGATTGACGTGTCTTTATACGCTGACGATATTACACTTTTGTCAAACACCCTGCTTTGAACCTCAATCCCCTACTTAGAGAATTTGTAGTATTCGGTAGGATGTCGGGAGTGCACATAAATTGGACCAAGTCGCAATTTTACCCACTCACTGACGCGGTTGCCGACTTTCCCCTCGACTACCCCCTTGAGTGGTGTCGATCGGATCTCCGATACCTCGGTATACAGATCTCCAGCGACAAAGATGAAACACTACGCTCCAACTATGAAGTAGCAATCACGAAACACACGGCTTCAGTGGACCGCTGGATTGCCCTGCCGGTTACCATGGCTGGCAGAGCGTCCCTTATCAAAATGATAGTACTACCCCGATTCCTATACCTCTTCCTCAACATCCCCTACCATCCGGGAGCCTTCTTCTTTAAAACTTTGAAGTCGGAATTATGTCGATTGTTCTGGGGGGGGTAAGGGCCCACGGTTGAAATGGTCCACGCTGATTCAGCCATATGATAAAGGAGGCTACGATGTCCCTGACCTTGAGGCTTATTATCAATGTGCGCAGGTGCATTATGCTTATCACTGGATGGTTCCTACCCCCTTCATGCCTCAACTGGCAGTGGAAGACTGGATTGTACATCCCCTCCCACTCAATGGCCTACTCCACTGTCCGGAATCATCAATAATGACATCGAATACTTCCGTCTCCTGCACTCTAGATGCATGGCGCCGCATAGCTAAGAGGTTAACTTGCTGCCTACCGTACTCACCTAGACTACCACTGACATATCACCCTAAACTCGCACTTTTACAGGAACGAGGCTTTCGAATGCTCTGCGAGCGCGTACAAATCACCTGTTGAGGGCGACCTTTTCTCGGACGGCCAGTTCAAATCTGCTGAGCTGTTCTTTGCTTCTCACGATCGCACTCCGCTTGATGTGTTTTACTACTTGCGCCTGCGCCAGGGGATGAAAGACATCCTGTCTGAGTTCCCCGGTGAGCCTAAAGTCCTGCCTCCAATTCACTTTCTGCTATGTTCACAAGATGATGCACACCTAGTCTCTGGCCTATATCGCCAGCTCAGGGATAACGCTCCGATGACTGAGGCCGGGGCTCGAGCGCACTGGGGTACTGACCTAGCTACCAAACTTACCGACGAGCAATGGCAGTATTGCTGCACCCTTACGGCCCGAATATCGGCCAGCTGTAGACTAAGATAATACACTACAAGTTCCTGCAGCGACTATACTACACCCCGGTTAAAAAACATAGATTCCAGCTGGCTGACAATGACAGGTGTGAGCGCTGCCACGCCGAGCATGCGGGCTTCCTGCATCTTGCTTGGGAGTGCCCTCCTATTCGCCTCTACTGGCAACAGGTTCACGATGCCCTCATTGCAATGACTAGAGAACCCATACCTATAGATCCACTACTTATGCTACTCGGACACACGCCACACATCCCTAAATCCTGCAAAAATTCATAGATATTGCATTGCTCTTGGCAAAACGGCGAGTGGCATTTCGTTGGGGTCGGGGCAGAGCACCTAAATTCAAAGATTGGCTAGCGGACATGACTTACTGTCAGGAGCAGCATATAACCTTCACTGAACTACTACCGATTTCGAGTCAACCTAAAGACGTTTGGAGGCCTTTGGTTAGCTACCTACTTGCCCAGGCAGATGACAACGATAATCCAGAGGGAGACAATACCAGTGATACTGCTGACATTCAGGGATAAGAGATGCTGCCTACCGTTACATGCACCACTGACCTCCCTCTGACCAGTAAGCCGACCCCATACATTACTCTATATTTCACTGAACAGCACAAATCACCTTTACCTGCTGCCAACAGACACTGCACTCACAGACGCTCCCGTTGGGCCCTCACGTAATATGTGGTTCTATTGTGCCGCCTATACTATGCATCCTCTTCATCATACTTGACAAAATTCCTTATCACCGAGCATTGTGCTCATCCTCAAGATGAATGTATGCTGCTACGAATGATAATGTATTACTGTATAACATCTCTGCTCATTGGTACATATGATACTTTGTTGACTCAGAGCTCCATCTCCATGTATGTTTACAATTCCTCATTGTTTTGTATGTTGGAAAAACAATAAATAGAAATAAAAAAAAAAGAATCTCGCCTTTCATCAAAGGAGCCGGGATTAATCAATGTCACCACCCCATGAGATCCGACCAATTGCGCACATTTCGGTTCCCAGCAGAATGTCCAGCTGCGCGATAGTCATCACCTGCTGAGATTGAGGTGGGTACCTCTACTGTAATACGTGTGGGAACGGGCCTGAAGCAGGGATTCCGGGGATTTCTTACTGTACTTCAAAGTAATGTTAAGAATGTGTCTTCATGCAATAAAGCAATAAACTACAGTATAAGAGGCCAGGACGCAGAGATGCAGTTAGAGCACCTCGAGACGATACCCCGTTTTGTCAGATCTGACGTGCTTTGCTCTGAAGAAATAAAAATCTGTTTCCTGCTTTCCAGTTTCCAGCGCTCGCCTCTTTATTTGATAATTATTGAATGGCTCAGAGGCGACTAACGCCAAGCAGTGCTTGAGTATATCTAGAGAAAAACTGCTTTTCCACACCACCTGGGACCAGTCGGCATTGGGGCTCCCCCTGCTCCCAATTTAAAAAGGGACAGAGCTACGGGGGGATTAGGTACCCAGCGCCAAGTTGGCCTGGGGAGGGGGGCCACATGTCCCCCTACCGCTCATTTATAACGGCTGGTCCCTGGGAGATGGGGTCCCTGAGGCTGAAATAGACCCAGGGAGGGAGGCTGCGTGCCCCCTCCCATTTAGAATATGGTTCGGCCTCAGAGGATGGGTGCTCAGGCCCAAAATTGGATTGGGGAGTGGGACTGCATGCCTCCCTCCCCATTCAGAATATGGCTGGGCCCTTGAGATTGGGTACTCGGGGCCATAATCGTCCCGAGGAGGGGGGCTGTGTGCCCCCTTATGGGTCACCTGCATGTGGGGTGAAAAGTCTGCAATTTGGAACATAAGACATCACTGTTTTTTTACATTAGAAGAAAAGATTATTTGTACTTAAAGAGCACTTTCACCGCCAGCGGGTAGGATGCATGCCAGCAAACCGCAAACCCAGGAGGTGATATATATATTTATATAAAAATATATATATGTATATATATGTATACACACACACCCAAACACACACACATACATACATATATATATATATATATATGCAAAGAAAGCACTCCTTCCACTTCCACTGGAACAGCGGCGAAGAAAAGAGAAACGAACCACTTCTTTCTCAGGCAAGATGTTTATTTACAGCCTAGCAGCAGTCAAACAGATGACGCGTTTCGGGCTTTGGCGCCCTTGTTCACATGATTCACATATATATATATTACATAGTTGCAGTAACCACTCTGTAGGTATAGTTAGGATTTTGAGTAATTGGAATTCCTCAAATTTTTGCTTACTATTAACTTTATACTGATTGAAGAATCTCCACGAAACTTTGAAGACCTATTCTTTTATCTATATAGCCTGATTAAGCAAAGTTTCATTTTGATTAGTTAAGGGGGAGTAAAGAAAAAATAGGGCCCCCAAAACAAATTTTTTCCACCAATGCATTGCCCAAAGACATTTTAAACAGAGGATGGAGGTAGATTAAATTTGGTAGCAATATAGGTTATGATGTGGAAAGGGTCCTTTTTGTTATTTGATCTGAATTTGTTCAGTTGTTTTTAAGTAATAAGGGACAAATCTTAGTAATATTTTGTGCCTCTGTATACCACTGTATCATCCAGGGAAACCTCGGTACATGGCAATGACGGATCACAATATTATTGCTTAATCAAAGCCCTTGTAAAATAAAAAGTCAGCCAAATCATTTAGACCAGGTGAAATATAGCTAATTACTAAGTTTAGCAAAGTCTGTAGAGTTAGAGGAATGTATTTTTATTTATTTATATATATTTTTACAAAGTTTATGTTGTACCGAGGTACTTCCTCAAAATTACCTGGAAAGTATTGTGTACCTAATTGAAATTTAAAAAATACATATGACAAAATAAAATTAGACGTATTATAGGGTGGCACTTAGAGAGCCTTTCTTATGTATTTATTTTACAAAACACATTTACATATGTTTGTCAAGCCAAGTTTTTAGGTTTGAAATGAAAATATGGTTTTCATAGGTTGAGAAATCTACACCCTCAGGATGATACTGTGTTGCATTTCCATAGTTTACATTTAAATGAAAAATTAAAGATATTTTAGGATCATGTAGGTATGGTGACACTGCCCTCTTCACATGTCTTCGAGTCTTTTCAAACTTAACAGCATTTACAGTTGACCACTTCCGCGTTTGTCTCTGACAAATATTTGAGAACACAAAAAGTGTGTTTGGAAACATAGACATTAAGATCGAAAATGTCTACTTCATCTTAATTTCTAATCTAACTCCAGTGAAGCATCCTATATTATTGTCACCACAGCAGATAACCATGAAGCCAGGGTGGTCACATTTAGTAGCAGTGGAAAGTAGAGGGAGTAAATGTTTCCATTTCAATCCTCTTTCACCAATCCATGCTAGTTCAACTCCTTTCAAACCTAAATCATTTTCAACACCTACTTAGCATGCTGTCTGGTACAAAAATGGAACTGTGCCCAACAAACAGAGCCCTAACCATTGTGCATGTATACTGACATACAAGAAGAAGGAACATGGAGACAGACAAACAAATATTTAAAGAGTTAGATGATAGGCGATTAGGAAACTACTTCATATCAAGAATGTAATTTTTAAAAGGTGACAATTATTGAATGAATTGTAAATTAGGCTTCTAATGTAACACAATGCTACCAAAAATCTAAAGGTTTTAAGGATATAAATTAGTCTGCAGCAATGGCATTTAACAAGTATTACAACGGCATTTGACACACACAATGAAAGCAAATACAAAACTAGATTAAAAAAATCAATTAGGAATTAAGGCATTATGTGAATGGTTAATAAAAAAAACAAAAGGAGTCCTAACTTTACTACTACTAAATTGAGAAAAATCCTAATTTTAAGACTTTCGGTATTCACAGAAGGCATTTAGGAGTCCTAAAGTTAGGAGTCCTAACTTCTGTGAATACCGAAATGAGTAAGTTCATTCTGTGAATACCAAAGGTAGTAGGGGTATTCTGTGAATGCCAAAAGTAGTAAGTTCATTCTGTGAATACCAAAAGTAGTAAGTGCAATCTGTGAATACCAAAACAGTAGTAAGTTTAGGATTGAGTCTTAAGTTCATTCTGTAAATCGGGCCCTATGTACCTACATTACAGTATGTAAGTGGACAAGAAGGCACAAGGAAAAGCTTTCTTATTAAAGTAATTGCTGCTTATGTGAATTAAGTTACTAGTTCTAATTTATCTTGTGCAATTATTGTTCCTACTGGTTTAGCAGCACACAGCATCAAAGGAATTACCTTACAGTGTCCACTGTTACTACTTGTGGATTATGATTAAGTGGACTACTTAAAATTAAATACAGATACATGTTAAGAACTTGGTAGAGTCCTTAACAAATTTAAAGTTCATGATGACTACTACCATGTTATCAGCTTGAACTGTAGTTGTCCAAAAGGATGACATAGTAGTATGACAGTAATTGTAGTTTTGTCTAAAACCACATATAAAGCAATGCAATGATGGATTGACTTTGTGTTATGTTTACAAAATACATCAAACATCACTCTAGTAGTAGTCTATTATTAACTTACCGTGTACTATAAAGTTACCCTAATGCACATGTTAAACTTACATAACACTTACCATTTACCTCCACATTACCTACAATTTAGTATTTCTGATGTCTGAAAAATTATGGTTAATATTGGTAGAAGATCTTTATCTTGTGAGACATTTGGTTGGTTTTGAAAATAACATTTTATCTTCTTTTCAAGATTTTTTTGTGGAATTTATTATTTTGTCAAAGGTCAACATGACCAACCAAAGCACTAGTCTCAACAGAAAGCAGGAGGAAAACAAATTAAACAAAAACTATTGCTGCAGGAGAGGTCACTGGTGAGCCATGAAAACTCACAATAGATTGTCATATACCTCTCTCCCACAACAATATCAGTATGGGGAAGTGGACAGAATCTTGCTGTATTGCCATATAGCTTTACAATGTCATGGTTCAGCAAGAAAAGAAGTTTTGACACCACTGTACGAGGAGCAGGTCTGGTGGTGGGACAGATCCACTGGGTGTTGGTGGAGTGGTAGATAGAGCAGAACAAGTAGAAGGTGCTACTGGGGGACAGATGCAGTGGGCGGTGAGGAGGTATTGATTCAGCTGGAGAAGTTGAAAGTGTTGGAGTAAAAGGAAGAAGTGGCCCCCTGCCGATGTTACTGCTCCGGCCCCTTCTATCTCCCCTGATGCCTTCTTCCCGAAAGCACCAATCTGGTGGAAGAATTGCCTGCAAGTGTTTTCTCATTCCAGTGGTACCGAAAGCGTACTGTTTAATGTTCCCACAGGAAGTAACTTTGTTACATAGGTTGCATATAACAAGTTTAAATTTAACTTTTGTCCCTCCAGATGGCAAAGAACAAAATATGGAGTCCTTCAACTTCTTCCTCCCTGAAACCGCTTCTTCCTCCTCTTCTTCCTTTAGTATAATCTTTTTCAACCATTGCAGTTCTCCAAACCTCGAAGGTGGTCTCTAAACAGAAGATATTCCCTCTTGCAAAGGGCACAACCTTCCCCTTTGAAGAGATCATTTAGAATGGGATAATGGGCATACACTTCCTTTTCCCTACAATTAGCAGAGCTCTAAGGCAATGAAAAGCAGTTTTACAATAGCAAAAGTACTGTGGTAGTATCTAGATACTATTGCGGTGCCTGTATATTTCACAAACACAAAATGGTGGTACCAGAGTACTATTGAGGAACCGCTATTAAAAACAAAAGGATTACACCGACGACACTGACGTTCATAATGAACTTTGACCTACATCGAAAGTACTGCAGTACCAAAACCACAATTGCAAAGAAATAGCATAATAAATAACATTCTTTGATTATAAACAAATTCAATAAAAAACATACAAATTCAATGAAACAGAGGTTTGAGATTAGTTACAGTTAGGAATACATAATTAGAAATTGAAAAATTATAGTTATAACTTTAGGTTATAATTTATGCTTATAACTGTAACTTTTGAATTTTAGTGGTTTGAGTAGTTTAAGATGGCTTTTGTATAGAAATAATAAATTAAGGCTTCCCAACTATAATTAATCTTAAGCCTTTGCTTTTTTCATTGAAAAAAAAAGAAAAAATATATGTATACACACACATATATGGAGAGAGAGAGAGAAAGAGAGAGAGCGATACAGAAATGGAAAGATGTATCGGGAGACCATTTGGAAGCAACAAAAGTGACTATTAGATTATTTAGAGGTATAGCTGAAAAAGAGAATGACAAAGAACAGGAGTTTAACCAGAAATTTAAAGGAAACATGCTGAAAAGATTAGATTAATTTGTGACATATACCAAACCCCACAAGCGACCTAGATTTCTGATAGACAAATGGGATTATAAAAGTGGCAGAGCCATGACATTTGCCTAGAGATTTGATTCTACCATAGATAGTAAAAGAAGAGGTAACAATTTGCAATTTGAAGAAAAGGAAATACCCGGTTCAAGTTAGACATGAGCACAGATGTAGAAAACACAGAGCTGTGTGACATAGGATTAATACCCCAATGTAGGAGACATATTTTAGAGAAAAAAACATGATGTTGAGTCAAAGGAAACTACTGAACTGAAAAGGAAAAATGAAAGACAAAGATGATGACATATAAGAAACAAAAGTAGAAACAAATGCCAGAGGGAGAGGAAAACAGCAAATCAGAGATGATGGAAGCAGAGTCAAAAGTAATAACAGAACCAAACACTCAGGTGAACAATATTACAATTATTAACGTATCCATTAAAATGTGGCCTAAGTAGGAGGAGGAGGTATTACATCTGGGTCCAAAATGTAAATAATCTTTACCTCGCAATCTAACTCGGTCAAAAAAATATTCCCTCCTGCCCCCCAAGAAAATTTGGACAACAGGGGACATTGAGAACCTTTGCTTGACATATGATCTGACTTTTGAAAATCATTCTTTGTTAATTTAACAATGGCAGAAAATGCAGACCATACTATTGATATTCTGAATAATGTGGATATAAAAATAGATGTACACAGTAAAAGTGGCTGCCCAAACCCTGTATGGTACTCACAATGCTATATGATTCCATAGATGTGTTGATTTTTTTGTTTGTTTGTTTGTCTGGTTTGTTTAATGAATTAATGATCAATGAGTTAAAGCAGTTAAGATACCAAACATTTTGTAAGAATAAACAATAAAGAGATTAGTGGAATGCTTGATTCAATCTCAGTCACTGGTTATTTCTCGGCGCATTCCGGTCCATCATTTTTTGTCCTCAGTGTCACCTCAGATTATATAAAGCAATATGCAAATCAGTCTTGGTACTGCTCCAATCTTGGTCCTGCACCATTAGGAAAAGTCCAGCCCAACCTGCTAAGCCATGTACTCTCTCAACCAAAACACAAGCAACTCACGACCAGTTCCATCCTAGGTTGGGCTCTTCAGTCGAGTGCAGCTTTGTTTCAGTTGCATTGTGAACACATGACCCACGGATCTATGACAGAATTTCAACAGACAGAATTTCGACCTACACAAATATCGGCGTAAATATATCGATTGCAAGAATATCGACGCCCTATGTACACCATGGTAAGTACCAAAATATCGAAAAAATACTATCGATGTTAAAAATATATCGTTTTTTTTTTGGGTTTAAAATAACATGAAAAATACTGTAAATAATACTTATAAATTACTTAAACATAACGGTGGGCGGCCAGCTACGCTCCGTGCACGGAGTGTGCGTAGTGCCGCCTACTCCGCATTTTGTGGAGCTGGCGTAGCCAGGCGGCACTACGCACGCTCCGCAGACGGAGCGTAGCTGGCCGCCACCCGCCTCCCCCCCGCCCTCCCTAAATACTTTCAAATAAAGGAATCAAATAATTTAAAAAGCACTTACCTTGCCCGCCGCGTCCCCGGGGCTCGCTATCTTCCGTCTTCCGTCTTCTTTAGTAATGCGCATGCGCGGGCGGCCGCGCATGCGCATTTCCACGAGAAAATGCGCATGCGCGGGCGCATGCGCATTACTAAAGAAGACGGAAGACGGAAGATAGCGAGCCCCGGGGACGCGGCGGGCAGCGGCGGCAAGGTAAGTGCTTTTTAAATTATTTGATTCCTTTATTTGAAAGTATTTAGGGAGGGCGGGAGGGAGGCGGGTGGCGGGGCTGGCGGCCAGTGGTGTTTGCGGAGTGGGGCTACGCGGAGTGCGGAGGTGGGCGTAGTTTCTCGCCCACTTCGCGTAGCTCCGCGAAGCCCCACTCCTCCAACTCCGCCCAGGGTTACTTAAACATATTTAAATATATTTCATAATGGTAAAAAAAAAAAATACATATTTAATAAAAAAAAAATATTAACAAATCATATATAATATATACTTACTTAACAATAATTACTATTCCCACTCCAGTGGGTGCAACAGTAGGGAAAACTGAACCTGAACCCAAAAAATACCCCTTTACCCAAGAAATGAAAACTGACCCTGAACCCTAAAAATAACCCTTTACCCAAAAACTAAAAACTGACCCTGAACCCTAAAAATACCCCTTTACCCAAAAACTGAAAACTGACCCAGAACCCTAAAAATACCCCTTTACCCAAAAACTGAAAACTGACCCTGAACCCTAAAAATACCCCTTTACCCAAAAACTGAAAACTGACCCTGAACCCTAAAAATACCCCTTTACCCAAAAACTGAAAACTGACCCTGAACCCTAAAAATACCCCTTTACTCAAAAACTGAAAACTGACCCTGAACCCTAAAAATACCCCTTTACCCAAAAACTGAAAACTGACCCTGAACACTAAAAATACCCCTTTACCCAAAAAACCAAAACTGACCCTGAACCCTAAAAATACCCCTATACCCAAAAACCCATAACTGACCCTGAACCCTAAAAAATACTCCTTTACCCAAAATTAATTAATATTACAATTAAATTACTTCCCACCCTATTCCCCTATAAACCCACAACCCGCTCCAGTAGTAAAACATATAATTTAGTTAAAAATATACATAAATTATCAATGAATTAATCAATTAAAATAAATCATTGCCAATTAATATTTAATTGCAAAATAAATTAATCATTAAAAAATAATTATTTAATTACAAATAAATTACTTCCCACCCTATTCCCCTAAAAACCCACAACCCGCTCCAGTAGTAAAACATATAATTTACTTAAAAATATACATAAATTATCAATTAATTAATCAATTAATCAATTAAAATAATTCAGTGCCAATTAATATTTAATTGCAAAATAAATTAATCATTAAAAAATAATTATTTAATTACACATAAATTACTTCCCACCCTATTCCCCTAAAACCCACAACCCGCTCTGGCAGTAAAACATATCATTTACTTTTATATATGTTTTATTTATAAAAACATATTAAACACATATTATAAGAATTAATTTAAATACTTAACTAAAATTTCTAACACATATTAGTAAATCGAAATTACTTACATCGATATATATGCTATCGATATAAGTAATTTCGATATTACTTACCTTAGGGTCGATATTCTTGCCATCGATATTCTGGACATCGATATTCTGTCCCTTCGATATTAGCAACTCGATATAAGTGTAAATCGAAATTAAAAATTCGATATTTTGACTGTGTACCAAGACCCACGTCTGAGCATACCTGACTTATTTAGGGCATCACATTGAACAAAACAAAAAGTGATGGGTAGAATGCTTGAATTAAACTCAGCCACTGGTAATTAGTTGGGCCGCAGCCCAGTCCATTGTGTTTTTGCCCTTCCTGCTACTTCAGATTAGACCCAGCCATAGGAAATTCAGTTTTGGTCCTGCTCCATTAGGAACAGTCCAGCCTAAACCAGGTCCTCTCTGAATCACAACACAAGCAATCCAAGTCTGGTTAAGCCCTAGTTGGGGGCTCTTCAATCGGGTGCAGCTTTGCATGGCAGTTCCGGCTGGACTTTTCATATTAGAGCAGGGTTAAGTCTGATTTGCATATGGCTGGGTGCAAAATGAGGTGGCATGGGTTTCAAAATAACAGCTAGCTTTTTAATTTGGAAGTCCATGGTCAGACCCCTATCAATCCAACTACTGATATCTTTTTCTGCAGGCTTCGAAAAATGGAAATTTAGATAACCTTGATGCATTATGTGCAGCACAATCCTATTGATATCAAAACAATAGTTCACCAATTATTGGCTCAGTAACTAAAATGTAAAAAAGGAACAAGTAAATTACCATAAACAATTAAGGTTACATATTAAAACAAACAATCATTGACCTAGTCAGCTTATTTGCAAAAAGCGATTTAATTACAGACAAGTAGTCATAAAATGGACGATGTTTCCACTTATGGGAACATTTAGCAATGAATGCAGAAAAATAAATTGGCTGGTAAAAGAAAAATAAAGATGAGAAAATTATAAATGTTAAACATGAGAGAAAAATTACAGAGAATGCTAAAACAGTAATGAAGAATCATTGTAGACAGAAAACAAAAGCAGGTGGCGATGGTTTTTTATGTGGTTTTTTATGACAGTCACGATGAAGTCTCTAATAATTCACAAGAGTTGTCGTCATTGCGTCTTGAACTTGGAGCCAGGTGTCGTTTTTGTCTCCCAGCAACATGTGTTATTTGGTTATGGGTGGTCGATCTGACCGAGCCTTTCACAGCAGGAGGAGCCTCTGCTTAGCTGTTGTCTGCGGGAGGAATGAGAATTTACAGGTGGAAATGGCTCAATTTTCGAGTTCAAAATGTGCTTTTGCAATTTGTTCAATGTGAATTATACACTATACACCATTACAACCGTAGTACTTCTAGAATCTCTAGGCCATTTCTAGGAAACATTTGTGGATTCCAATATTTCTAATTAAGAGGATTAACTTCCAGTTGCATATTTGTTTAGAAATATGGCATATACAGGTAGATTCATCAAGACGAAATCGGCTCGCAAAGGGCCAGATTCTGAGAATCTGGCCCTTTGCGAGCGCTATTTTTGCATTTGGGATTCATCATCCCAAATCCAAAAATCGCAATTCTAGAAATCGCAAAGTTGCGATGAATTGCATTTAAGGAATCTCAATTTGAGATTCCTTAAATGCAATTCATGAACCATTTTAAAATTGCGAATTCGCAATCTGGGGCCACTATTTACCGCGAAGTCAAACTACGTGGTAAATAGCAAAAACTCCGAAAAATGCACTTTAGTGCATTTTTCTAAGTTGTATGTTACACACACACATGTCCTTTGGACATGTGTGTGCCCAACACAAGTGTACATTACCATTTCAGGGGTGCTACAGGGTGTCCTTTGGACACCCTGGCACCATTGAAATTGCTTCCTTATTTGCGATTCGCTAATTGCTAATCGTAAATAAGGAATGACTCCACATTCATTCCTAGGCCCATAGAAATAAATGGGAAAGCCATTCCTTATTTGCGATTCGCAATTAGCGAATCGCAAATAAGGAAGCAGTAGAAATCGCATAAAATATTGCGATTTCTACATGCATCCCGTTTTGCGAGTCTTTAATAGCGATTCCTTAAAATTCGCTAATAAGGACTCGCAAAACGTTACTTTGATGAATCTGGGGGATAGTGTCTAACTTTACAATTTATTGTGGTTGTAATCATAACATTTTGAAAGGAAGTCATCCTTTTTAGAATATCAACTGGCAAAGGTTCCAATGGTGTACCTTTTGTGTTGGGTTGTAGTTTGCCATCCTTTAGGTCGGTATTGGGAAATTGACCAGATATGAGAAGTGGAAAAAAATTGGGTTTGTGTTTTCAGTACTATGAACCATCATAATGTGAAAGGGACTTTGGGGTTTGCCTGACCCACAGATGCTTCAGAGAGACTCTGGCATGTTGGAAATTCTTCACCTTTCCCTCTGGTTCACTTAGCCTCTTGTGCCGGGAAAATTGTGTGTTTGCTTCTTGGTGTTATAAATGACAGAGGGTGCTGATTTCATGTTGGTTGGAGTTTAGGAAATCCAATTTGAAGCAGATGGCAGTATTGGCTTCTAGATACAGTCTCACTCCTGGATTATTTTACGGGTACCATGGTTTCCATTGTTTGCTTTCAATCGATTACCGCCAGTTAAAAGCCACCAGACTGAAATTTGGCTGTTCGGTTGAAACCGGATGCCACCAAATATAGGGCCACATGCATCAATCTAGGATTTTGCATTTCCTAAATAGCGAAAATTAAGGAATCGCTATTTAGGAATTGCAAAATCCTATGCATCAAGAAATCCTATTTTTTTTTAGGATTTCTTACATTTCGGAATTTGCGATTCCTTAATTGAGAATCGCAATTAAGGAATGGCATTACATTGATTCCTATGGGCCTAGAGGCCCATAGGAATCAATGCTGTTTTGCATTTCTTTTTTTAGGAAATCGCAATTTGTTGATGCATTGCAAGGGTGCAGAGGGGGGTCCAAAGGACCTGCACCCCTGAAATGTATTTTAAAGTGCATGTTTCAAACACACATGTCCTAAGGACATGTGTGTCTGTAACATGACACTTTTCAAAATGCATTTTTGTGCTTTTTGAAACAATTTCGCAAATTAACACGAGGGTCAACCTCGTGTTAATTTGCACTTCCTATTTCAAAATTCGCATTTTTTTTAAAAATGATGCATTGCATTTAAGGAATCGCACAAATGCGATTCCTTAAATGCATTCGTATTTTTAGGAAATGCAAAAAAAAGCGAATTTTGAAAAATTGTTTCATGCATCCCAAAAACGTATTTAGGAAGCGCAAACGGCCGAATTTACCGATTCGCACCGTTTGCACGTCCTAAATAGGTTGATGCATGTGCCCCACTGCCTCTAGAAAGCACCAGAGACTGTGCGATGCGGTTGACCAGCAGTCTCTCTCACATTTTCCTTCCAGTGCTGCTCCTGCTATTTTGTGCACAGCACTTAGCACTGGTGGGAAAGGCTAGGAGGAGAATTGCTGCTGCTGTTTTGATCACTGGACCAGACAAGCAAGAAATCCTTTGTGCCTCCAGTATTCAAGCGTGAATTAGAATCTTCCTATGTTGAATCCTGTACTTGATGCTTCCAGTGGTGTAGCTAGGCTGCCATGTGCCCAAGTGCAAGAAAAGTAATTGAGCCCTCTCACTAGAGTGACCTCTCAGTCTGTCAGCTACCCCCAAACCTCCTCAACCTCCTTCAACCAAGTCTGCATCTCCCCATATCAAAACTCACTACCCTTCTCATGGGCACACTGTTGGAATTAGCCCTTTTTGCTGGGTTATCCCCAAACTCTTTGCTTTTCTCCTGTATTGTTTCCGACCTGTTTTTGTTGGTTTTCTGACTCTGGGCGCTTTACCACTGCTGATCAGTGCTAAAGTGAATGTGCTCCCTCTTGTAAACTTTGTAACATTGATCTACACCTGTTTGGTATATTTAATGTCCCTTGTACAATGGTATCCCATATAACCAGGGCCTGTAAATTCAATGCTAATAGTGGGCCTGCAGCACTGCTTGCACCACTCCCGAAGTAGCCTTTCAAACCTGTCTCAGGCCTCTGCCTTGCAGGGCTTGCGTGGGCTGTTTAATGCCACAGTGACGTGGCATATAAAGTGTTTGCCATGTCTGAAACTCCCCTTCTACTACATATAGTTCAATCCTAAGGTAGGCCCTAGGTTGACTTATAGACAGGGTGCTGTGGAGGTAAATGGTAGAACATGTACCTTTGTTGTGTGGCATGTCCTATAGTGACAAACAGCCTCTTTGGTTTCTCATTGCTGTGAGGCTGCTCCTTTTATAGGTTTGCATTTTGAATTCCCTGATTCATGTTTCAGTGATAATTTCTGACATGAAAAGGGTAGCGTGGCCATGTTCGGTATGTTTGGAATAGTAGTGATATTACTACTTTAGAAATGCTACTTTTAGAAATGGGCATTTCTGTGTGCTTATGACTCTTTGTACCCTGCCTGATTGTGCACTCAACGTCTTGTTTAGATTGACAGGAGCAGGGGATGTGCATTCACTCTAGACAGTCACAAGGTGGGTTGAGGTGTGTCCTGCCTTTCTTGGGTGACTCATAGCCATAGTGAATAGACTAGGTCTGGATTTAGAGTGGTGGGAGGAGTTGTCACCTGCACCTGAATAGAGCTGTGCCGGCCTTTCACAATGCTGTCTCTGCCCCCCTGTAGTGTGTCTGAAGCCAGGGCTTGGGATTGAATGGGGTGTTGTGCACTTCTAAGGTTTGTTTAAAATGCCCCCCAACAAGGACTATGGGAGTATAAGTACAGGGGCTGCCTGTAACCCCATGATTTAAGACACTGCATGGACTTGTAACAAGACACTGCTGGTTCTATACCAGAGGACACACTATTGTATTTCCACTCCCGGCACTGCATTTCTGCAAGTCTTAACCCTAAAAAGCATACCAAAGTCTATAGATTTGGCCCTTGTAAGTGCATACACACAAAAAGAGAACATTCAGGGACCTCACATTACTGCCCTCACATAGGCACGTTCCTCACTCAGTACTCACACAGGCACAATTGCAACTTGTAGACTACTTGTCCTGTACTCACAAAAGACAATGCTTATCCTGCATTCACACAGACACACCCCTCAAAATGCACTTGCAAAACATGGTGGCTATTCTGTGCTCACACAGGCACACTGCTCACACATAGGGACACTCTCATTGGGAAAGAGTAGAGTTAGAACAGATGGTGGCATAGGTGGCACAGGTTGATTGCCTGGTACCTCAGTCCACTAGCACAATTCTAAGCTGTTGTGTTAGGCAACACTGAAGCCTGAATGCCCAGTGAGGTTATCTAATATCCCAACAGTCACACTTGGACCAGCACCACAGGCTAGGTGAGTCTGATCTTTGTGGATTTTTGCAGAAAAGAATCTTGGCATCAAAAATGTCCCACTCACCTTGTAAAAACAAGGTGGTGGTTTTCTTTGTCGTACAAGCATATCATATAATAAAGAAAGAAAGGAATGAAAAAAGAAAAACATTTGGAGAGAATTTTCTTCAATAAACATTTTTTTAATTAAAGCTTCACACTAGACTGCCATCTTGGAACAATGAAAAATTATGGAATATGCATAATACTGTTTCAAGATGTTGGCATGGATTTGAAGCTGGCTGCAGGGATGTCTGGTTGCAGCCCAGCAGCAATGGCAGCAGAGCTGCTCGTACTCTCATTACTCAATTAGCACTAGTTTGCTGTTGCTGGGGAGATGCTGGGGGATGAACTAAAGGAAATATCCCTGAGGTCAGACTCCTCTAGATGCAGAGTAACCAGGTATAATACTATTACTCAGTTTACCTAACATCCTATAGACCAACGGTTGTCTACTAGGGAGAGCCAAATATTGCGAACAAAGGCAATAGCTGAAGAGGACTGATCCATTGATCAGTCTTATGTATGCTGTTCAGACGTTCTGAACCAGTATGTAATTGGCACTCTGTCTCACGAATAGCTGAAATGTGCTTACCCAAAGTCCATTTTCTCTAAGCAAGATTATGTATTAACTGTTAGAAAACATGAGGAATATGAGACAGCTAAAAAAGCCCTGTTTTGAGACCTAAAACAAACAAAAACAGATAGCGCACAGGGAGCAGGGGTACAGCCCTCTTTGGCCCACACACGTAAGATATACAGCACTGGCCAAGAGCAACAGAGTTTTTTTACTGAAATACATGGAACATGTGGCACTGCAGGGGCAGTGCAAGTTTCCTTCAAAGACATGGAACAAGTGTGGTACTGCAGGGCCAGTGCAATCTTCCTTCAAAGACATGGAACAAATGTAGCACTAGTGTAAGTTTACTTCAAAGTCATGGAACAAGTGTGGCACTGGACCGCACTATTTAATGCCTCCCATTAGATACAACAAATGAGCAGTATTTCAGACTTGCTACTCAGGGGCGTAGCTAGAGCTTGTGGCGCCCGGGGCTATCCTTCAGATTGCCACCCCCCTGGGGGGGTGCTGGGGAAAAACGACGGCTAGCACCTGAAAGTGGTCCGAGAGACATGTAGTATCGCCGCTAATAGTTACCTCGATCATGCAAGTTACATGCACATACATGACACGGTCTGTGGCTGTTGCGTTGCGTGTTTGCATGCTTGTGCAAGTGTCTGTTCTGTGTGCGTGTATGTTGGCATCTGCTTTTGAGACTGTGTTGGTTTGTGTCTGTGTGCGTGCGTGTGCGGTCTGCTCTACATCCGTGTGGGACAGGTGTTGCATACTGCAGTCAGGGACCACTTAGCACAAGAGGAACGTGCACACATTCACACAACCCCCAAAGGGGCATCTATTGCTTTCAAAGCTGAGGATACAGACACTTTGGTGTGCAGCACAATAACCCAGGTCTGCACTGTGTCGAGGAACCCCCATTTTACAAGGATTCCACTCCCAGTCCTAAAGGGGCGGTCACGGGGTCAGACAAGCTACGGAGGCCAGTGCAGCTTTAGTGGTAACACGAAGAGGCTGAGGCTGTCTGTAATCTCTCGATGTCACACAAAGTGGGGGAAAAAAAGTAGGGGAACTGTGGACGGAGAATCAGAGGGCGGGAATAACCAGAGTTCTGGGTCAGTGGGCGTAGAAGCCAGAAAGAGCAAATTATTCTTATTTTTAGTATTTGTTTGGCATTTCACTACCCAGTTACTGATTATTACATTATTTAATTCAACCCATAGATACACGTTTATTTAAGGTTATGAGTTATTGCATTAAAATACATTCACAGAGTGGGATTCATTTCCAATCACAGAATGACCCAAATATGCTTAAAAGTGGAATCACAAGCCATTTGTCTCAGAGCCATGGAGTTTCTGACATCAGCACTTCTCCCTCTTTCCATGAGAGCAGTTTAAACATGAATGGCAAAATATCCTAATTTGCAACTATTATCTCTATAAATATGGCTCTGCAATGTTAGCCACATAATGCATCATCTGCTGCATAATTTGACAATTTGAACTAATAAATTGTTTGTAGCTCAAACAGATCAAAAGTGACATTTCTGTGGCGATAGGGGCTTGTAAATATGCCCCCTTGTCTCAATTAGTGGTTCATTGTCTTCATCAATAGAAATGGAACGGAGAGGACTATTTGTTTAAGATTGTTGCAGTGCTGTGCAATCTACTAGCCCTATGCCAGAAGCATTTTTATCACAATGCATTATGTGATTATTCTGGGTGGAAAGTATTTGTTCGCTCTGTTCCACAATAGGTAAAAGTGGGCAGGATGGAACATTTTCTTGCTGCGACAAAATCTTACATTCATTAAGGTTCTTAGTAAGAGGGATATCCCTCTTAAGTCTAAAGCAAGAAATTAGGGGGCACATTTACTAGAACTTGCTGTACTGCATCAAATGGAGAGGGCAGGAAGGAGCCATGTGTACTAAGCTATTGTGCATTCCTGCTCTCTCTCTGCGCTGGCGCACTTGTAGCTGCTAAGTGCCAATGCAGACACTATGGTGTAAGGTAGGATTGTTTATGGGCAGGAAGGGACGCCTTCCTGCAGAAAAACTATCCTCTGAGGCTTTTACCGCTTGCTATGTCTGCTGTAGAATGCAGCACATGTAGAAAGAGGAAAACACGATTAGAATTAAACGTATTTCTCCTTATTACGCCTCCCCTAGGAAGGCATAGCATTCTGACGCATTCCCAGGTTTACTATTGTTAATAAATCTGGGAATGCACTAAAAAACATGAGTGGATGCGTGGGAACACTCACGCTCCACTGATGGAACACCTCCCCAACAGAGTAAGGCAACCCAAGGCAGCAACTTTTGCTGTCTTGGGTTGCTCCAGATTTAATTTGGTACTCAGGGTGGCTCTGTGTGGCATAGTAAATCCCACTTAATAGATCTCTGCAGCAGGCACATAAACACGTTCAGCTATGTCATCCGCCGATAAGGATCAACTTACTGCAGCCAGCAGATTTCGATATCGGTTCGATATATGCTTACTCATTGCACTGGTGACAGAGGGAGACTTGTGAAATGTAAAACATGTTAAAGTCAAGGTGCTTATGGGCATTTTTAAATGTGTTGCATTAAACTCTCACACGCACGTTGATAGCCAAAGAAACGCCACCTCCATGGAGTATTGTTTGTCTTACAGCGTGAATCATCGGTGTATCGCACGCATCGATGCCATGTGTTCATAACACGATATAGACTTCTTTTCGGGTTGTAATATAGCCAAATCAAACAGTTCTGACTCACAATAAAAGTAGCAAGTACAAAGGGATTTCATTCTATAAAGAACCAGTTTACGCTTGTCTCTACTTCAGGCCTGTGGCCCTGGCGATCTCTACTCTTCAGAGTGTACTGAAGTACCAATGACTATAGTAACTTATTCCATCCATGCCACGCTCAGCGTCCCTAAAAACTGAGCATTTCTGTTAACGACTTGAGTGGCTTTTGCTAGCTCCATTTGTGGGAACTTGTCTATGGATTTTCGACGACTTTGGTTAAAAAATAATGACAGGAAACTGTAAACATTTTTTTTGTAACGGAAATAATGTTTACAATTTATTTTTTCATAACCTCGTTATTTCCTTATTTATTTAGAGAATACTCATATCGCTGGGAGGTAGCTACTAGCCAGCTCTGCAACCGTCCCTGTCATAGCCTCCGAGTCCTGAGCCTTGCATTCCGATCCCTACATGGAATCACGGAATGCATCAGGCTCCGGAGGTACTATACACTGACTAAGGTCAGTACCCGCCTCTCCTGGACCAAAAGTGGCGTCTTACTGTAATGAGAATTCCCCCACATGAGAGCTCATGGAAATGTTCTGTCTGCCACGGCGCGGTTAGCGCTCATCAAGCTGCTTGTGTTCAAGTGAACAGCAGGCTGCGCCTGCCCGTAATAACACCGGTTTGGGGAAGCAAAGCAATTATTTCACAATTATAAGAACTTGTCGAAACCTTCGGCCATACTTCAAATCAATTAAAAAGTGCAGCTCATGCAAATTTGTTGAAATTGTTAGCTGCAGCAGCGCGCACAAAAAAGGCACAGATAAAACATCTCACTTTCCGGGGCCTCTCTCTTACCGAGTCGACAAGTTGTTGAAGCTGGCACTGTGACCCAAATGGTACCATGTATCCCCATGCTACATCCTCCTTCATGCTTCCCTCCTTCCTCTAGAGTTCTTGCAGAGTGCCACTGCAGGCACCGGAGGATAGAAATAATTCCCGGAGCTTGAGGGGTGCTGCGCCACACAAGCAGGGGCGGTGGGTGACGTTTGAAAGCGGTGGGGCGCAAAGTGATTTGCATACAGCACCGTAGCGAGTGAGCGTAGCGAGCGAGCCCAAACCCCAAAAGGGGGGTTTGGGGGGATAACCCCCCCCAAGAAAATTTTGAAAAAAAGAAGAAAAATCGTGCATTTTCAAGCACATTTGAGAAAGCAGGAAGGTTAATAAAGCAATTGTGAAAGTGCAGTTATTACATTAATAGATGGCATAACATAGGTAGCTGCTTATTCAGTATAACCACAGAGCTTCATACATTCCGTCCTATTACAGACTCCGATATTGGCATTAAAAGTACCCTCCAGCTTATCAGCTTCAGCAAGGTTTCCAACAGCATAGCACCCCTTTGCTACACACAGATTACAGGTTCAGCCACATGATGAAAATAGCAACTCATTCAGTGTGATAATTAAGGGAGCAGAGCGCATGGAAAACATATTTAGTGATGGGCTGAGCAAAACACAACAAACAAATTGACTTCTTTCATCTCCTTTATTTCAAACCATTTACAGGGCTCAGGTGTTTTAAACCTTGTAAAAACAACAAGCTAATTTGGTGAAAGCATACTTAGAAATCTGTATTTATGTATTGTAATTGTAGACTGGACCAAAAAACGAGTGAAGGGGCTCCACCAAAGCACCTCTCCCTTAAATATTTACACATAAATCACATGCGGTCTGACAAGTCTGCCAAAAATGCAGCAAATGAGCTGGGGCGTTTACTCCTGGCTTGGTTCCTGGGGCGTTTACTCCTGGTCTGTGTAATGCTGCAGAGCTGCAAACTAAGGCGCTACCAGGTAACCAAGACTCAAGTACAACCACAGCATCAATCTGTGCAACCATTCAACAACAACTGGTTCAAATATGTTCTCTCAATGTTTCAAGCTACATTACAAATGTCACCAAAAGATGTTAATATTTCACTTCTGTTCTTGGATTTTGGTCACAATAAAATACACTGAACATAATCTTCACAAAAGTTTAAGCTATTGCCATTATAAATTACAATAACTTTTATTAACGTATTAATTATAAAAAAAAATAAAAGCCATTGCTCTTACCTGCACAGGCCGCAGCTGTCTAGACCTCGGAAGAAAAGTGCTGATGAGGATTGATAATGAGAGCAAGTTGGGCAAATGCATTTTGACGCTGTCACGACTGAACAACCAGGTACTAGGCAGGACAAGACAAAAAAACTGTTGCAAAAATCTAAACAATGGGCTAGTAACAATACCATCAAAATACAACGCTCCGAATAAGTTAGCAATGGGAGCATTTTCTTGAGAGAAATTGATACACAAAAGACTTTTGAAATGACCTGGACTTGTGCGGACATCAAAAACCTATTAATCAATTGAATACCCAGAGGACGTCAACCTAATGTATTGGACCAAGTGGTTGTCCAAACTTGTGATTGAGCCTTACAGATTCGGATTGCCGCTTAACAGTCATTGATCTAGAGATAGTTTGCCTGCATCCAGGAATAGATGGCTGGCAGGGAACTTTACTGGGGCAGGGGACTGTCAAACCACCCCATCAATACGAAAGAAAATCTGGGTGTCAACCACAGATATAATGAAGCAGAGACAAAAGTGATTTATCAGTTAATAGTAAATCAGGAAAAACAGCTGACACTAGCATTGAATATCGCAGTGCTTAAGGAGGCGATATGAGGACCTCAGAAAGAAAAGGTAAATTGAGTGTGAAAAGAAAGGGAGAAGCCTCATTGCGTAATTAGTCAAAAAACAACTAAACCAATGGAAAAATGTTCTCCCTACCACCAAAGTTGCCAAAAAGTTGACCAAGACGGCATGTTCAATTTTGTCCAATGCTGCCAAGAGATCCAATGACGTGAGAGCCCTGACACTACTGCCATCAAAACACTGATATAACTCATCCACGAGAGCAAGGAAAATCCACTTGATAGATTGAGTGAGTATCAAAGAATGAATGACAGTAGAAGAAAGAAATAAAGGGAACAGGGTAGGCATGGTGAAACATTATAGGCGGCCATGTCAGACTGCTCACCACAAATATGTGAATCGCCTGTACACTCTACAACTTTTTTCCCGTTTGCCTCCAATATTTACAGAATGTAATTCCTTCCAGGTAAGAGGTGCTAGGTCACTCAGCAAGTCTTAAATAACTGTTCCAGCCCCCTAAGGAGACGAGGGGCAGATGCTCTGAACACAGCTTGCACCATTGTTGGTAAAGACAGTTTACCCCTATTTTAGGATTGTATTTTCATCCCACATTCTCATACCTGCCAACTGGTTCAATGCTATCTAGTGCACACCGGACATAACTTTGTATTCTGCTAATTGCAGGTATTATTTCTCCAGACATTAATGTCCTAGCAGAGAAATTGTATTGACCCCAAAAAATCAAAAGTGACATAAAATGTTGTGTGTGACTTTGGACCACTTTCCAGCTATGACTAAACTCAGCAAGGAGGCATGCCTTAGTCACATCCAAATACCAGCCCCTAATCTGAAAAAAAACAACAACAAAAAACCAGAAAGCAGGGCAAGTGCTGCCCCGATAAGGGGGGAGGGGGGTAGAGAAGGGTCTGGTCATTGCAGCCATATTAATGCAGGTGTCAGTACACATGCCATTCCTGCAGGAGGCCGCCATGGATAGTGGGATGACCTTTACAACCGCTGCAGTACAGCTTGCTGCATTACAGGGCTGACTAAGTGTAGTGTGGCCCGTCAGCCGCTGCAGTACACGTGCCAGCATCTGAGGGGGTGTCAGGGTGTAGTGTGGCCCTTCAGCCGCTGTAGTACATGTGACAGTAGCAGTCGGGTGTAGTGTGGCCCTCCAGCCGCCACGTGCCAGCACCAGACGGGGTGTCATTCCGCATATATATTGCAGCAGTGCAACACAAGAAGCTCTTGTGATAAATCACCTTCCCAAATGTAATGCCACTTACGCAGTTATACTAAAATAGCTTGAACGGCAAAGCTTTTAAGGTCACAATTACAAAGGGGTCAGGATGAGACAGGGGCCTCTGTGCAGCAAATCAGGAGGGTTGTAAAAAGTACTACATCCCCACTCAGAGTATTTAACTCCTTCACACACCTTGCTATGCTGAATCAAGGGTAAAAAAGCAAATGCTGAAGCATGTTTTAGCACAGGAGCACCTGGGCCTGCAAACCCTACAGTGCAGAGAGTTCATTTTTAACCGAGCAAAAAAGTCTTATTTAAAAGTCCATATGATAAACCCACCTACTTAAAATGTCGTGGAGCATGGAAATAAGGCAGAGATTAACATCACCTCAACACTGGTATAAACGCCTCTGCACATCAATACAGACAACTAATGATAAACATGATCGCCAACGTCTTATTCCACATATTCCTGAGAAAAGTCCTGAATCAGGCAAAACAGCATTTTCTGATCGTGGAAACATAGCTACTGTATTAGGAATATTGCCTCCGATTTAGGATAAAAATGTAAAGGCGTGTCTAAGGAGCAACTCTGGCTTGTCCTAATTTTGCCCCAAAACAAACAGTTGCTACATCGGAGTGGTGTAATCTTCACCTAAGAAATAGAAGCAACAACTGGAAGCAGGTGCCCAGATGTCAATTCAATCAAACCCTCATATGCCCTCACATGGCACAGGATCAGTGCCTGCGCAAAGCCCACCAGATATTTTCAATAGCTCCGCAAAACATACTAGACAACACTGGATACACATCTCGATCCGGACATTGATCATTGAAGTAAAAATTGTCCTTCACATGAGCAGGCACAACACAGGACCATAAGTAAGAAGGAGGGGGAACTGGTGGCCAATGGCCAGTCGTTAAAGAATGCCTGGGTGTATGAAATTTCAGGTTATCCCACTTAACACATGCGAAGTTCATTTAGTCCCAGATTTAACAGTGGTTTCTAAAGTTCAGTGCGTGAACGTTAGCACTGCACCACTGAAAAATATCTCGTCTTAATAACACACGAGGTAATTTGTTTTTGTTAATGAACCTACGGAGAAGAAACACTTTGATTAATTCCTTCACAATGTTTCACTGTTGTTTATTGTAATTATAATTGCATTTATATAGCGCTTCCTAACCCTGACGAGGCGTCAAAGCACTTTTCGGCGAATAGCACCCTACTCCAGAACCCAAAAAGGATTATTGGGTTATTAGGAGAGGGAAATATGAAATTCATTTGAGCGGTGGACCTGTGAGTCTGAGGGAAGGGTTTGCATTTACATAGCTATCGGTATACATCATTAATTTATTTAAAGTTAGTGGATTTCATGTTTGCCCTCCGGAGAATTATGATTAGCAGTGTGCAAAGCTTGTGGAATTACCGATTCTGACTCCCAAGACAGAGCCTTTGGAATGGGGCATAATAACGCAGACCCAAGAATGCCAGGCCCTTTACTGATTGGTTATCCCGTGTTCCGGGGACTTTTCAGCTTTCCTTTTACAGCAGCTGAAAGCCTTCTATTTGTCTTTGTTGTTGAAGGAGGGCCGGTGGGTGCCTGGGTTGTGCCTAAACTCCGAGGCCCTTACTAAGAGTATGGGAATATGTGTACGGTGCATAAACCCATTCAGAAATATCAGGCCTGTGTTTCTGCATCTGGAAATTTCGCTTGCAAAACATCTGGCACATGGACCCGATCCCTATACCCAAAGAAAGGGCTAGAAATAAGAGGAGCTCAGCCTTTTGTGAAGCTACACAAGGAAAAAGAAATACAGGTGCAATCAAAGAAGCCAGGACTACGTTTACCAGAGGGCTACAGGGCCTTCCTATGAAAAGCTCTGTGCTGCTTAGCCCGAGTGCTACTACATTCAGTGTTTATAAGTAAATGTTACTCCGACATGTACTCAAACCATGGGTCATTCAAGCGTAACATGTTTAGGCCGCTAAATTTAGGGGGGGGGGGGGGGGGACACCAGATTTGTAGGACACGCCAATATCACACAGGCCACTTTCAGGTGTTAGCAAATAAAAGCAGGACGTTGCAAACGGGGATTAAAGGGGAATAAAAAAACATGATTGTTTGCATCAGCATTTCATTTGGAGATGGGAGAACCAGTGAAAGCTTGAGCCAGCTGCCTGGCTCTAGCTCAAGGTCCTCTTAGAACCACGAGCCAAAAACGAGCCAAGCCTTCGTGTGCTAAGTGGCTTCTTCCTCGCACACTTGTTTCATTCGCTAAGCCCCCTTTCCCTCTATCTCCAGGATGACTTGTAGGGTAGGAAACCTGTGTTCAATTCCGGTTACCCCGCATGACCAAATGTGTGAGCCTGGGCACTTGGGTCACAGTACTTCTTTTGTCATCACAATCGAGAGCACCTTAAAATACACCAGTTTAAGAGGACCACCCACTGTACAAAATCCTCTCGTATGTTTCTATGAACTGTAATGTTACTAATTCTATAGTAACAACCTAAGCAACACGTACAATACATATGACTGATAAATGCCACGCAATGAAGTAATGCAAATTAATTAAAGTAAACCGTTTTTAATATGTTAAAGACATGCGCTTTTAGAATGTTGTTGAGTCTCATTATATAGTACGCGGCAATTTTGAAGCAAAAAGAAAAATATGTTGAGGGCTCAGCTGTTATGGCGTTTAGAATGAGCCATGACAGGACTCTCCCACCTCGGACTTCATTGTCAATGTCACCCCAGAAACCAAGACGAATGGCGATAAGTACGCAAACCAATGCAACATCCCATGTGTAGCCTTACAACTAAAACCGCAACACGAAAAATTGAAAGTTTACACGAAATAACTCGAATGCACACGCATTTCAAAGTTCTGAATGGCAAAGACAATAACCGTTTCACTCACACAGAGCTCTAAAGATTTCCCTGGTCCATGATGAAGTATGAAATCCTGTGGAGATATTCGAAATGGATTCTGGGGCTTGTAGTCCTCGTTCTTCAATTATAAGCTCAAAGCTACAAACACGAGGATATAAATATATAAAACGTGACTGGCATTGCCCTGGAAGACTTAAGAGTTCTGTTAATAATGGAATCCTGCAGTAGGTCGATTTACTGTTTTGGGTGACGTTGTGGAACTCACACTCCACTGCTGTTAATAATGGAAAGCCCTAAAACAGATTTGTGATCCACAGCATCTGTAGATGACAATTCCTATGATTGAACTACAGCGTAAAGCAACTTGATTATTTTTGTTTGTTTTTGTTTTGTTGATGGTTTTTTCCTTAGTTCTGAATTGTGGGTGCTGTGGACGTTGCACTCTGGACCGTGGGAGAGGTACTTTTCCTTTTGATTACGTGGTAAGATTGCTTGCTTACCAGGCATGAACTGTGTTCAAATTTCTTTATAAGAAAGCAGTTCCGTTCCTTGGTTAACGAATTTAGTTTAAGGGGGGGGGGGGGGAGAGGCTGGCAGAGAGAGAGGTCACAACCAACGATTAGAAATAGCAAAATTTGGCACACGCAGAGAGGGACGGGCAAATGTTGCTAGAGGCAAATGATACTCGCATTGGTTGATGGCGATAAATATAGAGAACGCACTGTCACTCACCTTTCCTCTCACTCCCCAAGCTCCGTTATACACCCCATGGTTTTCCTCCCTCGGCCAGTCCCAATTCTTTCAGCCAGGATACTCGCATTCATTAATGGCGGGTAGAGACTAGAGAGGCTGGATCAGGATCTGACGTCACGCGCGGCATCCAATAATGGATTGCCCTGCGGTGACCGGCCAATCCTGGCGCCTAGGGGGGCTCATGTATGCTCGCCCTGTGTCGCCTTTGAGAAGCCGGGGGCTGCCACCAGCTAAAACAAACACCCTCTTATGGGGGAACACTGATGCGCATGCGCAGGCAAGTTTCTGCCCTGCAGTCACTTGCGCGCTATATACCTTGGCTGGCTGTACGCTGCTGCAGCTGAGTGCGTCACGTGGTCGTGGACTGTCACTCAAGCTGCGCAGCAGTCCAGACCAGCCCCCCTGCACTCCCAGCTCCTGATTAACTCGGGTGATTCCCGGCGGCGCCCGGTCAAACTTTTTAAAGAAACAGTGACAGTCACACCAGTTTATTTTATTGCAGCAGCGCGTCCATGGGGTTTGTGGGGCTACGCCCCTACGCCCCAATGGACGCACCGCTGCTGCACACAAGAGTTCAAAAGGGCAGAGGCAGGGGGCGTGTGGGGCCTGTGACATCCCCTACTTCTGCCCTTTTGAACTCTTGTGTCGCGCACTGGTGCAGCACCCCTGAGGCTCCGGGAATTATTTCTCTCCTGGTGAGAGAAAGAAGTTGTGGAAGGTTCCAGGGGCAATTCAAACGTGGCCTGTTGTGGCAACCTTTATAATTTATTTGGATACACTGACTGGCAGTAGTGTCAGCCAGTGTACCCAAATAAATTATAAAGGCTGCCACAACAGGCCAGTGCAGCGCGGCCCGACGGCCGCCGCCCTCAACATCGTGCCGCCTGGGGCGGACCGCCCCGCCCGCCCCCCCCCCTAGCTACGCGGCTGTTGCTACTTCCTCACATACAAATCAGGTATCACACTGGCAGCATCATCTAAGATTATTTTAGACCCAGAATATCCAGAGTAAAATATGGAGGTGGGTTTAGCAACTGAAGGCTCCAGTCACTCGCCAAACTCTGGTTCAGCTTGAGATCCTCTTGAGCTGGACTTTCATGTAGCTTCTGCTGGCCACCCACGCTCTACCTCATTCACCAAAACATATAAGACAAAGCAATTAGATGTTGATGTGAAATCGAAGCAAGCAAGGGATACAAATCTAGTGGCTGAATTACACAATTTGAAACCAGAAAACCTGAGATCAATCCCGGCTTGACAAAAGTGCATTATCTTAGGCATTTTATTTTATCATGTCTCCTATTTTTTCATTATTGCATATGAGAAATGATTGAAATATGTGAATTTGTGTGCTGAACAAAAACATCTTTTAGTATTTGACTTAATGGACTATAATGTTGCTCTGGGTAAAATAAGAATATAGCTCACATATAGAGTGCATATGGTAGCCGCCTTGCCTCTTAGTTCACTACTGGTGTTCATGCTTAAACACTATTACTTATTAAATGCCTCTTAATGCAGTAATGTAATCTGATGTACTGATGTGAAATGCTTGTTAAAGAAATCTACTTTAAAAACATTTGAAGACACTTTGTCATATTTTTACATGATATTTGTTGCACGATTTCCATGCCAAATATCCCCATGACTCAGCTTGTGCTTCGGCGCTTAGATCCAAGATGGGCTCTTAGAACCAAGACATGCCTTTGACTCCGTTCTCCCTGTTAAAGTCTTGGCTTGCTGACTTACTATAGTACAATGTCTAACAGTTACTCAAGTTCCCCTTTTCTCAGTATCTCACTCTGGGGAGCAATATATTTGTTTCCAAGACTTTGGCCGGTTTTCACAGGTCTCAGAAGGATAACTATTCCTACTTCTGGTTTTAATAAGGACAATTTGTGCATTAGCCACCCCAAGAAGTTGTTTTAAAATTACCTGTCCGTTTTTTGGCATGAAATGAAACAAATAATGCACACATTTATTTTTCCAGTACGAGCTCTCTTCTCTATGTAAGTCTATCTTCTTTTAAGAACCGCCATTGTCTGCTCTCCACCTGTCAGGCTGAACGCAGTGATTACTGTGACTGTCTTGTCTTCACAAGCCACGCAGAAGCATGGATTTCTGCTGGCAGCAGGCAGTCAGGGTGGAATGGCACAATCAATTTACAAAAATGAACATGCGCACTGCTCAGCCATTCGCAGTACTTCCAGTACTGGTGCTGGAACAATGCTCAGTCGCTGGGAGCTGCCATCAATGTTACATCACTGAACTCACAGGGATACTGAAAAATCCAAGCATCCCATAAAGAACAAGGGATGCAAATGAGCCGCTCCCATTCAGCAGGAGAGTGGTAAGGGTGTAGTACGGAGCAGGTATTGCATTTAGGAGAGCACTGTCACAAATCTGTGACCAAAGCAGGGTGTGGCAACACACTGTCATTTACAGATAGGACGTTTTCCTTTGAAATGACAATTACATTTTCACAGTCACGCATTTTTTTGATGAACTATACATATGCACAAACAATAATGTGTGGAAATTGTGGGGCATATTATCAAGGGGGTTTATCTCCGCTTTTTTGGCTTTAAAAGCCAAGAAAGCAGAGATAAAATTATCTCCCTATTACCTAGCTGTCGCTAGCAACAGTTAGCGACAGCTAGTAGGAGATAGCGACCATCTTGGGCCCCACCTTGCATGTCAGTGATATTTATCACTAATGACATGCAAAGTGGGCGTGCCAAGATGTTAGCGACTGGAAACAGTCGCTAACATCGCTATCTCCTATTACCAACTTTTGGAGATATTCGCGCTAAGCGTGAATATCTCCAAAAGCTAACACCTGCCCTGAGCAGTTCTTAGCCATGTTATCCAATGGGAGGTGGATAACATGGCTAAGAGCATTAGCTCTGTAATGCATGAATATCGCGGACTTTTCAGCGATATTCATGCATTGCGGCCGATTTTATCGCATTTGCGATAAACCTTGGTAATACCAAGGTTTATCTGCGATAGAAATCGCCGCAGCTCAGCGGTAAAATTATTGCCGCTAAGCCAACATAGCGATAATTATCGCTAGTTGTTGGTAATATGCCCCTGTGTTTTTATCTTGTCACATTTGCTGTATCCAAAGACAGAGGTAAGTTGTCAGTCTAGTCTTCTGAAAATGTCTGCTTACTCTAAACATGGAGACCAGTGTTGACTTTTCTTTCTCTTACTACAAAATGTAAAGTTTTTGTAAAGTGAACTATGTGACAGTCTTGCTGTTGTGAAAGGAAACACTGTGGGGTGCCGTTTCTTCTAACTCACAACAAATACCTAGAAATGAATTGCACAAATATTACAGAATAAATAAACATTTAGGAAAAAAGCACTTTGTTTGAATTTTGAAGTGAGGTGGACATAAAGATTTTAATAAGTTCAAAACAAATCAAGATACTTTACTTGAAGATGTGCAAATGACAATAGCTGAAACCCAATTTAAAGTCATCCTTACTACTCAGTCTCCTTCAGAACTCTAGCATGGATATTTGAGCATCCGCGGCCCGTGCTGGAAACAGCTGTGGGGCGGTGGGGCCGGGTGTGGGGATTTCGATGGACGATGACGAGGGAACATTAACTATTTATATAATTTTCCCTCGGCGTCGTCCCTCGAAATAAACGCCGTTGTTACCTGCACGAACCGCGGCTGTATTTTAAGGGTTGCTGAAGCACCCCACATGCCTACTTCCAGTGCCTCTTATTGTAAATCCCCCCTAAGGGCCCACAGGCCTGTTGTAGTTGAGCCCCCTCGCAGTACCAGTACTTCTTATTTTTTCACTCTGAGGACCATCCTTCTCCATTGCTAAGGAGAGTACCCAGGGCCGGCGCTAGGCATGGGCAGCGTGGGCAGCTGCCCAGGGCCTCCCACTCAGCCCACCAGCATGGGGCCACGCACTGGTGATGTGTCCTGTCGGGTTCCCTGGCGATCCATTTCAAAGAAATGTGTCACCTTTCTTTGAAATGGTGGGGCCCCCCTCCCCGGGTCTCTCAGGGATGGTATCTGGATACATAATGGAGGGAGACGCTCCCTTCAATTGAAAGGACACCCATTCACAGACACTGTGGGAGGCCCATTGTCCATCATTTTGGCGCCCCCATAGTTTTAACTTTTAGCCCACAAGCAATTCTCACACCTATCGGACTGAAGGTGTGAGAAATGCTTGTGGGCTCAAAGTTAAAACTGTGGAGGCGACAAAATGCTGGACAATAGGCCTCCCACAGTGTCTGTGAATGGTCTCCTTGCAAGGGGCCAACTATCTACATTAGAGGGGCCTCGCACATTCCCTTTTAGCCCAGGGCCTCGCAAATCCTAGAACCAGCCCTGAGAGTACCAGTGCTCCTGATCCGCAGGCTCAGTGGTGCTGGTGCTGTTGAGGACGCGTGAAACATCACACAGTGTTGAGTAAAGGTTGAATAGCGTTCAGTCAAGATGCTACAGTGCTAGCCCAATAGTGCCTTGCGCTACTCCAATATTTCGCAGCACTTGTGAAAGACCACGCAACAATAGTCTAAGCTTACACAGTGCTGGCAAAGAATCAAATACTGCTGGCACAGGATCACACAGCAGGGCCCACAAGCAAACAGCATATTGCCATGGGAAACCAGGCCTAATCGCATACCATGCTGACCATTGTGCAGAGTTCTAAACCTGGCAAATTTGTACTCAGCTCCAGTGTCATAGAAAAGATTGTTTAACTTAACCTGTACCTTTAAATGAAATAGAATGGACACCACACTGCATACAAATTTTAGTGGGTTAGAGCAGCTGGCTATTAATTGACTATACACGTCCTGTATGTGCACAGGGAGTCTGTACCTGTGTGAAATGTGAGACTATTAACAAGGACAATGTAAGGAAAAATGAATGATGGGCAGATTGCAGAAATCTCTTGTATCAACATGGCCCAACGATATCCCGACCCTAGCCTCGCCCCAAGCATGACCTCAATTTGATGCGCGCCTGCACTTATTTTATTCCATTTAAAGCACTGTATATCTCCATATGCTGCAATTCTGTGGCACCAGAGCACTGGTGTGTTACAAAATCTGATTATTACATATGCACTCTGATAAAGTTCTGAGCTCACTATCGGTTGCAATTTCCTACAAGGTGCGCACAGGATTTAGCAGGACTTGAGGGGTATTATTAAAACATTTCTCATCCTTTTCTAAAAGGCAATAGTGAATTGTATTGTTAGCCTTTCTTTGTGTCAGTTAAAGGAAGAACCAGTGTGAAATCCTACTGGATGTGGTAGTGAAATAGTGTAAAATGCCTTTATATATACCTAGAGACAACAGAGGTGATCTCGCCTTGACCTTCACTCACACTTATCTGCACCCCTGATGGTGCTTCAGGAATTTGGTGCTGATGAACACTAGAGGTAGGGTGAGGGGGTCAGAGTCTAGGGGGGTGAGGCTGAAGTGTGAAACACCCCTAGGGCATTCCCTTTGATCAGAATGATAGGCCGAACTGTACAGACTTTTCACACGTGGCACCAGCATGAACAGTCATAATCCACTGGGTGTGTGCTTGGAATACGAGGCTTGATCTGGAAATCGCGGGGTCACGTGGATGAACCATCCAGTGATTCTTATCCTGGCAGCCATCTTAATCCCAGAAGTGCTGCAGCGCAAGTGGCACATAGTTTCTAGGCACTACCTATTGTCTGGAGTCCGATGGAATCAGAACTAAAGATAGCCAAACTCAAAGCACAAGTCGGATGGTGGACGGGGTGAACGGAGTCCCTCCAGTATTTCTAGAAAGGGTACTCCGTTCCCCTTAGTCACCGAGGTGTCAGTTTATGCCCCAGCACTGATTATCCTTGCATTTGTAAACTCTGTAAATGTGTACTATAATTTCAGGCTGTTTGTACATCCCCATCCCTCTTGCAGAATCCCCTTTATTTGTTGTAATGTCCAAGTAGGTGGTTTTGTTTTAATCTCTGTTCTAGGGAAAATAGAAACCGCCGCCATTAAACCTTCTATTGTTTAACAAACTGCAAACGTGAAGCACTTTTCTGCTTTAGAGCTACATAAAGGTAGCGCTACCAGCATTTTTAGTGTTAAAAAGATACACCCACCACATTTTGTTTACCCACTAAACGCAGTATAAAAATGTAATGTACAGGTTTCCACCTGTCTTTTAAAACTAATGCCACTGACAGCCATTTCTCAGCGCAGCAACAACTTTAATATGTGGATAGAATACATGAGATTTAGAAAAAGTAAAAACAAAAAATGTTCTTTTCATATTTTTGGGGGATTATGTTAATTTGTTGTTTCTGTTTAATAGCCCCTTGACCTTTTAAGTAATGATTACTTATTGAAAGGACATGACATAACATTAAAAGATTAAAGCAATAACAAGAAATAAACAGCTTACCATGCACGATTAATTATATTTTGAAAGTGTAACAAGATATCTGATAAATGCTATATACAATACTAAACAATTTAAGACTGAAAAAAGTGCCAGACACATATCAAAATCTATATCTATTTACTTACGTATATGTACATACACACACACACACACATACAAAGAATTACTGCATCCACTGTGAATGTGTTGCCCTACGAAAGTGTAGTGTGGTGGGGTTATCAATATACAGTTCTAAATGTTAAAATCCACAAACGAAAAACATGCGCACTCTGGGTGGTCAACCCAACATAATTTATTATCCAAATATCACCATTTCCTGGAGCCTGTTTTGGCCAAGAAGGCCTTGCTAAAGCATATCAGTTCCCCTAATGCTACTTCCTTAAAATGAAGTGCAATGTGCTAACAATCAAAATAGGACTGGCAAGCAGTTTACAAATTGGGCGCCATATTGAAGCAGTGTTCACGTACAATATTATATCATTTTGGCATTCCAATATAAATACTGAATCACAATGTCTAAATTGGTGCCAGTATCAAAGTATAACCGTACATACATTCTAGTAATGACGCGTCCATACAGATCAATTTGCAAATAGTGGTGGACCTAAGAGTTTCAGTATTAGCCCACATTTGGCCAAATTAAGACACCATTTTGAATTGACACTCTAATGTTCAAGACTGCTATAGTATTGAAAAAAATTAAAAACAATTAGATAATAGTACAATTCAAAACATAATGCAAATGGCAATAAATATCAGAATGTTGCTCCCTTATAACTTGCACAATCACTGTACATTGGAAATGCGAAATCATATGTACATCACAGATGCCATTCACATAACAAATAATCTTAGGATTGTGACTTAACATACTCCAGTCAGCATCATCTCAAAGTACCTGAAATAAGCCCAAGTGGGCAAATTGCATTATTCCAGTCTCAAATCGAACATGAAAACAAAATAGGCTAAAATCAAATGCAAAAAAAACAGAAACTCATATCATTCTGTGTTCATCCTGCATCACACTGTGGAAAAGTAGGGTAGGGTGCCAAGGAGAATAAAAAGTCCCTCTCCTCTTTGAAGTTAAAACAGAAAAAGCGATCAGACACATTAAAATATTTCTGATTACAAAAAAGTACATATCAATTGAACATTAAAGACTTATCAACACATATTCTAATATAGAGCTACCTTAAAAATGAATCCAAATGGACAAGCATTTTGAGCTTTATCATTTTAGTGACTGCAAACATTTGAGTTTTTTTTGCCATAGAAAGAATTGAGAACAATCCCAGAGGTGTGGACAGAGTAGACAGGTCAAGAAACCGGAAATCATAATTGACTTAAATACTAAATCCCTTAATGGCCTCAATTCTGATGAAGAGTTATATGTCCATTTGGATTACTTTCCCATCCATTATGTGTCCTTTCATGTGGTGTTTAATGTAATTTCCTTTTTCCGGTTCTTTGACTATGTAAAGTCCTCAGTATGATTGGAGTGTGTGTTGCAACAAAGCAGTGTTCCTTCTTTAGTCTTCTTGCTCTCTCATCTTGCTGGTCCTGACTCTTTGTTCTTGGGACTTCTTTGACTAGATTTCTTACTCCTGATTTTCTCCACCCTGTGAACGATTCATCAACAATGATTTTTTTTTACACCTTTGGCCTCTTCCTCCTTAGAATCTGACAGCTTCTCAAATGCACCTGCCTACCACATATGACAGTGTTTGGTGGCCTTGTGGCACTTGGAAACTCTCACCCTTACCTTGTGCAGAGGAATACCTGGATCTGGGAAAGCATCCAGCCCTGAACACAAACGTCCTACAATTATGTTACAGAAAGATAAAAGGACCTTAGTTTCATTTTAAACTTAAAAAAATACTAAACATGAAGAAAGAATGTGAAGTTAACTCACTGCTATATAATATATGTACAATATAACCTTTATAGTGTACACACAACCAGCGTTTATTTTAAACCTGATGACAGCTGTTATGTATTACTCACAAAATCAAAACCAGAGTAAAAAACATCATGTGATATATGTAAAATAGTGTTTACGTGGTATTTGTAGTTCTAGATGTAGATTGAACCTTTTATCATATTTTCCCCACAATCGAACTTACCAAACAACATTAAGATACTTTTCCCAATGTTTTTCAATATTAGATTTTCCATGAGTAATAACGCTTAGAGCCAAAGCTTCATATATCAATGTGAATTTAAGACATTTAGAGGACTGGCAGAACACATTCAACACCACATGAACATCAATTATCCCAACACCAAATGGAGTGGTGTTATTTTCCTAAACATATTACAGTTTGAGAAATTGGTGAAAAGAATGGTTAGATAGCTTAAGTATCATTTATCTGAGAGAAGGAAGTAAAAGAGCTATCCTCAAATAATTTATTAATCTAATTAGTACCATAATATTTCCAGTCATTCCAGTATATAATTCCATTACTTATTTTATCTTTTTTATTATGCCACAATGGTGAGGTAAAAATTTAGTTTTTTTCTGAGACCAGATGAGAGAATTGAAGATATGATTTAGCAAGCAATCATAGATAATGAAAACGTTTTTAGTTTTAGTCATCAATGAAACTTCTTTGAATGTAAAGGGGGAAACAAACTCCCTTTCCTAGATGACCGAAGCTGATTAATTAAACATATTCAAATTTGCATACCAGAGCCAAATGTGATGGTATCCTAAAGCTACAAATCCAGAAAACTGAATACAACCTGTTCTTGGAAATTCTATAATTTGACAGTATCATTCCTTTAGTGTCCAATCTATCTGACTTAGAAGGATGTAAAGGTGAACATTGTATACATAATGTGTCCAGTTTAGGTTTAACCTCCTCCTCCAAATGTAATTTAATTTCATACCTATATTATTGACATTGTAGAATTAACTAAATATTTTCAAATATTTTTGAGAGTTGGATGTAATACACAAATGTTCCAAGTTCTTCATATTTAACATAGATTTGCCATTTTCTTAAAGGCAACATAGTTTATATTGAAATCTCTTGATAAGGCTTTGAAAACATCCATGCTAGTTGTATACATGTATGAAAGACAAGATTAAGCCAAATAATTCACTAACAAACATGGTATATAACTCAGTAGATCTCTCATTTTTAAAAGTGCAGAATTAAATCGCCAACATTTAGTCTAATAAATCACCACTTAACGATCAAATTCAAAGATAATTTGAGCATGCTCAGAAATTCAAATTGCATCTATCTTTGAATTAGTAAGATTTTTGATTAAAGCATTGGTGGCAAAAATATGGCCTATTCTAATCTCAGAACAATGAACTGGAGAGAAAATTTAAATTCAAGAGTATTCAGATTACATATATTGTAATCTTGGGAACAGCCATGCAGCAGGTTATTAGTGTCATCGCAAAAATATGTGTCAAAAATTATTAGGCCTCTATGCATTAATAATTGTGATTGGAACACAGTCGGCATGAACATCTAACACAATCCATCTTCCATCAGCATCAGTATTTCTGAGTAATTAGCTCAACAAATAAGGATTTATGAAAAAGAACAACCACCCCATATTTCATATGTAACACTGCAAAAACATGACCTAGGGCCTGATTACAAGTTTGGCGGTGTGGCAATGGGCCACCACATCAGCCCCTCGCTGCCACACCGCCAAACCTGTAATAAAACTGCCCACCAGATTATGAGTTTAATCCTGGCAGGTGGTCCTGCAGCAGTGGTCCCACAGAGGTGCCATTCAAAGGCTTGTATCTGAGCCTTAGAAAGGCACTGCAATGGCATGGACTGTTAAGTCCATGACAGGAAGGAACTGGGGATGCATTCATATGGGGGCACAACATGTGTCCCCCTGCATTCATCCCATGGCCCTGAGGCAACAGGGGGCCCTATAGAGCCCCTGTAGTTTCCTCACTGTCACACTTTTCATGGTGGACTTACTGCCATGAAACCTGTGGCATCGAGGACACTTGTAATATGCTTGGCAGTGATGCAGCAGCACCACCAGCAGTTTGCAGGCCTCAGAACTCTGCAAGACCAGCATGGAGCCCCAATCCCTGGATGTGGCAGTGGTCCTGTGGCAGTCCGACTGCCCATCTCATAATACGGCAGTCAGACATCCAGTGCAGTGGTCGCCGCACCACCACCGCTGGTTTGTCGGTCTATCGGACCACCGAACTCAGAATCAGTCCCCTTGTCTATCTTTTTAACTTCAAAGCTTAATCTAGAAGAAAAGCACGTTTCTTAAAGTAAAATAATCTTTGCTTTCAACCTAGTCAAATGCGAAAGAAATCTATGCCTTTTTATCCGGTTGCTCAAACTTAATGTTTCAAGAAGTCAATCTGTGCATGAAGAAGGAGAAAGATAATCAGAAAAAGTAACATCATAAATTGAGACAAGAAATTGTGCAAAAATGTCAAATCCTTTAATTACAAACCTATTTGCAACTTACATTTTTGAGTAAATTTACTACTGTTCAGTATTCACAAACTGGACTTTTATAGTAACGTGCACTTTTGTAGTTACCTACACTTTTGTCGTAAGGCTAGCACTGCCCTTGCTCAACTACTGGCACTGACGCACACACTCCTAGAAAGTAATGGAGGTGGGGGACTTACTATTAAAGTGTAAGTTACTACAAAAAGGCAGTTTGCGAATACCGAAAATGAGCAAACTTAATCAAAAGTGTGGGTTCTACAAAAGTGCAGTTTATGAATAGCACTTTGTAATAAGTTTTGTAGCACTACTGGAATACTACAAAACTTACCACAAAGTGCAGTATGTGAATCAGGCCTGTAAAGAACACTGACAAGAATAGTGTTGGGACCAGGGTAGGGCCGAGCATTTACCACAGCACCTAATCAATCGACTGCATGTGAACCTGGTATCCTTACTTTTATTTTGTCCCTGACATCAAGAGTGAGTGGTATGGCATAGGCTTATCATTGACTGTGCGAGGATCAGCCTATCCTGTGACTTGGAGTGGCGCACAAGCGTGCCATCGTATTTGACAGTGGATGGCTGTCCCTGTCCAGGGTTTATGTTGCATATGTGGGGGGTCCCAGTCAGTGTGATTTTCAAAAACAAACAGAAATTATTGGAAAGCCGTGTACATCTGACTAATAACACAACTTAAATGAGTGATGTTGTTTATACCCATCCCCATTTGTATACATTTTATGTATATATTTTATACAAGTTGACGTTGTGCCCAGAGTGAGGCGAAAAGGAAGGGGGAGGGAACTGGTAAGTGATTCATGAGGAATGAGGTTGTGTAAAGTAGTATTCAAAAGTCAAATGTGGTCACAAAAAACATTTTTTGGTTGACATCACATGGGCATGTTGTTATAGCCCCATACAGCTCTAACAATTTTGAAATCCTATCCCATACAATAAAACACAGGAATAATGATCTGTTGATTGTGGGTAGGTGTTGTAAAGATGGAAAGTCGACGTTTCGACCCCTGGTCAATGTAGGTTGATTTGCACCTCACTTTGGGGTCTTCATCAGGACTAGTGCGTAATGTGAGGGGTGGGGCACCTATAGTTAAAAATATATAAATGAGCTAACGAAAAATCACCTTTTTATTGAAAAGAAAAATGCAATTAGAATATTTACCAAAATGCCACCTTGAGTGCCACCCAGGTCCCAGTACCATTGGGTCAACCCTATTGTGTAATGTAATCCTGTCCAGGGTTTAAGCATAAAGGGGTGGTGGCAGCGTGCTGTGTTATGTGACCAGACCTTTATACCTGTTACAGTGAGAGAGTATGGCCTTCTGACACCACTCACAGATCTGGGTTGAACCCATCATTGTTCTTTAGCTCACTTCGCCACCTCAGTTCAGACCCAGCTATATGCAAATCAATCTTGACCCTGTGCCTTATGGGAACAGTCTAGCCCAAACTGCCAAGCCAGGTCTTCCCTGAACCAAAAACAAGCATCCAGGGACCGGTTTGTCCATGTTGTGTGTGTTCTTGCTTGGACCCATCCCAGTGCTACCTGCTTTGAGAAGCATCTCCTACACAAGAGGTGCCTGGAGAAGGACACTTGAAAGAGAACCGCCCAAACTAGTTCTGAAGCTTGAAATAGTGGACCCACACCATCCATCTGACAAAAGTACATAAAAAAAGGTTCAAACCACACTAAGTTATTTAATTCTCAGGTTCTTCTTGAACAAGGAAATGAGTGCTCCACAGAGCATTCTAGGAACTGCTGTGTAACCATGGCTGGTGTCTGCCTGACAGTCAGTCAGTCTCCCAGAGGTGAGGGGGCATCATCTGAAGTCAACATGTTCTGCTGGAGTAACTGAGGGACTGCCCTAAAACCATGCCTGTCTGCTGAGAGAGGGAAGGAGTGTGCCTGGCACAGAAGGAGGAGATACTTTCCAGGAGAAGAGGCTCATGTGTAATGACAGTGATGGGAACCTAAGAGAAGGCTGTCAAATTATGGAGGAGTGCCAGGAGAAGCCCTGTGCTGTGAAAAGGTTTCCTTGACTACCCTGTGGAGCTCCTGGAGTGAGCTGTGACAAAACATGGGACAATTCATGTCAGTGAACATACCTGAAACAATTATAAAGATGTCAATAGAATGATGTGCACAAACAACATCCTATGAAAAGAAAAGAGAGATATCAGTTTTGTTATAATAACCACCAGAATCAATTAAACACAACACAATCCCAATAAAACAAATGGGAAAATGAACATATTGTTTATTCAGGTCCTCCATTCCACATTTACTAATACAATATTCGAACTCAGAAGCATCTTAATCTGCAACAGTTTTGTTATTATGAGTGAACTTAAAAGAACACAGATGGATGAAATCATAGTGAGCTTTGAACTCTAATAAGGAAGGTCTCTTGTTTAAACATTGTTTGCATCTCTGTTGTAAATCTTGCAACATCCTGAGTAATACGTTTTTTAAGACCCGACCAGCTCAATTGTTTTCTATCCCTTGATGATGAGACAATTCTCATCTGTATTGTAGAAAAGGAAAATCATTCCTCTTGGTATCCTGCTGTGCAATAAAGTCTCTGTCCTGCCTTAATTGATGTGTCCTATGAAAATTGAGAGCTAAACTAAGAAGCATTGAGAGATCAGCAAAGACCTTTTTCATGAAAGAGATCACATTTTCAACCTCATTACTTTCCGAAATGCTGTAAATCCTTAGGGTATTTTACCTGCATCTTTTGTCAAGATCTTCCATGTGCTGTTTGAGTTGTTTCATCTCTAATTCCAATGTTGTTACTCTCTCTAAAACATCCTTAGTATTACTAATACACTGCTCAATTTCCACAATATTTTCTTTATGATGACCTAATCATTATTCATCTTTCATAATTTTCTATCAGTCTCCTCCATGAATGATTTTAAATATCCTATTAAATCAAGAAGGATATCTATCGACAAGGAAGATGCAGATTTTGATAGAGAAGAGTGTCTTTGTTTGGCAATTATTTTGACGTATTTGCATTACTGTTCTTGCACGCACATGCTGAAGCTCGAATTAGAACACCAGAGCTGAAGTCTTAGCAGACTTAATGCTAGATACAGTCTACTATACTGGCCAAGAAAATGTGTATTCTGCCTGTCGTGTCTTCTTTACTGGTTAAGGCAGTGCGTATTCTGCCCCTCTGGGCTTCCATGTTGGATCAGGCAAGGTTTGTCCCGCCACTTCAAGACCTCTATGCTGGCACAAGCAGAATGTATTCTGCTGCTTCTGTCATCTATGCTAATGGTATTTTTGTTTGCATGAGATTGGTAATGCGAATTTAGTAGCTTCTGTAGTTTCAAGCCTGTTCTAAAAAAAATTTCTCACTTTGCTAGTCCACTTGAAGACGTTGGGGCATATTACCAAGATTAAGCGATAATTATTGCTTAACATGGTTAACGGCATTATTATTATCGCCGAGCTCCGCCGATTTTTATCGCAGATAAACCTTGCTATTATCAAGGTTTATCTCAAAAGCGATAAAAATCGGCCGAAATGCATGAATATCGCTGAAAAGTCAGCGATATTCATGCATTACCGAGCTAATGCTCTTAGCCATGTTATCCACCTACCATTGGATAACATGGCTAAGAACTGATCAGGGCAGGTGTTAGCTTTTGGAGATATTCGTGCTTATTGCAAATATTTCCAAAAGTACGCCTTTGTAGGTAATAGGCGATAGCGATGTTAGCTACTGTTTACAGTGCCTAACATCTAGGCACGCCCACTTTGCATGTCATTAGCGATAAATATCGCTGACATGCAAAGTGGGCCCCAAGATGATCGCTATCTCCTACTAGCTGTCGCTAACTGGTGTTAGCGACAGCTAGGTAATAGGGAGATAAAATGATCGCTGCTTTAGCGGGAAAAATTCCCGCTAAAGCGGCAATAAGGCCCTTGGTAATATGCCCCTTGGTTTGTTATAGGTTGTGTAAAGCCATCAAGTGGATGGATAAATGTGGTATTGTTTATAAGTTGTGATTCATTTTTCTGATATCAAAGAAATTCTAAACAAAGAGAAAAGATATGAATTCTTCCAAAGTCTTGTTAAACAGCAGAAAGTACATTTGGGTTTTCTTGAGCAAGATATGTGTCTAGAGAATCCATACCACCTTGATCCTCACGTTTAGTCACTGCCATCTATGTCCAATCCAAGCTTCCATTTTACCTCCACAGATCACTAGATGATGAAACTGATATGTACATACAGATTCCCCAAGGGTAATCACATTGTCACTGGCATAGAACTGTGTTTGTCATTCATGATTATAGCCAGCGTCCGTTAAATGGATATGTTGGATAGAATCTGTGTTGAAGTGACCCTTTTGGAACACCCCAAGTCAAGTGGGCACAGAAACACTGACAACCTAATGCATTGTCAGCTACTGTGTAAAAGCAAAACCTCTCTGATGCCTTCTAACTTACACACGCTACTCCCAGAGGTGTCTATACAAGGTAGGGTGATCGGCCACATCATTCTAGAAAGTTAACATGGGCAACTGGTCCTCACCCATGAACTCATACACACCACCACCTGTAGGACGGCTTCGGACCCATGCCAGTGATTAAACTCCCATTAATGCAGATCTAGCAGTAAGCGGGTGGATGCATTTTCAGTAGGTCACCTGTTGATACTAAATCACTTTTCATCCTTCTATTGTCAATTAAAGAATTACAATTACTACTGGCAGTGAAAAGTGAATGCATTTTATGCACATTACAACGCAGCAGCAAAACGGTGCCTTCAAGTGCTGCATCAGACCCGATATTGTGTACATTGAATCACAAATTCCAGGCGTAATACTTCTCTTACACGCTCTTCTTGTGGAATATTTTAACAGTTGTTTTGAAAAACGAAGTAACATAAGTGTGGTCATGCTATTAGAACAGCAGGATTAGTTGCAGCAAAGCACAGTTTTTTATTCTGTGAATAACATCACAGTGTGCAGCAGGAGGGTGAATATCAGGATGGTCGAATTCAAAACACTTCAAGTTTTGATGTCTTTAATTGGTTTGACCCAAAATAAAACACTGTGGATTCTCAGTATAATTTTCTTTTCTGTTACACCCTTTAAAGGTATCAAAACATGGAGTGTTTGGTAATCTGATGCAAATGACTCATGTGAATTAGGACCCTGATGAGAGACCTTTAAAAGAAACTTTCTGGAAAACTCGAAGCTGGAATATATTAATAAACAGTGATCGGTAACAGCCTCAAACAACTGGTTACTACTACACATAGCCAAAAGGTAAACCTGCTTCTTCAAGTTTTATTGTTAGATTATTTAATTCATGTGGGTTTCAAAGCAGGTAACGGGTTGCAACTAGAAACATATTGTAGGCACACTACTAATAGCTGCGTCTAAAGAGGCCCCCGTCTCTGTGTTTAAGTATTCCTCCTGTCTTCCCTTTCCACGGTGCCCTCAGCGCCTGGGTTCCCTCGCAGGTGACAAGAATCGCTCTGCAATCCTACGGATTGATTGATCAAGAAGTTTAAGGGAAACTCACCAGCCTCAAGGTGAGTCTGCATGGACCTCCTGCTATTTGGGGTGCTTGGCACTAGATCAGAGATGGAATATTGAAGCCCCGAAGGCTTCGAGGCGCTCCTGGATAGAGCGACTGAGTAGTCAAGCCCAAGTTCCTAAACATGCGCTTAGGCAACATACCCATAGCACGCCACCTGGTACCTTGGAAAAGGCCTGATCCATCAATCGCATGTCGCCTTTGTCAATCTGCGAAGGAGGATCTCATACATATTATTTGCATTTGCAAAGCTTTAGTGGATGTAAGACGTTCCATGCTCCGACCCCTATGGAATCAGAAGGGCGTAAGAACATGCAGGCAAGCAGTGATGCTCTGTTTCAACCCTGAAGAGACTCAGTTAAACTGTAGAACAGTTAAATACTTTGAAATAGTGGCCCAAAAATTAAATGAAATAACACAAGGAAGCGAAAAACCAACCGCACCTGGAGAAAAGTAGCCTTTCTTCAAGACCCATAAAAATTATAAGACTGTTGGGCGAAACAATTAATCACATCAGGAGAACAGAGAACTCTGCAATAACCTTACAACCATAAGAACTATAAGTATTAATAGCTGTGACCAACAGGAAGACTTATTAATTTACTATAGATTCCTTGACATTTTACTAATGCGCAATATCTTCTTGTTTGGAAAAGTTTTTTACATAGTCTAAAGACTTTTTATCTTTTGGGTAATATTTGTGTAATATTGTGAGTTTTTATTAACTGTGCAATAAACAAATTCTAAATTCTAGTTCAGGGGAGTTAGTTTTCAGGTAGAGCCGGAGACAGTGTAACATAATCAGTACTCTCTCAATAACGTTGTATATCCTCGAAGGAAAATTGCATGAAGATAAACAACTCTTTATTAAACACTGGAAGAATGGTTAAACACTGAAGAGCACAGCAGTAATATCTCGCACTGACAGTTCAAATGCTACACTCAAGATAAGCTTTTAAGGAGGGAACATGCCCCTCAGTATTCCAAATGGGTCTGTCACTGTTCCGCGGTTTGGTGTAGGAAACCCCTTCAATCGCCCATGCATCATATGGAAGGTCGCCATCAGGGCGCGCTCTGGAGCTGTCCAGGGTGCTGAAAATCTATGGCAGTCTCCGGGGATAAGTAATTCGGAGGGACAGCATAGATGGACAAAACTATGTTTACCATAATATCGAGTTTTTAATATCACCCAGCAAAAATATTGAATCCACACTATCGACTGCTACTACATTGTCAATGTAAGGATGTGTATGTGAGTACAGATTTACTGTTCTTAGCTCCACATCTAAGTACTTTGACGATTTATACATCTTCAAAGCAGAATAGTAAATCTATGATTAGCTAAATACACTTATGTTGACAATATAGTCGTCAATATTCCTCAGTTGACATCCCGTAGGACAACAATGTGGTTCTTGATATTATACTATACAAAAGATCTAAACTTCTAACAATATGGTTTTAAAAGCTTCAAATTCTGCTTTACACAAAAATCACGCTAAGGAAAATGCAAACACATGGGAGCTGTTAAACAATTGGACTGTGCATAACATTTGTCAGTGGGACACTGCCTATGTTTGTTTAAAATTTCATGTAACAAAGAGCTAGATTTGAAAGCATTGAAAAGGTAGATCTCAGCCAGCATGAGGCGAGTTACTTATTCAGAGAGCATAGCAGTACTAGACGGTGCTTTCAGGGTGTTTTTCAGCGGTCGTGTTGTTGCTTTGAATTAAGGGCCTCCGAATCCTTTAAAAAGCAGACTGCAAATGATTTTTAATTGTTAAGGGTTTTCTGGTTTCCCTGGAAACCAGGGACCTGTTGGGGGTGGGGAAGTGGATGGGTGCCACTTCACTCTTGTACAATTGCATTTCTATGTAGCTCAAGGCAGTCTTTTCTGACAGCCTTTTATTGACGCAGTTCCTGTGTTACTCATTTGCAGGCAAGCCTTTATAAAGTCATGAGTAGGAACGTGCCACAAAAACAATCGAATGCAATGCAAAATAGAAAAAGAAAACATCTCCTCGGCCACTTTCGTCCATCCTACACTTATCCCATTGGAAGCAGGGCACAATAGGAAGATGCGGCTATGCAAGGTCAACAAATGAATACACTGAAAACAAGTCAAAATGAGTCTGTGGTTGTTGAAAGTCTCTGAGGGATGGTATTCATTGGCTGACTAAATTGTTTTAAAACTAGTACTGCTTCTGCTTTTGACATTATTTGTGCTATTGATTTAAAAAAGTACATTCATTAGTGAAAACAAATATAAAAAAATAATTATGCGCATGCATGTTGCTCATAGCTGGATACAGCAGTTAAAACTGCTGAGCAGTAGAGCTACGGTGTCAATGATCATGTAGATTGTTTCTTCTCTTCTGTAGGCCCTGTAGCTGAGAAGTTAGAAAGGGTTGTTGAAGAATTTAAAGAATTCGCTAGGAACAGCAACAGACTGTGGCCAGACAGACAAACACAGGCAGAGATTTCAACTTGCCCCCACTCTATGCAGTTCCCAATGGGATTGTTGTCCTGCTCGCATTTTTAGGTTTCACCCACCGACAGCTTTGTCAAAAGACATCTTGTGGACCTTACAGTGGGCTTAGAGCCAGTGCGTTGCTTACCAGTAGTTGGTTTTCTTGTCACTCTCCTTTTCTTGCTTCTTATTCAATGGCTTTCCTTCCTCTTGTGTTTGTTCCATACCTGAAGAATAGCTTAGCACCTTTTTGATTGGATAACATATGCTTCTACTGTACACCTTCAAGGACCTACTTTTTTGTGTGCTTTTAAGCTCTCTATTGGCTCTCTATGTGTGCATGCTCTTGTTGACTCCTGTATGTGCGAGAGCTACACAAGGCACTACAGTTGTGTAAAAACGCAACAGGAGAGTGGCTTCAGTGTACATGATGTAGCTGCCGCCGTGCACATTGGCCATGTGGATGTATGAGGGTGCACGCAGTCAGCTTCAGCTGTAATGTTCAGAGACAGGGATTCTGCCGAGCGTACATGGCGGAGAGGAAATCTCCCCAAAGGCTGCTTCTGTAGCAGTTCATATTTTGCGCCCTGTATTCCCGATGTTTAGCACTGACACAATTTTACTGCACAAGCACTGCTTGACATAGAGGCAAGAGAGTAATTTTCCTGAGTTGCTGCAGTGACACTGTTCACAGCCCACCTACAGTCCGCTTGCAAATGCTCAAAGCAGTGCCATCACACAAATGCATAATACTTTTTGTTGCAACTAGCTCATACAAACTGGAAGGGGTGTGCATTGCTAGAGAAAACAGTTTAAGTGTGCGAGGGTGGCACAGCCTTACTGGGTATGCCTGTGAATAAAGAAACAGTGGCCACGCCAAACGCTGGCTGGGAAACACCCCAAAGCACAATAAAGGCCTGGGTCCTGCTGTTTGCCAGGCTGACTCCCGACCACGGGAGTAGCTTGTGTGCTGGTAACCCTAATGGAAGCAACGAATATAGTCCTCTCCCACTGTTGTTTGGTATTAAAATACAATGATAAATAGATTCAGTGGCCCCTGCACCTTCTGAACCCCGGTGCCAGTGCACCTGCTGCACCATTGATAACTAGGCCCCTGTTTCCGACTTCTATTGCGCAATATTAGGAAGGTGTGGGGCCAGGAAGCCTGACCATGGCGGCCAACAACCCTGGGTTAGGCCTCATTGTCACTGCTAGGACAGACCATATGTTGGCTCCAGGCTGATCCAGCTACAAAGACCATCACACTGCGCTTTCTTCTCAGTTTCTTGGTGCTGAGTGTAGGGGTGACCAGGAGGGAGTCTGGCTTTGAGGTGGAGAGAGGGGCTGGGCGGTACGGCATCCGCTGGAGGTATGAGTTGAGTCTGAAGGTCCAGGGATCTTGTATAACTTGACTGTACATTTCATGGCTAATTTAATTGAACAAAATCTGCCCACAAAGACCTAAAAAATATGACTGATTATTTTCATAACTGTTTGCTAATTATATATGGCCTTATTATGAGTGCCCCTGGTGAAGGGAATTACCAGTCCCGTCTGGGTGGCAAAATAATGCTGGAACATGGCAAGTCAGATGGTTTTCACCTGGACATCTCACCCTTGAAAGCATTTGAACTGCCTGGGCAAGGGAACAATGGATGGAAACACTGGGCAAACACGGATTCTTGTTATGCTACAAACATGCAATCAAGAGTATCTGTGACGGCACCTGTGCTATAGGTGATTCTGGGGGTGAGATGAAGAGTAGGGTGAATGCCAGCGTACTTGTTATTTTTTTGACATTTCCGTTTGTATTTATCCATACTTTTTTTGTTGTTACTACTTTTATCCATATTTATTTAGGATTTTGTGGGGAAAAAACTAAAACTACTATATTTCCACACTTATTTAACAATAAATGAACACTCATACTGGAATGCCTTGATAGTTTAATTGATTTGAACATCCACAGATGGTAAATCAATGCACTTAAAAGAAATCATGCCAATTTTAGTAACAGCCTTGTGGATAGCTTCTTCTGTTTAAGCCTCATTACTAAAATGTCTGTCTTTTTTTAACACTCTTGCCAATTAATCCACACAGTCTTTGGCCTGTCAGCCATGACTGACAGCATTTACAGTTAGCAAAAAATACCCCATTCCCGTTTTTATCGCATTTAAAAATAAATACAGACAGGGAAAATAAATGTTTTTCGAATTTATCAGTGAAAACATCAAAAATGGAAATCATGGAGTCTTACTTATAATGTTGCGTCCTTAGTGTGAGAATTTTTACCAGGGACAGCCTTTGCAAAGATTTCAGATTTTCTCATGAGTATCATGGTTATTAGTGTAGATCCAGATTTCCAAGGAAAAATGAATGATAAACCAATCAAAAAACTCATGTTTAACCCAAACATTACTCTTGTCCGTTCTTTTAAACAACGATTCCTTTAATTTTCTTGATTTCTTTTAAATATGTTTATTTTTGCAATGCTGCCTTGAATTTCCGATGAGTTAAAATAATTTTAGCACGGCGGGATTCAAGGTGGATACTTTGCTTCTGATGTCTCTCTCTCTCACTCTCTCTCTCTCTCTCTCTCTCTCTCTCTCTGTTGCTTCTCTGTGTAACTCTTCCGCTCTCCCTTTTTCTTTCTCTTCCTCTCCCCCCACCCACTCTCTCACTCTCTCATAGAAACTCATGTCCTCAAAAATCTGCTCCAGGCGAAGTGAAGTTTAATGGTGCCTTCCAACATTTATAAATGCAATTATTTTTTGTGAACAGTGCTAAGCAATTTGGAGACATTTTGTTTATTTTTTTACAAACTGAAAAGAATGTATCTGAAAGAAAAATGTACACAGAGCTTGTCATAACACTCAGAGTCGAAAAAGACTCGTTTTCAACGTTTTCTTCCCAGTCATCTTTAATGGGGAGGGCCTCGAGTCCAGAAAAGATGCCCAGGTGCCTGGGCCCTGTCTCAAGAAGGAGGCAGCAAAGAGGTTTCAGGTGGGACTTCTGTTTCTTGTTTACATTCCGGCTTGGTAATTAGGAGAATAATCTTTGTTGCCAACTAGGCTAACGTCTGCTATTTTTGACATTTGGAGTTAAGGGTATGTTACCAGTGTCCATTGTCATGCCTTATGCAATGCTAAAATGTGATTCTTTTTTTGTTTGTTTATGAAGCCTGGCAATTGCCCTAAAGGCAGCCTTCTATGCCCTTCGACAATTTCTTCATGTCAACCTTAATACAGTAATCCAGCAGCGACTGTTGCTGGAGTTGGAGGCACTGTTGGGCCCACTGAGAGGCCAACATCAGGAGGTGTTTGACGGCTTGCTTTTACCCCTCCAACGTGAAAAACTTGCCACGGGGAGCGGGGAGAGCCGCTGCACCAGGCAGCCACTGGGGACTATGTGTCCCACAATCCCTGCCACCGCTCACACCTGCATACAATTCCAAGAATGCTGAGCGCTATTTCAGACGTGACATGACCTGGTCAAGAGCGGCCCGTCTGTGCCCGTTCCTGACTGGTCAATGTTGGGCTGGGCCTCCCCTCTAACTCCTACCTCTTTTATTCAGGAGCAGCTCGTGTAGGTAAGAGTAGTGGGGCGTTTGGTCTGGGGTGGGGAAATTCGACAGACGACCACGAGGGAAAATTAAATAAATAATTAATTTTCCCTCATTGTCCTCTGTCGCGATCCCCCCCACCCGGCCCCTCCGACACACCGGTCTTACCTACATGGGCCGCTACTGCTTTTAGTGCTGTGAATGACATCCTTAACATGTTGGAAGTAACAAGATAATCTCGAGGTTGGCTAACCGGTTTGCCTGCCGCAAACCCCGGGACTTTAATGACTCACTGACCTTGTGTTTTTTATATGTCATTTCTGATTGTGAAGGATTTTCAATCCTCCTATGTGTATGCTCATTCAGTACTGGACTGCAAGATCCTGCAACAGTGCATCTAATTTAGAATCCTACAAATACATAGGTTGAACTATTAGGGTTGATTTTTCTGTTCTCTTTCATCTCTAGACATATTTGTGTCATCCATTAAGTTCACAATATCCTGCAGCTACCAAAGAGAGTTTTTGCTTCTTTTGCAATGCAAAGGGTGTGTATTCATGAACTCAAGGCCACTATTTCTACCCTGTGAATGCCCCGGTTACTTACCGGTAATCTTCATTACTCCGAGTATAGTCTTCCTCACCACATGACTAACAAAGTGAGCTACAGCTCCACACCAGATCCCTCCAAAGCAAAACAAGTCAGCCTCCCATGCCTCCCATCCCTTTCCAATATGGCCGACCCATTACACTCTGACCTCTATAAGAGGCGGGCTGGCCCAACCCTTCAGCCTGAAATACCAAGCAGAAAAATATGAAGCCGATAGCCAGACAGGGAGGGAGGGATGGGAACTCATGTGGCGAGAAAGACTATACTCGGAGTAATGAAGATTACCGGTAAGTAACCGGGGCATTACCTCCTCGTTAGTCTTCCTCGCCACATGACTAACAAAGTGAGCATATACCAAAGCCGAGCAGCTTCATGGAAACTCACAAGAAACCAATGGACCGGAATAAGAACTCCAAGGAAGAGGGCAAACCCAACAGGCCAGACGAGTGTCACGATTCAGACACTTAGAGGGTGACTACAGGTTCCAGAATGCTTGTTTTTAGTCTGTCTTCACTGTCCACTACCTTCCTCCACTCGCATTCTATATCAGTCTTCTGTGTGCCTTCCGCGGTGCTTGTCACCTGTGGTTTAGCCGCATCCTTGAGTTCTATCGATCCTGGATTTTGTGCGAAGTTTAGCGTTTCTAGTCTGTGAGAACGGAGCTAGGGAGCTACTATTCCTGACCGTTTTCCCTGGGCGTTTTCTGACTGTTGAATGCCACGTGGCAGCTGTGCTGTGTACTGAGCAGGAGCCGCGTTGGGAGGCGCGTAAGCAGGTGAGGAGGAGCCGCGTTGGGAGCCGCGCTTGAACAAAGACACAGAGGTACATGGAGCCTGCGGCCCTTGAATCATTCCTAGTGCTCCTTAATAACTATATTTCTCATAGCCGACCTGGGGCTAGCGGAGTGCTAGCATCAGAAGAGTGTTTTTTGTTACTCTTCTTGTTACTGTTCAACAACCTGCCTTTGTGGATTTTTCTTGGCACTTGGGAGTTGCCGAACATTTTGTTTTCGTGGGAGCCGTTACGAGGCTCGGATTGAGTGTTCCGTTAAAACTTGGTTACATGGACAAACATAAGTCAAGGAGGAACATTTAACTACTCATAGAGCTGAAGCTATCTCGATCTGACTGTAGTTAGCTTACTGAGAAGCTTCTATCTCTTTCTGGATTTAGGGTTCTTGGGCAGATCCCTGTTTTCTTTTTCTTTTACTTTATTTTTTCTATTTTGCCTTTTTCTATCAGGATGACTGTGGAAGCCATATGATGTACCTACTTACAGATCCAACAATTGGCGTTCTCCTGTTGTCGAGCCCTGTAGATGGTTTATGGCTGCCACTCCTTTATGTTTTATTTATCCACTTTTTCCCCTTCCCTGGGTGAGGTCCTCATAGGCGAGTGTTTGCCTTAGACTCGCTTGTGATACCATATCCGGGGAGGAGTGAAACTAGCTACTGCATCGCTCCTGCTGTACCGGATATCAAAGGTTAGTTAATATGTGTAGTCGTGACAGAGTAACAAGGCCACGTTCTACTACGGCCTGAGCGATGGAGGCCGAAACTATCTTGTCATCTATGTTAGAAGCCCTCAACGCATTGCGAGTGGAGGTAGATGCTGTTAGAGGGGAAAATCATGAGATGAGGAAGGAAATGGGTACTCTTCGACATGAAGTAGCGGGAATAACGCGATCCAGTCCCACTGGTTCTAGAGGAGCCCATTATATCAGGGAAGCCACATTACCTCCTCCGATGCAGACTCAGTCCCCCATTACTCAGGGAGGGCAAGGAACTTCTACCATTCAAGTTGTACAGCCAATCCAATTACCCCTGGCACCCCCAGGAAGGTTCTTGGGGGATCCTAAGAAATTCAGTACATTCCTGGGTCAGTGTAGATTACATTTCATGTGCAAGCCTACTGTCTTTCCTGACGATCATTCCAAAACGGCGTTTATGTTGTCTGAGAAAAAGGTTCTGTCTGTATGTATCTAACCGCCCTCTACGATCGGCCAACTTGTGCCAGATGTCTGTCCCCAAATTTAAATACTGCAGACTTGGCGGCCAATCAATCTCGGTAAAAGCAGCAAAATCCTGGAATGCCCTTCCCTTCCATTTAAAAACTGCACCGTCTCTTAATATTTTTAAGAAAGGACTGAAAACTCACCTTTTTAATATTAAAGTCTAATCCCTTCTGCTATGTTTCATAATATCTGTCCTTTCTCAGTCTGCTCCGCCTTTACCGCGCCAGGATACTATTCTTTAGTAATAGAGCGCGTTATAAAAGCCTTTAATAATAATAATAATAATAATAATAATAATAATTATTATTTAGGGGGTAATGCAGCGAGTTGGTCATTTCCGCTCATTGAAAGGAATGATCCAGTATTGAATGACTTCGAAGAATTTTGCGAGGAAATGCGTAAACTCTTCGATCGCAAAGCACACATGCTGTCTTTAGACAGAGAACTGATTACGTTGAAGCAGGGATCCCAAGACTTGTTGTCTTACATAACTACTTTTAACCATCTTATTGTCGAAACTGATTGGCCGTCCAAAAAGAGAGTCTCCTTGTTCTACCAAGGATTAAGAGGAGAGTTGAAGGACGTTCTGGCTCAAGTGGTAACTTTGCCCACCACTTGCGAAGAGTTAATAGATCTCACTGTTCAGCTGGATCATAGACTGCAAGAACGAAGAGGTGATAAACACCAGTATGAACTCCGGTTTCCCACATCCAAACCTAAAGCCGCAGCAGAAAGCACTACTACCTCCAACACCACCGAACCCATGCAAATAGGAGGAATAAGGGGCCCCTTATCTCCGGAGGAGCGTACCCGCAGACGCAATCAAAAACTCTGCATGTATTGTGGTAAATCTGGACTCTTCATCAGAGAGTGCAGAGCAAAAACCAAAGGCGCAAGAACTCTTTCTGCGGTGGATTATCCTCTCAACGCCTCGGGAAACGAGAATGCTCAAGTGAGTCCAAGACCCCTTGCTTGAGCTCAGAGACGGAAAAAGAGGTATACCATGCTGTAGCCAACACGATGCAACCAGCTGTGCCCCACATGAACTTATGTGTTACCATAAAATGGCCAGGGGAACAACCTGTCATGGTACATGCAATGCTGGATAGTGGAGCAGCGGGCAATTTCATAGATCTGCAATACGCCAAAAGATTGGGAGTCCCAAGTATTCAGAAACTCCTGAAGCGGTGAAGGCGGTGGATGGGTCTGATTTAACATCTGGGCCCGTGTGCTATCATACAAGCCAGTTGGATATGCAAGTTGGACAAAATCATCACGAATATATTTCCTTTGACTTAATAGACGCCCCTCAATTCATGTTAATATTGGGAATGCCTTGGTTAACGTTACATGACCCTGTAGTGAAATGGGCTGCTCGTACCATCACTTTAAACTCGGATTACTGCGCTGATCATTGTACCCGTCCTTGCAGTCATGAGACGATACGGATGGAAACCCCAGCAAGCTCTCTGGCAAGAGCAGGAAGACTTCTGGAAGTGAACGCCATCTCCACCCTTCCTGAGGTATATCAAAAGTACCAGGATGTCTTTGATGAGAAAGAAGCCAGCAAGCTACCCCCACACAGGGAGTATGACTGTGTGATAGAGCTGGAACCTGGGGCCAGTATTCCCTGTAGCAGAATATATGCCCACACAGAGGCAGAAAACGTCTACCTTCAGGAGTACTTGAAGAAGCTCCTAGCCTCAGGATTCATACGTCCCTCTGCGTCTCCGGCCTCGTCTCCTCTGTTCTTCATCCCGAAAAAAGAAGGGGGTTTGCGAACATGTATGGATTACAGAGCCATCAATAGGGTAGCTAGAAAGAACAGGTACCCTCTTCCTCTAATACCCGTACTTTTGGACCAGTTGAAAGACGCAACAATTTTTACCAAACTTGATTTGCGGGGAGCGTATCATTTGGTGAGTGTTAGTCGTGGAGACGAATGGAAGACTGCTTTCCGCACTAAATACGGGCTCTACGAGTACCAGGTAATGCCATTTGGCCTGTGTAATGCCCCGGCGGCATTTAAATTTTTTATGGACGAAGTGTTAAGGGGCTTACTGGATGTGTCATGTATAGTCTATATAGATGACATTCTCATCTACTCTGCCACGCAAGAAGACCACGTTAAGCATGTGATGGAAGTATTGGAAAGGATGCAAAGACACAAATTATATGCCAAGCTGGAGAAATGCCTCTTCCATACCACAGAAGTGGAGTTTCTTGGATACGTTATCGGTCCAAATGGGTTACGGATGGACCACAAGAAGATCCAAGCCATTACACAATGGGAATCGCCAGCTAGCGTAAAGGCGTTGCAGAGTTTTATAGGCTTTGCAAACTTTTATCGCCGATTCATACAAGGTTTTTCAAGAATCATCCAGCCCTTAACATATCTATTGAAGAAAGGAGCTACATTCAGGTGGACGGATACAGCGGAGCAGGCTTTCCAGGCTTTGAAAACCCGTTTCATTTCTGCACCCATTTTACGCCATCCAGATGCCAGGGAGCCATTCGTGCTACAGACTGATGCCTCTCATTTTGCCATAGGAGGCATATTATCGCAAAGGAATCCGGATACAGGCCAACTCCATCCGGTAGCCTAATTCTCCAGAAAATTGTCCTCCAGTGAGATTAATTACAGCATAGACAAGGAGTTGTTGGCCATCAAGCGAGCCTGCGAAGAATGGAGACATCATCTTTTGGGGGCCAGACACACCGTTGAAATCTTTACTGACCATCGAAATCTCCTCTTCTTGAAGAGTGCGAAGGCGTTAACACCTCGTCAGTTACGGTGGTCATTATTTTTCTCGGATTTCGACTTTGTAATCAAGTACCATCCCGGCACCGAAAACGGCAAGGCAGACGCCTTATCAAGACCGGAATCGGTATTACGGGAACAAACTTCAGAGACGGAGGATCCCTCCTTTCTTCTTCACAATGCATCTTTCAGTCAGTCTGTATCAGTCATTACATGTCCTGCGGATTTCTTGAAACTAGTGGAGGAAAAGAGTAACCAAGTAGACGTGCAATTTTGGTTAGCTAAAAAACCATTGCAGAGACAGAAGAGAGACAAACTCCTCTTCAGAAATAAACAGTTGTACCTTCCAGAACAGGAAGTACAGAGCCTGGTTCTTCAATGGACTCATGATTCCTCTTTGAGTGGACATCCAGGGATGCTCAAAACTTTACAGACTACCTCCAGGTACTTTTGGTGGGAAACGATGCGGAAAGACGTTGATGAATATGTAGCCAAGTGTCCTATATGTATTCAAGCTAAATCACAGCACCAAAGAAGAAGTGGACTGCTACGTCCCATACCAATACCTCCCTCTCCATGGCATACAGTATCAATGGACTTCATAGTCGAAATGCCTCTCAGTTTCGGCAACAACACTATTCTGGTGGTGGTAGATCATCTCACCAAAATGGGTCATTTTATTGCACTAACCAAGTTACCCACGTCAGGAGAATTGGCCATGGTCTTTTTACAGAATGTGGTACGTTTGCATGGGATTCCTTCTGTTCTCATTACGGACAGAGGAACACAGTTTACTTCAAAATTCTGGAAGGCCCTATGTGAGGTGATGAAAATCGATGCTCGGTTATCAACGAGCTATCATCCGCAGACGGATGGTAAAACGGAAAGACTAAATCAGACTTTAGAGCAGTATTTGCGATGCTTTACTCTTCAACATGAGGAGGAATGGAGAACGTTATTGTGGATGGCAGCGCTCGCCTACAATAACACGACTCATTCTTCGTTAGGATGCTCGCCTTTCTTTTGTCTTACTGGGTATCACCCCAACTCTTTGCCATTTGACCAACTATGCCCCTCCTCCCATCCCACCATACAACAACATCATGCGCATCTCCAGTCTGTTTTACATGATGCCTAAGAGCATCTGGAGTCAGCCAGAAATCGTGACAAAACACAGGCCGACAGGAAGAGAACTCCAGAGCCAGTCTATTCAGTGGGTGATAAGGCGTGGTTGAGTAGCAAACATTTGAAATTGAAGGGTAACACACAATTGCAACCCAAGTTTGTGGGTCCTTATTCCATCCTGGCTGTTGTCAATCCAGTAGCCATGAAACTGAAGTTGCCGTCCTCCTGGCACATTCATCCCATATTCCATGTATCCTTGCTGAAACCATATATGCAGGGGACGAGAGTTGTAGCAAGGCCCCAGCCTTTGGAGGTAGAAGGGGAGGTTGAGTATGAAGTAAGAGCAGTGCTGGACTCCAGAAGGGTGAGGGGGGCTTTGCAATATCTGATTGATTGGAAGGGGTATGGCCCTGAGGAGTGCTCTTGGGAACCTCACAGTAATTTGCATTGTCCTGGGTTGTTGAGGCGTTTCCACACTAGATACCCATTGAAACCTGGTGGACTGCTGGGACGTCGGTCTTTGAGAGGGGGTTCTGTCACGATTCAGACACTTAGTGGGTGACTACAGGTCCCAGAATGCTTGTTTTAGTCTGTCTTCACTGTCCACTACCTTCCTCCACTCGCATTCTATATCAGTCTTCTGTGTGCCTTCCGCGGTGCTTGACACCTGTGGTTTAGCCGCATCCTTGAGTTCTATCGATCCTGGATTTAGTGCGAAGTTTAGCGTTTCTAGTCTGTGAGAACGGAGCTAGGGAGCTACTATTCCTGGCCGTTCTCCCTGGGCGTTTTCTGACTGTTGAATGCCGCCTGGCAGCTGTGCTGTGTACCGAGCAGGAGCCGCGATGGGAGCTGCGCTAGCAGATGAGGAGGAGCCGCACTGGGAGCCGCGCTAGCAGCTGGGGAGAGAGCCCCGCTTGAACAAAGACACAGAGGTACACGGAGCCCGCGGCCCTTGAATCATTCCTAGTGCTCCTTAATAACTATATTTCTCATAGCGGACCTGGGGCTAGCGGAGTGCTAGCATCAGAAGAGTGTTTTTTGTTACTCTTCTTGTTCTGTTCAACAACCTGCCTTTGTGGATTTTTCTTGGCACTTGGGAGTTGCCGAACATTTTGTTTTCGTGGGAGCCGTTGCGAGGCTCAGGTTGAGTGTTCCGTTAAAACTTGGTTACATGGACAAACATAAGTCAAGGAGGAACATTTAACTACTCATAGAGCTGAGGCTTTCTCGATCTGACTGTAGTTAGCTTACTGAGAAGCTTCTATCTCTTTCTGGATTTAGGGTTCTTGTGCAGATCCCTGTTTTCTTTTTCTTTTACTTTATTTTTTCTATTTTGCCTTTTTCTATCAGGATGACTGTGGAAGCCATATGATGTACCTACTTACAGATCCAACAATTGGCGTTCTCCTGTTGTCGAGCCCTGTAGATGGTTTATGGCTGCCACTCCTTTATGTTTTATTTATCCACTTTTTCCCCTTCCCTGGGTGAGGTCCTCATAGGCGAGTGTTTGCCTTAGACTCGCTTAGGATACTATATCTCGGGAGGAGTGAAACTAGCTACTGCATCGCTCCTGCTGTACCGGATATCAAAGGTTAGTCAATCTGTGTAGTCGTGACAGAGTGACAAGCCCACGTTCAACTACGGCCTGAGCGATGGAGACCGAAACTATCTTGTCATCTATGTTAGAAGCCCTCAACGCATTGCGAGTGGAGGTAGATGCTGTTAGAGGGGAAAATCATGAGATGAGGAAGGAAATGGGTACTCTTCAACATGAAGTAGCGGGAATAACGCGATCCAGTCCCACTGGTTCTAGAGGAGCCCATTATATCAGGGAAGCCACATTACCTCCTCCGATGCAGACTCAGTCCCCCATTACTCAGGGAGGGCAAGGTCCTTCTACCATTCAAGTTGTACAGCCAATCCAATTACCCCTGGCACCCCCATAAAGGTTCTTGGGGGATCCTAAGAAATTCAGTACATTCCAAGGTCAGTGTAGATTACATTTCATGTGCAAGCCTACTGTCTTTCCTGACGATCATTCCAAAACGGCGTTTATGTTATCTTATTTAGGGGGTAATGCAGCGAGTTGGTCATTTCCGCTCATTGAAAGGAATGATCCAGTATTGAATGACTTCGAAGAATTTTGCGAGGAAATGCGTAAACTCTTCGATCGCAAAGCACACATGCTGTCTTTAGACAGAGAACTGATTACGTTGAAGCAGGCATCCCAAGACTTGTTGTCTTACATAACTACTTTTAACTGTCTTGTTGTCAAACCTGATTGGCCGTCCAAAAAGAGAGTCTCCTTGTTCTACCAAGGATTAATAGGAGAGTTGAAGGACGTTCTGGCTCAAGTGGTAACTTTGCCCACCACTTGCGAAGAGTTAATAGATCTCAATCTGTGTAGTCGTGACAAAGAGTGGAAGAACCACCAAAGAGAGACAACTACGAGCAGGAAGAACCAGCCCAGGACAGAAAGACACCGGGAGTGCCGCCCAAAAATGCGCCCCAACCAAAGAACAAAGGAGGGCAGAGAAGGCACGGCACCAGACCGCACAGAGCCAAAAGCAACAGCAAAACTTGCCCCCGAACAGAAAGCAGCAAGCCGGTACAAATGCACCAAGATCGCCCAAGGGACAACCAAAAACGAGAGGGAAGCGAAAGCCCATACAGAGGAACCGAGGGCATCCCCACCACAGTGACCCAACAAAAGCCACAGCAGAAAAGAGACATAGTCCGATAGAAACACAGGAACAAAGCACGGTGGACCACTATCCTCGAAAGAGCTGAAACCACGAGAGGAATGAGGGAGCAGAACCAGGTGCAATCAAACAGACAGGCAGGAGCCGCAAGAACGGATAGGGGTGCAAAGGAAACCAGCACGCCAACCGAACAACCCATGAAAAACCAGGGCACCACAACCCCACCCGCAAGGAAATAAACAGGCAGGACACGGACCCCAGTCGCACAAAGGACCCCCCGGAAAGAAGCGTGACTCCAAGGATAGGAACCAGGTAGGCACAAAGCAAAATAGACCCAGGAAATCGGCAGAAACAACACCGAAGAGACCCGGACACCAAGGGAACCCAACCGGCCAACAGCGAAAAGCGGAAAGCCCACAAGGCCGCCGATGGAGCCCGAAGGGTGGGAGGGACCAGGCCCAAGGCCAAGCCACCCCTAAGGAAGCGAATATCCACCAGAGGCCACTACGCAGAAGAAGCACATAGAGCCCGGCAGGGAAAGGAACGCAGCACGGAGGAGCGAGATCGCCCGCACAGCCAAAAATGGACCCAGCAATGTACCACAAGAAGGAAGCGAGCCGCCAAAGCCAACAGGACCAGGAGCGCCCCGGGAGGAAAAGCCACAGGCAGAAACACACCCAAGGAGAGAAGGACAGAGGAGCCGGGCGAAACGAGCCCGAGCCATGTCAACACTATCAGGGAGCCACCCGAGCCAGCAGGCCCCAGGACCCCAAAACCAGTGACAAAGCAGTAGAGGAAACAAATCCACATCGGAAGTGCAGGGCTACGCCTGGGAGAGGAGAACTGGGAGTCCCAGCACCCCACGGACACCCAGAAGCACCGTCGGGAACCAAAACCACCAAGGGAAAACTAGAAAGCAGGGACAGGACACAAAACCTGCGCCCACAGAGGCAAAACACGGACCACTGAGCAACAGCTCCCAAGTCCACCAACCGCAGCAGCAAACACCACTGGAGTAGCCCCCAGGCGAGCACCACCAACAGGAGAAATGCCCTGTCCAGGCCAAACAAGCCCAGAACCCCTGGAAGCAAAAGGACCCAAGGAAAGCGCAAAAGCTGGCAACCCGGACGAGAAGGCCGAAGAGCCAACATCGTGGGCACAAACAGAATAAAAGAGACCAGGCAAGGATAGCACCACTGTGCAAAAAAAAGGCAACAGTGGCGAAACCCGCAAACCCCCGGAGCATGAAGCAGGGGAGAAACAGCCCAGGAGAGTAACAAGAAGCTCCAGCAGAGCCAGGGCAAAACCGGGGCAAACCCCAGACAAGCCAAGGAACGGGTGACAGAAGGCAGAGCACTGGCCCAATAAGGAAGCGTCCGAAGACGAGGAGCCACAACACACACAAGATATGGGCAACACAGGAGAAATAGCCCACAGCACCAGGAAGTCCTTTGTTAGCCTACACACCTGGTATTCCCAGGCGGTCTCCCATCCAGGTACTAACCAGCCCTGACCCTGCTTAACTTCTAAGATCAGACGAGATCAGGTGCTTTCAGGGTGGTATGGCCATAGGCCAGGTAGACACCGACCATGCCCAAATCGGAAACCAAAGCCCCAGCCCCAGAGGCCGAAAAGGCCACAAACACCTGGGAAAGGGACACCAGAAAAAAAAGACCGCAGGATGAACTGCCGACAGGGAGGGACGGGAAGTGAGTACCCGGCCAGCAACCCAGAAGAAGGGGGAAGAAGTGGGCACCACCAACCACTAACCCAGACCGGACCAACTCCGCGGGGCGCAACCAACGGTCAAACGGAAACCGAGGGACAAGGGGCCCACCGGGACAACCAAAGGCACCCACAAGGAAACAGAGGAAGACGTAGGCGGGAGCCTAACCCTAGTCCTGTGTGAGCCTGCGCCACAGAAGCATAAGACTAACCAGAAGACCACAGGACCCGGTAGCCCAGAGGATCTGCAGGTAGAAGTGGAAAGCAACACCAGAACCCCCAACCATGGGACCCATACGGGACCAGAAACCTGTGGGGCAGAGGACAAACCCAGGAGGAGCGCCCGGCAACAGAACCCTATGCCACCACACGGAAACAGGCCAAGAACATGAGAGGAAGGGGGATAGGTCCCAGCCGAAAGATGGGAGGACCCGAAAAACAGCAAACCACGATCAAGCACTGGCCAACGAACATCCACTGCCGAGGGGCGAGCCGAAACACTGGCCTGACACAGCAAACGCCAACAAAAGGCAGCGGCCTACCCAATGATCAACCGCGACCGGGCACGAGCAGGTGAGACCCAAATTGAAACAGAGGACAGCATGGCGGCAATCCATGATCCTGAGATAGAGGCTACCCAGGGCGCGAGGAGAGGTAAAAGATGACCCCACAACAGAGCCCCCAAAAGGACAGCAAGAACCAAAACCACCATGCGACACCCCGAAAGCACAAGCGGGAGACGAGAGCAGACAAGATCCAAACCAGCTAGCCATGCCAACAGGAACAGGAGGGGATGAACTGCCAAGCCCAAGAAGTGCTCGAATAAATACCCAACAGGGCCACTCAAGCACGCGGGGCAGAAGACAGGAGCCGGAAAGAGGAATTGCGCACCCCAGCCCCTTGGAAGAACCAAATCTTCCCGCCACCCGGAACCCCAGGGCACCAAGAACCCACAAGCAGGACCCCAGGATCCCACGGGCATGCACCCTGGAAGGAGGAACAGGCTCAAGCTGCTGCACGCACCGCCGGAGAGGAGGGCGTCTGCGACAACAGTGCAGCAGAGGGGCAGTCAACAGAAGAAAGCCCCCAAGAGAAAAACAAGATCCAAGAACAGGCCCCACCGACACACCCCACCTCACTGGGAAGTAATACAGTGGGGGGTAGTCGCAGACCCAGTGCCAGCACTGAGACCTGGAGTCAATGTCCTGAAAAGCTAAACATGAGCATACACCCAATGGGAAACAAGAGGGTGATGGCAGGATCTGAACCCCAGTGCACAGACCGGAGAAAACTGTAAAACTTTGAAACCGCAAACATGCCAATACAAAGGAAACCCCGTACTGACCTGACCAGAACGCCAACACGAAAGTACACCAAGATACAGAATGAAGACGGTCTGATACACGACCCACAAGACACAGAAGCTGAACACGCCACACGCCCAATGTCAGCAGCAAACCATGGCGACCATTAAGCTGAGGGAGAATAATGAGGAGCGCATGCGGGAACGTAGGACACCATCAACAAACAGGAAGCTCAGCAGCAACATGCTTGAAGGCGACAGCCCCCCAAAAGAACCGCAAAGCGCCGGGAAGAATCCCACCAAGGACCGATGCCACCCAAGGATTAAAGACACAAGCCGTACGCCGGCGGTAGCGGAACAGGCGAGAACACAGCAACTACGGACCAGAAGCTGAATGAGTGAATGGCAGCAGCCCACAACAGGAGCCGGTAAACCCCCCAGCAGACCCCGTGCATGGCAACAAGTGAGGAAAAATCCCAAACCCCAGAGCCCACTAAAGCAGGGCCGGAACGATCGAGGGAGCGGGAGGGAATCCCAGGAGACCTACAGTAGCCACAGGGAATGAGACGCCTACGCAAGCGCCTGGCAACACGAAACAGCAGAAGCCGCCGCAGGCCGAGTCGGCCCTGCAAGGGAACCGAGACTACAGGAGACACCGGGAAGAGAACCCGGGACCCCAGAAATGCAAGGCATGAGTCCATAGCATTGAAAAAATGCCTACCCCTCAACTGTCAAGAAAAGAACACCCGAACAGAAAAGCAACAGCAGGCAGCGAAAGGGACCGTGGACATAACCAGCAGCCAACAAACCCACATTTGCTCCTCCCAGGGAAGCTCTAAGACAGGTGAAGACCGCAGCCACCCGGGCTTGGCCTGCAAGCAGCAGGGCCCAAACCCCAGAGCCCGCTAATGCAGGGCATAAAGTTAAAAGGGAGGGTGCGCAGGGTAGAACAAACCCCCACGAGCCCATCACCACCAGAGCCCGCTAGAGCAGAGCTGCAAAACCCACAAGGGGTAGAGCGAGGCCAGAAAAGGGGAGGGGGGGAACCAGTGTGTGAGCCCGCTGGAGCAGGGCCTCCTCTCCAGGGCACGGGGACCTTCTGGAGCGGGACCTCGCCCAGACTTACCTGATGCTCTGGAGAATCTCCACGCAGAACTAAAAAAACAGGCTGAAGGGTTGGGCCGGACCGCCTCTTATAGAGGTCAGAGTGTAATGGGTCGGCCATATTGGAAAGGGATGGGAGGCATGGGAGGCTGACTTGTTTTACTTTGGATGGTTCTGGTGTGGAACTGAAGCTCACTTTGTTAGTCTTGTGGCGAGGAAGACTAACGTGGAGGTAATTGAGGTTTTGCTTAGATACCCTCTAAGTAATCTCCTTTCCTCATTCAACAGATAAGATAGGTAAGCCCTAGATAACCACTCCTGCACCCCCAGCCAAGAAAACTTCTGTACGTTGGATGCTCCATAGGGCACTGGGGGTACTTAGCATAGTGACTGAGCTTACAGAACAAATACTATCCCTTCAGGAAGGGTGCACATTGGGGTCAAGTTCAATGCCACTACTCTGCAATTCCCAGCACAATACAGTATCCTCTTCTTATAGTTGTACTTGTCAGGATTCCTTGCCCATTGTTGCATTTATCCCTGGGCCTCCATCTAATAGTCCAGCCAAAAAGCAGATTGGGAAATCAAACCGGGCTAGGCCGTAATTGAAACAATCTATCCTGACCGCCAGTCCTAGTAGGTCCAAGAGTAGTGACGATCCCACAGCCGTGGCTAGTGTTAGCAGAACTAATGTAAACAAACCAGCCTGAGTAGATCAACTTATTACTGACTGTATGACTAACTTAACATACCTAATCAGAGCTGAACTTAGTCCTCATTTTGCCCGTCTTAATTCAATGGAAAAAGAACTGGCCCTTTTCAAGGGTGTTGGTGTCCATCTAGTTTCTGGAAGCGTAAGGGACCCCAGAGGCACAACGCCTGCTTTAAGTGATACTGCAGGGGAACAGCAAAGTGTTAATAGGACTAGACCTTCAACTAGCCTTCAACAGACTGTAGGGGCAGCTTTTGTAGCCAACTCATATCGACGTCATGCTATTGCGGAAACTGCTCATCCTCTACCTACGATCCCTTCTAACCAGGACACCTCACAATTAGGCAAGGGCAAATTGGAAGGACACCCTCACTTTGGGAAAACATGGTGCAAGGAGCTGCACAAGGGAAACAAGTCTAGCAAGGCTGAACTTCCCATCAGCATCATGCCCATATGCTGCAATTCTAACTGGAGTACCAAAGCTGCATGATGAATACAGTGAGTCTTATTAAACGTTATTTAATAAAACACTAGATTGGCTCGTAAAAAATAGAGATTTTCCAATGGAACAGCCCTGCAACATCTTATTTACCCAACAGGTGGATCATGAAGGGGACTGTATTATTATTAACTTTCAGTTTCCTCACTTAGTTCACCAGGTACTACCTAGGTGGGCGAGAAATATCCATGACCAAAATAGTTGTATTAACCCACTCCCCTTGTGGGAATTTTTATAGGCCTCCGGACACTCCTTCATAACCAGCAGTTATTCCAACCCACATCATGCACTACCCGTCCATGCAGTGTACAGTGCAGAGGGTGAAACACCTATGCAATTCCAACACATCATTGATTCAAATCGTTAGATGGAGTTGATTGACTATTAAAAATAAATCCGCAATCATTGCCCCCTAAATTGCAATGATCTAAAGCATGGGGACCAAGCACTCTTCTTAGCACTATTGGCTCCTGTACCTTCTCTGTAGAAAATGTAATATCCCCTAGATCTGAAATAGCTGCCCGTCTAATGCTGTTTATAGTATGTTATCTTCCAGAGTAGGCAGTGCTCTACCTTTACCTGCTCAAGATATGTACCTCAAGTTAATCTCTTTGAATGTGGCTGGCTTAGGCTCTAAATTGAGTGACCAAAAATGGTGTACATTCATAAGTTATTATGATATTTGTTTCTTTCTAGAGACCTGGGCCATGTCGCCCCTGTTGCTTCCTGGGTTTGAAAACTTCTCAAAGTTGGCAACCTCTATTGGGCAGGGTATGCTCTCCAGGGGTATAACAACTAGGGCGTAAAACCTCAATTTTGAGCCAGGTGCAAGCAGTGATGGTGTACTCTGAGGATTTACAATGTGTATGTTTAACCCTGCCAGGTGGCGCGACAACCTATTTTTATAACGTCTACTTGACGTCTATGGGCTTAAAAAAAGAATCAACAGTACTAGATACCCTTAATGTCCATCTGTCTACTATTCTGCCCTTAGCTAGGAAGGTAATAGGTGGTGATTTTAACTGTCAATTTGAACCCCTCAGTGTAGAAAGTCGGTCCCTCTTCTCTAAGGAGGATATTGATTGGAACTGAAGATTGCACATATCATGCTGTCGCCATTTGATGTTTTATATACTAGGTTAACCTTGTCATCTTCTATTCTGTACAAGTATATGGTGCTTTAATTTGGTGCAAGTATGTAACCTGTCTTTGCAATTTTTCAAAAAAGGTTTTTGACAACAACAAAAAAAAAACGAAATTGCACCTATCAAGAAATGGTCAACATTTGTAATACAAAGTTTTTTTTTCAGTTCAGTTCAGTTCAACTTGATTCTGATACAACAGTACCCATAAAAGCACAAAAACAAATACATGTTGAGAAAATGACCAATAAAATAATTAAAAATATTCATTATACAAATCCAAAGTGACTTTGTGCAACACTATACATCATGATGACAGTGCAAATAGATTGTTGAAATAGAAGAACAATAAAGAAACAAGACAAAACTATTTATAACAATGTCAGGCATCAGCCATAGTTCTGCGCGCCCTTACTGCCGATTTTAGAAAATTAATGGTGCGAAAAATGAGGTCCACATCGTCTAGTGCTTACATAGAACCAAATGCTGCCTCTAACCTAATTGGTCTTCTTTTGTTAAAATACGAATATAAAAACTGTTTAAAATATTTATTATAGTATTTACAGAGAAATATAAAGTGCTTGATAGTTTGCTCACTCCTCCCATCACAAGGGCACCGGTTTGAATTTGAGTTAGGACTATAACCAAGTGGGAAGCAGAGTGAGAAGCGAATTGTGCCAGCTCTTAAATGGAACAATAGGCTCATCTCCCATCGGCTCATTGGTAAGGACAACTGCATATGGAGTGGATAACTCTACCGTTCAATGTCCATGTAGTTGCGTACAGTAATTTTTCTGGCCTCTGCTACCTCCCGCTTGGTCTTATATAGGGAGTAAAGAGCATTCTGCATTTCCTTTTTTACGACTAAAGTAGCGAGTGAAGGGTCCCAAAAAATACTTTCCGTGTTTATACTGCGCAAACTACTCAACACACCGATCAACCACGGGATTTCTAGACACTTAGCACAGCCTAGACAGTCCTTGATAATTGTCTGTGTCAAGGAGGCTGCTTCATTCTTCCATACTGCAATTCACATGAGTGCCGGGCGGGTCCTAATAAAATCAGTAATAAAATTAATATTAAGCTCTTTATGGGATATGTAGTGAGAGGTTTAGATTGGAACATTCAATAATTTCCTGCAGAACCTATTCTCCTCCTGCTGTATACCAGAACAGTTGGCCATCCCCCATATCTCGGCGCCATATGTGGCTACCGGGATACACTGGAGTTTGTAAATCTTTTGTATGGCTAATACAGCGCCCATGGTCTTAGGGCGAGGTATGCTTAAGATCGAATTGGTGGCCTTTGAGAACTTGCTCTTGGCGTGAGCTAAGTGCTCACACCAGGAGCTGTTCGCAGGAAAGGCCAAACCCAAATATACAAAAGATTTTACTGCGGTCATCTTATGGCCATCTATTATAATCGGGCATATAGCATGTTTACCCGGGCCACTGCTCATTAAAAAGGATTTTTTTTAAATTAACTTACAAGTCTAAATTTTTCATAAAAATGTTAAAATCTTGGACAAGGAGGCGTAGTGAATTTGATGTGCGACCTATTAAAACTGCATCATCAGCATAGAGCAGCGCGGGGATGGGTGCTTTATTAATATAAGGGACATCTTGGGTGGCCAATTTCAGTGAGGCATTCAGGTCATTAATGTATATAATAAAAAGCAGAGGGGCCAACACAACCTTGTCTGACCCCCCTGCCGAGGGAAACATCCTTTACAACGGAACCGTTACAACGCGGTACCAATACAACGCTGGATTTACAACGAAAGTCGTTACAACGACTTTCGCTGGAGGGCGCTCTAGGATAGGGGATAGTTTAATTTACTATCCAACACCTTCCCTACTATCCACGGCGACTGGAGTTGGAATAGTACATTGAACTATTCACTATCCAGCGCCCCCCAACGCAAGTCGTTGTAACGAATTGCATTGTAAAACCTGCGTGGTAAAGGTACGCGGTGTAACGGTACGCGTTGTACCGTCATACATCCCCTGCCGATGTTAAAGGGTCCTGATACCTCACCTCCCACCCCAATTCTAACTTGGGCCTTAAGGTCTCTATGCAAATAGGCCAGAAAGTTAACCAGGGTTTCATCCAGACCTTTGGCCAGAAGGATTGCCCACAGCTTAGACCTATTTACTAGGTCAAAAGCTGTGGACAAATCCATGAAGGCCATATAAACCGGGGATTTCTTGGCGATGGCATATTTACTAATGATTAGGTTCAGGTTAAGGCATTGTTCCCTGGTTCCTACTTTACTCCTGAAACCCAGCTGACAAGGGTATAAGATGTTAGCTGTTTCTGTCCAGTCTACGATTTTATTATAAAGAACTCTCCCTAAAATTTTAAGAGTATTATCTGTTAGGGAGATAGGGCGATAGTTACACGGAAGCGACCTATCGCCTTTCTTAAAGATCGGAACTATTATACTTCTGGCCCATGTATCAGGAATGTTTGCCAGAGTCAGGTTATTAAAAATATTCAGAAGTAGGTGGGCCCAAAAAGTCGGGGTCCATTTAATTAGATCTATGGGCAGCCTATCGGGGCCTGGCGCTTTGTTGCCTAGGCTTTGATTGATTGCTTTGATTACTTCTGAGATGCCAATGTCTATAGGTGTTAGGTTACCAATAGTAGGGATTAAATTGGGTGGAGATGGGATAGAATGAATAGTTGAGAAGTGGTCCACCCAGGCATCGCTAGTTATGTTACAGCTAATTGGCGTCATTAACTGATAATTAATACAAATTAATGCCCTTACTCTCAATAAGGGGCCGAATACGTGCAATGGCAGAACCAACTCTAATAGATCTGGGACACATACATTTAACAAAGCAGGCCATACAAGTCTGATTGATTATATATTGATAGATGTCAGACTCTGGTCCACTTTAGTTGACATGGTAATGGTCCCACGCTATGACAGTAATCTCAATGCTCTGTCCTAAAAATGTAATGTGTTTGCTACAGCTAATGCCACAGTTCTTGATGCAAATCTAGATAGGAGACTACTAGCTGCCAGTAATAGATGTAGGGTAAAGTGGAGCAGGGTGCCCTACTCCCAGGAGTCTATTAGCGGGATATATGGTCTGGTTGCTGACTGCCTGGAAGAAGAACTGTCTACCATAGCTTTAGCTGAGGTGCCTGGGGCGCCTTTGAAGGCTGCAGTGGTAGCAGACTGTCAGCTGTTTTCGAATATAAGGGACATGTACTTCTACAAAGAGGTTGGATGGGCCAAGGGTGAGGAGGGGAGTTGGGAGGCCCTGCTCATGGTACAATTTAGCATGCAGGGAAGCTAGAGTTAGCGTGGTCAAGGCAGTGAAGGTGCGGGATTGGTTAGAGATTAAGACTGCGAGGTGTGCGTATAAAAAAAACCTTTAGGATGCTAAAAAAGATGGGGAGAGGGAAAATTGTGAGGGCCTTCTTGAGGCTGTGAGAACCAAAGACCATCGCTCCTTTTGGAATTTGGTGACAACTGGAATCAAGTAGGGGTCTGGCGTCATTGATAGTTATATTGCAGCCAGTGATTGGGTCAATAATTTTTCTACTCTTTACAGGGTCCCCGCTCCAGCCAGCGCGGCAGCATGCAGGGCTCTAGGAATGGCCTGTAGTGACAGTGGGAAAAAGATCACAAGCTCTGCAGCTGGTCCTTTATATGCTACTGTTTTCTCACAAGGCTGTGACCCCCTTGAGATTCCAGCACCAAAAGTACTAAACAATATCAGAGGGATTGTCCCAAATGAAGCCCCAGGTCTTGATAAAATCCCTGGTGACTTGTTTCTGAGTGAACCAAGTATTTGGTGTGACGATTTTTCAGTAATATTTTTTACTTTCATGAAAGGGGCTACAACTCCCTCCAAGTGGGCGTGGGCTGAAATTTTACCAACTCATAAAAAAAGGACCCCAGGAATCCCCACTTATTTATAAATCCATATATCTTATCGACAGTGCACTGCAATGTTTAATCAAAACAATTCTGACCAAACTGCAGGAATGGATGGCTTCTAACATTGTCCTAACCCCTTTGCAGGCAGGATTTAGGGAGTCTGTTAGCACTACAGACCAGGTGTTTCGACTCCAAATGCTGTATTGGAAAGTTATTACCCTTGGCAATGGTCGAATATACTTTGTGCTTGTGGACCTATGCTCGGCTTTTGATTTAGTTCCTAGAAAGATCCTGTGGAAGGTCCTTGCTAAAATGGGGGTTCCTGCCTACTTGCTTGACATCTTGGTAAGGCTGCACACTGAAAAAGTACGCACAAGCAGGATGTGCTAGTGCAGGTGAACTAACAGAATCCTTTCCAGTCAACAGAAGGGTTAGGCAGGGGTGTGTTCTGGCTCCCACACTATTCTCATTGTTTATCAATGGCCTTGTTGATTAGTCAAAGTCAAAGAAGCTTGTAGAGCGCAAAAATCACCTTAAGGTCTCTTGGCGCTTGCGGGACTACCAGTAGGCTGATGGTCATGTCTGTTCATTATTATTTCTGATCAAATATCCATGTTTTTAAATCTTTCCGAAAATGTTTGTGTTCGACGATGGAATGATTACCTTGGGGGGGGGGGGGGGGGGGGGGTGATAATGATGCCTGAGGCTGGCAAATATGAGGGTCCCTGTACTCATGTTGACCAATGGGGCTTCAGAGGCTGCTGGATCACTTCAACAGTTTCTGCAAAGAGAGGGACTTGGAGATCAATGTGAACAAGATGAAATGTATGATTCGGAACACAGGGGCATACAACAGGTCAAACCCCAAGTAAGAAGGAAATACACTAGAGCTTGTATCCACATTTGATTACCTGGGTGTGACACTGACAGAGGATCTGGGGTGGCATACACATCTTTTACATCGCAGGCTTAAATTGGAACAAGGTGCAGGAGTAATTGTTAAGGAGCTACTAAGATCTCAGTTCCGACCGATTAGCCCTGCCCTAGAAAAGTATAACTCTCAAGAGCTAGGGACAGCCTGCTAGGGAGCCCCATTTTGGGGCTCCTTAGAATGGATTCCCTCTTAGCAGTAGCCTGATAGGCTCCCTGTAAGTACACCTTTACAGTTCTAGTATGAAACCTTGCCTCTTGGCTTGTTTACAGCTAAGTGGGCTCATCCCATGAAGGCCCACGATGTACAGTTCCTAATGTGTGGTGTACAAAGAAAACGATTGAACAGGCCTTGTGTTTTTGCCCCCTGTATACTAATTGCAGGAAAATATAGATTATTCCACTTTGCTGGACCCTAGGGGCCCCATTATGATTGCGGGCGGATGGCCACCGCCCGTATGGCGGTTGCGATCCGCCCGCAGAAAACCTCCACCCGCACTGTAATCTCCCCCTCCACATTAACATGGCGGGGGGGAGCCCAGCGGACAGAAAGACCGTCCGCCGGCTTTCAACCCAATCGGAGAGTCGACCAGGCGGAAAAGCTGCTAACATGGTGGCTGTGTCTCCCAGACACCGCCATCCATATTAGCATAATGGCGGGGAAAGGCAGGCAGAAATCACTTGTGGGGCCCATTGCGGCCCCCAGTAATTCTGGGGGGTGGGGGTGCACATGGGGGGTACCTATGGGCATTTCAAAATACAACGTGGCAGGCACTGAGAGGTGGCAATGCAAAAATTGAGGAATGCGCCCGCCAGTGCGGCGGGCGCATCCTAATGGCCCCCACTGGATCCCCCACCCTTATGGCGGGCGGTCCCGTTTTGCGAAAACAGGCAATTTCTGTGATTAGTGATGAATCTCCTCCGTAGTAGGCCCTGAGAGAAAAAGACAGGGATTGTCAATTAAGCACAGGTCACTTTACGATGTAATAGGGACGTAAAACCATAATATCATGGCTCTCTAAAAATAAGGATGGCCAAATTAATATCCCCCTTAGAGAAGTATTTGCAATGAGATTGGATCTGCTTACAATGTCGTTTAACTTGTTAAGCTGCTATAAAGTGTTTGGGAGATTTTATTTGTTTATTATATGGAACAGGGGTGTAAGAATTGTGATTAATCTATTCCTTATATTTTATGTATGTTTTACTGAAGTTGCTTTTTATTCCTTTTAGGCTGTAATGTGTGTTTCTCTTTGCTTTTATGGCTCCCTGCAGAATTAAAGCTTATTTGATGAGTTTAAGTTTAATTCGTTTATTTGATGAGTTAACAAGAACTGATAAAGATGCCTCGACATGCAAGAGTACACCTCTAAGTCCTTAGACTTTCTCTGCATAATACAGATCTAAAGACAAAGATCTTGGGCGGTTTGAGGTTTACCAGTGTGCAACGCCCTTCATAATGTGAACTTCCTGTTAGTACTCTTAACCTGGAGGTAATTTGTGGTGATCTACGTCAGGATATTAGGATATTAACTAGAACTTTTGTGTGTTAGTTCCTGTGATTAAGCCACGACTGACACCCACTACCATAAAAAGAGATCAAAGGATGGATGAAAGTATACAACAAAACCTGCCAGTGACAGATCATTCGAGCAATATCACACTGACCTGCCTACTCATCTCAGATGTGAAAGGGACAATTTCTCATGGATCCTTCACAACGAATAAAACTCCCTGTTCGAGCAGGGTTTAATTTGTAAAATAATGAGTGTTGTGCCCAAGGCGCTACTCAGATGCTCACGGACAGCGCTATGTATGTGAATGCTCTGAAAACTGAGGCTGGGTAGTCCTAAATCCACCTCAGGCCTCTTTAATCCACTACCAAAACCTCCCTTCCCCTTTATCTCACTTCTGAACTGCTGGTTCCTGCTTTCTCTCTTTGGCCTAGATGTATCAAGCCTTTTGCGATTCGCAAAGGCCGAAATTCGCCGAATTTCGGCCTTTGCGAATCGTAAACGGTCTTTTTGCATGTTTTGAGATGCATTAAAAAATCTCAAAATAAAGAATCGCAAACATTTGCAGAAGATACAAGAAAGACTGACGATGTGGACCACTTTAAAATAAAATAAAAAACAGGGATTGTATTACACACGATAATTTTAAGTAGTACTTAATAGTTGTGGACTTTTTTCTATTTCACTTTTAGATGTTTGGCTGTCATGATTCACATTTTTTTTAAAGACAGGCGGGACCGTACCTTAATTTACCTTTCTTTCAATTGGCTTTGCCTTGTTGAAAAAAAAATAATATTAATATATACAGGGCGCTGATGTTTATACAAAACACTATTTAAGATCTGTTTCGTTTTGTGAATTCTTGCACTTTCTTATGCTTTGATGGGCACCCAATAATGTTGTATTCCTCCTTATTGAAGGCTCTGATGTAACCTCATAAATCCCTTAGACAGGCATTTGGCCTACCATCAACATTTTGGAATATTACACAAGTTTCTCTTTAGACATATATGTAAAACGTATAGCTTTAGGCCAGAATACTTTGACATTCAAACTGTAAAATGCAATATCGAGCCCTGTTTATTTTTAATAAAAACTTTAGAGGAGAACCACCCAAGCCTCATAATGAAGACATAATCTCAATTGGTGCAGAATAGTTTCTGTATTAAATAGAAAGCCTAGTTAGGGTTTCCAGTCCAGAAGCACGTTCCAGGTAAAGAGTTACATTTCCCCTTCCTTCCCACTGAAATAAAATGCAATGTAATCTTTTACTTTCCACCTGCAATAATACATTTAAAACATAGCATCTCAGATCACCAGATGTTTCTTCACAATAAGGAGGTCTGCCTGGGTAGGTGCAATTATTTCCAGTAGGTTAAAAATAAGATAGAATGAGATATTTCGGTTTAAAAATTTAGCAGCTCATATATCAATGGCAAATAACAAAAACATTTGGAAAGAAGGTTGGCGCCACCTATAGGCGCCGAGGGACAATTCAGTTTGTCTTGTCTTCTACAAAAATGTAATTATTGTCGTTTATTGCACTATTATGAAACAAAACATTTGGCAAATCCTAATGCGGGCTTTGTGGCAATGCCCTGGTACACGTAATAAACTGTACTGTAGTTCAAACATATGGTGTTTTGTGGGATTCATTAAAAATGTTCTTTGTATGCGTATCTCTTCTGTGTAACTGTGAGTCAGACTGACCCACAGCCATGGAAATTGAAATTGTGGCTTGGGGGACATGACAGACTACCTTGCAACTCCAGACGTGAATGACCTCAAGTTCCTTTGAAGCTGATGTTGTACTTCGAAGAAAAATGTTTCATAACTTCACCCAAGAGCACAAGGCTAGACCGCAGCAATGCTCAGCTCTTCCAGGCCTACAGCTGTCTTTAATTTCTAAAGGGACTCAGGATGCTAAAAAGACTGCTTATGGTGTGTCTGAAGAATAACATCTTGTTTAGAGAAAAACACATTCCTCGAGACAAATAAAGTTTAGCCTCATTCCAAGATGGCAGAATGTAAGCCTTTCACCTAAGAAAATCTGGAAAGACGATGCCTTTACCCTAGTTTTGATGAGGAATTGGCGAGTCATTTAGAGATTGGTGGATGCCTCATTCACCACCTTGTGGGTATCAGGCTCGTTTAGATGTGGAGGAAATGGTGGGTTTCCGACACACCACCAGACCACAAGTTCACAGTGGCCTGTGATTCTCACTGCCAGAGCCCCTTATACGAGGGATGTGGAAAAAACTCCCTGCATGTCCGGGAAGGTCAGTGTATTTTTTTCGGAATCAGTATCCCTATTTGGTAGATTTTCCCTCAAAAATCAAAAAACGCAAGCGGGATCAAAACATATGGTACCCACGCAGCAATTGCTGCTTCTGAGTGCAAACACATGAAAGGCTTAAATATCCGTGTAAGGCAGATGGAAATACTTTTTTCCATGTGTTGTTGAATTTTATGATTATTCTGAACTTGTAACACTACCCTTGCATAAGATTTTTTTTAATTAATTTTCATATATAAATGTTGAGTTCTTCATTTTGTGGATTGAAAAGTAATATCTTTCCTGTGTGCAATGTTTTATATTTTTAGTAAGTATGACCCAAAATGTTGTCTCCAAATCCTTGTTTTGCCTTATTTTGTGCTAGTGCCACTGCTGCTCACCACCTCCAAGTATGAGTGAGTCAGTCATTGTGTAAGTGGCTAAATGAGTGAGTGAGTGGGTGTGTGAGTGGCTGTGTGAGTGTGGGAAAGGTTGTGTGATTGCGCGCGAGTGCTATCTAGTGGCTGTATTGGTAAGTGAGTGGGTGTGTGAGTGGCTATATGGGTGCATGCGTGGGTGTGTTAGTGGGTATACTGTCAAGTAAGTGGGTGTGTGAGTGACTGCATGTGTGGGTTGGTGGATGTGCTAGTGGCTGTATGGGTGAGTGAGTGGATGTGTTACTGGCTGTACTCGAGTGAGTGGGTGGATGTGTCAGTGGGTATATGGTTGAGTGAGTGGCTGTGTCAGTGGCTCTATGGTTGTGTGAGTGACTCTGTCAGTGCCTCTATGGTTGAGTGAGTGAGTGTGTAAGTAGTTGTATGGGTGTGTTAGTGACTGTCTGTGTGAGTAGGTGGATGTGAGTGCATTGACTAGTGTGTGACTGTGTGTGTGAATGGCTGTATCGGTGTGTGTGTTGATGCGTTAGTGGCTGTTTTACTCTCTGCCTCAGTGTGTACCTTGCCAATAAAAGTTAGTTGAACAACAAAGAAAGAACTAATTAGGATATTATATTACTTCAGTAGATGGTGCCATTCATCTCTATAAAAAGAAAAGAAACAGAAACAGAAATTAGTATTGCATTTCCCAAAATTTAACTTTTATTATTTGCAAAGCAAAGGTTCATATTATTATCAAAACAATGGACATTTGTTATGCTGTTATAGTATTTGACATTTCATTAATGCATATAATTTTCCCTTTTTTGCAGTTCTCAGCTCTCATACTTTTACATGATAAACAATGTACTGTATAAAGATTTGACCTGACCTGAAACTGAGGAAAAAACAATCAGATAGATTGCAGAAAAAAAATCCAAAACTGCACAGTATATCTCTACAAATAAGTGACACTATGCATTGCACTCACTACAATTACTTGATGAAATGTTTTGCCTACATTTACTGAACTAATCTAAACAAACATATGTTAAAATAACTAATTTATTATTAGAACTGGTACAATACTATTAAAAGACATGAAGCACACTAAATTTTGGAGATCATTTTGAAAGCATCACCCATGTAGGCCAAATGATGTCTTAAACACTGATGATCCATGTAGAAAACAAACCTTTGACCAATTTCTTTTTCAGATATCCTCCTTGGAACTGTGCTTGAAGAAACAAGAGGTACGAATTTAGAATTTTGAAAGGTAGTTTTTGTTTGAAAGTAAGGTTACTGTCATTGCATCCCGTCCATCCAGTTTCACTCTTTAAATAGACAGTTTGGTGTCCAGATGTTACATTAAGTCCTTTGTGAAAGATGATAGCCATAATAGTAAGACTTCTACCAGCAATCGACATTTGTCCTACTATGAAGTTTGTAATTTTAGTTTTCAATTTAGATCCATCTGCTCTGCATCATTGTAGCAATAATATGAGGTATTTTACACTTCTTTCTATATGCAGTGTAGACACAACAGCTGATCTACTGTTTGGGCGGGTCATATTTTGGAACGCTGCTTTGATCAATCTGTAAAAAAAAGGCACAGATATGGAATCAGGTAGTGTTAAGTACACAAATCTCTCATATATCTGTAGTGTTGAAGTACTTCATAAAGGCACACATTTTCTAGAAGTGGACTTCTTCTTGGATAGCTTGTGTCCAACACATTTGATTTCATTCATTCAATCTTTATTCGGTTTAAAAAACCTTGTAAGATACAATACAATTGATCATAATACATCATATCACAATAAAAAAAAAGAAAATTTGTTTGAATACATAAAAATAGCGGGTGGATAAAAATATCGACACACTTCCTTTGCATATAATACATAGAATTCAATTCATTTCCCAGATTGTCCACTTGGGGGTAACTTGGTCCTAGTCGGCCCCTCTAATGTACAAGAACACTGAATAAATATACAGAATAAAACAATAAATTAAACATCTGTTTTTGTTAAAAGTGTACACCAGAACAGTAAAGCAAGCAGCACTTTAGCAGCTAATAGTTGACACAGTAACATGGTAAACTAGCCTATTTCCTTAAGTTTTTTGGTCTTTCATCTTCCTAATCAAGGCTACGCATAAGAGGAAACGGCTCAGGCTGAACACAATCGGTTGGGCAGTGTCTCCCTTAAAAATTCTGAGCCCAACCTTAATTTGTCGGAGGCCTAGCTTTTTACAGATTGGCTTTAGCCATTTTTTCCTGGCTTTAAGGTATGCTGGGCATATAAATAAAACATGGGACACATCCTCTTTCAGCCCCATCTCACAAAACTCACATATATCGGAGCCAGCGGCCCCGGCCAACCCCTTATTGCAGTTCCAGCTAGTTGTCCTTTCTTTTAATTGCAAAATACCATACCGGAACTTTAAGTATAGGCTTTTTGCCAATGGAGGGTAAATTTCGTCCATAAGGGGCTCTAATTGCATGGTCACTTTTAATTCAAAAGATTTCGAGGTTAGAGTCCCTGTTCTGGGGTTTGATAGCACTGAGTCTCTAATACAGTCCCAGTACCTTTGTTTCAAGATCCTTTTTGAGCTATTTGTAAGAGAATCAGGGTCAAACCAAAAATCACTTAACCCTAGTTTTTCAAACCATTTTTTGACGTACTCTAACCATGGCAAATGCGTGATATTCCTTATAGCCAGTATCTCTTTCAATGCTTCTCTGTAATCAGTCAGCTCCTCAGTGGACCATAAGCGGACCCAATAGAGCAGCGGACGAAGAGAAGCATAGTCATCTGTACGTCGAAAGTTGAGGTCCCATAATACGGGTGTCAGTGGTGTTGACCCAGGTATCCCTAAGAGTTGCCTAATAAAGGAATTTTCCCTCACTCTGAAAGTATCCTTTAAAGCATAAGCCCAGAGATCCGCGCCATAAAGTGAAGATGATTGCACTTTGTACTTGAATAGTTCAATGGCTGGTGAGACTGCTTTAAAATGTCTATTCTTATGCCTCTTTAAAATCGGACACTGATTTTGAGTCAGCCTTAATTTTGAGTTCTCCAATTGTGTTTTCCATGTAACGTTACTGTCTAAAATGATACCCAGGTATTTAAAATTGGGGACTTCTTCAATGGGTTCGTTATTTATCTTAAAAACTTTACTAAAACCTTTATGAGGGTTGATTGTCATAACTTTTGTTTTTGAGGAATTGATTTCTAGTTCCTTGTCATGGCAATACAAGCTAAATTTATTTAAAAGGTTTTGAAGCCCCCTGGGTGTCTGAGAGATTAAAATGGTGTTGTCTGCAAACAACAATGCCGGAACGGCTTGCCCACTCAATTTGGGAGAGTCATGCTCGCAGCCCAAAAGAGTGTCGGGGATGTCATTGACGTATAAGGAGAATAAGGTAGGTGCCATTACGCACCCTTGCCTTACCCCTTTCACTATTTTTATCTTCTCACTGACTTCTCCGTTTGGTCCCCATCTAACTCGTGCATAGTTATTCTCGTGAAGTCTAATTAAAATTTGAAGGATGTTCCCGGGGACGCCCATCTTGTTTAATGTCTTCCATAGGGCTACCCTTGGAACCATATCGAAAGCTGCCTTCAAATCAACAAAAGCCACGTATATATGGGAACTTCTTATAATCGTATATTTCCAGACTAAACATAAAAATCTAAAAACCTGGTCTACAGTGCTTATCTTTGATCTAAAACCTGCCTGGTATTTTATATAGATAGAGTGTTCTTCAATCCAAGTGGAAAGCCGGCTAAGGACTTGACGGGCAAACATTTTTTGCAACACGTCAATTAAGCTGATAGGCCGATAATGCGAGGGATTTGACCTATCACCCTTCTTGAACAGTGTTACAATCTCCGCCCCCTTCCAGGTTTCTGGGACAGGAGCTCCTCTAGCAATATCATTAGATAGTAGATTGATATAAGGAGCCCAAATATAGTTCTCGTGCTTCCAAAGATCACCTGGTATTCTGTCAGGGCCTGGCGCTTTTCATGGCTTAACTGCCTTGATTGCTAGAATTGTTTCTGTCAAGGAGAAGACAAGAGGTGTGTCATGCGCAGCCAAAAGAGGCTGCAAGCTGTCCCAACCTTCAATCTCGCCAGAACCTTCACAAGCATATAACAAGGTGAAATGCTTGACCCAAATTTCCTCCTCTAAGAATTTATCTTTGCATTCAGTCACCCTCCTGGTGCCTCTAGCGATGAGGCTCCAAAAGGAGGTCTGGTCTTTACACTTACATGCGTCCAACAAATCTGACCAAACCCTTTCGTCCCACTCTTTTTTGGCCATTAATAGGGTTCTTTTGTACTGAGCTCTCTTAATTCTCACAATGTCCGCTGAATCCCCCCTGACCGCTGTAATTAGGTCTGCTTTAGCTCTCCGGCATTCCTGGTTGTACCAGGTGATCCCTGCTTGTTTACTCTTTTGGGCGTTATGTGATCTTTTTACCGCCCTGGTTAGGATCTCGCCAAGCTGGTCAATTAAATGATCATGAGATTCTATCAGACAAGGATTTTGGGTGACAGTACTATTTCCTAAGAGAGGGGACATGTGCCTCACAAATACATTATAGATTTGACTAATGATTGTTGTGTTACCTAAAACCACTGGCCACTTCAGGGATCTACGGTTGTTTGCCACTAAAGCGTCCTGTGGTAAGGAAACAGTACTTTTAGCACTTTTATCAAGGGTTTTAAAGATCTGAGTCTGGACAGATAAAATCAATGGATAGTGGTCACTTTCCGTGCGGTCATCCACCATTAGGTCGATGATCATGGGCCATGAATTCAGAGAAACTATAAAATAATCTAAATGGCTGGGATTCGCCCCTCTGGTAAATGTTGGTTTACTGGGGCAGTCTGAGGGCAACCGCCCATTGCAGGCACGTAGGCCTAGCTCGAGAGTCAAGTTCAATAGTTGTAGGGCACTCACTGTACAAGGTGCTTTATAATTTGTGTCAACCAAGGGGATATTGTTGACGCTGTCCTCGTCCTTGTGAATGTCTTCTAGGCCTATTATAGGTTCTAAACCTCTATTGAAGTCACCACCTATAATCATTATTGCATTTTGATCAAATCCCGCCACAATATTACTCAAATGGGTTACAACTGGTGATTCTTTACACGATCGGTGTGGTCTGCTGTAAATATTGATCACGTAAATGCTACAACCCTTAGTGTTTTTTAACTCAAGTAATAGAATGTCGGGATTATTTGTATCAATTTGCTTAAAGGACAGGCCGCCTGTGATTTTCACCCATATTGTTAGGCCGCCAGAAGGTCTTCCCCCATTTGTGTTAACTGCGGGGATAAAAAAAGATCTATAGTCAACCTTGAAATAATTCTCGAGCCCCCAGGTTTCCAGGAACATGATTAGATCCCCCCTAGCCAGATAGTCATGCCAGGCCGGATCTGAGAGGTTTTTTTTCAAACCTGAAATATTCCAACAGATTATTTTTGCTATTTCTAAAACACCTGGTTTCCCTGTTACCTGCTGTTGTATAATAGACCCATTTACATCTAAGTGTGGTGTTTGTGCCATTGTGTCAACATAGTGCAGTGGCTGTTGAAAATTTTTAACAAGTGCGATCTGCTTTGGTACAGCTTCAGGATGCAAACTAGGATGTGTATATTCTATACCACATGACATTGCCAAAGCCCTTCCATCAAGTCAATCGCAATCAGCTAGACCAGCTAGGGCCCCAAACCTATTTGAGGTGCTAACTCCCCAATTATAAGATGGGGCCCCAAGACCCCAACCATTTGCTGGTACATTCCATCTAGGTGCAGGGGTAATAGGATATGCTGGATTCTGGTGAGCACTTAGCCATCCTCCATTATGGTTGCCATTGTCTATGGGTGCAGGGGTAATGGGATATAATGAATTCTTCTGCACACCTGGCCATCCTCCGTTGTAGTTGCCATTACCTAAGGCCCCACAATTGTTAGCAGATGTGCCCGGCCCTCGTCTGCCCATTAAATTCCAATTTTGCCCTGGAGTGGTGAAACAAGGAATGTTATGTTGATTAACTTGCCATGGGCCAGCCCTATTTTTAGAAGCATAGTTCGTGTCAAACATTGTAGGTCCCCCACCCCATCCATTATTTCTCGCTAACCAAGCTGGCTTCAGGGACTTATGATTGTTGGCTTTTTGCGACTCATTGTAAAAGAATTCTAATGTAAGGGGGATGATAGAACTACTTCTTCTTTGTGGTGGAAAAATATTGGATAGAATATCGGGAAGAGCAGCTGGATTTAAAAGATTTAGTACCACACAGTCGCCCTTCCATTTTTTTTTATTATTTCCTATCCATCTAACCCTCCTTGCCATTTTGATTTCGTCAGCCAGCCGCTGTTCACCCCCCTGTGCTATCCGCATATTATTTGACAGCCAGTATAGTGCCTTACTTATTAGTGACGGTGTTGACTCGGTTTGACCCGGTGGTAGGGTTGGTGTATTAGCTAGAACTAACACCAATGGCGATGCTTCAACTACAAATTGTATTGAGTCTTCTTCAGAACTAGGGGGCACTGTAACATGTGGTGGATCAGTTAATTGAGCAATTGGGGCTTCTAGTGGCAAATCATTGATATTGGGGCCAGTTTGCGGGCATTCCGGAAGAGTTGGCCCTGGTGGGGTAACATCTGATGTTGACCCAGATTCGTTATCTTCCTTTGGACAATCCTGGCCCTTGTTAACATTACTTAAGACATTTCCTATCACATCTACTAATACATTTTGTGTACCTCCCAATTTCTTTATGTCCGCAGAAAGTTTATCAATCTTGCTAATAAGTGGCTTGATGAGTGTCTGAATTTTTATTTCTAACAGCTCTGCTATTCTTGACATTAGGTCCTCATCCGATATCTCCCTCGAATTGTCCTCCTCATGGTTCTGGCGAGTGCTTTTTGTCTTTGGTGGTGACGTAACCTTATTTTTTCCAGAGCGTGCCCCTCACGTTTGTTTTGTAATCTACGACAGGCTCTAACTGCCCTCGTGGCCCACTTTACAGGTGGTTCGTCCTCCACTTCTTCTTTTTCTTCAACCACAATGACAGCATGTGCATCTAAATCATTGTCCACATGTGGCTCAGTATCCGCCACATTTGCTGCACTGGTATCGATACTGACATTTACTGGGGAGTTTGTTTCATGAGCATCATTATTAGAGTCTAATAGCAGAGACTCATTTATTTGTGAGGAAGTGGGTGGGCTCATGGGAGGGAAAATAGGTGACTGACTCAGTCCCAACGACTGTCTGCGCTCACTGTTTATCTTGTTGACCACTTGAACAAGGTAGTTATCCATGGTGTTATTTGGTGTTTCAGATGCCATGTGATTATTTCTTTTAGGCATAATTATACAAAAGGGTGTGATAGTCTTGTACCCACAACTCAATAAAATGACAAAGTGTAACTCTCAAGGTTTAAAAGCAAATGTCTTACTTCAGCGCCTTATACAGGTATCCAGCGAACTAATTTCCTGCTTCGTAGTGGTGTTGTATCTGCTATAAACTTCTCATCGAAGGCCCCCTCCTCTTTCCAAGCTCCTGGGCGATTCGGTGGCAGCTATACAGACTACTTACCGACCCCCATCTGGTAACTAGGACTTGGGAGGCGGTCAACCAAAAGCAATAACACTTCCACTGTCAGTGAGCTGGCTGGAACTGATCCCTGGTGCTCAGTGATGAATTTTTAGGGGGGTGGCCTAGCCTGGCCTTCTCATGCCAATGAGGGCCGTAGAGGGCCCGCCCTTTGCCCGGGCTTAGCCCCGGGCGCTCCCGCGCTCCCGCGACGCGGACCTCAACGCCGTTTTGAAGCACCTCCTGGTGCAGGTGCGGGTCAGCAGCGTCAGCGGTGCGCGCCGCCGCGTTGGCTGCCGGGAGTTGGAGTCCCGGAACGGCGGCGCGGATGTCTACCCAGTTGACTCTCGGCGGTGGCGGCTACTGGCTGGTGTCCGTGCCTGTGCGCCTCTGCGCTATACCCTGGACTCTCGGCGGTGTCGACTTGTGTCCTCTGGTGCCCAGGTAAGTGCTGTGCTGCTCCTCGCCGCTCTGCCGACCTCAACGCCGTTTTGAAGCACCTCCTGGTGCAGGCGCGGGTCAGCAGCGTCAGCGGTGCGCGCCGCCGCGTTGGCTGCCGGGAGTTGGAGTCCCGGAACGGCGGAGCGGATGTCTACCCAGCTGACTCTCGGTGGTGGCGGCTACTGGCGGGTGTCCGTGCCTGTGCGCCTCTGCGCTATACCCTGGACTCTCGGCGGTGTCGGCTTGTGTCCTCTGGTGCCCAGGTAAGTGCTGTGCTGCTCATAATGACTGTACTTTCCATGTCGAACTCTGTTTTGTGAAAGACTTCAACACTCTATTTTGCACGCTTGCAATGCCTAGACTTACCCAAACAGTGCCCCTTGACTTTGAGAACAAAGTAGCTGAGCTCAACTGATCATATCACTCATAGAAGCCTATCTCCCTATTGGAAAGCATTTTCGAGCTGAACCTGTACAATTTCTTGGTTAGAGTCTTTTTCTGCAGAAATCTCCTCCAACATCTCCTTGATCTCTGTCTTCTCTGATTTTGTAATGTACGAAGTGACATATTGAGCAACAGCAATAGAGTTATCTGCAGCAAATTGTGTATCCATATTTGTGTTTTACATTTTCAGAATTACAGGATTATAGTCATTAATGTACTCTGAGGCCTCTGTTGAATGCATTTTTCTGTGATTTTCATGTCAGTGTATGTCTAACTGCAGATAAAAAGCTGTTCACTCTTCCATTGGAAATGGTAGGTCTTTGAAATCCAAAACAACAATGTTCCTTTAGCCATATATCTTCAACTACAGTATTTTCCACATCTATGTGCTTGAAAGCGCAGTTTGTCTCAGGCTATTTCACTACTGTCTTTTAGGATGGCGCATGTCACATACTGGTCTATAAGCAAGTACAGACTCATTACTGTCTGCTTTAAATTTCAGTGCATCTGTTTTCCATAGCAGCATGTGAATATGAGGAGCACGTCTTGCTTGGTATTCTTTATGCCTAAAGAAATCAGTTACTTCACCTAGAGAAGGATTGGTTTTGTTGCAGATGAAAGACAGCATGGCTTGATACCTGTGGTTAAAACATCAACAAACATTAGGAGGATCCAGAGGGCAACGTTCTCCCGCTGTCTTCACACTGATATCCTTAATGTTTGAGTTTGCTTTTCTCAATAATTCAAGCAGGTCATCTCACGCGTACTCAGCACAACTGAGTGTCAGAAACAAAGTAGGTGCGCTTAGGTTTCTCAACATACATTTCAGTTCTCCATGACAACAATACCAATTCTTGTTGGTGCCACGTTGGCACGCTATCAAGTTGATCAAGTTGTATTCCAAGGTTTCATCCTTTCCATGAACTTTGTCAATGTATTCCTCTGCAGAATGATTTTGAAGATTAACTCCTGTCTTCTGTATGTGGTTTACAGCATCTGATAGCCAAGACAAATCACTCTCAAACAGAAGTTGGAATATATATGGAATACACTGGCGAAATCTAGGAACCTCTGACTATAATCTGGTAGACCGGTATTCAGCTGCTAGTATTTGTTCAGGGCGGTCATCATAGCGGCCACCTGCTCCAGTGGTAAACAGTTGTGAAAAACAGCGAGCCTCTAAACGTTTCTCCTTCACATTCAGGGGAGCTCCTTTTGCTTATTTCATTTAAAAGAGGTCAATAGCATCACCAATAACTTCTTTAGAATGCAGGAGATGGATTTTGTAGTGTTCATAAATTTCTTCTGTTCTTGATCGGTCCACTTTTTCAATCTGTCCACTTGATGGTAATGTTTCATCCTCTATACAACTTACATCTCCAAAAATATTGCCATCTTGATAATAAATATTATTTAGTTTGAAGTAGAATGTAGCTTTTTTACTTTATTAACATTCACTATCTCTTTCCATATTTTTGGGTTTTTGGTAGGGACTTCATTTACAAGAATGATAAATGGTTCATCAACATCTTTGTCTACATCAACAGTCTCAACATTCCATTTAAAAAATAAAGGTAAGTAGACAACTCTTCCTTTAAGTCCTTTCTGAAGCTCAGTTGGTGGCAGCTTCCCTTTCTTTGACTCCTTATGAACAATAGCCTGAAATGGGTGCATATATTGTATGAGGCCTGGTTAGGTTTTGGCCAGAAATTCTGTGAAGGGGATTGCATTGTGTTACATTTTAGACTTAAGGATATGGTGAGATGATTGATTTTTGGTAGCTCTGTGAAGGAGGGGTCAAGTTCAGGTATTCAAGAAGTTCCAGTAGGTTTTTCCTAACCTCCAGTTTTGAAGCATATGCTAGCTGGGTGCAGGAATATAGTCCCAAGAAACATGGGTAGGCCAGTCCCTCAACATATAGGCCAAGTGCCACTTTGGAGTTGAGGGATATATTTCAGATGTTGAGAGGCATAGAGGGTAATGACTGACTCAGAGAAGAAATGAGTCAACAGAGCAGAATAATGCCCTGCCCTCTGATATGGTTCAGGTTAAGACTCCCCCTTATCTTAATATTTGTTGCTGGAACATTGCGGGGTCAAGTTGCAAAAGGGAAAACGTCACATGCTTAAATCAAATTAAAGAATTTGATATAGTAGGCTTCCAAGAATTCTGTGAAACTGAACAACATTTTTATGTAGATGGATACTCCTCTTTCTTTCTGCCAGCCGAATCTTAGCTGGCAGGGAGAGCAAAAGGCGGTCTGCTTACATTGATTTCTCTGGGGATTGGGTGTTCACCTACGCATATTGCTCTGGTTTGGGAAATGTATTTGTTGTCAAATTAGATTTTGTGGGGTCACCAAGTATTTGTTTTGTTCGAGCTTACTGAGGGGAAATTTAAAGATACCCATTTAGTCTTATTGGGTGACTTTAATATTCGCCCATGCACTTTGGGTTACTACAATGCTGAAGCTACTTTTGAGGGAGATTTTAAACAAGGTAGGCATTATGAACATTCTGTGGAGGGTAGTGGTCTAGATGATTTGTTGGCTGATTTCAACTAGGTTAATTCTGGAGAGGACTGGAAGGAGCAAATAGTTCCCACCTATAAAGGCAGAGGGGTCAACACAATTATTGATTATGTGCTGGTCTTAGCTGTTTTAGTTCAGTTTGTGCACAGCTTTGCTGTGCAGTGGTCTGAATTTAGTGACCACAACCCTCTTACTTTCTCCTTGGTCTAGGAAAACCCAAAGGTCAAGACATCAATCTAGGGACCCACTATTACAGAGATTGTTCCTCAGGATCAGGGGTGACATTTAAAATGGGGCAATGGTTCACATGATTTATTTTTTAATTCTCTTTACAATAACTGTAATGCTGATTTTCAATTTTGTCTGAATGAAGCAGGGAAAAATGAGGCCCTTCTGGACCATATGGTAAAAGTTTCCTGCAAATGAAGGATAATTTGTCCAGTAGCTGTGGACATCAAACAGGGGAGTGATGGTTCGATTTTAACTGCTTAATTTTGCATCGCAAAATGCGATGCAGGGTGTGCTACGAAATTCGTTTTATTAAATAAATTGTTTACTTACCTTCATTTATCCATACTCCAGTTTTTAGCACCCCCCACCCTGCCCTTCCCCCGCCCCGCCTCTCCGCCCCACCGAAACTCCCTCCATGGGCCGTGGCTGGCACAGAGACGCAAGGACTACAAGCTAGCAAAGAAAGTGTGTAAGAAAGAGATCAGGGAGAAAGATTGGGAGGACCTTGTTAATCCTCTCACCCTAAGTAATAGTACTCTATTCTGGGAAATTATTAATTGCTTTTTTTTACAAGAGAGGCTGTAGCCTGTAGATTGTACTATTACAGAGGAATTATGGGTAAAATACTTTATGAAGGATAGGGGGATGTAGCTCAGACCAAGTTAGTAGTTACCTCTAGACAGTACATTGTGGTCTACTTTCCAGTGGAGGAGATTGAGCTCATAATTTCCCCTATGTCCAGAAACAAGGCTCCTGGCCCGATGGGATTCCTGCCAATGTATTTAATAATGATAAGGAAGCCTGGGTTGAAATTTTGACTCTGTATTGATGTTACCACTTATATTGCTACCACTATTTATATAGCGCAACAGCAGCCCCAGCAAAGGGGCGTCCCAGCGGTGACAGCAGAGCAACTATCACGAAAGGGTGGAGTAGGGCACAGACTACATGGCGGGAAACAGATGTGTTTTAATGGCCTTCCTGAAGGCAGTGGGTTCCAAAGGTAAGCCGCCCTGCAATGGAAGGAGCGGCCTGCCGTCCGTACTCTCCGAGGCTTGGGGACACTCACCAGGTGTTGTCCTAGTGAGCAAAGGTGACGTGCGAGGAGATAAGGAGAAACTAGGTTGGCCAGGATGCTAGGGGTGGTAATATTTCAGGGCCTTGAAGGTGTTACAAAGTGCCTTGAATTCAATTCTTCTAGCCATCGGCAGCCAATGCAGCGGGCGAATGGTGTTTGACACCGGGCAGGACCTACGCAGGCCGAGCAGAGTTCTTGCTGCTGTGTTCTGGGCCCTTTGTAGTCTCGCGATTTCGGGCTTATTTGACCCTAGGTACAGAGAGCAGGCGTAGCCCAATCTGGACATTATAGAAGCCTGAATGATAATCTGACGTGTAGGTGGGTCATAGAGGCCCATTATAGGTCTGAGCCCCCGCAAAAGCCCGAAGCAGGTCCCTGCCACCTTTTTGGTTTGAACTCAGTAGCCGAGGGCTGAGGCCCGTCATTCCCCCAGGTTCTTTACGGCCTGCTTGGGGGGGCGCTACTAAGGCTTTCCGGCCACCAAAGTCCACTCCACAGACCATGGTCCTTCCCTACCAACTGCCTGGAGTTTGGGGCCTCCTATATCATGACGAAGATCATTCATTATACCTGTATTCAAGAAGGGAGAAAGGTCAGATCCTAGATGTTACATGCCAATTTTTCTGATAAATTCCTCATTTAAAAAACTGGGGCTGGTGATCCTGGCTAGGCTAGCTGATTGGCTAGAACGAAAAAAGACATCTCCAGTTTCCAGCAGTAGCGGCCCGTGGTGGGAGTGCGGCCGGGCCCTGATGTGGGGCGGGGGGTAGTAAACTCCGGATACGGCTGCACAGAGGTAAGTATATAAACAAATAAATAAAATGGATTTCGTTACGCGTGCTGCATCGCGTTTGACCTGCTGAAGGTCAGAAGGTCCTGGGTCTTACGGAGATGGGCGGGGAGGGTATTCCATGTCCCTGCGGCGAAGTGGGAGAAGGATCTGCTGCCGGTGGTCATTCAGCGGATGTGTGGGACGGTGGCGAGGGCGAGGTCAGCAGAGCTCAGTTGGCAGTTCGGGCGTAGAAGGACAGTCGTTCGCTGAGGTATGCTGGTCCGGCATTGTGGAGTGCTTTGTGCACGCGGGTTAGGAGCCAATGCAGGTCTCGTAGTTGGGTGGTGATGTGGCTGTGGCGGGGGAGTCAGAGGATGAGGTGTGCAGAGGCATTCTGTATGCGCTGGAATATCTTCTGGAGTGTAGTCATGGTTCCTGCGTAGAGTGCGTTGCTGTAGTCCAGACTGCTGCTGACGAGTGCCTGGGGGACCGTTCTCCTGGTTTCGATGGGGTCCATCTGTAGAATTTACGGAGCATTCGGAGGGTGTTGAAGCAGGAGGAGGAGACGGCGTTGAATTGCTGGGTCATGGTGAGCGTTGAGTCCAGGATGAACCCCAGATTGCGTGCGTGGATTGTTTTTGTCGGGGCAGCTCCCAGCTCTGTCGGCCACCAGGAGTCATCCCAAGTGGAGGGGGTGGACCCGATAATAAGGACCTCCGTGTTGTCCGAGTTCAGTTGCAGGCGACTGGTCTTCATCCATTCTGCGAAAGCCTTCATTCCCACGTGGAGGTTGGATTTGACCATGGCCGGGTCTTTGGTGAGGGAGAGGATCAGCTGCGTGTCATCAGCGTACGAGACGATGTTGAGGTGGTGTTGTCAGACGATGTTGGCGAGCGGTGCCATGTAAATGTTAAAAAGGGTTGGGCTGAGGGATGATCCTTGGGCTACGCCGCAGGTGATCGTGGTGGCTACGGATCGGTACAGGGGAGGCGGGCTTTCTGGGTTCTGCCGGTGAGGAAGGAGGTGATCCCGTCCAGCATTATATCCTATCATTACTCAGAGGCAAAGGGCTTTTCCTGGTCAAACCCACTCTGATTTACTTAAAAATGCTGTAGACTACTGTAGTTCATTTTAGTGTGGCCTGTTTTTGTCAGGTGTGTTGAGATTGAGAAAATAATGCTTGTCCCTTTGAAGGCAGAGATGCCCTGGCTGGTTTTAATCTGTAATTGGTGATAAAGCCAGGAAAATATTTGTTTATTCACTTTGTGTACCGTAGTGAAGGGTTTCTTTTAGAGCAGTAATATTTTAGCACAATAAAACTTACCATAATGTTGACTTGGAGAAGTGCAAAACACTAGAGGGACTAGAGAGTGAGCCTTTCCTCGCTCTCCAAACTAGACTACAGATCTCACCAAACGGTAAGGACAAAAGATTAATAGATGCCCAGTAATCCTAGTCAGGACCTGGGAATGTATGACATAAAAAAAGTCTATGAGGAAAGAAAACCAACTGGAAAACCTATGGGGTTGTTAAAATTGCCCTCACCCACTAAATAGTGACATACTTCATCATAGTGCCGCTTATACACACCAGCGCAGACCAACGCTCAGGGTGGAGGGCATATATTTTGGGGGAAATAATTTTTTGTGAAAGGGATCCCAATTGCAGAAAGAAAAGGGCATTAAAACTGTCTACGTGGTTGCACCTCTTCTTCTTTATTATTCAGGGCCACCCTTGGCAGGATTAAAAAATATTATTTAGCAGGTGTTTCAGAGAGACTATATCTCCTTCACCGTGTCCGCTAGTATCAACATGTTTCGGCCTGTTCTTGTTGCCCAAATGGGCCATCGGCCTTCTTCAGGATGCAGACCCCTCCTAACTAAACTGAGTGGTAGGGATATATATACAGCATACTTTCCTTTGGTAGACACACTCTTGAAGCGTACTTACAAAGATAAAGAATATAAATTCCAATATTAATTAACCATTCTTTCTGTCAGGATCTCCTCCTTTTATAAAACTAATGATCTTCACATTTCAATAGAAAAAACCTTATTTACATAAACCTTTTACCATAATGCAGCACCGACACACTGTGAATAGTGAGTCACTCATCTTGAGTACAATTAAAGCATCCACAATCATAAATATAACAAATCAAAAGTTAACTTCCTTATCCAAGTCTCATTATTGCTGTCCCAGACCTGAGGCTAGAGTGGGATCGTCGCCTATAGTCAAACTCTGCAAACAAAGGCATTTAAAAGAGAGGAACTTCTTTTGTATGTGAATGTTAATTAATCCTATGACATGTGCTTAGCATAGATTCATTCTGTGTAACTCCTGTCTTTTGTCAACCCCTTAAACTTCTTATATTTTGCGTCTGCAAACCTAAACATGTACAATTCAAATGGTCGCTCTAGTTCACTGATCTCTGGGAGCATCATGTCTTTAACGGAGGTTCAGAGGTTCGGAGCTTCGGGAATGATGTAACGTTAACGTCCCATGCTCCACCTGGCTCGTTTGTATGCCTCTCTATGGTAATCTAAATGATCGCTAAAGTTTGCCAGTCTCTGAGAGTAATATGTCATACCTCCTGCTTGTAGCTTATGGAGTAAAATAAATGTGGTACCCCTTACTCCACCTAGCTGATTCATGTGCCCTGAGGTTTAGAACTTAATATAATTACAAATGTTCACCATGGTCCGAGATTCTCTAACTAACGTTTTTGCGTGACACTCCAAGACTCCAATCACCTACGCCCCACTTACTACTTGAAGGTGCGGCATCTCCGTTCGAGCCACTGTGAGTCCTCTGATGCTGTTCCTACTAGGTCGGCGTGCCTTCAATAGTCTTCTGTGGCCAGCAGTCGCAATCCTGTGACTTCCTTTTCACGGTCCTGGCTAAGGTGTTAGAGCGGGATCCTTGCTTCTGGTAGGAAACCTCTGGTGGCCATCTTGGAAAGGTCAGGGATTATAACGTGCTATGTGCCTCTAGACGTTTAGTTTCAAGTATTCCTGGACCCAGTCCTACGAATACATATTGAGTGGTTAACCATAGTATATCAATGTATTTATGTAGACTTCGAGTAGTGCCCAGGTATATTGGTATTGTGTTTAGGATCATTTTATCTGTTTTCTAGAATGTGTTTAAGATCGATGTTTATATAGTTTTTATGATTTTATTGTAGAGACAGTGTTTTGGGGGAAATTGATTAATTGTATTTGTTTTATTTATTGTATTTGATGGAAGTAATGTTTGATTGGTTTGTATGCTTTTATGGATTATTGTTTTATCCGTATAAAGTTTATTTAGAGTAAAGAAAAAATATAAGAATTGATTCATAAACATTTAATTCTCGAAATTCTTCCGGAATTGATACAAATTCTAAGTTTTTATGTATTGCTCTTGCAGTCATTTTGTTTTCCTCTAACTTATCATACCAATACTTCAATATGATTTACAGTGTTGACAAATCAAAGTGTTCCTCAATAAAAAAATACACCAAATTCTTGCCACTTATCTATGTTCTCCTGTTCAGTTTTTGAGGATACAACTATATTGTAAGTTTGGTTCTTGTAGTGAGCGCGTTGACAACAAATACAAACACAGTTTAGTTTCTCATAAGGAACTGTGTTAAACTTAGTCATCTCTGGTATAAAGTTATCAATAGTAATACCTGTGTTCTGTTTTCTACACATGCACATACCAACTTCCCATTTCCCCTAGAGTCCTCTCAAGGACCAATGAAACAAAACTGTACATCTTCACAAATATTTTTGACCTCTGCTACTGTACCATGCAAAATAACTCTATTCATTTCTCCTACACATAAGGAAGGAGTTTTCACATAGTAACATCCCCTAACTACATTTTCCATTTTAGAGTGATGAACATCTAACATTCTAAAGTAATGAAAGGTGCCTCTGCACACTTTTTGTGATAGACATGCCAGTGAATTTCCCTGTAAAATAGGATAGTTCCTTACTTTGCATGGATGTAACCATTGCAAAATCCCACTTTTCTGTTTCAGACTTTTGCACGGAAACTGACGTAAGAAAGCTCTCAATATATCAATTGATTCCTGCTGCTAAACACTGCAAATACTGCTACAATTCCAGTGTATATAGGGGCCTGTCTACTTCTTCACTTTACTGATTCAGCTATTACTTCCACTACATTCCTAGGAAAAATCTCCTCTTTACCATCTGTACCTCTGTACCTTCTTTCACTTCCTAACATCGACAAGTTGTTTCAACTGCATGTACTAATGTGTTCTGTTGGAAGTAACTTTCTACAATTGAGAAAGGCTCAGTACTGGATGTATGCTTTCATTCATGTCTGAAAAATTTACAAAAACTAGTTCTATTCACAAGTCTTTTTTTGACTTCTTCTCTTCTTACACAACAGTGTTTTAATATCCAGTGTTCTCATCCTGTTCAGTATCAAAATAAATAGCTTCCTCTTCAGGGCAAATGCCTTATCAACTACAGACTTAATAAGTTGTTTTTGTTTGACTTCTTCTCTTCTCCTTTTATACAGCCTCATAGTTTGTGCCAACTTCTTAATAACTCTACTATGAAACATTCGGACTCTTATTTCCCTAAATTACCTCTCTGATTTGTTATAACATGTATTACTCTTAATATTACTTAATTTTGCTCCTTTCTTAGATGTTATGAAACCTTGCTGTTATTTCCATAGTTTTGCTTGCTTTGTATTTTGCCACATATGATTTTAAGAAACTTGCTAGTTTTCTTACCAGCATTTATTTTCTCTTTAATCACATTCAATGCATGTTATCCCTTTTCTTTCTGCATTGTAAGGAGACAGTATCCTTTCCTCTGTTTCTTTCTTCTTTGTGTTTTATTTTGCATTTTAAGTCTCTGATTTTAAGTACAAGTAGAACTCTGCAAACTAAAAACAAATCAATATATTTAGCTTTTCATTATACATTATTAAATTACATAATTTAACCATTTATCTTTCTATATAAAAAGTTATAACACTATGTTATAGCCACTGAAAGTCTGTTACGTATCATGTTTAAATCCATGTGTACCTGGGTATGTCAGCATATGCTTCGGTGTTTACCTGGGTGCATTTCCGTATATATCACTGTGTGCATGGTGGGTCAGCATATGTCTTAGTGTTTGCCTGAGTGTTACAGTGTATCTATAAGTGTGTGCCTGGGTGTGATAGTATATTGATCAGTGTGTTACTGGATGTGTCAATGCATGCATAAGTGTGTATCTAGGTATGTTAGTGTATGCATGAGTGTGCACCTAAGTGTTTTAGCGTATCCATCAGTGTCTGCTTGGGTGTGTTACTGCATATATCAGTGCATGCCTGCAGGTGCTACTGTATGCCTCAGAGTGTATCTGGGTGTGTCAGTGTATGCATCACGTTTGCCTACATGTGTCAGTGTATGAATCAATGTATGCCTGGGAGTTTTACTGTATGCCTGTGTGTGCCTGAGTGTTGTAGTGTATGGATCTGTGTGTGACTGGATATGTTAGTGTGTGTGTGTCAATCTGTGCCTTAGTGTGTCAGCGTATGCATTAGTGCATCTGTGGACATGTCAGTATATGCATCAGTGAGTGCCTTAGTGTGTTAGTGAATACATAAGTGTGTCTCATGGGGTTCCAGTGTATTTATCAGTGCATGCCCACATCTATCACTGTATGCATAAACATGTATTTGTATGTGTTACTGTAAGCAATAGTGTGTATCTAGGTGTGTCAGTGTATGCATCAGTGTGAGCCTGGATGTGTCAGTGAATGCATTTGTATACGACTACCTGTGGTGTACCCATGGCTGCCTGGGTGTGCTACTGTACACTTTAGAGTGTGCATGGATGTGACATTGCATGCATCAGTGTACGACTACCTGTGGTGTACCCTAGTGTCTCTTATATGTAGAAAAAAGAAAGTATAAAGCTTTTCAAGGGATTTTAAATGCCTACTTGACCAGGCAGCAAAACAGCACACACAGACTGTGTGTGCTGACACATGCTTGTAGGGATACTTGTCTGCATGGGTGACTTCATTGTGTCAGTACTTGAGTAAATATCTGATTGTGTGCGTCATTCCCTATGTGAGGGTGTCACTGGATATGCAAGTAACTATGTCGCTGTGTGACTGGCTTTCTTAGTAACTCTATGGGTGTATAAATGTGTATGAAAGTACCTGTATGGATTGCTTCCTGACTGTGTAAGTGCATGTTGGGGTATGTAACTGTGTGTGCAACTGACTCAGTTACTACAGGATACATAAGTAATGCATGGGTGTGTTAGTGAATGTGAAATGGCTCTGTCACTGTCTGACTGTTTGTTAGTGGCTCTTTTGCAAATAAGTATTTCAGTCGCAGTATATGTGGGAAATTACATGTATAACTGAGCATATGTCTTTGTAAGTGTGTGTGTGCAAGTAACTGAAACTTCAGAATACATGTCTTGGTATTTCAGCACAAATAACCCTGTTCTATAGGCTACCTACACCCTACATTAGGGGTGACGTATATATACAAAAAGAGGAGTTTAAGGCTTACCAAATAGTATTAACTGCCGAGTCGACCTGGCACTAAAACTGTTAAGGCACACTTTAGGCTACCAGGGGCGAGATATGTTTAAAGGGCTACTTGTGTGGACGGGTTAATTGGATGTATCTGTTTTTGAGTACATATCTAAGTGACTGCATCAGTCCTTTTTTTGTAATAAACTTTATTGGCATATAGGGCTACACATAGACAATATATACCATAAAGAGTCCATCTAAAAGATTCTGATGTCTTGCCCTCCCCGCAAACAAATATATTAACGTCTCAAAATATACTGCGTATTCGGGAACTACAGATGTATCCAAATAAGAGAAAATGCTAAAACCATGCAACTTTCTCTTGTATAAGATCTAAAGCACACATGAATATCCCAGAAGATCATAAACTCGACCTCACCTAAAATCTAGCAATGCAAGAGCGAAAGCACTTTTCACTGTCTATCTAATTCCCGAGCCGATATATAACAATTTAATCCCCCTCCCCCAACCTGATTTTGTGTTAGGCCAGCACAACAAAGAAAATAGTAAAATGCTGCAATTATTCTCTGGTTACCCTCGGATTTTATAGCCATCTCCCACATCTGTTTTCTCCCCGCATTCATACTTCTGGGGTGAGAGGCGGTAATTCTGCAGCCGCTCCCCCAGGTGTGGACAGCTCCGGCGGCCCCCTTACCAGGATGTCAGATCACCTTCAAGTTTATCATCCCTTCGTACATGTCACGTCTGTACCTCCTCTGCAGTCACCCACTCACAGACATCCCTCAAGCATGCCATATAGGTTGGGGCGTAGGACTAAGCCACGCTATGGCAATTCGCCTCTTCACCAAACCAAACCCAGAAGAACAAATTTCCTACTTAATTTATTTTTCTCAGGTGATGGAAGCAATCCCAGCAATACCTGTCGGATCGCTATTGGCACTTCCCAGACCAAAGCTCCATTAAGGTGAGCAAGTATATCCTGCCAGTAAGAAGTCGGGGATGGACAGGTCCACACCATGTGAATAAAGTCTGCCATTGGGGCCCTGCAACGTGTGCACTTCTCTGGGCAGGTATGGTAAATAACATGTAACGTCCCTGGAGTGAGATAAGTCTAATGCACTAAGTTATATTGTGTGAGTTTAAAGCGCGCATTAGTCCTGACCATTTGCACTCCCTCATAGACTTTCACTCAATCCGTAGCAGACAGGCGTTCCCCTAACAGTGTATCCCACTTCACTTGTGTAGAAAGCATCCCCGTGAAAAGTCGTCTTGAAGAGCCCGATAGAGATGGGATATCAATCAATGGGCCATATCCAACATGTCTAGATTTGGGAGGCTCCTCAAGAAAGGACAGCCACATTTCCCAAGCTGTGTTCGAGATTTTCATATATTGGAGATATTGCCCGTTGCCCCCTCCAAAAAATAAACCACCTCCTCCCACGTGATAAAAACATTGGTCAACATACAGGTCTCCCATTACATTACAGCCCCATCTCTTCAATGCTACATCGACTTGGACTTGGTAATGCATAAGAAGGGCCATACCATCCACTGTGGCATGTCCTGTGAATATGGAGACCGTTGGACAACCCACCTGGTAGCACTCTCCCAAACAGCCACCGCATTTTCAATAATATAAGGAAACAATGAGGAGACACAGCTAGACATCAAAAGGGCCTGCAGAGGTCTCCCATTGTGAGTGGCCAAAAAGAGCTATTTCTCCCAGTTATCATCATCATCATCATCATCCAGCCAATGAACCGCATGCAGCAGCTGAGCTACAATGTAGTAACATTTCAGCCACGGAAGCTCGAATCCTCCCTGTCTCCATGTTCCCTGTAGCGTGGCAAGTCTGACCCTTTTGCTCTTGGAGCCACCAAAGGAAGTCCACTATTAAGCTGTCCAGCATTTGACAATAATGCCCGGGGTTCAGATAAAAAGTACTCTGTAGGGCATAGATACAGGGCAGTATTATTATCATTTTCACTATCGAAATCCTGCCCATAAGAGACTGAGGTAGTTCCTTTCAGAACGTGCCGCCGGTCTTCCACATTGTAGGCCGGAGGCAGCGATCAAGAAGGGCCCACAGCCACGTGTTGTTGACTTGAGCAATGTCTGTTGCCTACTGGACTGCGTCATCTGCAATCTCGACTCCATCTGAATTGTGAGCCCTACTGACAGCAGTGTAGGACGGAGGCAGCGGTCAGGAAGGGCCCACAGCTACGTGTTGTTGACTTGAGCAATGTCTCTTGCCTACTGGACTGCGTCATCTGAAATCGCGACTCGATCTGAATTGTGAGCCTTGCTGTCTGCAGTGTATATCGAAGGCAGTAGTTTGTACAGATATATGTCAGTGGTGATGTGCCGCTGGGGGCCTTTGTGGCAGAAGCCAGCGATCAGCTGAGGAGGCTGACAGTCACGTCGGCGCCCTCGTGGCAGGGTGAGGGGCGCCGCCCTGGTAGACGCTTTGGCCTTCCCAAAAGTGAACCACGCCCAGAGCTCCGGCCTACTTATTCACACTCCTATGCAGAAGTTGCGTACGTCGGACTAACCCACTCCGATTACGCTTATACTTACAGGGGGTACAACACAGATACATGACTGAGATCTTCCCTAGTGTTTGACGTAACATGGCTGGGTCCACTGTCCACAACACTACAAGCATCAGTAGTATTTGGGCACATGGAGAGGTGTGTGTTCTGCATACTGAGATGTGTCCAGCACATCACCGCTACACTTTGCATTGTGTGCAGTGTTATTCATGGGTGAATTGCTTCCTTCACATATAGTTTGTTCACACCTGTCCCATTATTCAGCTATTGTGTGGTTGAGGGGCCATGCGGTTTTCAGAAAGTTCGCTGTCTTGTTATGCGCTGCCTCTGTGGTAGAGGGGGGATCCTGGGGGTGGTGGTGGGTGTTGTGGCGTTCTTGGGTGTCGGAGCTGCTCGATCAGAAGGTCTATGACATGTGTTGGACTTCAGATGTGGTTCTGGGCTCGGCTCCCTTTCATACTCTATGTAGTTGTGTAATATTTTTTTAAAAAGAAGACATTATATAGTTTAAATAACAAATAAAAAAAATTGAAAAACTATTTAGGATATTAAAGTTACAAAATATCACTTTTTTCAAAATTACTGAGAAAAACATAGGTTTTATGAACATTATAATTAGAAATTAGCAGTTAAAAAACCTTTGAAATTCACTGAAAAAAACATACATTTCAGGGACGTTATAGTTAGTTGAACATTTCACTCATACTAAACCATAGCATTTCTAAGGTTTTTTAAATGCTAATTTCTAACTATAACGTCCCTGAAACCTATGTTTTTTTCAGTGAATATATATATAAATTCACAGAAAAAACCATAGGTTTCAGACATGTTATAGTTAGGAATTAGCATTTAAAAAACCTTCGAAATTCACTGAAAAAACCATAGGTTTCAGACATGTTATAGTTAGGAATTAGCATTTAAAAAACCTTTGAAATTCACTGAAAAAACCATAGGTTTCAGACATGTTATAGTTGGGAATTAGCATTTAAAAAAACCTTAGAAATTCACTGAAAAAAACCTAGGTTTTAGGGGTGTTATAGTTAGCTGGGCATTTCACTCGTACAAAACCATTGAAATTCCTCCGTTATAGTTAGTTGTAATAACTTTAACTCGCTCGCCCGTAATCCACTGCTGATGATGTCACATATTACATCATTCATGACATGGTCAGTGACATCACTGATGACATCACTGATGACATCTCAAATGACATCACTGATGACATCATCTACGTGACAATCTGATACATCTCATCATACACTAGCATAACCTTTCAACACTCATTATAAAATATGGAGTACAATATTTGAAACAAATATCACCTCAGGCCCCACCCCCTACCTTCACCACTGTGCAAAAGGCATGAGTCTGAACTAAGGACTACCTCTTTGCCAAATTTGGTGGGATTCTGTTCAGCCGTTTGGGCTAAAGCCGCGATGAACGGTTCCTATGGAAAATTGCATGGGGAAAACACGTTTTGGGACCCCCTTTTTTCTCGCCCGAGACTATCAGGATAGGAGCGGACCAGAGCTGGCCATTAGTTTTCAAAATTTCGCGAAGATTTGTCAAAGTTATTCCAAATAGAATGTTGCGGATTTCCCATGGAAAATAGGTCCTAACTATAACTATCATCAGCTGCACAGCGCCCTTGCCGTATTGTTGATATGGACTGAAAGCAAAGAGGGGGGGTTTGATTTAGGTCAGCGGAAAGGTAAATATGCACTGCCTGCGCATCCGCCGACATGCCGGTGATGCTACTAACCCTTCTTGGCTCTGACGGCCCCAATGTCTGTTTCTTTGAAGCGACCCTTACAAATGTGGCAGGTGTAAAGCCTGTAGAAAGAGCAGTAACGTTAGAGCATTCACTATCACCACAGGCAAACAAAGGCGCATCAATAAATTCATGACTTGCACGAGTGACTTTTGCATTTATTTCCTGATCTGTCAATGTGGGCTCAGGTATGTGGGTAGCACGATTGGCCCGGTCAATAAGCGCATTCTAGAACACCACAGAGCAATCAAGAATGTTGATCAAACTTATCCTGTAGCGTGACATTGGGCCAGTCAACATCAACAAAATGCTGACCTTCTTGTTTCTTTACAATTGACAGGATTGAGAAAACAGTCAGAGGTGTAAACAAGGAGAGACGTTTACGGCAAAAAGAGTCGGAATATATTATTCTATTAGGCAGCAAGTACCCTGGAGGTCTTAATGAGAGTGAGGAGCTTAACATACACATCGGCTGATGTGGTATTTTACTTAAGTCTTTCTCACTCTGTTCTTCATCGCAGTAACCTATTTGTGATTTTTCCATATGGCATTTACTTTCAGTTTTGCCTTTTCATCCTTTACCTCTTTCTCTTTACTGTCTTCCTCCCCTTTTTTCCTTTATTCTCTCTCTCTTTTTTCCCTTCCTTCTCTCTCTTTTTTCTGTTTTTCTTCTCTCTATTCTTTTGCTCTTCTCTCTTTTTTCTCTTCCTCTTCTTTTCTAACTATTTTCCTGCTCATGTTTACTATATTTTTCACATACAATTGCTACAGTATTACTGGAATTGGGTGATTATTGTACAAATTATGTATCTATATGAATAACTCTGATACTTTGCTATTACTCTCCCTGTTCACCGGATTGCCTATTATTATGATTAATTGTGTTCTTTCATTGTATAATCTTGTTTTATTTTGTATTTCTCACCTTTATTGACTGCTTAGCTTGAGTAGGAAATCACGTAATGCAATTTTTGTCGATCTGCCTATGATTTGTGAAATAGGAGACTGGCATACATAGTTGCATTTACAATGCTACTCATCTACTTACATACCAGACACTTAGATGCAAATGAGAGCACCAGGCCACTTGTCCGACATTTGGCTTGGTTGGGTTTTGGAATGTTTTGTTTTGGTCTTCAAGTGGTCACTTGTCCACAATTTTGACAAGCCGTGGCATACCATTTGATGAGCAGCCAATTGGCTTTTAGGTGGGACACAGTCTGACTGCTAGGATATGACCATTGTGAATGTCATTCTAATTACTGGGTAGTGCAATTTTATTTGCTGTTTTCCACTTGGATAAGCAATGTTGCAAATATGAGAAATATATATATGTTCCGTATTTTATTTTTCTGTGACGTGCCAAGCCATGATTATTATTATTTTCTTCTATGTCATTGATTGTTTAATCAAGTGATGGAATATGTAAATTTCATGTGCATCATTTCTTACTAACTGTATACAACATTGTAATTTCAGTCTGTTTCATATGAATTGGACGACATGGTGGTAGTATTATTTCACTGTTTATGATCCTAGAGGTTATTTCTAAGGTTGGTGGAGTACGTTTGGTAATTGGCTGTGATGAAGGCCTTTTCAGGTTGGAACGCGTTGCCAATAAAACTTTATTGATTGTGGACACTGCCTGTGGCTTTGCGCCTCCTTGATACATGTGGAGCGCCACATTTCATTTCAACACTGAGCCCGCTACCGTGATGCAAACAAACGCGTTTCGGCGACCTGCCTCTCTCGGGGTTTGTCGCATAATTGTCTAAACCCTGTTAAAGTACAAGTGTTCCTTCTGTCGAATTTTGACATTATAAAGTGTGAGCAATGATTAGAAATGTTTAAATTGCACACTACGGGGAGTCAGTGCAGGTCTTTCAGGTGGGCGGAGATGTGGTGCGGCAAGGGATGTCCAGGATGAGTCATGCTGAGGCGTTCTGAATGCGCTGGAGTCTTTTCTGGAGTTTGGCTGTGGTTCCAGGGTAGAGGTTGTTCCCGTAGTCAAGACGGCTGGTGATGAGGGCCTGGGTGACCGTCTTCCTGGTTTCGGTGGGGATCCATCGACAGATCTTTCGGAGCATGCACAGTTGGTTCAATAAAGCTCATGGACTGATCCCCAGTCAGCGTGTGCCTTCTAAATCCAGCATCTCTGCTCCATATCAAAGGCTCCTGGGATACTCACCCCTGTGGCCCCCTGCTTCATAGGACGGTGGCTTGGAGCTCTTCATCTCTGCTTGAGTGCATCTCGCACGACAACACCAAGCTTGGAGCATGAATATTGAGGCGGCGGTCGTGCGGCGGTTCTGCACGGTTCAGCAAGTACCCATGGCTGAACCCTGTATCTGCTTGTAATGCAGTCTATCAAAAATGATGGTGTTGTTAGTTAGACACCATTCTGCCATCTCTAGAAGCATACATGTGTGTTGGTGTAGTGTTATTGGTCTCTTGCCTAAGTAATATTGCAAGGCCCTCAGACCATTGGTGTGTCTGATGCTTGTGTACAATGTTTGAAAATCAAGGGTCATAAACATATAATTTTCATTCCAATCACAGTCATATATTTTAGTTAGAAAGTCTCCTGTATCTTTGATGAACGCAGGTAATTCACGAACATATGGTTGTAAGAAAAAGTTAATGAATATGCTCGTATTTTCAAATAGGCTTCCTCTGGCGGAGACAATCGGTCTACCAGGGAGCTGTTGTGCGTTTTTGTGCACCTTTGGTATTAGGTACAATTGAGACGTTATGAGGTAGTCATTTTTCAAAAATTCTAATTTAGGTTTGGTTATGAGCCCTGTTCCTCTCCATCGGTAAAGTTCATTGTGGTATTTTTCTTTTATACCCACCATGTTAGTTGGACTGATCCAGTTGTAGCACTCATGGTCCTGCAATTGACTTAGTGCTTCCTCATTATACATAGTCAGTGGCCACAGGACTATGTTCCCTCCCTTGTCCGACCATCTTACAACAATGTCTGGTCTTTCTTGGATTTTCTTGATTAAGTTGTTATACTCAAGTCTTTGGTTGTGATTTTAGTGATAAACTCCTTAGTACTTTGTAGTGACAAGTTTTTTAAATCTTTAATGACGTTCTCAGCGAACATGTCGAGACCATCTTTGGGTAATAATGGCATGAAGATTGATTGGGCCAGAAAGGTGTGCGGACTGTTTGATATATCTACTCCGATCTGGCAGCTGCTACCATAGGCGATATCTGGCTGAGTGCATCTTCATGGTCCAAAGCTGTGAGGTCTCTTAGTAAGCTCATGTGTGTTACAGTTAGAAAGCCATTCTGCGCGGTGTTTGTTGATGGTTCAACACTCCTTTTATTTGTATTGATGAAGTGTTTTTGTAGTTTTAACTTGCGCACAAATTGGAACAGATCGATTCTTGTTTGTTCGTAATCAAAGTTAGTCTCTGTACAATACGTGAGTCCAAGAGATAACATTTCCTGTTCTTTAGTATTTAGCTCCATGTTTGTTAGATTAATAACTGTGTTGTCTATGTCCATATTTTGCTTCATCTGCGCTTGTTTCGTCTGTATTGCGCTTTTGTTGATTTTGGCGCCGAGTTTTCCCCAGCATCTGTCCTTTCGGCGTCTGTTTTTTTATTTTGCTTCTGCTGTTTGCCTTTTGCCCATTCCTGGCGTGGTGGCCGCAGGCGTCGGCTCATCATCCGCTCAATGCATAAAAAAGCAAATTCTTGTACCGGTGTTGGTGCTTTGCGCATTGGGTTTCCACTGGCATTACTTTCTAAATCTGATTCAATCTCAGAACTCCATTCGGATTCGCTTTGTTCCGTCGTTTTGTTGGGTTACCTGCAGTTGCAGACAGCTGTTGGCGTCTTATGTTTTCAGATTTCTTAGAGAACGTGTAGATCCTTCCATTGAGGTAGTCATTCCTATCCCTCTGGAATTTTATTGCTTTTCTCTCCTTAATGCCTTCTTCGTATGTTATTAACCGCGTTTGTATTTCTTTCATGTTTTTCTGTATTTCTTCTTGCTTCTCACGTAATTCCAGTTCCTTGCAGAAATCTGCTATTCTTACTAACATTCTTTCTCTGTCACTTGCGGCATACTTTATTAGGATGTTTAGTATATTCTGGGAGGACTGAGCGCTGTTGTCTGCCCAGTCTTGCAGCATCGTGGGGTCTGGATTCATACGTTGGTGCCACTAGAACTCTTGATCCCCTTGGCACACGAGCCACATCAAGATACCGTTTTAGCGATTTGCACTCCCACCATTTTGAGACCTCATTTTTGCGCAGTTTTTCTAGTTCTTGTGTAAGTTTTTTCACATTACTTTGTGCAGGTTCAGCACTTTGGTTTGTAGATTTTGACGCGGTGGATGCAGTTGGATCAACATCGCTAAAAATGTCCAAAGCCGCCTCTTCCCGCTCTTTAACCCACTCCTCGGCCATTATTGGAATTTTTGATTTCACTTTGGTATTCACTGCCCGTATTCACTTTTCGACGGGACTACCTCTCCCATAAGCCACTGGGGTACTCCTACACCACACCACCACACAGTACACTCGCACTCTTACCTGAGACTCAGTTTGCCATCCAGCGATCACTGAGGTCAGGCTGAGCGGTTCCATGTACGGTGGCAGCAGATCAAGGTCCAGATAGACTGCTTTGGGGGGCGCTGTGTTTCTCTCTGTTCAAAAGCAGTACCACATGAATTTCCTGGCAACACAGAGCACCAAATCGAGGAGGGTCAGCGTGGAGATTTCCAGGAAGGCAAATCTCTAATATCCAAAACCAGTCCAAACTCTCATTCAAAAGAAGGCGCTGACTCCGTGAATATGCTCCAAAGTAAGATTCCTTTATTCCGAACGACCCAGACGCATTTCAATGGTATTCACCGCCTTGCTCACTACATCTGGTCTCACAATGCTGTCAACTATATACTTTCAAGGTTGACAAGGTGAAACTGGCTGGTTGTCATGGCAACCGTGATACACCACATCAAACATCATAGAAGAGTAATCTCAAAAATCACATTTTGTCGATTTTCCTAACATAATGCGTTAAGATCAACGAGCAGAGATAAACAAAAGACAAAAATAGCCCAGTATTGGCAATTGTTACTCCACAACTACACAATACACAGCAATATTGTTGTATGACTTCGCATGAATCATCGTGTTCATAAATTATAAAGCTTATGGGTGATGTCAAAACACTTTTTTTTTTTAAATTAATTTTATTGTTTTATGCAAGGATATACAGCAATGGTCAATCACATATCAATACAACAAAGCAAAAAAAATAAAGCGATAAGAAGAAAACAAAGAACAGCCGAAGTAAAGTAAAAACCACATCATCATATCGCTTCTATTATAAGCAGCATCAAGCAATGTCTAAATCCAATCAGTTATAAACTCCCAAATTTTTTCACCAAAAGCTCTTCTTCTAACCCCTTTAAGTTTATATATGGCAGATTCAATATTATACATGTATAACAATCTTTCCCTCCAACTAAAGAAAGAAGGGGGGTCTGCATTAATCCATTCCCTGGTAATACATGCTCGAACTACTGCCATGCAAATAAAAAGAAAACAAGTTAAAGATTTAGGTCTTGACATTCCAGCCTCTAAACCAATTAAAACCATCTCAGATGATATTTTGATATTAAGCTTTACCACGGCACTTAAAAAATTCTCAATTTGTTTGAAAAACTCTCCCAGTTTAGAACAACCAAAAAACATATGTTCAGCATCTGCAGCGTACAACTCACAGCGATTACATTTTGTCCCGGTTGTCGTGCTCCATTTTGTAACTTTGCTAGGAGTATAATAAAGATCATGTAAACACAGAAAATGTTGAGATTTCATCATCCCAGTTATTAAGCATTCGGAGGCAAATTTAACTGAATCAAAGACCCTAATATCGGGTATCCCCAATTTGCCAACCCACCTCCCCTGACATTCCGTTAAATCCTCCCCAAATTCTTGTAATAAACAAGAATACAAAAGACCTATTGGTGTTTTTTTCTGCAGTAAATCCAAAGGGGGAATTTTATTCATTTTAGTTACTGAAACAAGTGATGGATTTTGAAAAAAGCTACGGATTTGAAGAAACTTAAAAAAATCATTTTTACTTAATGAATATTTGCTCTGTAATTCTTGAAAAGAAGCCAGCTGATCTCCACAGAACAAGTCACCCAAATAGCGCACACCTTTCAGATTCCATCTAATCGCCGCTAAGTCACAAAAGATTGTAGATGGTAATAGGCCAGATGTTTCAAAAGGTGTATATGCATTCAGTTTAGTTAACCCCACATGTTTCCGAATTTTTTGCCATACCAAAAAAGCTGCTTTCAATACCTTAAATTTCGTCTTCTTATAGTAACTGGGCTCTGTCATTTTAAGAAAATGGGATTTTGCTCCTTCTCCTAACATCAGCTCATATATAGAGGGAGAGCTGCAAGCAGGTATTCGAGCTCGCTCCCCCAATATCAATGGACTAATGAATTGTAAAGTTGCCGCGAGGTAGTAAAACAAAAAATAGGGAACATTCCATCCTCCACACTCTTTGCTAAGAATCATTTTTTTGAGGGCCTTTCGAGGTCTTCTATACCCCCATAAAAATCTAGATGTTGCACTTTCCAAATTTCTGATACAGATAGAAGAAAATTCCAGGGGTATAGAACGAAAAAGATATAAGACCTTGGGTAAAATCAGCATTTTTAAAACATTGGCCCTGCCATGCAAAGATAAATGTAAATGGTCTAGCCGTTGCAATGTGGAATTAATCTTAGCAAGCACTGGATTCATATTTAGATCCGGAATGCAGGATACGGGTAGCGAAATTTTAATCCCAAGATATGTAACCTCAGAGACGGTCGGGAAATTAGTCTGCATGTTATGCCCTGCACATAAGATCTGAGTTTTTGACAGGTTTAATTTATACCCAGAAAAAATGCCGAACTCGGACGCCAAGTCATTAACAGCTGGGACCGCATTCTGAACATCAGTTGTGATGACAACAATATCATCAGCATAAGCTAGTGCTCGATAATTTACATTGGCCAGACAAACTGATTTAATCCTCTCTTCCAAATTAAGATAATTAAGCAAAGGGTCGATATAAAGTGCAAATAATAAAGGAGAACAAGGACATCCCTGTCGGGTACCCCTGGTGATTGAAAAAATAGAGGACACATGTGAATTTATTCGAATACGTGCTTTGGGGGTGACATACATAGTTTTAAGTGCAGTTATAAAACCCTTGCCAAACCCCTTTCTGCCCAAGATATCCCACAGATAATCCCAGGCAACCCTATCGAATGCTTTTTCAGCATCTAGCAAAATTATTCCAATATACGATAGGGTTGCCTGGGCCCAGTCTAGAAAAGTTATAATTCGCCGAATATGGTCAGTTGTGTCACGTGCGGGGATGAAGCCATGTTGAAATCTAGAAACTAATGGAGTTATAACTGCAGAGAGTCGGGAAGCCAATATTTTAGAAAATTTTTTACTGTCTGCATTTATTAAAGAAAAAGGACGAAAGGAAGATGGAAGAAGAGGAGGTTTAACCTTTTTTACAAAGACCGTAATTGTTGATTCTTGCCACGATAAAGGGGATATGCCCTGTTGTGCTGCTGTAAATAGAGAGACCAATTCGGGTGATGTCAAAACAAGTGCAAATTAATTACATATAAAGGTGTGTTACTCATATCATCCTATGACCCAATCACTACGGGGGGATACTTGTTTCGCGTTACACTAATCAACGTGTTTCTACTTGGTGAAAAGCGTACTTGCGCATTAGAGTGCAAGTAGTTCTCATATGGGCCGGGATGCCCGCCACCCCTTCCAACACCAATCCCCATGGGAGGAGACAGACACAGTTTTGAACTTTTGGAAGGCAGGGGGGCCTCACGACCCCCACCGGCCTTATTTATTAAATATGAAACAAAATTTAAAACTTTAACTTAAAACGTTTCATGTATCATGTACAAATTCAACTTCAATTACATTTGATGAAGACAGGTATTCAGGCTAACCTTAACAAATCTCTAATACAAAGATTTCCTAGCCGAGTCTAACATCATGACAAATACATTACATTCAAATTTGTACATCCTAACATTAAGGGCCAACGGCAAGGTGTCAGATCCCTATCACCAAATTCCTGCCCTCACGTGTGAGTGGCGCATGCTCAGAGGACTTTACCCTCGCAGCCAACTGTAACTTCCCTTGTCGTGGGGGCCCCCTTTCACTCGACGCCATCTTAAGGTCGTCCGAGTTCCCATGCGAGGTATCTGTAAGAAGGACAGCTTGGACTCCCCCTTTCCCCGCACTCTCTTCCGCCGGAGCGGATATCCGGCCCCCGGTAAATTCTGGGGAGGGGCATATAGCCGTCTCCCCCTGGAGGGGCCTATGGCCGACTCGCCCTGGGCGACCCATCCGTAATGGGTGCCGCCCCCCGTGGGAGGGGCCAATGGCCGCTTCCCCCCGGGCGCTCCCATCCATAGTGGGTGGCGCCCCCCCTAGGGACCTTGAAATCACTGCTCACCGATCATGACCTTACCGCCACAGGCCAGATAGTTGACTGACTATCTGGCCCCCCCACACCTCCTATAGGTCATGGCTTTCTAGAACTCTTCCCCCATCCGGGTGGCTCTGTCGGCATGGCCGGAGGATTTCAGAGACCGCTCGGTGGTATTTTGGTCCGATAACATGACTGTGTTTGAGTGCATTAATCAGCAGGCAGCACGCTGCAAATGGATATTGCGATTGTTGAAAGAAATTGTGTTACGATGCTTGAGATTAAACGTACAGTTCAGGGCAAAACATGTGCCGGGGGTACTGAATAATGCAGCTGACGCGCTCTCTCGTTTCAAAATGCAGGCTTTCAGGGATTGTTTCTCGGTCCGGAGACACTGCAACAAGGAAGCCCTGAATTTGGCGTTCTTTTCCGCCGGGAGGCGGAAGCACCCCTCCACGGAGTCTAGTTCTATGCCCAAAAACTCCAGGGAGGTAGTCGGCCCCACTGTCTTACCTGGCGCCGATAGAACCCCGAAACCCCGCATGAGCACGCAGAAGTCCTGCAATGCCAGTGCACAGTCCTGAGTGCCCGCTGGGCCGAGAAAGAGGAAATCATCAAGATAATGCATCACATGTTGGTGCCCTGTGGCCTTTGCGAACACCCACTCCAGAAATGAGCTACACATTTCAAAATAGGCACACGAAATTGAACAACCCATTGGCATGCACATATCCATGTAGTATTTCCCCTGAAACGTAAAACCCAACAAGCGCTGATCTTGGGGATGCACCGGAAGCAACCTGAATGCAGATTCAATGTCTGACGTTGCTAACAATGCACCGGGGCCTAAGCGATTCAACAGCACCACTGCGTCATCGAAAGATGCATACTTTACACTGCAAATCTCCGGGTCGATCGCCTCATTGACAGAAGCCCCATTTGGTGCCGACAAATTATGAACGAGCCTGTACTCCCCCGGGTCCCTTTTTGGCACCACCCCTAATGGGGAGCATACAAAATCAGCCGTTGATGGGTCACAAAAAGGCCCTGCCACTCGCCCCAAGCTAACCTCCTTGGCGATCTTTTTGGCAGCAACCGCCGGGTTGTGCTGAACGGACAGTTGGTTCTTACAAGAGGGGGTCCCTCGAAAATCACCCGCCGGGATCCTGAAGCCATATGAGAAGCCATCTCACAGAATCCCGGCGGACGCATGATCAGGGTATCTGTTCAGCCAAGGGGTCAAAGCCAAGATATCTACGGGCGAAGATGTGGACTTCCGGGACACCGTATCAATCCTGCTTGGTACCCCCTTTGCCTCCGGTGCCATTGGCCTTGGACTGGCAGCTAGTTTCAGGGTGTGAGGTGTTACCACAACCGGAGCACGCGTGCCTGAACCTACACGTTCCTTGCGGCCTGCTACACGTTCCCTTATTGAAACCCCAACACACCCCTCGCTTATTTCCGTTCCCGCCCGATCTAGGCTGAGACTCCCCCCTGTAGTTCTGACGAAAGGGCTGTGACTGCCTCTGTGGAAATGCCCTGGAGCCATTCGTGCTTGACCCCGAACCCCCCGCTGATACTGGCAAGAGCTGCGCATGCCATGATACCATATCCAAACAATCCCAAGTCAATGCTTCGTTAAACTCTTTTGCTTTTCTAAAAGCCACGTCATACCCTTTCCACTCCTCACCTCCATACTTCTCATGGAGGTTTGTGATCCTGCTCTGATAACAAGCCAAGTCACTCAACAGTTCTGGTGTACGTTCAGTGATAATTGCCACAAAGATAGAAAAGGCCCTGATCCAGTTCATCATCGACTCCTCGACCCTGAATTCCGCCATTTTTGCCCGCCATACACTGGGGTGCCATAAATCTTTCTGGGTCTTGGCATATTCTAACTCTCGATGATCAGTCAACAGAGAAAACATATTAATGTATTCGTTGGCCCACACCATCTCTTTAGTAACCATGGGAACATGTTGCGCCAAGCTTTCCCGCCTTGAGGGTACTGCGCCCTCCCCCATCATCGGTAGCGATCTCTTACCGGCTCCCGCCGCACTTCCAGCCGTGTCCGTCGCCTTATCCTGGTTATCTACCGGGACCACCTTCGCCACCTGTGGGGAAATAGAAGGCACGTTCGCTGCCCCAGCATCCCTTGTCTGTCGTAACTGTTCAATAATCATTCTAGCTTCCTCGGCCGGGTCTTCCACAGCCGCGGATCCCCCCGCTCCCTTTTTCAACCAGGGCAACACAGCTGCTAACTGAAGCGCAAGTCAGGAGCCATTTGATTGTCCTCCAGCGGTGTGATAACCACAGGGATTGGCAAACCCCCATCCGGTGTGGGTACCGGGCTGGCCGCTGGCGCTACTGGGATTGGTGGTACCTCCATCGGGACTGGGGCCTCGCTAGGACCCGCTTTCACCCTCCTCTTTTTCCCTGGGGTAATGTTTGGCAAAGCCGGCCCCATGACTCTTTTAGGTCGCCCTGAGGGGCCAGCTTGAGCCTCAACTTGTTTCCTGAGGGCCGCTAAGCCGCGACCAAGCTGTCTACTTTACCGAACTTTCGGTCCATCGCCGAAACCTGGTTCACAATGTACGCAGCATACGTTCCATCTCGGAGCTCTTTCCAGACTTCTTGCCAGGCATGTCCGCGTTCAACGTTAGCTCAGCCTGTCTTCCCGTAGTGACTCGAACTCCAGCTACGCCTTGATGACTGAAACAGAAAAACAACGATTACAAGTTCAAAAAATTGCAGCTTGTTCCCTTGAGGGCTCACGAGTGGTGCAGCCTTCAGAGCGCAGGAACAAGAGGACGCTTCCTTGGATATCCTGCGCCTTTTATCCAGCAGCGGGAAGGCGGGGCCGCGCCCCCATCATGCCCATCGGTACACGGACTTCCGGGCGGGTGTTTAGGACAACCCTTTTTGGGCGGTGGGGGCATGCTCCCGCCACGCCGCTATGGTACATACCGGCCGGGACACGCCCCCCGCCCGCAACGGTTTCCCGGGGGATCGGGGCACCCATCCATACGTTCGGGGTAACCGAGTGGTCTCCCCTTTCCATTAGCATCTCCGTGTGTCGTCAGAGATGTGCCTTGCTTTTATGTAACCACCCTTAGACATTTCAGTACATTCTTAGCCAGTGCTGTACTATCTCTTATGAAGAGTGTTGCAGATTTTTCTACGTTGAATGTCCTCATTATGTAGAAGGCGGAAGGTTACTAGGTCAAACCCAAGTGGGTTGGGGACTACCTATGATGTAATTGCCATAGACTTGTGGTTTTGGTTGTAGAAGCGCACTTAGATGATTTGATCGTAGTGACCATATGTGGGCTACTTATCAAAGGTGAGTAAAAAATGTTATGGCTGTTGTTTGAAAAGAAATTATGTGAACTGTGTCAATAAAATTCTTAAAAATTAGAGTAGGTGAGATCTAGATGTTATATATATATATTTATATATATGTATGACCTACTGGCGGTCGCCAGTAGGTAGTTATAGTTAGGACCTAGTTTCCATAGGAAATCCGCAACATTCTATTGGGAATAACTTTGGCACCGGTTGATGAATCTCCGCAAATTTCTCAAAGAAGATGGCCCGCTCCGCTCCGCTCCTTCCCTGAAAGTCTCGGGAAGATTCGTCAAGCGGGGGCCGAGAAAAAAGGGGGGGCCCAAAACATGTTTTCCCCATGTTAATTTCCATAGGACGATTAGACACGGCTACAGCCCAAACCGCTGAACGGAATTAGACCAAATTTAGGAAAATAGTAGGGTCTGGTACGCAGATCACGCTTTTGTTTAAATGGTGTAAATCCCTCCAGTAGCTGCTAAGAAAATTAAAGTTGAAATCAATTATATATCTATAAGCGCGCACCGTGCGCGCTCCTTGCCGTGCACGAGCTTCATGCTGATTGGCTGCTACTGTCTGTCAACACTCCAAAAGCGAAATTAATGGCAGTCATCTTGTGCCTCAGTAGACTGAGGCACAAGAAAGCAGAAAAACAAACACGTAGAACTCAAAAAAGGGTCAGGGTAGAAGCATCCTGACCCCGTAGGCCTGCTCAGGGGGTCCAACAGGGACCCCCAAGGCAAAAAAAAAATTTGAAAAATCGCGGGGCCGAGATTCCCCCCCAAACTTTTTTTTTTGCCTTGGGGGTCCTTGTGGGAACCCCTGAGCAGACCTAGGGGGTCAGGGTGCTTCTACCCTGCCCCCTTTTTGAGTTCTAAAACACGAGCTGCATGCTCATTGGCTTTCAACACTTCAAACCAGGAAGTGTTGGCAGCCATCTTGTGCTCGGTAGACCGAGGCACAAGAAAGCAGAAAAACAAACATGTAGAACACAAAAAGGGGGCAGGGTAGAAGCACCCTGACCCCCTAGGCCTGCTCATTGGGTCCCACAAGGACCCCCAAGGCCAAAAATGTTTTTTTTAAAACCCGGTATGTTTATTTAAAAATTACCCCCCAGGGGGACCAAATTGTGGGGACATAGTGATAAAGAAGTGTGGGGGGTGCCCAATCCCCCCCCACACTGCCCCAGGGACCGCCGCCCTCCGGGGCAATGCAACGCAGACCCCTGGCGCATACTAGAGGGTCCTGGTGGGCTAGTTGCCTCCCAGGGACCCCCAGTATGCAAGGGGATTTGTTCCCCCTCTGCAAACAGGCCCGGGGGCTGCGTTGCAGAGAGGTGTAAAAAGGGGCATAGCCTCATTACACCTCTCTGCAATGCAGCCCCCTGGCGCATACTGGAGGTTCTAGGTGGGCTAGTTGGCCCCCAGGGACCCCCAGTATGCAAGGGGAATTATTTCCCCCTCTGCAAGCACGCCAGGGGGCTGCGTTGCAGAGAGGTGTACAAACATTTTTTATCAATTTATATTAAAAATATGTAATGTAATTTAAAAAATAATATATCTAAAAATAAAAAATGTATAATAATGTAGTAAATCAGTACAAAAAATATAACAATTATTACATGAAAATTTTTTTCATTTACAAAGCCATTGAAATTCACTGAAAAAACCATAGGTTTCAGCCACGTTATAGTTAGGAATTACCATTTAAAAAACCTTTGAAATTCACTTAAAAAACCATAGGTTACAGCCACGTTATAGTTAGGAATTAGCATTTAAAAAACCTTGCAAATTCACTGAAAAAACCATAGGTTTCACACACGTTATAGTTAGGAATTAGCATTTTAAAAACCTTTGAAATTCGCTGAAAAAACCATAGGTTTCACACCAGTTATAGTTAGCTGGTCATTTTACTCATACAAAACCTATGAAATTCCCCTGTTATAGTGAGTTCAGCTAACTATAACTCGCGCGCCCGCAATGCACTGCTGATGACGTCACATATTACATCACTCATGACATAGTCAGTGACATCACTCATGACATCACTCATGACATCTCAAATGACATCCCTGATGACATCACTGATGACATCATCCTTGTGGCAGACCTCCTCTCCTTTGATACACACGATCAAAAATAGAAAGTAACATTTTCAAAAAAAATGGAGATACCAATTCCAGTTAGAACAACCTATTCCGTATTTCAAAAATCTACATGCATATCCAGTCATTCACTAACACTTCTATATAGGCACTCATACATGTACTCACTCATCATATTTACTCAGACACCTATACATCTTATTACACACCGACACTCATCTATAGAGTTACTCACACATGCAAATAAACTATCAAACATGCATTTACTTGCATATACAGCTATACACCCACCACTACACTAATTTCTACAGAATCGTACACATACTTACTCTCTAAAACAATCACTTATAGAAACACATACTTATTTATACAGGAACTCTTACAATCTTTCGCTCTCACATATACTCATTTATACACATCAATACTCACAATACTAGTTTAAAACATATGTAGTTACTCATAAAGATACTTTTGAGACAGTCATTCACTCACTAACACACTCACTAACTCACCCATACACACACTCATCCACCTATAAAGTCCTGCACACATGCTGTCTTCAAAACACATACGAACAGTGAGTCAGTCACTCATGCATCTGTGCGCTAAGTAATACTCACAACCGAACCATACAGACAGTCATTCTGATACTTAAAAAAACAACTAATAACCCATATACACACTCTCTTCAATGTCTACGTTTCATCTCTGGCTGACATTGGAAGAAAGTGGGGCATCGGCATATGTTCCTATGCCGACGACACACAGCTGATGGTGACAATGGATGAAGGGTCGGAATCAACAAAGAAAAAGCTACATAGCTGTCTCTCCGAAATGGCGGAATGGATGCGCAACCACTGCTTGAAACTAAATGCCGGCAAATCGGAGATACTACTGTTCGGAGGAGCCAAACTTACATGGAACGCCACGTGGTGGCCACCATCACTAGGGTCAGCCCCCACCCCGAAACAGCACGCCAGAAATCTAGGTATCATTATGGACGACGCCCTGTCCATGAAGGACCATATTCGATCACTCTGGGGCAAAGGCTTCGCAATACTCAAACTCCTGGCAAAAATCTTCCCCTGGATACCTCTGGACTGTCGACGTACAGTCACTCAGGCCCTTTTAGTCAGCCGCCTGGATTATGGCAATGCCCTATTCGAAGGGATGAACGAACAACTGTTCTCCCGCCTACAGGTCCTACAAAACCAGGCGGCTAAACTGGTCTGTAACAAAGGCAAGCGAGACTCAGCGTCCGCATGCCTCAAAAAACTTCACTGGCTACCGATGCGCCAGAGGGCTACTTTCAAAATACTCTGCCACGTGCACAGAGCTCTTTATAAAACGGGTCCCACGATCCTCCGCGAGAAAATCAAATTCTATATCCCCAACAGGAATCTAAGATCGAATCACCTGGCTCTGGCCAAATCCAAGCGCATTTACAAGGCAAGGACAGGCGGACGTGCCTTCTCATACTTGGCTGCCAAAAGGTGGAATGAGTTACCTGTAGACCTCAGACACACCATAAATTACCTGCAATTCCGCCAAAAATTAAAAACTCACCTCTTTCCCAAAAACTAATTCCCCAGCACAGCCCTCAGCAGTCTCCTTTGTTTTACAGCGCCGTGATATCCCATGGGATGAGTGTCGCGCTCTACAAATACCGGAAATAAATAAATAAATAAATGTCGCTACTCACCACCCCATGCAGCCACTTGTATACAAAGTGAGACACCGATACAGATATTTAAATATTTAAAGATTACTCGCTAATACACCTATTCACTAAGATATACTTAATAAGTCAGTTATACAATCAATTTTACAAAAAAAAACATCCATTTAGAGACTTATTTACCCATTCAATCTTCCATCGACCTTTAGATATACATATATAAAAAAATGTATTTCTTTTTCAGAAAGAGACACATTCACTGGATGATGTCATCTGTGATGTCATCAGGGATGTCATTTGAGATGTCATCAGTGATGTCATGAGTGATGTCACTGACCATGTCATGAGTGATGTAATATGTGACGTCATCAGCAGTGCATTGCGGGCGCGCGAGTTATGGTTAGCTGAACTAACTATAACAGGGGAATTTCATAGGTTTTTTATGAGTAAAATGACCAGCTAACTATAACTGGTGTGAAACCTATGGTTTTTTCAGTGAATTTCAAAGCTTTTTAAAATGCTAATTCCTAACTATAACGTGTGTGAAACCTATGTTTTTTTCAGTGAATATATATATATATATATATATATATATATATATATATATATATATATATATATATATATATATAAAATACCTACTGGCAGTCGCCAGTCGCTAGCTATAGCTAGGACCTATTTTCCACAGGAACAGCGTTTCTTATTTTGCTGTTTTGCTTATTCTGAAAGAAAACCCAACTGACTTCTTTTTTCTGTTCCTTTAGACCCCATCCATCCTTTTCCCCACAGACACATGGCTATTTTCATTGCAAGCTGCCTTATGCAGATAAGCAAAACTGCTCTCTTTAATTGCAACTTTTAGAAATATTTAATTTGGAGCTTGGAAGCAGTGTAAAATTACTGCCACTATCAAACCAACCGTATATGAAATTAACAATGGTAGCTATGCAGGTGTTATGGAGGTTGACTCACTAAAATGTCAGAGCTAATGGAAGTGTGTATCCGTTGTCCCAGCTTTGTATTTGCTACTAAGAGGCTGGGGAAAGAGCAAAGTGTAGAAACAGAAAAAGGTTAAAATGGCTCTCTGTATGCTACTTGCTTTCTCTTCCTGCTTTATGGCCCCTGAGACTAGGAGTTAACAAGGCCAGTGACACCGGTACCAAAGGGCAAGGTGGGATAGAGGTTGTTAGCCCATGCCACTCCTAACTGACATCCATGGCAGTCATTCCAAAACAAAAAAGAGGTAACACGGATAGAGTGAGCTTCTCTGTCAACATTGCTGTTCCTGGGTCACCTGTACAGAGCATGACGCTGGTCAAAGTCTGATGTGCATGTATTTTTAGGCCTCCATGCTTGATTATTTATTACTTTAAGTGAGAAATATTGCACTAGCATATCAGTTTTATAAAACAAATTTGAGACACTGCAAGGTTCCAGAACTGCTAACATGAGAGCGCCATTTCTAAAATGTTGACAATCACAACAATATGTGGCCATGGAGTGATGTTGACGAGGCAGTGAGCAGCGGGTGTGCAGCACAATGTACTCAGATGCAAGCCCCAGAACCATCAGACTTGCCTATTTTATAAATTAACAAACAGCACTGTAACAACCCTTCCTCCAATACAAACTGAATTTAGCACCACTGGGCTATATTGTACTGTATTGTAATTGCATTTAAATAGCGCTTACTACCCCTGACGAGCATGCTACTCCGGGACCCATACAGGATTAGTGTTGAATTAGTATATTGAAACATGCAAGAACATTTTAAGAGGTTGGATAGGTCAGTCAGTTATTTGGATTTGGAATGATAGCAAATGGATACAGGAGGAAAAAAGGTTTGTATTTATATAGCGCTTGTTACCCCGGATGGGGTGTTGAAGCATGCTATTTCGGAAGCCCATAAAGGATTAGTGGTAAATTAATATGGTGAATATAAAAGTAATTTCAGTGGTGGATATTAGTCAGTTATTTGGAGTGAGAAGGATAGTGAAGGGATAAAAGGAGACGAAAGGTTTGTATTTATGTAGCACTTGAAGCAATTTTCTGGCGAGTAGCACGCTACTCTGGAACCCGTAAAGGATTGGTGTTGAAAATTAGTATAGTGAAGTATGAAGTAATTTGAGTGGTGGATATGCTATTCAGTTATTTGGGTAGAGAAGGGCAGGTGGCAGGATAGAAGAGGGAAAGAGGTTTGTATTTATATAGCGCTTGCTACCCCTGATGGGGTTTTGAAGCGCAAGTAGCAGCCTACTCTGGAACCCATAAGGATTAATGTTGAATTAGTATGATGAAACATGAAAGTAATTTTAGTGGTGGATAGGTTAGTCAGTTATTTGGATTGAGAAGGGTCGGGGAGGGGTAGAAAAGGGAAAAGGTTTGCATTTATATAGCGCTTGTAACCCTGATGGGGCGTTGAGACGCTTTATTGGCGAGTAGCACGCTACTCTGGAACCCATAATGGATTAATGGTGAATTAGTATAGTTCAATATGGAATTTAAGAATTGGACATGTTAGCCTGTTATTTTGATTGAAAACGGATAGTGGAGGGATAAAAGAGTAAAGGATTTTTTTTAGGTTTTAGCAGTAGTAGGAGGCTTTTGGATGAGTAGAAGGAGTTTTGTACGGGAGGAGTCAGAGGGAAGAGTTTAGAAAGGTTTTAGGGGATCGGTATAGTAAAAGAGGTGTCAGATGATGCCAGGCGGGGTAGAGTAGGAGAGAGTCTAGAAAGGGTTCTACTCCTAATCTGTAAGTGCGTCACCCAGTATCTCCTGCTATCTACCCTGAGTTGTTAGGGTGCACAACAGAAGGTCCTCTCGCAGTGCCCTGTAAACATGGGAAACAAACTTCCATCCCCCAGTCATATTGAGCAGAGTCATTAGAGTCTGGGACCTAGAGGGTGCGTCGGGAAGTCTGGCCAGAATCCTCTCGCTGTAGCTGCAATCTTAGCAAACTGCGAAAATTGCCCTGTGCCAAATTAAAGGTTTCCACAGCATCGGGAAGTGTAACAAATTTATCATAAGGATATAATCTTGCAGGGTTTCACAACCCCCACCATGCCACCGGTTGATGGACATTGTACTCACTGTAGGAAGCTGGCTCTTTATATTGTATTCAAAAATTAGGTGCACTGTGTAGCGGTATCCCTGGCTAATGTATAGGGGGCTTGCTTTAACAATCACACAGTGTTCCATTTGTGGTAGTGTGGTCGAGCAGTCTTAGGCATTTGTTGCACACAGCCAATAATAATAGACTCAAAAGGACATCCAACACCAATTTGCAAAAATAAAGCCATTTTTATATAATTTTAGACACCAAGATCTTTGGGGGATCAGGTAAGTACTTTCTATACGCGATTTTAAAAAACAGCTGTCAGATTTGAGGCATGAGCTTCGAAAGAGGTAATATCTTAAGGGAGAAACATACACTGCGTAGGGTCCCTTGCAAACGACTTGCAGGACTGTTCTTCTGGACTTAAGGTAAGTAGGGGCCAAGGTCCAAGAAAGCACCGAAAGTTCAAGTTGTCCTGCCTTGGGGTGTCCAGGTGCAGAGGTAGCCTCAAACACTACCCTTCCAAGTCAATGGGACAAGTACCTGTAAGAACGGGGGGTTGGGGAGGGGGGGGGGCATGGGGCGGGCAGTCTGACAGAACCCAAATGGGGGCTCTGCTCTTGGGTGTCTCGGGACCACAGAAACACCTGGGCTGATGAGCCTGGACACAGTGGTGTTTTGTCCAGCATGTCGCAGGAGTTAGAGGGTCTCATGGTTCCAGGGTGACCTGGAAAGAGGAAGGCAACAGGGCCCCTCTCGATGAAGGCCTTGTGGATCCTGAAGTCTCTTGTCTGTATGTCGGTGTCTCGACTGTACACACAATAAGCCTTGGATGCTGCAAATGCTCTGGTACCCAGGATATTGGGACTGTGGTACTCAGGATATTGGGGTTGGGCAGCTCCTGGAGCATCCAAACTTGGCATGGAGACAGATCTGGCCTCCCAGAACCACAAAGACCTTTCTGGAGTGCTGCTCCCCCTGTGGGCACAAGGGCCAGCAACACAGTGGACCTGGCAGATGCTTCAGAGCCTGCAGCTGCAGGGGTGTGGTTCCTCCGCCCCAGGGAGACGCTAACTGATTGTTAAGTGCTGGGCAGTCTTCCAAGTGTTGGAGAGGGTGCACAGCTTTTGAGTCAGACAAGCCTTTGCAACTGTCAAGGTTCCAGCAGTTAGGCAGGGTTTTGTGCCAAGTTTGCAGTCAGTCCTCAATTCTCGCTGTGACTGTTCTTTTGTCCTCTTTAGTTCCCAGGAAGTCGAATTCGAGTTCCTTGTTTCAGGGAGCCACCTAAATACTTAATTAAGGTTGTTAAGGGGAGTGTAGGCTTCTGACCCCTGGGGTCACTACACCCCCTATATGACCACCTCCTGTGAGGAGGCGGCGTAACACTGTCCCAGAGTTAATTCCACCAAAAACAAGACAGTTAAACCCTTCTTTCGTGGAGCATATCAGGTAGCCAACCTTAGTGGGTGCAACTAGCCTGATGGTGCAACACACCTCCTTGTATAACTAATTTCCTGCCTGCCCCGATGCCAAATGGGCCTCAGGGAAGGAGGTGGCATATCCTAGGTCTGGGGGAAGCCAGGGTCGCATATCAAAGGAGACCGCATCTTTGAAGCCGTGGCCTTGATCTACAAAATTATTTGTAATTCTGCTGAAGAAGGTGTGAACACCTTCCTCTGGAGCAGGCATCGTTTCTTGCCTCAGAACGTGGGCTCTCACTTGCAGGGGGTCAGAAACTTGCGTATGGTGGCAGGATGGACGATACCGGTCAGCCAGCACACTAGACACTGGTAGGTTTTTTCAGGGGCACTCTGGGTGCATGTCACTGGCAACAATAAAGATTTATTAAGGCAAGGTGTTTGATACCAAACACCATAGGTTTCGGTAAAGTCATCATGTAACTGGGGAACTCTTAATGACCAGTGCCCAGGACATGTACTTAAGATGGCTTCCCTGTTCATTTGTGACATCTAGTAATTGAACTAGACAATCTGTTGCACAGGGGCATAGCTGCTTAAGATTATATGCCCTCAAATGTAATATAATGCACCGTGTCTTAGGACTCAAAGGCTTCCTGTTAGAGTGATTTACAAATATTACATGCAGGGCCTCCTTCACCCAACCATCATGCCTCACACAGCCTTGGCTGTGCGTGCTGTTAAGTTAGTCGCAGGACCTGGCCACAGGGCAGGCCCTGCACCCCACCCCCGCAGACACCCTTTTCCCAGCATCTCTTGGCCTTTGACCATGTGCGACCTGGTGTTTGGCCCAACGGCATGGACTGCACCCAATACCCTTTCTAGGCCATTATGTGTTGCACCTTTTTGGAACTGTGAATAATAAATGAGTGGCACTTGTCACTCATGTATTATTAAATATCTTTTTTTCATTTTTTTTGGTTGCCCTGATGCCCACCTGGGACACCCAAACCTTTTTTTGATGTTGGGGAATGCGGGGGTGACCAAGACCCATGCAGCTCATATAGGCTCCCCAACCCTGCTGGCGGGGGCTGGCGATTGTTTTACTGCTGGTTCCCTGGTGCATACCCAGTACAACTACAACTTGTCAATAGTTGAGGCTCCCCACATGGCCCCTGCTGGCTCTCCAGTCAGCGCCCATCGTGGGTGCCAGCAAGAGATACCTCCTACTTTACTTTGAGGGCCCCTGTTCCCACCTGGGGCACCCTCAACAGCATCACCATTGGTGGCTGTGGTGGGAGCCCAAGGCCCCTGATATTCTTGCGGGTTAAAAAGCCAGCATCCCTCTTCACCCAAAATGATCATAGCCTTGGAGGATGGGGTCCCTGGGGCCTCATAAAGGCTTGGAGACTGTAGCTGCATGCCAACCTCCCCTAAATGTTATATGGCTGTAGGGATGGGGTCCCTCAGTCCTCATAGAAGCCTCCTAGTACTAAAAAAAAAGGCGTCAGGAGATGGGGGGGCCATATGCCCCTCACCTGAAAAAAAAGGTGGGCCAACACCCTGTTCACTGGCCCACCCTAGGGGGCTTATTTAGAGTGGGTGTGAGACCACTATTTTCTTTTGCTCAGATCCTTTGTGGACCCGTTGCCCCGATTTTAAAAAAAATGAGGCCCCTGGCAAAGGGGTGCAAGAACAGGCCTAATGGGCTAGGGTATCCCTGCCTTACACTACTATATGTTGTTAAAACCTCTTTTTAGAGCAGGGGATTGGGTCCCCCAGTCCAAAAATGATGTCCCCACATGTTTGTTGAAATGGTCGCAGACAATTACATCTTATCTTTAGCTCTGTCGACTCCACTGATCCTCTGCAGCATGATATATTTACACACATTTGAAACCTTAATTTCTCAAAACCTACTCAACAGACTTACACCAACTTACAAAATCATGCTCTCTGGGCGAAAATCTAGCTTTCTGCCAAATTTGGTATGATTCTGTTCAGCCATTTTGGCTGCAGCTGTGTCTAATTTTCTTTTAGAAAATTTAAATGGGAACACCTGTTTTGTTACCTCCTTTTTTCTTGTCCCTTGATTCATGGATCATCCCAAAACTTTCCAGGAGCTGTGATGGATGCACTTTTGTTGGAAAATGTTGTGAAGATTTGTCAAAAGGCACCAAAGATAGTTATATATATACATGAGAATATGTATATTGCGTAATTTGCACAATTATCGTTGAGCCATTAACTCAAGGAAGTATAAGCTGCTAATGACGAGGACAGTATCCTATATTGCATTTGCACTTTATTTCATCAAATGATACATACTGTGTGATTTGCACCATTAGCTACATATTATCAATTTAAGGAATCGAAAATATGCTCCTAAGAATGTGGATACTTTCCCACATGTGCACTGGCCCTTTGGGCATAAGTAATTTGCACTAGGCATTAGCACTTTTGTTTGCCCCTACAAAAAAGAATGATAGAGAATGTCGTCTAAAATGTTGAGAAATAATAATGTATACTGATTACCATGTAAGATTATTTCTGCCAAAAGACTATAGAAACAACTAGCAAGTACATGCATCAATATTGCATTTTGCGATTCCTTAATTGCGAAAAATATGGAATCGCAATTAAGGAATTGCAAACTGCAATGCATCAAGAAATCGCTATAAAAATAGCGATTTCTTAAAATTCCTTAATTACGATTCTCTAATTGAGAATCGCAATTAAGGAATACTTCCCCATCCATTCCTATGGGCCTAGAGGCCCATAGGAATGAATGGAAAGACATTCTTAATTTGCAATTCACCATTAAAAATTCGCAAATTAAGAATGCAATTTCAAGGGTGCAGGGGTGTCCAAAGGACACCCTGTTGCATCCCTGAAATCTGCTTAGGAGTACATTTTGCACACTCACATGTTCCAAGGGCACGTGTGTGTGTAAAATGGAACTTTGAAAAATGCACTTTAGTGCATTTTTCAAAGTTTTCGCAAATTACCATGAAGGTCAACTTCATGGTAATTTGCTCCCCTTGTTTGCGAATTCGCAAATTTTTAGAGTTTGATGCATTTCATTTAAGGAATCTCAATTTGAGATTCCTTAAATGCAATCGCAATTTAAGAAATCGCAATTTTGCGATTTCTTAAATTGCCAAAATTACAAAAATGTTAATGCATCCCAAAAATGGGAATTGCATTCACAAAGTGCCGAATTTTACGATTTGCACCGTTTGCGAATGCAATTTCCTTTGATGCATGTGGCTGAAAGTGTCCACAATCAGGCTTTGCAAACAAAACAGGTGATGGACAGAATGTGGATCAATGTCACACATTCACCCCAGTCCAAAGATCTGGGCCCAAATCCATCGTTTTTTTGCACTCCACACCACCCTGGGTTAGACAATGGCGATATGCAAATCAGCTCTGACCCTGTGCCCCATGGGAACAGTCCAGTCCGAACTACAAAAGCCATGTCCTTCCCAGAACGGAATCAAGCATCCGAGGACCGGACCGGTTTCGAGGTAACACCTCTCATCAGCCCGGCTAGCTTGACTCCAGTGGTGTGGAGTGCCTGGGACCCACGTCTGAGCATCCCCAGCGCACTAACCCAGGGTGGTGTGGAGTGCAAAAAAACGATGGATTTGGGCCCAGATCTTTGGACTGGGGTGAATGTGTGACATTGATCCACATTCGGTCCATCACCTGTTTTGTTTGCAAATTCCGCCCTAAGTGCGCTGGGGATGCTCAGACGTGGGTCCCAGGCACTCCACACCACTGGAGTCAAGCTAGCCGGGCTGATGAGAGGTGTTACCTCGAAACCGGTCCGGTCCTCGGATGCTTGATTCCGTTCTGGGAAGGACATGGCTTTTGTAGTTCGGACTGGACTGTTCCCATGGGGCAGAGGGTCAGAGCTGATTTGCATATCGCCATTGTCTAACCCAGGGTGGTGTGGAGTGCAAAAAAACGATGGATTTGGGCCCAGATCTTTGGACTGGGGTGAATGTGTGACATTGATCCACATTCGGTCCATCACCTGTTTTGTTTGCAAATTCCGCCCTAAGTGCGCTGGAGATTCTCAGACGTGGGTCCCAGGCACTCCACACCACTGGAGTCAAGCTAGCCGGGCTGATGAGAGGTGTTACCTCGAAATCGGTCCGGTCCTCGGATGCTTGATTCCGTTCTGGGAAGGACATGGCTTTTGTAGTTCGGACTGGACTGTTCCCATGGGGCACAGGGTCAGAGCTGATTTGCATATCGCCATTGTCTAACCCAGGGTGGTGTGGAGTGCAAAAAAACGATGGATTTGGGCCCAGATCTTTGGACGGGGTGAATGTGTGACATTGATCCACATTCGGTCCATCGCCTGTTTTGTTTGCACAATCAGGCTTTAGCATTTCAGAGTGTAACGTTTGCAATGCGCACATTTTGCACGTTTTTGTCCAAATATTGTATTGGCAATTGATGACAATCACTGCGTAGAAATGGAATGTATGTGGCAAAAGCCCTTGCACCTTTAATAATACCTTTGAGTCTGTGCTATCTTTGGCAGCATGGTAACTAACGCGTTTTAAGCCAGGTTCTCACATCATGCGAATAATGGGTCAAATGAACCCAATCATCCTGTGTATCTGAGTGAATCACTGTGGTACAATAAAGTTTGTTGAAATGCATATACATTTCCAGAAAGCCATTGAAAATAAGTAAAGAAAACAAACATAAAAAGAGGAAAACCAAGTAGGAAAATTGTAAAATTGTATGAAAAATAGCAAAAGAAAATGGTTATGTAACTGAAACCTTATGAAAGAAACACAATGGTAGCATGTTGTCTATGTTTGCTATCACGTGATGGTAGCAAGTGGGATATTAAAAAAATGTTGTATTCTGGCTCAATGTGTGATCAAGGCAGGGGATCCTGCCGAAACGTGTCATAGCATGAAATGAGGAATTAAAAGTTGGATATAACTAACCTTTGGATTGCTGTGTCATTTTTGCCAAACACTGAGCGCACAGCAGGAAAATATCTTTGTGCCACCTAGAAACAGTGCCAGTGGGTGGCCGGCACAGGCTAGAGAGGTGACTGGAGCGTGGTGGGGGGGGTTAGTGGGGGGGGGGAGTGGGAGTCGACAGATGACAGGTAGGTAAAATTAAACAAAAAAATTATTAAAACCACTTACCTTGCGCTTGCTGCATCGGTTGACTCCCCCCCCCCCCCTCCCCCCCAGCCCCGCCCATGCCTCACTGCTCTTATCTGTGCCGGCCACCACTGAACGGTGCATATCTGTTATACTGTGCCCTATGAAAAAATGTGAACCGGAACTATGTGAAGTGTTTATTTTGTTGGTATTCATTGCACTGCCCAGCCCACTGCCAATACGGCTTTGAAATAACAGATATACAGATCCCTGTGTCACACCATATCTTTTCAAAAACATGGCCACCGGGAGGACAGTCAAAGGCAACAAGCACATCACTGTCAGCACACACTACCCCTCCAGTACCGAATCTGCACTTACTGTTGCATCAAAACTCATACATGGGTGATGCGGAAGCACACACTTCCCTCGGCAGCCCATGAGGGTGGGAGGGTAGGGCGAGGCGGGCTGGGAGTGAATGGGGCTTGTCTGCATGGGCCCTGCAAAATTGGTTCCATGCCGCTAAATCTGCCACTGATATCTGTGTGTGACCTGCTGGTCACGAGTACTCATCTCAGAAGAGTCAATTCAGACTTCCATCTGTTTGAGGTTAATAATTTAGGTATTGCTAAACAGATGGGAAGATACTTCTGCCCAGATATACTAAGGGCTTGCATTACCCTTGCTTCACACAAGGTGAGGAAAGTGCAACACAAGCCCTTAAGTGAGATTAACTATGTTACTCAGAGCCACCTTGTATGGCTCTGCATGGGATAATAAATACAGAGTAACGCAAGGAAGCACAAGTTGCTGACTTACGTTACTCTGCCCTGGGAAGGCGTTATATAGGTAGAGCATTACTTTTTGACCGTCCTGGGGTACCGACGGATAGAGCGGGGCACCCCTTCCCTGAGTAGTGACCAGGTTGAGGTGAGGGTGACACCCAATTGTTATGGGTGTCCGGTAATTACTTCCACTCCTGTCTAGTCGGAGATTACCGGTGGAGTATATGAAATGTTTAATATCACTTTCATCACTATATATATATAATTTCTTTCACATTTGATATCTAGCAGCACCTTTATTTGTTTACTTGGTCCTGAGGAATGCCCCGATACTAGCTGATCTTTATGAGGGCAAAAACATGTCGACCTACCACTTTGTTTGACATCTTGAAAATTTCAAGTGTCTACATACTGCTTTTTAACCATGACAAGGGCACTCTAAGAATAAAATTGGAGGAGAGTTCCATTAGTCATTTTTAAGACACTTTTTTATTATTTTGCGCTGCACTTTTCTCTTTTGCAACCCTCTTCACATAATATTCAGATATGTCTTTGGGTTCCACACTGTACTATGCGGAGCCATCAGCCATCCTTTAGTCCTTCCATCGACTAAGGTTATCCCAGTTAATTTCTCAGACTGGGTTACCTTGAGAGAGGAGACCTCTGAGGCGGAAGCCGGAGGCTAGCTGCACTCGTGTTTTTTATAAAATTTGCATATTGTGTTTGACATGCTTTAAAACTTACTTCTCCTCTCTTGAGGATAATAGCACCTTTTAACCTAATTCAGGGCACCGCACGAGCAGCGGAGCCAGCGCTGCATCGCGGGTTTGACAGGGAAAGGGCCGCCATCGCTGCTTCGCGAGGCCACGCCCATCTCTCTGGCCACGCCCACTCCCCCGCCTATAATTAAGCGCCGACTGAAAGCGCTAGTGACTTCTCCCTACACCTCTGAGGCGGAAGCCGGAGGCTAGCTGCACTCGTGTTTTTTATAAAATTTGCATATTGTGTTTGACATGCTTTAAAACTTACTTCTCCTCTCTTGAGGATAATAGCACCTTTTAACCTAATTCAGGGCACCCCACGAGCAGCGGAGCCAGCGCTGCATCGCGGGTTTGACAGGGAAAGGGCCGCCATCGCTGCTTCGCGAGGCCACGCCCATCTCTCTGGCCACGCCCACTCCCCCGCCTATAATTAAGCGCCGACTGAAAGCGCTAGTGACTTCTCCCTACACCTCTGAGGCGGAAGCCGGAGGCTAGCTGCACTCGTGTTTTTTATAAAATTTGCATATTGTGTTTGACATGCTTTAAAACTTACTTCTCCTCTCTTGAGGATAATAGCACCTTTTAACCTAATTCAGGGCACCCCACGAGCAGCGGAGCCAGCGCTGCATCGCGGGTTTGACAGGGAAAGGGCCGCCATCGCTGCTTCGCGAGGCCACGCCCATCTCTCTGGCCACGCCCACTCTCTCCTCAAATGTGCCAGCATCGCAAGCGCAGCGGACGAGCGCAGCGGGAGTGCCGTTTGCGCGCCGAAGGCGCGCCAGGGGCAAGCCCGTCCGCGTCCATCTGCGGCCCAGGCCCTGTCCCCCTGTCCAAACCATATCAGACCAATATGGGAATATAACATATACGAGGCAGGCATTACTGCAGCTGCGCAGGAGGCTGCCGACGGAATGCTACCACAAGCTGCAGGTGGAACAATGGCCCCTGAAATGTGCGGGCTGTGGCCATACTATACACAGAGACCAAGCAACGAGTAATGAGGGTAAGGAACTTTCTGCCCTATTACTGAACTGCCGCTCAATGAAAAAACATAGCTTGAATATCTATGACCTACTGACTGACGACAGACCCGACTTGGTCTTCTTGACCGAGACATGGCTGGATGAACAATCCATCCCTGATATAGTAGAGGCCCTTCCTCCCGGCTTCGATATTCTTCACATCAATAGAGGGGACCAAAGAGGGGGAGGGATAGCTATTATTCACAAAAGCGACCTATCAGTCTCCCTTGAACCAACTCCCATTAGTAAATGTGAATCAGGACTCTTCTCTATCACGGTCAGCCCTAACTGTACCATTAAGGGCTTCCTTATATACCGCCCCCCGGGTGTGGCAACTGCGTTCATTGAAAGCCTCCTGGATGTTTTAACGCAATCGGCCTTACGCCATAATAAATTTATGATTGTAGGAGACCTCAACGTGCACTTAGAGGATGTCTACTGCAGAGAGGCCGTTTCCTTAATTAAAGAACTCAGGGCTCTTATGTTTGAGTTAGCTGACAATAGTGCCACCCATCAAGCAGGACATCTATTAGACCCTATTTTTACTAACTGGGACGATATAAGGGTCTCTGCTCCGATTAAGATCCTATGGTCAGACCATTATCTGATACCATTCCAATTCAGAAAACTGCCCAACAGGGGGCCCTTACGGAAACCTCCCGCTATTAGACGCAGGGACTGGAGGAAATTCAGTCACGAGGCCTTCCGTCAAGCCCTACAACAGGACCCCCCAAAACATAGTGATAATTTGGAGGAGGCATACAAGATGTATGAAGAATGGGTTCAAGGTGCGCTGGACAATGTAGCCCCTTGGACTCATAAACCCATGGCAAGGAGCACCAAATCCGCTCCGTGGTTCACCGCTGAGCTACGCTCTGCTAAAACTAAATGCAAAACCTTGGAGCGTAGATGGAGAGTGGATTACGCCCCCTCACTACGCGAAGCTTATAAGAGCGAGCTCAGAGTCTACCACAGCCAGATCAGGAACTCTAAAAGAGAGTACTATAACAACAGGATAGGTGGTGCAGAGAATACTTCGAAAGAACTCTTTATGATTCTAAAGGAACTCTCCACTACTCCCGCGAGCTCAAGGGAAGGTCCACCCACGACCGAGTCATGCAACGAGATTGCAGACTTTTTTATAGGGAAGGTAGAAAAGATCTATGCTTCTTTCCAGACTAATTTAGAGGCTACTATCTTGCCCGACCATAACCGCGGTAATATGGTCAAAAAAGAACTCAGGAAATTTACGGTTCCCCAAACTGAGGAGTTTATCAACATCCTATCGGACATCCACTCGGGCTCTCCCCTTGACGTGGTACCAGCGAGATTTCTCCGTAATCACCTTCCCCAGGTGGCGAAGCAGATAGGTAATATGGCCACGCTTTCCTTCGATGAATGTCGAGTGCCGGACAGCTGGAAACTGGCCCAAGTCGTCCCAATAAAAAAGAAAGCCCACTTAAGCATAGCGCAACTCGACAATCTAAGGCCTATCTCCCTTCTCCCCTACTGCGCGAAGGTAGTAGAAAAACTGGCCAATCGACAGCTGGTAAGTTTTTTGGGAGGAAAACTTGCTCCTACACACGTCTCAATCGGGTTTCAGAGCGAAACACTCGACTGAGACTGCCCTCCTCCTATCAACAGAGCTGCTGCGGAGCAAGGCGGACGAAGGTCACACGGCCGCACTAGTCTTATTAGACTTAAGTGCGGCGTTTGACACCGTATCACATCCCGTACTACTGAACCGACTGAGGGAAAAGGGAATAACCGGTCCCGCTCATGAGTGGCTGGTATCCTTTCTGAAAAACAGAAGATTTCAAGTGCATTGCCCACCATGCAAATCCAGTGTAAGATGTCTCAGGCAAGGGGTTCCTCAGGGCTCTATTTTGAGCCCTACATTATTCAACCTGTACATGGAACCCCTTGCCAAACTGGTGGAGTCATATGGTGTGGCAATAGTCTCCTATGCAGATGACACACAACTGGTGATCAATTTGTCCCGTGATCCAGTTGTGGATGCTGAGAATTTCTCGGCTTGCCTTGTGGCTCTAGACGGCTGGATGAAACAAAACTGTCTCCGCCTTAATGGTAACAAGACGGAAGTTCTTATTGTAGGTCCACGTCCTTCCATCTGGACCTCTGCCTGGTGGCCCACCGAACTGGGCTCTGTCCCGGTCCCAGTGGACACAGTTAAGAACCTTGGCTTTCATCTGGACTCTAATCTTGCCTACAACAATCATGTGGGTAAGGTTGCGGGAAAATGCTACGGACTTTTGAAGGTCCTAAGGAAAATCCTGGACCTATTGCCCCCTAGCTCCAGAAAAACCATGGTACACGCCTTGGTCACTTCCCAGTTAGATTATGGGAACTCCCTCCTATGTGGACTTAGCAAAAAGGGCTTAACACAGCTTCAACGCGTCCAGAACGCTGCAGCGAGGCTGGTCCTCAACCTCCCTAGGAGAGCCTCGGGGAAACATGCATTACGCACCCTTCATTGGCTCCCAATAAAGGAAAGAATCATTTTCAAAACCATGTGCATCACCCACCGTATAGCCCACAAAAAAGCACCTCCATATCTCCAGGACTTGCTTCCAGTATATCGCCCTACACGTCCCCTGAGGTCGATGGGTAGCATGCAATTAGTGGTACCTCGGATACACAGAGCAAGGATGGGAGGACGCTCTTTCAGACTCCACGCCAGCAACAACTGGAACAACCTTCCTATCGAACTGAGGATGGAGCCCTCTGAAACCAGGTTCAGACAGAGGTTGAAAACCCATCTCTTTCCCAGGCTAAACTCAGCATAGTGTATTCTTGCCCCTGTGTCCGCCTCTTGAGCCCGACCGAAGAGTTGTAGGTAGGGTTGTCAGCGCGGGGACGCACTGTTCTCTGTGCAACCAAGCGCTTAATAAATGCCATAAACTAAACTAAACTAAACAGATCAAAATGATGAAAAGTCACATCTTGTAAATGATGGGTTCGGGCAGAAGAGGCTCTCTTCTCTGATCGAGGAGGCTGTTGTCTTAGCTGTGACACATATCGACCCTTGCTTTTCTCACTGCTTGCCTTATTTCTTAGACCCAAGGTGTTTTGTGAAAGTTGTATATTTCTAGGGGAAATACACCTTGCAGGTCTTTAAAATTGTCCCTGAGACCTCCCTAATTTCTTTTTGTTGTATAGAGCATTGGTGTTACCATGCATCCATCTATTGTCTTTGCCGTATTCCCAGATTTACCAACAATAGCAAACCTGGGTATGTGCCAAAATGCTACGCCTTTCCAGGAGAGTTGTAACAAGCAGAAATATGTATATATCTCCTTGCTTTTCCTCTTTCTATGCACATGTAGAAAGAGGTCAAAGTCTCAGAGGATTGCTTTTATGCAGGAAAGTGTCCCTTCCTGCACAAAAACAATCCTGCCTGCAACACAGACACCCTTGCATGATGGCATGTGTGCCTGCGTTAGATCTTGGCAGTGGCTAGTGCGCCAGCGCAGAGAGAGAGCAGGAATGAGCTATATTATAGTAAATATCACACATTTCTGCGCTTTCTATTTGACTCAGCACAGCAAGTTTTCTTGCTCCTTTGCGCTGCATCAACTGTTAGTAAATCTGCCCCTTGGAGCATAGAGAACTGCAAAACGTGGTATTAAGTGCTCTACAAAAACAAGTGGGTGTTAAACAAATTACCTTGCAGGTAAACCTGACTGCTGAAGTTAATTATTGAAATGGGTTAGAGGGATAGTCATTAAACTATGGTAGATGTGGATTGCAATTGTTCAAAATGCAAGACATTTGCCTTTAACTTCCACAAGAAAGACAGTTCCAACAAGGCCTGGTTGGAAGACATACCTCTATGACTGGACAATTGACAGAAGGAGTCGAATCTCCTGCTGCACGCTCCTCCCACATCAATCGCCCTTGGCTCATCCAAGGACTGTTGGTGGAGAAAGAGGTTCGAGGTTTATGTAGTCAAGGATATACGTCGCTGGTCTTCAAGTAATGTAATAAGTGCATCTAGATTCCAAGGGTTTAAGATAAAGATGCTTTAAATGCCTCATTTGCATAAACGGTGTGCTGTGCGTTATAGCGCATCTTTGGAAGAGATGTTCATGGAGAAGACATCTAGGTCTGTGTCTTCTTGTGGAGCGTGGAGTACAGTTAGACAACATACTCAAAGGGTTTGATTACTTATAGGTGGACTTTGTTACTTCTGAGGTCCTCCAAGTGGCTTTAAACCCTTTGTAGTACAAACCCTGGGGCCGAATGGAGGAGTTGAATACTAAGGGCTGAGTTTTCCCTGCATTAAAGTTAAAGGGTGTCAGTTTAGGAAGAAGCTTATGGAGCATGTCATAATGAGATAAAGGGGATAAAGGGGCGTGGCTAAGCACGCAATGGCGGAGGACGTGCTCGGGTAGAGCTCTGTGAAAAGCTCCCCTTCCCCGAGCCAATTATCCGCCGAAAATACACCGAGGCCGCCGGAAATTGCAGGCGGACACCCGCGGAGGTCATCTCGGCAGCCTGGCCGACTTTTGACCCGAGGCTCCACCGGGCCGGACCCCGGCCTGTCCTACGACCCTCCTGCGGACCCGGAGGCCTCCCGGCCGGCAGTGCAGCCACGAGAGACCGGGGCTTGGGCCCAGCATATAGGCCCCGGCCCACACTCTCCGAGGGCCGCCAGCGGACTGCTGCCACACTGGGAGCGACCACCGGGGATTCGGCGGAGGCCGGCCTCGCCACCACTGCCCCGACCAGCGGACCACGACGGCCCAGCATCCACGCCGCAGCCCCTGTAAGACTGCTACCGGCGAGCCTGAGGCAACCTAGGAGCGCGACCTGAACCGGTGAGGAGGGGGAGAGTCGGGCGGCCCCTGGGGCACCGCACAACACCAGGCGCTACCCGGGGAGTCACGGACACGCAGGCAGGCACGGAGGGACCGGGGCGGAGAGGCCGCCCACAACTCGCCACCGCGCCCGGCCCGCACTCCCTGAGGGCCGCCAGCAGACTGCTACCGCTCAGATGGCGACCGCCAAGGGCTCGGCGGAGGCCCAGCCCTGCCACTACTGCCCTGACCAGAGGACGACGAGGGCCCAGCACCCACGTCGCAGCCCCAGTACGACTGCCACAGGCGCGCCTGAGGCGACCAAGGAGCGCGAACTGACCCGGTGAGGAGGGGGAGAGTCGGGCGGCCCCTGGGGCGCCGCACAACACCAGGCGCCACCCGGGGAGTCACGGACACGAGTGCAGATACAGAGGGACCGGGGCGGAGAGGCCACCTACAACTCACCACCACGGGCCGGTGCCCCCGGTCAGGCCTGCAATCAACGGCTGGTGGCACAGCGGACATCCCCCCCCCCCCGCAGTGAGGACGCCTGAAGAGACACTTGCGGATCCCCCCCCCCTCCGCACAGGCACACGTGCAGGGGAAAAATGGCCAGGAAGGAGTGGCCGACCACACACGAGGCACCCGGACCCTTGGGACATCCACTGCACTAGGGGCTGCGTGGCGGAGTTGGGCCGCGGAAGGGAGGAGACCCGCCGGACTCCCCACACCCCCCCCTGCGAAGGCGCCGGCCACGGTCGAGGGGGGAACCTCGGACCAACGGACCCCCAACCCAGGCGGGGGGTGATCCCAGAGGTGCCACCAGAGTGGCGGAGACAACAACTCTGCTAGACGTGCACCCCCGCACATGTCAGGAGGGGTGCAGACCCGCACCGGGACTGGCGGGGCCCCGCAGAAAAGGAAAACGAACAAGCAGCTCGACAAAATGGCTGCCGAACAATTGGCCACGAGACTAGACAGCGTGCTGGCGGCCGTCGAGCGAATGGAACAATCGCTCCAGCAGACCAGGACCTCCCTAGAGTCCAAGATTGACGGCGTGGCTGTGGACCTGACCCTCCTGCGGGACGACCACAGGAAATTGTCCGACCGAACCAAGGTCCTGGAGGGCGCGGTGAAGGAGATCGAGCCCAAAGTCACTCAAACGGACAGGCACGTGCAGGACCTCCTGAACCGAGTAGAGTTCCTGGAAGACAGGGCCGAAGATGCGGAAGGGAGGGCGAGACGCAACAACATCAGGCTCGTAGGTGTCCCGGAAAAATGGGAAGGGAACCACCCCGCACAACATGTGGAAGACTGGCTACGGACCCTGCTGCCTGAGGGCACGCTATCGCCCCACTTTGTCGTGGAACGCGCGCACCGAGTACCGACCAGGCCCTATGGGACCGGCGCCAACCCAAGACCACTACTCTTTAGGATACTGAACTACAGGGACCGGGACACAGTGCTGCGGGAAACGAGGCGAATGGGTGAAATCCGCATAGACAATGCGTCGATCATGTTTTTCCCCGACTACACCATCCAGGTGCAACGCCAGAGACACGACTTCCTGGAAGTTAAGAGGAGGCTACGCACTGCAGGCCTCAAATACTCCCTGCTCTTCCCCGCAAAGTTGAGAGTGGTGGCGGGGGACAACACGTACTTCTTCGGGACCCCCGGGGAGGTCAGCGAGTGGCTGGACGGAGGCACAGATGCGGCACCCAAGCACCATCGTGGGGGCGAGGCAAGGCCCAGGCGGCGCGGCCCACGGCACCGCCGGAGACACGGAACTCAACAGTCCCAGCGGGCAGAGGAAGGGTCGCGACACTCTCCCCCGTTGGATCAGATGCTCCAGGAACAACGCGATGCGATGCAGAAAGTTTCCCAGCTCAGCAACCCACCCTCCCAGGAATCACACCTCGAGGACGGACAGCAGACAGCGCCCAGCGACGACGACGAAGCCATCTACGGGATCCCGAACTCACAGATCTCTGTGGAATTGCCGGTGGTCACGCCGCAAACCTCAGACCTGATCCACTAGCCCCACGGGAGAAGTCTGGAAAATGGCCGTCCAGGCGGGGGGGAAGCGGCAATGGCCGACGGGATGCTGAGGCACAGCCGGCGCCAGGTGCAACCGGGGGTGCGCTCCTCTCCCCCCCTGCCTACCGAAAGGACAGCGGACCACAGAAACAGTGAGTACTGCCTAAATGGCGTTGGTGGTTGACGGGGTTGGTGATGGTGGGGTTGCCCCTTGACCCGTGCTCATCCTTGGATGTCTGCGGATGCGGCCTAGAAGGGGAGGGGTGCCCTCCCTGACTGGGGCCGAAAGCTCGTGCAGAACCGCGACCCTTCCCCCCCAATGGCCGGGGTCCACACAAGCGGGGCCCCATGGGACCAGAGCGACGCCGTGTGCCAGTCCACAGCCGGTGGCCAGCAAACGGCCTGCAACTTGAGGCTCGGGGATGGAACTGGAATCCCTTTAACTGACTTAACTTCCTCTTAGCCTCAACCGTGCTTATGCGCACTGCCCCTTAGACTGGAACTGTTGTCCCTCTCAATTGAGATTATGGACGGTGGCCCGTTTCGCCACTGCCCCTTTGGTATTTCAGTGGGTCTCACCCACAGTTGGTTAATGTTGTTTATTGTTTTTCCCCTACCTAATGTCTACCTGAACAATGACAAGTGTACTACGGGGGGTGGAGATGGGCATGCTGAGGATGGCAATGGGAGAGCCCCTGGTGGAGCTGCTGTTTGTACGAGGGATGGGGAGGAGTACGCACCACTAATATGACTTCGATCAAGATATGCACCTGGAACATTAGGGGAATGCACACACCCGCGCGCAGATACCAGATATATTCCTACCTGAAAAGGCAGCAAGTACAGATCGCACTCCTGCAGGAGACACACCTATGCGGGGCGGAAGTGGCTGCACTACGGCGCAGCTGGAGGGGTCAATTGTACGCCACAGAATACTCCTCGTTTGCCCGTGGGACACTACTGTGGGTTAGGCCGGGCACCCCCTTCACAATGTCGGAAGTGCTCACGGACCAGGGGGGGAGATATGTACTAGTGAAGGGTCGGATGGACGGGCAGCCAGTAGTCCTGGCGTCCGTTTACTCTCCGAACACAGACCAGGGAAGCTTCCTGACACACCTATCGGAAAAATTGGCGCCCTGGCATGGAGTCCCCTGGGTACTGGGAGGTGACTACAACACAGTGCTAGACCCTGTACTGGACCGCTCGACCCCGCCCAGACCAGATGCTACATCTTTAGGGGCTGCGAAGGCGTTCACAAGATGGGCGACACAGTGGGACCTCAAGGATGCATGGCGCGCGCACAACCCAGACACCAGGGTATACTCATATTACTCGGGGGCACACACGCTACATGTCCGCCTGGACAGATTCATGGTGACAACGGAAATGCTGCCGCACATTACTGAGTCACAATACCTCGGCCGGACACATTCAGACCACAACCCACACACGATGGCAATAGCATGGGAACGCCCACACCCACCCATCCCCACGTGGCGGCTGCAACCCGCTCTGCTACTTGACGCCCCCTTCAGAGATGCCCTACAGGCCCGAGTAGCACAGTACTTCACCGACAACTCGGGCACGGCGTCCTCCCCGAGTGTGGAATGGGACGCCTTCAAAGTGGTGATACGGGGTCACTGCCTGGGCACACAAGGGAGCATACAGAAGAAGTTAGAAGCGGACCTATGCAGGGTGGAGGCGGACTTACTCCGCTGGGAGCGGGAGGCGGTGATAGGCGCGGGTGACCGGCTACGGGAGGCCCGCGAGGAACATGCGGCGCTACTAGAAAGACTGAGGCACGTCAACTTCGCGGCCCACTCCGCGCGGGTTCACCAACATGGCGACAAGCCGGGGAGATTGCTGGCTTGGCTGGTCAAACAGGAGTCCCGCACGGAACCGGTATCCGCTATTCGGACAGCTGGAGGGGAGATCGTGTACACACAAAGCAAGATACACCAGGCATTTGTGGGGCACTACCAGGCCCTATACAAGTCACAGCTGAGGGTCTCCACGGTCGCCATTGCGGATTTCCTGGCTGACATCCAACTGCCTTCCCTGACGAGCGCGCAACAGGAAGACTTAGGGGGCCCATTCACCCAAGAGGAAATGCGAGAGGCCATCTTCGCATTGTCCAACGGCAAGTCTCCCGGCCCCGATGGCCTGCCTGCCGAGTTCTTCAAGGCCTGCTCGGACGTGCTGGTCCCGGAGATGCTCAAGCTATACACACACGCGATCGAGGACTCGGCGCTCCCAAACTCACTGAACGAGGCGAACCTGGTTTCGCTGTTGAAGCCAGGTAGGGATGGCACGTGCATGGGGTCCTACAGGCCTTTGGCCATGTTGAACACGGACTACAAAGTATTCACCTCCCTGCTGGCCCGCCGCCTGACCCTGGAGGTCCCGGCACTGGTACATACAGACCAGAACGGGTTCATGCCGGCGAGGAGCACTTCCCGTAACTTGCGACGCCTCTTCCGAGTCCAGGAAGCGGCTACAATACACTGGCCGAGGTCGGGATGCCACGTCTTAGACCTGGAGAAGGCCTTCGACTCGGTGGAGTGGCCGTTCTTAGGAGCGGTGCTGGACAAACTTGGTGTAGGGGATGCCTTCATGGACATGGTCGGGCTACTATACCAGAGACCTAACGTCCGCGTGCGGACGGGCAAGCTGCTGTCGGAGACAGTGCGGGTACGCAGGGGTACCAGACAAGGCTGCCCCCTGTCGCCCCTTCTCTTCTCCCTGGCCATCGAACCCTTGGCAGCTCTACTGCGGGACAAGGGAGTGGAATGGGGGATCCCGCTGGCTGACGGGGTGCACACGGTCTCGCTATACGCGGACGACCTATTACTCTATGTGCGAGACCTCACTGCAGTGCCTGCAACACTGTCGGACATATTCCGGACCTTTGAAGGGGTGTCGGGCCTCAGGGTCAATTGGACCAAGTCCGGAGTATACGCCTTCAGCCCGGACCTGGAGGAATGCGAGGTCCACCTTGGTGGCGCCCGGCTTACCTGGTACCCGACTACGTTCAAGTACCTCGGGCTACACATTTACAGAGACCCACAGAATATACTGGAGGGCAACTTGGTGCGCGCCGTGTCCTCGCTGAGGGCCCAGATGAATTTCTGGAAGACCTTGCCATTGAATGTGCCCAGCCGGATCGCTCTGTCCAAAATGATTGCGCTACCGAGACTACTCTACCACTTTGCAAATGTCCCACTGTATGTCCCCACGAGGATCTTCCGCGAACTGGAGTCGTTGCTCCGCGGCTTAATCTGGAACACGGGGCGCCCACGAGTAGCCCTGGCGAAGTTGTACTCCCCGACGGCGGAGGGAGGGCTGGCGGTCCCCAATATGGAGTTGTACTACCTGGCAGCACAGCTGCAATGGGTTACGTACTGGCTCAGCGACTCACACCTCAACGACACCGCCAACGCGGACTACCAATGGACGCACCCGCAGGTGTGTGCCCTGTTTCACCCACTGACCAAGGGACCTCGTCCTCTGCCCCTGCACATGGCCGTAGTCCGCAAATGCTTCCTTCGCTGCTTGAAGCTGACAAAGAATGTCAGGCCGTATGCCACCGCCCTTCCCCTGCTGGGTACCCCCCGGAGGAATGGGATGGTGTCGCTACGCAACATGGAACCCTGGGTTGCCGCCGGAGTGGAGACAATGGGAGACCTCTACACGAACGGGGGCCTGCTTCCTTTCGCGGAACTATCGGAGAGCACTGGCCTGCCGGCGGGGCAATTCCTGCTCCACGCGTCAGTGGTGAGGACGTACACGGAGCACTGGGGGGATATCCGGGAGGAGCCACCGCTCCATCACTTGATCCAATACCTACATGTTATGGGCAGAGGCTCACACATTACACACTGGCTGGCACAGGCGCTCCTCATATACACCCAGAGGACCACACAACCGATTAGGGACAAATGGGCGACCCACCGAGGGAGGGATTGGACAGACAAAGAATGGAAACTGGTCCTAGCCAGCCCTGTGAACGTCCCACGTAACTCCCGCTTCCGCACTATTCAGCTGTACATACTACACCAGGCATATCTGTCGCCAGACAGAATAAATAAATACTTCGCGACTGATACCGCAGCCTGTCCCAGATGCGACCTGCTGGATGCTGACATCCTGCATATGCTCTGGAGCTGCCCGACTCTGTCCACATACTGGGGGGAGGTGACATCGCTCCTGACACACAGCACAGGCCCGGGGCTACCTAACACGTGGGAGGCATGCGTTCTTGGGCTATACAAGAGGACTAAACAGAATAAAACACAAGCCCGGTTCTGGGACCTAGGCCTTATCACGGCCAAGCGCCTGCTTACTAGGCACTGGAAAAGAAGAGAACCACCAACTCCCGCACACTGGTACACATCCTTTATCAACTGGGCCAGAGCGGAGGTCACGGCACTACGCGGAGAGGAGATAGCAGGTCTGAGGCAGTTCCCGATCGCACACGTCTGGGATGACATCCTGGGGTCCCTGCGGGGGGAGGGCGAGGCCAGGGGGCTCACGCAGAGACAGCTGAGAAGAGTAGGCGCCCCGCGGGCGGCGACACCGTAGACAGGGCTGCGCACTGCGCTCACCCCCCCCACCTCCCTCCACGAGAGCAACACCGACCCCCGACGCAAAAGCCGCGACCACAATCAGCCACGCACACGAGGGCTCTCCACCTCACAATGGCCCGACCACTGCCCTTAGCACCATAGCCTTGACACAGCCCTCACGAGTACACTCCCCCCCCTATTTCTGATGCCCCCTACACACTCCCCTGTTAAAGGTTTCGCACTCCTGTTCTTACTAGCTGCGTGTATACCCACCATCACACAGCGACGGACAGGTGCCGCTGACTGAATACTCGGCAGGGAACACGGGAGCGGGTGACACCCACCGAAAGTGCAACAGGGGCGACACATATGTCTGCCGCACACGCTGTACACTGAACCGACAGTAGGGGGGACACCACCGCTCCCCGAACCTGTTCCCCACCAGCTTTACAGCTAACCATACAAGCGAGCCATAGATCCCACATTTCACTGACGCGCCACCAGCGCATGCCTAACTAGTTGATGGGACATTGGTGCCGTGCGCACCGATGGTACGTGGTGCAGCACTGGCACCACGGACACACTGGGACATACAGATGTGAACAGCCCTGTTCTATGTTGAAGAGTTAATGGTTGAATTATAGAAAAATGTAAAATGAGACGTCAATTATAGAAATGATCGTGTGCAAAATGAGAAGAATATGCATAATTTACTAGTGACAAGGCACGCCAGACAACGAACGAGACGATGCATAAAGCCTTCCCCTGTAACCCTATGTCCCAACAATACACGGACTTCTCGCAGCCGGCCCGCAGGGTTGTAGGCTTTGCTATATGTACTGCACTTTTTTCACAATAATAAACGTCTTCAAAAAAAAAAAATGAGATAAAGGGGATAAAGAAGTGGCCCGATGAGGTAAAGAATCCATAAGATTTTTTTGAGGTATCTGCAACTGGTAACCTCTGCTGACTCAGAAATTGTTCTGCTCTGGAAATATTGAAAATCAAGACCTTTCAGCCTTTTTTGGGGAATGGAGATAGGTGAAGTAATAAGCAGCAGCACCGGCAGTACGCCAATGTCTCACACAAGTTCCAGTAGTGGATCAGGAGCAGGAACTACCAAAGATTACTGCAGAACCTATACATCTATAGGTCAAGATAGTTTGGGAGCTAAACCTAATAAACCACAAATTAAAGGTAACTCTGAAAAGGATAACTCCTAACAGGCACCTGAGTCTTCTATAGAATGCTGGGATAATAAAAATAATAAAGTAAAAAATCAAAATACGGGTGGATCTCCACCACATGAGTCATCTGAAAAGCGCTATAATTTGTGCGATCGTGAAAAACTTAAACAGCCTGATAGGTATCAGTATACTGATGCACTTCCTTCTCGTTCCTTTAGAAGTCATCTTAAAAACAGACGGAGAGAGTAGGATGCAGGGTGGAGGAGTATGTGAAATCAAAGGAGTCACAATGCTCTTCATACGTTTCTGAACAATAAGAATAAGAATAACTGTAACAGTTAGCATTGAAATATAATGATAAAATATAAAGATCATAATACAACTACTACTGAAAATAATGTTAAGCAATCAATGACAAACTCAGTAAGTTTGACCTCATATATAGTCAGCGGCACTGAAATGATGCAGCAAGAGAGGGCCAAATTATGTGGCAGGGTGAAGTAAATCATGCGGCAACAAAAGTAAATTTTGCGGCATAATGTGCACATTTTTTTTATAATATTACGTCATTATTTTGTCATTATTAAACTTGATAACGCTGTATGGGCATTGGTTGTACCTCAGTAGTACCAGTTTAACACCCAAATGTAGCAATAAGCAAGAGAAAGGTGACCAGTCCAGCTTTGCAAAAGGCTTTCCACTGCATGGCAACACGAGTTGCTGCATTTTTAGTAACTTTTGAACCGCTCGAGCAAGAAACTATTTTTTTTGTTCAAATCTGCAGATTATGTGGCAGATGATGGATTATGTGGCAAATGTGGCAAATCTATAATTATGTGAAAATCACACCACAGCCGAATAATTCCAGTGCTCTGCTCATTGGGCAAGAGAGCCAATGAGTGAAGTGGGCTGACCCCCAGCCCCATGCTTTATGCTGTGGTGGGCGGAAGAAAAATATGAATTACATTGGTATGTGTGTGTGAGTTTATTATAAATGTTGGGGGTAAACAAGACAGGCAAAACAACTGCAGTTGTCTGTAGGCCAGGCCCAAAATAAACATTTATATTATAATTAACCGAAAATGAGCATTAGGACTATATACGTTACACATCTTAGACCATGCACAAGACGCCCCTTTCTTGTATTCACCTTCCACTGAGCACCAAAATGTATCAAAAGCCCTCCAGCACTGAAAGGGTTGACGTCAGCGGGGCGATGCCCGCAAACCAGATGTTTTCATTGTTTCTGGGCTTGTGGTTTAATTGTAGGATATGGTTTCCATCATTGAGGGGTGAGGAGCAAAGGAGGTGGGGTAGGTCTGTGAAGATGGGGGCGGGGAGGGGTTATTAGAGAGGATGAGAAATCCTTGCCGATCTGCAGCTGCAGTAATATGCCAACTCTGAAACAGGGCGTTTTCATGAAATGGCGGCCCCGGGGGATGCTACTTGAGAAAGTAACCTTAGCCAAGCTTTGCATCAGCGCGGCTTTGAAGTTGCAGAATTAATCTCTCCACTTTTGAAACATCTTTGTTTTATTTCACAGAACTGCAGCTGATATTTGTGACGAACCTTTGCTGCTGGGCAACTGGAACCACGACGTCTTTACTGGGGAGGGGGGGGGGGGGGGGCTGGGGGGGACTAGACCCGAATGTATCATCAGAGCGCTTTACATGAGCACCAGTTGCGTTACAGGCAGACACATTCATTTTTGTTAGGCACGGGGGAATTAAGGGCCATATTATCAAGAAAAGGCGCTACATTATCGCCGCTTTTATCGGCAGGAAACTGCTGCTAAAGCGGCGATAATTGGATTGATAATATGCCCTTGTGAATTCCCATAGAAGCCCAGGTTAACACCAGAACCTGGGATTCTATGGGAATTCACAAGGGCATATTATCAAACCCATTATCACCGCTTTAGCGGCAGTTTCCTGCCGATAAAAGCGGTGATAATGTAGCGCCCTTTCTTGATAATATGGCCCCTAGTGATTTGCCCAGAATCACAGGATGTTGAGCGTCCCTGCCGATACTCAAACCCGGTTCCCCAGTTCCGAGGTCGATGGCTCTAGCCGTTAAGCCACATCCTCTTGACCTGCACGGCAGGATGAGTGTTTTTGGGCGACTTACTCATTCCATGGTTTCCATGAATGTGTCCTGTGGGCAGTGTGTATTCCCATATCCGCTTGGCGCGTGACAAGTCTTACACAACATGCCACAACAAAACATGGCACGCAAACAGCAAACATTAACAACGTGTTTCGATATAGCGCTTCATACCGCACTTATGCCATTTCGAGGTGCTGTACATTTCAGTCTTGAAATGATAGGGCACGCAAAACCCATGTGTTGAAGTGGCCCCGTTCGTTGCAGTCAAACGGGTGCAGCTCCCTTTGTGTGTTAACCTGAGATGACTTGTCTGTGTAAAAACAGGGCTTGCTGGTGAAAAGGGCACAGGAGTGCCAGTTACGTTTAGAGGGAATGCCTTGGCAGGAGGGGGATTTCCTGTTCTTACAGGCATGCCTCAAGCTGTGGAAAAGTACCTGAGAATAATAGCGTAGGTGGCAGGTGCTAGCTTTAACACGTCGAAAGTATTTGTCTGGCTGTCATCCCACCTGGAAGCCAATACTCGGAGCTAGACACACCTGTAATGATGCTGTACTCTGATGCAGTCAATGGGAAACGACATTCCAAGAAGATGAAAAACATCTGAAACATGCACATGGCCCCACAGGCAACTTAACAGCGTACTACCCTTTACAACACACCATTAACAAATTGTTGAGACGGAAAAGGTTTTCCATGCATGATCCCTGTGTCTCTGCCTTTGGTTCTCCATAAGCGGTACAAAAGGGGGTGGTGATGGACGGAGCATCTGAATCAATCAAGCACTCACACCCAGTCAAAAGATCTGGGTTTAATCCAGCATCGTTCTTTAGCCCACTCTGCCACCCCAGTTCAGACATGGCTATATGCAAATCAGTCTGACCCTGTGCCTCATGGGAACAGTCCAGCCCGAACTGCCAAGCCATGTCTTCCCTGGACCAGAAGCAAGCTTCCGAGGACTGGTTTCTGGCATTCCAGCCGTCTTCAGCCCGGCTTGCTTGAATCCAGTGGCAAAGTGAGCAAGGGACTCACGTCTGAGCATACCCTGCCACACTTATGGCGGCCAAAAGTGGTACAAAAGGGGGTGGTGATGGACGGAGCATCTGAATCAATCAAACACTCACATCCAGTCAAAAGATCTGGGTTTAATCCATCACAGTTCTTTAGCCCACTCTGCCACCCCAGTTCAGACATGGCTATATGCAAATCAGTCTGACCCTGTGCCTCATGGGAACAGTCCAGCCCGAACTGCCATGCCATGTCTTCCCTGGTCCGGAAACAAGCTTCCGAGGACAGGTTTCTGGCATTCCAGCCGTCTTCAGCCCGGCTTGCTTGAATCCAGTGGCAAAGTGAGCAAGGGACTCACGTCTGAGCATACCCTGCCACACTTATGGCGGCCAAAAGCGGTACAAAAGGGGGTGGTGATGGACGGAGTATCTGAATCAATCAAACACTCACACCCAGTCAAAAGATCTGGGTTTAATCCATCACCGTTCTTTAGCCCACTCTGCCACCCAAGTTCAGACATGGCTATATGCAAATCAGTCTGACCCTGTGCCTCATGGGAACAGTCCAGCCCGAACTGCCAAACCATGTTTTCCCTGGACCGGAAACAAGCTTCCGAGGACCGGTTTCTGGCATTCCAGCCGTCTTCAGCCCGGCTTGCTTAAATCCAATGGCAAAGTGAGCAAGGGACTCACGTCTGAGCATACCCTGCCACACTTATGGCGCCAAAAGCGGTACAAAAGGGGGTGCAAAAGGGGGTGGTGATGGACGGAGCATCTGAATCAATCAAACACTCACACCCAGTCAAAAGATCTGGGTTTAATCCATCACCGTTCGTTAGCCCACTCTGCCACCCCAGTTCAGACATGGCTATATGCAAATCAGTCTGACCCTGTGCCTCATGGGAACAGTCCAGCCCGAACTGCCAAGCCATGTCTTACCTGGACCGGAAACAAGCTTCCGAGGACCGGTTTCTGGCATTCCAGCCGTCTTCAGCCCGGCTTGCTTGAATCCAGTGGCAAAGTGAGCAAGGGACTCACGTCTGAGCATACCCTGCCACACTTATGGCGGCCAAAAGCGGTACAAAAGGGGGTGGTGATGGACGGAGCATCTGAATCAATCAAACACTCACACCCAGTCAAAAGATCTGGGTTTAATCCATCACCGTTCTTTAGCCCACTCTGCCACCCCAGTTCAGACATGGCTATATGCAAATCAGTCTGACCCTGTGCCTCATGGCAACAGTCCAGCCCGAACTGCCAAGCCATGTCTTCCCTGGACCGGAAACAAGCTTCCGAGGACCGGTTTCTGGCATTCCAGCCGTCTTCAACCCGGCTTCCTTGAATCCAGTGGCAAAGTGAGCAAGGGACTCACGTCTGAGCATACCCTGCCACACTTATGGCAGCCAAAAGCGGTACAAAAGGGGGTGGTGATGGACGGAGCATCTGAATCAATCAAACACTCACACCCAGTCAAAAGATCTGGGTTTAATCTATCACCGTTCTTTAGCCCACTCTGCCACCCCAGTTCAGACATGGCTATATGCAAATCAGTCTGACCCTGTGCCTCATGGGAACAGTCCAACCCGAACTGCCAAGCCATGTCTTCCCTGGACCGGAAACAAGTTTCCGAGGACCGGTTTCTGGCATTCCAGCCGTCTTCAGCCCGGCTTGTTTGAATCCAGTGGCAAAGCGAGCAAGGGACTCACGTCTGAGCATACCCTGCCACACTTATGGTGGCCAAAAGCGGTACAAAAGGGGGTGGTGATGGACGGAGCATCTGAATCAATCAAACACTCACACCCAGTCAAAAGATCTGGGTTTAATAGCAAGTTCCATAGCAAGTTCTGTAGGTTTTTGTACTTTTGCCTCAAAAAAATAAACAACAATCGTGCGCTGAGAGCTTCTTTTATTATGAATTGCGAGGCACACCATGTTTGCCCTCCATTTAACTGAGCATGAGTACCGTCAGCCAGCACTACTGCTGAGGACTGATGGTGGTGGCAATAAGATTATTGCGCAAGCATAGGACCTTCTATCCAGCTTCTGCCAAGGTCAACTACTACTGGCCTCCGCTTTATTTTTTTTAATTGGTCTACTAGCCCCCTGGAACCGAGTCCTTTACTTCATCCATGGGGGTGTGGATAATGCATTTGTAAGTGCTACTTCTGTCTGTAGAGAGAGGCTGGGCATGCAGTGTACCTGTTACTTATGGCTGTGGCTACAACAGAATCTATTTTGATTTCCTGAACCCATGTGATCCCTACGATGGATGGTGGAGACAGTCTCAGACAATGTGAACTGAAGGGCTCCTCCAGATCATTCCAGATGTCCTTAGTAGTGGAGCAGAGGCTAGAATGTGGAGCGGCGAAGACAGAGGGTTGATTTGAAGATCAGGTTAATGCCCCATCCCTTTCCTCCTAAGCTGTTCACCGGTAATTACGTGGAACAGCCTCTCTGCCTTTTACGCTCTTGTTTTGGATCTTTTCTGACAGGCGGCTCCAGGGCTTTAAGTGGGATGAAAAAACCAAACTGGGGGGGGTCTCTCAAAGGGGTGTGGCCAATGTAATTAAGGGTGTGGCTTAAAAACACGTAGGCTAAACACCTGTGCTTAGCATAGTGCGCCGCCCAACTTGTATTTTGCTGCTTCTGTCATTGCATCCAGATATATGATACAACAAGTAACATCATACCTACAACAAGTCAGGACTGTTGGCTTTGCCAATGGTTGTTAGATGCATAAGATAAATAAGCAGCAACTATGGCTTGTTGTATATAATATTGAAAAAGCTTCCACTTAAAGCCCAGCTAACACCACCACAATGCTGCTGCTCCTGAGTTTCAAAAAGAGAAGGGCAATCCAGAGAGAAAATGACTCTCTTTAAAGGATTTCCATTCCCCTACAAGGCTCACCTGGCATGACGTCATGCCAACTTCTCCACTAGTGAGAAGTGAGCAGTGTGAGTACACGCACATTGATGTGCCGGCTGTCCCTGCAGTCCGGAAAAAACATGGACCGCCTGTCCCAGGGCACAAAACAGAGCCCAATAGAGACCTGTTTCAAGGCCCCCTTTAAAAAAGTGCTGGTGCTCAACACCAGCGTGACCCGGCCCACTTAAAGCCCTGGGCGGCTTCCATCTCCACCCCACATTCATGCTGGACCAGACCGAAAGGATTAAGGATAGGGCAAGGACTGTCTGAAACTGATCCCAGACCTGGACCTTTGGAATACACCAACTCTGTCTGCAACCTTAGTATGAAGATGGGCCAGAAACTACCAGCCTGGGTATCAAAATGTATCTACCAGTTTTGTTGGGTCCCACAGCGGTAGAGGCTGAGAACCACTTTGCCTGCCAGATTTGTGGTCACTGGCTGCCATCTCCCCACCTCAGGTTCAGGAAAAGGAACCTGAATGCTCTGCGCATTGGCCAGGAGGAACTGCATGAGGCCTGCCTTAAGAGAAGGAAGTGATTGCCTGCGGAGGACTGATATAAGACAAATCCGCACACAAGGAAGACGCTGCCTTGGAAAGGAGCACTGTAAGGAGCTGAGGTGCTGGGAGTGGAACAATGCTCCCTGCAACCCTGAGAAGAGTCTGTACTACCAGGCCTATTGTGATGCCTTGAGACCCTGTGGTGTGGCAAGAACTAAAGCACCTGTGACTGTGGGGGCATCGGAAGAATTAAGACAGCAGGTCGATGGTCACCTCAATTGAAGCATAGCGCCTCTAGAAAGGGGGCGCTACAGCCAGATCATATACTGCATTAATCAGTTTTCTACCAACCTCTGTTGGAGTACCATTGCAACAGGTGTGGGCTCTTCATTTTATTTTGGTGGTGAGGGGGGGGGGGTCATGTTTGGCCCAAAGGAAGAACCATCAGCGAGGACCAATTTGGACAGGGGCAATTCAGGAGAACATGACCTTCATCTCGTCTGGATGCATGCTGGTCCACATTCTTCTCCAGAGCACACACCTGCACCCTTGTCACAAAGTTAGAGGCCTCAACTGTGTCAGCTGGGCTGTGTCTGAGCCAGCACACTCGCACTTGGTAGGCCTTGCACACCACTAGGAACTGCTCCTTCTGCATCCTGCATAGCAAATTGAATCACTGAGGGAGACAGAGACTAAGACATAGTGCAAGGGAACAGCCTAACGAGAACTGTGTTGTGTTTATTAATGCAATTGATACATACACAGGGTTTCCGGATTTCAATTAAAATTGATTATCCCTGATAAAACCCCACCAAAAAGAATATTTCCTTTTAAGCATAAACTGGAAAAAACTGGATTTTGCTGCACCTTTACTGCTTTAGTCTCCTCTGGTGTCAAAGTTGTATAAGTGCTATCTCTGACTTCCAACACTTTTCTGCTAGTGATGCTTCTATTATGACCCACTCAGGCAATGGTAAGTCACTTAATATGGCCCTTTGACCATCTACAAAGTCCCTTGATCCCCTGTATTATTGAACCTACTTCCACTCCTGCCTGGCTCACCTGGTGTTGATTCTGGTCATTGATCACTGCACATTACTGTGTATTGACTAGCAGGTTTGTAGCTGAACTTTGAGCAGGGTCTCAGTCCAGGGCAAAGTTTACCACTTTGATGTCACTTTTCTTCACTGAGAATGAGATTGAACTCTATTTTTGTACAGTTCATGGTTCATAATTGTGGCAGCAAAAATCGCTTTGCCTGTGGACGCCCCTTAGATCATATTCTCCTAATTTAGCGTTGTACCCAACACCCCTGGTCTTAGTTTTACATGTTGGTGATCTGAAAAGGATGCCCATAGGACCCGCATCCCCTGATACAGAAAGCAAGAAACTAGTGGCATAGCTAGCCTTTTTGCTGCCCGCGGTGGTCGGGGCGTTTGCCGCCCTGTGACAGCCGCAGGTGAGGCTGGAGGGTGGGTGGCAAAAGTCCCCGCCTCTGCCGCCCGCGATGGCGCAGGTGAGGAAGGGACTGCCTTCATCCCCAAAACTCGTGTTGCCCAGGGCAGACCACCCCGGCCCCTCCCTCCTTGCTACGCCACTGCAAGAAACACATCATGAAACTCTTCAGCAACAGTTCACAGCCCCAAAAATGGTGCAGGTGATGTTTGTACTGTAATGTGCTATGTACACAGCATACATTAAGTCAGTCAATATACAAGAGAGTATATGAGCTGCACTGGCAAATGACCCAAGGATTATGTTATGTTATGTTATATTATGTTATGTGATGTTATGTTACATGTTATCCCTCAAGTGAAATCTCTTTACTACTTCAGTTTGCTGGCACCTAAGACCCTATAGCTAAAATTATGCATATTCATTCCTTAGCTGATATCACTTCTATGACCAAGTAGATCAGGAATATCCCCAGAATAGACACTAATATCACATTTATTATCTCACTTGTTTCTTGGTCTCTCAAGACAAAGAATACAGTACTATGATACAGGATTGGAATGACAGCGCAAAGAGCACCCATTATACCCATCCCATGTCCTAACTAGAACATCTTCATTCAGTCAGTCGTCTGAAATTAAAAACTAAAAATTCACCATTAACCTTATATGTGCTGCAATTAAATCCTTTTTTAAAAAATCTTTATTTATCATTTTCTCCCAACACAGAACATACAACTGTGTACATTATTCCATATTAGGTCATTTAAACATATGGCGCTCTCCAGGTGTACGGCTTAATACCAGATATGAGCCATACAATGAAGTCCATAATGGTGATGCCTTACTTAGCGTTAAACAGAGACCCCCAAAGCTGTGTACACACTCCATACAACTACACCCCACTCCCCCGTCCGATATAGAAGCCTCACTCTCACTCTCAGAACCAGCTGCATCTGACCCATTCCCCGTATCCTCTATGAAGCGCTGTCCCCCAAGCCTCCAGGTCCGCCTAGAATTTGTCATCAGTTTTCACCCATATGGGATGGCACCTCCTCAGACAGGGAATACTTTGAGGCATACCGGACCCACTGAGCCTCACCAGGCACTTCCACTCCCATTCAGTAACAAAGCCAATTGTAGAAAGCAATATGACGTCTTGCATTTCTTAGGTCTAGCAATATTGATCAACAAACAGGGTTGTGGCATCAACTCACACTGCAAAGCTGTGGTCTTGCACAGTTGGCCACTACAGCCAACCAGAAGGACCCCTCCACCCATTGTGCTGCACAGGGCTCAAGTCCTAAAAAAAGAAGTGGCGGGACTAACCTAGTTAATTAGTATGCAAGTGACATCGCAGCATATGACATCACAGTGCGTGACATCGCAGGAACTGGCATCATAAGAAATGTCATCAGATCTTAAGCCCTCACATGTATGTTTATCAGGTGTAACCCTCCCGCTTTAGGCAGAAGATTCACACTTTTATACGCTACACATAAAGCAATGTTCCATTTTGTCAGCGTTAAGCTTTCTCTAGCCATAGTACTTTAAAAGAAATAGTACTATTTAAATTATTACAATGCCTCCTCAGGGGTAGTAAGCTCTATATAAATGCTATTTATTTTGTGCAAATACTGGGAAAGATCAACACATCTGACGTTCTTACAGTGATATCTCCTAAACAGAGCCTGAACAAAGTGAAAAGCTGCCTCTCTTAAGTATGTGTGAAGTACTAACAAAATGAGAGCCTTTGCTTCCCCTTTGCTGCATTTGCTTCTAGGTGTGAGGCTCCTGACTGCTCCCAGCCAAGAGACTCAACAAAAGAAGGCCTGATGACCCCTGAGATTCGGCCTTTGTTAAGAGCCAGCAGGAGTTAGAAATGAGAGTGCCCAGTCCCCGCCTGCACATTGCAGATAACAACATGCAGGTGCTACCGAAAGTGTTCCGGTGTTTGGAAAATACAAAAGAACGAATTCAGCATTTTGTTCAGTGGGGCCCAACTTTTTGGCAGGGTGGACGGCGTCCACACTGTGAAAAAAGTGGGTGGACGCCGTCCACCCGCGTGTACCCAGGACTCGGGCCCTGGTGCTCCGGGAACAGTGGTGTGGGACATAGCTGCCATGGTGCGCAAGCCCAGTGGCGGAAACCCTGCCCCTGTAAATCTGAATTTAATCCACCTGACTGGTCACAGAGCATACCGGGTAGTTTGTGACTATCTACTGCTCCCTCGGATGTGGTTTGGGAGCCAGGGGAGGCAAAATGGAGACAACAGCGACATCGGTGGCCTGCCTGAAAGAAGTCTGCTGGAAGAGTGTGGCCTGACTGAGGGTGGACTTGTGGAAGCTAAGCCTTGCACATCGTCCAAATCGTAGGGGTGTCTGAGGCCTGATGCGCAGGAGCCTTCTGGAGTGCCTGGTTGGGGGTCCTGACCCTCCACCCCATCCACGCTAAGTGAGGCGTGTGGGAGTAGGCGGCCGGCCAGGAAGGTGATGGCCGGCCCAGTACTGGGCTGCGGAGACCGGCTGGAGTGGGCGCAGTCCAGGTGAGGGAGTGCGGAATGGGCCTTAGGCAGGGCCGACTCCGGGAGAAAAGGCGAAGGGCTGGGCGTAGAAGCACCCCTGACATCGGGCAGAACGGCCTTGGCCGGGAGGAGAGGCAACATGTGGTGATGGGCGGGGCCTGGTGGCGCCTCCCTGGCCATCCTGAAGAAACATCCAACGGTAGCCCAGGCTGGCAGTGAGATCCCTGCCATCTGAGAGGTTTCACAGACAGGGGCATAGGGATGGCAGTGAGAGAGTCTCTGCCTGTGACACAGCGTGTGGCAAGCAGTAGTGGAGGGGGTGGAGGAGTCGAACAACTCCCCCCCTTTTGCTTTCATATACCAGGGCCCAGAAAATCACCACAATGGACCAGCCACAGGAGAGCTTGGAAAGTGTCCTGCACCTGGGAGCAAGTGTGTGATTGTGGAAGGTGCTGGGGAGTAGGAGGAGGGCCATCTGGCCAGTGGACCTAGAGGAGACACAGGCACCAAGCCTGGAGCATGGCCCCTTCTCTGTCTTTCTCCTCCCACCGGTGGCTGTAGGTGTTGCAGAAGTAAGCGAGGTGCCCCAGCCTGTTACAAGGTGGTCTGAATAGACTGAGGCGAGTGTGGAGGACTGGAAGTCACTACAGAATACTGTGTAACGATGGCAGGTGGATGCTCCTGAAACCCGGCATTCTGCAGGGCCTTCAGTGGGCTGGTGAGGGACCTCCTCCCACTTGGTGATGAAAAAGCAAGAGAACGGAGCGGACCTTGCAGTCTGGCAATGGCGGTGGTGCTGAGGAGTGGTGGACATACAGTGCCTTGTATTGTGGCCAGCGCTCAGATCGGGGTGTGACAAGAGTGGGAGGTTGGCACAGGTGTAAGCGGTCACCTCCACAAAGCGGAGACCTGGGCAGGACGATGATGAGACCGAGGGGGCTCCCCCAATCCAATCCAAAGGGATGGATAAGTACACGGTGCCCAGACAGGTGGCTGTAGAAGGCGTTGCAGTCACAGAAGGACAGGTGGTGGCGGAGCCCTCATTAGCAGCCATCATGGCGTCTATAACAGATCAAAAACACACCCTGGAGCTTAAGTTGGACAAGGTAACTGTAGAAGTCAACCTCCTCTGCGTGGATGTAAATAAGATATCTGAGAAGGTCTCAGAGGCAGAGAAGAATATTGGTGCACTTCAATCCACGATAAACTAATTGGAAAAATCGGTGCAGCAACCGACCCCCCCCCCCCCCCCCCCCCCCCCCACCCCCGGACAATCATAGCCAGAATCCTTAACTACAGAAACAGAGATGCCATACTTCAGGCAGCCCGCGTCCGGGGAGGGAATGTGGGAAGAAGGCTCCCTATTCACTTTAAATAGGACTTGGCAGTAGATCCAGTGATGGCCCTAACAACCCCGACGTGGAATGTCAATGACCTTGGTAATAAGATTAAGAATACCACAGCCCAACAATATCTGCGCAGACAGTCCTCATATATAGTCCTTAAAATGGTTGCATCTCTATGCACCTTACTTTGGCCTGAGATTCAGCTAGTAATAAATATTTCCCTTAAGGAGGGACAAGTGCCCCAAGAGTGGAAGAAAGCTGTGGTGAACCCTATTCGGAAAAACACAGCTCTGCCATGGTCTGATCTCTCCAACCTCCGCCCCATCTCTCTTCTGCCATACTTAAGCAGGATGACCGAGAAACATGTGAATACCCACTTGTCTAAATACATCAAGGCAACGGAAGGTCTAGACTATACTCAATCAGGGTTTAGACCGAACTACAGCACAGAATCTGCCCTCCTCTCCGTGACCGATAACTTCAGGATGGCACTGGAAGGAGGGGGCTCTATGATTCTGGTGCTGTTAGATTTATCCGCTGCCTTTGACATGGTGTCACATGATATTCTTCTCGGTCATCTGCGAAAGGTGGGGATAGGAGGTTTGGCTTTGTCCTGGCTTGAGAGCTTTCTCTCGGGCCGCTCACAAGGCGTCAGATTGGGCTCCCACTACTCCATCTTTAGGGAGCTCACGAAGGGGGTGCCACAAGGCTCATGTCTAAGCCCCACACTTTCAAATGTGTATGTGCCCCCCTTAGCTGACATTGTGAGAGCGCACGGGTTCACCCCGGTGTCGTATGCCGACGACACCCTGCTCCTGTTCTTCAGGTCCCCCTTGAACCAAGGTGGCATATCCAGGGAACAACGGGGGAGGAGCAGTGGCCCAAATACTTCGGAATTTGGCTTATGCTGGCTTCGGTGATAGTGAAAAGAAACATTGCTCAGGCATGGGGCGCAGTGGCCCCACCAACAGTGGGGGACTAGGAGCGTGACATGGACTGGTGCCAGCTGGCAGAAAAGGTTGTTTACCAAAGCAGAGGATGCCCAAAAAATGGTAAAAGATCTGGGCATATTGGGGTAAGTATAGACGTAGTTAGAAGACTTCTGAGTACAGGTGCTATGATGGGACTAAACCATGGGGATAGGAGTGGGCAACAGGTGAAGGGATGTTTCACAGGGAAAGACGCTTCACTATGTAATCATCCACACCTTTTATTGACGTTTTACACCTCTGTATCTGTATCAAATTGAATTGGTGTGTCAAGCGACTGCTTAATAAAATAAGTTAAAAAATATATATATTGAAAAACACTGAAAACCACCACCATCGGTTGCAATAAATAGAAACTGAAAAAACTAGAAAGCCTGTAAATTCCATATCTTTCAGTGGAAGGGTAACTGGGGCACAAAAAAACAGTGGATCAGCAGAAGGCCTGACTCCACCAGTTCCTGCATGGAGCATAGGCTCAGGCTTGTACTGAGAAGATTGTAAAGTGCCTTAGCATAGGGAACAGCAGTTGCTAGTAATCACTAGTAGAGACCCCAGAGGTAAAAGACTGTTTGTCACAGTATGAGCCCGTATCCCATGTCTGTCTTGGGATAATTGAAAATGTCTCAAATCAGTGCATTTGGAACATTTATGAAATGAGTCTTTCATTTTTTCTTTAATTATCTGTGGATTTTGGCCTAGGTTTCCAGGCATAGAAAGCATGTAAACGCATCAGAAAGAAACAAATAGTAGACTTGAGGTCACAGCTGCATCAGCAGAGGTCAACAAAGACTAGCAACACTGAATGCCTGACTGACATATTCATTTATTGTAATAGCAGTTCAAAGGCATCTACATAGTGAGTTTTTGCAAAGAAGCAGCAGAGGCAGATATCCCTAATCTCTCACTGGAGGCTTTCACTATCCCTGTGCCTGTTTGTTGCAATCATGCATGTACGCATAGGCGGGCTGAGGGAATTGTTCATTATGCCCATGTAATCGGGCATATTCACGGAATTCTCTACTTCACAAAGGAGTATGACCCTAACCGAATTTGCATTTGAGGTGCAGTGCTTAATTTGTAAAAAAGATAAGTGCCATGACCCTCGTCAGGAGGCAGCTGCAGCTTGTGCCACCTATTGCCCCTGCCAGCGCTGCCAATGACTGTACTAACACAACTGCTAACCGTCACACACCTGCAAGTGTGTATTCCATGCCACCAATGTTATTCGAATGGCTTGGACAACAGGTATTTGTTATTTTTACTGTATACTGAACAAATAACAACTGTTGTTGTCCTCATATCTAAATTAGATATTCAGCGCCACCATGTGGCTGACTGCCATACATCTCGGTGTTTACATTTAAGTGGCGTGCTGAGTACCGGAAACCACTGGCTCAAATTAAGCACTAATGAGGTGCCACAGTTAAAATTCGACCCAAGCCTGTTTCACTCATGGAGGATGTGACATCAAGCTGCAGGGATATGTTTCCCTATCTGTTTCCTTTTCCATAAAATTCCAGGGTAGGAATTTAGGACTCGAGCAACGAAGAAGCGCAACTGGCTGAAAACTAGGTAAGTGGCTAATGTTCCAGGCTCTTTGTGGCATTGGGAAGATTACTGCTGCATAGCAGAATCCTTTATTCTTAGCTTTTTATGTGTTTGTTTTTAATAAAAACTCAATTGGCTTTGCAATTAGTGATCCTGGGGCCTGATGTGCTGCTCGGAAATGACTAACTTGTGAATGGGATTTCAATTTAAGATGCAAGCTATGTACTAAAAGATTTCAGCGCAAATTGTAAATTTTCAGGGGCTTGCAAAATGACAGATCTAACAAATATTAATTTGGAAGGTCACATTGTGTGTTACTAGTCAACGCAAAGCCAGGTTTGCATTGGAAAGTTCCCCAAAATAATGCACATTTGAGAAATGCACTACCTAGTGCTACTTTGTGTGAAATGGCCTTTCCTTGGATGGTACATGGCATTCCCATACACTCACCCTTGAATTTTTCCTCAAATCCCTATCTACTAACATTCATAGAAAGGAGTTTGCGTCAAAATCATACACCTCATAGCGGTAGGCATAACAAGGAGAAATGTTTTCATTTCTCTTTATTTGTCCTACTTTGCAAACACACAAAGTGAGAAAAGTCTTAAATAGGGGACCAGGCATCCCGGATTTGCCAGGACAGTCCCGGGTTTTCACCAGCTGTCGCGGCAGATTTCAGCAATTTTCACTCATGTCCCCGTTTTTAGAGGGGGTCAACTGAAAACAGTGAAAGGTACCTTTTAGGTTTCTAAAGCTGTGCTAGTTAGCAGCTGTTGTAAGTAAGCAATGTAATAAACAGGTATGATGCTGGTTTTAGAAATTGTTCTTTTTCTCTTCTTAGGGCCTCTTCTGTTTTCCTGTGTTGATTAGAGCTGTCATTCTGCCCCGCTCCATTGATGTAAACTTGTAGTCCTTCTTCTATTTTTTGCAAAATGTCCCGGTTTTTGGTTCTCACGATCTGGTCACCATAGTCTTAAAGGATAGTTTTTGTACTGAACCAGTCAGTTTCCAGTACAAAACCTATGCTTTAGAGAATGCACATACCACTGCACTGTTGCCGCAAGGGTATGTGCATTGGTCTTTGCAGCCAAAAAGTGCGTCAGCAGTGCTGCGTGAGAGAAAAATTACTACATTTCTTAGTAGATATGACACCCTTTTTCTACCTCCCTTTGACTCTGACACAAGGCAGCACTGCAGCTTTGTTTGTTGCACTGCCTTGCATCAAATGTTAGTAAATCTGGGCCTAGTTGTGCACTATATGCTGGTAAAATGGTTCAGTGGACTAAGTTTGGGTAGAGGACCTTTGGCCTAATGGCTTGGGCGATCACTCTCATATTTGGGGAACCAGGTTCGAGTCTCAGCAGTGACGCTCAGCAGCCTGCGCCCAACAAAAATGAATGTGTACTTGTGTAATGCAACTGGTGTTCATGTGAAGCAAGGTCGAGCTATATAAAGCTCGGGGGGGGGGGGGAGGTATGCAGGTCAGAAATCTACGTGAAACTTGTAGGCCCCTGCCTGCTACTCCTGCGAGTGCAACCTTTTATTCGTCGGAGGTCGATAAAAAGCGCACCCTTGAGTTTTGTAAGCAATAAAATATATCACACTGACACCGTTGGCCTGCCTAGCCACAGGGCCCATACAAGAACATGTTATTGCGAGGTTTGGGGAAAGGGTGGATTTGCACTGAATCTGCCCATGTGGTTTTGAGTTATACGCTGTCAAGAAAAGGTTACTTCAAACTGCTCCCCTCGGTTAATCTGTGAGACCTGGAAGCTGTAACTCCAAATTGGCCGAGACAATCTATTTTAAACGCTGCACACGTCTGGCCCCTGGAGGGCACCAGCTGCGTTTGGAGAGACTGACCGGAGCAGATTCACAAATCAATGCGCCCAATGTGATTAGTGGTTAAGAGTCTCGAGGGAGAGGCGGAGGGATACACGGCGTATTGGATGTGATAGGGTGTTTGACTCTTTTATATACTGTACTCGACACGCCACCTGCTTGCAGAGAACTCCTGTTGTGCCACTATGTCGTGTGTAAGTAGAACATCCAGTCAAGATTTTATTTCTTCTAATATAACCATTGCAGTCCTGCATTTAGGCTGGAAAAAGCTTACTATAAGCACAGAAAGTTAAAAAAAAAAAAAAACAGAACAACGAAGAAGAAACAGGACTGACGCACTACACCCATATATGAGAAACATGAGCGCTCTGTACACGGCTGCTTTTCTGACTTCACATGATAAATTCCAGATTTCCTTCCTTCAGCTCCAACACATTTATTTATTTAAAGTGTTTTCTAAAGCACTAAAAAAACGTCGCTGGGGGCTCGCTTAACATCTGCCACCCCCAGAGTGTGTAGCCGCCCCCACTCTCCTATAACTGGCCACTCTGCAAGTTAGCATTAGGCTCTGAAATGTAAAATCTCCTACCTATTGGGGCACAACGGGGAGTATTATGAATATATTTCCTCACTTAATGAATCACCGCAGCTATATCAAGCTTACTTAAACACTATGGGCCCGATTCACAGAATGAATTTAAGACTCAATCCTAAACTTACTACTATTTTGGTATTCACAGAATGCATTTACTACTTTTGGCATTCACAGAATGAACTTACTACTTCTGGTATTCACAGAAGTTAGGATTTTATCTTAAATTTGTCTTAAAGATAATTTAAGACAAAATCCCAACTTCTGTGAATACCAAAAGTAGTAAATTCATTCTGTGAATGCCAAAAGTAGTAAGTGCATTCTGTGAATACCAAAATAGTAGTAAGTTTAGGATTGAATCTTAAGTTCATTCTGTGAATCGGGCCCAAAGAAACCACATTTCCTAATAACAAAAAGAGAAAAGTACATCAAAATGTTCAACAGCCCACTAATCCGTGAACAGCAGCCCCTATAATGTCTCAGGCAGACGCCTCCTCCTCCTCTTTCTACACATCCATGTTCTATTTGCACTTATTGCTTCACTGATCCCTCTTCTGTTTTATTCCTAAGAAGAGACAAGTAACCACATAGCAAGTTCTTACAATGATGATCATATTCTGTAATTATGCCATATATTAAAATGAACCAGCTTTCAGGACAATAACATGTCCTTACACATTTCTCAAATAATAAACCAACATTAATTACTGAAACAATTTCCTTCATTTGGGTGGGGTGATCTTCCCCTAGATCTTTGGTAGGGATAACTCTAGTCTCCGCTTCCTTGACACAATCTAAACTTTCTTTCTAGATAGTTAGGAAATGTTACATTGTATTTCAGTCGACATGACCACAAGGAAGGTGAAGATACGGACGGGTCAGTGAACACCGCAGTACAATCCGGTGTAAGAAAACAAACACAAAGCTCAGGAAGCATTTCACTGACAAATGCCACAGCGATCTGGATCTCAGCTGGGTCGTACTAGAAGTTATGAACAAACAGAAATCTAACATTTCCAGACAGCTACACATCCGAGAACAACGCTGGGTATACAGGCTCCGCAGCTGGGATAGAGGCCTCAACATTGAAATACCAAGGCTGCAACTTGCAAAATAACGACACCAGTATAAACCAATATCACCCTGAGGATCTGCAAATTGCTATATGGGGTCTTTCCATATACCATCCTACGAATAGGTTGAACATTGAGTAGCGCAGGTTTACATAAGTACAGAAATAACACCACCATGTAGAGGGTAACATACTACCACTGATCATGCTAAATTCAGCACTGACTTTGTGACTTTGCTGGCGTTTGGGGAAGTCAAACCCACAATAAAGGAACTTCTTAGAAACCCCTTAGAGTAAGTATCTCCCGCTCTGTATGAAGCATGGGTTTACAGTACGGCCACTGATGGGTCCCAAGGGGGCAGCACTGAAACATAACATACGTGGATAGTACACTGAGACAGGGGCATCTCAGCACCTGGTTTCTCCCATGCAGACCCATTCCAAATACAGATATTCAACCGTGAGTGTCCTTCTACTGACAGTGTATGTAGCTTACACTGCTGCTACTGAGAGCGTAAGGAGATTACACTCAGCACTACAAAACATAGTGGGAAAATGCCGGTATCCTCCTGAATCAGAACTTTTTCACATATACATAACTGCGCATGTGCAAAACACCAACAATACAGAAAACGGTACCCGGTATACGCAGGGTTAAACGAATAGTGCACAGGCGCATAATCTTGACACCTTTTCCCGCACAGGAGCGTGTACTTCACCAATAAAAGCAACTAAGCAAAACATATGAAAGATTCCGCCTACAGCGGAACCCACAGGCGCAAGGAAAATTCACTTCTAGAAATCGCCGCCCTTTAACCTATAGACAGGCGTGTACTTCGCCAATAGCAGCATCTTTAGCAAACCATTTGAAGGTTCCCGCCTACAGCGGACCCCATAGGCGTAAGGAAAGTTCACTTTCATAAAACGCCGCCTTTTAACCAATACATGCAAATAGACACAGACACGCCTCGACTCAGGCGGTCAGGCGCCCCCAAGAGGGACACAGGAAACACCCCTGACGGGCACAATTAACACTCGTTACTGCACTAATTAGCCTCTTAACCTGAGTACATAAACCCTCTGGTTTCTCACCATTCCACATCGACGGGAAGACCGAGAGGACGCCTCTGAGAAGGACGGCTGGAAGCACTGAAGTCAGACAGTAAGAGTGTGTATGGATGGATGTAAATGTGAGAGTTAAGGGGGACTCCACACCCTGGGGTACCTGTATGCTTGAGTACTACCCTACTGGAACTTTAACCCTTTAAGTCCAGTCGTAGAGTATAGTTTGTGTTGGCAATCATGTTGTCCACTATTGGTGACACCTTGTACCTCTCATTTTCAGAAAGTCAAAGTAGGTCCTTCCACCTCCGCCCTCCCAAGGAGCAAGTAGGATAAAATATAGGGTAAGAGCTGGTATGACACCATTTCTTTTATTTGACTGTATGAGTACACGTTCACATGTCACGTGTCTCATAAAGACCACACCACGCGCGCAATAGGTTTGTCACCGGATGGATGGTTCAATGTGCTAGTTGTATACATACTTACACGCTTTGGTCTGTATGTTTTTCTCTTTTTTCTTTTGTTTCCTTGTTCTACAGAGTTACTTACATTGGTACTACACAAAGAGGGGAGCTATATATACACGGCCCCCTCCCACTTTAGAGGCAGGTTCATCCTTTTGACACTAGGTGTGAGAAGGTGAAACCCCAGATAGTAACCTCCCCTTGGTCCTGAAGAATGCTAGGTACCCTTTGGGTACATAGAAGCAGAAATATGTCGACCTTACATAACACAGTGAAGGGAGAATAACGCCCCACATCACCGGTCACTTCTTTTAACCACTATACTTTTGCTCCCCGAATAAACATAGTATATGGGCAAAGGTAATGGTTTTTAATTTACTTATCACTCCCCTATGGCCAACACTTAGCTTTAGAAGTGCATCCCTGTCTCAAGGTGTATGCCCGCCCTCTATCAAACCAAGTTTTTAGAGGGCGAGGACAGCCGATGAGGAAGCATGACACCGGGTGGTGTGTGAGGCCAGTCCGTAACTTTTTATGAGATGCCCCTAATGGTACCGCATCTCTCCCTAACTCTGTAGATACTCGTAGGAACACATTCTAGGGGCAGCCCACTTGTGTGGATACATTGTATTTTAGGACTGGAGGTGAGGATTATGTGAGTCCAAAGCGTATTTATCACCAAAGATGCAATTTTACCAATTGATTCAAATCAGAACTTTTTGAACAATGATGCAGAAAACCTGTCTGCTGCATTCATTAAATCCTTCAATCTACCCCCAATAAGAAAGTCTTAGGTTCCATAGCCCTTCTAGCTGAATGCATATCAACCATATTGACACCCACTCCTTTCTTCTGTATAATCAATTTTACCCTCCTATCAGTAGAAGATGATACTGCCTTGAAAGGTTTCTTTCATGCTATTAGAAGCTGCCTTTCTCCTTCTGGTTTGGATGTTAATGCATCCAACCACACACAGTTTAGGCTTTTCATCTAAAGTGGCTTAGGAAATCGATCTTGTGTTGGTCTTAGTTTTCCTGGTAATTTTAAACATTCCCCCATCAGGTAAAAAACATCCCACCAGAAGGATCAAATGCTCTAAGATCAGACATACTTCTGCACAAAACCGAACACAAAAGTACGGCTAACTTTGTTGATATCTCCTTTCTGGACAGAAATTATTTATTCTGGTATACCATCAAAAGATGAAGAACCTTATTCACGTCCTAGAAGGAAGAGTATTGTGGCACAGGGGGTCTGGAGAGTCTGAAGCCCCTTACCAGTTTACATGTCCAAATATGTTCCCCCACAGATGAACATCCACTGGAGTGTGTTCCACAGAGTTGGTAGATCCAAATTAATTCACTATTTTCTACACCAAACCCATTTCTACAAACTCCTACAAACATTCCAGGGCAGGAACAAGTTCTGCCTCAACTGCATCCAACTGTCTCACCACACACCAAAGCAGCCATCTTCTACAAGCAAGTATGGACCTCTCGATGGTACCTTGTGCCCATGCTTTCTGAATGAATACTGAAGCGAACACTGAGAGGCCTTGGAGCATCCTATGTAACCCATAATCTTCTATGACATAAGATTCAGAGAGCCTTATGGCATTAGGGGATAAAGAAATAGGCAGTCTATCAGCATGGGTTGAAATTGAGTTGTTGTCAAGGGAAATCCCACACAGCTTCAACATTGCCTGAAACCATGTCTGCGACCTCTAGATTGAAGTTAAAACAATCCGACCCCTGGTGTGATGACTTGTTTGAACAGACACTGTGGCAATCATGGTGAAAGGAGGAAACACCTACCCCTGAGCCCCTCCACAATCCTGCAGAAATGCTTGTACTGCACTCACCTCCCAGATCCGAATCTGGATGCAATAGGATCTGTGCTCCAATGGTTCATCAATGCTAGAAACACTCCACAGTCTCTATCTAGTCACTTGAGTCCTGTATGAACCTGGAATTACACTCTATTGTCCCTTTCTAGTTAACTGGAAGGTAATCCACAATCACTGAAATCTGTCTTCTAGGCACCATTTCCAAATGTCCTTCGCCAACGGCGCCACTATCCTAAATCTCGTTCCTTTTAGGTGGTTCATGTACATGCCTGCCATCACATTGTCCATCTTGAGCAGCACAGCAGGACACTCAAATGTTTGTTAAATATTTCATTAAGAAACATCCTACAGTTGGTATGAAGATGAAGCTCTGGCTCTGACCACCTTTGTCCCATGGAAATGTCTCCACATCTGGCTCCTGTGCCCCAAAGACTAGCTTCTGATTCAATCACCAGATCCAGGGCAGAACTGGAAATTGTCATTCACTTCCAGGCCACCATGGAATCTCTGACCTGGCCTCTTGTGAAAGACCACCAACTCTGAGTACTTCATTCATTTTTTTCAACCTGTACGGGCCCTTAATGGGGCCTTGAAGGAAGGCTTGAATGGACGCAAAAAGGAGTTCGACTATCCTGGCCAACTTATGTAGGGAAATCCTGTCCCCCCTGAGAACGTTCCTCAGTTGCTATTTGCTGTGTCGCATCTTCTATGCAGAGAGGCTCAAAATTGTTGTCAAAGAGTCTATCATGAACCCTAGAAACACTACAGATTGTTTTGAAACCAGTTCTGACTCCTCCGCATTGATCACAAACTTCCAGTCCTGAAGCAAGTCAATGATTGAATGCAGAATGCAATTCAATCACTGAGGGCATTGATCCCAAAACTAGAATATGGTATACAATTAACTTGATCACCCCATTTTCAAGGTTCAAAGACTGGCTGCAGAAGCTTGGTAAAGCACCACAGGACAGAGGATAGACCAAAGGAAAGGCCGACTGAATCATCAATGCGGTTCCTCCATCTGAACACAGAAACCTCGAGTGAGAAGCAAAAATAAGGACCATCAGGTAAGCAACTTTAAGTTCTAAATGCATCATCAATTTCCCCTGAAGAAGGACGTTCTCAGAAGATGTACATCATTCATTTTCCAGTGGCAGTAGACTGACCCACTCGATGAACTCTCTCAGATTTATAGGTAGTCTGAAGTCTTGTCTTTTTTATCGACCAAAAATATATTGCTAAATGCCTTTGAAGGATTGGGAGATTTATAGAGCATACAGCTACTCCAAGTGGTGTCCCGGTGATTAAGGGGAAAGTCCTATAGTACGCACCCATAAACCAAGACCGCACCCCTAAACCAACCTTTCTGGGGTAGAACACTGACCTGCAAAATGGCTCCTTTCCATTTCCATTCCATTTCTGCCACAACTGAGTCTATCAGGGAGAACTCCAGGTTGGAATATCTCAACAGTTTAGGTGCCATTACCTGCACAGGAGACCCATAAAAATCTGTATGAAAACCTTTTGCCATCTCTATGAGTCTTGGATCCTCCATGACATTGAACCATTGTCCCAGAAATGATCTTAATCTGCCTTCCCAATTCTAGCAGGCAAGACTGAGTAATCCTAACTAGAGGATCCTCCTGGAGCTTTAGCCTCACCTCTTAAACCACTGTCTCTTCTACCTCTGGCTCTTCCTCTTGACGGAAAGAAAGTTCCAGCTTGTCTCATGTCTTGCCAGTCTTTATGCCTTCTACCTTGTTCACTCCAGGGACCTTGCTGGAATGAGTGGCGAGAGGAGCGTCCCCTGCATTTCCCAACCGGGTAAAACCTTTCCTCCAAAGATAATTTTTATGAATTTTAATGCATGTCCAAGGCCGAAAAGGTAGTCACAAGCTTCCCCAGCTCCAAAGAGCAACTCTTGCATGACAGGCCCAGCTTTCAAGGTAGCCAATTTGATTCGCTCTGGGTCCACATTCTGTAGGAGCAAACATCTCCTTTCTGTCAGAGCAGCACAGTTGGTGTTTCTAATCATACAGACGGCCCTCTGCTCTCAACTGGAAACAATATCTTCCAGCATGGGAAACTTGAGGCCTTAGATTCTTCTGCCACTTCTTAGTAATTGGTCCATTCAGGTCTAGAAGCTTTAAATGGCAGGATTTCCATGACTGTCTGTTCCCTGTTTGAGATCTTTCCTATACTTTGCCAGAAAGGTACAGATCCTTGAATCAATGTTCCAGTGGAGGATCCTTGCTTGGGTCAGGTTCCGGGACAACCAAGTTGTTCTTTTCCCCAGATCTATCAGCCCCCCAAGAGGAGGATGCATTTTTAGCATGCAATTCTCTGAAAGGATTATCTCCATCTGTCAGACTCCTCCAAGTGCACTGTGTCACTCTTTTTCTGCGTCTTTTGAAGACCTAATGCCCTGATATTCCCTATCAATGCTCGTAAGTTGCCCATGAACAACGCCCTCCCACTCCACATGATCCAGAGATCTAGTCACTAGCTTGACTAGTTGGTCACTCAGGGGCTTCAGTGCTTTATTAAATGTAATGGAGAGGGACTGCTCCAATTCTTTGGGGAGAGAGTCCTCTTCAGGGGCCATTTCTCCTCCATTGCTACCTGACAAAAAGAAGAATGTGCACTCTCCATAACTGAAATCAAGATGACACACCAAAACGCCTGGGATATTGGGGGAGGTAGCACATTTCAATATGCACCCCAAACATTCAGAGAGGGAAAGCCTGCAATTGTTTGTTCTAAGGAAGGTAAATCAAAGCATGAATAGTGTCCTGAAAGCCGGGGAAAAAGAGCAACTTCTCCAGCTTTGAGCGACAACCATTGATTTTAGCGTCTGAGCAGGCGGAGTGAGTCCAATATCAAACTAAGGACTATCATAGCCATGCCGATTCTCACAGCCTGTGCTCATTAGTTAGAAGGCACCGCAGCACATACGAAGGCCTTCCTGCAGAAGATCCCGCTCATGTCTTGCACCAATGTCACAGTAATTAACCATAAGTAGCCAATAATCACAATAATACCTAAAAAGAATAAGCTTGCACAAAATGTATCCCGGCTGAAGCAGCGAAGAAAGAGGAGGACAAGCAGTCTGCATGGGACGTTCTAGGGACTACTGAACATGGTTTTCTTGACTGTTGAAACTTAGTGCATACTCTTTTCCTGTTGTTATTGGGTAAAGTAGTTTTAATGGCTGATATGGTTAGTAAAGTGAGGAAAGAAATGCATAATTCTAGCATCCAGTCCTGACAAAGAATCGATATCAGCAAATCCTGACCTCGTTCAAATAATTATTTCCTCCCATAGATATATGTAATGTCAAATTCATTAGCTTGGGCCTCAGAGCTCTGACACCGATCATTACGTGCCCAGTGAATTCTTCCTGCTCCACGTGAGTTATTCCCCAGGCACTAAAAAATGAAATCATCACACCAATCCTAAATAACATTGGACCCAGTTATTATTTTGAAATATAGGACCATTTCTGGCCTACCTGGTGTCCCAACGACACTTGAAAATGCTTTCACCAGACAGTTTTCATCTCACATCCTGCTTCTAGACACTGTCAATGCAATGACCTTTCCATTTACAAAATCTGCAACCTAGTAATGCTTTAATGGAGAACTATCCCTTCCATTTTAATGTGAACTGCAAAATTGTACTCTGCTAGCTACATCGTTTAAGAGAGGCTCTGTTGTTGCTCAAATGCTATCAGAAAATCCCATTATTCCTCGTTGTGGTCATGTCTTGCTTGGATTACTGCAATTGCTTATGCGCATGGGGTCCTCAATGTATCTCTTGCAAAGCTTAGGAGAGGTCAAAATGAAAAAGCTGCCCTGTTGTTTGGTGTGAAACAATAGACCACATCACATTGGCAGCGAAATCCATGACTCTCAGTAAAGAGCGACCTTCAACACTATGCCTCTTGCATAAGACACTCCATAGGGATGGTAAAATATAAAATAGATAAAATAGATCTAACTTGACCAGCCAGTCTCCTTGAAGAAGTAGGTCTCTGAGGAGGTGAATGCCCTCCATTTTGAAGTGCCTGTAGACCAGATATGTGTTTAGTTCTTGTAGGTTTATAACTGGTCTCCGGCCTTTTTCCATCTTTTGAACCAGGAAGAGTGTTGACGAATTTCTTTAGAGAACATGGAACTTCGATAATAGCGCCTTTTTGAAGCATACAGGAGATTTCCTCCTTGACAATCTCTTGATTTTCACTGAAAGAATCAAAGGTTTGTGTGTGTGTGTGTGTGTTTGATAGGGAAGATCTATAAATTCTATTTTGAAACCCTGAACAGTCTTGAGAACCCAAGGGTCTTAAGTTAATGATTTCCAAACGTGGTAAAAGTGTTTGAGTCTTCCCCCGACCTTCGGAGGGGCAGCGGGGAGAGAAAGACTTACTTGAAGGGTTGCTGTCGGGAGTTCCACAGGAGGCGAAACCTCTGTTGCAGGAACCTCTGCCTCTTTGTGGATAGAACTGGCAGTTGGAAGGGTAGAAACCTCTGCCTGAAGGTCCTCTGCCTCTGGAGGAGGTGAAGAGCCGGTAGTAGCCACGGCCGGAAGAACGGCCCCTTCTTCCAGCCTGTCCAAAAATATTACTATTGAAGATGCGCCTCATATTGCTCTGGGCATTGTCTAAGGCAGTAAAGGTGGAAACATACTTCCCTATAGATTCTGCCTCTGGGGTTTTGGGAAGGTTCTTGTTGAAGACTTCTTCTTCATCAGAATCGGTACCTGCGTCATCATGGGCACTATTAAAATGTGTGTCACTAGTGACACCCGCCAAGTTTGTGCCGCTACGGACACCCATCCTATTTGTGTCGCGAGGGACACCTGTATATTTAAGGCTCAAGGGCCTTCCATCAAGTATGAGGTGCTGGGACCTCCCATGTCAATTGAGTTTCCACGACCTCTGATAGTGCCTTCACAGTGTTTTGATTTCTTTTTGCTCTTAGAGTGTATGAGTTGAGGATCACGAGGAGGGTTGTCATCATCATCATGAAGAAAGGGTCTCTTGGATGACATGAGCGTGTCCATCATGCAGGACCTCATTTCTTTTTGTAGGAAGATTTTGAAAGAGACATTTTTGTGATTAGGGAAACTGGCAATGGCATCTTCTGATTCTATGTCAGACATGACAGGTATCAGAGTACAGGACAACAAGTGAGTGAGGTAGGTAAGTATTGATAATCCTATTTGATTGAATTTAAATATTAAATATATGATCAGGCTCCCCTTAATTATTTTTTTTTTAATCAATTAAAATGTATTTATTTCTTTCTTCCTTCTTTTTTTTTTAGCTTTTATTCATAATTAGGGGGGGGTAGCTGGTCCTTACAGCGGGAGGCAGGTTGTTCTGTCTTAATATTGTGTGGGAGGGTAGCTTGCTGCTAACACCAGTGAGCTGCTTTCTATGTAGAAATTGAGTTATTTTTCTCAATGAGCGAGGACAGCTGATAGGAAAGGGTGATCTCCGGCAGCGGAAGGGCAGCGCGATGTAACTGACGCGCTCGAGCCAGCCGCTGCCGAAGAATTAGAGGAATGACCGTTGGCTAGCGCTGGACGTAACGCCATCGCTGCCAAGGTCCATTCCTCGTCGTACAACAGAAGACGCGCTCGAGAGGATCGGGGGAGCGAGCGCGTCTAATAATAACCCTAAAATGGCAACGAAGGTAGGAATAAGGGGGAAAGTGAAAAAGTTTGTCCCCTAGAAGGAGAAAAGTCGAGCAGCCAATGCGGGGTTCAGAGCGAGTGCGGGCCCGCCCGAGATAAATCTCCGGTCAAGGGGAGAGGAAGTAGGGGCGGGATCGACAACCGAAAATTGGAAGTCCAGGGAGGGGAAGGAGGAGGGAATCAGAAACCTCATAGAATAAATAGAAAAATAAGCAGTTATGCAAATAAAGTACAGTTAAGTAGGCGAACAAGATTATAAATGGTAATGGCAATGATAAGGAATCAATATGGATAACATTCAAAAAGCATTCAGCATAATATATATAGATTGAGTAAAGCAAGTAAGAGTAACTTATCTGCTTGCGAGCCGCATTTAAAAGAGGCAGCTCTGTTGTTGCTCATACCTTTCATTGAACATATGTTGTCACTGCATTCTATTTAGGATGTAAGTGCGGCTGCTTGTGACTGCATTAAAAGATTAAGGCATAATGCACAACTTCATTGGCTTCCTGTTAGGAGGTGCATTGACTTCAAGGCACTTTGCATTGCCTTCAAGGTAAGTGTGGATAGTTTACTGACTGAGAGCCAAAGAGCATAAGCCCTTCCTTCAATTTATCTGGGACCATCACCTCTTTCAATTTCAGGCCCTCCCATTCGGCCTGTCATCCGCCCCTTGGTGCTTCACCAAAATCATGAAAACTATTGTCTCTCCCCTGAGAGGAAAAGGCATTCGTCTAATTATCTTTCTAGATGATATCCTTATCTTGTCCCAATTTCACTCTCAACTTTTGGAAGACCTCAAGACCACCATGAATCTCATAGAGAGTCTCTGTTTCATTATAAACCGGGAAAAATCCGTTCTTACCCCCACAAAATCTGTAGAATTCCTCTGGTTCACCGTTGATACCTCAAAATGCCTCCTTCTTCTTCCCAACAAGAAGATCGCCAAGATTCGGAAAGAGATCAGATTTGTTCTAAAACAACAATCTCTTACTCTACGGGAATTAGCCAGACTTCTGGGCTTACTTTCTTCCTCTATTCAAGCCATCTTTCCGGGACCACTGAATTACCGTGCTCTACAGAGAGTAAAAGCCCAAGCCTTCAGGTATGGTCTTTGGTACGGAGACCTTTTAACACTAGATCAGCAGGCCAAGTCAGAACTCTCTTGGTGGCTGGACAATTTGGATGCATGGAAGGGGAACGCCATCTTCGGCTCAACTCCGAATTTCATCTTGGAGTCAGATGCCAGCCTTCATGGTTGGGGCTCCGGCCTCCTCGACCAAAACACGGGTGGTGTTTGGTCTCAAGCGGAGTCCTCCCACCATAGAGACGCCCGGGATCGTGACGGCAGCGGTGGGCCTGCTGGAGCGCTGACCGGAGCCGGCGGGAGCTGCGAGGCTGGGACCAGAGATGCCCCTGGTGAGGGGTTGCAGGCGAGTTGCCCTCTTGCAGCGTGGCGGTTCTGCCCGGACACATGCGGCGCCCATGGGAGAGGAGGCGCATGGGCTCTGTGGGGTCTGTGGGGTTGAATGGGTTGTCTGCAACGGACGGCGGGAGCCGGCTGATGTGGCGCTGAGCGGAGCCAGTGGAGGATGCCTGCCCGCTGACCGGGAGCAGAGACGCCCACCGTGAGGATCCGCGGGGGAGCTGCCTTCATGTTGTTCGGGGGATTGTACCCAGGCGCATGCGGTGAGGAGGGAGTTCCGAGGCTGGGGGAGAGGATAGCGGGAGACACACGACATCACCGAGCGAGACGGGAGGGGGTGCAGCTTAGGAGCTCTGGACGATGTGCAGGCAACAGCGAGGTTCATTCGGCGAGCATGACTCCAGGCGCCCCCCCCCTCTCATGCTGCTGCAAGGGCTCTAGGAGCAGTGCGGCGGAGCAGACCTGCGGAACAACAGCCTTCTTGCGGTGCTGGCGGGGACCGAGGATCTGGCATGGGGGCTAGCACGCAGCCTGCCAGTAATTCACCGCATCCTACCTCACCTCCTGAATAGACCCTGCAAAATGTGATATCGGCAATACTGCATTCTAAGCTCTAAGGCGCCACTGAGCTGAAAATAACCATAAGGTACTTTATTTACTCCACTCATTTCACATTTTTAAACCGCCATTGTTCACAAGGGCAGGGGTCACTAACTGAAACCATAAATCTCTGCCGGTACCTCCAGAGGCCCACGAGGCTCCTCGGCATATCTCCTCCACACAGGTCCAAAGCAATAACAACAAACAGAGGACTATGATTCCCCTTCTTGGCGGCCATTTTAGACTGTTCCTTCGCAGTGGCGGCCATCATGGACTAGTTCAATCTCACTATTGGAGCAAGAGCTGAGACCAGACACATAGTCTAAGTTCTACTACCACGCTCCTTACTTGCCTGTATCTTGTGATAGTGTCTGCCTTTTATTGCAGCTTTTCTACATCTACTTGTTTTTGCAACTGTCCTTACCTATAATGCACCGACTGCTACAACATATATTCTTGGATGCTTACAATGTACAACAATTTGTTTCTCTATGTACTGGCCCTATAACCTGTTATGAAATTGTTTCTTACCTGTAACGCACCGACTGCTTCCTCATATATTCCGGGGTGCCCACAGTTTACACTATCTGGTCTTACGTAGTGGTCCTATATCCTGTTTTTACCTGTAATGCACCGATTGAGATGCTGGGATTGAGATTCCTGTCATGACTTCAAACAAATTAGTTGTAAAGGGGCAGCTGAAATTCCAGGAGCCTAGTCCCGACAGCTCAACGACCTCGGAGGGCTGGAAGTGGTCCCCCGCTACACGGCGGAGGAGGGCACTGGACATCGAATGCTGTCTTATGTAAAGCGCTTTGATAACCTAATCGGTTCAAGATCCTGAAATGTGCAACGTAACTGATTCTATGTAAACTGCTGTGATAACATGTAACGGAACTGGTGCTATGTAAAGCGCTCTGATAACCTAATTGGTTCAAGTTCGCGCTATAGAAAACTCTAAAAATAAATAAATAAATAAATAAATAAATAAATATAAACTTTTTGGAAATGACGGCCGGTTTATACGCCCTAATGAGCTTCAAACACTCACTTCAGGGCAGATCTGTTGTCCTGAAAATGGACAACATCTCCGCAGACTCCTATATCAACCGCCTTGGTGGGACCAGATCATTAGACCTCTCAGATTTAGCCAAGAAATTCTGGATGTTTTGTTTAGAACACAAAATTTCTCTGAGGAAGTTGAATCTTTCTGCAGATTGGAATTCGAGGTTCCTTTTAGACTTCAGCAATTGGAAACTCAATGTGAACGTTTTCAACAGCCTCTTTCATTTCTGGGGCCCTTTCGATGTGGACCTATTTGCGAGCGGATTGACCTTCCAACTGCCGAAATAATTCAGCTGGATGCCGGACCTAGGCGCTCTTGCGGTGAACGGCTTTCTCCAGCCCTGGTCTCACCTTCGGACTTACGCCTTTCCTCTCTTTGCCATGATTCAGAGGGTTCTTCAGAAAGTGAGACAAGACCAGTGCTTCCTGGTTCTGATAACTCCCTTCTGGCCTTCTTAAGCGTGGTTCCCGACAACACTGGAACTGTCGTGCGACATCCCCTTCCTGATTCCTGCAACGAAAGGTCTGGTTTCAAACGCAAACGGAGAAGATCACCGCCTAATACTTTCAGGGAATTTAAACCTTCTTGCTTGGAAAGTGTCAGGCAATCTAACGAGTTGTCTGGACTTTCGTAATCAGCTCTCACTCTCCTCGGAGAGTCCTGGGCACCAGGGACACATTACAGGTACAATAACATTTGGAGAAAATGGTTTTGTTGGAGCATGGAGAGGAACTTGGATCCAGTGGAGGCTCCTATTGTCAACATTGTTAATTTCCTCGTCAAATTATTCAACAATGGCCTCTCCTATAGATCCATTAATTCTTACAGATCAGCTATCTCTGCCGGACATTCTCTCGTCAACGGTAAGACGGTAGGTAAGAATGTTATTATTTGTAGAGTACTGAAAAGTATTAGACTAAGAAGGCCTCTTAGACCCAAATACCAATCCTTGTGGGATGTTAAACTTATCCTAGACCTTTTTTCTTCATGGCCTGATAATTCGCTTCTTAATAGGAAATGTCTTTCCATTAAACTTGTTACTCTCTTACGACAAAAGGAAAGTAAATGGATCATTTTATTGCGAGCTGTAGAAATGGGGATCAATGTAGATAAAGAGCTAGTGGAATTTCTGTAGCCCATGAGAGCATCAAAATACTTTTCTAGTATCCTCTGATTGCTGTACAAACGATCGTAAGTGAAAATTAAATAAGGTTATCCTTGATAGACTCTAAATGCAAAAGTCTAAAAAGGTACAGAGAAAGGACATATCAAGAGAAAGAACGTTTGAGGCAGTTCCGATTCACTGAAAATGAGGGGTTTGTGAATGACTGAATGAATTGTGTAAAAGATAGAGCATTGTGATTTTATGGATTGATGTAGTGTGCGACGTTTTTTATAATAAATGCGATACTAGTTCTTTCAAATGTATTCAATACACATGGAAACATGTGAATAACACTATATATATATATATGCATTTGGTTTGTAAAATGTTATTTTTAGAGAATAGGATACATGCACATTAGTATACAAAACTATAGAATAAAAAGTCAATTATGTGGTGTGTGTATACATGTGGCTCATATGGATGGTATTGTGAGTAATATTGAATTGAGCCTACATAAGTATTTTGTATTTGAAAGTGATATATAATTTTTTTTTAACTGATTGATGAATGACGGTACACACGCGGGGTCGCGATGACCGCCGCGCATTTTCCAAATGTGTCCAACCTAAAAAAATAGAGCTCCAGCCATCTGCGAGCATGACGTTACATACATTAGAAGTTGAATATTGAAAGATGGCCGCCATGGTAGGCCGGGTTGTGAAGGACAAGAAGAGGAAGTGTCCTTTGTTTATGTCGGCGGACGTAGTGGCAGGCAAAATAAAACACACGATAGGAAATGCGGAAGTTGATGCCGCCGGATTGCAGGGTCGGTGTTCATTACGGACCTCTGCTAACGCTGAGGTAAGATTGCTCGACAATGGGACCGTTATGAAGCAAGTTAAGTTAGGCATCAAAAAATACGCTAAAATACTAAGGACAAGATTCATGGTTTAACTTGGTAGTATGCGGGTGTGTTAAGTCGAAGACGGCACATATACCCGAGTTGCAATGGAGCATAACAACTAAGGTCGATGATATGGGTTACGAATATGGACAAGGTACAAGTGCATAAAGGCTGATATACTTGAGCTTTAATTAAATATAAGGCTGACCGAGGAATTATCACGAATACTGAAATGTGAATTAAGGGCCTATAGAGGGGATAACTACATACTAGCGAATGGTTTTAATTGGTTGACAGATATGACATTTCTAGACAATTTGTATAAATCAGGCACTCTTTTGAAGTGACATATGATTTAACCAACAGGTTTTGGAACTTTACATGGCTCCACACTAATACTATTATTGGGAAGAATGATTCGCCACACTACGCGTTTGAAATGAATAAAGGGATCCTGCAATAATATAACGATTGTTCAGGCCAAGGTATGAATTTGTCTTAAAATTTAGAAAAAGAAATCAATTACATTTTTAATTAAAAATATAAAATGATATTTCTGAAAATTGTGTCTTGTTTGTGAATTGCATTATAGATTAACTGGACAAAGACACAAAAGTAGACTTTATAAACCTCACATAGATACAAGAATTGAGATTTGAGATTACACTATAAAAAGGTGAGCTGAAATGTTTTATTCTGGCTATATGCATGTGCGAGATTGTACACATGTCATTGATAGTCACCCCTCTCTCTGACACTGGGTATCTATTAAATTATGTGGTAGCGATTTTGCGCGGTTTTTAATTGGCTGGCTCACTTTGTGAAATCATGCATGATGAATTAGCATGGTGTCATGTAGCAACTATGGTTGGATTGTTTGGAGTGCGTGGCTTTCCTCGGTTTTCCCCCGTGGGGTCATCATATGCAGTCTTGACAATCCCAATGAAATATGGGATTGGTGATAACTGCATGTTTTCATTCATATGGTGAGGGTTAAGATGGTCACTATTCAAAATTGCTTTGCATGATAAAGATGCAAAAGTTATCAATTAAATGTATATGTTTAGAAAATCTCATTGGAACATTTAGGATTTAGTATAGGTACTTTTTCTTTTCTGTTTCATGTATGACACACAGCCTTGAGAAAGCCCGAAGGGGGCGAAACGCGTGTCGGCTGTGGATCATAACGTTTACAAAATAAAAGCTTGAATTTTCTACACCGTCTGGTTTTGTGGAAGTGGCTTCTGATCAAGGATATGGACTATCTGTTAGACGCTATAATAGCGAAGGGATCAAAGTGACTATCTTGGAGGTGCACTGGTGTTCTATTAACATTGTGTTGACCTACAGCCTGAATTGAGGTTTGGGCAGGTGGTGATTTTTCGATGCCCTAGGTGGATGTGCATCCAACGCCAAAGTAGCACTCCGTATTGCTCATTGTGTGTAAAATTGAATTGATGTTTGACTAATGAGAACTACTGTTGATGTGCGAGTCAAAATAGCAAATCTACCATTCTTTTGTACTTGATTGTTACTCTCTTATGTTTGATTTCTTGTCGTAGGGTATCTGATGTTAAATCTCTTGATATTTCAAATAGATGTTATGACATGTATGGAGTTAAGTTTGAAATCCTTAGGAGAACTAAAACCATGTCAGACTTTATCATTTACCCTCGTTTTGATTACTGCAAAAAACTTTGTATTTCCGATTGTATGAAAGAATACAATTCCAGAATGAGGGACCTTCGCCCTCAGGATGCTAATCAACTTCTCATTTAATTTGTTAAACCTTTAAACCAGTCTCTTCCTGTTCCATCGCTAGATGGGTCAAATTAGCTATGTATTTCGCTGGCATTGACCTTTCTAAATTTCAAGCCCACTCTCTCAGAGGTGCTATGGCTAGCAAGTCCTTCTGGCCTGGTGGTAAGTTAGATGATATCCTTAAAGCTGCTGATTGATCCAATGCCTCCACTTTTTCTTGTCATTATTGTAAACCTATTGAACACATGTCCGATGTCGTTCTTCAAGGCTACCAACAAGCATAATGTAGCCTCCTGTCTTGTAATGAAATTGTGAATCTGGATTTCATTAAAGACACGGCGGCTAACATTATCCCACCCGTCCCTCCCTTGGACGGAGTATCTATTTATATGTTATTTGCATTCATATGCTGTTGATTATTGCTCTCGCTCCTTTACTGTTTACAGTATGTATTTTGACTTTGATGCCAAGGTTTTTCAACCTTTTTAATTTTTTCGTTCTTCTTTTCAGATAACTCAACCTAATGCATCGTCCTCATTTCCTGGACTCCTCTTCTCTTCAGAATTCCGTATTTCCTTCGCTCTCTAGACCAGTGTTGCACCTCGACCTTACAAACTCTCTTCTTGCTTCGTTCCATTTAAAAGAGGCAGCTCTGTTGTTGCTCATGCCTTTTATTGAACATATGCTGTCACGGCATTCTAGAACTTTCTATTTATGATGTGAGTGCGGTTGCTTGTGACTGCATTAAAAGATGAATGCATAATGTTAGCCTCTGTTTCTTTAATGAAATCCATATTCTCTGGTCATGTTAATAGGAGAATCGCAATTCTCGATCACAGAAGTACCTCACAAACCTTTTGTCGCTAACCTACAGCCAGAGCATGAAGCATTAGATTGCCATACAGATGTCTCTTGACTACCTACCTGCAGGACCATATACAAAATGTTCAGTTGCTAAACCATATCTGTGAATGATGTGTTTAAGCCCCCTAACTACCTTATTTCAGTCTGCAGGATAGATGAATGGATTAGTACAACAGCTGCAGAACTTTTGTTATGCATATTGGGTTTATTATGATGATTTTGTGGTTGAAATCTGCTTTTTGGGATCCAAGGCAAACAAAGTTTCGGTTCACCCGATTCAATGGCTGATGATTTGCTGAATGAGCCATAATCAGTTATCGTGCTAACAATAATATGATATATCCAACTAGCCATTCATCCCATCATTCGACACCTCACCGAACAAACAGTGCAATGTGATGCTATAATAAGTCACTAACACCATACACAGGGTCTGGGCTTACTGGCAATAAGGACAAGCCTCACCAGAACAATGATAAACCAAGAAAAATACCAATATTGCCACGTTATTTGAATACTGGATCTCGAGTGATCTCTCGAATGACTGAATTAAGCAGTAATTCTCAATGAACCATGTTTCAGACTGAATCGGTTTTATTTAATTTTAAACTTAGATGCATGTATCAATTCAATATGCAATTTTTGTTTTTTGAGTCAGGGAACATTTCTTCAGTTCCACAATGAGCACAGATTTGAAACAATTAACAATAAGTACAAACAATAATTAGACAGCAAAATCACAACTAACACTCGTCATTCATACCACACAAAACAATCAAGATATAATGCACTTATTTACAATCTATACAATATCACAATTGAAATACAGACACAGCATTGGAAATCAGTAAGTACACAACGTTATTAATTTCTGAAATAATCAAAGGTTCCTAATGCTGAATGGAAGAGGTCTACGCGTTTCGATAACCCCTGGTTATGGGGAAATCTCATCAGGACCGTGTGCCTGTGAATGGAGAACGAGATTCGATCAGAAGGGAGGACAAAAACCAACTTCCTCACAACGCTACAGTGGGAGAAGAGAAAACTAATCATACCTCTTAGTAGCTGGCTTTGCTTTTGTGGGTATCACTGTTGGATAAAAAATGAGGTGGATTTTAAACCTCTAAAGTGAAAATGCCAGAGAGGCAATTATTCAGTCTCAACAAGAACATTCACTCGTGTCTACTTACATCGTGTTACGCCTACTGTGGCCGTTTGTTGAACTGGAAAAGGTCGGGTTGATGGGGGTAGCTGGGGGGTAGAGGAAATGGCTTTAAAACTTTTGTTTAGGGGGGGCGAGCAACTCTGTTTCTTTTTGTTATTGTTTGAAAGGAGGAGACTTACTGTTGTTTGTTAAGCGCAGGGAGTTCATATGTATCACAATTTCAATTGAGCGAATCAGTAAGAATCAGTAAGATTCGCTCAATTGAAATTGTGATACATATGAACTCCCTGCGCTTAACAAACAACAGTAAGTCTCCTCCTTTCAAACAATAACAAAAAGAAACAGAGTTGCTCGCCCCCCCTAAACAAAAGTTTTAAAGCCATTTCCTCTACCCCCCAGCTACCCCCATCAACCCGACCTTTTCCAGTTCAACAAACGGCCACAGTAGGCGTAACACGATGTAAGTAGACACGAGTGAATGTTCTTGTTGAGACTGAATAATTGCCTCTCTGGCATTTTCACTTTAGAGGTTTAAAATCCACCTCATTTTTTATCCGACAGTGATACCCACAAAAGCAAAGCCAGCTACTAAGAGGTATGATTAGTTTTCTCTTCTCCCACTGTAGCGTTGTGAGGAAGTTGGTTTTTGTCCTCCCTTCTGATCGAATCTCGTTCTCCATTCACAGGCACACGGTCCTGATGAGATTTCCCCATAACCAGGGGTTATCGAAACGCGTAGACCTCTTCCATTCAGCATTAGGAACCTTTGATTATTTCAGAAATTAATAACGTTGTGTACTTACTGATTTCCAATGCTGTGTCTGTATTTCAATTGTGATATTGTATAGATTGTAAATAAGTGCATTATATCTTGATTGTTTTGTGTGGTATGAATGACGAGTGTTAGTTGTGATTTTGCTGTCTAATTATTGTTTGTACTTATTGTTAATTGTTTCAAATCTGTGCTCATTGTGGAACTGAAGAAATGTTCCCTGAATCAAAAAACAAAAATTGCATATTGAATTGATACATGCATCTAAGTTTAAAATTAAATAAAACCGATTCAGTCTGAAACATGGTTCATTGAGAATTACTGCTTAATTCAGTCATTCGAGAGATCACTCGAGATCCAGTATTCAAATAACGTGGCAATATTGGTATTTTTCTTGGTTTATCATAATAAGTCACCTCGGCATGTTCCGGCTTGGCCAGTATTATTGGCGAATTGGAGTTTCCGAGTTTCAGTGGGATCTAGAACATTCAGTCTGGGATAAAGTGTAGAACTTGCAACTTTATAGGGTTGGATAATTCTATAAATTCCATTGCAAGGACAGACAAATAGCATGCCTAATCATACCGAAGCCACTGGAATTATGTGATTGTGTGGCCGCTGCGATTTTCGCAGAATTAGAGATTTGCTGCTACATTTGCCACATAATCCACCCGCTGCCACATAAACTGCAAATTTTAACCCAAGAAAGTGTTTCTAGCTCAAACGGTTCAAAAGTTAGTGAAAAAGCAACAAAACATGTTGCCGCGCAATGAAAGACCCTTTGGAAAGGTTGACGTGGTCACCTGTCTGTAGCTTATTGCTATATTTGGGTGTTAAACTGGTACTAATGAGGTGCAAATAATGGGCAGATAGTGATAACAAGTGTAAAAACAACAAAATAATGAAGTAATACAATCACAAAATGGGCCAGGTAATTCAACATAATTTGCCCTATCTTGCCACATAATTTAACCAACCCTGCCGACTAATTTGGCCCTCCCCTGCCGCATAATTCCAGTGGGCCTGATCCTACCCCTCCATTCTTTATACATTGTCAATGTTTCCATTGTGCGCTGTTACCATTCTATATAGTCATCTCTAATCTCAGGGTTGATCTTGTTTACCTAAGAGTGTAGTGACATGTTTCTTATCCCTGTCCTTCAACTTTATCAACAGCCTTCTCTCCAATTTCGTGAGGTACCTCAATCCATGGCTTAATCGATGGGTGTAGGACACAGTGTTGTACTGGATTTAATACTATTTGTAGCTTTCTTAGTGAGACTGAATTCTCTTTTTTAAATACATCAAAGGTTTCGATGCCTGTGGTGGTGAAGAGATCATCCAATCATACTTGTCCCCCAGCAGTCCACTCCCTGAATAGACCTTTGTCTAAGTCTTGAAAGAAGTCAGGGTTACCAATGACTGAGTTGAAGGGCGATGGAAATGTGGTAAGCCACAGCTTGGAAGTGACCTTGTCGTATAACAGAGGTGTAGCACTTTTGACCTACAGGCCTCAAGTGTGGTGAATTTTGATGAGGGACAGTTCTTTATGTGTGTATTTCCCTGCAGTGGTTTGGTTGATGAAACTCCAATGTTTCTCTGGATCTTGCTGTCCTCACTCTATCACATACGTGAGATGGAACATCTTGTATTATTTAGTCAAGTCTGGGAGACCACGACCTCTGTTCTGTAGTGTTGCTGTCTTGATATGCTCAGCCAGTTGTCTGCATGTATCTCCCCTTAAGAAGTCATGTATTGCTCTCTGAAGTTTTGCAAGTGGAGGCAGTTGAATGAGGAAGGGCAGAGCCTAGAATAGCAACAAGATCATGGTGCAAACATGGTGGTGGTAGCTTTGATCCCGTCAAGGATAGATTACTGTAACGCCCTTTAGGGATGAACAAACGGCTTAAATTACAATTAAAATCTTTGCAGAACGCTGCAGCCCGGTTACTCCTGAAGCTGCCTAAATTCCATTCTGTCTCAAAAAAGATCCAGGATTTCTACATTCGCTTCCAGTGGCGGACCGAGTGAAATTTAAGGTGCTCTGTATGGTTCACAAGACCTTCCGTGGCTCGGGCCCCTTATATGTTCAAAACATGTTTACATGGTACTTCCTGTGGAGAGATCAAAGATCAGCTATACTCAAACTGGTGGTCATCCCAAAAGTAGAAAAGGTCACATGGGGTGACAGTAGTTTCTCCTATCTAGCAAGCAAACGTTGTAACTCTTTGCCCCTGTATCTAAGATCCCAACCCAGCTATCTGCTCTTTAGAAGGTCACTAAAGATATGGCTTTTTGTCACCTCTTCTAAATAATTTAATTGTCTGAGAATTCCACTAGCACCAATATACTTTTTCTCTATAAAGTACTTACTTGCTTACTTTAATTATAGTTAATCCTGTCATCTTTACAGCATTAAGCTGTCCCAGCCAACATAAACCCATGTGTGCAATCCTGAAGGTATTTGATCATTGTTTTCAATAAGGGATAGTAATTAGCCTAGACCGCTCCCGCCTTATGTTTTACAAGGAGTGTGCCTCCCACTGAGTATGGAAAATTGCTTTTTGTAGAGTGATATTTAGCAACTGGGATTTATGGATGTTGAACTTGAACCCTGAAACTGCCCAATACATTGAATTGTATCTAGTAGCTGTGAAAGAGACTTTGCCAGGTTAGTAATGGAAATTAGTACTTCATCTACATTCATAGTCAGCTTGGGTATGTTTTGCCCTATTTGCACTCCCTCTGTCTCAGTGTTCCCTCAGACCGCTCCTGTGAACAGCGCCACAGTGAGTGTGAACAGGAGATGCGAAAGAGACCACTCCTTTGGGTTCCTTCTCTCTATATGATGAGCAACCATGAACCCTTGCTGATGCGTGTGGGTCCTTCTACATAGCCAGAAACCATTTCCCAAACTCTGGGCCTAGTCAACTTTGCTAACAGTCCATACCATGAACTGCTGTTCTACGTGGTTAAATGCCTTTTCTTCATCTATGGACAGTATAACTGATTTTTATGGGATCGGTGCACATCATATATAATATGGGGAATCTTTTTAGTGTTATGTCTGAAGCTCCAGCTGGAAATTAAGCTGAATTGATCTGGCTTCTGTAGGCCCAGGAAGAGCAAGGACCTGTCTTGCCACTAGGATTCCAGCACATCATTTTACAATAACATGCAACAAGCATATGGGGCTGTAGAAACCATACTTGAAGATCCTTTCCCAGTTTATGTATGAAAGCAATTATTGCGTCAGTCATTAGCTTGGTAATTGATCCCATATCTGCAAACGAGCTGCAACATTTGATTTTGAAACAGATAAGGATCTCTGAGAAAGATTTATAGAATTTAATTGTAAAAACCTCTGTCCAGAGGGCATTATTTGTTTAGATATTTAACATACCTTTAATGATTATGATTGGTGTTTCTAGGTGTGCGTGAGGGTCTGGATTCACAATCCCTCCACATATGATTCAAGTTGGGCGTCTGAATTCCCATCGGCTGGGTAATGGTTCTTCTAATGATTACAAAATATCTGAGCTATCTCCTAAACCTTTCTCCATTTCATTGCTGAATTGTCTATGATTTTGTTCACTCTATCATTCACTGCATTTGCTCTCAGTTTTCATGCGAGAAACCACCCGCTTTGTCTTCTGCTTCATAATACTTCTGCCTAATATTGGGTAGCGAGTACTCTGTCTTGTCATAATCTAAAGCCCTAATGTGTGCCCTAAGGGCTGTGACCTTTTACCAAGCCTCGGTAGATACCGTCCTTTTATGTATCCCATCTAACTTTGTGAGTCTAGAGGTGAGACCTTGTTGTGTCAGTTCTTTTAGCTTGGACTTACATAAGGCCTGTGCTGTTTAGCAGTGAGTAAAGGTCACTGAGTTGTGAAATATACCAGGAAATACTTTCATTTTAAAGTGTTCTCTAGATTCTGCAAAATTCGCTGGGAACTTGACTGGTGGAGAGATGTATTTGAGGAGAGAGAGATACACTGAGGTCCAGAGTATTCAGACAGGAGAAGGATTTACAGGTGATCAGAATCTTGTGAGTCTCAATGGGTCTAACCCAATAGATCTGAGAATTCTTATAGGCTGTGTTAACCCTCCTCAAACTGGCGACTGCTAGGTCTAACACAAACCGGTATCGAAGGCCTGCACACAAATGAGGTACCATAGCAATCGAACCTGCAGAATAAATGCCAAAGATAGGGGCTCCTCCCTTCAACGGAGGCCCTTGAGTCGAGCGTTGTCATCATGTCTTCAGATGAGGACCATCAATTCCATTCCATCGAGGCAATGGGTCATCGACTGACCTGCAGCACTGCATTAAGTGCCCTTGTATTTTGAGAAATGCTTCTGCAGAGTCTGTGCCACAGTCCGCAAAGTAAGTATTTTTGCTTCCAGTCTCTTAGGAGACTGGAAGCGCACTGGAGACTACAGTCCAATCCTGCAGTGTCCTGTTTATGGGATTTATAAAGCGCATGGCTGCCCAAGGGCTTCCCAACTCCGCGTAGAAAGAGGTATTGTGCAAAGGGTTAAATGGATCATGATGGAAAAGTCATGTCTCGTTTTTTTCGGAAGCTGAGTTCGTCTCTTAGCCGTCTCAGTTCCTTGGGAAAGGAGTTCCAAAGCTAAAGTGTGACTTCCATCCTCAGAATCAGCAATCCTCACACAATGTGTCTGCGAGGGTGAATCGACAATTTTCGGTAGAGATTCAGGTGTAACCACTGTTGCTATTGAGGGCTGGATCCATACTAGATATTCAGGATAAGCACGATTATGCAAATGTTCCCTGTTTAGAATTGCTGCTTATTAACGTATTTTTTTCTGCACGTGCTACAAATCTGACACCGCAAAGGCCTCCCGAACCAAGGCTGGTCATCTCTGTCCGAGTCCAGTTCCGAGTTCAGCCAGCAAATTAGAATGACCTAGAATTGATCAGTGTCGTTCTCCGATTCAGCAGAACTGGAGCACGGCTAAGTCAGTTGCTCACTCTACCACGCCAAATGACGTCAGCACCTTTTGCGTCGGAGGCTTGGGTGCCATCATAGCGCGCTCGCGCTGCAGCCGGCTTGGAGGGGCGACACACTACCGTCGCATACAGTACGAGCAGATATAATAGCTGCAGGCTGACAGCAGAACGCCAGGGAATTCATCCATGCTTTCTAAGTTTGTCCCAGATCTCATTTGCATTTAAATATAACAGGTTCTGAAAAGAGCTTGTTGGAAGCAAAGAAAGCGAAAAGAAAAATCCCTCCCCCATCGGCTTTCTTCGGTTCTTTACAATTAAAAATAAAGAGAAAAAAAAGTCAAATGCAATTGAAAGACTTAAAACTTGCGCAGCAAAGCTACAGCTTTAGCAGGTGTGAATGATAGTATATACGACGCCTCGCCCTAGCAACACACCCCTTTTTATGGCCCATCAAAGCTGCTCCTGACGTCATGCAAGGGCTGCGGGCCGAGGTTAGATCAGGGCTAGTGCAGCTGTCTTAACTCGCTTTTCCACCGCGGGGAATTATCCGAGTCCTCGTTCTGAGATCCGAGGCCCTCAGCTCGTGCGACTTTTCCATTTCTGACCCGAGTGCGTAACGCCGACAACGGCGTGTAAAAATACTACAGGCACAGCGCCCCCATCAGCCACATGTCGCGTCCACCCACGATCGGTTTTTTAATCCAAGCCCCCACTTATTTCTGAACGAGCAGTGCCGAGCTCTGCCTCTGCACAAGACACAGACCTGGAACCAGTGCTTAATTTGTAAGAAAAAACACAGTGCAAGGGCCAAGGTTTTTCTTAGCAGCCTGCTGCAGGCTCCCTCAAAGGCCGGGTTTGCCAAATGCAAAGGCTGCTTAGTTTTGATTCCACTTCATGCCACTTCTTTTGGTTCCACCCTTCCTATCTCTTTATGCCACTCTTGCAGGTTATTTTTCGTCTCTAGATTCTTCCTTTGTCTCTTGCTATATTTCTCTTCCTCCCTTGCCTCTCTTTCTCTGGGTCAAAGTCTAAAGATGAAAAAGTGTCTGCTCCCAAAAGTGAGTGTGGGTGCCCACTACCGGCACCCACAGGCACAATTTAAGAACTGCTTGGAATCTGCTCCTCTGTCAACACTGCACTGTAATTCTCAGGAGTCCCATGTGGGTGTGCTGCAAAAATATGTTGGCTGGCTCATCCCTCAAATAAGTAGTTTCACCACGAGACATCACTGGTTCGTGACCTTATAAACCCGCAGAGCTTTAAATATAGCACTCGCTTGCCAATCGATAATCCTGTTTCCACTGGCATTAACATGACATGCACCTGTGTCTGCAGTGTAAGGCTGCTTGCATCTTGACCTTACCAGTATCCGGGTACTGTATGAGCCCTTGTGGTGGGTAGAGGAGAAAGCATTGCAGATTTGAAATTCTGGCTAAATATGCTGAATTATGCTGGTCCTGGTGAAATGTCGCATTGAGTTTTAAAACCACCTCAATCGTTGCTCTGTAAATTCAGGATAGAGATGTGTGGATGACCACCATAGAGACAACATTGCCCCCTATGTGTTAGAGCAAGTGGACTGATCCCCTGTATTTGACAGTGTTCCTCATTGGTCTATCAGACCTGGATTATGCCAGGTTTAAGACCAGCTGCAGAGATGTTAAGTGGACGCCCAAAACTATATTATTTTAATTCTCAACCTACATGATCCAGTTGTTTTCCCTATCTTTCACCCTTGTTACATACATTTGCTTCCGAAGCACACCACTCGTGTTTCAGCACCTGTTAAAGTGTCAGTAAAATGGAAAGTCCACGTCCTATTAGAATGCACCTGTTTTTGTTGTACTTAAGTGGATGTCCAACCATATCATGTGGTGTCCTTAGTCAAGATAAGCGTTAGCGGTAACAACCTACCACATGTTTTGGGGAAATAAACTTCACTAAAGCCATCACGCATGTCAAGTGTCGGGCAAAGACATGTATGTAGGCACTCAATGATTCTAATGACACAAGGCTAGAGGAGATGTGCTGATGACCATCTGGACAAAGTCAATGGTCACCTGGAACACCGTGGTTTAATGTTTGTCAAAATCATCATTGTATCCTGTTCTAATTGAAGCAACTGCAAACACAATTCCATTCATTACGAGGGTTTTGATGCATCATGCAAAATAGGAGATGGCTCTAGATCCAGAGCAAAAGTTTCCCAGTTCAGTGACATTGATGAACCTCTGTCTACAATATTGACCATTGTGTGAGGTTCACACTGGGAGTTTTGCAACGGAGGCAAAATCTCCCAACACTGACACACTTTCAGGAAAACGCACACTGTAGGATGGAGTTATTGACCTGTTCAATAACTCCATCCTACAGTGTGCGTTATGATGACTCTTTTTTAAGAAATCTATATCTCTGTCTGTACTTTAAGACAGAACCAAAAGATCAAGTATTGTGACAATTTTACTGCATCATCTGTTTTTCCAAGCATTGATAAAGTTGCTGTGGTTGCTTATACCAAGTGAGACCACGTGTGACTGTCCTCAACGGACGAAACTAGCATTACATCTCAGTTCTAGTGTTTCCATACATGGCAATAGTCACTAGACCTTCCACCTTTCTAGAGAAGGATGGAAAAGGTAGCCTTTATCTAGTGTGCTACTTCCAGAGGATTCTCTTATAAGTCAAGGGGTTGTCAAGAAAGTGAAGAGTGCCGCTTACGGTCTTTCCTTGTCTCTGCCATAACACACTGGGTGGTTATGGCATTTCTAAAATATATATTTATGCTGGAAAAGAAAACTGTACTACATTAAAACTGTTAACTGTAGATAATACTTCATACCATCATTTGATGTACTCTGTGAAACAGGAGTACTCAAAATATCTTGAAATATGACTGCTGCTCATGCCAAGTATATCAACATACTGAGCTGTTTCTCAGCACTACATCTTGGCAGTATATAACCACCAAATTGATAATACTATTTGCCATAATTATATTCGCCCCGAGGCTTGACTTTATTGATGATTTGGTCAGTCTTTGCAAGATGACGACATGATATATGTATGCACAAAAAGAGTTTGTAGAAAAGAGCAGTGTCCAGGCAGTACTGAAAAAGGTGTATTCCTTATGTGGCATGGATGATAAACAATAGCTGATAATGCATAAGATATTATGTTTTTTGTAACTTATATTTTCTTTCTCTATATATTTTTTTGAAGCCATTGCCCAGTAGAAGCAAGTTGTTCTTGCAAAATTCGTGCTGACTGCTACAAAAAAACCAATGAAAAATCTAAATCATTTTGAGGATTTTAATTTATATCAAATAAATTTTAGATTTTATCTGGAATGATGACTGAATCCTTTTTAGCTGAATAATTTTACAATTAGAACGCTTCACTCTAAATATCGATACATGCAAAGGGTATCTTATCAGTTTATTTTGTGACTGGCCATGCGTGTTTGGTCCTGAATGAAGAACTGATATTTGAACAATGTGTCTTGTGCTGTCTGTCTAATACTGTCAAAATCACATTCCTTGTATACACATAAAGTCATTATCTAACAGGAATCCTTTTAAGGAAGGACGGGGTTTTAATTAAATTTGGCAAGGTGTAAAGGTAAGAGATTAGCTGCTGAAGAGAGACTCCAGCTGTTGCCAGGGGAATATGAAGCACTGTTGCTATGTGCTAGTTCAATGCACCTCCAGACAACTGCGGTAGCATTCGAGAGTGCAGAGGAAACACTGCTTTCCTCGAGTCACTTGCTTACCACCTGGTCCTAGTTAATTTTTCCTCTATGGAAAGCAGCAACACCACTAATACCACCAAAACCACCACAACACTTGAAAATAACAACAGCCAGTCACACAGCAAAGCTTCAAATACAACATTACAATTATTTATTTGTATTATTATTTGCATACTTATAACGCGCTGGGAATCGACTCCCTGAGGTGTATCTCCGCGCCCTTAGCAGCATCTGAGACCAAAGCAGGCTCTATCTTAGGGTTAAGTAATGCCTAAACGGAACTAGTAGTTGAACAAAAAAGTTTGTAATTTTTTCCTAAAAGGAAAATGTTCCTTACAGACTCTAATGTCGTAAGGAAGATCGTTCCAGAGCTTTGGTCCTGCTACGGACAGAGCCCTTCCTCCTTGTCTGGTCTTCCAGAACCTGGGGACACATAACCGCTCTAGATCACCAGATCTCAGAGTTCTCGAGGGGATGTAAGGAACACATTTTTTAGTTAAATAGTCAGGACCTTTACCAGTGAGGCATTTATGGATGATGCAGCATGTTTTAAACAACACCCTCTGTTTCACAGTAAGCCAATGCAGTTGATTCAGCAATGGTTTTGAGGGTGTACGTGCTGGGGCATTCAAAACCAAGCGTGCTGCCGTGTTCTGCACGACTTGGAGTTTGTTAATGATGCCCTCATTGGCGGCTAACAGCAAACCATTACAATAGTCCAGTCTGCTCAACACAAGCGACTGAACTAGAGTTTTCCTGGTGGTATCAGGTAACAGTAATTAAAATTTTGCGACTTCAAAAAATATATTCGTTCACCCCAAAATCCACAATCTAGTCCTATCAGAAAAAAGTGGCTCCACAGAAGATTCATGCTCAGTGTCACTAATTCAAAAAATAATTTTCAATTCAGGTCCATCAGCAACACTCACACTGCCATTCTTCTTTTTTGCGATTCCATAAATAGCGTAAGAGATACTTTTCACAATAGCCCATATAAAGGCAATCGTGAATAACAGCAGTTTTCCCTCACCAGATCATTAGATCTATCCAAATCCTTCACTTCTAGTAAAATAAGAAGCAACCACCAGCAATCAGACTACAAGGAACCCATTGTACTGCCAGACTAGAAAAATACGGATTGAGAGCAGAGAGACAAAGCAAACATGTACTATTCTCACTTTGGGAGAGCCACAAGAAAGATTACTTGTGGATTAGAACGTCCTCAGATACACCTCAGCGTCACCTCAACATTTAACATGGTAACTTTCTTGATATACACAAAAAGACCACACGATAAAGGCGTGACGGGTGTGGCACTGAAATAGGTCGTTTTTCCACAACAAGAAATAGCAAACTGTTTCAGTTTCCTCGCTTCAATAACAATTACAGCAAACCTCATGAAAGGTCAAACCAGGAAGCGCACCATCCCTCCTGATTTCTAATACCATCTTCCCTAACCAACTGAACTTTCATCTTTTATAACTACAACTACTGTGATAACATCCGGATCATCACAAACATCAAAAAATGGTAAACGAGACCAAGAAAACAGCTTAATTTAATCCTAGTTGCAGTAAAGATCTGGATGAACCACAATCTACCGAATAAACACACTGATGAAACTGGAACAATGCAATGCAGCACCTCTCTAAAATGGCCACCTAAATTGGTACTATGCCCAGTACCTGCGAAAGGAGTCCAAAACTGTCAAATGCAGAATGACACAGTAGCTGATGGCTCACTAGTCTAAAAGGGATCCCTTCACTGACTGGACTCCTGGCTAGTGTCACTGCCGCTGGGGCACTGGAGTCTGGATCGTTCCTTGTCAAGGGGTAGAAAAACCCACATTTCCTATCTGGAATCAGCACCATACAAACATATAATTGATCTGCTATAGTCAAGAAAAAGAATAACCTAGGTGCTTCAAGGCTTCCGTCCAAACTACAGCAAGAAGCTACACCACCTCTAGATTGGCAGGACGTAATAAGGAAGGTACTTTCCATGTTGTATGATAGACTGTTGTGGTACCGTTCCCCGTCACAGAAAGAAACAAACTATATGAAAGCCAATTGATTGATGCCCTCAACATCGCTCACCTTGATACCACAACCAACCTTGAACAAACAGTCAAAAACTTTACCACCTGGATCACGGACTGCGTAAACAGAGTCGGCCCCATCAAACCCACCAAGCCCAAGAGATTCATCAACTATGTCAGCTGGTACACCTTGGAACTAAGAAACACAAAACGTAACTGCAAGCAACTAGAAAGGAAATGGCACTCCAGCAAGAAATCCACAGACTGCACCACCTTCAAGACATTGTGCAACCACTACCACAACTCCTGAAAGAGATGAAAAGAAATTCCCAAGCCAGCCGCATCAAAGGCATTTCCAACCACAGCAAGGAACTCTTCAGTATAATCAAGGAATTCTCTCACCACTCAGCAACCAAAAATGTCTCACCCCTCCCAAGAACTCTGCGATACATTGGCAAACTTCTTCACCGACAAGCTCCTCACAATCTACAAAGACTTCGAACCCCAACCCACTGCCGCCTACATCCTTTGCCTCCTCGTCCTCCCTGCTCAAACTCCAATCTTCAAATCACCACCTGAGATAAACTCACCACACAGAGCACCACAGCCATCATGCACTCCGTTCACTCAGAAGCGTGCATGGACCCTTGCCCCCACCACATGTTCAACCTCAGAAACAAGACCATCAGCAGTGAGCTCACCACCATCTTCAGCACATCTATCACCTCGGCCAACTTCCCAGAAGAATGGAAACGTGCTGAGGTCAAAACCCTCCTCATGAAACCGTCTACCAACCACAATGAGCTCAAGAACTACTGGCCGATCTCTCTGCTCCCCTTCCCCAGGAAGGTCCTCAAAATCCCATCAACTGCCAGCTCATGAAATACCTTGAGAACAACAATCTTCTGGACCCATCCCAAACTGAATCCTGCAGAAACCATAGCACCAAAACCGCCCTGATCGCAGCCACCGATAACATCAGGACCCTCTTAGACCTGGGAGAAACGCCATCCAGATCCTCCACGACCTCTCAGCAGCATTCCACACCATATGCACCACACCCAGATCAAGGGGCTTCATCAGATCGGAATCCAAGAGAACACCCGCAAATGGATTGCATCCTTTCCCACCAGAAGAACCTAGAAAATCTGCCTTCCACCTTTCACCTCTGAACCCAAGAGCATCATCTGAGGCATCCCTCAAGGTTCATTCCTCAGCCCGACTTTGTTCAACTCCTATATGACCCGTTGGCAAACATCATTAGAACCCAGGGACTGAACATCATATCCTACACAGATGACACCCTGCTTATTCTCTCCCTTTCTGGAGACCCATTCAACATGTGGACCAACTTCAACCTGTGCATGACCAGCATCGCCAACTGGATGCAAAACAACTGCCTCAAACTAAACACAGACAATACAGAAATACTGAACTTCGGGAACAACACCTACCCATGGAACTTCTCCTGATGACCCGCCAAACTAGGACCCTCACCCACTCTGACAGACCATGTCCAGAACCTCAGCATCATCCTGGACAGCAAGCTCATCATGAAAAACCAAATCAGCATAGTCTCCTCCGCCTGCTCCCTCACACTTCGCATGCTCCGTAAGATCTTCAAATGTCTCTCAGTCAGCACCAGGCTCGAGCCGTCGTCATTAGCAGCCTGGAATACAGCAATTCACTCTACACAAGAATCAACACACACCTATTGAAAAGACTGCAGACCTAACAGAGCTCAGCAGCCAGACTGATCCTCAACCTCCCCAGACGGACCCACAACACCGTCACCTAACTTCACTTGCTCACTGTCCACAAACTATGCCAATTCAAGATGCTGACCCATGCCTACAAGGCTCTGTACAATCAAGGACCAGCATACATCAACCACTGCCTGAACTTCCACCAACCCTCCAAATACCTGTGCTCCTCTTCCATCTGCCTCGCTCACACCCTCCTAATCCACCAAAACAAAAGTGAAGGACGCTCCTTCTCTTACCTTGCCGCGAATTCCTGGGACAGCTTCTGCCCCAGACCTCACCCTCCCTTCAAGAATTCAGATAGGGGCCGAGGACTTGGTTGTTCAACGTATTCCTCCTGAGCAGCTTGACTCACAGCACCTGGGTACCCTCACAGGTGATTAGCCGTGCTTCAGAAATCCAGACTGATTGATTGATTGAAACAACAGCATTGTAAGTAGTTTATGCAGTTCAAAACCAGGGTGCTCTGAAAGACTGAGCATACAGAGAAAATAAACAGCTACCATGCTGTTTTTGAGCAAGTAATTATTTTTATAGCAACTTACATGACAGAAGACATTGTTTGTATGTCACTGTTCACTGCTTCAGAGCCAATCTCTGTGGCAGTGCAACCATAAACGCACTTCATCAATGCAGTTACAATATCAATGTCCATGTTCCCATGGACCGCATGCTAGATTTCCACTCCATGGGTTCACAGCATCCCACACCTTTTCATGAATTACAATGCTCCTGCTTCATACTGGTGTAACTTGACAAGCAGCAAGCATATTCTTTTATGATGTCGGCGCTTCCAAAGTTCTCCTTTCTTTTCAACGCTATCCCTCTAGAGTTTAATAAAGTATGGTTTAAAAAAATACAAGGAGAGTTCACCAGTTTTATCTGGGGAAATAAATGTCCCAGAATCGCCTTAAAAAAACTGCGCAGGAAGAAAGAGCAAGGCGGTATAGCCACTCCTGAACTATATCAATACTATCGAGCCTTTCATTTAAAGACCTTTCCTCAGCTCTTAAAGGATAGCTCCAGCTTAGCCCCCTATTTAAACACTCTAGTAAAGGATTCCCAAGTTCAACCAGAATATTTCCTTTTTAAATTCGGTTACCCTAAATTAAAAATAAAAGTTAAACAAAAAATTCTTCAGAATGCAGCCAAGATTTGATACTACATAAGACTTACTCTACAAATACCATACTACAGTGTTTCTGCCCCTATTTGGGACTCCCCGGGTACACCGGCTTGTCTTTTGGGCTCACCAGCAATCCCGCTACGAGAGAGTGGGATTAACTACTGGAGTCAACTCCTGGAAAACTCCAATTTAATTTCATGGCAGAGATTGTCTGAGGTAACTAATAACTCTGTCTCTAAATTCAAATACTACCAATTAGCCAGCTGGGCAAAAACATTAGAAGAAAAGGGTAAGGGAAACGTTGAGGTTGAATCAAGAATAAAACTACGACCCAAGGTAGAGAACGAAATCGCAGAGTGGTACTGGCTGTTTATTCAGGCAAAAGAAGTGGTCCAGAATGTACTGATGGAAAGCTGGAAGAGGGAACTGCCAGACAAAGTTCATGAATTACTATGGCAAGTATCTATGGCTTATTTATGGCTCTACGTGAGATCTGCCCCACTAAGAAAAAAATCATCTCTTTACTGTCCACAAGGCATACTGGACACCCCGGAAGTTATCGAAGATGGGAAGCCGGACAGTAAGAAAATGCCTTAAATGCGGTGAAGAAAATGTGAATGAAGCACGTATGTTCTGGCAGTGTCCCTCGATCCAGTTAATTCTGGGAGAAAGTGGGTAACATTATATCAGAGGTCCTAGAGCAAGAACTAGAGGTGAGCTTGGATATTGTCATTTTTGGGGTTTTAACAGGAGCGGCAGATAATGGTAATTTCACTAACATTCAAAAACTCATTTTTGTTTTAATATTGCTGGCAAGAAGGGAACTGTGTATTAAATGGATTCTTCCATGTTCCCCTACAGAGGTGGAATGGATCCTTTCAGTACAAAGGGTGGCAACTCTTGATCGAGCGATTAGGTTAAGCAAGAAGACAAGATTCTGGGAATATGAGATAAATGGTTAGAAACATAAAGAAATTAGATAAATCCTAGCCATGTTCACTATTATTTAGAATTCAGTATTGGACTTCGGTTCTTATGTTTTCTGTAGTTTTCTGTTTCTTCCCTCTCTCTAAACATCTGGTCCTTTGATTAGTAATATGCTTCACAGGATCTGGCTTATCTGTGTCAGTGCCACAATCTTTGCCTGTTTTAGTGAAGTCAGTTCTTTTTGACCGGGCGGGGGGGGGGGGATATCTCCCTTCAGTTACCCGGGATGCTTATGACATCTCCTCCTTACGGAGAGACTGAGTTGCCCTGTCCTTGTAGAAATGGACTCTTTTCCTGATGGTTTTTGCATGTTGACAAATGAGGACAATTTTTTTTTTTAAAAAAGCATATTCTTTTATCAGTATATGACAGAAGCAAGCACCTCCCCGACTTTGGCCCTTATTTAGAATGTGGTGGATGTCGGATGTCGGATTTCCTGTTCGCTGATTTACAAGTGCGTTGTAGCCTATGGAACTTGTAGTGTGGTGAACGGGATATCCGTCACATTTTGACAGAGTATCCTGTCCGCCATACTCTAAATAAAGCCCTTAATTCTATTCATCTGTTGTGACAAGCAGTCTTGCAGTATTTAGAACCTGTACTCCCAGCTGCTTAGTAAAAACTCTGCAATGCCTTTTGTCACTATCCAACTGTTATACCTAACTCAGCTGAAAGTTTAAACCATGGTTGTTCTGCCTATGCACACTAAGTAGCGTATTTCCCTACCTAGCAATACCACAAAAGTAATTCTCAACTACACCTGAGCAAATCATTTTTTTTTGCCAGGGAAAGCATACATAATTCCCAATTGTTGGATTTCACGTAATTTGCCTAATGGCTTTCCATTTAGTTACACTTTTCACGTAATTTCCGCACGCTGTAATGCCCAAAATGTCTCAGAGGAGTGTGAAACTGATGTGTGCTACATGCATGCGCTATTTTTCAGTCTCCTGTCAGTATCTAACCTGCTTTTCAGGGAGCCGACTGTCAAAATGAATTTCACATAATACACATCATTTTCAAGAAAATGATGCGTATTACGCATGGAAAATTTTGTGCAATTTCGCCCACTTCTAAAATCTCTACCTAATAATGGCATATACAAGGGCCATAATGGCAAGGGAGCATCGCCCCACTGCTGAGAGACAGCAAAGGCAAACGTAAAAAATAAAATGATAATAAAACCATTCTATTATAATTTCCTTTTTTCTTACCTTGTGTAGGAAGGTAGGATCCTTCTAGCATGGCTACCCCCACTTTTTGCCTAGCGTCAGTGTTTTTTTGACTAGTCTGGCTGGGATCCTGTTAATCAGGGCCCTAGCCACTGTGCATCCTCCCTAAATTGGACCTAATAAGTACTATTTGTACCTTCTTAATTGGTTACTGGTGTACCCTTCTAAGTCCCTGGGATATGGTACTAAGCAACCCAGGGCTTAGGCGCACCAGGGGTCTTCCAAGGGCTGCAGCGTGTATTGTTCCACCCATTAGAGACCACTCAAACCGTGACTGCAGGTCTGACATTGCAGCCTGTGTGCGCTGCTGCTAGCACCACTCAGAACGGATCTAAGGTTCTTTATATCTGAGGTCACTGCACTTAAAACCTATAAGTCACCCCTAATGTAGGCCTTTGAATCCTGAAGGCAGGGTACTTGTTCGTAAGTGTGAATGTGCCCTGCATGAGCAGGACACCCCCTACAAACCTTGGAGTTAATTCTCCCGGCTTTGTAAGTGCGGTCAGCCATTTTATACATATAATGGACATCAAGTCAATTATGAGATGTCTAACTATAGATTGGCTGCACCGAAAATTGTTATTTTTGGTATCAAACATGTTGGATTCCTACCCCAACACTGATTCCAGTGTTGGATGTAGGATCCCATGTACTCCCTGTAATCCCGGTACCAGACTTTCAGGGTCTAACAGCCAGCTAGTGCTGCTGACAACCATAGACACAAGTCTGCCCTCCTACTGCTGAGCCAGGCTCGAGCAGAGGAAGGCAGAACAATAGCTTTCCTGTCACAGGGAGGTGTAACCACCTCCCAGAAAGGACTTAGTGTATTGGGCAGGGATCGGGATGCTTGCCAGCACCACCAGACTGCTTTGAAGGGCGCATTTGGTGCCCTCCTTGCATACTCCAGTTCTAACTAGTCCAGGAAGCCGCTGGCTCCCGCTCTGGTGTGAAACTGGACAAAGGAGATGGGAGTATCCTCCCCTCTGTCCAGCCCTCATCTGGGACGGATCCCTGAATCGTTCCAACACTTTCCCTAGAGTACTTAAGGGCGTAGCTGTGGGTGGCTCTTCAGATTCAGCATGGGACGAGATTCAGATTCAAAACCACTTCATCTTCAACCGTCTGGGCACCTTGGAGCTTGTTAAACTTTACTTTACCGAGACTGCACAAGGGAAGACTCCTGCTGCTTCTGGTCTCTTAGTCCTGGCAGTCTTCTGCATTGTCTCTGTCTGTGCTCCATTCGGGATACTCTCCAGGCCTCTGGACATCCTAGACACCTAAAGGAATTTCCTTTGAATTGAAGAAGTCACTCCTCTGCACCTGCAGGCACCTCAACCAAGCTGACCGGTCTGCTGCTCCTGACATCCCACTGACTCCAAAAGGCTCAGCAACACATATGGTGGTTCTGCACCCTTGAGGCCTGCACTGTCTTCTTAGCAAGTTTTAAGTCAGTACCCCTCGTCGGAACTGCTGGAGCAGTACCCCTGTGCACCGCGTTGACTTGCTGTTGCCAAGGCTTGTTGATTTTCTTCTCCAGAGATCTTCGGGCTCCAAGAAGCTCCAGCATCTCTTGATACCAAGGTCTTCATCCTCACTGCATCCTCTGCACCGTGGGCCTGCCTTCTTGAATGTAGGAGGCTAGCTTTGTATATGGTGTGCATTTATTTAAGTGAAGCACCCTGCACTAATCCGGACAACTCTTTTGGTGATTTTAGTGGTCTTAGACGACCATATAAAGCTTTCTAAGTGGCAGCTGTGGACGGCAGCCTTCAGGCTTAGTCCAGAAGGAGAGTAAAGCAGCTTGTTTTACCAGCACTAATCATATAGTGTCACAGATCCAATTGTGATACAAAACTCAGCTAAATGATTAAATCATGTTTGTTCTGCCTGTGCACACTAAGGAGTGTATTTCCCTACCTCGCATTTCCACAAAAGTGTTTCTCAACTACACCTGAGCACATCAATTTTTTATGCAAAGGAAATCACACATAATTCCCTATTGTTGGATTTCCCGTAATTTGCCTAATGGGTTTCCCATTTAGTTACACTTTTCACGTAAATTCCACATGCTGTAATGTTCAAGCTGAAAATGCCTCAGAGTGTGAAACTGATATGTGCTACATGCATGAGATATTTTTCAGTCTCCTGTCAGTATCTCACCTGCTTTTCAGGGAGGTGATTGTCAAAATGTATTGCACATTATACACATAATTTTCAAGAAAATGATGCGTATTACGCATGGAAATTATTTTGCCATTTCACCCACTTCTAAAATCTCTACCTAATAATGGCATAAACAGGGGCGGCTCCTCCGTTATGGCGGAGGAGTGTCACCCCACTGCTGAGAGACAGCAGAGGCAAACATGAAAAATAAAATGATAATAAAACCATTTTATTATAATTTTATTTTTCCTTACCATGTCATTGCCAGCCGAGTCTTGGGGTGGGGCCATTCTGGGAACGTCACTGTGTCAGCAGGAAAGAGGAGGAGCGGGGAGGGCACTGTAAGTGCACATATAGGTTTGGCCGCCTGTCTTAGGATGGCCAAACTGATAGGCACACTTACACTGTGTTGCACAGCAAGGTGGAGAAATGGCACAGGCTCCCTGTCCTGAGCGATCGTCAAGTCAGCCCGCTCAGGCTAATCACAGCCTGAGAAGAGCCTATGCACACCCAGTGCGTTTGCACTGCTCATCCACTTCCAAATTAGAGCAGCCGCCACTGGGCATATATAAATGGTAAAAATAAGATGCTCGGAGGACTTAAATCATACAGACCAAGGAGACTCGAAAATGCCAAAAAATTGCAACAAGAATATTGCCTAACTTCCAACCTCCAAGAGATAACAACTTATCAGCCTCATATGCTCTTAACTGGCTACCTATCACTCATAGATTGTATTTCAAAGCTTTATGCACCACACCCAAAGCATCCCAATTAAAATTACAGAATTTTAAATTAAACAAACGAATCAAATACCCCCTCTTAGAAGCACTAAGCTGATCAAAAATAGCACCAATGCAAAAACCAACTACAGCAACACATAAATATGTGGATGGCCATTCAACGAATCCTGCACAACCCAATTGTACTTTCCACCTGACGAGATCAGATCAAAGACTAATAACACTAAAAAAATCGACCTGCACATCACATTTCTGTACCAACTTACAGCAATAATAGCCTGGCACAAAGCTACCTACAGCTACCTACAAAAAGAGAAATTGACACCACGAGCTCTCAGGTTATGCACAGGCACTTCTAAGTATCACCAGAACATACACTGGCCTGTGCAATCCCATTTATTCTGTCAATAGGACAATAGGAAAAAACTTTTATGAAGAAATACCACTATGAAGAACCCAACAAAAGTTATTTAAGGTCACTACGATGAACATATATTAATAACATTGAATGCATGACTTTTGTCATTATATGGAACAAAAAAGCAGTGTAAGATAAGATTATAGGTGCTAATCATGGTAGGTGTTACTAAAAGTGATGGGGTTAACATATAAAAGGGACTAGGTTGGAGTTAGCATTAGGGTTGATGTAAGTGGTTGTAAGAGAAAGACTGATAATTAAGAACCTGATTTTGCATTTAGCAGAGTGGTAGAAAAGCTGTAAATCTGTGGTCCTCCTGACCCTTCAAGCATGAGGCTCCCCCGCTCACTTTTGAGTTGCAGAAGTGTCAAGGTTACTCTGGCAGAGCCTCTCATGGCTTCTCCAGTGTAAACCTCTGACCTAGCGGCCTGTCCACCAAAGGGCTGCAAGGACAAATTGCAGCTGTTCAACTGCTGCTCATTTTTCCTGCCCATGTCCACTATGAGAGGCATGGCAGACACTGGCAAGAAACAACAAACAAGGGAATAAAGTTCTTAAACATCGGGGCTTTAATATTTTTTTATTGTGAAAACCACTGCCCATTGTGGGACTTTATTTTCTCAGTACAAAAAAGTTTGACAGGGCCCACTCAGCAAAACTTCAGTGCTGTGAAGGATGCTGCTTCAGTAGCTGTTACCTTGACAGTATGGAGATCCACACCAGGCAGGGAGAGAATTCCCAAGGGGACAGACTTTCCTCTGCCGGGACGGCAGAGACCAGATTTGTTGATTACGGTCTAAATGATCCCCCCAAATCCGTGACAGCCCTACTCACAACAAAGGAGAGAAATTGCACCTTATCATTGCTAAAATGGACAACACTACATTGGAGCCTGTTATCCCCTGTGACTGAACAGACCATTACTGTATCACCTTCCTCATCAATGTGGTGGGGATACTGAAAAGAGCTCAACTGAATAATACAAAATAATGGAAAAAGAGTTGTCGAAATATAAATCCTAATGACTTATCTAAAAAAATAAAAATAAAATAAAAATAAAAAAAAAAAAAAAAAAAAAAATAAGCTCTCGCAACTACATGTGTGTTCATCCAAACAAGGTACAATGACCAACAGTAAAAAGGAAACGCAGACGCAGGTTCTTTGGTGTAATACTTCTTGTTACAGCAAGATGTTTACTTTTCTCCAGACTTAAGAATGATATCAATCGCCGACACGTGTTTCGTCGTGTGCGGTTGAGTCAACACGACTCTTCAGGGCTTCCACTCCCAATCCACTGTGTGGTTGGAGTAAGTCTGGGTCTTTATAAGCTCAGTTTCAAGCAATGGGTATTCTGTGTGTTCATGAACAGACGAGGCTGGTTGATAAAGTGATCGGTAGTAGTATAGGAATAGAGTTATCGTATCCCATTGGTAATCTTGCAAGAAAAGTATAGCGCTGTGTCTCGCTATGCTGTCAGGCGGGGAGCCGGGAGGGGATTCTTACTTTGCGCCGAATTGAGGAAACGAGTATGTATCCTCTGCGGTGGTGTGCCGCTATAGGCAATCCCTCCTCTGTTAGTTCCCGGCGGTCGTCTCTCGTGTACAACTATCTCACCGTGATAGCCATGCCCACCCTGCGAACTGAAGACACGGAGGCCCTAGATGAGGAGTTTACTCTGGAAGAAGTCACTGCTGCCATTGCCAAGCAGAAGTCGGGGAAAACCCCGGGGCCGAATGGACTCCCAGGGAAATTCTTCAAACAAAATAGTCGTATCCTGGCCCCACGCCTCCTAAATTTGTTCCTAGCGGTGAAAGAGGAGGGTGCACTCCCCCAGACCTCTGTCAAGCCACGGTTAGGGTCATACCAAAACCGGGTAAGCCCCCGGATTGCTGTGGTTCTTATCGCCCAATTTCGATCATTAATGTCGAAACCAAGATATTGGCCTCCATTCTAGCTAGACGCCTTTTGACAGTCATAGCATCCCTGATACACAAGGACCAGGTGCGCTTCATGCCCAAACGTGCTATGCGCTTCAACCTTCGTAGATTGGCAAACTGGCTAGATGTAACTAAGGGAAGTGAAACTCCCCATCTGCTATTATCACTCGACGCCGAAAAGGCATTTCATACAGTACACTGGCCCTTCATAAGACGGTTTCTCTTAAAATTGGGCTTTGGACATAACTTCCGGGCCTGGGTCGGTCTCCTGTACACAAATCCCAGGGCTAGAGTATGAGTAAATGGCGTTAAATCGGCTGTTTCCCATTCTGCGGGGGACTAGACAGGGTTGCCCGCTGTCCCCCTCCTTCTTTCACTTGTTCTTGAACCCCTAGCATGTCTGATCAGGACACACCCAGACCTGGCAGGGTTCTGGGATCCCGAGGGTCAGCTGCTAGATGGATATATCTCACTCTATGCATATGATATGCTGTTGTAGATAACGAACACGGATAAGACACTCCCAACTATTCCGATCGTAACCGAAGAATATGGTAGGCAGGTAGGATGTAAGATTAACTGGGGGAAGTCGGTCTTATACCAGATGGCGGGCCACGTTGACATGCGTCCATACCGGTGAGTCTCCCAATGGCTGAGGGAGGCTTCAAAAATGTGGGACTCTTCATTTCCGAAAATGTGACAAGCTGCCTCTCCCATAACATTCAATGAGTCCTAGCGGACTTATGGAGTGATGTGGCATGCTGGCAGCACCTCCCCCTGACACTGCTCCATAGGGCAGTTATGTTTAAAATGATCACCTTGCCCAAGCTTCTATATATACTTCAAAATACGTACTATAAAATACCGGAGGCAATCTTCAATACAATAAGCTCTGAAGTACGCACTCTGTTGTGGGATAGAGGTCACCCCCGAGTGGTGCTGCGAAAGTTGCAACATAGACAATACAACGGGGGAATTGCTTTACTAGACGTCAGGGCATACTATAGGGTGGCACACCTTGTGGTTATCAACAAATGGGGACGTATGCCGCAGGACCACCCCACATACGCCGTAGAGAGACTCAACTTCCACAAACGCTCACATCTCCACTACATCTGTGTGGGCCAAGGGACAAGAAGCATACTACCAGCAACACAAAGAGCGATCGAAGCATGGAGGGAGGCGGAATGAGCGATGCAATGAGAAAAAATGGCTAACGAGAGCCACACCCCTATGGGAGGGTAGACGGTAGCTGGAACTTGCAAAATTGAGAGTTGAACGGATGGGATGCTATTGGCTTCACTACCTTGGGAGACATAAGAGGACAGGGCACACTGAGGAAGTTCGCAGACCTACAAGCGGAATATAGTTTGACGACTACACAGCACGTTCAAATCCGACACGCCTGGTGGGCGCAGAAACCTGATATTGTAGATCTTCCGGAATATGTCTCATTAGAGGGTCAGCTACTACAGGAAGAGATACAGGAGAAAGCGGTCTCATGGACCTACAAAACTCTAATAAATAATATGCCTGACAGATTAATGACACTCCGGGGCAAGTGGGAAGACCTTGTAGGTACACTAGAAGATATAGACTGGGAGATGGCCCTGATGCACCCTAGAGTGGTGGCGATTAATCTCAGACTGCGACTGGCTCTGTTCAAAATCCTACACAGGGTATACTACGACAAGGCAAAACTGCATACAATGGGCATGGCGGAGACGCCGGAGTGTCTGCGATGTAGTGTAGCATGAGGCTCCTTCATTCATACGTTGTGGGACTGTCAACAAATACATAGTTACTGGACACTGATTGTCCAAGAACTAAAAAATATATTGCAAGTACAAATTCCGATTGAACACAAATATGTTCTGTTGGACATTCACACAGACGTCGACATTTCAAGGTACCAACTTCTACTTAGTAACCTTGGTGTCATAGTGGCTAAACCGAATATAGCTAAGCACTGGGGTAGACCTGAGCTTCCCATATTGAAGGAGTAGTGGAGCGGTATGGATAGGTATATGGGAGCCGAAAAGATTGTATATAAAGTGAGGGCTTGCCTGGAAACATTTAGGAAATTGTGGCAGCCATGGCTAAGCTATTACAATTTAGAGATGGAAGAAGACGTGGGGGACGCACTGGACAACATCTGAAACAGGCAAGAGCGAGGGGTTCGGTTTCCTAAGTCCACACTCAATCGAGAGACCTTTCAGATATCTAGTACAGGGGGGGGAGAACCACTGGGGCCGTGCAGGGGAATCGTGATCTTGCGAATTTTGTATCCTTATTATTTGTAAATCTTGTCACTTGTAACAGACGGACGCTGACAGAGATGTATCTGCTGAGTACTTTTGATGTTTTATTAAAAAACAATAAAAACATTTAAAAAATATATCTCTGTATAAAGTTCAGGCCAGACATCATCCTTTAGGCAGACACAGTAACACAGCAAGGTAGGACCCCTGGGGAGACCTGTGGGTATATATACATCATGTCTTGCTTAGACAGACAGAGGAGACCGTGACTTCCTGGCTGACACACTGACCAGAGACGCCGAGGTTCCTGCATGCAGATACTCCAGCTCCAGTGGTCTAACAGCCCTCGTAGGGTGTCTAACTCGAGACCAGGATGGGGTCTTACATTCTCAGGTAATGGGGTTGACTAGACTTTAGAGGAATTCTTGGCATAACACCTACACCGATGCTAGGTACATTTAGGTACATGTAGTTAGGGAGGCATCATAGGAGAACACACTTTTATCATATGTTTTATGTACTTGTACATATTCATGATTACTGCAAAATGGTAGAACTGTACTATCCCTTTATTTTCTTGGTACTGCTAATCATATATCTCTGCTACTGCCTAAAGGTTGTACAGCACATCTATTTTACACTAGAATAACAACTGTTCAATAAATCCTTATTGAAATGCCCAGACTGTTTATTCTGTGTATCTCTGAGACAAACTAAGTGAGCACGAGTGATTGAGCGAAAGGTAGTATATTGTTTCCACAATTCTGATGGATCAGGGTTGTCATGTTCTGAGGTTGCCAGAAACGATTCTCTCCCCGATAAGAGGAGATTCTAGAGGCACTGCTTATGCAAACAGGCTAACATATCCGGTGGGGGTGCATGGAACCAGTCTGCCACCAAATCCACAGTTTGTTATCAGAACGGGCAGATCCTATATAGGGTATATAGGAACTACACGACAGGACGACCATAAACTTGCGGTCCAAGCTCTTGTGTTGCCCAGGTTGGACTACGGAAGTACCACACTATGCGGTCTACTTAGATACAAGCTGGCCCCTCTAAGGGCCTCTCTTAATGCTGCTGCCAGATTTGTCACTGGAACGAACAAAAATAATCACATCGCTCCGGTTCTAAAATCCCTGAACTGGCTCACTTATGAGGCAAGAATACAACTAAAGATTGCCTGCATGACTCACAATGCCCTACATTTCAATTCCCCCAGGTATTTGGCGCGAAACCTAGAACTATCGGGAGGAAGCAGATTATTGCAAAGTGCTGGCACTCTGCTACTGACACCATCGTTTTTCCATAAGAAGAAAACATGCAATAGAGCCTTCTAGGGTGTGGCCAAACAGATTTGGAACTGTTTGCCTCTGGATGTGTGCCTTATTTCGCCTTGATTTCGTCAACCGCCTCCTTCAAAAAAAGAAGTGAAAACATTGCTGATGAACACATTTTGTTTATTGATGGTATACCTTTCTGTTATTTATTTACTGATTTTGTCTTCTACATTGCAACACCCTATAGGGGTAAAGCTTATTATTCTGTTAATCCTCAATTTCTGTTCCTCACGCGTATATGTGACTAGTTTTGATCTCACACCTATATCCTCCCTCCCCTTCATGTAAAGCGCTCTGGTACCCTAGGGTCATGTTCGCACTATATAAAACGTTATAAATTAAATGTAGAGTTGGGGAAAGGTTTAGGATTAGAATTAGTGTGTGTGGGGGATTGAAATACATTCGGTAGAATTTGTAAAGGTTTGGCTAGCTAATTATTTTGAGGATCCTGACTAGTAGGTTTTTCAAAAGGTATTTTTATTACAGCACAGAACTGCACTTGGACTACCAGCCACAGACAGAGGGAGGCACGTTCAGTAAAAGCAACCAAAGAGAAAGACACAAACACAAGGTGGTAAAAAACACTGGATAGAGAGTCACAGGAAATATAGTGATCCTCAACAAACAGGATTATATAGAAGAGGCGAATCGACAACTCAATAACAGAAACAGCTATGCAGTATTGGAGGGAATCCAATTCCGGAAATGACCAACAGAATACACAAACAAATAGCGGAATGGCATGAAAATGGACTCTTGACCCAAGATGAGAAAAACTTCTTAACAGTGACCAACCCAATAACCCAGACAATCTATTTCTTGCCTAAAGTGCATAAAACTTTGCATAAGCCACCGGCACGTCCAATAATCTCCAGCTGTGGATCGCTATATGAGAACATTGCATTGTATGTGGATTCTTTCCTGGCACCCCTTGTACCGACATTAAACTCTTTCATAAAGGACACAGGTGACTTCCTGAGGATCTTAATGGAAACTGAATGGCAACCAACATATCTACTGGTGACAATAGACGTTGTTTCCTTATTTACATCGATAAACCATGAGCAATTGCCTACTTCCCGAAACAACGTCCTATAGGGGAACTAAAACATACCAGGATGCTATTGGAAATAATAAGGATTTGCCTAACGAACAATGTCTTCCTGTTCAACAGTAAACTATATTCTCAAAAGTGTGGAACAGCCATGGGAGTTTCCTTCTCTCCAAGCTATGCTAATCTCACCATGGGTTGGTGGGAGAAACACATAGCTTGGAGAGAAGAAAACAACCCATACACGACATACGTGGTTCTATGGCTAAGATTCATAGACAACTTATTTCTTCTATGAAAAGGCAGCAAGTCCAAACTCCTTGAATATATTGCAGTACTTAATAACAACGAAGTAGGATTACAATTCACTTTCAACATACAACAAAAAACGTTAGACTTTCTCGACACAAAGGTATACATAAAAGACAATCAAATACAAACAACTGTCTTTCGGAAAAATACATCCACAAACAGTGTTCTACACGGAACAAGTTTCCACCCCACATCATTGAAACAGAGTATCAATATTTTATTTTAAAAACATCCATTTACACACTTATTTAAACATTTATTCTTCCATTGACCTTTACAAATACATATATAAAACATATTTATTTTTCAGAAAGACACACATTCACTGGATGGTGTCATCAGTGATGTCATGAGTGATGTCACTGACCATGTCATGAGTGATGTAATATGTGACGTCATCAGCAGTGCATTGCAGGCGCGCAAGTTATAGTGAGTCCAACTAACTATAAAGTGGGAATTTCAATGGTTTTATGTCAGTAAAATGTCCAGCTAACTATAACTGGTGTGAAACCTATGACTTTTTCAGTGAATTTATTAGGTTTTTTAAATGCTAATTCCTAACTATAACTGGTGTGAAACCTATGGTTTTTCAGTGAATTTCAAAGGTTTTTTTAAATGCTAATTCCTAACTATAACTGGTGTGAAACCTAAGGTTTTTTTCTGTGAATTTCATAGGTTTTTTAAATGCTAATTCCTAACTATAAATGATGTGAAACCTATGGTTTTTTCAGTGAATTTCATAGGTTTTTTAATAGCAAATTTCTATAGCTATGAAATATCATTTTTTTAATGAATCCTATATTGTATATTTATGTAATACTATTTTTTATATGTATATTCTTCATTTTTTTGTTGCCCTGGAGCGCTCCCGGTGCGCGTCCCGGTGAGCGCACCGGTAAGTGCAGTCTTGCGGCGCGCCCCGGGGCGCGTACCGGTGAGCGTCCCGTTAGCGAACAAAAACATCATCGTGACGTATCGCGTAGCCGCGTCCGCGTGATACGCATGGCGTAAGCACACCCGGAAGCACTCACGCGCATACGAAGGCGCTACGTAAGCGCCGCCGGGCGAGCCCCGGGGCGCGTAGCGTAAGCGCATCGGGTCATGTGACCTGAAAATAACACTTTTCATTGGTTCAGAACAGTTTTGGTTTACAAATGATGAAAGCCCGGCTCATGTGACCTGAAAATAACACTTTTCATTGGTTCAGAACAGTTTTGTTTTCCAAATAATGAAAGCCCCGACCTTTTTGCCTCATTCTCACTTTATTCTTTGAGTGAGGAAGACCTGCTTCTATTGATAAAGAAATGGCTACAGTAGCAGCAGCAGCTGGAGCATCCGCACCACCACCACAAGGACTATATGTATATAAAATATATGTATTTATACACATATTCACACATAAATATACATTTGAAAATGTTGGGGGAGACTACCCAAACCCCCATTTTTACCCAATTCCCTTACCCACCTCTAAGTCCTAAAACATTCTTACCAACCAATAACCTCATCCACCCCTAAAACCTAACAACACCATTACCACCCAATGCCGCTGTCCACCCCCAAACACCCAAAAATACCCTTAACCACCCCTAAACCCTAAAAATACCCTCATCACCTAATACCCTAACCCACCCCTAAAGCCTAAAATAGTCTTTCTGCCAATACCCTAAACCACCCCTAAACCCTTAAAACACACTTACCATGCAATACACCAACCCACCCCATAACCCTAAAAATAGCCCTACCACCTAATACTCCTACCCATCCAAAACCCTAAAAATACCCTTCTCACCCAATAACCTTAACCACCCCTAAACCCTAAAAATACCCTTACCACCCACTGTCCCTCACCCAGCTCTAAAGCCTACAAACACTGTTTCCACCAGAATACCCTTAAATACTGCTAAACCATAAAAGCACCTGTACCACCCAATACCCCACCCACCCCTAAAGCCTAAAAAAGACACTTACCACCCAATGCCCCTACCCCCCCTAAACTAAAAAAATAACATTAACCTCCAATGCTCTTACCCACCTCTAAACCCAAAAAACACCCTTACCATCAATACCCTTACCCATTCATAAACCCTAAAAATACCCTCACCACCTAATACCCCTGCCCACCCTTAAACCCCAAAACTAACATTATCAGGTGTTTCACCACGAGGAGCTGCAGACACCTTCTTTTCTTCGGCCCGTGAACAAGGACACATAGTGTTTGAAACGCGTTGGGCATTGAGAATCAATTGGCGTGAGAGAAGAACTAGCTCACTGGAACCTGTCATTAAAGGTGTTTAAACCTCTTCAATGAGGGCAACCTTTTGTTTGGAATTTAGCGGCGTGCTCAGCCTCGAAGACGCTCCGCCGCTACTCCTGCGGATCCGAATCAGATTTGCTGATTCATTAAGGAACGGGCTGAACCGTGTGGCAAGACTTGGAAATAACAGTGCGCAAGTTCTTTTGCTCCTATCCTACCCACTGGGATTAAATGTGATAAGATTTTCGAGGGGGCCCAGCACTACCCACTTGGGATGGTGGTGAAACAACAAGTACCAGCATGCACGTTTGCATACGCCCACTGGGGGCGGGACTTGGCTAACATTATCAGGTGTTTCACCACGAGGAGCTGCAGACACCTTCTTTTCTTCGGCCCGTGAACAAGGACACATAGTGTTTGAAACGCGTTCGGCATTGAGAATCAATTGGCGTGGAGAGAAGAACTAGCTCACTGGAACCTGTCATTAAAGGTGTTTAAACCACCCGTGTGTGGTGTCTTCAATGAGGGCAGCCTTTTGTTTGGAATTTAGCGGCGTGCTCAGCCGCGAAGACGCTCCGCCGCTACTCCTGCAGATCTGAATCAGATTTGCTGATTCAGTAAGGAATGGGCTGAACCGTGTGGCAAGACTTGGAAATAACAGTGCGCACGTTCTTTTTCTCCTATCCTACCCGCTGGGGTTAAATGTGATAAGATTTTCGAGGGGGCCCAGCAGTGCCCACTTGGGATGGTGGTGAAACAGCAAGTACCAGCATGCACGTTTGCATACGCCCACTGGGGGCAGGACTTGGCTAACATTATCAGGTGTTTCACCACGAGGAGCTGCAGACACCTTCTTTTCTTCGGCCCGTGAACAAGGACACATAGTGTTTGAAACGCGTTGGGCATTGAGAATCAATTGGCGTGGAGAGAAGGACTAGCTCACTGGAACCTGTCATTAAAGGTGTTTAAACAACCCGTGTGTGGCGTCTTCAATGAGGGCAACCTTTTGTTTGGAATTTAGCGGCGTGCTCAGCCGCAAAGACGCTCCGCCGCTACTCCTGTGGATCTGAATCAGATTTGCTGATTCAGTAAGGAACGGGCTGAACCGTGTGGCAAGACTTGGAAATAACAGTGCGCACGTTCTTCTTCTCCTATCCTACCCACTGGGGTTAAATGTGATAAGATTTTCAAGGGGGCCCAGCAGTACACACTTGGGATGGTGGTGAAACAACAAGTACCAGCATGCACGTTTGCATACACCCACTGGGGGCGGGACTTGGCTAACATTATCAGGTGTTTCACTACGAGAAGATGCAGACACCTTCTTTTCTTCGGCCCGTGAACAAGGATACATAGTGTTTGAAATGTGTTGGGCAGTGAGAATCAATTGGCGTGGAGAGAAGAACTAGCTCACTGGAACCTGTCACTGAAGGTGTTTAATGAGGGCAACCTTTTGTTTGGGATATATATATCTATACATACATATATATATACACATATATATATATATATATATATATATATATATATATATATATATATATATATATATATATATATATATCTATATATATATATATAGATATATATATATATATATATATATATATACATACATATACTGCTCCATAGCGAGTCACTCCAAAGGCGGGTGCTGTAGAGCGGCGGTGTACCGCGCCAATATTCAAGCTTCAAAAGGATGTCCTTGTCAATTTCACACCAAAGACACACAGCACTCGCGGGGTCGTAGAAGCATTTGAACGCCAAACTTTATTTCAACAGACGCGTTTCGGGAAAACTCCCTTCGTCAGTGTCATAAAGAAAACATTTCGCGGCTCCATTTTTAAAGTGCAAGAGTTGTCGGGAATGACATAAACAACGGACTTCGCCTCAAATTTTCATGTGGGCGCCATCTTAAAGAGTGTCGATCTCAAGACAGTTTACATACTGTTCAAACAATTCAAAGGGGATTAAGTTACTATATGCAACAAAATGATACCCAAAACAATAATATCGCTGTGGATCGGCAATATTTATGCTGCCAATAGTCCAATTTTCTATAAGTGTGTTCACCCAATCTCAATAATGTAGCACTAAGATAGCGAGATTGTCTTTGCACAAACATATCATTCATGAATTGTGTGCAAATTATTACAAGATGATCTCGGGTATTCTAAAACCATTTTTACGTGTTTTATAACCAATCATTCTTATATTTCAAATTCATGTACAAATCCAGCCGTGGATCGGCAATGGCAACCTTTCTGGCTGCCTATTTTTAAACAAACTCACTCTTAAATGCTACATAACTCAATTCTCATTGCACCTCAAAATAACACGACACATTTCATTAATGGTCACCTGTTCATCATTAGTCAATTACAAATTCACAGAACGAATATTATAAAGAGAGAAAGAAAGTGGAAAAGTACGCATTGCACTCATTTTTGACCAAAACCACAATTTTCAGGATTCAAACAGTTACATATTTACAGACCTACATTGTATCTTTTCACAGTTTACCCCAAATGAGCAGACAACTCCTCTCCAATGTTAAAACCTCCTGGAGCCTTAGTTTCCAGGTCAACGATATACCGTGACTCTAGTCTCCTAAGTTTAAGGAGACGATTGCCCCCCCTGATGTGCTCGGGGACATGGTCCAGACAGAAGTATTGCAAAAGGTCTCTGTTGCTCTGAGGTTTTATGGCAAAATGCCGGGCAACAGGGTAAGAGAAATCTTTCTTTGCAATTGCCCTCATATGTTCCAAGATCCGCAACTTTACAGGGTTGATGGTACTGCCCACATATCGGATCTTACACGGGCAACTCAAGCAGTAAACTGCATATCCTGTATTACAGGACATAAATTTGGTTCGTTTTTTCCCTCCCTTTACCCCTCGAACCTCATACGATAAGACGCGTTTACTAAAGGCACAAGCCTTGCAGCGTCCACAGGGAAAAAATCCCTTTGCATTTTTAAAGGTACCTTTTAGTTTGTTTGCTGGGTCTAGATGGCTATGGACCAACTGATCCTTTAAAGACCTGGCTTTCTTAAATGTTATCATAGGTGCCCTAGGGATGTTCATTCCAATTATGTTGTCTGTTTTTAGGATATGCCAATGTTTTTGTAAGATAGATCTCAATTTATTGGAATTAGAGGAGTATGGGGTGATCATCCGAAACTTTCCTCCCTCTTGTTCAATTCTGATCTTCTTTTCAAAGAGTGCATCCCTTGATAGACGGCTTACTCGATTTCGTGCATCCTTAAGAAGATCAGGTTTATAGCCTCTTTCAATGAATCTTACTGTACAGGCATCCGCTGCTTTTTCAAAATCACTGTGAAGTGAACAATTAAGGCGAATTCGTAAGAATTCCCCGTAAGGAATGCTGTTAACTAACCTTCTAGGATGTCCGCTTAAAGCATGTAAAACGCTGTTACCGGCAGTTGGTTTTCTATAGAGAGAAGTGACTATTTTGTCATCTTTTACCTCCACCTTCTAATCAAGATAATTCACAGATATTTTGCTGATATCTCCACTAAATCTCAGATTGCAGTTGTTATCATTTAGCAATCTAATATAGTCTTCTGCCTCTGCTGTGGAACCGTTCCAAATTAAAAACAGATCGTCAATATATCTGTACCAGGCAATGGTCTTTTATGACCAAATTGCATTTTCCGTGGCCCAGGCTACCTGCTCCTCCCACCAGCCCACGAAAAGGTTTGCGTAACTGGGGGCGAAGCAGGAGCCCATTGCCGTCCCAGATACTTGTCTGAAGATGTTATCCTGAAATAGAAAGATATTATTGTACAGACAAAACTCGATCAGTTCCAACAGCATTTGATTATGCAGTGCCAGATTTAGTGTGCGTTTTTTCAGAAAGTACTCCACTGCCTCAATTCCCTGTGTGTGTTCTATACATGTATAGAATCTTGTTATGTCTAAAGTTATAAGACAATAAGCAGAGTCCCATTCAATGTGTTTTATCTTTTCAATGAAGTCCGAAGTGTCTCTCACATAGGATTTTAGGGAAAGTACACATTCAAAAAGGTAATGATCCAGAAATTTTGATAAGTTTTCAGTCAAACCACCGATGACGAAATAATTGGTCTTCCAGGGGGATTGTCTTGGTTCCTATGCCCTTTGGGCAAGTGATAAAATGTGGGAAGAATAGGATCCATTGTTTTCAAAAAGAGATATTCTTCCAGGTCCAACATTTGTTTATCCTACCATTTCTTTAGTAGTTGGTGTAAGTTTGTTTGGCTTTGAATGTAAGTTTTCTTCGTACAAGGTTCATAGCACTTGATCTCACTCAATTGACGCATAGCCTCCGCTATGTATTGATCCCTGGAGAGGATAACGATGTTGCCTCCCTTATCTGAGGGTTTGCAAATGATTGAATATATATATATACATACATATATTACCTACTGGCGGTCGCCAGTAGGTATAGTTATGACCTAGTTTCCATAGGAAATCCGCATCATTATATTTGTAATAACTTTTCAAAATTCTCCAAGAAGATGGGGCGCTCTGCTCCTATCCTGAAAGTTTCGGGGTGATTCGTCAAGCGGGGGCCGAGAAAAAAGGGGGGTCCCATGCAATTTTCCATTAGGGACCTTTAGCCGCGGCTACATCCTGAACTGCTGAACGGAATTACACCAAATTTTGCAAAAAGGTAGAGTTTGGTTTGCAGATCACCCTTTTTGTTAAATGGTGTAAATCTATTAAGTAGCTCCTGAGAAAATCAAAAGTAAAATCATAGATATATCTATAGACGAAGTAGGGTACGCGTATCCTCCTGAGCACGAGCTTTATTTTAATTGGCTGCCAACACTCCAAACCAGGAGGTGTTGGCAGCCATCTAGTGCCTCTGTAGAACCGAGGCTCAAGAAAACAGAAAAAGAAACACGAAAAACAAGAAAAGGGGGAAGGGTAGAAACACCCTAACCCCATAGGCCTGCTTAGGGGGTCCCACAAGGACCCCAAGGCCCAACAATTTTTTTTATTGTGGGATGCGCCTCGGATACGCGTATCCCGCGAAAAAAGAAAAAAAACTCGAAGTCTGCTATTTTTCTAATTAGCCCGCGGGGGCCAAGTCCCGGGGGCAATGTGTTTTATAATAATGGGGGCCCAGAGGGGTCCCCCAGCCCCGGGGACCGCCACCCCCGTGGCTTTCACATTACGTATGCGGGGGCTCATGGCCCCCTGCAGCCCCAGGGACCGCCACCCCGGGCCTTCTTTGTATTTATAATAATGGGGGGCCCAGAGTGGCCCCCCAGCCCCGGGGACCACCAACCCCGGGGTTTCTATTTTTTTTTAAATAAAAAAATACCTGTCTGGGGGGCTCAAGCCCCCCATTCGCCCCGGGGACCACCACCTCCCCGGGGCACAACATTTTTAAATTGGGGGGTCCGTGACAGACCCCCCCACCCCAGGGACCACCCCCCGGGGCTTTTAAATTTTGGGAGGGGGGCCGTGTGGCCCTCCTCCTGGAGCCTTGTGGTAGCCCTGGGGAACGCCACCCCCCAGGGCCGGCTCCTGCAGTGTCCCGGGGTGCCCACCCCGGGACACTGTAGTTTGCTGTGATAGGGCGGGAGCCTGCACGGCTCCTGCCCTACCATAGCAAACTGCTTTGTTTTATGGAAGAGAGAACAGGAAACCTGCTCTCTCTTCCAAAAACCAAAGACGATTGCATTTCTACATGGGGAGCAGCATGTTAGCTGCTCCCCATGTAGAAAAGCAATGCTGGCTCCCGCAGGAGGCAGGGAGCCGGCAGGGACCGTGGGGGGCTTGGGGACCCTCCCATGGTCCACAACGAAGAAGGCAAGCCCCGGGAATGGGTTCCCCGCGGCTAGAAGTGGCCCGTGAGGGGGGTCATGTGGCCCCCCCCAAATAATTAAAAGAAATTTAAAAAATGAGGCAGGCCGGCCTGGGGGATGGGGTCACCGGGGCCTTAAGTGGCCTGAGGAGGGGGGCTATGCAGTTCCCCTCCTTAAAATAATTTTTAAAATGTGGCCATGCCCCGGGGAATGGGGTCCCCGGAGCCCAAATTGGCTACGGGAGGGGGGCCACGCGGCCCCCTTCCCGTAAATATTTTTAAAAATGTGAATTTGGGGCTGAGGCCCTAGGGGATGGGGTCCCCAAAAAAGAAAAAGGAAGGGGGCTACACAGACCCCTTCACAAAATGAAATAAAATAAAAACACAGGATCGGTCCGGAGGCCACGCCCCCTTATTGCACCACTCTGCAAACGCACCCCCTGGTGCATTTGCAGAGGGGGAACAAATTCCTCTTGAATACTGGGGGTCCCTGGGGCCAACTAGCCCACCACGTACCTCCAGTATGCGCCAGGGAGCTGTGTTGCAGAGTGGTGTTCTGAGGCCACGCCCCTTTTTACACCTCTCTGCAACGCAGCTCTGTGGCGCTGACTGGTAGTAGCTGGTGGGCTAGTTACACCCCAGGGACCCTCAATATTCAAGGGGAGTTAATCCCCCAACTTAAAACGGGGCACGTTTGCACAGTGGTGAAGGGAGGGGGGGTGGTGGGCTGAGTTCAAATGTGTGCAAACACGCCCTGTGACGCGGTTTAAGTTGGGGAATTAATTCCTTGTGAATACTGAGGGTCCCTGGGGGCCTACTAGCCCACCAGCTACCTCCAGTAAGCGCCACAGAGCTGTGTTGAGAAGTGTTGTAAAAAGGGGCGTGGCCTCTGAACACCTCTCTGCAATGCAGACCCCTGACGCATACTGGATGTATCTGGTGCGCTAGTTGGCCCCCAAAGACCCACAGGATTGAGGAGGAATTAATTCTCTAACTTAAAACGTGCCACAGGCCGTGTTTGCAGACATGTCACATCAGGCCACGCCCCCTTCCTTCATCAGTGTGCAAACGCGCCCTGTGGTGCATTTTAAGTTGGGGAATTAATTCTCTTTCAATACTGAGGGTCCCTGAGGGCCAAATAGCCCAATAGGTATCTCCAGTATGCGCCAGGGAGCTGCGTTGCAGACAGGTGTTCAGAGGCCACGCCCCTTTTTACACTTCTCTGCAACGTAGCTCTGTGGTGCCTACTGGAGGTACCTAGTGGGCTAGTTTGACCCTGGGGATCCTTAGGATTGAATGGGACTTAATCTCTCAATTTAGAACGGTGACAGGGCACGTTTAGACAGTGGTGAAGGGAGGGGACGGGGCCTGACGTGATGTGTGCAAACACACCCTGTGGCACGTTTTAAGCTGGGGAAAACATTCAACTGCAAACCTGAGGGACCACTGGGCCCAAGTAGTCCACCAGGTGCTTCCAGGAAGCGCCACTGCGCTGCGTTGCCGAGAGGTGGTGCATGCCGTGCCCCTTTTTACACAGGCGGTTCACAGGAACAGATTAGAAGATCTTAAATACTATGTCATAGCTGCGGTGCCACCAATGAGAAGGGGAGGGAACAGCGAAAAAGTCCTTAGACAGTTGAAGGCCAAGTTCATTCTAGAGCTGAACACTCATACTCCCAATGGATTGAACAATGTGGAGGAACTGTACAACTATTTGTAGATATCATTGCTTCACCAGACATGTGGAAATTGTTTCCAAATCAAAAGGGGGATGAGACAAGGCTGTCCGTTATCCCCTCACCTTTTTAATTTATACATTGAACCCTTGGCAAATATGATAAGAAAAACTCAGGAAATAGCCCCATTTCAATTTAAGGGTTGGAATAACAAAGTAGCTTTATACGCCGACGACTTACTGTGAGGTTCAGTGAATTCTGAACCTGGGTCATAAAGGTCGTGGTTCTGTTACGAATTTGGTAACAGCGAACCGTAAACAGTGAGTTCAGCAAGTATGAGTGTTTTCATCATGTTACACCAATGGATTCACTGTGTATTTGAAGATTTCGTTCTGAACCATGGGTTCCATTTTGTGCATAGCAGCCATTTTGTGGTTGCCCTCACATAGGCTTATGACTGTGGCTGAACAGGTCTCTGGGACACATGCACCTTAGCTTGAGTTTGTGCTGACTTCTGTTTGACCTGAACGAACTGACTCCCTTGCCCGAGGCTGACCTCGTTGAGCCAGTTCCTTGTTAGGCAGCTGGTCAAATAGAGACCAAGGGCAGGACATTGTTGAGATTATTGTATACGCACACACCCCTGTATCTTGCTCCTATCTGTTTCTGTTCCTTCTTTATGGTCTATTTATGATGTGGGCTGCAGGCCCTTTTATTATGGGTTTTGTCCAGCTTGTCTAAAGAAGAATGTTTATCTTGGGTTTGTTTGATTATTAATTATGGGCTGGACAACTGAAATGTGGGTTTGTCATCATACAATGCTTTGGTCGTGTATACATGGGATTGGTCAAACTGTAAATAAGGAATGTTGGGGTTTTTGCATGCTTGCAAAAGCTAGGACTGCCCCTTACTTTTGTGCTGGGTCATGTAACCCTAAAACATATAAAAGGCCTCTGTCCTCTGTATTCCTCAGACTACCTCATTCAGTTACTATGGTTTCTGTGTGACGTGGCCTCATTTATTAAATTTAATAAAGATGTCTTTTCATATTTCAGCTTCTGTGCCAAGTTCTTTATTGATATTAGTAAGACCCCTGAGAATGAAGATTTTCCATTTCCTCAACTGGTGTATACAAGTGACTTAAACACTTCTTTCCCCACAATTACTAAGCTACTAACTGAATTTGGAGACATTTCAGTTACCAAGTTAATATGCAGAAAACAGAAATAATGCACTGGAACCTAGAATCATCAATAACTGCATCAAAAAACAGAATTAAGAATCTGGGGATAGAGGTTTTAAAAACATAGACAAAATTGCTCAGTTAAATTTGAATTTAAAAGTCAAGGAGATGAGGAAACTGGTAAAATCATGGAGCTGCTTATCCCTGTCCTTTTTGAGAAGATCGAATGTCATAAAAATCTCTATCCTCCCCAAGTTTACTTTTTTTATTTAATACAATACCACTGGAGTTCAAGACCCAATGGCTAAAAAAGATCCAAAGTGAAATTAATGGCTTCATATGGGCTTCCAAAGGCGTACGAATAGCATGGAAAAAGCTATGTCAAAGAAACATTGTGGGCGGTATAGCTAGCCCGGACATGCTCGCCTATTGTTGGGCTTTTCAATTTACGAACATAAGAATTCTTTTTAGACCTCATGTCTTTTATTCTTCCTACTGGAAACCTGTTACAGAAGAAGATCACTCCCTATATAAATTTGGTCACCCCAAATACTTTAAAAAGATTAAATTAAAGGTATTGCGTGTGGCATACAAGTTATGGTATGATATAAGGAGAAAGTGGAAAATACCCTACTATAGTCGGTTGGCACCCATATGGAGATCTCCAGGAACTCCTGACTGTTTAAAAGATTCCTTAGCAATTAGGTTGAAGGATGTAGGAATAACAAGATGGGGCCAACTGCTGGACTGTGGCACGCTATGAAGTTGAATGCTTTGCTCGACGACTCACAGGGGAAAATTTCTAGATTAAAATATTATCAAGTTGAGTTGGTTAAAGGACCAAGAAAAATTCCTAGAAACTACGGAAAAATTTGAAACTGAAATGCAACACGAACCGAAGAAGAAGAAAATATCAATCTGGTATTGGCACTTGATACAAACAAGAGATGAAGAATTTACAACCCCAGAAGACATTTGGAAGAAGATCTTTCCAGCTCAAGATTTACAACACCATTGGCAAGTATCCAGTACTTTTTTATGGCAATTTATAGTTTCTGCACCCCTTAGGAGAAATCATTTTTTTACTTTACATAGATCATACTGAACACCGGAAAAGTTATCTAAAATAAGTATCCAAGTGGAGAAAAAATGCCCGAAATGCTGGAAATAGAGGGAAAACGATATTTCATATGTTCTGTTTGTGTCCTCAACTCGAAATTGTTTGGGAAGAAGTTGGTAAGATTATTGACAAAGCATTAGCTACTACTATTGAGGTAAGCCCATTTACTATTATTTTTGGTATTTTGGACGACAATAGCGATACGATTATTTTAACTAAAAAACAAAAATGTTTACTATTTATGTTAATTTTGCTAGCCAGGCGCGAGATATGTGTAAATTGGATTCGTGCCACTCCTCCAAATGGGGTAGATTGGCTTTGCTATGTAAGAAGGGTCAGGATGCTTGATAGTGCCAGAAGGAACAGTAAGAAAACTAAATACTGGGAACGTTGGTATGAGAATATGCGGTAGGGTAGGGAGGGCTGTCCAATGATTTCAACATATGCGAACAAAAAAATTGTAAAGAATTGACGTGGAGGTTGATGACTGGTCAATTCAATCAATTTGAGGGTTCTTGGACATGACCCGAGTATTATATGAAGGAGTTCTTCATTTCCTTGGAAGGTAATGTGACATGGGAATCTTGTCTACCATAACCTCGAAAATTCCCATAAATGAGGACAAAGAATTTTTTTTAAAATAAAACAAAATAAACTATTTGTTACACGTTTCGGCCATGGAATGGCCTGGATCACAGACAGAGTGAAACATGGTGTCAGTTACATATACATGTAATCATGGCAATTGACATAGGACTCTCAGTGGAGTGACACAGTACATCAGTAATGGTGGCCATCTTGGAATGTAAATACAAATCGCATTGGTTGTGGCGGCCATTACAGGGTGGTCAAATAGTCTTGGTATGCATGCAGGTCATAGAAATAAACATTGGACTCTGTATGGAGTAACACACCATAGTGGTTGTCACCTGCAAGTGCAAAGCCTAGTGCATGCTCATGATGTAAACTGGCGGCCATCTTGTGCAATGAGGGTACATCGTGAACACGGCCAGTAGATGTTCATGAACGTAATTCTGTATTGATTGTCATCCCTGGTACTGTGTATGCTAGCAAAGTGCCTGAACAGGTAAATGCAAATCCAGGTAGTGAAAGCTCCACACGAATCCCATGAAACTTGGACTTACAGTTCTTGGGGTACACTAGCTATGAGCAGCAAAGTGCTGGAATGATCTCCCAATGTGGGGGCATGTGCATGCATCCTCCGTGAGGTAACATAGTGCCGGAATATTCTCACATGGGGGAGCCCGTGGCCCTGTGTCTCATCCCTACAGTGGTGTCATGCCTGAGAGCACTGAGAATAATGTAACCTATATAACAAGTGAAGTGAACCTCGATACCCCAGGGAGATCAAACCAGAGATTAAACCATAGTGCACGAATAAAGATTAACAGGCAAATTAAAAGTGGAGTTGCTTATCTGAACAACGTTGCCAATCTGGTGGATGCAATCATGAGGAAAAGGGTGGTGAGCCCAACACTGAGCAGGATCGAGCAGGATCGATCCACCGGGTCCCTTCCTTTCCTCCTACGACAGAGAGAGAGAGAGAAAATACATCGTGAGATAACAGGAAGGAGGGAGGCAGGAACAGACATCAACATCATAAAATAAAATATTAATATTTACACAACATCTAAAATAGCAGCCCCTGCAGCCAAAATTCATCTTGCTGCTTGGAGTGACCATGCACATACTTATTACATATCATATAAGATGTCCTAAGCCTTAATTGCAAAGGCAGACCAATTGTTGCACAATGCAATTGCAACACCATTGGCACATCTGGGTGTGACCATGCCAGTACTGAGTATGCTTGAGAACAATGCTCTTCTGTACCCATGAAATGTTACACATTTCACCTTCACTGTATATTAGTGTGCCTTCTGCATCCTGCAGTGGCCTTTATGCCATAGGTATTTGCCACAGTAAGATGTGAAATTTCTTGAAAGTACATGTATTGTCTCACAATGTAGTGTAACTGATATGGCAAGGACCCATATCAGGACATCTTGCTACCTATACAGAACATTTGGCAGGTACTACATGTACCTCACATCATACAGAGGCATATGAAACCTCTTATATTTGACCTGTAGTAAGTCCATGGTGGCCCATACCACAGCTCATTACATGCTCCCAATGTCATAGCATGTGCAGCTGGCATGTATTCTGTATTCTTCACAACCACATGCATGTTCAGATGTATATCCATTATCCACTACCACATATATTTGCATAGTCTGCCACTGAGATCAAGGCTCCCCTGTCAAGCCACTATCATGTGGTCCATTCCAGATTGACAAAGTGTTCTCCTTAACATTAGCCACAGGCTGATAGACATGCAACAAGTAACCTCAACTTTTCATGACCTATTTATCTCCTTCCAAAAGTTCTATTGTGATAGTGATGCACATTGAATCTGGCAATTAGAACATCATCTGACATCACATTAAATCCTTGCACTATGCAATTAGCTTTGATGAAGGCACTCACCGGTGAAGTTAGGGAAGTTAGCCACCTCAGGTCGCGTGTAAGATGGGGGTCAAGCTACAAGACATAACATGTAAATCACATCAGTAAACTTACTACACACATTTCATATGCAACAAAAGCACAGTACATAGGCAGGACTATTGGCTATGTAACCCATTTAGGTTGTAAGTGGTCAAATGACACAGTTGACATGCCTGAATGATACACATCTGTAAGGCTGGCTTAGGAGAACATACATATGAATAACTAAAATATGCACATGTTGGCCAATTTGCAGAACCAGGTCATGAACCTGAGCACTACCAAATTTCACTATGGTAGCTGACTTTAGTGATGCTCTACACCTACAGAATTCACATACCATACTCAGTAAGGTGTTGCTATATGGAGACCCTCTTAAATGCTGACAAAAGGAAATGAGTATGCTACATACATCTATCTTTATGTGTAATTGTACCCTAATTTAGATGAGAACTGTACCGGGCAGTGCTGCTCAGTGCATGATATTGTTCACATATTTCCCATGCCTCCTTGAGTAAAAAATTACATATTTAAACTTTACTACGTATGATGGGATAGGTTGAAATGTGTCTCATTCAGGCTAGCATACCCTTGGATACAGTACCATGTGAGTGGGCTCCCATCTGCCTTACACTGGACCTCCTATACTAGAGGCATGTATTATGTGAGTTTCATATATAAGGACAACTCCAGTGGTTCTGGCCTCAAAAACATTTCCATAATCCATGCAAAGGCAGCATGTGGGATTTGCTATGCAGTCAGATGAATGTAGTCTGTCCAACCAGCGCTAAGCACTGTTGTATTTCTATCTAGGACCCTAACTCGATATTCCCGATTCATGCCCTTATGTGGTTATAACTAATAATATCCTTATAAAGGCATAAGAATCATATCCATATTCAGTAATAGCCCATGCAGTCCAAAGCACAGCACGGCTACTCCCATCGACTCCTAGAAAGCACAACGCGTTCTTTAAACAAACCAAGCCTGCAGCAGCCCGGGAAATCCCCCCCTGCTTTTGTTTTGATTTGAACAAGAACTCCTGGAGTCCAGAAAGAACTGTTAGTTCTTAGCGACGTCTTATGTCCAACCTTACGTCAAACTCGGCACCTTTCAGGTATAAATATACCAACAGTTGCCTTAAGCAAATACACGGTGGTTTGGAGCAGAGCGGCTATCTACTTGCTCGAGAGCCCAGCTGATGCGAGAGCCCACGGAAGGTGCCCCTCCCGTTTTGACGCACTGAGAGAGACGCTGTATTTTTCTCCAGCCGAGAAAATCCAGCTCCGGTGTTCCCGAGTTACCCTTGCGGGTTGCTGGGAGATCGAGTCCTGAAGAAAGAGATACCAGACCTCCCACATTCTATTACCAAAGGTAAGGAGCTGAATAAACCCTTAAGAGAATTCTTGATTCAGATTCTTGGCAAAACAATCTTAACCAACTTAACTTAAACTGCTACTTACTTACTCCTTCCAAAGTATTAGGCTTAGGTCAGGTACACCGGGGTAGGCGTAGTTTGAAGCACCAGTTGAGTACGTTAGTCAATGTTTCTATGTATGTATATATTTTATCCATTTTAAAGTACCATATGGCTAAGAAACCATATCAATGGTTTTACAGTATTATTTCATAATACTACTTTTACTGTACACACTTTACTTTATGATAAGTATTGCAATTGTGGCAATTCATTTCTCTTGCATGAGAAAGAAGACTGCTCAATAAATACCACCTTTTATTGAAAACGCCTGTCTCTCTATTTCTCTGCACTCTGGTGAAACTAAGTATGCACGGTTGATTGAGTGAAATAGCTGCCTATTGTTTTCACACGACTCTAGAGATACACTCTTTTCTGAGGGAGCAAAGTTGTCATGTTTGTATGGTTGTCAGAAGCTAATCCCTTCTTGTCTAAATCCGGAGAGTTAACTCTTTCCTGAACATTCGAGAAAGTTTCTAGTGACCTCTGAGCTAGCTGGCAAAACTAATTAAGTCTAATATAGTCAGTAGAGACCTAGTCGACCTCAGTCCTACGTCTACACTGCTCTTTATATTATTCCAATGCGCAGAGGCTATTGGGAATATAGGAACTACACTACATGGCGCCCAACGTTTGGTAAGACGATAATCTAACGCAAGACACTAGAGTAACTCAGTCGTGCTTTTCACACAGACCCTTTCCCCCGTAAAAACTCCATTGACGTCTGGAGTGGGTGAAAGGTTAATATCCGCCGGAACTTAGTAGGATGAGAATCCTATGTATTAGTTCTTGGTTTAGTCAACTTTGAAGGATACAGTGTTCCAAAATATTGTGCACCTAATCTTTGTTTCCTTGAAACTCGCTCTGCAACAAAAAACTTTCAGTCAATAAAAATGTCAGAAAGTGACGACGAAAGGGAAAGAGCTAGAATAGCAGCTCAACTAATAGAGGATGACACAACCATCCAAGAAAATGACCCGAGTGCTATACTCATTCCGGTCAACGTAAGGAAAACTATAACTCATAAACTTATAGAAAATGGACTAACATCACGAGGTGGTAAAGTCATATTCGTGGTAGAGGCCCATGAATATCAGCAGACAGAGGTATTCTATTCATGGATACATTTTCCAGCAGCACACGCTGTGATAAAAGATTTCCACTATTACAAAATAGACGGACCTCCGGATATATACACTCCTTTCGAGGACGTTGAAATCCCACTAAATTAGCAAGAGCACCTGCTCTGGTTTAATGGCATCCTAAAACATCAAAATCACATCACCAGGCATGGTCCACTAGGTATACCAGGAGCCACGTGGCCGGTTCTAGCCAGCTACACACCACATCCAGACATTGATAAAATGTCAGACCGGGAACTTTTAGCTCAGGTAAAACTATTCATTAAAATACATAGACAATTGATCCAATATGTAATGCGGACTTAAACAGTCCAACCCACAATTAATATTCCACAGCTGACCCCTCATCAGGTGAACACAAACAAAATTACACCACAGAACATACAATCATGTCTTGGTAAAGTACCCACAAAATGGGAACAAATTCCATTCTGGTTAGCACAAAAAATTACTCAAATAGAGGCAGTATTTCCAGATACTACTCCTACTGAGAAACACAGAATTCTGACTATCTGTCTTCCAATGGGGATCGCACCACATGTGGAAGACTGTGACACTTGGGGCACAGTCTTTGCTTCTATATACACAAAAACACATGGTGTTCCGTCTATGGCGGTTATACTAGATGTACTAAGACAGATTCAAAAGGAATACGGTCCAGAACCTGCTTTAACTCTGGGTATGAAATTACTAAAAGACTTCAAGCAGGTCTCGGCTATATTATTAGCCAACATAAAAGGAGAAGCAGCATCTGTGGCGATCCGCCAGAAATTGAAGGAAACAGATAGAGAAGACCAACCATTTGAACTTGCCAGAATCATAGAAAAATCCTATGAAGAACTAGGAAGAGATAGTTTGGGTGGGAAACCCGGTAAAACCCAAACTAATTGAAAATCCTGAAAAAACATTTATTAAAAATAATTTAAATACTCCAAAAAAGGGTTGGGAGGGTAATAAACAATCCGCTCCCAGGGAAAAACGATTCCAGTCCAGAGGAAGGTCTCCTCAATGGAGAGAACATTCTCCAGACCGAGGAAACAAGTCTTCCCAAAGGGAGCCCTCTGAGAAAAGATACAACCTTAGAAATAGGGATAATTTGAAAAAACATGATAGATATCAAGATGCTGATACACGTCCCTCTCGATCTTTTCAGACTTCCTCACAGAAATTGGAAAGAAGAGGACGGTCAGAACACAGAGAAGAGCACGTCAAGTCCAAAGACAAGGAACCAGCTCATCAAAGTAAAAAATTACAATATCCAAGAAAGAAGGTAGCTAGTATTAAAATTAAAAATGCAGAGGATACTGAGGACACAACTGAAAAATGGAGAGTGGGCCCAGACAATGCTAGACAACGCAGCAGAAGTGACCATAGCTCGCAAGATCTTGAAGAATCTTCTAGAGACAGTGGACGCGAATGTATACATTCAGGTGGAAACTGCAGACACGCGAGGTAGCGTGCCCCATAAACTATATGAAATAACATTATGTATAGAGGGAGATAAAACTAGGAAAATAAAAGGTCGCTTTTGGGAGAATCTATCTAAAGGCTATGACATCCTGTTAGCTGAAAAAGACTGGCCACCTGAGTTTGTCAGGAGTGCCCTCATGGCGAAGAAATGATTATGCCTGTCTTCTCAAATCATATTCCGATTCATAAAAAATACACATTGGCAAGAAAATGGGCAGTGGCCCAAGCTCCTGCTTTTTACAAAAATCACGTAGGATGGGATGAGGATCCGCCTCACCACAAAATCCAGTCAAAAAATCAGCCCACTGCACAAAGGCAGTACCCAGTTAAACAAGAAGCTAAAAAGCAAGTCAGGGAGATCTTAAATCAACTTGAATATCAAGGGGTGATTGAAACATGCACCTCACAAATGAACAATCCTTTGTTTCCTGTCTCCAAGCCAGACGATTCATATTGTCTAGTTTTGGACTACAGACACCTTAACTCCTGTTGTAAAACATTTGCAGTACAAAACTCACATAGTGCAGCACTAATGAATAACATTGTGCGCAAAAAATATAAAACGACATTAGATATCTCTAATGGATTCTTCTGTCAAAACATTGCACCTGAAAGCAGGTATTTGACCGCTTCCTCAATAATGGGATCGCAAAGAAAATTTTGCCGACTCCCACAGGGATTCAAGAATAGCCCAGGATTATTCTCAGCAAGAGTAACAGAGTTACTACAAATATATGATGATGAGGCATTATCCTATGTCAATGACATCTATCTCACAGATGATGACCTGGAGACTCACTTAAAAAGAGTGAACACCATAATACTTGGGTTCGCATCAGAGGGTTACAAATTCAACTTTAAAAAGTCACGCTAACTGTCCTGTTTTTAGGATATGAATTATCAAGTGAAGGCAAGAGCCTAGCTGACAATTTCTTAGAGAAATGTGCTGTACTCCAAGCACCAAAAACGCTGAAGAATTTACAATCAATACTAGGTTTCCTGAATTTCAGAAGAACATACATTCTAAATTATGCAGACAGGGTTAAACCTCTCTATGAATTGATAAAACCTGATTTCAAACCAATCAATTGGACTCAGAAACACACAGAGATTTTAAGATCATTTCAAACAGACATGTTAGCTAAAACAAAATTACAAACTCGCGAAAACATACGCAATCTTGCAATCCGAGTCACCCCAGGAAGATGCGGATTCACATACCTGACCTCTAATGAGGGAGAAACGGTACCTATAGCTTACAAATCACATTTGTACACTCAAGCTGAAATGAAAGTCAGTTCTACTGCGGTTCAAACTGCTGTAGCAAAAGAAAGAGCCCTAGCCCAAGGCAAAAGAATAACTGTTTATACAGCAGAATTAGCCCTTGAGGCATTAACAAGCCCACGTAATCTAAATACAGTGGCATTAGATCCAAAATGGATACAATGGGAAAATTCTCTTGCTATAGAAGACGTGAAATACTATTTTGAACCGAAACTGAAAAAACTAGATGATCTAGAATATGAACAAGAATATCCTCTGCCAATCGAAATTCTGCCTCTGGAACAATATACCAGCGTAATCTATATGGACAGATTCGCACAACACTACGATGTAGATAAAAAATCCTACAATGCAGCATGCGCGATTGTTAAAGGTCGCTGGCGCTCTGGTATATAAACCGATGATTACCAAAACTGAATCACTCAGAAACTGTTCAGCTCAGCGAGTTGAAATAAGATCTTTAAAGATGGCGCTTGAAAATGCCGATCGCGAATTCCCCACACTGATAGTGTGTGATTCGCATTTCTGCGTCAAGTCATACAACAGTGACATGCAGACATGGAGTAAAAACGGTTACAAAGATGACACAGGTGCCACAATAAAGCATAAAACGCTTTGGGAACAAGTAGTTCTTTTAAAGAAAGAACTAAAAAAGACTCATGTGATACACGCACTGAGTCATCAACGTGATGGCGTTCACGTTGCAGGGAATTCATTGGCTAACACAGCCACAGCGGAAGCGGTTCAACCGGCTTCCGTAGCCACTAAAAAGCGTTCAGAAAAACAATAGATGGGGAAACCATGCTGGTGGTAAAAGCGTCATTAAAAGGCGATTATGCAGCATTACCTCTCAACTATCCACTCAGTAATACATACATAATTGATGCAAACTCCGTTCCTTTTGCTCGAATCCCTGGAGTAGGGGATAGAGTAATTCCAAACACGAACCGGAGAGTTTTCTTGATTGAAGACGCACACATGGGATTGGGTCTGAGGCACCAAGAGATCCTGAAATCTCTGATAGAATTACAATCATATTACTGTTGGCCGGGAATGAGCGTAGATATCTACAATTTTGCAAGAAATTGTGAGGACTGCAACGGAGATCGCAGTTGTGAACCGGACCAGACAACAGCCCAGACACCACTATTAGAGAGCATCAGGCGATCTATAGCGCAGAAATCCAGCCGGAGAAATGTGTCCCCATAATTATTAAGACTGAATTCACTTAAAAATGTAGACCCCAGTGCTCGGCTGACGCCAGAACTGTTATAAAAGATTTGTGAGTCTTTATGGGCACATACGCAATTGGCATGCTACATTCTGACCAGGGTCCTGCGTTTAGCTCTCGAGCTTACAAAGAGGCCATGACCAGCATGGGCATTGCATTGCGGTACTCTTCTCCCTTCCATCCTGAGGGAAATGTGGTAGTGGAAAGAAAAAACCTTGACATAAAGCAATCTATAACGGCAAGGGTATTAGGTTCGGGTGATGGGTGGGTCAAACATTTAATAAGTGTCCAACGTAGTCTTAACAACATGCCAAGAAATTCTCTAAAAAGGTTTCAGTCCGTATGAACTATTGTTCGGTACTAGAATGCACATTCAGGGTCTTGATTGTCACACTTCAGTGGTAGAAGAAAAATCCTTTGATATCAAAGACCGTTTGGCTGTTTTACAGGATTTAAATGAAACAAGAAAAAGCCTGAGTAACATAAAGTTGAAACAACAGCCGACAGCCACTGAAGAAAAACCACCTGTCCCAGCAAGACCTGTCTGGATTCCAAAGATTGGGGATCTGCTCAGAGAGAAGATCGCGGTGAAGAAGGAATTTGGGCCTTCTTACAGTAAAGCAGTACCTGTCTTAGCTGTCAGCGGAACAAGATCAGTTGTACTACCGCCCCTTGCTGGTAAAAAGGAGAACAGAGGTGTATCCATCAACCTGGTAAAACCACAATTATGTGGCCAATAATAAGTAATAGGCCCAGTGGACTCCCAAGAAATAGCAGAATACCGAAATTGGCTACAATTCAGAGGCTCAAATTGAGAGACTAATCACATTTGATAAACTTGCAGTGAATAACAAAGGACTATGCAATAATGCCATGGAACTTGTGCCTCTTGAAACCCAAATTGCAACAGTTCGTCAAGCAAAAACCAGTCTACAATGATGTAGCCTCTGACTATGCTAATGAAACAAAGAAAAATGCAAAAGCAAATGAAAATCCGGAAATAATTCCAACAATTGACAGAACTGCATCTGGCTACTTCATTAACTTCGACGACTTTTCTGAAGATCCAAGCGAGCATGAAGAAAGGCCTACAACAAAAACTTTCAAAGACAAAGTAATTGAACTTTTTCACCAACTAAAAGAAACATATCTGATTTCACCATGGATTGAATTTTGGATTGTGTTAGGTGTACTTACTCTTCTGCTTTGGCTCATCATGGTTCTATGTTTGGAAAAATTCATAGATGGAAAATATAGTACAATGGACACAGCAAGTCAGAACATCAACTTGGTCCTAAAGCCTCACACATCCTCCCACAACGAGAAAAGAGAACTGTCATCAGTAAACATCTCAGCCAATCCAATACCCGGTGGGGTAGCATGGGACAGAACTGATTATGACATTTTTGGCCCGGTTGAGCTCTTGAAATATCCACACCAGTTCAAGGTTTCATTAAGTGACTTTGTGACACCAAGTTCCTTCTCTGATGATTCGGACTTTGAAAACATTAATAATATGATGTCAGATTTAGTAATGTCAGCTAAATTTACAGAACATGATTACATAAAGGGTTCATCGAATTATGAAGAGTTATACTGTTATAATCATTTTGGTGATCACTATTTGCATAAAACTGCTCAGCCTAGACATGTTTTATCTTATAACCAATGGGAACACTGTCCAACTCCGCCAAAAGGCAGCTCGAAAACATTTTATGAGAAATTCCAGAACTTCTCAGGGTTTGACAACAGTGATCCAGAAACGTTCTATTTTAAAATCTTAATCAGGACAGGAATGAAAACAATGTTGACAAATACTAAATTGATTTATTCTGAAAAATTTTATGACAAAATGTCTACATTTGTGGAGTGGTGTGGCTCACTGGTTAGAGGCGGCAGACCCGAAAGCAGAGAACGGCCCGGGACCAGGGTTCAATTCCCGACGCGGCAGGGTCATGGACCAGGGTCAAAACGGACTCGATAATTCTCGCCTCAGTGCCTACTCTAACCAGGAAACACACTCCGCAACTCTGGGCATTAAGCTTGCCTCATCTCTACAACGGCCCCCCACAGATGCCGGGGATGCCTGGTTTCACCTTGGAGATACCCAGAAAGGGATCATCTCACAGGGAAAACCAGGACGGGTTCCCCAGCGGTCTTCAGCGCCAGGATACTCCATGGAGTCGCAGTGTGCTTTACAAGTACACCTACATTTACATTTACATTTATTTGGTTTCGAATTTTGGAAAAACACCATTGAAACAAAAACGATCTGGGGTACCAAAGAGTGGCAAGTGCAAGGCCCAGAAGCATTATAAGGGGCCTGCATGATCCCAGAACAAATGATATTCTTGAATGACACAATTCAACAAACTACTTGTCTTGGCCTAGCTAAGATAAAAGACTTAAATACACCGTCTATTCCGAAACCCATAACTGATAGTGATAGCACTACAGATGTGGAGATAGACGTATCCCATATTTTACACCAAAACAGAACACATCCTGATTGGAAAAAGTGGTTGATCTGGCCAACAGACACCAATAACTGTCAAGATAGATTCCTGAATAAAACACAGGGGTTCAAAATGACCAGGCCAGACCCAAGAGACTCCCAGAGACAACATCCAGGGATAGTTACAACATACAGTGTAGAGAAACTATGCCTTGAGTGGCTACAGAAATCCACACTGGCTGAAATATCGCAACACTTGACTTTACTTAAAGACGGTGCTGACTTGCGTGATTTCATACTGGGACCATGCAAACAGCGTCAAAAACGTTTCATAGCCGCCGGTATACGCTGATGTACAACGAAGCTTGGAAAGTAATGCAAATTGAAACAGCAGAAAAAATACGAGAAATTGATTGTATAAATTTGGAAAAATCACTTTCTGTAGTGGACAATGGGTTAACGACTCTGTCCTCCAGAATATATTCACTGGACAGCATTGTATCATCTGCTATTGATATAATAGAGCAGGACTTACTAATGTTACAACATGGTCAGTCTCAATTACGTTCTATTGTACAGCTTGGTTGGACGTTGCAAAATCTGCGTTCAGGCTATGTACCATGGCGTTTAATCAACACAACGTAATTATTCGGTATCTTTAACCTTACTGATAAACAAATCAGTTTGGCACAAAAAGGAGCAGACTATACGATTCTGAGCATTGAAAAACTTGAGAGACTACCATTGACAATGTCAGAGAGACCTGTCATTGAATGGATAATACACGGAAGAATTACAATTCCGATAACAACTTTCCAGTTTAAATACTGCCAAGAGTATATACTTACGGGCCAGTATGAAAGGTTGGGTAAAGAATACATCGAATCAACCTGGGGTTTACCTTATACACACAGATGTTATAGTAAAGGGAAAAAGGAGGTATTCCTTAGTGGTAACAATTGTAAAAAATCACTAAGCGGTACACTTCTGTGTCAAGGTATTAACTTGCATGGAGCCTGCGAAGGGTCTTCAAATAACCTTTCATGTCACCTGCATGGCACGCCTGCAAAACAGATAGAGCCATTTTTTAGACAACTTTCTAACGCAAGTTACGTTTTAAAAAGTGACCACAGCTGTTGTGGCATGGTGCCAGGAAAAGCCTATCTCGTGACCGTAACTTCCAGGGTCGTTTGCTGTATGCAAGTATTGTATCCACACAGCAATCCAGATATGGGGGCTGCGTTATGGCCTTCCTTGAATATCTCTTCTATTCGAATTGATACTTTAAGCAGAATGAAGTCTATTCTTTTACAGACAACTGTGCCTTTAACGTCATCCAAAGAAACGTATGATCTGCAAGTGGCAAGGACATCGGCAGAGATACATTCTCTTTTATCTACAAATTGCCCCGTGCACTTCGTAGAAATGTTAAGCCAAATCTTAAACATGTCTGATACCAGTGGCATCACACATTTATTTGACAGTTTTTTCGGGACTGTTAGCACCCTTTGAAACAGTTCTGGGCATCTCCCCGAATTTTGTCCATTCTGTCTTTGGCGGCCTACCCTTAATCTTGGGACTCGTGGCAGGAATTTTATTTTTGTTCCTTCTGCTCCGATACGGCAAGCCAATCCACAGACAAGACTCCAGCAACGATGGCAGAAACAATCCTAGCAATACCATACTGAGACCGTATCACTAAGGTCCTCGGATTGGCCCAGTTAAGAGATCTGAGTACAACCTGGTTTCTTTCATTCAGACCGATCTGGCAGGATTGCATCTTACCTGTGCTTCGATGTCTGCTATGTGGAGAAGAATGCGTGTTGGATGTCTGTCTTACACTACCATCAGCAGTACCAATGGATATCGATACTTTGCTAGGTCCGGTAACGACTTATGCATCGTGTTGTCCCCAGCGACTACCTATTCTGATGATGGCATTCGTTGAGACTTCACCACTACGAGTAGGTGGCGTTGAGGTACGAGAGGAAAGCAGCACCAAACAGGTACAACCTTGTGTGAGCATTACTGATCCAAACATCGATGATAGCAATCACGCTCCAAACTGCACAATTACAGCTTTCTCGAACTTGGTCGAACTTTCACCTGATGTTGTAGACCAATTTTTTGCGAGTATGTCTGACATGATGTTCTCTCCAGTCAACGAGAATAACTCTTAAAAACAATGAGCACACAGCGTTCCCTGAACTCTGAATTCAGCCTTCAGTTTTGATAAATAAAGCTACCGAAAATATTTGGAACTATTTTTTCCCCTGAAAGCGAATTTTTTTTTCCATTTTCCAAAAGATTTACTTTTTTTTGGCACATGGTACTCTGCTTAAAGTAGAACTACTCTTAGAGAACAGAGCTTCTATTTTTAGGATACTAGAGACAATATTTTACCTCAGCCTCTAGCACATGTACAGCATTTTGTATAAATATGTGATAGAATGGTCTCGACCTTCTTTTCTGTATTCAGAGCCATTTCATGTGTAATTTTCGCAATTCATTCAGCTGATATATATATGCATTTAACTGAATGATATAAAGGTAAAACAATATCCCAAAAGGTATAAATGAAAAGACAATTTATATTACATGCACAAAGCATTACATAGATCAGAGAAAGGAGACACTTATTCAAATGATTTTAAGTCAAAATACATTTTTGTAATTTTGATATTCAAGCAAGGAAGGCAAAATTCATGTAAGAATAGTTATGTACAGCACACAATCAGATAATTAAAGTGACAACCGGAAAGACTTGGTGCACAATATGTACAAGTGATGTGTGTCAACTCAAGTGAGGGAGTGAACAGCGACGGACGGCGCAAAGTGAGCAGAGTGAAATATTTACAGTGAATAGCTCAAAAAGTGACATGGAATCAGTGACTTTCTATAGTACAGTTCGCAATTTCAAATGGAGTCACAACAGGATGCGCCTATGATTTGCGCTGTGAGGTCGACGACGTTTCGGTCCTTAATCAATGTGGACCATCTTCAGGACGGGGTTGTCTCATTACAGGTGCTGTGGGGCAAGAGGGGAAAAGTTAGGGTCCTGGATGATGAATGGATGACACAGGGGGGAGGGGATGGAAGGGGTGGAGGAGCGGAAAGGGACATTGAGGGAGGCAGGAGAGGGAGTTTGGCCAGGGAAGGGGTCAGAGTGAAAAGGGTGGTAACTGATCTGATAAAGGGAGGGGGGCGTTAAGTGAGCCAATCATCAAGTTAGTCAAACTAGCCTAGGTGATCATATGCAAAGGGGGCAGGGTCTGGTAGGTATCTCTCAGCTAATGAACTATAACAAAATTAAATGCGGGCAGCAAAGCCACTTGGAAATATACAGTTAATGAAACGGGCTACCATCATAGGTATACGTGAGGTAAAAAAACTCATCTAAGGGCAGGGATACGGGGACGTGGCAGGAGAGACCCGAATTGGTCTTACCTGTAAGTGGAAAAAATCTCAGCCTTGATCTGAAGGGTCCGGCGTGGTTCTTGTAACCGCCCAGGGACTGCAACAAGAAGGAAGGGGGTATTAAGTCCACAAAGCTTAGCTATGGTCAGGTACGAGCACAGTGACGGCGTGTGAGAATTACCTGAATCTTTTGTGTGGTCAAAAGTGGGCGTCACAAAACGATCACAGGAGTTCTGTATTTCGGCAGCCAGGGACCTGCAAAAAGAGCAGATCCGTAAGAACCGGTCTTGTGCAGGAATAAGGGGAAGGGGAAGGCGGGACTGCGTTTGAACAATACCTGAATCTTTTGCGGGGTCCAGGTAGGCGTCAGAAAACAATCGCGGTAATTTGGTATTTCGGCAGCCAGGGACCTACAAATGAAAGGATCCGTGAGACCCAGTCTTATGCAACAATTAAGGGAAAAGGGGAGGCAGCCTCAGGGATTACCTGAATCTTTTGCAGGGTAAAGGAAAGCGTCGCAGAATAATCGCGTTGATTTAATATTTCAACAGCCAGGGACCTAAAAATGAAAGGATCCGTGAGAACCAGTCTTTAGCATCAGTTACCGGAATGGGGAGAACGATACCGCTGCTCGGTTACCTGAAGAGTTACATGGTCAGAGAGCGCAGTGAATACGATCAGGCGTACCAGTCAAGGGTCAGGGAGCCTTCTGTTAGCGTGTGAGTCGCTCGCAGAGTAAAACGCCGAATGCAAGGGGAAATTTACTAAGGGGCATGGCATGATGACGGAGGGGGGCGGGGTAAGGGGAGGGTGGGCGTGGTCGGGCAATTCAACATGCTGAAGCAAAGGTAGTGTCAAAACGGACCTTCAGCTAATACTGGTACAGGCTAGACAATTCTTTCAAGAAACGAGTGCATCAACTGAAAAGTAATACTCACATTTGTACAATACTTTAAAAACTGGATGTTTCGGCAGAAATATAATATTTGCATGTATGTCCTAGAGATTAACAGTTTAAACATTGCATACGATGGTGTGTACAGAGTTTACAATTATGTTCCATAAAAAACCTGGGTCGGTCCATATTGGAATTTTAAATAGAAACAATGGGGCACCCATCGATGACTCTGGGAATAATAATTATTCCCCACATGAAGTATGGTCTGTGGGGGGTCCCTACAGATACAGTGGCGGGATGTTATTAATGCCCAAAGGGGGAGACCTGAGTAGTGGGAACAACTAGATGGTGATAGTATTGTTCCACTCATCAAGGGTGTTAAAACCAGAGGTGATGGAATCGCATAAGGTCATACATTTGCATTCCGCCTTATTTAAAAGGATCCTAATGTCTCCTCCCCGCGCAGGGAGAGAAGATTTATCAATCACTTGCCACCTGATATCTGTATCTTTGTGACCCAGGTCCAGGAAGTGTGAGACCAAGGGGGCAGTAAGTACTTTACAATTAATCCTGCTTTTATGCTGGATGATCCTTTGTTTTATCATTTGGGTTGTCTGCCCTATATAGGTGAGATCACAGGGACAGGTGATGGCGTAAATTACGTTCTGCGTCCAGCAATTAGTATGGCTTTTCAATTTGCAGGTATGGTCTTTGTTAATGAAAACCTTGGTATTTTGTGTCAGTTCACAGACGCTGCAGTTTTTAACTGAATGATGACACTGCTTGAAAAGCGTACAGTACCAACACTCATTTTCGTGTATTTACCATATACCATTTCAAATGCGAAATATGTATTTTGGGGTGGGTTGGAAAACACACATGCATCGTTATATGTTTACTATTGCTTAGTTTTTTAGTAACGATGGACATTAATCCGTGGAATGGGTGTTGTATTTCTATCTAGGACCCTAACTCGATATTCCCGATTCATGCCCTTATGTGGTTATAATTAATAATATCCTTAAAAAAGGCATAAGAATCATATCCATATTCAGTTATAGCCCATGCAGTCCAAAGCACAGCACGGCTACTCCCATCGACTCCTAGAAAGCACAACGCGTTCTTTAAACAAACCAAGCCTCCAGCCTGCTTTTGTTTTGATCTGAACAAGAACTCCTGGAGTCCAGAAAGAACTGTTAGTTCTTAGTGACGTCTTATGTCCAACCTTACGTCAAACTCGGCACCTTTCAGGTATAAATATATCAACAGTTGCCTTAAGCAAACACACAGTGGTTTGGAGCAGAGCGGCTATCTACTTGTCCGAGAGCCCAGCTGATGCGAGAGCCCACAGAAGCCGCCCCTCCCGTTTTGATGCACTGAGAGAGACGCTGTCTTTTTCTCCAGCCGAGAAAATCCAGCTCCGGTGTTCCCGAGTTACCCTTGCGGGTTGCTGGGAGATCGAGTCCTGAAGAAAGAGATACCAGACCTCCCACATTCTATTACCAAAGGTATGGAGCTGACTAAACCCTTAAGAGAATTCTTGATTCAGATTCTTGGCAAAACAATCTTAACCAATTTAACTTAAACTGCTACTTATTTACTCCTTCCAAAGTATTGGGCTTAGGTCAGGTACACCGGGGTAGGCGTAGTTAGAGCACCAGTTGAGTACGTTAGTCAATGTTTCTATGTATGTATATATTTTATCCATTTTAAAGTACCATATGGCTAAGAAACCATATCAATGCTTTTACAGTAATATTTCATAATACTACTTTTACTGTACGCACTTTACTTTATGATAAGTATTTCAATTGTGGCAATTCATTTCTCTTGCATGAGAAAGAAGACTGCTCAATAAATACCACCTTTTATTGAAAATGCACCGTCTCTCTATTTCTCTGCACTCTGGTGAAACTAAGTATGCACGGTTGATTGAGTGAAATAGCTGCCTATTGTTTTCACACGACTCTAGAGATACACTCTTTTCTGAGGGAGCAAAGTTGTCATGTTTGTATGGTTGGCAGAAGCTAATCCCTTCTTGTATAAATCCGGAGAGTTAACTCTTCTCTGAACATTCGAGAAAGTTTCTAATGACCTCTGAGCTAGCTGGCAAAAACTAATTAAGTCTAATATAGTCAGTAGAGACCTAGTCGGCCTCAGTCCTACGTCTACACTGCTGTTTATATTATTCCAATGCACAGAGCCTATTGGGAATATAGGAACTACACTACAGCACAGCGTAGCCATAGTGGACATCAAGGAATTATACTTTCTACATTGGAAATGCTTTTCAAGACCAGTGTGATGTGCATTGCCATATTCAGAAGTTAGCTAAGCAGTGTAAGCCATGGCAGGCCTCATTAATGTTTGCTAACTCAGGGGAGGTACGCCAAGGAGGATTATTGGCACACCACTATTGGCCAAGTCTCTTGTGCAGCCAGTGCATCACTTTTGACATTGTAAGAAGTGACATGCCAGCAGTGCATGGGCCTTGTAAATAAGCCACTTTATGTGTAGCATATGTACTGTAATGGCCCATGACAGCTGTACCTGACAAATGCATGTTGTGAAAGAAGCACTTCTTGTGCAGAGCTGCACTACATGCTCTGTCATCATATTATGAGTCGGGTTGGGCTATGTGTGTGTACATCCGCTCAGTTCTTCCCTGGAACTCATTTGTATCACCTACAGGGACACAAATACTTGTGTGGCCCACTTAGTATCACAGATAGCCACAGATCGTGCTGTCGCTATAGCCACCGCATTTCTGACTTTTACATGAGGACATGGCCAATTTGAGCCAAAAGTCATGTAAACCATACTTGATGTTACCACAAATCATCAATGGGTACATGAGTCACATACAATAGCAGAAAAATCATGTGTGCTTACATGTTGCCCCACCAACTTCTATGCCCACATAGTCCAGGAGGTCCGACTCCCTGCCGACTACATCGGCCCAGCGATGTTTGAGCTTCTGGGTATTGCGGTTCACTCCATACATCCTTTGTATCTTGAGGTGTGTATATTACCAATGATGCTTGCGAATCATCAAAGGGTAGCTCTGGATGACATGGCCCCCACTGACTAATATGTTGGGCAGGTAATGCGTGACCAACCATGGGAATGCCAAAAACTCATGTTCAGAAATGGGGTGAGGCCAACTCTTCCCTAGCATGATACCACACAACTTACAACACCCAAACACAACAGAACCCCGCAATAACCCACTACTGCCCCACGACAAATATACCCCAAACGATGAACACCCGGAATCACACAGGACAATAAACAACAATATACAACAAATACGCACAAAAAGGCTTGACGGACAGGGACAGCAGATATGACGCACCAGCTCCAACAACACCAACACCACTCTCCAGCACAAGCAAAACACCACCACTCCCAAGCTCAGACAGTAAAACTGTGACTTAATGTGAAAGGGAAAGTCATTTCACAGTTCCTAGTTTGCAGCAAGCACAATACATTATATCACTTCTTTTCATCCATTACTTCATTTCCTGGGCGGTTGTGGCACGTTTTCAGCCGATGCGTCTCTTTTTTTCACTACCACTCAATGCGTCGATTTCACAAAAGGACTGACAAGGGACAATACGGTATTTATCACGCGTCGGCTGAGAGTCGTAATTTTTTTTTGCAATAGGTAAAAAGTGTTTTTTGGGTGTATTTGTATGTGCAATGAATGTATTAATGTGCAGGGACTGCAGTGTTGGGATGTGAATAGTGGAGTTGACCTGTTTACAGTCTCTGCATCAGTTTATCATGTGTTTTTTTCTGTGAAGATATGTGTGTGTTCATCCTGTTCAGGGATCATACTATGCATAGTGCCCAAACACTGTGGTAGCACAATGGCGTACCTTACCAGAGGTGCCCTGTGTGTTAAGCACCCATTAACACTGTATTAGGTTTCTTCACTTATGAAAGAGACTACCACTGCCATGGGGCCAGTGCACCCACATCTACGACTGTTTGGCCTACTGCCAAACAGTGCAAAGTCTCATGGTGGAGGCATCAGGATGTGGTGAAATTTGGGAGTGTGGAGCAATTGGCTGCACCCACATGTAAGGGGATTATGGATGACAGCATTTAATTATTTGAGTATTTGCATTTCATATCCAAGGTGGACCATACTCCACAGGAAAGTGGCAGTGTCATCATTTGTGGCCAACATGATCCTCAGTGATGGTTACTGTTCAATGGTAAATCACCATGCATGCCCTGGCGTGACCTCCTATATATGGCTGATAGTAAGGCTATGTATGTCACACCATACCTACACCCTGCAGCAAGGCGGTGTTGCTTGCGCATAGGAGTGGGTGTTCACATTCAACACTTTTGCACTAGCAAATTATAGTATGTAGCATGTGTCTATGTGATATGAGATCATCTAATTAATTTGACATGTGGCTACAATTGATGATGTAGCATATGATGTAGACTGTAGTTTTGGGAGTGTGTTTCTTCCCATGCACATACTATGTGGGCCACTTCAAAATAATCATACTATGATTGGCCTCTATTATCGACCTCAATTATGAGGTCGTACTCATGGCTAGCATCAGGAGATACATACACACAGTCATTGCCCCCTGTCTACATTACCACACCATGGTAATTGTGGCTTGCAATCGAGGACTATCTGCTACAGGTAGTTGGCATGCACATAATTTAATTTGTACCAGATGATGTTCAATGCTGTTCGTTACACATAGCAACATACTTTTTTTTGTGGGACAATTAGTAGCAAGTCAAATCTGAATGTTTAGGTCTTTACTGTGAGTATGGAATAAAAATGCATAGACAGTGGTAGTGCTCAGAAATGTAGTTACAGATAGATGACCAATGTTTCATCTTTTATCATAGTTTGACATCATGTTGAACAATCATGGTCCAGGAAAGAAATTATTTCTGATTTTGGTGCTTCGCTGTGGTGCGGCAATTGATGGTCCATGTTGCTGAGGTTCCTCATCTTCTTCCTCCTCATTGTCCGGCATTTCCTGAGCCCCATTTTAATCAACCCATGGCCCATTTGTTCTGACACATATATAGTGCAAAATACAGCAGACCAAAATAATTGCACACACCACTGGTGGCGAGTTGAGCAATCTGTCCCCAGATATGTCGAGGCTCCGGATGTGGGAATTTAATGCTCCAAATATCTGCTCATTGATGGACCCGGTGTGGCATAGGGCATGATTGTAGGCCCACTGGGCTTCTGTTTGTGGGTTCTTCACAAGAGTCATGACCAATGGCATCAGAACGTATACTGGGTCTGCTGCAAAGAAAGGAGGTGTTATATTAATTAAGCGTCATGACAAGGTATAGCCCAACATTAACTTCCAATCTGGTCTGTGTCCTGCTGCTGGACTCTTACACTTTGCTTACTGTAGAGACATGCTATGACATTGTGTGGCATGGTACACAGTCAAAATATCGAGTAGGAAATATCGACCTACAATAATATCGAGTCTGAAATATCGAAGGAGCATAATATCGAAGTCAAGAATATCGTAGGACAGAATATCGACCCTAAGGTAAGTAATATCGAAATTCTTAATATCTATGTAAGTAATATCGAAGTTAGTAATATCGATAGCATATTTTTTTTTAAGATTTTTTTTTTTCGCGCTGGATTCAATCCCGTAAGGGTATCTCCGCGCTTTGCCAGCCATAGGATCAGCAGGTTATGTGAGACAAAATATTAAAGGGACCGAAATGCTTCTTGGAAAAGCAGGGTTTTTAGTGCCTTTCTGAAGGACAGGTGGTTGGTAGTCATTCTTACATCAGTGGGAAGTTTATTCCATAAGGCAGGACCAACCGAGGAGAATGCACGGTCTCCTTGTCTGGATTTTTTTGTTACAGGGGATTTTAAGAGGGCTTGATTGCTTTAACGGAGTGACCGGCTAGGTTGATACAACTCAAGAGATTGTGATAGGTATTTAGGGCTAACCCCATATAAGCACTTGTGGACCGTACAGCATATCTTAAAATTGATACGCTGCCGCATCGGGAGCCAATGCAGCTCTTCCAACAAGGGCTTAGAGGGAGTCCTGGCCGGTACACTCATGACCAATCTCGCCGCTGTGTTCTGGACTACCTGCAAACGACCCACTGCATCTGCATTCACTAGAGTCAGCAGGCCGTTGCAGTAGTCCAGGCGGCTAGTAACCAGGGCCTGTACAAGTGTCTTCCTATAGGTGGCAGGAAGATATGGGAAGACACGTCTGAGAAGGCCGATGGTGTGGAAACACACCCCTGCAATGTAATTGGTGTGTTCCTTTAAGGTCAGTTTTTGGTCCAACTTCACCCCTAGATTTTTAACATGAGGTTTTGAAGAGGGTACTGGGCCCAGATCTAATGGCCACCAGTCTGGGGACCAGATAAGACTCGCCTTGCCAAACAGCATAACCTCTGTTTTTCCCACGTTACATTGGAGGCAATTTACAGCCATCCAATGTGACACTGCCCTCATACCCTCAGCAAAGTTCTCCTTGACTTTAGGGCCAAGGGAGCTGAAAGGGTAGAGGAGCTGGGTGTCATCAGCATAGGAAACTGGTGTGAACCCATACTTCCGCACAATCTCAGCAAGGGGGGCCACATATACATTAAACAATGTAGGGCTAAGGCATGAGCCTTGTGGCACCACCTTCGTGAGCGCCCTCGAGGTGGAACGATAGGGGCCCAAGCTGATAGATTGTGATCTCCCGGAAAGAAAGCTCTCCAACCATGATAATGCTAAGCCTCCAATTCCTACTCCCTGCAAACGGCTGAGAAGGATGTTATGGGACACGGTATCAAAGGCCGCGGACAGGTCCAACAGCACTAGAATCATGGAGCCTCCTCTATCCTGTGACATTTTGATCTTATCAGTCACAGAGAGAAGGGCCGATTCAGTGCTGTGGTTGGGCCTGAACCCAGATTGAGATTGGTCCAGGCCCCCTGTCGCCTCGATAAAGCTGGAAATGATGGTATTAACGTGTTTCTCTGCCAGTTTGCTAATGAAAGGGAGGAGAGAGATAGGGCGGAGGTTGGAGAGCTCTGACCAGGGCAAGGTGGAATCTTTGCGTATAGGGTTCACTGCCGCTTCTTTCCAGGATTGTGGGAGTTGTCCCTCGGCAAAGGAGAGGTTCAGCAATTTTTGAATTGAGGGACCTAATATCTCATTCAAGGGGGAGACCAATTTAGCGGGAATCAAATCAGTAGGGGAGCCGGTCTTCATTTTGTTGATAAGTGCAGTCAGATCTTTGATAGTTATTTCAGGTATTGCATGAAGGGCTTTCCCAGGAGTCACCATTGGGGAGATTTCAGAGACCTCAACATCCAAGACCTCAACATATATATCGATGTTACTAATTTCGATGACACTAATATCGATATTTGTATTATTTTATAGTTTTTTATTATGTATGTGTTATATATTTAACTTAAGTATTTAAAATAATTACTATTATATGTGTATTCATTTTATATAATAATAAATTAATTTATAAGAAAATTGTATGTTTTAGTACTGGAGCGGGTTGTGGGTTTATAGGGGAATAGGGTGGGAAGTAATTTTATTATGGTAAAAAGATTATTAATTAGTCGGATTTATTAATTAATTATAATTAATTGCTAATTATTATTAATTAAATTGAAAAAAAATTAAATTAATTGATTAATTGATATATATGTTCTGTAGCGGGTTGTGGGTTTATAGGGGAATAGGGTGGGAAGTAATTTAATTATGGTAAATAGATTATTAATTAGTAGGATGTATTAATTAATTTTAATTAGTTGCTAATTAGTTTTAATTAATTTGAAAAATAATTAAATTAATTGATTAATTGATATATATGTTCTGTAGCAGGATGTGGGTTTATAGGGGAATAGGGTGGGAAGTAATTTAATGATGGTTAATTAATTAATAATTAGTAGGAATTATAAAATAAATTTAATTAATTGGTAATTAATTTTAATTAATAGTTAATTAATTTTAATTTTTTGCTAATTAATTTTCATTAATTCATAAATGGATAAATGTGTTATGTAGTGGGTAGTGTTTTTATGGGGAAGTATGGTGGGAAGTAATGTAAATTTAATTAATTAATAATGTATTAAAAATAATTGTATTGTTAATAATATAATTGTTAATTAATTATTAAATGGTAATAAAATATTATGAAATGGTATTATTTTACATTTTTTTTAGGTTAAATATATTTTGCTAAGCATGTATTTTATAATTATGTATAGGTATTGTATATTGTTTATATTTATTTAATAGTTTATTTATTTATAATTACAAAATTCTTTTATTTATAAGTATGTTATTTTAACCCTTATACTATCCAACACTTTCCCTACTGTTGCACTCTCTGGAGTTGGAATAGTATTTTTGCCCCTACGCTATCCAACGCTTTCCCTACTGTTGCGCTCTCTGGAGTGGGAATAGTAATTCTTACCCCTACGCTATCCAACGGTATCCCTACTGTTGCACTCTCTGGAGTTGGAATAGTAATGTTTACCCCTACGCTATCCAACGCTTTCCCTACTTTTGCACTCTCTGGAGTGGGAATAGTAATTTTTACTCCTACGCTATCCAACGCTTTCCCTACTGTTGCACTCTCTGGAGTGGGAATAGTAATTTTTACTCCTACGCTATCCAAAGCTTTCCTTACTGTTGCACTCTCTGGAGTGGGAATATTAATTTTTACCCCTACGCTATCCAACGCTTTCCCTACTGTTGCACTCTCTGGAGTGAGAATAGTAATTTTTACCCTTACGCTATCCAACGTTTTATATAATTAATTGTAAAAAAATTAAATGTTTATTTTATTTTTTATATTAGTTACATTTTATTTATGTTATTGTTTTATGTTTGTAAATGTATTAGTAATTTAGAATATATTTTATTAATGTATAAATTAGTAAAATAATTATTAATACTTATTGTTTAGTACATATATATTATATCTTTACTGTATATATTTAATTAATGTATTACTCACTGGCTCACTGGTTAGAGGCGGCAGACCCGAGAGCAGAGGACGGCCCAGGACCAGGGTTCGATTCCCGGCGCGGCAGGTTTCTGGACCAGGGTCAGCGGACTCGATAATTCTCTCGCCTCGGTGCCCACTCTGATCAGCGATCACACTCGGCAACTCTGGGCATTAGCTTGCCTCATCTTCACTAACGGCCCCACCAGACCGCCGGGGATGCCTGGTCTCACCCTGGAGATACCCATTAAGGGACCATCTCTCAGGGAAACCAGGAAGGGTTTCGCAGCGGTCGAAGCGCCTTGGGACCCTACGGATAAGTAGTGCGCTATATAAATGCCTATACATTTACATACATACATTACATACATTAATATATATGTATTATTTAATAAATTTAAACATTATTAGATACTTTTAAATATGTAGATTTTATTTATTAGTGTTATATACTTTATTTTACATTTATATATTAAAAGAAAAAAAATCGATATTTTTAACATCGATATTTTTTACATCTATATTATTTTTTCGATATTTTTGTACTTACCATGTTGTAGATAGGATGTCCATATTCTTGCCTTCGATATTGTTGACTCGATATTCCTGTAGGTCGATATTTAGGAGGTCGAAATTCTGTCAGTGATCCGTGTGGCATGTACTCAAGTAGGGATTGTAAATGGCCGAATGAGCTACACATACAGCTGTACTTTCCTCTGTGATTCACTTACTATTTGTCATTCTGGTGAGGGTCAATTCTATGCAGGGGATGATTTGTCACCAGTACGAATAGTCATTTTGCCATTGAGTAGACACATGTCTCACACTCATTTATTGTGTCTATTATTTGCTACTATTGCCATTACTGAACTCATACCTGTCTGATTTGACAACATGTAACTGGAGCAAGTGATGTGTGTTACTTCGGTCACATATATTTTGCATTGAGAGTTGGAGTCATTATTGTTCAATGTGGTCCGCCATGGAAAGGATAATAATTGGATATAAATATGGGACATGGTAGTATACACAAGCAGTGCAAAGTGTCCACTGTGGTGACAGTAAACAATAGGCCGTAGGTATGTGTCAATCTTTCACTATATAGTGCAACTAGTAGACAAACTACACTACAGTGCACACATCTTGTGGACAGATGTAGTATGTGCAGGAGACTGCACCTTACTGCGCAGTCTAGCATCTTAGATGAATGCTGTAGTGGTTTACTTCACAAAAAGAATGTTGTGCACATAGCATGTGATGTGTGCATATGATGAGTGATATAATGTACTATGGTAGAGATGATCCTGTGAGGTTCATATAGGACCATATTTATCAGTTTTACAGGTCTGGATGCATCTTCATCCCTCCTGACCATGGGATTTACATGTGAAACACAGCATAGACACAGGGATTGCTTTGCTACAACATGGTTTTTGGAACCCTCATTTTACTAGTTATTGCATTTGTGAGGGTCTTTGACACTACTGAATGCACACACAGGGCCTCGTGTAGCATTTGTTGCCACTGGGCAGCAATGGATGTAAAATGGCTGAGCTGACCTGCATCCAAAGTGAAGTGGTGGAATGTGCCTTTCAGTTGACATACAGCACATCCATGGTTTGGCCACATTCACAACTTTACTAGTGACTAGTGTCAACACCACCACTCCCTTGCACCATGGTGCATGTGTGTCAGTTTAATGTCCTTTAAGGGACTCATTCCAGCACCAATAACACAATCGGTGCAATTCCCTCCTTCTATGTGTCATGTGGAATGCTGGACACATAGTAATTGGACATGACAAAGAGACATATGACTATGTGTCTTCATTTCACCTCCCCCTGGGAGGTACACTATTAGCACACAGTCCCAGGGTCCCCATTTATAGGTTGTGTGAAAATGTATGAGATCTTCATTGGTGTTGGATGGGAAAGGCCACCACAAGGCCCATGGTTGACATCCTTAACGTACGGTGAATGAATGCTGCACTTTGGTATGGCTTGCTTTACTGCTTACTATTGAGGCCATGCAATGCCATGCAGACAGACTTTGCATTGCCACATTTACATGATTTGGAGAGCTGCTCCACCAAAGCATCATGAATAGTAATACTCCATCAGCACAGTTCACTTGTACATGTGGCCATAGTGGCATAGGAGGGCTCACCATGTGTGACTTGTAGGAAATGTGTTGCTCATATACCATGTAGTATGGCACAAGTATAGGCCCACACCAACTATGTATGCACTGTCTAATTCAACCCAAGATAGATATGTCAACGTATTCATACATAATTGACTGCCATGTGGTCTGTCATGTGCTTGGGGTGTACTTACCAACCAGTAGGCCATTCCAATATGTCCCATTCTGGAAGCACTAATTGATGGGGGTAATGCCGGAAGATGAGTCATGAGCACTGCCAGGGTACTTTGCAGGTACTTTTATGAAGAGGCCCAGATGGTCCACAATTGCCTGCACGTTCATGGAATAGGGGTGCTTCCTGTTGCGGTGAATGTGTGATATTGCTGCTGGAGGCACAAGGTGCACATGGAAGCAGTAATTGCCCCAAACACATGTGGGAATCCTGCAATGGCATAAAAGCCTTGCTTGTTTTCCTTGTTGCTGTGTTGAGGAAGTAGAGGAACTGGGGTGTGAGGCTTATGAAGGAATACAGGACAGTGGGAAGGAGCCTTGAGAAGAATGCCTGGGATACTCCTGCCACTCTTGCTGTGGTGGGTTGGAAAGTACCAGATGCAAGCATGTGCAGGACAGCCAGTACCTTGGCCTGCGGAGGGATGTTGGTGCAGAGCTGAGGTGTTGGCTGCAGCCTTGGTGCAATCTGGTACAGGAGGCAGACAATGGACTCCCTCCTGAGCCTCTAAAGGGCAATGAACTCTTACTCCCTGAGGTCTAGCAGTATGTCCACTCCCTTCTCCTGCGCTGCTTCTGTGATGGTGCTGGTGGTCGCCTTGGTGCTCTGAGCTGCAATAGCAGTAGATCCATTGTGAAGTTGAAGCTTGCAAAATTGATTTTGGTCTGTTCTGCCTTCATATTAGTGCAATAGCACAATTTATTAAGACCAGCGTTTCCTTAGCGCTATTTCCAAAAATCCTTGTACATATGGCAGCATCAGTTTTGTGATTTTTTTGTCGAGGGAGAGCCTACCTTGCATACCAATATAGGAAAATGCGGCTGGCAGATCTGTTGATAAACAAAATATGCGCTAACATTGGAATGGTGACACTAAGGGGCTCTAGCATCACTTTGTAAATATGGTACTAAAAAAAAAAGTGATGCTGCTGCAGCGTTAGATCCTTGTAAACATGCCCCTATTTTCTTACTTCATTTATTATACACTTGTAAAGCTGTACATTTTGAGTTGTCCGTTTATTAATATGTATCATACACTGTGGTTATTATTTTTCATTGTGCATTCATATTTGTATCCAGAGAAACATTGAGTAGTCCATTTATCAAATATGAATCAGCCAACACATTTTGGCCCCTTGAACTGTTAGATATGGGCCTTTCTCAAGGTTGAAAACGAGTGATGTGGTTTTTACGATCATGTTCAAAATAAATGTTTTTTGTGGTAATACTATTGCGTAGTTAATACAGCAAACGTGAACATCACGCTTTAATGTTGGTACACTGTTATAAATATGCGCAGTACAGTGTACAGTATGATTAGAGAGAGAAGGGAAATGAGAACTGTGAGAACCAAATTTTGTAACCTTAACTGCACAGGGCACATTTAGAAAACAATTGATTTAAACACCATACAAGACCGCATCTCCAAAAATCAACCTTCTGTCTCCTTTTTAGGTCTCGTAGCGAAAACACAGCGCGTCAGCGCTGTGTCTCGCTAGAGATCTATTGTTGCCGACTGTGCTTCCTAGGAGACAGTCCCGGCCGCGCGCATCGCCTTGGAGGCGATATGAAACTGGAACGCGTGCTGTGGCCAGGCGCTGTCTCCTGGGAAGCTCAAGCACCACACACGCATGCGCATACACACACACAAGCGCCCATGCACGCACGCACATACATACATACAGAGACACCCCCCCCGGACACATACACACACACGCGCGCACACACACACACACGTGCACAGAGGCCCCCCTCCCGCGCCGTCACCGTCGCACACATACATACACACACGAGCATACACGCACACACACACACACACAAGTGCACCAAGCCCCCCCAGCCTTTTGGAACTTACCTGGCCAATGTCGGGGACTCTGTTCTCAGCACGCGGCGCCCAACAGCCTGCTGGCGCGGCCCCGGGGCTCCACACCGCTCACAGGAACCCCGGGCCGCGAGACGCATTGACTCCGCCTGCCTCCTCTTCCGGTCTGGACGTGGCCCCGCCCCCGTCACAGGCGACCGTGCCTGACTTCCGGGGCGGCCGCGGCGGGATTCCGGGGTGTACTCTGTTTTCGACTCATTTAATGTTTTATCATGTTTCGCTTCTATTATGATTTTAAATAATTGTCCATAATGATCCCCAATATGATAGAAAGACGGTTAGACGCTGCAATAAGTATTTTTTGCTTCACAACCCTTGCTAGGGCTCACAGGCCAGGACAAAGCACGTCTAAGCAATCAACTCTAATATTATAGAACCATCACTGCGCTTAGGCAACCGGCGAGGGCAACGAAGGAGGCCTTTAAGAATCCCATCACCCCACGCCGTTTTCTTAAACGTCAACAGGGGAAAGGAACTGAACGAGGGACTGAGAATAGTCATGTGAAAGGAGCGCGGTGCCTTCGGGTTCTTGGAAGCGCGAGATGAATCAGGAAGTCGGGGCGACCTGTTCTGCCATGGACTATCCAGGCAGAGGCACGAGGCTCTGACCGCCTGCCTACCGCGCGGCAAGCCTTCCATGCTAAGTCAAGTTCATGCTGTAACCAGAACTCCCCTATCGACTTTTAACAAAGTGCTCGTTCCGAGAATCCACGAATACAGAAACATTCTGCTCTGGGGAGTGCACTCGAAGAGCTCTGGAGTTAACGAGACGCAAAGAGATATGTATGCAGCTTTAACATTCCTCTTCAGCCTCGTAGCGAGTTTTCTGTCAGCAAGGAGGTAACAGGAGCAGAATCAATCCCAGCCTTACCCCACCGCGAGTTAACGTCCACGGAATGGGGAATAACCCAGCAGACCCAGAATTACCCGACCTTTTTCTAAAAGTGCCCCTCCATACTGTTGGTGGAGGGGTTTACTGGTGTCATTGGCATCTGTTTTCAGCAGGTGATGGGTGCCAGCGGATGGCTGGTGTTGTTCCGGGCTCTACAGCCATGCCAGGGTCGGGAGTTTTGTCCATATCCCTAGGCCCGAGGAACTGGGTCCTTATGCCTTTGCTCACAGTCACTCTCCAGCCACGAGTTACAGACCACTGAACTGCTCTTTGTGAAACGGAGTTCAATGTTTCTGGACAAGGTAATTTGGGGGTCTGAAGCACCAGACCATTTGTTGTCCAGAGCAGTATCACCCCCCTCCACCAACTTCCCTGTATGCCCCACTAGACAATTCAAAATAAGGCCCTCATTATGGAAACATGCATTTTATAGAAGTTTCTACTATTGGAAAGTTTACCTTTTAATAGTTTCTGCCCTACTAGTACTGCCATTCAAACTGCTCCAGCTATTTCCACATTTTCGCTCAAAGAATTGCGTTTACATCCTCTTCATGGAATTCCCGCTTGGAGGGAAACCTTACATGAATGTCATGTTATTCCTATTTGTACAGTTCAAACTAGCTTATTTATAGCTTCGTGATGCATTCGTTATGAGGTAGGCCATCAAGAATCTGCAAACCTCAGAGGGTATCAATCATTTATGCCTGCTGTTTGTTGGGGTTTGGCTGAATGAGGTTAAGAGACAGCAGGGCTTTAAGTGGGATGAAAAAACTGGGGGGTCTCTCCAAGGGGTGTGGCCAGTGTAATTAGGGACGTGGCTTTACACATCTTACGCTAAAAATCTGTGTTTAGCATAGTGTGCAGCCCGACTTGCATTTTGCTGTTTCTGTCATTGCATCCAGACATGTGATACAACAAGTAACATCATACCTACAAGTAAGGACTATTGGCTTTGTCAATGGTTATTCGTTGCATAAAATACATAAGCTGCAACTAATGCTTGCCTTGTTACATATAATATTGAAAAAGCTTCCAATTAAAGCCCTGGTGCCCCTACCACAATGTTGCTGCTCTTGCGTTTCAGAAAGAGAAGGGTAATCCAGAAGGAAAATGACTCTTTAAAGGATTTCCCTTCCCCCACAACGCTTAGCTGCCATGACGTCATGCCATAAATTCTTCTAGTGAGAAGTGAGCAGTGTGAGCAGTGCACATCGATGTGCCTGCTGTCTCGAAACAGGTCTCTATCGGCTATGTTTTGTGCCCTGGCGCTTTTTTCCGGACTGCAGTGACATGCTTTGAAAAAAAAGGAACCGCCTGTGCCAGGGCTCAAAAGAGAGCCCGATAGAGACCCGTTTCAAGCCCCCCTTAAAAAAACTGCCGGTGCTCTGACCCCTTGAGACCCGGCCCACTTAAAGCCCTGCTAAGAAGGATATAAGGAGAGGAAATTAAGGAGAAACCTTAAGCAGTTTAGAGAAGTAATCGCACCAGATAATGGAGTGTCACACATAGATGCCACGCACCTCACAGGAGATTGCATCACGCAGTCACTTGGGCTGATCCAGTAGGTCAGAGAGCTCCCAGATTCCTTGGGCAGGTTAGTTCATTAAATGCCACCATTAAGAATTCTATAGTGGAACCCCATGTTTTGTCAAAGCACAGTGGTGTATTTGTAATACTCTCTTTTCCATACCTAGCCCCTCCCACATCTTGTGCAGCCAATCCAGTCAAGTCGGGACACTCTCAGCTCCCCATCTGGAAAGCAGAACCTGCTTGGCGGCCCCAGATGGCTGGCTCTCCCTCGGAAGGTTTGAGAGGATAGATTAAGGCATTCGGAATCTCTTATAGTATATAGCTTGGGATCCTAATCTGTGTCATAGGTGTTGTTTATGTCAGACAACATGGCCTCTCAAAACTGTTGAATTTTCGGACAGTGCCAAAACACGCGTGTGCCCTTTTAACCACAGCGGCAGCAGCTCTGTGTGCCCCCCTTCGTTCCAGCAGGCCACCCTAGCCGGGATATAGTACCAATTGAGTGTTATTTTAAGAAACATTCCTTTACCGGCGGGTGCTGCAAAAAGAGGCCCTGGGCCTGTGTACAATATCCTGCCATTCCTTAAAGGAACATTCTTGCTCAAATTCGGACTCCCATCTACGCTGTGCTGGGGATTTGGTGTGGTGTGAGGAGGAAAGAATACATATCGGAGAGCAGGCATTTGTCTGAGTGGCAGGTTATGAACCATTTTTCAAAGTTTGTTAGAGGGAGGCCATTGTGTATGCGGCTGTGGGGCATGTGAGACCCAGTGCCTCCGGGCAATATATTGCCAATAAGCCTCACTACGGAAACTATAACCAGTCCATCACCCCTTCGGCATCAAAGAAGTCTCCAATTTTCTTACAATTAGCTTCTGGACACTTAATGTAGCAATCGCCGTCTTTAGCCGGTGGGAAGTCCGGGTGGCCTATAAAAGAGGTGAAAGGGGATGTGTGAGTGGAGAGGGGTCGGGACTCCTGCACCGTATTCCATATTCCCACCGTAGCCTTAAGAATTGGCGATATATATACCACAGCAGGTCGATGTTTTTTTAAGTACCCAGGGCACCTTCCAGATATGGGTTCCTGTGACTACTCAGTCAATGAAACACTAAGGTTTCCCAGAAGTGAGCCTGTACCATTCAATCATTTAACGCAGCTGGACAGCTTGGTAGTATCTCTCTAGGTGTGGGATTCCCAGATTTCCGTCCTTCTGCTGAAAGTCAAATACCAGTTTTTGGCAAAACACGAACCCAGTGAAAGTGTATGTGATAGGGACATGCAGCATTAATTAAATCCCATGGGCCATCAGGCTGTGAAAGCATCTTGGTTGCTTTAGTTTTTTGCAGGGCGTGGGTTCCCTGGCTCCTCCATCTTGGGGGCCTACCACTCGCTGTACCCAAACTATTACCTGAAGTTCCTTGTTGTTGGGGCAGAATGCAAAGACTAATTACCTTTTCACCCCAGACCGTCAACAGCTCAATGCTCATCCAGCAAGAGTAATAACAATGATTTTGGTGTAGGGCTGTAAATACCTTCTTTTGATAAAAATACAATCTCTGGGCACTATTCACAAGATCCAAGCTAAAGAAGATATACTATTGTCGGCGTCTCATTCAGAACCACGCAGTCTCAACAATCACAAATCACAGTCTTCGATTAAAAAAACCTCCGTTCGGAAAGTGCACCTTGAAGTCCATTTGGACACCACCACTGCCATGCACACACAGACACCACCACTGCCATGCACACACGGACACCACCACTGCCATGCACACACAGACACCACCACTGCCATGCACACACGGACACCACCACTGCCATGCACACACAGACACCACCACTGCCATGCACCACATCACTCAGGGGCACCGCCACATCACTCAGGGGCACCGCCACATCACTCTGGGGGCACCACCACATCACTCTGGGGGCAACACAACATCACTCAGGGACACCTCCACATCACTCGGGGACACCACCACATCACTCGGGGACACCACCACATCACTCGGGGACACCACCACTTCACTCGGGGACACCACCACTTCACTCGGGGACACCACCACACCACTCTGGGTCACCACCACATCACTCAGGGGCACCACTCGTCACTCGGGGACACCACCACATCACTCGGGGGCATCACTCGGGGACACCACTACATCACTCGGGACACAACCACATCACTCGGGGACACGACCCACTTCACCCTTCCACCAACTCAATTACAATAACTTTTATTTAAGTATTAAAAAAATGAAAAGCCATTGTTATTTGTAATATCAATACATCTAAGTCATGTAAATACAACTCATATTGCATTACAAATGCTATAGGTGTCACATTTGCAAATGTTATAGCTATTGGCATTGTCATACACAATGCCAATAACTCAAACTTTAATGCTGCGAGACCTATTGCATTGCAAATGCTTGTTATAAAATAGTAGATACACGGTCATCCCATATAAGGTTCAACAAACTCTCCTAACCGAAAGCTAATTACGTACAATGAGTTAAGCAGACTTTACTCTAACCAAGCTCAACATGTCATGGTCAGCTCCCTGCGCCCACAGCATATGAACAGACAACACTTCCCTCCACAACGATGAAGGACAAAACAGGCAAATTCGTAACCCATTATAATACATTTCTTGTATTTACATTGTACATCTTCATTTTGGCGACCTTACTAAGACCTTGGTGCCAGCAAATGTTGTTTTATGTGGCACATAAAAGATTTGTTTTTTAATTATGACAATTTATTGTATGAACAACATGCAACTGCTGAGAATGCTAATCTTTCTAATATGGTGTCTACACTTTAGCTTCCAAGTCGAACACTAATGCCTAGATGCATCAACCTTTTTAGGAAGTGCAAACGGTGCGAATCGCAAAAATCGGCCGTTTGCACTTCCTAATTTGGTTTCTGGGATGCATCAAGCATTTTTGGAAAATCGCTATTTTTAGCGAATTCCAAAAATGCGATTGCTTTTAAGGAATCGCAAATTTGCGCTTCCTTAAATGCAATGCATCATTCTCAAAACATTTGCGAATTTACAAATTGCAAGTGCAAATTACCACGAAGTTGAACCTCGTGGTAATTTGCAAAATTGTTTAAAAACGCACAAAAATGCATTTTTTAAACTGTTAAGTTACAGACACACATGTCCTTAGGACATGTGTGTATGTAACTTACAGGTAAAAGTGCATTTCATGGGTGCAGGGGGGGGGTCATTTGGACCCCCCTCTCCACCCTTGAAATGCTTTGTTGAATTCCGATTTCAAATTGCGAATTCGCAATTCCCATTCATTTCTATGGGCATTTCAGCCCATAGGAATGAATGGGAATTGCAATTTCGCTATTTGAAACTCGCAATTTTATTGCGATTCGGTAAAAATTGCGATTTTTACCGAATCTCAATAAAATTGCGAAATAAATGATGCATTGCCATTTGCGATTCCTTATTTTTCGCAAATAAGGAATCGCAAATGACAACGTTGATGCATCTACCCATAAGAGTAGAAAATTATCTTCAAGGAAATAAACAACGGGTTTATTTATTTCGGCCAGTCCAGTGACCAATATATGGTCTTAAAAGGTACGTCCTTTTCTTCTGTGTAACTGATGATGGACTTGATAAATTGCATAGATGCTAGAACAATGATGGGACCAGACTACAGGCCCGCTACAGGCAATAGAGCCATCCTGTTATGGTTAGAGGACCTGTCTCTCTGTAAGATATCCGGCATTAAACATTCCCCACTCACTTTAAATAGAGACATATTCACAGTGCTTTTTGTTACATGCTGGAACTCATTGCACTATATAAATACACAAGTCACTATTCGCACTGCGCCAACCAGAATTCAATTCTGTGTCTCTAGGTCTCAGACATCTGCGGTGTTCACATTAACCAACTGATGTTTCATAATGGAAAAGAGTGCATTTCCCGTACAATAGGATAAATTGGCATTCATTTTTCACATAATGTGTGTTCATTACTTTATATGCAGTTTCCGTGATAGTTTTAAAACAACAAAATACTAACAGAATATTTTGTTGTTTTTAGCCATGTCTTTGGCCCCGCCACCACTGGGCTCAGGATCACAGTTGCTATACTTTTGTTTTGCAATGCAACCACTTCATATAAATGAAGACAACCCGGAAAAGCAAAAAATAAACAAAGTCGTGCTTTCAGTTCATCTTCAGTTACAAGTACTCACTGAGGCATTTGCACCCTCCTGGAACACCGCCATGGTCCCTCGGGGTAGCACACCCCAAAGTTTGAAGACCTGTGTGCTAAGGAAATAGTGCTGTATGTGGGGAGTAAGTTGGTGGAAAATCCTACCCCAAGAGCACATTTAGCACAAAATGCATTCCAGTGCCCATTTTGGATGCAAGGGTGCATTAACCGTTAAAAAAAATAGCGCTAAATGACAGGAGTAAATTGGGAGAAAATCCTAACCCAAGGGCACATTTAGGTGTTCGTGTGCGACTTTTATGCTCACTTTCAAGTTCTGTTGCATTTAGCACTACTTCTTAGTGCAAAATGCATTCCCACGCCAAGTTTGGCGACAAGGAGGTATTTTTGTGCTAAGGAGATAGTGCTAAACACATAATTACTATTCTCACATAATCATGCTTAATCTTGCAGAATTTTCATGTGATTCCTCGTGAAATAAATGAGTTACACCCACCCCTAATCAGAATACAGGTTAACATGAAGAATGACACCAGTGATAGGTTCAGACATTGAGTCGCAGGCAGCAAGAGAATAAGTGGATTCACTCACTTGATGGGATCCAGGGACCAATGCATTCTCATATTGCACAGTATGGGTCCCTGCATTGCATGAAGTATGTAGGGGACCTTCAAACTACATAAAAAGTTCTAAAATGTCACTATTCAATCTCATCAACTTGTGTTATCTTTTTAACATTCTGGTACCTGATGTCTCTAATATTTAACGGATTTAACAGGACTACAAATATCACAAGACCAATAGAAACCAAGATTGGGTGAGCTGCTCATGCATTAAATCAGAGAACTTGAGTGCTCTGTAAATAGCGTTCAAGGAACTGCAAGATGACAATTGACCCACAGACGGAATCAGGAGACTGAAGCTCTTCATGTTCCCTGGGATAGCAAGAGATTGCACTGCACCCGGAAACCCCATAGACAGCAGAGTGCTCAGAATACCCAGAGGACAAGGGACACTATAGGATTTCATGAATATGGGATGGTTGTTCGAGCAAAGAAGAAAGTTAACCTGTTCATCATTCTGCATTTATAAGTGTGGAACTTTAGTGGATTTAAAATGGCCACCAGGCAAAGAGTTCTCTAACGCAGCTCTCCTATTCTCAAACTGCATATTCTTATTTCTAAATTTTCATTTTCTATCGAATTCCCTCTCATCTCTTTTCTGTGAGAGCTCAAGTGGGTCCTGATCTCCATAAATGAAGAGTCCTTCACACTTGAAGTTTTCATGCTACTTGGACTTTCGACTTGAGACCAGAAGTCCTAGTGATCTTCGGTGATGGTGATTCGGTTCTGAGATAGCTGCTCAGTTCACTCCACTTTTATTCACCATACCTCACTCAGTCAATTTCCTGATCTTCTCCGAGACACTAAAAGTGATATTTACAAGGGGTTGCATAGATGCTTGCATGGCTCTGTGCAGTGTTGTGCTGCACCCAAGGGATCTTATAATGGTAAATAAATCAATGCCATGTTTTGCGTTACTGCGAGCAGCCATGCACCACCTCGGTCAACAACCCTCCAAGTATGCTGTCCATTGCCATAGCCCCCCAGTGCCCCCGTCCCCCGGTGCCCCTTTCCTTCAGCGTCCCCTCACTCCTGCTGTACTGTGCCTTACTGGAAGAGGTTCCACACCTAGTGGAATCGCATCTTTGCAGGGTGGCAATGTTGATGGTGATTGTAAGTGGTTGCCTCCTGGCCATGAAGCGTTCCCTCAGGTCCCCGCCTGATTATAATCCCACCCACTTTGTTGAAGTTCACGATTTTCTCTCTACCGGGGATTTAGTGTAGGGCTCTATCCCCACCTATCAAAGTCCAAGCATGTTTACTCAGAAGTCTTGAAAGTTGATGCCTTCTCATAAGAGACACATTCCCATTCATTCTAATCAGAGCACATTGATGTAAACCTCAGAACCGTTTGAATAGTCACCGAGCGCCCGGGCCCTGTGATGCTATAACAATTACAGATCTGGGCTGTGTTCTATACAGTTGTCTATTACAGCACCAATAAAGCACAGCATGGCAAAGAGTGCCAAGACCTATGGAGAAGGTCTTGCCAAAATGTAGCCAACGTATAACGTTTTTTGGGGGGTGGCATCTTGCAACTGTCTCATTAAAAGAAAATGGACAGGTTTACCTGGACATGACCTGGCTGGTCATCTGAGCCCACAAAGCGCCTGCTTTAACAAACCTTTCCTCCCCTGCACCAACGATTGGCAAACTGCATATATAATTGAACACAAAAGTGCATAAGTCACAGTGCATGCGTGCAATGAATGTATTAGAATAAACAGCAATGGCTACCACACATGGTGCAGGATCCATCCGCTTTGATGTGGCCCAGTGCATTTTGGAACTGTGCAGTACACAGTCTGAGGCACAAACAGCTGTCCAGCTGCCTGACTCACCAGGGTTGGCTAGAAAGCTGTTTAGTTTACCAGGCTCACATTGGAAAAGTAGGACTCTGCAGATTTACACCACACATTGCTGCCTTGTGTGGTCCAAATTCCAACATGTTGCTGAAAGGCCACACTGCCTCTATCCATGGTGGCTAGCTTTTTGGCTTTATCAGTGTTTGTTTGTCATACTTTTTCCTAAACTTTATTTATGGGAAAACTGCCATGTTCTCGTCAAACTAAAAATAATAATAATGGCATAGACTAAAAGCAAAAATATTTTTTTGTCTTAAACAGCACACTTTAACATAGCAGTCCATGGCACAGAAAAGAGTTGTGTGTGGCCATGCTCCTTGTGAAAAAACAGAATTCTCCTGCTCACAGAAAGTTAGCCAATAGCTGAAGTGGGTTGCCCTTTGCCCTGTTCTGTATGGTGCAGCAGGCAGAAGAAAATGTGGATGACACAGTAGTAGGCCAATTAACGAAGAAGACTGGCTGAAAGGCCCTATAAGTAAGCATAGTATACATATAATTTTGTTAACATCAAAAAGTCTTGGCTAACACAAGACCTAAAAAGTTTAGGTACTTGAGTGATGAAGGGATCTTAAGTGCTTAAAATCACAAGATCATTCAATAAAATGACTATCATCAATATAAATCGTAACAATACATATTATTCAAGAAATAAAAAAAAATGTTTTCCAATGATTAAATAAGTAAAATACTTATAGGGGAAAAATGTATTAAGCCACTGCGAAAGGGAGACCCTGATAGAAATGTTCTGTTCTCAAACAGCTGTTACTGCTGAACAATGCTAATGATGTAAACAAAATATGTTTGTGGCTGACGTAATCTCCTTACAAAACAATAAAAAATGTTTTTAAAAAACCAAGAAATGATACGTTGTGTTGTTATATGTTTCCACCATGTACCTCGAAAGCTGATGGGTTATCCTGCGGCCACAGAGCTCTCATGAACCACCAGGTGCAAGAGACACCTGGTAAAAGAAAGTGTACAATTCAGGTTCTCCGGGGATGGCTGTCTTCATAAATTTTGCTCTGTAGTCCCAGTTTTGAAGAATGTGGAATGCTTGATTGGCATATGGTTGGTACCAGTCTAAAATGGCATAAATCCATGTTCGTTAGATACAGTATGAGGATGACCCATTGATCATGAACAGCACTCAAATTGGTTTGCAGAGAAAACTAAATGTCTTTCATAAATATTGTTTACAAAACAGTTTAACAACACATTTGTATAAAACCACAATTTTTGTTTTTGACCCCAAAAGCAGTAACCTTACACGGTTTTTGGGGCTGTCCAAACTTGAGGAAGTATCCTCATCTAATATTTGAGGATTATCTTTGCTAAAAACGTAAAAATGACTGCCCCAGCTAGAAAAAAAGTGAAATTCAAGCCTTACTTTAATGGCAGGGTTATATAAATGTAATCTTGACTATCTATGGTGGCTTATCATCCATCCCTCTGTTCTTTCAGTCCAGGTTCGCCCCCAAGCATTGCATGGAGTGAAATATTACGTTTAGACGGTAGAACCACATAGGAGTATATGGAACTTCACTGTTTAAAACGATTATTAGCACTCACTAATTCAGCCCTGTTTCAAGGTATTAGGCGAAAACATGTAGCTGATATACTGGAGTGATTTGGTAGCATCACAGGGGTTTATTTACAAGCCCCTTGCGCTGCCGGTATGTCACTTTTATCCATTTTAATAGTAACGCACCAGCGGCACAAGGGGCTTGTAAATAGGCCCCACAATCTTTAAGGTAGTAGAATAATTTATTACTGTCAACTGAAAGCAAAATAGTATTATTTGTTGCAAAGAATTACCAGATTATGTCATCACCTAAGAAATCCCCTAGTGTTGAATAGGTCTTAACCCTATTGTTTTACTCAAATTGCTTCTAATAATTTGCACTGATGCAGGTATTTTGCTGGTTTTTTCTAGGGGAAATTTGCAAATTATCACATTTTATCAGATTGTGTTTTCTTATAGGCCCCGGGCCAGCGCTTTTTAAACCCTGTTCTTATAAAAAAGAAATTGAGCTACGAGTACGAGTGTTAATAAACTACGTATTCAATCAGAGGGTTTTTTTGTCGTGAAGAATCAGGAGGTGTCTGGGATTTATGGATTTGGAAGCGCAACTCTGTGCTTGGAATCTCTACAGGGAATGTGTGCACGCCACCCATCTCGTCTGTCCTACCACCTGCACCAGCACACCCCGCCTCCACCAACCCGGCTGGCTGTCTCCCACCTCTCGGAGAGTTCTACACGTTCAGTTCTGAGGTGCTGCTTAGCACTCCAAACACACCAGGCATCAACATCCCGTCTCCGCCAAATTTGTTGCTTACTAATATTTCTGCAGCTTGTCAGGAGTGTTTACGCTTCACCTCGCGCGCGCGGCATGGCGCCTCGCTGCTTTACATAAACCGACATCCCTGGGCGCGCGTGCCAAGAGAGCAGAGGGAAAGCCGCGCGTGAGGTAAATCAACGCAGGCAGCTTACGGGCCTGATTCGCGGGTACCCAGGGAAGGTCTGCCTCTGGGGGCCTGTGAAAGTGTATAGAATTCCCGACATGCCTTGCTTCTGGAGGGCCTGTAGTGGAGGAGCTGTACACACGCCAGGTATTAGAACTGGGAATCATTGACCACAGTAGTTTGGGATTTTGGATAATGCGAGCTTCCCTTGCATGAACAGAACTATTAAATCACAGGCAGTAACCCTACAAGCATTTTTTGGAGAACTGGAGCATCTCAAAGTTCAGATACATGATGCGTTAGAAGTGGTTAAAATATGAAACTTTATCGGCTAGAGCAATAGAAATACATCCGTTAGAAATGGTGGTCCGTCCTTGTTAACCATGTAGGGTGTACACACCACTGGTATGTTCTAATTGCGAGCTCTGTATGGAAGTCTGAGATACTAATCTGGAGAACTGTGGTCAGTTCAGGAGCTTGGAGTTGGGGTAAGGGGAGGAGTGGGTTGTGTTTTGATATATTGTGTCAAGTATTCGTCTGGATTTTTGTATGCAGTTCTCAATGCCTCTGCTGGAGTACGGCTACTACTTTTAGTGGTCAGTCTGTCCAGTCCTGGACGCCACAGCTGGAGTATAGTAGAACATTTGGTGGTTATATAATGGCATTCTAGGTCCAATTCTGTAGGCCACTTATAGCACACTATACCTAGTTATGAAGGCCACACCTGGAGTAATTGTCTATTTTGGGGATGACCTTTCTTGTGTTGTATTGTATACAGTTCTAGAGACCACTATGATTTATTTTGTCTCTTTGAGGAACACCTCTAGGATGTTGTGTCCAATTCTAAATGCCACACATCCAGTTTTTAAGACCTCATCTGCCCTGTTCTGGAGACCACCGCTAGCTTGTTGTGTCAATTAAAGGAGACCCTGGGTGCAGTATTGTCTTCATCCAGGTCTAGAGATTGACAAGATGGATCAGTGAGTTAACACTGCCGAGGATGTCTACAGAGATCTGAAGGTCATGACTTTATTTCACGGCCAGGAATACTCATCCTTTCATCGATCTGGAGTCCATAGGATGTAAGGACAATACATGGTGCTGCAGTGGCCTAGTCAAGAAGTCACTACCTTGAAAAGAAAGACTATTTTGTGGGAAGTGGATGATGTAACCGGTGGTGACCGTAGTCACTTATTGTACGAAGGAAAGGTCATTATCAAGCAATGGGAGAGTTAAGTGTGTTAGCAATGAAAAGAGATGTGGGTGGACCGATATGTAGATGAGCGGCTGCGTGGTGCATATCTTATTGTAAAATGCAAACACACAGCATCCTTAGGGCCAGATGTAGGAAGGCAAATACCGGTCGGTAACGGTCGATTTCGGCCGTTACCGACTGGTATTTGAAGATGGAGATGTAGGGGCATGTCAAAATACAGATTAGGTAATTTTACTGAATCAGTAATTTTACCGATTCTGTAAAATACCGAATCGGTAAAATTACCGATTCTGTATTTTGACATGTAGGTAGTGGATCTATGTTGATACAACGCATGTTATTACAACGCATGCTTTTACAACGCAATTTTTACACTGCAAAAACTTTTACAACGCATGTATTTACAACTAATGTTTTTACAACGCAGGTACCTTTACAACGCATACCATTACAACGTAAGTATTGGTAAGTATATGTTAATTTTATAATCGTAAATTAATTAAAAAATATATAATTTAATGTAATTTAATTTAAATTTAATTTTAATTTATTTTTACCCTGTACCCCTGTACCCCCAAAACCCAAAACTGACCCTGAACCCCAAAAAAAACCCTTTACCCTAAAACTAAAAACTGACCCTGAACCCCAAAAATACCCCTTTACCCAAAAACTAAAAACTGACCCTGAACCCCAAAAATACCCCTTTACCCAAAAACTAAAAACTGACCCTGAACCCCAAAAATACCCCATTTACCCAAAAACTAAAAACTGACCCTGAACCCTAAAAATACCCCTTTACCCAAAAACTAAAAACTGACCCTGAACCCCAAAAATACCCCTTTACCCAAAAACTAAAAACTGACCCTGAACCCCAAAAATACCCCTTTACCCAAAAACTAAAAACTGACCCTGAACCCCAAAAATACCCCTTTACCCAAAAACTAAAAACTGACCCTGAACCCCAAAAATACCCCTTTACCCAAAAACTAAAAACTGACTCTGAACCCCAAAAATACCCCTTTACCCAAAAACTAAAAACTGACCCTGAACCCCAAAAATACCCCTTTACCCAAAAACCCAAAACTGACCCTGAACCCTAAAAATACCCCTTTACCCCAAACATATAACATATAAAAAATATTTATATACTTACCAATACTTACGTTGTAATGGTATGCGTTGTAAAGGTACCTGCGTTGTAAAAACATTTGTTGTAAATACATGCGTTGTAAAAGTTTTTGCGATGTAAAAGTTGCGTTGTAATGGTATGTCGTTGTAAAAGTTGCGTTGTAAGTGATGTTTCCTGTAGGTAGCACTGCAATCAGTGCTACAGGGGTGTAAAAATTCGTTATTTACCACCAACTAGAAGTTGGTGGTAAATAATGAAAACCCTTTAAAAAGCATTTTTTTTGCTTTTTAAACAGTGCCATGTTGCAGACATACATGCCCTAAGGGCATGTATGTCTGTAACATGTGCACCCATGCACAATTGAGGGGTGCAACAGGGTGTCAAAGTGACACCCTGCCACCCTTCAATGTTTCCCCCAATTACAGAATCGGTATTTACCGATTCGGTAATTGACATTCATTCCTATGGGCCATAGGAATGAATGGCAATTACCGAATCGGTAAATACCGATTCGGTAATTACCGAATCATACCGATTCGGTAATGAAATCGGTAAATTTACCTAAATCCCGATTGCCAGTTATTAAATACCGAATCGGTATGATTCGGAATTTAAGAATCGGTAATCTGGGATTAGCTACATCTGGCCCTAAATCTGTAAACATTAAGTGAATTTGCTCATGCTTAACAGTTCTTTTCTCTAAATCATATATTTGATTATAGGCCGGGACTCCCAACTTTTTCTTTGCAGAGGCAGCCCTTCACAATTCAACTCTTCTGAACAAAGGAGGAACATTTAGCAAGCAAGAGCGGCCACTCGCTCCCGCTATTTATGTTGTACTGCATTTAGCAAGATTTATTAGCACAAAATGCATTCTCGTGCCCATTTTGGACATGAGAGAGAATTTTGCACTAAGAAAATAGTGCTAAATGCTGGGAGTATGTTGGGAAAATATCAATAAATCAATCAATTAATCAATCAATCAATCAATCAATCAGGATTTATTAAGCGTGGTTAATCACCCGATAGGGTATCCAGGCGATTGTAGGTCCTGGAGGCTTATTCGAACAGCTAGGTCTGAAAGGCCATTCAGAATTCCGGAACTGTGGTGATGGTCTGGATGTGTGTGGGGAGGCTGTTCAAGTATTTGCTGTGATGTGGGAGAAGGAGCACCCTCCACATCTGCTTCTGTAGAAGCGGGGAGTATGGGCAAGTGAAAGAGAGGTGGAGCGTAGTCTTCTTGACAGTTGGTGGAAGATCAGGTGGTGGTTAATATAGGCTGGTGCGTGGTTGTGTAGAGCCATTTGTGTGTGGGTCAGCAGCTTGAATTGGCTTCCCTCCTGTACAGTGGGGTGGGATATGGGTTCATCAGGGAAGGTCGAGGATGAGTCTGGTTGCAGCATTCTGTATGGTCTGAAGTTTCTTTAGGTGATTCCTACATGGAGGGCATTGCTGTAGTCCAGTCGGCTGATGATAAGGGCTTGTGTCACTGTTATTTTGTGTGTTGCTGCTTTTGCCAAAGATTAGTACTTCAGTCTTGTCTGTGTTCAGCTGCAGGTGGTTGTTCTGGAATGGGAGCAAGGACATTGGGTAATAGTTTTTGAGTTTGCTGGGGTTGGCGGAGGGTTTTTCAGTAGTGGTCTGACTTTGGCGTGTTTCCAGGCATCAGGAAATTTTGCGGTGGTGATAAAGGTGTTGAGTAGGGTGGTGAGTTCCTGGCTGCTCCTTTGGTTTCTGAGGTTGAAGATGTGGTGTGGGCATGGCTCTGTGGGAGATCCAGAGTGAATGGATTTTACGGTGGAGGTCGTGTCCTGGGTGGAGAGGATATTCAGGTGGTCAGTATGTGGTTTGTGTCGGTTACGGTGGTGGCATTTCTGTCGAGGAAGTCTGTATGCGTGGGTCGGGGTTCGAAGTTTCTGTATATGGGTGCAAATCTTGTCCTTGAAGAAGTGGGTGAGGTACTCACACAGCCCCTGTGAGGTGTGATGTTGTCTTCCCTGGCAGCCGGCTTGGAGAATTCCTTAAAGATGTTGAAAAGTTCCTTGGTGTTGTTGGTGCTAGTTTTGGTGCATGCAGCAAGGGCTGTCTTCATTGTTGCTCTCAGCAGACAGTGGTAGAGGTTGAGGGAGGTCTTGAAGGCTGTCTTGTTGGAGGTGTCCTTAATGGTGCACCATCTCCTCTCCAATTGTTTGCTGTCTCATTTTTCTGTTCTGAGTTCTTGGGTGTTCCATATGGCATTTTTGGAGGATTTTCTCTGGATGTTGCTCTTGATGTGGATGATGCTGTCTGCGCAATTGGTGATCCAGTTGTTCACTCCCTGTCTGAGGTTGGTGGTGTTGAGTGCTTTCACCCAGTTGGTCTCTGAGATTTTGTTACACCTCTGGTGGGGGGTGTTGGATATCTTGGGGGTGGCAGTGCAGGGGCTGGAGATGCTGAAGTGAGCAATGGAGTATTTATTTATTTATTAAGTGTTTTATAGAGCGCAAACATGACCCGTTAGGGTGTCAGAGAACTTTACAAGGTTCATAGAGTTGTACAAATAGGCTTAGAGACACAGAATATACAAACGGTTGGAGAGGGGCAGGGGTGCAGGATACAAAGGGGATAGAGGGACACGTAATCACATTTGGAAATACTCAAGACAAGGCCCCCCAATTTCTTGGTGAAGTGAATAGGTAGTCCGAGGGAAAGGCAATAGTCATGAGTTAATCAGGGTCTCTGTGGTGGTTGAAGGCAGAAATTAGGTGAGGAATTTACCCATGAGGAAAGTTTTGTCATCCTTTTTGAAGCATGCCAGAGAAGGGATTCTTCTGATGGCGGGTGGGAGCGAGTTCCATATTCTTGGTGCGGCCCCGGAAAAAAGCCCGATTGTACGTTTTTTTTTCTAAAAACGGGCAGGTTGGAGCAAGAGGTCTCTGGCGGACCGGAAGTTTCTGATTTCTCCAGATACCACTAGTATCTGTGCCAGATAAGCAGGGGAGTTTGCATATAAAGCCTTGTGTGTGATGCATGCCAGTTTCAACTGCATTCTGCCTCGTGGGAAAGCCAGTTCAAAGCTTTCAGATGTGGAGATATGTGGTTGAATTCCTTGAGCCGGTAAGAAGTCTGGCAGCCGCGTTGAGGCAGGCTTTCAAAGGTGCCAGGGAAATCTTGGGTAGACCCGAGAGGGTGGAACAGCCATATTCCAGCCTAGAGATGACCAATGCCTGGACCGCCATTTTTTGGTCAGGAGCATCGATGAAGGGTTTCAGCTTCCCTAGGTAGCTCAGAAGGAACCTGGCTGATTTGGCCATCGAGTTGATGTGGTCCCGCATGTTCAGGTTGCAGTCAAGAATTATTCCCAGAGATTTGGCAAAGTCCACAATGTTCGGTGGGCAATTTAAGGCTGTGACGGCATTGATCCATATCTGAATCTCCAGGTTGGTTTTTGTCAAGGAAATTAGGAGAAATTCTGTTTTCTTTGCGTTGAGTTTGAGTTGGTTGGAAGAGAGCCATTGGACAGTTAGTTTCGGGGCCTCATTCAGGGAGAGAATCTCCTCAAGAGATGACGTTTTGATGTATATTTGAGTGTCATTGGCGCACATATGGTAAGAGATATTGACCTCAGCAAGCAGCTCTAGGGAGAGGTTGATCCTTGAGGGACTCCAACCGTGACCCAGTAGGGAGCAGATAAGTTGCCGTTAATTAGGAATCTCTGTGATCGGTTATGGAGGAAGGACCTAAACCATTCTAAAACAGAGCCATCCAATCCCATCCTGAGTTTGAGGCAATTGAGTAGTTTTTCATAGTTGACCATGTCGAAGGCAGAGGATAGATCTAGGTGGATTAGAAGGTAGGTTTTGCCTTGGTCAAGGGCTTGAAGGGCATCATCAACAATGTGGAGCATGGTAGTTTCAGTGCTGTGCCCAGGTCTGAATCCAGATTGGAAGTCATTGAGTAGGTGGAAGTTGTTGATGTGTTGACTTAGTTGTTGTTGCACACACTTCTCTAACACTCTGGCTAACAGAAGGCTGTTGGAGATAGGTCTGAAGTTGTCAGGGGAGGCAGGATCCAGTGAAGTTTTTTTCAAAATGGGGAGGACTTGGCCGGCTTTCAGAGAGGCAGGAATCGATCCATGCTGGAGAAAGGCGTTAATTATTGCAGTCCAGCTAGGAATAATGGATTGGGCTGCAGCAGCTAGGCAGCTGGATAGGAGCGGGTCATTAAAGTGATTGTTAGTGTTTAAGGTAGATAGGATTTTAGACACAGAGTCTTCGTCATAGCACTTGAAGTCAGTCCAGCGCGCTTGATTTTTAGGCGAAGCCCGTGAGGGTAGCGTAGAAACAGGAGGCAGGTCAGGAGGGGGTTGAAAGTATGTGGCGACACTGAGTTTGTTTCCTAAGGCTGTGATTTTGTCAGCGAAGAAAGAGGAGAATTCCTCGGATGATATTAGAGACTTGGGAGTTTCTTTTGGTGTTTTAGCCAGTTTATTGGATTGGTGTTTGATCAGTTCAAAGAGCTTGCAGGGTCTATTCTCGGCATTCCCCAGTTCCGATCTGAATATTTTTTTTTTGAGTTGAGGATGTTTTTGTTGTAGGCGTTTCTTGCCTGCCTGAGAAGTTTTAGATGAGCGGCAAGGGGTGCTGTCTCCATATTCTTTCAGATTGCCTGAGGGATCTCCTCTCCTTGTTGAGGGATCCAGTGAACCAGGGGTTTCTGTCTTTGATTTGTGTTCTTTTTAGTTTTAGTGGGGATAGGTCATCCAGAATGTTCGATATATTCGCTGAGCAGTGATCATTATGGGCGTAAAATCCGTTTTGCAGGCGAATTTGCGGATTTTCCGCGATTTCACGATCCGCGAATCTCGCGAAATCGCGGTAAAATTTGCGAATCAGCGGGGACGAATTTTCAGCCAAGCAAGGGTTACACCAGCAGGTGCAAAAGTTGAACCTAATTTCTTTGTAACCTTTTACAAAAGGGTTACAAACAAATTAACTTCAACTTGGACACCTGCTGCTAATTGCTTCCTTGCGCCTCGTTGCCTACTTGCAACTATTCTCTGACCCTGCTCTGACCAATGAAGCAGGGTCAGAGAATAGTTACAAGTAGGCAAAGAGGCACCTGTCCAAGGAATTAAACCTCATCAGGAAGCACTTACAGATATAAAAAACAGGAAGAAGGGAGAGGATGGCAAATACACCCATTTTGAGTTGTCAGGAGGGGTTAAACTAAAAGAGACCTTTACAGCACAATTTTCAAATGCATTTTGCTAAAAATAAAAAGCTGTATGTTCTGTAGGGGCAACTCAGGAATCTAGCCCTTCGGAGATCTGGCCTCTCTTTCTTTCTCTCGTTCTCTCTCTCTCTCTCTCTCTTTCCCTCTCTTTCTCTCTCTTTCTATCTATCTATCTATCTATCTATCTATCTATCTATCTATCTATCTATCTATCTATCTATCTATCTATCTATCTCTCTCTCCCTCTCCCATAAACGACTGCATGGGTAATGTTAGGTCCTGATCCCCAGTCCTCTTTTGCTGACCATGTCCTGATACATCACATGACACCCCGGATATATAAAAAGGAGTCCTACCCTTGTGTCCATGCTTGTTATTGCTACCTGGTGGTTCCTGCATTCTGGCTCCGGTGTTTTTTCTGGTTGATGGCTGTTGTCTTCACACGGGCTCGTGTGAAGAATTGGAGGATTCCTGCTGAGTACAAGTTGTTCCCCTTCTTTCCTTGTTACCCTCCTTGTCCCAGTCCCTGTTTATTGGTCTTCTCCGTGTTTTTGCTAAACCTGCCCCATTCCTTAGTGAGGGTTCGTAGTTAGTCAGCGTTCTTTAGTTTATTTCCCTTCCTTATTTTAGTTCAAATTCCTTATCTTGGTATTGGACCGTGGAGGTTTAACATTCAGGGGCCCCTGTCTGTTATTTGCCCGCTTTCGCTGTCCTCCCGTTTTGGAGACGCGGAGTCCCGGTCGCGAGAGCGCTACCAGTCCGCATCGTTATGTGGAAGTGACGTTTTCGTCCATTCTGCGAAGCAAACCCGGCTGGGTTTGTTTACTTTCCTTTCGAGCGAGCGGAGGAAAAGACGCGTTCTCGCTGATCCCTTATCTGATTCAATAGCGCCCGATACAGAGGGGTTTTTTCAGACTCGAAAAAGGTGTCGGTTTTTTTTACCCTGTATCTCCTCATTTGAACCTAACCAAACACCCTTACTCTGATATGTTAAGTCCTGTCAGGAAGTGCCTGAGAGATGTTATCTCGGGGGTGTACTGATGGACAGACTCCTTGAAGCTAAGCCTGCATTATCTTCCGGTAAGTGTCTGTGACAGTATATGGTTGGATATTGGTGTTGTGTCGCTAAAGAAGGACTGGGGATTGTATAATTACAGTAGGGTGTATTTTGTGTTCCCCTATTCTTGCAGGTGCAGAAGAAGGAGGCGGGTGTATCTTTTAAACCAAGATAACGGGTGGAAGGTTTGGTTACCTTTTTGTTTCCACCCTCTTTTCTGGTTCAGCAGCTTACTCATGTGTACCATTCAGTGAGTGGTTGGTGAGCCGGAGAAGGGGACTGGAGTATTCCTCGTTCCTGCAGTGTGTGGGTTGGGCAGGAGTCCAACAGGTAACTTCACTATGCAAGCGGCTCGCGAAGACGCAAAAATCCCAGCGAACACGCAAAAAACCCAGCGAACACGCAAAAAACCCTGCGAACACGCAAAAAACCCTGCGAACACGCAAAAAAACAAAAATTTGCACGAATTCACGAATTTTGCGGATCGCGAATTCACAAATCCGCAAATTCGCAGATCGCAAATTCGCAAAAATCGCCCATGCTTAGTCTCTGACCGTTGTGATATGCGAAGGGGGGGGGGTTCAGATTTACAGCGAGCCTCCAGTACCCTGTGGTCGAGGTTCTTGGTGTCTGTGACATAGCATTTGGGAATCACGAGTTGCGGTGCCTTTGTCTTGTGGGTCCTAGGTAAAAGGAAGGCGATGGCATAATGGTCAGACCAGTCACTTGGGTCTATAGAGGTAAGCTTGATTGTTGATTCCTTAGAGATGATCCAGTCCAGAGCGGCCCCTTTCGAGTGAGTTGGGAGAGAGCAGGCTTGGGTCAGGGCTTGATCGGCCAGGAGGTCTTTGATGGCTTTGACATGAGGAGCCTTGGGATCGGTCCGGTGCAGGTTGAAATCATCAAGGAAAATCTCTTTAGCATTGGAGGAGATCTTAGTTGTGAAGATTTCCAAGAGGTGATCAGTGAAGGAGTTGTTCAGGCCTGGAGGGTGGTAAAAGATGCAAAGGTTGCACAGTTGGGTTGAGTTGCTTCAAATGGAGAGGGCGAGGTATTTGCAGGAGTCAGGGGTATCCGCCATAAGTTCTGTGACAAGGAGGTTAGAGCGCTAGATGCAGGCGATGCCTCCTGCTTCCCTGCTGGATTACCTGTCCAGTCTTACAATGTTATAGTTGGGAGGGACTAAGAGGTTCAGGCATGGAGATGAGTGTTCGTTGAGCCATGAGTGTGTTAGAATTGCTAGGTCGAAATTTTTGCTCAGTTTGAGATCGGCAATATCGGCTGTGTGCTTAACTGCCGATCTGCAGTTGATTAAGAGACCAGACAGGGAGGGGTCGGGGAGAGTGTCAGGAGTCGGGCAGACAGGTGTACAGGTGCTAGGCTGCTTTTAACCACACTTCTATTACGGAGGGTAGCTGACCTGCTGGAGTTGATGGTGACCGTGCCGGTGGCATGTTCGGAACTCACATCTAGTAGACAAGGGGTGACTGGGGCAGAGTTGTAGTCTTGGAGGATGGCGAGGATTTAATTTTCAGTGAGGTCTACTGGCCTTGCAGTGGCAGAGGTAGAGTTGTAGGAGAGGGCGAGAGCTAGGGCTTCCTCCTCTGAAAGGTGGCATGATTGCTTGCGAGGGTGAAGGTGTCTCAGCGATAGTGGTAGAGGGTGCTTGGGGAGTTCTGGGACATGAGGAGGGGTGGAAATCAGCAGGGGCTTGAGGTTAGCAAGGGAGAGTTTGGCGAGGTGAAGGATGTTCATTAGGTGCAGAATGGAGATATGGATGATCTGAGTTTATTTAGCCGCTCTGGAGTGCAGAGTTTCAAAATCCATCTAAGAAGTGATTGTGATTGGTCCATGTCAGTTCTGTGACATGACTGTATTTATCGTGGTTGATGGAGGTGAAAATTGGGTCCAGCACATGTCCTATGGTGTGTGTAGGGTCATGGACAATCTGGGTCAATCAGAGGCTGCTCATACTGTTGAGGAGGTGTGGGGTGTTTTTGTCCATAGGTGTCATCAATGTGGAAATTTAGGTCACTGAGGAACATGTAGTCCTTGGAGTCCAAGGCTAGGGGTGCAATGAAGTTTGTGATGGTGTTGTAGAAGCTGGAGAGCTGGCCTGGGAGTCGGTACACAAGAGTTCCTCTGATGATTGTCTTGTCATCTGTGTTAAACTTGAAGTTAAGATGTTCCATGGGGTGGTGGTGTTGTCGGTGGTGGTGGTGAGTGATTTCATATCTGTCGTAGATCATTGGGGTGGATCTGGGATTGACCCAGGTCTCAGTGAGGAAGGCGGTGTCGGGTACAAGGGTGGCGATGAGGTTTCATAATTCAGTGGAATGCTTGCATAGTGAGCGTGTGCTGAGAAGGGCGCATGCGAGTTGGTGTTTTTGTTCAGGTGATGTCTGTGGTTTGGTCTGGGTTGGGTTGGTTGGTGGGTTGGTTTGTGTGCAGTCGCAGTGGCAGATGAAGTGACAGTGGGTACAGGTGAAATGTCCTAAAGTGGAGCGGGGGTCAGAGTGGTTACAGTGTTTGTTGTGGCGTCCGTGGTTGAGGGTATTGAGCTCGGTAATGGTATAACTTCAAGGGGTGGGTGGGCAAGGGGTCATGGCAATGGGCACAGTGAGGCATGGATGGGCAGAGATTTGCTTGCCTTTGGTGCACCAGAGGCACACCCACTGCGCACATCCACTGCACACATCTGCTGCGCAGTTGTGATGCGGCCTGCATTAAGTAGGCCATAAAGGTGGGCCGTGCTTCTGTTGGCGTAAAGAACGATGGGTCAAAAAACGCAGTCGGGAAAACCCGGGCAGCTGGGGTGTCACTGGATCAATCCTCTATGTCTCACCACGAGAGCACCTTTTTCATGGAGCAAGCACCTGCTCGTGCTCGCTATTCATGTTCTGTTTCATTTAGCACTATTTCTAATTGTAAAATGCATTCTCTTACCCTCTGTAAATGTGAAAAGGCATTTTTGCACTAAAAAATAGCACTAAACACAGAATTCCTCTTCTTGCTTAATTATGTGCAATCTTGTGGAGTTCTCAGGTAAAACTGCGTTATTACGATACAATGAATTACTTGAGTTACGCCCATCCCTAGTACTATCAGGCATGAATAATTGAAGGGGAAGGAAGCTCTAGAGTTGAGCAGGGTATGTGGTCGGGGCATCAAAAGGGGAAGCAGTCTTCACAATGTAGCCTTTACCACGCAGTCTTCAGTAGGTAGTTATAGTTAGGGCCTAGTTTCCATTGGAAAAGCTTTTATTGACTTGCTTATAACTGGCGCCATTTGATCGACCTTCACAACATTTTCCCCAAAAGTTTCATACTTTCAACCTCTAGTTGTGGATGGAAAGTTTATGAGTGAATCATCAAGCTGGAGCCAGTAGAAAGGGGGGGAGTCAAACATTGTGTTTCCCATGTGAATTCCTATGGAGATTTAAGCCATAACTATAGTCCAAACCGCTGTCAGAATTACACCAAATTTTGCAGAATGGTAGGTCTTAGTTCAGAAAGCAACCTTTTTGTTATTTGGTGTAAATTCATTAAGTAGTTTTTGAGATATTAAAGAAAAAACAAATTTTTATATATAGAGGCGCAAACCCTCTGCGAACGAATCATCCCAATCTCGTGCAGAAATATGATAGCTGCCAACACTTCAATCAGGAACTGTTGGTAGCCATTTTGGGACTCAGTATCAACAGAGTCCAAAACAAAAAGCTAAAAAAAAGAGAAGGGGTCAGGGTAGTAATACTCTGAGCCCCTAGCCCTGTTGCTAGGATCCCCCAGAGCCCCCACCAGGGCCAGCCGCTACACATCAAACCAACAAGTTTGTCCCTATGGAATCGCCACACACAATGGAGTTTTGTAATCCATTTATTGTTGCAGGTAGGTTAACAGAGTCAGCTCCTTTCTCAAATAAAAGTAAATGCCAAACGCGTCTTGGGCAGCATCTCCGCCCTTGATCCCTGGCTTACAAAAGTCTCGGCTCATGCAGACCTCGTGATAAAGCTGCCAGGTTCTGCCCTCTTCGGCGTGTCAAACACCTCCTGGACCTTGTACTTCCACATGTGATATTCACCAAGTGGGTGCCATACAACAATTGTAAAAATAAAATACAGTTCAGTTTACCCATGTGGGTTATTTGATGGTTGAAGACCTTACTTCTGCAAACAAATCACAACCCACAGCTCAGGACTCCATGTCCACTGCAGAATCGGAAACTTCCGGTGCTGGAGGTCCGCTCTTGCAAGCGGCAGGGCGTTTCTACGGCTGGGCCAGCAGCTACACATCAAACCTACGAGTTTGCCCCTATGGAATCGCTGCACACAAAGGAGTTTTGTAATCCATTAATTGTTGCAGGTAGGTTAACAGAGTCATCTGCTTCCTCAAATAAAAGTAAATGCCAAAAGCTTTTCAGGCAGCATCTCCGCCCTTGATCACTGGCTTACAAAAGTCTTGGCTCATGCAGACCACGTGATAAAGCCGCCAGGTCCCGCCCTCTTCCAAAGGCCTCCTGGACCTCGTAGTTCCACATGTGGTTTGATATGTAGCGGCTGGCCCAGCCGCGGAAACGTCCTGCCGCTTGAAAGAGCTCCAGCACCGGAAGATTCCGACGCTGCAGTGGACATGGATTCCTGAGTTGTGGGTTATGATTTGTTTGCTAACCAGAACCTCAATGTCAGTGCTCTTTCCTTAAAACAAGGTCTTGTCTAATGGTAGCACAATTGGCAAAGGACTTTAGCACCCCTGTAAGTCTCTATTAAATGGTACCAGTGGAACCTAGGGCATCAGTACTAAAGAGGGTCCCTAAGGGCTGCAGCATATCTTATGCCACCCTAAGTGACCCACACACAAATGCCACACACACTGCCAGTGCAGGTTGCGTGACATGCTGCCAACCATGAAGTGAAAAATTACATGGCGCACTTCTGTGTGCCATGCCAAAGTCACTAAATTTAATATAAGTGAATCACCTCTACAGCAAGCCTTTGAGCCCTAAGGCATGGTGCATTTTATTTTATGTGTGGACATATCTGCATGAGCAGAAATGCCCATGTGATGTCTAATTATATTACTAGATATTGCAAATGAACAGGGAAGCTATCTTAAGGTATGTACTGGACCCTGGTTAAAACGAGTTTTCACAGCTACATAATGCTTCACTGAAACATATGGTGTTTAGTATCAAGCATCTCATAACAATCAACCCACACTGATTCCAGTGATGGATTTATTAATACATGCACCCAGAGGGTACTTTTCAAGTACCCTCTGAACCCTACTACTCCTCTAGTGTTTCGGCTCACTGGTCCTGTCCAGCCTGCCACCACAGATGGGTTTCTGACCCCCTAGGAGGTGGAAGCCCCGCTCTCAGAGGTCAGAAACAATGCATGTTCTGTACAGGAGGTGTATATGCCTCCTCCAGCAGGAAGGCTAGTAAATTATCATGTCAAGGCAAGGAGCTTCAAAGAGCATGCCACCTTCGATATGCTAGTCTGACTTCCTCCAGACCTGGAGGATGCCATCCCCTGGCCTGATGCCCATTTGCCACCAGGGAAGGAAGGAAATTAGAAGTTGCAAGGAGGCATGCTGCACCTCCAGTCTAGTCACTACCCTTGAGTGGGCAACCTGAAGTGAACACGGAGGAAAGATTTCCACCACCTTGTGTGTGGTGAAATGCAGAACTCTGGGACAGTATGAAGCCCACTTCCCACAGGAAGTGGTCATATAGGGGGTGTAGTGACCCCAGGGTTAAGTAGCCCATAGACTACTACCCTTCACTTCCCTTAATGCCCCTAAATTGAGTATTTAGATGGCCCCTGACACCAGAAATCAGGTTTGGCTGCCTGAAAAAGAAAGAAGGACAAAGAAGAGCCCATGGTGCGAGAACGTGGGAGCAACAACTGACTTGGTGCCAACCATGTCCCTGACAATTGCATGGATATGACTTGTTCAGAAAGAAGCGTCACCTCCCAAAGCTTTAGAAGAGTGACCTGCGACTTCAACTGACCAGCAACATCTCCAATGGAGCAGAGGAGCTACTTCCCTGCATGTTTGCAGACACCAAAAAAGACTGACACAAAAGCATTTGCAGCACGACCCCGCCAGCCAAAGCTGCACTGCACACGAGCCCCCCGTCAGAGTTGCCGTGAACTGACGGCGCTCCTGAGGCAAAAAGGCCCTCAAAGGTCCCTCAGTCCCTGCCTGCAGCCTCTTTCTGCAGGACAGCAGAAACCGCGAGAGGCACTGGACTGCTGTAATCCAGCGCCTGAAGGCACCACTGCACCCGAGCCCCACAGCCCATAGAAGAAGTGGACCAAGAGTGCCCATGGAGCCCTGAGACCCTCCACAGTTGAAGCCCCTTAGGGTTTAGTTGGACTGGTCCCCCACCTGCAGCCTATTTATAGGCAACCAAAAAACAAGAGTGCCTCCTGCAGTGCAACCCAGCTGGAGAAAGCACCACTGCACATGTGCCCTCCAGCTCGCGTTCCAGTGGGACAACAGTGGCTTGGCGTGGCAGAGATCCTCAAGGACGAAGCCCGCCTGTGGGTTCACCTGGACTGGCCCACCAGTCCCTACTTGCAGCCGTTTTTTAATCAGACCGTTCCCCATTCATTGTACAGGGCACCCAACACTGAAAGGACCTCTGCATCCAGACTCCCTAGAGCCGCCCGAGGTGACCTGTTGGTGCTGCCTTGAACCTTGCCCCATTCTTACCTTACATCCAAAAGAACAGTCCTGTACGTCGCTGCTAAGTACCCGTATGCAGTATACGTTTCTCTTCCATAGTATAACATTTCCGTTTGAAAGATCCAAATGGCAGTGTATGCCTGTATACTGCAAAACTGTGATAACTCTCCAAATGCAAGTGTATTTCTGTATACCTTCAAAATAGTGCTATCTCAAAACAAAGTACTTACCCAATTACGAAGTTCCTGATGTTAAATAAAAATACCTGTTATATTTCAAAATTGGTGTGGACCTCCTTTTTGAGTGTGTGCAGCATTTATTGATTCTGTGTGTTCAACAGGTGAATAACACTCCTCTCTGATAAGTCTAAAACTTCTCGACACTACCCTAGAAAGAGCACTTTGGGGTTTCTAGAGCACGCCCCTCTCATCTCATAAGGGACAACTGGAGTCTTTACACAGCATACCTCTTTTTAGTATAGTATATAAACAGCCAGCTTCCTACAAGTATTTATAGTGCTTTATACCCATACGTAGGGCGCAAAGCGCATTTTTGCAAGGATTGTAAGCTACACTGTGGGGGAGTGTGTGATTGGCAGAGTCAGGTATTTGTTGCAATCCTATAAGGAAAGCATATTGATGTCATGTGTGAGTGACCATCAAGGGGCCCTTGTCTTGTCCTGGAGAACAGTGCCCCCACAGTGTGATGAAGGAGGAAATGTGAGAGATAGGGGCACATATTATACCTATTCTTAGCAGGTGGTAATAATTCACTTTGCTGGTCCTGTGTTGTGTTTCTTAATTTTTATTAGGTTAATAGCAGGGGAAAGAGGCAAGGATCTACCAAGGAGGTGTATCCACCCAGCTCGTAATTGCACTTAAGTGGGATTTATGAGAATGTAATGTATGCGTTGTATCCATCCATAACACAAATATAAATTTCGACCCAGATGAAAACAAGTGGTCATGCAAGGGTATACCAGTAAAGTGCTTGTGGAACTGTGATACAAATTAGGTTTGCACATTTAGCATTCACAAACATGAAGAAATGACATTTTCACACTTAATTGAGCCCTAAATCTAGAATCCAAATGGATCAGGAGTGAGTGAAGAGGAAAGCATAGCTCCTACAGGATGCATTTAGGAAAGCATGCCATGCACAGGAACAATATTCACAATACTGGAAAAAGTAACACATACAAAATGAATTTCAGATTTTTTATAACTCTACTTTTCCATAGAGCACTCTCAGGTCCTTATTATGTGTGCGCCTGAGTGGTTTGTGCTATGTGTGTCGGGTAAAATCCAATATCTTGGGGTTTCGGAATTTATCATGTGTGATAAATAGCACCTATTTATGATGAGCTTTGTCCTAAACCTGAGCACCAAAATCTTCATTTTAAGGCTAGTACATTTCAGCCAGTTTCATTCTCTAATTTCTACTTGGGAGAAATTTTCGCAGTGTAAAGTTTATCACACCTGATATTTATCTAATGCACTAAACTGTACTGACTTATAAGTCCGATCAGGGGTTCGGGCAGGAATTGAAATTCCTTAGCACGCTCGTAATCAGCTAGAGTTTTGAAAATAAGCTTACGTGTACAATATAGCTTAATAACATATGCATACATAATGCTCCATATATGCGTGCGTAATAAAGGGTTGCAGTGAATACTAGGCCTGGGTGGAGTTTCTAGAGTTCCGCTATGCAGAACTCCGCAAAATGACCCAAAAACCTCTCCACACTACGCGGAGTTCCGCAAGTGGCGGAGTGCGTTTGGTCATGCCGTTCGCATTGATTTTCAGCACTGGTTTTTTTTCCTGCGCTGAAAATTAGCGCAAACTGCACCATGTGCAGCGCAAGAGGGCACTACTTCTTTTCTTGCTGCTCAACCACCCATGACCGGCCTCGTTGAGAAATCTGACTGCCCGCGTTGACAAATGTCACCAGAAGGTGTATTTTCCCCACTTGCTCTTGAGAACTTCACATTGGTCAAGCGCAATCAAGGAAAAAACTCTGCTACGTGGAACGGAGTTTTTTGGTACTCAACGTGTTCAGCGGAGTGCGGAAAACTACACAAACTCTGCGAACGGAGCGGAGTTCACCGCACAGGCTTAGTGAATACCATAAGAGTAGTGAACTATGCACTTGCAGAACCCTGCACTATTAAGCATCTAAGGGCATGATTTAGATTTCAGAGGACAGGTTACTCCAGTACAGATATCTCATCCGCTGTATCGCACGTGCAATTGGATATGGTGTACTTGTAATACGGTGGACAAGATATCACTCACCTTTGTGACGGAGTAACTCGACCACTGAACTCTAAATCAGGCCATCAGTCTCTACCTTTAAGATCCGCCTCTTTTCAGCTTGATTCCTTTTTTATTTAGCACTAAAAGCTCGAATTTTGCCAATATTTGCAAGATTTTTACATGTACAGCCCCTCAAGAACAAGCTAGCTAGCCTGCTAGCGTTTAGGCAACAATGTTTTTATAACATTTAACATTTCAACAGTGCCATTTCCTGAGTCGTGTTTTGCTCAGATTGTTAGTTCCTGATGGGGCTATTCAATCATTGCATGCTTAGCGGGTTTTGTTAACATGAGATCCAGAAAATGTGTCCAAGTAATGTATCTACTACCCTTGTGTCCTCGTCTGCAGTCTTGGGGTAAATGAGGGTGCAAAAAGAAGTAAAAATAATTTGCAATAAATATGCAAGAAGGCTTTGCACACAATTTGCAGACTGGGGAAAAATGGGGAATAATATATGCAAACAACACTAGGCATTTTTTCATAAGTTATTTAGTAACATTGTTACATTTAGCAGTAGTTACTACTTCTTGCAGAAACTGGTTGGTAAAATTGAGTGCTCGGGCCACTGTGGAATCTTTAAGGGCCAATATCTGAAAATGTACTGGTTGCAAGGAAGTTGTGAATTGGGTGATGCTTCCTACCACCAGGGGGCCACTCTGGAGAAGAATAAAGTAATCCTAGAGCAACAGGGCGTTCACTTTTATTATGGGCCAGACAATTGTCAGTGGAGCCTGAGCATGGGATGCGAGTTGCTGGATATCAAGGCCAGACCGGAAGGAGGTTATAGTTGGTTTCTATTGTTTCAGGACAATATTGCAGCACTGGTTAGGAGCAGGCTTGTCAATCAATCAATCAATCAATCAATCAATCAATCAGGACTTGTAAAGCTTGGCTAATCATCCTGGCACTGGATATTTTGCTGAAGAGGTCCAGTTAAACAGCCAGGTCTTGAGTCCTTTCCTGAATTCCAGCAGAGACGGTGAGGTCCATAGGTGAAGAGGGACGTCGTTCCAGGATCTGGCCGCCAGACGTGCATGCATGGCCTGGAAAAAATGTCCTCAGGAGAAACAGTACAGATGTTCTTAGTTTTTACTACTGCATCTGATGCATTCTAGTGGAATGTCTTTGTCAGCTACCTCATTCTGAATAATAAACAAACTCTTACATGGCCATACACTATAATGGCAGGGGAATAAGATGAAGGGAGTCGGGATCATGGGGTTGGCTAGCTATGGGATGGTCTCACTACTGCAATCATGTACTATTCGGGATGAGATGTGATTTGCATGTTAGCCCAACCGTAACACACATTTCTGGAGGAGGGGATGTTCCATTTATGGGGGACTGCATGAATTTTGCCAGGGGGGCTACAGTAGTCCTTATCTCCCAGGGAACAGTGAAAATATGGATGCCCTTGAGCCCTCAACATTCCTCAAACCAAAATGAGACAAGTCAATGTGGCAAAAAATGTTACCATTAGAACCTGGCTAGGAACCCACCCTCGTTTCTGTTAACTACCCTGAAATCTCGCTCATAAGAGCAATCATCTTTTCCAGATTTCAGTAAAACGCCCTTCACCCCGATCTGCTTCAATTCACAACCATACAATTGTAGATCAGCCAGAAGACCACGAGCTGAACCCTCTTTAACATCTGACTTCACATTCACACCAAACCAGCCTTACAAAATATGCACTGGCTGCTTTGGCAGCCTACAAAGCCCTACAAGTCCTCACCTATGCCTTTCTCATCCAGTACAAGACCAGCCAGGATGCTTGGACCCTTCCAAGGCATCTCCATGTCTATGCCTATGTTCAACCCTATGCGAGGGTGGCCGAAGCTTCCCAGCATTGGCCTGGAACCTGGGGAACCCGTGTCCACCTTTCCTGAACAGAGAGAATTACCTTCAATTTCTCAAAAATAACATCAATATTTTACTAGGTCTCTGAACAGCCGCAACCCTTGCAGGTAAGAGTGGCGGGGCGGTGGAGCAGGGTGAGGGGGGGTTGACAGCTGACGACTAGGAAACCCAGCCCCACCGCCCCACGGCTCTTACCTGCACGGGCCGCGGTTGTCTCTGATTCAACTGCGTTCTCTTCTTCCCTTCATGGAGACATGTTTTTTATCCCTCCCTCTTCACCCTGCCGCACCTTACATCATACACACTCATTGCCCCAGTATTTCCTTCTTTCTACGCTCATTTCCCAACCACATCGGATGGAGGGTTTATCACAGCATATTGTGTTAAAATACCACTGTTCCACTTCTTCAACTATTTAACACACCAGTCACTCAAGCCTATTAGAGTTTGAATGCTCACTTTATGGCGATACGGGCCGTGGTCTCTACCTCAATTTTGGTTGAAGAGCTCAGTCAGCTCTTACTTTTTTATTCATAGGTTATTGTAAATTGTAGTGTTTCATTGAAACGTTAAATGAATGTGTTGTTTTTGCCTAGAAATGTAGCAGCTTTGGTTAACATTTCCTAAAATAGCAGAATATTGCACAATGGCATAATATAAAGTAAAATAACAAACCAAAAACATAAAAGGGCACATTACGAGAAAACAGTCAAAACAGAAAGCGACTGCATAAACCATTACAACACAACAACACAAAGCAGTAATCATGGGCGTCCGCAGAAATTTTTCCAGGGTGGGGCAAAGTTTTAACGTCATCACCATCCTCCGACATGATGTGTGCCAGGTGGGGCACAAGAAACACTGGGGCGCAGAACTAGAATAGACTCAAATAAATGCCAGGAATCCAGGATATGTAACTGACCCTGCCACAGGCCAACAAACACCACCTGTAGGGAAAACGCTAAACTTTTGACAAGATGCTTTATCTCTGTCTGCTAGGTGTGCAGACTTCTGGGTCCTCGATCCAACACTAATCAAGGCTGTCTTCAGCACGATTCGATTATCAGAATCCTTTAAAACAGCCTATGATTAAAGCACCAGATTAAATATACTGTATGCACAGTGTATGTTAGGGATTATTTGTGGCACACATATTCACCAATATTGGCTTCTTGGTGCTAGAATTCATGATAACTTTTATCCAAAGTTAAAGCACAACGTCAAAGTTGGTAATAAATAATGCAGTAATCACACACGCTAGTGATTCACCAATGGGTGCTCCCTTTACTAGAATTCCCTGGGCATTGCTAAATTTTACACACATTCAATTAATTTATACAAAATAAAATGTATAGGTCCAAATGTTAGCTATATTTTTGAAAAGAAACTTAGAGTCCCTCTACGTGTAGTCAATGTCAAACTGACAACGTGCGCACGTTTAGGGATACAATAATGGCCAGCTCCCTTATGCAGAAGCCCAGCACCGTAAATGTGTGGCACATGCGGTGCCCGCAGCGGCGGCACATCACAGGTCCAGGGATGCTGAGTCTTACACAGCGGTCGAAGTGGGGAAAAAAAGTAGGGAACAGTGGGCGGAGAATCAGAGGGAGGGAATGACCCAAGGATTGGATCTGTGGGTGGAGGCAGAGGTGTGGCCAGAATGCGCAGACATTCCAATTTTTAGTATTTGTTCGGCATTTCACTGCCCAGTTTAATCAACCAATGGATACACATGATTATTTAAGGTTATAATGAATTATTGACATTAAAATATATTCACAAAGTGGGATATGCTTCTAATAATCACAGAATGTACCAAATACGATAAAATGTGGAAACACAAGCCATTTGTCTCCGAGCCATGAAGTTTCTGTCATCAGCACTTCTCCCTTTTCCCACAACAGCAGTTCAAACATGAATGGCAAAATATCATAGTTTGCAAATGTTTTCTCTAAAATTATGGCTCTGCCACAATTGCCTCATAATGCAAGATCTGCTGCATGATCTGACCATTTAAACTAATAAATTGTTTGTAGCTCAAACATATCAAAAGTTAATATAAAATGTGACGTGTGTTGCTGCGGAGTGGATGGCCTATTGTAAAGGTTGACTGGTCACCTTTCTCACTGCTACGTTTCTATGTTACACTGGTACTAATAAGGCAAAATCTTTCCAGAGACTGTTAGCATGTGTACACACATCAAAATAATAAAATATCTGAAAATATACTGGACGCAGAGCCGCAGCACACATTTTGTTTTCCAATCCACACATTGCAGTACCTCCAGGATTGGTGCACTAGTTCCAAGTCCAGGGAAAACAAAGACAAGAAAACAAAAATAGCGCTTCACTGGCAAACTCTGTAAAAGTGGCGCTAATGTGTTTCAGTGTGAATAAAATCAGTTTTGCCAGTTTGCTACCACTCTGTCTTACTTTATTTAGTTATTTATCTATTTTTCATATTTTTAGCCTTTTATTCTCAATGCTGCACTTTGGAATTAAAATGCAACATTTCCAGCAAAAGCGTCTCTTTTTTGTATCCATTTCAGAAGGAAGCAAATAAAAGAAAGGAGAGGAAAGAGAGTGAGAACCCCGTCTTGAAGTCATGGTTTTCATGAGCGTCTGCAGGGGGGGGCAAGGAGGGTTGCTCCAGGGGGGGGCAATCGCCCATCCTTGCCCTTCCCCCCCCCCCGCGGACGCCCATGGCAGTAATGCATCACAAAAAACACAATAGCACACAGAACAACACAAAACAGAACATTAGAACTGGAGGTGGAAGTAACTGGCATAATTCTCTCTAGAGTAATTACTTGTAATTACCACAAAAATACTTGTAATTATGAGTAATTGTGTGGGAAGCGTGATCCAGCATTTAGCGCAATTTTCTTAGTGCAAAATGCATCCTTACATCAAAAATAGGCCAGAGGTTTTATTTTGCGCTAATAAAATAGGGCAAAACACTACAGGGCACAAACAGCAGTAGCCAGCAGCTTCTCACTCAATCTTAGTTCATTGTTTCTGTGCTCCTGTAGTAGTAGTACAACCAAGTTGGATCGCACACTACTAGCCTCTCCTCCGGGTCGCCCCTTGGCACTCTGGTACATGTAGTGCATGTAGATGGACGAGTAAAAAGTAGTTCACCACAGTTGGTGCGAGTAGTTACTCATTATCCCCAAGTTCTCTGGACCCGAGACATGGCCCGGGTTTCGGGACAGTTTCCCTCGTCAGCAGAGCAGTGTTTGGGGTGGATGAGAAGGCCGCCAAGTAACCGTCACAGGCCCTGATGCCTCTCCGGCGCGCAGGTGCGTCTCCAAGAGCTCGTCAGCTCAGGGCTCACGGGAGCCGTTTAAGTACAACCAAGTTGGATCGCACACCACTAGCCTCTCCTCCGGGTCGCCCCTTGGCACTCTGGTACATGTAGTGCATGTAGATGGACGAGTAAAAAGTAGTTCACCACAGTTGGTGCGAGTAGTTACTCATTATCCCCAAGTTCTCTGGACCCGAGACATGGCCCGGGTTTCGGGACAGTTTCCATCGTCAGCAGAGCAGTGTTTGGGGTGGATGAGAAGGCCGCCAAGTAACCGTCACAGGCCCTGATGCCTCTCCGGCGCGCAGGTGCGTCTCCAAGAGCTCGTCAGCTCAGGGCTCACGGGAGCCGTTTAAGTACAACCAAGTTGGATCGCACACCACTAGCCTCTCCTCCGGGTCGCCCCTTGGCACTCTGGTACATGTAGTGCATGTAGATGGACGAGTAAAAAGTAGTTCACCACAGTTGGTGCGAGTAGTTACTCATTATCCCCAAGTTCTCTGGACCCGAGACATGGCCCGGGTTTCGGGACAGTTTCCCTCGTCAGCAGAGCAGTGTTTGGGATGGATGAGAAGGCCGCCAAGTAACCGTCACAGGCCCTGATGCCTCTCCGGCGCGCAGGTGCGTCTCCAAGAGCTCGTCAGCTCAGGGCTCACGGGAGCCGTTTAAGTACAACCAAGTTGGATCGCACACCACTAGCCTCTCCTCCGGGTCGCCCCTTGGCACTCTGGTACATGTAGTGCATGTAGATGGACGAGTAAAAAGTAGTTCACCACAGTTGGTGCGAGTAGTTACTCATTATCCCCAAGTTCTCTGGACCCGAGACATGGCCCGGGTTTCGGGACAGTTTCCCTCGTCAGCAGAGCAGTGTTTGGGGTGGATGAGAAGGCCGCCAAGTAACCGTCACAGGCCCTGATGCCTCTCCGGCGCGCAGGTGCGTCTCCAAGAGCTCGTCAGCTCAGGGCTCACGGGAGCCGTTTAAGTACAACCAAGTTGGATCGCACACCACTAGCCTCTCCTCCGGGTCACCCCTTGGCACTCTGGTACATGTAGTGCATGTAGATGGACGAGTAAAAAGTAGTTCACCACAGTTGGTGCGAGTAGTTACTCATTATCCCCAAGTTCTCTGGACCCGAGACATGGCCCGGGTTTCGGGACAGTTTCCCTCGTCAGCAGAGCAGTGTTTGGGGTGGATGAGAAGGCCGCCAAGTAACCGTCACAGGCCCTGATGCCTCTCCGGCGCGCAGGTGCGTCTCCGAGAGCTCGTCAGCTCAGGGCTCACGGGAGCCGTTTAAGTACAACCAAGTTGGATCGCACACCACTAGCCTCTCCTCCGGGTCGCCCCTTGGCACTCTGGTACATGTAGTGCATGTAGATGGACGAGTAAAAAGTAGTTCACCACAGTTGGTGCGAGTAGTTACTCATTATCCCCAAGTTCTCTGGACCCGAGACATGGCCCGGGTTTCGGGACAGTTTCCATCGTCAGCAGAGCAGTGTTTGGGGTGGATGAGAAGGCCGCCAAGTAACCGTCACAGGCCCTGATGCCTCTCCGGCGCGCAGGTGCGTCTCCAAGAGCTCGTCAGCTCAGGGCTCACAGGAGCCGTTTAAGTACAACCAAGTTGGATCGCACACCACTAGCCTCTCCTCCGGGTCGCCCCTTGGCACTCTGGTACATGTAGTGCATGTAGATGGACGAGTAAAAAGTAGTTCACCACAGTTGGTGCGAGTAGTTACTCATTATCCCCAAGTTCTCTGGACCCGAGACATGGCCCGGGTTTCGGGACAGTTTCCCTCGTCAGCAGAGCAGTGTTTGGGATGGATGAGAAGGCCGCCAAGTAACCGTCACAGGCCCTGATGCCTCTCCGGCGCGCAGGTGCGTCTCCAAGAGCTCGTCAGCTCAGGGCTCACGGGAGCCGTTTAAGTACAACCAAGTTGGATCGCACACCACTAGCCTCTCCTCCGGGTCGCCCCTTGGCACTCTGGTACATGTAGTGCATGTAGATGGACGAGTAAAAAGTAGTTCACCACAGTTGGTGCGAGTAGTTACTCATTATCCCCAAGTTCTCTGGACCCGAGACATGGCCCGGGTTTCGGGACAGTTTCCCTCGTCAGCAGAGCAGTGTTTGGGGTGGATGAGAAGGCCGCCAAGTAACCGTCACAGGCCCTGATGCCTCTCCGGCGCGCAGGTGCGTCTCCAAGAGCTCGTCAGCTCAGGGCTCACGGGAGCCGTTTAAGTACAACCAAGTTGGATCGCACACCACTAGCCTCTCCTCCGGGTCACCCCTTGGCACTCTGGTACATGTAGTGCATGTAGATGGACGAGTAAAAAGTAGTTCACCACAGTTGGTGCGAGTAGTTACTCATTATCCCCAAGTTCTCTGGACCCGAGACATGGCCCGGGTTTCGGGACAGTTTCCCTCGTCAGCAGAGCAGTGTTTGGGGTGGATGAGAAGGCCGCCAAGTAACCGTCACAGGCCCTGATGCCTCTCCGGCGCGCAGGTGCGTCTCCGAGAGCTCGTCAGCTCAGGGCTCACGGGAGCCGTTTAAGTACAACCAAGTTGGATCGCACACCACTAGCCTCTCCTCCGGGTCGCCCCTTGGCACTCTGGTACATGTAGTGCATGTAGATGGACGAGTAAAAAGTAGTTCACCACAGTTGGTGCGAGTAGTTACTCATTATCCCCAAGTTCTCTGGACCCGAGACATGGCCCGGGTTTCGGGACAGTTTCCCTCGTCAGCAGAGCAGTGTTTGGGATGGATGAGAAGGCCGCCAAGTAACCGTCACAGGCCCTGATGCTCTCCGGCGCGCAGGTGCGTCTCCAAGAGCTCGTCAGCTCAGGGCTCACGGGAGCCGTTTAAGTACAACCAAGTTGTATCGCACACCACTAGCCTCTCCTCCGGGTCGCCCCTTGGCACTCTGGTACATGTAGTGCATGTAGATGGACGAGTAAAAAGTAGTTCACCACAGTTGGTGCGAGTAGTTACTCATTATCCCCAAGTTCTCTGGACCCGAGACATGGCCCGGGTTTCGGGACAGTTTCCCTCGTCAGCAGAGCAGTGTTTGGGGTGGATGAGAAGGCCGCCAAGTAACCGTCACAGGCCCTGATGCCTCTCCAGCGCGCAGGTGCGTCTCCAAGAGCTCGTCAGCTCAGGGCTCACGGGAGCCGTTTAAGTACAACCAAGTTGGATCGCACACCACTAGCCTCTCCTCCGGGTCGCCCCTTGGCACTCTGGTACATGTAGTGCATGTAGATGGACGAGTAAAAAGTAGTTCACCACAGTTGGTGCGAGTAGTTACTCATTATCCCCAAGTTCTCTGGACCCGAGACATGGCCCGGGTTTCGGGACAGTTTCCCTCGTCAGCAGAGCAGTGTTTGGGGTGGATGAGAAGGCCGCCAAGTAACCGTCACAGGCCCTGATGCCTCTCCGGCGCGCAGGTGCGTCTCCAAGAGCTCGTCAGCTCAGGGCTCATGGGAGCCGTTTAAGTACAACCAAGTTGGATCGCACATCACTAGCCTCTCCTCCGGGTCGCCCCTTGGCACTCTGGTACATGTAGTGCATGTAGATGGACGAGTAAAAAGTAGTTCACCACAGTTGGTGCGAGTAGTTACTCATTATCCCCAAGTTCTCTGGACCCGAGACATGGCCCGGGTTTCGGGACAGTTTCCCTCGTCAGCAGAGCAGTGTTTGGGGTGGATGAGATTTATGACAAAACTCCTGTAGTAGTAGCTTTGCCCCAAAGTACTCTAAATTACTCAAGCTGGCATAAACACAGTAATCTTGCATCACAAAAGTAATTTGTAACTACTGAAGTAACTCGATTACTCCAGTATAATTAAAATGTTTTCCAGGCCTAATTATAACCACAACAAAATGCAACACAGCAACTTACTGAACAAGCATTTACAATGCAATAGGTCTCGCATTAATTAAGTTTGAGCTATTGGCATTGCTAAATATTGCAACACCAATTGCAACAAAAGTCTATAAATTGTAGGCCAAAAAAATGTGTATTTATTTTTGTAGGACTGGTGGCATGCTGCGCTTTAAATGAATATGTTTAAAAGTAAAGTGCGCCATACTGCTATTGTTACAATAGTTAATTGTGGATGCGTTAACAATTGATGTGTGCACTGACGGCTGGTGGTGTGTGTGTGTGCTTGGTGAAAGCATGCACTGACGGCTGGTGGTGTGTCTATGCCTGGTGAAAGCGTGCACTGACGGCTGGTGGTGTGTGTGTGCCTGGTGAAAGTGTGCACTGTCTGCTGGTGGGTTGTGTGTGCGTGGTGAAATGTGCACTGCCGGCTGGTGGTGTGTGTGTGCCTGGTGAAAGCATGCACTGACGGCTGGTGGTGTGTGTGTGCCTGGTGAAAATGCACACTGACGTCTGGTGGTGTGTGCCCGGTGGGAGCGTGCACTAACCGCTGGTGGTGTGTGTGTTCGGTGAAAGCGTGCACTGACGGCTGGTGGTGTTTGTGCCCGGTGAAAGCATGCACTGATGACTGATGGTGTATGTGCTTGGTGAAAGTGTGCACTGACGGTTGGTTCTGTGTGTGGTTGTGTGTGTGTGGTTGTGTGTGGTTGTTTGTGTGGTTGTATGTGTGGTTGTATGTGTGGTTGTGTGTGTGGTTGTGGTTGTGTGTGTGGTTGTTTGTATGTGTGTGGTTGTGTGTGTGTTGTTGTGTGTGTTTTTTCTTTGTGTGGTTGTGTGTGTTGTGTTTGTGGTTGTGTGTGTTGTGTTTCTGGTTATGTGTGTGGTGGTGTGTGTGGTTGTGTGTGTGTGTGGTTGTGTGTGTGTGTGTGTGTGGCTGTGTGTGTTTGTGTGTGTGTGTGTGGTTGTATGTGAGGTTGTGTGTGTGTGGTTGTGTGTGTGTGTGGTTGTGTGTGGTTGTGTGTGTGTGTGTGGCTGTGTGTGTGTGGGGCGGGTGAGGGGGCAGATAAGCGTAATGTTGTCAGCTCTGAGGACACACGGTTTATGCTCATATTCGGAAGCATGTCTTTCCAGACTCCCTGTTCCCCCTTTTTTAGGTCCATCTCAGTTATACCTTGCACTGCTGTTAAGCCTCAATAAATCCCAGGCACACTTCCGCTTTGCATCTATCGCCACTGGGAAAAAGCAGTGTACCAGGACATTGATAAATTGGCCGGCTGATGGAAATCCTCCTGTGAAATCTAAAGCATTTAATAAAATAACCCTCATGTTAGCGCTTAAAGTGACCTACACATTATATCCTCAAATGACCTTCACGTGAGATAATAAAGTGACCCTCCGGTGAGACCTGATAGTTAGCCTCTTGAGATCCAAGGGTGATTATACCTGAGATACCAAAAGAAGCTGCTGTGACATGTCCAGGAGCCAGCTAAATTACCCAACAGTATTTACAAAAACTACCGAAATGTGAGAAAATAGATGCAAAATAGGTCATGTGCGAGACCCCAACATGCCGCCCCTACGCTAGATGATTACAAAAGTATGCACATGTCTATTTCTGAGCTTTTAAACTCTCCTGACATAGAAATAGTGGTCTAACTAGAACATTATATCTAGGACCAATGGGATTTTGTGGCAGTGATGGACCAAAGTATGCCGCTAAATTATATGGCAAGAAAAGGCAAATTAAGCGGCATAATGCAACACATTTTGTTATATTACTTAACTATTTTGTCTTTTTTACTCACAGTATCACCATCTGGGCAAAGATTTCACCTTATTAGCAGTACCTGTTTAACATCCAAATTCACCAATAAACAAATGAAAGATAACTAGTCAACTATTGTAAAAGGTCTTCCACTGCGCTTAAACTCATCGTCAAGCTTTAGTGAGGCTTTAGTGAGCTAGAAGCAGCATGCAGCGCTAGGAGAAAGCAGCTGTGTGCATAGCGAGGCGCTACAAGAGATAGATGTACAGAGAAGAAGAGACGGCTTGTGCGCAGAGCCATCAGGAAGGAAGCGAGGACTCGTGGCATCACCTTACAGTACACTCTTCGTTTAATGCCGTCCACATCAGCAGACCAGAGGCTTGTAGAGAGGTCCTGGCAGGCTCGGCTCAGCTTCCTGAATACTGGAGGGGGAGGGGCGGGGATGCCTGGCTCTTGCTCAGCCCGAGGTCCTGTTGGCACCTCAAGCCCAGGACGAGCTGAGCCTCCATGTGGCATTGCCTGCCCCTCTCCGCTTACCCCAGGATGCGGTGTAATGGTCAGACCTGCTGGCTTTAGAACTGGGAATCGGGTCCGACTCAAGGAGTCGCTCGACATCCTATAGTTCTGGATGAATAAGCTAATATTCCTGGGACAATAAAAATGATTGTGACCTTGTGTAAGGTAACTGGAATGAATGACGCGCCTTAACAGGAGACATGCCCATCCAAACCTGACCTCTCTGAAGAGAGCATGCAGAGATGGTCAGCTATATGTGCGAGTGTGTGAAGGGGTGCACAGCGTTGAAGGAGGTTACAATGAGTGGAGAGGGGGTGAAGGGTGAAATAACTTGCAATACTATCTACCATCATCCTGCCCTAACAGCCCACATAACGCCTTAATTTGCTAAAATGTGAGGGACAGTACAGCAGCAAAAAGTGGATTGAAAGGATAATGCCAGCAGCGTGGGTAATGTAATAAAGGGAGTGGCTTAAATAACATGCAAAAAAAATGAATTCGTGCTTAGCTTAGCGTGCTGCCCCACTTGTATTTTGGCTGTTTCTGTCATTGCATCCAGATATATGATACAACGAGTGGCAGCATATTGACAATAAGTCAGGTCTATTGGCTTTGTCAATGGTTATTAGTTGCATAAGATAAATAAGCAGCAACGATGGCTTGGGCTATAGTATGCGGCAGGGTTGGGTATAAAACATTTTTTTTTAAAAAGAGGCCAAATTATGCAGTATATTGCGGCACATTTGGCTAAAGAGGCGCAAGTTGCGGAAAGATAGTGGGAACACAAGTCACTGGGGGAACATTACCTGGCCTGTAGTCACATCACGCGGCTGATGTACGCCCATCCAATACCTGGCCTCTCTGAAGAGAGAACACAGCGATGGTCAGCTATGTGCGAGTGTGTGAAGGGGTGCACAGCGCTGAAGAAGGTTACAATAGGTTGAGAGGGGGTGAAGGGTGAAATAACTTGCAATACCACCTACCATCGTCCTGCCCCAATAGCCCCACATAACGCCTTAATTTGCTAAAATGTGAGGGACAGTACAGCAGCAAAAAGTGGATTGAAAGGATAACGCCAGCAGCGTGGGTAATGTAATAAAGGGAGTGGCTTAAATAACGTGCAAAAAAATGCATGCTTAGCTTAGTGTGCTGCCCCACTTGTATTTTATTTACAACAAGGGGTGGTGAGGGACAGAGTCTCTGAATTAAGCAGAAAGCTCTCACCCAGTCAAGAGATCAGGGCTAGATCCAACACCGTTTTTTAGCTCACTGCACCATCCCAGTTTCAGAACCTGGCTGTATGCAAATTAGTCTGTTCCTGTCCCAGTGCATGATAGGAACAGGGCAAACCAAACTACAAAAGCCAATTCTTACACTGGGAAGGAAACAAGCTCCCGGGGACCGGTTTCTGGCATTACAGCCGTCTTCGGCCCGGTTTGCTTGAATCCTGATGGTGCAATGAGCAAGGGTCTCACATCTGAGAATACCCTTCCACGCTTAGGGTGGACAAAAATATTTACAACAAGGGGTGGTGAGGGACAGAGTCTCTGAATTAAGCAGAAAGCTCTCACCCAGTCAAGAGATCAGGGCTAGATCCAACACCGTTTTTTAGCTCACTGCACCATCCCAGTTTCAGAACCTGGCTGTATGCAAATTAGTCTGTTCCTGTCCCAGTGCATGATGGGAACAGGGCAAACCAAACTACAAAAGCCAATTCTTACACTGGGAAGGAAACAAGCTCCCGGGGACCGGTTTCTGGCATTACAGCCGTCTTCGGCCCGGTTTGCTTGAATCCTGATGGTGCAATGAGCAAGGGTCTCACATCTGAGAATACCCTTCCAGTGAGATAAATAACGGTGATGGATCAAGCCCTGATCTTTGGACTGGGTAAGAGTGGTCTGCTCAACTCAGACACTCTGTTCATCACCACCCCCTTTTCTGAATTGTTTTTGGCCACTATAGGTGTGGCAGGGTATACTCAGACATGAGTCCCTTTCTCACTGCTCCATCAGGATTCAAGCAAGCCGGGCCGAAGACGGCTGAAATGCCAGAAACCGGTCCCCGGTATCTTGTCTCCTTTCTGGTGAAGAATTGGCTTGGTAGTTTAGTCTGCCCTGTTCCCATGATGCACTGGGCCAGGGACAGACTGATTTGCATATAGCCAGGTTCTGAGCTGGGATGGGGCAGTGAGATAAATAACGGTGATGGATCAAGCCCTGATCTTTGGACTGGGTAAGAGTGGTCTGCTCAACTCAGACACTCTGTTCATCACCACCCCCTTTTCTGAATTGTTTTTGGCCACTATAGGTGTGGCAGGGTATACTCAGACATGAGTCCCTTTCTCACTGCTCCTTCAGGATTCAAGCAAGCCGGGCCGAAGACGGCTGAAATGCCAGAAACCGGTCCCCGGTATCTTGTCTCCTTTCTGGTGAAGAATTGGCTTGGTAGTTTAGTCTGCCCTGTTCCCATGATGCACTGGGCCAGGGACAGACTGATTTGCATATAGCCAGGTTCTGAGCTGGGATGGGGCAGTGAGATAAATAACGGTGATGGATCAAGCCCTGATCTTTGGACTGGGTAAGAGTGGTCTGCTCAACTCAGACACTCTGTTCATCACCACCCCCTTTTCTGAATTGTTTTTGACCACTATAGGTGTGGCAGGGTATACTCAGACATGAGTCCCTTTCTCACTGCTCCATCAGGATTCAAGCAAGCCGGGCCGAAGACGGCTGAAATGCCAGAAACCGGTCCCCGGTATCTTGTCTCCTTTCTGGTGAAGAATTGGCTTGGTAGTTTAGTCTGCCCTGTTCCCATGATGCACTGGGCCAGGGACAGACTGATTTGCATATAGCCAGGTTCTGAGCTAGGATGGGGCAGTGAGATAAATAACGGTGATGGATCAAGCCCTGATCTTTGGACTGGGTAAGAGTGGTCTGCTCAACTCAGACACTCTGTTCATCACCACCCCCTTTTCTGAATTGTTTTTGGCCACTATAGGTGTGGCAGGGTATACTCAGACATGAGTCCCTTTCTCACTGCTCCATCAGGATTCAAGCAAGCCGGGCCGAAGACGGCTGAAATGCCAGAAACCGGTCCCCGGTATCTTGTCTCCTTTCTGGTGAAGAATTGGCTTGGTAGTTTAGTCTGCCCTGTTCCCATGATGCACTGGGCCAGGGACAGACTGATTTGCATATAGCCAGGTTCTGAGCTGGGATGGGGCAGTGAGATAAATAATGGTGATGGATCAAGCCCTGATCTTTGGACTGGGTAAGAGTGGTCTGCTCAACTCAGACACTCTGTTCATCACCACCCCCTTTTCTGAATTGTTTTTGGCCACTATAGGTGTGGCAGGGTATACTCAGACATGAGTCCCTTTCTCACTGCTCCATCAGGATTCAAGCAAGCCGGGCCGAAGACGGCTGAAATGCCAGAAACCGGTCCCCGGTATCTTGTCTCCTTTCTGGTGAAGAATTGGCTTGGTAGTTTAGTCTGCCCTGTTCCCATGATGCACTGGGCCAGGGACAGACTGATTTGCATATAGCCAGGTTCTGAGCTGGGATGGGGCAGTGAGATAAATAACGGTGATGGATCAAGCCCTGATCTTTGGACTGGGTAAGAGTGGTCTGCTCAACTCAGACACTCTGTTCATCACCACCCCCTTTCCACTTGTATTTTGGCTGTTTCTGTCATTGCATCCATATAGATGATACAACGAGTAGCAGCATACTGACAATAAGTCGGGTCTATTGGCATTGTCAATGGTTGTTATTGCATAAGATAAATAAGCAGCAACGATGGCTTGGGCTATAGTATGCGACAGGGTTGGGTATAAATAAAATAAAAAAAGAGGCCAAATTATGCGGTATAATGCAGCACATTTGGGTGCATGGGGGGACTAAACAGGCGCAAGCTGCGGAAAGATAGTGGGAACACAAGTAACTTGGGGGACATTACCTGGCCTGCATCTCCTCCTCAGGCACAACAACAGGAGGGAGGGGATGGGTAAAGAAGGTGCCAAAGCATGTCGTGTCTGAGGAGGAGATGTGAGCACTTTCGCAGCCGCTTTGATCAGGGGCGGCTCTAGGCTCATGGCGGCCCTGGGCAGGGAGCGTAGGTAGGGGGCCCCGGAAGAGGGGATCCGGGCGGGAACCAGGAGGAACGCAGGCACGAAGGCCAGTGAAGGGGGGGACCGGGGTCAGGGTGTTTGGAAGGGGAACAGAGCCGGAGGCCGCCAAATCCCTGCCAGGGGCCGCCACGCAAATATGTATCCATCCTCAAATGATTATTATATTAAGGATATATATTGGCGTGGTGGCCGCTGGGGTTTGGCGGCCCTGTGCAGGTGCACAGCTTGCACATGCCTAAGGCCGCCCCTGCTTTGATGTTCTCAGTAGCCGCGCGGCTCACTGAGAACATCAAAGCGGCCGCAAAATTGCTCCAGGCTGCAGGCGGACAAATAGTGTGCGTGCCCGGCGCACATGCACTGTGCCAGATCCGTCTGCAGACTGGCTGCATTTTTAAAAGTCCCTTACTATACTCTCGCTGAACAACGCATGCGCGTTGGTTCAGCGAGACCTAAAAAGGAATTCAACTTGGATGTATAGGTATCTTTCTTCACTTACACTGAGGGTTCATTTAGTGTGTTCTACTATCACTTTCTGTAGTTCTTCTGGTGCTTTGCAGGACATTGCACCAAGTAAGATTTTGTTCAGATGAATAGTTGACATAGAAGCTGGTACAAAATGAAAAATCAAGTGATATTTGGGATATTCACAGGGCAATTGTGGGCTGAGTGAATCTGAGTAAAAATTAATCCACCAGCTAAGTGCGTTCGCGTCAAAAGCAATTTCTTGGTTTTAAAATGAACATAATAAAGGGAGCCCCCAGCATAGACTGTGTCATGCTGCTCTTTCATTCAACTTTCATGATTACCCATTGAGGACCCATTATCTGTGAACTCACTGAACGTACTCCATGTTGAGTTGTTGAGTTGCTTTTACTCAAAGGGGATAGGAGGATGCTTCTTAGAAGCACCCACGCCTGAATGAAGGTTGGCACTGCCCTTCGCCAGGCTATGCAGACATGGACGCTTGGTAGTAGCTAAGATCAATAGAGGGCATAAAACTTCAACCTGAACCTCTCAGAAAGCATTCTGCTGACTCTACATAAAATCATCTGCGTCCACATAACCAGAGTTATTCACTTCCCTTGGTGGGTGCATTTGTTGAGGTTGGGTACCTGGCATGTATCTGATACATATACTAATGTGATATAGATTAGGTCCCTTTCAAGGTCCAATGACTGGTCCAGCTCTGCGCTCACACTGAGAATTACCAACCCTTAGACCATTATCAATCCGGTTTCCGGAGGGGTCACAGCACTGAATCGGCCCTCATACACATTTTTGATGACATCTTGAAAATGCTTGACAAAAACGAATCCTGCCTCTTGATCCTCTGTGACCTCTCCTCTGCATTTTATACGGTCAATTGTGACATTCTCCTATCCATCCTACAAAACAGAATGGGTTTTTCAGATCGGGTGCTCCGCTGGTTCTCATCCTTCCTTCTCCATAGATCTCAAAGATTCAAGACAAACCACTCTCTCTCTCAGCCCTCCCCAGTACTTATGAGGGTCCCCCAAGGATCCGCCCTTTCTCCTATCCTCTTCAACCTTTTTTTAGAACCTCTTACTAACCTACTTAACTCTATGAATATTCTCTTCCACTTGTATGCTGACGACACAAAGCTCTATTTGAAAATTTCATCCCCGGACAACATCATCTCACTAAATTCTATCCTCACGTCGACTCAAAACCCAGAACCATCTCCTGCTCAACGCTTCCGAAATGGAATTCTTGCTCATCTCCAGGCCGAACCACACCCCCAAGGTCGATCTCTGGTTGCCTCACCTCACGACTCTCAACTGCACTCCGATCATCATAGACTCAGCCAAATCGCTTGGAGTCACAGTGAATAAGCACCTGAGAGAGAAGGCTCATATCAGCAAAGTTTGTAAGGGAGCAAACCACCTGATGAGGTCACTCAGAATGATCAAACCCTTCTTGCCACAAAAGGATTTCAAGCAAGTGGTACAAGCTCTTGTCTTACCAAGGTTAGACTATCGGAGTGCAACTCTCTGTGGCCTTCCTAAATACGCCTTGGCTCCACTTAGGGCCTCGCTGAACTCTGCAGCAAGACTGATTACGGGCTCCAAACGAAATGAGCACATATCCCCCGTCCTTAAATCTCTCAGCTGGCTACCCTTTGAAGTACAAATCCAGCTAAAGATTGCAATCCTGACACACAAAGCCCTTCACTACAATACTCCCACTTATCTAGCGCAAAAACTTGAATTATCCTGTGGGGTGAGGGCTTCCAGAAGCACCTCTACTCTCCTCCTGAAAACCTATCATCCTTAGCAAAAAGAGAACTTGTAACCGACCCTTCTCTAGTGCTGCACCTAAATTATGGAACTCTCTTCCTCCAGATGTTCGCAGACTCGCCTCGACTACGGCTTTCAAACTGGAAGCCAAAAGATTCTTAATGAGCAAATTCCTACCATAAGGGGTTGTGGTAATCATAAGGTCGCTGTCCCTTGGTTCCTAGCTCAATGGCACAACTAACAGACACGGACCATATCGTCTGCTTAATATTATACCTTTTATGTGTACCATTGCTTACTGTTTTTTTTCGGGTTTTTTTTCTTCTTTCTTTCCACAATTGCTGTTTATATTTCATTTTGTCCTCTCCACCAACTTATTGTAAAGCGTTCTGATACCCTTCAGGATCTTGCTCATGATATATAAAACTTTATAATTAAATAAATAAGTAAATGACTGTTGCACAAGATGGAAGCTAGCCTCATTGTTAGCTGGATGACATGACCTTCATCACATAGCTCCTCACTTCAGCTCTGCGTTGCTGCCTGGAACTGAGCATGAAATCAGCATCACCTTTCCTGCCACGCTGAGCACTGCCACAGGAAGTCAGAACTGACACTCAATTTAGTAACTAAGGTGGTGCAGACCTACAGCAGCTTAGCAACCATCTAGCCTTCCTCGGGAAGTCTACAGTGTCACTTGGCCCAATACCAGAAATTATCTGCAGCCTCCCACTCTGCAAACTTTTAGAAACTGGAGAAACTCTACCTAGGGAGTCTGGACTTCTGCCCTTTGAATGAACAATATTCTGACAAATTGCTGCCCACTTTTCCCTTTCATTACATAATTGTCATCAAAAATACTTGTGAAGAGACTTTTAAATAGTTGGGGTTATGATTATTGAAGTGGCATTTTAACGTGTTTGTCTTTGCTTCCTACTGATGTAGCATGTTCAGGATAAACCCTGGCCCCCTTTGCCTAGTAGGTACTGAGCTTGCTCTGGTGCCACAAGAGTGGGCAGCCACCAAGCCATGACTAACCCAAGGAATCTGCTGCTTTGTGTTGTAAAGGAAGAGAGTGAACTATTGAAGTGTGTCTCTGGTGTGACTGCTCTACCTTTTGAGCACAGCTGTATCTCAGAAGATCTATACAAACTACTGAAAAACAACAATGCTGTGTCCAGAATATTGTTTACATAAATATCAGCTCATTGGGTGATGATTTTCTATTATTAAATCCAATGGAACAATATTTTGCAGAAGATATTGCAGAAGATATTTAGGACCTGATATTTGTGTCAGGCGATTCTGGTACTACATCCTCATCCCGGCCGACTTCTCTCAGAGCCCATATCCCAAGTGGCCCCGAGCTCCAATGCCTTTGGGTTAGGCTTGCACTATATAATTGTCACATACATGCATCTATATAAGGTGAAAGGCTTAGACCAAAGAGTTTCCCAAAAGCAGATAATAACTGATGATACATCTCCGTTCAGATAACCTTTTCCATCGACCCCAACGTTGTTATGAATTGTAACACCTAACTTTTACCTTTAAGTCCTATAAAATAAGGTATGTACCTAGGCCACAGAAATGGTAAGTCTCTTATGGTCTGGTTTGTTTTTCGCATTTAGAATAAACCTGAATTTCCTTTATGTTAATTAAAAGCATCTCTTGTTGAAAAATAATAGTTGACCGCACATTGAAGCTATTCTGCATGAATATTTCATCATTGTTCCAGAGTAAACCAGGAGTGTGGGTCTTGATACTTTTGGGGAGTCAAATACACAGAGGGAGTGCCTTGGTTAAGTAGTCAAAAAACCTGGGACATTGAGAGCATCCCACCACAGAGACTGGCCGGTAACCACAGACTGCCCTGGAACCCAGAGAAAGACCTCAGAGCTCCCATCTGTTGATTCCTAGACCATCAAGACTGCACCCAAGTCACAGCTCAGGAACTGTCCATGTATGAGCTATCCATCATGCATGCACTGACCTTCTCGGCTCTCATTTCACGCTTACCCCTCCATGTCACAACAACATGCTTGTTTCATGATTGAGTTGCCTTTATGTGCCTGCTTGGCTTTTTAAGATGATAGTAACCGGGCTACCGCGCTGCATTTTGGGGCGCCACAATGACTGTTTCCAGTTTATTGTTGAAACTTAACTCTTTCAATCCCATTAGTTCTTGAGCAGCTGTGATTGCACATGTGTTTCCATGTCTGAGAACCCACGGCTGAGTAAGAGTTTGGTAGATAGTTACTCTGTCACAAATGTGATAGATATCCCAATCGCCTTATTACAAGTGTGTTAAGATATAATGCACTTGTAATAAGATGGACAAGATAATGTGTTGTTGATGCAAAAGTGGGAGTAAGCAAAGAGTTACAGCTGATGTGCAAGAACAGCACAATTACCAGGACACTGTCCCCAAACAAAGGAGTATGCAATACCATGTTGCAGTGGCGGCTGGTAATTTTACCAGGAAGGGCAACACATGCACATATACCCCTCACTCACACACATACCTTCACACACGCTCCCACGCCCATTCACAACACTTGTCAGCAATTACACATACATTTATACATACATGCACGCATGCACCCAACATAAAAAAAATATATCAATCTTACTTTAACTTCAGCTCTCCAAGGTGGAAGCATTGGCGGTCCCAGGAGGGCCTTGAGACTGCTTTCATTGGCTCAATTTGGGGAAGGCAGCAGTCCCAAGCTCATCACAGAGTGGGATCGGTCAGTGAGAGTACTGACCCCACCCCACCCAGTGACGAGATATCACTGATTGTCACTCGGCCCTGGGAACCTCAGGGTTTAAAACTGAAGTGCCCAGGTCTGAGGTAGCCGGTGATACTTCCCTTCATCACAAGAGGAAGTGCCTCTAGGCACTTTTGCCAAACAGAGGAGGTCATAACCACAGGGCTGTGAAATCCTCAGCCTGGCAAAGTTCAGCTCAGGCAGGTGGAGGCCTGCACATTTAGCGCGTGTCTAGCTCCTGCCTGACCTGAACAAGAAGAGTGTCTGTCAGGCTATCTTTGTTAAGACACTCTTCTTGCCATGAAAAAGGTGGGGGGGGGGGGGGGCCCTAGCACGTATGGACGTGCCGCTGGTGCCGCATTGGTATTTCCACTCTCAGAAATGACTCTCAGAAATTATATTTACCTCATGTATGTCAGCTTTGTCCATAAGGGCCCACTGAGGAATGGAAATTCACACGGTAATGTTGCATTTTGGTCCTTCCCCACCGAATACATGCGTGTGGCGCCTACACAGTGTGAGGAGCTTGAGGCACATGAACAGACTATGAGAGGAACTTGTAGCAATGTGACAGTAAGGAGTCTGTGACACTTGGACAGCCCATGGGGGAAGCTTGTGGCATGTGAACAGAACGCCGGAGGAGCTTCTGGTACAAGTACAGATAGGACGAGGGGCCAATGAAATACAAGTAATTACCCTAAATAGGAGTACTGCGGGAAGGAACGAGTTGTTTGAAGAAAAAAAAGAGTACAATCAATTCCAGGAGCTGAGATGCAGTCAAGAGTGAAGAGAAAACATTCTTAATATTTTCTGGGGACAAATCAGATGCTGGAGACAGAAGTGAGGGAGAGAGACTAAAAAACGACTACAGGTATCGCATGTGGGGGCATATTACCAAGGGGGGCGATAGGCAATTATTGCCGATTTAGCGGCTGTTTTCGGCCGCTAAGCGGCGATAATTCTATCGGCCTATTAGCAAGCTGTCGTTAACTGATGTTAGCAACAGCTTGTAGGCGATAGCGAGCGGTTGGGGCCCGCTTTGCATGTCAGCGATATTTATCGCTAATAACATGCAAAGTGGGCGTACCCAACCAGTTAGCGACTGAAAGCAGTTGCTAACGTCGCTATCGCCTATTAGCAAGGCAGGCGTAGCGTTGGAAATATTTGCGCTAAGCGCAAATATCTCCAAATACAAACACCTGCCCAGACCAGTTCTTAGCCATGTTATCCAATGGGAGGTGGATAACATGGCTAAGAGCATTTCGTCGCTAATGCGTGAATATCGCTGTATTCTCAGCGATATTCACGCATTTCGCCCCCATCGCTATATATTTTAGCACAATGGAGAAAAACATTGCTAATAGCATGTTTTCTCAGCTAACATATCCAGCGATAGGCAGAGATAAAAAAAATCGTCGCTAAGCCTATTTAACAATAAATATCGCTACTTGTTGGTAATATGCCCCGAGGACTCATAGTGTAAGAGTGTTTTCACAAATACTACAGTCACTGCTGGACTTGGCATTTCATTGCTTTTATTCTGTTGATAATCAAGTTTGTTTAGGTCTGTGAGGTGTTTATCATTTAGGCAAATTTCCTAACATTTTCTTGTGTGCATAAGCAGAGACAGGCTGACTACCAGTCCTTTTACTGCTGTAGATTGGAGACTTTTCAGGTGACATTGTTTCTCTTATTGCACAGGTGGTGAAAAACAGTGATGGGTCGCTGTCTTTTCATTGCCCACTGAGAAAGTACAATCACAAAGGAAAAAGCCCTGCAAAACGTGAAAATATATGATTTTCAGAATTATTTAAATTATTTATCAAGTAGACTTATTTCAAGATGGCGCCAAAACTCAAAGTCGGACCCCTTCGGACTTTGGTCGCCATCTTGAAATAAGCCCACATAGCAAATAATGCTGAAAGTTATGTATTATCAGGTGCGACAAACATTGCAGAGATTCACAAATAAACACTGAAGGCATTTTGATGTTCGACCTTATTTTAAAATGTTCAACGCTGGCACAGAAATGAAAATGTAATTGTTTTCCTGCATCACAATATACCAAGCAAATATCCTAATGCATGCTCCAAGTATTTTCCATATTACTCACTTACACAGGTACAGAATAATCACTGTTCGACTTCGTGATGGCTGACAACATTTTAGTTCACATATTATTTAACCATATAAACCTTAAGAAGACATATTTTATTAGACCAGTTAGTGCCTCAACCAGATTAAAGAAACTCTCTCACACGATTGAAGTTTAAAAAGGTTTATTAACAAAAAGGGGAAAAATAGCCCTTGAATCACCAGTCCAGTTCACCAGAGTTTCCCATAGAAGGCTGGGGTGGGGCATGCTCATTAAGCAAAGACAAGGCACACATGATTAGTACTTTATCAAGGGCTCTGCAATGGGGAGCATGTGATAGATTCAAAGGGAGCTTACAGGTGTCTGAAGGCTTAGGTCACCAGAAGGGAAGGTGGTGACCTTTAGCTTGTAACGAGAATGTAAACATTTCGGCTGAGACAGCTAATCAACACTTTCTTGTCTCGGGAGCCAAGAGGAGAACGAGAGGCTCAAAAGGTGAGAGGTGGGTCCGTCCTTTAGGCGTCTGCTAGCGGGAACAGAAAAACAGGGTTGAAGCAGGATTCACTTGCACTAATGAATAATTATTTTTTCACAACCAGAGGCCTTTGTCTAACAGCAGCGCAGGCTCTTGTCCTTGGCAGATAAGACGTGATTTTTTAAAAATAGCTTTATATGCAGAAATAGTAGAGCACTGACCTTAATCTTTAGGTACAATTGAAAAAAACACTTATTCCCAGTTACACTGTTTCTTCCTGTAATCCAAATCCTGAACGTGTCGCTTACAGTACTGAAAAACTTTCACTATGTGATCTAATTCTAGACATTCTGATGACGGCTACACATTTATGTTTCCAAGCCCCAGGGCGCTCCTCTCTTTGGTGTACGCCAAGGGACCACTGCCTGCTTTTTGTGATCAGAGCTTTTAATAAATGCAGGTTGCATATTCAACTCAAACACAAAATGCTTCGACATGGCATGCACATCCGGCCAGCAAAAACATATTAAACAAATATTTATTTTTTTAAAAGTTACGAATGATTTTGTTGGCACAAATGAGTATCATTTAGTTAAGCATACGGGCATTTAATTTACATTTTTTTTAACTGTAAAAAGAATGCACGAGTTAGGTGGGCATGAAGGAATTGTCTTAAATATAATACATAGTTTTCTGTCATTGTTAACATTTCAACCATGGCTTAGGGTGGTCTGGAAGGGAAGGTTCAGTTCAAAATTTGTGCAAAGGAGATATCGTTGGAACCTGACTGAGTAGCCAGAAAAATAAAATATTGATCATGTTGAACTATACACCAAATAATCCTGAACCAGCCTCATCCTTCTATAGAGTTCTCTTTACACCTTTATCCTTCCTTTCACCTTCCAATCATCCACTGTCTCATCTATACATTCCTTCTCTTGTTATGTTCCTTCACCATCCATCCTTTCACCATTCAATACACCCACCCATCCAATTACCTGTCCACCAGTTCATGCAACATTCTGTCTATCCATTCACGCGTCCACCTAGTAGCCATTCATCAATCATCCATTCATCCATCTTTTCACTCTTTCATCCATCTGTTCACCCATTAATCCTTACCCTCAACCATATCATATACTTTTTGATCCTTCGATCCATCACCGCACATCCACCCATCCATCTACACTTTCATCCATCCATCCATCCATCCATACATCCTTCCAATCATCCACTTTCTGATCCATTCATTCCTTCTCTTGTTATATTCCTTCACCATCCATCCTTTCACCATTCAATACACCCACCCATCCAACTACCTGTCCACCAGTTCATGTAACATTCTGTCTATCCATTTACGCGTCCACCTAGTAGCCATTCATCTATCCTTCATCTATCATCCATTCATCCATCCTTTGACTCTTTCATCCATCTGTTCACCCATTAATCCTTCCCCTCAACCATATTATATCCTTTTTGATCCTTCGATCCATCACCATACATCCACCCATTCATCCATCTATCTATCTATCTATCTATCTATCTATCTATCTATCTATCTATCTATCTATCTATCTATCCTTCCATCTTTTTTTTCAAAATTCCATCATTCTTTAACCCTTTCACTCATACTTTCACCTTATTTTTTCACCTATTGATCTTTTCACTCTTCTGTTCTTCCTTTTTTGGCACTTTCCTTCTACTTTCAACCTTCCTGCCACCTTTCCTTCTTTGCTTCCTTCCTTCTTTCCTTCTCTGCACCCTTCCATCCTAACTTTTTTCCTCCTTCGCTTCTTTATTGTTTCTATCTGCACATCTTCCTTTCTTTCTCCCCTCCTTACATTTTCTTTCCTGTCTTTGTTTATCGCTCTCACTCTTTATATTTGCCTTTCAGTGTCCTGTTATCCTTTTTTCGTGATCTCCTTTTCTTTTGTTATCTACTTTTTCAGCCGTCACCCTTCACCCGCACCCCTCAACTCTCCTATTGCATCATCTTTCAGTGTTATTTCTGAGCATCTGTCTGTAGACCTGCGTGCTAAAGAGGCTCATGAAGTACAGAACTAATCAACCTTTTAGGACCTCCCTTGCCAGCCCATGTGGCATAGTGGAAACCCCTCGCTTTAGCTGGTAGTTTGGGGGTTTGTGCAGGGGCCTAAGTGGGCGGGATCGGCAGGGCATGGCGTGCCCCTACTTCTTTATTTCAAAGATTCTGTCCTCCTACTTTTTTATTTTGAAAATGCGTCTCAGGACGCAAGAAATCGCCATGGCCTATAGATAAAGCTCGGCGTCTCTGCCGTTCGAGGACGGGCGGGGCGGCAGAGTAGTAACAGTACTCGGTCTTTTCCTTCTTGCCCAGAGAAGACAAGGATAGTGTCCACTTCTGCTCTGCCCCTTCAGCTGCCACCCCCCCACTCTTTCCTTCTTCCCTCTCTTTCTGTCTAGCAGTTTCTCTCTCATTGAAAACAGTGACTTCAAAAAGCTGTCCTCACTCTCTTTCCTCTCCTTTCGTTTATTTGCTCCCCTGTGAAATAGATCCAAAAAAGAAAAACACTTTGGCAGGAAATGGCATATTTTTCTGGCATTTTAATTCCTAAGTGCAACATCAGGAATAAAACGTTATAAATAGGAAAAATAAATAAATAACTAAAGAAAGTAAGACAGAGTAGTAGCAAAGTGGCCAGATTGATTTTATTCACACCCAAACACATAAGCGCCACTTTTACAGAGTTTGCCAGTGAAGCGCTACTTTTGTTCTCAAGTCTTTGCTTTCCCCAGGCTTGGAACAAGTGCATCAATCCTGGAGGTACTGCAATGCGTGGATTGGAAAATAAAATGTGTACTGCGGCTCTGCGTTCAGAGATGTGGGGCCAGATGTAGGAGCCGAAATACCGGTCGGTAACGGCCGATTTCGGCCGTTACCGACCGGTATTTAGTATTTGGCATGTAGGGGCCCTATTTTACCGAATCGGTAAATTTACTGAATCGGTAAAATACCGAATCGGTAAAATACCGAATCGGTATTTTTACCGATTCGGTAACTTGCAGATGTAGGTGGGACTCTTCTGAGTCCCACAGGCCTTACCGAATCGGTATTTTACCACCCAATCCAATTGGGTGGTAAAATACCGATTCCAGGTGTGCATGCACATGTGTGCATGCACACCTATGCCATGTGACAGACAGACATGCCCTTAGGGCATGTCTGTGTGCCACATGTCACACGTGCCTGAATTCGGGGTGCTAGAGGGTGTCAAAGTGACACCCCCTGCACCCTTGCAACATTCGGTATTTACCGGATCGGTAAATAACGAGTCGGTAATGCCCATTGATTCCTATGGGCTTCAATGCCCATAGGAATCAATGGGCATTACCGAATCGGTATTTACCGATTCGGTAAATACCGATTCTTACAGAATTGGTAATTCAATTACCGATTCTACCTAAATCTCCCCCCTTCTATTTTACCGATTCATAAATACCGAATCGGTAAAATTCGGTATTTATGAATCAGTAAAATATACTTACCTACATCTGGCCCGTGGCCTTTTTACCACACTGCTTACGTTTTGTAAGGATATGAGCAATGGACATTGAAATGGGTCCATTCAGGGCCCTGTCGTCATGTCCTTAACTTTTCAAGCAAAAGCACTCACTGAATTTCTGAATTGTGAGTGTAAAAGTGTTAAGGTAACCATGATGTTCATTCTTACATTTCACATGGTTTGCTAATTTTTGCATTCCCTATGAGTGTTTGCTTTTTCCAGGATGCTGTTACTTTTTTTGTAGGCAGCATATTTCTCTTGTTTGATGCGTAATTTAAATTGAGCCGCATCCAGGTGTTTATTGCGGGGCACAACTGAGTTGTAGTTGAAGGCAGTGTGAGTCTTTCTCAGTGGGGCAGTATAGTGATCAGTGGGGGAGGGGTTGTGACACTATGGCCAGAGCTGCTGAATTTGGAACCGGGGAACCAGGTTCAGCATTCATAACCAGTCCACCATAACACTTTCCTGAGGGAGCACAATCCCATGCTAGACCTTAGAAGGCCAGCAAGGCCTTAGAAGCCCTGGTGTCTTAGCACCAGCAGGTGGACCCCAGCGTGGCAAGTGTAGGTTAACCTTCAAGGCTTGTCCACCACAATTCATACTGAAGTTCACCTCCAGTCTGGCGGGCAGGCCTATGAAGCAGCACACCCTAGAGCAACAGTGACTCTGTCATTGAAGTCACAGGACCCTTGAGAAGGGCCAGCTCTAGTGTGGTGCGACTGGTGTGACCCCACCGGGTGCTGACTTTGGGTGAAGGCATCATGATTGCAAGTATAATAGGGTTTTAAAAGCACTTGTTACCTCCTTCCTGGCCTCCAGCAACTTTCAGCAACAATAAATATGTCATGACTCTGGGGAATTAATGTTATTCCTAGAGAGAGATCAATTTTGTCTAGTGGAATTTTTGACTCATGGAAAGGTAGCACAGAGGGTTAATGTACCTGCTGCAAAGAACATGTACCATGCAGATCACAAAGTGCACATAATGTACATAGGTCAGTGGGTTACTGCTTTTGTCAGCGAGATCCTTTTGTTACTTACAGTTTATAAGTTAAAATCCTAACATGGAATAGTGAGCTATTAACTGTCATCTTAGAGCTGCATACAAACTGCAAGGTATAAATTAGAACGTTATGATTTTTTACCCAGTCTTTGATTATACTAATGTTGCAAAAACGTTTATTTTGGATAGAAATCAATTTTGATTATGAAAGAGGACCCGCAACCATGGTATTACGTTTTAATTTCTGAGTTTGTGTTTCTCCAGACCAATCACTATTAAACTATACGACCTACTAGTATGGTTGTCATGTGCTCCTACACCTGGTAGTCCTTAGCCTTATGGAACATTTCCTATACAGTGATTTACACACATATTGATTGGCTCTGTCTAATGTGTGTGATGTTAAGTGCTCTGACACCCTACACTGGTATGAGTGGTGCTGTAAATCAAATTAAATGCATCTGAGAGAGAGTGTGGTTATGGAGACTTGACGGGCACTGGGGGATTTTATTGTATGTATGCCAAACCCATATTAGTTAGGGATGTGACCGTTACAGTCAACGTTTGCAGATGGGACAACATAGGGGCAACAACTGATGCATCCGCTTGGTCGTGCTCTTTTGTTTTGTACACTAATACCCTGAAAGTGGATATGTTATATGACATGTAAAAGGCAATAACATTTGTTTACAAAAAGAATTGAGACTTGAGGGGCACTGTTAAAGGGTGGTAGTGAGGTAATCCATGGCGGAGGTTGTCATTGAGGGACACTAACAAACATGAATGTTCCGTGCGCCACCAGTGCAAATGGCCGGACCTGCCCTTGAGGCCAGTCCGCCACACCCATAGGTACCTCCATTGGCCTTGTTTCAGCAGTAGTAGCTGCAACTCACCAGAGATTGGCAATGCAGGATGTCCACACACACCAAACTAAGTTTGCAAACTTCACAGTCTGTCTGCTTTATTCACAAGCACTATTAACATGTGCTGCCTGCTGTGGGGCAAATTGAATTAATTATGTAGCAATGAGGGACAAAATTATGCCGCAGTGTTGACTAAATTATGCATTTAAAAAAAGGCTGCAGCTTATTGCAGTATATTTTCTGATATTTTATTATTTTGACATGTGTACACATGCTAATAGTCTCTGTAAAGATTTTGCCTTATTAGTACCAGCGTAACATACAAATGCAGCAGTGAGAAAGATGATCAGTCAACATTTGCAAAGGGCCGTCCACTCCCCAGAAACACAAGTCACATTTTTTATTAACTTTTGATTTGTTTGAGATCAAGCAATTCATTAGTTACAATTGTCGGATTATGCAGCAGATCTTGAATTATATGGCAGAGCCATAATTATATAGAAAACATTTGCAAACTAGGATATTTTGTCATTCATGTTTGACCGGCTCTTGTGGAAAAAGGGAGAAGTGCTGATGACAGAAACTCCATGGCTCGAACAGAGAAATGGCTTGTGCTTCCACATTAAATCACATTTGGGACATTCTGTGGTTGGAAGCATATACCACTTTGTGAATGTATTTCAATGTCAATAACTCATATTAAACCTTAAATAATCTTGTGTATCCATTGGTTGAATTAAACTGGGCAGTGAAATACCAAACAAATACTATAACATGGGACGTTTGCGCATTCTAGCGACACCTGTGACTCCGCCCACTGATCCAATCTTGGGATTATTCCCGTCCTCGGATTCTCCACCCACAGTTTCTTACTTTTTTCCCCCACTTCAACCACTGGGTTTGTGACAGCACTGAGTTTGATGTGGATTGTAGAAAGGGTGTATTCTGGTGTCTGCGCAGAACACTTTACCTTAAATTCCATACATGAGGCTCGCCAGCACCTGGGATCAGGAGCGGTTTTGTTCCGACACTTATTTTATATCAATTAAGTTTCGCAGCAAGTGATAGACATTCTTCTAGGAATGAGAGACAAAGGGGCAGATTTACAAGCCCCTTGCAACACTTTTACGCCGCCATTGCGTCACTTCTGTGAAACAGCGGCATCTAGAGAGATGTGTCACGTTGTAAAGATCTGCATTATATTATACCTGGGTCAGGTATAATTTATGCAGGGTGGGCATTACAACGTAAGAAAGCCTCATAAAAGTGACGCAGTGAAATCTACAAGATTTCACTACGTCCCTTCAACAAAGCCACTGCGTCAAAACCTTACGCCTGTTTGAAGCAGGCGTAAGGAGTGACGTAGCATAATAAAAATAGGCATTCCTGGAGTTGCGTCGTGCTTGCGATACGACTCTTGAAATGCGTTGCCTTTATGCCAACAGATGCGTCACGCATCTGTCAAACCTTGCGCCATGGTGCGCCGCATTGTAAATTCGACACATCCATGGTGGCGCAAGGTCTTTTTTGGCGTGACACAAATTGACTGAAGCATCTCGGATAATATGCAGAGATGCGTCAGTTCTTGTAAATCTGCCCCAAAGATCGTAGTTTCAAAGCTGTATTTAAGGAGTAATAGGCAGGTTACAAAAAACATGTGTACCTAATTAGCAGAATTAGGTACACGAAAATAGTGGTCAGTCCAAGTGTCCTTACTATACCTGGGCAGAGAGAACTGAAATAAGGACAAAATGGTAGACAGTAGGGACTAATATTTGCATCACAAGTCTATCCAAGTGAAGACACAAATAAATCACTGGGCAGAAATATATCTATTACAAAATTCGTTTTTTACTTCTATCCAAGATAAACTAATTAACTGCCTCTCTCTGTATTACTACTTTAAAACATTTATATATATATATCTATTCAGAAAAACATATAAATGACAATAGATTATTTGTATAAACACGACCAATTATCTTCATTGTAGGCTCGGTTCACAAAAGTAATCTGAGACAAAATCCTAACTTTACTACTTTCGGTATTCACAAAAGGCATTTAGGTGTAGTAAAGTTAGGATTCCTAACTTTACTTCTAAACTGAGAAAAATCCCAATTTTACGACTTTCGGTAATCACAAAAGGAACTTATGAGTAGTAAATTTAGGATTCCTAACTTTACTACTCTAAATGCCTTTTGTGAATCATAGCAAAGGAATTGTTAGGCTGTCACATCTCCTGGTGGGATAGGCCTCTACCGATCGTGAGAACAGGCACACACTGACGAGGATATACCTCAATTTAGTTACATTGGAGCATCTCCACAAAGTCGATTTGGAGATGGTTGAAGGTACCATCAGACTTCCTGATGTTACTCATGGCTATCGCAAATCTCTTGTCCACATTCTGCTTCTGGCATATGATGCATCTTTGACAAACATTCGCCACCATTGATCGGAAATGGGGATTGTACGAATAGGTGCAAAAGGTAGACACAATCCCATCTCTACCCACATGAGTTGGTCCATGGATGTGCCATACCATTGTAGCCAGGATTGAATCAGGGAACAAGTTTCCCTCTCCAGATACCTAAATGTAACTTGCTTCTCTGATAGATTCCGTCCTTTCCCATTTTGCCTTTTCTAACTCCAGGGAGGCATATTGTAGTTCCCTCAACTCGTTGGAGGTATTACAGTATTCAGCAACATGGTTCATTCAAATGGAAGGTGCTGGACTCAAGAGCATAATATTGGGCACATCTCATCTGCATAACAGTTCCCTCTGGTGACAAAATCATTACAGCTCTTACTCGTTTCACACTTAATAGCAAAAATAGGATGCTTTCACTCAATGTACACACAGTATATGGGACCCTTAAAGTGCTGCCTCGATCTCGGAGACAAGACCCATCAACAAAAAGTGTCTTATCATATTCAGTGGAGACATCCAGTACATCAGGTGTCAGTTTTGTGCACAATTCATTGACACTGACAGAATCATGGTCGAACTCATCCTCGTCATCGACCTCTGGGGTTAGTAACAGAGAAGCAGGGTTTAGTGTGTTACATATCCTGATGGAAACACTTTCTGCTGCTACAATGATTCTCTCATAGCAGATTAGGAGGCTATTTGTCAGATGCTGGATCCTGGTGCAGGTCATGAGAATCTCGATGGAGTGGGGCACCATTACAAAGGAAGGGTAGCCCATCACAATCCCTTCAGTCTGCTGTATGCTAAGCTTCACTACTGCAGCTGCTTTGAGATAACCAGGCAACACTGTGGCCACCACAGAAGTAACCAATGGGGGGGTTTGTCTCCCCATGGGCTTGTGTTAGTACACACAATTCACACCCATTTCTTTTGTGAAAAAATCGTACAAATTATTTTATATTGTCTGGCATTCCAAGAGCAGGTGCACTAAGAAATGGGGTTTTGAGCTCCTGGAAGGCTTCCATACTTTTGTCATCCTTTGGTACCAGGTCATTGAAATCAGTGTGCTTCAGCCTTATCAAAAGCTTCACCACAAAGGAAAAGTTTAGAATCCATTTTCGGGATTAGCCAACCATGCCTAAAAACATCCTCACCTCTCTCTGCACGGTTGGGATCTTCATCTTAAGAACTGTCCCACTCTTCTTGCTCCCTTCTCTATCTGATATTCAGCTACATTACCTCCCTCTGACAGTATTGTAATTTCTCGGGTGAATCCTTGTGCCCATTCTCTGCTAAATGGTTCAGTAAGGTAATTCTGTCTTGTCTGCAAGCTTCCTTAGTCATCAAGGCAATCAAGAGATCATCAATGTATTCAATTAATGTTGAACTACATGGTAATTGCAGAGACTCTACGTTCTTTTTAAGTATCTGATTGAGATAGGATGGACTTTTGATAAGATCTTGTGGGGCATACCACAATATGAGGGTCTTCTTTTGGAACTAGAAGGCAAAAAGAAACTTGCTCTCTTCATGTAATGGAACAGAGAAGAAGGCTTGACAAAGGTCAATCAATGTGAACCCCTCAGCCTCTGGAGGAATTTGGAACGAGATTACAGCAGGGTTTGGTACCACAAGAGAGTATGGAATGCCAATCTGGTTGATCTTTCGGAAGCCTTGTATGATCCTCCACTTCTTGTAGGATTTCTGTAAAACCATGATTGGGGAGTTACATGGACTACTCATAACTTCCCTCAAGAAGCTCTGTTCTATCATGCTCCCGATGACAGGGTGATCCCTGAAATAGCCTCTGGGGACATTTTGTAAGGGTGAATCCGCAGGTAAACAGCATTAGGGTGGAAAATGATCTTACGGGTGTTAGCATCTTTAATCAGCCTGATCACTCACCCCGTGAAATCCCAAATTGCCTCCTTGACTGTCTCGCTCAGATCTACTGGCAAATCCTCTGTTGTAACAACTTGGTATAACCTGACAAAAGGATCTCGGACAGCAACTGAAACTCAGTGTCAGCTGCCTGTGTTTCAATTCTGACCCCCATCCTGGGTGCAATAAATGACACAATTGAGTTTACAAAGAAAACCTCATCCTATCAGGTTTACAGGACTAGAATCACAGATTGCAAACTGATGCTGCTCTCTAATATCTCTTTTTTTCACTGGTACAGGGTGGTGTTTGATTGGTGCACTGCTGGTTGTAATGCCTACAACTTGGACTTCTTTTCCCAAGAGGGGTAGTTAAGGGACCTCAACTGTTCTAACTGTTGAATGAGTGACTCCGGTGTCTATCAGGAAAGATATGGGATGCCCGTTAACTTCCCCATCCACGGATGGGTCACTCTGGTGAAGAACCGGGTTTTAGAACCCAGCGGCGTCAGGAACACGCCCAAAGTCTTCGGGTTCCCCTGTCCTAGAATACAGAGACACAGGATACTTCTCGGTGGCGTCAAGGATCAAATTTATTGGCTGCATTCAGGAACAGAAGTCTACGAAGTATGAGACAAGTAGGTTCGTTAGAAACTGCTCAACTTTACAAAGCAGGTCGTCCCTTTTTATGCCGAAAATTATGCTTCAGGCAAACATTCCTTATTTACAGTTGACCAATCCCATGTATACACGACAAAGGCATTGCATGATGACAAACCCACATTTCAGTTGTCCAGCCCACCAATAATTACACAGGAAAGTCCAACATTCTTGCTCGAACAGGCCGGACGAACCCTTAATAAAAGACCACAACCCATATCATAAATAGACCATAAAAGAAGGAACAGAAACAGATGAAAAGCAAGATAGAAGGGTGTGTGTGTGTGTGTGTGTGCCATAAACTCAACAATGTCCTGCTCTTTGATCCTAATCTCGATCAACTACCAGACAAGGAACTGGCTTAGCAAGGCTAGCTTAAGGCAACGGGGTCAGTTCGCTCAGGTCACCTAGGAGTCAGCTAACGTGTACGTGTACTAAAAGACTCGCTCGGCAGTAGTCATCGGTCTATGTGAGGGCAACCACAAAATGGCTGCCGTACACAAAATGGAACCCGAGGGTTCAGAACAAAATCCTTAAATACATAGTGAAGCCATCGATTTAACATGGCGAAATCACTTGTACATGCCGCACTCGCTAGTTACGGTTCGCTACTATCAAATTCGTAACGAAACCATGACCTTTATAATACGGGTTCAGAATTCACGGAACCTCAGACCCTCCTTTTGCCCTTATATAGGCAATAACCTAAACTCACGTCAATCTGAATCCAGGTCTATATTCATCAGATCATCAAGATGTTGCTGGAGCATGATCCTAGTACTTAGTACCTCTCTCGATACAGGTCTCCTCACACACATAGTAGCACAGCGACCACATATAGCAGGAGCACACTGTACACAAAGATAGAACAGGAAAAGAATCGCTACAACCATCCCAATGATCATCAGAATATTCCATCCCCAAGTAGATACCAATTCCCAAAACCATCCCATCAACGACCAATCTCCTTCGCCCATATGTACTGACTCAGAGATCTTATGTAGTTTAGAAATGGCCTGGTATACTGTCGGAGCATTGTCTGGAATGAAAATGCAGCAACTCGATTGGATCAGTTTACATACCCCTCCTCTATCTGCAAGTATGACATCTAACGCAACACGATTCTGCAACGTCATAAGACGATCCGCTTGAAGCTCTGCAGTCACATTACTAAGGGCACCAGCAGTCTCATTTATGGTGGACTCAACCACTCTCGTCAATTGCCATATGTTCCTACTGTTAGCCATAGGTCCCCAAAACGGTAGGAAACCCTTGAGAAAATCTTGCAATTCTTGTCCTACAGTATCTTCCTTACTGAAGACACCTCTATTAACTCTTGTTCTGTGGTAATCTGCCGCTGCAGTATACGTGGGGGGAACAAAAACGAAACATAACATGTTCCTGAAAAATCAGGGGGCAACCATGTATATGCTCTGTCATGGCAGACAAAATATGTACCCTTAGCTGCTAAAAACGGTGGGGAAGTCTGGGACGCATAAACATACGTTTCAGTGCAAACCCTCTTCCCTAACTGAGCTCTCGGATTCTTGCCATTGCCTTGCAGACAAAAATGACCACGATGGGGTACGATCCAAATTGGGGATGACCTTTTCCGTCGCTGCTTCTCACCTCGACTAACACCATATCCAGTCACGTTCCATCCAATATATGCTTGCGTCTCATCTCCAGGAATAGTCTCATAGGAATGAATTCCTCTAATCATATCCACTATTCCCTTCACCAGAGCACTATTACTTGGATTATCCTTCATGGAACGCAGAGGATAAACTTCATGGGCATAAATGAACATCGTCCTATACGCCCACACAGAACCATTATAACTGAATTGCAGAACCAAAAAAGGGATACCTTTATCCGTAGTATGAGGCATAAGTCCACACACCCAACAATTAGTGGTATTCACTACTAACTGATGCTGATGCAAAAGTTGTACAAAGGAGTTATTAGCAAATTCCAATCTTCTAATAGACTCATGTTCAGGCAAAGGATGAAAAGAATGCGAATAAATAGTAGGAAAAGACATAGGTTGTGTGGTGGGTGCAAACGTCACTTGAAAAGAGAAAACAACATATCCCACCAAAAACATCATCATACTAAGTAGCATTAAAAGACACGTTATCAAAAAACATTTCCTATTCATCACGTTACACAGTTTTCTCTTAAAATTCATTTCTTCAACAGCTCTCTCGATCTCAAAAAACTCCATCCTCTAACGTGCTGTTCGCGGCGGTTGGTTCTCTTCGGCTCAAGAGTGCTTCTGCCAATCCAGGGAGTTCCCCAGACTACCAGAACTGTCGACCTTATGTCTACCCGGTTACACACTCAAGTCTTTGCACCACGACCTTACAGCTGAACCCGGATGGCGGTTTGAAAAAGAAAAAATAGATCAAAACAGCTTTCTGGATGAGAGAGTGCAAGTTTATCAAAAGCCAGCAAAAAGAAAAATTGTCTCTCTTTTTATTAGTCCATAGATCTAGGTCTCAAATTGTAGCGGCCTTTACCAGGCTCCGTCTGAGTCCGGAATAAAAGCTCAGGTTCAGTAGTGTCTAGTTTCAGAGGAGAAGATACAGCTGCTTGTAGAATATCATTGTCCTCACGCTCAGAACTTGTCCCAACTAAACGTGCATCACTGAATGGGACAAAACGTAGCACAGTCGCAGTCTCTGAATCACCAACACCCTCCTGGACCCACTGGTCGTACGGCAGAGGCAGAGAAACCCTCTTACAATGTACGCCGTGGACCCAGTTCTCTTCCCGTGGACTCTCACTGCTGTACGCGACGACAACAAAACTTGGTGGGGTCCGGTCCAGCGGGGCTGATCATCCTTTGAAATTCCGGACGAGAACCCACGAACCACGATCAATAGCATGTCCTGGATCTTCAGATGCTTGTGGAAGTGTATTGTGAACCTGTTGGTGTAAGACACGCAATTTAGCCATCAAATCATACAAATAGTCAATCAGTACAGGATATTCGATTTCACTGAACTTGGTCTGCCTCGGCACTCCCCATATGTTTGCCGGGCGACCAAAAACAATCTCATATGGGCTAAGGCCCACTCGAGAATGCACTGTAGTTCTGGTTGACAAAAGTTCCAATGGCAAGGCATCGTCCATTGGAGACCAGAGCTCGCCTGAATCTTGGCAAGTTTCAACTTCAATGTGCCATTATAACACTCAACTAGACCCGCTGATTGGGGATGATTTTCAGCGTGAAATTTTTGACGGATTCCTAAACCATACTCTCTTCATGACTCGACCCACAAATTCACTTCCGTTATCACTCCACACCATTCTCGGCAATCCATACCTAGGGAAGAATTCCTTGAGCAAGGCTTTAGCAGTGGACAAGGTAGTATTATCTTTCAGGGGGTATGCTTCTATCCATCTCGAAAACGCACACACAACTACGAGGACATATTTTAACCTTATAGCTGCTATGGAACGTCCAGCTCCAGTGCTGGACGTTCCATTGCGCAGGTGCAGTTCGAACGTTCAACGGCCGACGGCAGCACTATGGAGGTAGTGGTGCCGTCGGCCGGTGAACGTGCGCAGCACTTAAGGGGTTAAGTTATTACATCGCTCCATATGGATAAAATCCAATTGTAACACCTCGAATGGGTACGTGGGAGGTGCAAAGTGACCTGCTGGAGTTGGAGTTCCCTTACCAGGATTATACATCAGACAAACCATACAATTCTTGACCAGATTCTCCGCACATTTAGGAATTCCAGCATTCTGCCATACTGGAGCCAACAACTTACAAATCCCTTTCGCACTAATGTGAGCCATTCCATGCGCCATTGTAACCACGGCAAGCACATACGCATCAGGTAACAACCATCGCTGATGTTCTGACAACTCAATCCAACAACCATTTGAATCCAATTTTCCCGTACTCTCTCTCCATACATTCAATTATTTCTCAGTAGCTTCAGCCTGAATTGATTTCACACTCTCTATCGTACCTTCACACATTCCTCTATCTGGAACCCATTGTGCTGAACCCGCAACATACATTCGACTCGTCACATCTTTCGCCGTCTCTTTCGCAACTTCATCTGCAAACGCATTACCACGACCAACGTCATCGGAAGCTTTCTTATGTGCACTGTATTTCACAATCGCAACTTGCATCGGTAATGTAAGTGACTCAAAAAGCTCATTCACCAACTGCCCATGCTGTATCTTTGTACCGTGCGATGTTAAGAACCCACGTTCTTTCCACAAACGTCCAAAACTATGGGCAACTCCAAACGCATACTGACTATCGGTATACACAGTCACTCTCTTTCCTTTCGACAACACACACGCTCTTGTAAGTGCAATCAACTCTACTGCTTGAGCTGAATTCTGTGGAATACGTGCAGCTTCAACAATCGTATGCAAAGTCGTAACCGCATATGCTGCAGTCATATCACCATTCGGAAGCTTAAAGCATGAACCATCTACCCATAAAGTACCATCAGACTTCACAAGAGGAGTGTCTTTAAGATCTATCCTACCCTTCGTTTCTTCCTCTGTCCTAAGGAAGCAATCATGCTGTTCCTGAACATCCATCTCTACAGAAATCGGCAACAACGTAGCTGGATTCAACGTGTTGCATCGCTTTATATGCACACGACTCGCCAAAAGCGTCAACTCGTAACCTGACAATCGAGCCCTGGTCAAGTGCTGTGTCTTAGTCCTGTTTAACAAAGTATCCACCGCATGTGGAACCATCAGAATCAACATATTATTCATTACCAAACCAGCAGACTGTCGAATAGAAACAGCTGCTGCCGCTGTAGCTCTCAAACAACTCGGCAACGCTCTAGCTACCGGATCCAAAGTCGACGAGAAATACGCACATGGACGCTGTCTATCGCCAAACTGCTGAGTCAAAACTGACAACGCACATCCCTCTCTCTCGTGGACATAGAGTGTAAAAGGCTTACTGTAGTCGGGAGTATCCAACACAGGAGCCGAACACAATGCATTACACTATTCAGAAAAACTCTTCTGACATTCGTCAGACCAAGGAAAAGGATTCGGAGTATCCTTAAGAGTGAGTGCTAACAAAGGTTTTGCAAGCAACGAAAAATTCGGAATCCATTATCTACAGTACGAGAAAAGCACGCACTTCTCTCTGTGTAGTCGGCACATACATTTTCGCAATTGCTGGAATTAGTTCTGGGGTCAACCTTCTTCCCTACTTCGATAAGAGATGACCTTAGTAGGTCACTTCTTGTCGACAATACTGCAACTTCGAAAGGGACACTTTATGATGAAAATCAGACAAATGCCGCAACAAAGAAAGAGTAGCTTCTTTACAGGTTTCTTCATCATCAGCATCAACTAACAAATCGTCGACATACTGAATAAGAGCAGCACCATCAGGCAAAACAAACGTATCAAGCTGTGTTTTCAAAGCCTGACTATAGATGGAGGGACTTTCACAATAACCTTGAGGTGCACGCTTGAACCGGAAACTTCGACCTCCTAAAGAGAAGCCAAAAATATCTCTACTCTCCTCGGCAATCGGGATGCTGAAGAAAGCATTCTTCAGATCAATCACCGAAAACCAAGTAGCTGAAGCAGGACTCATAGTCAGCAAAGCAGTAATATCCGGAACAACTGGAAACTGTGGCACAACAATCTTATTCACCTCACGAAGATCGATCACAAACCTATATACAGGCGGTTGTGAAGAATCAGTACGTTTCAGGACAGGCAAAACCGGACTATTGCACACATTACCTCTCGTTTCTTCGATCACACCTTTCTCAATCAATCATAGATAATCGCTAAAAGCGCTCTTTCATCATCACTAGAAATCCTGTATTGAGGAATACGTGGCAATTGGACATTCGCTTTAAGCGTCACTACATAAGGTGGAATCTCAAGGAGACCCACATCATTAGGACCAGTAGCCCAAAGAGTATCAGGGAGAGAACACAATTCCGGTGGAAGCCGATCTTTAGACAAATACATTGGAGAAATCACCTTCTTACCCAATGTAAGCTGTACTCCTGAAGGAGAACAATGCAATGTCGCATGTAACCTCTTTAACAAATCCAAACCCAACAAATTCTCACCACAACCTGTCGTCAAAATGAGGGGTGCTTCCAATCCACAAGGTCCAACCGAAAGAGACAAAGGACTAGATTCTGGATTACGAACTGGGGCGCCAGAAAAACCTACCGAAACATTTGTCATGCCAGACAAAGGTGCGCCAGGGAGTTTAGAGTGCATGATAGAACTCTTCGCAGCACCAGTATGCAACAGAAAAGGCTCTGACACACCTGATGTAATCACTTCAACATAGGGTCCACTCTGATCTACTGGAACTGAAACAACTCCCTCTCTTTGTCTATGGCTGCCCTAGCAATCATTACCGTTGGCATTCTCATCACCCTCAACATAGTAGTCGTCAGCATAGTACTGAGTCGATCTACCAGACGCAACATTCTGTTGATCAAAGCAATTCATCGTATTCTGTGGAGGAAAGGATAGCACATTCTGGGGGAACACACCACGTCCTCTACCTCTAGGAGCTTGCTGAATACCTCGACCTCTCATACCAGAGGCATCATTCGTACGCTGTAACAGAACCGGACAACTATTCTTAAAATGACCCTCTTCTTTACAATATGCACACTGATTAGGGCCTATAGGAGCACGCTGCTGAAAAGACTCGGACCTCTGAGATCCTCTCTGAAACTGCTGAGGTTGCTGAAACTCACGCTGATTATAACGAGGCGGATACGCTTGTTGCAAAAGAACCTTCGTCTTCAAATCTTTAGTCTTTCTCTCTACCTTCTCTTTCTCATCCTTATCCCTATTCTCATAATACTGTGCAGTAGCCAATATCTGCGCAGACGAAGAAACAGCCCATGAGCTTTCTGAATCCTTCAACTTATTACACAACTCAGGAAGCAAGTTATGAACAAACTTATCTACGAACAACCTTTGACCACCTTCCGTACCCATGTCTTGACCACTATGATCCATAAACGTCTCTTCAAACCTAGTGAAGAAATCAGACACACTTTCATCTTTCTTCTGCTTGCATGCAGACAATTTATCCCAATTCACTCTCATAGCAGGCATCATAGTTTTCATCAACGTAATAATTCTACCAGGTAATTCCGCAACTAAAGGTTCAGGTTTAGCTCCACCTACCAGTCGACCATCTGCAGCAACAATATTAACCCACGTATCACCTCCTAACTCTGCTGCATGATTCTCGTGACAAATCTTTGCCCATATAGGTTGAGGCACTACATTACCAAACAACATATCTATATCAGCCAAATTCATAATGCAGGCATCACCTGTCTGTGACAACTCTTTATAGTACCCTGCAGGATTCTTTCGGGGATCAGGTAGAGTTTGCTTAAGAGCCAAAACTTCAGCTCTCTTCCACGGGCAATGTACCCAAACACGCTGAAAATCAGGCAAAATAACTGGATTAGCGTTTGCGTCACCTGCTCTCCAAACTGGCGGAACCTCTCTCATTGGATACTGTCGCACTTCCCTCCTAATAGAGGAATCAGGCTCATATAACGACTGAGAAGGACGCTCACTCCTAAGCGAAAGCAACGTTGCAACTGCTCTCTCAACGTCGAGACCCACTATCGTTCCCTTTGCAAACTCGGACTGTACACAAAACAACTCTGACGGAGTCTGACCCAATTCACCATCTTCCCATTCCTCACGGAGGAAAGTACACATGATGTCGAAGACATACCTCTGGTTTGGTGCTTCCCATTGACGGAAGACATCCATAACCGATTCTAAATCATATCTCGAAGAATAAATAACCCATTTACGAGCCAAATGGTCCAACACTGCCTGCTCTTCGGGACCAGGCAACTGACTACGCAACTGTTTACACATAGAAACAGGGGTCACACTCAATGACCCAAAGAAAGGAGAGAAAAGACCAGTAACAGTATCAGTCATTCTCTGCCGAACAGAAGGAGAATTTGTCATAAGGACAGGAGACAAAGTAGGCTGAGATGAAACAAACGTAGGAGCAGTAGCAGGAGTAGCAAGTACAGGAGAAAAAGTCGTAGGAGTTTGAGGCAGAACTGTTAGCAAAGTCGGCGGCCCAAGAAGAGGCTGCACCGTAGGAGAAGAAACCAGCTGAAGAGGAGCTGGCGGCTGTACAACAACGGGAGGCACAACTGGAGGTTGCGCAACTAGAGGTTGCGCGGGTGCCGTAGCACTCTGCACATAAGGGGGTGGCGAACTCAACAAATGTGACATCAAAGGATCCTTTTCAGGGTCCTCCTTAGTATCTCGCAAGAGAGGTGACAAAACTGGATAACACTTATCGATGGCCATTTTATGTTGCCTGTGCAACTGCTCACTCGCTTGTTCTTCCTCATTTTCTTTAAACTGTAAAGCAGCCTGCATTATCGATATACCCTTCTCTCTTTTATTATTTTTCGCTTCCTTAATCGCTTTCTGTTTGGCTTCCTTACGCCAGAGGCGGAAAGAGTCAAACATTGACGGCCGGGCTTTCTTCTTAAATAGTTTAACTTCTAAATTATCTAAGACCTCTGTGTCATAACTACCATATTGGGACCATTTTAGAACACCGTCTTTCCTAGTGTATTTGACCCATACTTCAGTAAACATAATAGGACCCACACCATGTTTAGAGTAGAGCTCATAAGTCGGAGTTCCAACCGGAGGTATCGGACACGAATCCTCCAATCGGGAATCCCTGTTACAACTACAACAACCAAATATCTTTCCAAGTCTGCTAAGACCAGGCATCTTTGCTCACTAGTCTAGCTTCAAACTTCAAGGGATTATCAAAACACGATAGTCTCATAAATATACGAGTCCCTCGGTTTTGGTACTTGCAAGTATCAAATGAAAGATCCAAGGAACCCAAAAACTAAGAACTCAAACTAAGGACTCTAAGAACCAAAGAACCAAAGAACAAAGGACTAAGGACTGGGAGCGACCCACTTATACTTAACTGAGGTATCAGTCACATCACCAGAAGACCCATCTATCATCTCGCTCTACAAAGCATCACAAAAGGGTCCAAGACACGGCGACAGTCAGGGCAGCAGTCCCTCGCAGCCGTCGGAAAGCGGGAAGCCTCGCAGCAAAAACCTTCGGACCACGACGACATACAGGGGTCGATGGAGTGGTTGGCCTTCCTCCAGAATTGTCTCACGAAGCTCCTCACGATCTTCAGGCTTGGACCGGTACCACTGAAGTCGCCCCAGGTTGGAAGCGCCAACCGAAGAACCGGGTTTTAGAACCCAGCGGCGTCAGGGACACGCCCAAAGTCTTCGGGTTCCCCTGTCCTAGAATACAGAGACACGGGATACTTCTCGGTGGTGTCAAGGATCAAATTTATTGGCTGCAACCAGGAACAGAAGTCTACGAAGTACGACACAAGTAGGTTTGTTAGAAACTGCTCAACTTTACAAAGCAGGTCGTCCCTTTTTATGCCGAAAATTATGCTTCAGGCAAACATTCCTTATTTACAGTTGACCAATCCCATGCATACACGACAAAGGCATTGCATGATGACAAACCCACATTTCAGTTGTCCAGACCACCATTAATTACACAGGAAAGTCCAACATTCTTGCTCGAACAGGCCGGACGAACCCATAATAAAAGACCACAACCCATATCATAAATAGACCATAAAAGAAGGAACAGAAACAGATGAAAAGCAAGATAGAAGGGTGTGTGTGTGTGTGTGTGCCATAAACTCAACAATGTCCTGCTCTTTGATCCTAATCTCGATCAACTACCGGACAAGGGACTGGCTTAGCAAAGCTAGCTTCAGGCAACTGGGTCAGTTCGCTCAGGTCACCTAGGAGTCAGCTAACGTGTACATGTACTAAAAGACTCGCTCGGCAGTAGTCATCGGCTTATGTGAGGGCAACCACAAAATGGCTGCCGTACACAAAATGGAACCCGAGGGTTCAGAACAAAATCCTTAAATACATAGTGAAGCCATTGGTTTAACATGGCGAAATCACTCGTACATGCCGCACTCACTAGTTACGGTTCGCTACTATCAAATTCGTAACGAAACCATGACCTTTATAATACGGGTTCAGAATTCACGGAACCTGACTGGTCCACTTCCAGGACTGCCCCAAGTACGCACTCCTCCTCCCCCCTCAGGCACCGTCATTGGCCCTGGCTGAAATCTAGAGAAGTCTCAAACATCATAAGAACTCGACCTCCTTGGATCTAGTAGAAAATCTACTCCAGCAGCAGCAAAGAAGCAGCGCCCTCTGACGTGCAACATGATGTGGTTCACGCTGATTCCGCAGCGCAAAACAATCTCCCAGTGCTAAAAAAAATCTGCGCGACGTGCCGATTATGCCTGCTTGGAGAACTCTGTAGAATCTCATGGAGTTTTCATGTAACTCCGTGGAATACCACGATGTGAAACTCTGCAAGTTCCACTCATCCCTAAAAGCAATATGAAGCACTTTATTACAGAATACATTTGGAGATTCTCTCAGGATAGCAATACGTGGAATATGTGGATATTCTCACAGTTAGTTCGGCAGTCAGTGGATGCATTGTACGTCCCTAGCTTGGGACAGTTGAAGCATTCTTGGTACATAACTAAGAGGTCTCGAAGAACAGATGTCATTATATTAGTGTGAGTCTTGCGGTTCTTTATTTGGACAACAATTGCACATGATCTTAGTGACGTCGGTATAGGGTGGAGGACATTGTAAACACAAGTTAAGGTGCCGATTAGGATGGTAGTGAATCCGCATCCTCAGGGCCGGTGGAAGCCACTGCCGGCCTGGAGGATGCGGATTCACCGCTGCGGCCACAGAAAACACCCACTGCCAGAGTAGGATGGCGGTGGGAATGCGGTGGGACCAGCGGCAGACGGCAGGTCTGTCCGCCACTGATCCGCGGGGTGTAGAGGACTATTTGGTGGCAGTGTCTGCAAGACACGTCAGCCAAATTACGATGTGCATTTAAACATACTTTTCCACAGCGGCTTTTCCGCTGTGTAAAAGCATGTGGTCTTTGGTGTTTGGGGGCCCATTGCAGGCCCCCAGGGTGTCGTGGGGGGTGCACATGGGGGTACCTATGGTACCCCCCAGCATTTACATGCACAAAGCGGCAGGCACCGCGCGGTGCCTGCCGCTTTGTGCATGTAAATGTAAAACATGCATTTTTAACCTTGCGGAGGGTGCTGCTTCAAGCAGCACCCGCCGCAAGGTTAAAGATACAGGATGTGACGCCAGGGTGGCGGTCATATCCTAATTGCACCGGAGGGACCGCTGCTGCCCCTGCGGACGGTCCCTCCACCTCGGGGGTGGCGGACGGACGCAGGTCTGTCCGCCATCCTAATAGGCCCCAAGGTTAGCTGAGCCCCTATTTGCGATGCTTTTAAGATGAAAGCAGATCAGCTCCCACACTGGTGTGTTCGTATGCAACAGTGATACACCCTTCACCGCTCCAGAGAACCTCTCAGCGACAATGAGGACGTTGACACTTTCATTGATCTCCTGTCATGAACCATGTCATTTCCTATAATTTCAAGATTATAAATCATCACACTTTGATGAGCACAATTTAAGAGCATCTTATTTGCTTTGAAGTGTGCCACATTACACCTTGTCAAGATATGTAAGTCTGTCAGGATGCAACACACACTCCTTCTACATTTGGTATTCTTGCTTTGATGAGGTGGATAACTTTGATACTATTTGTTGATATTATATTTGTAATTGCATTTATAAAGCGCTTATTCCCGCTACTTCAGAACGCAAAAAAGATCATTGGTGAATTAGTATAGGGAAATATGAAATTCATTTGAGCAGTAGACACGTTAGTTTGTTATTTGGATTGAAAAGGATAGTGGAGGGATAGAGGAGTGAAGGGTTTGAATTTATATAGGGCTTGCTACACCTGATGAGAAGTTGAAGCACTTTCAGCAGGTAGCAGGCTACTCCGGAACCCAAAAAGGATTAGTGCGGAATTAGTATAGGGGAATATAAAATGAATTTGAGCAGTGGACATGCTAGTCTGTTTTTTGGATTGAAAAGGAATAGTGAAAGAATAGAAGAGGGAAGGGTCTACAAAGTTTTATTTTTAGTTCATAGCAGTAGGAAGAGGTTTGGGATGAGTAATGGGGAGGTGGAGGGGAAGAGTCAGAAGGAAGGATTTAGAAAGCCTTGTTTGGTAGATCTAAATAGTAAAAGAGGTACAGATAATGCAAGGAGGGGTAGAGGAGAGAAGAGTCTAGAAAGGGTTATTCTGCAGATCATAGTAGTAGAATGGGGTTTGGGATGTGGGAGAGAGTGGAGGTGGAGGATATACAGAAAGAGGTATAGCGTGAGAAATAGGGTAGTGGATTTGAGAGAGTAGTAGAATGTGGTTTGAGATGAGCCCGAGTGGAGGTAGAGGATATTTTGTGTGAGATATAGGGTAGTGCATTGGAGATGCTGAATTAGCAGCAAAGTAATAAATATAAAGATACATAAGTACATGGAAGGTATATATGTGTAGATTTAAGTTGTATTTAATAAACTCAGACATTCAAGTGTTTAGTAATTTTATAATTAATATTTTTAGTAATTTTATTTTTTTGTAATTCAATAGTGAAGCAATTTCAGATAAATAGTTATGATAAAAGATGTATTTATTTATGCAGTCACCTATATAAATGTTAAACCAAGAATAACATAACTATAAGTAATATGTACATTTATTAAGCAGAACTAACAAACACCTATATATTTATAAACATAATTATTATACACATGTTTATAAAGCTATACACATGTGTAGGTCCACATATAAAGTCCAAATAAATGATTATAAACATAGGGATACGCTGTATATTTATGTTTGAGTGTGGTGGTTATGTGGGAAAGAGCCAACTCTTGAGTGGTCTTCTGATGATAAGGTAAGATCTGTAGATCTTATGTTCGGGGGTAAGGAGTTCCATAGTTTAGCTGCTTGAACAGAGAAGGATGTGCCACCAATATTTGTGTCATGTATGGTGGAATTTTGAGGCAAGGCACCAATCTACAGCAGAGGTTCCCTTGTTGAATGTATTTGGTGAGTTTGTTCCTGATGAAGAATTGTCCTGTTCCACGTATCTTTTTGAGGGTGATAAAAAGCAGCTTGAATGTGGATCTTCTGACAACCGGTAGCCAAAGTAGGGCTTTCAAGGCTGGATAGATGTGGGCTTTATATGTAAGAGAAGTCTGGCAGCAGAGTTCGGAATCAGTTTTAGTCTTTTCATATTTGTTAAAGGTGATCCGTGGTACAGGCTATTGGCCCAATCGAGTTTAAACAGAACAAGAGAGAGATAGTAGCCTGGACCTTGTGTGGAAATCCCAGGTGGGGGAGGATGCGTCGCAGAGTTTTTTATAGTAATGAAGGTTGATCTTGCTAGTTTGTCCACTTGGGCATTCATTGATAGCTTGGAATCCATGGTAATTCTGAGGTTTCTTACTTCCTTTATACTTTAGGTGGTGTTCCCAGATCATCAGGCCAGGCGGCGAGTGGGTCATAATTTTTCCAATGATCACACATGAGTATTTCTGTTTTGGAAGTATTCAATTTGAATTAGCTCCATGCCATCCATTGATCCATGGCTCTAAGACAACTGAAAATCTGTGAGTTTCTAATGTCTCTGGGGCTTTCCAGTTGAAGGAGTATTTGTCTGTTATCTGCATAGTTATAGCATGCGAGGTCAGATTGATTGATCAGTGCCGGTAAGGATTTCATGTAAATGTTGAAAAGCATGGGTGAGATGTTGGAACCTTGAGGGACGCCTGCTTTTTGTGAAGTACCTAGGGCCTGGGAGCCGAAGAGGTCCAGAACATTATAATGACTTTGGCACATGGTTGCCAAATGGGGGCTCTGCAGATACCTCAAAAGTGAAGCAAACTGGTGCAGAAATGTTTCTTTTGAATTTGCTTTCCTGTGCAAAACAGGTCATGTACTTGAGGGTTGCCTGAAAGTAACACAAAGCATAGTCCCATTGGTGGTATGTAGTAATTACGGTGCGACCTCCCATGATTTTGTGACACGTTCATGATTCTTCCTTGACCTGCGCCCTTGGGGCAGAAGTAGGGGTGGTTGACACTGGGAGGCCAAATTTACTATTCTATTGTAACTCCAATCCTATAATATTTGAGGAAATGGGAACTTTCCAACAGATACTCCAGGAGGCTTATTTAGTATTCTAATTCCAGTCCTGGAATATTTTGGGTAAAGTTATAAATTTCCCAAGTATTTTCAGAAAGGGTTTAAAAGTAATAATTCTGTATGGAAGAAACTGCAGCCCTGAGTGTGCTGTTCAGGGCAAAACTAGAAATAGGAAAGCAAAACCCCACCTACTAACAGTAGTAGACAGAGTTTTGAACAAAACAAATAGTGCTCTGTAAGACAAGGGTAAAAATGGCAAATGCTTTTATTTCTCAGGACTCCCCTAACTTTGCGATTCTGAACTGTATAGCAGACATCCCAAGAATGTCTGATGTTTGTATAGGCTTAGGGCCTCCTTTACGAGGTTTGAGTGCAGGGCAGCGCCGCAAGAAATCTTACTGCGCTGCCCTGCGGCAAAAGAAAAATGGCAGGAATCCAATGTATATATGAGATATGGTACATTTCTGTCATTTTCCCCTGTGCTGGCATACAATGGACTGCCATGCGCCAGCACAGACACCCTTGCGCCATGGTGCAATGGTGATTGCATTGCAGGGATAATTGTTTTTGTGCAGGAAGGGACACATTCCTGCAGAAAAACAATCACAAGAGAAATTTTCCTCTTTCTATATGTGCATCAGAATGCAGCACACATAGAAAAAGAAAATAAGCGAGGAAAAATAAAGGTATTTCTCCTCATTGCGCCTCCCTGGGGAGGCGTGGGAATCTGACACATTCTCAGGTTTACTAAACCTTGTACATCTGGGAATGCGTCAGATTTCATGGGTGTTGCTGAGTAAACTCAGAGCAACAGGCATGGAACGCCCCTTTCACGCAGAGTACCGAGTGTAAGGGGACCATATTTACAAGGCCATGAAAAGCCATGCAGGGTGGCTTTATATGGCCTTGTAAATATGGGCAGGCACACTGAGCTGCTGATGCGACCAAAAAAGTGACTCACTGGCGGCGCAATGGGCTTGTAAACAAGCCCCATATTATTTTCTACTGAAACTGTAACTTTCCAGCAGAAAACCTATGCCAGACACAATGCAGACCCCTTTGCACAATGGTGTGGGCATGGCATATAACTAATTTAGCACTTTAGTGGGGTTTTAAGGGCTTGTGTGCCGAGTACTGCTTAATGAAAGAGAACTGTGTTACATTGTTGGAGGTCTGGTGGAGTCCAATGCCAGCCATTATATTCTCCCCAATGAGGAAATAATATTGTATTTCACTGTAATTACATTTATATAGCTCTTCCTGCACGGTGGTGAAGTGTCAGGGCACATTATGTGTAGTGCGCTACAATGGATGGATGTGCTTGGCTGGAAGAGTGTGACACTTGCTATGAATATATGTCAGAGGCGTTTTTCTGTCCTGCATGAGTTGACAGAGGGGTGCTCTTAAAGTGTCTTGGGTGACAGCGCATGGCGGTGAGGTGGAGGAAGGATATATAAGAGGTACAATGCGCGCCGCTCAGGTTATATTATTAATTAGTTGTTGTGATTACACTGCGGGGCCAATATGGGTATTTCTGTGATAACTAAAAGATGTTCAATCCACCTTTTCGTGTTATGACCCGCAGCTAGATGGTCTGTTATATGTCTGTAGAGAGAAGGATAGGTCAGAGAGATAGGATTGACTGAAAACAAAGGGAGGTGGGTTTTTTCGTGTTTTCCAAAGCAGGGATAGTTAGCAGCTGTAAAAATGACACTTTATTTATGTTCTTACTGCCTCTTCTGTAATTGTATGCTGATGAGCGCCTCATTCTATGCTCTAGGTTGATGTAAAAGTTTAGTCCTTTCTCTATTATTGTGAAATGTTCCGGTTTTAGGTTTTAAAAATCTGGACAGAGAGGAGAGAGAAAGTGCAGTAGTGCTGCTATCAAATGTGCAGCATGTGCAGTGGCACCTACTCCCAGAGGCCTAAGAGGGCACTGGACCCCGATAGTTGTCATAATATTGCTCTACAAGTGCAGCGGTCAGGGGCCTGTTTTCCGTGCTTGCACTAGGGACCCTTGCACACTTGATAGTGAAAACCACTCAACCCTTGTGTTGGACCTCAAATCTTCTGAATTGCCACACGTGTCACAGATAGCTCACAGTAAAACAAGGGGCCGCTAGGGAGGGCATTGTCAACCATGAGCAAGAAACGGGGCAGAGGGTGGCGTGGCGATGCAGCAGGGTAAAGGGGGAGGGGAAGCGAGGGATTCAACAGGGCCAGATACGAAGCGCATAGGAAGTTGTTCCACATGCATTAATTTCCATATGTTGGCATGTGCCTTAATGCTTCTGTGAAACAGAACCCCGGTAGTGAACGTCGCCCTTTGTTTTTGAATGAAATCGGAATTCGCTGCGTGGCGGCCGGTGGAAGTCTGCGGAAGCGGTCCTGGAATGCACTTGGCCGGCTTCCCTGAGCGGGAACAGCTGACGATGCGGAATGAGAGACCGGGGCAGGCAGCTGCCTTTCCTCGGAGGCGCAGAGGGCTCAGTCAGGCACGACGCCGGGGTTTCTGATTAAGGCGCGCAGGGAGTAACGCAGGCCCCGGCAGCGGGGTTGTGGGGGTGTTCAGGGGCCCCCATTTAGCCGAAGGCCAAGACAGTGACATATGGGAGACTCTGGCGCCTCATTATATATCCTGGAGGGGGGCGCCATCTTTTTGCATTACGCCACTGACGAAGACACCGAGGGAAAAAAAATGTATTCCTGAAACGTCGCCAAAAACTCTCACGCATTTGCCTCACTAACTCCGGGCATTCGAAGGATATGATGTCCATCCACATATTTGATAGCATCCATGACGCATGACCTGTACAGAGGTACTGAAAATTGGACGTGTGGCTGCACCGAGTGGGCAAGTCACAAAAAGCTCGAGTCAGCTCGAGCCTGAAGCCTGGACCTGGCTTAGCTCGAGGTCCACTTGGAATCTCGAGCCCATAACAAGCCGAGCTTTCATGTGGTTTCTGCTTTCCACCCTCACTCTACCTCCTGCATAAGGACGTAAAAGCAAGGCATTAACATTTGAGGTGTAAAGGTAGCCATCATTCCGACACCGAGCTTGTGTTATATTTCAGTGCAGCTCTGTATGTCCTCAATATGGCCTCATAACGCTGTCGAGGATTGGGCACCTCAAAGTGGTTTCGATTTGTGTGTGCCTGAAATTTAGATGAATCCGAACTTTATCTGCAAGTGGCATGAAGGCTCGGGTGGCTCCACAGCTCTTCTTTCAACAGAACAGAGAGGCGTGTCAAGGTCGTCGTCATGGAGTAATGCAAAATGATTGTGCCCCATGCAGAATAAGGAGAGGCACGAGTCTCCCATATGTCACAGATAGCCATTTGCCTTCTAAAATGGAGGTCTCCTGAAAGGTTAAATGCAATATGTGTGGTGTCGACTAGCCTGGCTTCTGGTACCTTTCTAAGTGTTAGTTCTTATGGTATCTTTCTAAGGGGCTGATTAAGATGCAGTAGGAAACGGCTCCGACCCTACGGCATAGTAATCGTCTGTTCGGATTCGTTTCTAACTGACCCATTTGGATGGAGTCGGTCATGAAAGGAATCCAAACCGGATTTCCGAATGGCTTGGAGAGCCCATCTGCCATTTGGAAAGCCTCCTGTAATCCCAAAGGCAGCTCTTTCCGCCCGAAGCATTACGATGTTAGATTCCAGCAGCCTTTCTGTGCTGGCCTTTCCAAAACAGAAAGGCTGTTGGAAGTTGTCTTTGGGGGCCCTGGTGGCCCCCCTGGGTGCACGGCCTCCGGATGGCGTCCGAGGGGACACCTCTGGTGCCCCCGTGCTGACCAGTGTACCCCATGCGGTACCTGCCACTGGGTGCAGGGATGAAAAGCACCTTGACTCTTTGCAATGAGAGCATGCATTCCAGTTGGAATGCATGCTGCCATTGTAAATAGGATTGCGACCAAATAGTGTTTGGTCGCATCCTAATTGCTGGTTTGGGACCACTGGCAGGAGGTCGGTCAGTCCCGCAACAAAATCGATGTCAGATAAATTCCAGTCCGTCCGACATCAAAATTGGACCCAAAGTGGTAGTTCTTAATACCAAACAATAAAACATACCCCTGCTATTTATAAGAAATTTAATGTGGGTGGCGACTTCCCAGCATTAGACTGGTATCACTGTTCGAACTATTATGCAGAACACAGCCAGTTGCTGTACTTTGCATTCAATGGAAATTGTTATTCTGTGGGAGAGGGAGATTTCATCCAGGCTATTGCAAAATGACATAATTTCGGGGCAGGCCAGGTTCATAGAAGAACATTTTTACCCGTGCCACAGTACATTTCAGCAAAGGACTGCTCCATCAGCCATATAAACTCTCCCTTGTGTCTATGCTGCATTGTCCAGGACAGGACGTTCAATGAGACCCCTTCGTGTCATGCAGCTGGAACTCAGGACTAGCAGTATCAATAATTGCAGGTGTTACCCAAGCTTAATTTTTTTATAAATAAATAGATAGAGGGCCACAAAGTTTAACTAAGATGTTCTCTACTGATCCTGCTAAAGGTTTGCCGAATGCTAAGCTACCTAGCCTTGATTCCATCTCATGCCTCTGTCTTCCATCACCAACACTTCCTATATTTTTGTCTCAATAGTCTCGCAGATTCTCTCTGCTTTCTTCCTTTGCCATGTTTTCTATGTTTCTGTTCCTCAATTTCTTTATTTAGCTCTTGCTCTGGTCAAACTCTGATGACGAAAAGTATGTCTAAGTACCTAAAAATGAGTACTGGTGCTCACACCCTCACCCACCAGCATAATTAAGTAGTAGGGCCCAGATGCATGAATAGCTGTTTACAAATTATTGGTCGCAAATTGAGACCAGTATGTTTACTTCCAGTAAAGAATCCTAAAAACTAACCTATGTGCTAACAAGTAGGCTCTCAAAATTCCATATTGTAGTTGGTTTCAATCCAACATACTGCATAAATATTAATGAGGTAGGTCACAAATTGCGACTCAATATGATTGGAGGCCATCCCATGAATGGTGGCCTGCTGGGGTCAGCAGACAATCGTGAATGTAATTGCTTTTAAATAAAGCAACCTTTTTTTAAGTGCAGCTAGTTTCCTTAAAAGAAATGGGGATGTATTTTTAAAAGTTTTTTGTTTTCTTTTTTTTGTAACTTCATTTTGAAAATGTTTTTTTAAATGTTTTCTATTTTTTTAACATTTTGTTGAAGAGTTGGCAGTGGTCCCTTTATCTACTGTCCACTCGTCAACCACTGTATTTTTTCATTCTCAAAGGGTAAGTGAGCTCCAGTGGGCCCTTTCTTTTTGGGACTGCAGTACCACCTCCTTTGAGGTACAGGTAAATCGATCATGTTTTGTAACCAGATTTCAATTTTAAAACGTTGATTTTTAAAATAATGATTCAGTATTCTGCAGGGATGTCTAAAGAATCGGTATCCATTTAGAATCCAGTTTTAGGAATCAGAGAAAAAATCCCTTTAGAACATAGAAAAAAGGAATTTCAAGGTCAATTTAACAATCATAAGCCTCACATTGGAGCACTTCCAACCGTTTATATACTTAGCACATCAGGCGTAAGGTGTTCTTTTACATTTTGTTGTATTACAGGAGGACAAACTGACTAACTGCATCCATCATTGCAGCCATTGTTGGGCCAATGTACACAATAGCAGTAGTATTGGTATATGTGGTGATGACAACCTTACTGACTGCTTCAGGCCAGTCAAAAACAGTAATGGGAGGCCAGAATTCAAAAGTGATACAGGACAACACAGATGGTAAAAATGTACTGTGCAAATGCTTGTAATACAACATAACATAACAATTGTCTAGGATGTAGCTCAATTGCTACCGTCAACAGGATAGCTTTGATTACCTTAAAGGGTGAGTACGTTTTCAGCAGGACAGCAGTTCCCCTCTATGTTTTTCTAGGGATGAGACGTATGTACCTTTAATGTACTCTTTATGTGCCTTATACTTAAGGCTCCCTGTTTTCCGTTTTTATGGGTTTTTACAGACAAATACAGACAGAAAACAATGTGTTTTCTGTCTGCATTTATTTTTAAAAGTGGATAAATACAGAAAATGTCCTTCTTTTAAGCTGTCTTTCATGAATCATAGCCCAACAGCTGAGCAGATGGACAGCATAGTAAATAAAAAAAAACAGGATGAAATTTCTTTAAATAACTGCATGTATCAACATACATTTGTGGTATAATGCTAATATTAGCCAGTGGATGTACTGCTATGTAATATTTGGCAACTTAAATAGTTAAAACACGACAGAAATCAAAGTATGAGTGCCTCTCTATCATTTAAATGAATATGCAAATGTACAGTTTTACAACTATATTCATACACAAAACATAAAATAAATATGGATAAATACAGATAAAATGCAGATGGAAAGGTTAAAAAAAATACCATAAAACCAGGAGCCCTAATTATACTCTAGCCTCCTGGTATTTCTGTAACTGGCTGTTACGGTGGGACCTCTCAATGGAGGGGGGTGGGTCGTTCCTTTCTGCCAAGAAGTTGGATACCAGGATTCTACAGTGTATTATTTTTTAAATTTGTCAGTTGGTGACCTTTGCACCGCTTCTTTGTGATCCTCGTTCTACGTTGATTATTTCACCTGAGCCTAGCTTCTTGTTTCTCATTGGAGTGTTCATTTTCTTCCTGTGGTAATTTGGAGAGCTCACAGGTTAGCTCACTTGCGTTCTGCCTCAATGCGTAATGCCAGAACTTACTATTAAAACAGGGAGCCAGCATGTATGAACAGCCGATGTGTACAACATGAGGTCTGATGGAAAGCCAAATGCAACCAAGTCAACAACTGTCCCCATTGGCCCTTTGACTGAGAGAGGCAGTTTGTGTAGCACCTGAACATTTAACTTACTACGTTATGAGGAGTGCTTAATTTGTAAAAAAAAAAAAAAAAAGTACATGCCAGGGCCCTAACTGGGAGACCACTGCACCTTGCACCACCCATTGCCCCTGCCAGCACTGCCAATAGAAGTACCAATTGAACTACTACCAATCGCACTCCTACTAGTGTGGAAATTCGGCCTATTCCGACCCATCCAAGGCTAAAATAATGGTGTGAGTGGCAGGTAGTGTTTTTCTTCAATGTATATTGACTTATTAAACCCTGTTTTGTGTTCATTTCAAAACTAGGCAGACAACGCCATCATGTGGTGAACTGTCACTAGAGTCGGACTGACAATTAAGTGCCGGTGATGAGCATCGAAAACCACCATCTCAAATTAAGCAGAGGCTCAACACCTTTGTATAGCAATAAAGCCCTTCCAATATTTCTAGGAGCCCTTATCAATGTCTGCTCCTTTTCAAAACAAAGCTTGGCAATTGTCCATCTCCTTCAAGATTCGGGTACTGATCTATTTTTATAACAGAGACTTGGTAACCGCAGACTTCTAACCCTGACTTGTATGTGGTCCTGCTGACAGGATACAGCATCATCTGAGGCGATGGGCATTGGAGAAGGAGGTGTGGCCACTGATTTTAAAAACTTCCTCAACCTCCTTATTTGTTCATCTCTCATGGGGACCTTCAGTAAAACAATTAGTTGTAAAGTTACCTTCTCACTCTTCCTAACATAGCCTTTTGTTTAGATTTTTTTGTCCACCAAAAGAGTTTCTGGACAATTTTCTAGAATTGAATGGTGTAGTCGCTCTGGCCTTGACATGAATTACAATTCTCAGAGATGTTAACTTCCCTGCTGTGTTTCATATTATTACCCGTTTTCCTAGACTATTCAGAACACAGCTTCCTTCCCAATGACACGGTCAAATTGCTACCTAATCAGACTTGTAAGGATACTCCTCTTAGCCAGGAAATTCATAAGGCTGATACACCACCGAAAGCTAATTTCAAGAAATGGAAGTAATTTAAGACCACAGAGGCAGTGGATAACCTCTCAAAATTCTTCCTGAACTCTGACATCAGCAACATTAATATGCCACCTATCAACTGAGCAAGAAACTGACCCATATGGTGGAATGTTTCTCCTGTAAACCTCTGAGACATTGGCTTCCTCGTCATACAACTATGCCAATAGATGGCATACCTATTTGCTGAAACTGTTGACTAGGCAAATTCTGAGTTACTGAAGGCAGGACTACTCACATGCCCATTGCGATGCTTTAAAAAGACAAATGATGCAGTACCAAGTGCTCTTTCATACTATCAAGTCAGCTTTTTAGGTCTTGTCAGAGACAGTGTGCTGTTGCTTCTGGAGATCTTTTGTTAGCAAAAAAAACATAAGTGGGATTGGAGCCAGCCCTTTACTTATCATTGGTGGGTTTCATCATCACTCTCATTTCCTTGCTTCTCATTGGTCAGCTCATGCTGGTTTCACTTCCTTTTCGTGTGTTTGTCCCTTCAATGGAGCATGTACCAAGAAGTGATTAATTGCTTTAATAGTGTTTTTCCATTGCTTGCTCTCAGATTGAGGTACCTTTTTTCTAGTTTTGCTTCTTTGTCGTCATTGCTCCTTGTTCCCCTGTTGTTGTTGCTTCATCCTTGTCCTCCTTGTGTCGTTGCTTGGCTGTCCACCCTCCCCTTTATTGCTTGTTGTTGCCACCCTCGCTCCTGCTCTGTTGCTTGTTTCCATCTCCTTTCCTTAGTTAACTAACTCCCCTTCCTTTATTATCTGTTGCTTATAGTCTGACTGCAGAATGCTTTCAGAAAGACAAGTCAAGTCCAGTATGGGTGATGCAGAGTCGGTCTTAAGCACCCATCTACAATAAGTGTTTGTCGATGATCAAGTCTAGCAAATTACCCTATAAGAGCCCTGCTTTTAACCCCTTCGCCGCGGGGCTAATTCCCTCACGACGCTCAGCTCGTCATGCAGCACAGTGGAGCTGTGCTCATGACGAGCTGAGCTCGTCACGACTCCGCCCACTTAAAGGAACGCCCCGCACAGGAGGGGAATTATCCCCGCATGGGTGTTCCGCGGCAGTTATGACGAGCTGAGCTCGTCATGAGCACAGCTCCACTGTGCCTCATGATGAGCTGAGCTCGTCATGAGCGCCGAAGGTGTTAACTAGACCACCAAATTCAGAGTTGAAGCTACTTTTCTTGCTGAACCGACTGGATGTACAATGAGTCTTTATTCCTTTTTTGGCCATGATCTTCACTTTATCATACTGACTGTATTTAAACATTTTCCTGATTTCATAGAGTGTCGCTTTGGGCATAGATTAGATGGGGTGGGAGGTTGGTGTGACACCAAACGTGCTAAATAAATAAAATTAAAATACATTAATTAAAATACATTCTTGGCTTGGTAGTTTGGACTGTGGGCCCGTAGTGGGGACTGCAATGTCTGTGTTGACTGTTCTTGTCATCTTGAGTTCACTTAAAGATTTTCACTTGTTATATTTTGGAAATTAGGAACTTAAATATATTATGTGATCGGTTTACAAAAAAAGCTGCAAATCTGCACCCATGGAAGTACTCCTTGAATGGATGCAAATGTACTACTTTTTAGATTTGACAAACATTAGCAGAGTGAGGCTTGGAAATCTACCATAGCATTAGGTCTCCAGGCATATTAGTGGCAATCAAACACCCAAAAGATGATGGGACAAGTGCTAACAAATAGTCTAACCACTAGCAATCCCTTGAGGTAGCGTTCCAAACCACTGTCTTTCACTTAGTATGCCAGTCGAGACAGAGAGACGGATATAAGATTGAGCAGACGGAGCACAGGCAGACATGGTGGTGGAGGACTTTACTGTCATTACTCTGCCTGCCAGATTTACAGATGTTGGCCAGCCATGCACACATCTCTATACGTTGCCAGGAACAGCTGTTGTGGCGGTTCCTGTCAAGGTAGAAAAAGTTTGATGCAAGGCTCTGTCTAACATGACTAATGGCCATCAAATGTTTCCAATTTATTTTCCTTTTGAAAAACAAACTGCCAAAGCAGGGGTCTGTTTCTTAAAATGTAAAAAAAAACTATTGACACCCACACTAAGGGAGGTCTCTTTACCTTTTTTACTGATATACCTGATATACCTGGCAATGAAAAACAGTAGAAAAAAAAACATCTGACAGACCACTCTAAATAGGGAAGATGATCAGATGGCTTACTTCCAACGGCATCTAGTCTGTTGCACCGTTTGAGAACATTTTATAACAGCAAAGTAAACTTTACTCCATCAGCACAAAACTTGCAGTCCACCAGACTCGAAATTGGGTGGACGGACAATGAGTTTGGCAAACAGGGCACTCTGTCGCTGTTGCAAAGGAGGACCTGTCCACCAAACTTCAAATGTGCCCCAGAGGCCAACCCAATTCAAATCAGTTCTGACCCTGCTGCTCCTGGGAACAGGTCATCCCGAACCTTGGTCACCTCACACATTCACCCTGCAGCCCACTGCTTTTTTAGTTGGGAAATTTAAGATTCACTGCCCTGAATCTCACTAAGTTACGTCCCTGGTGTCACCCGTGATTCCCTCTGTAGATAGTAGCTTGGTGAGTTCCATGCGGGACAGACCTACAGCCCAGCAGTCTTTGATAGCCTCACTTTCTCTTGAATATTCTGTGCCATTGTATATTACACTTCTTTACATCAGGAAAAATAATGGATGGCACTACAGCTGAGTTTCCACAATAGCATTGCCATGGAGGGCTCCCAGGGGTAGATGGAAATGTGCTGATATGAAAACGTGTCTTACTCTATAGTATCATGTTTAAAGCTCAAGATTTCTCCTAAGGGAGTCAATGGGAAGTGGATAGATCGATATCTAAACAAAAGTTGGCAAAGCCACTGTGGCACAAGACCGGGGTGTGAGGCATCTTGGTGAAAGGGTATGCAATAGGGAGAGTGTATATCTGTCCCACCCTCCCTCCAGCAAAAACAGGACAGCACCATGACGTAGCCAGTGCTGGCCATGTAAATGTGTCGTTTTTTAAAACTTTCATTCATTTTAGTAGAGCAGCTATGCTGCTGTGTAACATGGCGGAAAACAATGACAATTCCAATAGGTCGTATAAGAGAGACTCCTTATCTTTGCTAATTCTCATTATTGTTCCAACTTGTCTTCTTCGACTTACTCGGCTAGGGATCTGTTTTTTAAGTAGTTACATTCTTGCACTTCCACTGACTGCTTAAAGGGGACACCAGAAAACACATAGAATGTATGCGATGACCTGGAGTCTTTCGGTTGTGATAAAGTCGGAAAGACCTATGATATATAAGGGTTCAAGCCACTTAAATCTTGCCTCCCACCAGGCTCGTCCTTACAACGCCTAGCATTACAGCCCAGCTCCTTTGATATCTCAGGAAGAGAGCTTGACCTCTTTGAGTCAGTTTCATTGCATGGTCAGATAACACGCCGCACTCATCCTTAGGGAGCAGCCCTCCTCTGCCAAATCTGTGAAAAATCTTGGCCCTCATTTACGAGAAGTGGCGCATCGCTGCGTGAAAGCAGCGATGCGCCACTTCTCAGTGCACCCTCCTTGCGACACCAATGATGCGTCATATTTACAATGTGATGCATCATGTCGCAAGGAAGGACAGATACGTTAGTATAACTGACGTATCCGTCAGTGCAAAAAGTGGCGCATTGCTGGAGTTGTGTCGGAAGCCTGACGCAACTACAGCAATGTTCCTTTCACATGGGGAAAGCCCCATGTGAAAGGGCCTGCGTCACCCGAGGCAGGCGTAAGGTTTTGACGCATTGGCGTCCTAGAAGTGGCGCAGCGTTTTCTCATAGATTTCGCTGCGCCACTCCTACGACCCTTTCTTGTGAGGGTACGCCCACCCTGCATACATTATACCTGGTGCAGGTATAATGTGGCACAGGGGCTTACAAAGTGACGCATCTATCTAGATGCATCACTTCATAAATATGGTGCAATATGGCGTATGTTTTACGCCACTGGTGCGTCTCAAAAAGTGATGCGCCAGTGGCACAAAAGTGGCGCAGGGGCTCATAAATGAGCCCCCTTGTTTTGGCTAGATAAAGATCAATCTTTGAACACCCAAACCGTTAAAACCTGGGCTACGTGTCTTCTTATACCGAGGACCTTGAGGAAAACCTGCCCTTACTCGCACAGGACAGGTAGGTGATTGTCCTGACAGCTAGAATCCGCTCTTGAGTATGAGAAAGTCTTCTGTTTATGCCTGCCAGAATATCACAACGCTGGGCATTCAGAATAGGGCTGTTCTTCTTGCGTCTGGGCAATCTAAATTGGATCATATGTCTTAAATACGCCACTCTCTCCACTGGCTTCTGGCAAAACAAAGAATTCATGGCAGTCTCCACCACAGAGTAAACAGCGCCTTGTAAAATACAGTGCACTCTCCCGTGGGCTTCAAGAAGTACCAGGGAGATAAAACATGCCAAGACCCCTAAGAAATAAGATTTGAGGTAGAGTTTCTCTTACAAATTAAGCCTCCTTACAGGGAAGTTTCTGGGGTCTATATCTGAGGGGAGCAGCAAAAGGTTACCAGGAATAAAGTGAAGACATTTTAACTCACTTTTATAAACCTTGGTGTCTGTGTCAAGTCTCGAACCCTCTACTCAGATTCGCTACGCGTCCCCAGCGCTGGTTGAACTAAGACAGCGGGTTGGCGCGCTTTTCGCTGCCTTTGTTATTCATTTGGAAAACGAGAGGCTGAAGAATTTCTTCTGCGATCGTCAGGTCGTTTTTCATTGCTCGCGCGCCTGTGGAAGGCTGCCCGACCGAAATTGAACAGACTTAGAAATGTCAGCACTTGCTCATTGTCTGACCCGGAAACCACAGTCCCAGACTCAACCACGAAGGATTTCAGTAGAACTGGGTATTTGGAAATCGCAATGTCCTTCAAAAGAGTTTATCAGACCTGCCAACTTTTAAAATAGTTTTACCATGTGAGAGGAGGGGGCTCGAGCCCTGAAGCCTGGGGAGTAGGGATGGGGGCGGGTTGTTGAGCCCATAACCACCCATCCAACCATGGAAGGGGTGGGGTGAGCAGAGAGAGTGGACCCTAATACTCACTGACAAAAATATATTTCAAAGGCTTCTGAGGTGCTGATTTTCCAGCGCGGGACAAACATTCGGTGCTGAAAATCAGACAATGGCACAACCTAACACACTCCACCGCTTGCGGAACTCCACGTAGTGCGGCAAACTTTTTGGTCACTTCGTGGAGTTCCGCTGTTCGCCCAGGCCTGCGGAACTCCACGTAGCGTGGAAAACTTTTTGGTCACTTCGTGGAGTTCCGCTGTCCGCCCAGGCCTAGTATTGAAGCATGTGGCCTGCATGTTACACATAGAAGACCTCGGGAAGTCCGATGCCGGCTGAACTGTGCTACTGGCTTATGCATATCAAATATATCTAAACGTACAGCCAATTGATTGTTTACGTTCTACTGAAGAAAGACTGGAACGTCTGGGGTTGTGCAACACATTAAATTGAGACACTGAAACAGCATGTAGCATGCAGTGTGCGTACAAGCATATATAGATCATTTTTAGTGCCCCCCCATCCGATCAGAAATTATTATAATTTTCTCCTGTATCACCATATCATCCTCCAATGCACTAATAATGTTTGGTGCCCTAAATCGCTTCTTTTTTTATTAGGAATGTTTCTTCTAACAGTGAACTATAATCTTTTTTCACATTTTTGCTTGTTGTTGCAATTGTCCTGACCCCATCTCTATCACCGAGTTCAGTGTCATGCCTTACCAGACAGGACTTTCTGCTTGACTCATTTTGAGCCCAATGTGTGGGCAAGAGTCTTGAGGGCTGGTAAAAATTGTTTCATAGAACATAGTCAGTAGCAGCTGCAGTAAGATTCTCTAGAGATAGTTTTATCAGTTCAGGATTATTTTCTGTAGTTAAAGGGTTGGGGTGAATACCTGGTAGGTTGATAGAATGACTTTAGGATAATTCATTGTAAATGGTAGGTTGCGGTGGCCTACTGGTGGGCTTGTAAAGTAGCTTTAGGATAAATTTGTGTAGGTGGTGGGGTGGGGTGAACTCCTAGTGGGTTGGTAAATATATGTTAGAATGATTTCTTGTAGGCAACAGTTTGGGGGCAAACTCCTGATGGAGATGATACAGTCACTTTAAAATAACTTCTTGCAGGTGATTGGGTTGAGGTGAACTCCTGGTGGGGCGAAACACTAATTTTAAGATATTCTTTTTGTAGGTGGCCGGTTTGGGGTGAACTCCTCTTGTGCTAGTTCAGCCACGTTAGTATAATTTGTTGTAGATGATGATTAGGGGTGAACTCCCAGTGGAATGTCTGACATAATATCGACAGACAAAATATCTACATACAAAAATATCGGCACAAAAATATCGAAATCAAAAATATCGGAGTCATATCTTCATAAAGGTAAGTACAAAAATATCGAAAAATTAATATCAAATCTTCATAAAGGTAAGTACAAAAATATCGAAAAATTAATATTGTAGTACAAAAATATCGAAATTAAAAATATCGTTTTTTAAATGTATTAATAATAATGTAAAAATAATTTTAAAATACATATAATTTTACAAATATTAAAACATAATTAAAAAATGAAAACTAATACATATACATTTAAAATAAATTAAACACTTAATAATTTAATGTAATTTTTTTTTTTTATTTCATTTAATTGATTTAATTAAAATTTATTTTATTTTTACCCTGTACGCCTGTACCCCAAAAACCCAAAACTGACCCTGAACCCTACAAATATCCCTGTACCCCAAAAACCGAAAACTGACCCTGAACCATAAAAATACCCCTTTACCCAAAAACCCAAAACTGACCCTGAACCCTAAAAATACCCCTTTACCCAAAAACTGAAAACTGACGCTGAACCCAAAAAATACCCCTTTACCCAAGAACTGAAAACTGAACCTGAACCCAAAAAATACCCCTTTACCCAAGAACTGAAAACTGACCCTGAACCCTAAAAATACCCCTTTACCCAAAAACTGAAAACTGACCCTGAACCCTAAAAATACCCCTTTACCCAAAAACTGAAAACTGACCCTGAACCCTAAAAATGCCCCTTTACCCAAGAACTGAAAACTGACCCTGAACCCTAAAAATACCCCTTTACCCAAAAACCCAAAACTGACCCTGAACCCTAAAAATACCCCTTTACCCAAAAATCCAAAACTGACCCTGAACCCTAAAAATACTCCTTTACCCAAAATTAATTAATATTATTTAATTACCAATTAATTATGAATTAACAATAATAATAAAGTAAATATATTAGCACATTAGCTGTAATTAATTTAATTTAATAATTAATATTATTTTTTCCCAATTAATTAATTAAGAATAACAAAAAATTATATATAAAAAAATTACTCTAACTAATGTAATTAACTAATTCATATTAATTAATTACCAACTAATTAATAATTAATAATATGTACAAAATTATATTAATGAATTAACTAATTAATATTAATTAATTACCAATTAATTATTAATTAGAAATATTTACAAACATATATTAATTAATTATTATTAAATTACTTCCCACCCTATTCCCCTATAAACCCATAACCCACTACAGAACATATTTATCAATTAATCAATTAATTAAAATTAATTAAAAATTAATTAAAAATTAATTAATTAATAATTCCTACTAATTAATAATTAATTTAACATAATTAAATTACTTCCGACCCTATTCCCCTATAAACCCACAACCCGCTACAGTACTAAAAGACAATAGTTAATTAAATTACATTAAAAATAAATAATAAAACATAATAAATACAATATAATATACACAAAATGTATTTAAAAATTGATATTAGTAACATCGAAATTATTTATTTCGATATTATTGACATCGATATTTAAAACTTCGATATTACTAATATCATACTAATATCGATATTAAGACTGTCGATATTACTTACCTTCAATATTATGTCCCATCGATATTTAAACTTCGATATAATTGTATATCGAAATTTAAAACTCGATATTTTGTCTGTGTACCCTCCCAGTGAGCCAGTACATACACATTAAGAAAATGTCTTGTAACTGCTAGCAGGGGTGAATTTCTGAAGAGCCAACAGCGCATTTTTAGGAGCACCTCTTGTAGGTGACAGACTAGGGTCAACTACAGTCTCTTTGAGAACATTATGGGTGGCTGACAGGTTCCGATGACCGCTTGGTAAGCCAGAAAGATCTTTGTGAAAATGTTTTTAGGAGTGGCAGTGTGGATTGAATTCTTGGTGGTACAGCCTCATTGGTCTCATCTCTATTTATTTATTGTTATTTTATTTGAAATTTTTTTATAGCGCGAACAAGACCCTTACGGGTATCAGAGCCCTTTACAGAGTTGGTGTAAGTAAACAAAAAAACAAAACAAGCAGAGAGAATGTAGGTGAGACTAATACAAAATATTACTAAAACAAACTAGCAGATATATTACAGGTACGTACATATAAGTAGTTCAAGGAAATTTAGCCATGAGAATAGCCTTCATTTCTTTTTTGAAGAATGTAGTAGAAGGATTCTGTCTCTTTCTGGGGACAAAGCATTCCAAATCCTGGGAGCCATTCCTGAGAAGGACCGGTTGTATGTTTTTTTCTTGATAAAACCTGGTTTCCGTTGGAGATTGCTGGAGCTCCTGGTATTTTTATTACCACAGGATAGTACTAATTTCTGAGATATATAACTCAGAGTTTTGTGATGAAGTGCTTTGTGCGTCATAAGCAATGTCATAAGTCATAAGTGCGTCATGTAAGTAACATCTGTAATGAATAGCTGGGGTGTAACTTCATTTTGCATCCTTCAATTGTTCTGTAACATAGGCAGATTGCTTTAGACACCCCAAGCTCTGCATACCTTGAATAGGTATGCGTATATTGAGATAAGAAAAGAAAAGGTATTCTTTGCAATATGTGTTTACTTTAGCAAGGTTGTTGTTGTTGATATGCTCTTTACAGAGTTTGGTAAGATGATATTTAATCCGCTAAGTGCGCCCATCGGCCAACGGCCGTCGCGAGCACTACCTCGGTAGTGCTACGCAAGTCCGTCGGCCGACGCGGCCCCGCCCACTCAATGGAATGCCCGCACTGCGGCAGCATTTGCGCAGCGGTAAATGGGTTAAAACTCAATGTTGTGGCAGGACATCATTCACAATGTAGTCCTTCGGCCTGACTGGAGATTGGTACATCTTTCTTGGCCCTGACTCATGTCACTACCAAGCATCAGGGATGCCGTCTTTCATTTTTGCTTGCCTTGTTTGGTTGTCTCAGTTGGCTCTGCTTGGGTATAACATCCTCGTGTAACTATTGGGACTTGTTTGCTCCCTGGTGATGCAGGACAATCTGTGTTGGTTGCAATATCAGTATGCTGTGGTTGTGCAGGTTTGCTCTTAGAGTTTGTCTTGGTGGAAATTGTTCTCATACTCCGTACCCATGCATTCTCACTCACTTCCTTGACGTCTCTTGCCATTCTCAACTCTGAATTAGGTAGCTAACAATTCAGACAGAGGTGTCTGATCTGTTGGCAGATGACATCATCAAGGTCTCCGATCGATTCACCTTATGATTTTCATTAGGATGTAGTGAAAGTCTCCTCCCTGACATGCGGACTCCTGATGCGAACTTGATGGTTCTATTGCCTCACCGGGGTCCACCATTGATCAAGGGGGTGTGGGAACCAACCAGTACTATCAATGAAAGCCAACTCGTCACTGAACATGGGAGCTTTTAATCCCACCTAGGGATATCCAAATGGACATACAAAGCAATATAGTCTCTCTAGACTCCATAGAAGCAAACAGGCTTTGCACTTTGACGGCCACCCCAGGGTTCCCACGGTAGGCTCATACCTCAAACCCTCTACGCATCGGTGGTCCACACCCATCTTACTGGCACCAATCCAACTTTGTCCTCCTGCTCTGACTGTTTCTGCTGTTTGGTGTCATCCATGGTAGAGTGAGGCAGCTGCCTACTTCTGGACAACATAATTGGGTGCTGGGAGAAGAAGTGGTGGAGGGGTAAGGTGGTGGGTGCGGGAAGCAAACTGTTGAGGTTTGGTCACTTGGAGCTGGAAAGCAAAGGACAGCCTTATTTTATGAGGAGTGTTGTTTGGAGCACTCTGCACCAGCAACAATGTTGGTAGGTTGTGCTCACTCCTGCTGCTCCTACAACAGCTTGCAGACCCAGCTTGGTGTCCTTTCACGCACATGCTTGGCATCACACTGACATAAAAATAGCTACTGTTGCATAGAAAGCCAGGTCCTTCTTGTTTTTCTTACGTGTGGATAGTTTTCCCCATCATTGGCCCTGTGAGTGTGACCTCCTCTGCCTTGCAAAAGTGCCTTGAGGCCCTTTCCCTCTTGACGAAGTGGAGCGTCAATGATTGCTTCGGACCAGTGTGCTTCAGTTTTAAGCCTTGAAGAGAGCAAGGCCTAATGTCAATCAGTGACACCTCGTCACAGAGGGGGTGGGGTCAGCAGTCTCACTGACCCCATCCCACCCTGTGAAGAGTTTGAGACTGCTGCCTTCCCTCATTGGCTGACCAAAGGTCTGCCAATGAGGAAAGGCAGCAGTCCCAAACCTCCTGGGTCCTCTGCGGCATTCCACTCCGAGAGCTGCAGTGAATGTACGGTCATGTGTTTTTTAATATTTGGTCGTGTGTGTGTGTATGTATGAATGTATGTGTATTTGCTAGTAAGTTTTGTGAATGGGTGTGTGTGAATGCAAGGGTGTCAGTGAGGTGTGTGTGTGTGCCCACCAACCCCCTCCCAGGTAAAATTGCCAGCGGCCACTGGCATAATAGAAACCATGAAGGGTAAGACAGGACCTGCAAGGTAAAGCATAACTGCCAGCTAATGATAATGTGGGCTCCTATCTCTCACACCTCCTCCTCCATCACACACAGAGACACTGAACTACATAAGACAAGCGCACCTCTCTGGATGCTCACACGCAGCATCAAATTGCTTCCTACATAGGATCACAACAAATACAACGCCCTGCCAGCAAGCACTCCCCCACGGCTAAGTGTGCTTCTCATATGACATCTTGCTTCAACCCCACACAACAAGGTATGAAGTGCTACCAAAATGCTACAATAAAAAACCATATGAATGTGAGAACCTGGCTGTAGACTCTGTGGCATTTACCTGGGCAGTAGCCTCAGTCTCAAACTTCAGGTGCAATCAGGTGTAGCCAATCTATCTTTCAATCAACAAAAAAAGAAGTTAAGAAGTTAGGGTAATGGATTCAGTTTCCATTGTTAGGCTACCCTTTCGAAAAGATGGGTGTCAGGCTAGCGGTTTTAGTAGGTCGCTAGAAGAGGGGCAGAATCAGCCATTAGTCGTGTAGAATTATTGTATTTTTTTGCAGGTTTATATATCTCGAACTGGACCCAGAGGTATTGGAGAGCTTTACATGAGAACCAGTTACATTACACACGGACACATTCATTTTTGGTAGGCACTGAGAGATTAAGTGATGTGCTCAGAATCCGGTGGCGGCTACTTCGCTAAGGCGTAGAAGCATTGCCCTACTACTCTGCAGCAGTTAAAGAAAGGAAAAAAATAAATGATGATAACGTAATGTTATTATAATTTCAGTTTGTTCTCCTGCTGCGGCAGCATGCGCGAGGGGATCTGACGGGGAGGAGTGGTAGAACCCTCCTAGATGCGCAACAACTGTTTGGCTGGTCCTTTCGGGCCACCCAAAACAATCATGTGCACTTTCCCTGTTGAAGTTGAAGTTGAAGTTGGAAGGGTTTTGTATAGCGCTCTACTACCAAACGGTTTCTTGGCGCTGTAGGGAGAAACGAAGACTGAGGGAGGAAAAGGAGGGAGGATTAAAGAATATAGGCAGAAGAGAAAAGGTAGGTTCTCCATGCAGGCTGTATTACAACATGCGTGGAGAACATGCCCACCCCTGCAGCCCCTGGCTGAGCGCCGTGTCACGGCTCTCAGATGAATCACAACGCTGCATTGCATCGTTGTGATTGGTCAGGGCAGCCTGGCTATAGTGCCTGTTCCTGGAGTCGGACGCAGGAGGGACGTGGGGCCCAACGGCAAGGTAAGCGTTAATATTTAAAATGTTTCTCTTTTTCATTACGCCCTAAGGCCCGCGCCCCCTGCGCGCTACCTCCCGCGAGCCCTGCAGGCCGCAACGCCAGATTCACAGGATGATGAGCCGACTCCGAGACTCGACTCTGGTTCCCTATCTCCAAAGTCTGGTCTGGCCCTTACGCCACTGATAACTGTCTCTCCCCAAGACCTACCGACTTGCGCTCGCCAATGCCAGTGCATGTGAAAGAGTTAATCCTCGACGTCACTATAGGGAGAATGAGGCGAGCCCTGGGGTAGCCCATTGCAACCGGATGGAATACCAGACATCTGAATTCCACGTCAGCAGGTCGTTCCGAATTCCGGAACCCCGAATGCAATCGCACATTCCGTGCCCAGGAGCTCCGGAGCATCGGTATGCCCGCGCGCGCGCCAGCAGGGCAGTGCGGCTCATTTCACATTTCCACATTAATAATTCGCCCGCCGCCAGCTTGAGCTTCGCTGCAGGACATTTACTCTGTCACATGATGTCACGCTGTGTCAATGCGCATTTAATATCACCAGGGCGGAATTTAAAAAAATAGCCGGTCCAGCTGCAGACTATTTTTACAGCCGGTATTTTGTATTTAACCGCGTCACGAGAGTCTCCGCCAATGCGGAGCGCTCTCGGAGGTGAGAGGGCGCAAAGAGCTGAACGAGCAGCCCAGCAAATGGTTGCTTAGCAAGCACACATAGAGTTCTGGGAAGCGGCTTTGCGGTCTCAAGGCCTCCTATTTTTGTTTTGGAGTTATGACTAGCTTGAGAAAAAAAAAATGTTTCATTCACTTGGCAGACTGGGGCGGAATTTTGTTTGGCTTTTTCAGGGCCCAGGAACGAAGTGGGGCAGAAAATAACCCCCAGGCACTAAAATAACCGTGGCCCTAAAGGATAGTTAAAAAGTAGTCCGTGTTTGGATATTGTGGCAGTGTTGAACTTGTAAACACATGCTGCATGAGGGTTCCGCATGGCAGGGGAGACTGCATGCATGTATGCTTGCTGTGGGCAATGTTTGTGGTATATCAAGGCAATGAACAATAAACACCAGTTCAAGGAGACCATAGAACATGATCAAAGAGCTAAAACAACAGGCCACACACCGACCAGCCAGACGAGCCTATCTGGCACTGCCTGATTTCCCCATAGGCCACCAGCCCTGCCAAGGTCCCCATTTTTCCCTTCTGAACTCCTGGTTCCCCATGGTTGAAGAATAACCAGGTGGTACCATAATTTTGTTTTCCAACCTCAAGCATTGTGGGAGTTTTGTTTCACTTAAATCGCTCCAATTGGATGGAGAGTACAGAATTACAGGGGTTTGTACCAGGAGAGCTTAGTGCTGCAGATATGGTGTCCCTGGTGACGTGGAATCATTTGCTATCTATATACCCCACCTTCTCTACTCCCCTCCCCACCAGCATCTGACACTTAGTGGGTCTCCTCGGGGCAGCTTAATCTCCCAGGTGCCCAAGAAAAAGCATGCTTGGTGCATTGCCTCGCGGTTGCGTCTTGCGATGGATGCCGCCGGGATTAAGGTCTGTGGGTAAGTGCAGCTTGCGGGAGACATCAACGCTGAAAGGAAGCAGGCGACATGTTTCATCTTCCCCAGGGGAAATGCAGTTGCTGAATTGTGAAATGTATGGCGGTGTGAAATGAGGCCACGTTGGGCCTAGAGAGCCAGGGAATTCCGGTTTATTTTTTGCTTAATTTTTACTGCATGCTGAGTTTCTGGTCCCAATATATGAGCAAAGGCACAGATCGTCGCTTTTGCAAAATACTAAGGTTGCGAGTTCATTCCAACCCATCTACCCCCAAGCCCCGCCCCCTCTGCCTTACCATGAATTCTCAATTGCCATTTGAAAGCCTGTCCTCATGGCTGGCATTTTTCCCAGTGCCAGAAGTGACTGGCTACTCCACTTCAAGTTTTTTCTTTACATTCTATGACTTTACGTCCTGTTTTATAAATCCAAGAATGCAAAGAAAAATCCTGGACTGGAAGAGCAAGTTACGCGTGGACCTGTGAATCTAGGCAGTGCTTCTATCCATCAATCAACCCCCATCTTTCCTCCAACCTCCTATCTTGAGATTAACCAACGGCCTACATTTTTTAAAGGTTCCGCCTGAGGGTAAGGTCTTGAGCACTCAAAGCCTAGCTCAAGCCACACTGGCTGTGACGTTCTAAAGTCCAAACCTTCTCTACTCCTTTCAGAGCACTTCCTGTACACCCTGATGCCTCAGCCAAGAGGGGTTCCTTCCAGTTGGTACAGTCCATTTCAAAACTACGCAGTTCCAACCACAGTTATGGTTGAATCTCATACATGTTCCCAGTTTTAATAAAATCCATTTCTAGCACCACAGGTAGAGGAAAATAAAGCTTACTGCCAACAAATCCGTCATTTATTTCCACTCACAGGTGGATCCCTGATTGGGTGCATGAACTTAAAACTAGTTCCGGGCGAAATTTTTATTAGGGAAGTGTAATCTCACCTAATTCCCATATGTTGGCTTGCACATATTTCGCATAATTTTTCTCCTTGCATTGTTATGATTTTTTGCCCATCGTTTTCATCGGTGGGAGACATTCGAACAGAATGACTTGCAGGAAATGTGAAATAGACATGTGCCATGGAGAACAGACATTTGTGTCTGAAGCCAGTGCCCCGCTGGATCCTGCCCGGCTTTTGTATGTGGAGTAAACCGACATGCACAATTTTCATTCAGATGACTGGTAAAATGTATTTCACGTAGAAGAAAATGATGGATATTTTTTACAATAAAAAAAAATAATCTGCCCTCACCCCTCCCCCCTTACTTTACATCTCCTTTCAGTTCCCTCTTCAGGAGTAACAAGGAGGGGGATACATGTTAAGCCTGCCTGCTCATAGTGTGGAAAAGGAGAGGAGACTTTTATTTTAGTCTCCGGGTCCACTTTCTGTCCCAGTCCGACCCTGGCACTTGTATGTGCTTGTGCAAGATTCGAGCTATGTAGAACTGCCAAAAGGGCATAATTAGTTGTAGGCAGGCTGTGATGCTGTGTTTTAATCCTGAAGAGACTCAGCTAAATTGCAGACTAACAAAACTATTTGATACAGTGGCTAGAAGACTCACGAAACAGCCACATGGCTTACCTAAAGCATCTGCCAAGCCACTGCTATACTAGCCCACTCGCAGTACTTTGTCCCTTCAATTTTTATGGTCTTTACCAAAATGAAATCGAGACTTTTATGATCTTATAGAGTGTGACCACCCCCTTTTCTTATATTGTAATTGTAAATAAGGCCTTTCTTACAAATGTATGTTATCACATTGTGCACAATAAATAAACCACGTAAACCACCTCTCTAGCAGGCACTAGCTTCTCGAATAGTGTCCCATAATGACTCTGGCCTAGCTTCATCAATTACAATTTTATCCTTAACCTCTACCTCCCTCTTCTGGTTCCTCCTGTACGCCCCCCCCCCCCACTCACTCGACAGACACCATACAGCTGCCTACCCAGAGCGCGCTATTACTCTGCCAGACACTGCCATTTTCTGAAAGATCATTTTATCTACACAACTCTGCCTTCCTCAACTCCTCTTGGTTGTTCCTTTGTTTCTTCTCTCCTGGTTGTTTTTTTTTCTATCTCTCCGGTCCTTTCTTAACATTTAAGCAGTGGGTAGGTCAGTGTGTGGGCCAGATTTTTGTCTGTTTGTGTCTCCGGTATTACCACAAACATTGCCTGCAACTATCATAGATGCATGCAGAGTCTTATACCCTGCACAACAACTATAGAGAGAGTTTTTACAAGTTGAAAACTACCCTGATTTGCATATGTGGGCAATTTTTAGCTGATTTGCTAATAGGGGACTTTTATTTTAGTCCCCGGGTCCACTTTCTGTCCCAGTCCGACCCTGGCACTTGTATGTGCTTGTGCAAGATTCGAGCTATGTAGAACTGCCAAAAATAAAATGTGGATCATGCCTGTCGCCCACGCTCTCATTGCAACCTCCTCCTCTAAGAATTAAGGACAAAGAATTAATCTTTGATGTCAGAGATACCATTCTAGTGGCTGAATTGCTCAGTGTGAAACTGGAATAGCTAGGATCAATCCTGGCTTCCTTGCTTGCCCACATTGTGTGCAAATATTTTATTTCACTGAGCCTTCTTTTTTTCCATCATCATATATTATAGTACCTTCAAATAAATTAGTTCAGAATATCCTGAGTACATAAACCTCTTTTGTTTTATTCAAAGGCTTTAAATATTGCTTATTGTATAATAAAAGTCTAGGCCATCATTGTCATCAGGGTGAGGGCATCAGTTAATGTTTAAAAGCTCTTGCTATTAATAAATACATGTTAATGCAGATATGTAAACTGAGGTACTAAGTTGAAACACTTCTGGGAGTTATAGAAATACACTTTTTTCGATTTTGTAGACACCTTATCATATTCCAAAAATATGAAGTTTAAAATACATTATTTTTTTAAGTGTGTCACAAAGAAATAGGTGTCAAGATATATACATGAAAGTAGATCTGTTCTGGTTTACTTAATTGGTCACAAAGAGGCTGCGTTTCAAAATGTCTTATGGGGTTAAGGGCCCTACTGCAGAGATGTGTCTGTGCCCACCAATTATCAAGGGATAATAATTCTTTTAAATTCTGGTGGTTAATGCACTTGTTGGAAAGATCTGTGTTTTGTTTAGTCACAGTTTGACTTATGTAGTATCATAAATGGTTATATGTGCCTAATGCAAAGCACATTGTGCAACATGCTGATTGCAGATTGCTATTTTATGTAGCTAGGTGAGCGGGTTACTACTTTTGACACTGAGATCCTTTTGTTACTTGCAGTTTAAAAGTCACAAACCTCTATCATGCAACAGTCACGCCATCGAGGAGGTGCATGCAAACAGCAAGGCATGGATTTAGAACCTTATTGTTTTTTTCTCTTTTACTCATTATTCTGAGGTTGTTAAAAATGGTTCCTTTGGTTTGGTGACAAAGTCTCTTTAGTCCAGACAATTCCATCCATTGTGTCACGTTTTAAATCCTGTAGTTGTCTTTCCCCCCACTATGCACTTAACATACAGTGTCTAAGAATATGTACGACATGTAACCCCTACACCCTATAATCCATTCCTCATTGTTTTATGTAACATTTTCAGTTTATTGATTTACAAACCTACATGACTTATTGTTGTTTTATAAGGTATGCTTTTAATGTAAAGCACTCTGACACTGTACACTGGGATAAGTAGTGGTATAAAAGAATTAAATCAAACAATTAATTAGCACTTGCTACTTAAATCGTTCTTTGTGTAATTACTCTTATAGGAGATACATATGATATTCTTACAATGCATACACATCTATCATATACAACAGTTGAACAAGGTCAAAAACCAGCCTCCAAATCATAGTTTCTCTTAAGTATTTGTGAAGTGATAAACATGATGTGCCTTTGTTTCCTTCCATTCAATTGGTAACTAGGAGTAAGGCTCAAGAAGGCTCACAGACAGGATAATAGATTCAGTGCTGGAATGAAGGGAAACCCAGTCGAATCCCTGATCCGGCAGCCATTATTCAGCCAGTTCTGGGATCCATGTGGCTCCAGTGAAATATGCTATATTGGCCCTGGTGTAATTTGCCAACACCGGGATACATTATAGCAGTGCTTGGACATTGTCTGCTCAGAACAGCAATGTGTAGGCTATGAAAGGGGAAGGGCTTTTTTCTCTTCCCACTTGGGCCCAAAACAAAGGGCAATTTAAAGAATCATCAGCCCTCCTTTTGTTGCAGTAGAATCCTGACTGGGAGCTATCTGCAGCCTAGCACCTAGTTGTCAATCCGATGGGGAAACAAAGGCACATAGCTTGTTATCACTTCACAAGTACTTAAGAAAAACTTTAAGTATTTAAGGGGCATATTTACAAGAGAATGGCACGGTGTTAAGCCAAAATTGTTAACGCTGCGCTCCGCCATTCTGAAAACGCAGAGATGCGCAGTATTTTCAAGAATGCAGCGCACCCCTGCGTTTCCCCTAGCACTGGCACTAAATTTAGATTCCTAGCGCCAACGCAAGCACCCTTGCACCATAGTGCAAGAGTGCCTGCGTTGCAGGGAATGATTGTTCATGTGCAGGAGGGTGTCCCTTCCTGCACATAAACAATCAGTAATGGCGATTTATAACTTCTATGTGTGCTGCTTTATGCAGCACACATAAAAGTTGCAACTCGTCATTTTCTAATGATTGTTTATGTGCAGGAAGGGACACCCTCCTGCACATGAACAATCACTAGTGGCGATTTGATGTTTCTATGTGTGCTGCAGAATGCAAAATGAGGAGAAATTAATAATTTCTCCTTGTTTCGCCAGGTTAATACCAGGTTTTACTTGGTCTGATTTTTGGCGCTGCCTTCTAATTACGCCACCCTTGTAAATAAGGGGCAGCATCAAAAAGCAATGGGTGTTGTGGCAGAATGTCCACCGCAACACCCTTTGGCCCGCCCTTTCACGCTAAGTGCTGTGTGAAAGGGGACCTTATTCACAAAGCAGCGTTAAGCCACGTTAAGTGGCTTAACGCCGCTTTGAAAATAAGGCAAAGGGCTTATCACCACAGGAACATCACAAAAAGTGGCGTTCTAGTTTCACTGTGTATGAGTCACACATAATCTTGACTGGTCAGGATTATAATGTTAAGATTATATGGCTGGAAGAAACACTAAGTCAGGATTTAAAACATAACACAGTGCTTGGTGTTTTCCTTTATAACTACTCCAAGGAATATTATTTAGCAGTCTTACAATAACAGATTGAGAAAAATCAATAAGGTTTTTAACCCATGTCTTGCAGTTTGTATGCAGGTCCTTGATGTTGGTTCATAGCTCACTGTGCTATATTAGAAGGATTGCAAATTATGAACTGCTACTAATAAAATGATCTCTGTGTCAAAGGCAGTGCACCCCTCTCTTACCAATCTACATAACATAATAATCTGGCAACTGCATGCCACACAATGTGCTTTGGCGGAGACTAAGTGCTTTAACCAACAGAGTTATCTTACCATTATTATTATTCCCTGAGATATACTGGACAGACAATGTTTTCTGCACAAGTGTTTTACCCCCATAACAGCTGTGGCCGGTTCATTGGGGCTGAGGGGCCACGCCCCTTCACCTTTTGCCCCTCACGAACAGTGTCTGTGAGACTGAGCAGAGGTTGGCCTGACAGACACTGTTCACTTTCAATTCAAGCAGCCAGGAGCCAGACATGCGCATTTAGCGCAAGCTCCTGGCTACCTGTGCTGAACTTTGCTGGGCTGAGGAAGTCACTGCTCCTCTGGGCGTGACCTCCTCATCTCAGCAAAGGTCCTTGAGGCCCTTTCCTCAGTGTTGAGGAGTAGCGTCACACATTGCCTCAAATCTGGCCACTTCAGTTTTAAGCCCTGAAGCGCCCAGAGTCGAGTGTCAATCAGTGACACTTCATCACAGAGTTTGGTGGGGTCAGCAGTCTCACTGACCTCATCCCACCCTGTGAAGATGTAGGGATTGCTGCATTCCCTCTTTGACTGCCATTAGGTGAGCCAATGAGGGAAGGCATCAGTCCCAAGCCTCTATGGAAAAGCATCCCCCTTTGAGACCCCCGAAACTGCTTGGCTTGTCACCTTTAATTCACCTTCGATTCTATGAAAATAACGAGGCAGGCGGTGGAACTGAAAGACAAGAACAAGGTTTATTTTTCCAGAGGGGAGCATGTCTACTGCAGACACCGGGATGTCTCTCAGGGAGGTGTTCCAACTTCAACTCTTCAGCGGGCCACTTTTATACAGTGTTTCGACAATACAATCTTTATGAGCGGTGTCATGTAAACTTAGTACCCCCCGCCCCGGACAAGATGCCATACATTCCGGACAAGTTGCTTCGTACCCTCCCAATCATAAACAGTAGGACGTATGATACTTATCGGGCAGCTGGCCTTGGCCTCAGGGTCGAGAACATGCGAGGCTGGTCAGGTTTTAACGTCTTTTACTGTTGATAGGGAAACAAGTTCTATTGTCCATCGAGAGGTGCATTCTTTGGGGTGCAATAAACCAGGTTAGTGTGGGACCTTTTGGTATCTACGATCTTTGGTTATTTGCACAGGGATGGGGAGGAACAAGGAGGGCAGAGGTTTGTGGTGGCAATAGAATGTCCCTTTGAAGCTAACATCAAACGTGGGCATGTCGGCTAGATTATGGCCCTCAGCACACATACCAAGTCGGTCAGAGGTTTATACAGATATTTGTGGGAGTGCAGGTGAAACAGAGGTGAACAACAGAACACAAAATGGTTGCGGTCAATCAAAATGGCTGCGGCCTATGTGCACGTAGAAAGGGATCATCTGGCAAGATGGTGCAGGCAATGTTCACGATTATCGGCCCAGGTTTCACAGTCCGCCCTTTGAACATGACTAGTCAGCTTGTCAGTTTATTTCGATCACCATAATGTCCTGTATCTCTTGTTCATATAACACTCTCATTTTAGTCAGCTGAGTGTCCACAGTCTTAGGGCGCAAGGTGCTTATAAAAAGGGAACACAGAGGCAGTATACAGTGCACACATAAACAACAACCACATATTGAAAATATTGGGATCAAGAGGATCATTGATAACTTCCAACCCCATTCCCTTAAGATACCCCAAAGCCAATTTCCGAGTGTCCAAGTCTCTATTCCTTGATGGATTTCCGAAGACAGTCCGTGGAGATGCTCAATAGCTTCATAAACAGAAGGTGAAGTGTCAGGGACGAGGGAGCGTGGCTTGGATGCCGAGGAGGTAGGCAGCGTGAGCCCGGAGCTCCGCGCCCGATCCCAAATATCATCCTGATTATCTGAACGGATCCCAGCGAAACTGGGAAAACTCAAAATCTGAAGTCATCACGGAGGGTGCAGCGCTCGCAGCGGACGACCTAAAGCTATTCCTGGACCTGAATTTTGACTTTGAAAGTTGGCACTGGGCGTGAGGCCATCGAGCTAAGATGGCGCCCTGAGCCCGAGACAAAGAAACGACGGGAGCACGAGGCCGGACTCTTCTGTTGGCCTGTTCCTGGTGGTGTTGGATGGATTGAAAGACCCCTCTTGACCACCTCGGCGGACACAGGCGAACTTTCCTCAAGCTGATGCGAGCTGTTGGGCATCGTGACCACAATTACGTTGGGTGAAGAAGCGATAAAATGGCGGCGGCCCTGTGACGACGGTCCCGGCTATCTGAGCACAGACTGGCATCAGAAGGCTCCCCGGCGGCAGTAGACCCTAGAGTGCGGCTTCATCTAGATTGATTGGAGCGGAGCCCACTGTGCTAAGCACATCCGAACTATCTGATCCTATTGTCCGGGGAATTACCTAGTGGTGGAGCCCTGCAGTGCGGAGTGAGGGTGACGAGGTGACCCTAGAGGCCGCTACCATTTGCAGCCGAGATGGTGAAATCGAAAGGGAAGGGGGAAGGAGCGACCGACACAGAGGCTGCTGAAGGAGCGGATCGAGATCAGTCTGCTCTTCAACGCATGCAAGACCGTATATTGGAGGCCATCGCGACCACAAAAGACGCCCTGCAGCAGGACATAGCCCAGGTGGCGACGGGCTTGGGTCTCCTGAAAGCAGATCACGACAAGCTTAAGGATAGAGTGAAGTCTGTGGAGATCGCTGTTCAGGAATTGGCTCCGGACCACGCAGCGGTGAAAGCGCAGATGGCGGATGCCCTAGACCGGCTGAAGGTACTGGAGAGGAGGGCCGAGGATGCGGAAAACAGGAGCAGGCGCAATAATGTTCGCCTCGTGGGCCTACCGGAGAAAATTGAGGGCGACGATATGGTGGGCTACCTCGACAACTGGCTACGTACTGAAGTGGCGCCGGAGGGATTGTCTCCTTTCTTCTCCCTAGAGCGGGCCCACAGGGTACCGGCTCGGCCACCGGCCCCGGGCCTTCCACCTCGCCCGGTGGTGTTCAAGTTGCTCCACTACAGAGACCGAGACTGGCTGCTGCAGAGGGCGAGGGAAGCGGGACCTTTTCAAGTGGATAATAACAGAGTCACCATGTTCCCGGACTACACGTTTGAGACTCAGAGACTCAGGGCCAACTTCTTGTCCCTCAAGCGTGAGCTCCGTGGTGAGGGCATAAAATATTCCCTGCTCTTCCCGGCGAAGCTGAGAGTGGTGGTGGACGACAGATCGCTTTTTTTTACGACCTCGGCGGATGCCTGGGCCTGGTGGGACACCTATAAAGCTGGAACGGATGGAGCTAAAGCCAGGGCGGAGGAAGCTAGAGTGGCGCAGCCGGTCAGGAAGTCCCAACGGATTCGGAAAAATCGTCGGAGAACTGGTAAACCATCTGTGTCACAAACAGAGACGGAGAGGAAGGCGGCTCTGCAGGCAGTTGTGGACCTATCTAGCGCGACCAGGAGTCAGTCCGGGAAGGGCACGGACTCTGAAGAGCAGGGCACGGGGTCGGAGACGGGGCTCTCGGAATTTGGTGGAGCCAAAGGCCCTGTAGTGACACCGCAGACTTCTGGGGAGATCCTTGAGGCGTGACACGCTGGACAGGAGGAGCGGCCTACTGGTCAGACACTGGGGCGCTGTGCCCGTGAGCGCAGTACACTGTTATTTACGGTTTCGTGACTCTGTGATGAGGGGATCGTGGGGCGGAATGTGCGGGATTGATTTGCTTGGACGAACCTTTCGACATCGATTCGCGCCCTACTGGCCCTTACGGTCATCACAGTGGAGACTGCGAACACTAGTGCCTTCCTTTGAGGGGTAGTTGGGTGTGACAGTTTGGATGGGGTCGCTTCAGATTGTGGGGGGGCCTGTCCTGGGGGGGTGGAAGCCGAGAGTAGTTGGGGTTGCTCCGGTGGTCTTGGGGGGGTTTCTTTTGTTTGGAGTGGGAGGGATGGGCAGCACGTGGCTGGCAAACGCGCATGGTCGATGACTTCTATTGTTCTATCTGTGTGTGCAAAGGGGCATGGCTAGTACGGGGGCTTTGAAATGTGTGACCTGGAATGTTCGGGGTCTGCAGACTATGACACGAAGGCACAAGGTTCAAGCGTACCTAAAGCGTAGAGGTGTGCACATAGCTTTCTTGCAAGAGACGCATCTCAACAAGCAGGAGGGGATTGCGCTACAAAGGAGGTGGAGGGGGCAACTGTTTAACAAGACATATTCAGCCTTTGCAAGAGGGACGTTGATTTGGATACGTGCGGGGGTCCCTTTCCAAGTCACTAAGACGTTGGTAGATCCGGAGGGTAGATATGTAGCAGTGGAGGGGAGATTGAGGGGCCGGGTGGTATCCTCTGCAGCGTGTACGCCCCCAATGTGGATTTGCCCGCTTTTTTAACAACACTCTCGGGCAAACTGGCGAGTTATCTAGCAGGGCCAGTGCTCATGGGGGGGGATTTCAACTCGGTGGTAGATGTTGATTTGGATAGATCCCATCCCCCGCTGCGCGCGTCCCCAGCACACAGGGTGGCTAAACGCAGGCTGGAGTGGCAGGAGAGTTGGGCTCTAGGAGACGCCTGGAGGACGCTGCACCCCACCGCTAGGGATTATTCCTTTCACTCGCATTTGCATGACCTGCATGTTAGGTTGGATGCGTTTCTGTGCTCATCACATATGCTCTCTATGGTGGGTGGCGCGGAGTATTTGGCTCGAACAATGTCGGACCACAATCCTTTGTTGTTGTCCCTGAACTGGATGGTGGAAGTTAACTGTGTACCAACATGGCGACTGCAACCTGATACCTTGGATGACTTGCTCTTCAGGGAGGCCCTAGGGGAGCGATTAGAGCGCTACTTTGAGGAGAATAGTGGCTCCGCCTCTACTAGGGCGGTGGAGTGGGACGCGTTTAAGGTGGTGGTCAGGGGGCACTGTATTGGGAGCGCTGCAGGGGCTCGTAGGACTTTGCTGGATGATCTTGAAAAGGCGGAGAAGCGGTTGAGGGAGAAGGAGAGGGAACGCCCGAATCGCCCCGAGCTTCCGGAGGGGCTTAGTGGCGCCAGGGAAACACTAGCGGTGGAATTGGAGCGACTGCGTAGCTTTGACCATAAAGCGTATATGACAAAGGCGCATGCGGAAGGTGATAAGGCGGGGTCGATGCTGGCGTGGCTTGCCAATCCGATCAGGCGGGGCACGCCGATCATGGCGATTCAGGCGGTGGGGGAGGAGCTATGCCACACCCAGGCCGGGATTCTGGATAGGTTCAGGGCGTATTACGAATGTTTGTACGAAAGCGGAGAGACGGGCGGGGTGGATGAGCTGGGCACCTTTCTAGGATTACAGCTATCGCAATTGGAGGATTCGGAGGCAGAGGAGTTGGGTCGGCCCATTACGATCGGGGAGATAGGGAGTGCAGTGAAGCAGATGGCTAGGAATAAGACTCCGGGGCTTGACGGTCTCCCGATCGAGTTTTATAGTAAATATTTGGAGCACCTAGCTCCGCAACTGCAATTGGTTTATAATGAAGCGCAATCGCGTGGTCGGCTCCCAAGCTCAATGTGTGAGGCCCTCATGATCCCATTGTTAAAACCTGGCAGGGAGGGCGCTGCTCTATCCTCCTACCGTCCATTGTCCATGCTTACGACGGACTACAAGATCCTGAGTAAAATCCTGGCGAATAGACTTCTGGTCCACATGACTGGTCTGGTCCACAAGGATCAGTGCGGCTTTATCCCTACGCGTAACACTACCCACAATATCCGCAGGCTTACAAGGTTGATGGGGGCCCACTGGTCGGACACCACTGTTCCATTTGTGCTCTCCATAGACATAGAGAAGGCCTTTGATAGTCTTGAGTGGGATTATCTGTACGAGGTGATGCGGCGTTTCGGGCTGGGGGACGGGTACATCAACTGGACCAAAGTCCTGTATACGGAAGCCGTAGCTAGAGTCAGGGTTGGCTCCCTGATCTCGAAGCAGTACCCCGTGCGACGAGGCACCAGGCAAGGGTGCTCCCTCTCTCCCCTCTTGTTTGCTTTGGCAATGGAACCCTTTGCAGTGGAGGCCAGATCGGGCCGCCACTATGCAGGACTGATGTATAGGGACAGGCCGCACCTCATTTCGTTGTACGCTGATGACCTACTGATGTTCTTGGCTGATGCGGAGGCAGAGCTACTGGGGGCGAGACGTCTGTTGGAGCGGTTTGGGCGACTGTCGGGCCTGAAGGTCAATTGGCCCAAGTCCTGTCTATTCCCCCTGAGACACGGAGAGCCGTGCCCTCTCACGGCACAGGAACTCCGGTGGGAACCGCATTGTCTGCACTATCTTGGCGTTTACATCTACCATACCCCAACGGATATGCTGGATGGTAATATTAACCGTTGCATTACCGCCTTTAGAGGGAGTATGGATTTTTGGTCCACTCTTCCACTGTCACTGGCTGGTCGGATCTCCCTACTTAAGATGGTGGCTCTGCCCAGGCTATTGTACTACTTTAGGACGCTCCCGGTGTGGATCCCGGGCTCTGTTTTCCGACGCCTGAGATCACTGACCATAGCGTTTCTTTGGGGCACAGGTAGGCGACGAATCGCGCTGGATACCCTCTTGCGGCCCAAGGACGAGGGAGGCATGGCGGTGCCGGATTTCGAAGGGTATTATCTGGCGGCTCAGTTGCAGGCTTTCACTCAGGAGGTCGCGAGGGTATATAGAGGCCCGGAATGAGCTGAAGATGAGGGCACCCCGCGGCATGTGTTGGCGTACATCACACTGCATCAGAAGCTCTTGGTTAGGGATCTGACAGTGGAGGAACAGACATTTCGACTCTGCTGGAATCGAGCGCGCAAACGAGCGGGGGTCCGCCTTATGTATGCTCCTGAAATTCCGCTGGGGATGGTTACAGCCCTCCCTCATGGAGGGGACTGGTCCCGTTTACTTGGCTGGGAAGAAGCTGGGGTCCAAATGCTGGGCGACTTGTACGAGGATGGAGTGCTGCTCCCGTTTCAGGAATTGCAGGAGAGGTTCGACCTCCCACGAGGCGACTACTTGTTGCATGCGGCGGTAACAGGCGCTATGCAGGACCACTGGGGAGAGGGGTTGCAGGAACCGGTGATCTCAATGGCGTGCCAATATACGATGATGGCAGCAGGGACCTTTAAGGCGGTAACCTGTCTATACTCCAGAATGTTGTGGGAGGCTTTGCAGCCGCTCGCGGCTTTGAAGGCGAAGTGGGAGTTGGACCTCCAAATGGAAATCCCTGATGCGACTTGGGGTCAGTTGCTACGACGGGCACGGAAAAGCTCGAGAAACGCCAGGTTCCAGCTAATACATTTCTACATTATTCATCGGGCATACCTCACACCTGGGAAAATACGGCAATATTTTGGGGTGGAACAAGCGGCCTGTCCCAGGTGTAACACAGTTGGGGCGGAGTTGGGTCACATGCTGTGGGACTGCCCTGCCTTGGGGGATTACTGGCAGGAGATTGGGAGGGCTCTGAACAATGCTACGGATAGGGACATACAGTACACGAAGGCAGTGGGGGTCCTGCATTTGTTTCCGCACACATCCAAGAATAAAAATACCAGTCGGTTTATAGATTTGGGACTGATCCTTGCAAAGCGGGAAATCACGAGGAATTGGAAGTCGAAAGCGGGACCCACATATAAGCGATGGTATGGTGAATGTTTGCGGTGGGCAGCTTGTGAAAGCACTTTGAGGTACCAGATGGCTTGGAGAACGGATGATGAGAAGGCAATGGAGAGGGCGACAGCATGGGAAATGATGGTACAGGCGCTCCGAGATGATGCTGATGAGGGGGATGAGGAGATGGATGAATTATTGGCAGCTAACCCCGCTAACACACCCGGGGACACACCTTAGCGAATGTATAAGACCTTCTTGCAACACACCAGACTTTACTCTGCCTAGGATTTTTGCACAGCGCGGCCACGGGGGGGGGGGGAGTTCGGAACTGTTGGGGCGAAGGGGGGAGGGTGTTTGATAGGGGTGGGGGAGGGGCGAAAATTACAAAAGCAACCCACTGTTTCTTGCTAATAAGATGTCGGGCGTTGAATTATGCAGCAAGGACTGACCTAAGCGTTAAGGCAGAACAGTCTTCTTATTGAGGACATGTCAATCATGATGGGGAAGGACGATCACTGCTGTGTCTTCTTGCTATGCCTTATGATTATGCCGTGAACTTAATGTCTGTACATTTATTTTGGTGCTGCAATAAAAACGATGTTACAAAAAAAATAAAGGTGAAGTGTCAGGGACGTATGTGCAACAGCTGGCACAGATGATGCGACATGCTCCTCCACGGTCCGCTAGTACCACGTCTAGGACCAGACGATTTTGTAGGGCCACCAGACGGACTGCCTGAAGCTCGGCAGTGTTGTTGGTGAGGATGCCAGCTGTGATGTTCAGTGCAGTTGCAACTACCTGAGTCAGGTGCCTGATGACTCAGCTGTTTGCCATTGGTCCCCATAGCGGAACAAGCCCTTTTGCAGCTCCACAGCCTCGTGGGAGCCAGGTGTAGGCCTTGGTTCGGCAGACAAAGTACATGTTGGGTGAGGCCACAATTGCTGGAGGGTCGGCAGTGTTCAGAGTCCTTGTGATATTGCACGTGCTGTGTTCCACATTTTTAGTCCCAAGGCCTTTGATGCACACAAGGCCGGAGACATTCATCACGGATAGGGCCACAGTCAGCGTTGCAGAGGTTCTTTTCTTGAGGTTGGAAAAGGTTGTTCTGACAGGATTGCTGAAAACTTGTATTTCCACTTAATCTTTGGAAGGGACATTCATTGGGAATGTCGCGCTGGTGGAGTGAGGACAGAAAGGAGCTGCTGTTCTTCCTGTTTTGTTCAGCCAGAACTCAGTGTAGAAATGAGCAATTGTTTCATCGGAAGTGGCATTGTCTCTGTAACTTTCTTGGAGGAGCATCATCCAGGCGAGGCAAGAACCATGAACGGAAAAGGGTGAAGGGATGAATGGGATAGATCATTCAGTGGCATGTGGTAGCAGTTCACAGACCCAGCAATTGGTGGCATTAGTGGCAAGACTGTGCTGGTGCAACAGTTGTACAAACGAGTTGTTCCAAAATTCTTTGCGCCGTTCTCGGAGGTGCGACGACAGTGATACTAGAGAATGTTCTTTCTGGGTGGTAGGTTGCAAGGTTAGAAACATTGTTCTGTGTGCAGGAGCATTCTCCTCAATGATCCAGACTGTGATCATTAGCAGGAGACAGGGGAAAAATGCTGCCACAAATACAATTGTCTTTGTGATGGGCAAGTAGGCGTTCTTGGAGGCGTTGCGATTGTTCTTCCCGTGTTCGGTATCTTCCATCTTTTTCAAGGGGCTCAGTGACTGGCAAGACCACAGACTTTGTCTTAGCGTTTTACCCTGGTAACGTTGGCTGTGCTACCGATCTGAGGTTTTCGACTCAGTAAGAGGCCTAGTTGTCGGAGCACCCTCCTTTTGTTGATCGCAGGTTGTACCCCTTTTTGGACGGCACTGTGGGGTCAGGAACTTCTGTGAGTTGCAGTGTGTCTTCTTGTGGATAGCAACTCAGGGCTGGTCGGTCTTTCGTTAGAACTTCCTCGAGCACCTCCACCTCTTCGCGGGTTGCCAGCGTCGGAGGGATTTTCTTGCAATGGTGAGCATGCAGCCAATTTCGCTTCCCTTCCACTCGAAGGGCAGTTCAGGTGGTGATCAAGACTTGCCAGGGGCCCATCCACCTCGGCTCCAGACTCTTGGTCCTCTGGAAGTTCTTCACGAAGATATGGTCTCCGGGCTTTATCTCGTGTCCTGGGCCCCTGGATACGTCTGACAAGGCTTGATTCACCTGTTGGTGGATTAGTGTTAGCTTGTTTGTCAGTTTATACAAATAGTCGGACATTAGCATATCCGGGACATCATTAAAGAAGGTTGGTTTTGGAGCTGCCCAAATGCTCATAGGCCTGCCGAAGACAACCTCATAAGGAGTTAGTCTGTGCTTTGTTGGGGTGGAGCGCATCAATAGCAATGCCAATGGGAGGGCGTCGGGCCAATTTAACCCGGTTGTGGCAACTATTTTGGCCAGTTTTAGCTTCAGGGTTGCAGTGTGTCTTTCTACCAGGCCCGCTGATTGGGGGTGGAAGACGGTATGAAACTTCTGTTTTACCCCCAACCCTCTCAGGATGTTCTGTATCACCTCGGCTACGAAGTGGGGGCCGTTATCACTACATAAAATTCTACAAAGGCCATAGCGAGGAAAGAATTCTTTGAGCAATACCTATGCAGTTGCTAAGGCGGTATTGTCACGGGTGGATTATGCTTCTACCCATTTGCTAAAAGCGCACACAACTACTAGGACATATTTCAGACCATGGCACCTTTCTAGTTGGATGTAATCCATTTGTAGGACTTCAAAGGGGTGGTCAGGGACTCAAAACCCTCCCAGTGGTACTACCGTCCACTTCCATGGGCTGTGTTGTAGGCAGACTATACATTGTTGCACTAGGCGTTTGGCAGATTTGGCTATCTTGGCATTATGCCACACTCTGGTGATCAGTTCAATCATGGGGGAGGAGCCTATGTTTGCGGGTAAATGTGCCATGGTCAATATAGGGATTAAGTAGGCATTGGGCAACAGCCATTTATTCCCATCTTTAGTTCTCCAGCAATTTTCCTCGTCCTTCAGTCCCACCCTTTCCCACTCAGTCAGTTCGTCTTGCGTGCCTTTCGTTTGTGTGTCTCTTACAGTAGTTCTAGCGTCCGTCCATTGTTCGGTTTGTGACCTGGTCATATACATTCGTGTCGTAGTCCTGTCTTCTGCCGTGGCTCGGGCAGTAATGTCAGCTAGTGAGTTTCCCTGTCCAATAAGATCAGTCACTTTCTTATGTGCTTGGCATTTTATCACCGCTAACTTCTTGGGGAGGAGGACTGCTTCTGTAAATGTGGAGACTAAATCTCCATGTAGGATGGGTGTGCCATGTGAAGTCAGGAACCTTTTTTTCCTTCAAAGGATCCCAAAATGGTGAACCACCCCAAAGGCATACTGGCTGTCGGTGGATATGTTGACTGTCGTACCTGCTGCTAAAATACAAGCTCGTGTGAGTGCCATGAATTCCGCTGCCTGGGCAGAGCGTTGAGAAATATGGACTGTCTCTATAATGGTTCGGGCTGTGATGACAGCGTATGCGGCTGAGGTGGTACCGTCAGGGAGTTTGATATAGGAACCGTCCACCCACAGTTCTCCATCTGGTTCTGAAAAGGCAGTGTCTCTAAGGTCTACTCTACTCTTGGTCTGTTCGTCTGTCAGTGTCACACAGTCGTGTAGTGGAGTCACACCAGGATCGTTTTCAGGTAGTGGTAACAGAGTTGCCGGATTGAGGGTGGTGCACCGTTTCAGGGTAATGTGTGGTGCCAGCAAGGTCAGCTCATATCCTGTCAGTCGGGCGCTAGTCAAGTGTTGGGTCCTGGTCTGGTTCAGGAGTGTGTCGACCGCATGGGGTACTAACCCAGTGATGGGGTTGGAGAGCACTATTCCTTCCCTTTGTCGTATTTATAATGCTGCGGCTGCTACAGCACGCAAACACGCTGGCAGAGCTCGGGCTACTGGGTCGAGGGTGGCAGAGAAATATGCGCAAGGGCGCTGTTTGTTACAATTTGATTGTGTTAGGACAGACAATGTACATCCCTCCCTCTCGTGTGTGTAGAGGGAGAATGGTTTGGAGTAATCTGGGGTTCCTAGGACAGGGGCTGAACAGAGTGCATCACATAGCTGTTTAAAGGCAGTTTGACATTCAGGGGTCCAGGGGAGAGGTGAGGGGATGTCTTTAGCTAGGAGGGAGAGAAGGGGTTTTGACGATGAGGCTGAAGTTCGGCAACCACTGTCGGCAAAAGGAGGTGAGACCTATCAAGGTACGGACCTGCTTCTGACTTCTGGGGACAATTGTTAAAAAGGGTTCCAAAGACAACCGGTAACCAAAGACCCTTTTATGTTGCCCGGCGGTATCGCCTCTATGACCCACCAATATTAATCAATGAAGAAGCAGGCGCTGGAGACTGGAAGGCAGGAAACGAGGATTTTATTCTCTCCGGAGGAGAACACATCAATTCAGACAGCAAGTATCGTCACGAGGTGCTCTAACCACATCTCTGAGGCCTGGCCTCTTATACTAGGGATTATGACCTTTATTGCACATAACACATTCTCGCAATACTTTAGTACTTGAAAGAACATCCTCGGAATCTCCCCTTCAGACCCGTTCCCACATACATTTACAGTTGGATTCCCCACCCCGGTCACAACAGGTGATGGTTGTCGCACAGCAGGGCATTCCGCCGATTCACGGAATGCATGGGGTTGATCGGATCTCATGGGGTGGGGGCTTTGATCGGTTCGGGGGTCTTTTGATGGGGAGGGGAAGCTTCCTACTGTACGGGGTAATAAACAGTATCCGCAGAGCCAGGTGGCGGCCTGGGAACAGGGAAGACAAACGGGGACACAGGAAAAGGGGTTTGCATCAAAAGGGTTTGAGGCCATGAAAGGAATGAGGGGAGGTGTCGCGCTGGGAACAGGATGGGATTCAGTGGTGAAGCTGCGCTGAAGAGGGGTTTATGACCCTAGGCATGAGAGAGCGGGGGTTGTCAGTGTGTGGGGGAATGCTTGCGAGGTTAAGAGAGAGAGAGACGCGCTGGCTATCAGCGAGGGGCAGGGAGGCCATGGTGCTCAAAATGGCTGCCGCTTACGCGCACGAATGGGCTTGGAAAAGGGGCAAGATGGCGCCGATAATGTTCACCAAGTTTGTATTTATTTTCCACAGTCCTCCCTTTAACATTTCCAAGACATCTTGCTGGCCTATTTCCTATCTACACCTATATGCAGCGATCATAAGTAAGGGAGAGGGGACTTAGGCGAAAGAACTGTACATAAACATCACATTATCAACATCATATTGAAAAATCTCATCATTTAGTAGGCGGGTTCATCGTTAAGTTGGTTGCAGAAAAAGTCATCGTAATGCAATATCAGACTAGAATTACGTAGTGAGGGCGTTGGGTACAGATCATAGAATAAGAACTGGTAAGTTATCATATAAGTAAGTCCTTTTTGTATACGGCGGATGCATAGTCAGTCCAATGGTGGTTGGGAGAGAGATGAGATACAGCAAAAATATATATCAGAGTTCTTGTTGTCCTTTGTCGTCTTCTGTCGGCACTGTTGAGCACCTGGATTACCTATCAACAGAAATGTTCATGTGGATTGAGTCGTTGGGGGTCTGCGGGTAGGGGTGCATTCTGTTTGGTTTTCGTCAGACCTCGTAGGAGGAATGCGTTACGGTTTTGGAGCAGGTGCATCTCCTTCCGTAATGCAGAGCATAGATTTGCAATGGAAAATGCAATTGTTCCAGAATTGTGAGATCTGTTCGTTTCTTGAGTCCCTGTGGTGGGCATTTCCTGTTGCTTCCATCATCTTCAAGGTGCTTGGTAGCGGGCAGAACCACAGACTTTGTTTATCTTTTCTTCGGGGGCGACCCTTGGTGGAGTTCTAGGTCACCGTTCTGGGTTTTAACATAGTCCGTGGTCTACTTAGTCGGAGTTCCTTCCTTTCTGACGCAAGGAGCACTCTTCTCTGGGTAGCTCAGTAGGATTTGGAGGAACTTGGGAGTTCGGATGGAAAGGTGCGGGTGTGAACAGTCCTTATGGTAGGTCGGAGGAGGAGGGGATGGAGCAAGGCCAAGTCGGGAACAGATCAGGGGGAGGCGGAGAGTTTTGCGACAGGCGAGTCCGTAACCATGTTCAGAGAGCGGGGGCTTTTGGCACACGTTGATCATATAGCAGGGGCTTCAGGTCAGCCCTTTCCTTAGCTTTGTCTGAAACAATGCCCCGTCCGGCGTCTCCTTACTGCTGTGGTCTCGCCTCGGCCTCCGTCGCTGATGTTCCACAATCCGCAGTCAGGCCGCGTGCTCCCACATCCGGTCTCTTTCTCCTCCGACAGTGATACCCTTAAATGAGTTTTGAAAAGACAGTCTTTAGAGATATTGCAGAAGAAGGTAATTACATAAGTCTATTTCTCTCCCAACACCAAGCAACTGGGGTAAGCACTCGCTACATTGGAGATTCTTGCGACTGACGTATAAACAATTGATGATGGGTTTGCTGGATTCCTTACAACTTCCTTTTGTTGGCTAATTCTTTGACGCTTTGATGATTATTACGTTCATTTGTCATATGTCTATTATAGTAGATGTCAGTTCTTCTGGCAGAGACCCACTTCCCTAGTACAAGTCTTGAAAAGCTAGGCTGGTCTTTAGGGCCTTGTGTTTTACAAAAAGTGCAACGTGCTATTCACCATAGTCTGATAGGCATCCTTCTGAGGGATGAACATAGGCTAAACAAGTCTTCATTACATCAAAAAAACATCTTATTTTCAGCAAGGCTTACAGCAACAAGGTCTTTCGATTTTCGATCTAATTTTTAACTTTGCATACATCTTTCTAACTTTCTATAAAAATCCTCGCAACCTGGTTACTACAAAAACTCGGGAGGGGTGGTTTGCAATAATTATTAAACTTATCCTCGGGGAAGGAGGGATCTTATGGACAACAATTAGGGACACAGTGAATTAGAGCAGGGGGTGTTTTTCAGGCTCTCGTTCAGGGCAGCTGACACAAACTGGGGGCATTTTGGGTAGATGGGGGTGTCTCGATCATTTCTTACAGCTTGGGGTACGGAGACAATTTGCAATGGGGATGGTCGCATTACCACAGACACATTTTATCATAGAGGCCACTGACAAATAGTTCCCTGAGGGTGGGTCAAATTTAGGGAACCTTAGTCGTCTTACCTGTCCCTTTCCTATCGGTCAATTTAATTTTCATCCATATTTTTAGCAGAAAGGGAGAGGTAGTAACGTGGTACCGATACAATTTTATTTAGGACAAATTTGTGCAAATACTTGTGGTATTTGGGGCCAATCAGGAGGTGCACCAGGTTCGCCAATTAGGTGCCAGTTGCTAGGAAGAGGGAAAGTGTGGAGGGGTGGAAGAGTGAGTGAGAGAGAGAGAGAGAGAGAGAGAGAGAGAGAGAGAGACAGACAATAGGCCAAACAGTACACGTGTGACATGGGGAATGACCGTGTATTGTTAGGGCTATTCAGTGTGTTACCTAACGTTTAGACGTTTTGGGTCTGTGTTAGGATGTAGAAAGCATGCAGTTTGGGGACAGAAGAGCATTAGATCAGGTAAAAAGGTCGTGCATTGGGTAGAGCGTCCTTGTTGTGTCGTTTTGCAGCGCTAGTCCGTCTTCATGCATCGGGCGTGACGTGGTTCCAGATCCCTTATGGTACTCTAATCGGGATTCTAATGTAACCTGCAGAGGGAAAAAGGGGGAAAAAGGGGAGGTAGGGGGACAACATTCGAACACATCAAATGTATGGGCACGAAAGTCCTTTACTTACCACATACTCGTACTTATCTCTTCGGGATATAATCCCTTAGGGTTCTGGTTTCCTAAAGTCATGGGGGCAGGCAATGTGATAGGTTGTTCATGGGGAGGTTCGAGGATGGCATTAAGGATCGTGTGTAGTGAAAACGCTAAAAAGAGGAATCAGAGGTGCCTAGCGTGAGGTACCCGGTTTTGTAGATGTATCCGGCCATCGGGATCCCTAAATCATTCCCAAAGCTGTGATGTTCTAAGGCATATCAGTTCTCCGTTCAACCCTGTACCTTAATACCTTCGACCACCATATCCTTATATCATTTTATCAATTACACCGTTTTACTTTACCCATTCTCAGAGGTCAAGGTCCTTCTTCATACGTCAGTTCCTGAGCTTAGTCGCATATCTTGGAGGCAGCGTATCATACCTTTGATTCGACCATCAACCCAGGGCCGAACAACCATTTCTCGGATAACCTTAAAAAAGAGCAGAACAGTTGCGTACAGAAAAACCCTCCCACCGATACCCGTATTCACAAAAGTATGCGATGCCTATCCATAGCTTTTTAAGACCTTTATTTGTAGAATTATTCAGTACGTAAAATGTGAGAGCGCAATTCATATTTTGGCCTGATATGTCGTCGATGGAAGCACATACAGTAGGGGGTTTTTTTGTAACACAAGAACATGTGAAAAAAGGTCTAATTAATTATTTGCAAGTAACCAAAAACATTTCATTGCGTGACGAAGGAATCAGGGGCATTTCAGTTCATAAATGGAAACACAGCCAAGCTCATCATAATCACATTTTCTAGATGTAAACCGTGGGTATGCATCATAGGCGGCGTTATGTATCAGTTACAACAAATATCAGAAATAAATTGTTCATTGAAATCAACATTTTACGGAACCCTTCTCAAATGTTCGCCAAGTGAACCCTCCTCCCTCTAACATTGAGTGCGCAATGGTTCGTATATATATATATATATATATATCTTAGTACATCAAGTTTCATTAGCTAAGGAATACCACGAGGCATCCGTTAGTTTCCATTGATACCGGCGCCATTTTGGGCGAGGCCAGCTTAATCCGGAAGTAGCATCAGAGGAAAAAAATGTCCCCGACAATTGGCGGTTGGACCAGAGTCCCTTTCGGCAGTTCAAAAAACTGTGCTAACAGAGGGGCTGGTGGTGTGGACCGTCAATCAAGAGAGGGAGGGGGATAGAGTCTTTCTTACCGGGTCATGTTGATGCTCAGCCGGAACTTACTCAAGTTCGTTAGTCCATAATGTTCCTGGGTGGTTCAGACGGAAGCTGATGCAGACACGAGAGCACCGCCATCTTGTTGCTGTGCCGTGGTTATTTCATTTGAGATCAATGCAACTGTTCCTCACCGGAAGCCTGAAGGGGCCGAGGGCTCTTGGGACTTTGGTAGAATCTTCAAAGTCGAGGGGATGTTTGTCGATGGTGGGGGCTTGCGCCCGGGTGGGCAAGTGCCCGAGTTGCAATTTCGGACAAAGTTACTCCAGCGGCCTAGACCCGCCTTTCGAGGGCCCAGGCGCCATTTTGAGACCCTGTGGCAGCCACCTTTGCCGTATCCATCAGGAGTGGAAGAAACTTCTTGTGATGGCGAAAGACAGAGCATCATGTTGCTGGAGCAGGACATTTTGGTTCGGGGCGCCAGGGTGCAGCAGTGGAGCCTTCATCTGGGGAGGTGAGGGAGGCTCGTCCGTGCCGTCTTTCTCTCCCGGCGCATCCTACGCCGTCCCTTGGAATCAGGGGCGCACATGATGACCACCCTACACCCCTGATTCCGACTCTTGGGGGACCACTGTACATCCGGTGCTCCGTAAATATGCCCGTCGGACATTGTATGTCCTGTTCTGAGAAAGTATACCAGTCGGGCATTGTATGTCCTGTACTACGCAAGTATACCAGTCGGGCATTGTATGTCCTGTGTTGCGGAAATATACCAGCCGGTCATTATATTTCCTGTGCAGCGTAGGTATATGGCCGTCGCCCGGCTGGGGGACATCGGCGTCGGGCCAGGGCAGGGAAGCCTCCTACCTGTGGAGGTGGAAGAGGCTCGTCCGCGTCGCCTCTTCCTCCCTGCCCACCCTGCATCCGTTCGATGGAGGAATTCGTGATGGCCGGACCAGAAGATACGAGGGAGGGGGTCATTTGCAGCCGCCCCCTCCCTACTCGCGGCCCGGGGGACGCCATCCCTGGAAGGGTAGTATGGAAAGACCATTTCATTGCCTGCTTGGTGGAGCCTCCAGGACCTTCTCGCCAGCGATCTCTTTTTGGCCCATGGTTGCTGGCAGGCCCCGCCCCACACGTGCTATGTGTTTCGGATGGGCGGGACCATCGAACTGTTACATTTCGAGGACTTCCGGAGTGAGCATAACATGTTTTGTATTTTCCCTATTAGTCAAGTTTGCTTTTTAGAGAGTTCTACTAGTTATTCTATTTACTGTTGGTTGTGTGTTGTACCGTAATTAAATCCTAAGTTATATAATAGACGCTTGGCTTTCTTGAGTCTTTTCTCTAACGGGGGGTTGTTTACACTGACCTGCAGTTGTGTTTGTTTTTCAGAGTGGGGGAGCAACAGAGAGCAATCAGTCCCAGAACTCTAACATGTCGTTAAAATTGGCCTGACGAAATCTGTGCCACCGAGCATAATCAAACGGGGTGGTCCTGTCTGTTCTGTCTGCACTAGTCTGATTGGTTTTTATCTCACGTCTTTTTCCTTTCTGTCGGTCCGTCCTTTCTGTCAACCCTCCATTCTTACCTATGCTTTGCAGAGTCGGGCATTGGGCTTTCCAGTGTCCAAGACATTTACAGAAAGCACATTGGTTTTGTTTTAAATCTGTCCGTCCTGTGCGTAATGTCGGGGGATTACCTTCGGGTCGTTGTGTTCCGGGGTTGGCTTGTCGGCACATCCCTTTACACCGTTCGCTTTTCATGTCTACTCCTCGGGGCTGTGCCATCGCTGGCCCTTCCCTTTGCCTACTAGACGTTTGGAGGGTTGTCCGTCGTGTCCCTTCACCTTTTCTAAATTCGTCGCCTTCCCTTCGTCGTGCAGCTTCTTTGCGCCACATACCGAGGCTATCGAGCATAATAGGTGTTGTTTCATTCCTACGAAGGGCTATTTCTACCGTTTCTATTTTGTCGAGATCAAAGGATCCTCTCAGTGGCCACTGTCTTTCTCGATCCCTTTTCGTATATTTATGCCACAGCTCACTATAGGCTATAGCAATTAATCCATGCTTCATGAACATGTCCTTATTAGGGGTGCCTTCCAGCGGAGCCGGATGGTTCATCTCTAATAAGCGGTCCGGGTTAAACAGGCTACTAACCAGTGGGGAGAAGACAGGCATGACGGATCACAATGGGATAATAGTCAGCACTACCTATCTTATCACTGCGCGCAAAGACTAGACAGAATATTTCTATTCTACGTTGTTTGCACGTAGTGAATACCTCATGAACCAATTCTGAGCAATCAATCAACGTTAGGTCAAAAATAAAAAATCAATATGGTCAATGGGGAGAATAAGTAGGCTCGCAAAGGTTCGCGTCACCTACCCTTTCACTATCTGTAAAGAGGGGACCTAATCTTCCCTGTTTTCAGACAGAGAATCTCCAGAAAACAATCTATAACAGTTAATCAATGTTTAGGTCAAAAATAAAAAATCAATATGGTCAATGGGGAGAATAAGTAGGCTCGCAAAAGTTCGCGTCACCTACCCTTTCACTATCTGCAAAGAGGGGACCTAATCTTCCCTGTTTGTAGACAGAGAATCTCCAATAAATTAACAAAGAGTAATACTAGTATTTTCTCAACAATTATCAATTACTTTCAATTATCTATCACTTTCGCAATTCGTCGTGTTTACACGACCTTACCCGGACCGCATGGACAGTTTCTCGTCTTCCGAATCCAGCGCCCGATCGTCCTCTTCTCTTCGTACTTCTCGTGGCACTCCTGAGGGTTCCCAGTCAGGACCGCAGATCACTCGAGAGAGGTCTGTTCGGAACCAGTGAAGTTCGGATGATCGGCTGTCAGACGAGGGTCTATCGGACAGGGTACCTTCCGATCGTTGCAGTCGTTCACTCTGTCGTCAGGACCTCTCCCACTGGATCCACGAGTCGCTGATGGGCCCCACGTTTGGGACGCCAATTGTTAAAAAGGGTTCCAAAGACAACCGGTAACCAAAGACCCTTTTATGTTGCCCGGCGGTATCGCCTCTATGACCCACCAATATTAATCAATGAAGAAGCAGGCGCTGGAGACTGGAAGGCAGGAAACGAGGATTTTATTCTCTCCGGAGGAGAACACATCAATTCAGACAGCAAGTATCGTCACGAGGTGCTCTAACCACATCTCTGAGGCCTGGCCTCTTATACTAGGGATTATGACCTTTATTGCACATAACACATTCTCGCAATACTTTAGTACTTGAAAGAACATCCTCGGAATCTCCCCTTCAGACCCGTTCCCACATACATTTACAGTTGGATTCCCCACCCCGGTCACAACAGGTGATGGTTGTCGCACAGCAGGGCATTCCGCCGATTCACGGAATGCATGGGGTTGATCGGATCTCATGGGGTGGGGGCTTTGATCGGTTCGGGGGTCTTTTGATGGGGAGGGGAAGCTTCCTACTGTACGGGGTAATAAACAGTATCCGCAGAGCCAGGTGGCGGCCTGGGAACAGGGAAGACAAACGGGGACACAGGAAAAGGGGTTTGCATCAAAAGGGTTTGAGGCCATGAAAGGAATGAGGGGAGGTGTCGCGCTGGGAACAGGATGGGATTCAGTGGTGAAGCTGCGCTGAAGAGGGGTTTATGACCCTAGGCATGAGAGAGCGGGGGTTGTCAGTGTGTGGGGGAATGCTTGCGAGGTTAAGAGAGAGAGAGACGCGCTGGCTATCAGCGAGGGGCAGGGAGGCCATGGTGCTCAAAATGGCTGCCGCTTACGCGCACGAATGGGCTTGGAAAAGGGGCAAGATGGCGCCGATAATGTTCACCAAGTTTGTATTTATTTTCCACACAGGAGTGTCTAGGATTGTCTGTATTCTTTCGGGTGTCAGTTTTCTCCCTTCTTTGGATAAGAGGTGGCCTAGATAGGTTACTTGTGATTTACAAAATTGCAATTTCTTTCGGGAAACCTTGTGACCATTCTCGGCAAGAAAATGGAGCAGTTTGATGGTGGCTGGGACAGCTAAGGGTGTGGTGTCTGCCGCTAGAAGGATGTCATCTACATATTGTATTAGAGTCACGCCGTATGGTAATTGCATGGCGTCCAACTGCCTTTTGAGCGCTTGGCTATAGATGCTCGGGCTTTCTGTATACCCCTGGGGTGCTCTACAAAATCTAAATGAGCGAGAATTTAGGGTAAATCCGAATAGATAGTGGCTGTCTTGGTGAATAGGTATGGAGAAGAACGCATTTTTTAGGTTGATTACGGTAAAGGTGGTAGCAGTTGAGGGAATTAAGGTCAGAATGGTAGTGATGTCAGAAACTACTGGGTACTGTGGTACTACAATTTTGTTTACTTCCCACAGGTCAATGATGAAGCGGTAGGCTTTTTCATCTCCCTCTCCCTGTCTCTTTATTATCAGTAGTATGGGGCTGTTACAAACGTTGCTCACTACTTCCTCTACCACCCCTGTCTCCATCAGAGAGTGGATGATGTCCGTCAGTGCCTTCTCACCCTCTGGTGAGATTTTGTACTATGGTACCTTTGGTAGGATTGCGTCTGGTCGTATTGTTACGTGTACTGGTTCAATCATCATTCGTCCTACGTCTGAATCAGCCCTAGCCCATAAGTGTGATGGCAAAGTGTCCAGTAGGGATGTGTCAGTCTCAGAGATGGGATACATGTGCTAGGAAGGGCTATCTCTATGGTGCTGACGGTTGTCATATAGGATGACACGCACTCCGTCTGGCGAGCACCTGATTGTCGCATGGAAGTGCTTCAAAAGGTCGAGACCCATAATGGCGTCTAGGGTGTTTGAAGAGAGGAGAAATGTTGTTTCAATGATATCGTTGTCAAGGTTGAAAGGGATCGGTCTGGACAAAGGGTTGGTGGAGGGCGTACCATCAAATTCTATTGAGGTCACATGTGAGCCAGACAAGGGTTCCCTTGGAATCAGTCGTTTGGATAGTGCACTACGTGTTGCTCCCGTGTCTACCAAAAATGGCGACCGTGTGCCCAGGACCTTTGCGGTAACATAAGGGCCTTGCTGATCAACATAGAGCTCGACTGGATCCCTCCCTTGCCCCTGGCTGTCCTATGCAAAGTCATACATGTTTTTGTAATCTGTCTGTTGACACTGGTTTTGTCTAGGGTGGTCAAAAGCTTTTATTCTTCCTGGCCTTCCTTCGCTTGTGTACCCTCTCCCACGTCCTCTTCCTCTCTGTTCACTTGCTATTTCCTTTATCCCTCTGCCCCAACCAGCTCCTGATAAGGCTGGGCATTGGGATTTCCAGTGTCCATATTCATTGCAAAATGCGCATTGATCCTGTCCTAAGTCCTGGCGTCGTACATATGGTGTCGAGTCATTTCTAGGAGGCTGTACTCTACGGACATTCTGTTAGTATCCTCCCTTATATTGATCCTGTCCTGTATTCACCCCTTGGAGTTGGGCTATTATTACTCTTTCCTTCAAGTCCTTCTTTTTCTTTTCTGTAGCCCTTTCTCGTTTTTCTGATGTTCATAATACTGGGCCATTTGGAGAATAGCCGCTGGTTTAGATGCTGCCCAACTATTTTCACTAGTTTGTAGTTTCTGGGATACCTCCGGCAGCAGTCTTTTGACGTAATTTTGCACGAATAGGTGGTGTCGGGTTGCAATGGACATGTCCTGTCCACTGTAATCTGAGAACACTGTTTCGAATCTCGAGAAATACTCGGAGACATCCTCTTGTGGTTTCTGGCGGCACGCTGTTACTATGGACGAATCTATCTTTTTCTCCGGTATCAGTGTTTTTACCTTCTGCACTATTTTATCAGGGAGGTCCAATATAGCTTTAACTGGTTTTTGGCCAGGATTCCGCTGTTTGTCTAATGTGCTGAGTTGTTCCCAGGTATGACCGAGCAATTCTGTGTGGTCTATCCTCCTAATCTTCTTCCACACATCGGCTGGCAAACATAACCCGAAGAACAAGTCGATGTCGGCAAGTGTTATTATTGATGACCCCAAAGCGGTACCTAGTTCTGTGTAAAAGGCGGTGGGATTCTTTCATAAATCTGACAGAGATTTACAGAACGTCAGGATGTCCTGTCTGTCCCATGGCTGATACACCCAATTGTAGACCACCCTCCCTTTAGTGTCCTGATGGTTTATGTCGTCATTAGTCCCTTGTCCCTTAGGGGGAACCCAATACGGAGCAACTTCCTTTATCGGCATCATGTTATCTAGTTTCTCTATTGGGGGTATTACTAGCTTCGATGCTCTGTCTGTATCTATCCGCCCTTGTTCTATGAGGTGGTGGAATGCTTCTAACGTGGACGAAAAGAGTTCTGCTACATCGTCGCCGTTTTCGTCTCCTATGTCAACTTTTCTATAAAGAGCCATTAGTCTCCCGGGCCCTACATCCTGATATTTCTCTTCTTAGACAGTAAGTGTGTAGTAGCAGAAGCGCACAATGAAGAATCGTTTGTGGCTCTCGACATAAGAATTGCATATGTCAGTCACATACCCTTCCGTTTCTTTTCTCTTCACGAGGGTTTGAATATTTTGTCAATGTTTGCCAGCTCGTGCGTACTTAATCGTGGAACCCTGGGCAACCCCTTTTCTATTGATCCTACTTCTACTAATGCGTTTGTTGATGAGGCACTTGGTGCAAGTGGCTCGACTGGAGCGGAAACGGTTGTGGCGTCTCCGTTGGTACCTGGCTGTCTTGGTGCTGTACTACGGGATGAGTAGGGGCATAAGGAGGTGGCATGTAGATGATCGAGGGACCCATTTGGTGCACAGTCAAAATATCGACTACAAAATATCGAATGGACATAATATTGAGTACAAAATATAGGCTGGACAGAATATCGAATGAACAGAATATAGACACCAAAAATATCGTTTTGAAGGTGAGTAATGTAATATTGAATTTTAAAATAGATAGTCAAAATATCGAGGTACATAATATAGGTTAATAAAAATATCGAACATTTAATAATATCTAATTTTTTATAGTGTATTTTATGTGTTAAAAGTGTTTATTTATGTCATAATGTAATTTAATTATTTAATTTAATGTTATTTACATTTTGCGTAATTTAATTCTGTAGCGGGTTGTGGGTTTATAGGGGAATAGGGTGGGAAGTCATTTAATTATAATTAATTAAATATGTAAATCTATTTATTGGTATTTGTTTATAATTAATTGTTAAATAATTTTTATTTTGTAATTACATTTTAATTGCCAATTAATTTTATTTAATTGATTAATTGATAATTATGTTAATTTAACTAATTTAATTTCTGTAGGGGGTTGTGGGTTTATAGGGGAGTAGGGTGGAAAGTAATTTAATTATACTTAATTAAATATGTAAATGTATTTATTTGTATTTGTTTATAATTAATTGGTAATTAATTATTATTTTGTAATTAATTACATTTTAATTGCCAATTAATTTGATTTAATTGATTAATTGATAATTATGTTAATTTAACTAAATTAATTTCTGTAGCGGGTTGTGGGTTTATAGGGGAGTAGGGTGGGAAGTTCTTTAATTTTAATTAATTAAATATGTTAATTTATGTCGTGTTATTTATTTATAATTCATTGTTAAATAATTTTTATTTGGTAATTAATTAAATTTTCATTGATAATTAATTTTATTAAATTGATTAATTGATAATTATGTTAATTTAGCTAATTTTACTCTTTGGAGTGGGAATAGTAATTTAAACCCCTACGCTATCCAACGCTTTCCCTACTGTTGCACTCTTTGGAGTGGGAATAGTTATTTTTACCCCTACGCTATCCAACGCTTTCCCTACTGTTGCACTCTCTGGAGTGGGAATAGTAATTTTAACCCCTACGCTATCCAACGCTTTCCCTACTGTTGCACTCTCTGGAGTGGGAATAGTAATTTTTACCCCTACGCTATCCAACGCTTTCCCTACTGTTGCACTCTCTGGAGTGGGAATAGTAATTTTTACCCCTACGCTATCCAACGCTTTCCTTACTGTTGCACTCTCTGGAGTGGGAATAGTAATTTTTACCTTTACGCTATCCAACGCTTTCCCTACTGTTGCACTCTCTGGAGTGGGAATAGTAATTTTTACCCCTACGCTATCCAACGCTTTCCCTACTATTGCACTCTCTGGAGTGGGAATAGTAATTTTTACCTCTACGCTATCCAACGCTTTCCCTACTGTTGCACTCTCTGGAGTGGGAATAGTAATTTTTACCCCTACGCTATCCAACGCTTTCCCTACTGTTGCACTCTCTGGAGTGGGAATAGTAATTTTTACCTCTACGCTAGCCAACGCCTTATCTACTGTTGCACTCTCTGGAGTGGTAATAGTAATTTTACACTTCCGCTATCCTACGGTAATAATATTGGATATTTTTTAATTATAGTATGTTACTATATATATATGTTTTAACAAATATGATTGTAATTTTTTTTATATAACTTTCATTAATTATGTAATTATTATAAGGTAATTTAAGTATTTTTAAGTATATTTTAGTAAATAATTTTTAATATTCATTTAGTTTAACATTGTTTTTAAGAAATTCGATATTACAAACTATATATTTGTAAATGATATTTTTTACTCGATATTTTTGTACTTACCTGTTTGTAGATACAAAGTCGATATTCTGTCTGTCGATATTTTGTCGCCGATATTTTTGGTAGTCGATATTATGTTGCTCGATATTATGTCAGTGATCCCATCATTTGTTCTCTGTTTAGCCGGTAACTCGGGATAATGAGTTAAAGGCGTTCTAACACGGTACTGGCCTGATATTTTCGATTCTTGTTCATTTTTATCGTTTTCCCTTTCTTTTATTTCATCTTCTAGCTTTTTACAGGTCTGGTAAGCAGACTTTCGTATTTCTTTATCCTGCCTGGCTTCATCTCTTTTCTTTCGTTGCATTGCTTCTTTTCGCCAGAGGCCATAGTTGTCGAGCATGGCTGGCGTAGCTTTCTTTTTGTGGAGCGCTATTTCCTATATTTCTATTTTAGCGAGATCAAAAGATCCCGTCAGTGGCCACTGATTTACCCGGTCCTTCCTAGTGTATTTGTGCCACAGTTTGCTATAAGCAATGATGGCTACTCCATATTTAACATACATGTCCTTGTTAGGGGTACCTTCCGGCGGTGCTGGATGACTGACCTCTAACAAACGGTCCGGTCCAAAACAATCAAACAATTTTGAGAAGACAGGCATGACGTACAAGCGGTCAATAAACAATCTCAATAGGTCGTGAACAAAGGTCTGCGCTACCTGCCCTTCGCTGCCTGCAAAGAGGGAATATTCCTATTCTACGTTGTTTGCAAGCAGGGAATGTCTCAATTACTACCAATAACTTCAAAGAACGGAATACCAGTATTCAACCAAACAATTTCAATATAATCAGACAGTCAATTTTGTCGTACTTTACGACCTTACCTGGACCTTATGGACAGTTCTTCATCTTCCCCTTCCAGCGCCCGATTGTCCTCTTACTCCGATATCGATACGGCAATCCTTTAGGGTCCCAGTCAGGACCGCAGGTCACTCGAGAGAGAGGTCCGTTCGGAACTGGTGAAGTTCAGGTTGATCGGCAGCCAGACGAGGGTCCTCTCAAGGCAGGTTAACCCCAATCGGTTAGTTGTTCACTCCGTCGTTGGGACCTCTCTTACTTGGACCGGCGAGTCGCTGATGGGCCCCACGTTTGGGACGCCAATTATGGAAAAGCACCTCCTTTGAGACCCCCGAAACTGCTTGACTTGTCACCTTTAAGTCACCTTCGATTCTATGAAAATAACGAGGCAGGCGCTGGAACTGAAAGACAAGAACAAGGTTTATTTCTCCAGAGGGGAGCACGTCTACTGCAGACACCGGGATGTCTCTGAGGGAGGTGTTTCAACTTCAGCTCTTCAACAGGCCACTTTTATACAGTGTTTCGACAATACAATCTTTATGAGCGGTGTCATGTAAACTTAGTACCCCCCGCCCTGGACAAGATGCCAAACATTCCGGACAAGTTGCTTCGTACCCTCCCAATCATAAACAGTCGGACCTATGATGCTTATCGTGCAGCTGGCCTTTGCCTCAGGGTCGAGAACATGCGAGGCTGGTCAGGTTTTATCGTCTTTTACTGTTGATAGGGAAACAAGTTCTATTGTCCATCGGGAGGTGCATTCTTCGGGGTGCAATAAGCCAGGTTAGTGCGGGACCTTTTTGTATCTACGATCTTTGGTTATCTGCACAGGGATGGGGAGGAACAAGGAGGGCAGAGGTTTGTGGTGGCAATAGAATGTCCCTTTGAAGCTAACATAAAACGAGGGCATGTCTGCTTGATTATGGCCCTCAGCACACATACCAAGTCGGTCAGAGGTTTATACAGATACTTGTGGGAGTGCAGGAGAAACAGAGGTGAACAACAGAACACAAAATGGTTGCGGTCGATCAAAATGGCTGCGGCCTATGTGCGCGTAGAAAGGGATCATCGGGCAAGATGGCGCAGGTAATGTTCACGATTATCGGCCCAGGTTTCACACCTTCTGGGACCTCCTAGGCAGAGCTGCAGTTAAATGTGTTTTTTTTTAATAATGTTTGGTGGGTGCGTGCATGCTTGAATATTTAGTCATAAGTGTTGTGAATGAATGTGTATGTGTGTGTGCGCACGTGTTTAAATGCATGGTTGTGAGTGTGCATGTGTGCATGTGTGTCCCGTGCGCTCTCACCCTCATACAATTACCGGCCGCCACTGCCCCATAACATATTTTAAAATGCCGGCTTTGCATCGAACTAAGACAGAACAGATTTACTGTCACTTTCTTCTTGGTACTAATGTATCTGTAACAGAGTTTTTTTTAAATACAAATGTATAAGTTAACTGTAAGCCTGCTTTTTTCTGACTCAGCCCCTTGTGACTCCACCTTGTTTTTGTTGCCCACCTTGACCCCCAATTTATAGGTTCCCAGAGTAAAGTGTTTCCAATTCCAGCACTGATGGTACTTTAACAAAAAATTGCTATTATCTGTTGAAATAAGCTGGACCCCTCATTCCTGCACTGGTTCTCACAGGTATCTAGTAATACTCTTGGAAACATTTGTGTATGCTTAGATTTGGAAATCTGTACTCATGCGAGGTTGCTAAACCCGAGACAGCAAATTTCTGTATATTTCATTAGAATAGAGCGCCTTCACCCAGGCTAAAATCTATTCATGGAGCCAGCAGTCACGTGCCACGAGCTGGCTTTGGTGACATGGCCCCATGTCATGCCAGAACGAACCACCATCCAATCAGCTTCTTCCAGGCTTCTGATATTAAAATAAAATGATCGCTGGAGCATCTTGCTTCGGCGCCGCGGTGCCCATGTAAAAACCAATTGCCCGGCAACACAAACTATCGCCCCCAGTTGCGCAATTCAAGGGCAGAAATGAAAACTGGGCTGTAAAACCAAAAAAGCAGCCCATCTGCCGCGGTAATGGGGAGTAACTGACTGCAAATACGCGGAAATGCGCGGAGGTCCCACTGCTCCGACCTGATAGCGGCAAATAGGCCGGGCCGGAGGTGTCTTCGGCCTCTGGTTTCTTGGCAACCGTTCTGTTTAGGAAACGGCGAGCGAGCTGGAGACATAACATATGGTCTCGCCAGCGGCGCTGTTTACATTCTTGTCCTTCAGCAGACAGATGATGTCTGGCCAGGACGGTGCATCTGTACAAGATGGGGTGATATATTATCAACCTCTTGTACAGCTCACATAAAAACGTGCGGCGTGGCGCGTGATAACAAGTGCTATTACGTCCTAGCGTTTTATCAACCTCAGAAGACGAAAAGGCTGGATGAACGCCGCTGACAGATAAAAAGAAGGCCAGCACGTTAAACACAGATCCATGCAGTAGTTGCATTAACCAGTCGAGCTATATTGCCCCTTCAGTCCTTCCACAATAGCTCATCTCCTGCAGACCCCTGAAGCTGTTGCGGCGCCCAGGAGGCACAACCATTGAGGGCCCCAAACTTTCACCTTTTGCTGCTCTGGCTGGAAGTGAGTGAGAGTCTTCGAAAGCTCTCAAGTTACCTAGGTCCACGTGTGAGTAGCTCAACCCACTCACGCTTTTTTTGCTTTGCATTCTGCATCTTGTTGTCATGTTTATCCAGTGATAAAATAAGAACGCCAAGTCCCAGAATGCAAGTTAAAAACTTGGATTGCGCGAGCTACTCATGCATCAGTCTTGTCTGCAGCCACAGACATTGATTAGCCTAGACAATACTGTGCTGTGCTTCTTTTACTTTCGTTTTTTAACTCCCTCTCTTATGTATTTGTTCATCTACTTGTGTGTGTGTGTGTGTGGGGGGGGGGGGGGGGGGGGGGGGTATCCTTCCCGTCTGCGGCCTCTTCTAAACCATCCTGCACTGGACTATCCTCTGTTCCTCTTGCGTCCTGCTTTTCCCGATCCCCACAAAGGAAGGGCCGTCCAAGGTCCTGGGCGTAGACCCGAAGGGATACTGTCCTGCAGCTTTCTACTGTCCCTACACCATAACAGCACAGGCCTGGGAAACTTGAGAGCTCTGGTCTTGACGCATCTGAGGTATATTACCATAACATCAGGTGGCTTCCGCCTGGTAAAGACTAGTGACTTGTCTGTGACAGTAGGATATGTGTAACAGAGTGTTTGTAGGCAATACGGCGCTTCAGAACCAGTGAATAAGAACACAGGATCCCAGCTTGGTTTTTAATGCCCTTAGCGCCAAAGGTTTAAGCTCTACATCTCTCGCCCTCCCCAAAAAGCATCATGAACACCTACCCACATACTTAGGAGTCTTTTTCATGCAAGTGCCATGGGCCCATTTTAAGGTTTCACAATTCATTTACACCACGAAGGTGGCATTATAGTTTTCTGAAAGTTAAGCACTATTGTATCTGTCTGATACTAGCACCAAGTCCAGAGTTAGGAGTGGGCTGTGTTGTTTTTTGGTAACTTCAGAGCACTGGCAGGTGGAGAGTACACTTTGATTGTTGGAAGGGGAAGTTAGCTGCTAATGTGGTGGAGTGAATGTGAATGTAGGTTATTCGTCAGCACAAGCCTTGTTCCTGGTGATCTCAACTGAAAGTAAGTTTGACGAGGTCAGTATTTAGGCCCTTCAAGAACTTCATTTGGTTGGGTACAGTTTAGGTGAAGGGTTTTGTCTACGTCATTCCAGAGTCTTGGTCTCTGCTCACCCAGAGGTCTACCACAGTGTTTCACCCTCTTGAAGGCAGAAGAGAGGGACAAAGAGAGAGTGTATGTGTATGTGGGTGAGTGAGTGTGTACATTGTTAATTGAAAGTCCTCCCACATGCCATTTCGAAGTTTGTCAACCATTTGGTAACAGAAGAAAACAAGCATTGGAAAAGCCAAGAGGTCCCGCCAGCACAGGAGCTATAGACTTTGGCAACATGTTTTTGCAATGTTGTACACCAGTGTGGCGGATGCTCATCATGGCAAAAAGTTAGTGGTGTGAAGTGTCCTAGAGTGGAGTGGGGGGGGGGGGGGGTAGAGAGTTGTAGAGTTGAGTAGAGGAGAGGGGAGTAGAGTTTAGTGGTTCATCGGCAGAGAGTGTTGTAGAGTGCAGTCTTGTAAAATCCTAGATTGGGGTGGCATAGCGTGAGTGCCATTGAGTGGAGTGGGTGCAATAGGATGGAGTGGGCTGAATTGGTTTGAGGTAGTGGGGTGGATTGGATTAGGGTAGAATGGGGTGGATTGGATTGGGGTAGAGTGGGTTGAATTGAGTGGAGTGGGGTGGATTGGAGTGGGTGGGCTGGATTGGGTGGATTGGATAGGAGAGGGGTGGATTGAAATGGGGTGATGGGGATTTGATTGGGGTGGATTGGATTGGGGAGGATTAGACTGGTGTGGATGGGATTAGAGTGTGGTGGTTTAGAGTGGGGTGAATAAGAGTGGAGTGAAAGGGTGGATTGGATTGAAATGGACTGGAGGGAGGTGGACTGGATTGAAGTGAGTTGGATTGGAGTGTGGTAAATTGGATTGGATTGGATTGGACTGGAGTGGGTTGGATTGGAGTGTAGCTGGCTAGACGGATTGCACTGAATACTGACTAAATTGGGCTGGGTGGATTGGATTAGGGTAGAGTGGGGTGGATTGGAGTAGAGCGAGGAGGATTGGACTGCAGTGGAGTGGTGTGGATTGGAGGAGGATGGACTGGATAGGGTGGGTTAGATTGGATTTTGATGGATTGAAATGGGATCCAGTGGGGTGGACTGGATTGAGGTGGACTGGAGTGAGGTGGATTGGAGTGGACTGGGGTGGAGTGGAGTGGGATGGGATGGACTGGAGTGGGGTGGAATGGAATGGAGTGGGCAGATTATTTTGGATGGAGTGGAATGGAATGGAGTGGGGTGCATTGGTGCGGGAGTGGGTGATTTGGATTGGGGTGATGTGGATTGGATTGGAGTGGGGTAGATTTGATCGGAATGGATTGTGGTGGATTGGAGTGGGGCGAATTGGGATGGAGTGGGTGAATTGGGGTGAGGTGGATTGGATTGGATTAGACTGGAGTGGGGCAGATTGGAATGGGGCAAATTGTTTTGGATTTGAGTGGGGCAGATTGCTGTGGATTGGAGTGTGGCAGACTGTTTTGTATTGGCATGGGGCAGGCTGAAGTTGGGCGGATTGTTTTAGATTGGAGTGGAGCAGATTGTTTTGGATTGGAGGGAGCAGATTGTTTTGGATTGGAGTGAGGTAGATTGTTTTGGACTGGAGTGGGTCAGATTATTTTGGAGTGGGACAGATGGTTTGTGGTGGGGTGGATTGGAACAGATTGGGGTAGATTGGATTAGAGTAGGGTGGGTAGGAGTGGATTGAATTAGAGTGGAGGTGAGGGGTGGATTGAACAGAAGGGGGGTATTGGATTGGAGTGGGGTGGATTGGATTAGATGTGAATGGGGTGGATTGGTGTGTGGTAGGCTGGATGCATTGGATTGAGTGGGGTGGACTGAACTGGGGTGGGGTGAGGTGGATTGGATTGGGGTAGTGTGGGGTGGATTGGAGTGGCATGAACTGGATGGGGTGAATTAGATTTGAGTGGGGTGGGTTGAAATGGGGTGGTGGACTTGTTTGCGGTGGGGTGGATTGAAATGGAATGAGGTGGGGTAGATTGGATTGGGGTGGGGGAGTGGAGTGGGGTGGACTGGAGTGAGGTTGGTTTGGAGTGAACTGGGGTTGAATGGAATGGATTGGGGTGGAAAGGAGTGGGATGTAATGGATGGGATGGATTAGATTGAGTGGATGGATAGGAATGGGGTAGCATGGATTGGATTGGGGTGGAGTGGGTTGGAGAGGGTAGATAGGAGTGGAATGGAGTGGGGTAGACTGGAGTGGGGTATATTGGAGTGGGGTGGATTGGAATAGGGTGTTCTGGAATGGACTGGGGTTGGTGGGGTGGATGGGAGTGGAGTAGATTGGGTTGCAGTTGTTTGATTGGATAGGAGTGAAGGGGATTGGATTGAGTGGTGTGGATTAGATTGGGGTGGGATGAATTTAAATGGGGTGGAATGGAATGGGTGGGGTGAACTGGGTTAGGGTGGGGGGTTTGGGGAGGATTGGAGTCGGGTAGACTGAATTCATCTGGGTTGGGGTGGATTGAATTGGGGTGGACTGGGGTGGTGTGAGGTAGATTGGGGTGGTGTGAGGTGGATTGGAGTGAGGTGGATTGGGGTGAGGTGGGTTGGATTGAGTGGGGCAGATTGGAGTTGGCAAGATTGTTTTGGATTGAAGTGGTGCAGATTGGAGTGGGGCAGGCTGTTTTGGATTGGAGCTGATGGGAGTGGACCATATTAGAGTGGGACAGATTGTTTTGGACTGGAGTGAGACAGATTGTTTTGGATTGGAGTGGGGCAGATTAGAGCGGGGTAAATAGTTTTGGACTCGCATTGGGCAGATTGGAACGGGCAGATTGTTTTGGATTGGAGTGGTGCAGATTGGAATTATGCAATTTTTTCTGGATTGGAGTGTGGCGGATTGTTTTGGATTGGAGTGGGTCAGAATGTTTTGGATTGGAGTGGGGAAGATTTTTTTTAGATTGAGTGGGGCAGAATGTTGTGGTACAAGTGGAGTGGGGCACATTGTTTTGGATTGGAGTGGGGAATGTTGGATTGATGAGGGGGTGGTGTGGATTGGATTGGGGTGAGGTGGATTTCATTGGAGTGTTTTAGATTTGATTGGGCTGGATTAGGTGTATTACATTGGTGTGGGGTGGATTGGATTGGAGTGTGGTGTGGTGAGGTGGATTGTGGTGGATTGGTGTTGGGATGGAGTGTGTGCATTGGGGTAAGGTGGATTGGACTGGAGTTGAGTGGGTCGAATCGGAGTTATGTTTGATGGAAGTTGGGCAGATTGGAGTGAGGCAGATTGGAGTGGGGCAGATCGTTTCAGTTTGGAGTGGGCAGACTGTTTTAGATTGAGTGGGGCAGATTGTTTTGCATTAGATTGGGGCAGATTGGAGTGGGGCAAATTGTTTTAGACTGGAGTGTTGTAGATTGGAGTGGGCAAATTGTTTTGGATTGGAGTGGGGCAAACCGTTTTGGATTGAGTAGTACAGATTGGAGTGAGGCAGATTGTTTTTGATTGGAGTGGGGCTGATTAGATAGAGGTGGATTGGATTGGGTGGGGTGGATTGGAGTGGGTTGGGGTGAATTGGAGTTGGATAGATTGAAATTGGGCAGATTCGAGTAAGGCAGATTGGAGTGGGGCAGATTGTTTTATATTGAAGTGAGGTGTGATTTGATGGGGTGGATTGGGTTGGGGTAGATTGGATTTGGCTGGATTGGGGTGGACTGGAATGGGTTGAGGTGGATTGTAGTGGGGTGGATTGGATTGGGTGAGGTGGATTGAATTGGAAAAGGGTGAATTGGATTGGAGCGGATTGGAGTGGGCGGATTATTATAGATTGAAGTGGGAGAGATTTTTTGGGTTTGGAGTAGGGCAGACTGGAGTGGGGCAGATTATTTTGGATTGGAGGGAGGCTGATTGGAATGAGGCACATTGTGTTGAATTGGAGTGGGGCAGATTGATATGGATTGGAGTCAGGTGGATTGAGAAGGGAGTGTGATGGATTGGATTGAGGTGAGGTGGATTGGATTAGAGTGGGGTAGATTGGATTGGGCTGGATTGGTGTGGTGTGGATTGGATTGGATTGGGGTGGACAGTGGTAGTTTGGAGTGAGGTGAATTGGGATGGAGTGAGTGTATTGGAATAAGGTGGACTGGAGTGGAGTGGATTGGAGTGGGGCAGATTTTAGTGGGGCATGTTGATTTCAATTGAATTGGGGCAGATTGGAGTGCGGCAGATTTTTTTGGATTGAGTGAGGCAGAATGTTTTGGATTGGAGAGGGGCAGATTGGAGTGGAACAAACTGTTTTGGATTGGAATATGGCAGATTGATTTGGATTGGAGTAGGGCTGATTGCTTTGGATTGAGTGATGCAGAACGTTTTGGATTGGAGTGGGGCAGATTGGAGTGGAACAAACTGTTTTGGATTGGAATATAGCAGATTGTTTTGGATTGGAGTGGGGCAGATTGCTTTGGATTGAGTGAGGCAGAACGTGTTGGATTGGAGTGGGGCAGATTGGAGTGGAACAAACTGTTTTGGATTGGAATAGGGCAGATTGTTTTGGAATGGAGTGGGGCAGACTGGGGTTGTGCAGACTGGAGTGGGGCAGATTGCTTTGTATTGGAGCTGATTGGAGTGGAGCATACTGGAGTGAGATAGATTGTGTTCAATTAAAATGGGGCTTGTTGGAGTGTGGCAGATTGTTTTGCATTGGAGTGTGCAGATTGTTTTTGGTTGGAGGGGGCAGACTGGAGTTGTTCAGATTGGAGTGGGGCAGATTGTTTTCAATTGGAGCTGATTGGAGTGAAGCATATTGAAGTGGGGCAGATTGTTTTGGATTGGTGTGGGGCTCATCAGAGTGGGGCAGATTGTTTTGGATTGAAGTGGGACAGATTGAAGTGGGGCAAATTGTTTTGGACTGGAGTGGGGCAGATTGTTTTGTATTGGAGTGGTGCAGATTGAAGTGGAGCAGATTGTTCTGGATTGGAGTGGGCAGATTGTTTTGGATTGCGCCTTGCAGATTGTTTAGGATTGAGTGGAATAGATTGTTGTGGGGCAATTGGAGTGGGGTGCATTGTTTTGGATTGGAGTGGGGCAGATTGGTTTGAATTGGGTGGGGCAGATTGTTTTCGACTAAGTGTTGCAGATTGTTTTGGATTGAGTGGGGCAGATTTTGAATGGGGCAATCGGAGTGTGGCACATTGTTTTGGAATAGAGTGGGGTGGATTTGATTGGGGTGAGGTGAGGTGGATAGAATTGGAGTGGGGTAGATTGGATAGGGGTGGATTGGATTGGTGTGAGGTAGATTGGATTGGGTGGGGTGGATTGCGGTGGATTGGAGTGGGGTGAATTTGGATGGGGTGGGTGTATTGGGGTGAGGTGGACTTGTTTGGAGTGGGGTAAATGAGAGTGGGGCAGATAGTTTTGGATTGGAGTGGGGAAGATTGTCTTGGATTGAGTGGGGTAGATTGTGTTCGATTGAAATGGGGCAGATTGGAGTGGGGCAGATTGATTTGGATTGAGTGAGGCAGAACGTTTTGGATTGGAATGGGGCAGATTGAAGTGAAACAAACTGTTTTGGATTGGAATAGGGAAGATTGTTTTGGACTGGAGTGATGCAGGTTGGAGTTTGGCAGATTGCTTTGGATTGGAGCTGATTGAAGTGGAGAATACTTGAGTGGGACAGATTGTTTTGGATTGGAGTGGAGCTCATTAGAGTGGGGCAGATTGTTTTGGATTGGACGGCAGCAGATTGAAGTGGGACAAACTTTTCTGGATTCGAGTAGGGCAGATTGGAGTGAGGGCAGATTGGTTTGGATTGCTTGTTGCACATTGGGTGGGTTGGATTGGATTGGGGTTGAATGGGGTGAATTGGAGTAGGGTGGATTAGATTGCAGTGGGGTATATTGAATGGGGTTGGTGGATGTGATTGGGATGGACTGGAGTGGGTGGATTGGACCGTATTGAGGTGAACTAGAGTAGGGTGTAATGGATTGAGTGGGGTGTATTGTTTGGATTGGAGTGGGACATATTGTAGTGGGGCAGACTGTTTTGGATTGGAGTGGGGCAGATTGAAGTAGGGAAGATTGTTTTAGATTAGAGTGGGGACAATTGTTTTGGATTGGGCTGTGCAGATTCTATTGTACTGGAATGGGGCAGATTGAGTTGGAGTGTGGCAGATTGGACTGCAGAAGATTGCAGTGTGGCAGATTGTTTTGGATTGGAGTAGGGCAGATTGGAGTGGGGCAGACTGTTTTAGATTGGAGTGGGGCAGATTGTTTTAGATTGGAGTGGGGCAGGTTGTTTTGATTTGGAGTGGGGCAGATTGTGGTGGGGCAGACTGTTTAAATTGGAGTGGGGCAGGTTGTTTTGTATTGGAGAGGTGCAGATTGATTTGGATTGGAGTGGGCATATTGTTCTGGACTGGAGTGGGGCAGATTGTTTTGAATTGGAGTCAGCAGATTTTTGGGATTGGCGTGGGGCAAATTGGATTGGAGCAGATTGGAGTGGATTGGATTGGGGATGTGGGAGGCATTTGATTGGTCTGGGAAGGTGTGGATTTGGTGGGGTGGATTGGTGTGATGTGAAGTGGGGTGGATTGGTGTGGACTAGAGTGGGGAAGATTGGAGTGCGGCGAATTGGATCCTGAACTGAATCCTACTTCCACAACAAGATCGCGGACATACACAACAGCTTCAGAACTCAACCGACGCACGCCACGACAGAACCACCGCCCCCCACCACCACCACCCTCTGTGCCTGGACCCCGGTCAGCACTGAAGACACCATCCGCACCATGAACTCCATCCACTCCGGATCTCCGACCGACCCCTGCCCTCACCACATCTTCAACAAGGCCGACGCTGTCATCGCACCCCACCTGCGGGATATCATCAACACCTCCTTCGACTCCGCTACCTACCCGGAGAGCTGGAAGCACGCCGAACTCAGCGCTCTACTAAAGAAGCCATCAGCCGACCCCACCGACCTCAAGAACTACCGCCCCATCTCGCTGCTCCCGTTCCTTGCAAAAGTCATCGAGAAGACGGTCAACAAACAGCTGGCCGCCTTCCTCGAAACGAACGGATCCCTCGACCTCTCGCAGTCTGGCTTCCGGGCCAACCACAGCACCGAGACCGCCCTGATCGCAGCCACCGATGACATCCGAGCCCTGCTCGACAACAGAGAAACAGCGGCCCTCATCCTCCTAGACCTCTCCGCGGCTTTCGACTCTGTCTGCCACCATACCCTAGTGCAGCGCCTCAGCAACATCGGAATCCAGGAGAAGGCACTAGAATGGATCATCTCCTTCCTCGTTGGAAGGACACAGAGAGTCTGCCTCCCCCCGTTCAGATCAGAAGCCACCGAAGTCATCGGCGGCGTTCTTCAAGGCTCCTCGCTCAGCCCAACCCTCTTCAACGTCTACATGAGCCCCCTCGCAGCCATCGCATGCCAACACAACCTCAACATCCTCTCCTACGCCGACGACACCCAGCTGATCCTCTCCCTCACCAACGACCCCGCCACCGCCAGAGCCAACCTTCACGAAGGGATGACAGACGTAGTCAAGTGGATGATGAACAGCCGCCTGAAACTGAACTCGGACAAGACGGAAGTCCTCATCCTGGGCCCTTCACCCTCCGCCTGGGATGACTCCTGGTGGCCCCCCGCCCTGGGCAGCGCACCCAAACCAACAGACCACGCACGCAACCTGGGCTTCATCCTGGACTCCTCCCTCTCCATGACCAGACAAGTTAACGCGTCGTGCTTCAACATCCTGCGCATGCTACGTAAGATCTTCCGGTGGATCCCCACCGAGACTAGGAAGACGGTGACCCAGGCCCTCGTCACCAGCCGTCTGGACTACGGCAACTCCCTCTATGCCGGTACCACCGCCAAACTTCAGAAGAGACTCCAGCGGATCCAGAACACCTCAGCACGACTCATCCTGGACATCCCCCGCCGCAGCCACATCTCCGGACACCTGAGAGACCTGCACTGGCTCCCGGTCAACAAGAGAATCACCTTCCGTCTCCTCACCCACGCACACAAAGCCCTACACAACCAAGGCCCAGGATACCTCAACAGCCGACTCAACTTCTACGCTCCCACACGCCAGCTTCGATCGACCGGCCACGCCCTCGCCGCCGTCCCCCGCTTCCAAAGAGCCACCAGAGGGGGAAGGTCCTTCTCCTACCTGGCCGCCAAGACCTGGAACTCCCTCCCGACCCACCTTCGCCTGACCCAAGACCACCTCGCCTTCAGGAAGCAGCTCAAGACCTGGCTGTTCGAGCAGTAGCGGACCCCCCCCTCCCCAAGCGCCTTGAGACCCCACGGGTGAGTAGTGCGCTATATAAATGCTTTGATTGATTGATTGATTGATTGATTGTGTTAAATCATCATTTCAGAAATGACACATGAGAAAAAAAGAATGTCGCTTTGCAATAAAATAATCTTCATCTTTTGAAAACAACGCCCACAGTCAAAAACAAAAGAAAATTTGTGCAAAGCGAGAAAAGAAGACTTGGCAAAATAAAAGAAAGTTAATAATAGAAAATAAATATTTGTAATTTTGTTCGTCCTGCTGAGTACATTTTTGCCAGTCAAACACCTTCTGTTTGCTGGGCACTAGAGGTTAAAAAGAACAAAATAGTACCTCAATCATGTTGGGAGCAGTGGATTGGCACTGATTAAATTGAATCAATCAGTCCTTGGTCCCTGCTCCACAGAGAGGAAAGGATGTTAGGCCTGCCTTGGCGAATAATGAGGCTGTAAAGAATAGTGCCACACAAGCCAACAAATGGTAAGTAAAGAGCGGTCGGCAAGCCCTTTTATCTATACAACAGTGCCTAGCAAGCGATACACATGTGTTAGTTCAAGTGAGATGCACGCGCTAGCGCATGCTCTCGTAGGCTTGACCCTAAAAATGTGTCTGTGAATCACAGAGATGAGAGGATACCACAGCATCCCAAATGAGCTTAAACCTCACAAGAGTACATATTTTAAAGTTTTCGCATTCAGGGATCTAATGGAGAATTTGTGAAGGAACAGGAACAAAGACGTTACCCAGGTGCAGTATTCTGAAGTCTTGAGAAAGTATAACAACCACCTTCCCATAGATACAGAAATGCAAACCCTTGCTGCTCCCCAAACCAATCAGAAATCCTTGCATTGTGGGCGCGTCATGGATTGGAGGCTTTAAACTTAACTCGAGTGCTTGGCTGGCATAGGGTAAAGATGGCTGCAGCGGTTACAGATTTGTGCTAAGACAACATGTTTAGGTTTTCACAGCATATGCGTTTGGAAGTTCGAACCCAGGAATGTTTAACTCTGTTATACCCCTTTGGAAGTTAACAACAAAGAGACCTCCAGTAAAAGGGCTAATATAACACCTGTTAATTACAGTGTTTTTATACATGGCAAAACTGTTGACATCAAGAAGGAGGTGTCACAAAATTCCAGTGGACATAACAGGAGGAACATGCTCTAGAAATGTAGAACTGTCCTACTCAGCTGTCAGTTCATCTGGTGCCATGAGAATGACTATCAGCAAAGCCGGCATTTTCAACCAGAAGCACTAACCTTACAGGGCTTGTTTTTCAATTAAAGCTAAGGGTCTATAACTGTCAATATGATGGTGGTGGTGGCTGGAAAACAGCTTACCCACCACATCACACCAATACTAAGGGAACTGAACAGGTTGTAGGGATATCTCTAAATGTCCGAGTGTCACACTGTGCCGCGCAAATCTACAGTATGCCTCACAGGGAAGCAGCCTTTGGGCATGCAAATCAAATCACCAAAGAGCAAATAAATAAAAGTTCTGGATTCGGTGTGCATTCATTGCACTGGTGTCGGGTATTGTGAACCAGTTCTAGTGTAATTTGGCACTGTCATTTGCACAGACTGGGCAATATCAACACAGCATTTGCATTGATCAAGCAGTGCAAGCGTTTCTTTATGCACCCTGGGTGTATATTTCAGTTTTTGCCACCTGTACCAACTATGGTTAAGTTTTTAGGCTACAAAGGTACAAAGTTGCCTGACACTGATCTCATCTATGTAACCAGCCCCTCTCTTCTTAGGTTGACCTTTAGCATGGACCCTTGCACAGTGTAAGGGAGTATAATGCAATGCAGAGCAGCACAAACAACAGCGTTAATCAACTCTTGCAAGGAAAAGGATGTACCAGCACAAAGTTGACGGGGGCACAGTACTGATATAGCATTTATTCGCATGGCATGAAACTTGCACTAATCCGTGTGAAGTGGGCGTAATTGGGCGGGTATAGCCAGCAACCCTATAATTCTACACAAAACCAGGGGCCTTATTTATGAAGGCCTTGCGCCGCCTGTGCGTCACTTTTTCCCATGTTAAAAGTGACGCATCTGTGGCGCAAGGCCTTCATAAATAAGGCCCCAGGTCTACTAAAGTCACGCAGAGTTGCACAACAAAGCTGTTTATGGGATCCTAAAGAAAACAACGGCAATAGGAAAATAGTGTGTTACTTACATATGTAATGCATGTTGTTTCAGTGAAATGACACAAATTACACAGTTTACCCAAGTACTTTTGCCTGCGCACAAGGATTTAAAATGAAATGTGCGCCTCGGTTGTCTCCACTGACATGGAGTCATGTGCTATCCATAACAATATTTGTTCCAAGCCCAGGGCTGTAAAATGGTGTCCGCACTGACATGGACCCATGTGCAGAGACGTATTAAGGCATGGGCAAAGTGGGCTCTGGCCCATAGCCCCAGGCTTTCCGGGGGGGCCCCCTGATAGAATCAGCTCTGTTTCACAGAGTCTTGCCCTGATGGCATTGAATGTTTCTTTTTTTTTTTGTTTAAAAGATTTTTATTAGGATTTTTGAAAATACAATACACAAGCCATATGAAAATTAAGCAAGTAATATGAGAAACGAAACCATTAGGCATAAAACATATGAGGAAAAAAATATATATATATCCTAAAAGAAGGAAGAAAAAATAAGAAAAAGAATAGAGAGGAAGATAGGGAAAAAAGAAAGAATATAGACAGAAAGGAAGACAAGGGAAGAAAAGAAAAAGAGGAAAGAGAGAGAAAAGGTATTCCAACAATGAAAAAGAAGAATATTTGCATGAAGAGAGAAAACGGAATCAACAGTGGCAAGGTTTGGAAAAAAGATATGTAGTAAAAGAGAGCCATAGGAGATCAGATTTAATTTTCTGAGAGACAGAAGAAGAAGCAGTAGCAATCCTATGTTCATCACAAATGAAATTCCACCAAGTGAGTACAGGCAATTTGGGGTTATCTTTCCACACAGATAGAATCACTTTAAAAGCAAGAGCAATAAAGAGATCTAATAGTCTCACAGAAGAGGGTACAATATCAATATCATGGGATAAAGAACCTAAAAAAACACACAGAAAGGATAATGGAGTAGTGAAACCAAACCTTGGCATGCAAATATTCCAAACAGAGTTCCAAAAGGATAATACAGAAGGGCAATCATAGAGTTGATGTTTAAACGTACCCGTTTCTTTGGAACATGACCGACAAAGAGGGGAGGAAGATGGCGAAAATCTACAAATATAAACAGGAGTAATAATAGCTCTATTATAAATAAAAAAACATAGATTGAGTAATACGGGCAGCTGCCGAAACTTTAAACAATTTGGTCCATAATTTATCCCAAGTAATAACAGAGAGAGAAACGGATAAATCATGTTCCCAAGCAACCTCAACAGTAGACTTAGAACGAACCATAACATTAGATGACAGTAATGCATATACACATGAAGCTTTAGGCAAATGAGTAGAAAATAATGTGTATAAAGGAGTAGAGGGAGTAGTATGTGGCAAGGCAAGAGGCAATGTTAATGTAGCCAAATGAGCACGCAGGGCAGTAGTAATGATGGTGTATTCACGAAGAGAGGAGTTTGCTAAGTGATAAATGGTTTGAAGTTCATTAAAAGGAATAATAGAGTTATTGGAAAGAAATTGACGAGCAAATAGAATATCTTTTTCCTTCCAATATTTGTAGTAAAAGGATTTGCCCTTGTATTTAGGGAAATTTATTATACCACACAATGGACGAGAGAAAGCATTGAAGAGGGGTAAAGTCCTCGGAAAATGTATTATACAGTAATGTTTGTGTATATTTCAAAATGGGGTATTTGGTCAAAAAAGAACAATTTGACATAAAAACAATATGAGGGAACGAAAAATCCTTTAAAAGGGAGCGTTCAAAAAGAACCCATCTAGGAACTTGAAGAACCGGGTTTTAGAACCCAGCAGCGCCAGGGATAACGCCCGATGTCTTCGGATTCCCCTGCCTCGGCAAACAGAGACACGGGACACTTCTTGATGACGTCAAAGACCAAATTTATTGGCTGCAACCAGGAACAGAGATCTACGAAGCACAACACGGGTGATTCGCTAGAGACTGCAGAAATTCATGGAGCGGAGCATCGTCTTTTATGCTAAAAATCACATTCCTGGCTAGCATTGATTACATACAAACTGACGAATAGAAAAACGACATTTCAAACATATCGCATGACGACAATCCCACTTTTCGTTGTCCAGCCCCCAGAGATAAGGCAAAATCTAACATTCCTGTTCAAACGGGCCGGACAAACCCTTCATAAAGACCTAAACCCAAATCAATAATTAAGCCATAAAGGAAGGAACAGAAACAGATGAGAAGCAAGATAGAAGGGTGTGTGCGTGTACCATAAACTCAGCAATGTCCTGCTCTTTGATCTCTATCTGACCAGCTGCTTAACAAGGAACTGGCTCAGTGAGGTCAGCCTCGGGCAAGGGAGTCAGTTCGGCCAGGTCACACAGAAGTCAGCTAAGGTGTACGTGTCCCAAGGACTCGTTCGGCCGTAGTCATCGGCCTATGTGAGGGCAACCACACAAAATGGCTGCCGCACACAAAATGGAACCAGAGGGTTCAAACGAAATCCCTGAATATGTAGTGTTCTCATTGATCGATTATGACGAAAACACTCGTACACACCACACTTGTCATTTGCGGTCCGCTGATACCAAAATCGTCTATATCCGACCACCTTTATTGAACAGGTTCGGAATGACGGAACCACAGGACCGCAGTACCACAGAACCACAGACCCTCCTTTTGCCCTTACATAGGCAATAAACCCAAACCCATGTCAGTCTAAATCCAGGTCTATATTCATCAGATCATCAAGATGTTGCTGTAGCATCATCCTAGTACTTAGCAACTCTCTCTGGACAGGTCTTCTCGCACACGAAGTAGCACAGAGGCCACATATAGCAGGAGCACACTGTACACAGAGACAGAACAGGAAAAGGATAGCTACGATCATCCCAATGACCATCAGAATCTTCCATCCCCACGTGGATATCAATCCCCAAAACCATCCCATCAACGACCAATCTCCCTCGTCTATATGTACAGACTCGGAGATCTTATGTAGCTTGGAAATGGCCTGGAAGACTGTCGGAGCGTTGTCTGGAATGAAAACACAGCAGCTCTATTGAATCAGTTTACATACTCCACCTCTATCTGCAAGTATGACGTCAAGGGCAACTCTTTCCTGAAGTGTCATAAGTCGATCCGACTGGAGCTCAGCAGTCAAGTTACTAAGGGCACCGGCAGTTTCGACTATGGTGGACTCAACCACTCTCGTCAACTGTCAAATGTTCCTGCTGTTAGCCATAGGCCCCCAGAACGGCAGAAAACCCTAAAAGAAATCTCCCAATTCTTGTCCTTCGGTATCTTCCTTACTGAAGACACCTCTAGCAACTCTTGTCTTATGGTAATCTGCCGCAGCTGTAAAAGTGGGACGCAACAGGAACGAAACAAAACATGTGCCCGAGAAGTCAGGGGGCAACCATGTATATGCTTTATCGTAACAGATGAAATAGGTACCCTTAGCTGCTAGGAACGCTGGGGAAGTCTGAGACGTAAATACATAAGTCTCAGTACAGACACTCTTCCCTAACTACGCTCTCGGATTCTTGCCATTACCTCGCAGACAATAATGACCCTGATGGGGCACTATCCAAATAGGTGGAGAACTTTTAGCTCGCTGGTTAACACTCAGACTTACTCCATATCCAGTAACGTTCCAACCAATGTAGGCTTGTGTCTCATCTCTCGGAATAGTCTCATAGGAACTAATTCCCCTAATCATGTCGACTATACCCTTGACCAGAGCAATAGTCTTCGGACTATCTTTCATGGAACGTTGGGGATAGACTCCATGAGCATAAATGAACATCGTTCTATAAGCCCAAATAGAACCATTGTAGCTGAAAGGCAAAACCAGGTAAGGAATACCTTTATCGGTAGTATGGGGCATAAGGCCACAAACCCAACAGTTTGTCGTGTTCATTACTAGCTGGTGTTGGTGCAGAAGCTGAACAAAGGAATTGTTGGCAAATTCCAGTCTTCTAACGATTTCATGTTTGGGCAGAGGGTGAAAAGAATGAGAAGAAATAGTAGGAGGAGGCATAGGTTGCGTAGTGGGCATGAACGTCACTTGAAAAGAAAATGTCATATATCCAATTAAAAACATTATTAAACTAAGCAACATAAACAAACACAATATTAAAAATCGTTTTCAGCTCATCAGTTTACAAATTTTGCTCTTAAAGCTTATTCTTTCAACAGGTCTCTCCATCTCGAAAAACTCCATCCTCTCTAATTGCTGCTCGCGGTGGTAGGGTGTTCCGTGCTAAGGAATGCTTCTGTCAGTCCAGGGCAACTCAATGGAGGCACAGCTTCTTGAAGAAGATCGTCACTTTCTTGCTCAGTGTTCGTCCCAATCAAACGGGCATCGCTGAAAGGCAGAAAACGAGGCACGGTCTCAGTCTCAGAGTCAGGAAGTCCTTTCTGGACCCACCGGTCGTACAGCAGAGGCAAAGGGGCCCTCTTACAATGTACACTGTGGATCCAGTTCTTTTTACCGTGCACTCGTACTGCAGAACGGGTAGATAACAACACCAGATAAGGTCCGTTCCAGCAGGGCTGCTCGTTCTTGGTCTGCTGGAAATTTTTCACAAGCACCCACGATCCAGGTTCAATGGCGTGTCCTGGATCTTCTGAAGCTTGTGGCAATGTATCGTGAACCTGTTGATGCAAAACACGCAATTTAGCCGTCAATTCATACAGGTAGTCAAGCAACACAGGATGTTCTATTTCGTTAAACTTTGTCGGCCTCGGCACTCCCCAAAAGTTCCCCAGGCGACCAAACACGATCTCATACGGACTCAAACCCATTCGTGAATGCACAGTCATTCTAGTGGACAAAAGGGCTAGAGGCAAGGCATCTGGCCATTGTAAACCAGAGCTCGCTTGAATTTTGGCCAGTTTTAGTTTGAGAGTGCCATTGTATCACTCGACTAGACCAGCTGATTGGGGATGATTTGCAGCGTGAAACTTCTGCCGAATACCTAATCCATCACATACTCTCTTCATAACTTGACCCACAAATTCACTCCCATTGTCACTCCAGATCATTCTCGGCAATCCATACCTAGGGAAAAATTCCTTAATAAGGGCTTTCGCTGTGGACAAGGCAGTGCTATCCTTCAAAGAGTAGGCTTCCACCCATCTAAAAAAAGAGCAAACAACCACTAACACATACTTTAGGTTGTTGCACCTCTCCATGTGGATGAAATCTAGCTGCAAAGCCTCGAACGGATACGTTGGAGGAACAAAATGACCAGCTGGAGTTGGAGTTCCCTTACCAGGATTGTACATCAAACACACCATACAGTTCTTAACCAGATTCTCTGCACACTTAGGAATTCTAGTATTCTGCCAAACCGGAGCCAACAACTTGCAAATCCCTTTCACGCTGATATGAGCCAATCCATGAGCCATTGTAACCACTGGAAGTACATACGCATCGGCTAACAACCATCTCTGATGCTCTGACAAATCAATCCAACAACCATTCGAATCCAATTTACCCTTACTCTCTCTCTCCATTCATTCAACTCTTTCTCTGTAGCTTCAGCTTGGATGGATTTCACACTCTCAATCGTATCTTCACACATACTTCCATCTGGAACCCATCTCGCCGGTCCCGCAACATACATTCGACTCATCACATCTCTCGCAGTTTCTTTCGCGACTTCATCTGAAAACGCATTACCACGACCAACATCATCCGTAACTTTCTTATGCGCACTGCATTTCACAATCACTACTTGCAATGGCAAAGTAAGTGATTCAAGAAGTTCATTCACCAACTGACCATGCTGGATCTTGGTCCCATGCGAAGTCAGGAACCCACGCTCTCTCCACAAACGTCCAAAACTATGAGCCACACCGAATGCATACTGGCTGTCGGTATACACAGTCACTCGTTTTCCTTTCGCCAACACACACGCTCTCGTCAATGCAATCAACTCTGCTGCTTGTGCTGAATTATGTGGGATACGTGCAGCTTCAACAATCGTATGCAAAGTTGTAACAGCATATGCCGCAGTCGTATCACCATTCGTGAGCTTGAAGCACGAACCATCAACCCATAAGGTACCATCACACTCTGGAAGAGGAGTATCCCTAAGGTCTATCCTCCCTTTCGTTTCTTCCTCAGTCCTAAGGAAACAATCATGCTGTTCGGTATCGTCTGTCTCAGCTGAAATCGGCAACAACGTAGCTGGATTCAACGTGTTGCATCTCTTTATATGCACATGACTCGCTAACAAGGTCAATTCGTAACCCGACAACCGAGCACTAGTTAAGTGCTGTGTCTTGGTACGATTCAACAAGGTATCCACTGCATGTGGAACCATCACAATCAGTGTATTGTCTATCACCAAACCAGCAGACTGTCGAATTGAAACAGCCGCTGCTGCTGTAGCTCTCAGACAACTCGGCAATGCTCTAGCTACCGGATCCAAAGTCGACGAAAAATAGGCACATGGACGCTGCTTATCGCCAAATTGTTGAGTCAAAACTGACAATGCACATCCCTCTCTCTCATGGACATACAATGTGAAAGGCTTACTGTAGTCGGGGGTACCCAACACAGGAGCCGAGCACAACACATCGCGCAATTCTGAAAAGCTCTTCTGACATTCGTCAGTCCAAGGAATAGGATTTGGGGTATCCTTAACAGTAAGAGCTATCAAAGGTTTCGCAAGCAATGAAAAATTAGGGATCCACTGTCTATAGTACGATGTAATACCCAAGAAAGCATGTACTTCTCTCTGTGTCGTAGGCACACTCATTTTCGCAATGGCTTGAATTCTTTCTGGGGTCAGTTTCCTTCCCTCCTTCGATAAGAGGTGACCTAAATAGGTTACTTCTTGTCGACAATATTGCAACTTTGAAAGAGAAACCTTATGATGGAAATCAGACAAATGACGTAACAACGACAGAGTACCCTCTCTACAGATCTCTTCATTGTCGGCAGCAACTAACAAATCGTCAACGTACTGGATAAGAGCAGCACCATCAGGTAAAACAAGCAAATCAAGTTGTGTCTTCAAAGCCTGACTATAGATCGATGGACTCTCGCAATAGCCTTGAGGAGCGCGCTTAAACCGGAAACTTCGTACTCCTAAAGAGAAGTCAAAGATATCTCTACTCTCCACGGCAATCGGGATGCTGAAGAAAGCATTCTTCAAGTCAATCACCGAAAACCACGTGGCTGTAGCCGGGATCAAATTCAGTAAAGCGGTGATATCAGGCACAACAGGAAATTGCGGAAGTACAATCTTATTCACCTCGCGGAGATCGATCACAAACCTATATACAGGAGGCTGTGAAGAATCAGTTCTTTTCAGAACGGGCAAAACCGGACTATTGCACACGTTACCTCTCGTTTCCTCAATCACACCTTTCTCAATCAGATCATAGATGATCGCCAGAAGCGCTCTTTCACCATCACTGGAAATGCGATATTGCGGAATGCGTGGTAATCTAGCATTCGCTTTCAACGTCACAACATATGGCGGAATCTCTAGGAGACCCACATCATTAGGACCAGTAGCCCAAAGAGAATCAGGGAGAGAAGACAATTCAGGTGGAAGTCGATCTTTAGACAAGTACATCGGAGAGATCGCTCTCTTACCCAATGTAAGGTGTACTCCTGACGGAGAAAAATATAGCGTCGCATACAATCTCTTTAACAAGTCCAATCCCAACAAGTTCTCACCACAACCAGTCGTCAGAATAAGGGGTGCTTCGAATTCACGAGGTCCAACAGAAATAGACAACGGACTAGAAATCGGATTCGTAACCGGGGCGCCAGAAAAACCTACTGAAACATTCTTTAAGCCAGACAAAGGTGCGCCAGGGACTTTAGAGTGCATAATAGAACTCTTTGCAGCACCAGTATCCAACAGAAAATGTTCTGACACACCTGATGCAATCACTTCAACATAGGGTCCACTCTGATCTACTGGTACTGAAACAACTCCCTCTATTTGTCGATGGCTGTCCTAGCAATCATTACCATCCACATTCTCACCTTCAACGTAGTAAGCATCCGCATAGTACTGTGCCGTCCTACCAGACGCACCATTCTGCTGATCAAAGCTATTCATAGAATTCTGTGGAGGCAAAGAACGCGCATTCTGAGGAAACACACCACGTCCTCTTCCTCTAGAAGCTTGTTGAGCACCTCGACCTCTCACACCAGAAGCACCATTCGTACGCTGTAGCAGAACCGGGCAACTACTCTTGAAATGACCCTCTTCTTTGCAATACGCACACTGATTAGGGCCTACGGGAAAACGCGGTTGAGAAGACTCGAACCTTTGCGAGTTTCTCTGATATTGCGGAGGTTGCTGATAATCGCGCTGATTATTACGAGGCGGATAAGCTTGCTGTAGAAGAACTTTAGTCTTCAATTCCTTAGTCTTCTTATCCTCTTTCTCTATCTCATCCTTGTTCCTATTCTCATAGTACTGGGCAGTAGCTAAGATATGCGCTGACGTGGAAACAGCCCAAGCACTCTCAGAATCCTTCAACCTATTGCACAATTCTGTAAGCAAATTATGAACAAATTTGTCAACGAACAACCGTTGACCACCTTCTGTACTCATGTCCTGACCACTGTGGTCTACAAATGTCTCTTCGAACCTAGTGAAAAAGTCGGACACAGTTTCGTCTTTCTTCTGCTTGCATGCAGACAACTTGTCCCAATTAACAGGTTTAGCCGGCATCAAAGTCTTCATATAATCAATAATCCTACCAGGTAGTTCAGTAATTATATCTTCAGGCTTAGCACCACCTACTTGTCTAGTATCTGCAGCTCTAAGATTGTTCCATGTATCACCTAATTCCTGTGCATGATCCGAATGACGAATCTTTCCCCAAATATGCTGTGGAACAACATTCCCAAACAACATGTCTATATCAGCCAGATTCATAATACATGAATCCGCAGTTTGAGATAGCTCCTTATAAAACCCTGCTGGATTTTTACGCGGATCAGGCAAAGTCTGCTTAAGAGCAAACACTTCAGCACTTTTACAGGGAACATGTATGTATGTGTGTATGTATAGGCATTTATATAGCGCACTACTTACCCGGAGGGTCCCAAGGCGCTTCGACCGCTGCGAAACCCTTCCTGGCTTCCCTGAGAGATGGTCCCTTAATGGGTATCTCCAGGGTGAGACCCGGCATCCCCGGCGGTCTGGTGGGGCCGTTAGTGAAGATGAGGCAAGCTAATGCCCAGAGTTGCTGAGTGTGATCGCTGATCAGAGTGGGCACCGAGGCGAGAGAATTATCGAGTCCGCTGAACCTGGTCCAGAAACCTGCCGCGCCGGGAATCGAAACCTGGTCCCGGGCCGTCCTCTGCTCTCGGGTCTGCCGCCTCTAACCAGTGAGCCACACTACTTCACTGTACCCAGACACGCTGAAAGTGTGGCGGAATAGGTGGAACAACGTTTGCATCACCAGGTCTCCAAACTGGGGGAACCTCACTCATCGGATATTGACGCGCCTTCCTCCTAACCGACGAATCAGGCTCAAACAGTCGCTGAGAAAGAGATTCACTCCTAAACGACAACAACGTCGCAACTTCTTTCTCAACTCCAAGACCCACAACAGTCCCTTTCGCAAACTCAGAACGTATACGATACAACTCAGGCGGAGTCTGTCCTACCTCACCATCTTCCCATTGTTCACGAAGGAAAGAACACATCATATCAAAAACATATCGTTGTTTCGGTGCTTCCCATTGAAGGAAAACATCCATAACACCCTCAAGGTCATAGTGCGAAGGATACGTAATTCATTTACGCGCTAAGTGATCTAACACTGTCCGTTCATTAGGATCAGGCAATTGGCTACGCAATTGCTTATGCTCTACAACAGGAGATATACCCAATGAACCCAAAAGAGGAGAAAAGAGACCAGCAACAGCATCAGTCATTCTCTGTCGAGCAGAAGGAGAAGTTGACAAAAGAAGAGGAGACGGAGCAGAATGAGAAGAAACCGGAGTCGGAACAGTAACAGTAGAAAGAGACAACACAGGTGTAGGAGTAGCAGACGAAGGAGGTAGCAAAGTCGGCGGCCCTTGAGAAGGCTGCGCCAAAGCAATAGGAGCCAGTGGAAGAGGAGCTGGCTGTTGAGGAATCACAGGGGGCAAAGCAACCGGAGGTTGCGCAACTACAGGTGGCGGAGGTGCTGTAGCACTCTGCACATAAGGGGGTGGCGAACTCAATAGATGCGACATTAAAGGATCTTTCACAAGATCTTTCTTCTCTTCTTGCTGTTGATATGGCAAAGCTGGATAGCACTTGTCTACCGCTAGTTTACGTTGCCTAAGCATCTGTTCTCTTTCTTGTTCTTCCTCATTATCCCTAAACTGTATAGCAGCTTGCACCATTGACATACCTCGTTCTCGTTTATTTTTCTTCGCTAACCTCATTTCTTTCTGTTTGGCTTCCTTTCGCCATAAGCGGAAAGAGTCAAACATCGCCGGCCGGGCTTTCTTCTTGAACAGTTTAACTTTGAGATTGTCTAAAATCTCTGTTTCAAAGCTACCATAACGGGGCCACTGTAGGGCGCCGTCTTTCCTGGTATATTTGATCCACATTTCATTATACGTGATGGGGCCCACTCCATGTTTTACATAGAGGTCATAGGTCGGAGTTCCAATCGAAGGAACCGGACACAAATCCTCCAATCGGGAATCCCTAGTACAACCACAACCAAATATCTTTCCAAGTCTGCTAAAACCAGGCATCTTCACTCACTAGTCTAGCTTCAACCTTCAAGGGAAATCTCAAAACGATAGTCTCGTGAATACACGAGTCCCTCGGCTTTGGGGCCTGCAGGTACCAAATCAAAGCGATCCCGATGGGATACCAAAACAAAACTAAGGACTGGGAGACGCTCCACTTATACTTAACTGAAATATTGATGGCGTCACCAGAAGACCCGTCTATTGTCTCGCTTTACAAATCGTCTAATGGCTCCAAGACAGGGCGACAGTCAGGGCAGCAGTCCTTCATAGCCGTCGGAAAGCTTGGAACCTCGCAGCAAAGACTTTCGGACCACAACGACATACAGGGGTCGATGAAGTGGCACGCCTTCCTCCAGAATTTCCACACGAAGCTCCTCACGATCTTCGGGATTGGACCGGTACCGCTGAAGTCGCCCCACATTGGGCACCAACCGAAGAACCGGGTTTTAGAACCCAGCGGCACCAGGGATAACGCCCGATGTCTACGGATTCCCCTGCCTCGGCAAACAGAGACACGGGACACTTCTTGATGACGTCAAAGACCAAATTTATTGGCTGCAACCAGGAACAGAGATCTACGAAGCACAACATGGGTGGTTCGCTAGAGACTGCACAAATTCATGGAGCGGAGCATCGTCTTTTATGCTAAAAATCACATTCCTGGCTAGCATCGATTACATACAAACTGACCAATAGAAAAACGACATTTCAAACATATCGCATGACGACAATCCCACTTTTCGTTGTCCAGCCCCCAGAGATGATAAGGCAAAATCCAACATTCCTGTTCAAACGGGCCGGACAAACCCTTCATAAAGACCTCAACCCAAATCAATAATTAAGCCATAAAGGAAGGAACAGAAACAGATGAGAAGCAAGATAGAAGGGTGTGTGCATGTCCAATAAACTCAGCAATGTCCTGCTCTTTGATCTCTATCTGACCAGCTGCTTAACAAGGAACTGGCTCTGCGAGGTCAGCCTCGGGCAAGGGAGTCAGTTCGGCCAGGTCACACAGAAGTCAGCTAAGGTGTACGTGTCCCAAGGACTCGTTCGGCCGTAGTCATCGGCCTATGTGAGGGCAACCACACAAAATGGCTGCCGCACACAAAATGGAACCAGAGGGTTCAAACGAAATCCCTGAATACGTAGTGTTCTCATTGATCGATTATGACGAAAACACTCGTACACACCGCACTTGTCATTTGCGGTCAGCTGATACCAAAATCGTCTATATCCGACGACCTTTATTGAACAGGTTCGGAATGACGGAACCACAGGACCGCAGTACCACAGAACCACAAACTGGGGACTCTAAAAAATCAAAAGCTAGGGAAAAGGATTGTTTAATTAAAAAAGCAGAGTGGTAATTTTTAAAATTAGGGAAACAAACACCACCTTCAGTTTTGGGGTGAGTAAGTCTAGTAAGGCAATACGAGGATGTTTATTATTCCACAGAAATTTAGTACAGATGGAATTTATACGAGAAAAATAAACATTGGGTATTTTAATAGGGAGCATAGAAACAGTGTATAATACGTGAGGAGTAATCATCATCTTGATAGTGTCAAGCCTGCCCCACCAAGAAAGATATAAGGGGGACCAAATTTGGAGTAGAGACTGAAGTTTCTTAACAAGGGCAGCAAAAGTAAATTTAAGCGTATCAGACAATGGCGAAGAAAACCAAATACCAAGGTATTTGATTTTGGATGGGCACCATGTAAAGTCAGTAGTATTGAACATATATTGGAAAACAAATATCATTAAGGGGTAAAACTTCCGTTTTAGATAAGTTCTGTTTATATCCGGAAATAGAGGAATATAAACGGACCTCATCCAAAAAAGGAGGTAAAGACATAAGAGGGTTGGCCATATAGATTAATATGTCATCAGCATATGCAGATATTTTGGTTTCAACGGAGGGGGATGTAAAACCAATAATTTGAGAATTAGTTCTAATACGTTCTAAAAACGGCTCAAGGCAAAGGATAAACAATAAAGGTGAAAGAGGACATCATTGTCTAGTACCTCTTGCCAATGGAAAACATCTAGAAAATTGATTGTTAACAAACATACTGGCTCGAGGGGAGGAATATAAAAGTTTGACATAGGAAATAAAAGTAGGGCCAAAACCAAACCAATGGAGGGTTTGAAACATAAAATGCCAATACGTCAAAGGCCTTCTCAGCGTCTAAGGATAAGGCAGCAAGAGGGTCCTTGAATTTTTTACCAAGAGAAATGATATTAGAGAACATACGAGCATTATCAGAGGCTAGCCTGCCCTTCACAAATCCAACTTGATCTGTTTTAACCAAAAGAGGAACAATTGAGTCAAGACGGGAAGCCAGAATTTTAGCAAAGATTGTACAATCATAATTAATTAAGGATATGGGGCGGTAATTTTTGCAAAGGGAATGGTCCTTATCTGGTTTGGGAATAATGACAATTAATGCATCCATAAAGGAGCCAGAGGCCTTAGCGTCTGCAATAAAAGAATTAAAAAGTTGTAAAAGTTTAGGGGCAACAATTGAATGAAAAGTAGAGTAAAATTCCACAGGTAAGCCATCAGGGCCTGGTGCTTTCGACTTTTTCAATGAGTTAATAGCCAGAAGCACTTCCTGAAGAGTGATATCATTTTCTAATTGAGCAAATTCATCAGGAAGCTATGGTGGAGAGGGGAGACCATCAAAAAAAGACGTTATATTTTGAGTTGAAGGGTGAGTGTCATCAGTATAAAGGGACTGATAATAATCATGAAAAACAGCAGCAATGTCTTCATCAGATGTAACAAGTGTATTATCAGCTTCATTAAGGATAGGGCCAACAGCTTTACGCTCAGATTTAATTTTTAAATAATTAGCTAGCATTTTACCCGCTTTGTTTTGACCCCCATGGAATTTGGATTTAATCTTGAGCAAGGTATTACAAGCTTCAAACGTGGCGATTCTGTTAAGTTCAGTTTTTGCTACAATTAGATCTTGAAGGGCAGTAGTAGCTTTAGATGTGAACTATGCATGCTCTAGTTCTTTAATTATCTGTAACTGATCTTTATAATTAGCAATATTTAATTTCTTTTTTTTAGAAACATAAGAAATAATGAATGCTCGAAGAGCAGCCTTAAAGGCGTCCCAAGTATTGGGAATAGAAGTATCAGATGGGTTATTCGAAATGAAAAATTCATTCATATAAATAGTAACTTCCTTTATAAAAACATCATCAGTTAAAAGAAAAGTGTTACGTTTCCAGCGACAAAATTTAGGAGAAGCAAGGGTAAGGTCCAGAGTAGCGTATACAGGTGCATGGTCAGAAATAAAAATAGAACCAATTTCAGAACGTTGAATAGAGGGGAGAAGTGATTTACTAACCAAAACATAGTCAATACGTGACCAAGTGTGATGTACATTGGAGAAAAAAGTATTCTCAAGTGAATCAGGGTTACAGGTTTTCCAGACGTCATACAACGGACGTGAGGCAATGGAGATTGGAATGATTTGTGGGATTTATCTGGTTGGAATTTACAGGAGGATAGTCTATCAGAGAAAGGGTCTAACCATTGGTTGAAATCACCTGTAAGTACTATATTCGGGCAATCTATAGTGTATATAAGATTTTTAATATCATTCCAGAATTTGGGATCAGGACGGACAGGACCATAAATGTTGAACAGGACCAATGTCTCATTCTGAATCACAACCTTTGTCATTACCCAACTATCATCCTCATCAGTCTGCGTAGACAATATTTGAACTGATAAAGCTTTGTGGAACAATATAGCAACACCCCCTTTTTTGTTAGCAGGAGAAAATACAACTTGGCCAACCATTGTCTATTCAACTTGAACTATTCCACATCATTACAATGAGTTTCTTGGAGAAAAGCAATTTGAGAGTTAAGCTTAGATAAATGGGATAGTATCTTTTGTATTTTAGTTTCAAATGTATTTTATTGGGTTTTTCAGCAGGCATAAACAGAGACATCTCAGCTTATTGTAGAGGCAATAGGCACATACAGCGGACGGGAAAGACAAGCATGTCTTCCCTAAAATTGAGTAGCAGAGCGAGACAGATATGCCAAAGAGATAGTACGACATTGTGGATGCAAATGACCTGCAGTGCAATAAAATAACATACGAAGGACAACAACAACCAATAATTCCCATCCCGCCCACCCTCGAACGCTCTACCCCGCCCCAACCAGTGTGCCATGTAGTGCCAGAAGGTCCGTCAATGGGCCAGTGGTGCCCAGTGCCCCTGTCCGGGAAGTCACTGAGATTCACAGTTGGCATCAGTGAGACGCAAAATCTTAAGATACTTGGGACATGTGACTTCATTGAATTCCTTGGACAGGAGGGTCAATAATGGAGGCCATGTTTTCCGAAATGCATCAGTTGAGTTGGTGAGTGTGGCCTATATGCGTTCCATCCCAAGTGTAAACCAAAGCTTTTGGAGCCACCCCGTGTGCGTAGGTTTAGTTGTGGAGCCCCACAGTGATAGTATATGCTGCGTTGCTGCCTGTATGGCAATTCCCATTTGCCGACCCCGCAGCGACTTCATGGGAAAGGTTAGTGCGTTGGGGAGACCTAGTAAAGCATATGCAGGGAATCTCGGGATTTCAGTCTCAAAGGTGGAGTCAATATCGTCCAGGACCGCGTTCCAGTAGTCTCCAAGTTCCGGACAATCCCAAAGGAGGTGGGTTAGGGTGCTTGTTTCCCCACATCCCCTCCAGCAAAGCTCGCTACGTGCCGGGTTCCCTTTGTGTAGGCGGGCTGGGGTGAGGTGCCAGTACATAGCCAATTTTATTGCCGCCTCTCTCGCCTTTGTATTACGTGTGGTATGTGAAGCCCTATAGTAGACGTAGCCCCATTCTTTAGATGTCAAGGCCCTACCCAGTTCAGCCTCCCAGCGCTTCTGACTTGGTGTTTTATCCGGGGTGTGTGGTGGTGTGAGCATTTAGTAAATTTCTGAGATAAGGTGTTTATGCGTGTCCCTTAGTAAGTAACCATTTTTCAAAGGTCGACATGGGGCGACCCACCAGTGCAGCGGTGTCCGGGTCAGTGAGCCAATGTCTAAGTTGAAGGTATTGGAAAAGGTGAGGGTTCTCTATGTCGTACCCCTGTTTGATATCTATGAAAGGAAGAAATCCCCGCAAATCAAAAAGGACGCCAGCGGAGCGACATGCTGTGCCTCGCCATTGGAGGAATGTGTCTGCGCCATTGCCCGGAGGAAAGTCTGGGTTATCCAATATGGGAGTGAATGGGGAAGGAAAGGTTGTTAAACCGTGTTTTAGTGCCACCCTATCCCATATCTGTATAGTCATGCGTGTGATAGAGGACCTTAACATGTATCGTGGTCTATGTTGCCTAGCGAGGAATGGAATCCTCCAAAGCGGAGTCTGTGCCATAGCCCTATCCTGGAAGAGCCATCTCTTCTCCGACTCTGTTCTGTACCACTCCACTAGATAGCGGAGTTGAGATGCCTGGAAATATCGTACCAGGTTGGGGACCCCAAGGCCGCCTTCGTCCATGCTCTTGTACGCCAGGTGTTTGTGGACTCGTGTACGTTTCCCCTCCCAGACGAAGTTAAGCAGGGTGTCCTGTAAGTCTTTCAAGGTGCCCGCCGGGGGCATAACTGGGACGGTCTGAAAGAGATATAGGATTCAAGGCAGGATAGACATTTTCACCGCCGCTACCCTCCCCAGCAGGGAAAGGGGCTGTTTGGACCATCGCGCCAGATCCGTCCGAATCTGGGCGGTGAGAGTGTTGTAATTAGTCGACACCGTTAAGTCCGTTGAAGAAGTTAGGGTAATCCCCAAGTACGGGACCTGGGTAGCTAGCTGAAGACCGCACCCTTGGCCAATGGCAGTAGTGCGTGGGCATGCATTTTTGCCCAGCGGCAGTATCAAAGACTTATCTATGTTAATTCGGAACACTGAAACGGAGCCGAACGAGGCAAGCTCCTTCATAAAGGCGGGTATAGAGATGTTAGGTTGGTCAAGGGTGACTATAACGTCATCCGCATATAAACTGATGGTATGGGGTTCGTACCCGAAATTGATACCCTTAATTCTTGGGTTATCTCGGACCTTCTGCGCCAACGGCTCTATATACATGGCGAATAGAAGGGGGAAGAGGGGACACCCCTGCCTGGTGCCGCGCTGGATTTCGAATGGATTTGAGTGAAAACTTTCCAGGCGGACCCTAGCCTGTGGGTGGTGGTAACAGCTTGCTATCCGAGAGCAGAAGCGGTTGCCTAGGTTGAAGCATCGCAGGAGTTGTTGTAAGTAAGTCCAGTTCACGCGGTCGAACACCTTCTCCACGTCGATAGCAAGCAACGCGGAGTCTGAGGCTTGAAAATGCGACTTGTCGATGAGATGAAGTACCCTTTTGGTGTTGTCGCTGCACTGCCGATTGGGTACAAAGCCTGATTGGTCGGGTTCCAAAATTCCAGGAAGGCAAGGGCCAAGGCGCGCAGCAAGAATGCCCGTAAAGAGCTTTAAGTCAAGGTTCAATAATGAAATAGGGCGGAAGGCAGAGCAGTGCATGGGTTTCTTACTGGGTTTCGGCAGCACCACCACTTCTGCGGCCAGCAATCTGGAGGGATGGCGCCCAGTCCCTCGAAAGAATTGAAGAGGCGGGTGAGCACTGGGGCCAACTGCCGGCTAAAGATTTTACAAAATCCCGCCGAAAAGCCATCTGGTCCCGGGGACTTGAGCGGACGCAAACGGGATATGGCTGCCAGAACTTCATCCTAACGGATAGGGGCGTCTAGGGCATCTGCGTTAGCCTTGGAGATTTCGGTAAGGGTTGTCGTGGCCAAGTAGGCCCCAATGTCCTCAGAGGAAGTCTCCTCCTCTCCGTACAGCGAGGCATAGTAGGAACGGAACGCCTCGGCCACCTGAGTGTCGTCTGTGAGCACCGCCCCGTTGTCGCCCGTGAGACCAGTGGCCTTAGCACGCTGGGTCTTGGCCTTCAGAGCGCTGGCCAGTAGTCGGCCTGTTCTATTGCCCCCGACATAATAAGTATGTCGAAGACGGAGAGCCGCAAATTCCGCTCTATCCGTGTCTAGGCTAGCTAGCTGGGCCCGTGCTGCTCTTAATTGCCTCCAAACGCGTGGGGCGCAGGTGCTGCTATGGACCCGCTCCAGCATCGCGACGTGCGCAGTGAGGTCATCCCTTTTACTTTTGTGGTCTTTGGCCTCGGCTGCTGCTATGGCAATGAGTTCGCCTCAAGCGACCGACTTCAGGGCGCCCCAGAGAGCTGTCATGGAGATACCCGGCGTGTCGTTGGTGGCCAAGTAGTCAGTGATGCACTCGCTGATTCTTCTAGTGACGTCTGGTCGTTGCAGTAGGGTTTTGCGTAGGCGCCACGGGCCCGGGGGGCGGTGGGCCGCACAAAGCGCGAGTGACAGTTCCACTGTGTCGTGGTCGGAGATGGCTGCCGGCACTATGGTAACCTCCTCAAGATTTTTGAGTAATTCCAAAGAACCTATGAAATGATCGAGTCTGGCATATGTGCGGTGCACATGCGAGTAAAATGTGAACCGCGATGGGGTCGAGTGTTTGGCCCTCCAGAGGTCTACTAAATCCCTATCTTGTAGCCATTCGCAACTATTGGACGAGAGAGCACCAGTTCCTCTGTAACGGTGTCCCGATCTATCAGCATGTGTGTCCATAATGATGTTGAGATCCCCGCCCAGGAGTAGAGGTGCGTGTGGGGTTTGAAGCGCCTCCGAAACCGCGCCTTTTAGGAAGGCTTCTTGTCCTGCGTTCGGGGCATAAAGGGAGCCAATCGTAAGATGTGTGTCACCTAGCTGAAAAGCATGCACTAAGAGACGACCCTTGATTTCCCCCACCTTGTTTCCCACCCTTCCCTGGAAACTTCTAGATATTAGAATCGCTACCCCAGCAGTTTTCGTTGGGAGAGAGGAGAAGAGCTGTTGTGGGAAGGCGCGGGAGCGCATTCTATGCCAATCTTTTTGCAAGAGGTGAATCTCCTGCAGTAAGCAGATATCTGCCCCAGAATGTTCCAAGTAGGAAATAATAGCCCGTCTCTTAATTGGGTTATTCAGCCCTTTCACGTTGAGGGTCAATATCTTAAGGGTAATGTCAGTCATGGTGCAGCGGACATGTGGCACAGCTCAAAGTAGGCATCTCGTATGGTGAAGGGCAGCAGCGTAGCAAGTCTCAAGCCATGGCCCCCCCGGTAACCCTGTAGACCCATTCCTAGACCCTGTACGCAAGTGAGCGACAAACATCGGGATCGGCGCAGCAGTGATTTGTCATCCCCACAAATGATAGAACCGATCTGACACACTGGTTCCCTCCCTTGAACCCCCTGCAACCCAAAAAGCCCCCCCAAATCAACCCAAAGCCCCCATTGTCTGCTTCGCTGCATAAGTAAGCGAAAATCATTCTGTGCGGAGGCTCTAAAACTACCCCCCAACCCAAACTCCGCCCTCCCAGCCCCAACTCCCTAGAAATGCATAGTCCCAGTCCTGTTAGTCCACACAGGGCCGTGGTAAAGAATACTGAAGGGGTCATCTCCGACGACGGCTTCTCCGGTCCCCCCGCCCGACCCACCTGCCGCATGGGCAAAGCATGTGCAAGGAGGAATCTCCCCTGAGGAAGTGGCTATCACTCTGGAGAAGAAGTTTCTTTGGCTACCTCCGCCACCGCAGTCTCACGCTCCTGGGAGATGACAGAGGCATCCGGTTTAAGGCGGTGAGATGGGGATTGTTTTTAACTCAGTCTGCCAGCCCCCTCTGAATGGTCCTTGTGAGTTTCTTAATATCGGTTCAGTATCAACCTGGTCAAGACCCAGGAGGGCACAGGTGTCTTGGAGTGACCGCAGCTGATGTAGCCGTCCTTTCCACTTGAATATTATCCGAAATGGGTGACCTCATGAGTAGGGGGATCTCTTTCTGCCTTAGGAAGTTCGTTACTTGTTTGAATTCCTTCCTTTTTTAGAGAGTGATAGAGGAGAGGTCTTGGTATAGGGCGATGGGGTGACCTTGAAATTGAAGGGGCTGGGCTCGCCGGGCCTCTCGGAGAATCCTCTCCTTCAGGGGGAAATCTGGGAAGAAGGCAAAAATGTCCGGTGGTGGGGCTGGGGCCCGTCGAGGCAACCCAACCTTATGGGCCCTGTCAATGAGAATGGCAAAGTCCACAGGTTCCCCCAGTATGCTCCTGAAGAGGGATTGCAGGTAGCCAGTGATATCAGTCCCTTCATCCTTTTGAGGGACCCCCCATACCCGTATGTTGTTGCGACGGGAACGGTTCTCAAGGTCCACCGCATGGGCCTGGAGGTCAAGTTGCTGGTCAGTGAGGCGCAGGACTTCCTGCTGGAGTTGCTCAATTTCGCTGCTTCTAGTCTGGTCTTTCTCTTCAATGGCGACCACACGTTCCCCAAGGCCCTCCACATCACGCCGGAGCTCTCGGACTTCTCCCGCCACTTTCTGCTTCAAGGATCGGAAGTCCTCCCTGAGTGAATTAAATAATGTTGCTACAAAAGACCTGGTAATTGGTACCTGGTCTTCTGTTGAAGCTGGCGGCGATTTTGTGGTCACCGGGGAGGGGGGGGGGTCTTTGTTGGGCTTGGGCTGGGACTTGGCCAGCAGTTCAGGAAGCGTTTGGGATCCCCTCTTACCCCTCTGCGCCGCCATTTTGTGGGTAGCCCCTGTAGTAGGTAGGTGACGGGTCACTGGGGCCCCCGGGGGGTGGTGCAGTTCTGTACCGTGCCTTCAGGGGGGTTAGTTGTGCAGGTGTAGGGCAATTCACTCTCTATGTCTCTGGTGCCAAGGTAGTAGACGCCGTCACCTGCCCACTGGTCCGCGAGAAGCGTGGCAAAGTCGGCCTCGCCGCTTCAGTCTCACTGTTCCCAGCTAGGTGATTGCCAGTGCTGTGTAGCAGGGTTGGCGGCCACGGCCTCTGACGTCCCAAAGTGAGCTTGTCCCTAGTGGCTCCCCAAACCCGGGGTGCGGTGTCACTCAGGTCCCTTCCCGCAATCCCACACCGGGGGCTCGGTCGTGCCCCCCGAGCTGCCCAAAGGGCCCACCTCCAAGCTCCTCACCTCCACATTCGTCGGCCCGGGAGCGGTTCTCCGCAGCAGGTCCGGGTCTCCTGCTCAGCTTCGTCTCACCGCCAGACTCGGCCCAGTGTCGTGTGGCTACAGGGCCGCCCCGGGGTCATGGCGGTGCTTCGTGCACTACCAGGCGTGGATCTCCACGGAGGGGGGCAGCGCTGCACTGTGCTCCCCGAGCAGGATCTCTCCCAGGCCCGCTGGGGTGTGCAGGTTGGCTGCGCTGAGCGCCGTGAGTGCCCGGGTCGTTGGCCCAAAGCCGGGGCCTCAATTTTCGCAATCTCCGGCCGGGTCCCACTCGACCTCCGGCCGGATCGCAGAGGCGGCGAAGTGCTGCAATGGGGGTCCGCGGTGCAGGAATTGCCGTGAGGACCCGCTCCCCCAGCCCTGTCCTCTGAGTTTTCGCCAGCTGGGTTTGTTCCTGCCGTCACTGGCAGCGGGCGTTAGCTCTCCGGTGCGGCCACCATTGCGGATGGTAGCGCAGCGTCTCACTCCGATTCGCGCCTCCTCAGGGTGTGCAGACCAGCGGCACAGTTTCGGGGCCCCGCTGTCGTTGGGCACCTTTTCCAGTGTTTTGGCTTCACTTTGGGGGAGATTCGGGCATTAAAGGCGGCGATCGGCGGGATCGGGCAAGGAGCCTCGGAAACCTGCGTCCGATCACGCCGCCATCTTGGACACGCCCCTCGTACCTTTTTGTCTTTTAACAGGATGACAACACCTCGGACGTTCCACGAGACAAAGTTACACATGAAGGATGGTAAGGAAGATGGGAATCAATTGGAGTGGAAACATTTCAAGGAAAAAACTGCAGAAAGAAACACAACAAATAAAAACATTACAATGGGATAGTTTGTCCGGCTTATTCACAACATTAGAATATAATAGGTCCAAAACAACAACAGGAGATAAAGAGAACAATTGATCCAAAAAAAGAGATTGCTGGGAAAGAGAGATGTATACGAAAATAGGGACAAAGAGAAAAAGCCACAAAGAAAAAAAAACAAGAAAGGAGGATAGAAAAAGAGAGCAGAGATAGAAGGACAGTAAGGAAAAAGTGAACAGATCAAGGTAAGAGAGCCAGGTCTGAGGAGAAAAGAAAAACTAAAGTAGCAGGAGCGTAGTGACGCCGAAGAGGAAGCGACCCCCAGCGCGCAACACAGAAGATAAAAGAGAAAACAAATCCTCAAGAATACAAACAAGACATTGAGAGATAGAAATGTAGAGAAGAAAAATAAAACATAAAACTCAGAACGGTCCAGACCGGAAAGGCAACAAGAAGGAAACAGAAATATCAAGCAGTAGTGTCCATGCCAGAAGGAGAAATATTCTGCAAAAATGACTGGAGCTTCTGTGGGTCATCAAATGAGCGAGTACGACCATTATGAGTGATTTTACAAAAACATGGATGGAGGATGCCATATTGGATATTTAATTGTCTCATCTGAGGTCGAAGATTCAAAAATTCTTTGCGTCGAGCATTCGTTGAATTATAAATATCTTGAGAAATAAAAATGTTATGACCAGACCAAATAAAACGCCTTTTGAGTTTAGCAGCCTTCAACACAGTCATTAACTCAGTAAATTCAAGAAAAAACATAATAATACCACAAGGTTTAGAGGCATTAGGTTGAAGACGACCTAAACGGTGGGCTCTTTGGATATGAAGAGGTTGTGTCGTAGGTTGGAGTTCTAGAGGATCCGTCAGGAATTTCTGTAGAAAAGACACCATGTCAGGTCCCTCGACATTTTCCGGAAGACCACAAAGGTGTAGGTTATTCCTTCGATTACGATTTTCAAGGTCCTCAGTGTGAAGTTTCAGCTTGTGAATCTCTTGTTCTAATAAAGGGACCTTGGAGGAGACATCTTGGGTATTGCTGACATGTTGTTCCAAATCTAGAACTTTACCTTCCATAACAGCCAATTTTCCTTCAATTTGATTACATTTAACGTTGGTAGCAGACATAAATGGTTGAAGACCACAAACCTCTTCTAGAATAGAGTCCAGAACGGGATTTGGAGATGAAGTAGGAGAGGGCGGGTCATTTTTTGGTCTCTTTACCTTAGTTCCAGTGATAGAATGCTTCGAATTGCAGACTCATGAGACATGTTTAAACTGAGGGAAAAAAATCCAAGTAGTGACAAACTACACGGTTGACAGGAGCAACACCTCAGAAAAACACGAACAAAATGGATGAGAAATAAATATCTGCAATTGAAAGTGTAGTCACAAACAGTCTCGCTCAAAAAAAAAAAAGATGCAGATGCAAAAAAGACAGGAGGCAAACAGAGTTATAAGGCTGAGAGATCATGTAGTAGAATAATCTGAATGCCTAGCCAAAGAAACAAAAACCAATCAGGAGGAGAAGCATATCTTCCAGTGTGAGTAGGATTAATAAGCAAAAAATAAGCACCAGTCATAATATACTCAATATCATTTGCATGGTAAACATAGTAGCAGGAGCCTCAAAATAGCAAAAACGAGCATTCACGCCATTAATTAACTGGCTGCTGGTAATACCACAGAAGGTGGAGTGCAGAGGCGGCTGAGGAGAAAATCGCCAGTAGATGAGCTTGTAAGCATCACGTTTTACGCCACACTGCAGCAGAATGAAGAAAAGTGGATAAGTGATATGCGGAATGCATTAGCAACTTATTAAGCCCGCAACAGTCACCAGACACAATATAGTCAGTGGCATTTCATGATGAACAGAGTTGCAAGAGCCTCAAAAGTGGCAAAAACAAGCATTCACGCCAGTACACAAAATGGCGGCTGGTATTACCACAGATTTTGGATGGTAGAGGCGGCTGAGAGGAAAATTGCCAGCAACTAAAGTTCATAAGTATCGCGTTTCACACCACATTGCAGCATTGAAGAAAAGTGGACACGCAAAATACGGAATGCTTTGGCAGCTTATAAAGGCAGCAACAGACGCTTGATGAATGTAGAGAGGACACGGGCTCAGCGGCACAAAATGGTGGCCGCCCGCGTCCGAAAACGGAAAAAATTACCGGCACAAAGAATTAATTAAATGCAGGTCATCAGGCATCCGGCATGGACACCATTAGGTTCACGGCATCTTCCGACGGCTGGAGCAGCAAGCAAGTTCCTCTACAATGCAGTGTGAGGTCCGTTAAACACCTTCGTAGGCTCGCAGCACCGCGGAGCTCACCGGAGAAACGCCATCACACGATGGCGCGTAAGCCATGCCCCGGCATTGAATGATTCTTAAACAGATTGTTTTAAATACCACTTTCCTTTATTTTCATTGTGGGTGATATGCAGCGGCGGCCAGCACAGTTAAACGCAGTGGGGCGGGCCTTGTTGGGGTGAGAGGGGTTAGGGGGCAGTCGACAGACAACAGAATAGGCATAATTAAATCAGTAAATAATACCCCACCCACCATGCGTTGCCCCGCCTCACCGCCCCCACTACGCTTACTTGTGCCGGCCACCGTTGGTGATATGTGTGTCAGTTACATTTTGTAGAGAAATGTGTTTTTGATTCATGCAACATCCATAAAACAGTTTCCTTTAGATCAAATCAGAACCTCACATTTGAGAAATAGGAGTTTGTCACAGAGATTATTTGCAATAACATTAGTGAGCAACTGCTGTGTTACAATATTGAAAACACACATCACTATCCATGAATATTGCATGTAAACACAGTTACAATTTGGACAAATGTGTTCGTGCACTGTCAGTGACTCCGCCAAAGAGGGCATGAAAGAGCTGAAATAGAATCATACATTCAAAACTGTTCCTTACAGGGTCCCCCAAAATATGCTTATCCCTGGGCCCCCAAAATCCTTACAATGTCCATCTCCATGTGCTCTGTGATGCATTTACTTTCCGTAGTTTGTATGGTTTACCAATTCCCCAGCCCCTCAACAGGACATAGAAGGTTGTTGATGAGCGAAGTGTTAGACAAGCAGTTTGTCCGAACAATGATGTCATCAGATGACATGGGGGGGGGGCACTGCTGCTACCCATGCCACAGTGCTGATTTGACATTCTTGCCTTACTCTGCTCTTTCCTGCAGCCGCCTTGCTGGTTGATGTCTCTCTCCCGTTTAATTCCCTACCGGTATGGAACATCCCTCTAATCAGGGCAGCCCTCCAGCAAGCATTAATAGAACTCCCTTAGAAGCACAGACTGTCTTTCTGGGAATTTGACAGCGAACATCTCCAATAAGCACATCTTGTAGGAGAGTAGGGTCTGCAATCCCATGATCACCCAGATTTTTTGCTTTTGTTTCACTGGTTTACGACTTTCTCTGGCTGTGGGCCTGCCAATCAGACCCACAGCCTGGCTGTTCTCTTTCTAAATTACGACATGTACCCTAGGTGCATTTACCAATTGGTACTGGGCCACCTTATCAGACCCTGTAACTCAGGGCATAGGTGTACCCAGGGCCGCCAGGGGCTGCAGCATGTATTGTGCCACCCCTGGCTGGCCTCCTAAATTTGACACAACTGGCTGCATGACAGCTGGGGGCAAGGTCGTGTAATCACCCTTTGCTTTAGGTATAGTAGCCCTATATCTAACCGTACAATGGACACCCGAGTTCCTATCAGTCACTCCTATGGCAGGCCTTGACAATCCTGAAGGCAGAGTGCGTGGACTCGTGTGAACTGGGTTCTGGCCCGAGCCGAGCCCGGTTGCAGCTTGCGGAACCAAGACCCAATGGCTGTTCCATGATAACGCGTACCATATCAGTAACTTCGGTACCGCGTTATCCAGACATGTCGAGTAAGGTGTCATACGAATTGGGATGCTGCCCCCTCACCAATCCTGGCGACGAGGTTGGCATTCCGCCCTTCTAGAGGGACACGACATGTACGTAACTGTGAACCCCGGTTAAAGTTAACTAAAGCCTCAGCTCCACAAAATGGATGCTGCCACCACAGACACGAGTCTGACCTCCTGCTGCTGGGAGTCCTTCCAGCGAGGAGCGCTTGGACAAAGGGTTTCCTGTCGAGGGCGGTGTTCGCACCGTCCCAGACAGGGTTTGTGTATTCTGGGTAGGTAGGGCTTTTGCGAGAAGGTGACTGCGGAGTGGCACCCCGGTGCTCACTACGCATCTGCCGGTCAGAACCAGTTCCAGGGGCGCCAGTCCTGGCCTGGGGAAAGTCCGGCAGGGGAGAGGGGTGTAACTACCCCCCTTTCTGGTCCCACCCTTAGGGCAGGACCTAGTCATGTACCCACCCCTTTCTTTAGAATAAAGGCCGGAGCGGGGACCCTTCCAAATTAGATCATCTTTGAATCAAGAACTACTTTCTACGAAAGGACATTCAAGACTCTTCTCAAGATTTCTCCCTTGTGACTAAGGAGTAGTCACCCTGCATCAGCGGGCACCATCTAAGAACTCTGCGGTTTGCTGTAAGTCCTTCCTCAGGAATCCGACGGCCCAGCTCAACGAGAACCGGCTTCCCTGGCACCTCTGACCTCTACCCACGTCATCAGCTCAGCTGTGATCTGTGGGTGCGACGAGACCTCGAGGGACCGGTCATCATCAAAACCTGCACGCATTCTTAACCAGCACGACCATCGAAGTAATTCTCTGGTGAGTGCTCTGGGGTCCGAGAAGCCCCGACCCTGAGCCGCTCCAGCACCGAAGTGCAGTCTCCCAGCATCTCCACGATCTGCGTGGGGCCCTTCTGCTCGCTGCTCAACCCGTTGTCCGGTCACTAGCCGCTGGCTTGTGCCCTCCTGTGACGACATCCGACAACCAACGCTGCTGGTCTGGTTGCTCCAGACTGGCCTTTGCTCCCATCTTTGCGGGAAGCACCCCGGACCCTCCTGGTCCCCTCAAGACGCCATTTTAGGCCCACCACGTGGCCCTGAAATCTGCCAAGGCTTGTTGCCCCAATACTGGGCCCAGCGACGCCGACAGCATCATCCTTCGTGGGACAGCTCGCACCTCCATCCTGGTCGCCGACAACGCCTCCTGGTCCGTGAGACTGCAGAGCCTAGCGTCGCTCACTCACCTAGTCGAGGTGACGGGCAACCGGTGCCCTCCTGGTACCCTCTGACTACTGGCTAGTAGTACGAACTTGGTCCCCTCTGCTTTCAGGTGTCAACGATCTCTGATCCAGGCTTGGATCTCTACGAACTATTCATCACTGGTCGCCGGCCAGCAACTCCTTTTCTTCCGGCTCCTGGCTCGTCAGCGAAGACCCCGACGCCTGTAAGACTTGTGCAGCCGCAGCCCTCGTGGCTAGGTAATCTCGGCATTTCGGTGCCTGCATAGCCTCTTTACTCTAGGGTCCTGAGTCCCTCGCTTCCGACTTGCCTTATTGGGTCCGCCCGAGACCTCTAAACTTTCCGTGTCCTCGGACACTTGTTTTAATTGTGCACTTGAAGTATTTTCCTAAGAGATTTGGTTTGTGCTTAGTACCCTGTTCTCATAAAGAGTACAGGGCTGTTGTGAATCTTAATAAATATCCTGTTTATTTTCATAACACTTGTGTGGTGTCCTTTCACTTGGTGTTCAAGGGGTATATGTGGTATAACAGCTGGCTTAACACGCCCTCTCGAGTCTTTAGCCTTAGACTGCTCGTATCCACGCTACTAGGATAGCTGGTCTATAGGTTGACTTACAACCAATCACCATAAGGGTCGTTTGGAACGATACATAGCGGTCGCTAGAATAGCGAACGCTGCATATCGGGCCAACTTCTCACACATCTCACACCGGATTATATGTTCTGCTGAGCCAAGTATTCCTTCCTTCCAGATGAGCTGATCTAGAACCACTGCCCAGTGAATTAGGGGGATCCATCTGGGGTGAGGTGCAAGCTGGCACGTGGTCATCATGCTCTTTTCCAGTAGGTTAAGCTCCCAGGTTCTGGTATCAGCCTCTCGTGGCCAGGGACATCTGAAGCATTTTGGGAGCCCTGGGCCATTTTGGGGCCCTTGTAAGGGTCCCAATGGCTGTACTTCAGCTCCTTCATGCCCTCTTTGGCGAAGTCACTGACAGTGCACAGACACACTTGTCCAAATTCTAAATGTGTTTACATGTAATATTCAGTGAAAGTGATGTGTGTTTTCAATATTGTAACATCGCAGCTGCTCGCTAATGTTTTTTTATTTTTGAAAACCTTTATTTGTGTAGATGGTGACATACAAATACGGGCCTACAACCCAGAGGCCGGCCACGGAACAAACTGGAAGACACCAATAGCAATAAAAAGTACGGAATGGTCACGTAATACTACCCAATGCTGCGAGTCTATAATGCTAACTGAGCGTAACCCCCCGGTAAAGGATCACTGAAGGTTAATTTTATATATATAAGAATAAAGGATCGGTCGTATAATAAGCGTCTTGGTACACATGACGGGGAACAGAAACAACATCATTATAATAGGGAATCCGTAAGTCAGTTATCAGAACAGTCCAAAGCGGTCAAGCCATCGATGCCCTTGCTATTCTTCTTCAGTCAGTGTCCACCCGCAACGTCATGTGCCCAAAGACAAGCAAAACATCACTCTCATGATAATCGAATCATCAATGAGACGGAAAAAGGTGCAATCACTATACAACCCAACCCGGAGAGTAAAAGAAAACGAAAATATTAGAAAAAAGGGAAAGGGAAGGGGGAATCCACGTTACTGTACCCGCCCCACGGCGATAATGGCGATCCACTATCCAGACAGCAAACATTCTTAGGGGCAGGGAGGCTAAGTCAGGAGAAGCAAAAACCCGCAAGTACCATACCATATGGGAATACCCAAACCCCCCCCCCCGGGCACTCATCCCGCGGGGATCACGCACAGCAATGGAGACCCAAGAAAAGGGCAGATAAGAGCCATAGAAACAAAGAACTATCTAATAGACCCCATCCACCCGCCCCACCCTGCACCCCTGCAGAAGGCTATGGCCTACCCCTCCCAGCAGCGTGCCTGTCGCCCTAAGCGTGAACCCGAAATATAGAATGAGATAATGTAGGGAAAGGAGAAGAAAACAGATAAAAAGGAAAAATGAAAAGTCAAGAGGGGAGGATACCATGTATCAAGGCGCACGGCCCCCACCCCCCGCCCATACAAACATTCTAGTGTAGCCCAAAACGAAACTGGCATAGTTTCAAGTAGCCATACATGTTAAGGGTTCGACAAGTTATCTCAATTTGTGGCAGTCCATAAATCCGTGCATCGAACAGCAGTCCTCCGGGTGAAAAACCTCCGGGTTCACCCCAGTCCTTTCTTAGCCATCGCCTCGGTGTATGAAAAGGTAGCAAGCATAAAACAAAGCAGTGAGAAGAGGTCATGGAGCCACCGCTGGGCGGTCAATGGAAGCCACCCACTGGATATCCACCGCCGAAGGCAATGCAAGAGCTGTTCACGGCAGTCATGTAAATCAGTTGCACTGATCGCCCGCAGTTCTTCCCGCATGCGGTCCAAGCCGTCGCCGCCCCCAGCCAAAGTACGGGAAACAAAAAGTAACCACCTCAGGCCCATCCGCATACCTGGGGGACGGCTCGGAAGCAATGGCGATCCCCACATCGACCTGCACACAAAAATCCCGGACCAGGGTCGCCTGCCAAATCCTTAGCGCCTGCAAGACGTCGCCAATTGTGGGTTCACACGCCCCGGTGCAGGTCCCATCACGGCACAGAGGTACAGCACCAACATCCCAGGGCGTCCCACAGCTTACGGCATCAGCCGCCATTTTGTGATTACTGCGCAGTCTTTTCGAGACCGACTCCTGGGGTGGGCTCACAAGCGGGGCCCACGCAGGATCCCCCTCAATCGTCCACACAGCAGCCTCGGTGCAAAGAGGAGGGTCACCAAAAAAGCGGGACCCGCCGGCGCCAACGCTCCGCCGGAGCCACTCTCCACCACCGAGCGATGGAAGTCAGGATGGCCGAGCGAGGCAACAAGGGGGGGAGCCACCAGCACGGCTTCCCCACACACAACTTGCCGCACCTCACCTCTGGACCACCGGAAGGTAGACCCAGGCGCGTTCAGTTGCCTTCAGCTTTTTCACACAACGGCCTCCTCCGGCCGGCATCCGTCCTCCACCCGAGGCCGCCGCCGACTCGTCCCAGCCGGCTACTCGCTGAAGGCAAGGCTCCGGTCTCCACTCCACAGAGGCCGCACTTCCTGGGAGGACGCCGCTGCGGGCCCACTGATCTCCGGAGCCACCAGGATGGGTGGTAAGTGTCAGCAGACCTTCATCTGGAAAATGTTGTCTTTTTTGGGCAGGATGGGCGACAGGATAGATTAGTTTGGGCAGGGAGGCCGGCGGAGCCGAGCTACCGTGCGGCCATCGTGATGTCGGGCTAGGCTCCTCCCCCCTGCTCGCTAATGTTAATGTTATTGCAATTAGTCTCTGTGACACACTCCTATTTCTCTTGTGTGAGGTCCTGATTTGATCTCAAATAAATTATTTTCTGGATTTTGCATGAAACATAAACACATTTCTTAACAAAATGTAATAGATACACATATCACCCACAAGGAAAATAAAGCAAAGGAAAAGCGGTATTTAAAAGAATCTGTTTTAAAAAACATGTATTCAATACCATCAGGGCAAGACCCTGAAGAACAGAGCTGGCTCTATGGTGGGGGGGGGGGGGGGGGAGGGGGGAGGAGGCTGGTTTCCTATGCCAGGAAGAGTGGACACTCTAAACAGGGGCAACATTTTAAAGCTCATTAATTCAATCGAGAAACTAAAAAACATAAATACCACCGATCTGCTAACACTCGAATTTCAATCAACCCCCAACCCACAAGGAAATGAAACAACAAAGACCACATGGTCATCAAGGGAGGTAGGAAACCTAATTATGGAAGAATCTCCCACTTTCTCACAGTGGGGAATTAGACTCGAAGTAGAAAAAAAGCCACCCTACCCCACTCTGCTCCTTGAAGAAAGGAATCAAGAACTCACCCAACCGGTCAAATCAATACTAAAAGGAGCACTTAGTCATTCTCCAGGGTTTGACAAATACTCGCCGCTATCCCACAAGCCCTCCACTCAGCAAACAACATCACGCAGCCTTAAAATCACACGTACTATACCTGGAGGTGACTCCAACTGACAAAAAGTGCCACCCTTAGCACCCGACCCTAAGGCCACCCTCACTAAAATCAAAATATGCAGTTGGAACATTAATGGTCTCTCAACCAAACTGGATGACCCAGACACACAAAATTACTTAAACAGTTTTGACCTCATCCTACTTCAGGAAACATGGGAACCAAACGATATCCCTTTACAAGGCTATACAACCCTGACCCATCCGGCAACCAGAGGCTCCCATTATGGCCGATGCTCCGGAGGACTCGCAATACTCTCCTCAATACCTACCATCGGTGCAACGGAAACAAAAAGAGCAAACATCACCCCACCAAACGGAATACAATGTATATCATTTGCAGTTAAAAACGAACAGGTCATTCAACAGCTACACGTCATAAACACATACATCCATCCGAAGCACAAAAAATCAGGGTCAAGGGAACTCATCAAAGAACTGACAAGGCTCATGGCCGAGGGGGACATGGAAAACGTACTTGTGGCAGGAGATTTTAACCTTAACCTCTTCAGAGAACAAACCACGGACGATATGACAAAGGAAATGGACACCATCTGGAAAATCCCAAGCCAATCTTTCCCCCCCCGAAATAGATACACCAAAACCGCAACCCAGTTTGTACAAGATCTCGAGCAATTAAACCTGAGAGCGCTCAACGGACGACTCATTGAGGACATTCCTCCAGCACCGACTTATTTCTCATCAAGCACCTTTTCACACCTCGACTTCATGCTCGTATCTCTCCCACTGTACGAGAAGATACGCTCGTTCAAGATAGGACACAGCACCCAAAGCGACCACCTGCCGTTAGAATCCACTCTTGAATTGACCAGCGTGAATAAAGCAGTCCCAAGAAGATATTTTGCAACAGAACACACCATCAACTACAGAAGAATAAGATGTAAAACCACCGAGCCCGAGAAACTCCTAAATAGCGCTAAAATAATCTTACATCAGACATTCAGCTCAAACAAAAAAACCCTCGACGCCTGGGCTCGATTCGTCACGGAAATAGGAGTCAAATACGCAACAGAGATAAAAACTCAAAAAGGCAAAAACATCGCCAGGATCACATACGGCAAAATAACAACTGCAGAGACAAAAAACATAAAGAAAGAAATAAAAAAGACCCTCAAAGAACTCCGAAAACACCCTAACATTGAGGGCACCCAAAAGCACCTCCGCAACCTAAAAGCACTGCTAAAAAAGAAGAATTGGGAAAGAAAAAGGCAACTAAATGAGGACCTTTGGGCAAAAATCCTCCACAACTCCAAACAGAAGAATAGCTCCGGCTTCTGGAAGATCATCCACAGTCTACAACAACCAGGCCACAAAGGCATTGACTCTAACATCTCCGAATCTGACTGGGCTACTCATCTATCAGCTCACTTTAGCACAACGGACCCAGCAGCGATCAAGCCAACAGGGGGAGAGAGGTCAGACGCAGGGTATCAGAGCCTCGACAAACTGGGCACATTCCCCCACAAAGAGAACCAAGCCGGCAGGTCTAAACCAATCGAGGACCAAAACCCAGTTGTGGCCAGAGGTCATTCATCCATACTGGACCCAACCGCGCACCGAGAAGAAATATTACCCCAGGTCAACCCAGATAGGTTAAGGAAACTAATCCTGAAAGGCAAGCTCGAGGGGGCCTCCGGTCCCAACGGGATACCGCCGATCCTATACAAGCAAGCCCCAGCCTTCTGGTGCAATACTCTGACACCAGTATTTCAAGCAATAAGAGGAACGGCCAGCATACCAACATCCTGGAGAGGCTCAATAATTAGCCCAATCTACAAAAAGGGAGCCAGGAACGACCCAAGCAGTTATTGTCTTATTGCCCTCATCGACACAGAGGCCAAATACTATGCAGGCCTCATTTTGGAGGAATTAACATCTTGGGCAACAGGAAAAAACATCATCGCAGCAACTCAAACTGGATTCCGCAGTGGCCAGGGCACCTCAACCAACATCATGGCGCTAACCCTTCTGTCCGACGCTGCAAAAACCTCTAAGGGGGCACTCTTCACGTGCTTCATAGACTACAGTGCCGCATTTGACCATGTGGATCGGCAAAAACTCTGGCGGAAGTTGGACAAATGGGGAATTCCAGGCCCACTCTTACAACAGCTGATAATGCTATATACCGACACCTGGGTCAGGATCAAGTTAGGTTCTGGAACGCATCTTCCGAGACAAATCAAGACCAGTAAAGGCCTGAAACAGGGCTGCGTCCTAGCCCCCACGATGTTTAACCTTTTTCTCGCAGACCTCCCCGACGATCTGGAGACAGTCAAATCCCACGCCCCAAGACTAGGCAACATCACGCTTTCAAATCTTCTATATGCTGACGACCTAGTCCTCATCAGTCGGTCCCCTATCGGTCTTCAACATCTCCTCAATAAAACCAATGCATTTTCAAAAACCAACTCATTAACTATCAACTTAAACAAAACAAAAGTAATGACAATAAACTACCATAAAAAACGGAAACCAGCATGGTTCCTGAACGGACAGAGGTTAGACCAGGTAACCTCCTACAAATACCTAGGAGTCATAATAGACGGCAATGGCTCCTTCAAACAACAACTAGATGCCATTCGCCGAAAGGGTACGACATTCCATCTATCGATAAGACCCTTGCAGAAAGTACTCCCAGACCGGACCCTGGGCCCTCTCCTACAGGTAATAAAAGCTCGCTTACAGCCCATGCTCACCTATGGCAGCGAGGCCATGAGAGGGAAAGACGCAACAACACTAGACAATACCATCAGTCGAGCATACAGGGCAATACTCCATCTCCCCAACAACTCATCACCAGCACAAATTCGGCTAGAATTCGGCCTGCAGAAACAAGCGGTCGAGAGAAGAGGCGCATACCTAAAAAGCTGGCGGAAAATCAGAGATGCGGAACAAGGGTCCTTAAACGCCCATCTATGGACGGAACTATCGATTAGAGACAACTCACCTGCAAGGACCTACCTAATGGACTCACTGAAGGTCTTAGGACTCACAGACCTATGGGAGTCGGCAACTGACCCTCGTACCTTCAAAAAAGTGGTGTCAAAAGTCACTAAGATGGTTTCATTACTCGAGGATAAAGCCACCCTAGCTAAGAGAGCGCACGGCTGGGCGGTGCTGAAAGGTTACAGCGCTCTAAAACCACAAGACTACCTAATGATGGGCCTCACACAAAAGACAAAAAAGAAGTTTCTTACCATGCGCATGGGCAGAATTCCTATAGCTCCGCACCTGGCACCATGGGCAAGGGAAAACCCCGCAAATCAATGCCGTCTCTGTCTTTCTGCGAAAGAGGACCTTATACATATAATCTGCATTTGCACAAAACTCCTGGACATAAGGTGCTCACTGTTACGAACATTATGGAACCAGAAAGGCATAACGAGCTGCAGGCAGGCCGTGATGCTCTGTTTTAACCCTGATGAAACTCAGCTTAACTGCAGAATAACAAAATACTTTGAGATAGTGGCCAAAAGACTAAACGAAAAAACCAGAGGGTCTTCTCTAGCAGAAGTCAAATAACAACAAAACAAACACCCCTGGCTACCACGGTCATCGAAGTGGAAGCAGTAAAGACACGGAAACTCCACAGATTCATATTCAACAATAGCTGAGACTCTTTACATCTGAACTACTGCACTTTATTAGTTTTAATGAAGACACCGACTTTTTTTAAAATTTGTACGTTTTATAATTGTGAGTTTTTATTAACTGTACAATAAACAAACCTAAACCTATGCCAGAGGACTTTGCCCATGCCTTAAAACGTCTCTGCTTGTGGCACCTATTATACTTCTCTTTTTTGTGGTTGCCAATTGAGTCTCGTGGTCCCATCTGTAACGAAATCGAGTAAGCACACATTCTTTTGCATTGTAAGTGTGGTCCGTTAGGAATTATTCTCCCCAGCAGGAATTTTCTGCTGTAAATTTCTCTAGAAACTTTACATGGGACAGAATTGCCCTTCTTATATCCATTTGCTCCCAGACAGTCTTCTGCAAGTTTATATTAGCCTAGATGATGGCCAAATTATTTTTTTTCCACCAGGGTCAAAATGCTGACTAGAAACCAAGTTCATAAAATTATTTGTAAATCATTGTTTTCTGTCAAAATACAGTATTTTGTATTGCACACACCTTTGCACCCTACTTACTTTCAAATGCATCATTGTTAAAACTGCATGAGCACCGTGAGCAATGCACCTTTATACACATCTCATGTTATGATGCAGCATTTTATCGTTCAACATACAAGGGCTGAAAAGCCTGAAATTCTGTTCCCCTCCCCTGAGCTGGACCAGTGTCCTTTTCCACCCATCTTCAGTCTGCCCATCTAACTCAATTTAATGCATTTTTCTTACAACACCAACATAACGCTATTGATGTTTTTGACACTTATGAGATGCCCGATGCCACCATTGAGCCATTCCTAGGTGACTTCTTGGTGACTTCAACCTGATGCCCAATAATCAGTTTCAACACTCACTGTTCTCAATTTTTTTCTCTGATTCAACATACACATCTAATGAATGTGTCACTGTGTTTACGGGATGCTTGACTATAACAGACCAAGAATGTTCGCAGATCACCAATCATATCTGTTCAGAGACTATTGAGATCCAAACAATGTTTGTGTCAACACTGATTAGATGCCAATAAAATATGGTTAAAAAAATGAATGCGCACTGTGGAAATGCCACAGATCTTGTTATATCTACTAGACTTTTGCACGCCTCACCCATCATTTACACATCTCTTTGCGATCTTGACTTTTTACACAAGCAAGTCAAAGTTTGCCCAGCATTCCACCCTCAAACCAGATCCCCAACTCCAAGAGGAAGCACTTCCAGAGTTCCTCCCAGCATCCTTACACAAAATTTACAATGACCTCAATCAACAGCACATTATTCAACCATTTCAGCATAACCATTAAACAAACCTTAAATACACACAATTCCTTACACAATTTCATCCCCAGTACCTCACACCCACAGCTTTGAATTTCAGCCGGTCGTCTGTGGCTCAAAGACATCACCACCTGGTCACTTTTTGAAGGCATACATCAAGTCTTTGTACTATACCCTCTTTTACTCCAATTTACACCACTCTATCAGCAATATCGTCTCCCTTTGGCTTCTCCTGCCACTTCTATGTTAATGGTAGCCAAATATTATTCTCCTTTCCAGCATTTATATGTCCCCTCAAGTCTTGCATCTCATTATGCCTCACAGCCATCTGACACTGCATGGCACTAAAGTCCTTCATACTAAACCCATCCAAAACTAAGGCTCTCTACTTCCGCTCCTCTACTGAATCTACCCTTCTTACTAAATCAATCTTCTTTCCCAAAGACTCTCTGAATTGCCTACTCAGCCAGAATCAACAGGGTACTCCTTAGCCCAGTAATTTAAATTGAACCCGTCATCTCCAGCACAGCCACCGAAGCATGCTTTCAGCTTTCAAACATTCGCAAGATTCTGCCGCCAATGCCTGTCAGCATGGTCAAAAATGTAATCTCCTGTCTAGTTCTCAGTAGATTGATCATCTGGTAGGTCTTCTGATTTTCTTCTAGGTCCACTTCATAAGATTCTAAACGTCACTTCTAGAAAGCTGAACAAATGAAACAATCATTCTTCCTCCATATCAACATCCCACTATCAGGCCAGCTGTTTCTCTGCCAAGTACAGTCATGCGCAGTTACTGCTAATACTGGTATCAAAGGAGCACTTGTTCTCCCCCCAGCTACCTCCAACACTCTCTCCCAATGGGATCTAAAACCACTGATCTCAATCTTCTAGCCACATCAAAGCCACCTACTTTGGGTAAGGGTTTCCAGCTCACCCTGTGTCATCATGTGATATTTGCTCATCACCGGGTGACCATGTGAAGAAAGCTGATGCCATGTGATATCATGTGAAATACCATGCCAGCTCACACTCTACCACTGTGTGTCACACAATATTGGCTCTCGTCACACGGTCAGCCAGTGAGCACAGGGTGAACTGGAGCCCCCTGCATAACATCCCTTTCAAGCTCCTGTGCTGGAGGCTCTGTGATGTTACACCCCATTATGTATTTACAGGTTCTCCAGAGCAGCTTCAGAAGGGTTTCTTTCTTGTACTTTGATAGGGTGAGGAGAAGCACCGTCAAATGTTTTCACCAAGTACAGTTGTTGGCTACTACACGTCTTAACAACTTCAGGTCTATTTTTGTTGAGTTCAATGCACATATAGGTTTTAGCTATAAGAGTATGTGACTAATACACTGTATGGTTGGCACATGCAGTTGTCATCTTTCTTAAATCCTCACATGTGTAGTTCATTGTTGCTCTGGGTAGTACACTTTTGAAATCGTTTTTAACATTTGTTATTTTAACAAATATTAACATTTGAATTATTTGTTCACACAGCTCCTTGTTGGTTCAGATCCCACCCTGAGCGGGTCCTGGCCGGTGCATTTCCTCACTCTTTAATTCCACAAGCAAGAAGTGGCATGTACCGGTCTGCTGGGGTATTGTTGCTGCCTGGTACAGTTGTCGACAGGTGCTGTTTTCACAGGGTACAGTTGCTGGCAGGTACATTTAGCAGCAGATACAGATCTCCCTGCGTGCAGTCACTGCCTGGTACATGTGTCTGCAGTTGCAGGTCTCCCTGGGTACAGCTCTTGCCAGGTACAGATGTCAGCAGGTATACGTCTCCCCAGGCAGATTGGCTGCCTCGTATAGTTGTCACAGGTACAAGTCTCCCCGAGTACAGAAGCTGCCTAGTGCAGACATCGACGGGTACAGATCTACTTCATTATAATTGCTGCATAGTACAGTTTTTGGCAGATACAAGTCTCCCTGAGTACGGTTGCAGTCTGGTACAGTTGTCGACAAGTACAGATCTCCCAGGGGACAGTTGCTGCTGCCTGGTACAGTTGTCAGCAGGTACAGGTCTTTCCAGGTACACTTGCTTCCTAGTACAGTTGTCAGCATGTACTGCTCTCTCCAGGTACAGATGCTGTCTTATACAGTTGTTAGTAGGTACAGGTCCATCTCCACCGGAGCAGTTGCTGTCTCCTACAGTTGTCGACAGGTACTGGTCCCATCCGGGGACAGTTGCTGTCTGGTACAGATGTCAGCAGGTATAGATCTCCTCGGGGACAAATCCAGCTGTTACAGTTGTCAGCAGATCTTTTCGGGTACAGTTGCTACCTCGTACAGTTATCTCTCCGGGCAGCAATGTTGCCTGGTAGAGTTGTTGGCAGGTACGCATCTTTCCAGGTACAGTTGCCGCCTGGTACAGTTGTCAACAGGCACAGGTATTTCCGGTACAGTTTGTGCCTGTTACATTTGTCGGCAGGTACCGGTCTATCTTTAGACAGTTGCTGCCTCATATAGATGTCACTGTGTACAGGTCTCTCAGGGTACAATTGCTGCCTGATACAGTTTTCTGCAGATAAAGGTCTCTCTAGGTACGGATGCTGTCTGTTACAGTTGTTGGTAGGTACCTGTCGGTCTCCAAAGAAACAGTTGCTGTCTGGTACAGATCTCGACAGGTACAGGTCTTCCCAGGGACAGTTGCAGCGTGTACAGGTCTTTCTGGGTACAGTTGCTGCCTGGTAAAATTGTCGGCATGTACAGGTCTCTCCAGTTACAGTTTGTGCCTGGTAAATGTGTCAGGCTGTAAGGTCTCTTCGGGTACTGTCGCTGCCTGATAAAGTTGTCAGCCTGTAAGGTCTCTCCAGTACTGTCTCTGCCTGGTAAATGTGTCAGGCTGTAAGGTCTCTCTGGGTACTGTCTCTGCCTGGTAAATGTGTCAGGCTGTAAGGTCGCTCTGGGTACAGTCTCTGCCGGGTAAAGTTGTCAGGCTGTAAGGTCTCTCTGGTACTGTCTCTGCCTGGTACAGTGTCAGCAGGTACAGGTCTCTCAGGGTACATCTCTGCCTGGTAAAGTTGTCAGGCTGTAAGGTCGCTCTGGGTACAGTCTCTGCCGGGTAAAGTTGTCAGGCTGTAAGGTCTCTCCGGTACTGTCTCTGCCTGGTACAGTGTCGACAGGTAGAGGTCTCCTCTGGTACAGTCTCTGCCGGGTAAAGTTGTCAGGCTGTAAGGTCTCTCCGGTACAGTCTCTGCCTGGTAAAGTTGTCAGCCTGTAACGTCTCTCCGGTACTGTCTCTGCCTGGTAAAGTTGTCAGGCTGTAAGGTCTCTCCGGTACAGTCTCTGCCTGGTAAAGTTGTCAGCCTGTAAGGTCTCTCCGGTACTGTCTCTGCCTGGTAAAGTTGTCAGCCTGTAAGGTCTCTCCGGTACTGTCTCTGCCTGGTAAAGTTGTCAGCCTGTAAGGTCTCTCCGGTACTGTCTCTGCCTGGTACTGTATCTGCCTGGTATAGTGTCGGCAGGTACAGGTCTCGCAGGGAACATCTCTGCCTGGTAAAGTTGCCGGCAGGCTCCAGACTCCCCTGCAGCTTGTAACCTTGATACATTCACGTAAAGTAATTTCCCTTGATTGCTTATTGAGTATGTCTGATTATCCTTTAAGAGTCACTTTAGAGTGAAGCCTGAAGGTACGCCATAAAGTAATTGAATTGAGCATAAAGTCCCAGCTGGTGCCCTTGCCTCTAATTTGAACAAAGATCCCCCAGTTGTAATTGACTGACGCAGCGGATGCCTCGCGCATGCCGCTGATAAAGATGGGATTTTTATCCTCTTTTAACAAACTTCTGACTTCGCCAACAGCCTCCATGTAATTGAGCCAATTGAATGCTGTTTCCATGGCCAGAGGGCTCTTTGATTGGCTAGGAATAAAGTGCTCGCGCGTCAAAAAAGATCAAATTTTAGGGGACGCCGTTTAGTTTTTTGATCGTTGCCTTCGTCACGGTTGTTTAGGTTTCTGGTTTTTAGCAATCAGTATTCAAACCCACCCCCGTTTTCAAAAACACATGGCACTTCTGTATGCAGTGAACATCCATCAAAATGAGCTGGCGTAAGAAATATTCCCAGATACCTGTTTGCAAGAAACAACACAAGCTCAAACCGGAAGGGCTAGGGTTATGCTTAATTTTTTTATGATATTGATGGCCCCGGGGAAAGCATGTCGCAGACTAGTCTTTCCCCTGGGGATTTCGTGCTGGGAAACAGGGCATGGGTGGGGATAGGTAGCTGGGGGGAAGGGGCGGTGTTTTTGGGACTAGGATATAAGGGCCCGGAGAGGCGCAGTCTGCCTCTCCTGGACTCAGTGCATCACTGGGGGAGGGGAGTAAAGGGGGTAAAAAATGTGTCCGCCCGCTCACCCTACAGAACAGGGCACAAGTCCTAAAAAAAGAAGTGGGGGGGTGCTGACGTCACGACAGGACGTGACGTCACGAAAGGTGGCTTGCACCATCAGACTCATTGCCTCCCCTAGCTCATCCCTTGGATGCGATTGCATCAGACAAGCCAGCGTGCGAGCAGCGTTCTGAATGTCTTATTACTTACCGGTAATCTTCATTACCCCGATTAGGGTCCTCCCCGTCCCAGTCCTAACAACGTGAGGCAGTCCTGCCTCCACCCAGCCAATCACAACGCCAGTATTCAAAAGTTACATAAGCCCCTCCCACCTACCGCCATGCCTATTATCAACAAGACTCCGACACAAACACAGCGGGAGGGCGGGAGGGTACAGGACTGGGACGGGGAGGACCCTAATCGGGGTAATGAAGATTACCGGTAAGTAATAAGACATTACCCCCTCATGGGTCCTCCCCGTCCCAGTCCTAACAACGTGAGGAACTCACAAGCAGAGAACCAACAAAAAACGCAGGATACCAGGGATCCATGCAGAGTACAAATCAGTAAAGATCAATGAACAGCAATGTCCAATACGCCAACAGAAAAACAGCCAGCAGAGGCATGCAAAACAACAAGCCAAGAAGGTAGCACAAATACGAGACGGGACAGCGGGTGGCCGCCCAACAAAATCCCGGATAGAAAACTCCTGCCGCCCCAGCCCAGGAAGCAGGCACAGAACATGTCTAACGACCCAGCACCAGAGACGGAGGAGGCAGACCCAAAGGACCGAAAAGGCAGGTAGACCGCCAAACGCACCCACTGACCAAACTCAGAACCGGAAAACCATAACCCCCAAGCCACACCTCCACAGGAGACAAACAGGGCAGGAGAAAATGGAAAAACACCAGGGAACGAAGGTGGGAAAAAACCGGAGAGTCCAGCGAACCACCAAGGAAGGGGGAACAAGGGACCCCCCAGCAGGTAAAACAGGAAAAACACCTCCAGCTGCCAAAGGAAATGGGAAGAACCCCCAGGCAGAAAGACCGGAACAAGCCACAAACCAACCCAATCCGGCAGGAACTCCCAACTGGGAAAAGAAACGAGCAGAGCACCCAAAGCACCCAACCGACGAGCAGAGGTGATGGCCAGCTAAAAAGCCACAGTAGCTGACAACCAGAACAAGACAGCCACCAGCAAGAGCTCAAAAGGGGGCAACAGCAGACCCCCCCAAACAGCAGGCAAAAACCCAAGAAGGCACGAGTACAGGAGAGACCGGCCGACGAAGCCGGAACCTAGAAGAAACCGACTCCCCAAAGGGGCAAAAACCACCAAGGAGGCTCCAGGACCCCGACAAGCACGAACTGCCGCCCACTGAGAAGACAAAGCGGAAGGGGCAAGGCCCCGTAAAAAAAATAGTCCTGAGAAAATCCAACACAGAGGTAGGATCCCCCAGCACAGGAACGACCCAATGGGAAGAACACAAAGAGAAAAAAGAACCCCAAAGACGACCACAGCACCCAAGGGCCGAAGGCCGACGTGACAACGGGATGCCACGAGCCACCACAGAGGAACAGCCCGAAGACGCCAACCACAGCCGCACAAGAGCCAGGCCGTCAGAAGCAAGTGACATCAGGGCAAAAACCAGCTGTGGACCAAAAAGCGGAGCCGGAGTCAATGAAGTCCGGCCAAACCCGACCCCCGCCAGCAGCAGCAGGAGCAGAAATCAAAGACAGAGAGGTTAACGATACAGACACCTACACACACCCCCTTACATCCCCAGACTATGCAGGAGGAGAAATAGGAGGGAAGGCACACAGAAAGCCCGAAGGCCAAGGAAATGTGCAGGGGCCATGCAAATCCACACCAAATTGAACCAAACAAAGAAAATGCGCCGCTGAAGCGAGCACAGAGGGCACAAAACAGAGGACAGGTGGAAATGGCCCAAGCAGCGTCTACAAACGAAAACGCAGACAGTCCTGAACACAAATTCGAAGCCCACAGAGGAGACACGGCCCAGAGAGAGCTGCGGGAGCCCGAACCACCAGAGGCACAAGACACACCAATGAGCCATAGCGTCGTGGGAACAACACATGGAAGCCAGCAGGAACAGAGACATGCAACTGGTCCCCCCAAGAAGGCCCAAGCAGCAAATAGCCACGGGAAGGCCAGCACGAATCAAAAAACTCGCCCGCCACCAAGGACCCCATTGTGGCGCCCAACCCCAGGGACAGGCGTCCAAGGACAACAAGAGGAGAGAAGGGAGCTGAAAACGCACCCCAAACACCAGGTCGGGAGAGCAAAGCCACCAGGCCAAAGTAGGAACCAGAACAGGGGAGAGAGGAACCAGAGCCATGTAACCTGCACGGAAAAGGACCCAAAGAGCCAATCAGAAGAAACACCAAGGACAGGAGGAACAGGCAAACCCAAGGAACCACAGCCGTGGAGGCAGCCACCACCTCCTGGAACCGCAACCAACCCCAAAGGGCAGAAGGGCGACCCAGCAGGACCCACAAAAGAGCCAACAGGGAAGAGAACCGAGCCGGAGGGTGAAAACAACCCCCTGCAAAGCGACGAACAGGCCCCGAGAAACTGAAGGCCCCGAACAGGAACCAGAAGAAAAATGGCCAGAACCACAACGAACCCCAGTAACCGGAGCAAGGCCACAACGCCACCATCGCCAGAACAGTCACAAGGAGGGTGGAAGCATAAACCGGACAAAAGCCACATAGGGAAAAGCCAACAGCACTCCCCAGGCGGTCACCCATTCCAGGTGTGGACCAGACCTGACCCTGCATAACATAGAACAACAGGTGCAAGCAGAGCGGAACCGCCAACCAGCAAAAAACCTGCACAGCAGGAGCCAGCACCGCGGAAAAAACCTGGTGAATAGGAGAGAGGCCGAAAGGCAACACCCGAAACAGAGAAAGGAACCCATCCACAGCAAACCGCAGGAACCGCGGACCAGCCAGACGGATGGAACGTGAAAAACAGACAATACCCAAATCCAGGGAAGCCCAAAAAAAATAAAAAATAAAAAACACCCACCAGGAAGAGGGGAATGACAGACCGCAAGGGGAACAACCGACCAGCGGCACCAAACGGTATAAAGCCCCGGGACACAGAACCGTGCAGAAAGGAACCAACGGGCGCCAGGACCAAGAACAAAGAGGAAGAGGAACCTTGGCCCGCTCCGCCACCGGAATCAGCACAACAGCGCCCAGAGACAAAAAGAGACCGACGCCCAAAGAAGAAGGTAAATGCAACACGGGTCAAAGGACAACGGAGCAACCGTGAAAACAGCCCAAAAAGGGGGACAGCCCGGAAAGGAAGCCGGAAACCAAGAGCGAAGACCGACAGGACCCACCAGTCGGAAAGCAGACCGGACCAACAAGCCAGGAACAACGGATCCGAGCCCCCAAAACCGTAACAAAAACAGCAACGGAGACAGGGAACCCACTGCCAGATGAACACCAGGAGTGGGACACAGACCCAAAGAAAAAGAGAAGCAACCGCAACCACCAGGTCACAGAGACCCCCCTCCCAGGGCACAACAATACCCAAAACCCTGGACGACCAACACCCAGGGGCAGCCGTAGGCGCAACAGAGGCCGGGAACCAAACGGAACACAGCCTCCCCCACCCCCGACCACGAAAGGGCAGAGAGGAAGACAGAGCACCACCACACAGACTGTCAGTAGAGGGAGCCAAAAAGCCAAGGAGCCACAGAAAAACAGACAGTGGACCAAGACGCCAGGACCAGGTCAGCCGAGAAGAAGACTCAACCCATCAAGCCAAGACAGGAAGGAAGGCCCGCAAACAGCCAAACTCCACACAACCCATGAAAAGGAAAAGTGAAGCACAGGCCGAACAAGAGCCAGCACGCACCCCAAAAGAAGAAGCAACACATGGAAATGCAGGAAAGTGAGAGACAAAGTCCGCCAGGCGAAACCACCATCCCAGAAAATGAGGAAAACCCTGCGTAACTGCCGCAAGCCATGCAACAGACAGGATATCCAACAGGACAACATGGAAGGAAAAGGTCAACCACCACAGAGAAAACAAACTGTGCAGAAAACCCCACAGCATCCAGGGATCTAGGGCCACAACCCAGCATCACCCTAATAAAGACCTATCCCCAGGACAACGCAAAGTAGGCCCTGGTAGCGCATACTGGGCAGCCAATACCAACAACTGTGGAAAAGCACAGATTGAAACTATATCAACCCAGGTAATTGGACAGCATAGGCAGGAAGATCCCGTGAACACCAGTAGCCCTTCACAGTATTCAGCGCAGCCCCAGAATCTGCAAAAATTACATCCACCTGCAGAACCTGGAAACTATGCCGCATGGAAACAGCCCAGGCAGGCACAGGTGAAGACGACCCTTCACACATGGTGAGTGAACCCGAGCAATCGAACCAAACAGGAACTCGCCACACAACAAAGGAAGTGCCCAGCAACCTCCAAGCAACACTGCCCCCAACCACCAAATCACACAACGTGAGACCGGTGAAAATTACAATGGGCAGCCCTGTAGTCTCCACCCAGAGCCCCAGGTCAAAAGACCAAGACCGTGGGGGCCGGACGCTGCACTAGAACCACAGCGCCGGAACGACCCGGGGCCAGGACACCACAAAAACTCCCCGCCCCAGCCCAGCACATGAACGGGGAGAGTCCCTGACCCCAGAACAGGAGCGCAGCTGACCGGGGGACCGGAGCAGCCGCGCAGAGAGAAAAACCCACAGGAAACAATGCAGAAGTAAAAAACTGCAAATGAAATAATCCCGTGAAATTCACACAGTAAAATAACGCAAAAGCATAAAACTGCAAATGAAACACTCACGGCACCGTCCTGAAGAAAGCCAGAAACAAAAACAGGAACCGGGAGCACTAGCGTTCCGACAGCCGTCGGAGCAGAAAAAAAACAGGCATGGCGGTAGGTGGGAGGGGCTTATGTAACTTTTGAATACTGGCGTTGTGATTGGCTGGGTGGAGGCAGGACTGCCTCACGTTGTTAGGACTGGGACGGGGAGGACCCATGAGGGGGTAATGAGCTCCGAACTCGCCCCAGAGAGGCCAAATAGTGAATGTGTGGCTCCATTTGCTCCAGTTATTGAGCTCCGGTAAAATAAGTGGGGGACGCCGCCCACCCGCGTGGTACCCCGACTCAAGCCCTGCTACAGAAGGTTCTGGGAGCAAGGGCTTGTTTTCTGTACCACAGCGTTATTAACCAAGATTAGGACAGGTTGCAGGGCTCGTAGGCAGGAGCCAGGGCCAGACTGGGAACCGCAACCGGCCCTGGCAAAGTGCTCGGCCGCCCCCCCATCCCCCCGGGGGTTGGAGGTGCCACCGAGCTCTTTGCCAGGGCCGGTTTTCAGCCGATTTTGGTACAGGGCCGATTTTTCAGCTATGCTGCAAAAACGGCCCTGTAACAAAAACAGCCCTCAGGGGCCCAAAACCGGCCCCCACCCTTGCGGCCCACAGGGGGATTACCCGGTGACCGATATGGCCAGTCTGGCCCTGGCAGGAGTCTTGGAGTGGGGGGGGGGGGGGGAAGAGGTGGAGAGTCACATGTGGGCTTCTCCACAGCCTCAGGGTGGGGGGTGGGGGGATGGGGAGAAGAACAGAGCACAGGTGAAAACTTAGTGTGCAGTACCTTGTCGAGTGAAGAGAGAGTTCAGGGGAGGGTGTTTGGGAGATAACAGAAAGAGAGTCTGGGTAGACTGCAAGAACGCGAAGGATTGGATCAGGGAAGGATGGAACAAGGTATGCTGTTTTGGGAGAATGGAAGTTGGTGTGAAATGCAAGTGGCCTCTGGATGTATGGGGGACGTGCCTTATTTGCAAAGTTAATGTCATTGTTGAACAAAGTGTAATACATTTGCAACCACGTCCTAAAACAGGCCTTTTACGCTAGTCATGGGTCATGAGTGTTTTGTTGTTGCACGATATATTGTATAGTAATCTAATGCATATAGCAATTATTTCGCCTGACAGATGGGCAGCAGGCTGATCGGGAGCCCAAAGTTTGTTTAGGGTATTATTATTTTTATAACGCTTATACCATCAGGATTCCAAGCACTAGTCCCTTATAGCCTTCAGTGTTCGGTGTATCTGGTGTGTGCAGGTGATGATTTCACCGTGTTATACCCTATTGCTTTTAAAAGTGTGTGTTTCAATTTGTTTCCCCATATCTGACCAAGGTTGCTTCCATTATGATGGTGTATGGAGGTGGTGTTCCACACAGTCTGGTTACAGTAAATATATATCTATAACCCAACCCACATTTAATTTTTGATGTCAACCACACCACCTCTTGCTGGGAGGCAGAACAGAGTATCTAAGATGTGATATTTCTAGGAGGTATTTGGGTAGTGTGTCTATGCAGAATTTCATTCACGTTTTTTAAAAACATTTTTATGTGCTCCTTGGTTTTGAGCAGTGCAGTTCCCCTAGGCTTCTAGTGGCAGGAAAGTATACAAAGCTGTATGTTTCCACTCTGGCTCAAGTTTTTTGACTGTCTTGAAGTAATTCTCAGGCAAGCCAATTCACATGATGAGTAATTTGGAAGGCCTTCTGAGTCTCATGTTAACAATGCATGTTTTGGATGACTTGGTGTGTTAATATATGAATATATAGTTTGATAGTTAAGTATACGCATGAGGCTGTAACCTTACATGGGGAGCATTTGTGGTCCTTTGAAGGGACACAAGTGAGTTGCATGGAGCTTACTCCTTACAGCCGAAGGCTGTGTGCAGCAGATACTGGGGTTGGGCACTGGGTCCATAGAGCCCTGGACATGGCCTAAGTACCCTTAACACGACCGAAAGGAATGGGAGCCAGGTTGACAAAATTATTGATAGGGCCTGAGTCATGGACCCAATTTTCAATATAAATTAGGAAGAATTGTAGGTTGGGTAGGAGTACTGTAGGCATATCCATTTGTGAAATGTACTCAATGTTATGCATTTTAAGATTGGATGATGTCTTTACTTTCGCTGGCAAATCTTTCTTTCAGCCTCCCCTGCAATGCATATACACACACATACATGCATAATATATTTTTCTCTCTCCAACCTCACCTCATAAACTGCTGTCTCGAATTTCAGAATGCGAACGGGTGATGAGGGGATTTGGATAAAATAGGGTCAAAATATCACCTTAAAATCCAATTTTTACATATTTTCTAAAAGACTCAGGCTTAAAAGGGACACTACTTCAGCTATGTCAGAGACAGTGTACTAGCACAAGCAACATGTGCCAAACGACTTACTTAGCGTGAACCAAGTTACTGTTTGTTGGACATAGAGTTGTCAGGTCACCTAGGGTAGCCTGGCCTAGGGTAAGACAGTCAATTAATAGAGGCACATGTGTAAAGGTTGCACACCACCCAGCAGTAACCTAATGCAATTTCACTCAAAAATGACACTACACCGGTAATTATGGAAAAATATGGTTTGCTTTATAAAAAAAGTTTGGTTTTTCTATATATCTCTTTTCTTTTTACACCAATATTTCTCCTTATATTCTTTCTCACTTTGCTTATCAGGTAACACTTACAATTTCATTTCACATTTCTTTTGTCAGTTTCATCAAAGTTCAATTCGGCTTCCTTCACATTTACTTAACAGAGCTACACAGTTAATGAGGGATGGGAAGAGTTAAAAGAGACCAATCTACACAGTTCCTTTAGTAGAGCATTGTCATTCTAATGAATGATAAGTTCCCACTCTTTAACACTGCTCCTAGCAATTACACTCAATGCTAACGTTCTAGGAATAACACCCCGTAGGTTTCTTCAAAACTCTTCAACCTCCTCCCACTTATAAAACCCAGAAGAAGATTGGGCTCGATCTCACTCTTTACACACACACACCCTCCTTGTTAGGTGGGGTTCAGGCAGGTTTACTGACAGAGTGGGCTCCAGGGGCTGCTAGAGGAATCAAGGGATGATTAATCTCAGTCAGGACTCTGTCCCGGATCTATAAGCACGCGGTACCCTGGCTTCTGTTTGGCACTTCCCAGGACCGACTTATCTGGGCCAGACTCCTGCCTCTAAGAAGGAGTGTCTCGGTTCCTCCACAACCCTCTGGTAGACCTCCCCTCTTCACCTGGGAGGCTCAGCGATCTCGGTGGCCACCTTGCTGTAGTGGCGTCCCTCCCAAGCCCCACTTCCCCAGCTTACTTGTGGTGAGTGTGGCAACTGTCTATATTCTCTCTCGGCCACCGGGTGGTCTACCGTATTTCCACAGACCTTTTCCCCCTTTGTAGCAGGCACAGACTGTTGGCCAGCCCCCAGAGCGATGAGCCTTCCCTTCCGCTGGTGTTCCGGTGAGCTCAGCTGCGGGGGATCAAACCTTTGAGCTGATCGGCGGTCCTCAATCCTGGGGTGGCTTCCGCTGGATGCAGTCGAGCCTCTGCTTCCTTCCGGTGCCGCGCTGACGAGGAGACACTACTCCCCAGCCCTTGCCTCACGGAGTGTGCGCGGCAGCCAGTCCACTGAAGTGCGACGCCGCCCTCTTCCGAAAGGAGGTTTCACTCGCTTCCTGACATGCGCGGCCAGAGGAACACTTCCCTCAGGCGGCGCTCACCTCGCCAAACTCCTCAGCGACCGGCCAAATCTCCTCGGCTCGAGTCCTCTTGTGGAACTGGGCCAACAGGACTATCTGCTCACCGGCACAACGTCGGAATAACCCACTGGTCTCCGCAGATCCTGGAAACGCGGGTAAGTGAGGCGAAGACTTATTTTGCTCCGATCTCCCTCACAAACCAGACGTGGTAGGGAACAGAAGAGGGTGACACCTCACTCCTTCTCCTGACGTCCAGCCGGGCAGGGCTCCTTTGACGCTCCCCACATTCCAGTTCTCTCTTGGCTTGTAACTAAGCAATCTGCCACAAGGAAGTTTCTCCCAACTGGGCCAAATCAGCAGCAAGGGAGGTAGATTCTATGTATGGGCAGTAGACCTCAGTGGACCATCAACCCTGACAAGATCTTCCTTCCCTATTCACTGCCGTCAGTGCTCCAGCCAGCTCCTCTCAGATGCCCACAACTTGGTACCCTTCTAGATGGCTGCCCAGCATTCCGCCTTATATAGGCTGACCCTCAGAGGTCCAGAAGGGACCAGAAGGTTCTGGAATGCCCTATTCTATCCTATGGGTCAGATCTCAGGTGTGACAGTTGTGACAGTTGAAAACCACCATTTTGTATCTCTGGGTGAATTCTAGTCTGGAAAATGCACCTAGGCCTGAGGTAAAAATCTATGAGGGCAAAAGAGCATCTATCCCCCAGGTCAACACCATAAAAATCTAGTGGACACAAAAAGATTAAAAAGATATGAAGGGCAAAAGAAAGGGGACAAAATAAATAATTATGAGAAGGGGCTACGCAAAAGGCCAGACAGGTCTAACACTGTTTTTATTTTTTTATTTGTTTTTATTGATTTTTATACAATAATTATATTCTCAGTGTATAGAACAGCACAATCACATTGGTACAGCACTTATTTATACATGGTTACAAACATTTTAGAGAAATACACCTCTGTAATGCCGAAGGCCAATGAGAGTCCCTGCATAGCTATGCCTAGAAGTCTAAAGCGGTTATACGAATCATGAACAGCAATCCAGTACAGGTAGTTCACAGCATTGTCGACTGCACTAGTAAAACAATATAACCTAACATTATCAATTAGCTCTATAATTATCCATTATCTTTACAACAATCTAACACAACACACCCACCCATCCCTCCTGCCTCACGCTCGGCCATAAACAGCTATAGTAGTAATGGCACAGAACTATACAAAATTCGTATATATCTCGGTCCCACAGTCTGTCTGAAGTGTACAAAGCAGTCACGTTAAGCAACCAATAACAAAGTACACTGGTGTTATGAGAAGCCCACCCACCTCGTAGTGGCGGTCCAAGCCCCCCATAGTAGTGACATCACTCCCAATAGAATAATATATCTATCGCAGCATATTCCTCCAAAATTGCATTCCAGCTCAAGGAGATCAGTGTTTTTCGAAGGCCCCTATATTCCTCTCGTTTAAGTTCAGCCCCTTCTGCCTTGCCCCATCTCATCATTTCCGTATGCCAGTCCTGTAGGGACGGGGCCCTTGTAGCTTGCCATTGTGTGGTTATGGCTCTTTTAGCTGAAAGGAGCGCAAGATTAGCAAATTGTTAGATGGAATTTCCCTTTTTTTCACGGGGCCCTAATCCCAATATGCAGTATTCCAAGGTGTCGTTAGAACTCACCGGGGCTATATCCGACAGTATTTTTCATATCGTTGCCCAGTAGTGTCTTAAACTAGGGCAGTCCCATATCATGTGTATCAGCCCTGCATTTTATTGCATGGCAGCGTGGGCAGGAATCGTTCGCACCTTGGAACATAGCACACAATCTGGGTGGGGTTAAATAAGGTCTGTGCAATAGCATCAATTGAATAAACTTACATTTTGGATTACGTGATACTTTCTTGGGGTATCCTAATATGGTGTCCCATTCCCTAGCAGTACGTTCACGGCCTATGTCCTCTTCCCACCTGTCCCGCAACTGTCGTAATGAGATCGCCGTCTCATTTCGAATTCCATGTGTCAACCATTTTGTCAGGCGTGCCCCGTTACCCATGAGGTATTGCATGGTAAGTAGCGTATTCGTGTGTGGTTCAGTGCCTTCGGGTGACCAGGTGGTGCGTATGTATCTAGATACGTGTGCATGTAACAGAAACACAGCCTCTGATGCACCATGTACGCGTACCAATGTTGCATGTGACACTAATGCACCCTCTGAAAAAAAATCTCCTATTGTGTTGACGCCCGCATCAGCCCACACCTGTAATGCACGGTTAGTGAGCAGTCCCGATCGTGTAGGGATACCCAATAATGGAATAGTAGGAGCGTACTGTGTCGTCCGTCCAGTATATCTCACTACATTTTTCCAGTAAATGAGGGCTATCTTTAGCAAGTGGGGTGTCGATATCGGCAGGGGGCTTGAGGTAGTAAGAGTCTGTTGAGGACCCCTTTTTCCCTACCCCGTAATGTCATATCCAGCTCCTGCAAATTACGTCCTGCAAGCCAGTACGCTGGCCACTGCAACTGGCTAGCATAGCAACATGCACGCAAATCTGGCACTCCCATCCCCCCTTGCTTCGTATTCAATTGTAACTTCGCTAGGCTTATACGTCTGCGCCCCGTGCCCCATATTAGGTCTATCATCAGCGAGTTCAATACTTTAAAAATTCCCGAGGGGACCAGTATAGGCAGATTGGTAAAATAATAAAGTAGCCACGGCAGTAGCACCTTTTTAGTGATGGTTACTCTGCCCGCCACCGAAAGGGGCAGCGAAACCCAGAATTGGATTTGAGATTTGAGAGCATTAATTGCACGTGTCAAGTTGCCCTCCAGGAGGTCCACGGCAGTGCGATAGATGTGTATACCGAGGTATTTGAAGGTGTCGGGTGCCATCTGGAATGTCCAGGGGCCGACCGTAAAGTGACCGCTTCTCGCTGAAGTATCAAAGAAATATGCATACGACTTGGTAGCATTAAAAGCCAGGCCATAAAGTTCCTGAAATGACTCAAATATGGAGGGTATTGGGTGTGGGTCTACGTCCATGTCTTTGATATAAAGTATGAGATCATCTGCATATGCATAGGCAGTGTGAGATACACAACCCTGCACTATTCCCCTACAGCCTGCAAAAGAACGGAGTCTGTGCAGAAGCGGTTCCAGCGCCAGGATAAATAACAGCGGGGACAAGGGACAGCCCTGCCTTGTACCCCGGGCCACTATTGTATTGCCTCGATATATGCTGACCCGTGCGCGCCCGCGCAGTGGGGTTCGTGCATAGCAGGCACACCCACGCAATGTATTCCTCAGGGAGACCAAATCGTGCAAGGGCATAGAACATATAATTCCAGCGCAAGGAGTCGAATGCCTGCCTTAGATCAAGTGATACGCAACCTTCCCTAGTACCCGTGTCTAGCGTGCCCAGCATGACCTGGTGTAGGCGTCTGATGTTAAGTGCCGTGTTCCTACCAGGTACAAACCCACATTGATCAGTATGTATTAGTGTGGGGATAAGCTGACAAAGGCGAGTGGCCAATAACTTACTCAGAATCTTATAATCAGTGTTAAGGAGTGATAAGGGCCTATAACTCGAAATTAGCAAACTATCTCTCCCAGGTTTCAGCAACGAAACCACCAGCGCTTGCAATGAAGTAGCAGGGAGCCCATCTTTCTCCAGAGACTCGTGATATATGCACTGTAAATGAGGAATCAACAAATCGGAATAAGCAGCATAAAACTCAACTGGTAAACCATCATTCCCCAGGGAGTTATTGCACGGTAAAGCTTTAATCGCCTATCTGATATCCGCCCCTGTTATTGGTCGTGCTAACTCATCGTGCTGTTGTTGTGTGAGCTGCGGTAAGTCTAGTCCTTCGAAGAAGGAGTCAAAATCAGTGTCGGTAAGTCCCGGTAATGGACTATAGAGATGCTCATAATAGTCTCTAAATGCGGTATTAATGTCTAATTGCGTGTTTACCATAATACCCTTCCTGTTACGAATTTCCAATATAGGTGTGGGTGAAGGAACGTTTCGGACAAACCGTGCCAGCAACGGCCCTGATTTGTCAGCCTGTGTGTGTTGCTTCTGCGTGTACAATCGGTGATCAACAATGCGCATCTCCTCAAGTAATTCTGCATACTGAATGTTAGCCTCCCGTAATTGCGTCAGCTGCTCATTTGTACCTGAAGCTTCTCCTTCCAATGCAGCCAAGCTACCCTCTACCCTCGCTAATCGTTCCATTAGAGCATGGGTACTCACAAACTTTCTCTCGGGGGCCAAATTTACAGTGTGGTTTATGTCCGAGGGCCGCACCGGTGGGGGCGGGGTCAGTGGGGGAGGGAGCGGGGCTAGAGAAGAAAAAAAAACTGAGGTTGATCACAGGTCCCTGCAGCGGACGCCTGCGTCCACTGAGCCACCAGACCCGGCAAACACACATTTCTCTCTCTCTCTCCCTCGTTCTTTCTCTGTCGCTCTCTCTCTCTCTCTCTCTCTCTCTCTCTGTCTCCCTCTCTCTCTACCTCTGTCTCTCTGTCTCCCTCTCTCACTCACTCTGACTGTCTCACTCCCTCTCACTCCCTCTCTCCCTCTGTCTCACTCACTCTGACTGTCTCACTCCCTCTCTCCCTCTGTCTCACTCACTCTGACTGTCTCACTCTCTCTCTGTCTCCCTCTCTCTCTGTTTCCCTCTCCCTCTCTCTGTTTCCCTCTACCTTCCTCTATTTCTCTCTCCTTCCTTCTCCCTCCTTCCCTCTGTCTCCATCTCTCTCCTTCCCTCTCCCTCCTTCCCTCTCCCTCCTTCCCTCTCCTTCCCTCTCCCTCCCTCTCCCTCCTTCCCTCTGTCTCATTCTCTCTCCTTCCCCCTCCCTCACTCTGAGGTCTCCCTCCCTCACTCTGAGGTCTCCCTCACTCACTCTGAGGTCTCCCTCACTCACTCTGAGGTCTCCCTCACTCACTCACTCACTCTGAGGTCTCCCTCACTCACTCACTCTGAGGTCTCCCTCACTCACTCACTCTGTCTCCCTCACTCACTCTGTCTCCCTCACTCATTCTGTCTCCCTCCCTCGCTCTGTCTTTCCCTCGCTCTCCCTCTGTCTGCCTGTCTCCCTCCCTCGCTCTCCCTCTGTCTGCTGTCTCCCTCCCTCTCCCTCCCTTGCTCTCCCTCTGTCTGCCTCTGTCTCCCTCGCTCTGTCTCCCTTGCTCTCCCTCCGTCTGCCTCTGTCTCCCTCGCTCTGTCTCCCTTGCTCTCCCTCCGTCTGCCTTGGTCTCCCTCCCTCGCTCTCCCTCTGTCTGCCTGTCTCCCTCACTCGCTCTCCCTCTGTCTGCCCGTCTCCCTCCCTCGCTCTCCCTCTTTCTGCCCGTCTCCCTCCGTTGCTCTCCCTCTGTCTCCCTCGCTCTCCCTGTCTCCCTCGCTCTCCCTCGCTCTCCCTCTGTCTCCCTCGCACTCCCTCTGTCTGCCTCTGTCTCCCTCCCTCGAATCTCCCTCTGTCTGCCTCTGTCTCCCTCCCTCTGTCTGCCTGTCTCCCTCCCTCGCTCTCCCTCTGTCTGCCTGTCTCCCTCCCTCGCTTTCCCTCAGTCTGCCCGTCTCTCTCCCTCGCTCTCCCTCTGTCTCCCTCAGTCTCCCTCGCTCTCCCTCTGTCTCCCTCGCTCTCCCTCTGTCTCCCTCGCTCTCCCTCTGTCTGCCTGTCTCCCTCCCTCACTCTCCCTCTGTCTGCCTGTCTCCCTCCCTAGCTCTCCCTCTGTCTGCCCGTCTCCCTCCCTCGCTCCCCCTCTTTCTGCCTGTCTCCCTCCCTTGCTCTTCCTGTCTGCCTCGCTCTCCCTCTCTCTCCCTCTGTCTCCCTCGCTCTGTCTCCCTCGCACTACCTCCATCTGCCTCTGTCTCCCTCCCTCGCTCTCCCTCTGTCTGCCCGTCTCCCTCCCTCGCTCTCCCTTGCTCACCCTCACTCTCCCTCGCTCTCCCTCACTCTCCCTCGCTCTCCCTCGCTCTCCCTCTGTCTCCCTCGCTCTCCCTCTGTCTCCCTCACTCTCCCTCTGTCTCCCTCACTCTCCCTCTGTCTCCCTCGCTCTCCCTGTCTCCCTCGCTCTCCCTCTGTCTCCCTCCCTCTCCCCTCTGTCTCCCTCGCTCTCCCCTCTGTCTCCCTCGCTCTCGCTCTGCCTCCCTCGCTCTCCCTCGCTCTGCCTCCCTCGCTCTCCCTCGCTCTGCCTCCCTCGCTCTCTCTCTGTCTGCCTGTCTCCCTCCCTTGCTCTCCCTCTGTCTGCCTGTCTCCTTCCCTCGCTCTCCCTCTGTCTGCCTGTCTCCCTCCCTCGCTCTCCCTGTCTGCCTCAGTCTCCCTCGCTCTCCCTCGTGCTGCCTTCCTCGCCTTCCCTCGCTCTCACTCTGTCTGCCTGTCTCCCTCCCTCGCTCTCCCTCGCTCTCCCTCTGTCTGCCTGTCTCCCTCCCTCGCTCTCCCTCTGTCTGCCTGTCTCCCTCCCTCGCTCTCCCTCGCTCTCCCTGTCTGCCTCAGTCTCCCTCGCTCTCACTCGCGCTGCCTCCCTCGCTCTCCCTCTGTCTGCCTCTGTCTCCCTCCCTCGCTTTCCCTCTGTCTGCCTGTCTCTCTCCCTCGCTCTCCCTCTGGCTGCCTGTCTCCCTCCCTCTCCCTCTGTCTGCCTCTGTCTCCCTCCCTCTCCCTCTGTCTGCCTGGCTCTCCCTCTGTCTGCCTCTGTCTCCCTCCCTCTCCCTCTGTCTGCCTGGCTCTCCCTCTGTCTGTCTGTCTCTGTCTCCTTCCTCTCTCCCTCTTCATCTCACCCTGCCTATGTGTGCCCGGGCTGAGACAGCTTCTGGGCACACACACACTCAGCCAGTCAGCCCCACCCAAGCACTTCACAGGTCTTTAAAAGACCATTCGCATGCTAATGAGGCTTTGTTCACCTCTTAGGCCCCTGCAGCACCACTCTGACGGAAATCACCCGGCCCTCACAGAGTCTCTGCATCGCGCTGCCGCAGGGGTGTTTGCTGGGATTCTTTAAAAAACAAACAAACACGGGTACATGTCTGCACGGTCCGCGGGCCGCCAGGGAAGGCTTGCCGGGCCGCCCCCGGCCCGCGGGCCGTACTATGAGTACCCGTGCATTAGAGCAATTCAAACACCAGTTTTAGTGCTAATTGCCACTCCCCTTATGACCGTTTTAAAGGCATCCCATTCCATCTGGCGGGTACTAGCAGTCCCTGTGTTGTCTGAGAAATAATGTGCAATCGCTTCCGAGAGGGCATCACGGAATACCGGGTCCTCTAGCATTAGAGGTTGTAGTTTCCAAGTCGGAACCTTGCCCCACTGTAGTGTTAATTCCACCGGGTTATGATCTGATAGGGTTTTGCCCATATGGAGCACAGAAGCAACGGACCCCATCAGGGCCCCAGAACAGAGGAAACTATCTATCCTGGTATGGAGCCTGTGTGGTGGTGAATAAAGAGAATATTCCCTGTGTCATGGATATTTTACTCACCATGCATCATGAATTTCCCATCCCTCCATCCACCCTTTGAGTGCTTCAGCTTGTTTTTTGCTTTCCGTAGCATGTAGTGGGGGATGAGACCTGTCTAAGTCAACGCTCAATACCGCATTAAAGTCACCCCCTAGCACCCAGGGGTATTCAGCCCAGTCAGCCAAGGCTATACTCAGTGTAGCCAAATATTTATCCTGGTCAATATTCAGTGCATATATACAACCCATAACTACATGAGCCCTGTCCAACAAGCCATGAAGTATCACATATCTGCCATTGACATCTACTTTCTGCTCTAGCACCCTAAAAGGAACATTATTTCGCACCCACACCGCCTCTCCCCTGGAAAAAGCTGAGTAAGTCGTGGCGAACATTTGCCCCCTCCACTTCTTCTGTAGCTTGGCTGCCTCAGCAGCATTGAGATGGGTTTCCTGCAGATAATCTATAGCAACCTTTCTTCTATTGAGTTGTGCCAGGATACGTTGTCTTTTATGAATAGAACCCATGCCCCTCACGTTCAAGGTACAGTAGGTGTACTTATTAGGTACTGCCATCGTGGTGCAGGTAGTGTAGTTGCCATGTGATATGTGGGGACCGAATCCCTGTAAGCATGAATTGCCTATAAGCCGAGCGTGCTAAAACATATGAATACCCCAATACTAGGTTCCAAACCTGAACCCGAAATCCAACATGGATTATGAACAAGGCATACCAAATCGCAATCGCCTGGGGGAGAAGGCCTGAACTGCGACAGTACGTATACACAACACATTGACCATTTGGACCATTTGGACCTATCTTGGTTACATTAGCATAGTTCCCTATATAGCTACTTCACTCCAGACCCACTCAAGCAGCCACCCTCAGTAATATACATTGCAGTACCCCTTTATACGTTACCACTCTCAGACATCACAGAACGCAGCATAAGAAGTCACTGGCAATCTGAGCTGTAATCGAAGGAAATAGCGTTAAGCTAGTTTCTGAGTTAGAGCGCACTGTGTCCGCATCTGAAGAGTGCACCGAAGTCGCCGCAGCTTGGGCATCGTGAGCAGCCAGCGCCACCGCCGTCAGTAGTGCATCCTTTTGGCTGTTCATGATCTGCTCCGACGTTGGGCCAGAGTCCATAGCGTTCCCACTGTTACCATGTCCCGGTCCGGTTTTCCCAGTAGATTGTATCGCAGAGGCCCGGCGCAATTGTACCGATGGAAGTGAGGTCTGGGAGGACTCCGGAGTAAAAGTTATTTCAAGTCAGTCCGCTGCTTCCTCTGGGTGTTCAAAGATATATGATTTATGACCAGAAACGACTTTCAGCCGGGCTGGGAAGAGCAATGCACATTTCAAATTTTGTGCACGAAAGTTCTTCTTGACTCCTAGAAAACTAGTTCTGGCTTTCTGGACTGCTGGGGTGAAATCTGGGTAGAGAGAGATTGTCTTGTTCTCAAAGCATTTGGGAGCATTCTCCCTGGCCGCCCTTAGGATTGTGTTGCGGTCCTTGTAATGTAGTATGCGTGATATCAGCGGGCGGGGTGGAACATCCGGTTGAGGAGGTCTTGGAGGCACCCGGTGCGCCCTTTCAACACTGTACAGGGGTGTGAGGCCCTCTTTCTCTACGTGGTCTCTTAACCAGTCCTCCACAAAGAACCACGTTACTGTTTACATAGAAAGCAACAGTTCACAAAAGACTCACTTGAATATACATTACAATTTTTTTAGTAACTGATTTGCAAATTCAGTTATTGCAACAGAATCCAAGGCTTCCCACGCCGCACCACATCACCGGCCACCTGAGAGACCTTCACTGGTTACCTGTCAACAAGAGAATCACCTTCAAGCTTCTCATTCACATCTACAAAGTCCTCCCCAACCTGCAAACCACAACCACTCCCTCTCCTACCACACCTCCAACAGACATCTTCGCGCCACTCAACTGGCCCTGGCCACCATCCCATGGATCCGCAAGACCATGGCTGGAGGAATATCCTTCTCCTACCTCGCTGCAAAGAGTTGGAACTCCCTGCCTCTGCACCTCAGGCAATCACCATCGCTGCCGCAATTCAGGATGGACCTCAAGACATGGCTATTCGACTGAACCGCAGCCCCCCAGAACATTGAGACCTTCACGGGAGAGTTGTTGCGCTTTATAAGTCCCTTATTAATTGATTTATTGAAGGCTAGTTATTACAAAGATATTTATTATAAATAGTTATAGTTCAGGTAATGCCAAATAATACATTGGTGCCCAGAGTGATCTCACAGTGAAAACATGAGAATGATGAGTGCAGTGGTGTATACACACAAAGTAAACAGTTTTGTTGTGATAATAGCTCTGGTTTCACAAAAAGTAAATACATGATATTCCTACAAGCTACATTCTGTGCCATGATTTTCTTTTCAGCACCATATTTTTGAGACGATATTTGTTCTCAATTATATTTTTGCAACAATTTTAAGATCATACAGCCCATAATGTAGAACAATCACTGAAAGGTCAGAGAATTGATTGGGGCATTTCATCACGTAATAGATACCACTGAGGTGGATTATTTTGCCAGTTTTGTAAATACCTAGTCATATTCTGAGTTCCTGATCTTGGAATGAGATATGTCACGTTGAAACTGGATTTATCTCCCTGAAATCTGTATGTTTTGCCTCTTTTTTGGCTTTACACATTGACCCATTTTGCCAGGTTTTCCCTGGCTAAATCCATCAGGGAAAAGTAGAAGTGATGTGATAATTACCACACAGCTCAGAATTCCAATCACTGCACAAATTGAAGAGGCTCTCCTACCCAGAGGGAGACAACCATAGCTGCCAAGGTTTCAGATTGCTCATGTGTGACGTTTTCATAAGCTCAGTGTGATTATGAGTGGCATTCAACGACTATGAGTTACACTTTTCCAGGAGCAAAATCAAGCAATGAACAAGAGGGAAACATATAAATATCAGAACCTACACCCATTTGAGCAACAAGAAACTCTCAGAAGAACTTAAAACTGCTGCAAAGTACCAGAAATTGAAGGGCACTAAGATGTGCGAGAGGTCCAAGTGTGGAGCCTGAGCCATCCTCGCTGACGCTGAACTCAGCTTTGTGCAGACTGCAGACAGTGATTGCAATGCAGAGCTCAGCTCAGCTACTGTAACATCTGATGCATGGTACTTGGCAGGGCTGGTTTTACACAAACTTTGCAATTCTGAAATTCATTTGCAAGACAATTGTAGTTGATGGAATCAAAGATTCCCCTGTGCTCCTGCTTTGTCACCTGCTGTGTTCCCAACTGAAAGACACACCCATATGCCACAATTCTTCTATTCTCCTTTATGCATTCACTTCGAATTCTGAATAAAACAATTACTTTTGCTCACCAATTTATACTCTGACAGTATAAAAGTTCACCATACGTTAGCAGGAGTCTCCTTGGGGAGGTGTCTGCACCTTGAGAATTAGGAATCACCATCCTCCATTACTCTGCAGTGAGAGACTGAAACACTACTTGAAGACACCAATTAATTTTAATCAAATCATCTAGCAGTGACCAGATATTACTTGTGCAAGTTTCAGAAGCTGTGCGTGCCAGTAGGAGTGCATGTGTGATTTGTGAATGCTAGTACCAGAGCAAATGTCAGTGCTGCTGTGAGAGAGACTAATGATGCCAGCCCAAGTGTGAGTGTATGTGAGAGTTAAAGCGCCAGTACAGGTGCTAGTGCAAGTGACAGTGAAGGTGTGAGGAAAGTGAGAGTGAGGTTAGTGGTGCAAGAACCAGTCGCGAGGTGCAAATGAGATTACTTTTCAACTTCCATTGCAGGTGTGAAGAAGGTTACTTGTGCTTGTGGCAGTGAGGTTGCTGGTGTAGCTATACCGGTGGTTTTAGGAGTACAGGTGCAAGTGAGTTTACTGATCAGTGCCAGAGGAAATGGGAACAACAGCACGAGTACAGTCATTCTTGCATGTGCCAGAGCAGAACTGACCTCTGATGTAATTGCAAGGGCATGTGCTTTAGCACTGCTACAGGTTTTAGGTTGGGACACCACATCCTGCTACTGAAGTTTAAACCAGAAGGTGTGAAGAACAGCTCAGTCAACACTACTGTTTAGAGTTATGGGAGTTAAAAACCTTATAGAAATTTAACACATATTGAGAATGACAAATAACAAAGTCCTGAGCCACACTCACAGAATAACGTAATCAATCCAAATCAAAGTCTTTTTAATCCGTTTTCATGGTGGTTTATTCAGTTTTCATGTATGTCCAAATACAGTATGCTTCACTCCTTCAACATCACAGGTAGCCACAAATTGAACCAACACGTGTTTCGTCTACAGGTATATAACCTACTCTAAGCAGGGATCACAATCGGCAACTCTGGGCATTAGCTTGCCTCATCTCTACAACGGCCCCCCACATTCGCCGGGGATGCCTGGTTTCACCTTGGAGATACCAAGTAGGGACTATCTCACAGTGATTGCCAGGACGGGTTCCCCAGCGGTCTGCAGCGCCACGACGCCTCAGGGCAGCAGTGCGCTTTACAAGACACATTACATTACAGAAGCAGTGTAAACGATAATCGCAAATTCAACCACACATCTATATTGCTGTCACCTCAAGTACGGCAAAGACCTAAAATCACTATTAATGCAATATTCAGAGCCTCAATGCAACCTCCAAATAAGAGGAAACCCCAGCTGTGAAAGCCTCCTCAGCTTTCAAACTAAAGTGCTGCTTAAGTACCTGGTAGACAGTGACAATATGTGTTGTCACTCAGGCAGCGCGCATTGCTGTAGCATGCTTAGGAGCTGGCTCAGGCAGCATACTCTGGCCAGGGTTGGCAACAATGTTTCAATAACAGCTGCGGCGCACTCAAAGTTACTGACCTTAAGACAAGGTCACGTCGCGGCTGAGTATGATCGGGGGTTGGGGGGTTTGTTTAATTTGCCTAATCAAAATCCTGGCTTGGGCCCGGGCGGGGCCACATTTGCACCTCAGCCAGAAAACCCCAGCTGAGCTCGCACCGCACGTCCCGCCGACCTGCACATGTAAGATTCAGTCAGAGGGGACAAAACTCAAGTATCCAGCCCAGAAGCAGTGTAAACGGTAATCGCAAATTCAACCACACATCTATATTGCTGCCATCTTAAGTACGTCAAAAACCTAAAATCACTATTAATGCAAATATTCAGAGCCTCAACGCAACCTCCAAATAAGAGGAAAACCCCAGTCTTGAAAGCCTCCTCAGCTTTCAAGCTAGTGCTGCTTAGGTACTGTGACAATATGTATTATCACTCAGGCAGCGCGCATTGCTGTAGCAGGCTTAGGAGATGGCTCAGGCAGCGTGCTCTGGCCAGGGCTGGCAACAATGTTTCAATAACAGCCGTGGCACACTCAAAGTTACTGACCTTAAGACAAGTTCCCGTCGTGGCTGAGTATGATCGGGGGTTTTGTTTAATTTGCCTAATCAACACCCTGGCTAGTGGACAATCTGGGGTATAGGCAAAACGAAGCGGAGAGTACGCCTTTACGTGTATCGAATTTCGGCGTATTACCTAAATTCGATTACCGTTTACACTGCTTCTGCGCTGGATACTTGATTTGGACTGATTACGTTATTCTGTGAATGTGGCTCAGGACTTTGTTATTTGTTTTTCTTGATATTTGAGTGTAGACTTGTCTGCAGTTGCTACTCAAATTCCTTGGTGGACTATCACAGACAAAACTGATATTATTGTTCCCTAATACATAGTAGCATCGCCGTGCGCAACCTATATACCCCTACTGACCTCCTATTGCTTTTGTTACATATTCAGAATGCTCTGGGAAATATGGAACAAAAATGAACAACAAAATAAATTGCAATTTACTGGTACTGCAGTAGCACAACTATTCTTAATCATACTGGATAGAACCACAAGCTGACATGTACAATACCATGATTGACAGGGTGATGAATTTCCTTGGACACTAGCACTTAGGGAATGTAGCGCATCATTTTATCTTACAATGACAATTGGCTCCTTGTATTTCTAAACTTTGTCAGCAGCAACCTGGTTTTAACATTCAACTGCTCTGCATAACTTTCTGTGACGTGTCTTTTGCTGTATAATCACTGAAGCATTTCCTTTTCATTTAATGTGTGGCATGGACATTGACTGGGCATGAACACGGAGGCTTGGGAGTCTAGTGACTAACATTAGTAGAAAGATGGGTTTACTACTCGCACTGTGTCCTCGACTTACCTGATTCCGATTTACTTTATCTGAGCCCCTACTGGCCGGGGAAGACCTTGTCACGGTGATCTGCAGAAATCCCCCCTTCAGTCACTAACTTCGTCCGCTTATGGCAGAGCCACTCATGTTACCACAGAAGAGGTGCTGCTGACTATGGCCGGCGGCTGGTTGGCTGGGTGAGTCTAATAACCATCAGACTCACAAAGCAGCTCAGAGTAATCTTTATACCCCTGGCTGGCGTGCGCGCACAAACACACACACACACACACACACACACACTTGTGTCATGGCTGGAGACATCAGCGCCCCTCCCCCGTGCACTATTATGATAGCTGGGCCCTCAGGCATTGATTTCAGCAGGGGAAAGTTGAGAGCCGAAGGCCCGGGCCTCAGCCTCGTTTACTATAAAGTTGTGGCACTTACTGTCAGCGAGCACTGTTACAGCCGGTCCGCAAGTCTGAGCAGCTCCGCGGTCCAGGACTGTGATTCCACTCATAGCTGCACCACTGACTCTGCTGCAGCGCGTGTCCCCTCTGACTGAATCTTACATGTGCAGGTCGGCGGGACGCGCGGTGCGAGCTCAGCTGGGGGTTTCCGGCTGTGCTAGCAGCTGCAAATGTGGCCCTACCCGGGCCCTAGCCAGGATGTTGATTAGGCAAATTAAACAAAACACCCAATCATACTCAGCCACGATGTGACCTTGTCTTAAGGTCAGTAACTTTGAGCACGCTGTGGCTGTTATTGAAACATTGTTGCCAACCCTGGCTAGAGCACGCTGCCTGAGCCAGCTCTTATACCTGCAGCAGCAATGCGCGCTGCCTGAGTGATAATACATATTGTCACTGTCTACCAGGTACTTAAGCAGCACTCTAGCTTGAAAGCTGAGGAGGCGCTATATGCATGACAATGCATTTCAGTGCGGTGATGCGGACCACCACACTGAAATGTGTTAGTGTAACGCCTGATGAGTGATACTTGGCAGGGCTGAGCCAACTGGTTTGGCAGGGAGCCGGGGGACATCTCTGATTTGCAGCACTCACCCCAGTCTCCATAGGTCAGCGGGGGGCAAGGATTGGTTGACGTGAGGCTGCCCCCAGAATCACTAAGGTACTTACAGGGTCAGAACGTGATGAGTGCAGTGGCCCCGCTTCTTACAAGGAGCTGTGAGATGGCGAGTCGGTCTCTTTGTTTCCCGCTCTCCACTGTGAACGGATCACTGCTCCTCTGCCCTCAGCTTCAGGACACCCACACCCTGCCCACATTTCAGCTGGACCACAGAGGCCGTGGCCGGCCTGTCTCCCACAACCCTCTGGGAGTCGCACGGGCTGAGCATCTGTTTCTCGCCGGGATTGTCTTGGCTTATTTAACCCTCGGTGGCGGTTCCCCAGGTCTCGCAAGGCTGTGGCAGGTACTGGGGAAGCAGAGGGATGCAGTGAGACCCTGTCTTTTAGGTTTATTTACTTGTTCTGTGCTCTGGGTGCTAAGATTGTTATCTTTAGAGATATTGCTGGGGTTATTTGACTTGTGTGTAGGCCGCTTGCTCTAATTACAGTGGCGTTATCTTAAGTGATATTGCTGGGTTACTTGGCTTGTGCGTAGGCTGCTTGCTGTAATTACAGTGTCTGCAGGGCTGGGATTTGAGATGCTTTCATCCTGACTCACAGGGTGTTTTAATGAAGGAATATAGTCTCCCCTTTTGTATTTCAAAAGTCTATTGAATTTGCAGGATCTCTATGAACCAATGCAGGCAGTATTGGTGGTTGTTTCGGCGTTTTTGCCGGCCAGGTTTTCACATTGTACCTTTGTTAGCACCAGGTTCACCGTTGGGCAAGGGGTTTATTTTTGCATTGTTTGGTAAATAACTAGATATTGTTGTGAGGATGCCAGATGAAGCTAAGAAGCTCCCTCGTACTGGGGTTCATATGTAGCAGTTGATACGCAGGATGGATTCGATAGACGAGGCTCTGGCTCTTTTGCACCCATAGGGCCCACAGACTCTAGAGCCTGCAGCTCCGGTGGAGAGGCTTAGAAGGCCTGGTGTTCCTCCAAGGGCGGCGTTCCCGCCAGTGAAGAAACGTGGTAGGGAACAGGGTGCAAGTAATTATTGGGGTCATGTGTGACTCCTGAGGTTGTGTTGTTGGGCACCTTAAGTGGTGTTGAAGGTCAGGGTAGGTCACCCATTGTGATAGTGCTTGCGGTGAACAATAGCATTGTTCAGAATAGCAATAGTTGCATGGCAATTGGGGTCACGCAAACAGGTGGCAGGGGACAACCGGACTTATTTACGTACTTGGCTAGTGAGTTGCTTTGGCTATGGAAGGTAGAATTTTGTCTGCACCTCTTATGGGGGGTGCTTTAGTAGGCATAGTGGAGAGCAACAATATTAAAAAGGCAAGGAAGCTTGTGGCCCATCTGGATCATTGGCTGGCACTTCACACATAGGCAGTGTGGCGCAAGCTGTATCAATGGTGGTCGGGCCTCACCCCTTCCCAAGGAGTCTACAACAGCAGATACGGTGGCATAATTGCCGAGCATTGGGCTGCATTCAGAGCACAATCAGTTGGGCAGACACGTGCCGACAGAAGTGAAGAAGACGATTTGGAAGGGCAATTATGTTGATATGTACAAACTAAAAGCAGATAGGCCAGAGTGGGAAGAGAGCAAACAGTGTAAGGAATGCTCACATTCTAGGAATGGTGGACATTGGTCTTACAGAAAGATGTATGAGGAGACATTGTTGAACTGGGGCAAGGGCTTCACGATTTTTCAGGCAATTATGGGTGAGCAATTCCCAACCCTGGAATTACAGCTAGCTTGCTAGCAGAATATGATATTATGTGTGCATGATGAGTTTGACGAGACCGCCTGGACTAACTATGACAAGATCTTTATGAGGATAAAGGCTACTAGACCTACATTAGCACGGGACCAGATTGATGTGAACACTTGGCTGAGCTTCATGAGGGTGCAGAGGCCTGATGCTGCCCCAAGTCAACCCTTTTGGGCAGTTCCAGGAGCAGTAGCTCACACATTGGAGAGGTAAAAAATGGTTCATGCTGGGACTTTAACAAGAGATCCTGTTCCTGAGCCCCAAGGTTGTGCAAAATTAAAGCTTTGCTGTTCTTTCCGTGGCCTACCCTCATACCCAGAGTCCAACACATGCTACTGGTCAAGGCACAATAAACAGTTAATTGGCAGGTAGTGGTGACGTGATTGAATCATTACGGCGGCAGTACAGTCATTGTATGAGTGCTTTAGGAATGGTTTCAGGATCCTGGCTGAAGGCTGTGTGGGGGTGACCAATGGCAAAAAATCAGTTGTCACTGTGTGCTAATCCTAGCATTGCCAGGGATAAGACTTTGAAGAAAATGAAGCTAGGAAGGATGGCAGGTCCATTCTATTCCATCCCACTGGATAATTGTGTGTGTTCCCCTATAGGGGTGGTCCCGAAGAAAGAACCAGGTGAGTACTGCCTAATTCATAGCTTGTCAGCACCTAGAGGTCAGTTGGTCAATGAATATATTGATGGGGCACTGTACTCAGTCAAGTATGCCTAACTAGATCAGGCAATTACAATGCTCCAGGAGCTGAGACCTGTGACATTGTTAGCAAAAGAGAATATAGAATCTATTTTAGGCTGCCACTGGTGCACCCTGATGACTTCCATTTACTGGGTTTGCAATTTGAGGGTACTTTCTATTTTGACAAAAATGTATGCCCAAGGGCTGTTCAGTCTGCTGTGCTTACTTTGAGAGGTTTCACACTGTTTTGGAGTGGGTATTCGGGTAGAGATCGGGTCACCAGTGGGTACTGTATTATCTAGATTATTTCCTGTTTGGAATGTGGGAAGGCTTTAGAAGCTTTTCAGGACCTGATCTGAATGTTTGGGGTACCTTTAGCACACGCAAAGACGTGTGCGCCAGCTACAACTGAATTCCTCAGGATAGAATTGGATTCCAGGGCAGGCACATCTAGCCTTCCCTAGGAGAAAGTTAAGGTGCTTGCAAGGGCATTAGAGGAATGTCGGGGGTCGAGAGAGTGATATTGTATCAGTTAAAGGTGGTGGTGGGGCAGTTGAATTTTGATCTATGTTGCATAGAATTGACAAAATCTTTCGAAAGAAAAAAGAGGAGTCTGATAAAAATAATAGCGATTACAAGGATCATATCCTATTCACCAAAATGGAAAAATTCAAGAAGGATCTTGAGAAATTCAAATTAGAACGGGTGTATCCTTATACCAGCGAGTCCTATGCTCCGCCCGTTTACAATTCTAATAATCACAAAACCAGTTACAACTATGGTACTTCTGATTCAGATGGCAACACCTCCGGCAGTGACTCTAGCAGTGAAAATCAATTTAGACCAAGCAGGGGTCGAGGCAAGAGGAACTTTAATCAATTCTGGCGGGGCAACCAACATAATCAAGGACCACAGCATTGGTGGCCACTGAACCCTTGGCAGTACGGGGTTCCTAATTTCCCTCCCAACCAACAGAATTCGTTCCAACCACCTATGGGTCCTTTCCCTCCTAATTTTCCACCTGCCTTCCCCACCAACTTTAATGGGCAGCCTTTTTTAGGGTATGGCTGGGGTTCCCAAACTTTTTTGGCCCGTGGCTCCCTTGACCTAACTGGCAGTTGGCTGTGGCTCCCTGCCATTTTTTCACCAGTGCGCGGGATGGAAGCCCGACTTCGGGAGTACTTCCTGTTGTCTTTCTTAAATTAATTAGGATGCAATGAAGGTATTATAATCATATTTGTAACAAAATAAAAAGATAACAGTTGTTTAATAAAAACTTGTTAAGTGAAAACGATACAAGATTCAAGCCAAATATGATTAAATGTGCCCAATCACCATAGGCGCCATGGGCGGGCGTGGCTGTGTGGCATAATTTCACTAATTTCGCAGCTAGCAGGCTTTGGGCCTGCCGCTGCAGCTCTCAAAATGCAGCCGCCGTAATGAATTGACTGTGCTGGTGGTGAGCATGATGACTACTGCCTCAGCTGCTGCCAGCAGTCCAGTCGGTTCGGAGACTCAGTAGTCTGTGTCTGATCCAGACTGCGGCTGCGGCACTGGCTGGGACTGTCTGTGGTGCCAGTGCAATCGTTGCACCTGTACCATCAATGGGGTCGGCGCTGGCTGAGTAAGTGAAGTGTACTTTCTTTTTGTCTTCCGGACCAGCAGGCATTTTGGCAACTTGCATCCTGCACGCGGCGCCCCCCTTTAATTTTATGAATCCCTGTTCAACCCTACACGCCTTCCTGAGCTTTTGAATTCGGACATTGTAAAACTCAGAGCTGGCCCTTATATTGCCACAGCCAGCCTTCACAGACCCTCAGCGCCACCCTGCCAGCACCCAGAATCTCTGAGACCTCATCTTATAGCTGTTAGAGTCCATAACCAGCTCTGAAGAGCACCACTACCAGCTGTTAGAACCCATCACTGTCCATAAAGATTACTGCATCAGGCTCATGGACCATCCCTCTGGCCCTCAGATATCGTCAACACACCTTTGCTTACTCTGGCCTAGGGCATTGTGTGTGACTCAAAGGGTTAAGTTGGGGGTGCCAGGACTGTGTGCACATTACCATTTATGGGAGAAATACTCTCTGTTAGAAGTCCCAGCTGTGGGAAGGCTCTTGTTTGGTATAGCAGAACCGAAGGACAACTCAGATCTTTATGAAAATTAGGCAATCACACCCTAAAGAAAGTGGAGCGGATTCGTTGTAAAATTACTGATTATCCATTCGGGGAAACCATTTCGTGGAAGGTTTATAAAAAATGGTTTTGGTCAAACAGTCTAGGACTTAAAAGCATGTGGTTACTATTGGCTTTAAACGATGTATTCCATTGGTGCTGGCTGTTGTTTTCGGGCAGTTATCGCAGCTCGGTGGTGAACGGAAACATATCACAGGGTTATAAGCGCGCCCAGACTGCCCTTCTCTTTGTTTAATGAGGGTCATTTGCACCTGTCTTGCCACCGCGCACGCAAATCTATGGACCAAATGTCTCTCCGCTGCGTTGTCTGACAGGAGCTGTGGTCCGAGGGTGGGCGCAGCTCACGGGGGGTTAACAGATACGTTTCATCTCTAGTGCAGCAGTGATCCGGATGTGCACCTCTCACCTTAGCAGCCTCTGTCCGGCGCGGCAGCGGGGAGGTGAATTAACACCTCCAGCTACTCGGTGATTCATAGCCCACTGCAACCTATTTCCCACATGGTGCGTGGCGGTGCGGCGCCCCGGGCTTCTCATCACGGCGCACCGGGGCGCCGCGGCGCACAGTTTGGGAAGCACTGGGGTATGGCCACGGCAGATCACTGGGCAGAAGGAGAGGCCAGACCACAGCCAAAACATCAACACAACCCCAAGTGCAGTTCAACTCACCGCCAACAACGAGCTCGACTCGGAACTTACGGAGCACCACGGCCAGGAACAAAGAACAAACCCCCACGGAGACAGCATCGTGATCAATCTGAGCAGTCGTACTCTCACCCAGATTGAACAAACGGCCCTCAATAGAGGCTTGGGTTTTGTTCCCACATATCGGAATGAACACTTCGAAACCCGATTAGAACTGGCTAAATTCATCAGAAAGGTGCGACTACACTTCTTTTTCATTGATAAAGAGAAATCAGACCAAGAGGAAGCAATGACTAACACTGGATTAAGTCCCAAATCGACCTTTAATCCGCCAGCTCATCTCATGCCAGCTAACGTCTTGGCTTTTGAACAGGCTATTGAAAGGGACATCGATGAGCTGTTCAAACATGATGACAAAACATTCTGCAATCTCCCTAAAGCTGAGCACCAGGCCCTCAAATCTTTATCAGCTGACAAGTCGATAACTATAAAACCAGCCGATAAGGGCGGAGCAATCGTCATCCTCGACACTGAGACGTACAGAGCCGAATGCCTTCGGCAACTGAGCGATGTAAGATCTTATCGCCTCTTGGACCAGGATCCCAATGCAGACCTACAAAGGACGATTCGAAATATGACAGAAGAGGCACTTAATGAAGGATGGGTAACTGAGTCAGAGGCCAGATTCCTTAACACTGAACATCCAGTGACCCCTTACTTCTACATTTTACCGAAAGTGCACAAGGAGAAACGCCCGCCACCAGGTAGACCTATCATCTCGGGCATTGGGTCTATTTTAGAACCCCTGTCCACGTTTGTTGACCACTTTCTACGCCCTATGGTCCAAACAATGCCCACGTACCTTAAAGACACCACTGACGTCTTACGTCTACTGCCGGACCTGAACTTTGACATCACTACTGACCTGCTGGTCTCGTTTGATGTAGAGGCCCTATACACCTCCATACCTCAGGACGAAACCCTGGAAGTCATTCATTCCCTACTTGACACCACCGAGAGAGACACCATCACTCCGGTACATTTTATTATGGCCTGTGCTACCTTAGCCATGAAGAAAAATTTCTTCAAGTTCGAAGACAACATATACCTACAAGTGTCTGGAACCAGTATGGGGAGCGTTTATGCCCCCAGCTTGGCAAACCTCTACGTACACTACTTCGAACAACGGTTTGTCCTGAACGGGTCCAACCCATACTTTGAACAAATAAGAACTTGGAAACGATATATCGACGATATATTGGTGGTATGGCGGGGCTCCAGAGACAGTTGCCAGGATTTTTTGGGATGGCTGAACAGCAGAAATGCTTTTTTACGCTTTACCATAGAGATTGGCGATAACAGTCTGGCCTTTCTTGATCTGATGATTAAGGCCACTGCCACGGGATTACAGTCCGAATTGTATAGAAAGCCAATGTCCAGAAACTCCCTGTTGTTATACGACAGTCACCATCTTAAGTCCTTACGGGACAATCTGCCATTTGGGCAGTTTCTGCGGGTCCAAAGAAACTGTTCCACGGACATGGCTTTCAGGACACACTCCACTGCACTTAAGGACCAGCTCGTTGAAAGAAAATATCCTCCCCGTCTGGTACACCGTGCCATGAAACGGGCCAGCAACAACAACCGAGCAGCATTATTGGAACCTACCACTCCAAAAGCACCTCTTGAAAGGCTGACCTTTGTACATACTTTTGGTACATTGTCCCATAGTATCAAAAAAGCAGTAAAGAAACGTTGGTCAATCTTAAATTCAGGACCCCACTCTATCCTACAACCGTTGTTCTCTTTTAAGAGAGGACCCAATTTGCGGGACAGAATGGTACATACCAGACCTCTTGATGAGACTCCCAGAGCGGTAGGTACCCTTTGGGATCTACCCCCAGTGTCTGGCCACCACCCCTGTGGCACATGTCAATCATGTGCCCAAACGTCCAAAACCACAGAGGTTGACATCGGGACTTCTAGGCCCTGGAGACAGGTGAGGTTCACAAACTGTAACAGTGATAAATTAATCTATCTTATCACCTGTCCCTGTGAGCTTAGATATGTGGGGATGACCACCCGGAAGATCAAGGTGAGGTTATCTGAACACAGAAGTACCATCAAATGTAAGAGACAGGCCACCAAACTCACTACCCATTTTATCACTCAAAATCACTCACCTACATCTTTTAAATGGACAGTTTTGGAGAAACCGTTCATTCCCTCTCACATCACCAACGTGAGTGACTTCCTTCATAAGAAAGAACAGAAATGGGTGTTGAAACTTGGCACCGATCGGACAGGGTTAAATGATGACATTCCCTGGTCCTCGTTTTGAAACTTACTCCTTCTGAGAGATGTACAAAGGATATATGTGGTCATAAAATTCTGTTATAAAGCCCTACCTAGCACATAGATCTAACCTACAATTCTCTAGTAGTGTGCTGAAATCATTGGCTTTATTGCTAGCCGTTGGGCTTAGTATCATGACCTGTATCACAAGATTCTATATTTGGGCATCGATATAAGTTTCCTCTGCCTTAGCCAGATTGGTAATTCTGCACATCGTCTATGTACTGTATTTATATCTCACTATGACTTTGGCGCTAGCTCTTGGGCTCAGTCAGATTACATCGCTTTTGTTTCAGGCTTATAAATAAGTCTCCATCGCGGAAACCGAATGGGCAACTTTGCCGACTGTCTAGCACATGTTGTTTACAATTCACCATAACAACATCAAGCTAGCGCGGCATTGGATAACCTGCCCGTAGGCTCAGCCACTCATATTGCCTGGAACATCACGGACGCCTGACGTAGATCCTTGGCGCGTCACGTGACCGTTCCAACCAATCGGGGACAGCGTGATAAAACCTACCAAAACAAACCGCCGGTACCTCCCCAGACGGCACAGATGCCGCTTAGGAGTACCGACGGTTAGGTGAGTGTGTTTGGTGTTTGTCTGCCGCTACAATGCAACTGTAACACACGTTCCTTTGTAGAGCAGTTTCTTTCGAGTCTGCCTTGCTTTGTTTCCTCACCGCGAGGCATGCGATACGGTATCACTCGAATGGAAGCAGTTTCGTTAGTGGGGCTCCTTGGTACTCCCAGTTCAAACAGCTTCCTTGAAATTCAGTATAACGATTTCAGACTATGAGTGTATTGGAAGGATATGTACATCAACGTGCGCTCACAACAGTATTATGACAGCGGTTGATTTACAATCACTATTCCATTTACCCTGCATTGAAAGCGGATACAACATTCTTGATACCGCCCCTCATACTTTGCTAGAATGCGTACATGCCTTGGTTGTACACTGAGGACAGTATTTTACAGCTCATATAGATCTGTTGCTGGCACTTCATGGTGGGTGATTCTAGAATTTGAATTTATTCACCTTTTGCAGAGCGGTGCTTCACTAGAGTCCTGAGCCGCAGCCAGGTGGGGTGAGGTCTATACTTCTTACTAACCAGGTAAGAAGTATTTTGTGAAACTTGAAAAGTTTCAATTTCTACTACAATTGTTATACACTAGTTCGTTCAGTGTGTATGTTCGGATTTTTGAGACATGAACTTCACCTATGTTGATGATTGCAACAGGTGCAAAAGAAGGCTTATTTTGGACAGGTGCTGAGGGATATGCTCATGCCATGCATTTTTTATTTCAGTCCATTGCTGACTGTGTGAGAAGACTTGGAACAGACATACCTAGAGGTTCAGGTGACATTTAAATATCTATGTCGTTCCAATACTATATTTCACTCACTTTTAAACACTTCTGTCACATTTGGGGTTTTTTCTATTTGCAGTAGCGGTATATCTAAGGTCCTGAAGAAAGCAAGGCTATTGGCCGGATTTGCTGAAACATGTCGACCACGTTACATCACTAGACAGTTCATTAGTTTTCCCTGTCTTGGCTATTTTTAACATTGGTGTTAGGAGCTTTACCCTATTAAAATTATTTTTCTGCTCCTTAAACCAATTTTATTCACCCTCTTTATTTTCTTGGTATTTCCCTTGCACTGCACGCTCTTTTTACCCCGTCAGTTACTCTATCAACACACACGTTTCTGACCCTAATACCAACGTATACTGACTAACAGGAAGGCTAATTTCTTTCTGCTAGAGAAACAAGATCTAGTACCGTGTTGGTCCTCGGAGCCCCAAATGATGAAGGGCGGTTCCGAGTGGTGACTGATGGGTGCCAGAGACCAGACACCGATCTTGATCTGGCACTTTTAATACCATTTCTTTTCCAGTCATATGGCTAGTGGGAGCGCTACACCTTCACTGTCCTCAATATTTGCCTGTCTTACTTTTGACTCTCTGATACTTTTTTGTAGTATATAGAATTGGGCCGACCATTTTCCAGATCAATTGCTCAGGCCATGTTGTTCCTCAAGTTGAGACACCATCATACTAAGTTGTCAAGTGAAGTGCGGTAAGACATGGGAATCTGGGAGGCAATTTTAAGGGATTTCATGGGTCTGTGGTATGGCCAAGCCCCCTGAGTTCAATAGGGAGTTGGTTTGTTTGCAGATTCTGCAGGCAGCTTGGGTTTGGTGCCATCTTGGGTGCATCTTGGTGTGCCCAACAGTGTCCAAGAGATTGGGTGAAGTTTGGGCTGGTGGCAAACTTTGGTTTCTTGGAGCTCCTCCCCATCCTGGTGGCACTCAAAATCTGACCAGAGCAGTTCTGCAATCAATCTGTGGTATTCTGGTCACACAGCAAGACTGTAGTGGAATGCATTAACCAACAAGCAGCCAAGAGTAAGATGATCTTGAGACTGTTGAAGGAAACCATACTTCTCTGTTTGAGGCTGAATGTCAATTTTAAATCCAAACATGTGCCTCGCGTATTGAACAATGCCGCAGATGCTCTGTCTCCTTTTAAGAAGCAGGCCTTCAGGTACCATCAGCCAGAAGCAGCGGAGTTCCCTTCACCATTCCCAGGCCAACTATGGCGGCTTGTCGCCCCTGCCTACCAAACCTTGTGGCTGCCAGCTTAGTGCCCAGGACAATGCGTACCTTTGAGGGGGCATTTTGAACGTTTGGTAGGTTTCAAGAAAATAAGGGGGTTGGAGAATTGTTTTCGCCTGAGTCCATAATTGCATTTCTTGAGGCCTTGAGAGGGGAAGTGCTACCGGTGTCATACGCTAGGCGGCACACTGTGGCAATTTCCTTCTTTGCAAATATGCTTGGGCACCCAGATGGGACAAATGTTTTCCTGGTACAAAAGGCCCTGAAGGGCTGGCAGAGATTGGAGGGTTGCAGTCAGGACTCCAGGCGCCCAATATGCATGTTGAAACTGGCTAGGGTCATGGTCAAGCTGGATGTTCTCTTTTTCAGGGCAGCTTTGTCCCTGGAATTCTGTGGGGTAATAAGGGTGGTGGTTTACAGCTAGCAGATATTCAATGGGCAGATGGTTCCTTGGTACTCACCATTACCGGCTTTAAGACCAACCAAAGTGGTAGGGGAGATCATATTCTACTGCACAGGGCCCTAGGGAATGAGTGCTGTCCAATGGGGAATTTAGAGGTTTTTATAGCTCACCGGGCGCAGGGACTGTGAATCCCATTTTGGTTCACGAGGATGGTATGCCACTCACAAAGTTCCAATTTGCCAAGGTGCTCAGTTAGGTCCTAGTGTCAGCAGGGTTAGATCCTGCAGAGCATAGTTCCTATTCATTTTGGATTGGTGCAGTCACTGCGGAGGTAAGCATGTGGCTAGTGGGACGAGAAGTTCAAAGAATAATCAAGTGGAAGTCTGACTGCTACAAGTGCTATGTGAGACTAAACATGTTGTAATATTCTGGCATTAATTTCTCCCATCCTTATTGGTACTCTCCCAATAATGCAGGTGGAGGACATGATAAGGTGGTGCGGTTGCTGGATACTTCATTGCATCCTGTGAACGCGGGAGCAAGAGACAGGGACAAGGATGGGGTGGGGGGCCACCCCACAAGAGAAGAGAAGAGACAGGGACAGGCCCCCGTCCGAGAAGAGACAGGGACAAGGATGGGGTGGGGGGCCCACCCCACAAGAGAAGAGAAGAGACAGGGACAAGGATGGGGTGGGGGGCCCACCCCACAAGAGAAGAGAAGAGACAGGGACAAGGATGGGGTGGGGGCGCACCCCACAAGAAAAGAGAAGAGACAGGGACAAGGACGGGGTGGGGGGCCCACCCCACAAGAGAAGAGAAGAGACAGGGACAAGGATGGGGTGGGGGGCCCACCCCACAAGAGAAGAGACAGGGACAGGCCCCCATCCGAGAAGAGACAGGGACAAGGATGGGGTGGGGGGCCCACCCGGGCCCACCCCACAAGAGAAGAGAAGAGAAAGGGACAGGCCCCCATCCGAGAAGAGACAGGGACAAGGATGGGGTGGGGGCCCACCCACAAGAGAACAGAAGAGACAGGGACAAGGATGGGGTGGGGGGCCCACCCCACAAGAGAAGAGAAGAGAGGGTGGGGGGTCCACCCCACAAGAGAAGAGAAGAGACAGGGACAAGGATGGGGTGTGGGCCCCACCCCACAAGAGAAGAAAAGAGACAGGGACAGGCCCCCATCCGAGAAGAGACAGGGACAAGGATGGGGTGGGGGGCCCACCCACAAGAGAACAGAAGAGACAGGGACAAGGATGGGGTGGGGGGCCCACCCCACAAGAGAAGAGAAGAGAGGGTGGGGGGCCCACCCCACAAGAGAAGAGAAGAGACGGGGACAAGGATGGGGTGGGGGCTCCACCCCACAAGAGAAGAGAAGAGACAGGGACAAGAAGAGACAGGGACAAGGATGGGGTGGGGGGCCCACCCACAAGAGAAGAGAAGAGACAGGGACAAGGATGGGGTGGGGGCCTCAGAGAGCAAGAGCAAGAGACAGCACAGAGCAGTGCTCGGGACCCTGACAAGGGTGGGAGTGGGGGGCCCCCAGACAGAGTATTCTCCAGGGCAAAGCTCACATGAGAAGGGACGAGGCAGCAAAATGGTGCCCTCAGGTAAGCACGCTTGTTAGAACACACCATGGGCGTCCGCAGGGAGAGGGAAATGGGGGGCCGAGAAGGGTGCAAGGCAGAGGGGGAGAAGGGTGCAAGGCAGAGGGGGAGAAGGATGCATGGTAGAGAAGGGTGCAAGGCAGAGGGGAGAAGGGTGCAAGGCAGAGGGGAGAAGGGTGCAAGGCAGAGAGGAGAAGGGTGCAAGGCAGAGGGGAGAAGGGTGCAAGGCAGAGAGGAGAAGGGTGCAAGGCAGAGAGGAGAAGGGTGCAAGGCAGAGGGGAGAAGGGTGCAAGGCAGAGAGGAGAAGGGTGCAAGGCAGAGAGGAGAAGGGTGCAAGGCAAAGAGGAGAAGGGTGCAAGGCACAGAGGAGAAGGGTGCAAGGCAAAGAGGAGAAGGGTGCAAGGAAGAGAGGAGAAGGGTGCAAGGTAGAGAAGGGTGCAAGGCGGAGAAGGGTGCAAGGTAGAGAGGAGAAGGGTGCAAGGCGGAGGGGAGAAGGGTGCAAGGCGGAGGGGAGAAGGGTGCAAGGCAAAGAGGAGAAGGGTGCAAGGCAAAGAGGAGAAGGGTGCAAGGCAGAGAAGAGAAGGGTGCAAGGCAAAGAGGAGAAGGGTGCAAGGCAAAGAGGAGAAGGGTGCAAGGAAGAGAGGAGAAGGGTGCAAGGTAGAGAAGGGTGCAAGGCGGAGGGGGAGAAGGGTGCAAGGTAGAGAGGAGAAGGGTGCAAGGCGGAGGGGAGAAGGGTGCAAGGCAGATAGGAGAAGGGTGCAAGGCGGAGGGGAGAAGGGTGCAAGGCAGAGAAGAGAAGGGTGCAAGGCGGAGGGGAGAAGGGTGCAAGGCAGAGGGGAGAAGGGTGCAAGGCAGAGGGGAGAAGGGTGCAAGGCAGAGAGGAGAAGGGTGCAAGGCAGAGAGGAGAAGGGTGCAAGGCAGAGAGGAGAAGGGTGCAAGGCAAAGAGGAGAAGGGTGCAAGGCAGAGAAGAGAAGGGTGCAAGGCACAGAGGAGAAGGGTGCAAGGCAAAGAGGAGAAGGGTGCAAGGAAGAGAGGAGAAGGGTGCAAGGTAGAGAAGGGTGCAAGGCGGAGAAGGGTGCAAGGTAGAGAGGAGAAGGGTGCAAGGCGGAGGGGAGAAGGGTGCAAGGCGGATGGGAGAAGGGTGCAAGACGGAGGGGAGAAGGGTGCAAGGTGGAGGGGAGAAGGGTGCAAGGTGGAGGGGAGAAGGGTGCAAGGTAGAGAAGGGTGCAAGGCAGAGGGGGAGAAGGGTGCATGGCAGATGGGATAAGGGTGAAAGGCAGAGGGGAGAAGGGTGAAAGGCAGAGGGGAGAAGGGTGAAAGGTAGAGGGGAGAAGGGTGCAAGGCAGAGGGGAGAAGGGTGCAAGGCAGAGGGGAGAAGGGTGCAAGGCAGAGGGGAGAAGTGTGCAAGGCAGAGAAGAGAAGGGTGCAAGGCAAAGAGGAGAAGGGTGCAAGGCAAAGAGGAGAAGGGTGCAAGGAAGAGAGGAGAAGGGTGGAAGGTAGAGAAGGGTGCAAGGCGGAGGGGGAGAAGGGTGCAAGGCAGAGGTTAGAAGGGTGCAAGGCAGAGAGGAGAAGGGTGCAAGGCAGAGAGGAGAAGGGTGCAAGGCAAAGGGGAGAAGGGTACAAGGCAAAGGGGAGAAGGGTGCAAGGCGGCGGGGGAGAAGGGCGCAAGGCAGAGAGGAGAAGGATGCAAGGTATGTGTTACTTATAACTGCTGTATTGGTGACAGTGGCATAACAATCGCCCCGCATCCCCTGCAGTATGGCGGGTCGCTGGCCTGAGAGCTCTAGACTGGCACGGAGAATGGGAGGGGGGCCCCCTCCATGTAGTTTGCAGGGGGGCCCCCTCATATTTTGTTACGCCACTGAGGGGACTCCCATTTACTTGAGTCTCTGTGAGGGTTAGACTTTCATTTGTAAACAATAACGTGGTTACTGTGCAAATTTTGATGTTTAAAAACTGTGAGCCTGAAAATAAATGCACTGGGGGTCCTACGACCCCTAAGCCAAGAGAGTGTGCTCTCGAGCCGGGCTTGTTCCAGGTGGGCAGGGGTGGGCTGGTTGGGGTGGTAGTTAATCATTGGCATCAGCGACTCCCTGGTCATACAGAGGTTTGCACACTGTTTGAAATTCACCCCTGAAATCTGAATTGGGGCATATCCTTAAAAACACAGATAGGCATTAAGAAATACCTTCCCTCGAGCAAAACAAAGCATGCTCAATGCTAGATTCGTTTTCACAAGGAGCAGGTTCCACATCTCTGCTGGCAAAGGGCACAAAGTTCTTATGGAAATATTGTTATATTAGATGGACTGGATGGCAACCTATGTGGGTACTAATGATCAAAACAGCACACTGAATATAAATAGTGTCCTGAAAGACACACTGTTATTCAATGAGGCAGGACTCACATGACTCCACATGTACAAAGAGAGACCCCCCATATTTGTCCCAGGTGGTTATCGGGGTCTCCTTTTGTACATATGGAGTCATGCGAGTCCCGCCTCATTCAATAACAGTGCTTTATTCATTGTTCAATTACACCATAATTCTGAATCTTGCTAAATACTTGTAACGACTACGAACATTCCACCATCGCATCACAGTTGTGGCAGATACCAAACAAACCGAGTTCCCTCTATTCTCAGCCACACTTCCCCTCACCTGGAAAATCCTACTTGACTGTAAACCATCTAGTGTAGAAAAAACAAAATTCTTGGATGTAGCACTCAATAAAAACAGAAATCTACACACCCATATTAACACTGTAGCTCCCTCAAAGGAATCAAGCCACCAATTCTAAGCAGTAGTTCACTTGAAAATCCTCCTTAAATTAGACTACAGCCACTTGCTTCTAACTGGCATTCCAAGAATATGCCAACCCCGTTAAAGGTGCCCTCAATTCTACAGCCCCCTTGGTCGCTGGCACAATAAGCTCCAATCCCATCGCCCCAGCTGGCTCACTACTGAGGACTGGAGCACATACAAGCTAACTTGCATAATTCATAAGGCTTTGCATGATGGCTCAGACAAATACCCGACTCACAAACTAATCATCTTTGGAGACTCCTGCTCTCTTCAAAGTACAGACTCTCTGAGTGGAAACTGCAACCTTCATAAAAGCTAGAACCTTAAAACAAGCCATCTCCTCAAATACACCCAGCGTGCCATAACGACCAACCCTCTGATAAGTCCTTCAAAAGAAACCTAAAAATCCTTCTTTTCCAACATCATCTCACATAATAAGAAACACTTGCCCATTAAACAGCAGAGCAGAGAGCTAAAAAAAATTCTCTTATGTTCTGCAAAGGTTTGTTAATTGACTTTGTTTGGCATGTTCACCACAACACGGGTGCTCACTATTACTATGCATGTAGAACTGGTTTGGTAGCTATTTTGAGCCAATGATTTACAGGTATCGAATGAAGTTTTTGAATATCAGTATTAACTGATCTGAATATGGGAATACCTAACAGAAGTCTGGATGCAGCGTTTTGTAGCACTTGAACTTTGTTGAGATTTTGCTTCTGCATATTAAGGTACAGTCCTTTACTAATAATTGTTCTGCGATGGGTTTGGGTAGGCAGGAAGAATGGCGCTCAGGCCGATTAACGGTTCGGTATAGGAAAAATTAGTAAGGTTAGGTGCTACCAGGTCAGGGGAAACCCGGACAACCCCTGCAGTAATGTGGGTTCGGGCCCACACTTGTTTTTGCGAAAAAGTCCTGGGCACACTTGTGAGATGATGAATCAGAGTGTCAGTGTACAAACTGTAATACTCAATGTTAAAATCACAGAGGTCAACATCAATGGATGCTTTGTTAGAAAGTGTTTATACAAGTCCTGCAGTGTGTCAATATTTACAACAAGGGGTGGTGAGGGACAGAGTCTCTGAATTAAGCAGAAAGCTTAATGGTGCATGATGGGAACAGGGCAAACCAAACTACAAAAGCCAATTCTTACACTGGGAAGGAAACAAGCTCCCGGGGACCGGTTTCTGGCATTACAGCCGTCTTCGGCCCGGTTTGCTTGAATCCTGATGGTGCAATGAGCAAGGGTCTCACATCTGAGAATACCCTTCCACGCTTAGGGTGGACAAAAATATATTCCCATGATGCACTGGGCCAGGGACAGACTGATTTGCATATAGCCAGGTTCTGAGCTGGGATGGGGCAGTGAGATAAATAACGGTGATGGATCAAGCCCTGATCTTTGGACTGGGTAAGAGTGGTCTGCTTAACTCAGACACTCTGTTCATCACCACCCCCTTTTCTAAATCGTTTTTGGCCACTATAGGTGTGGCAGGGTATACTCAGACATGAGTCCCTTTCTCACTGCTCCATCAGGATTCAAGCAAGCCGGGCCGAAGAAGGCTGAAATGCCAGAAACCGGTCCCCGGTAGCTTGTCTCCATTCTGGTGAAGAATTGGCTTGGTAGTTTAGTCTGCCCTGTTCCCATGATGCACTGGGCCAGGGACAGACTGATTTGCATATAGCCAGGTTCTGAGCTGGGATGGGGCAGTGAGATAAATAACAGTGATGGATCAAGCCCTGATCTTTGGACTGGGTAAGAGTGGTCTGCTTAACTCAGACACTCTGTTCATCACCACCCCCTTTTCTAAATCTGCAGTGTGTCAAGACATGAATACCAGCCGACACGTGTTTCGTCACCTGGGCGGTAACCCATGCTTCTTCAGGGCTGACTGTAGATAATAAAGCCTGTGCAAGATCGCTGGACCGGTGATAATTCCAACCCGGTCTAAAAACGGGTATTAGAGCTGCAGGGTAGTGTAGCTGCAAGGGTAGTGTGGTGACATATGGACCCTGGACCCCATCGGTAGTGATTCCAAACAACAATGAACAACGGGTGAGTGCATCCGTGTTCAAAGGGTCCTGAGTGAAGATGGAGGCATGTGCGCGGGTCCGTCTCTCATTCTGAATGTAGAATTCATCATCTCACACGTGTGCCCAGGACTTTTTCACAAACAGTACATTACTGTAGTCCAGCTTTGACAGGACAAGAGAAGTCAACGACTCAAAAGGGATAAAGCGCAAGATCTTTTTAATCATCCTCAGTGTGAAAAAGGTAGAAGCTGTCACTGAGTTTAACTGGTCGCCAGAGGTGAGCTTGTTATCCATTTGAACACCTAAGTTTTTGTCTTTCCTGACAGGGGTCGGCAATGTGCCTAATTCCTCTGGTAACCAGGAATGGTCCTAGATGGAGGTGTTGTTGCTGAAGAGAATCTCTTCAGTTTTATCGGAATGCAGTTTTAGGCAATTGCTGCTCATCCACTTGCTAATGGCCTGCATGCAGTCAAGAAATGTAATGCCGGTATTAGTGTCCTGGTTAGACAGCGACACAACGATTTGTGTGTCATCGGCATACGAGGTCAGAGAGAACTCAAGAGATCTTATCAAGTATGCCAGGGAAGACACATAAACATTAAACAGGGTTGGGCTGGGCGAAGATTCCTGAGGGACCCCTTATGGGAGAGGGAAAGACTCAAAGACAAATGTGTCCAAGGCCACACATTGTTTCCTATCAGGTAGGAAGGGGCGTAGCAAAGTCAATGCTGTCCCCTGCACTCCGATCATGGGTAAGCAATCCAGCTAAAAAGCATGATGGACCGTATCTTAATCTGCACAGAGATCCAGCAATATCAATGCAGCATTACCTCTGGCTTTTAGCACCTCTATGGTTCATTCTGTAGATCTGATCATATCAGATTCCATACCACGTCCTCCTCTGAAGTCATATTGTGTAGTATCTAATAACTAATTTTCCTGAATCAAGAATTTGCCGAAAGTTATTCAAGTCATTGGGTTCATAACATATCACAGCCAGCAATAAAAGGGCATACCCTATAATATATAATACTCCATAATTACATATGGCGTTTTTGAGGAAGGATGACCTACAATTAGTTGGATTTCAACTACTGAATAAACATGACCACTTATTCCAGCGCAGTGCATGTTGGAGACACAAAGCACTAAATAATACTCCCAAATTAATAAATTCAACTCACTTTCCAGTTTGGACTGACATCCATGTTGACAAGAGCCTTGTATCCTTAAACTGCCCCAAGGCGCTGTGATCTGTGCCTCTGAGGTATTACCACCCAGACTACATTCAGTACAGGGTCACAATATAATGCCCCCCTTACTTTAAATGACATCCTCTGTAGGGTACCACGGCTCAACAGTTTCACCACAGGTAGCATAGAATCAAGTTCCTGTTCCTCGAGTTAGACGCTTGATCTTAATAATAAAACAAGCACTGGCAAATCCAATAGGGGTTGCCAGCAGCCAGCATGGGCGTCATTTAGGGATAGTCAGGGGTCACAGCTGTGACCTCTAGCTTGCTCCCTGCTACTCCTGGCACTTCCTTTGTGACCCTTGGCCTCCGAAGAGGCAAGAATTTTGCCTCAGAAGAGGTCAGGGGTCACATAAATGAAGTGCCAGATGTAGTCAGGAGACATCCATGGCTATCAGCCTTTTTGCTTTGTCAATGTTTGCTTTATTTTATCATAACGTTACAATAAAGGGGTATAGCCATTAGTGTCACTGGGACCTGGGTGCAATATGGTACATAGAGAGAGGGGTCCCAGTACGCAATATTTAGTCAGAACAAGAAAAGCAAATATAAACATATATTTGAATTCACAAATGTATGTACTTAGTTAGCACACTGTTATTTAATCACAATGTGCATAGAGATACAGTATATCATACAAGTATTACATTTTATATTGAAATAACATTAGTGCCCTAGGGAGTGAAAGAGTGGGATAGGGTGAATGTGAGAAGAAAATATGTGCGAGGTTTTCACAAGTAAACAATGCAGGTCATCAACTTCAAAGTTTATAGGTTAATCAACACTGGCTCCAACCTAGAGCCAGCTGAAAAAGGAACAACCAATGTTCTTAACACATTTAGGCGAAACCATGCTCCATGCGCTTACATAGATATCCTCAATAGGGGTTGCGCAAGCTGGTAGGGGGATAGGTTGTCGACATTTCGACCCCAAAAAGTAGCGTTAGGTACCTGTAAAACCTTATAACGGGTCTTCATCAGGACAGTGGTGGTGTAGGGGGGCAGGGTTACCTAGAAAAATGAAGTACAGTGAGTGGCCAAATATAAAACAGGATAGTGAACTAAAATGCAGGGAGTGTCTGAGGGCATTTACCGTGAAAAAGACATCAAAGGTTGGGCCGTCCAGCTTCAATCCGGGGAGAACCAAAGTAAATCTACAAGATATTGTGAGAAACAGGGGAAGGGTATAAGCTCCAGAGAAAACATCTCTTAGGAAGATCAACTTGTATGTAAAAAAGATAGTGGTAGCTAATATACACTCACATAGATCAGGGCAGAATCGTGATCGTGAAGGTTTTATTCATGGCACAAAGACCAGCCGCCACGTAGGTCAGTAGTTACTAAAAAGAAGTGAACAAAACACAGAGGAGCAACATTAGTGCTAGACTGCGGAATCCTGGTTAAAAATGTGTGTCCCTACAACCCTGAGCACTTACTTGGGTCAAAGGGCAGCCATGTCGTCAGTGGCGCAATAGGGAAATGGAAATGCCACTACCGAGGTCGGCGATGTCTGGAGCAAAGGATCTTAAGAAGCCTCTACACTCATACTCAGTCCCCTCCGTGAAATTATCAACTCTTCCTTTAGATCTGCCATCATACCCATGAGATGGAAGCAGGCTTGGGTATCCCCCATAATTAAAAAACCCATGTTAGACCCTACAAAATCGGAAAACTTTAGGCCAATATCACTGCTTCCTTGGCCGGCAAAGGTGGCTGAATCCCACGTGAACAGCATCTTAACGAAATTCCTCTGCGCTAATACCATCCTCGACGCCTCCCAGCATGGATTCCGCGCGGAACATAGCACCGAAACGGCACTTTTAGGTGTAACAGAACATCTTCGGAACATCTTGGATTCCGGTCAGACGGCAGCGCTGATTCTTCTTGATCTCAGCGCTGCCTTTGACACGGTCTCACACGAGGTACTGTTGCATCGATTGGAGACAGTAGGAATTTGTGGACAAGCACTAGAATGGTTAAGGACATTCCTGACCGGTAGGTCCTTCCGTGTCTCTACCCCACCGTTTCTATCAACGGAACGTGCAATTGAGCAGGGAGTACCCCAAGGATCTGCACTCAGTCCGACGTTATTCAATCTTTACGTCCAGCCATTGACTGAGGTTGCCAAACGATGGGAGCTTTCTATAGTCTCATACGCTGACAACACTCAGTTAGTGGCAGTGCTGAGTGAAGATTCAGGGCTGAATGCATACAAGTTTAAACTAGGCTTGTCCGCAGTTTCCAACTGGATGACATCTAATTATCTACAGCTTAATGCCAACAAGACTGAAGTCCTGCTTGTAGGAAAGGATGTCTCAGCCTGGGGAGCGAAATGGTGGCCTGATATGCTTGGAACCCCTCCCGAACCCAAGAGTGAGGTAAAAAACCTTGGAGTCTGGCTAGACCGCTACTTCTTTCGGGATCCTTCGGAACCTGAAGCCGATCCTAAAATTTTTTGATCCTCCTACCCGCCAGCTCATAGTTCAGTCTTCCATTCTATCTCGACTTGACTATGCTAGCTCCCTACTTTTGGGAGCTAACCAGGCAGAGGTAGGAAGACTGCAACGAGTCCAAAACGCGGCGGCTAGAGCCTTAACAGGGCTCCCCCGCTCCCAGTCGGTCACCAGCACCTTGACCAAACTTCATTGGCTGCCCATGGACAAGAGTATTCAATTCAAGACCCTCTGTCTGGCATTTAAAATCCTGCACTCCGCATCTCCCTCCATGCTCTGTCCCCTCCTGACCCCCTACATCCCCAGGCGAGCGTTACGCTCAGAAAGTCAGCACCTAGTTGTGATTCCTCGTATAAAACGTGTGCGAAAGGGAGGACGCTCCTTCCACTATCTCGCAGCGAAACTATGGAACACCCTGCCACTCCAGATTCGGGGTCTACAGGACCTCTTGTCATTTAGAAAGGCGATCAAAACATACCTCTTCTGTTGATCCGCTCCGTTATGTTGTAGCCGCATGTCCACTTCTGCAGTAGTCGTTTCTCCTGCTTATTAAAGCGCCGGGACGCCCCTTAGCTGGGGCAGCTGCGCGCTATACAAGCACCTATAACATAACATAACATAACAAGTAATTTGTACACAAGGGACAATGCCTTCACCCTCGTGCCAGAGAGGTGCGCGCCCCGGTTACCAAATAATCGCATCTGGTTACTGCACAACCAGAATTGTGACGATGGTTCATTATATTATACTATAGAAATTAAGCCATCGATGTGTTTGATTATTTACAACATTTATGACCCCTTCACCCTCGTGCCTGAGAGGTGCGCGTCACTAATGCCATATCAATTTAATTTCATTCATATGGGGCACGACTTCTGCACTATTTCTATGTATCGCGGCCCTCGGAGTCTTTCTACTATGGCCACACACGCATTACGCACTAGAAAACGTACACACGCGCAGCGTTCATCTTGAAAAATATCACAGCTCGCTTCTCGTGTGACTGCTGATTATTCGGCACTCCACAGAACCCCTTCAGGAATCGTTGGCGGCCGTCGTCCCAGGTATTTAGTCCTCTGCCTTAGTACATTGGACAGGCACTGTGCAGTCGGCATTGTCCCTATTGTAGGATTTACAGCGCACCTAATACTTTGTGCCTCATTTGTCGTTTCAGGCATCGCCGACCTCGGTAGCGGCATTTCCATTTCCCTATTGTGCCACCGACGACATGGCTACCCTTTGACCCAAGTGAGTGCTCAGGGTTGCAGTGACACGTATTTTTAACCAGGATTCCCCAGTCTAGCGCTAATGTTGCTCCCTCCGTGTTTTGTTCACTTCTTTTTAGTAACTACTGACCTATGTGGCGGCCGGTATTTGTGCCATGAATTAAACCTTCACAATCACGATTCTGCCCTGATCTATGTGAGTGTATATTAGCTACCACTATCTGTTTTACATACAAGTTGATCTTCCTAAGAGATATCTTCTCTGGAGCTTATACCGGCCCCAGTTTCTCACAATATCTCACAGATTTACTTTGGTTCTCCCCGGATTGGAGCCGGACGGCCCAACCTTTGATGTCTTTTTCACTGTAAATGCCCTCAGGCACTCCCTGCATTTTAATTCACTATGCTGTTTTATATTTGGCCATTCACTGTACTTAATTTTTCTAGGTAACATTGCCCCCTACACCACCACTGTCCTGATGAAGACCCCGTTATAATGTTTTACGGATACCCAACACTACTTTTTTGGGTCGAAACGTCGACAACCTATCACCCTACCAGCTTGCGCCACCCATATTGAGGATATCTATATAAGCACATGGAGCATGGTTTCGCCTAAATGTGTTTAGAACATTGGTTATTCCTTTTTCAGCTGGCTCTATGCTGAAGCCAGTGTTGATTAACCTATAAACTTTGAAACTGATGACCAGCATTGTTTACTTGTGAAAACCTCGCACATATTTTCGTCTCACATTCACCCTATCCCCCTCTTTCACTCCCTGGGGCACTAATGTTATTTCAATATAAAATGTAATACTTGTATGATATACGGTATCCCTATGCACATTGTGATTAAATAACAGTGTGCTAACTAAGTACATACATTTGTGTATTCATATATATGTTTATATTTGCTTTTCTTGTTTTATTATAAGTCATGGAAACCTTTCTTGTTGGGGGAGCTCCATGCCCTCGACAATATAGAAAACACATATTTGGTCTCGAAAAGCACACATTGCTTCAGTAGTCCCTGGCATTGAAGGGAACTACTATTTGTGCCGTTGATCCTTGGGAATGTCCAGAATTTGCGCGACTCAGAGTGAAGTTAGTCAGTGGCTAAAGTGGGTTGACCGACTGCCCCACGCTGTTGTGGGTGTAAAAAAATGTGAACGACATAACAACAGACCAATGGATGAAGAAAGCTGGCCGAACGCCTTCAACCAATCAATCAGTAGATTTGTAGAGCTCTACTTGATACCCACTCGCTTAAAAGTATATTATTAGTCAAATCAAAATTTCGTGGCTGTTTCCAGACCTAAAAAGGCAGAACAGTAAGAAATGAGTGAGTATTTAACAGCCACTTTACTCCCACTCCACACAAAGACCAGTAACCCAGCTTGCAAGCAGGACCCACTTGAGCGGTAATGATTCAGGAAAATCAGTATTCCTGAGATGTGCTGAAGATAATTAGAGCAAACATTGATATGTGACAAGTGGAAATAAACCTATTTCAAATCACTCTCATTCACAGCATACATGCAAATACTTGACCACTGAGCCCTCCATTGTGACGGAAGCACCAATCCGGCGACGAGAAACAAGGCCTTGTTGAATGGGGCGCAGAAAGGAGCATTGTGCTCTGTGCAGCACAGGGCCAGGTACGAGAGCGCCACAGAAGCAGGGTATTGTGAGATGAGAGTCATAATTATGTGCAAATTATGTATGAGAATGGAGGCCGGTGCTTATCTACAAAGTGTTCTTTTTTAATTTTTTTTACCAGTGACAGGGTTTTGAAGGCATGCTGCAATGCAATCTTAAGCGTTCTGGGAATCTCGAGCAGTGTTTGATTGCAGTTTTTCATTACCGGTTGCCCGCAATGCAAGCAGTCGATTGAGCCAGAGATAGGTTTGTGGTGTTATTGTCTTTCTTGAAGGCCCTTGCAGGATATCTGATTGCTGAGGTGTGGGGGAAGAGAGGGCCACAGAGGACCACGGGCGTGATGTGAGCTGTGATAACTGCTGCTAGCTTTTCTGCACAGTTACAATTCACTTATCAAGGCGTCACATATCTATATATATATATATATATATATATATAGATATATATATAAAAAAATCAACGCAGGCACCCATTTGAAAGGAGACCACACGAGAATCTTAGCTTCACTGATTTATTAACATCTTGCAAGCAGGCTTCCAGTACGAAGGCAAACTTCACAAAAATATATGCCAGACGTGTTTCGGGTTGATGTAAATCCCTTCCTCAGCGGCGTTCATTGCGCACATTTATATTCAAAGTTCTCGCCCCACTGGGCGTAGCCATCACAGTGGCATTCTGGAATCTGTAGTGCCAATGTGTATTCCCAAATGACAAAGTCTCTTTTGAGCTCAAGAGATTACATGCAAAACAGACTAAAATCAATAAGAGACACCACTATCGTGATTTTTCCTATCACCAGTTAGTCAGAAAACTGCAAAGCAATACTAACATCATTAACCGCCAGTCAGACAAGGGCGGAAATGTGGTGCTCTGGCCAAGACAATTGTACATGGAAGAAGCCCTTGGCCAATTGAACGATAGAGAATGCTACAAGAGAACTACCATGAATGACGTGAAGCAGGCCTGGAATTTGATCTATACAAAACTTATGGCATGGAGAAGTATGGGACTAATAACTATGGACGAGTTCAAATTTCTTGAAAAAGAACATCCGGTGATTCCCGTAGTTTATTTTATTCCCAAGATTCACAAGAATTGTATTAAACCTCCCGGCCGCCCTATCATTTCGGTTTCAACAGCATAATGGAAAATGTAAGCAAATATGTGGATTTTTTTCTCCAGGACCATGTTAAAAAACTGCCATCCTTTGTCCTTGATACAGGGGACCTACTAAACAAGTTAGCGGGTGTTGAATGGCAGTCTGGGTACTTATTAATCTCCCTGGATGTATCCTCTTTATATACTTCTATTCACCACAGGGATGGACTGAAAGCTGTGCAACACTATTTGAATTCAAGATCCACATGTTTTTATGAACATAACGAAATGGTACTGTCAATGATTGATCTCTGTCTGCATAATAATTTCATTCTCTTTGCCAACCAGGTGTTCCAACAGGTGAGGGGGGTGGCTATGGGGGCCTGTTTTTCTCCCAGTTATGCCTGTCTCCACATGGGGTACTGGGAGGAACAGGTCCTCATACCCGGTTATCCTGATATTATGTCCACTAAGGTTGTCAAATGGATGAGATATATTGACGACCTCTTGATCATTTCGAACGGTTCTGAATGTGAAGCCTCACAATTCATAGGCAATTTGAATAACAACAAGCTGAATTTGGGTTTCACAAGTCAAATCAGTGAAAATACAATATGTTTTTTGGATGTGGAGATCTTCATTCGTCATGGCAAATTGGAAACCAGGTTATTCAGGAAGCCCACAGCCGGCAATGCCGTGCTGAATGCATCTAGTCATCACCCTGCACATCTAATAAGAAGCATCCCATTTGGAGAGATGCTTCGTATTAAAAGAATTTGCAGCACAGATCTTGACTGTAGATCAGCACAGAATGAATGTAGGGCTAGATTCTTGAGGAGAGGATATCAATCTGATCTTTTGGACAAGGTCATATGCAAAGCAAATGCATTAGGAAGGCCACAATTACTGGCAGATAATAATAACCGGGCCGATAACGAAGAAATAGAGACCAGATTGATTTTCACTTACAGTTGTAAACATTTAGCTATTCGCAAAATTATGAAAAGGAACTGGGCGCTGATTGCTAGTGATACAGTATTGGGCAATCAGCTAAAAAGATCTCCCAGTATCACTTACAAAAAGGCTAGATCGATGAGTAACTGCTTGGTATCCAGTAGCCCAGAGGTCAGGGCAACCAGTTCCTGGTTGAATAGTAGTAAAGGGTTCATCAAATGCTCAGTGTGCAAGGCCTGCAAAAATGGGGTAAGCAAAACTGAGTATATCACACCTTTCAGTGAGAGACCTGTCCGCATCCAAAGAAAACTGACATGCAAGACTGAGTACGCTGTGTATATGCTGGAGTGTCCGTGTGGCCTGCGCTATGTGAGAAGCACGAAGCTGCAGGTACACAAGAGGATACTGCAGCACCTACGAGCCATTACCAACGGCGACACCGCATACCCAGTCGTCAGGCATTTTGAAGAAACCCACAATAAAAATCCTGCTGATCTCAAATACTTTGTGATCGATACAGTTCCTCCACTGAGAAGAGGTGGTGACCGCGAGGCACTACAACGAAACTTAGAAACAAGACATATCATACTTCTCGATTGCAAAGTAGCTAATGGATTGAATGCTAGCTAGGACTGTTTTATTTATTTGTAATTTATTGTTGTTAGAAACTGCACACACTTGCTGCTGCCTCTTCTCCAGACCAAAGAGGTCCCTTTATTTTAATCAAATTTTGAAAATGTTACATTTCATCATTTTTTAACACTTGGTTTGCACGGTATTTCATGACTGTATTTATTTGCAGCATTTTGCACAATTTATGTACAAAACTAATGTGTGATTTTGGCATTTGCTCACTTGGGCCATATTCTGGGTTTCCATCAAACATCACTCATATGAATTTTAAATAATAGGGATGGTTTGAGGGAGATTGAGTTTTTTTATATTGGCTTTATTAGTTCATAACCATCTTTATATTTATCAATATGAGTTGTTATCAGAATTCAACAGAGTTTTAACAGCATACATTTGGGTATTTATATGAATTTGAAAACGTATATATTTATTTATAGGCTTTTATTTTTATTGAATATGCTGCTAACTTATTGAGACTTCCAACGTTTTCAATATGCTCTGTAACTATGTATTTTGCAGTTATATATTCTGGCACATGATCATGATACCCAGCTTTAAGAAAAGCACTAGTATGCTTTCTATGTCTATCGGCATTTCAATACGTCATGAATTATTTTACTTTAAAAAGAGCACTCCGCCTTTTCAATGTTGTCATGTGATCAAGGCCCTTCTCGGGCTGAAATGCGTAATGGCCGATTTGGTGTCGGCATTTAATAAAAGACAATTGCACCATTCAGCGGGTTTGCCTCATCTTATTGCTACGCTACCTGAAGACGTTTCTTTGCCTCATATACATATATAAATATATATATATATATATATATATATATATATATATATATATTACCTACTGGCGATAGCCAGTAGGTATATATAGTTAGGATTTTTTTCCTATGGGACTTTTGAAAATTCTATGTCTAATAACTTTGGCGTTTGTGGACGGAATCGGCTGAAATTTTCAGGAAAATGGCACATTTTGTTTCTGAGCAGCCCCTGAAAATTTGGAGGGGTTTTGTTAAGGGGGGGCCGAGAAAAAAGGGGGTCCCAAAACGCGTTTTTCCCATGTTAATTTCCATAGGGCGTTTGGCCTCACTTTTAGCTCGAACGGCTGAATGGATTTACACAAAACTTGGCAAAATTGTAGGGACTGTTAGCCCGATGTGCCTTTGCTGGGTCTCAATATATGTGCTCCAGTGGATTTTGAGAAATTAACGTTTAAAAAAATTTATATATCTGTGACAGCGTCCCAGATAGCGCTCCAGATCGCGTACTTTTCGCGTCACGGGGCTTTGCGAAGCGATGCTGATTGGCTCTCCGGTGTCTGTCAACATTCTAAACAGTCTGGTGCGGCCGCCTTCTTGTCTCTCGGTAGGATCGAGGGACAAGAAGAGGTGAAAAACGAAGGGGGAATTTAATGAAAGGGGGCAAGGTAGACCCCTCTTGACCCCCTAGGAATGATGTTGGGGTTATTAAAGGGTCCCGTGGGGAAAATAAAAAAAAATTGATTTTTCACGGTAGAAGCGCTTCCCGGATCGCGAACCGGGCCGCAAACTGGTAGCGAAACGGGAATTCGCCATTTTGTGTTTCGATTTAATTAAATTACTAGGTATAAGGGGGTACGGGAGATGTATCCTAATCCCTTATGTTTTCTGAGGGTGGCTGAGGAGGCTCATATATGTTGATACTTGTCTTCCAGCGGCTGTGCGTGAGCGTTTTATTTTTTTTGCTGCGTGACGTCTGTTAACGTTCGATTCGACGGAAATCAGGAAGTGTTGACCGCCATTTTGTCACTGCGATAAAATATTTTGTTATAAATTAATCCTTATTGATAAACATTGTGCGCCATTAAAAAATGTATATATCTGTGACAGCGTCCCAGATAGCGCTCCAGATCGCGTACTTTTCGCGTCACGGGGCTTTGCGAAGCGATGCTGATTGGCTCTCCGGTGTCTGTCAACATTCTAAACAGTCTGGTGCGGCCGCCATCTTGTCTCTCGGTAGGATCGAGAGACAAGAAGAGGTGAAAAACGAAGGGGGAATTTAATGAAAGGGGGCAAGGTAGACCCCTCTTGACCCCCTAGGAATGATGTTGGGGTTATTAAAGGGTCCCGTGGGGAAAATAAAAAAAATGGATTTTTCACGGTAGAAGCGCTTCCCGGATCGCGAACCGGGCCGCAAACTGGTAGCGAAACGGGAATTCGCCATTTTGTGTTTCGATTTAATTAAATTACTAGGTATAAGGGGGTACGGGAGACGTATCCTGATCCCTTATGTTTTCTGAGGGTGGCTGAGGAGGCTCATATATGTTGATACATGTCTTCCAGCGGCTGTGCGTGAGCGTTTTATTTTTTTTGCTGCGTGACGTCTGTTAACGTTCGATTCGATGGAAATCAGGAAGTGTTGACCGCCATTTTGTCACTGCGATAAAATATTTTGTTATAAATTAATCCTTATTGATAAACATTGTCTGCGCCATCTTGCCTTTTTTCCAATGCCACAATTTTGTCGTGCACGGCAGCCATTTTAGATGCCTTGACCAGACCCACTCTCTGCACGCCGTCGATTCTCAGCACGGCTCCCCACCCTCGCAAGCATCTCCCCCACGCACTGGTCACCCCCGCTATCTCTCTCATGCATGGGCCACAAACCTCCCCCCATCTCCGCTGCTCTTCCCTGAGAATCACACCCCGTGCCCGCCCGACACCTCCCTTTCACCCTATTCACTACCGCACCCTCTGACACTCCTCTTCCTCTGTGTCCGATTGTCCAGGCCGGTCCCAGGCTATCACCTAGCCCTGCGGATGTAGTTTATGGCCCCAGCTGTAGAGAATCCAGACATGCCAACCCTCCCGATTCAGGCGTGAGACTACCGATTTCAGTGCTAGTCTCCCGCCTCCCGATTCCTGCAAGCAAAAACCCGATTCCTCGGGGGTTTCAGCTGACAGGGCTTGGTATTGTGTTACGTGCTAATTCTTCCAGGAAACGTCAGAGGGCCGATTGAGGGGCTCTAGAAGGGGTGATAAACCATTTAAGCCTCATTAACAAGCGCATGGTCTTTTAAAGATGTGTGAAGTACTCGGGCGGCGGTGTGTGTGCCCTGTTTCAGGAGCGGGCGGGGGGCGGGGGGGGGGTCACTGCCAGCAACTTTCCAGGCCAGGCAGTGTTCAACACTTGCATCACCCTTTCTCTGCCTGCTATTGTGCTCCATGCTTCGGAAAGGTAAGAAAAAGAACGTGCATTTGAGTTTGAAATGTCCGATCCTGCAGCAGCACACTTCCAAAGCCCACACATGACAATAACCCGATTCAAGGCCCCATTCTCCCGATTTATTTTTAAAAAATCTCCCACTTTGCTCTTCTGAAATGTTGGCATGTATGAGAATCATCCCTCTTCAAAGGAGTTACAGTAGATGAAGGCCCCCACCCCATGAGATCCGTCACACCACACGCGTTCCTACTATCTGATAACCATCCTGTATTGTGCTTGGGGGGGGGATTCTCACTGTGAGGGTGTGTGGGTCCGAGCCTGAAGCGGAAGATTCCAGGGATGCCTTTTTGTACATCAAAGTCTTCACAATTATGTGTCACATTAAAAATATATAGCACTCCAACAAAGTAGTAGGATTATAACATTTTAATAACTTATAAATATATACAACGCAACAAAAACAGTAAATACATTTAAACATTTTTTTAAAAAAGAAGCAACAATGGTCAGTAGCTGTGTTTTGTGCGAATAGTCCCAAGGCAGCACAACGTGCTGAGTTCTGGACGGCACCCAGGTGATGTTACCTGGGTGCCGCACTGGTTTTTGGTATCCTACAATGCAGCTCCGAAAAACGGCGTGGGGCATCCCGGGTGGTGCGGGGGGAGGCCTCGTCAGTAGCGGTCTGTTGTGCGAATAGTCCCAAGGCAGCAGAACGCGCTGAGATGTGGATGGCAACCAGGTGATGTCCAGTAAGTTGCCGCACTGGTTTTGGCATCCTACAATGCTGCTCGGAAAAACGGCGTGGAGCGCCCCGGGGGGGGGGGGGGGGAGGCGGCGTGAACGGGCCTCCCCAGGTGGAGGCTCGTCGGCTGTACTGGGGCGCCCCTTTACCGTTTCAGTTGCCATTCTGCTCGCTTTTGCTACACTGTGCCTCATCCTCCATTCAGCTGGTTATCGCCCGCTCTTGCGGCTACAGCATCTCGCTCACCATGTAGTTGAGTTGCGCCCACTCTTGCGGTGCAGCGATAGGCGGCTGCCACAGGACTCTCAAAATGGCGGCAGGCTCTTTCCTTTTTGGGCCTGGTCCACTAAAATGGCCCTGGGACACCGTGGAACTCGGACGCTTGTCTGCTAGGTCTTGGACCCCATTCTCGAAAGCGCCCCTCAGCCGTGAAGATTCTACAAAAGTCTTGGGGGCCCTCGACTCCTGCAGGCTTCCGGTGGGGAGCGGCTGCCATGATTGCTCGCGGAATGACCACGACGGAGCCACGAGATGTTGCTGCTTTCATGCTGACACCAGCTTCAGTCTGAAACATCCAGAAACAAGGTGGGGCTTTCATCGTTTGGGAAAAAAAAATGTTCTAAACCAATGAAAAGTGTTATTTTTAGGTCATATGACCAAGCCTTCCATCATTAGGAAACCAAAAGTAAAATGAACCAATGAAAAGTTTTATAAACAAGTCACATGACCTGTTATGCTTACGTTACGCGCTGCGCGCCGCACCCCGGATCGCTTCCGGGAAGCTGCGCTTCGCGCACCGGAGCACTTCCGGGTGCGCTAATGCGGCGTGTCATATAATGCATTACGCGACAACGTAGGTCCAGAATATAGTCAAAATGTCTCCACCAACCAGCGTTTGGAACACAACCCCTTTCAGCAGTCTAAAAAGTTCTGTTAAATGACAACAGAAGGGACAGGCAACAAGAACCATCAGTCAAAGAGGGGAGGGCAAGTTCTTCTCTACCGGGTCATGTTGGGGCGCTACCGGAACTGATCGAATTGGTAGTCTACAGTGTTTCTGGATGTTTCAGACTGAAGCTGGCGTCAGCATGAGAGCACCACCATCTCGTAGCTCAGTCGTGGCCATTCCACGAGCAATCATGGCAGCCGCTCTCCACCAGAAGCCTGCGGGAGTCGGGGTCCCCAAAGACTTTTGTAGAATCTTCAAGGCTGAGGGGACGCTTTCGAGAATGGGACCCAAGCCCTATCAGGCAAGCGTCCGAGTTCCAAGGTGTCCCAGGGCCATTTTAGTGGACCACGCCCAAATCTGAAGGCAAAAAGTTCCGCCGGACCCCGGGAGCCGGCTGCCTATGTCGGGGGCGATCTCAGGCCACACCAGGGCAACACGACTTGGGGAGGGGGCAGGAGCTAAGTGCCATCTCACCGCCTCTCGGGGGCCTCCGTCAAGCGGTTCAGGGAGGCACCGCATCACATTGTTTAACAATGCAGTCAGGTCCACAAACGGCCCTCACTTACTTTGAGAATAGTGAAGCTGCAGTAGGTGCAAATAAGCTTCAGACAGTGTTACAAGCGCTGCTCAGAACTCTGAACTATGGCACCCAACATCCAGGACTTATGCCATTTGAGCATGGCAGTGACATCGAAGCAACTCAGGGACCAAAACCATGAACGTACACTCACGTATGAAAATCTTACTTGGGGAGGGGGCAGGAGCCAAGCGCCCCCTCCCAGTCCGCGCCACCACACCGTATGTTGAAAATCTGAAGCCATCGTTCTACAAACTCAACCAGCCTTGGATGGAAAAATCTAGAAGAATGTACAAACGGAAAACCAGTTTTGGTCTGCATAGCATCAGCAGCAACGCTTGCTATCAGAGTGCATGAGTTTCATGCTCGATCGATTGAGCTAGCCGGATCGGGCAACAAAAAGTATAAAATAGTTATGTAAATAGTTATTTAATAAAATGTTTTACCCTGTTACTTTGCTGGTGTGTTGTATATATTTATAATATTTGCATAGGGTTTGTCGTTATTTTGGGTGGGGTGGGGTGGGCGGCAGAGTCGAGCTGTCTTGCAGCCATGATGGTGTGGAGCTAAGTTCATCTTACTAGTTTCGTATTTCTCATGAGGGGTTGTTCTTAATGTTTCTATTTTAGCGAGGTCAAAAATAGATCCCATTAGTGGCCTACTGATTTTGCTCGATTCCTTTTGTTTTTTTAAACTATTTTTCACTATGTGCAAAGACTAAACAGAGTATTGCGACTCTGTGCTTGTTTGTAAATACAGAATGAACCAAAGAGAACAAATTCTAAAACAGTAAATGCTTGGATAGCAATCAATCAAATAGAGAGAGAAGCAGGCACGACGGATTACAACGGGGGCAAAGGCCTGCGTTAACTACCCTTCACTATCTGCAAAGAGAGAGTACTGCTAAGAGAAAAGAGGGGGGGAAGGGGGGGCAGCGTTCAAAGCACATCAGCGTGCATAAACACGAAAATGTTTTTACCTATCATGTACTTGACATTTGACAGCATTTGATATTTGCTATTAAAAAAACATTGAAATTCACTGAAAAAACCATAGGTTATAGATCATATATAGTTAGGGATTAGCATTTACAAAACCTTATTTTACTCGCATAAAACCATTGAAATTTGCATATATAGTTAGTTGCGCTAACTATATATCGCGCACCCGCAATCCACTGCTGATGATGTCACATATTACATCATTCATGACATGGTCAGTGACATCACTGATGACATCTCTAATGACATCACTGATGACATCACTGATGACATCTCAAATGACATCACTGATGACATCACTGATAACATCTCAAATGATATCACTGATAACATCACTGATGACATCTCATTTGACATTACTGATCACATCAATGATGACATCATTCATGTGATAATACGATTAACCTCTTCAGACTCTAATATAACCTTAGATACACTCAGAGTAAACAGACACTCACAGACTGTCACTCATCCATGGAATTACTCACACACCTAGTCAGTCATGCAAAGAATCAATCACACCTCCATTTGCTCAACTATACAGTTATACACACCTTACTTATTCAAACATATTCTAACACATATTTACTCTCTTATACAATCACTGATACAAGTTTTCAATGATCCATGCAGCCACTCACACATTCACTGGCTCTTATGCACAGTAATTTATATATGTCAACTCTCACATGTACTGTGTTTTACATATGTACTTACTTTGACATGTAGCACTGAGATATCCATTCACTCACCAATACACTCATGCACACAGTCAACCGCCCATACAGCTGTTTCCACATGCACTTTTGAACCCATAGATCTAGTGAATCAACTGCTTACACATGTATGCACAGAGTTACACACCTCCCAGCCACCCCCACACACACACACACTCACTCTCCCATACAAATACTTGGACAACCAATCAATAACCCATATAGTTACTCATATAGCTACTGATCAACACATGCAGCAGTTTACAGAACAACAGACATAATGATGCACACATTAAGACAGTTTAGTCACTAACCCATGCACTCAGTGAGACACATTTATTCACTCTCTCATACAGTCAGTCATGCACCTACTAAATCCTTCATCCAGACACTTATACATCCACTCATTCTTCAATATGTAAGATATATTTTGACTTTACAGAAACATACAGTCACTGGATGTTGTCATCAGTGATGTCATTAGAGATGTCATCAGTGATGTCATCAGTGATGTCACTGACCATGTCATGAATGATGTAATATGTGACATCATCAGCAGTGGATTGCGGGTGCGCGATATATAGTTAGCGCAACTACCTATATATGCGAATTTCAATGGTTTTATGCGAGTAAAATAAGGTTTTGTAAATGCTAATCCCTAACTATATATGATCTATAACCTATGGTTTTTTCAGTGAATATATATATATATATAGAGAGAGAGAGAGAGAGGGAGAGACAGACAGAGAGAGAGAGAGAGAGAGAGAGAGAGAGAGAGAAGATAAAACAGCTTCCTGCCAGGAACAGATATTAGCGTATCGTATAATTCTCAATTCTTGGCTTTTGCATACTTCATATGTGTCCCTGTGTTATGGCTAAGATGCCATTATTCATCCCGGGAATGTCACTGTGCATGTAACACTTCTTGTGTCTCAGAGAGGGCGCTGTTTGTTCTTGTGCCACTGAGCCCTTTGCACATCCTGTCACAGCATCCATGAAAAATGTGGGTCACCTTTGTGGCTCAGAGCTGTATTCAACATCTGGCTCTGGATAAAAAAGGTTGTCATGTGTCCATTCAAGGAAAAGTCTGCAAAACAAACTTTGTCCTGAATACGCAGCTGTAAATATTTATAAACCAAGCACTGTCCTTGATTGAATCTGGACACCTTTATCATTGTGTCCCAAAACTGAGAATACATTAATGTCTTTCAAGAATTGTTTTGCTTCGAATCCAAGAGATCGACAAGAAGAGGTAAAATTTGCAAAATGCGGGGAGAGGGTGGTCGTTGTTAGGTCCTGAGGAAGGTTCTTCAAAGTTGTGTGTGGGGCCAGTAAGGTGGAGGAGGGTATCTTCTTTAGTATGGTGTCAGAGAGGTACTTCTAGTCCAGTCTTCATGCTCTGATTCCTGTCCACCTTCCACTCTACTTCATACACATGTGTCAACATTCTATTACATCATCGTTTACTCTAAACATTCCAGATGCCAGCTCAGACATGCAGATAATGGAGACGGGGATGCTACAGTAGGCTGTAGAACAGAAGTGGTCATGTGCATGTGTTTTCTGAAGTTAGCATTGAAGGAGAGCCTGCAGATCTTCAAAGCTCTACTCTAGTCACCTAGGTTCTCCTAGCCCAAGAATTTGCGCTTGCAGGCCAAGAGTGGACGTGAGCGCATTCAGGCTGGAGGGCGCTCACGCATGGGCGCTGCTTGCCTTCATCCGCCTTCTCCTCCTAACTGGCAGCCCGCACTGTGATTCGCGATGACTGGAATCAGTTGGTTTGACCTACTTTAGTTGGACAGATGACTACTGGCAGCAGAGAGATGACAAGCTCAAGAGCTCTGCGCAATAATTGCCTCTAACTGTCCTTCCAGTTCCTAGAGACCTCCCTTTGGCAGAGTCTGCGTCACTGGCTCCGATTCAATTTGCTTTAGTTGTGGGGCGCACAAGCAGAGGAGGGCTGACTCACAGAGAAATCACAATATTTACTGACAGGCGAGTGTCTCCGAAAGCCTGGTAGGGTTGGGAAAGAGTCAATCACTTGTCAATCTTTCCAATTTGTCTAGCGTCGAGGCAACTCTCCTTCTAGCCCTCTTCGTCAGTCCGCCTACGCAATCAAGTACCATTTTTAGGTCTGGCTTGAAAGAGCAGCTGGGTGCAAGACCTATTTATAATAATTCTTTGAAACATACATTCAGTGGAGTTTGACTTCTCACAGTGTAGCATGTCTCTCTCCCCCTCATGCTTTATATATTTGGTGGGTCATTCGCCTCCTGTTAAGTGCTTGAATTGTGCTGCATTTATTTATTTTTTATTTATTTACTGCAGCAGGCTTTTTAAAATATGTAAGCCAAGGCTTAAAATGCAACCCAGACCTATTGGCTTTTTCCAATGCTTGTTTGATGTTTGGCAACTCCAAGTGATGTCAGTAAGTGTTTGTGTTGTCTTTGTGTTGTGTGAAACCTGTATATTGTATTCAGATGTTATCCTGGCGCTAATGAGATGAAACGTTTGCCCAGATTGTATTAATGTATCTTAATTTTTTTTTAATATTGCCACTTAATTTGCTGCATTATGGTCCATAATTATTTTTTTGATTTACACCATTATTTACTGAACACTGCCGCATTACTTGCATCTCCATTTCAGTATAATTTCAGGCGCCCCTCCCACAGGTCACATGTTCAATTCTAGCTACAAGCTACTCTGCCTTCTAATTTTTAGAGTTGGCTAAAACGAGTATCATGAAGTTGTATTGTGAAGTCTTCGGCACCTTATCACAAACTAGTTAACATTATTATATGGCATTTATATAGCACTGAACTCAGTTTTGGGGTGCCGAAGAGCATTTTCGGATGGATATCAGGGTACAACACTGGGAAGCGATTGCGAGTGTTGTATTTGTTGTGATTCTATGTGGGTTTTGGTGGTGTGTGTTAATAACCAGAGAGGTGTTCTTATCTTGGAGAGCAGCACCCAGCACTGTGATGGAGGAGGAGGAGGTGTGAGAAACAGGTGCACACGTCATTGTAACTAGGATTAAAACATGTAGGAAGTTAAACCGCATCAACCCAGGTACAGGGACAGGGGTGTGCTGGTGTGTACCAAAAATGGATGTAACCAATCGTCCATACGGTAACGTGCAAGGCTGAGATGCTGTCAAATGAGTAAAATTATTGCAAATAGGCAAAATCCGGAGTTGGTGGCATGGCCAGGAGCCATGTACCTTTTTAAAAGGAGGGATACTGACTTCTGGTGCAATTATTACAGTCAAGGCGCTAGGTAGGTCCAGCTTGATTATGTCAGCATTGTGTCCTGGCGCATGGAAGTCTGAGGGCCTGTTCCCGCCAGACCAGCATCCCTAGGGTAGGAGACCTCATTACATTCACGTCAGAGTGGCATGTAGGGGGTGTTTTATCGCAGCACGCCCGAGCGCATATCACACAGACACATATTGCGCCGCTGAGACGGCACAGCGAAGATAGGCAGTGCTATAATGAATGTCTGAGGAGCCGAAATGCCTTCCAACTCCAACGGGATCAGTAAATTGGGCTGGCGCGGGATTAAGTTAAAACGAATTCGTTTTTTTTTTTTTTTAGAAACACTAATGTAGGTTTAATTCCCAGAAGCAGCACCTTGGATGGTACCAGTTGATTTGCAGTTGCTGAACAAACTGAACTGCACACATCACTTATCTGATGAAAGAAGGCTTGGAAGGTGGTCGTATATTGAGTCGTAGGATTTATGATATATGGGCTGGGCTGTCTTTTTTTATCCAGGGACTCGAGCCTGTGGTTTATGCCCCCTGCCAAGTGGCACCGACTATCTGAAGTGATGAAATGGTGATGTGAATCATAGTAACACTCTGCTAGTGCCAGATGTCGATGCAGTTAATCCTTATTGGCATTGCATGCGCCTGCAGTGTATTCTCTGACACAACAGTCTGCAATAGCCACCATGTTGTGACCCTGATACACGTACTGCTCTACGGTTGCCTGCATGTTGCCTGTGTGTAACCGTAGATATGTATATTTCACCACTGGTGGTTGCCACGGGGTAGTTATAGGTAGGTCAGATTTTCCATAGCAAATGTCTTTTTTGGTTGACTAATACAATTGGCGCCATTTGACAAACCTTCATAAAACTTTTCAAAAAGTGCTCAGTTTTCCCTAGTTTGTACATGGAAAGTTTTGGGATGATCCATCAAGCGATCAAGCTATGGGGGAGCCTTTATTAGACAGCGCTACCACGAAAACTGCTGAATGGAATTATACCAGATTTGACAGGAAGCTAGGTCGTGATCCGAAAAGCGTGCATTTTGTGATGTAGTAGAAATCTGCTTGGAAGTTTTTGATAAATTAACCACTTGGATGCTATGCTACTTCTGGAGCTTCAATGTAATTTCCATTGAAATCAATGGAAAGTCCATGACGAGTTACCCTTGTCATTAGCGGCGAAGAGGTTAAGGTTCAAACACATTTATATATCTGGATGGCGGGGTTCGAGGGACAGTAACAAGAGTCCAATTTTTAAAAATAGATCCTTCTGATTTGCCCAGGGAGCTTTTTTCCCCTTGGGCCAATTTGCTACCATGAGAGCAAAGCTCCAAAAGAGCAAGGCTCTGATTGGCTGCCAGCAACTTGAGAAAAATGTTGCTGGTAGTCAATATAGGACTCAGAGCTTAGCCCCCTCTCTTGAAGTGTAAAAATAATATAAGAAGGGCGTGGATACCCTGCTGCCTCGGCCATGTGAGGAAGACACTGAGGGACCCTCAGTGGGACCCCAACAAATCAGAGGTTTTTGCCACACCCCCATGGATCGCTTGCAGGATCACATGCATAAAAAAAATACCAGCCCGCCATTTTAAAAATAAATATTAAGAAATGGCAGCGTGAGTGGGGCCCCCTCCCTGAGACCATTTTGGGCCCCGGGACTCCATTCCCATGGGTGGAAATGCAGAAAAAAGCAGGGGGCACGAGATCCTCTTCCTGAGCCTTTGTAGGTCTTGGTACCCATCCCTCAGGGCCAATTTCTTTTTAAAGGAAAGAGGGTGTTAATTTCTTTAAAAAAACAAAGAGGGAGGAGGGTCACACGCCCCCCTCCAGAGCCCTTGAAGGCCCTGGGGACCCCATCCCACATGGCCAAAATGAAGGTTAAAGTGAAGAGGGCCACATTGCCCCCCTCCATGAGCCTTTAAAGGCCCTTAGTATCCTGTCCCCTGGGACAGACTCAATTGCACTGCCCCTGAGTGCCCACCCCAGGACAGTGTTGTTTCCCTGCCCGCACTAGCGTGGGCAGAAAAACATATATTTGTTGCTGCCTGGCGGGAGCATTTTTAAATCTCCCACCAGACGGGAGCAAACATGCCTTCCCTGTCTGCAGTAGTGCGGGCAGGGAAGGCAAGTCTGCTCCCTGCCAGTGGGAGTTTTAAACATGCTTCCGCTGGGTGGGAGTAGAATTCTGGCATCAATGCTCATTTCACAGAAATTAAACCTTAAGGGGAAGCACTCACAAGTATGAACATAGCAGATGCTCAAGTTTAAGCTCCAGTTCTGTAAAGGATAAACCATCCTAACTTCTTGAACGTGGCCAAGGCAAAGCAAGTGAGTTCTCTCTTCAATTCCACGTATAAAAACAATCTGAAATCCTTGATGTAGGTGATTGCATCCTTACTTTGTTGGAGCGCAATCTCTTCTTTTCCAAGAGAAGTGGGTTCTTCGTTGTCAGCTCCTGGTCTGAGAGCAAAGTCCATTGATTTCCCGTTCAATTACTCCTGAGTTTTCAAATGCTCCAAATCACCTACAAGCTCCATCTGTTTTGCGCTGCCTCTTCCATGTTAATACTTTGCAAAAGTCTTCTTGCTGTTTTCCAGGCTGATGGACAGCCCAACTCACTATAGGGCCCGAGTGCATTTTCCACCAATTTTGATGGTGCATTCTTGATGCAGAGAAGATGAGAACCTTTCCATCAAAGAAAGAAGCACTTCATTTAATTAAAAGGAAGGACTCTCATTTCATGGAGATTCAACTGTTGGTTTTGTTGTCTTCTCCATACGAGGATTCATTTTGTAACATATTTCCATACAAAGATGGTCAACGGACAAGCAATTCCCCAAAATTACATGTACTTAAGGTTACTGGAGACATTACCTTGTGGTCCTTTACACAGCAGTAGTGTAGAATATGCACTAGATATTCACTAAAGGAGGTAGCACTTATTACTATCAAAGGTAGAGAGGGAGGAAGAGGAGCACCTGGGTTTGCCATCCTAAACTATATACTTTGTGCAAAAAACAAAGAACCCAATCAAATCAAAAAAGATGGCCAAGGGCTTAACCACCAGACTGACAGAAAAACAATGTTTTTCTTGAAGACCCCTCACCCAACATGCTTACTTACCCCTTGGTTGCATGCTTCATCATTGGGGTTCTTCCCGATCCTGCTGTCAATTGAAGCGTGCTTCGACCAGACGGATTATGTGGGAGCACTTTTTTGTTTTTTTTGTCTATGGTGAAGATGCTGTTGTGAGGTGGGGGAGTGGGGTATGAGTGTTACACAAAATTAAAATTACCTGGCTAGTGAGTCATCCCCATTTTATTCCTGCCCCTAGTCGGTAAGATAAAAAATCAGGGAAAAGAGAAAGAAGGAAAATAGATATCAATGAATGTATTCCCTTCTCATCTGGTCAACATGTTTCAAGCCCTGCCCTATAGGCTCTTCTTTAGGAACTAAGGAAACCAGTACTTATCGGTACCACTCCTCACAGAAAATCCTCAATATTAATAAATCAAGTAGCAAGCCATGCCAATCACACAACCTACATACGATTTTGTTCATAGAATAATGTCACTGTGTTCACTTTAGATGCCCTAATGGTGCGCCATGATCCAACAGGGGAGCCAGACTCAGGTGTATTCCAGGGAGGGTGGCCTTGACGAAGGTTTGACTATAGGCCCCCTATTCCCCGGTGGGATCATGACGTGAACAATGACATGGTGCTAGTGGGATCAATAGTCATGGTATGTAGTCGAAATGCAGAGGCCACAAATGTGCCTGTACACATAATTGGGATGCTTGACCCTAATTTCGAGGATTAATTAAAAAAGGATGGCACTCTGACATGTGGGCTTATTAACATGGTACAGAAGTCTCACGCAAGAGTGTACAGGTAGCTGGAATATGCGACCAGGATGTCGGAAAATCCACAGCATGTGCGAGAAGAGTGGAAAAAAACAAACTGTGCGTGCACGTAGGACTGAGAGACACAGACAGTGCACGCAAGGACAGCCCTACTGGCAATGACTGAAGTGTGAAAGGGGTCCGTCCAAAACTGGGGAAAGGGTGAAATTTATAATGGCCATACTGGCCTGGGTAGGAGGACGGAAGTAATTCCTCAGACTCTAGATAACACAATCAAGCACAAGTGGGCAAAAGTACCGGAGTAAGATAGAGGTTAAGGGTGAGAACATCATGTAGATATGCCAACATAACAGAAAACGAAACAAAATCAGTTGTCACACAAAAGAAGTGTGTAAAATGTCCTTCTATGTTGAGTGAACCACCTGACCCATGCAAACGAAGAAACGGGTAGGGGAATCCGTCACGAATCTCCTCTTGTCACATTCGAGGATCGCTTCCTTTCCTCCTACAACAGAAATATAATGACAATTTGTGAAAAAGAGCAATATAGAGAGTGAACAAAAATAGCAACATCATGGATAATAGTCTGTACAGAGGTGAAAACTTGGCGGTAACTGGGCCCACTCACATGACCGCGAGGGGGCAAGGGAGGCATATGGGACGGCTAATCTTCCTGTTGCTGTACCAAGTTCTTCATCAGAATTGAGTCCATCAGGACTCTTGGTTACCAGATCAAATATATATCTAGATTTTCTTTTTTCCTAATTTCAATGTCCTGTCCCCACCCCTGGAATTACCGGGGATGTGTTCAATGGCAAAGAAAGAAAGGAATGGAAAGGGAAGACCACTCGGTCCCCCCGAACGTATGGATGGGTGCCCCGATCCCCCCGGGAAACCGTTGTGTGCGGGGGGCGTGTCTCGGCTGGTATGCCCAAAGCGGCGAAGCCGGAGCACGCCCTTCCCGCCCAGAAGGGGTTGTCCTAGACACCCGCCCGGAAGTCCGCGCACGGATGGGCGTACCTGAGGTCGGCCCCGCCCTCCCGCAGATGGATAAATAGAGCGGGAATCCAACGAAGCTTCCTCTTGTTCCAGTGCTCTGAAGGCTGCACCACTCGTCGCTTGTGAGCCCTCGAAGGAACAAGCGGCAATTTTGAACTTTTAATCTTTGTTGTTTCTTTTCCAGTGTCAGGCGTGTGGAAGATCTAGTACCTTGTGGATCAAGTTGGACGGAGTAACCGAGACATGTCTGGCAAGAAAGCGGGAAAGAGCTCCGAGATGGAGAAGATGCTATGCACCTTGTTGAACCGAGTAGCGGTGATGGACCGGAAAATGGGTAAAGTGGACGCAATCGGTCGGGGCTTAGCGGATGTCAAGAAGCAGATGGCAGCACAGAACAACCTCTCGGGCGGCCTAAAAAGGTCATAGGGCCGGCCTTGCCGGATTTCGCCCCAGAGGGTAAGGGTAAGAGGAATAAGAGGAGGGCGGGTCCCAGGGAGGTCCCAGCCCCAGAAGTGCCCCCATCGAGCCCGGGCGCAGTCAACCCAGTCGCGCCGATAGATAGCCCGGTACCAGGTCCGGACGTGGGTTTACCAATCCCCGTAGTGATAACGCCAGTTGGGGATGACCAAATGCCCCCAGAACTGGCCCTTCAGTTAGCTGCAGTGTTACCTTGGCTAAAGAAGAAAGCAGGGGGATCAGTGGCTGCGGGTGATCCGGCTGAGGAAGCCAGACTAATTATTGAGCAGTTGCGGCAGTCAAGGGAGGCCGGGACAGCGAATGTACCTTATATTCCCCCACAGGTAGCGACGGGGGTCACAATGGATGGTCGAGCGAAGACAACGGACACGGCGGCTGAACCCGGTAAGAGACCATTGCCATTGGTGGGGGAGAGCTCAGTGCCTTCAAGGCGGGAAAGTTTGTCTCAGCACATTCCGGCGGCCACAAAGGAAATGATATGGGGGACAAATACATCAATATGTTTTCACTTTTGACTGACCATTGTGAGGTAGAATATGCGAAGACCCAGAAAGATTTGTGGCACCCCAGCGTATGGCGGGCCAAGATGGCGGAATTCAGGGTCGATGAGACCATGGTGAACTGGGTCAGGGCCTTTTCTATTTTTACGGCAGTAATGGGGGAGCGCAAACCTGAAGTGTTGCCCGACTTATCATGTTACCAGAACAGGATCATGAATTTCTATGCAATGTACGGGGGAAATGAATGGAATGGTTATGACGTTAACTTTAGAAAAGCAAAAGAGTTTAACGAGGCTTTAACATGGGATTGTCTGGACACGGTGTCGTGGCATAATCAGCTTTTGCCGGGACCGGCGGATACGTCGGTGCCGAGCACGAGCGTTTCCGGGACATTCCAACAGAAACCGGCACAACCCTTTCGGGCGAGCGCCGGAGGGGAGTCACATCCCAGGTCCGGCGGGAATGGATGCAAGCGTGGGGTTTGTTGGGGTTTCAACAAGGGAACCTGTAACAGGCCTCAGGGAACGTGTAGGTTCCGGCATGCTTGTTCGGGCTGTGGGAATTCCTCACACCCAGAACTTAGCTGTAGATCCAAGCCCAATGGTGCGGGAGGAAAGGGGGGATCCAAGCAGGATTTAGGTGGTGCCTTGGAAGCGAACATCTTCGCCCATTGATATCTTGGCTTTGACCCCCTGGCTGAACCGATACCCAGATCATGTATCCGCCGGGATTTTGAGGAATGGTTTTCTGTATGGCTTCAAAATCCCGGCGGGAAATTTTCGGGGGAGCCCCTTCTGTAAGAACCAACTGTCTATTCAACATAACCCGGCGGTGGCCGCCAAGAAAATAGTGAAAGAGGTCAATTTGGGACGGGTAGCGGGGCCATTTTCCTGCCCGCCAGTTGCGGAATTTGTGTGTTCACCTCTAGGAGTGGTTCCAAAGAAGGACCCGGGGGAGTATAGACTCATTCACAATCTGTCGGCCCCTAAGGGGGCCTCGGTAAATGAGGCTATTGACCCTGAGGTATGCTCAGTTCGATACGCATCGTTCGACGATGCCGTCGATCTGCTGAATCGCCTGGGCCCCGGTGCACTGTTGGCAAAATCAGACATTGAATCGGCATTCAGGTTGCTCCCGGTACACCCTTAGGACCAGCGCTTGCTGGGATTCACGTTCCAAGGGAAGTATTACATGGATAAATGTATGCCCATGGGTTGTTCAATTTCATGTGCCTATTTTGAGATGTTCAGCTCCTTTTTGGAATGGGCGTTCACCGAGGCCACTGGGCATAGACAGGTGATGCACTATTTAGATGACTTCCTTTTTCTAGGTCCGGCAGACACTACGGAATGTGCGCAAACACTGCAGGACTTCTGCACACTCATGCGTGAGTTTGGGGTCCCATTGGCGCCAGGTAAGACGGTGGGGCCATCTACCTCACTGGAGCTTCTGGGGATTGAGCTCGACTCAGTGGAGGGGTGTTTCCGTGTGCCAATTATGAAGGTGGCCAAGTTCAGGGCTTCCTTGATACAATGTCTCAGTAGGGACAAGGTGACCCTACACCAGTTACAACAGACAGTGGGTCAGCTTAATTTTGCCTTAAAAGTGATACCGATGGCTCGCCCCTTCTCACGTTCCATTGCACAAGCTATGGTAGGCCTCAAGGAAGGACACCACCGCACTAGACTGTCGGCAGAGGTTCGCCAGGACATGCGCATTTGGTTGGCATTCCTGGCGGATTTCAACGGTTGAGTGGCGTGGAACAAACCCCCAGCATCGTCTGACGAACTGGGTTTGTGGACCGACTCAGCTGGGAGTGTGGGATTTGGCGCAATCTTTGGTAATCGATGGTCGGCGCAAACATGGCCAGCGTGGTGGCACTCAAGTGGCCTAACGGGTAGCATTTGGTTCTTGGAGCTATTTCCCATTTGGGTGGCTCTGTTGGCATGGCTGGAAGACTTTAGGAACCGCTCAGTGGTGTTTTGGTCAGACAACATGACGGTGGTCGAGTGTATTAATCACCAGGCAGCACGCTGCAAGTGGATCTTGAGACTTTTGAAAGAAATTGTATTGCGATGCATGAGATTGAATGTACAATTCAGGGCAAAACATGTGCCAGGTGTACTGAATAATGCAGCTGATGCACTCTCTCGTTCACACATGCAGGCTTTCAGGGGTTATCTACCCACAGCGGAACTAGTGGCGGCACCGTTCCCCGAAGCACTATGGCAGATCGGTGCCCCGGATTACAAGACCTCGTGGCAGCCAGCTTAGCGCCCAAGACGAGGAAAGCTTATGAGGGAGCGTTTAGTTCATACTGCGCCTTTTTAGGGCCGGTAGGGAGACATAGCTGGGGGCGGGAAGGATCCTTCCTCTGGTTTTTGGTGGCACTTAATAAGGAAGGCCGATCGGCGGCAACTGCCAACAGACATAGGGCAGCCATATCATTCATGGCACAGCTCCACGGGATACGGGACCCGACGGGTTCCTTCTTAGTCAGGAAGGCGCTCCGCGGTTGGCAGCGCCTGGAAGGTCGCAGACAAGATACAAGGCACCCGATTGGGCTAGACAGATTGTCCTTGCTACTAGCAAAACTGGATGAGACATGCTCCTCGCCCACCGAGGTAATTCTGTTCCGAGCGGCTTTCGCATTGGCATTCCATGGGGCCATGCGGGTAAGTGAACTCGTAGCAAGGAACAAGAAGGATGTGGAGGGAGGTTTATGCAGGGATCATGTTCAAATACGGGGTGATTCTCTGTTGATCTCGATAGCCAGGTCCAAGACAGACCAGGAAGCTTTGGGGAATAGTGTGGTTTTGCAGCGCGCCCGAGGGAGCCCCAGTTGTCCCATAAGGTATTTAGAGGACTACTTGGCACAGAGGTCGACAACATGGGGGGGGACCCTGCTTAGACACGAGGACGGCACCCCATTGACGAGATTTCAGTTTCGGAGGGTGCTGGCAATTACGATTGCTGCGGCGGGCTTGAACCCATGCGATTTTGGGACCCACTCATTCAGAATAGGGGCCGCTACTGAGGCTACGGCTCGGGGTCTGGGTATGGAAGAAGTGAAACAGTTAGGCCGTTGGTCCTCGAACTGTTTCAAGAGGTATGTGCGACTGCACATGTTGTAAAAGACTGATGAATTGCACTCACGCTTGTTGTCTTTTGTTTGGATTACAGTTTCGCAAGCCTGTGACGTGGGGCGGAATTTGGGATCGACCAAACACCAGAGGACCAGCGGTCAAGGATCACCGGCTGGAGATCAAGTGGTATGGGTTGTGGGCCACTCATACGTGAGGCGTGCTGGGGACGTATTCAAGGCAGGTGACGCGACTCACGCATCTGGGGAATACGGGTCCAGAGTGACCTTCCATGGGAAGGGAGGCCTCTGTTTTGACCAATTTCAAACCTTTGTGGAGGGACTCTTAGGGCGGCAAAGGTCACCGCCATCTGTAATCATAGTGCACCTGGGAGGCAATGGCTTGGTAAGACTGGGAAGACGGGTGTTAGTTGAACACATATTGTCGGCAGTCAGCTGGTTGGCTAAGAGGTTCCCGGGGTGTACGATTGCCTGGTCCCACATGATCCCCAGGAGAATCTGGCGGGGGGGGTATCTCTGTAACGGCGTTGAACCACTCGGTAAAGAGGGTCAACAATAAAATTGAGAAATTGTTTCGCTCCACGCATTTGCAAAGCATTCCCCATGGGTGTATTCGGGGCGATCACTGTTATTTGAATGATGGGGTTCACCTGTCCAGGGCTGGGAATGATTTACTCATAGGAGACTTCATAGCATGGCTAGTGGGATTGAGGAGACATGACCTTTAGGAGGTGTGGGGGGGCCGGATAGTCTGTCAACTATCCGGCCTGTGGCGGTAAGATCATGATCGGTGAGCAGTGATTTCAGGGTCCCTAGGGGGGGTGCCACCCAGTACGGATGGGAGCGCCCGGGGAGAGGCGGCCATTGGCCCCTCCCACGGGGAGGCAGCACCCACTACGGATGGGTCGCCTAGGGGGAGACGGCCATAGGCCCCTCCCAGGGGGAGACGGCTATATGCCCCTCCTACGAATTTCCCGGGGGCCGGATATCCGCTATGGCGGAAGAGAGTGTGGGGAAGGGGGGGAGTCCACGCTGTCCTTCTTACGGATACCTCGCACGAGAACTCGGACGACCTTTAAGATGGCGTCGAGTGAAAGGGGGCCCCCACGACAAGGGAAGTTACAGTTGGCAGCGAGGGTAAAATCCTCTGCGCATGCCCCACTCACACCGTGAGGGCGGGAATTTGGTAGTAGGGATCTGACACCGGTTAAGACCTTGCCGTTGGCCCTTAATGCTAGGATGTACAATTTTATTTTAGAATGTTATGCATTTTCAGGATGCTAGACTCGGCTAGGAAACCTTTGTATTAGAGATTTGTTAAGGTTAGCCAAAGAACTTGTCTTCATCAAAATGTAATGGAAGTAAAATTGTACATGATTCATGAAACGTTTTAATTTAAAGTTTTAAATTTTGTTTCATATTTTAATAAATACGGCCCGGGGGGTAACTCCCCCCCGCCTTCCAAAAGTTCAAACTTGTGTCTGTCTCCTCCCATGGGGAATTGGTGTTGGGATGGGGTGGCGGGCATCCCGGCCCATATGAACTGTCAGAAAAGGGTTTCTCCTGAAAGTGTCTGGCTACTTATTAGTTGGGTCCCCTTTGTTGATGGCTCTGAAGTGTTTGAGCACTCTTCTTAACCAAATGAATGGTGCTTCCCACATTCCTTAGATGGCAAAGGCATTCCAGTACGTATATCGTGAAGGCTGTACTGCAGGTGAGGAATTGGTTGAACTTTCATTTAGGACCTCGTCTGGGGGTAGAGAATTCCTTACACATGGTACTACTCTTGCAGGCTTTACAATGCCCACTCATATGCACCATTCATATGGTCAAGAAAATAGTCCTTGAACACCCCAGAGCTATTAACAAAGGGGAACCCAACTAACCAGTAGCCAGACACTTTCAATAAAACCTATTTTCAGACAGTTCTATCCTCTCTTTCATTTGCCATTGAACACATCTCCTACAATTCGCGGGGTGCGGACAGGACACTGAGATTAAGAAGAAAATAATCTAGATATATCCTTGACCTTGAAACCAATAATCCTGGGGGGATCAATTATAATAAAGAACCTGGGGTACATCAATAGGTATAAGCACTGGAAGCAGGGCATTGTATTCTGCGTGGATTATGAACTTAATACTAAACTCTTTATGACTCTGAGCTTTCATCATGGCCACTGTTTTTGCTGACCAAATGTATTGTAATTTCCTTTGTTTATTTCTGCAGCACTCTGTGTAAACATCAGCAATACGCGCTGTATCTCATGTGATCACGACTCCGAGACGGTCGAAATGTGTAATGAATGTATGCTATAAAGAACTTTCTGCATATATGAATGCGTACTAAGTGTGTGTTTACTTTATGTATATATATATATATATATATATATATATATATATATATATATATATATATATATATATATATATATATATATATAGTGTGTGTGTGTGTGTGTGTGTATGGGTGTGTGTGTGTGTGTGTGTGTGTGTATTCACTGAAAACTCAATGGTCCAAGAAGTGACATTGTAGTTAGGAATTCTACATTCTAGGCATAATTGCTGAAATGCATTTGCCAAAATAAAAGTGGAGAATGTGAACCGCAGAGTGCTCCCATATAGTTCCTGCCATGGGAGTTTAGTGGTGAATTTTTTCGTGAAGGCTGCAGTCACAACAGTGGCAACCGCCTACAAGTTGTTCGGCTGCGCCTGTGGCAATTGTTGGGAGGTTTTTCTTTGTGCGTCTGCCAGAACCGCCTCTTACCACCAGAATTCTGTGTCCATTGAACTCGGTCATCATTGCTAAAAATGAATGGAAGCAAGATACTAAACAAAGCTCCCATGGATAACATACCTGTTGTTGGTCAGGGCAGGACAGAGTCTTCAATAAGCCCACATTGGTGAGTGAAATACATGACATGCAACAACATGTATTTTAGTCCTGAACAAATCGTCTCTACAAAGCGGCAATCATTACTGTAATGGATTTTACAGGTATTCACGCACACTCACTGAGAGACAATGGTAGAACTTTGCATGTTATGATGGCGGACTGAGAAGCAGATATGGTCAAGTAAAATAGAGTCCATCTTCCCTCACAGCACTTCTTCCTGTCCAATGAAGTGAGGACAGGAGTGTTTTGAATGTGGTACAATGAGAAATAAATGTACAATGGCATTGATAAAGGTATGATTGCTGATACGCGTCTGCCAAAATAAAAGTGAAGACTTGTGGGCCGCAGAGTGCTCTGTGATTTCCTGGCATGGGAGTTTGGTGGTGAATATTTTTCGTGACAGCCACAGTCACAATGGAGGCACCAGCCCACAAGTTGTTTGGCAGCGTCTGCGACACTTGTTGGGAATATATATATATATAGACAAATATTTATATATGTATATATATAATTGTTCATTTTCTTTGCAGCAATATGAAGTGAATTAAAACCCAAAAAATGTTCCCCTGGTCTAAGTACTTCTCCCTACTGTGAAGCTCGAGTACTGTTCTATTAAAATTATATTAAAAGTTTTTTTTTAAATAATTTTCCTTATTGCAAGCTTATGGCTTCCTTCTTCAGATGGCATCATTTCTTTTTTACTACCTTTTACTTTTGTAGCATATGTCTATGGGACTGCCGCAGAACATCCTCCCGCAAAGGATTACAGTCATAATCCGGCGGGTGGCGTGAGGGCTGGGTTGGCAGTCCTCCTGCAGAACGCTGGTGTGGCGCTCCGTATGAGGACCACCATAGTCGTAATCAGGCCCTTAGTGATTTTCTCCCGCACTGACACTTTCATTTATTAGGCAATCATACCCCACTGCAAAAGGTAATTTAACACTACAAGAACTCTTAGAGGAACTAAGGACTGCAAAGACAAACAACCCCCTCTACATTAGAATATTCTTTGCATTATACAGCGAGACGTTTCCAATCTTGCTTCTCAGATGGATTCAGTGGGTGGATAGATGTATGAAGACTTTATACAGTGCACATGTATGTAAAGCTTCCCAAGTCGATGGTTGTTGAATAGAATAAAAATTGCCTAAGTGGGAGTACATAAAGCTGGAAGATAAACTGGTTAACTTTAACTACTCAAGACTGCAGTGCAGTTAACATTCTCGCTTGTTGTCCATGTGTTTTTGCACCTGAATACGACACTGTTGTAAATAGGTTTGGTAGGCAGCAAGACACGTCTAGAAGATAGAGACACTAAGAAAGGACTACAGACACCAAGTAGCCATATTGAACCAAGTAAGAATATACAACAGACACCTGTGGAAAGTAATGAAGAATAAAATGAGAAAGAGCTGTTTGCACCTCTTTTGCCTGTGGTGATACTCCTTTCACAGTATTTTGCCCTGTCAGTAGTCAAGAGTTGAAAGCTAGTGGGAACATCCTGTGTACAAACCAGAGCAATTGCAATATGTACTTGCCTCCTTAAAGGAGGCTGCAGGGAGAAAACAAGGTAGGAATTTTACTTTGCCCTGAGATTGACTGCAAAACAGGTACTATGCACTCTACCATTAACCACCTAAGGCTAGAACTAAGGGTCCTCCTCCTCATGCAACACCATGTTGCAGCACAGCCTTCAGGCCACCGGAGCCATCTGTAGAGAACCGCCCATTATCTCCCTCCACCACCTATTATATTCCATATATTCCTATTCACCTATATTATTCCCTACATTACATACATATGGTTCTTAGGGACTGACTTTTTACCTAGATACGACACTGCATTCAGAACGCGGGTTTTCCCTCGTTCGAATCTCATACATTAAGCATGAGGTTTCTTGGAAGCACAGCAGGACTACCATCTCCTGTATAGTATCTCTCTACAAAGTTCAGGCCCGACGTCATCCTTTAGGCCGACACAGTAACACAGCAAAGTAGGCCCCCAGGGGGGACGTATGGGTATATATACATCACATCTTGCTTAGAAGGACAGAGGAGACCGAGACTTCCCAGCTGACACACTGACCAGAGACACTGAGGTTCCAGCATGCAGAGGCTCCAGCTCGCAGTGGTCTAACATCCCTCACGGGGTGTCCAACTTGAGACCAGTACAGGGTCCCATACTCTCCCATTGTCAGGTAATGGTGTTGACTAGATCCTAGAGGGATTTTTGGCATAACACTTACGCAGATGCTAGGTACATTTAGGGACATCTAGTTAGGGAGGCATCGTAGGAGTACGCACTCCTCATCATGTGTTTTATAGGCTTGTATATATTTATGATTACTGCAAAATGGTAGAACTATACCATCCTTTTACTTTCATAGTAATTCTAATCATATATCTCTGCTACTCTCTAATTGTTGTTGCAGCTCATCTATTCTACACTAGAATAGCAGCTGTTCAATACATTCTTATTGACAAAACACCCAGTATGTTTATTTTGTGTATCTCTGAGACAAACTAAGTGAGCACGAGTGACTTAGCGAAAGGTAGTATATTGTTTCCACGATTCTGAGGGATCAGGGTTGTCATGTTCTGAGGTTGCCAAGAACTATTCTCTCCCTGATAAGAGGAGATTCTAGTGGCACTGTGAGCTAGCTGATGCAGACAGGCTAACATACCTGGTGGGGGTGCACGGAATCAGCCTTCCGCCAATCCCACAGTTTATGTTATCCAAACACGCAGATCCTGTGTAGGTTATATAGGAACTACACAACACACCCTCCATGCATGCATCCCTTGCAACCCTTCTTCCTGTGCAACCCGCCCATTCACCACCTCTGCGTGCTCCTACCTCTACTCGATCACCCAGTTGTAAAGCCTGCTCCGCAGTACCATCTAATAAACAGCCTGTTCCATCACTGCATGGCTGTTCACGTTATACACAATCATTCATTTGAGAGTGATTGCATGTCCACTCTTTCATCCTTCTTACAAGACCACCCTTCTCTCTATGGTCTTCAAACCTGCCACCAACGAAGGAGAAAATCCTTGCATTGACATATTAATACAGGGTCATTGTTGACCTTGGAGCAGGTCAATAGCAATAGCCAATCTCCTTTGCCCAGTAGCAGCTGCTACTGGACTCGGGTGGTGGGGTAGGGGAAGGGGGGGTTGAGGGGTGACATTTAAACAAACAAATACAACACTTACCTGTGGCAGCTGGCAGGCAGTCACCTCTCCTCCGGCCTCTTCTTCCTGACTCTGGTTCAAACAGGATACAGGAAAAAGCAGGAAGCACCTGGCTCCCAGGCTCCTGATAGCCAAAAACAACACTGCAATGCAGCGTTGTGATTAGTATGAGCGCCATGGATCGGTGTTCAGCCAGAGAATGGGGGCCTGGGCATGTTCTCCATGCAGGCTGTAATGCAACCTGAATGGAGAATATGGGAAGTGCGCATGACTGTTTTGGGCGGTCCAAAAGGGCTGACTAAACAGTCATCGGCACTTAGGAGTGTGCAAACCACTCCTGCCTTGCTCCTCTGTCCTTGGAGCATCCCGGCCCACCCAGAAAGCTGCATCATCAGAAGGAAATTTAAAATTAGTATAACGCAAGTTATAATGATTTTATTTTGCCTGCTGCGGAGCAGTGGGGCGACGCTCCTCCACCTTAGCGGAGGAGCCGCCACTGCCTTTCCCCTCTGTATGAAGCAAGGGAAATCAGAAAAGTTGCATCGCTGACCTTCTCTGGTCAATAATGCTTCACGAAATTGACGCAAGTGTAGAAAAAGGTAGGGCTAGGACCTTTCTCAAGATTTGCCCGGCGCTAACCGCCCTTGTACCATTCAAGTTTACCAAGCAATGAGGCAGGCGCCGGAGACCAGAAGGCAGGAAACAGAAGTTTATTCCGACGGAGCAGAACACATCAGATCAGACAACAAGGTATCATGTCGAGGTGCTCTAACAGCCTCTCGGAGGCCTGGCCTCTTATACACTGGTTTATGGCATGTGACCTTCTTTCGATACAATCAGATCCTTGTGAGGCAAGAAAAAGACATCCCCGCAATCCTAGTGTCAATCCCACCCCCATATACCTTCACAATAGAGTTTCTCAACCTGCTGATAAGAGGGGGGGGGCCATCACGCAGCTGAGTGTTCCGTCGAGTCTTAGGATGTGTGCGCCTGATCATATCACAGGGGGTGGGGAGGCCTGGATCAATAGAGGGCCCTTTGAAGGAGAGCGACCTCATACAATATAGGGCAGTAAATGATATCTCCCGGCTTAGGCAATGGCCTCGGACCTGTGTGGACAGTCGGACACGGGGTGAGGGGCCATCAATGGAGTGGTATTCATGCCGCGTGGACAATCCAGCGCAGGAGGGAGGTTTGTCAACAGAGGGGCATTCATGGGAGGAGAGGAGGTGTTGGTCAGGCGCTAGCGTGACTCCCAAGGACAGGGTCATGCAGAAGGGTCCTGCTCGTAAGGAGGAGGAGGGAGGGGGAGCCGGGGTGCGCAGAGGATGCTTGCTGGGTCAGAGGGACGTGCTGGCGATCGATCGTGGACAGGGAGACCATGATACCTAAAATGGCTGCCATGCACGTAATACATAGGTGACCTAGAATAGCTGCCGTGCATGTAGTACATAGGTGACAAGCTGGCGCAGATGATGTTTAGATCGCAAGTCAAAATTCCACAGTCCTCCCTTTTAACATATCTCGCCAACTTGTCAGTTTGAATTTATCCCCATAAGGCCACGTATTTCTACTTCATAGAGGGGGCTCATGTGCTCATTTCGGAAGTCCAAAGTCTTTGGGCACATACAGTTAGAAACAAGGCCGCACAAGGGTGGCAGACATTGGATACCTAAACAACACCCACATAAGATCACAACAGGTATCAACACAAAGGAAAACAACTTCCAACCCCAATTCTTCAAAGTGTCCCAAAACCAGTTCCCAAGCGACCATCCTTCTTGTTCTTGGTGAACCTCTGAGGAAAGTCTGTGGAGGTGTTCAATGGCTTTGTAGACTGAAGGCGAGTTGTCAGGCACATATGTGCAGCAGCTGGATCCGATGATGCGGCATGCTCCTCCTCGGTCGGCTAGGACCACGTCTAGGACAAGTCTATTTTGGAGGGTCACGAGGCGGACCGCCTGAAGTTCTGCAGTGTTGTTGGCGAGGATACCGGCAGTGATGTTGATCGTTGTTTCTACTGCCTGGGTCAGGTGCCGGATAGCACGGCTGTTTGCCATTGGGCCCCACAGGGGAACAAGTCCCTTTGCTGCATCTAGGAACTGTGCTCCGGTGGAGTCGGCTTGCCCAAGGTCGTCTGCACGCCTCTGCCTGTGATGGTTGGCAGGGGCTACATATGTGGGTGGGAGAACGAAGGCAATGTAACAGGTACCCTTCCAACCCTTCGGGAGCCAGGTGTAAGCCTTGGTGCCACACACAAAGTACATGTTTGGAGAAGCAACAAAGGAAGGAGGGTCAGCTGAGTCCAATGTTCTGGTGGTCTGGCAGGCGCTGTGACCCACCAGCTGCGTTCCATGGCCTTCGAGACACACAAGTCCTGTGACATTGATGACAGACAGAGCCACAGTCAGTGTTGCGATAGTTTGTTTTTGTAGATGAGAGAAGGTGGTCCTGGCTGGATTGTGGAGCACCTGTACTTCGACTCGTTCTTTGGCTGGAATGTTTTTGATGAAGGTGGCGCCTGTGAGCGCAGGACACAGGGCAGCAGGAGTCTTTCCGGTTCTGTTCAGCCAGAACCCAGAGTAGAAGTGTGACACTGTCCGGCCAGAGGTGGCGTTATCCTTGTGGCTCTCTTGCATGAGGATCAGCCAGGCGAGGCAAGAGCCGTGAACTGAGAAGGGTGAAGGGATGAAGGGAATAGAGTGTCCGGTGGCATGCGGGAGCAACCCGCAGATCCAACAGTTCGTAGCATTGGCAGCAATGTTGTGTTGGTGCAACAGTTGCACAAAGGAATTGTTCCAGAATTCCCTGCGCCTTTCTCGGAGCTGAGGCGACAGAGAGATTAGGTGATGCTCTTTCAGGGGGGTCGGCTGCACAGTAGGTAGCAATGCCTCATGAGCCGGTGTGCTTTCTTCCAGAATCCAGAAGGAGGTCATGAGGAGGAGGCAGAAGAGGAAGACAATGAAGAGTGCGATTGTCTTTGATTTGTGCAAGTTGTCAGTCTTTGGATTTCTATACTGGGTATTTCCTGTTGCTTCCATCATCTTCTTATCTGGCGCTTCCATCATCTTCTTATCTGGCGCTTCCATCACCTTCAAGGGAGCTCGGTAGCGGGCAGAACCACAGACTTCGTTTAGCTTCTCTCCCGGCAACCTTTGATTGTTTTTAGGTCACCGTTCTGAGATTTAACTTAGTCCGTGGCCTACTTAGCCGAAACTCCCCCCTTTCGACGCAGGAAATACCCTTCTCTGGACGGCACAGTGGGATCGGAGAATTTTGCAAGTTCGAGTGCCCCAGTATCGGGATAACAGTCCAATATCGGTCGGTCTTTGCTCAGGAGCTCTTCTTGGGTGCTGACGTTTTCTGTCGTGGCCAGGTTTGCAGAGACTTTTCGGCAATGATGCGCATGCAGCCAATGCCTCTTCCCCTCCACTCGGAGCGCCGTTCGGGTGGTGATCAGCACTTGCCAGGGGCCCGTCCACCGAGGTTCCAGACTCTTGGTTCGCTGGAAATTTCGTATCAGCACGAAATCTCCCGGTTGGATGTCATGGCCGGGGCCCCTGGAAGCATCGGGGATAGCCTGCTGCACCTGTTGATGGATGACAGACAACGTTTTAGTTAACTTGCACAAATAATCAGATAGTAGGACGTCCGGGACGTCATGAATGGAGGTCGGTTTGGGAGCAGTCCAGAGATTCATCGGACGCCCAAACACGACCTCGTAGGGGGTCAAATGGTGCTTGGTGGGAGTGGAGCGCATTGATAACAAGGCCAGTGGGAGGGCATCCGGCCAGTTAAGTCCAGTGGTGGCCACTATTTTTGCCAGTTTCAGCTTCAGGGTGGCATTATGGCGTTCCACTAGACCAGCGGATTGAGGGTGGAAGACCGCATGGAATCGTTGCTTCACCCCCAACCCCTTCAGGATTAGTTGGATAACCTCAGCTATGAAGTGGGGGCCATTATCGCTCCATAAAATTCGGCAAAGGCCATAGCGAGGGAAGAATTCCTTCAGTAGTACTTTGGCAGTAGTCATGGCAGTGTTGTCACGGGTTGGATAGGCTTCCACCCATTTGCTGAAGGCACACACAATGACTAGTACATACTTCAGGTTTTGGCATCTCTCTAGTTGGATGTAATCCATCTGAAGGACCTCAAAGGGGTGATTGGGGGTCCCGAACCCTCCCCGGGGTACTACAGTCCCTTTCCCGGGGTTGTGTTGCAGACAGATGAGGCACTGCTGAACTAGGCGTCTGGCTGAGTCGGGGATTTTGTCGTTATGCCAGACTTTGGAAATGAGTTCGATCATGGGTGCAGATCCTATGTGTGCGGGGGAGTGAGCCATTGTCAGTATGGGAATCAGATATGAGTCGGGCAGCAACCATTTGTTTGCATCTTTTGTTCGCCAGCAACCCTCTTCGTCCTTCAAACCCACCCTTGCCCATTTAGTCAATTCGTGAAGGGTGCTGGCCGACTGTATGTCTCTGATCATTTCCCTTGTGTCACTCCATTTTTCTGCTTGTGACCTAGTCACATATATGCGTGTCACTGTCCTATTCTCAGCTGTGGTTCGTGCAGTGATGTCGGCTAATGCATTCCCTTGTCCGACTAAGTCTGTCACTCTTTTGTGTGCCTGACATTTGATCACCGCTAATCGTTTGGGGAGGAGAACTGCCTCAATCAGAGCGGACACTAAATCTCCGTGGAGGATTGGGGTGCCGTGGGACGTCAGGAATCCCCTCTCCCTCCACAGGAGCCCAAAATGGTGGACCACCCCGAAGGCATACTGGCTGTCCGTATACACGTTCGCGGTGGTCCCTGCGGCTATGATGCATGCTCGGGTGAGGGCTATCAGCTCCGCTGCCTGGGCAGATCGTTGTGTGATGCAGGCTGTCTCAACTACTGTTTGGGCTGTCGTCACTGCATAGGCAGCTGAAGTGGTGCCATCTGGGAGTTTGATGCATGAGCCGTCTACCCACAGCTCTCCATCGGGGTCAGGAAAAGCAGTGTCTCGGAGGTCAACCCTACTCCTAGTCTGTTCGTCTGTGAGGGTCACACAGTCGTGTATGGGAGGAACGTCGGGGTCGTTTTCAGGCAGGGGTAACAATGTGGCAGGATTCAAAGTCGTGCATCTCTTAAGTGTGATGTGGGGTGCAAGCAGAGTCAACTCGTACCCTGTCAGTCGTGCGCTAGTCAGGTGTTGGGTCTTTGTCTGGTTCAAAAGGGTGTCAACTGCATGGGGCACTAATACAGTGAGGGAGTTGGAAAGTACGATTCCCTCGCTCTGACGGATGGAGACAGCAGCGGCAGCTACTGCTCGAAGGCAGGCAGGTAAGGCTCTGGCTACAGGATCAAGAGTGGCGGAGAAGTAGGCACAAGGGCGCTGCTTAGGGCCAATCGATTGAGTCAGGACAGACAATGCGCATCCCTCCCTTTCGTGGGTGAAGAGGGAGAAGGGTTTGGAGTAATCTGGCGTTCCGAGGACAGGTGCTGAGCAGAGTGCATCCCGTAATTCCTTAAAGGAGGCTTGACACTCAGTGGTCCAAGGAAGCGGGGAGGGGACATCTTTGGTCAGCAGGGCAAGTAATGGTTTCACAATGAGGCTGTAATTAGGCAACCACTGTCTGCAAAAAGAGGTTAGGCCAACCAAAGAGCGGACCTGCTTTTGCGTTTTTGGGATGGGGGTGTCTAGGATAGTTTGGATTCGGTCAGGGGTAAGTTTCCTCCCTTCCTTGGACAGAAGATGGCCTAGGTAAGTTACTTGTGGCTGGCAGAACTGTAGTTTCTTTTTGGAGACTTTATGGCCATTTTCTGCAAGGAAGTGTAGGAGTTGGACGGTGGCTGTCGTTGCCAGCGGGGTGGTGTCGGCCGCCAAAAGGATATCATCGACATATTGGATCAACACCACTCCCTCTGGTAGCTGGAAAGCATCCAGCTGTCTTTTGAGGGCCTGGCTGTAAATGCTGGGACTTTCAGTGTACCCCTGGGGAGCTCTACAGAATCGGTACGAGCGAGATTTTAAAGTGAAGCCGAAAAGATAACGGCTGTCTGGATGGATGGGGATAGAGAAAAATGCGTTTTTAAGGTCGATAACAGAGAAGGTGGTGGCAGTGGACGGGATGAGGGTCAGAATGGTGGTGATATCAGAGACCACAGGATATTGGGGTACAACTACTTTGTTAATCTCTCGTAAGTCGATGATGAAGCGGTACGCTTTCTCATCTCCTTCACCTTGTTTCTTAACAATAGGTAGGATTGGGCTGTTGCAGACGTTGCTAACCACTTCTTCAACCACTCCTGCATCTACCAGAGACTGAATGATCGCTACCAGTGCCTTCTCACCCTCTGGGGATATCCGATATTGCGGGAGTTTCGGGAGCATAGCGTCCTGTCGTACAGTTATGTGGATAGGGTCAATCATCATTCGCCCCACATCAGAGTCATTTTTGGCCCACAGGTACGGAGGCAGGGTGTCAAGCAAGGACATGTCAGCGTCAGTTATGCAGCACATGTGTCGTGGGGGACGGGATCTGGGCATGTCTGGGTTGTCGTACAGGATGACTCGTATTCCATCTGGGGAACACCTAATGGTAGCTCGAAAATGCTTCAGTAAGTCAATGCCCATAATGGCGTCAGGGGAGTTGGAGGAGAGTAGAAATGTCGCGTCAGCAGTGTTGCTTTCTAGGTCAAAGGTAATAGGTACGGACAGGGGGTTAGTGGAGGGCGTCCCATCGAAACCTATCGACGTTATGTGTGAGCCAGACAAGGGTGCCCTTGGAATCAGTCGTTTTGATAACACACTACGTGTCGCCCCAGTGTCTACCAAGAATGGAGACTCTGTACCCAAGACCTTAGCGGTGACATAAGGACCTTGCTGGTCAACACAGAGCTCGACTGGATCCCTCCCTTGCCCCTGGCAGTCCTATGCAAAATCAGGGGCATTTTCACCTTCGGATAGCTGACATTGATTCTGTCGGGGACGGTCAAATGTATTCAGTCTTCCTGATCTGTCATTATTAGTGTCGTTGGAGTTCCCTCGTCCCTGTACTCTATTCCTCGGACCACCTGCCACATCCCTGGAATCCCTATTTCTATTCATCTCTAGCAAAACCGGACACTGGGTTTTCCAATGGCCGAACCCTTTGCAGAAGGCGCATTGGTCATTGCTAATGTCTCTCCGTCCAGTGTGAGATGTCGGGGTGTGATCCTTAGGAGGTAGATCTCTGGGGGCGTTTGATTGGTAGTTCCCCCTTTGATGTTCCCGTCCTAGCGCTATACCCTGTATCTGGGCTATCATTACCCTTTCCTTCAAATCTTTCTTCTTTTTCTCGGACGCCCTATCATTCTCATTCTTTTGGTGCTCGTAATACTGAGCCATCTGAAGGATAGCTGCGGGTTTGGAGGCCCCCCAACTGCTCTCACTTGTCTGTAGTTTTTGGGAGACTTCTTGAGTTAGTCCTTTTACATAATTTTGCACAAACAGGTGCTGTCCGGTTGCGGTGGTCATGTCCTGGCCACTGTAGTCGGAGAACACTGTCTCGAATCGGGAAAAGTATTCTGACACATCTTCCTGGGGTTTCTGTCGACAGGCCGTGACTATCGACCAGTCTACTTTTCTTTCCGGGACCAGTGTTTTTAATTTCTGGACTATTTTATCTGGGAGTTCCAGTATGTCTTTCACTGGTTTGCTCCCCGGTTCTCGCTGTCTATCTAGTTTACCGAGTTGGTCCCAGGTATGTCCAAACAGATCCGTGTGGTCAGCCTTCCGGATTTGCTTCCACACGTCAGCCGGCAGACATAGCCCAAAGAACAAGTCAATATCTGCTAAGGTCATTATTGTTGAACCCAAGGCTGTACCCAATTCGGTATAAAATGCTGTCGGGTTCTTTCTTAAGTCGGGCAGGGTTTGCTTAAAGGTTAGGATATCTTGTCGGTCCCATGGTTGGTAAACCCAATTGTACACAACCCTCCCTTTTGCATTTTCATTATTAATATCATCGCTCGTTCCCTGGCCCCGTGGCGGGATCCAGTAAGGAGCCGCTTCTCTGATAGGCATCATAGTATTGGCTACTTCTGCCGAGGTTGTGTCAGGGACCGTAACCTTGGCTTCTGGTTTCTGTTCTGTGAGGTGGCGGAAGACCTCAAGCATTTGCATGAAGAGCTCCGTCGCCTCACGTTCAGTCCCATCTCCAACATCAATTTTCCTATACAGCGTTGTTAATTTAGCGGGACCCTTGCTCTGATACCTATCTTCATACGCGTTCAGGGTGTGGTAGCTGAATCGCAAAATAAAATGCCGTCTGTGGCTTTCGGCATGTGAATTATATATGTTCATTGTGTACTCTTCGCTCTCCCTTCGTTCTACCAAGGTCTTTGCTATTTTGTCGATCCCGTCCCGCTCATCTTTGCTTAATCTAATTAATCTGGCCGATGATTGTTTGCTAGACTCGGGGTCGTCTGATGAGGTTGTTAATGTGGCTGGTGCAAAGGCCGTGAGGGCTGGTGCACTAGCGCTGAGATCGCTTTCGCTCACACTCGGAGCGTGGAAGCTTTGCCGGCAGGGGGCATATGGAGGGGGCATGTAGATGGTTGGGGGACCTAGTAGTAGCTCGTCGTTCGCTCGTTGTTTGGAGGGCAATTCAGGGTAGAGCGCAGAGGGGGCCCTAACAGGACATTGGCCTGTCGACCCTGATTCTTGGTTTTGCATAGTTTCCTTTCTTTCTTTTATTTCTTCTTCTAGTTGCTTTGCGGCTAGGTGGGCTGCCTTTCGTAATTCTTTCCCTATTTTTGCTTCTTCTCTTTTCTTTCGCTGTTCCGTTTCTTTGCGCCACATGCCGATACTGTCGAGCATAGTGGGCGTGGTCTTATTCTTCTGGAGCGCTATTTCTAATGTTTTTATTTTATTTTCGTCAAAGGAACCTATCAGTGGCCACTGACTTTCAAGGTTCTTTTTCGTATATTTATGCCATAGTTTAGTGTAAGCTATAGCGACTAGTCCATACTTAGTGAACATGTCCTTATTAGGGGTGCCCTCCAGTGGAGCTGGATGGTTCATCTCTAATAAGCGGTCCGGGCTAAACAGGCTACCAACCAGTGGGGAGAAGACAGGCATGACGGATTACAACGGGGACAAAAGTCTGCACTACCTATCTTATCACGGCGGACAAAGACTAGACAGAATATTTCTATTCTACGTTGTTTGGAGGCCGTGAATACCTCAAAAGAACCAATACCGAATAATCGGCCAATCAAACAATCCAGTGGGGAGAATAAGTGGGCACGAAAAATTATCGCTACCCACTCTTTCTCTACCTGCAAAGAGAGGCCTTGTTCTTCCCTGTTTGCAGACAAAGAATCTCCAGACAATAATCCACGAACGATAGTTCGGGAAACAGTGGGGGAGGAAGATAGGTACGACGGATTACAATGGGGACAAAAGTCTGCGTTACCTATCCTTCACTGCTTGCAAAGAGAGAGCCTGTTTGCTTTTCCCCGTTTGCAGACAGTGAATCTCCAGAGGGTTTCAACAAAGCGTAATACTAGTATTATCCAAAAACAATTTCCTCAATTCGTCGTGTTTACACGACCTTACCCGGACCGCATGGACGGTTTCCTGTCCTCTGGATCCAGCGCCCGATCGTCCTCTCTCCTTCGTGTTGTTCGCGGCACTCCTGATGGTTCCCAGTCAGGACCGTAGATCACTCGAGAGAGGTCTGTTCAGAACTAGTGAAGGTCGGATGATCGGCTGTCAGACGAGGGTCTATCGGACATGAGCTCTTCCCGATCGTTGCAGTCGTTCACTCTGTCATCGGGACCTCTCCCACTGGATCCACGTGTCGCTGATGGGCCCCACGCTTTGGGACGCCAATTTGTAGAAAAAGGTAGGGCTAGGACCTTTCTCAAGATTTGCCCGGCGCTAACCGCCCTTGTACCATTCAAGTTTACCAAGCAATGAGGCAGGCGCCGGAGACCAGAAGGCAGGAAACAGAAGTTTATTCCGACGGAGCAGAACACATCAGATCAGACAACAAGGTATCATGTCGAGGTGCTCTAACAGCCTCTCGGAGGCCTGGCCTCTTATACACTGGTTTATGGCATGTGACCTTCTTTCGATACAATCAGATCCTTGTGAGGCAAGAAAAAGACATCCCCGCAATCCTAGTGTCAATCCCACCCCCATATACCTTCACAATAGAGTTTCTCAACCTGCTGATAAGAGGGGGGGGGGGCCATCACGCAGCTGAGTGTTCCGTCGAGTCTTAGGATGTGTGCGCCTGATCATATCACAGGGGGTGGGGAGGCCTGGATCAATAGAGGGCCCTTTGAAGGAGAGCGACCTCATACAATATAGGGCAGTAAATGATATCTCCCGGCTTAGGCAATGGCCTCGGACCTGTGTGGACAGTCGGACACGGGGTGAGGGGCCATCAATGGAGTGGTATTCATGCCGCGTGGACAATCCAGCGCAGGAGGGAGGTTTGTCAACAGAGGGGCATTCATGGGAGGAGAGGAGGTGTTGGTCAGGCGCTAGCGTGACTCCCAAGGACAGGGTCATGCAGAAGGGTCCTGCTCGTAAGGAGGAGGAGGGAGGGGGAGCCGGGGTGCGCAGAGGATGCTTGCTGGGTCAGAGGGACGTGCTGGCGATCGATCGTGGACAGGGAGACCATGATACCTAAAATGGCTGCCATGCACGTAATACATAGGTGACCTAGAATAGCTGCCGTGCATGTAGTACATAGGTGACAAGCTGGCGCAGATGATGTTTAGATCGCAAGTCAAAATTCCACACAAGGCTGAAGGCGCAGACTTTTGAGGCCTCATATAGAAAATAATAATGCAGTTGAGGCAAGAACTCCCGACATGATTTAACCCCTATATGTAAGAAAGTCTCCCAAGCAAAGTGCAAAATTGAATTCTGCTCAGCTCATTTGGTAATATGCAGGAAGAGGCTGAGTGAAACACTACTAATTGCCAAGTTACTTCCATAGGATATAAAATTGTTTTTAGGCCTCTTTGTAACAGCCTCATTATGGAAGATGCAGTACTTCCGCATCCACAACACCAAACTCAAACGCAGCATCTCAGAGTCGAGATTACCAGTCCATATACACTAATGCACTTTATTGTTCGTGAAATTTACTTCATGGAAGAACTGGAGGAAATTGCCAAAGCAAAAATCGCAAGTAAACACTATTTATGCTAATTCATTGATGGGCACACAGCAAAACCTTGGTGCAAAAAACAAATTTGTGCCAGGTTATAACATTTCTACCCACTTCAGGATGAGGCCAATGTCTGTGTTTCTGATGTTTTCTTATGATGTTATTTGGTGTTGCCAATGTTTTCCCCCCACTTTGTGTCTGTGTTTGTGATCTATTATCTTTATGTTGTGTCTGTGTTAGTAATATTGTCACTCTATGTTGTGTCTGCTTTAGCGATGTTTTCTCTTTGCCTTGTGTCTCTGTTACCGATATTTTCCCTCAAGGTTATGTCTCTGTTAGCGAAGTTTTCCCCTCTATGATATTTCTGTTAGCAATATTTCCATCTATGTTATATTCGTTATAGAGGCTTTTTCTCTATATGTTATGCCTGCATAGGGATGTTTCTCTCTAGGATATATTAGTGTTATAGATGTTTTCCCTCTACATTATGACTGCATAGCGATGTTTCCCCCATACAATATGTCTGTGTCAGCAGTATTTCCCTCTGGTGTTATGACTGTGTTATCAAAGTTTTCCCTCTATGTTCTGTCAGTGATATGTTACCTCTATGTTATGCCTGCTCGGTGTTGTGTTGCCCTCAACTTCATCCTTGTGTTAGTATTCTGCCTTGTTATCTTATGTGTATTTGTAAAGCGCACTATCAACTGTGAGTGTGCCTTAAATGCACATCTCTCTCACACACTCCCTCTCTCCTCGACAACTGCTTCCCAGAGGGGTCTTGGAGAGGAACAGTCTATTGGACTGCACTAAGGGAACAACCCATATTAGGAAGACCTGCTGTGGTTTGGGACCTAGCAGAAATCCTATCAACGCAGGTAATAATACCAGCAACTCTGAGGTCCCAAAAGAGCAGTCATAATTACCAGGTGATGGGAAATTAGGAATAACTACAGAGGGGACTGCTGCACTTAAAAACCCAGCTGTGCAGTCTAAATAAGTGCAGCACACATTTAAAAATACTCCGCTGGTATGGAAAGCCTTGCCTCTCTCCCACCCCCATCACTGAGGAAACCAAACAAAGAAATAGGTAGGTGGGTCGATAAAGAGAGAAAGGAGGAAAGAGAAAAGAACTGACAGAGATTACAAACATTGGCAAAGCCAATAGGTTTTACCTATGTGAGATCTATTGACTATGTCATTCTGTTTTTAGACATATTGCACAGCAGCAAGAACAGCTGTGCAACATGGCTTAAAGCGGAATAAAAAACCTCTATGATGTGGCCAGAGTTAACATAGCCATTGTTTTCCCTTTAAGCTGTGTTGTACAGCAGCCTGTGCTGTGCAGTAAGCAGTAACAGCGGGGGGAAGGGAGATGGACTGCAGAGGCATGTTATATGTTAAAAGTTTTAAAAAAGAGTACTCCTAAGAGCTTACGGTGAGTGGAAGGACACTGTCCACATACAGGATACGGTGCTTGTTCCATGCTCCGTGGTAGGGACACACACAAAGCTTGAGAGGGAAGCCCGAGGAGGTGATGTGACCAATGAGAAGCAAGGAAAAAAGAGTGATGCCGGAGCCAACCAATGGTAAGTTATGTCTGGGCTGTAAGCCCGTTATAGCCTTTTTTATTATTATTTTTAGTTTACAAGCGATTTTGCAAGCACAGCTCAAGAGCACCCGCAACTTCCTGCCAAGGATGCAGCCAGAGTTCCATTGGCAATGGGGTCTATTAATTGCCTATCTATTTGGCTCGCATTGAGCAATCTGCACTAAAACGTCCGAAATTTGATTTGGGCCATTAAAAATATATTTTTGAAAAATCAATGTAGAGAGAAGACAGCTGAAGAACTGCATTCTGTATTTATTTATCACCTTGTGCTCCGTAGCACATTTGTGGCACAATGCAAGGAAAATGGAGCAAGTGCAAATGAAAGACAAGCATTGGCAAAGCCAATAGGTGTAGCTACGGTGGGCTGGTACAATGGTTAATTAAAAACAATATTGCAAAGATATGCCACAAAAATGAAAAGGAATAAAAGTAAACATGCTGCTACCTAAACATGGCTACTGTATGTTTGCAGTACAAAAAACTAAACGATAAAAACAATCAGTATCGTGACTATTCATTATAGTGGTATTTTTAAATAAGACGTCCTCCAGCTGCTCCATGATTTTTTTTTAAATGTTATTATTGTGTTGGAAAAGAGAATAAATCACAACCAAACCAAGCTCACAAATCAGAGGCAGCTACAATATTGCAATGTCCCCTAAACACTTCATATCAGAAACATAGGAAAAGCAGGTGGAAAATATGTCCTCATCTAACTGGGTAGTGCAGGCAATGCAAGCCAAAGAAAGACCTGGTATTTAATGTCTAAATATAAAATAAATAAAAAAGCCTACTTTGAACCTGCATTTTCACTGAAGAGTAGGAACTATTTTTAGGAGGATATAAGTGTTTAGAGGCATTGTACAGTCATTCAAAGTGAAGGGAGCCAGAGGGTACAGTGGTCTGACCCCTTGCCCCATGCTGTATACTGTGGTAGGTGGAAACAAAATTTGAATTATACTTTAACCAACCAATGGATGAAGCCTGTTGACCAAAAGCCCCTCCATATGTATAATATGTACCCTGGAGAACCAATTGGATTTCTTAAAGATATATTTTTGCATTTCATATTACTCCCAAAAAACAGATGTCAGAAAACAGACAATAGTTACTTAAACATGGCATGATACCACAAGAGGTTGAGTATTACTAATGGCATGGAGAAGACAAACCGGGGACGGGGACACCTCTGACCCTGTCTAAACTACTGTTGTGAAATTATGGTATTGGTTAATGGTCTACTTTAATTCACTGCACATTGTTACTTATTTGAATTACATTTTTGATTGGGGCACTAAAAATAAGGATATTATATTGAGCGCAAATTAAACGATGAATTTTGAAATATTTATTTATTTTATTTTGCGTGTTTATAGAGCGCTAGAATAGACTCCCAGGGGAGTATCTCCGCGCTATATGACTGCCAAACCTACCAGTTATATAACTGTAATCCAATTCTGAAACCTGTAAAGCTAGACCTGAAACAGAAACGTCTTCAACTTTTTCCTGAAGGCCAGATGATTTTCAAGCTGCCTAAGCTGGAGGGGGAGGCCGTTCCAAATCTTTGGTCCTCTTACCGACAGAGCCTTACCCCCTTGCCTTGCCCGCTTGATCCTAGGAACCACAAGAAGCAATTGATCACTGGACCGTAGAGCACGGGAAGGGACATACGGCACAAACTTGTCTGCGAGATAAGAGGGACCCAAGCCATGAAGACCTTTATGTACCGTGCAACAGATCTTAAAGGTGACTCTCTGCCGGATGGAGAGCCAATGAAGCCTAGCAAGAAGAGGTTTTGATGGTGTTCTGGGAGGAGCATTTACCACCAGCCTAGCTGCAGTGTTCTGCACAACCTGCAACCTGTCCAAATCCTCCTCATTGGCTGACAACAGGAGGCCATTACAATAGTCGAGACGACTAATAACCAGCGCCTGGACCAGGGTCTTTCTGATAGTGTCTGGAAGCAGAGGAAAAACTCGGCGTAGTAGCCCTATAGTTCGAAAGCAGGACCCTACAATGTTGGTAACATGCTGCTTCAGGCTGAGTTCTTGTTCCAGACGGACCCCTAAGTTCTTAACTATCTGCTTAGGCTCAGGGACTGGGCCTAGGTCTAAAGGCCACCAGTCAGGAGCCCAGCAGATTTTAGCCTCACCAAAGAGCATAACCTCTGTCTTTGAGACGTTGCACTGCAACTTGTTCAAAGACATCCATTGGGAAACTGCTCTCATCCCCTCAGAGAAAGAGTGTAATACCTCTGGAGTTAGATGGTCAAAGGGAAAGAGCAGCTGAGTATCATCAGCATATGACACTGGGCGAAAGCCAAAGGCTCTCAGGATGTTCGCCAGGGGGGCCACATAGATGTTGAATAATGTGGGGCTCAAACAAGAGCCCTGTGGCACCCCCTTAGTAATCCTGGTCTCCTTGGATCGAAAATCTCCCATGGTGACACATTGGGTTCGATCCAGAAGAAAGCTCTTTAGCCAAGCCAGTGCCGTGCCCCCTAGTCCAGTCTCAGTCAGGCGCTCAACCAAAATTTCATGAGAGATGGTATCAAAAGCTGCCGATAGATCTAGCAGCACCAGGACAGCTGATGTTCCTTTGTCCTGGAGCATGCGTAGATCATCGGTAATTGACAGCAATGCTGTTTCCGTGCTGTATTTTGGTCTAAAGCCCGACTGAGATGGATCAAGTGCACCAGTATGTTCCAGGTGATTGGACAGGTGCTTGTTGACATGCTTTTCTATGAGCTTTCCCAAGAATGGCAAGAGGGAAATAGGTCTCAAATTGGTCATGTCAGCCCATGCAGTGGCGGTATTCTTGCGGATGGGTCGCACTTGGGCTCTCTTCCACTCTAAAGGGACACATCCTGTGTCCAAAGAGAGGTTGACCAAACTTTGGATTTCTGGTGCCAATATGCTCCTCACTGAGATCACTGAATACTGGTCGTTCTGTAATTGCATTGGTTCATGTCCTACACAGTATTTCGCTTATGTTATGTTTGTAAGTCACACATACACAATGTGGTATGGGTATTTGAAGCTAATTCAAAAGGGTGTCTTCAGTCATGAACAAGGACAAAGTAACTGAAGTGTGTCAACTTGAGTATAGTGTGATTTAAAAAAAACACAATTGAATCCAGCAGCTTGAGTGTAGAACAACTGTATGTAGAATATATGCATATGGACGCAGTGCAATATGCTATTTATTATTTGTTGTTGAGTTTGGGGCGGGCCCTGACTCAGGTGTCGGTAAGCATCGAGTGGGTCACCCATCCCTCAACAATGGTAATAAATAACATACTATAAACTCTGTGCAACAGGATATGTGGCTTACGCCAGGCCATTTTGCCACGTATATTTGTTTCAACAAATTCATTTAACCCAGACCGGGATGCCAGGATTAAGTTTGTGCAGCAAGGTAAAATCACACCCAGGAGATAACCTGACTATTAGGAGATTTGTTTCACCGTGTAAAGTATGTGTTACATGTAGTCTGTGAGGCAGTAAAAAACATTTTCTCATGTAACTTTTGTTGACCTCTCGTAATAAACTTGAATTTGACCTTTGCACTGTTGTTACAGATTTGTGAACGTGTGTTTATTAGAACAATTGCTCTTTAAAACATTATCGGGCCACTTACTTACGTAGATGCATGTCATAGCATTGAAAATAAATGTGATCTCTCATTCTGTCAGTCGGTCTGCCTGACGTTCTATTGATCGATCGATCGAACCATCCACCCACCCACCCATCCATCCAGTTATTTTCTTTGTACACAGGTGACACTAGAATGTGCATCATTGATCAAGGAGTGCTTATAGTTCAGCCCTGCAAAATGTGTGCAGGTCTATTGTGCCTCCAAAATATTTAATTTTGAATATTTAACGTAACACAAATTTACAAAATGTTACAAATGTATCAGGTGTGAAATTTTACACACCATGGGGGACTATTTTGAGCTGAAACGATCTTAGAGCAGACTGATTTGAACAGAAAATGTGTGACTGGAGAATGTCAGTGGTTTGTAGGTTTTCGCTCATAGCCTCATTGTTCTTTCAACTGAGGTTTTGTAAGGGAATACTTTAATATTTTATTACCTTTATTAGTACCTCCTGATTGTAATGACCAGAACATCAATTAAAAAAAAGATTTTTCAGTGGGTTTGACATCATTAGCACTAGAGATTTTGTTGTTATAATTGCGTCCGTGAAAAAAGCAATTTTGAACGACCATTACACTGCTCAATGATTCTGAACAGAACTTTCTGGGAAAACGTATACATGAACCTAAGATAGATCCGGAAAGCTTTTTACAGATTGGGCAAGATGTGGAAAATATTATTAAAAGTGGAATTTTCTATTAAATCTAAGGTTTGTAAAACTGCTTACCAGGTTCACAAACCAGCCTAGAAGACCTGCTTATCTTATCCTCACTCACCACAAGTCAGAGTTTATGGCTTTCAAACTCCATACGAAAAGAAAATAATGAGTATATACTAAAGTATATACAAGAGGTCTGAATGCTCAACCTAAAAAAATGGAGCCACATGGGGGCAAGAGGTGAACACCACAATTAGAGAAGAACAAGGGACAGCTGAAGAAGATATCGTTTTTTTTCTTTAACCCCTTCGATGCTGATGACGAGCTCAGCTCGTCATCAGCCACGGTGGTCGTGTGCGGATGGCGAGCTGAGCTCGTCATCTAACGCGGTTTTTAGAAAAAAGCAGCGTAGCGGAAAAATAACCGCCGCAGCGATGCGGTTAAAGAAGTTAAATGTAAGTCACGTAATTGAGGACCAGTTCTTTAACTTCTTCCTGATACACACATTTTTCAAAAGCTCGTAGACGTCCTTAAAAAGGGGCAAGAAACTAAACTAACAAACTTTGGGGGCAGTTAGATAGGGGTAGGGAGTTGTCAAAAGCCAGTAATTTCGCCAAGAGTGTTTCTGAGAAGTGCCCTGGGGGGTGTAGAGGCAAGATAAGCAGGAGAGGAAACAGAAAAGTCCGTAGAGGCGAGATGAGCAGGCAGATGGGACAGAAAAGACTGTAGAGCAGTGCTACCCAAGCATTTTAGAACCACAACCCGATTTTTAGAACGACAAACTTTTGCAACCCACCTAGCTTTAATGGGCATAAGGCGGCCATTATTTTAGTGTAAGTAAAGCATCGTGTGGTTGGTCACTGTCATTTAGAGACAACACATTTTCTCTTCAAATGTCCACTAAACTTGCACAGAAATACAATAAATTGATAAAAATATATTACTCACAAATGATAATGTGTGGAAATCAGGTTTCTGTGAATGTGTATCATTTGTGCAACATCAAATAAAGTGTCTTGATATGTTTCTATCCTCTTAAAAAGTTTGATCCAGCCCCTTCGGAAATACAAAACATTTTGCTTCATTTTTGCTTTCCTAACTGCTGAATATGTGCAGTTCACATTTAACAGGTATGGACATTTTGTTAGTGTTACAAAAAATTACAACCTACATCCTTTCCTTTCAGTCTTCCTATACCGCAGCAAGATTGTCACATAATTCACTTTACTTTTATTTCTCTGACTAGAAAGTGAGAGGAGTTTGTAAACATCAATCCCCGTGTTAAAAAAAAGAAGCAGAAATTTGTCAGAAGACATAGCCTGACATTGGACCGCTGTCTTTTAAGCACAGCAATTGTCCCAAGATAAATAGAGAATTTAAAGGCTTCTTTATTTATTGCTTGCATTAAAATCCACAGCACTACCAGTGGGTCGTTACCTACAGTTTGGGAAACACTGGTGTACCAGCAAGATAAGAAGGCAGACAGGACAGAAAAAGATATAGAGGCAAGATCAGCCGGCAGATAGGGCAGAAAAGTCTGTAGAGGCAGGACGAGCAAGCAAATGAGACATACAAGTCTGTTGAGGTAAGACGAACAGGCAGCTGGGACAGAAAAGGCAATAGAGGCAAAATGAGCATGCCGATGGGACATAAAAGGCTGTAGAAGGAGGATGAGCAGGCAGAAAAGTCCCAAAGGAAAAGGCTGTATAGGCAGGATAAGCACGCGGATGGGGTATAAAAGGCTGTGGAGGAAGGATCATAGACGACAGTAAGGGGCTGCCAGGGGTCGCAACTGGCACTCTTAAGCAACCCTTTGCAACCCCTGGGACTTTCCTTGCGACCCTTAGGCCTAATTAACCATTACTAGGACACTGGGTAAGTTGCCTCAAACTTGGAGGGAGGAGGCTGAGCCAACATGAGCATGGCGGCTCTGTGGGAGGCACTTGCACCATGCGCTTACTTGTGCGCATGTGCCTCCACGGGCGGGGAGGCCACAAGAACATCTTCAGCTCGGGGCACTATTCAAAATTGCTGTTAGTGAGGAGGGGTCTGCTGCGCTATCTCAGGCCTTGCTTATAATTTGCAGTGCTTTTAGAGTGGGAGCACGGTGGTGATGTTGATGTGGTCTGTGTGTCCCATTCTGGCTCTGAAGAAGTGTCCCTGCATCCAGCCCTGGAGGCCATGCCATGCTCCTAATTTGCACATAGGTAGGCCGCGGGGAGGAAAAACCTATAGAACGGAATGAAGTCCCTGCTTCAGATTAAGGTCCACTCTCACAGTTTTCAGTATCCCAATTGTTAGAAATGCCCTTAAAATAATGTCTGAGTCAACAAACATAGGTGTTTTATATGCTGCAGGTTTAATGTTTGGATGTCAAAATACATATTTCTATGGGATGGGTGCTCTCTTCTCATGTCGCCGCAATCCGAGCAGAAGACATAGTTGTTAAAAAGGAAAACATGAAATAATTGAATTAATGTTTAAATACTGCCGCAGCCCGTGAAGGTAAGAGCGGTGGGGCGGTGAGACCGGGTTGTTGGGGGGAATTTAACAAACGACCAAGAGGGAAAATTAAATAAATAATTAATTTTCCCTTGTCATCGTCTGTCGAAATTCCTCCCCACTCGGCCCACTGCCCCGCTGCCCTTACCTGCACGGGCCATGGCTGTTTAAATAGCTTAATTTTGAGTATGAGTTAGCATGTCGATTTTAAAAGCAGTATTTAAGCATGCACACAACAAGTAGCCCCATTTGTCTAAAAGCATGCATGTCTCTGCTTAGAATCCGAGATCACGCTGCACACAGTGCGGGGGGCATAGCTGTGAATGTAAGAAACGTGTTACACTCCATAATGTCCCTTTATACAGTCCCTCATTCCTTCTTTCAGGACTTAAGTGGTGCAATTTTGAAATGGGCCTCAGGTTCCATATCAGGCCCTATCTTCATATCCTCAACTTGATCGGCACACGCACTGATTCGTTTCCCCACAGAGACTATCACAAGGTGATTAAGAGCAAATATGCAGTCCTTCTTCGCATTTCACGTTTTACTTCTCCTTGCATTTTCTAAAAGAATTTGCTTTCTCCGACTAGGTCTCAGTAGCTGCATGCTATGCAACATAAACCTTTTGTATAGTGCATACTTTGAACTGAGTCATCTTCAGATGTCTGGGGGAGAGTTATGGAGCAGGATGAATGCAATTTCTTTGTCTGTCATTGGATCATAAAGGTGTCCAGGCTACATTCACAGCCAATCCCCTGGCCTCTCTAGGCCTCTCTAAAGAGTGCACAGAATGATGGTCACATATGAGCCAATGGTAAATGTGGGAAAGTGTGTTCAAGAGGTCTATAACTGTAGAGCTATGGACAACATCAAAGGGAAAGACAATGCTGTGCCAGCAGGTGAGTGTGTGGGTTGTCTACCTGGAGAATGGAAAAGTGGAAGAGATGAAAGTAATAACCATCAGAAGGAGAGAGTAAAAAGACACTGCTGAAAAAGAGCTAATGTGTGTGAAATTGAGTTAAAGGATTTAAAAAAGATGAGGGGAGAGAAAGGCAACAATTGTCTAACAGAGTGAGGGACTGCAGAGGAAAATTGTATTTTAGGGTAAAATAATAATGATCGAGAGACTCCAAAGACCACTACTCCTTCCACAGACCTTAATAATGTTTAATGCATAGTTCTTTTTTCAGAATTGAAACATTTTCACAGCAAATGTGTTGTTCCTCTTTATTTCAATACTGATAACAACCATTGGCAACTGGCTTGTTTTAGGCCGAGGTCCATTGTTTTCTTATATGTCTGGGTGCAATGACAGCAGACTCACAGAGAACCCCCAAATATTGGACAGGCCACCCACTGTGTAAAATGCAGGATTCTAGTTCACATATTTCAAGCCATGCTTTTAATTACACGGGCCATGGTGGTTGGAAAGGATCCCTGGTAATGCTTCCTTGGCCATGTCCCTTTTAGATACCCCTGCCAACCTGTATAATCCCACTCAACAGATTAAGGCTTATTGTATGTGCCAGTGGACTGAAGAAATGCTTTATGTAGGAGAATTGGAAGGAATGTAAATGGTGGTATGAAATTACAAAGTAACTAAAACGGTTGTTGTCTTTTGGTCATGAATAAGGAAGTGGGTTAGAGGGTCACAAGTACACAAATGATGATCCAGCCCGTCCAAACTCGTTGATCTCTAAGGATACTTCCAGTCCATCTGGTTGGTGGAGCATACTGATTTTGACCCCTATTGTGTAAAGGCTAAGCTCTTGGCATGTGTCACAGCAAGGCTATAGCACACACATTGTTCAGTCTCCTCTTCATAGCCTTTGTGCAGAGCATACAGCAAGACACACTTGACCCAGCACTATACATTAAAACAACTTGTTTGACCAAGGGAGCTTAATAAGAATGCATCTTTTTAGTTCAAAAATAGGTTGCAGCGGGGGGCGTGGCTAGCAGCCGGCAAGATGGCTGCTTGCTAAGAAGGCTCCGGAGACGAGGTGCCCTTCCTCAACAATCCGCATACTTATCCTGCGCACTGACGGAAGGCGAGGGCTCCCGCGGACACCCGTGACCGAGCAGCACTGTTTGCAGAAGCTCCGTCAAAATCCGACTTCCAGAACTGGGGTTTGCAGCGACCACGGACTGGCGGCCTGGTCCTTCGGCAGACGCCGGGGCCTCGAGTACTTTATCGGTCCCGGCAGTCTATGTAGGAGGTGCGGCGACGGCGGAAGCAACAGGGCCCTCGCGAGCCCAGCTATGGAAAGGGGCTTAACGGACTCCTCAATCTGCATATGACGCACTGGGACCACGGTAGATAAAACATAATCAAAAGGCCTAATTCAGGGGGCGAGGCAGCCTGGAAGTGGGTGTAACTGGGGCCTGATATACCAGTGCTCAACGAACTGCATCCACACGGTGGCAAGGGGAGAGGCTGGGCCACAGCTGGAGGGTCTGGGTTGCGGCGGACTGCACATAACGTCCCCCCGCCCCCAAAGATACACCCTGGACCTCATGGTCGCCCTTGGATTGCAGTGCTGCCGACGAGGAATTGGCGCACTGACTGGGGGCTCATTAGAAGGCCTAATCAACAGGCGGAGGCTGACTGGGACACATCAGAGGTGAGGCCTCATCCCGGCTGAGTGCCCCACATCCCCACCCAGGCTGCGACGGGCAAAAGCCTTCTTTCCTGACTACACGGTGGAGGTCTCAAGATGACGTCGAAGTTTCCTAGAAGTGAAAAAAGCTCTGCGAGCCCGCGAGGTGCCATACTCAATGCTATTTCCTGCGTGGCTGAGAATAGTGGCTGAAGAAAAAACATGGTTCTTCGAGACTCCGGAGGAAGCTTATGACTGGCTTGAGGGTTGGAGGAAGAAAGACCGACCCCGTCGCGGACGTAAAGAGCAACATCGTCGGTCTGACACCGTGGAAATAGGCAGTCAAGAACTCTTTTCACCTTCAGAAGTCACCTCACAACGGCCAGAAACGGATGACCCTGGCGCTGGATAAACTGAGACTATGATACACGACAGGAATCGAAGACACTAACAATGGTACATGACACTCTACATAAGCCGGCTCTGGACGCTGGCCAGAAGCGGGCCTTGCCAGAAAGGAGGGGTCACGCTCTCACCGGACTTCGTACCCCCTACACTCAAGTACACTGTTGCGGGAAGGGATAGAGCACTCTGTTGTGTTGGGGAGGCGGGCAGTTCAAAGTCCGTTGAGCAGGGAGGCAGGGAGGAGGGTGAAATTGTGGGGAGGGGAAGTTCAAATTTCTAATTTGTTAGTTTGTGTTACAATCGGAAAAGACATTAAAGCATGGTATTTACTGCATAATGGATCCTCACACAACATGATAGGGTTGCAATTCCCATTTCTCACTCCGCACACTCAAGGTGACATCACGACGCACACTAATATACGGACAGAGACCCCAGCAGTCCCAGTAGTCCCACTCACACTGCTCACATGGAACGTCCACGGGCTGGGAGATAAAATTAAGAGAGGGTTAGTGCTTAGCGCCCTGAAACACCAGACCCCTGTACTAGCACTTCTACAGGAAACTCACCTAACAGATGCGGCATGCAGAGCAATGGATAGATGGGGGTTTAAAATGGTGGTTCACTCCGAGTTCTCCACGGGGTCCAGAGGGATGGGCATTCTATTTCGAAAGAACTCACCCTTTATAGTTCTACAGACCAGGCAGGACGATCAGGGCAGGTTTGCAGCAGTGCATGGTCAGTGGGAGGATAGACTGGTAAATGTGGTATCGGTATATGTCCCCCCAGCGTTGCAGACGGTGGCACTCAAGGCCCTCAGTGTCTTTCTGTTATCTCTTCCTCCTGGGGACCTTTTTGTTGGAGGAGACTTTAACGCCATAATTGATGCCAGCATTGATAGACACTCAGTGAGACCCTTGACACACGGAGTCGCCCGCCTACAGAGCTTTACAGAAGCAGTCGGTCTGGTGGATGTATGGAGACATAAGCACCCTGTAGCAAAGCAATTTACCTTCCACTCGGCTGTGCATAGCAGCCTATCTAGAATTGATTATTTCCTGGCCTTGGAGTCCAGTCTCTCTTGCGTAGAAAACATCACTATCGGGTCTAGGGATATTTCTGACCACTCACCAGTAGTTATTTACAGGTTCCGCAGATACGGAGGACACTCCGCAAAGCCACCAAACATTTCTTTGCCGAGAACGTAGCCTCGGTCAGCTCCCCAGCCATTTTATGGGAGGCCTATAAGACGGTCCTTAGGGGACAAGCTATTGCATCCATCACAGGGTACAAACGCACGAAACACCAAGACCTTGTGACGCTGGAACAGGAATTACAGACAGCCGACGCCAATCACACATCCAACCCTACCTCCGACTCAGCGCACAACCTTCATCTAAAACAACAACAACATAGGGAACATCTCAGACAGGAAACTGTGACCACCCTCACTGCAACCAAACATAAAATCTTTGATGTGGGTGATAAGGCTGGGAAATTACTGGCCTGGCTGGACAGAAGGGAACGGGGGAACAGGACTATAGCGCAACTAAGTACCGCTCAGGGACATCTTACTTCCAATCCGGGGGACATAGTGAATACCCTAGCTGAACACTTCTGATCGGTATACGCTTCATCTTCAGTTAGTACAGAGGAAGAGGCAGCAATTTTTTTTCGAGACATAGGACTGCCTGGACTCGAGCCAGAAGCATTCATGGAGCTTGAGGCAGATCTTACTGTTGAGGAAGTGGGTACAGCAATGAAATCTTACAATCCGGCAAAGCCCTGGGTCCCAATGGAATCCCGATGGAGCTTTATAAGTACATGGCACACACACTATGCCCCCACCTACTTGATATGTACAATGATAGTTTTGAGCAGGGCCTACTGCCTCTGGACCAGAGAACAGCCACGATAGTGACTATCCTAACCAGGGAAGCCCCCGTTGGAATGTCTCTCATACCGCTCGATATCGCTGCTTAACGCGGAGTCCAAAATATTAGCCAAAGTGATCGCTAATAGATTACAGGAACACCTGCCTAAGTTAATTCACCCGGACCAGTCCGGCTTTATGCCAAACAGAAATACTGTGCTTAATCTTAGGCGTCTACATGGTGCACTGGCACGGAGCCATGTCCTAACTGAGCCGTCAGCGGTTCTTTCCCTAGACGCGAGAATGGCCTTTGACATGGTGGAGTGGGTCCATGTTTTTGCAGTTCTTCCAAGAATATGTTTCAGCCCTAAATGTTGGGCTTGGGTCCGGCTCCTCTATACAGACCCAGTGGCGTGTGTGGCGGTGAATGGACGACTCTCTGACACTATACCTTTAACAAGAGGCACTCGACAGGGTTGCCCTCTATCGCCGCTCCTCTTTGCACTGGTGCTGGAGCCCCTGGCAGCACGAATCCGTGAGACCCCTCTTTTGCGAGGTATTAAATGGGCGGAGGGATGGGAAGATCGTATATCTCTCAACTCAGATGATATTCTAGTGTATCCCACAGTCCCGGAAGACGCTCTGTCGGTATTATTTGAGATCTGCAACGCTTTTGGGGCAATTTCGGATTACACTATAAACTGGACTAAATCAGTCCTATATTTACTTAAGGGACCAGTACCGCGACTCCACCCTCATTGCCCTCTGACGGTATCCCAGGATTCGTTCAAATATCTGGGGATACATGTAACTAAAGATCCTGCAGCCTTCTACACCAAGAATCTGACACCCCCACTGGAGCGCTTGCGCAGAGATGTGACACACTGGGAGTTGCTACCCCTAACACTTCTAGGGAAGGCAGCCTTATTTAAAATGATGGCCTTGCCCAGATCTTTGTACGCACTAGAGAACACGCCATTTCAGGTACCCTTGAGATATTTTAAACAGATAGCAGCACTAGTATCCACATTACTCTGGGGCAACAGGCCAGCACGCATTGCTCAGGCTAAATTACACCGCAGTTGGTACGATGGGGGCATTGCACTCCCTAACATACACCTTTATTATTGGGCAGCACACCTCAAAGTCATAAATCAATGGATTCACTCCCCCCAAACTGATCCGGTGTATAAGGCAGATAGGGAGCAGTTAGGGACGGATAACATGTTGACGGCCTTATACAACAGGAGGAGGGCGCTGAAGCTGGAGGGCCCAACGAAACACACGGTCATGCTCTGGTACAAGGCTCAGGCACATTTAGGGTGGAAGGAGACCATCACCAAGCTCACTCCCCTCTGGGATGCAAAACAGCTAGGGTCGCTTAGGAACAGCAGGGAATTTGAACATTGGGGCAGTATTGGCATTTCCACAGTGGGTGACTTGTGGGACAAAGGGACAGTCATCCCGTTTGATCAGCTTAGACCACAATACGAGCTTGCGACTACTGAAACATTCCTGTACTTACAAATAAGACATGCACTCCTGGCAGCACTACCACAGAATACGGACGTGCCCGAGGCTTCACCCCTAGAGGATAGGCTACTTACAGATTTTATGCCTAGGCGCGCCACCTCCTTCACGTACCGAAAATTGATTAACAATCAATTCGACCCCACAATAGCCTTAAATGAGAAATGGACTGCAGACATTGGGGCCACGGATGAAGCAGAATGGCAGGCGGCACTCGCGTCGCCCAAAGAGGTGGGAATTCCGGCCAGGCTCAGGCTTGTTCAGCTTAAAATTTTACATTGCGCTTACTTCACTAGAACTACACTCCACACAATAGGTAGGACGCAACATCCATACTGCCTTTGGGGATTTGGGAACAAGGGCTCCTTTTTCCATACACTCTGGGATTGCCCACTACTCACTGACTATTGGCGAAAAGTCCTAGGGACGAGGTCACAGACGCTAAATATTTAATTACTGCCTGAACCACGACAGTACCTCTTAAATATTTGGGAACCAAACGACTTGTCACGACATGGGCAAGTGTGGGTGACTCTAGGCCTTATGGTTGCTAAACGAAACGTGGCGCAGAAGTGGGGTGCCACTGATCTGCCCTCAATGGAGGCATGGTGTAAGGACATGGCTGTTGCCATGATTATTGAAAAATCTGTCGGAAATCCCCCCGAAAATGGACCAAAATATGGACTACCTGGAATACTTACAGGGGGGACATATGCGACCCCAATCCTGAGGCTAACGATGAGAGTTCGGATGATGATTCCGGGGATGAGTGAGAGGGTGGGAAGGGTGGTCTGGGGTTTAAATTGCACTGTGATTGACAGGGGTGGGACGGGAGATGATGGGATTCAATGTCTTTATGATGTCTTAATTATTGTAACCTTGCAATTCACACATGCCAATTGTCTTTCTGATAACTGTTTTATACCCAATAAAAACTTTAAAAAAAATAACAATAGGTTGCAGTGCTCAGGCCTAACAACAGTTTCCCAGTGCAGGGTCTGAGTCATAGAGATTGTGGTGCATTAGGGCATTTACTGTCCCTCTCTCTTCTCACTCACCCCCGACAGCACCGAGTGCCTGCAGGGAGGCAGAGTACCCGTCCTGTTCTACTAAAGTTTTGAAACATCCGACTCATGCAGGGCAAGATTTTGGATCGGATTGCAGTCATTTCTAGACAGCCCAGACCATCAGTGACTGCTTAAAGACCTGACTATTGCCGGCATCCCGATAAGTTCCTGTCACGTGCCTAGCTGACCCCAAGTTTCTCCAACAGCAGCCGTGGCTCCCTCCCTACTGAATGCGACTCTGAGCGCCCTCCTCAATCATTTTGGACCTTCACTCCGTCCCTCATAACTTCACCTTGGCAAATTCTTAACTTCCCCGGATCCTGCCCTTCCTGGTCTTATAATAGTGCGTCCCGTTGCCACTCCCATTTAAATTATCTTAATCTGGTCCTGATGATGGCCTAACACCCCCACAGGCCGAAACGCAGTCGACTTATACAGCAGAACTCTCGGAGCCTCCCTAAAGGATACACCACTTGATTATTTTTATATTCATTATCATTTACTGTTCGGTTACCCTTACTCTGTATAATTTTAATCCTGACTTGTTCTCCATTGCGCCCATCACCATCGCCGTAGATACGCCTTCATGTGTCACTTGCACCATCACAATCCTTCACGAGCATGTGTACACAGTATCCAACAGGTTACATGTCATTCAATGTAACATAGTGCAACCCTTGCATATGTTTGGTCATATGAAGTTTAATATGTCAAATATGTAAAATCACCAATACAATTTATATTTCAAAGGATCTTGTCTCCCTGGTTTTATCCCCTTCCTGATTTATCTCCCAGCAATTAATTGTGCTATTTATAATTGACCTCCTATTGACACCCTTTCAAGACATTGTTGTATGTGACAGATGTTTGCCCTGGTCTTATTAGTGTATATTGGCTACCTCCTGTAGTCTGTTATTAAAGACCTTCATAAACATGTATCGATTTTATCTGGGAATCAGCTTCAGTAAGATGACGTTTGTGCACATTCACTATGTGAATTTGTTTTGCTGCTAAGTGCTGAAAAAAGTATTTGGGGGATTGTCTCCCTTGAAGTATTGCACTCTGGCTAACTATTAGCCCTCTCAGAGCTATCGGTGAAATGGAGAATGATAATATCCCAATTGAACGTTTTTGGCATCAGAGAATGTGGCAGTGACACTGATGCCCTCCTTCTGCAATATGGATGTTACCAATAAGTAAGCTGAAACATTGGAAGCTGGTTGAGAGAATAGGTGCATCTGCCACTCTTGAACACCTCAAGCAACATCATTCTTGTTTGGGGCAAAATTCGAGTCCCACTCTCCAAACAAAGTACACATGTCCTTTAGTTTCATTTTGCAAGGGCCCAGAGATGCAAAAACATTAGATTTGCAGTTTCTGAGGGGTGTGATATTAAAGCATTCTGTCTCACCCTTTCCATCTGCCTTTCACTCTCAGCTTCTATAGCCCATATTTTCAGCCCCTCTCACGAGTCACTGCACCTTTTCTTTCTCCTTCCCCTCTGTTTTCTTTCTGTCTCTTTAGTCATTCTCCCATTTTCTCTCTTGCATTCTCACAGCTCTTACCTCCATTTTGTTTCTTATCCCTTCTTCTTTCCTTGTTTATCCATGATTTGTCATGCTCTCTGTTTCTGTCACAATACACACTTCCTTTCTTTTAACTCATCTCCTTTCACTCCTGTCTCCCAAACCATTCTTTGTTTTACCATTCCGTTCTATGTTGCTCTCTACTCCTCATTTGTCCATCTGTTCTACTTTATTGAACTTTTGTCTTAAAGTTTGTTCACTCCATTGTTTTTCAGTCTCACTCACTGCTTGTCTTTTTTGAGCTTGCTGTTCCCAGTCACTCTTTATGTTTCACTGATTCTCCTCCTCTTTTTCTAAGTCTGCTATTGTTTCTTGCAATCACTCTCTTGCTTCTCCCTTGTTCAAGCCTACATTCTGCATTCTTCTTTCTTCCTTTTGTTTCACTTTATTTATCTTCCTTCTACAACTTCCTCGTTCAGTTTCCTTACCTTCTTTCCCAGTCTGCCACTTGTCACCCCCTCATTTCTTCTGTAGGTTTTTCTGTTCCTATTTTTCCTTCATTATCCGCTTCCAGATGTTACTCTCACATTTCCTCTCACTGGCTCTGTCCAATATTTCTCCTTTCCTCTCACTCTTTCCTAATAGTTCTCAAACTATTTGTGTAGAGGGGAGGTCACGTTTGTAAGGAAGCATTGTGAAGCAAAGTGTAAGGAAGCAATTTCCTCTTAAGTACTCTGTTGCTCAGGGTCTGGCAATACTCCCATTACCAACAGCTCTAGCTCCACTGCACTCTGATAGCATTGATATTTGTATAGTAAACATCTGCCACTGGTATAGGCTTGCAATGTTTGGAAGGAGTATTTCTGCACTGCTCTGGGATAATATCTAGTCTTGATAGTGGTGGGTTTAAACAGGGCTGTTCTGTTTTATGGCTATCTGTCTGTTGGACAACCCCAGAGGGAACCATTATTTGATAGATTGCACTATTATGAATTGGCTGATTTGGTGGATTTGTCCCTGCATGGAAAGACAGAAGCTGTGAAAGCAGCCTGTGTTCACCGTGAACCCTCACTCGAGGAGCTGTTTTGCATGCCTGAAATGTGTTTGAATGACCTTAATTTGAGCCACCCACTCACTTCTGCTTTGTAAATTTTGTAAAACCGTAACATACTTAGCGCAGCCATATAGCTACACCTTTTACTGTGTTTGTGTTGATGGTTTGGGGCTTGGGCTACCTCAAGGTTATATGTTGTGTTTTTGCCTTTTTTGTATTTTTACTTGTGAACGAAAACTGTTTTTATCAACGTTGTAGATTGCTGCTTTAAAATTCCTTATTTTATTTTGTTGAACCCCAGGCACATAGGCATATACAGCACTGTAGGATTCCTTTTAATAAAAACTATAACAAAATATAATTAGCAATGCCTCTGTTTAAAGATTACCCAGTGCAAACACAAAGCAGCTACTTAAGCAGAGGTTTGTAGGCTCAATTTAGATCTTTATCCTCATTTAATTAAAAAACAACTGTCTAAGAGAAAAGTTAACAATAGCACAGTACACTCATTATTCTCATGATGCTTCTATTTTAAAATCCATACCTACCATCTGTTTCACTTGATGAATCCCATTCCTGATTTAAACCAGAGATCTCCCATGTTTTTAGCATTCTGCCGTTTTGAAAACCCTGCTCTTTAATTGGCTTTTCCCAAATATTGCCATGCATGTCCCTTTGTTACCCTTTTTTGTAAGATTGATATTTATCATCAATGCCAGTCCAGTGTGACTGAGGTAATGTAATGTAACCAGAAGTAACGTACATATTGCAACCTGCAAAGAAATACTATGACCACCTCCGGGCAGAGGCAGTAGGCAGTTTGCCTTTATGTGGGTATGAAACTCTGAGGTAACTTGCTGTATATTGACAACTTCAATTAGTTAATACAATTGTCTGATGTGCTATATACCAGTGATATGGCCTTTCAACATTGATAACAGATGTTTCTTAATATCACACAACTCAATTTTTACTCATTATATTGACAGAAGAATGAAAGTCTGAGTACATTCTTCAGTAGTCAAACCTGTCAATTTCAACTTACACACAGATCTCCACAATGAATACATTACTCTATGGGGCTATCTTATCCAATCCTGATTGTGTATGTATAAGGGGCACTTTTTAATTCTAATAGTGTGCATGTCTTCTACCCCCTACATTGCATACTCGTGTAATTCCAGTTTACCATATTGTGGTGGTCATCTTGTTGGATATGAATTTGTTAAAGGCTAATAGCAGTAGTAAAAGTAAGTAAAAGGAGCTGGAGCTACCCCAAATCCAAGCTATGATGTACGGAGGGCTCATTCCATACCAATTGCCTGATGTGACACGCTCCGTGTTACTGGCCTGGCAGGCCTCGTTGCGCCATACCGGTTAGGCGCGTAAGCTGACCCAATGTACGCCCCTCTGGCAGGGGGCCTGGCTCTGGGAGGTTAGTGAGCTGCAGGGATTTAAAACAGGGACCTCATTGGCATCTCACAGCTGGGGGATGTATGGGCTAAAGGCCGTATTCTTTCCTTTCAGGAGCTCCAAACTCGCTTTTCCCTACATTTGTCCCAATTCTACAGGTACCTGCAGATGCGACATACCCTCCAAAAGCACATCAGGGACGACAAGAGGCTCCCTGAATACAGCCCTACTGAGGCCCAGACAATGATGGGAGACTGGTAAAGGTGCGTCTCCCGCATATACCACTTCCTAGTTAATAACACCCCCACCCCCTTGGATAAGGTGAGGGAACAGTAGGTGGAGCGGGTGGAGTGGGTAGGCCCTCCTGACGAGGTGGACTGGTCCAATGCTCTTATGGCCCCCATGACAGTCACCGCCTCCGTGAAACTTATATTGATTCAGCTGTACTTTTTGCACGCTGCGTACCTCACTCCCTTACGCATTCATTGAGCGGGCCTGCGACTGGACGCTTCATGTGCGAGATGCAATCATGCCCCGGAAGACTTCTTTCACATGGTTGGGTCGTGCCCCCGTTTGGGGCAATTCTGGGGGCTCTCGAGGCGGAACTTACAGAGGTGCTGGGTTGGGAGGTTCCCCACTATACCGTCACTCATTACTGGGGATCACGGATGGGCTGGACGATTCCAGAAACAAGAAGCTATTCTTTAATACAGCCATGTGTGTAGCCAAGCGGGACATAGCTGCGGTTTGGAACTGTCCGGACCCCCCTGTTCCTGGGAAGCGGCGTAGAGGGCAGGATTGGTGTGCGACCCAGGAGAAAGTCCTGTACATGGAAAAGAGATGTGGGAAAAAATACCGGAGGGTGTGGGGGAAGTGGTTGGGTACGGTGGAGGGTTATGATTAAGTTGTTTCTATATCTTACAAGTGTACTTTTTATAGGATATGTGATCATGGGATACATTGCATACATGCTCGTAATAGTCTTAATGGTCTCTGTGCATCTGCTGATGTGTTTTATGTGTTTGAAAACAATAAACTTGCTTATAAAAAAAAAAGGAAGTAAAAGCGTAACCATTAAACAGGATACAAAGCTCTATTGCTGGTCTACACTGTAATTGTCCTTAATCAGGCAATTACAGTATATACGGTATACGGTACATACAGTATACAGTTTCCAGCAACTGGTGAGGATTTCTGTGAATATAAAGTTGAGTGTACCTCTGAGCTACCTGGCAGTATCTTCACTACTGTACTCCATCTAGTTACATAACACCCTGCTTTAACAGGCACTTATAGACCACAAGACAACTCCTTGCAGCCGAGTTAGTGCTTGTATTTTTTTGTTCCCCAACTCAATGATTGAGATTTCATTGACTTCTAAAGGATGTGAGGCTGAGGAGAGTCACTGGAATGTGAACCTATGACTGTAGATAGAGCACAGACTTCTGCAGCAGGAGTTGAACTCAATGAGCTATATCATTAACAATGAATGCAGGGCAAACAACAAATGCTCTCAAGCTAGTCTGTTTGCAACTTGAAGCGTATGCTGAATGACCACCTAAGTCAGTGATTGCCGAAGTCAACACTCTATGCAGGTACAAGAAGGCAGCACCTACCAGGCTGTCAAGCACTTGAGGTCTCCTCTCGATTTCCTGCAGGCCAAGCCAAACTTGTTTTATTTGGAATATTTTTTTCTCTTCAAACTGCAAAGCATAAGTACAGTAACTAATCTTTGTAGCCATCAGTATCCTATTCAGATCTTTGAAGCCATATATACTGCTCGGTTAGCCACCTCCTTGATTTATTCCTAGTTAACACCAATACACCCTCAGGTCAGTCTATTCGCATCAGGATGCAAAATAAAAATCAGAACCACAGGTACTCATGGCAGCAGAACACCTGGGAACCTGGGAACACCTGAACTCTTGCCCTCTTTAGGGCTCGCTAGAGCCAGTGCATGCACTGCACTTGTGAGACATTTAGTAGCTGCTTAAAAAAGCGCTACCTTGCCGACCACCAGCTAGAACGCGCACAAGCGCGCGCAACGTGCACAGCACTTTTTCTCTTCGCACGAGGGCGCACCACTCGTGTTTTTTTTCATTTATTTTTTTTCATTGCAGCGCTACCTTTACGGCCGCGTGGCCAATGCTTGTTCTGCTTTGTGATAAACACTATGCTCTGCAACTATGACTCAGCATGGGGTGCACATTTTTTGTTTTAAAAGCAAGATTTTTTTAGTAATCAATGTTATTTTTACGAAATTCTTGGATTTTTCTTTTTGCTGAAATTCATTCTGGAGCCACAGATTGTGCAAGCAGCACTGGACCCCAATGTGTGTCAACTGGGTCTGTTTGCTACTATGACTGACTGACCTATTATGCAATCCATAAACTGAGCACCAAGAACTCCTTATTAGCAATTGACTCGAGGAAGCGAGGCAAACCATCCCAGGCTTAGTCAGCGAGGCGGCGTGGGGTCAAAGAATCAGAACTCAGCAACTCACAAAGTAACTCCTAATAAATCGATTGTCCTGCCAATACTTTATCTTGAATAAGAACAAGTACTTTATCCTGCTCACAACCCAGTAGCCCACAAATAAATCCGCTTCAGTATGAGACGATGGTAACAATTACGGAAAACTGACAGGTAGCGCTTAGAGTGTTCCGAGTGATTCAGTGTGTGTTATGACAGTGATGAAAGCGCCTGTCCTTAAGTTTTCAATAGTGTCTTTATTGCTGTTGGGAAGGCTTAGCTGCAGATATAATGTGGTCATTGAAAGTCTCAAGCCGCTATGGGCCTAAGCACAACTATTTACCTTAATCATGGTGTGAAGGACTCAGTTTGAGGACCTGGGCCAATGCTGCAGCCCCCAGGCACAGATTCTTCCAGACACCCTGCAGTCTTCCAAAGAGGTAGGGGCCATCCGGGGGCAGTTGCAGTCTCAGCAGCAGGGCCTCATGCCCAAACAAATCTCCCTCCCTGAATCGGTTTAATGCACATGTGAGTAGAATCCATGGAGGGACAACAGATGTCCTGGAGTATAAGCAGTGCATTAAAATAAATCTAAAACAAGTGTCTTTCAAGCAAGCTGGGAACTTATAAGTATTTAGTTATGCAGCACAATATTGTTGGTGCAATGAAATCAACTGTTGCATGGCTAAACACTTATAAGGTACAAGGTTTAGCCATGCAGCAGCTGATGTTGTTGCACCAAGGATATTGTGGTGCAAAACTAAATACTTATAAGGTCCCAAAAGTGAGACCTATTGGATATGCCAATGCTTGTTGTTAACTGTCACCCAGGCAATAATGTGCCATCCACTCAGTCTCCTTTTGAAAGAAGCCAAGCAGTAGCTTCATAATAGCTATATCTGTCAGCATTTTGATTTCCAGCCATCAAAGTACAAATAGACACTCGCTAGTCTCTTCTCAATATGCATGCAGCATTAGCGTGGTTGCCAATATCTCTGTATGATTAACATCAGCCTTACTACCGGCTAGACATCCCCTAAATCTGAAGCCAACACCCTCCCACTCATTCTTGGTCCCACCTTTTAACACTATAAAATATTGTCGGTATACTAAATAGGGAACCGGCATATTATTGACTGACACAAGCACTCCACTGGTGATGTTCCCTTTCATTTGTAGAAGAAACTAGTTATAGTAAAACTCAAAATACGCAATGGCTATTCACGTGGAAAAAGATGTATACCACGTCGTGGAAAGGAAGGTTTCTGTGAGAAAATGACCTACATTGAATATCACTGTGACCTACTTTCTAAAACTGAACTTTCATTCAATGGTACTCCTAGTTTCTAAAACAAATGGCAAAGTAAACTTGTGCTAAATATTATATGCCCATTGACATTCCCATTACTAAACACTAATATGAGATTGGGTGATTTCAACTGAATATTTTCCATTCTTGTACAATCTTTAAAAGATTTTTAAACTAAGTTGCATACCTCAACCCTGTATCTGAAAATATTGTCTGATACCAACAATGTATGTTGAAGCATTTTCAATAGGATTTGAAATGTTCCATACTTTTTGTGTATCTGCTCAAATGTCACTTACGTCACTTCCTTTAATGGCACTGAGTCAAAACTCTTCAATGTCACTTCTTATTATGTTACGTAGTCCAAAGATAACATGATGTCACTTCCTGTAATGTCACAAAAATCAAAGGACTTGTGATGTCACTTCCTGTGGCATCATCAGTGTGGGTCAAAGTGCATGTGACGTCACATCTGCTAGCCCTGGCATTGTGGGCAGGAAAAGCATAAAAGCATTTAGAGGCAGGAAAAGCAAACAGATGAAGGGTAAACGGTTGTCGAGTCAGGAGGAGCAGGCAGATCAAGGTAAAAGGCTTGTAGAGGCGGGACAGTAGGCAGATGTGGTATAAAAGTCTATAGAGGCAGGGCAAGCAGGCAGATGGAGTGGCTAAAGGAAGAGACAGAGAACATTTACCTCTGATTCTTCATTCCCAACTTTGCACCAATCACAGGGGACGAGAGTTCTATGTGAGGATCCAAAAAGTTGAAAACTCAATTCAAACTCTGATTGATACTTTTACTCTGCTATAGCAGCAACTGATGAGCAGATTTACGCCCAACCTCACATGAACCAAGAGCATTAACAGGAATTGAACCCCTTTGAATATAAATATGTTCAGGAATTTTGAGACATTCAAAAAAAGAATTAATAGAGAGATCTCGACTGTGGGACCCATAGAACTGATTTGTGAGCCACATTTTAACGAAAGTAAATCCAAATCTGATTTGTCCCGAAGATAATTTTTCCATCGGGCATGTCAAGGTACATATATTATTGGAGCTAAGACTAAGGGTGGGCGTAAAATCCGTTTCGTGGGCGAATTTGCGGATTTTCCGCGATTCAGCGGGGACGAATTTTCAGCCAAGCAAGGGTTACAGCAGCAGGTGCAAAAGTTGAACCTAATTTCTTTGTAACCTTTTACAAAAGGGTTACAAACAAATTAACTTCAACTTGGACACCTGCTGCTAATTGCTTCCTGGCGCCTCGTTGCCTACTTGCAACTATTCTCTGACCCTGCTCTGACCCTTGAAGCAGGGTCAGAGAATAGTTACAAGTAGGCAACGAGGCACCTGTCCAAGGAATTAAGCCTCATCAGGAAGCACTTACAGATATAAAAAACAGGAAGGGAGAGGATGGCAAATACACCCATTTTGAGTTGTCAGGAGGGGTTAAATTAAAAGAGACTTTTACAGCACAATTTTCATATGCTTTTTGCTAAAAATAAAAAGCTGTATGTTCTGTAGGGGCAACTCAGGAATCTGGCCCTTCAGAGATCCGGCCTCTCTTTCTTTCTCTCGTTCTCTCTCTCCCTCTCTCTTTCCCTCTCTTTCCCTCTCTTTCTATCTATCTATCTATCTATCTATCTATCTATCTATCTATCTATCTATCTATTTATCTATCTATCTCTCTCTCCCTCTCCCATAAACGACTGCATGGGTAACTTCGCTATGCAAGCGGCTTGCGAAGACGCAAAAATCCCTGCGAACACGCAAAAAACCCCGCGAACGCGCAAAAACCCCGCAAACACGCAAAAAAACAAAAATCCGCAAATTTGCGAATTTTGCGGATCGCGAATTCGTAAATCCGCAAATTCGCGGATCGCGAATTCACAAAATTCACCTATGCTTAGCTAAGACACAAACCGTAAAGTTTATACTCTGTTGGTCATGACACAGTGTATGAGATTGCTACCTTTTGGGGTACTCAATTTGCATAACATTAGAGCTGTTTTGTGAGCTGTAATCTGATTGGCTGTGGTAATTTGAAATGTGTTGCTGCGGTAGTATTGCTTAATTTGTAAACAATAAGGCCCAATGTTTTCCTCAGACGGCTGTAGTTGGCGCTATTGGATGTCAGAATGCTGCATAACAAGTGTGTGTGATCTTGATTCCTCTCCACTGCTCTTTAAATTCACCACCAGACACTCCCTGCCTCTTTATCGCACTCATGCAGGATTCTGCTGTTTCCCTTTGTCATGGTTTTAACAAATTTCTCTACCTCCTTCCTCGTCTCCTTTTTAGGTCTCGGCCTGCGTAGGATGCGCTTGCGCAGTCTCGCCGGTGAGATCTTATGTTTCTTAGTGTGGGGCTTGAACCCGCCCCTCTTCTCCATTGGCTCGCTTCCTAAACGAAGGCCAGCCATGGGAGGAGAGGGGCGTCTGTCCATTTAAGCACTGTCTTTTTTGGGATTCGGGTGTGCGTTTTTTAGTTTCTTTCTCTCCTCTTCCCATTGGCTGGAATTTTACATTCCAGCCAATGGGAAAGGGAGAGAAAGAAAAACACGCCCCCAATTTCGAAAATAACGGGGCGTTTCTCCGAGGCATTTCTGCTGGACCTCGGAGAAACATGATGGTGTGCATGGCGTGGTTCGCTTTCCAGCCGGAGCTCGCTTGTTTCCTCAATGCTCCATTTCTAGTAAGTTTCCTGCGTGACGTCATTTGAAGAGCGCTCCCTTTTAAAGTATTCATGATGGCATCACACGCACACATCCACCCTCCAAATCCAGGGCATAAACACCCCACTTCCATGGGTCAGTCTCTACATTTCGCACTTCGCAAAGAATCTTATGACGGCCGTGAAGGGGTGCAGCATGCGCAATGTAGTTTCAGATTTGCAGTGCATCGGCGCGATACGATGACGCACCCTTTGTTAGGAAACAGACACTGATGACGCTTAAACTGAGTCTAGAGTCCATAATAAAGGGTGACTCGTTCACAGTAGAAACAAGGAGGAAAGTTCTCAGAGTGTATTTCATTAAAGGCTAACAAAATATCAACATATCAACTTGTGTATTGCGGACATAAAACTTACCTCGTTATTAAACTTATTAGAAACATAATTTCTTTTTCGGAAATAACAGAACTATATTAACACTATGAACACAAATGTAGCACATAGACGTCGCTTGAGTTTTTTTGTAAGCCAGAATAAATTGTGTCCTGGAATAAGTTATTATGAGCCAGAGGGTTGCTCTCGAGCTCTTTTCCAAGATGGCGGCCTGTGGGTCGCGTGCTGGTCCTCTCTTTGTGTTGATTACTCACCAATGCTCCGCTCTATGGTGATGGGCTGCTGGGGCTAAAGACGCACAGCCGTCTCCGAACTACCTCCTAATCTGCGAGAAGCAATTACGGCTGCCTTCCGAGCTTCACGCAAGTTAGGGTCTGAGCCTGTCCTATTCACTTTCCCCATACGAACTTTCGTGTCGCTTCTTTTACCCTGTTGCCGGCGCCATGTCTGAAAACGAAGGAAGTCTGAAGCCCGGCCCGAGCCCCGACACCATCAAAGTCACAGTCAAGACCCCAAAAGACAAGGAGGAGGTTGCTGTGCGCCAGGAGAGCACGGTGCGCGAGGTACTGTGAGAGCGACATTTAACGGGTAACCGCCCGCAGGAGCGGGTTGTTGTTATCACCCATCAACAGGCTGGATAGCTTGTGCACTGAACATTTATATAAAGGGGGCAGTTTGTTTAGCACTCCGCAACCTCTGTAGACTTTCAAGGGTCTCTTGCTAGTCCCTTTCTTATTTAGTACTGATAATTTTTGCGCTCTTGATTGGACATGCAGTTCTTGTTTAAAATACCATGGTGAATGTAGGCGACACAGAGTATATTTGGTTATTTACTCCTGGCATAGGGTGATAGAGACCTTTAGAGCTTTGCACTCAGCATCTAGCTTGTATGCAGAATGGCTTTAAAGGCAGTCTTGTTCTTGCCTCTGTTCCCTGGTTGTGCTCGTTTTTCTTGCCTCTGTTTTCTGATTGTGCTCTCTTTTCTTGCCTCTGTTCCCTCGTTGTGCTTGCTTTTATTGCCTCTGCCCCCTGGCTGTGATAGTTTTTCTTGCCTCTGTTCCCTGGTTGTGCTCGTGTTTCTTGCCTCTGTTCCCTGGTTGTGCTAGTTTTTCTTGCCTCTATTCCCTGATTGTGATCGTTTTTCTTGTTTAAAACGTCCTGCTTAACCATGGCTCACTCATTGCAAGGGGGCAGCCACCCTCCTTTTCTGCAGAAAATTCTTGCCATTGGGTGTTCCCAAATGTTGACAAGCATGCTTCAGGTATGTGCATGCTAGTAACGCTCAAATGCAACAACTGTGTGTGTGTGGTGCCTAATGTGTGTGTGGCGCTCTGTGTGTGTGTGTGGCGCTCTGTGTGTGTGTGTGGTGCTCTGTGTGTGTGTGTGGTGCTCTGTGTGTGTGTAGCGCTCTGTGTGTGTGTGTGTGTGTGTGTGTGTGGCGCTCTGTGTGTGGCGCTCTGTGTGTGTGGTGCTCTGTGTGTGTGTGGTGCTCTGTGTGTGTGGCACTCTGTGTGTGTGTGTGGGGCTCTGTGTGTGTGGCGCTCTGTGTGTGTGTGTGTGGCGCTGTGTGTGTGTGTGGCGCTCTGTGTGTGTGTGGCGCTCTGTGTGTGTGTGGTGCTCTGTGTGTGTGTGTGGCACTCTGTGTGTGTGTGTGTGGCGCTCTGTGTGTGTGTGGCGCTCTGTGTGTGTGTGTGTGTGTGGCGCTCTGTGTGTGTTTGTGGCGCTCTGTGTGTGGCGCTCTGTGTGTGTGGCACTCTGTGTATGTGGCACTCTGTGTGTGTGTGTGGCGCTCTGTGTGTGTGGCGCTCTGTGTGTGTGTGGCACCCTGTGTGTGTGTGGCGCTCTGTGTGTGTGGTGCTCTGTGTGTGTGTGGCGCTCTGTGTGTTTGTGGCGCTCTGTGTGTTTGTGGCACTCTGTCTGTGTGTGTGGCGCTCTGTCTGTGTGTGTGGCGCTCTGTATGGGTGTGTGTGTGTGTGTGTGTGTGTGGCTGTGTGTGAGGCTCTGTGTGTGGGTGCAAATGCAATAGGTCTCGCATTTGCGAGAGATTAAGATGTTGGCATTGTAAATGACAATGCCATTTATTTATATGTTTTAAAAACAAAAATAATGTCATGAGCAATGCCAATAGCTCGAACTTTAACAAAGACGAGACCATTGCATTGTAAATGCTTGTTGTTTTTCTCTCTCTTCCTCTAGGCCAGTGTTTCCCAAACTGGGGTACGTGGACCCCCAGGGGTCAGTGACACATTCCCAGGGGGTCTTTTAAAAGCACTGCAAAGTTCCTTGTAGAGTTAGCAGTTTTCGAGCAACAATAAAAGTGTCAAGATAACACCAGTGATTAATGTACCTGCCAGAGAGAGATGAGAGTTTTGTTCAGTGGCAGGTTTGACTTATCTAATGTAGCACAGAGGGTTAATATGCATGTTGCAAAGAGCAGGTACCATGCATTTTAAAAAACAGTATTTTATGTGCATAGGTCAGTGGTTACTGCTTTTGTCCCAGAGATTCTTTTGTTACTCTGCAGCTCATAAGAGACAATCAATCTAGCACAGTGACCTATAAACGGTCATCTTGAGCTGCTTACACACTGCATGGTACAAGTTAGTAACTTGTGTTTTTTCTCAGTCTTTCATTATCCTAATGATGTTCAAGGAGTTTATTTGGGTGGAAATACATTTTTATTGTTAGGCAATGCTAACCACTGCGTTATGTTCTGAATACTGAGTTTGTGCTTTTCCAGACTAAACACTCTTCAAAAATGCCTACCAGTATGAATGACATGTGAATTCTACACCTTGTAATCCCCTTTACCTTATGTGACATTTTCTCTAGACTGATTTACAAGTATGATTCATTGTCTCTATATGTGTGTGATGTAAAGTACTCTGACACCCTACAATCGTATGAGATCTGCTATAAAACAAATGAAATACATGTGCCAGAGGGGCTATGGAGAGATGAAATGCCCAGTTGGAGAGTGATTGTAAGGGAATCATTGCAGAACCCCAACAAAGATTGTTGTATCCTGGTGCATAGTAAGATCATCATTTACTATTCTTTAAAAGCTAATACAATTCAATATATAATGATAAATGTTTTGTAGAATGCACCATTGTATCCTATATTTTCTTAGATGGGAGAGCCTCCCAAACCACTCTTTGTAGTGGTGAAGCTCACTCACTACATTTGGTGTGCACCGTATGGGGACTGGTCTGAAAACATTTGCCAGGGCTGCTTTAGGTTTCCACTCTGTCCCTGGCAGGAGCAGGAGCCTTGTACTGGGAAATAAAACTAAGCTTTTAAAATGTAATCACGGAGATGCAGCACCAACCTTCCCATTAATATGTTCTGTTTTTTGCAAACTCTTTAAATATAAAATACTAAAATCCTTAGTAATTTGAGTATTTGTTTTGTGCGCACATGTGTTTATTTTTTTCAAATTATTCTTCTGATGTTTGAAAATTAAATCATACAAATTGCTGGGGGTCCCTGGCTTCCAGTGGTGAGTCAAAAGTTTGGGAACCAATGCTCTAGGCCAAAGTCTGATGAGTAAAAACAGATGGCTTTCAACAAAAATGAGTGCTGGTGGAGCCAGGGTTCACAAATATCCTAGCCACTCTAGAATAAAAGTATGGATGGCATTGCAAGTGGGGGGCAAAGACACACCAACCGGCAGTGCACGCAAGGGCACACCTGTTGAAATCCAATTTTCAACAAAGTAAACCAGACTTGCACTGTGGTGTTTGCAAACCAAAACATGTCATAACATGGTAGGGTTTGCAATCCAGCTTGCCAAGATTTTCTTTGATTTGCAAATACTCAGTACCTAGCAGCTTTACCGGAAGGGGAGAATCTACTGCGTGTAGAAGTAGGCCCTGCCCTGTGGGATCTGGGAGCAGAGTACTGAGTGAAGATATGACACTCTATGTACTCAGGACCCTTAGGGTGGGCTCTAGGTGTGGGGATGTGGATGACAAGGGGGATCTTGCCACTCCTGGGCCCAGAAGCCACGAGGTACATCTGAATGCTGTGCCCTCCAGGCTATAGGGACAGGAATGCACCAGGGTCTGAGTCTCCTGCCGAGAGGTTGCACCACTGCAAAGGTACATGTGTCTTTCCTGCCAACAGCCGCTTATCCCTCCAGCCGGAGGCCACTGAATTATGTAAATATTCTCCCTTTCTGCCAGAGCTGAATGGTGCAAGCCATACATACCCCAGTGATACAGACTAAAGCAGGTATCAAACTGTGCTGGCGAGACCACTCAAACACGGAAAACAGCAATCACTAAGTGGATTTTACCCCGCAATGCCATTACATAGCATGCGTTACAACGAATGCGATGTAACTACACGTAGCCATTACTACACATACCATTACATCGCATGCACTGTTACAACGCATGCGATGTAATGCCGATCCACCTCGTTGTGAGGAAACTGAGACTATTTCCTCACAACAACGTGCACCGCCCATCGAAGCAGGAACTGGGAGCTGAGACGCGACGCTGGAGAAGAACCACAAGGAAAGAGAGGTAAGGGTGATTGTGCTTGGGGTGGGAGTAGTGTGGGTAGTGGATTAGGGTAGTGTTCTATTGTCATAGTGTTTTAGGGTTAGGGGTAGTGTAGGGGTGGGAGTAGTGTGGGTAGTGGATTAGGGTAGTGTTCTATTGTCATAGTGTTTTAGGATTTAGGGTAGTGTTGGGGTGGGAGTAGTGTGGGTAGTGGTTTAGTGCAGTGTTTTAGTGCTTGTGTAGTGTAGTGTTTTAGGTTTTAGGGTAGTGTTGTAGTGTTTGTGTAGTGTTTTAGGGTTTAGGGTAGTGTTTGTATAGTGCAGTGTTTTAGGGTTTAGGATACTGTTGTAGTGTTTGTGTAGTGTAGTGTTTTAGGGTTTAGGGTACTGTTGTAGTGTTTGTGCAGTGTAGTGTTTTAGGTTTTAGGGTAGTGTTGTAGTGTTTGTGTAGTGTAGTGTTTTATGGTTTAGGGTACTGTTGTATGTGTTTGTGTAGTGTAGTGTTTTAGGTTTTAAGGTAGTGTTTTAGGGTTTAGGGTTTAGGGTAGTGTTGTAGTGTTTGTGTAGTGTAGTGTTTTAGGGTTTAGGGTAATGTTGTAGTGTTCGTGTAGTGAAGTGTTTTAGGGTTTAGGGTAGAGATGTAGTGTTTGTGTAGTGTTTTCAGTTTTAGGGAAGTGTTGTAGTGTTTGTTTAGTGTTTTAGGGTTTAGGGTAGTGTTGTAGTGTTTGTGTAGTGTAGTGTTTTAGGGTAGTGTTGTAGTGTTTGTGTAGTGTAGTGTTTTAGAATAGTGTCAGGTGGGTCATGCAGGGTAGTGTAGTGTTATTGTAGGGAGTAGTTGTGCAGGGGTAGGGTAGAATCACTTACCTTGCAATCTTTTACCATGGCTATAGCTTTACCATGCATGCCTTTGCGTTGTAATGGCATGCGTGGTAAAGGCATAGTCGTGGTAAAAGTTTGCAATGTAATGGCATGTCGTTGTCATTGACATCGCATAGTAATACCCGCGTTGTAATGGCACGCGTGGTATTAGTATGCGAGGTAATGATATGCATTCCTCCAACACAGATGCTTCACTTGGCTATAGCACAGACATGTCCTTGAAACACTATCCAGGCTTGACAGAGATTGAAAGAAAATAGAATCTTGTAAGTACCTATATTCGTGTTCAAATGAAAAATTATGCTATCAAACATATTAAAGTTATTAAGCATGCGATCTTAATATACATAATAGTGTATTGTGTTTTAAATGAATATCACCACTAGGACAGTGTATTTATTGTGAATGATAATTGTGATACCCGAACTAGATATTTTATCCCACACCCCCCACCAAGGATAACACTTACTGTTCAGCTGCCCGACCACCTGAAAATCAATATCTGAAGAAAAAATACTTGGCAATTCTGTGAGCATACAGAGGAAACCGATCCCATGTTACTGATCAGTACCTGTTGCAAGGATTGCTCATGGAGGTGCTAACCCCTGGAGCGCCTCAGAGAGCCTCCTCACTCCTTCATGGGCATCCCTTCTACAGCACATCTGTTTTGTCAGCCATACCCTCAAGCTGGGCCACGACCTCCACCCATGTGCTAGAACAGTAGCGGCTCCTACCGGACCTGGGTGGTCGAAAAAGGTTTTTTTAAAACACTTACCTGTGCTCGCCGGCCGCCGCCTCTCCTCCGTCCTCTTCTTCCTGTCTCAGTCCAGCAGCAGGAAGCAGGAGAAAGCACCCTTGACCTTACTAGGTAAGTCGCTCCCCCTCCGCACAGCACCGCCTGTGTCTTCCTGCCCGATCTGCTGCTGCGGCTGCTGAGGACGTTCAAGGCCCTCCACCACCCGCAGGCTACCACCTGCACCTCATACCTGGTGGCCAGTGGTAGGCCGTAGGTAGGTTTGTTCATCCTCCACTTTATTGCTTTTTTGTATTGCCTGTATTTTCATTGTTGTGTCTGTGACTGCTGTTGTCTGTCTTCCCCCACTGCCTGGTCCGTGCTCCTTTTTCTTCCCTCGGTTCCCCTCGCTGTCCCCGTCTCTCTCTGCCCGGTTTTCCCTTCTGTTCCCCTCTCTGCCCCGTGCCTCTCTGCCCGTTCTGCCTTCTGTTCTCAGCTGCCCCTGTATTTCTGTATTCTGTATTTTATCTCTGTGCCACTCGTTTTTCTGGTATTTCTGTGCCCTTTTTGCCTTCTGTGCAACTCGTTTTTCCCTAGTTTTTGTGCCCCTTTTGCCTTCTGTGCCACTAGTTTTTTGTGCCCGTCTGCCTTCTGTGCCACTCATTTTTCCCTCGTTTTTTGTTCCTCTTTTAACTTCTGTTCCACTCGTTTTTTGTGCCCTTCTGCCCTATGTTCCACTCGTTTTTTGTGCCCTTCTGCCCTCTGTTCCACTCGTTTTTTTGTGCCCTTCTGCCCTCTGTGCAACTCGTTTTTCCCTCATTTTCTGTGCCCTTCTGCCTTTTGTTCTACTTGTTTTTTGTGCCCTTCTGCCCTTTGTTCCACTTGTTCTTTGGTGCCCTTCTGCCCTCTGTGCCACTCGTTTTCCCCTTGTTTCTGTACCCCTTTTTCCTTCTGTTACCTTCGTTGTGCCTCACCGCCCTCGCTGCTGCGTCCCCTGTGGCCCAGCCCCCCTGACTGCCCACTGCCCATTCGCTGCCCCCGCATCCCAGCTGCTCCTCCCTCCTACCTCCCCATATATGGCGCCCGCTGCACAGCCACGCCGCTGGTGCGCTGGATGCGCGCCTAAGGCAAGCCCGCCTGCGCCCGTCCACACCTGGACCGCACCTAGCGCCAGAATCCCTGCACCCGCCACGACGACCGCCACCACTACAACGCCAACACTCTGCATGCTTTCAATTCTGGACGGAGCCACACCTGCTTCAAGGCCACCCCAAAATGCACACACGGCCCCTTCACCTGCTGGAACTGCAGCAACAGCAGCCTCAGAGCTGACGAATCACCCGCCAAGAAAGACCTCAACCACCTCCGATGTATACTACTGAACACCCGCTCCGCAAGCAAGCATGCCGTCGAGCTCTGGGACCTGCTCGACACAACATCCCCGGGCGTCGCCTTCATCCCAGACGGCTACAAGATCACCCGCAGATACGCACCAACGGAGTCGGAGGAGGAATCGCCATCGTCCACAAGAACAGCATCAGGGTTTCGACTAGCACCGACGACGCGCTCAGCACATGCATTTCCAGATCCACACAGACCCTAATTCCACCCTCAAAGGCATCCTCGTCCACCAACCCCCCCGGACCCTGCCCCCAGTTCAGCAACTCCATCGCCGACTTGATCAGCTTGCACCCCCTGACCTCCACTGACTACATTCTCCTCGGAGGCCTGAACTTTCACCTTGAGAACAACAACGACAACAACTCCACAGCCCTGATCGATAACCTTGCCAACCTCGGACTGAAGCAACTCGTCACAATGCCACCCACTCCGCCGGCCACGCGCTCGACCCCGTCTTCTCCTCATGCCTGCACATTTCCGTCAGCCACACCACCAAACTCCTCTGGACCGACCACCGCTGCATCTACTTCGCCTTCCAGAAACCCACCGCACCCAACAGATCCCCCGCCGATGCTGGAGCAAAATCACAGAAGACCAACTACACGCAAACCTCGCTCTCAGCCCACCCACTGAACCCTCCAACACTGATGACGCTGCCCACAGCCTCAGACGCTGGATCGAGGACTGTGCCAACACCCTCGCCCCACTGAAGAAACCCCCCCACAGAGACACCAGGAAGAGGGCCAGCTGGTTCACCCCAGAACTCCTTGCCAACAAGCAAGCCTGCCGGACACTAGAGAAGAAATGGCACAGTGAACAAACTCCGGACAGCCACGCAGAACACAAGGACATCATCCGCAACCACCACCACCTCATCAGGGCGGCCAAGAGGACCTCCTTCAAAGACCGCCTCGACAACAACGCACACAATAGCAAGGAGCTCTTCAACATCTTGAAGGAACTGTCCAACCACAGCTCCAACATCAACGACATCCCACCATTGCAAGCCCTGTGCGACTACCTCGCCACCTTCTTCCACAGCAAGATAGCAGACATCCACAACAGCTTCAACACCCAGACAGCCCCAACAGACAGCAACACAACAGACCCTCCACACACAATCGACCACGATCCCCTGCTAGCCTGGGCCAGCGTGAGCATCGATGACACCATCAAGACCATGCGCACAACCCACTATGGTTCTCCATCAGACCCATTCCTGCACCACGTCTTCAACAGAGCAAGCAGCTCCATCTCACCCCATCTGTGCAACGTCATCAATCTCTCCCTCGAGACCGCGACCTTCCCAGAGATCTGGAAACACGCCGAGATCAACGCCCACTCAAAAAACCTAAGGCAGACCCAAGAGACCTCAAGAACTTCCGGCCCATCTCTCTGCTCCCCTTCCCGGCCAAGGTCATCGAAAAAAACGCCAACAGACAGCTAACCCGATACCTCAAAGAAAACAGAATCCTGGACCCTTCCCAGGCAGGGTTCCGCAGCAACCACAGCACTGAGACTGCCCTCATCGCTGCTACTGACGACATCAGGACCCTACTGGACAATGGCGAGACCACAGCACTCATCCACCTAGACCTCTCTGCCGCCTTCAAAACCTTTCTGCCACTGCGCACTACTCGCACGCCTCCACGAGGCAGGGATCCGAGACAAGGCTCTGGATTAGACCACCTCCTTCCTCACCGGCAGAACCCAGAGTATCCACCTACCCCATTCCCTTCCAAAGCCTCGGAGATCATCTGCTGCATACCCCAGGGATCCTCCCTCAGCCCAACGCTGTTCAACATTTACATGGCTCCACTCACACACGTAGCCCAACAGCACAACCTCAACATAATCTCCTATGTCGACGACACTGAGCTTATCCTCTTCCTCACCAAGGACACCTTCACCGCCAAAGCCAACCTCCACGAAGGAATGAAGCCCGTCGCCGACTGGATGAAGACCAGTCATCTGAAACTGAACTCGGACAAGACGGAGGTCCTCATCCTCAGCTCCAACCCTTCAGCCTGGGACGACTCCCGGTGGCCGACGGCATTGGGGCAGCCCCGACACCTACCGACCACGCACGTAACCTGGGAATCATCCTCGACTCAACGCTCTCAATGACCAAGCAAGTCAACGCCGTCTCCTCCTCCTGCTTCAACGCCCTCCGCATGCTCCACAAGATCTACAGATGGATCCCGACAGATACAAGAAAGACAGTCACCCAGGCCCTCATCAGCAGCAGGCTCGACTACGAAAACGCTCTTTACGCGGGAGCCCCGACCAAGCTCATCAAATGACTACAACGCATCCAAAACGCCTCGGCAAGACTGATCCTCGACGTACCAGCCACGGCCACATCACCCCCACCTGAGAAACCTGCACTGGCTCCCCGTCAACAAGAGGATATCCTTCAAGCTCCTCACCCACGCACACCAGGCACTCCACAAGACTGGCCCAGCCTACCTCAACAGACGGCTCTCCTTCTACATCCCCAACCGTCAGCTACGCTCCGCCGACCTCTCACTCGCCACCATCCGGCGCATCAGAAGAACAACCACCGGAGGGAGATCCTTCTCCCACCTTGCCGCCAAGACATGAAACACCCTCCCACTGAGCCTATGACAGACCCAAGATCTGCTGACCTTCATGAGGATACTCAAGAACTGGCTGTTCGATCAGTAGCGCCCCCCCGCCCAGTATGTAGTGCGCTTTACAAATGATTGATTGACCCGGGCTCGAGGCTCCCCTGAGCCAATCACCATGCTGCAATGCACGGGTTGATTGGTCTGAAGGCTGTGGATCGGTGCAGTTAGGTGTAAATGTCTCACAAAGTATGTTGTTCATGATTTGAGCTGTTTCCTGGTCACCCTTTGCACAGTGCCTTAACTTGCTCTTGCCCCAATTACCCTAATGATTACTGTTTTTGACCACAAGGATCCAAACAGCTTTCACCCACATTGAACATCCCATGCATCTGTGACATCACACGCTGCAATGCAATGAGTTGATTGGTCTGAATGCTGTGGATCGGCGCTCAGATGGGGACAGGGAGCCTTTGCATGTTCCTCACCAGCCTGATGGGGAAGATGCAAAGTGTGCATGACTGTTAGGACAGTCCAAGACAACCGGCTCTGCTCTGCCCAGCCCTGCCCTGCCCCCACCCGAGAGACACTGAACATTAAAATGATAATAATGATATGTTATTATCATTTTAGTTTTCCTTTTGAGTAGAGGGGCAACACTCTTCCGTCTTACGGACGAGCCGCCACTGTGCTAGAACTGTGTTCCGCAGTATACTGTATGCATTAAGGGACACACCCCGTGGGAGAGAGGTCCAAATAGGTACCTGTGTGCACTGGGACCAGTGTTGTGAAGAATAGCTGTCAGGCACTCTCGAGCCTTCAACCTACCATGAACCACAAAGGCAATGACACCCAGACCCTTTCAAGTGGCGTATAAAAAATACAATGAAATTCCAACACTGTGATTTACTGTTATGGGGTCCCGATAATTTTAGAGAGGGGGAATAACAGGGATCATGAGTTTTTGTGGAATGGCATTCAGAAATGGGACTTACCATACTGAGTCTCACATGTTTTCCTTTGTATTCCACCTGGAGATGTTCACTGCTTGCAGTAGGTGAAATCTTCAGGTGAAATATCACTGATGCGCTGTGTAAGGTCATAATTTTGATGGGCGCGAAGGCTCTCATTACAGGGCCCACTGGAATTAGTGGGCCACTCATCATGAAGGTATAGGAGGCCACAATGGGCTAGGAGGACTCTAAGTGGAAGAAAACGCAACAAAGGACAAACAAATTAAAGATAATCCCTCTAAGAACCTCTCCTGAATGGCTCAGAATCTCCTGCCCCTGACTTCAATTGGGACATTGTTCTTGTCAGGGAAGCCTATAAAGAGTTAAGAGCAGACTAGTTAGAGACAGAATGAAACAGAAAATGTTTCAAATGATCAAGGCCATATTTACAACTGGTGCAGGACTACCTCATCAGTATGCCCATACCTTGAAGTATCGATAGAGCAGAATGAGTGCTCCTGCGCCAAATCAGTGTGTTCCCATGTTTCAGGGCCTAATCTTTTGACTGGGGGAATGTGTGACATTGATCCACATTCGGTCCATCACTTGTTGTTTTTGTAATTGCCGCCCTATGTGCGCTGGGGATGCCCAGACGTGGGTCCCAGGCACTCCACACCACTTGGAGTCAAAAAGTCAACAAGTGAAGTAGTGTGGCTCACTGGTTAGAGGCGGCAAACCCGAGAGCAGAGGACAGCCCGGGACCAGGGTTCGATTCCCGGCGCGGCAGGTTTCTGGACCAGGGTCAGCGGACTTGATAATTCTCTCGCCTCGGTGCCCACTCTGATCAGCGATCACACTCGGCAACTCTGGGCATTAGCTTGCTTCATCTTCACTAACGGCCCCACCAGACCGCCGGGGATGCCTGGTCTCACCCTGGAGATACCCATTAAGGGACCATCTCTCAGGGAAGCCAGGAAGGGTTTCGCAGTGGTTGAAGCGCCTTGGGACCCTACGGGTAAGTAGTGCGCTATATAAATGCCAATACATTTACATTTCCATTTACAAGCTAGCCGGGCTGATGAGAGGTGTTACCTCGAAACCGGTCCGGTCCTCGGATGCTTGATTCCGTTCTGGGAAGGACATGGCTTTTGTAGTTCGGACTGGACTGTTCCCATGGGGCAACAGGGTCAGAGCTGATTTGCATATCGCCATTGTCTAACCCAGGGTGGTGTGGAGTGCAAAAAAACGATGGATTTGGGCCCAGATCTTTTGACTGGGGGAATGTGTGACATTGATCCACATTCTGTCCATCACTTGTTGTTTTTGCAATTGCCGCCCTATGTGCGCTGGGGATGCCCAGACGTGGGTCCCAGGCACTCCACACCACTTGGAGTCAAGCTAGCCGGGCTGATGAGAGGTGTTACCTCGAAACCGGTCCGGTCCTCGGATGCTTGAGTCCGTTCTGGGAAGGGCATGGCTTTTGTAGTTCGGACTGGACTGTTCCCATGGGGCAACAGGGTCAGAGCTGATTTGCATATCGCCATTGTCTAACCCGGGGTGGTGTGGAGTGCAAAAAAACGATGGATTTGGGCCCAGATCTTTTGACTGGGGGAATGTGTGACATTGATCCACATTCGGTCCATCACTTGTTGTTTTTGCTAATTTTAACTTGGGCATTCCATCTGCTTTCAGTGGGTGAGTGAGATGTCTGAGCCTCTTGTATTTGAGCCCATGGGTAAAAAAATTTAAATTGCACTGTGCAAGCCTCTTGGGTGGCAATTGAGTTGATGGATATGTGTGTCTTTATAAACTGACACCAATGACAGCCGGTGTGCTGTTTGGAGGAAAGACCAGCATGGACATGTATCAGTTGCAGTGACTAGACCAGTGGCAGTGCAGACTGTATCCCTATGAAACTGTTCAGGTCCCCCCACCACCAATATCATCTGGAGAAAAAGCACAGCACCCCTAAAAGTATTTGTTACTGGGACATCAAAAAATGTGAGTAGACGATTAACCAATGTTGTCATCAAGTGTTGCAAACCTCTCTCTAGTCTAAGCTCTCGCGGCATACTAGGCTGTGTCCTTGCAGGACTTACAATTTTTCATTTTACGAGAGGTAGGCTACACACTATCTCTTTCCTCCTTAAATATACTAATGTTCATTTCCTCCATTTGTATATATACCACTCAGCAGTGCTGATTTGCAGAGATGCGCCAGAAGTTGTAATTCTGCCCCTATGAGTTCAGATCTGAAGACCTCCCATATGACTGTATGAGTGTAGAGATCTGAAGACCTCCCATATGACTGTATGAGTGTAGAGATCTAAATACCTCCCATATGACTGTATGAGTGTAGAGATCTGAAGACCTCCCATATGACTGTATGAGTGCAGAGATCTGAAGACCTCCCATATGACTGTATGAGTGCAGAGATCTGAAGACCTCCCATATGACTGTATGAGTGCAGAGATCTGAAGACCTCTCATATGACTGTATGAGTGTAGAGATCTGAGGACCTCCCATATGACTGTATGAGTGTAGAGATCTGAAGACCTCCCATATGACTGTATGAGTGCAGAGATCTGAAGACCTCTCATATGACTGTATGAGTGCAGAGATCTGAGGACCTCCCATATGACTGTATGAGTGTTGAGATCTGAGGACCTCCCATATGACTGTGTGAGTGTAGAGTTCTGAGGACCTCCCATATGACTGTATGAGTGTAGAGATCTGAGGACCTTCCATATGACTGTATGAGTGTAGAGATCTGAAGACCTCCCATATGACTGTATGAGTGCAGAGATCTGAAGACCTCCCATATGACTGTATGAGTGCAGAGATCTGAAGACCTCCCATATGACTGTATGAGTGCAGAGATCTGAGGACCTCCCATATGACTGTATGAGTGTAGAGATCTGAAGACCTCCCGTATGACTGTATGAGTGCAGAGATCTGAAGACCTCCCATATGACTGTATGAGTGCAGAGATCTGAAGACCTCCCATATGACTGTATGAGTGCAGAGATCTGAAGACCTCTCATATGACTGTATGAGTGCAGAGATCTGAGGACCTCCCATATGACTGTATGAGTGTAGAGATCTGAGGACCTCCCATATGACTGTATGAGTGTAGAGATCTGAAGACCTCCCATATGACTGTATGAGTGCAGAGATCTGAAGACCTCCCATATGGCTGTATGTGTGCAGAGATCTGAAGACCTCCCATATGACTGTATGAGTGCAGAGATCTGAGGACCTCCCATATGACTGTATGAGTGTAGAGATCTGAGGACCTCCCATATGACTGTATGAGTGTAGAGATCTGAAGACCTCCCATATGACTGTATGAGTGCAAAGATCTGAAGACCTCTCATATGACTATATGAGTGTAGAGATCTGAGGACCTCCCATATGAAAGTATGAGTGTAGAGATCTGAGGACCTCCCATATGACTATGTGAGTGCAGAGATCTGAAGACCTCCCATATGACTGTATGAGTGTAGAGATCTGACGACCTCCCATATGACTGTATGAGTGCAGAGATCTGAAGACCTCTCATATGACTGTATGAGTGTAGAGATCTGAGGACCTCCCATATGAAAGTATGAGTGTAGAGATCTGAGGACCTCCCTTATGACTATGTGAGTGCAGAGATCTGAAGACCTCCCATATGACTGTATGAGTGCAGAGATCTGAAGACCTCCCATATGACTGTATGAGTGTAATGATCTGAGGACCTCCCATATGACTGTATGAGTGTAAAGATCTGAGGACCTCCCATATGACTGAATGAGTGAAGAGATCTGAGGACCTCCCATATGACTGTATGAGTGTAGAGATCTGAGGACCTCCCATATGACTGTATGAGTGCAGAGATCTGAAGACCTCCTATATGAGTATAGAGATCTGAGGACCTCCCATATGACTGTATGAGTGTAGAGATCTGAGGACCTCCCATATGACTATGTGAGTGCAGAGATCTGAAGACCTCCCATATAACTGTATGAGTGCGGAGATCTAAAGACCTCCCATATGACTGTATGAGTGCGGAGATCTAAAGACCTCCCATATGACTATGTGAGTGTAGAGCTCAGAAGACCAACAACTGCTCCTGCAGGATCTAAAGAGCTGAAGTCCTCACCCCTGTGGCTGAACAATACTAGTTAACGCAGAGGTCTCTTTGTATTTGCCATCAATGTTTCCATGGCAACAAGATATTTGTTATGTTATGTTGTAAATTGATTTACATAGCCCACTAACACCCAACACATCTCTTGACGCTGAACAAATTAAAAGTAATACAGGAACATATTGCCTGTGTATATAACCACAGTTGCCTCCTTACTAAGCTTTCTGGAACAGACAGGCAGACTGGTAGATCGATAGACTGTATCAATAGCTGATGGATGGATGGAAAGATGGGTGGGTGGATGGATGGGTCAGTGGGTGGACATGCACAGGCAAGGCGTATATAGCACAGACCAAGAGACAGACGCAGGCAGACATCGATAGGCATCTATGCCAATAGGTGATGGGTGGATGGATGGGTGGGTTGGTGGATAGATGGATGCATGCATGCACAGGCAAGCCATAGATAGCACAGACCAGGAGACAGACGCAGGCAGACATCGATAGGCATCTATGCCAATAGGTGATGGATGGATGGATGGATGGGTGGGTTGGTGGATAGATGGATGCATGCATGCACAGGCAAGCCATAGATAGCACAGACCAGGAGATAGATGCAGGCAGACATCGATAGGCATCTACGCCAATAGGTGATGGATGAATGGATGGATGGATGGATGGATGGGTGGATGGGTGGGTTGGTGGATAGATGGATGCATGCATGCACAGGCAAGCCATAGATAGCACAGACCAGGAGACAGACGCAGGCAGACATCGATAGGCATCTATGCCAATAGGTGATGGATGGATGGATGGGTTGGTGGATAGAAGGATGCATGCATGCACAGGCAAGCCATATACAGCACAGAGCAAGAGACAGACGCAGGCAGACATCGATAGGCATCTATGTCAATAGGTGATGGATGGATGGATGGATGGGTTGGTGGATAGACGGATGCATGCACAGGCAAGCCATATATAGCACAGACCAGGAGAAAGACGCAGGCAGACATCGATAGGCATCTATGTCAATAGGTGATGGATAGATGGGTGGGTGGGTGTAAAGATGGATGCATGCATGCACAGACATGCCATAGACAGCACAGACCAGAAGACAGACGCAGGCAGTTTGCATCAACAGCTCAGTCAGCGGCAGCCCCGCAGACAGCGCCGCAGACCCATCATCAGGTAGACAGGTTGTTAAATGTGAATATATTAGCGGCGGTCGGAGCATCTCTCCTCTCCGTCACGCCCGCTCCCGTCTCTGCGCCTTGACAGGGGGTGCGCGAAGGCGCTCATTAGACATGCTCGGGGCGCTGTACGCTCCTGAGCAGGATTAGCCTCCAGAAGGCACCCTAATTACATCACTCAGGAAGGAACTCGCGAGGAAATTGTCTGACTCGCAACTGGCAGACACGGTGGGAACGTGCGTGTTAGCCGGCAGTTCCCCGCTATTAAGCTCCTCACTTCCAGGGACACTGGATTGAATTTCATTATTCGCCCCCAGGGGAGGCGAGTCTGGAGCGGAAGGCATGCCTGCGTGGACGCGCGGCAGTGCGCAGAGCAGGCAGCGCGCAGCACAAGGGCCTCGATTTAGCAACAGCCTGGACGCTCGTCTGCCTCTGCTGGAGTACGTGCTGCTGCCCAAAACACAGAAGGAGGAGAATATACCGCCTCCTGTCCATGCGCCTACTAATACAACCACAAACGGGCTCAAGTACCACTCTATGTGCACAGACCCCAAATATTACCATGCATGTGAATTCATACTGCGGTCTACCCACATGACCCTAATACAACCATACATGTGCCTTGAAACCGCTTCCTGTCCAAAGGTCGACAAATATAACCTAAAATATGCTCATGTACCACTTTCTGCACACAGGCCTCCACATTCAAACATACATGCTCATTAATATAGCTTCGTGTTCACAAGTCTCAAATATAATCACACATGTGCATTAATACCTCTTCCTGTCCACACGCCTACAAATACAACCACAACCGGGCTCCAGTGCCACTCTCTGTGCACAGACCCCAAATACTACCATGCATGTGAATTCATACTGCGGTCTGTCCCACAGGGCTCTAATACAACCATACATGTGCATTGAAACCGCTTCCTGTCCAAAGGTCGACAAATATAACCTAAAATGTGCTCAAGTACCACTTTCTGCACACAGGCCTCCACATTCAAACATACATGCTCATTAATATAGCTTCGTGTTCACAAGACTCAAATATAATCACACATGTGCATTAATACCTCTTCCTGTCCACACGCCTACATATACAACCACAACCGGACACCAGTACCACTCTCTGTGCACATACCCCAAATACTACCATACATGTGAATTCATGCTGCGGTATGTCCCACAGGGCTCTAATACAACCATACATGTGCATTAATACCGCTTCGTGTCACAGGTCTCAAATACAATCAAACATGTACACATATACCACTTTACGTACACAGGCTTCCAAATAGAATCCTCTATGTGCGTTAATACTACTTTCTGTTCCCAGACCTTCAACAACAATCATCATTCATGTGCATTAATACATACATGAATCATTAATACCACTCCTTTCCATAGCTCTTCAAATACAACCACACCTGTGCATTTATACTACTTCTTGTCCACAAATGCAACAAACGCGCTACAGTACCACGTTCTGTACCCAGGCCTCCAAATACACCTTAAATGTCACCCAATACCACTTTATGTACACAGGCTTCCAGACAAAACAAGGGCTGCTAACCTGCTTACTGCCCACAGGACCCCAACTACGCAAAGAAATGCTCCAATACCTCTTATGTACATATACACTGTATACAAATACACCTATAGATATGTGCTAGTGCTCCTTCTGCATACAAGCGTTCCACTACAACCAAAAATGTACTTCAGAACCCCTTCCTGCCCACGGCCCTCCAAATACAACCAGAAATGTGCTCTCTCTCCTGTACAAAGGCCTCCAAATACATCCTCGTATGTTATCAAACACTGCTTCTTGTATAGAGGCCTCCAAATACAACACATATACAATCCAGTACCTCTGTTGGTACACAGGCACATACATCCAAATACAGCCACACAGATGCTCCAATACCTCTTCTTATATACAAGCCTCCAAATACAACAACAATATCTCTGCTATCTCTTCTGTATGTAGTCCTGTGAGGCTAGTCTTTAAATACAGGTCTATAAATCCATCCGAAGTAGTGCTGCAATACCACTTCCTGTCCTCTAAATACAGTCATAAAGATGGTCCAATAGCACTGTTGTCAACATACTCCAATTCCACCACAAATGTGCCTCAAATACTGCCTCCTGTCCACGCGCCTACTAATACAACCACAAACGGGCTCAAGTACCACTCTATGTGCACAGACCCCAAATACTACCATGCATGTGAATTCATACTGCGGTCTGTCCCACAGGGCCCTAATACAACCATACATGTGCATTGAAACCGCTTCCTGTCCAAAGGTCGATAAATATAACCTAAAATGTGCTCATGTACCACTTTCTGCACACAGGCCTCCATATTCAAACATACATGCTCATTAATATAGCTTCGTGTTCACAAGTCTCAAATATAATCACACATGTGCATTAATCCCTCTTCCTGTCCACACGCCTACATATACAACCACAACCGGACTCCAGTACCACTCTCTGTGCACAGACCCCAAATACTACCATACATGTGAATTCATGCTGCGGTATGTCCCACAGGGCTCTAATACAACCATACATGCGCATTAATACCGTTTCGTGTCACAGGTCTCAAATACAATCAAACATGTACACATATACCACTTTACGTACACAGGCTTCCAAATAGAATCCTCTATGTGCGTTAATACTACTTTCTGTTCACAGACCTTCAACAACAATCATCATTCATGTGCATTAATACATACATGAAGCATTAATACCACTCCTTTCCATAGCTCTTCAAATACAACCACACCTGTGCATTTATACTACTTCTTGTCCACAAATGCAACAAACGCCCTACAGTACCACGTTCTGTACCCAGGCCTCCAAATACACCTTAAATGTCACCGAATAACACTTTATGTACACAGGTTTCCAGACAAAACAAGGGCTGCTAACCTGCTTACTGCCCACAGCACCCCAACTACGCCAAGAAATGCTCCAATACCTCTTATGTACATATACACTGTATACAAATACACCTATAGATATGTGCTAGTGCTCCTTCTGCATACAAGCGTTCCACTACAACCACAAATGTACTTCAGAACCCCTTCCTGCCCACGGCCCTCCAAATACAACCAGAAATGTGCTCTCTCTCCTGTACAAAGGCCTCCAAATACATCCTCGTATGTTATCAAACACTGCTTCTTGTATAGAGGCCTCCAAATACAACACATATACAATCCAGTACCTCTGTTGGTACACAGGCACATACATCCAAATACAGCCACACAGATGCTCCAATACCTCTTCTTATATACAAGCCTCCAAATACAACAACAATATCTCTGCTATCTCTTCTGTATGTAGTCCTGTGAGGCTAGTCTTTAAATACAGGTCTATAAATCCATCCGAAGTAGTGCTGCAATACCACTTCCTGTCCTCTAAATACAGTCATAAAGATGGTCCAATAGCACTGTTGTAAACATACTCCAATTCCACCACAAATGTGCCTCAAATACTGCTTCCTGTCCACAGTCGTCCTAATACAGCCACAATGCACTTTTGTACACAGGTCTACAAATCCAAATGTAAATGGCTCCTGTGTTCAGGCCTCCAAATTAAGGCAAAGATGCAATTTTATACGGCTACCTATGGCTCAGTGTCTTATTTTGCCCAAAAATGTGTAGACATAGTGCTTTCTATCCCCCGACCTCCAAATCAAGTCACAGAAGTGCTCCACCGCTACCCAATCACCGTCAAATCCAGCCACCAAAGTGGTCGAATGCAGCCTACTGTCCACAGACGTCTACCAGTTTGTTCTAGTGCCATTACAGGCACACACCACCAAATTCCAGCAAAGATGTTCTGCAATACTGCTTTCTTCATACATGGCTCTAATTCCAGCAAGCAGAATGCTGCAATACCGTATATTGTTCAGCACTCTCCAAATCGTGTGACAGAAGAGTTTCAACACCACTTTCTGGCCACAGGTTTCTAAATCCATCCAAAGATTTGCTTAACTGTAGCAAATTGCCTGTAGAACCCGGACCCCAGCTAACAGATGTGTTCAGATGTAACTTCCTGAACACATGACTCTAGATCGTGCCACAGATCTACTCAAAAATAAGCCTGGGCGGAGTTTGCGGAGTTGCGCTATGCGGAACTCAGCGAAGTGGCAAAAAAACTCCACTACGCTACGCGAAGCTCCGCAAGCGGCGGAGTTCCATAGAAAAGTGCTGTTCGCGGTGTTTGCACAGTGTGGATGCTTATCCGCACTGTGCAATCATCGCAAACTGCACCTTGCAGAGCGCAAGCGGTCCCTTCTTTCCCTTTTCTGCCGCACGAGTAGATTTTTACTAGAGCAGCAGCTTTCTCAACTCGAACAAGCAGTTTCTCATCGCGAGCATACGCGACCACTCGCAATGAGAAACCTGACCACCCCGCGTTGAGAAATCTCGCTGGGATGTTTATTTTCCATGCTCGCGCTCGCCGACTTGATGTTGACGACTGCAAATGAGGAAAAATCTTGCTGGGAGTTTGATTTGCCTCGCTCGCGAACGCCAACTTGACGTTGACGATCGCGAGCGAGGAAAAAAACTCTGCTCCGCTACATGAAGCAGAGTTTTTCAGAACTCCGCGGAGGGCGGGAAACTCTGCAAACTCCACGATTGGAGCGTAGTTCACCGCCCAGGGTTACTCAAAAATCACTTTCCCTCCAGATGGCTCCATCCCAGCCTAAAATTTGCTTAGCTATGACTTCAAATATGCCCTATATCACCTGCTAATCACCTACTTCCGGGTCATTACCCTACTGTTTTCAGTCCTAGACTTTCATGTAAGAACCTAAGGTGCTCTGGAGGTTGGAGTCCTCTTTTGCTTCTAATTAGGCTCACAGGCCTGAAAACAATGATTCGTAGGTGGAAAGTTCAGGAATGGAGACAGTGTCCGTAATGACATTGAGTAAGATAGTAATCGTCCTCTAGGCGGCCCTCCAAATCCTGCCACATGTGTGCTCCAGCCCACCATGTGTTCAAAACTAAACATCTTTTTAATCAATGATTCATAGCTGAAAAGTTCAGGAGTGGAGACGGTGTCCTTAATGGGCTTGAGTAAGATGATCACCCTCCTGTTGGCTGCCCTCCAAATCCTACAACATATGCACTCCAGCCCATCATGTGGTCAAAACCAAAACATCTTTTTTACTATCCACCCCCGTCGTTTGCTACTTCCTAAAATGAGTACACATCATGTTTCCCCAAAAAATCAAGGAAAACATGTGCTCTCTTTCTGCCTGCGGTCAGTGCTATAATCATAGCATATCCATCATCACCTTAAGATCCAGTTAAAAAAGTAATAGTCCAGGCGGTTAAGTAGCTGCTGTTGAGATGTCTGTTTAATATAGAAGAAATAGAAGAAACAGAAAAACGTCCATCTTATAAGAAAGAAAATGTCAAGAAAACAAAGACACAAATGGATTATAGAAGTGTCTTCCAACTAAAGACCAATGCATCTAGAAATACATTATTTACTCATTTACACAGGTATGGATTGCTGTGTTTCATTAGACAATGATAAATTGTCATGTTCTACTCCCGATAACAGCGGATTCTTATTACTTTCCTTATTTCTGCCTTGCCATTTTGATATTAGGCCGAATCAATTTTTCTTTATTGTGAAACAGTTCAGCTGCATAACAATGTGTTCCATGACATATATAAAATGTATCTCTGTGATGTTATGCTCCCTTGACAACCACTTAAGCTTGAATTATGTAGAATCTCTCAAAAGGCCAATAAAACAGAACAAACAAAAAAAACTAACAAAGTGATCCATCCTATCTGCCTATGCACACCACACTTTGATCTTTTAGACAAAATGGCCCAGATTTGCAATAAGTTTGCACGAGCGACACATGGTGATGCTTTGTAGCATAAATGGCAGAGCTGATCAACTTTTGTAAACAGGATCTATTTTGCTCTGAAAGTTGATGGGTTTGGTGCAAAATCTCTTTGCGCTGCAGAGCACCAGTTCCCCTATAATCTATGAACAGTGCAAACACCTGTAAGATTTCAAGCAAAGATCAACCTAAATGGCCTGATCTCCCGTTTCGTAAAATTTTGTGCAAAACCATGAGCAAGGTAGGAGAAAGAGGATAATCATGTGAAATTCTTATCCCAATTTGTACCGCAAACGTACACAATTTATTTGGTTTACCCATGGATGGTTGTGATCGCATAACATTTGTTCTGAAGGGTTTACTTCGAATACGAATCTCAAGCAAGGCATCAGTTGGGTCAACTCAACTTCCTTGTTATCTGGTGGTTACTGTGGGTGAGTCCATCCATTAATTTCTACAAAAGTAATTCACCTTCCTTGTTATCTGCTGTTTGCAGCATTTGCCTGTTGGGTACTGCGATTGAGGGCACCCATTTATTCGTACAGAAGTTTCTCACCCTGCATGTCATTTGGTGGGTATTGCAGGCGAAGTCGCCCATCACTTTCACAGAAGTAACTCGACTTCCATGTTGTGTGCTGGCTATTGCTAGTGAAGATGCCCATCTTTTGGTACAGAAGTAACTCGACCTCCACGTTCAGAAAGATTCCACTGTATATATAATGGATGGATAAGATAACAAATTGAATATTTGACGAGAGAGTGCTGTTTGTTTTCAGATGTGAAATAGTCACTCTTGAATTCCATTGGAGGTGGAAGGATACACCCAAAGAACCAATAGAAAGAAGGTGAGACTAAAATACTCTTGTGAACTGCCCTAAGATGTGATTGGCAGAGTATCAAGCCAAAGGCTAATGATTCCAGAGCAGTAGAAGCCAATAGCTTAAAGAGGCAGAAACAAAGTCCCTTCCACTAGGTCTACAATAAAAAAAAGGGAATGTTTAGGACTCTGAAGTCCTCCTTCCACACTTAACCCCATGCATGCTCATGACGGAGCTGCTCCGTCATGAGCCGCGGTTGCGCTGTGCTCATGACGGAGCGGTTCCATCATGGCCCTGCTGCCGCGCCTGCGCGGCGCTGATTTTGCGCCTGCACAGCGCCTTCTATTGAGTGGGCGGGGCCATGACGGAACCGCTCCGTCATGAGCACAGCGCAACCGCGGCTCGTGATGGAGCGGTTCTGTCACGAGCATGCGAGCGCCGCTCGGCCCCCCCCCCCCCGCCCATAGCACTGCGGCGGAATTGCCGCCGCAGCGAAGGGGTTAATAGCCGTAATCTGTTACACAATTAAAGGTCAATGATTGGCATGAGTGTGTATCCGTTCTGGCGAGACATCACTCCTAGTAAATTCAAAGTGCATCAAAAGACTGTAACCACAAGACAGTTAGTGGCAGCCACAATAGTTTTGGATAACATTACATACTCCAGTAGAACAAATTTCACTAATTACGGCTTGGATTTGAGTGACAAAACATAATACTGTTATTTCTTGTGGGAAATGCTTTTGAATCCAGTTGAAGAGCTTGTGATGTTGTACTAGAGACCCTTTGTCCAGTTTTAAGTTCATAATCTTGTGGTTTAGCAGCCAACACATTTCACCCAGTGTTCACCGAACAGGCCTGTGGTGTTTTCAAGGCTCACCTGATTTGTAGTTTGTCCAAAGTTTGAGAGGCACCATCCTTTTGATCGGGATCCTTTAGAGAGGCTGAAGCTTAATAGTGTACAGGTTCCCTTAAAGTAAGTCTAGGAAGAATACTTACCATGGTGGTCCATTTATAGTAAAACTGCGGATGCTAGTTATGCCATAATATGCTGTTACCGCATGGTGCTGGCATTGAAAGCCTGAGGAGGGGAGTCAGTTACTGTGTCGGGTGATGGAGGAAACTCTCCATAGGGGCAGGGAGCGGTATCGGCTGCTATAATGAGAGGGCCATGTCCGGTCCAGCTTTTCCCATTCAGAAATTGAGTTCTGTATTGATTAAAACAAAAATACAAAAATGTAACCAGTCTCCATAATGACTTGTAGCTGATTTATTAATCAAGACAGCCATACCAAATGCTACCCTCCCCTCTTATGGAGAGTATAACCATGTTTCCTTATTATGCCATAACTAGCCTTACTATAAAGGGGCCATCATGCTTATAAGGCATAATTAGCCCTTCTAGACTTACTTTAAGGGAACCACTATGCCAGTAAGGTTTAGCTCCTTAACGTATCCTGATCGAAAGCATGGTGACTCTCAAACTTTGCACAAGCTACAAACCAGTTCAGCCTTGAAAAAAGCCTGAGGACAATGGACTGATTACCGGTCGAAACGTGTATTGGCTGCAAAACCACAAGACTATAAGCTTTGAAACAGGATGAAGGCTGTCCTAATGTAAGACCACAAGCTCTTAAGCTGCATTCAAAATATTTTTCAACAAGAAAGACTTGTATATTTTCTTGATCAAATCAAAACTATCCTTATTCAACTTTGTGGTACTAGATTATGTAATTATATCTGAAAGTATTATAGATGCTACTATCCGCCTGGTGGTTGCATCATTTCTATGTATGCAACAATACATTATATTCACCATTAATTGGCTCAGGAATCATTATATAACAAACATAAAAAAGGATAACTACTATACAGAACACAACAATTACTCTTCCAGTTCCCTGAAGACTCACAAAAGCAAATAAGACACATGATCTACATAGCCAGCCTGCACTCATAGTTTTCAAGGTGTTTGATAATGCTGGAGTATGTGTCAAGGTCTCACTGTAACATGTAAGATCGCTTCCCAAGAAAATAAAGAGGAAATTAATAGGATATAGACCAAAAGCAAAAGGCAGCAGTGTCTAACTAAACTCATCATCAAAGGTGTTGGGAAGAGAATAGTGCCCTCTAATTCCGAGTTGGATGGTAAATATAAAATCACGCTTTGAGAGCGTTGGCACCGAATTATGGATTCTAAATTGCACATAGGCTCTGGGGTTTCTATACACGTATCCAGGATTGGATGGAACCAAAAAAAGACCTGGACACCAAAATATTAGTAGCCATCATTAGCAAACCAGATAGCTAAAAAAGTGGCCTCCATTTGCAAATTTGGCCAGTTTTGAACTTGGAAAAACCAGTGGGTACTTTGTAAGGTATGGAAGACTGCATAGATTTGTGTTTGCTGCAGGCAATGTTTGTGGTAATATCAGGGCGATTAACAGTAAAAAACGGCCCTTCTAGTCATTAAATGGGCCTACAAACTACTAAAAAACCTGACCATACAAGGATCTGTCACGCCAGCCCATTTGGGCACTGCCTGCTTGCCCTACAGACCACTCAGACCCTGCACATATCCATAAGTGTTTTAATTGGAGGAACTGGCACAGAGAAAAATAGTCGAACTAAGAGAAAGCATACAATGTGGAAAAACAGTACTCCATGTTATCCCCATTCTGACCTTCTGAGATTCGGGAGGTAAAACCATGCACAAGCTGCTGTAACACTATTACATTATTTGCCATGGGCAGTTTTACCTTCCAAATTTTTCACATCAGAATGACCACAAGTCCTTTCTCTGTTGCTCTTTCTTTCTTGCTCATATCTGACCTCACTTACTTACTTCCATTTTCTTTCCTATAACTACGTCATCTTGCATAGGTTGGTAGGGAAGGCAGATTGTACCAGCTGTGAGAAATTGCAAATCTAACATGGTAATGTCTTCACATCCAACCATGCCTACTGGGATGAACCAGCACCTGAAGTACCTCTCAGCTATCCTCCTTCGCTATTGAAGTATTCACCTGGCCTGAACGTATTTGCTAAAAGCATCAAATTTATGTAGTTAAGTAAATGTAAATGTAAATTGATACTTGTATAGCGCACTACTCACCCGCAAGGGTCTCAAGGCACTTGTACGAATACCGCTGTGGAACCCATCCTGGCTTTCCCTGTGAGGCGTCCACTCCTGGGCACCCCCAAGGTGGAGGCCAAGCATCCTTAGCATTGTGGGGGCCGTTGTGGAGATTAAGCAAGCTATTGCCCAGAGTTGCAGAGTGGGACTCCATGATTGGAATAGGCACTGAGGCGAGAACTATCAGGTCTGTGGAATTTTGAGCCCAAGACCCGCCGAGGTGGGAAATTGAACCCTGGTCCCGGGCTAGACCTCTGCATCAGGGTCTGCCGCTCTAATCATTGAGCCACACTTCTCCACTCTCCAAGTAGACATACCATCAAGAAAAAACTGGATCACTTGGCTAAAGTTAGGAAACATCTTAGTCTGGGGAGTTTCTAGCACTTGAGGGTTGTTTGCTTGTTGCCACCTCACAGCCTGTTTATGTTTGGGTCCCTCTGGGTCATTAGTTGCCTAGAGATGGATTACAATTCTAGAAATTCAAATGATCATTCATACCCAAGCAAATGTGGAAAAAAACATAAGGCTGGTGCTTCTACAAGGCCAGCAGAGCTGGAGTAGAGTCAGTCACCGGTAAAATTCTATTCCAGCCCAAAGGGCCAATAGACTCTTACAGCTGCTTCCAAGGTTTCAGATCACCACGTCAATAGGCTTAAAATCAATAAGTCCAAAGGAGTGCAGGTGCAGCTCTCTTCAGGGTCCGGCGGAAGGGTCGCCTGCCAATGCAATAACACAAGGAAGCAATGATGTGATGGTGGAAACGGGGCGATAGGCTGAGCTGCTGCCAGCATGGTCAAAAAGAATGTTTAAAAAATGTTTTCTCATCTTTAACTGGGAGCATTCTTTTATTTGTGCTGGTGGTTGCAGGTTGTGAGCATCCAAGTTTGAGGTGGACTGGAACTTATTTTTCACCATTAGCCTTTGGACAGATCAATAGAAGGAAAAGCCGAGAAGGGAGAAAAATGGAGGAAAACAAATATAGAAACAAAATGGCAAGGGGCAGGAAGGGATGGCAAAAAAACTTGCATGAGAAAGATCAAGAGACAGGATGAGTAGAGTGCTGGAAGAAAGAGGCTTGAGGTGGAATCAAAACAGGGTAATGTCAGAGATGAGTCTGTAAGAAAAACTATGGGCAGTGTTTTTCAGAAATTCAGCACTGGCTGATGGGAGGTGTATTCTATTGTTTAAATAGATAACAGTGGATCCAAGAGATAACCAATCAAATCTTGGTTTTACCCTTAACCACACTGTTCTCCTGTGCAGATTAATTCCTCTCTGTGGCAAACAATGGGATTGAATAGAAACAGGCTCCGTGCTCGTTTTGAACACTGTGTGGATCTGAAAATGTACGCTTGTGTTCACCGACACATAGAAAGGAGGCGTCAAGCACAACCATTGTACTCCGATTTTCTATGCGCTATACTTTACTTTCAGCAGGATTTGGCCATTTACTCTGAATAGAAACTGTATGTTCGATATCCCCTAGTACAGCTACTTCAAAAAGTTATTCAAGAGATTCCACTACCAATATTTTACCAAAAGTGTGCAGGTTCTTGGCATATTTTTGCCCATAAAGGCCTGAAAGGGAGCCACCATGGTTAGAGTGTAGAATTTTGGAATTCAAATACCAAGTTAGAAGAAATTATAATTAGAAGGAGTCAAACTCTCTAGAAAAGCCAAAAACACTCAGAATTAGACCGAGGCAGAATAAATTATAGGCTAATGTGCCCACACAGCAATGTCTCTGACAGACAGCACACCGACAGCTCCTTCCAAGGCACGAGGCCTGACTAAAAAAAAACTCCCGCTCTCGCGACGAGACCATCCCGGCTCGCGCGCCGGCTAAAAAAATACCCTCTCCTCCGTGTGTGTGAATGTACAACGGGAGCTGTGACTGCGTGTGTGACTGTATCTCCTGACGTGAAGCTTGCTTAGCTCGCTGCCTCGAGGCACTTTCCCGCCTCGGGTTCTGGGCTCGCGCGCTCACTCGCCCACCATACCTGCCAGGCTGCTCATTATACTGTCACCGACAATTGAGAGTGAGACATCTGCTGACTGCTGAGCACTTAGAGGGGGGGCAGAGCTCCGTCAGCTGACACCTGCGCAGACGAGAACTCTGGGCGTCCTCTTCACCGAGCCGTCTCACCCTAAACCCCTCCGCCCCCTCCGCTGGGAGCTGTTGAGAAGTGGATGGTCACAACATCAGAGGGAGGTGTGAATCTTTGTCATTCTAGCGCAGCCTTGCCCCGAGTAGCACCGCAGACCTTCGGCGCACTGCTCTGAGGGGTACAGTGAGGCGGTGCTGTCAGCCTGGCTGCTGTTCATCAATGGGGGCAGAGGAAGGCCGGGGCACTCGAAATAGCATCACCTCTTGAATGCATCCTTGCTCCCAGGACCCCCACCGTGCCTTACTGCACTAGTCTGATGGGGCCTAGTGAGGCCATGCTGCCAGACCATGCTGCTGCCTGGGGGGCTGCAGGAAGACCATGGCACCCTTATCTACACAGTATGTAATCCTTGAGATATCTTCACCGCTCAAATGAAGCCTTACACCTTGGACCACCACAGCACCTTAGTGCAGGGACAGGAAGAATCCTAGTGAGGTTCTGCTTGAGAGTGCTGTAGCTGGTGATGGGTCACACTGAGGGTCCACAGAACGGTCATGACATGCTTACTCAGAGCCCTTGTGGTGGGTGCCCTTCACTGGTGTGGCCTTGCTCCCAGATACACCACAGCGCCTTACTGCACTGATCTGATGCTGTCTAGTGCCGCCGTGATGCCATTGCCGGCTGTAGCTTGGTGAGGGTTCACCATGGGGGTCCGTAGGACGGCCACGACCTTCTTATGTAGAACCTTTGTGATGGGTCCACTTCTCGAATGCCTCCTTTCACCAAGTGCCACCGTAGAGCGTCACTGTACTGCCCTAATGCGACCCAGTGATGCGTGAGTACCACAGCATGCTGCAGCACCACTGCAGTTCATCGTTGAGAACTACAGGAAGGTGATGGCATTTCTATAGAACCCTTGAGGTAGCTTCATTTCTCTAATACAGATTTACACCAAGGACCGCCACAGACTGCACTGATCGGATCTAATGAGGTGCTGCGGATGGATAGTGTTGACACTGAAGAGCGGTTCATCACGAGCATTGCAGGAAGGTCACGCATATATGGTGCCCAATCAATCAATCAATCAAAGCATTTATATAGCGCACTACTCACCCGGAGGGTTTCAAGGCGCTAGGGGAGGGGGGGTCCGCTACTGCTCGAACAGCCAGGTCTTGAGCTGCTTCCTGAAGGTAAGGTGGTCCTGGGTCAGGCGGAGGTGAGTCGTGAGGGAGTTCAAGGTCTTGGCGGCCAGGTAGGAGAAGGACCTTCCTCCTGTTGTGGCTCTTCGGATGCGGGGGATGGCTGCAAGGGCGTGGCCGGTCGATCGAAGCTGGCGTGTGGGAGCGTAGAAGTTGAGGCGGCTGTTGAGGTATCCTGGGCCTTGGTTGTGTAGGGCTTTGTGTGCATGGGTCAGAATATCCTGGGATAGCTTCGCCACTTGAATGCAGTCCTGCATGCAGACCCCCACAGAGCCTACTGTAGCGCTCCGACTCGACCTAATAAGGAGCAGATAGCAAACCCGCCCGCATTGTGACTGCACTGCATCATGGAGTGTGTGGATGGCGATGCCGCTTTTATGTGGTATGCAAGAGAATAATTCCAAAGCTCTACTACTTTGATATGGTCTTAGCAAGACAGCCACAGTGGGTCCACACTTCGCGGCTGTGAAGTGGTCTAGGAGCATGGCAGACCTGCGGCACAGCTGTGAAAAAGGCTGTGGTACAGTCCTGTTTCTCATCTTCAGGCCCTCTAGGAGATCTACAAACATGCTGGAGTCAATCAAGGGCCCCAAGAGAGTGTCTGGGAGTCTTATCATTTTTTTACAATTTTCATAACTAACCTAAATTGGCCACTTTGACATTCTCAGGCGAATACAAGGCCAGAAATCTCATTTCCGATCCACACATCATTCAGCTCATCCTTATACCCAATCAGATGACTGCCTGGTAGTGCACCAGGGATTTGACTGGGCAGATAGAATGTGTGTAAATGAGCACACATCAGACAGGAGCAGACAGGAGAGGACTCCTGAAATGCGACTAACTGTCTCAGTCCCAAGCCCCTCATCTTCTCAATAAATTACATAAATCCTTATAGATGTATTATTGTATTGTTGTGCTATATTCAGAAATGCATGCTTTGGTCACTAACAACAGAATACTAACTATACAACAAGGGCATAATGTTCGTTGTTTCCTATTTAATAGCTATATTTGAAAGCAACAAGGGCACCCATCAAGTCAGCAAGGGACCTTGGGAGGAGACTCTTTTTAAACAACAGTGGTCCCTTACAAGCAAAAGAATAAAATTAAATAAATATAGACACAGTCATTTCTATATTGGTGTGACATGTCCAGCCGGACAGAGGTCAAATATACCCTTGAGCTTTGGGCCGACGGGCTCTAGGAAGACGCACCTGCGTGCCGGTTCTGGCATCGAGGCCTTTGACTGTTGTGTGGCGGCCTTCTCTTCCACCCCTAAACAATCTTTCTCTACTGATGAGGTAAGTCATCCCGAAACCTGAGACATGTCTCGGGCGATATCCTAAAACCCGGAACATGTATCGGGTCTAGAGATTCATCAGTCCTACAAGTACTGACTTGCACCCACCTGGGTGATCCACTGAAGAACTGCAAGTACCAGAGTCCCGAGGGGCGATCCGGAGGAGGGGCTAGCGGTGTGCGCTCCATTTATGACGAAAGAGGTCAAATATTTACTTTAGATTAGTAGCGACAAATTCATCAACAATTTACAAAGTGGGGCACAAGCCTGTACCCTACTAAAACAAACACAAAAAGTGAAACACAAAGGGCTTTTAGGCAAAAACTTACAGTTCTGTAAATATCACAATTTTAATAGTAGAACAGAAAATGTCAGACACCTTTACATGTTAAATGACACATGGTACATAAATGTATAAGGTGCGCAATTAAGGTCGACGGCGTTTCGATCCTACTACATAGGTATGGGGATCATCATCAGGACATTTAGTAAATGCCTAAACAATACAAGCCTCATTTGCCGTGACTGAGCCAGTGTGGAGAGGGCTCATGAACCGGTGACTTGCAATGAACAAAGTTGTGGACGGAACCCAGAGTCGGAGTCCAATATGAAGCGTCAAGTCAATTAACAAACAATACGAGCGATCGCTTCAAATTTAAGCAAAATAGCCAAGATTTCCAAAGAGTGTCTGTCCGTCACGATGGAGTCGTCTATTTTTTTCCTATTTAGTCACAGCTTGAAAATGACTTTTCGAGGCTCAGGATTGTATTTCGAAATATCAAGCATACGAATATCATGGTCTGAGAACATCATAAACACTATATTGAGGGACAAAATATCCAAAGGTAAGTTAATATAGGGAAGCATAGATTTACTATTCTTAAATCCACATCTATGCACCTTGAAGATAGATATGTGAAGTAGTGTGGCTCACTGGTTAGAGGCGGCAGACCCGAGAGCAGAGGACGGCCCGGGACCAGGGTTCGATTCCCGGCGCGGCAGGTTTCTGGACCAGGGTCAGCGGACTCGATAATTCTCTCGCCTCGGTGCCCACTCTGATCAGCGATCACACTCGGCAACTCTGGGCATTAGCTTGCCTCATCTTCACTAACGGCCCCACCAGACCGCCGGGGATGCCTGGTCTCACCCTGGAGATACCCATTAAGGGACCATCTCTCAGGGAAGCCAGGAAGGGTTTCGCAGCGGTCGAAGCGCCTTGGGACCCTACGGGTAAGTAGTGCGCTATATAAAATGCCAATACAATAGATATATAGATCGTCAAGATACATGTGTGGTGTTAGGTATCAAAAATGTCTACTTACTTACCTTTCGATATGTCAGAGTCGATATTCTGGTCACAATATCTCATGCCATTAAGATTCCAATTTTGATATTCCCGGGACACCCCAGGGTCTGTACCTCTGAAGCATAACAGTCTCTCTTACCATAGCTGAGATGACAGATCCTAAACTAATCCTATATTATGCCCTACAAATGCTGATACTGGAACTCATAAAACACCCTATAGAATTCCTTACAAATATTTTGGATGGCGATCCTAAAACCTGTCTAGGGTGTTTTTTTTGCTCGTTTTTTGTATAAATATGATCACAGCCTCTCAAGTCGAATGCAGGATTATTCCCTCCTGCGGTGCTTCTTGGTAGATCTGTAGCTGTTTCTCCGCTAATGGATCACAATAAGAGCGGTACCATTCAGCCGGACGGCTGTCCGGTACCCGAAATTGTATTCAAGTTCAAGGACCATATATATAAAAAAATAGTTTAGCGATTCTCAAATTGCGAATTTTAGCGAATCGCAATTAGAGAGTCACAAAATGCAATGTATGTAGGATTTGCTAAAAATTTGGCGAATTCTACATTTCCTTATTTGCCAATTGCAAATTGAGATTTGCAAATAAGGAATACCTTCCCATTCATTCCTATGGGCTAGGAGGCCCATAGGAATGAATGGGAAGACATTCTCAATTTGCGATTACCAATTAGAGAATCGCAAATTGAAAATGTATTTTCAAGATTGCAAGGGTGCCAAAAGGACACCCTGTTGCACCCCTGAAATATGCATGTGTGCACATGTTGCGCACATACATGCCCTAAGAGCATGTATGTGCGACATATGGCACTTTAAAAAAATAAAAAAAGTGCTTCTTTCAAGAAAATCGCAAATTACCACCAACTTGAAGTTGGTGGTAATTTGCAATTCCTTAAGGCCAAATAGCAAATTTCTGGTGCTTCCAGAATTGAATTTAAGGAATTGCAATTTGCAATTCCTTAATTGCATTTGCAAAATAGAGAATCGCAAATTTTGCGATTCTCTATTTTGCGATGGCTTTTTGGAATGATTAATTTCAAAAGGCTTTTTCCCATTCGCAAACGGGCAGATTCTGAGAATCTGCCAATTTGCAAATGGGAAAAAGGTTTGATACATTTGGCCCCAATAGCCATATGTATCACAATGTTCTTTTGCGATTCTCAACTAAGGATTTTTTGCGAATCGCTATTGGAGAATCACAAAACAGCTATGTATGTAGGATTTGAAAATAATTTAGCGAATCCTACATATTTCTTATTTGAGAATCGCACATTGTCAAATGCCCATAGGAATGAATGGGAAAACATTCTCAATTTGCGATTCTCAATTAGAGAATCGCAAATTGAGAATGGAATTCCAAGGGTACCAGGGTGTCAAAAGGACACCCTGTTGCACCCCTGAAATGTGCATGTGTGCACATGTGGCACACATACATGCCCTAAGAGCATGTATGTGCGCCAAATGGCACTTGAAAATTGCAAAAAAGTGCATTTTTCAAAGAAATCGCAAATTGAAGTTGGTGGTAATTTGCGATTCTTTAAGGCAAAATTTGGAATGATACATATGGCCCCATGTCTTTTATGGCATCTTTGATTTCATCTACATTGGCACAGTTCCCGTGCTGTCAGTCTCAAGCAATGTGGCATATCTGCGTCAGGACGTCTGTCACTATCGAGGAACTTGTTATATGCAAGGAAGACTGCTTTAATTTCCTCTTGCATGTTTACAACAGCGCTGTTTGCGTCTCTAATAGTCGTAATACTAGCAGGCGACTGATCTCTTTTCAGGACAGGCCAGCAATCTTCCCGCTCTGTCCCCCTCTTGGTGAAGCACCTGTCGGAAAGATCGCTTTTTTATTTGTTACGTTTTTATAATATTTTCTGTTATTTCTGCAGGAATGGCCTCAAGTCTCATTACGGCTTGGGCGTTCCCCCAGCAGCATTCTGCTGGCGCGTCAACTCTTTATACCTGTCCAAAATGTCAGTTTCTAGTTTCTTGGTCAGTGATGCCGCACGTGAGTTCTCTATGTCCCTCATCACCTTTCAAGGCATCCCATTCAACGCCTCAAGTGCTAATGGTACCTGCATTTATGGCAACATAATTTGTAATGGATACCCTGTGGGTGTGACAGAACTACGGATCACGCAAGGCAGAAAACCGTCTGTTGCCAAGTTGGAATACATGCCCTAAACCTGAAAATCGAGTAATCCATTTGGACCAGTGAATGGTCAGACGGTGTCACTACCAACATATATTACGTCTGAGTCTTGTCCACTAGGATATAGTCTAGCCTAGACAAGGTGTGGGCGGGGCATGCACAATAACGTGAATTTTTTTGTGTTGGGGGTTCCTCACCTTCCAAACAGGCAGGAGATCTAACTCTGCCAGCAAATGCAGCATTATCCAGAAGGCACTGTAGCCGCAGACTACTATAATTCCTTTAACCCTGCCTAAATCTAGAATGATACCATACCCTAGTAAGGCCAAGGTCATAGCTGCACACCCATCACATAGCCTCCAATAAAAAGGCTGAGGTTGAGGCTAACCTCGTCTAGAAGACAAACGTTTTGATCGCAAGAGCTTCCCTTACTAAGGCTGAGGTTTAGACATCTAAAGCTCACAATACTTTCCCTTACTGAGGCGGAGTTAGTGACTTCTGAACCCATCCAACTCCATTCCTTACCATGGCTGAGGTTACAATCACAAAAGTGAAAATAGTCTCTTATTAAGTGCAAGGTTGTAGCTCCCAAAGCTATTTTTTAGCTTATCTTATGTATGCATATGCCGGAGCTCTTAAAGCCATCCTATAATGTCCTTCAAATAAGTTTTGATGTGGCTTCTAAAAGCAACCCACAGCCTCCCTTCCTAAGGATGAAATTTGAACCATAAAAATGCAATAGCGTCCTTTATTTAGGTTATGGGTGCGGCTCTGGCAATGTTATCAAAGACCTTCAGAACCAGGTCTGGATTTGATTTCGCATTAAAGCCACCAGGAAGAGGTGGCCTTGTGGCATACAGAGAACAACTCTGGTGGAATCAAGAAGGGGGTCTCTTTAAAGGGCTGGCTGGGCTATTAACCCTGAAATCAGGATATGTGAGAGGAACACAATTTTATGACTGGCACATGCATGAGTTGCTGCTGTAGCTAAATTATTCCCCAGGGACAGTATCCTCGCTGATCATGAAACATTCAATTTTCTTCATAACTTCCTGTAAAACATGTGGCATTTTAGCTGATGCACTTGAAAAAGTCTGGAGGAAAAATATTCATTTGATCGTTTAAAGAAATCTTAGGCGGGACATCCTTTTAGAGCCCTCCTGAAGAGAGTTTGACTTGCTCAATATTCCCGGTCAATTGGTTTACCAATGTGCTATATTTAAAATATTTATCAGCACCTTTTTCCGCTCTTCGTCCAGTCCTAATACCATCCAAATAGTTTCCCTTACAACGGAGAAACTGCTGACGCTGCAGCTCTCAAAACGCACCAAAAAGCCTCCATAACCAAGGCTAAGATCAGTTGAGTGACAAATTACTTATTAGTTTTGCTTACCACAGTTGAGTCAGCGGGTTCCCAAAATCCATCCAGGACCCAAGGTTGCGTTTGTGGCTGCTACATCCCACTCTTACTCTGATATCAAAAACCTTCAAGGAGCCGCGGGCGTGACTCTCTCACACTGCAGTCCTCAGCTCCATGTCTGTTGAGGTGTAACCACCTAAACCCCCTCTCCTTGACTACATTTCTTTCTTCTATACTCTTGACAGCGCCAGTCATGTTCCTGACATCACGCGTAAATGATGCGCAATCATAACTGTCGGCAAACAGCTCAAACGCTAATGCTGCCATGACTTGTTGATCCTCCCGGGCTGTGAGAGAAGCTAGGAATGCACTTATCAATGGCTTCCCCATGGCTGATGTACAACTTCTGATCACAGGGAAAACACCGAACACAGCTCCATGTTGTATCTGAATTTAATTTATTGAGAATGCAGATGCAAACTTTCTAAAATAATTTGTGAAACATTGGCACATCCCAATTCGCCATCAACACAACCAATTCATCACTTTTACTGATCATTGGCGAATTGATTTAATCACTTTCTGCCTTGCTTCACCTACACATATGCCAATCTGGTATCAAGTACTGTAAAATCAATCGCATGCATACATTTTCCAGGCTTTGAGTCTAATGCATTTTAGCCACGTAGATAGAAATGACTAAACATAAAAACAAGCATTTACAATGCAATGGTTTCGCCTTTGGAAAAGTTAGAGTAATTGGCATTGTAAATGACAAAATTTGTATTTATGTGTTGGTTTTGAAAACAGATAAATAAATGGCATTGTCATTTACATTGCCATTAGCTTAATCTCTGCAGTCACTCTGCACTCTCAGCACTCCCTAGCACTCCCTACTCACTCTGCACTCTCTAGCACTCCCTAGAACTCCCTACTCACTCTGCACTCTCTAGCACTCCCTACTCACTCTGCACTCTCTATGCACTCTGCACTCCCTATGCACTTTGCACTCCCTATGCACTTTGCACTCATATAAAACGACCGCAGTGCTACAGCCTTACAATGTTTTGTTCAATAGTTTCTGCACTTTGTAGTGAAACTGGCACATACACACTCACCGGCACCTGTGTGCTATCAATTTCTGAAAAGATGCCATACTTACTGTACATATGCAACCCCTAAGATCAACCGCACACAAACGAAGAACATTCACTAGGGACAGAATACGTCTCTAACCCAAAATGAAGGTTTACAGATAAATTCAATGCAAAATCCGTCATTGAGATTTAGTTTAGATGTTTGCCAAAGATTTCTGTGTGGGGGCATTAGTTTAATTATATTCAGAGCGGGCTCAAAACTAGACTTCATACATCTACCAGAGCTCGGTAAAAGGTAAGCAGTTCTATTTGGAGTCACAATCAACAGTAACTTTAAAGACAACGGTCTCCAGCCGACTCTACACTATAACCACTGGCGCTTATTTTAGTAGAACAGCTCGAAAGTAGCTATAAAAAGACGTTTTCGAAATGATGGGCGTTTAATGCGTTCGGAGCAATACAGCCAAGCAGAAAAGTAAGATGCTGACCAAAGGAGGCACAAAAAAAGCATCTGGTATATAACCCAGTCAAGGCAATCCCTACTCAGAGGGCACCAAGAAATTCTCATCAGGTCGTGGTAAGCTTGCTCCATATTCCCTGGTCCTGTTTCGTCCTCCTTGCCCAAAGCCATGTTAGATTATGTAGTAGTAGGTCATGCTCTCTACACCAAGACTTATGCTCTCAGTGATCCACAGTCAGAGATGTGACATACTTCTCTTGATCTGAAGTATCATAATACAAACACCATCTCATTATTTTTTACTGGGTCCTTCAACCTAGTGTACATGCACACACGGGTCTTACCATGCGGCGAAACAAGTCTTTAACCCCTCAGCAGACACCTCATGCAACTTCGCATCATTAAACCATCAGTGATCTCCTAGGTCATATAAACCGTGATCATGTTAAGGAGCAAGATCTACAAGAATTGCTGCGTGTAACCTTGAATAACGTGATTCATTCATGCCCTACGCAAGTGTACGTGATTTTGTGTGACGGTCTGGTAGCTCCTCCTGGGCTGACACTGTGTGACCTGCAACTAAGATCTGGCAACTCCCTTATGCAAAAACACCTTGTGACTAGGGTGTCCAACCTAAGTCCAGAAAGGATCCATAGCAAATGTTCAAGATATAACCACTATTAAACCAGTTGAACTTCGATTCCTTGCATGCCTGGATCGCACCCCTGGACTCACGCTGGACACCTCGCCCTGTGCAACATTACAACACTTAGCAGTCTCTACTACTGAGCAGACACTTTGGGTGATATTGCACCAGATCCTTATCTTTAAACCCCAGGCAGACGCCCAGGGTCACGAGGTAGCAATCGTGTTACCATGCGCTTCCTGTCACCATGGTCACCATTATCCCTGTCCTTTAACCGCCAGATGCATTCTGGGACTTATAGTCCTGATTCAATTAAACCCAGGTCTCCCCTTTAACGAAGTGACTTGCAAAAGGGGGGCTTGGGACACGGTGACGAGGAGCGTCTGGTCGCCCTCGATGCCCCTTCCCCTGCCCCATTCTTACTGGCACACGGTCGGGATACTTCTTGCGGATCTTCTCGCCCTCGGACCGCCGCTTCTCGAACGGGTGCTCCTCCTTATATACGAACTTCATGTCGGGGCTGTGCGGGCGCTGGGGCTCTCCTGGCTCGGTGTCAGTGCTCTCTGTACCTGGGGGGGGCGCTGGGGGTGGGTCTCCTGGTTCGGTGTGGTTCCTCTCTGTACCTGGCTCCGCGATACCAACAACAACCGCGTCACCGCCCACCAGCGGCGCCGCTTCTGCATTCACAGACGGAGCTGCGCCAGCGGCGTAACCCGCCATAGACATGGAGAGAGGACTGAGCGTTACCTCTCCTTGGCGGACATCTTGGAACAGGATGACCTCGCATTAAAGTATTATTAAGGACGGAGAGGCGGCACTTCCGGGTCGCACTAGGCAGCGGCCCGGCAACGAATTCAATGCCCCTGGGTCGTGGCGGTGATTTTCGAGGGGCAATGCCGGGTGGGCACCGGCTGATTTAAAATAACAATAAATCGAGGTGGGCACTCGATATTAGGGCGGCAATGTCCTCTGCAGGTTGGGCACCTGCTAGGGGACTTTCAGATCGGCACAAACGGGTCCAAGGGGGGCGGGGGCGGGGAGGCACACGGAGGGGGACGGGAATGGACAGCGCATCTGAAATCACTTTCAGTGAAAGGGGAGGGAACGGGAAAAAACGAAACTCCGCCCATGGAAAAAATCTCGGGAACGCCCCCGAATCTGGTCTGGCCTTGACGGACAGATCTCTGTTCCAATGGCTAGCCTCCATTTATGGAGCTAGCCAATGGAACAGAGGGCGTATTCCAAGAGTCCCTTACTGAAGACTTGAGATTTCTCTGGGGGCGGAGCTTACGCTCCGTTCCCCAGGCGAAACCTAAAAAGGTGCCCATGTCTCCCATTCTGTGGCCACAGCTCACTATTTGATTAACTACATTTAGATAGTTCAACAGCCTGCTCGTGGTCTGCCCTGAATATTCCTATTTCCCTCGGTACAAGATTATCACCAGAGCTTTATTTCACTGCCAGACATACAAACAACAGTCCCCTCTAGCTGAAGCTGGGGCATGCTCAGTTTAAAGGAGCCCCCTTTACAAGCTATTGACAATCCTATACGCTGTGGTCCACAGCAGCTACCCGGAACAGATGACTTACTGAAATATTGCCCAATACACCCCACTGGGACTTTATGATCCATCAACCAGAAGATGCTGGTCGCATGCAAGCAACGGTGGGCCTCATCCAGATGCCAATCTCTCTGCCTCTATTATCCCCATCTTTGGATGGACGTCATCTGTGGATAGTCATGGGTCGTAGCCGTGACACTAGCTTGCTCCATGCTACTCTTTGCACTTCCTTTGCGACCCCTGGCCTCAGAGGGTGAAAAACGTTTGCTTCCTCTGAGGCCAGAATGTTTGCCTCCGCAGAGGCCAGGGGTCGCAAAGGAAGTGCCAGGAGTAGCAGGGATCAAGCTAGGGTCACAGCTACGACCCCTGACTACCTCCAAATGAGGTTCATGCTTTGGACCTCACTGACTGCTGAGAAACGAGCTTACCCAACAATCAGTGATTTCAAAACTGCCATGAAATGCCATTTAATGCAAAGGAATACACAATATCATGCTACTTTCCCAAAAGTGCTTTCTGTTGGATTTTCCTGGTCTATGATCAATGCCTCTATCTCCACTTTGGTTTGCTCTATCCAAGCTACCTGCCTAACATGCTGAAATATCATGCCACCCATGATAAATAAATCAATAAGCTGTGGTGTCATCAATGGGTGACATCTTCAACTGCTATTCAGAGAGAAAGGTCTAAGCAGATGCAGAGACAGTTGCTGCAGGTAAACGTCACTTACAAATGAATGCTTGTAAGCAGGGGTATAACAAACGCCCCTACAGCCCCTTTGGGGCAAGGTTGCCCCCAGGCCTCCAGAGTGTCCCCAACCTTTCTGCTTCCTCCATTCAGCCCAAAGCTAATGAATATATGTGGGTTATGGGAGGCCCAGGGTCCCTCATCATATGGCTGCCTGTAATTAATCTGAGATCAGAGCAAAAGACATGACAGTAGCCGCAGGCGCGTGATGACCCTATCCAGTTCCAACTCTAGTCTTTTTTATGCTAAAAAATGTTTTCTCTTAGATTTACCATGTTATAGTTACAGGATCTAAGAACCATGTCAATGTGTAAGTGGCGAGAGATTTCCTTTGAAAGGAGGCTCTTAAATGTCATTTCTGTTTGTGAGGTTTTCTGTAATTCAGACGAAACTAACAGTTATGTGAAGAACAAATTCTCTGAGTTGGGAAATAGGAGGGCCCTGTGGTCATGGATATTTAGAATGATTTTGTATATATAGTTTTGAATTAGTTGTATACATTTACTTTCTTTCTTGGATCATTTATATTAAACTGGGTATCACAAATGTGCAAGAATTGCCCATGTTTCCAGAATATTTTACAGTGAGGCCTTATACAGATGTTAAAGAGAATTGGGAAAAGGTAAAACCCTAAGAGACTCCATACAATTATATCAGGAGCAAGGGAGACATTTACCATGTTTGGCATTTTGATATCAGTCCTGTGGAACAAGCTGTACCATTTTAGTGCCTTTGATTGAACTGAGTTTACAAGTAGTGTACAGTTTGGCAGTCTTCAGCATTTACAATGCCACCTTCTGCTGATAGATCGCAGCTGAGGCGTATTGTGTCTGATCTGAAACTCAATATGAGGTGCAAACAACCTTTCAGCACCTAGGAAGGAAAAAGAGGGACCAATGGATCCTACTTTCTGGGATTGGTTAATCTATTTATTTAAGCGGTTAGACATTTCATAAAGCTCTGAGTGACCGTGATTGCTTCCATCCAGAAGTCTTGGTGTAGTCTCCTAAGACACTTCAACATTGCTCTCTTCTCCATCGGAAGCCAGCGCAGCACTTTCAATGTGGACTTATGTGATTGTGCTCTTTGAAGTTAAGGCACGCTTGTTCCTCCTAGCCTGTAATCTCTGCGTTTTCTCCATTTGGGATAAAGGGATGTCTCAGGTGTTGCTGCAGTCCAACCTGCACAGCATCAATGATCTGCTGGCATCAATTCATTGGCCGCAGTTCAGTTTCTGTAGATCCTTTTGAATAAGTTTAGTTGCTTGCTGACATTCTTGACCACTGTGTTGACCTGAGGTGAAAAAAGTGATTTGAGCTGCACAGAACACCGAGGTGGTTAGCCCTGTCCATAGGATGCAGGACATGACCAAGCACCTACAGACAAAGGAAGGGAAATGTGTTTATGTTGTTGCTGCCCATCATCAGTAGCTCTGTTCTGATCCATTCAGGGATAAGCATATTCACCTCCTCCATTGCCAGCATCAATCAGGGTAGTATCTGTTTGTAAGACTTGTCTGATATGTAGTCAAGCAGGCAAATCTATACTTTCAAAAGCAGCGGAAACTAAGAAAACACATGCGGCTTCCAAGTGTCAGTCCGAATATGCTAAAGCTTGTCAATCTCACTCTGACTTGAGTGCTTCGACCCACCAGAAACGATTCAATGTATTTGATGGTTGTTAATGGTAGTCCCGCCCATTCATATATGCGCTGTATGCTGATCTGGTGGTTGGCATGTGGTAGATGGATGAGAAGTCCAGGTGAATTTCAACTGGTGGGTAGCCTTCATCTAAACAAGCAAGAAGGCACTCTCGGATGATCATCAATAAAGACGGTGGCCTTGATTTACTAATGGCTGTGAGGGAGACATTGGCCACCACACAATTTTGCATTGGATCCGCAGCCTTTTCAATGGTAAGGATATCGACGCACTGTTTTGAATCACTTTGCACCCCTTTAGGCCAGGGGAGCACCTCTCAATGTCCCTTCCACGTGCCTGAAACCTAACTAGAATTTGTGTGAGATGTTTTGTGTCTCTAAATACTCCTGGAGTTGGTTGGTTAGGTCCCTCTCAAGCATCGTACTTACGAAAGATGTGTTAAAGATTGGTAGTAGTACGCCAGGTCATGTGGATCAACAAAGGGGTTTTGTCAGTATTGAGGTTAAAATGGCATGTTTTAGTGGGACTGGAACCCTGAATACAGGTTTGTAACTGCCTTAATTAAGGAGGATATTTCTGGGGTAAATGCAATGAGGAACTCACTAAGCACTGGCAAGGTGCGCGTTCCTGCGGCTGGTGAGATGCTTTCATTGTTCTCCCTATTGGTGCAACTTGGGAAGGGCTAATGGATGCTTTGGCTTCCTCTGGCTTCACACTTATGAAGAGGAAAGAGGGGTGTGTCTGGGAAATGATTGATGAGTTAAAACAATGATCTTGATTCTGTGGCGTGATTAAGAGGCGCTTCATTATGTCCTCTGTATTGGACATGTTCTTTCTTATCAGTTTGACCTTGGCTAGGGGAACCAGGCTAGGGGAACCAGGCTTGCTGTTCTCATAGCTCTTGTAGGCTCTGCTAGGTGACTCTTTTGCAGCTAGAACGTCTTCTTCCAGTCCTGACACTTGGGCCCAGATTCTGAAAATCGTCACAGAACGCAGCGCAGCCCTCAAAGAGCCCTCGCACTCCCTGGCGTTGCGTGCTAGGGAGAGAACAGAAGAGCGCGATGTTCACAGAGGGATGGCATTCTCCTCCCCACTCCGTAGCGCCCGCACTGATTTCAGCTGCTGTGCGCCTGGCACACACATTAGTGCCATAGTGCTAGGGTGTGTGCCTGAGTCTAGCATAGGTTTTTTTTATAGAAAGGGTATCTTTCCTCTACAAAATACTATACCTAGACACACTTCAAAGCTTTCCCTACTTTATATGTGTGCTGCACATTGCAGCACGCATGCAAAGTCGGAAAATAAAGGAGAAATGAAACCATTTCTCCTGTTAACGCCTGCTTTACAGTGGCATTCATTTTTGGCAGTAAACCCTGTCTACTAATGTTAGTAGACAGGGTTTAACATCAAAAAGCATGGGTGATTGTCTGGGAACACCCATTTACCATCCATGTAACGCCCCCTTGATGCAAAGTAATGCGCAGCAGCGTTTCGCATTGCTTTGCGTTACTTTTCCATACAAACCAATGTTAATATCAATTAGCGTTGGTTTGTTAATCCCCAAATAGGTTTAGCATCGGGTTAGCATTACAGAAGTAACACAAACCCAATGCTAAACCTTTGAGAATCTGGGCCTTGGTTTAATAAATCATTGTCTTCTGGGAGCTGCAGTCCTAGTTCTCCTCACTTTCACCAATTGGATTAACGCACTTGAAGCCACTGATTTGTGAAATTGCAGCCCAGGACAGGAAACCCCATGGCCAGTAGCCATGGGATATCTTGTAACCCAAGCTTTGATTGGTCACATATGATCTGCATTTGTTCCTGAGAACGATTAAATGTACAGTGGTTTTGGTGTGGGAGTAAGTTTCATTTGCAAGACCCGTTTAAGATAATAGCATGATTCAGACAACATTGGGATTTGTCAGTGTCATTTTGGGGTTTTCTCACGCCTGTTTCTAATTACAAGTCATTGTAGGTCATGTATGAAGCACCAAGGATGCATTTCCGTTCTTTTATCCAACTTTTGGGAAGATTGATGTTTTTTTGCACATGCCAAATAAACTTGAAACCACACCGAATAATTCTATAAAACAAAGGGGCACCTTCACAAGGAGCTAGCGCCGCCGCAGCATCATTTTATTCAACATAGCAGGCAGCACGTTCAGTGCTCCACACTTCTCCATATTTACAAACTGACGCATTGGGTCCAATACATCAGTTTGTAGAGGCCAGTGTCACTCAATACCTGTGCCAGGTGTAATGTATGCAGGGTAGGCGTTCACGCGTTAAAAGAAATGTAGAACTGACGCAGTGAAATTTACAACTTAACACTGCGTTACTCTACAACTTGACTGCATCAAAATCCCTACGCCTTCTCAAACCAGGCATAAGGATTGATGAAGGGCTTTTAACATGGGACTCGCCTCTGTGTTCTGACGCATTGCTGAAGTTGCGTCAGTCTTATGACCAACTCCTGCAATGCATAACTTTAGAGCCATAAGATACGTCAGAATTTCTGATGCATCCCTGAATCCTTGTGCCATGGAGCACTGTATTGTAAATACAGCGCATTCATGGTGCTGTTAGGGCATTTGCGCCAGGTCAAGAAATCTGACGCATTAATGCCGATGTGTCAGTTCTTGTAAATATGCTCCAAAGTGGGTTTAACATGGGCAAGTAATGAATTTCTGGATGTTTCAGTCAAACGGTTCCAGGGTAGGGGCGGGCAGTTCAGTTCCGCCCTCTGAATGTGCTATAATTTGCACTTTCCGCCTTCCGCAAAGAAGGCAGAAAGACGGTGCAAATTTCCACACAATCCCGGGCGGAACAGAAGTTGGCCGCCCGCCCGCTTCCCGCTTCCCTCCCGCCTTCCACCCACCTATAAATAAATAATAAGGCAAACGGGGAGGTGGGCGGGAAGCGGGAGGCCGGGGGGCTCTGCGAAACAGAAATATCGCGGAGAGGCATGGAGAGGCATGGAGATTTGTTCAATCTCCGTGCCTCTCCGCGATAGTCCATTCCGCCCACCCCTATTCCAGGGGAAAAGTGATAGGGAGATTGAAGGGCCTGCCTCAGAGCCACGTAAACGTCATAAAATGCTGATAATTTGGTGTGTTTTTCATAAATCTGCATAATATTCTATGCTTTTGTTAAGCTCCCAGGCCTGGACGTCCCCTATGACCTCGTGTTTAGGGTGACCAGATGGATCCATGTCACAGGGACCCACTTTTCCAATCATGGCCCTTGCCTATACATAGTGCATTCTGAGGGTTGTAGTCATGGTTCATTTTAATTGAGCCAATGGGACCAGGGCATCTAATAACAATCATGTCAAAGTAAAGTCCAGAATGGAAAACTAGTGTCCCGGTGGAGCTGGGTCATCTGGTCACCCTGCCCATGTCACTTAGGGACATCAGGATTCAAGTCCTGAACTTTCTCTTTTTTAAACCACTTAAACCCGGAACTCAAGTACAGTTTATTCAATTAAAATTTTCCCAGACTACAACCACGAGAATGAATGAAGTTTACCAATAATCTGAGTTTGCATGCGTAAACAATCTGATTTGTCCAATGACTTCAGTGGTGGATATTTCAGGAAGGGAAAACCTATTAAAAAACCACAAAGATGAACAATCTTTGAGGGAGGTACCATGGATGAATAAATACTAATTAATATTCGTTTTCAGTAAACTTTCCGAGTATTTGAATTCATTTAATTTAGACCCGATTCAGGTGAGAGACTCGAGATTTCTAACCAAAAAATGACTTTATTATTAGCTGTCACCTGCTAAAATGACCCCTTCTTCAAAAGCAGTCAATGGGCAAAATACATTCCTCCGATTTTTTCGCCTAAATCTTCCATTTCTTTTTTCTTTTAGTAATGCATTGTTCCGTATTATTAAATGTTACATTTAACATTTCTTTTTAAATGGCGGCCACCTAATGCAACTTCCTCCCGTCCTGGCCAAAGCCTATAGCAAGCACTCTGCCTAAATCTAGCCCTGCACAGACAGACGGCGGCATCCCAGCCCCGGGTGCTCCCTCGTCTTCCGGCTCTCCGCCAGCTCTGCCTCTCCATAAATCAGAAGCAAATCTCGCCTCGCGCTCCTTTCCTGAACAGATTGGATGTCATTATGCGCAGCTGAGCCCAGACGGGCTCCAGGGGGAAAAGAGGGCTTTAGTGCAACACTCAGGAGCCATTAGAGGAAACACAGCCTGCGGTCCCGCGGCACTCGGGGATGTGTGAACAACACACACTCCGCCCTCCTGTGCGCAAGGTCACAAGTGCCAGGTGCGGATGCGCAGGTGCATCCCTGGCACACGTTCAAGTTGTTACACGTCAGGAGAGAACATTCATTCAGTCCTGTTTCATCTTTGCATTCTGGTATCTGTAGTTTTTTTTAATGTTACCAATATCACAACAAGGCATTCTTACCAGAATGCACACATAAAACTACAAGCATATCTGAACGGCTTGGTATGGATCAGCCTACGGAGAAAGAGACCCTTTGAGGGGGTGGGAGGGGAGCATATGTATGGGCGTTGATGATAGATGCACACCATCAGATAAGAGTACAGTCACAATCCCAAAACATTGCTCATTGGTGCCAAGTTTCCCATGTCCATGCTACTCAGGCACGTCCTATTTTTTTCCTTTGAATTCTGGGACATGTAGTCCTGTTTGTATACTGGTTTAAATAGAATTCTAAAAAATATCCGGGACTGGCCTATCTAGTCCCACAAGGACCTGGACAAGTTATCAGCTTTGATTGCTGCTTCTGTGAAAAATAAATTCGAACTTGGTGAACATTATCGGCGCCATCTTGCCCCCTTTCCAGGCCCATTCGTGCGCGTAAGCGGCAGCCATTTTGAGCACCATGGCCTCCCTGCCCCTCACTAATAGCCAGCGTGTCTCTCTCTCTCTCTCTCTCTCTCTCTCAACCTCACAAGCAGTCCCCCGCACACTGACAACCCCCGCTCTCTCATGTCTTGGGTCATAAACCCCTCTCCAGCGCAGTTTCACCACTGAATCTCATCCTGTTCCCAGCGCGACACCTCCCCTCATTCCTTTCATGGCCTCAAACCCTTTTGATGCAAACCCCCTTTTCCTGTATCCCCGTTTGTCCTCCCTGTTCCCAGACCGCCACCTGGCTCTGCGGATACTGTTTATTACCCCGTACAGTAGGAAGCCTCCCCTCCCCATCAAAAGACCCCCGAACCGATCAAAGCCCCCACCCCATGAGATCCGACCAACCCCATGCATTCCGTGAATCGGCGGAATGCCCTGCTGTGTGACAACTATCACCTGTTGTGACCGGGGAGGGGAATCCAACTGTAAATGTGTGTGGGAACGGGCCTGAAGGGGAGATTCCGAGGATGTCCTTTCATACTTCAAAGCATTGCAAGAATGTGTTACATACAATAAAGTTCGTAAACCTGTGTATAAGAGGCCAGGCCTCAGAGATGTGGTTAGAGCACCTCGTGACGATACTTGCTGTCTGAATTGATGTGTTCTCCTCCGGAGAGAATAAAATCCTCGTTTCCCGCCTTCCAGTCTCCAGCGCCTGCTTCTTCATTGATTAATATTGGTGGGTCATAGAGGCGATACCGCCGGGCAACATAAAAGGGTCTTTGGTTACCGGTTGTCTTTGGAACCCTTTTTAACAATTGGCGTCCCAAACGTGGGGCCCATCAGCGACTCGTGGATCCAGTGGGAGAGGTCCTGACGACAGAGTGAACGACTGCAACGATCGGAAGGTACCCTGTCCGATAGACCCTCGTCTGACAGCCGATCATCCGAACTTCACTGGTTCCGAACAGACCTCTCTCGAGTGATCTGCGGTCCTGACTGGGAACCATCAGGAGTGCCACGAGAAGTACGAAGAGAAGAGGACGATCGGGCGCTGGATTCGGAAGACGAGAAACTGTCCATGCGGTCCGGGTAAGGTCGTGTAAACACGACGAATTGCGAAAGTGATAGATAATTGAAAGAAATTGATAATTGTTGTGAAAATACTAGTATTACTCTTTGTTAATTTATTGGAGATTCACTGTTTGCAAACGGAGAAACAACAGGCTCTCCCTTTATAAACAGCGAAGGATAGGTACGCACCCGTCGGACCTATTTTTCTCCCCCACTGAACAATTGCCCCTTTTGCCCCATTGATTAACTGTTATAGATTGTTTTCTGGAGATTCTCTGTCTGAAAACAGGGAAGATTAGGTCCCCTCTTTACAGATAGTGAAAGGGTAGGTGACGCGAACCTTTGCGAGCCTACTTATTCTCCCCATTGACCATATTGATTTTTTATTTTTGACCTAACATTGATTGATTGCTCAGAATTGGTTCATGAGGTATTCACTACGTGCAAACAACGTAGAATAGAAATATTCTGTCTAGTCTTTGCGCGCAGTGATAAGATAGGTAGTGCTGACTATTATCCCATTGTGATCCGTCATGCCTGTCTTCTCCCCACTGGTCAGTAGCCTGTTTAACCCGGACCGCTTATTAGAGATGAACCATCCGGCTCCGCTGGAAGGCACCCCTAATAAGGACATGTTCATGAAGCATGGATTAATTGCTATAGCCTATAGTGAGCTGTGGCATAAATATACAAAAAGGGATCGAGAAAGACAGTGGCCACTGAGAGGATCCTTTGATCTCGACAAAATAGAAACAGTAGAAATAGCCCTTCGTAGGAATGAAACAACACCTATTATGCTCGATAGTCTCGGTATGTGGCGCAAAGAAGCCACGCAACGAAGGGAAAGCGACGAATTTAGAAAAGGTGAAGGGACACGACGGACAAACCTCCAAACGTCTAGTAGGCAAAGGGAAGGGCCAGCGATGGCACAGCCCCGAGGAGTAGACATGAAAAGCGAATGGTGTAAGGGGATGTGCCGACAAGCCAACCCCGGAACACAACGACCTGAAGGTAATCCCCCGACATTACGCACAGGACGGACAGATTTAAAACAAAACCAATGTGCTTTCTGTAAACGCCTTGGACACTGGAAAGTCCAATGCCCGACTCTGCAAAGCATAGGTAAGAATGGAGGGTTGACGGGAAGGACGGACCGACAGAAAGGAAAAAGACGTGAGATAAAAACCAATCAGACTAGTGCAGACAGAACAGACAGGACCACCCCGTTTGATTATGCTCGGTGGCACAGATTTCGTCAGGCCAATTTTAACGACATGTTAGAGTTCTGGGACTGATTGCTCTCTGTTGCTCCCCCACTCTAAAAAAAAAACAAACACAACTGCAGGTCAGTGTAAACAACCCCCTGTTAAAGAAAAGACTCAAGGAAGCCAAGCGTCTATTGTATAAAACTTAGGATTTAATCACGGTAAAGGAAACACACAACCAACGGTAAATAGAATAACTAGTAGAACTTTCTAAAACAAACTTTACTGATAGGAAAAATACAAAACGTGTTATGCTCACTCCGGAAGTCCTCCAATGTAACAGTTCGATGGTCCCGCCCATCCGGAACACCTAGCACGTGTGGGGCGGGGCCTGCCAGCAACCATGGGCCAAAAAGGAGATTGCTGGCGAGAAGGTCCTGGAGGCTCCACCAAGCAGGCAAATGAAATGGTCTTCCCATACTGCCCTTCCAGGGATGGCGTCCCCCGGGCCGCAGGTAGGGAGGGGGCGGCTGCAAATGACCCCCTCCCTCGTATCTTCTGGTCCGGCCATCACGAATTCCTCCATCGAACGGATGCAGGGTGGGCAGGGAGGAAGAGGCGACGCGGACGAGCCTCTTCCACCTCCACAGGTAGGAGGCTTCCCTGCCCTGGTCCGGCGCCGATGTCCTCCAGCCGGGCGACGGCCATATACCTGCGCTGCACAGGAAATATAATGTCCGGCTGGTATATTTCCGTAACACAGGACATACAATGCCCGCCTGGTATACTTGCATAGCACAGGACATACAATGCCCGACTGGTATACTTTCTCAGAACAGGACATACAATGTCCGACGGGCATATTTACGGAGCACCGGACGTACAATGGTCCCCCAAGAGTCGGAATCAGGGGTGTAGGGTGGTCATCATGTGCGCCCCTGATTCCAAGGGACGGCGTAGGATGCGCCGGGAGAGGAAGGCGGCACAGACGAGCCTTTCTCACCTCCCCAGACGAAGGCTCCGCTGCTGCACCCTGGCGCCCCGAACCAAAATGTCCAGCTCCAGCAGCATGATGCTCTGTCCTTCGCCATCACGAGAAGTTTCTTCCACTCCTGACGGATACGGCAAAGGTGGCTGCCACAAGGATCTCAAAATGGCGTCTGGGCCCTCGAAAAGGCGGGTCTAGGCCGCTGGAATAACTTTTGTCCAAAGTTGCAACTCGGGCACTTGCCCACCTGGGCGCAAGCCCCCACCATCGACAAACATCCCCTCGACTTTGAAGATTCTACCAAAGTCCCAAGGGCCCTCGACCCCTTCAGGCTTCCGGTGAGGAACAGTTGCATTGATCTCAAATGAAATAACCACGGCACAGCAACAAGATGGCGGTGCTCTCGTGTCTGCATCAGCTTCCGTCTGAACCACCCAGGAACATTATGGGCTAACGAACTTGAGTAAGTTCCGGCTGAACATCAACATGACCCGGTAAGAAAGACTCTACTCCCTCCCTCTCTTGATTGACAGTCCACACCACCAGCCCCTCTGTTAGCACAGCTTTCTTTTGAACTGCCGAAAGGGACTCTGGTCCAAACCGCCAATTGTCGGGGATATTTTGCCCCTGATGCTACTTCCGGGCTAAACCGGCCTCGCCCAAAATGGCGCTGGTATCAATGGAACTTACGGGTGCCTCGTGGTGTTCTTTAGCTAATGAAACTTGATGTAATAAGATATATATGTATATATATGAACCATTGCGCACTCGATGTTAAAGGGAGGAGGGTTCACTTGGCAGACATTTAAGAAGAGGTTCTGTAAAAATGTTGATTTCAATGAACAATTTATTTTTTGATATTTGTTGTAACTGATACCTAACGTCGCTCATGATGCATGCCCGCGGTTTGCATTTAGGAAATGTGATTACGATGAGCTTGACTGTGTTTCCATCTATGAACTGAAATGCCCCTGATACCTTCGCCACGCAATGAAATGTTTTTGGTTACTTACAAATAATTAATTAGACCTTTTTACATGTTCTTGTACTACAAAATAACCCCCTACTGTATGTGCTTCCATCGACGACATGTCAGGCCAAAATATGAATTGCGCTCTCACATTTTACGTACTGAATAATTCTACAAATAAAAGTCTTAAAAGCTATGGATAGGCCCCGCGTACTTTTGTAAATACGGGTATCGGTGGGAGGGTTTTTCTGTGCGCAACTGTTCTGCTCTCTTTTTAAGGTTATCCGAGAAATGGTTGTTCGGCCCTGGGCTGATGGTCAAAACGAAGGTATGATGCGCTGCTTATGAAGAAGGACCTCGACTTCAGAGAATGGGTAAAGTAAAATGGTGTGATTGATAAATTGTTATAAGGATATGGTGGTCGAAGGTACTAAGGTACAGGGTTGAACGAAGAACTGGTATGCCTTAAGAACATCACAGCTTTGGGAATGATTTAGGGACCCCGATGACCGGATACATCTACGAAACCGGGTACCTCGCGCTAGGCACCTCTGATTCCTCTTTTTAGCGTTTTTTTACTACACACGATCCTTAATGCCATCCTCGAACCTCCCCATGAACCACCTATCACATTGCCTGCCCCCATGACTTTAAGAAACCAACACCCTAAGGGATTATATCCCGAAGAGACAAGTACGAGTATGTGGTAAGTAAAGGATTTTCGTGCCCTTACATTTGATGTGTTCGAATGTTGTCCCCCTACCTCCCCTTTTTCTCCCCCTTTTTCCTCTGCAGGTTACATTAGAATCCCGATTAGAGTATCATAAGGGATCTGGAACCACGTCACGCCCGATGCATGAAGACGGACTAGCGCTACAAAATGGCACAACAAGGACGCTCTCACGACCTTTTTACCAAATCTAACGCTTTTCTGTCCCAAAACTGCATGCTTCCCACCTCCTAACAACAGACCCGAAACGTCTAACGTTGGGTAACGCACTGAATAGCCCAAACAATACACGGTCATTCTCTATGTCACACGTGTATTGTTCGGCCTATTGTCTCTCTCTCTCTCTCTCTCTCTCTCTCTCTCTTTCTCTCACTCACTCTTCCACCCCTCCACACTTTCCCTCTTCCTAGCAACTGGCACCTAATTGGCGAACCTGGTGCATCTCCTGATTGGCCCCAAATACCACAAGTATTTGCGCAAATCTGTCCTAAATAAAATTGTATTGGTACCACGTTACTACCTCTCCTTTTCTACTAAAATATGGATGAAATTTAAATTGGCCGATAGGAAAGGGACAGGTAAGACGACTAAGGTTCCCTAAATTTGACCCACTCTCAGGGAACTATTTGTCAGTGGCTCCTATGATAAAAAATGTGTCTGTGGTAATGCGACCATCCCCATTGAAAATTGTCTCCGTACCCCAAGCTGTAAGAAATGATCGAGACACCCCCATCTACCCAAAATGCTCCCAGTTTGGTATCCATCAGATCCCTCCCTCCCCGAGGATAAGTTTAATAATTATTGCAAACCGCCCCTCCCGAGTTTTTGTAGTAACCAGGTTGCGAGGATTTATATAGAAAGTTAGAAGGATGTGTGCAAAGTTGAAAATTAAATTGAAAAACGAAAGAACTTGTTGCAGTAAGCATGGTTGAAAATAGGATGTTTTTATGTAATGCAGACTTGTTTAGCCTATGTTCATCCCTCGGAAGGATGCTTATCGGACTATGGTGAATAGCACGTTGCACTTTTTGTAAAATACAAGGCCCGGAAGACCAGCCTAGCCTTTCAAGACTAGTACTAGGGAAATGGGCCTCTGCCAGAAGAACTGACATCTACTATAATAGACATATGACAAATGAACGTAATAATCATCAAAGCGTCAAAGAATTAGCCAACAAAAGGAAGTTGTAAGGAATCCAGCAAACCCATCATCAATTGTTTATACGTAAGCCGCAAAAATCTCAAATGTAGCGAGTGCTTACGCTAGTCGCTTGGTGTTGGGAAAGAAAATAGATTCATGTAATTACCTTTTTCTGCAAAATCTCTAAAGACTGTCTTTTCAACACTCATTTAAGGATATCACTGTCGGAGGAGAAAGGGACCGGATGTGGGAGCACGCGGCCTGACTGCGGATTGTGGAACATCAGCAACGGAGGCCAAGGCGAGACCACGGCAGTAAGGAGTCGCAGGACGGGGCACTGTTTCAAACAAAGCTAAGGAAAGGGCTGACCTGAAGCCCCTGCTCTATGATCAACGTATGCCAAAAAGCCCCCGCTCTCTGAACATGGTCACGGACTCGCCTGACGCCAAACTCTCCGCCTCCCCCTGATCTGTTCCCGACTTGGCCTTGCTCCATCCCCTCTTCCTCCGACCTACCATAAGGACTGTTCACACCCGCACCTTTCCACCCGAACTCCCAAGTTCCTCCAAATCCTACTGAGCTACCCAGAGAAGAGTACTCCCTACGTCAGAAGGGAGGGAGCTCCAACTAAGTAGACCACGAACTGTGTAAAATCCCAGAATGGTGACCTAGAACTCCACCAAGGGTCGCCCCCGAAGAAAAGAATAAACAAAGTCTGTGGTTCTGCCCGCTACCAAACACCCTGAAGATGATGGAAGCAACAGGAAATGCCCATCACAGAGACTCAAGACACGAACAGATCTCACAATTCTGGAACAATCGCATTTTTATTGCAAATCAATGCTCTGCGCTACAAAAGAAAGTGCACCTGTTCCAAAACCGTAACGCATTGCTCCTATGGGGCCTGGCGAAACAAAACAAAAAGTACCCCTGCCCGCAGACCTCCAACGACTCAATCCACATGAACATTTCTGTTGATAGGTAATCCAGATGCTCAACAGTGCTGACAGAAGACGACAAAGGACAACGAGAACTCTGACATTTTTTTTACTGTATCTCCTTTCTCTCCCAATCGCCATTGGACTGACTATGCACCCGCTGTATACAAAGGACTTACTTATATGATAACTCACCAGTTCTTATTCTATGATCTGTACCCGACGCCCTCACTGTGTAATTCTAGTCTGATATTGCATTATGATGATTTTTCCTGCAACCAACTTAACAATGAACCCGCTTACTAGATGATGAGATTTTTTAATGTGATGTTTATGAAATGATGTATATGCGCAGTTCCTTTGCCTAAGTCCCCTCTCCCTTACTTGTGATTGCTGCATATAGGTGTAGATAGGAAATAGGCCAGCAAGATGTCTTGGAAATGTTAAAGGGAGGACTGTGAAAAATAAATTCGAACTTGGTGAACATTATCGGCGCCATCTTGCCCCCTTTCCAGGCCCATTCGTGCGCGTAAGCGGCAGCCATTTTGAGCACCATGGCCTCCCTGCCCCTCACTAATAGCCAGCGTGTCTCTCTCTCTCTCTCTCTCTCTCTCTCAACCTCACAAGCAGTCCCCCGCACACTGACAACCCCCGCTCTCTCATGTCTTGGGTCATAAACCCCTCTCCAGCGCAGTTTCACCACTGAATCTCATCCTGTTCCCAGCGCGACACCTCCCCTCATTCCTTTCATGGCCTCAAACCCTTTTGATGCAAACCCCCTTTTCCTGTATCCCCGTTTGTCCTCCCTGTTCCCAGACCGCCACCTGGCTCTGCGGATACTGTTTATTACCCCGTACAGTAGGAAGCCTCCCCTCCCCATCAAAAGACCCCCGAACCGATCAAAGCCCCCACCCCATGAGATCCGACCAACCCCATGCATTCCGTGAATCGGCGGAATGCCCTGCTGTGTGACAACTATCACCTGTTGTGACCGGGGAGGGTAATCCAACTGTAAATGTGTGTGGGAACGGGCCTGAAGGGGAGATTCCGAGGATGTCCTTTCATACTTCAAAGCATTGCAAGAATGTGTTACATACAATAAAGTTCGTAAACCTGTGTATAAGAGGCCAGGCCTCAGAGATGTGGTTAGAGCACCTCGTGACGATACTTGCTGTCTGAATTGATGTGTTCTCCTCCGGAGAGAATAAAATCCTCGTTTCCCGCCTTCCAGTCTCCAGCGCCTGCTTCTTCATTGATTAATATTGGTGGGTCATAGAGGCGATACCGCCGGGCAACATAAAAGGGTCTTTGGTTACCGGTTGTCTTTGGAACCCTTTTTAACACTTCTCTTGAAGATGTATAGAGCTGTATGAAGGTTTAGTCGTAAACATAGTGTATGTCCTGTATCTTTAGGGCAGGGCAAAGTTAGAGGCATTTGATGAAAAATCGTTGTGTGTGGGGAAGAGTCAGCCACATGCTCTGATTTGTAGTACTTGGAAGAGTGCTGCTTGCTCCAAAGGTTCAGTAGGTCTGAGAGTCAATAAGGCTGGATCAGAGTCGGTTCTATGTCAAGCGCAAGTCTCCCAAGTGGTTGATGCTGTTCTAGATTCATTGGCCTTTAAAAATCACTGCCAAGGGTCCTGGCTGACGTCTAACATTGGACTGAATCCTTGTCACATGGTACTAAATGTTTCCATTCCTGTGCTGTCATCAAACACAGTTATCGAGCAGCTTCTTAATGTTCTTGTCACAGCCCTTACTTCGGTTTACAACTCCCACCCATCACATGTCTAGCAAGCAAAAATAGCAAACATTGGCAACGCCAATAGGGCACACCTCTATTATGAGAGTGCCAAGCTGCTGGCTTTGCCAATGCCTAAAGCATTGTTTAAAACGAAGTGCAAGAAAAACATCCCAAAATACTGGAAGAAAAGCAAATACATATCTCACAGTACCTTGAAACTGTACACCAAATTCAACATGTTCAATCTTTATAAGCAAGCATATGTTTTTTCAAAAACTTTTCATACAGAAAACTGAGCAGAATTTTCAAATAAGGAAGTGTCCGAATCTAAAGAAAAACTCTTGCCAAGGCCTGATTTACTTTCCACTGGATTAGGAAGTGAAATAAAGGCTCGGTCATGTGGTGTTTTGCAGCAGCACGGGGGGGGGGGGGCAGATTTATGGACTTCCAGAAGAAAAGACATCTCATTTTTAGTCATGCTAAATAAACTTTGCTTCAAATCCATCTAAGGGTATGCATTAACCTGCTCCCCCCAGCGTCATAAGTGCTGCCACTGTGTGCCAAGGACATATTTTCACACAAGTGAAACACGGGAGATCAAATTAAAACAAAACTGAAAAAAATCTGTTCTGTAAACAAACTGCCACAAATATATCTGTTGCTTTGCATGAAGGACGATCGGGTGGGGGAGGGGAGAGCAACACCAGGAGTGCTGATGGTAGGGCAGAAGCAGCACATTGGGGAGGTGGCAGGAAAACACATGCCCTCTGATGCCTTGATTACTTGAGGTAATCCCCATTACTCTTAGTCCTACTCGTCCTCGACCCAGTCATAACACATGAGGTATTCCACCTGACAGGAAACAAAACAGGAAACGCTTTTTAGACTCCACCCACCCTCCTGTCAGGTGCTATATTACACCTCACCACCAGAAGCAAATCCTGATGTACCAAGCACCAAAGGCCCGGCAAGGGAGGGCGGGCGGGTTGTATGACTGGGTCGAGGACGAGTAGGACTAAGAGTAATGGGGATTACCTCAAGTAATCAAGGCATTACCTCTACGTCCCTCGTCCTCGACCCAGTCATAACACATGAGGCATACCAAAGCAACCCCAAAAGGCCTTTGGCACACCACAACCAGAAAACAGAACAGACACAAAGGCGTGCAGCAAGACAGAGTTTATTAAGAAACAAATCAAACATGTGGGGGAACCCCCACCGCACGCAGCACACCAGAGCCAAAATTTGGGCGGCCCGAAAGGGCACAATTCAGGCGATAATGTCGCACAAAAGTGGATTCGGACGCCCAGGTCCCCGCACTACAAATTTCATCAAGGGGAACCCCATGGAAAGCCGCCCATGAAGCAGATACACCCCTGGTAGATCTCTCCTGAACACCAGAAGGGCAAGGCAAACCAGAGCCCTGGTAAGCCAAGGAAATCACCGCCTTGATCCAACGACCCAAAGTAAGTCGAGAGGCAGCTTTACCCCTACCGGCCTGACCAAAGGTAACAAAGAGGGAGTCAGAGGACCGAAACTCAGCAGAACGATCAACATAAATAGACAAAGCCCGTCTCACATCCAAAGAATGGAGCAAGACGTCAGAAGGCGAGGAAGGAGAAGGACAGAGAGAAGGAAGAATCAATTCCTGGGAGGAATGAAACCTGGAACGAATCTTAGGTAGAAACCCGGGGTCCAAAGCAAGGACCACCGCGTCGTCCAGAAACCTCAAGAAGGGGGGAGAACAGCGCAACGCCGTAAGCTCGCCCAACCTCCGAGCAGATGTAACAGCTACCAAAAAGGCCACCTTGAAGGACAGGAACTTCAAATCCACGGACTCCAGAGGCTCAAAGGGAGGCGACTGCAAGGCACCCAAAACCAAAGAAAGATCCCAGGAAGGAACCGGGGAGCGGACAGTAGGTGCAGAAAGAGAAAAACTTCGAAACAAACGGGAAACCAACAACCCGTCCGAAGGCAGAAGAGAAGCAGGATCCCGAAAGGCCCGGATAGCAGCCCATTGACCTTTCAAAGTGGACAAAGCAAAATGTTTGCGAAACCCATCCAGAAAAAACTGAAGAATAGAAGAAACATCACAAGAGGCAGGGGACAGGCCCATGGAAGGACACCAAGAAGAAAAAGAAACCCAGTGCTTAGAATAGGAGGAAAGCGTGGACTTCCGACGAGAAGCCTGCATCACACTGATGAGGTGATCGGGCAAACCCCGGACCCCAAGAGACAGCCGTTCAACCTCCAGACCGCCAAGGTGAGAGGCACCAACAGAGAGGACGACTGGCAACTCAGAGGAGACGGGTAGCGGGGCAGGATCCAGGGAGGGCCCACCGCCAGCCGCAGCAGAAGGGGGAACCAAGAGCGGCGAGGCCAATAAGGCAGAACAGCCACTACCTGAGCCCCCACCCGATGAACCTTCAGCAAGAAGGCAGGGATCAGAGGAAAGGGGGGGAATGCATAGAGTAACCAAGGAGGCCACAGGACAGTCAAAGCATCCACTCCCCAAGCCCCCGACTCCGGAGTCCTGGAGCAGAACAGGGGAAGCAGGGCGTCCTTCTGCGAGGCAAAGAGATCCAGCACCGGAGGCCCGAACCTCAGGCACAGCGACCGGAAAATCCGAGGTGACAGACACAGGGTGAGAGAGGACGGGAACCTCCGACTCAAGGAATCTGCAACCACGTTGTCCACACCCTTGATGTGTTGAGCAGAAAGGGCCACCAGATGACACTCGGCCCAACTCGCAATGGCACAGGCCACCAAGTTCAGGGAAAGGCAACGGGTACTGCCCTGGTGGTTGATGTAGGCCACGGTCACAGTGTTGTCCGACCTCACCAACACGTTGCACCCCAGAAGACGATCCTTGAAAAGGCGAAGAGCCCTCTCCACCGCCGACAGTTCCCTCCAATTCGAAGACCGGTGTGACTCCAAAGGAAGCCAACGTGCCTGGATCGCCCAAGGACCCAGAGTCGCCCCCCAACCGGAAGCGCTGGCATCCGTCGTCAATACCAAGGGGGCGGAGGATGGAACCACATGCCCTTCGACAGATTGGAAGAATCCAGCCACCATTGGAGAGCAGACACCAACCCTGGGGACACCGGAACAGGAATCGAGAAGTCCAGGACAGGAAAGGGCACCCAACGCTGAACATGCCACAGCAGAGGCCGAAGATGAACCCTGGCCCAGGGCACCGTGAACACCGTGGCAGACATGTGTCCCTGGACTACCAGCCACTGCAGGAGAGGAGCCGACTTCCTGGAAAGCAACTTCCTCAGCAAGGACTGTAGACGCAGAAGCCGGGACTCCGGGAGTAAAACCTTGCCCAGCACAGAGTCGAACACAGCCCCAATGAAGGTCCTCCGAGTAGACGGGTCCAGGTGACTTTTCGGCAGATTGACAAGGAAGCCATGGTCCTCGAGCGTACGCATGGTCAAGGAAAGGTGGATGGACATGACCTCCGAAGATGGAGCCTGAAGCAGCCAATCGTCCAAGTAAGGAAACACGGACACCCCCAGGAGATGGAGATGGGCCACCAAAGGAGCAGCCACTTTGGTGAACACCCTGGGGGCGAACCGGAGACCGAAAGGAAGGACGCAGAACTGCCAATGACGACCATCCAGGCAGAAGCGCAGGAACTTCTGATCCTCCAACGCCATCGGGACATGCAGGTAGGCATCCTGGAGATCCAGCGACGTGAATACCCAACCTTCCTGGATCAGGGGAATCACCTTCTGCAGCGTCTCCATTTTGAAAGGTATTTTCTGAACAAACAAGTTCAAGGCCCGAAGATTGATGACAACACGGAACCCCCCCGTGATCTTTGGAACCACAAAGACTATCGAATAATTCCCCAGTCCCCGTTCCAGGGAGGGAACCGGGACAATCGCCCTCTTGTCGAACAGTGACCCAACTCCCTCCAGCAACGCCCGACGGCGAGCAGGGTCTGCAGGCAAAGAGGTCACCACCACCCCCGACGGAGGAGGAGGGGACAGGAACTCCATCCGGTAGCCCCGTGAAAGAACATCCAGCACCCACTGGTCCGATGTCGTCACCAGCCAAGCCTGGAGGAACAGCCGCAGTCTCCCACCAACCGCGGGCTGACCACCAGCGAGAACGGGCACTGGAACGGAATAGTCAGGAGCGAGGAGCCCCCGACCCACCATCCGGCTGGGGCTTCTTCTGGAACCTCCGAGGAAAGGACCTGCGAGCCCCACGCTGGCCCCTAAACGAGGACTGCTGGAACCTGGAAGGCTGGCGAAAGGACCTGGCATTCGAGAAGGACGACCCCTTCTGAGAGGTAGTATGACGGAATGACAATGAATGCTTCCTCTCCTTGAAGACCTTATGTAGTTTGGTCTCCAGGGCGTCCCCAAAAAGATGAGTACCAGAGAATGGCAACCTCAAAGCCATAGAACGCTGTGCAGCATCCGTCTTCCAGCCCCTCAGAAGCAAGTTCCGACGGGCAGCCACCGAGGAACCACAAGACAGCGCAGAAGCCCTGACAGAGTCAAAAGCGATGTCTGAAAGGAACTCAGATTGACGCTCCATCGACTCCAACAACTCTGGACAACTGATCCCCTCCTGCATAGCAGAGAACAAAGTCTTGAAGTCAGCCAGCAAAGACTGCGCCACATATGCCCCTTAGACCCCTGACCGCAGTGCCAAGTGAGAGCCAGCATAGGATTTCTTTAGAGCAGAGTCAATCTTCTTATCAACGCCATCCTGCAGGATATTATCATCAGCCATGGAGGGTCGACCAACCAGGGAAGCAACCACAGAATCCACCTGCACCGAATCAGGCAGGGCAACCTCCAAATCCTGCAAAGGATACAGTTTAGACATGATTTTGGGCACAGAAATATGGTCCGGGTCCTTCCATTCCTTAAGGAGGACATCCATGACAAACGGGTGTACGGGCATAGAAGATGACGCAGGCTTCCGAAACTGCGGCAAAACAGTATCCTGGGAGGTACTGGGCACACGCTCCACAGGGAACCCCATATTGTCCCGAACATGGCAAAGAAGATCAGGCATCAACTCCCTCGAAATGTACTTGCCCTGCAAATCCACCGCACCCAAAGTAGACTCATCAGAGGAAGCGGAGGAAGAAATATCCGAATACAGGGGGGCAGCCTCCCCAGAGCGACCTCCTGCACCCTTCTTGGAAGCCTTGAGACTGGACAGAGTCTCCAAAAGCAGGCGCTTCAGGCGCCTAGAGCCCCTCGGACCAGCACACCGACCAGCAGGAGCAGAATCACAACTGTCGGAGGAGGAAGAGGAGGAGGAAGAGGACCGAACAGGAGAGACATGTTTTCTCTTCCTGTGGTGTTTCCCCATCACAAGCAACGTCTTCAAACACAGGAAAACAGCCACACGTAAAACACAGCAACACCAAAGCGTCACAGTATAAACTGAACTCCAGGACAATATATAGGCATGAAACCACTCACCCCCGCAGCTGCAGCCACTTCGAATCCAAAAAGGAGGGGCAGAAAGCAGCCTCCCAGCAGTGGCCAATGAGGAAATGCAGTCATGACACACCCGCCGAAACGAGCCGATGACGTCATCTGGAAGCGCCATCCCGGCAATCAGGAGAGGGGCAGGGAACCCGGAGCCCACCCGGGCGCCCGACCATGCCTGACAGAGTCAAATGGAAATGAGGCGACATCCGGAAGCGTCCCGCTCCCACACCCGGACTCCTCGTCCGTCTGAGGACTCCCGACCCTTCAGGCCGCTGGAAACACCGCCGACCCGGCGCCCGCCAATCAGGGGCAGCCGTACCCGGAGTGAGGGCGTCAACGAGGAAATTGCAGAGAGCGCGTCCCGCCCACAAACACCGGCAAGTGTGGGACGCGCGGGCAGCCGCCTGCCCCTCCCCGCAGCGGTCCGCCCCTCCGGGCAATGGCACAGGCCACCAAGAGATGTCGAAGAAACGGAAATCCACGGGGACCCGAGAAGCCCCGCAACCCAGGGTCCCCGTCCGGAGGAAAGCACAGGAAGCCCAGCAGCCCGGCTTTTGAAAGGTCCCACGTAGGTCCATGAGCACCCCCAAGGCCCCGCCAAGGAAGAAACCACAGGACTCCAGATGCAGGTAAGTGCCCGGCACTCACCCCAGCGTAACCCATCAGTATTCCGACCGACAGGAAACAAAACAGGATTTGCTTCTGGTGGTGAGGTGTAATATAGCACCTGACAGGAGGGTGGGTGGAGTCTAAAAAGCGTTTCCTGTTTTGTTTCCTGTCAGGTGGAATACCTCATGTGTTATGACTGGGTCGAGGACGAGGGACGTAGAGGTAATGGAGGGTTCAAAGAAAAAGGTAGTGCCCTGATGTGAGCCTTGAAAGGAACTTCAGGGAATGGACAAACACAGCGGAAGGAAGGAAAGAAATCTAACAAACAGCAAGCTAATTAAATTGACATGGTAGCTAACCAATGACGAGGCTGATCCAAAGCCTACTCTAAGTTTTGGGATTGTACGCAATAGGTCTTCAACAACAGACAGGTAAAAGCAGTCTGTAGGAGAGATGTAAAAACAGAGAATCGTGAGTATGTGACCCCACACTGATGCCCATAAGTCCATGCTATTCAACGCACATTTCCTGAAAATAGTGTGCCCCAGATATGAAACAGCCATGGCAACCACTACCTAAGCGAGTGATGGCAGGGTGCAGGACTGTGAAGATGAAGAGGATGATGTGGTGGGATGAAAATAGGAATCTGCCCATCTGAACGCACTACACAGATGGACTCTGAATCAACATAACAGCTTTATAATTTAGAATAAAGTCCACAGCATGTAAGCATTTCCACAAGGGTAAATCAGAATCAAACAGAAGAACCAGCATGAAATGCTGAAATACGTAAGACCTCTTCCCCAACCTAGCTGCAGAGACACATTCAAGTGATATTGTGAAATGAAAGTATCAAGTGTAGCCAAGGCCACTGGAATTATGTGACTGTGCGGCCATTGCGATTTTCGCATAATTATAGATTTGCTACATTCGACACATAATCCACCATCTGCCCCATAATCTGCAGATTTTAACCCCAAAAATATTGTTTCTAGCTCAAGCAGCTCAAAAGTTACTTAAAATGCAATAAAACGTTGCCATGCATTGGAAGGCTCTCTACAAAGCTGGACTGCACACCTTTCTGTTGTTATGTTATGTTATGTTATTATGGGTCTTCTATAGCCCACGGCTACTCTAAAGGAGTGTCCCGGCGCTTTGTGCTCCAGACCCAGAAAAGGAGACATGTAAAACATAACAGAAATAAAAAGAGAGGCAGGACCAAAGGAAAAACTAAAAAGTTCTAGCCAGTGAAAAGCCAGGTCTTTAAGCCCTTCCTAAAAGCGAGCAAGTTAGATGTGGACCGCAAAGACAGCGGTAAAGTATTCCACAACTGAGGGGCCAGCAGCCTGAAAGACCGTCCTCCAATACGGGCTTTCTTTATACGGGGGACTACTGTGAGTGCCAATGACTCCGATCTTAAAGATCGTGTCGGCAGGTAGAAAGCCAGCCTCTTTTGTAGGTATTTGGCACCCGTGGCGTGTAAGGCTTTGTAAGCTAGTGTCATAGCTTTGAAAATTATCCTCTTCCATATGGGGAGCCAGTGTAAGGTTTGCAGCAAGTTCGAGGCAATGGCTCGACGATGCAGGCCAAAAATGGCTCGTGCCGCTGCATTCTGGGCCACCTGCATACGTTGTAAGAGGTATTCCGGAAGACCCAGATACAGGATATTAGCATAATCCAGTCTGGATCCAATGAGGGCCTGAACAGTTATTCTCCGATGTTCCTCAGAAAGCAGCGGAAAGAACTTTCGGAGCATCCTGAGGATACCGAAACATGTTCCTGTGAGGGTCAGTACCTGGGATTTGAGCGTAAACCCGTTGTCAATTTTAATTCCCAAGTTCTTGGCCGACTCAGAAGAATGAGCTGGAGGGAACATGTCGGCAGGCCACCAGCCATGCCAGTCCGGTTCCGATGGGCATCCAAAGAAAAGTATCTCGGATTTATCCGAGTTACACTTGAGGCTTGTGAGAAGTTGGCCTGATATGTAGTGTTTCCAATTCTGGAACCACTGGGTATCAGTCCAAACAAGCCCCAAAGATGTCTGGTTGTAAGTCAACCTTGTTAGACAAGCTATCCTAGAGGTAGCATGGACTAAGCAGCCTTAAAGGCTTAACTTAAGAGGTCGTGTTAAGCGAGCTGTTTTACCACATACAATCCTGTAATCAAATGAAAGGACACCACACAAGTATATATTATAAAAATATATGTATTTATTTCTAAATTACTTCCCAGTACTCTTTATGAGGAAAGGGGCACAAGCGTTAAATCAAAAGCACAGTATAACATACAAAGTTGCACAATTTTGGATAAGGGCCGGTGGCCACTTAAACCATATACTAAAAAAGTGGTATAAGAGATACCAATCGAACAGTGGTTAGGCCTAGGGCCTAGAGATTCGCTGGGAGCAGTCAGGACTAGCAATGCTGAAGTCGGGAGTAGCCCACAGGAGACGGGTGCAGCACGGAAAGTGCGGCTCGCACCAATGCAATGTCAACGGTGCGTAAAAGTTAGATAAAGTGAATTAAAAGATACTTCCGCTGAACCTAGAGGAACAAAACTTTAGACACAGACCCTAGAGGTGTGTACCAGTGTGGGAACACCGGCGTTGCAATGTTACCTCACCCACAGGCCGTGGGTGCACAGGGTCGAAGTGGCGTCGGGTTTTGACACGCAGGCCCTTGGTGCTTGAAGCTGTTGCAGCTGCAGGCGATGTGAAGCAGAAGTGTCCGGTGCGATCCAAGGGTGGATCGAAGTAGAAAAGTACCTGAAAGCAGAGGGGACAGAGTCTGGGTCACTCAGCAGTGACCAGGGTGGAACCAGGACGGAACCAGGCAATGTCGGGCGCAATCAGGTGGTTGTCGATAGGCTTCTCTCCGCTGTCACGTGGGCTCTGGGGCATCTGCGACGTCCAGGAGCAGGTCAAGATCTGTCCCACGTAGGCTCTCGCCGTCAGCACCGTCGGCTTCAAGATTGCAGCAAACAGCACTTGGCAAAAGCAATCCACGCGGAACCGGGAGATTGCTTATCACTCAAACCAGGAGGGTCAGAGTGGGGGCTCCTTTTCACAGGAGCTGGTGCAGATCTGGAGCAACCAGAAAAGCAAGTCGTATTTGAAGTTTCGTCGGCACAGGGGCCACAAGCCAGCTGGCAAGTGACCGGGCCAACGCGTCGAGCCGCCACAAGCAGAAGGGCCCCACGCAGCACTCATCGAGTGTGGAGGGGGTAGCTTTGGTGCAAGTGTAGCTCGGGGTGGGGGCTTCTCAAACCCCGGTGCACAGCTTCGAGGATCACTTGTGGGCTGCACGGTCAGCGTCTCGTGGCCTTTTCAAGATGGCGTGCCCCACGCTTCCGGTCGCCTCCACTGGTCTCAGCTCTGCAGGGACTGTGGATCGGGCAGGGAGAAGGCAGGCAAGCTTGATCTCGTCGATCTCTGTCGCTCGAGTTCCGGCGGGAACTGCAACAAAGCAAGGGTCGAGGGCTGGATGTTGCCTGTTTGCACAGGGTGGTCACTCCTTGACCACAAGGGAGATTCTTCAGTCTTCTGCGTTGAGTAGAAAGTCGAAGGGTCCAGAATTCGTTTCTTATGTTTCTTCAGGATGATCTGAGTTGCATTGGCACTGCTCCCACTCTTATTCGAATCTGGTGGGCTGGACATCCTGCTAGGTCCCCTCCTATGGGTGGGACCCAGGAAGGGGGTGGTTACACCCCTTTCCTTTGATCCAGGCCGCGCTGGGACGGGGGCTGGAAGGCCCCAGAACCGGTTTGGCCGGATTATGCAAGGGGCAGCCTTGTGCTCCCCAGGCAGTGTCTGGTTTCTTTGAAACCTCCCTACTCCAATCCACTATCTCCTGTCTGGGGTGGTTTGACACCGCCCTGCGACAGGAAACCCTTTGTCCAGGCCACCATATGCTGAGTTTCGGTCAGCAGCAGGAGGCCAGACCCGTGTCTGTGGCAGGGGCATCCATTTTGTGGATCTGAGGCTCATTTTAAATCAACCGCGTTTCAGTAAAGTAACATGTCTTATCCCTCTAGAAGGGTGGAATGCTACCCCCGTCGCCAGAACTGGCGAGGGGGTAGTATTCCAATTCGTATGACACCTTACACGACATGTTTTGATAAAGCCAAACCAAAGTTGCTATATAACCGCGAGGATTATAAGGCGCTTAAGAGTATATGGTATGGCATTATCCCGGATCAGCTTAGGGAGTTGTTCCCGACAGCTGCAGACAGGCTCAGCTCATGCCAGAGCTCCATCTCACATAAAACCACGCACTCTGCCTCCAGGATTGATGAGGCCTTCCATAGGAGTGGCTCACAGGCTATATATGTGTCCAGATATAGGTTTAGATATAGGTATACTATATCTAAGCAAGGGGTGATTACACCCACTTGCCCCAGCTGAGTGATCAGCCAGTTGTGTCAATTTAAGAACCAGCCAGGGGTGGCAAAAGCTATGCTTCAGCCCCTGGTAGGCCTTGGTGGCACCTATGCCCTGAGCACCTATAGTGCATGGTACAGGGGCTGACAAGGAGTCCATTTCCAATTGTGGTATGTACCTATAGCACATGTATTATACATTTAGAGAGAGAACAGCAGGCTGGGGGTCTGATTAGCAGGCCCACAGCCTCAGTAAGTCGAAAACCAGTGAAGCAAAAAGCAAAAATTGGGGTGACCATAGGATAGCAGACCCTACTCTCCTACATAACCCCCCCCAAACGCAGGGACATTAAACTTAACCTTGACCAGATAAGTCTTCATGTTCTAAGTGGAAGTACATGGAGAGACCATCTGCATTACCATGGTCAGTCCCTGGGCGGTGCTCCACTGTAAAGTCCATCCCCTGTAGGGAAATGGACCACCTGAGCAGTTTGGGATTTTCACCCATCATCTGATTTAGCCACAAGAGGGGCTTATGGTCTGTCTGAATTAGGAAGTGAGTACCAAACAAGTATGGCCTCAACTTCTTCAGGGCCCAAACCACAGCAAAGGCCTCCCTCTCAATAGCTGACCAACGTTTCTCCCTGGGGGTCAGCCTTCTGCTAATAAAAGCAATGGGCTGGTCTTGACCATCTTGATTAAGTTGTGAAAGCACAGCTCCCACCCCCAACTCAGAAGAATCTGTCTGTACAATGAACTGTTTGGAGTAGTCAGGACTCTTCAGGATAGGTGCAGAGCACATGGCCTTCTTCAGGCCATCAAATGCTTTTTGACAGCTAACTGTCCACTGAACCTTTTTGGGCATCTTCTTGGATGTCAAGTCATTCAATGGTGTCACAATGGACCCATAGTTCTTTACAAATTTTCTGTAATACCCAGTCAGGCCCAAGAAGGCTCTGACTTGTGTCTGGGTAGTTGGAGGAGCCCAGTCCTGTATGGTCTGGATCTTGCTCTCCAGTGGTTGAACTTGACCCCCACCTACTAGGTGGCCCAAGTACACAACCTTGCTCTGCCCTATCTGGCACTTAGTAGCCTTGATAGTCAGGCCTGCTTTTGCAGGGCCTCCAGAACCTTCTTCAGGTGGATCAGGTGATCCTCCCAGGTGGAGCTAAAGACAGCAATATCATCTAGATATGCTGCACAAAAGTCATCCAACCCAGCAAGGACTTGATTCACCAACCTTTGGAAGGTGGCAGGTGCATTCTTCAAACCAAAGGGCATTACCACAAATTGATAATGTCCACTAGGGGTAGAGAATGCTGTTTTGGCTTTTGACTCTTCAGCTAGTCTGATTTGCCAGTAGCCAGCTGTCAAATCAAATGTGCTCAGAAACTTGGCAGAAGCCAATTTATCAATGAGCTCATCTGCTCTTGGAATGGGATGAGCATCTGTCCTAGTGACAGCATTGAGACCCCTGTAGTCCACACAAAACCTAATTTCTCTCTTCCCATCTTTGGTATGAGGTTTTGGCACAAGGACCACTGGGCTAGCCCATGGGCTCTCTGATGGCTCAATCACTCCAAGCTCCAACATCTTTTGCACCTCAGCCTTTATACAATCCCTGACATGGTCAGGTTGCCTGTAGATCTTATTCTTCACAGGCAGACTGTCACCAGTGTCCACCTCATGGGTGCACCAGTTAGTCTGGCTGGGTGTGAGTGAAAACATATGTCTGTGGGCCTGCAACACCTGTCTGCAGTCCACCTGTTGCTGCTCAGTGAGGCTGTCTGCCAAGGCTACTCCATCAACTGAACCATCATCAGGGTTCTGGGAAAGCAGGTCTGGGAGAGGGTCACTCTCTTCCTCCTGTTCCCCATCTGTGGCCATGAGGAGACTCATGTCCTCCCTGTCAACAAATGCTTTCAATCTGTTTACATGGAGCACCCTGTGGGGGCTCCTAGGGGTGCCAAAGTCAACCAAGTAGGTGACTTCTCCCTTCTTCTCAATGATAGGGTAGGGTCCAGTCCATTGGTCCTGGAGAGCTGCTGGCCCCACTGGGTCCAACACCCACACCTTCTGCCCTGGCTGGTACTCAACCAGAACAGCCTTTTGGTCATGCCAAGCTTTCTGTAATTCTTGACTGGCCTCAAGGTTTTTGGATGCTCTCTCCATGTATTCAGCCATCCTGGAGCGGAGACCAAGTACATAGTCCACAATGTCTAGCTTAGGCTTTTTGAGAGGTAACTCCCATCCTTCCTTCACCAAACTCAATGGACCTCTTACAGGGTGGCCAAACAAAAGTTCAAAAGGGCTGTAGCCAACCCCCTTCTGTGGGACCTCTCTGTAAGCAAAGAGCAAGCAGGGTAAAAGGATGTCCCATTTCCGCCTAAGCTTCTCTGGTAACCCTTTTATCATTCCCTTTAGGGTCTTGTTGAACCTTTCAACAAGCCCATTGCACTGTGGATGGTAGGGTGTGGTAAACTTATAGTTTACTCCACACTCTTTCCACATTGCTTTCAAGTATCCAGACATAAAGTTGGTACCTCTGTCTGAAAGAACCTCCTTTGGAAACCCCACTCTTGAGAAAACTGCAATGAGGGCTTTTGCCACCACAGGAGCTGTGGTGGTCCTCAGGGGAATTGCCTCTGGGTACCTGGTGGCATGATCCACTACCACCAGTATAAATCTGTGCCCAGATGCTGTTGGAGGATCCATGGGACCCACAATGTCTATTCCAACTCTTTCAAAGGGTACCCCCACCACAGGTAGTGGTATCAGGGGGGCCTTTGTTGTGCCACCTGACTTACCACTGGCTTGGCAAGTGACACAGGAGCGACAAAACTCCTTGACATTTTCTGACATGTGAGGCCAGTGAAAGTGTGGAACAAGCCTGTCCCAAGTCTTATTCTGGCCTAAGTGTCCTGCAAGGGGAATATCATGGGCCAAGGTAAGAAGGAAGCCCCTAAACTTCAAAGGTATAACCAACCTCCTGGTTGTGCCAGGCTTGGGGTCTCTAGCCTCTGAATAAAGGAGTCCTTCATCCCAATACACTCTATGGGTACCTTGAGCATTCCCTGCAGCCTCAGCAGCAGCTTGCTGTCTGAGGGGTTCAAGTGAAGGGCAATCTAATTGGGCCTGCCCCAGGTCTGCCCTTGAGGGTCCCCCTGTCCCCAGAAACTCAACCTGATCAGGTTCAAGCTCCTCTGAGACAGTCTCCTCTTGAGAAGAGGTTTAGGCGCACAGCAAATGTGAGATAAACACAAGTTGTGAAGGGCGGTTGATGAGATGAGACACAATGAAGGTGCTCCAACAGGTGACGTAACTAGCCAATACGTCCAGAAATATAACGAAACAGTGTGTTACGTGATACGTAAGCACATCCCTGTGTATGGGCACACTTTTAGAGTTCAGCGTCGCTGATTCAAGAAACAGTTCAAATAAGGATGTTTTCAAAGTTTGTGTATATTTAGTACATATTCAAGTTATCCATTGTACAGTGGCGTTACATCACGCCATGTATTCCATTGACAGTAATCCAATGATTAATGTTGCGAGGTATGCTCCAATGCATTTCGGACTCGTGTAGTCCTTTATCAAGGAGCACTGTGGGAAGGATACAATAACTGCATATTAGATCAACGGAAAAAAGAGCAATTGAAAAGTTGTGTACATGCTGTCAAAAACGCGTGAATGGAGGAATACCAAGAAGAAATTCGGTGCATGCAAATTCAAGGAATTAATATTAAAGCATGCGGTCAAAAGTACGACAGTTCGTGAATTGATGTGTACCGGTTTAACTATGAAGGTAGAAGGATGAATGGTGGATAAACATGCAAAAGGGGTGACTCCCATTGTGCAGAGCGTTAAATAATCCTGAAGGCAGCGCTGGTTTAGAAAGTGATCAAAAATCGGAGCAATGGTGGAATAGGGGTGATTGAACAATGTGAAATGAGTCTTACACTTCCACATAAGTCAGCGGCTCACGTCAGTGCTGCAAACAACAAAGGGGGAAAATCAGCGGTTATCATACAAGCGGAGACGCTTGTGAAAACGGGTAAACGAGCCGGCGTGCGGTCACGATAACTTACTGTGTGGGGTTCGAAGAAGTAGACTACATGTCTCGAGCTTCGCGGAGGTACTGCGGAGTTCGTGGGGAGGGTGGAAGGTGTTAGAAATAAAGAAAAGACACCCGAGTGAACGTGAAACCGTGGTGGCCATCTTGTAATGGTAAATAAAGCAGAAAAATGAATGACAACAAAGTAATAACAACAGGTGCAGGTAACAATATACATGTAGAACGAGGGTTCAATATATCAAGCAGTCAGGTTATAAATAACAACTCAATTCGGTTCTATCATTGAGCCCAAAGGGCTTCAAAGATTGAAGTTGGTAAATCCACGATGTCTCCCGTTGTAGGAGAGTTTTGTTATTGTCTCTACCCTCGCAGTGGGTGACCATTTCCAATACCAAATATTTCAACTGAGCTATACTGTGATGTGCCTCGTTGAAATGAGTCGCCAGAATAGACTTAGTATTCTTAGTTCGGATGTTTGACTTGTGCTCATTGAGTCTGACTTTTATTTTTCTGCTGGTTTTGCCTACGTAAATCTTCCCACATGGGCATTTCAGCAGGTAAATCAGGTTAGCTGAATCACAGGTGGCATCAACTTTTAGAGGAATCTCAAAACCTTTCATGGGGTGATGTATGACGTTACCCACTATGACATTGTTGCAGTTACTGCAGTGATGACAGGGACGTGTGCCTGTGTGTTTCCTTGGTGTATCAGTGGGTCTTGATAGGATTTCTCTGATGTTCATAGGGCAGTTGTAAGCAAAGATCGGGGGATCTTTGAAAAGATTTCCAAAATCCGGTTCCGACGATAAGATGCGCCAGTGTCTTAATATAATTTTTCTGTAACATTTACTCGCAGTGGAGAATTTGGAGACCAATGTCAATCTAGGATTGAGATCCTTTTTTCTGCTCTTCAAGGCTTCAGACCTTGGGATGGTGAGTGCTCTGTTTTGTGCATCCTTAATGATGTTATCGGGATACCCTCTAGTGGAAAACCTAGAGGCCATGGTTTGAATTTGGGAGTCTCTCCTATGTTCATCTGACACTATCCGGGTCACTCTCAGCATCTGGCTGAATGGAAGGTGTCTTTTTAAAGATTCTTGATGGAAACTGCTGTACAGTAGAGTGTTGTTGCGATCCGTTTCCTTGCGGTATAGATCAGTTTCAATGCCATCTGTGGTGATTTTTACAAGTACATCCAAAAATGTAATTTCTGTGGCTGAGATGTTCCAGGTGAACTCAATGCGGTCGTCCCTGGTATTCAGTGTAGATAAGGCTGATTCCAGATGTTCCCGAGATTCTTTCCAAATAAAGAAAAGGTCATCTATATATCGTGTATATAGTAAAAGGTTGTCTTTCCAATCGATGTCATTTTCGATGTAGTTAGCTTCAAAGTTGCCCATGTAAATATTTGCGTATGTCGGCGCGGCGCAATTGCCCATTGCCATCCCAGACATTTGTAGATACCAATGATCCTCAAAACAAAAATAGCTGTGATACAGAGTAAAGATCATGAGCTCTAAAATAAATGTTTTCAGAGAATCTGCAATGTCCGATTTCAGTAAGGCTGCTTCAATGGCCTCGATGCCCCCAGCGTGGGGGATAGAGGTATATAGGCTCTTAACGTCAGCGGTGCATAGTAGTATTTGTTCATCTTTCTTGATTTGGACAGAGTTCAATTTATTGATGAAGTCGGTGGTATCACGAATGTAACTTTTCAAATTGGTTACCATGGGTTGCAAGTGGCGGTCAATAAATTTGCCTGTAGGTTCATGGATTGACCCCCGTGTGGACACAATGGGCCGAAATGGAGGATCCATTAAGTTCTTGTGTATCTTTGGCAGCATGGTGAGAGTAGGACTTCTAGGATATTCCACGGTCAGGTATCGCTTGGTTCTGTCATCAATAATGTTGTTTTCTCTTGCTGTGTCGACGATGTTGAGTAGCATGGTTTTATACTCTTTGGTGGGGTTGCCCTCAAGTGGCTGGTATGTTTGAACGTCTAAAACGTGTTCTCTGGCTCTACGGGTGTAGAGATCCGCATTGAGGATGACTAGGGCACCACCCTTATCAGCTTTCAAACATTTAATCATGGTATTATTAGCGATGTTCTTCAGTGTGTCATGTTCCTTGTTGGTGATGTTCCTTCTTTTGGTTTTTTTAAAGTTGATCTTGGCTATGTCCTGACGGACTAAAGTTTCGAAATTGTCGATACTCTTGTGGCTGCTTGGAGGCATGTAGTTGCTTTTAGGTCGTAGGTATGTCATTCATCCCAACCAACAACACCAACCTTCTTGAACTAGAAGTCAGTACATTTAAGCTCACCAGAAAACTACGCTTAAAGCACTTTTTCGAAAAAGTTTTGGAACCAGTTGTGGAAACTAAACCTGATCAACTACTGGGCCTACGACCTAAAAGCAACTACATGCCTCCAAGCAGCCACAAGAGTATCGACAATTTCAAAACTTTAGTCCGTCAGGACATAGCCAAGATCAACTTTAAAAAAACCAAAAGAAGGAACATCACCAACAAGGAACATGACACACTGAAGAACATCGCTAATAATACCATGATTAAATGTTTGAAAGCTGATAAGGGTGGTGCCCTAGTCATCCTCAATGCGGATCTCTACACCCGTAGAGCCAGAGAACACGTTTTAGACGTTCAAACATACCAGCCACTTGAGGGCAACCCCACCAAAGAGTATAAAACCATGCTACTCAACATCGTCGACACAGCAAGAGAAAACAACATTATTGATGACAGAACCAAGCGATACCTGACCGTGGAATATCCTAGAAGTCCTACTCTCACCATGCTGCCAAAGATACACAAGAACTTAATGGATCCTCCATTTCGGCCCATTGTGTCCACACGGGGGTCAATCCATGAACCTACAGGCAAATTTATTGACCGCCACTTGCAACCCATGGTAACCAATTTGAAAAGTTACATTCGTGATACCACCGACTTCATCAATAAATTGAACTCTGTCCAAATCAAGAAAGATGAACAAATACTACTATGCACCGCTGACGTTAAGAGCCTATATACCTCTATCCCCCACGCTGGGGGCATCGAGGCCATTGAAGCAGCCTTACTGAAATCGGACATTGCAGATTCTCTGAAAACATTTATTTTAGAGCTCATGATCTTTACTCTGTATCACAGCTATTTTTGTTTTGAGGATCATTGGTATCTACAAATGTCTGGGATGGCAATGGGCAATTGCGCCGCGCCGACATACGCAAATATTTACATGGGCAACTTTGAAGCTAACTACATCGAAAATGACATCGATTGGAAAGACAACCTTTTACTATATACACGATATATAGATGACCTTTTCTTTATTTGGAAAGAATCTCGGGAACATCTGGAATCAGCCTTATCTACACTGAATACCAGGGACGACCGCATTGAGTTCACCTGGAACATCTCAGCCACAGAAATTACATTTTTGGATGTACTTGTAAAAATCACCACAGATGGCATTGAAACTGATCTATACCGCAAGGAAACGGATCGCAACAACACTCTACTGTACAGCAGTTTCCATCAAGAATCTTTAAAAAGACACCTTCCATTCAGCCAGATGCTGAGAGTGACCCGGATAGTGTCAGATGAACATAGGAGAGACTCCCAAATTCAAACCATGGCCTCTAGGTTTTCCACTAGAGGGTATCCCGATAACATCATTAAGGATGCACAAAACAGAGCACTCACCATCCCAAGGTCTGAAGCCTTGAAGAGCAGAAAAAAGGATCTCAATCCTAGATTGACATTGGTCTCCAAATTCTCCACTGCGAGTAAATGTTACAGAAAAATTATATTAAGACACTGGCGCATCTTATCGTCGGAACCGGATTTTGGAAATCTTTTCAAAGATCCCCCGATCTTTGCTTACAACTGCCCTATGAACATCAGAGAAATCCTATCAAGACCCACTGATACACCAAGGAAACACACAGGCACACGTCCCTGTCATCACTGCAGTAACTGCAACAATGTCATAGTGGGTAACGTCATACATCACCCCATGAAAGGTTTTGAGATTCCTCTAAAAGTTGATGCCACCTGTGATTCAGCTAACCTGATTTACCTGCTGAAATGCCCATGTGGGAAGATTTACGTAGGCAAAACCAGCAGAAAAATAAAAGTCAGACTCAATGAGCACAAGTCAAACATCCGAACTAAGAATACTAAGTCTATTCTGGCGACTCATTTCAACGAGGCACATCACAGTATAGCTCAGTTGAAATATTTGGTATTGGAAATGGTCACCCACTGCGAGGGTAGAGACAATAACAAAACTCTCCTACAACGGGAGACATCGTGGATTTACCAACTTCAATCTTTGAAGCCCTTTGGGCTCAATGATAGAACCGAATTGAGTTGTTATTTATAACCTGACTGCTTGATATATTGAACCCTCGTTCTACATGTATATTGTTACCTGCACCTGTTGTTATTACTTTGTTGTCATTCATTTTTCTGCTTTATTTACCATTACAAGATGGCCACCACGGTTTCACGTTCACTCGGGTGTCTTTTCTTTATTTCTAACACCTTCCACCCTCCCCACGAACTCCGCAGTACCTCCGCGAAGCTCGAGACATGTAGTCTACTTCTTCGAACCCCACACAGTAAGTTATCGTGACCGCACGCCGGGTAGTTTACCCGTTTTCACAAGCGTCTCCGCTTGTATGATAACCGCTGATTTTCCCCCTTTGTTGTTTGCAGCACTGACGTGAGCCGCTGACTTATGTGGAAGTGTAAGACTCATTTCACATTGTTCAATCACCCCTATTCCACCATTGCTCCGATTTTTGATCACTTTCTAAACCAGCGCTGCCTTCAGGATTATTTAACGCTCTGCACAATGGGAGTCACCCCTTTTGCATGTTTATCCACCATTCATCCTTCTACCTTCATAGTTAAACCGGTACACATCAATTCACGAACTGTCGTACTTTTGACCGCATGCTTTAATATTAATTCCTTGAATTTGCATGCACCGAATTTCTTCTTGGTATTCCTCCATTCACGCGTTTTTGACAGCATGTACACAACTTTTCAATTGCTCTTTTTTCCGTTGATCTAATATGCAGTTATTGTATCCTTCCCACAGTGCTCCTTGATAAAGGACTACACGAGTCCGAAATGCATTGGAGCATACCTCGCAACATTAATCATTGGATTACTGTCAATGGAATACATGGCGTGATGTAACGCCACTGTACAATGGATAACTTGAATATGTACTAAATATACACAAACTTTGAAAACATCCTTATTTGAACTGTTTCTTGAATCAGCGACGCTGAACTCTAAAAGTGTGCCCATACACAGGGATGTGCTTACGTATCACGTAACACACTGTTTCGTTACAGTCTCCTCTTGGACTGCAGAATCAGTTTCCTTTGAAACTTGATCCTCAACCTGGGGCAAGTGGGAAGGCACAGCCTTAACCCTTTTGCTCCTTCTCTTGGGTTGTGGTTGGTCTATTGTTTCCAGATCCACCACTGGTTCAGGAAGGCACTTCTTAGCCTGAGACCTTGTCACTGCAAGGACATGAGCTGAAATCCCTAGCATTTCTGCATGAGTCCTGCACTCCACTTCTGACCAAACTGAGCTTTCAAGATCATTGCCTAACAGACAGTCTACTGGGAGGTCTGCACTCACAACAACTTTCTTTAGGCCATCTACCCCTCCCCAGGAGAAGTTCACAACAGCCACACTATGGGAAGTAGTGGAGTTGCTTGCATTGGTCACTAGGTAACTTTCACCTAGTACAATCTGACCAGGGTCCACAAAGTCAGGTGTCACCATAGTGACACTGGCACACGTGTCCCTGTAGGCCTGAGCCAGTTTCTCATTGATTAAGGGAGTCTGCCTATATTTGCCCAGGTTACTGGGGCTTACTGCAGTGGTAAAAGATAAGTCCACATCATATAGGAGAACTGCCTGTGTGGGGATTCTGACTAGGCCAGATTCCACCTCAGTACCCAGGGTCAACCCTACTAAACCCTTTGGCTGTGTACCACCACTGCTAACTGTACTAGGGGGTGCAGGTGCTTTAGGAGCTGCAGTGGTGGGGACTGGATTTTTCTTAGTGCATTCACTGCCCCAGTGTGAAAATGATTTGCAGGTATTACACCAAGGTTTCTTTGGGCCATCATTCTTCTTTTTCTTGTTTCCATTTTGGGAACCCCCCTCCTTATTGCTAGTGTGGGGGCCTGAAGACTTCTGGTCCTTTTCTTTATCTTTCTGATTCCCACCCTTCTGGTCTGTTTTCTTCTGGTCACCTTGGTTCTGGTTTTTCTGCTTAATCCTTGTTCTGACCCATTTGTCTGCCTTCTTTCCCAATTCTTGGGGAGAGGTCAAATCAGAGTCAACAAGGTATTGATGCAACAGCTGGTTCTGACAGCTATTAAGGATCTGCTCTCTCATCATAAGATTGTACAATCCTGTATAGTCTGAAACTTTACTTCCCTGCAGCCAACCCTCCAGAGCCTTAGTGGCACAATCAACAAAATCAGTCCAGTCCTGAGTCTGTGCTTTTTGGGTGTCTCTGAACAACAACCTGTATTGCTCAGTGGTTAGGCCAAACCCTTCAATAAGAGCACTCTTCAGAACAGAGTAGTTTTTGGCATCCTCAGGTCTAACGGTGAGGAGCCTGTCCCTCCCTTTCTCAGAAAAGGAGTACCATAAAATTGCTGCCCACTGGTCCTCAGGGACCTGCTGTACCATGCAGGCCCTCTCAAGAGCAGTCATCCATTTGTGGATGTCATCCCCGTCCTTGGAGGGGGGCACAATTTTTGTCAGGTTTCTATTGTCATAGGCCCTGTCTTTTTCTTTAGGAACTTTGCTGCCACCAGTGGCATCTAAGCCACACAATTTTCTTTCTCTTGCTAAAGCAAGTTTAGCTTGAGCCAAGGCTACCTCTTCCCTTTCTATTTGGAGTTGGACAGCCCTCATCCTGGCCCTATGCTCTTTTCTCTGGGAGGGAGTCATCCCTCTTTGAGATTCTCTTGAGGCACTAGAAAGATGAGAGTCCCCTGATTGAGATCTCACCCTCCTGTTACCTGGGAGAATTTGGTTATGAGATCTGGAGTGGTGCTGGCCCTCTCCATTCCCATGTAGGTCTAGGTTGGCCTGGTTAAGCCTGGCAACCTGTACCTGGGTCACCCTCTGATCCTGATCTTCAGGCTCTTCTACATCTGAGCCTTCCTCTTCCTCTTCCTCCTCCTCTTCTTCATCTTCTGGAAGATTCTCATTCTCAGGGGAGTGTATCCTTTCACCTGATTCTAAGGGAGCCTGACTCACCTTATCTAAGTCATCCTTTTCTAGGAGAGCTACTAGGGAAGGAATAGTAGGGCCTCTGCCCTTTTTTAGCCCCCTGGCTGTGCACAAGGCACTCAGGTCTTTGTGGCTAAGGTTGTCATATCTGGATGTTGTCCCTATAGGATCAACTATTACCGGAGCAGAGCCTGAGGCTCTACCTGTATCAGACATGACTGCTAGTGAGGTGTAAGTGATGCACTTACCTACACTAAGTGTTTTCCTACTGTACCTTGCTAATGAGTTGTAGTCAGGGTGTGCTAATCCCTTTTCTCTACAACTACTAAGTTCAGTAGAACTTAATATGCTAAGCTTTTGATTTATATGTACCTAAGGTACTTGATGTGATCTTCAATTTGATGTAAAGATTGCAATGGTAAAACAAACAGCAAGCTCAAATCCGCACTGCTGCACACCAATGTGAGAAGTTGGCCTGATATGTAGTGTTTCCAATTCTGGAACCACTGGGTATCAGTCCAAACAAGCCCCAAAGATGTCTGGTTGTAAGTCAACCTTGTTAGACAAGCTATCCTAGAGGTAGCATGGACTAAGCAGCCTTAAAGGCTTAACTTAAGAGGTCGTGTTAAGCGAGCTGTTTTACCACATACAATCCTGTAATCAAATGAAAGGACACCACACAAGTATATATTATAAAAATATATGTATTTATTTCTAAATTACTCCCCAGTACTCTTTATGAGGAAAGGGGCACAAGCGTTAAATCAAAAGCACAGTATAACATACAAAGTTGCACAATTTTGGATAAGGGCCGGTGGCCACTTAAACCATATACTAAAAAAGTGGTATAAGAGATACCAATCGAACAGTGGTTAGGCCTAGGGCCTAGAGATTCGCTGGGAGCAGTCAGGACTAGCAATGCTGAAGTCGGGAGTAGCCCACAGGAGACGGGTGCAGCACGGAAAGTGCGGCTCGCACCAATGCAATGTCAACGGTGCGTAAAAGTTAGATAAAGTGAATTAAAAGATACTTCCGCTGAACCTAGAGGAACAAAACTTTAGACACAGACCCTAGAGGTGTGTACCAGTGTGGGAACACCGGTGTTGCAATGTTACCTCACCCACAGGCCGTGGGTGCACAGGGTCGAAGTGGCGTCGGGTTTTGACACGCAGGCCCTTGGTGCTTGAAGCTGTTGCAGCTGCAGGCGATGTGAAGCAGAAGTGTCCGGTGCGATCCAAGGGTGGATCGAAGTAGAAAAGTACCTGAAAGCAGAGGGGACAGAGTCTGGGTCACTCAGCAGTGACCAGGGTGGAACCAGGACGGAACCAGGCAATGTCGGGCGCAATCAGGTGGTTGTCGATAGGCTTCTCTCCGCTGTCCCGTGGGCTCTGGGGCATCTGCGACATCCAGGAGCAGGTCACGATCTGTCCCGCGTAGGCTCTCGCCGTCAGCACCGTCGGCTTCAAGATTGCAGCAAACAGCACTTGGAAAAAGCAATCCACGCGGAACCGGGAGATTGCTTATCACTCGAACCAGGAGGGTCAGAGTGGGGGCTCCTTTTCACAGGAGCTGGTGCAGATCTGGAGCAACCAGAAAAGCAAGTCGTATTTGAAGTTTCGTCGGCACAGGGGCCACAAGCCAGCTGGCAAGTGACCGGGCCAACGCGTCGAGCCGCCACAAGCAGAAGGGCCCCACGCAGCACTCGAGTGTGGAGGGGGTAGCTTTGGTGCAAGTGTAGCTCGGGGTGGGGGCTTCTCAAACCCCGGTGCACAGCTTCGAGGATCACTCGTGGGCTGCACGGTCAGCGTCTCGTGGCCTTTTCAAGATGGCGTGCCCCACGCTTCCGGTCGCCTCCACTGGTCTCAGCTCTGCAGGGACTGTGGATCGGGCAGGGAGAAGGCAGGCAAGCTTGATCTCGTCGATCTCTGTCGCTCGAGTTCCGGCGGGAACTGCAACAAAGCAAGGGTCGAGGGCTGGATGTTGCCTGTTTGCACAGGGTGGTCACTCCTTGACCACAAGGGAGATTCTTCAGTCTTCTGCGTTGAGTAGAAAGTCGAAGGGTCCAGAATTCGTTTCTTATGTTTCTTCAGGATGATCTGAGTTGCATTGGCACTGCTCCCACTCTTATTCAAATCTGGTGGGCTGGACATCCTGCTAGGTCCCCTCCTATGGGTGGGACCCAGGAAGGGGGTGGTTACACCCCTTTCCTTTGATCCAGGCCGTGCTGGGACGGGGGCTGGAAGGCCCCAGAACCGGTTTGGCCGGATTATGCAAGGGGCAGCCTTGTGCTCCCCAGGCAGTGTCTGGTTTCTTTGAAACCTCCCTACTCCAATCCACTATCTCCTGTCTGGGGTGGTTTGACACCGCCCTGCGACAGGAAACCCTTTGTCCAGGCCACCATATGCTGAGTTTCGGTCAGCAGCAGGAGGCCAGACCCGTGTCTGTGGCAGGGGCATCCATTTTGTGGATCTGAGGCTCATTTTAAATCAACCGCGTTTCAGTAAAGTAACATGTCTTATCCCTCTATAAGGGTGGAATGCTACCCCCGTCGCCAGAACTGGCGAGGGGGTAGTATTCCAATTCGTATGACACCTTACACGACATGTTTTGATAAAGCCAAACCAAAGTTGCTATATAACCGCGAGGATTATAAGGCGCTTAAGAGTATATGGTATGGCATTATCCCGGATCAGCTTAGGGAGTTGTTCCCAACAGCTGCAGACAGGCTCAGCTCATGCCAGAGCTCCATCTCACATAAAACCACGCACTCTGCCTCCAGGATTGATGAGGCCTTCCATAGGAGTGGCTCACAGGCTATATATGTGTCCAGATATAGGTTTAGATATAGGTATACTATATCTAAGCAAGGGGTGATTACACCCACTTGCCCCAGCTGAGTGATCAGCCAGTTGTGTCAATTTAAGAACCAGCCAGGGGTGGCAAAAGCTATGCTTCAGCCCCTGGTAGGCCTTGGTGGCACCTATGCCCTGAGCACCTATAGTGCATGGTACAGGGGCTGACAAGGAGTCCATTTCCAATTGTGGTATGTACCTATAGCACATGTATTATAAATTTAGAGAGAGAACAGCAGGCTGGGGGTCTGATTAGCAGGCCCACAGCCTCAGTAAGTCGAAAACCAGTGAAGCAAAAAGCAAAAATTGGGGTGACCATAGGATAGCAGACCCTACTCTCCTACAAGGCTGTTCAGTTGGATTATAATAACAAAGAAGGAGTGCCTCCTTGAACAATGAGGAAAACAGTAATTTACTTTTCCAACACTGTGTGTTAACAAGAGCACTGAGTGCCCCAACACCGTTACCAGGACAGTACTAATCCTGTTAAGAAGACCCCTCACTCACCAACCTGGTTGGTGACATGCTTCATCATCGGGGTCCCACCCCGTAGGCCGAATGCCTACAGGGTGTGCTACGACACCTGATTACAGTGGAGCGGGATATTGTTTATTATATGTGCTAACTATGCATTAGTGAGGGTGTATTAAAAAGGGCCAGTACTACTCCGTTCAAGACTTTATTCTTGAGCGTCTGAACCCTAATAAAAACAAATGTGGCACCTTTGCCCAACTAGGAGGGCTTTGGTGTCTAAAGAAGTGTTATATTAAAAGCCGTTTTAAAAATAGCCAAGTGTGCTATGTGAAGTGAAATAATAAAGTAAACTAGGTCTACATGTTTCAACCAATAAAAAAATTCTATGGTTTTCGTCAGGACCGTGTGTATTACAAGGGGCGGTACGCACACGCTAAGGTGTGGCCTCCCCTCAGGTAATTTGCAGACCGCAAATAATGGTCTGGATGTGAAAAGGTGTATTTAATCCTGAATTCAGGAAAAAACATTCAAAGCGGTATCTCTCGCTTCGTGGCTTCGTGTCAACCGAGACGGCGATTCTCCGTCATTTCAGTAACGATTTGTTGCAAGCTTGTAAACCTACTCGGTTTCGGCATGCGAAGCCTTCGTGTGTTGGAACCAGTTAAAAACAGCCACAAGGCAATAACGGATCCTTTCCCCATCGAATTCTTCGCTCTTCGGGCAGGTGAAGAGAAGCTGGGTGTTGTCAGCATATGAGACGATCTGGGCCCCGTAGGACTCCACCAATGCCGCCAGAGGGGTCATGAAGATGTTAAATAGAGTAGGGCTCAGAACTGAGCCCTGAGGAACTCCGACTCCCAGAGGCGACATTTCGGCAGATCCCAGGGAGGCCCAGACCGTTTGTCGATGGTTGGCTAGGAAGGAACAAAACCAACTGAGCACCGTCCCCCTCAGACCAATGTCATGTAGTCTTATGAGGATATCCTCATGGGGGACGGTGTCAAAAGCCGCCGACAGGTCTAACATAACTAACATCACCCTGCCTCCGGCATCCAGCAACTCCTTAACAATCTCTGAAATCTCCAAGAGCGCTGTCTCAGTACTTAGGTTGGGTCGAAAACCCGATTGAGACGCGTGAAGAAGCTCATTGGACTCCAGAAAGTTGGAGAGCACGCTATGAACACGTTTCTCCAAGATTTTAGTGAGTGCTGGAAGGAGCGAGATGGGTCTATAATTGGCCGGGACTTCAGGGGCAACGCTAGGCTTTTTAAGAAGAGGGATAACCATGGCCTGTTTCCAGGAAAGTGGTATGGCTCCCTGACTCAAGGAGAGGTTCAAAATGGGGTTGGCTAGGGGGTTGACAACGTCTGCCATTTTAGCTAAAAATTTTGCCGGACAGGGGTCACGTGGCAAACCGGATTTAAGGTTCCTCATAAGTGTTAATGATGAGGATACCGTGAGAGGCGGGAAGTTCGCCAGGACATTGCTAGAGGTGGGCAGAAGGGCTAACTCTTCCGGCAAGGTCGAAAGGTCGACTCTCGGTCTCGGGGGGAAGGAATCCTGTATCTGCCTAATTTTGGTAGTAAAAAAATTAGCAATAGTGTCAGCCCAGGTCTCAGTCGGTACTTCCTGTGCTGAGTTCGATCGCAGGGTAGTGAATTCCCTTACGATCGAGAAGATCTCCTTACAGGAATTAGCTGCTTCCTCGATTCTTTTGGCGAAGTAGCATTTCTTTCCATGTAGGACTAGTCTATGATAGGATTTAATCATAGATCTGTAAGTCAGTTTTACCTCAACATCATATTGGGCTCTCCATGTCCGCTCGGCGACTTTACATTGTCTGCAGGAGTGGGCCAACTCCGCAGTAAACCAAGGGGCCGAGACCCGTTTGATGACGGATCGGGGGGGCAGTGGGGGGGCAAGCTCATTCAATCTAGCTAAGAGCCAGGTCTGCAGGGTTTCGAGGTCATTGTCCAGATCACCAGTGTAGGACACGGGATGGTTCACCAGGGCCTGGGCTAACAGATCTGGGGTCACCCGGTGATAAGCCCTGAAATTGCTTCCCTGCTGTCTCATAGCAGTAGTTGCTGGTTTCTCAGTACCAAATATTTGGAAGTGAGCAAGTCGATGATCGGACCATAGTACCGGCAGAAGTGCAGTGACCTCAATTGGTGAAGTGGAGAAGACCTGGTCTAAGGTGTGAACTTTCTCGTGGGTCGGGCCAGAGAGATAGGGGAGCAAGCCCAAGGCAGACGTAACATCAAGCAACTTAATAGCATCCTGATCATGACAATCTTCCATATGGAAGTTGAAATCTCCCGCCAGTAAACACCGCTCAGATCTCAGAACTAATGCAGACATGACTTGCTGGAGTTCCTCAAAGAAGGACCCCGCAGGTCCCGGAGGTCTATATACTAAGAGCCCCTTGTCAGATTGTTGAGGTGATAGGGATAGGGAGAAGGCAAGGGATTCGGCGCCCGTGATGGTCTCCGTGTGAATGACTGAGCACGTGAATGTTTATTTCACCACGAGGGCCACTCCTCCCCCTCTACCCTTCTCTCTATCTTGTCTAAAGATGTTATACTCAGGGGGGATGGCAGCCGCAATGTCAGGATGGGAGGACTCATTGAGTCATGTCTCAGTAAGCATAAGACAGGTAGGTTTGTCCATGGAAAGGAGATCAAAAATCTCCTGGGCATGTCTATGCATTGACCTGGTGTTGAGGAGTAAACAAAGATGTTTAATGCTACGCTCCTTCGTGTGGGGTGTGGGGAGAGGAACGCTAGTAAGATGCCAATTACAACCTGGGCATTTGTGCTTACCCCTATAGCGACCAGGGAAGACTGAGTAGCAGGACGCCGCAACTGAGCGCAGGGAGTGGAGCTCCTGGGATGAGTAAGATAACAAGTTGATACAGGAGTATGAAGAGTAAGGACTAAGAGATCCTGCCACGCCGTACGCCTCAGGGACGCTGACGGGCGCAGACGGGCAGGACTCTGGCACGACTCCGGCGCAGATCCGGCGCGTCCGCTGTACGCGTCCGCTACGCGGAGGAAGAGGTGAGCTTTTCATAGCGCTACTAGAGCGCGAGGGCGGAGAGTCCTACCCCCACCCAGCCCTCGGCGTCAATACTCGGCCGAGGGCGGTCTGAAAACCCAGGCAAGGGGAAGGGAGCAGACGAAGCGCCTAAAAGCGCTGGGAAGTCTCTAGCAAGGCAGCAAACGCTTATTAGTCAAGCGCGAACCTGAACTGCACACAATTTAAAATGACTAAACAAGCAAGTCAACACACACGAATAAAAATGTGCAAAGGAAAGAAGGGAGACCTCCCGGCTTCCGCCTCAGGAGGGAAAAGGCTGGTAGCAGATGGTAATCCCAGAACAAATGACAAAGTTCCCTTTTATAGCGCTACTAGAGCGCGAGGGCGGAGAGTCCTTCCCCCAAGATGGCGGCCAAAGTCAGATCCCAGCCCTCGGCGTCAATACTCGGCCGAGGGCGGTCTGAAAACCCAGGCAAGGTGAAGGGAGCAGACGAAGCGCCTAAAAGCGCTGGGAAGTCTCTAGCAAGGCAGCAAACACTTATTAGTCAAGCGCGAACCTGAATTGCACACAATTTAAAATGACTAAACAAGCAAGTCAACACACACGAATAAAAATGTGCAAAGGAAAGAAGGGAGACCTTCCGGCTTCCGCCTCAGGAGGCAAAAGGTTGGTTCTTGCGTATTGCTATATTCGGATGTTAAACCGGCACTAATGAGGTGCAACCAGTGCCCAGACAGTGTTACCACGTTGAAAAATTATTAAATAAAGAAGCAGTACTATTACATAATGTGTTACATTATGCAACATAATTTCCCTTTTCTTGCCTCATAATTTACTCAACCCTGCCACATAATTTGGCCCTCTCCTGCCGCTTAAGTCCAATGGCCCTCAGAATAGCTCACCTGGCAGGCATGCACATTTTAGTGAAGGCAGTGCTTTAAATGGGTCGGTACTCAGTAACGGCACTTCTTAAATTTACCGAGCCGAGTCCCGGCACTTCTCCACTGTCAAGGAGAGTACCGGTACTCAGGGTCGGACTAATAAGTTGGGCACTGGACTGGTGCCTGAGGGCCAGCTGCATGCCGTTTGTTTAGCAGCATGTTGGACGTTGCTGTATGTATTATTCGGGTGTGGCAAGCAGCCAGATGGGGCCTGAACACCCTATTGGAGGCCTGCTGCAGGGGGAAGAGGGCCTCTGCTCACTTCCTACCCAGATGGACTCTCTCCTTGTCCTCATCACCTGGTTGCTAGGCATTGAGGCTGGGTCCATGGAGGAACGCAGGCACTAAGGGCCATTTTCACCCCTTGGCCTCCCACTGGAGCCTGACCGTCTTTCACATGACTCACTAGTCCCTGCGATTCCACCCCACCCACTGGGACATTGAGTCTTTGATGGGCGGGATGAGGTGGTGAGGATGGCTTAAGCAGCCTCCTGGGGCAGAGGCGAGGTGGGGAGGTCAACTGACGTTACCATTGGAGGCCAGTATTTTCTTCCCCTGACCTCTACCCTGCTGGACTCTGCACATACTCTGGACCCTGAAGTGTTCACTGTCTGACACTGCAAGCTCTCTGGTGGGGGGCCTCCTGCCCAGGGGAGAGGAGGGAAAATGGGGTGACCGAAGGTGAAGAGTGAGGGGGGAGGAGCAGAGAGTTTAAAGTAGGAAAAGGTAGAGAGGCAGAAGGGGTAAGCGCAGACAGATATATGGAAGGCATCCAGATGGTTATGGAAAGAGATGGAGAGGCGCGGAGAGGGCAGATTAGAAATAGAAAGAGTGATGAGAGAGAGTGATATGATGCAATTGGGGTAACAAGAGTGGGACAGAATTAGCTACAAACGGGAGAGAGTTGAATGCGGGCGGACTCTCGAGCTTAGAGATGTGAAAACGGAGTGTGGGTTTGAGAGGAACAGAATCAGGAGGTAATTGAAAAGAAATGCGTGGAATGCTTGTTTGTGTGTGTGACCTCTTGAATATTAAAGGGACTGCGCCAAATGCAACCAAGTAGGGACATTCGAAATATTATGATATTAAGAAGCTGCAAATATTACAAAACAAGAAAACATGAACATTTGGTATTTCACTTCATTTTATATAACGAGTTAACACATTTTATTTGGATTGATACATTTATCACATGTTTTGTTCTGTCCTGCAAAAAGGTGTAAGTGCCAGAGTCTTTCTCGTCCTAGAGCACATTATTAGCCTGAAAGTGCCAAAAGTACTGTTGATGGCTTGGCTCATTCAGGGTTTTAGTTGTTAATCTGCACAATGGAAAGTTTGAGACCACTATCCGGGACAGTGCAAGGACAACATGAATACTCAATAGAAGTGTTTTTGTATCATGTCTAACTCCGCCTCTAACCCCGCCCATTAGCCACGCCCCTAGCTCAATTTAATGAGTACCTGCACTTATTTTTTCCCATTTAATGCACTGAGTGAAGGTAACCCCTTTGCATTCTGCCTAAGAAGCAGCTGTCCTGCGTGTTGATTGTCTCGGAAAATAGGAGGGAAGAGGAGCTCAGTAGCAGAATAGGTTAAAGTATTAAGGGAATATATCCACCTCTAATGGTAGCCACCGAATATTAATATTTTGAAGCTGAATTAAAAAGGGCCAATGTATGTTTCAACAAAGACTCAGAGGGAACCTGTCCTGGCAGTTCTGTCTGGAGTGTTGCTATTGGAGCAAGAACAATAATGAGTTGCATGAAGGTGACTTCTGTCTGAGGTGGCATTAGAGTGACAAAAAAAATCAATTAACTTGATCGTGACACAGTGTACTTACCAGTTGCTTAGACTTATCCAAGCAACCCACCATCACTTTTCATCTTCTCAGGGTTATTGACATGGGCAACAGTGACTGCAGTCTAGTTTTGTTTCTTTTGGCCATGAGCTTGCCAGCACACATTAGTGATAGTCACTCCACGGGCATGCTGCTGATGTACCAAAGAGCCCAGTTACTTGTCTTGGAGGCCAGCATTTGGTCCATTCACTTTCCCTCTAGAGCCTGCCCTTCTCAGATGGATCTCCTCTATGGGATTCACCTCATAACTATATCTCTATCAGTTAGGGGGAACAGGACAAATAGGACCAAATGTAAGTGAATCACATGACACATGCTGTGTTAAATGCCGTCCCCCTCGCCAATCACTGCCGAGAGAGCCACCCTCCGGTCACTCAAAATAAATTGGAATGGGAGACAAAAATAAGAATCGTGGCTTTCCTGGTTCAGTCGTGCAAATAGACATTCCATGTGGCTGCTAAGGTCTACAGTGTAACAGTAAAGATATAATTGGAGGGGGATTGAAATCAGTGGCGGCTGCCTCGGAACGGGGTGGTGAGGCGGGGAGGGCGGGGGATGAGCAAAAATGAAAAAAAAATGTACTTACATTCTTCGCTGCTGCCACAGCCGCAGCCGCCACACGCCTCTCCTCCATCCTCACACTGCTGGCAGCACCAGAAGCACTCAGGCTTGCGGACTCTCATGCAGCGTCGTGATTGGTTTGAGCGGCCTGTTTGGCCGCTCAGGCAGTACCTGGGAGGCTGGGCATGTTCTCCACCGGGCTGTGCAATCCCCGCCCCGCTCGCACCTAACATAGCTTTCGGTGGCACAGAAAATGAAAACGATAATAACTTCTTATTATACGCTGCTCCGCTTTAGCGGATGAGCCGCCACTGAATGAAATGACTTTTAAGGAGGACTTGTGGTTCAGACAGGTTAATACGAGTTACATATATTCAGCACAGACCCTGGTCATCATTGCGAGCCCTCTCTTTACTAAGGGAAGGGATTTATCTTTTGAGTATGGGAGGTTGGGTTGTCATACAACACAAGGATGTACATTTTAAGGTTGGTAGTCGGATCATAGGGCTGGCAGTCGGAAAACTGGACCTCAGAAGCACTGAGCACACAGACGTGTGCCTCTGATTCCTTGAAGTGCTGGTTTAAAGTACTCCCTCTCACTCCCCCACACAGAGCAGTAATCAACAGGTTTCAGTCCTGCAGACTCTGCAGTGAACTTCCAGAGAAACATTTCACACTGTATAAACTGCTTCCTGTATTTTATGCCTGTACATTATTTTCACCTGTTTATTTTTTCTCCTTCTAATGGGCACAATCTTAACATATACGTGCTCTTCAGATAAGGGGAATAGTTATTTTATGTTTAACAGCTTGCCTTTTTCTGCAAAAGGGTAGGGGCAGAGGGATTACGAAAACCCGACAAAAATACAGGACTCTCAGTTCAACTTTATAAAGCAATTTAGGGGACGTGCTTCCCAGCTATACTTGTTTTAGCAAGGTAAATTTGACCCACCTGGCGAATGTGTGTTTATTCAACATCTCTTCCGTTAAATGTACGTAAGCTTTTACACTTGAAAAGACTTGGGCGTCCCCTCAAACAAGAAACCACACAGGTTGAGTATTTTACCCACAAATTAGCATGCCGTTCATTCCGGCGGGAAAGGTAAAGTTACAAGGTTCAAGATAATAATCTCTAAAAGCAGCCTTCAATCAGGGAGACAAGGTCTATGGATCAACTGAATTCTATTGTTGCAGTGACCAGGTTTTCAGCGAATTATGTATATAGGGGAGTCTAAGACAAAGCTTATTCAACCCAAATATCAGGTACTGAACAAACACACCTTTTTGTTGATCTTCAAGTTAAAATAAGGTCATAACAAAAGTGGGGTTCCAAATGTAATGGCATCCTCATTTTTCTTTATTTACCTCAACTAGTGGGATCAAAAATTGAGAATTTTTCCGGAGATTATCATAATCCAAAAACTACATGGTGCAGAATTCAATTAAACTGTGTCCAGTGGGCGCCTTGCCCTATCTAAATTTAAAGGTATGCCTAACCTATACAAATAATAGATTGTGATATCATGTCCTGGGTTCATAAGCATTGGACCGTTAGGTCCAAGGGAAAGGTAAAGACTATTAGTTTTGTCAAAGTATAGAAATGTATATTAACAGAGAGAAATGTGTGTTATGGATAAGGGCCACAAGGGAACATGATGTGTTGAGATGTAAAAATTTTGTTATGAGAGAAGAACATAGTACAGTGACCATGAATTGTGTTTATATAGGGTATTGGTTGAAGAGATGCCCAGACCAATGCAAAAAATGTAACTCTGTTTTTTTAAATCTTTTTAAATTTGTCTAGAATCAGTCCTGAAGAAGGTTCAAATACAGGATACCGAAACGCCGCGTCGACTTGTGATTCTTGTTTTTAAAAATCTTTTTATGAAATGTATAATGATGTTTTTTTTAAAAAAATTTGTATATTGTATTGTGAATATAAAATAAATGCATAACAGAGTTTTAATGAAATCTTTGGTGTGGTAAATATCTTTTCAATATCTCTTTGAACCATTATTAACTATGTTTGCTATGTAATTTATTTTTGGTAAAAACTAATGCTTAGATTTGAAGTGAAAATATTTATGGTCAAAATGTGTTTAAGAAACACTCCCCTATATACATAATTCGATGAAAACCTGGTCACTGCAACAATAGAATTCAGTTGATCCATAGACCTTGTCTCCCTGATTGAAGGCTGCTTTTAGAGATTATTATCTTGAACCTTGTAACTTTACCTTTCCCGCCGGAATGAACGGCATGCTAATTTGTGGGTAAAATACTCAACCTGTGTGGTTTCTTGTTTGAGGGGACGCCCAAGTCTTTTCAAGAGTTACTATTCCCCCCAGTCCCCAATCAGCTGTTGCGGGGTCCTCCTTTTTATCTGATAACCGTAAGCTTTTACAACCTACCTACCACTTTCAGAAACAACTTCCATTACTGTCATATATTTAAATTGACTCATTTTGATCTTGGAACCTCAAATTGTAAATGTGTGTCACATAAAAATGTGTAGGGTTAAAACTAACTGTGCCTCGGTGTAAAGTCTAGTAATTTTGCTATTTCTTACATCCTCCACACATTCTTTAGGTCTCGCCTGAGACATTGAATAGGCTGTCGCTTGCGAGATATTTTATTCCTTAAAACAAAATTAAAAAGGGCTTACAGCTCATCCATTAATTACATTCATTAGCTTCTTCGTCACTCTCATTTCCTTGCATTTCATTGGTCAGCACTTTCAGGTTTTGCTTTCTCTTGGTGTGTTTTTCCAACCCATGGAGCATGGACCTGGTGTTGCTTCATTTCAGCACCCAGTGTCCCTCCACTACTTTTTTATGTTACTTGCAGCACTCCACAAGAGTGCACATGTTTGCAGGTCATCTCCTTCACTTCCCACTCTGCATCATTGGTTGGCCATTGCTCTCTAGATGTCTGTCATATGCTCTGCCCTGCCCATCCTACTGCTCCTTGTAGCCATGCTGCCCCCTCCAGCCTTCCTCCTGCGTCTCTGTCATCTTGCTGCCCCCTTCTGCCTCCTACCACTGACCCTCATTTTGCTTGTCCCCTCCTGTATGCCTCGCCCGCTTGGTCCGCCTCCAACCGTCATAACAAAAAAAGCCCTATGACATGGCCAGTTTGGCCACCTCATAGGGCGTTAAGCCCTCCTCCCGTCCCACATCGCTTGCCCCTCCCGTCTGCCACAAAAAACAATGGGCCAGATTCACAGAACTAACTTAAGACAAAATCCTAAACTTACTACTTTTGGTATTCACAGAAGTTAGGATTTTGTCTTAAGACAGACTTAAGTTAGGATTCTGTCTTAAGTCTGTGTAAGAAAAAATCTTAACTTCTGTGAATACCAAAAGTAGTAAGTTTAGGATTTTGTCTTAAGTTAGTTCTGTGAATCGGGCCCATTGACTTTAGTTTAGCTCTTCATCTCCCAAGTGAAAGCTGCACTTCACCCCAGCTCTGAGCATCTTCTGCCCATTACTTCTTTTGTCATCCGCGGCTCCTTTGTTCAGTAGCTCCCTGCCTCCAGATGTCTCAGCATCCTGTAAATTGTAAATTGATACTTGTACAGCGCACTACTCACCCGCAAGGGTCTCAAGGCACTTGTACAAATACCGCTGTGGAACCCATCCTTGCTTTCCCTGTGAGGCGTCCACTCCTGGGCACCCCCAAGGTGGAGGCCAGGCATCCTTGGCGTTGTGGGGGCCGTTGTGGAGATTAAGCAAGCTATTGCCCAGAGTTGCAGAGTGGGACTCCATGATTGGAATAGGCACCGAGGCGAGAATTATCAGGTCCGTGGAATTTTGAGCCCAAGACCCGCCGAGGCAGGGAATTGAACCCTGGTCCCCGGGCTAGACCTCTGCATCAGGGTCTGCCGCTCTAACCATTGAGCCACACTTCTCCTGCAGAGCTGTTGGCCTATGGTTTCTGTTAGATGCGAGATATAGAATACTATGGTGATCAAGTGAAGCCAACTCTATCTTTCTGCAGTCACTTTCACTATTAGTTGAGAGGCTCTTGTTCTTTTACTAACTGAAGCATGTCTCAGCCTGCACCACGTGGCAGAGAGCTTTAGGTTAGCGTGTGATATATACAGTCACCTGACCTCGCAAACTGTACTCAAACTTAACTGTGAGGATGGACAGTTTTGCTCCTATTGTCCTTTTATTGCTGATCTAATGTATATTCCGCCAAGGAGGAGCTACGGAGGTAATGAGCACCCGCAAGCCTGCCTGGTGGCTCAGTCACTCCTGCGCATGTACAGACCTGTCAACTTGAAGAACAATCTCACTGTGTAAGGAGGAGGCGGGACCTTGAAGGGGACGGGGTCTCATGCAGAGAAGCACCTATGAGGCACCTTTGAACCCTGCCCCAAGCCCCTTCTTCCTAAAAAAGAAAAGCTTGCTGAGGCTGGTGCCGATGTCCTGGGGTGTTTTCACACCCTTTAATGGACTTTCGCAATTCAAAGCCTCGAAAAACGAGCTGGAAAACCACTATTTACAGTGCTTTTTAGCTTGTTTTCCCTGCCTCTGTGGGATATTGGCTCCTCACCGGGAGACCGTGTGATAGGAGCCGATATTGTGCGTCACATGGTGGCACCATGTGAGTTGGCAGGTATGCATGAGAAATCTCCTGCAATTACTGTGTAAGTGCAAGTGAACACATCCTGTTCACAGGTGTGTAGCTGTGTACCTCTAGTGTGATCATATCACCAGGGCTGGCTTCAGTGCTGGTGGCATCCGATGCCATGATCTTGGCCGGTTCCCCCAATGGCCTTCTTCATATAGGAATCCCTCATTACAACCCTCCAATGGTGCCCCTCCTCTCTCCATTGGCCTTCTCCATCTAGGATTCCCTCATTACAACACTCCAATGGTGCCCATCCTCTCTCCATAGGCCTTCTTACACATATATATCCTTTCTTTAAAAGAGCTACTCATACCAATGCAGGGAGTCAGAGCACTTTACATCACACAGCTATTATACAGAGACAATGAATTATACGTTGTAGATCAGTGTCTAGGAAATGTTACACAAGTCAATGAGGACTACAAGGTGTAGGAATCACATCTTATTCATGCTAGTGGGCATTATATTTTAAATGGGCTTTATCTGGAGAAGCACAAACTCTAGATTTAAAACATAGCACAGTGGTTGGGGTTGGCTTTACTAAGAAGAATATATTTCTGCCCAAAATAAACCTTCTTTATCAATATCAGGTTAAATATAGACTAGGGGAAAAAACATACATTTCTAACCTATTTCTTGCAGTTTGCATTCATCTCTTTGATGTTAGTTTGTTGTAAATCGATTAGGTAGGCAGCAGGACACCTCTTCAGGTTATTAAGATGGATTTATTAAGTTATAAGATAAGATAAAACAGCAGAGCAGTAAGACCTCACAGCTGATCAGACCAACTGCCAAGGCTGGAATCACACACACCAGATAGAACACTAGTAGGTTAGAAGATAGAAACTCTAAGAAAGGACTACAGACACCAAGTAGCCATATTGAACCAAGTAAGAATATACTACATTGTTCCTATCTAACTGGGCTATATTAGGATTGTGACTTATGAATTGGAAATTAAGACTGACTTAAGAACTGGAAGTAACAAAAGGATCGCTGGGAAAAATCAGTGAACCTTTGAACTATCTACATAAAAAAAAAAATCTGTGCTACTTTATGGTGATTCGAAAACTGCAGCTAGACACAACTCTCCACCATCATCTGAGTTAGCTTTACGTTTTTATTATTGCCTGAAAATTGATGGGCGCACAAGGTATTCTGCACTAGTTGCTTTTAACTCCGTCAGACGTTTCTAAACACAGCGTCATCCGTGCTCGGTGCCCAGTGCGGTGGTACTAGCCCCACTGTCCTAAAGCCGGCCTTGGGTACAGCAATTTACGGGTGGGTTGACAGCTCTGATCTTGTTTAGTCTTGAAAAATATGTCTGGTAGCAAGGTGAACATGTGTTCTCAATGCATGATAACACGTATTGTCTTAGTCCATCAGAATGTTATGTATGTAATAAAGGGGTCGGGGACAAAGGCTTCTTACACTTGTGTTCCAAAACTAACACCTGGGGGTCATTAGGATGGTGGGCGGACTTTGTCCGCCCGCCATCCTATCGGGAAATGGGACCGCCCGACATAAGGGCGGGGGTCCGGTGGGGGCAATTAGGATGCACCCGCCACAGTGGTGGGCGCATCCTGCATTCCTGTCATTGTGGCGGGCGGTGCACTCAGCACCGTCCGCCACAATGCCAGGAAGGCATGTCGTGCACTTCCATGCACTTGCATGTACCCCCATGCACTTCCATGCACAACATGGCAGGCACCGTGCGGTGCCTGCCATGTTGTGCATGGAACTGCAGGGGGTACCATAGGTACCCCCATGTGTATCCCCCACCCCCCAGAGTCCCTGGGGGCCCACAACGTGCCCCCACAGTCTTTCCCCGCATGCCTTTCTGTGGTAGCAATGCCGCCACGGAAAGACATGTTACCGCATCCATGGTAATATGGCTGGAGGTGTCTCACAGCCAACGAGTTGACTGGGCGGAAAAGCGGCAGATGATCTTTCCGTCCGCCCGCCCCCCCCCCGCCATAGTAATATGGCGGGGGAAATGGGTGGCGGGCGGGGTCAGATCCGCCCGTGATCCTAATGGGCCCCCTGGTTTCTGTATGTGTGCCCAGTCTGTTAGATATTTTGCACAGCCCATAGGATCCATATATCGCTAATGGGGGTTTGGCTCTATGCAAAGTGCTTTACAAGGGTTACTACCATCAGGAGTGTAACACAGACCCCTGCAGCCCCAGCCCCCCCCCCAAGCCTTCGGTTGGCAATTCAGCCAAGGCCTATAAAAGTCTGTGAGATGTTGGAAAGTCAGGGGCCCCTCATCCCAATTTCCGAGGGGGTGTGGAGGGGGGGGGGGGTCATTTTACGTTACACCACTGACCACCATAGCAAGTCTTAGGGAAGAATTGTCAATGAACAGGGAAATCAAGCTCTTGTTCCAAACACCAAATCTCAATTGATGAAAGGGCATCAATTCTTATCATAGCAGTCAAGTGGTAAGCCCTATTAGCAGAAGATCGCTTCATGGGGAACGCCGCACTTGAGGGAAAATGGACTTTCTCCATTAATTACTTCCAGAAACATAGTATTTGACTGGCAAATGGACTTTAGATTCCTCTACAATGTAAGTGAACCACTGACCTAAAATGTTTTTTAATTCTTATGACCAGAATAATGATTGACACACGTAAAGTACATTTCTTCTTTCTCACTGTGTCTTTACAGCACGCTAGTGCCCATGGCTTCAATTGTAAGACTCTACATCAATTGCTCCTGTTAAGAACAATCAATGGCAAATCCAATATGTCTCTCCTCTGCAAGATCTATTGGCTTTGTCAATATGTTTTGTTGCCATGTTGTACAGCCGCGCGGGTGGTACAGCATGGTTTAAAGCTAAATAAACACGCTATGATGAAGCCAGCTTTACTACGTCATAACGATTTATTAAAACTTACTTTCAACCATGATGCCCAACAACAGTGCTGCTGTATAAAATGACAAAAAAACATTGACAAAGCCAAATAGCTCTTCTATTATTTGGCTTACTCAATATTGTTAACCCATGTTGCCCAGCGTATATTTAGAAAGTAAAAAAAATACTAGTATGTGGCCAGCATTGATTGCATCATAGCACTTTTATAGCTCATTTTCAACCATGCTGTACAGCAGCCGCGCTTCTGTACAACATGGAAAAAAACCATGAACAAAGCAAACAGATTTCACATAAGCAAGGCTTGTTGTCTTCGTCAATTATTTTTTGGGAATCTATCTCCAACAAACACTCCGTGCACAAGATGTGGTTCAACTCTTATTTGTTGTACCCTGTATTGCTCCATGGAGTTAAGGTTAGACTATCTTCAAATTCTGAACATGCAATAAAATTAGGGAGGTGTTGCTCACATTTCCATACATATATGTGTAGGCGTTCACACACACACACATATGCATGCACTCACACACCCTCTCTCTCACACATTCTCTGTCCCTCTCTTCCTCTTTGGCCAGTAGGTGCATCAACTCACCAAGTTAGATTTCTGGCTTTGAAGCAGAGACTGACACTATACAAACAGATCACAGTTGCAGACACTCAGACTACTGATCTAACTCGTTGGAATCAGAGCCTGTGCCCTGCAAGTGCCAGTTTAATTGGCATATGCTGCAGGTGCAACAAAAACCACCAAACAACATCACTGGCATTGTAATCTATGACATGTAAGTTACAAACAGAGCACTGCAACAGTCTCCCCACCTTCCTAGCTGTCTCACTGAGATGGAGGATTGCAATCAGAAAGTATAAAGGTTTACCAGTCATGTGTTCAATTCACCTATTTACTGCCTTATATTCCGAAGCTCTTTTTAAACAGAGTCCTCAATTCTTGGATACGTCTGAAGGACGTGAAGAATGTTTAGAACACATTCCTCCATCCTATTAGCACCCCTGACTCTAATAGCCCTCCCAATATCTCTCTGCATTCATGCATGCCACCCTGCACTTGCAAGTTGCACCGTGGGCTTTTGTTGCCCACACACCAAGGGAGTGGACAGAAAATTAAAATACCCCCCTCCTCAAAGCCCTTCTGGCACCAAGCAAGGCAGGCAAGTCATCACATCCCTTCCCAGAAGAGCTTGCTTGTCTCTTACATCCAAGCATCTATCCGTTTATCTTTTCATCCTTCCACCCATCCGCTGATATCCCCCATTTCACATTTACATATTGTCATCCAGTCAGTCTTTCATCAAACATCCAGTCTGTTACCATTCCATCCATCCATAGCCAAACATACTAATCTATCTTCAGACCTATCTATCAAACATATCCATCCTTTCTCTCAATCATCCATCCTTTCAATTTTTCATCCTCATTTCATCATTGCAACCATCCATCAATCCTTTCAGTCATCCATAATCCATTCTTTCACTCAAGCATTCACCCTCTCACTCATCCATCCATACTTGCCCTCCATACATCTATCCATCCTCCCTTTCACTCATCCACCTATCCTTTCACTCATAAATCTACATTTTGACCCATCCATCCACTCATCCATCTATTAACCCTTTCACTTATCCATCCATCTTTTCCCTTACTCACTCACTCATCCACGCATCCACCCATCCACCCTTCCTCACATCCATCCATCCATGCGCCCTTTCACTTATACATCCACCCACCCTTTCATTCAGTCATCCATCTACCCTCCCTTTCACTGATCCATCCATTCTTTCACTGATCCATCCATACATCCATCCAGTCACTCACCCATTAGTCCATCCATCCATTCACTCATCCATCCACTCTTTCACTTACTCATCCACCCATCCATTCTAACTTTCACATATCCATTTGCCTACATTTTCATCCAGCCACCCATCTGTTCATCCTTTCATACATCCATGCATGCTTTCACTCATCCCTCCATTCGCCATTTAACCCATCCATTCACTCATCCATCCACTCTTTCACTTACTCATCCTCCAATCCATTCACACTTTCACATATCCATTTGCCCACCTTTTCATCCAGCCACCCATCTGTTCATCCTTTCATACATCCATGCATGCTTTCACTCATCCTTCCATTCGCCATTTAACCTATCCATCCATCCATCCAACCAGCCACCCAACATCCATTTAACTTTTCCCTTATCATCCATCCTTTCACTCACTCCTCTATCCATTATTTCTCTAATTATCCTTCCATCCACCCTTTCACACATCCATCCATCATTTCATGCATCCTTCTTCCCTTTCACTCATCCATCATTACAGCCACCCTTTTATTCATTCATCCATGCATTTATCCATCCACCCCTTAACTTCCCAACCCATCCACCATTTCATCCATCCATCCATCCACTCACTCACCTTACCACCCTGTCACATTAATTATGAGCCTTTTGATAACTAAACTGGTCACCCGCTGTTGAGATGCCATAAACGCCTTTCAGGCCAAGTGACAAGGCTCCCCGAGAGCCTGTCAGCACAGCTCTGCTTGCCTGCTTTGATTTAAACAAGAAAGCACAGTTGCAGGAGGGGAAAGGAAGGCAGGGAAGGTGGTGGCGGTCGGTCAAGTATGACAGGTAAGTTTATTTTTTTAACCTTTGGGACAGGTATACATAACAGGGAGAGGATGTGGTCTGACAGCTCGACTGCCGACTTTGGAGCTGGGAAACCAAGGTTCAAGACTCGGGGTCGACTCCTCGTCCTGTGATTCTGGGCAAATCACGTAATCTCCCATGCCTACCAAAAATAGATAATTGAATGTGTCCTTGTGTAATGTAACTGGTGCTCATGTAAAGTGCTCTAATACCTTTGGGTCAAGTTTGCGCTACATAAATCTGCAAAACTATTAATAATAAATAACAGAGGCCAGGTATTGTACGGCTCCCCCATTATTACTCTGCGCTTGCACAGCAGTGCAAAACAGGGGCAGATGATTTTGGGGCCATACATACAATTATAGATCGTAGAAAGTGAATTATGGAGATGTTTTTCACCTTGGGCTCTAAGTGACATCGTAGACAACTCGAGCTCCACTCTCATTGTCTATTTGATGTCAGTCAGAACCCCTCGGTGAAAAGCATCCCAGTAATTCACAGTTACCCATTCTATATATTTAAAACAAAAACAGTCTGGATTTCTCTGATTCTATCAGTTTCCAGCCCAGGACTCTTTCCCCAAGTTTGCAACGATAAGAGAGAAATATCTCACTGGTTGGCTGTCCCAGTGCCTTGAGGACCAAGAGGTTCTCAATGGGTCTCAAACGGGATTTCAACTCCAGCATGCAACTACTACTAATTTGGATGAGATGCACATGACCAGGGACTCTGAAAACCAGGTCGTAATATTGCTGCCTAATTCCAATGCTGCTGTTGAAAAGATTGATGGAATATGCTGTCTGGTGGGCCAGCTAGAGGCAGAACGGATATTGTGCCTGTGGCGTAGCAAGGGGTGTGTCCGGGGGAGAGGGGAGCCCCGGGCAGTACAAGGTTTGGAGGTGGTGGCCTCGCCCCCTCCCCCGCTCACACCTGCGGTCATGCGGGCAGTCACCGCCCAAATCACCAGCGCGCCCATCCGCTCTTACATGTGCCCGCTGGGCTCTAAACGCAGTGACCGCCATGGGTGGCACGACGTCTAGCTCTTCCACTGTATTGGACTGTGGTCTGCAATAGTTCTTTGAAGGACCAAGCAGAGTAAGTGTCCTGTGCCCCCTTTTGGTTTTAGTGGTCTCAGTTCCCTGAGGTGCTCCAAACGGATCATCACTTCCCTACTGTTTTCAATCTTTATATGCAAAATTAGATACAAGTTATTACTTTAACACAATGATAGCCTCTGCAGCCATTTTTCTTGCATGTTTACAATGCCACCATGAAGTGCCCGTCCCCGACATTTCAAACCTCTCTCTTGCATCTTGTTCCTGAGATGAGAAAATGTTGAATAGGTTGCTCAGCCAAAAAACCTTACATGTTATTAAGTATTTGAAGGGCATGTGTTTCTATGGTCATGGCCTCAGACCTAGTCACTTATGAACCCCCTTCATTTCACAAAGCCATACGATCTTAATTGGGAAGCTGGGTGTAGAATTGCATAAGTTTGTGCCTTGCCTTTGCTTATTGAGCTCGCTCCATCACTAGCGAGGGGAGCAAATCTGAGATTCAAAAACTATTAATTTCAGGCTTTGATTGAACGGTGTGTGCAAATGTATTTATCACAATGTTGAGAGAGCCCATAGATCCTTGTGTTTTTAAACACTCATTTGCTGATGATACCCAACTTATAAGATTTGATCAGCAGTCTAAGAACACCGTAGCATACATAAATGATTGTTTAAAAGGGCTAAGGGTGGGGCCAAGGTTTTTTTAATGAATGTCGAGTAGACAGAGGCTATGGTCAATGGTGAGAATGTTTCACATCTCACTCTGATAGTAAAGGGCTTCATGACCCGTCCAAGTTGGGGTCTTGGGGTTCTTTCATAATCAGGACACGTCCTTTTGGTGGGTCAAATTCAAGGTGTGTTGGTTGCGTGTTTTTACCAGGTAGGCCTTTGCTCCTCATTCTTCCATCCATCCATTCTAGTTTTATTGCAACATTCACAGAAGCCTGTCTGTTAATCTCACTAGACTATGGCGATGCACTGCATTTGGTGCTCTGTGAAGTAGAGAGAAGGAACTGTAATTCCAGCCGAGTCTGAAAATCAGAATAATGTAAAAGTGGGAAAAGCCTTGCCACGTCTTTGGCATCGTTGGCAGGCATATCTTGCGGGTGGCGGGCGGTTCGATTGGGTAAGTGCGCATATTTTTTTTTTAAATTACAAAAAAAAACAAAAAACTTACGGTTGCGCCAGGTCACGCGTCTCCGCTCCTGCTCTTTGCCATCTCCGACAGAAGCACAGCCAGGCCCCACTGACCAATCACAAGGCTGCAATGTGGCATTGTGATTGGTAGGCACCCAGATTCCCCTGACCAATCACAACCCTGCAATGCAGCGTTGTAATTGGTTTTGAGCATGCTGGTTGGATGCTCAACCAGGGAATGGGAGCCTGGGCTTGTTTTCCACGCAGGCTGTAATGCAGCCTGTATGGAGAATGGGGAACGTGCGCATGATTGGTTTGGGCAGCCCAAGAGCGTCGACCAAACAGTCATTGCGCACTTAGAAGTGGGAAAACCACTCCTCCCCTGCCCTGCGCCCAGAGCAGAGCAGCCCCGATGCAAAGCAGCAGGAAGCATAAAATGCTTAAAAGAAGTGGGACGACGCTCATCTGCCATAGCGGAGGAGCCGCCACTGGCTCTGGGCTTAATGCTTGTTACATTGGCTGCCAGTCCAACAGCAAATGAAGATTAAGACCTTGTGTTATGTTTCTCTTCAATTTGTAGCACCTTGAAAGAAGCCTTTGCCATATGTGCGTTCATAAGTACCCTATCAATCAATATTTCGGTGTCGATCAAATGAGAGCCATTAAGTTGATTAATATTGATGCCTGTTATTTGCAGCCTTGTGAGAGCTTGTGACTGCTGCAGCAAGGAGAATTAACGAAAAAAACACAGAGGCTCGTAGTTATACGAAATGACAGGAAAACTATGCAGACTTTCATGTAATTACATGATATGCAAACCAGACATTTTGCACTGTATCTTAGCTAGGGTGACCAGGCGTCCCGGATTTGCCCGGACAGTCCCGGGTTTTCACTAGCTGTCTCAGCAGAGGGGGTCGCCTGAAACCAGTGAGAGGCACTTGTTTTGTGTTTTCTTAAGTTGTGCGAGTTAGCTGCTGTTAAAAGAAAGCAATTTAATTAACAGGTATGATGCTAGTTTTAGAAATTACATTTTATTTATTTTCTTAGTGCTTCTTCTGCGTTCCTAAATTGATAAGAGTTGTCATTCTGCCCAGCACAGTGGATGTAAAATCGTAGTCTTTCTTCTATTTTGCAGAATGTCCCGGTTTTCGGTTCTCAAGATCTGGTCACCCCAATCTTAGCTTGAAATGCAGCCTCTCATCAATTTTTGGTGCAAGGATGCATTTAAACAAGAGCCCTGCAAATAACAGGCGCGCGAGTTCTGTTGTTCCAGTGCCTTTGCAGTACATTTTGACCGCAAGACACCTGCAAATCGCACCATTTGCACTACATTTTTACAGAAAATGCGACATAATTGCGTGAAATGGCTTAATGCTGTAATTTCCAGAAATGTTCATAACAAGCATAATGCGGGTTTCCCAAAACTAAGCAAATTACCCAGCATAATCTAAATTTGCAGCCTGGCCTACTCAAAATTACTTAAGTGTCTCTTTTTCAGTCTGCAATCGTTCTCAGCTCCTCGTCCATTGGGCCAATTTGAATCATCTTGTTTACTTTAAGCACTGATACTTCCTTAGTTTTAAGGCACTAAGGGCCCGATGTAGGTAGGGCTTTACCGATCGGTATCGGCCGAAAATACCGATTTTTGGCCCTTACCGATCGGTAAACAGCCATCGAGATGTAGGGAACCAAAAACAGAACGAATCGGATAGAAAACCGATTCGGAATGAGTACCGAATGGGAAAGAATCCGATACGTACATACCGAAAATCGGATATGTAACGAATCGGAAAAACACCGAATCGGTTACAAAGACCGAATCGGTCCATGTACCGAATCGTTAGTGACACCGAATCGGAAAATCACCGAATCGGGCCAAGAACCGATTCGTTAGTGACACCGATTCGTAAAATCACCGATTCGGTCCTACTACCGAATCGTTAGTGACACCGAATCGGAAAATCACCGAATCGGTCCAAGAACCGATTCGTAAGTGACACCGAATCGGAAAATCACCGATTCGGTCCATGTACCGAATCGGAAAAAATACCGAATCGGACATGAGCCGAATCGGAAAACATGCCGATTCGTATGATTCTCCGATCGGGAAATTCCCCGATTCCGACAGTTGGGGAGATGTAGGGAGGCACAGAAACACCGAAATCGGCTCAAAATCGGTAGAATTCACTCGGTATTTACCATGGATTGCAATCAGGTGGTAACCAACTCCAACCCATATAAACAGTCCCAAAATGCATTGCAACTTGCAGGATGGCAGCTTTCTATGTCATTGCGAGGCGGCTACGGCTACAGCAGGAAGGACAGAGGGAATGGCTAAGAAATGAACAGGTCTACAGACAGAGGATAACCCTGTTCATGCTCACTGAGGCTGAGATCCTACAGAGATACAGGCTGGACTCTGACACCATACTTGAGCTCATCAGGGACCTTAAGCCATACTTGGACCACCACACCCCAAGGGCACACGCCATCCCTGCGCACGTCCAGGTGCTATGCAGCCTACACCTGGTAGCGTCTGGCAGCTATCAAAGTGGAGTAGCAGCAGCAGGAGGGGTGAGCCAGAGCAGCCTGTCAAGGTTCTTCCACATATTCCTTGACGCCATGATAGACAGGATGGACCAATACATCTCATTCCCTGCAACCCACGCAGAACTGCTACAAACCAAAGCTGACTTCTACCAGATGGCACAATTTCCCCAAATCATCGGTTGCATAGATGGCACGCATATTCCGATTTGCCCACCAGCGGACACTGAATACATATACCGCAATCGGAAATCTACACACACCATCAACGTGCAGGTGATCTGCAATGCCAAGTGCACCATCACAGACCTGGTAGCAAAATTTCCAGGAAGTACCCATGACTCCTATATATTCCAACAGAGCGGCATATATGCACGGCTGATGGCTGGCGATTTTGGAGAAGGATACCTCCTAGGTGAGCCACATCATCAGACCCCCATAACACATAGTAGGTAGGTGTAATACATGTATGCATGTGTCTAATGTGACCCCTTTCTCTTCCAGGCGACAGTGCATATGCCCTCCGCTCATTCATACTCACCCCCTACCTCAACCCCTCCACACCCAGCCAAAGGAGGTATAACCGGGCCCACATACGCACCAGGAATGTTGTTGAACGGACCTTTGGCATCTGGAAAAGTAGATTCAGATGCCTGCACAAGAGTGGAGGTGCAAGGCAGTATACCCCCATCACCTGCTGCAAGATCATAGCTGTATGTGCAATGTTACACAACCTTGCGGTCAAGAAGGGCACTGAGGTGGAGTTGTCTGACTACGAGGACTATGACGACGACGAAGCTGTGCCACTGACACAGCCAGCTGGGGTGTGTACGCCAAGTGATGGCAGATACAGACGTGAGGAGATCACTGAGAACTATTTCTGACTGAGTACAGATGCAAAGACAGCTAAATGTTGCTTGCAAAAAAAAATTTTTTAATAGTGATGCACCACAGTTACAGCACTGATGTGCATCAAAAAATGGAGATTGTAAACTCAAATAAAGTCCAGTGTTCTGGTTTGCTCATCCCCCCTTGCCAGGCTATTTTTTGGCCCGCTTTCCAGACCCACTGGGGTGTCCCTCGGCCCCCTCCGAATGGCCAGCAGCATCAGCGGATCGCCTGGTGCTCCTCCGTGGCTCTGATGCAGCGCTGGCTGGGCTGCTGCGGCTGCTGCTGTCTCCAGCATCACCCAGGTCCAGGGCAGGATTGGAGGCGGCGTTTGATATTAACATGGCCTCCATGGCCGTGGTGATCCTGGCCATCCCCCTAGTCAGCTCAGCCGTATGCTGACTGAGCACAGACTCTTGATTGGAGCTGCGATGGCACAGTTGTGCGGTCGCCGCTGCAAGGCGGGCCATGGCCCGGTTGAGCACCCGGGCATCCCTCCTGCGCGCAACCTCATGCTCCTCCTGTCGGGCAGATGAGTGGGTGATGGCAGTGGTCAGCCTGCCTAACCCTGCTGCCACCTCCTTGTTGCTGTCCACAACAGCCTGGAAACCCTTCACCAACTCCCCCATCTGCATGTTGTGCTGCAGGAGCTGGCGTTGGCAGGCCATGGTGGATCTGGCCTGTTGGCGCTGGATTTTGACCATCTGTCCCTCCAGGCCCAGGAACACACTGCCCTCCCGTGCTGGTGCAGCAGTGGTGGTGGTGGTGGCACGGCGTCGGGCACTGCTGCTTCCGGCCTGCTGAGTGGGCTGGGGTGCCACTGGTGGGGGTGTGGTGCTGGCCGGTCCCTGAGCCCCTGCTCCCAGGACTGGTTGGACAGGTGGCAAGGCCACGATTGTGGCAGGAGCTGGTGTAGGCGGAATGGTCTGCCTTGTAGGGGAGTTTTCTGGTGAGAATAGCAAGGGGGGTGTGCTGGACAGTACTGGGGAGTGCACTGCTTGGAAATCAATCACCAGGACTCCCTCCATTCCTAGCCCTGGGGTGTCTCCTTCCTCATCCTCCTCCTCCTCCTCCTGGCCAGCCTGGCTGGTGCTCGGCCCTGCGACTGCAGTGTCGGACGTTGCTGCTCCCTCTGCTGTCACAGTTGTGCCGCCTGATGGTGCCCCTAGGTACAAAGAAGCATTTGTAAACTGAGTGCCGATGTATTACAGTCAGTACAATTATGACATTCCACATGTCCTTGCATCTCCTTACACTGTGTCACACTGTTTCCTGTCTTGAGATTCTGCACTGACATATTTGGCTAACTTCTGCTGACTACATGTACCATGATGCTTGTCTCTTGTATGTTGGTGACAGTACAGTGCTGGTGTTTGCCTATGCATTGTGTCTAATGGGGAGGTGTCTGGTAGGGTGTGTCATGATGCGCATGCTTCTTACCTGTAGCTGTGGCTCTCGCAGAGCTGTCCAGGGTCCCGATTCCTACGATGCTCGCCCTCTCGATGGTGCTGGAGACAATTTCCTCCAGCTCGGTGAGGGGTGGCGCCGGGTTCTGGCCTCCTCCGGTGTGTCCAGCCTGCCTTTGAATGTCCGCCAGCTTCCTCTTCGTGAGGCTGCGGAGGTCGTAAAACCTTTTCTTCAGTTCCTCAATGGACCTGGGGGTGACACCAGCAGCATTGACCTTCTGGGCGATGTCGGCCCACATTCTCCTCTTGGTGCTGTCTGGCACGTTGAGGGACAGCTTGCCAAACAGCTGGCGGTGCACCCTCACCACCTCCTCAACCAGCACCTGAAGTTCGGTGGTGGTGAACTTGGGCTTCCTCTTTTGGGAGGACTTCTGGCTTCCTGCCTGATCTGCCATTTTCTCCTGTTCTGTTTGCAACCTCCTTCTCCCACTGCTGCTAACTGTGTGTGTTGGGCTCAGGCAGGCTTTCCAGAAACTTCTAGAAACTTCTTAATTAGCTGCACCTGCCAGGGTTGCCACTCCCTGTTTGGGTGGGGGAGGGGGAGCCACCTCATTGGCTGAATCGCCTATTGCCGAATCGGCTTTTACCGATTCGGTAATATCCGAATCGGTAAAATCCGATTCGGTATTATCCGATTCGGTAAAAGCCGATTCGGTTCATTCAATGCATTCCTATGGGCTTTTTCGCCATGGGTCTATGATTGCCGAATCGGATTTTACCGATTCGGCTTTTACCGAATCGGTATTCGCCGATTCGGGAATATCCGATTCGGTGGTAGCCGATTCGGTGATTTCCGATTCGTTGTTGGCCGATTCGGTAATTTCCGATTCGGACCGAGCAGAATCGGAACGTACCGAATCTCATTACCGATGCCGCCCGAATCGGTATTCATTCGGTATTTTTTTCCTACATCTCGTTTTCCGATTTCAGAATACCGATTCGGCCCGCCTCGGTATTTTGAAATCGGAAAATCGCGTTTACCTACATCGGGCCCATAGATCAGAGCCTGACCACCTTCAAGAGAGAAAGAAGGGAAAGAGGGGGTCAGTCAATTCAGGTTGCTGCTCTTCAGTGCTGTGCAACTGCCCGATGGGATCAAGGCCTTTTGGGTACCAGTACATAGGCACGGCCCGTGCCGGGCGTTATACTGGGGCGGTGACGTCAGCAGGGGAGGGTCAGGGTGGGGGTTTGTAAAATGTGGGATATGGACCATTAGAGGTAAGTACCGGGAAAAAAAAAACGAATTTCGTTGCCCACGCTGCATCGCCAAATTTTTTTCCGGTACTTACTTCTAATGGTTCATATCCCGCATTTTACAACCCCCCACCCTGACCCTCCCCTGCCTGACGTCACCGCCCGAGTATAACGCCAGGCACCGGCCATGCCTGCCAGTAGATAGATGTTTTCGGTGCAGGTCGAAGTAGCAAAGCCAAAATGACGAAGAATTAAATGGATACGAACACATATGTAATGCCTGCCTAGAGATGCCCTGCCCTGCCAGCTCTGAAAACCTGATCGCATGAGAGGAGGTGGAGAGGCCTGAAGGAAGCGGAGTTTGTAAATTTGGCGGGCCCTTGAGCCCTTCAGTATTTGGCTCGACATGGAGGGGCTTGTATGGGGCAGGGCCAAGCTCAAAAGTATGGTGGACCACTGCCTGAGAGCCAGTCCTTGTCTCAATCCCCAAAAAAGCAAAACTAAATATTTTAGGTGACCAGTGATGTCTTGCGGGGGCAGTGGCATAACATTAGCTCCCACAGCCCCTGTGGTGCTGGGGGGCCGAGTTCCAAGGGGTCCCAAAGCACTGTGCATGGGCAGCGGGCCCCTGGCCTGAAAGTTCCTGACTGGGTCTGGGGAGGGGAGCCCCCTTCATTTTACTTTGCAAGGGGCCCCCTCAAGTTTTGTTAAGCCACTGGCTGGGGGCTGAAACTGATAGAGCGCGCAGGTCACCCGGCTCTGAGTTTACCAGATTTCACGCACTTGGGCCCATGACGTGATTGAAATACTATATTTTGTGAGTCTGGCAACTTTACGCACTACTATCAGTATTTTGAGGGTGTACTCTGAAACCCTATTACCATGGCACCTGACTTACCACAGGCACTTACTCTTCCTGATAGATCAGGAGCTATGAGAGGGTAGGTGACAAGATAATTCTAAACATTTATTATTTTCATTAAATAACACTTTGTAAGTCTTCAAAAGACCACAGCCACCTGAAGGGTTTTAAGAGTTTTATATAAGAAGTAAAATTCAAAGTGACAAAAATATAAGGCAGATGCAAATCAAAACATCAATAATCAGGATTACAAGAATCATATAACTATGGATAAGGGCAAGCACCATTGAGTGCGAATGGGAATTCTATTGGGTAAGGGTAACAGGGAACATGCTATTAAATTTCAGGCTTATTCTAGGGACAATAAGTTTATACCACATTAGTCAGTGAATTCTTCAAAGCCTACAAGTGATTCAAACCCTAATCTTAAACTGTCTAACTTAGATCCTAAACATCAATAATATTCATCACACTATTCAAGCAAAAGCAGTTTCAATATGTCCTATAGGAAGTGGAAAAATGGAACATACTAATAAACAGGTAGCATAGGCAATTTTAGAGAGGTCAGAGAGAATATCATGGGCATAGAGGCTTTATTAAAGAGCAGTAAGGAAAGGATAGCATACGGACACCTACGGATATATTTACCTAGGACAGGAATGAGGACTAACCCTGGCCACGGGTCAGCTTCGGGAAAAGACGAGGACAAGGACCCTCAAGGATTTAGGACGCCAGTAGGTGAGCAGGTACAGCTCACGGAAAATCAGGACAGGATACCCCTCAGGACTTTGGGTCAGGACTGGGCTCACCAAAGGGCACGACCAACACCTGCAGCTTCGGATGCAACGCCTGCGCTACCCCCTCTCTGCACGGAATCCGCCAGTAACCCGATTGGGTTCTCGAATCTCCCAGCAAAGTGCTTCGCCAGCACTTAAGACTATTTCCACCCCTTGGAGTTTGTGGAAATTCGGACAGAGCGCTCCGCAGCTCTCTGTATCAATTACCTATAGAGTCGTGGGGTCGGTGACAGGTCAGCTATTCGGACAAGTCGGACAATTTTCCCTAACTAAGCTAGGCTAGATATACCCTTTTTGGGTCCCCAGACCACCCACAAATGTTGCAAGTGACAAGGTCCCAACTTACGATTGGTCAGTAGAGGTGGTTAGGTCATAGTCACCACCTAAAATTCTGGGTTCCCATATTTAATATTCAAATGACAGTACCCACCCTTTACATTCCTGTTCCCAGGCATACGTGTAGAAGAGGACAATAGAGTACACAGTGGACAGAAACAATGTAAAATTTTTAGGTGAAATTCAACATCTCCCGGGGTAGAGGTGATCTTCCCAGGAGCGTCTCAGCTTCGGTAGCCAGCTGGCTGAGTTCCACTGATACAAGGCCCGGTCCTCATATCACGTGATCGGGTCCACATAGACTTCTAAGATGGAGAAGCTCCCCAACTCCCAGGCCCCCAGATACGCGGTACATGAAAAGTAAGCGAAAACAAATTAGAAACACAGAAAAATGAATACACTGTACACCATGATAATCTACTCTGCACCCCTTACTTCATAATAACTATAGCGATTAAAGGTTAAGCAGAAATTTATAGAAATGCAAAGCAGCATGGGCAAGCAGAACGCGTGGTTACAGACAAGCGGCCATTTTAGCAACAATGAACATGAGCGAACACTCCCTCCAAAACTGCGAGTGCGTCACATCACATGGGTATGACCGACGCATGCGCAGACTGAATTTCTGCGAAGCGGCCATTCTGTAGTATGCAAGCGGAGTTAGGATTAATAGACACATAGGCAAGCGTCTCTGGGACACCGGCGTGTACTGTAAAAGTGTAATATTAATGACAAACAGGATTGGTTAATACTATTACAAGTTAACGAGGTTCATGAGAGAGAGCAAGTCGCTTTATGTGCAAATCCTTACTCCATCAATCCCCTCTTTGATGATATTTACTATCATCACTATTAATGGAAACAGATGCCAACTTCGTCTCTTTCACATCTCACTCATTTCGATTTCAACAAATTTTTTGTTGAGCCTCTTTTCAGCATCCTTATTAGGATGGAAACCTTTGGCCTTTTTATAAATCTGGTTTCTTAACTCTTCTAATTTAAGTTCGTCAATATTTCTCTTGACTCCTCTCTTATTTACTGTATACTTTTTTCTACATTTTTGACATTTGCAGCAAATTATTATTATGAACACAATCAGACTTATTCCAGCTATTGGCATCAGTATTTTCCCTACAATACTATGACCTATGTTAGCAAACCAACTACCTACAGAGGAGAGACCATCAGTTAGTCTCTTCCAGGCACTATCAACCTCCAGTGGTTTGAGTTCTTTTTCCAAATTAGTTATGTTTTGTACATATTTCTTAATTTCTACACTTTTATCAGGAATGTAAGTGCAACAATGTTGCGCCTTCAGCATTCTGCAGACTCCGCCCTCTTTTGCCAATAAGGTATCAAGAGCAAGGCGATTCTGTAAAACCATTGATCTGATCGCAACCATTTCAGTGTTGACCAGCAGAAATCCAGCAGCAGTGTCAGTTGACAACCGATCCACTAATGTAGACAATTTGCAGATACGGTGAGTATTCAGAACCACTCCCACTCCAGGTATCAGTGCACTAAATATATCACCTATAATTTCTCCTACACTTTCATGTCTACTACGCACTAAACCATTAGTATTTTCATTGCTTCCAGTGGCGTTGTTCACATGGTATATTTTCGGGAAGACAATGCCAAAATAGCAGCTTCCATACCAGTGATCCGGCAATTTGAAATAAGCCTTGTTTCCACATATATAATAAATTCCAGGAAACACAGGTTCTGACCCATTTTTGAAACCCCAACCTCCAATTACCTTGTAATTATGTTCGCATTCACTGGAACCAATGAATACATTGTTATAATAACTAGTCTTTTCTCTATGAAGACAGAGTTTCCCTTTTCGTTCTAAATCCAACAACAGTGCAGGATTTGCTTCGCCATTTGAGGTGCCTTCCATGTTTTCAGCCCATTTAGGAGTTTTCTGTTTCTTATCATTGGCCTTTCTTTGGAAACTCTCCCTTCTCTTTTCTGCCATTTTCAAAAACATTTTCTCTTGCTCATGTAATGAACAAGTCAGATTATCCCTTCGAGCTTCATTCAAATCTATGTCACCTATAGTCAGAAAGTATTCTCCCATGTAACGAGTCACTTCGCTTCTGACATGCACAATATTCAGGTGTCCCCGAATAGGCAGTTCAGAAAAAATCACGTCAGTGTTTGAATAGTAGTACTGCAAAGTGCTTCTATAAAACAAGCTTGCTAATATACTACAGGAAATTCCATAGGTCAGGGGTAAATGGTGATAGGTCACGCCTTCAGCTACTGAAGTAGGTAGCTTCATACAAACATAACAATCTTCTATTTCCATAGCTTCTACGTAATGCACTAAAAGATTTGCAAAGACATTTAAATGTGATCTGTTTCTCATTTGGTGAAAATGTAGTCCTTCCTCATCTGGTGCTTCTAAGTCAGGTCCTGTTTGTCTCAGGCTGACTGAATTGTCACGTCTTTCTACCCTTCGTGGTGTTTCTTCCGTATGTACAACTTCTGTGTCTGGGGTCATGGGTTTAGTAGGGTACAGGTTAGTATCTTTACTTATCATAAAAGGTATAAAGACTGTTAATCCTATCCATACTACTATTACTTTTGCTACGCTACATAAGCATATCTTACAGCAAGTTTTGCAACAATTCCCTCTAGGTCTTCCATTCACATTTGAATCAGACATTTTAGCTTACAGGTGGCTTTCCAACCCCTCTTTGTTTCTTAACACAAGAGGCTTACGCAGTTTCACTTTTCAAGGCGGGTCTTCTACCTCAGAGCTTTGATCCTCGATCGAATCTTGATCGCTTCTGTCACTCACTTCAGGGTCATCAATCTCTTCCAACACCAAATAGGTCCATTCAGGACTCCGATAGTTTTTATTTAGTCTTTTCACTCTGGTACTGCGTCTGTTTTGCTGAGTTCCTGCTTTCTGCCTTTCACTAGCAGCTCTTTTTCGGTCTTCTATTTTCTCTTCTACTGTTTTCAATCTTAGTTTCAGTCTCTTTATGTATCGGGGTTCATTTTTCTTCTTGAGCCTTTTAGTGGTCGATGAAACTTGACCTTCTTCGTGAACTCTTTTATTTTCGCTCTGTTGTGGCACTATTGTTTTGGCAGTGTCCTTTTCCCTTCCTGACTGACTAGTCTTTCTTCAGCTTCTTCTGCCTGGTTTCTAAGCTGGCCTTGTTCAGGTATATTTTGTATTTGACTTTGGGTTTCAACAGATTTGGACTCTGTTTCCTGAACACGTTCGTCTATGTCTATCTGTTCCTGTTCATGCACTTCGAACCCTTGGTTTTCTTCCGCATGAACTTCAGCTTTAATTTCCATCTGTCCCTTTTCAGTCTCAGGAGTCTTTGGAGGAGTGTCGATGACTTGATCTGTCCCTACTTGACCTATTTCCTGATCAGGTCTGACGTGAATCTCGATAACCTGACCTTCTTCTTCTAGCCCTGTCTCGTCCTCACTATCCCACTCTCTATCTAGGTAGGAATATTTCCTGGTTCTTATTGGATCAAGAATCAGGTCGTCGGCTGGGAACCATTCGTCTTGACTGGTGCTCGGTAGTATTACGTCAGCTAGATCCGGACTCTCATCTGGAGTCTCCTCAGCTGTACCACCTTCAGCCTCAGCCGCCTCTTCTTCGGTTACCTTCTTGGTATGGCTGGCATGAATCCACTTCGGCACGCCAGCACACTTTACAGCAGTGGTAGTTACAAGGATCACTTGCCTCGGCTTTCCCCACTTTGGTCCAAGGCAACTCTTCCGAGTGTGCTTCTTCAAAAGTGTCTCTGGAAGGACCTGGATGGGTTCTTTGACATTGTAGTACCTGTAGACTTATGGACCGAGTGCAAAATTGCCATCGATTGGCCCAGTGACAAATATGAGAGAGACTCCAAAACGGGAGCTCCCTCGCCAGAAGTAATGAGAAAATATGATAGGGTGATACAATACCTAAAAGAAAAGGTGCCAGCAAAAGAAACTGATTGGACTCGAATAGATAGAACCACCCAAAATAATGATGAAACAGTGCACTCCTATTATGAAAGGCTGCTACAAGTATTCAAGACCTACAGTGGAATCGATAATATTGAAATGAAGGACATGACCCATTTTATTTATCGCTTCGTGTTGGGGTTGAGACCTGAAATATCCCAGTGGATCAGAGATAATAAGATCTGTTGGCAGGGTAAACCCATAGATGATGTTCTCAAGTACGCTAAGTACTGCGAGGATGAAATGGAGAACAAAAAGAAGGCCCTGAAGGAAAAGGTGATGTGGGCACAAGTAAAATTGGCCGAGCAACAAGAGAAGCAGTTAAGCAAATTGAAAAGTAATGCTCCAAACACTAACTCTGGGGGGGGAGGGAAACCTCGAGTAAAATTGAGTAAAGAAGAGGCCAAGAAGAAGTTCCCCTGCCACGGGTGCGGGCAGATAGGGCACTGGAGAGACGAGTGTCCACATTTGCAGGCTGGTAATGCCCCCATAAATGGTTTAAATCCACAGGTGCAGAAAGAGGGGCCACGAAAGAATCAGCAACAGGTAAATCCGCCTCCATTGCCTCGGGCGCCTAGACCTAACTACAAGAATCAGGCACTACAGAATGAGAGGGTTGAAGTATGGGAAGGACAGAATGAGAGAAATCCAGCAACTTCACAATTCCTGTTAAATGATACATTCCTCTGTGATGAACCATACTGACGGGGCCTGAGGGGGGAGGAAGGGGAGTGCGTGCTTGGCGCCTCCCTACCGGTAGACCAGACAGGGCCATACATTGAAGGAAAGGTTGAAGGAAATGATGTCACCTTTCTGTTGGACACTGGTGCTACCCAACCTACCCCTCTCGGGAGAAGCGATCCAAGTAGTGGGCGTATCAAATCAGATAATTAGTACTCCTGTAACTGAACCAATGGAGATTTCCATAGGAAATTTCAAAGAAATGCACAGATTTGTTGTTTGCTACTCCAGTCCAGTAAACCTACTGGGACGAGATTTGCTGTGCAAAATGAACTGTACCATCTTTTGCACACCAAAAGGCGTCGAAATTAAGACCCCAGATGAAGATGGCCTGTATAAATTAATGTTGCTAAGGCCCGATGCAGCAGTTAAAGCTCTGACCATTCATGACTTACCTGAAGAACTCCAGCGAAAGGTGATACCAGAAGTATGGGATTTCACCGGGAGAGATGTAGGATTGATGGCAAATGTGGACCCAGTTAAAACAGCCATTAAACCCAATGCTACCTACCCGAAAACCTGACAGTATAAAATGAGTGCAGAGGTAAAAGCTGGAGTCGCCCTGGAAGTAAACAGGTTGCTGGAAGCAGACATTATACAGGAAGTAATGAGCAGTCCTTGTAATTCACCCATAATTGGAATTAAAAAGCCTAGTGGAAAGTACAGGGTAGTGCAGGACCTGCGAAAGGTAAACCAGATTGCTGTACCTTGCTGTCCGATTGTGCCAAACCCTGCAGTGATCCTGTACCAGATCCCATGGAATGCGGAATGGTTCACTGTCATAGATTTGTGCCACGCCTTCTTTTCCATCCCATTGCATCCAGACAGCAAATTTCTTTTCTCGTTTGAGTTTGACAGTCATGTCTACGTCTGGAATCGTGTTCCCCAGGGGTACACAGAAAGCCCCTCAATATATAATCAGATTCTAAAATGATGCCTTGAATCTCTAGTTCTACCAAAAGAGTCTGTCTTGGTTCAGTACATAGACGACCTTCTAGTGGCGTCTAAAAGTCAAAGCGACTGTGTTACTGATACCATTGCCCTGCTGAATCATTTGGGCAAAGGAGGACATAAAGTGTCGCCTGACAAATTGCAGTACTGTAAAAAGTCAGTGAAATATCTGGGGCACCAGATAGAAAAAGGTGTCAGGAAAGTCACTTCCGAAAGAGTTAGAATAATTCGAGATATGGAATTACCCAGAACCCAGAAGGAAGTCAGAATGTTCCTAGGAGTTGTGGGGTACTGCAGACAGTGGATTGTGGGATTTGCTGTTTTGGCCACACCTTTGATAAAAATGACCAAGAAAGGAGTAGATGATCCAGTTAGCTGGGATGACGAAAGCATGACAGCCTGGATACAATTACGAAATTGTCTGTGTTCTGCTCCTGCACTGGGAATGCCTGATCACTCCAAGAACTTTGAATTGTTCTGTGATACACGAGACAATTGTGCACTCTCAGTCCTAACACAAGAACATGGTCTGACCAGACGTCCAGCGGCCTAATTTTCGGCCACTCTGGACCCAGTGGCTGCTGGGTTACCTGGGTGTCTGAAAGCAGTGGCTGCTACTTGCACGAGTCTGGAACAAAGTGAAAACATTGTCCTGGGACATCCTGTAACGGTTTATGTTCCACATTCAGTTGTGATCCTGTTAACTCGAACCAAGACCCAGTATCTCAGACCTAGTCGGCTGACTAAGTATGAGAGAATTCTTATTGGTGCAGAAAATGTGATAATTTCCCGATGTAATATTTTAAACCCTGCAACCCTGTTGCCCCTCACCCAAAATGCAGAAGTGGAGGGTGAAATTGAGCATAATTGCATTGACTTAACTGAGTTTAGCACCAAACCACGTCCTGATATAAAAGAAACGGCCCTTCCTATAGAGGACCTAGTGATGTTTGTGGATGGCTCCTGTTTGAGACATGAGGATGGCGGGTTGAGTGCTGCTTATGCTGTAGTCACACTGGAAACGACCCTAGAGGCATCCTATCTAAGTGAAATAAAATCTGCCCAAGTAGCCGAGTTAATAGCATTAGCCAGAGCTTGCAAACAAGGGAAAAATAAAAGAGTAACCGTATACACTGACAGTCAATATGGTTACGGGGTTGTTCATGACTTCGGCCAGCTATGGTTGCAGAGACCTGGGGAGAGGACCTGCGGACACCGGAGGGGTAGCTGCGGCACTCAAAGGAGGGGGCCAACGGGCTCTGGAGGACCGAATGAGCCTGCCTCCACCGGCGGCTGGCTGCGGGAGCTGGAGACGAGTGGGAGCGCTGCCCTGCTGCCCAGGGAGTTGCCGTGGTGGAGCGAGGAAAGCGGGCGCAAGGCAGGCAGGAAACGAGCGTCATCGCCCCCATCTGGTGTCTGACAGAGGGAGCGGGGGCCGAGTGTGAGTGTTGCCCCGCTCCGCTGGGACCTGCAGCGGTGGAGCGGAGCAAGCTGGAATCAAGCGTCGTAAGGGCTGCAGATCAAGAGCTCTGAGAGCGGACCAGGTGAACTACAAACACTGGGGGACCGAGGCTCCTCAGGCGTGCATGGAGGCTTGATGGAGCCAGACGCTAAAATCATCCGTGAGAGCTTAGCATACTTTAAGCTTAAATAAGGTATTTACTTGAATTTGAATTTGCCAGTGCACATTTTTAAATCTACAGTGTTCAAAATGGCGGGGGCCCAAAAACTAAGGCAATAAATCACCTCCTGTGCCCATGAGGCTCCTGCAAGATAAGACTCCCACACAGCAACCTAGAAGCTGGGCTAGCATGAAAGTGAAACTGCCCTCCCTCCTCACAAAGCATCCACAATAAAAAGAGGACTACTGACTCTTTACCACCTATGTGGCGGCCATTTTTGTCCAGGCTTTCTCTCGGGTGGCCATCTTGGACTAGTCATTGATCGCTGGACTATTCATTAATACTCACTATATGAACTGACACTGCGAACTCACCACCCTACACCAAGCTCAACTACCGTATTTTGGTGCACACCTATCTGTCTCATGTAACTGATTGCTTTGCATCTGTATTCTGCTCTTATATTCTATCAGAATTATACCTCCAACTGTCTTCTGCTCTACTCTGCAACCTGCACCCATTTCTCGCTTTCCTCCCCTATAATTTACCGACTGCTACCTCAAGTATTCTGGTCGCTCACTAGGGTCACGTAGGCGCACTAGTGTCACGTTGGCGCCCTAGGCGCACTAGTGTCATATTGGCGCCCTAGGGGACCTACCTGTCTCATGTAACTGATTGCTTGCATCTGTATTCTGCTCTTATATTTGATCAGAATTATACCTCCAATTGTATTCTGCACTACTCTGCAAAACTCTGCAACCTGCACCCATTTCTCACTTCCCTCTCCTGTAATTTACCGACTGCTACCTCAAGTATTTTGGTCGCTCACTAGTGGCACGTAGGCGCACTAGTGTCACGCTGGTGCCCTAGGGGCACTCTGGAGCCTTGTAAACTGTATTGGCATTTGTAGCGTGCATTCAGCACATTTATGTATTAACCTGCTACATGGATCTCATCGGCAAGCACACATATAAAATCAACTACCCACCCGTGCTCACCAAAAAAGCCGCCAAACGCTTCAAACACGGCTTCCTTAAGTCCCACCCAGAAACCCCCTTTGCTGACACCTACTTCTCGTCGGTCAATGGACCCCTGAACACCGATATCATCTTCCACACTACACGCAGAGCTCAGTGGAAAAAAGCGTTCCTGACCCTACTCAACGTCTCCACCACCAGGAAATCCACCCATGGCCTAACACTCTCCATCACACCATCCCAACTCTTCCCAGGCAGAACCACCATCACTATTTACAATAACGGGATTGTCCTAATTCAAGCGAAAGACAGGAACCTGGAACTACTTGACAACCTGTTTCCCACCTTCAAAGAGCACCTATCCAATCCTCGGACTTTCACTCATATCACCTCCTGTCCTACCACCCCTGACGACACAGCACCCACCCTTAACACCCCCAACCAAGTTCAGCACCAGAACGACACTCACCTCACCTTCACACCCAGCACCATAGTCACTTGCCCTCCTGCTGCAGCTACCCCTCCCCACCCCTCAATCTCAGACAGAGACCCCGCCCCCCCATACAATACCCGCTCCACCATCCCCCCTACCTACCCTCGTCCCTCCGCTCATCTTCCCATATCCACCCCTACACTTTGCACTCCTGTTACGTCCTCCACACCAATCTTCTCAGAACACCCCTCCTCCCCCAACTGCTCCCCACACAACTTGGCTCTCTCTCCGCCTATCTCGCCCCTCATTCTTAGCACTCCCGTCCCGCCTAGCCTTCACCCCTCTTTCAACCTCTCACCCCCCACTCTCACTCCCCACTATCACACCTCCTCCCCCACTACCACCAGCCTCCACACCGCCCTCATTCACCCTTCCCCCCTAGCACTGATGCCCCTCCCGATAACGCCAACACCATCCCTAACATCTATCCTCTCTCTAACACTTCCAACCCCTTCACCAGCTCCACCTCCCCACCCCGATCCTCACCCGTCTCCAGCAACCTATTCGCCGGTTCATCGCCTGTACCCCTCCCCAACTCCGCGCCGAACACCACGCTCGACATGATCATGTCCTCCCTCCTCCAATTGAAAGAAGAACTACACTCCATCAAAGAGTTGCTCATCACACCCCCCAGACACCCCTCTACCACCACCACCTCTACACCTAATAACACTCTCCCCGCGCCTCCTTCTCGCCTTACCACACAACACGCCCCACACCGGACTTCTATCCCCTCTCGCAATACAACAATCACAATACCAATCACAATCGCATTACCACCAATCGCAATACGCCCCCTACACCTAACAACACTTCCTCCTCACCGCCTACTCGCCTTATCACACAACTCCCCCCACACTGGATCTCTATCCCCTCTCGCAATACCGCCAACCGCCCCAGACGCACTGCCAATACGATCACAGATCATGAGACACACGCCCTTCTCCAATCTTACGTCCCGGCTCCCCAAAATCGCCTAGCCACCAACCACCTGCCCATCCCAACGATTATCTCTAACCCCCTCAGGCACCAAAAGGATAACAGAGGCGCCGTCCCTAACAACCTCACTAATGTGCCCATCACTATAGAACCTTCCTCCACCCTCTGCGCCCCTAGCCTCAAATGCATACTTCTCAACTGCAGATCGGCCCAAAGACATTCCGCGGGGGTCGCCGAGCTCATCATGTCTCAGGAACCGGATCTGACCATTCTGACTGAAACATGGTTGTCTGATTCTTCTACACCTATCTTGGATATACTAGTCCCCCCCAACTACTGTATAATTAGACTTGACAGGCCCATAAAGACAGGCGGTGGAATTGCCTGTATCTACAAAAGCAATCTCTCAGTTACTAAAGCGTCCGCCCCTTCTCTTACTTCCTGTGAATACCTCTGCCTTGATGTCAACAGCGAAAGCAAACCGGTCTGCTCACTTCACATCATATACCACCCACCTGGAGACAAGCTCTCCTTCTGCCAACAACTCATGGACACAATATCAACCAATTCAGGACGGCAAAACACCCAAATTTTCCTTGGCGACTACAATCTCCATTGGAATGACAGCAGTGACACAGTGGTAAATAGCCTCAAAAGCTTCCTCAACGCCCTTGATCTCACCCAAATATGCAATAGCCCGACTCATGAGAAAGGTTCTATCCTCGACCTTATCATCTCCAAAGAGGACGCTATTCAACTGGAGTCAATTCAACCTTGTGACTGGTCAGACCATCATATTGTCTCCTTCCTTATCAATGAAAAAATTAAATTTAACCCATTGCAACCCTCTAAGCCCAAAGTATGGAAAAGGGACATGAAGAAACTCAACCCAAACTCCTTACCGCCTAACAGCTGCAATCTACTACTTTCCCCGTCCGACACTACGGACGTTCAACTCCTGACTGACCACTATCTAAATGCTATGTCCACAATAATCAATGAGGCTGCACCCATGCAACTGAAAAGAGTCTCGTCCAAGATCTCCAACCCATGGTATGACGGGAGCCTCAATGTGGATAGACGGGCCGTGCGAATGGCAGAGCGCACTTGGAGGTCAGACCCCTCTGCGCTGCACCTAAAAAGCCTGAAGAAGCAGAGAAACGCCTACTTCAGGAAAATAAAACGCTCAAAAAGAGATTTCTTCAGCCTCCAGCTCGCCCAAGCAAAAAACCGCCCAAGGAAATTGTTTGAGTTAATCAGAACACAATCCAAAGAACAACCCCAGACAATCAGCACCATGGGCATTACACCTTCCTGTGAAGACTTCTCTGCTTTCTTTAACCAAAAAAGCGACAACATAAGAAGCGATCTCCTCAATGACGCAATCCTTTACTCCAACCCCCAACTCACAGCAGCGCCTGAACCAAAGAACAACGCTACATGGTCATCCTTTGGCACCTACTCCGAAGAAGAAATTGGCAGATTGCACAGCACCCTGAAACCATCCAATCACCTAACTGACCCCCTTCCGGCAAACGCGGTAAAAGACTTTACCCCTTTGCTCCTCCCACTCTGGACTAAAATCATCAATAGCTCTCTTCAACAAGGATCCATCCCTGATGCCCTCAAAGTCGGACAAGTCACACCTCTACTAAAAAAACCAACAGCAGACCCAAATGATCTAAACAACTACCGCCCTATTACAAATATCCCCACCCTCGCCAAACTGTTGGAAAAATGCGTACAGCTACAACTGACTAAACACATAGACAAGTTTGATCTCCTCAACGCTCATCAATCAGGCTTCCGTGCAGGGCACAGTACCGAAACAGCCATGACGCACATAGTGGACGACGCCCTCCAAATCCTAGACCAAAACGAAACCTGCCTCCTCATCCTTCTGGATCTCTCCTCAGCATTCGACACAGTTAAACATGAGAACTTACTCGAACTGTTAAACACAAGAATGGGCATATCAGGGACTGTTCTCAAGTGGTTCACCTCCTTTCTACACAACCGCTCACAAAGATTCAAAAGCAACAACCTGATGTCCTCTCCGGTACCTGTATCACTAGGCGTCCCCCAAGGATCCTCCATCTCCCCTACACTGTTCAACCTAGTTATGGAACCTCTCACTACTTTGCTACAGACATCCAATGTTCACTTTCACATGTATGCCGACTACCCCCAACTCTATCTCAAAATACAATCCCCCAAGGACATCATGCTTCTGAACACCACGATCAGAAACACCCAATCCTGGCTTGCAGAGAATCACCTCGAACTCAATGCCCTGAAGACTGAGTTCCTCCTGATCTCACCTCCCGCAAAAATCTCCACGGCTCAAACATGGCTTAAGCAGTTACCAGCTTTAAATGTACAACCTACAGTCGTAGACTCAGCAAAATCCTTAGGCATAACACTTGACGCCAATCTCAACATGCAGCAGCACATCAGCAAGGCAACCAAAGGAGCGAACTTCCAAATCAATACCTTGAGAAAACTCAAAGCCTTCCTTCCAGCCAAAGACTTCCAAACTGCAGTACAATCTATAGTCATCCCGCACATAGAATACGGAAGCACCGCCCTCTGCGGGCTCCCCCTAACAACAACGGCACCCCTTAGAGCGTCCCTTAACGCTGCAGCGAGACTCATCACTGGCTCAAAAAAACACTCGCATATTTCCCCTGACTTTAAATCCCTGAACTGGCTGCCTTTTGAAGCCAGAATACATCTGAAAATCGCCTGCATGACTCACAAGGCTGTACACCACAACTCGCCCAGCTACCTCACTCAAAAGCTGACAATCTCGGGTGGCTCTAGAACTACTAGAAGCACAAACAATCTTCTGCTGAAACCTCGAAGATTCAGGAAGGAAAAAACCTATAAACGCTCCTTTTCAGGAGTGGCACCCAGGATCTGGAACTCACTCCCTCCTGAAAACAGGCTCATCTCCTCCAACAAACTGTTTAAGAAAGAAGTAAAAGCGATCCTCATGGCTAAATACACATGATCCATTATCTTGTAGCTCTCATGAATCCGCTCCGTAACACCTGCCTGACCCATGGTCTACTTGTACTACTCGTATTATGACTTATTTGATTGTATATGTTCCCTCTTTTTTACTACTTGTACTACTGGTATTATGACTTATGTGATTGTATATGTTCCCTCTCTGTATTTTGATGTATTGTTGACGCACCTGTCTGACTTTGCACACTGTACCTACACCACCTCAACCATCCCTACCTTTGTTCTACTAATGCACCTGTGTGACTATACATCCTGCACGCATCTACCTCAACTATGCCCACCTTTATGTTATCTCCAAAAACACTTGTAGCACGCTTAAATAAGTATATGCTTACTTTTGTACTTTTATATTATTGACGCAACTGTTTGACTATGCACCTTGTACTGACACTACCTCACCTATGATCTACCTCCTGTTTTTTTGACCTACCTATGTAACTATGCACCTTTGTACCTAACTACCTCAACTATTACATTCTTTTACTCCATCTCCCCCGTGCCCTTGTAAAGCGCTCTGATATCTGCAAAGATCTTGTTCGCGCTATATAAAACTTTCAAAATAAATAAATAAATAAAGAGAATTCATGACTTCCTCAGGTACCCCTATCAGAAATGGAAAAGTGGTACAAAACCTACTGGAAGCAATCCAGTTACCCAAAGAATTGGCGGTAGTCAAATGTGCTGCTCACAAATCTGGAAATGATGATGTGACAGCCGGTAATAGATATGCTGACCAAATTGCCCAGTACTGCGCCCGCTACAAAATGTCCCTAAAAATTAAGTTATGGGGAGGCGGAAACAGCTGCCAACTTATGGTGTTTGAGAATGTATCAACTTGGAGGGAACTGAAAGAGTTGCAGCAAGCAGCAGAGGAGGAGGAAAAGCAAAGATGGGAGAATGAGGAATGTCAGCTCAGGGAAAGAGATGGTGTTATGGTTGATAAGACGGGTGTGCCTGTGTTGCCAGATAGCATGGCTACCCCAATGGCCAGGATGATTCATGGAGATACACATATTGGGAGGGATGCAATGTGCTGTATGTTTCACCAAGTGTTCTATAACTCAAAATTCAGGAACATTGCGGATGTGCTTTGTCAGGGGTGCTTAGTGTGTCAGCAGTTCAACGCAGGGAAGAGGACTGTAGTAGAACAAAGTACCATTGGAAGGGCAGAAGGTCCCTTTGTCAGACTGCAGGCTGACTTTATTCAGTTGCCTATGTGTAAAGGATACAAATATGTCTTGGTAATAATTTGCCTATTCTCAAGGTGGGTGGAAGCATACCCAGCAAAGAAAAATGATGCCCTTACTGTAGCCAAATTGTTACTCAGGGAGCTGATACCTAGGTACGGTTTTCCAGAGACAATTGAAACAGACAGAGGTGGGCACTTTGCCAACAAAATCCTAAAGGAGCTCTATACAGCATTCAAGATTGAGCCTAAGCTACACTGTGCATACCGTCCAGAGGCTTCTGGAATAGTCGAACAAGTAAATGGCACTATAAAGTCAAGATTGGCCAAAATGTGTAATTCCACAAAATTGAACTGGATAGAAGCTTTGCCCCTTGTCTTGATGGGATTGAGGAGCATTCCAAACCGAAAGACAGGCCTGAGCCCCCATGAAGTACTAATGCGAAGAGTGATGCGACAGGCATGGGTACCTGGACACAAACTGCTGAGTATTTCTGATGATTTGGTGCTAGAATACTGCAGGCAGCTGGGTGACCAAGTGCGTTCTATCTCTTCTACTCACCACTTGCTATTTCTTTTCCCCGGGGATCCCCACAACATAAAAACAATTACTCACAATTGGTTAGTAATATACTCAATATTTCATGAAATATAATAAACTTATTCTATGACATTTAAATGAAATAACAATCCTTATGTAGCAGCAAAAAAAAAATATTCAGCAGCACATTTTATCTTTTCACGGTTCAACAGCAACTATCTTATCTACCTATCTTAACTAGTCCTAACCATCCCTCTGCTACCAGAAAATACTGATTTGAAAAGGAATGAGTGCAGGTGCTGATGCTCTGCTCAGAAGTCCCAGGCTGGTGAAATTGTAAATTGATACTTGTATAGCGCACTACTCACCCGCAAGAGTCTCAAGGCACTTGTACGAATAACGCTGTGGAACCCATCCTGGCTTTCCCTGTGAGGCGTCCACTCCTGGGCACCCCCAAGGTGGAGGCCAGGCATCCTTAGCGTTGTGGGGGCTGTTGTGGAGAGTAAGCAAGCTATTGCCCAGAGTTGCAGAGTGGGACTCCATGATTGGAATAGGCACCGAGGCAAGAATTATCAGGTCCATGGAATTTTGAGCCCAAGACCCGCCGAGGCGGGGAATTGAACCCTGGTCCCGGGCTAGACATCTGCATCAGGGTCTGCCGCTCTAATCATTGAGCCACACTTCTCCACAGTGTATCAAAAACCAAGACCGCGTAGTCTTCTCTCCATCCACCTCATGCCCCTTTAATCCTGGCCTGGTCCAGACATCCCTTCCTCTTTATCTCACTCTTGCAGGTTCCTGCTTTCTAGTTTTGTGACGGTTTTTTCCTTTCTCTCTTCCTCTGCCGTTCCGATTTTGTGCGCTTTTCCCTCTCTTGCTTTTCTAAGACAGAAAAATAAGTGCCGGTCCCCAAAAATAAGTTCCAGTGGTTCCACCGGCTCAGATTAGGCACTGGTTGAAACCCCCCATGGACATCAGCTGTGCAGAGCCTTGGAACAGAAGATGGGGACCAGGGTCCCAGCTCCCCATTAATCCACCATGTCACTGGGTGACCGTAAAGGCTAATATTGTGTGACTCCCGGTGCCACGTTTGAGCAGGTCTGCTGCTGCAGGTGCAATCAAATCAACTGCACATTCCACAGCACTCTTTAACTTTCACTCATATGCAAGCCATAGAATCTGTTTTTATGCCTGAAGAAGAGCAATCAATCCATCAGGATTTGCAAAGCGTGGCTGCTTCACCCGTGAGGGTCTCGAGGCGCTGTGGTATCATGCTGCGGGATGGCGCTGCGCTGCCTTTTACAGGCCCTCAACTCCCAAATGTGATCAGCACTGATCTGCTGTGCCAGACAAAAATTGCTCCATGTGCAACTGTCATGCATCTGCCCTCTCACGACACGAGATGTGTTAATTTTCTTCTCGTCACCGCACGTCATATCCAATGACAACTAGCTAATGTAAAGCTAGCAATGCATGTCCGCATGGGTGCACAGTCTCGCACTTTTTAGTTTCTGGCTTAAGTTGCAGCTTCAGGGCAGCAGCGGTCTTTGGGGCAGCTGGGGAGGCAAATATACAATTCGAACTCCGTTTTAGAATACTTGAAGAAAGTTAAAAATTCCTCATGTATTTTCAAAAAGGGACGAAAAGTTGTACTCTTGCATTTCCAGGCAGTGCTGCAGAGGGTTCAGCTCTAGGCAAAACAATCTAGGAATACGGACACTCACACAGCTACCCCTGGCGTTTTGCATCAGTCTTTAGACTTGACACTCAGGGCTTTAAGTGGACCGGGTTTCACCGGTGCTGAGCGACGGCCGCTTTTTAGGTTTCGCCTGGCGAACAGCTGCGCAGCAGCGTTTCGCGCAGGCGAAGTCTTTTGTTAGACAGATATTGGCTTTTGCCCGCCTCTCTCTTCCATTGGCTAGCTCCATAAATGGAGGCTAGCCATTGGAAGAGAAATCTGTCTGTTATTGTGCGAGGTGATTCGTGGGCGTTCCGGCGATTTTTTCCCTCTCCGCCCCTTTTAAAACGTCATGCGGTGGTGGGCGGATGTTTTTTTGGGGGGGGACGCCATGTTTTTTTTATTTCATAGTGGTTTTTGCAGGAGTGTGCTGCGCTTCAAACTTGTTGTGCATGTGTGCAATTATTTCTGGCACTTTGTTGGTCCGTGTGCACTGTTTTGTATGCATACGTGGAGTAGGTATGGTGTACGTCGGTCACAGTGTGCATGTATAGATACTCTATGCACAACAAAACAAAACCGTTTTGCTCGGATGGGGGAAGGCTCAGGATCCTCAAGTGAAAAGTTAGCAACAGACGCCGCGCTCGCGCCCGGGCAGGCTCCGCATCATCTGCAGCAACCCGGAATCCCTGCAGCTAGATGTGTTTTGTAGATTTTTTTTCACTAATCGCTGCCGGTCATCGTCTCTGCTGCCCCATCCAAGTTCTGTTCTCGTCGCTTTTGTTCGCCTTTTGTTTTTGAGACTGGGGTTTTTGTGCTGCTGGTTTTCCCACCTTCTCCTTCTTGCATGGATGAATCATGGCTACGCTTGTGTGCCGGGTCCAGTTCTTAGATGATACCGATCCTTTCAACAGCACCAACTTTCCCGAGCCCACCCGGCCACCGCTCTACACCTTCCGGGAGGACATCGCTCCCGTCAACCAGGTGGCAGGGGTGCACCGGCTGCTGAAAGCCCCGCACAAGGTAAGACCGCGGGGTGGGTGTATGGTGCATGAGGTGCCCTCCGTGGCGGGCACTGTGCAAGAGTGGGTCGGTCCCTGCAGGAGGACAGTTGAGGGGATCTGATGATTGCAGCCTGGGATTACGAGTGGGGGTCTTTGTGTTTTACAGCCAGGGGTCCACGGAGGGCTCCTTCACTTTGTATGGAAGGAACTGTGTGATGATCACGGGCAGAAGTGTGCCCACATCAGCCATTTACCTGTATCCCCAGTGACCACTCCTGAGCTCAGAGAACAATCTGCGACCCTTTCGGGGTCGTGTCATTTTTAGCTCCTCAATGCCCCATCTCCCGTGGTGCACCCACCCCGTGCCACAGGCACGCCAGAGCTGGAGGGCTGAGGGCAGGACGCGCCTCCAGACAAGAGTTGGTTTTGAGAGCGCCGCCGAGGACGGGGTGTAGGGTGCACTGCAGTGCTGCTCCACTGCGGGAAACGAGGCTGCCTGCCAGGCTCTGCTGCTGTGTCACCAGATACCACGACTCGCTGCATCACCGCCCCGCATGTGTCGCAACTTTCTTAGACTTCCCCTCCATAGATGGGGTGCCATGACCCCTTTGCATGTAATGGGAAAAAGCCCGAACTGCTTCCTTGAGAAGTCAAATTCAGCTGTAATCAGGGTTCACTGGGCCTCTCTGGCCCTGGTACCACTACACGTTCTGCACCACCATACCTACGCCCTTGATCGAGTCACCACCTCTCTCCGCTCTGCGACCTCCCAATGGGCAACCATCACACAATTTACTTTTTACATGCAGATCTAGCATACATTCTGTTAAGACGGCAGGTCCCCCGCAGACCCACTTTCTACCAGTTGCAGTGATGCCCGCGGGCTGGCCGCCTCACGCCTGGTTATCAGTGAGCCCCGCTGCGTTATCCAGTCATCTGTCAAGGCGCTGGCCCCAGCCACTTTTACATCCACATAGAAAGCAGTTGGGGGTCGGAAGGGACGCTGCGACGGGTGGGGGAGGGGTGAGAGGTTCAAAGGTGCCACAGCTGAAGCTGCCTCGCCGGCATTTTGTGCCCCATGCCTGCTTTTTCTGTAGAAACAGTTCCTCTGTGGCTATGCATTGACAGGGTTGAAAGGCATGCTTTTTTGAGTTTGAGCATCTATCTATGTCACTGCTTGCGTCTCACAGGCGTGCTCACTCTGCACTCACAGGAGCGACAGTGCCTCACTTAGAAGAGACACGTCCCCAAGAGACAGATCAGGACCGCTGACGTTATGACAGGCATTTATACACACTCCCCAGAGTTAAGGGTTCGGGTATAGTTATGTGGCCTCAGACCCAGGGTTAAAAGTGTGTGTAAAAGGCTGAGACTTTGTAAATAGCAATTTTACAATCTGGACGATTATCAAGTGGGAAAGCTACTTGTGCATTTCTCGTAAACAGTTGCTGTGATAAACAGTGCAAGGTGTAACCGGCCAGAGGTCTTAAGTGTGTTCTTTTGGCAAAGCTTTGTGTTTTGCTAAAACCTGCAGTTTGTATTTTTCACTAGCAAAAGTGGACCTGCACTGCAGTTAAAAATCTTTTTTTTTTTTTAAAGCCCACAATGTAAAGGCAAAGCTACAAATTCTAAAAAGCACCTGTTTGAGGTGTTACACATAACATAATGACGCATCGGTGTATATTACTCTGGGCAGTGTTTAATTTCTTTAAAGCGCAGCTCAGAAGCCACAGCGGCGATATTAAATACCTGTGCGCCGAATACCAAGGCTAGTACCCAGGGCCGGCGCTAGGCATGGGCAGCATGGGAAACTGCCCAGGGCCTCGCACCAGCATGGGGCCACGCATTGGTGATGTGTCCTGTCGGTTCCCTGGCGATCCATTTCAAAGAAAGGTGTCACCTTTCTTTGAAATGGGGGGGCCCCCCTCCCTTGGTCTCTCAGGGATGGTATCTGGATACATAAGAGAGGGAGATGCTCCCTTCAATTGAAAGGAGACCCATTCACAGACACCGTGGGAGGCCCATTGTCCATCATTTTGACGCCACCATAGTTTTAACTTTTAGCCCACAAGCAATTCTCACACCTATCGGACTGAAGGTGTGAGAAATGCTTGTGGGCTCAAAGTTAAAACTGTGGGGGGTGACAAAATGCAGGACAATAGGCCTCCCACAGTGTCTGTGAATGGTCTCCTTGCAAGGGGCCACTTATCTACATTAGAGGGGCCTTGTACATTCCCTTTTAGCCCAGGGCCTCGCAAATCCTAGAACCGGCCCTGCTAGTACCTCTTTCATACAATGCCAGACAGTCCATGGCCCCTTATCTTACTCTTGCAGGTCCCTACTTTTTTTCCTTGGTGACTTTTTTCTGTCTTTTTCTCCCTCGTTTTTCCCGTTCGTGTGCCGCTCCCCTAAAATGAACGTGGGTAGGTGCACCTGATACCACTTACTCAAATTAAGCAAGTACAGCAGTGGGAGAGTTGTCAGCAGTAAATGTTTCTCCCAGTCGTCCTCTGACCTGTAATAGATATTGGCTGTTTAGGTAAGGCTGAAACAGCATTTGTTGTTTTGGGTTATTAAGTATAGATTCCGATCGGACTAGCCAGTCAGCTCACAAAAGAGGCTCGCGCAAGTTCTACTTCCCGCCTGTGCAAGACTACCTGCCATTCTCGGGTTCGGTGCCTCCATTTATCCTGGGTGCAGAGTGTATGGCGGGGCTACTGCTTCCTTAAAGTGACATTCATTGTGTAAAAGCAAATGATGAAGGATACAGATTCTGTCTTGCCCCACCAATCAGTGTAGATATTGTGGGCATAGAACTCGGTGAGCGATCACCATTGAAGTTATTTATGTCCTGATACGCATTTATTTATGTAGTGCATCATACATGCAATTAACCTGATTCTAAGCACTTTTGGTTTTGGGCTGAAGCAAAGAGAGATGAGTTAATTCACCTACATCACCTAGCAACACGGTTTTGGTCAAGTGCCATTATTTGCCCCTATTTCGCCTGGGTCGTTACTGTGTGTACATGTGTGGGTGTATAGAATGGAAATAGGTGAATAACTGGAGACAGGTGTGGTTGTGCATGTTGAAAATTATGTTGTGGGCCATTTACAAACCAATAAAGTTTCGAGTGCAAGTAGTAGTCTATGTGTAATAAGATACAGTCTTGAACCCACCCGATGTGGGTTATAAAGGCATGTTACATAGTACGTTGTGAGTTAAAGCCAATGTGTGTCGTGAAAAAAACTGTGAGAAACGACAAAGCTTCTGTTTACAATATATTATCCTCCAGTTGGTGTCTGGGCACATAAAATGTCTGACTGTGTGTGTTGCTCTGCCTGTGTGTGTTGCTCTGTCTTTGTGTGCTGCTCTGTCTGTGTGTGTGGCTCTGTCTGTGTGTAGCTCTGTCTGTGTGTGGCTCTGTGTGTGTGTTTGTGCTCTGTCTCTGTGTGTGTGCAAATGCAATAGGTCTCGCATTTGTGAGAGATTAAGCTATTGGCATTGTAAATGACAATGCCATTTATTTATCTGCTTTCAAAACCAACACATAAATACAAAATTTGTCATTTATGCAAATAGCCCAAACTTTTACAAAGGCGAAACCGTTGCATTGTAAATGCTTGTTTAAAGGGGGCCTCAAAACGGGTCTCTATCGGGCTCTGTTTTATGCCCTGGCATAAGCGGTCCCTTTTTTTCGGACTGCAGTGACAGCAGGCACATCAATGTGAGAGTGCTCACACTTTTCACTAGTGGAGAAGTGCGGCATGACGTCATGCCAGGTGAGTGATGTAGGAGAACGGAAATCCTTTAAAGAGAGTGATTTTCTCTCTGGAATTCCCTTCTCGTGTTGAAACTCAGGAGCAGCAACATTGTGATGGTGTCACCAGGGATTTAAGTGGAAGCATTTTCAATATTATATGCAAGCCATAGTTGCTACTTATTTATCTTATGACGCTAACAACCATTGACAACTCAATAGTCCTGACATGTTGTAGGTACGATGTTATTTGTTGTATCATATATCTGGGTGCAATAACAGAAACAGCAAAATACAAGTCGGGCGGCACACAATGCTAAGCAAAGATTTTTAGCTTACGCATTTTTAAGCCACACCCTTAGTTACATTGGCCATGCCCCTTTGAGAGATCCCCCAGTTTTTTCATCCCACTTAAAGCCCTGCTGACCCTGCCTTAACATCTTAGACCAAGATGGCTCTGTGAATGTCAGGCTCAACTGGGGATCTGTGGCAAATACACCTCCGCCCAGTCTTTAATTTGTAAAAGAATAAGTGCTTAGACCTCCATGGGCGCCACTTTTGAATGATAGGGGTGCGTAATACCAAGCCTGTGTAGTCTTGATTTCACTTCATGCCTCAGTCACCCATCACCTTTTCTCTTTGTCACTTTCCTTTCCTCCTTCCTTTCTTTTGAGTTTTTCTCTCTTGCTCTGGGTCAAAATCTGATGAGGCCTCACCTGCAACCAAGGGCTCATTTTAAACACCACCTCCACTAGTTATTCCAAATGCTCCTGCGCACTGTGTTTTTGGGCGATTTCGTCAAGGTGGTCGAAATACTCCCAGCTCATTTCAAGCCTAAGATAAATACTGATTATGAGGGGTTCCTTTGGAGGTGAGTCTGGCTAGAACCTGACGAAGCATTCTGTGCCTCATGGAAGAGTATAGTGTGTATATGCAAAGCTGCATTGAAAGAGGTGAGTACTCAGATTATGAAGGGTTATTGCTATCTAATAGATCATTCTGAGGGAGCAGTCGTGTAGCTCTTGCTAGCACCCTGGAGCCCTCAAGAGCTCAATTGACACATTTATTTGCAGTAGTAAAAATAAAGGATAACGCCATAGGAGGGGGCACAAGATAGAAGTGAGTGACCAACTGGACCAAAATGATCATAAGATGCTACATTCCAAAGCCCAGAACCAATACAGCTATGGTGGAGCCAAAGTGTCCTATAAGGAAGAGTGCCTGTGCAAAAGAGCACAAATGCACAACCCTACCAAGACATATCTCAGCCCATTGCACACAGGCTTCACAATGAAGTTTAGCTGTATCCTATTGGAAGGACCTCCAGATCTCCCTATGAGACTTAATGTAATTAGAGGCTTTTTCCCTACATTCATCTGTTAACAAACAACACACTTGTGACACAAAGCTTCTGCCATCATTCTGAACTTGGGATTAAACCACGTCTGCCGAAACAACAGCACCATGGCATCTCTTGCCGCTTGCACTGGTCCATGGTAATGCCTAGCTATAGGTGGCAAGAAACTGTTAGGCAACACAGGTCTTCCATCCCCTGAAACCCAGATGTCGTCATCTCTCTTTACACATCCTGCCTTTACCCAACCCTGCCGTTCTGACTCTGTCACTTCTTCTTGTGATCTCTTAACTTCCTCACATGTATCAGCAATTGTTACCAAAAGGTTGTAATCGGTTCATCTACTCCCTCATTGGTATATTCCCCATTAATGGTACAAGCATTATGAGCAGTGTATTTTGTGACTTTATCAGCATATCAGTTGCTAGCATTCACATAATCATCTCCCTTGCAATGTGCGTAACATTTCACGACCGCAACTTGAGCAGGCAACTACAAAGTCTCCAACAACTTGCTCATTCTCATTCTCATTCTCCAGTGTGAATGAGGGAAGCTAAGGAGGTTGTGAACCCTCTTTTAGAGCATAAATGTCCAAAAATCATGCACCACACCAAACCCATACAGACTATCAGTAAAAATCGTCACCTTTAGCTGGTCTGAAACACAACATGCTCTAGTAAGGGCAATCAATTCAGCTACTTGATTGGACAATACTCCTTGTAACCAGGCAGCTTCCACTACCCCCTGAGAAAGTACATACTGCATAAGAAGCTCTCAGTGTTCCCTCTTAGTCTCCCAAGAACAAGCCATCCGCAAAGAGCGTGTAGTCAGATTCAGGTAGTGGTTCATCTTGTATGTCTGATATTGGCTTGGTCCACAGTTCGGTAACATTGAGACAGTCATGTTCTACTTCAGCAGAATCAACATCACAATCAGGAAGGGGCAGTAGAGTGGCAGGATTCAAAACAGCACACCATTTTAACATGATGTTCTCCACCGCAAGAATAACTTGCTCATACTTAGTGAGGCGACTATTTGCCGGCTGCTGTGTATGAGTTCTAGTCAACAGAATTTTGACAGAATGTAGAACATAAACAGACAAATGTGATCCATCACAATGTTTTTGCACCTCTCAATACTGACACCTGCAGCTGCCATGGATTTCAGACATCCAGTCAAAGCTGATGCTACGGGATCAAAGGTAGCTGATAAATAGGCAACAGGCCTTCGTACACCTCTGTGAGTTTGCGTTAGCACTGAGGGAGCACAGTCCTCCCTCTTCCTGCAGAAAAGCGAATACGCTTTATTGTAATCGAGCATTCCTACTGCTGGGGCAGACAGAGGTTTTCTCTCAACTCCAGGAATGCAACCAAACAGTCACTGTCACAGGGCACCAGATCCGATACATCCTTGTGTGGCAGCCTCTGTGAAGGCGGTGCAACTAAGGCAAATCTGGAAATCCACCGGCGACAGTAGCCCACCATTCCCAAAAACAATCTAACTCCGTTTTGAGTCTTGGGCAGATTCATCTGCATGATTGCCGAGATTCTCTCCGGCGACACCTTCCTTGCACCTCTCACAATGTGATGTCCTAGATACTCTGTCAGACAGTACTGCAACTTATTTGGGGACACCTTGTGCCCATTATTGGCCAAATGGTTCAGCAAGTCAATAGAATCAATCTTGTATGCTTCTTGGATGTTTGACATAATCAGCAGGTCATTGATGTATTGTCCCAATACTGAATTGCTGGTCATGACCAAAAACTCCAGATTCTTTTTCATTATCTGCTTAAAGATGTATGGGCTCTCCGTATACCCTTGAGGAACTCGGCACATGACACAACATGACTGCCAAACTGGAAAGCGAAGAGGAGCTGACTGTCCTCATGCAACGGTACAGAGAAGAATGCCTGCCAAAGGTCAATGACGGTGAACCATTCAACTTCACAAGGAATTTAAAATAATATTACAGATAGATTCAGTACCACAGGACTACAAGGAACAACAAAACTTTGTTTTTTCCTCAGGTCCTGCCCGATGCAGTACTTGCCGCCAGTCTTCTGCAGGCCCAAAATGCGTGAGTTACAAGGACTCCTCATTCAAGATCCCTTGCAGGATCATGTTCTCAATCACCGGAGTAATACCAACCATTATTTCTTGGGTCAAATTGTAGTGCAGAGTTCCTGAATACTCAGCATTTGACTTTACTCCCTTAATAGGACAAATGTCCTTCCCTGAAAAATCCCAGATTTCCAGCTTCACCGAGTCTCTGAGATCCAAGGGCTGTTGGTAATATTCCGACAGCTAAATTCTGATTTGCTATCTTGAATGCAATATCCTCATCATTTGTCTGAGGTTCTATGGCCTTTGGCGTGCAGTAAATTATGCAATTTAACTTGCACAACAAATCTTGTCCCAACAAACACACAGGGATGGAATCGCGTACCACAAATTGATGATTTTCAGCAAAGGACCTGTTCTCACAGGTTTGTCAAGGAACTAAACATTTGCTAATTTGCTACTCCTACAACTTGGATTCTTCCTCCTGAGAGACTATAGGTTGGAGCTTCCACGGTCCTTACAGTAAAGCAGCTAGCCCCAGTGTCAATCAAAAATGTGACGATTTGGCCATCTATTTCAACATTGACAAATGAGACACTCTGGTCTACCTCTAACACTGCGCCAAGTGCACAACCTTCTTTCTCGCTCAGGCACCATTAGGAGGACTGATCAAAACCATATCCTTCTGGCATCTCAAACACGGGAAACTTCTGAGCTAGATTTTGGTTCTGGAAAGAATTTGGGTTCATTTTCGGAATCTGATTTAAATTGAAACTAGAGTTATTGGCATTCTGCTGTGGCATCAGGGGCTGTGGGACTTGCATCATCGGACCTTGGGGTGCATTGAAATTCTCTGTCCTTTTTGTGATGCATGGAGTTACTATTCTGAGGCTGTGCAAACCCTGAATGTTATCCTTGATTAGCTGGATTAAGATGGCATTCTCGCTTCCAATGCTCCAACCGTTCACAGTAGTGGCATGGATTAGACTTTTTCAACATGGCTACATCAATCCCAAAGCACATGAGCATAACCGCCGCTAGGTTCTTACCTTAAGAGGAAACTTGTGGCACTTACTACCATTTCTCCTAATTGTGGTGGTTCCCTCATGGATCTTTTGGGACTCTTCCTCCTTGACCACTTGTTCTCCTGTTTATCAATTTATTCCTAATTCGAATGTTCTGTATCAAATCCCAAATTTGCATTCTCAACTCTGGTACTCTCATATTCTCTATATCCAGATCAGAAAAAGAGAGTTGGTGGATCTTTTTAAGGCCTTTGTCCGCTCCTAATCTACTTCATACCTTTTGGTTAGGTCAATCAGCTTATCAAGAGCTTGCCTAGCTCATCTAGTAACATCCTTATTCATGAATAAGAGTTTATTTGGCTGTAAAACATCTACTTGGGCTAATTCAAGGCTTCCACTTATTTCTTCCAGCTCCAGATTTAATTTGAGTACATCCACCAAATTTACCTTCAGTGTTGACTTGATTGTTCCCCGACTCAACCCTGTACTTGCACTTCCATTTGATGCTTCATTGGAGACTTCACCCACTTATAAATTTTTTGGTGCTTGGATTAGTCTGCTCCTCAGGAGCTTGGGTAACTTGTGTAAGGGTGGAGCCAAATATAGCTGCTCAACCACTGAACAGTTGAAACCCCCTGGCCACAATCAACGCTGCAACCAACAAAAAATCAGCTCACATGGGGACCTCTTCTGACTTCAACTGAAATGCATCATTCTATGGCAGGTTGCAAATGTCAACACGAAAACGTAGACAACATTGTCTGTGACAAGAATCAGAATCTGAAAAACCAGAAGGCTGAGTGACTACAGCTGATAAAGATTGCGCTTGGCATTAGCTACTGCTATCTAGAGGTTGTTCTTGCTGACCTCCAGCTGCTGTGCAAAGGGCAAGAAAGAGTGGTCACATTTCAACCATTACGTACAACATTACAACATAGGTACATCCTATTTCATGTTGGAAAATATGTGGAGGTACAGAACAAAAAGGCGAGGGGGTTATTGAAAAAATAAAAGGACCAACGCCCTTGGTATCCCTAAGAGTTGGCACCATGAGGGCCTTGCAGCTGACACAGTACTTATTTGTGTGGTCTTGTACCTACCAAATCAAGCAATCATGCATGAAAGGTCCACAACACAAATAGCTAATAGCAAAATAGCCACTTGAATGGTGCAAGGTGGTCTCCTTAGTTGGGCCTGAATGGAGCCTCCCAACAGCTGTTACTTTATGAGGATCCACATCACACCATGCTTTCTCCATTCACATTGGGCTAGTTATGAACATGAGACTGAGCTTTGAGGCATCCTCTGTAGCAGAAGCGTTCCAGAATTCCATCTGTCACATCTTGGCCATCCTACTTTGTCCACACTGTCAGTGATGGTAAATTGATGTACGCATGCATGGATACATGCCACCGTCCAGTACTTACATTACCTTTCTTGCTTGGAAATAAATGTTCATTTCTCAAGCCAAACCTCTGTGGCACAGATTGTCCCAAAGAGATGCAACACTTTAAGACTGTTCAGGCACTCCAGAGTATGTCAGAACACTGCAGCTTCCTCTAGGTGGTCACCATCTGAACTGCTAAGTCAGTAGAAGCAACAGGCTTACAGGGATCAGGAAGAGCAGGTTTTTCAGAACACCAAAAAATGAGTTATGCATTTTGTGTAACTTCACATGCTTTTTCCGAAATTTCACTTAATTACAGAGTTAGGAGTGTGAATGAAAATTGTTCCTAACTCTTGTGTAGGAAAGTTTCAATACTATTAAGGACACGGAGGCGAGGATTATGCTTAAACTCTCTTTGCTTTATTAAATAGCAGTTTTTTTTAAAACACATTTTCTTTAAGCTTCATCTTAAAGTGAAGAACTAACAGTCTCAAGAGTCTTTGGGAGTGGTATAACAAAAAACAGCCAATAAGGCTCCAATAGTAGTTCAAAGCCATGGCCAATCAAGGTCCACGTTTGTCTGTTAGAGTCTTCTCTCTGTGTTGATCCCCCCCTCTTTCTTCACATGACTCGTACCACAGTCACTTTCTCATTGGACCGATTTAGAACCATCCGAACCTGACAACAAAAGAGACGGACAAGGGAGATTCGATGTCCTGAGGATTTCAAACAGACAACAACTTGCAGGATAACTTTTATTACTACTTTGCCAGATTAGACAAACCATAAACTAATTTTAAAAGTATTATTTACGTCTTAGGGCAGTTCTTTCATTTGTAGAGAAAAAACTTCTTGCGTCGCCGGGTGGAATAATACTCACCTTTGTGTCCTTAATAGAATTGAAACTTTGCTACACAAGAGTTAGGAACAATTTTCATTCTATGTCAGGACCGGAGGTGAGGATTATGCTGGTTCAAAGCTTGCTCACCAGCAAATGAGCCATAACCAGCACCGGCTTGAAGTAAAATGCCTTAAAAGTGGAGTCTGCTGACTAATCTTCTGCATTCATAATGTCCTCCAACCTTGGCCCCAAGGAGAAAACTTTAGATGCCATTGCTCCCCTGGCACAATGGGCTCCGAACATAGTCAGGTCGATGCCTGCCTCCTGCATGATCCATCTAACCCATCTTGCAATCGTGGGTGAGGAACTGCCAAGTGCAGTTTTTTAAATGCAATGAGTAGTTGTCTTTTGCCTGGGGGATGGAACTCCTCAGACATCAGCTTGTATTCTTTGATAAACTGGACTTCGCAGAGCTTTGGTGAGTCAGGGTAGGCTTTGTATTCTATAACTCTGGTATTAGATTTGGTTCTCCTAGACACTGTGAAAGACACCTCCAAAGGGTAAATATTCTGCCTGTTATATCCAAGGCTCGAACATCGTAAACTCTTCTGCAAGAGATTAGACACAGTAGCATCGCCAATTTGGCAGACAGCTCTTTGCGGGACAGGAATCTGTTTGGTTGCCAAGAGAGAAAAAGGTTGAGAACACTTTTAACATCCCAAAGCGCTGAATATCTTAGTGATGCAGGCTGCAACAGCCTAATTCCACTAATGAGCCAGTTTTCTTCCACTGGAACACCGTAAACTGAGCTGTGTCCCTCGGACATTGCCGAACGGAAGGTGTTTATGGATCCATAGGCCAGGCCTTCTGTTGCCAATTCTGCCAAGAAATGTACTATCTGCACTACCTTGGTGACCAAGGGATCGAAACCCCGTTGCAGACACCAGCAAAACCATCAGGTCCAAGCTGACCTGTACCTTTTGACAGTACTGTCCCCCCAAGCTTTGTCCAGGAGTTCCTGAGCCTGGTGTGAAAGTCTTGGGACTGACCATCGTCCCCTGTAATCCACTACGCCATCAGGGTTAGAGTGCCATCCTGGACTAACTGGTGAAGAGTCCTGTCCAGATTGAGAAGTAGGTGAAGAAATCGGGGGAAGTTGGATTGGAGAATCCCAGGAAAGTTCCAGTAGAACCGGAAACCACACTTAAGATCTCCAAATCGGGGTGACCAAAACCACTTCTGCTCATTGGCGTCTGATCTGGGCCGAGACTCGGGTGAGCATGGCGAAGGAAGGAAAGGCATATTCCTGTTCCTGTGTCCTATCCGGCAGAAAGGCATCCGTTGCGGCAGCCAGCGGATCCCGGTTCCAGCGGAAGGTATTCCGCTGTCACGGAAACATGATGCTATAGGCAATACTGCCAAAAACTGGTCACCAGGTCTGAGAGAACTTTGGAGCACGTTCCTCCGAGATGATTGATGTATCTGATGGCCCACACATTGTCCATCTTGAGTAGCACACTAGACTGAGCTCTGCCCTTCATCCAGCATCGGAATGCAAAAGAGCCTGCTAGCAGCTCCAAACAGTTGATGTGGAATGATTGTTCTTGAGGAGACCATGTCTCTCCTGTGAAACAATTGCTACATCGAGCACCCAAACCGGACCTGCTGGTGTCCAACTCTATGACAAGGTGCTGATCGGAACCATAGATTGCTCTCCCATTCCATGCCTCCATGTGTGAGATGGTACAAAAGGGGGTGGTGATGGACGGAGCATCTGAATCAATCAAACACTCACACCCAGTCAAAAGATCTGGTTTTAATCCATCACCGTTCTTTAGCCCACTCTGTCACCCCAGTTCAGACATGGCTATATGCAAATCAGTCTGACCCTGTGCCTCATGGGAACATTCCAGCCCGAACTGCCAAGCCATGTCTTCCCTGGACCCGAAACAAGCTTCCGAGGACCGGTTTCTGGCATTCCAGCCATCTTCAGTCCGGCTTGCTTGAATCCAGTGGCAAAGTGAGCAAGGGACTCACGTCTGAGCATACCCTGCCACACTTATGGCAGCCAAAAGCAGTACAAAAGGGGGTGGTGATGGACGGAGCATCTGAATCAATCAATCACTCACACCCAGACAAAAGATCTGGGTTTAATCCATCACCGTTCTTTAGCCCACTCTGCCACCCCAGTTCAGACATGGCTATATGCAAATCAGTCTGACCCTGTGACTCATGGGAACAGTCCAGCCCGAAATGCCAAGCCATGTCTTCCCTGGAACGGAAACAAGCTTCCGAGGACCGGTTTCTGGCATTCCAGCCGTCTTCAGCCCGGCTTGCTTGAATCCAGTGGCAAAGTGAGCAAGGAACTCACGTCTGAGCATACCCTGCCACACTTATGGCGGCCAAAAGCGGTACAAAAGGGGGTGGTGATGGACGGAGCATCTGAATCAATCAAACACTCACACCCAGTCAAAAGATCTGGGTTTAATCCATCACCGTTCTTTAGCCAGACGCTCCTGGGTGTGAGTATTTGATTGATTCAGATGCTCCGTCCATCACCACCCCCTTTTGTACCGCTTTTGGTCGCCATAAGTGTGGCAGGGTATGCTCAGACGTGAGTCCCTTGCTCACTTTGCCACTGGATTCAAGCAAGCTGGGCTGAAGGCGGCTGGAATGCCAGAAACCGGTCCTCGGAAGCTTGTTTCCAGTCCAGGGAAGACATGGCTTGGCAGTTCGGGCTGGACTGTTCCCATGAGGCACAGGGTCAGACTGATTTGCATATAGCCATGTCTGAGCTGGGGTAGCAGAGTGGGCTCAAGAACGGTGATGGATTAAACCCAGATCTTTTGACTGGGTGTGAGTGTTTGATTGATTCAGATGCTCCGTCCATCACTACCCCCTTTTGTACCACTTTTGGCCGCCATAAGTGTGGCAGGGTATGCTCAGACGTGAGTCCCTTGCTCACTTTGCCACTGGATTCAAGCAAGCCGGGCTGAAGACGGCTGGAATGCCAGAAACCGGTCCTCGGAAGCTTGTTTCCGGTCCAGGGAAGACATGGCTTGGCAGTTCGGGCAGCACTGTTCCCATGAGGCACAGGGTCAGACTGATTTGCATATAGCCATGTCTGAACTGGGGTGGCAGAGTGGGCTAAAGAGCGGTGATGGATTAAACCCAGATCTTTTGACTGGGTGTGAGTGTTTGGTTGATTCAGATGCTCGGTCCATCACCACCCCCTTTTGTACCGCTTTTGGCCGCCATAAGTGTGGCAGGGTATGCTCAGACGTGAGTCCCTTGCTCACTTTGCCACTGGATTCAAGCAAGCCAGGCTGAAGACGGCAGGAATGCCAGAAACCGGTCCTCGGAAGCTTGTTTCCGGTCCAGGGAAGACATGGCTTGGCAGTTCGGGCTGGACTGTTCCCATGAGGCACAGGGTCAGACTGATTTGCATATAGCCATGTCTGAACTGGGGTGGCAGAGTGGGCTAAAGAACGGTGATGGATTAAACCCAGATCTTTTGACTGGGTGTGAGTGTTTGATTGATTCAGATGCTCTGTCCATCACCACCCCCTTTTGTACCTCCATGTGTGAGAGCCACCATGATATTTCTTCTCTCACCTCGTCCGTGAGGTTGACCATCTGGGAGTATGTGAGGCCCTTTCGGAGATGGGTTGCCTTGAGTCGCTGTAGGGCCCGGTAATGTAAGGGGCCCGTAAAGATGGCCTGGATTTAGGAGGAGAGGCGGCCTACTAAACTGGCAATGTTTTGAAGCTAAGTGCAAGGTCTGGCCAAAGTATTGGGTAATTCATGTCTGATTTTTGTCATCTTCCGGGAAGGCAGACTGAGGGTGGAGGTTGTGGAGCCGATTGTAAATCCCAAGAAGTACACAGTCTGAGATGGAGTCAGGAGGGATTTTCCCTCGTTCAATACAAAGCCTAAACTTTCTGAGAGGTCTACTGCGGTCTGCAAGGGGAGCAACAGCTGGGCGGGGCACAGGCCATGATAAGCATGTCGTCCAGGTACACAATAAGGCGGATGCCTTGCGCTCGCAGGTGTTCCACCACTGGTTAGAGAACCTTGGTGAAGCACCAGGGACAGTCCAGAGGGAAAACTTGAAAATTTGAATGCCTGTTGGTGCCACGAAAATTGAAGGAGGCGCCGGTACGGTGGGAAAATGGATATCACCAGGTATGCATCCTTGAAATAGAGGCGTGCCATCCAATCAGATGGGCGCAGGTTAAACCAACCATTCGTTGAATTCCTTTAAATGTATTACCGGACGTCGACCCCCATCGGCCTTGTCCACTAGGAATATATTGCTGACACACCCGCAGGGGTGAATGGTGGTGCGATGGATTGCTCATTTGGAAAATAGAGCTTGAATCTCTGAGTCTATTAGGACAGTCTCGTCCATCAAGATCTATATTGGATGTGGTCTGGCCACTTGACAGGGAGTCCCATAGAACTTTATTTGGAAGCCCTGTGTAGTCTGTAGGACCCACACCTCTGACGTTAAGGCATGCCATTCTCAGGTGAAATCCGGCAATCATCCCCCAACTGGACCTCGGAGGAAGGGTATACACTTACTGGTATTAGGGTTATTGCATTGTCCCTTGGAGCCTCGTCCTCGGAAGCCCTGACCTCTGGTGGGATAGAAGTTTGCAAAGTACGCCTGGTCTTGATAGCCGTTGCCACACCTTGAGCCTTGCCCTCTGGAGTAGGCTTGGGAGGCAAAATGGCCGGCCGAGCGGCCCCCTACCACGGCCCCTTGAAAAAACCCGGGGGGGAAAACCATCTATATCAAGGTTTGGGCTTTATCAAGGGCAGTGAATGCGTTAACAAACTTCCCGAGTTCTTTGATAAAAGGTCCCCCGAATAGTCAACCCTGGGCTACTGCCCCTGACTCTGAAACAGCTAGGTTCCCAAGCTTCGGGTCAACCTTGATCAATAGTGATCATCTGCGCTCCGTGAACAGTGCGCAGTTGGTGCTACCTAAAAAGATAATCGCCCTCTGTGCCCATCCCGAAAGAGCATCTGGGGAGATCATGGCACCGAAGTCTTGCCATCCACAGCCATATCAAGGATCTTGGTCAAGGGGCCGACAGCATCTGGAAGCTTCGCCTGGCAAGCCCGTCAGGACCGGTCAATCCCTTTTTTTGGATCCTTTACGAACTTGTCCACAAAGGTGCCCATTATAGGGTCTATATCTGGTGTTTGAGCCACTTTCCCCTCCAGAGAGAGACTGGGACATTCTGTTCTTAGGCAGCTACACGCCTCCTTCTCTAGCAACTTGCGCAAGAGTTTAGCCACATACTGCGCCACCTTGTCCTATGGGACCCAATCAGCCGACTGTGGGTGGAGAATCTGGTTGGGGTCGAGCATATCTGACTGGTTGGCCTCCACCAGTACCTCACTAGGGGCGGGGGAAGGTCGCCAAGGTCTGGATGAACTTGCTTCCTCATCCGAGGGATCATCCTCTTGGAAGTCTGGGGATGGAGGGGTGGCTTCCCCCTGAGGCTCTGGTTCCAGGGGTAGCACAGCAGGAAGGGTCTTTGCCATGAAGGCATGCTTCAGGTGCTCAAAAGCATCAATACCTACCCTGTCCTCTTAGGGCGCTTTGCTGGAGGCTCATCTGGATCAGGAGGGACAGGAGGGGCAAGGGAAAGCGAAGGCGCAGCAGACGCTGGTTGGGATCTCTTTGCGCATTCTCTGGCAATAAGCTGGGCGAGTACCTTTTCCATGGGGCCATAGCTTCATCTACAGCGCGGTAGATGGAGGCATATAGTGCACTGTAAAAGTCATCCTCCCATGGGAGACTGTCTAAAGACTATCTAAAGGGTCCTCCTAACCCCTCTCTGAGGCTTCCGTCATAGTTGACAAGGTCTTGGGAAAAAAACAGTTAAAGGACTGCATTTATTTAAAACTATAGACCCTAACTGCCACTCATGCAGCACCCACTTTTACAAGGGAAATATGGGCAGGCAAGCAGCTGCAAAGTTTAGGACTGCTGATTCAGTCACAAATCTCTTGTGGGCTGAGCCACACTATATGGGTTTTAACCCCGGGATCACTTCTACCCTGGTGCAACCATCAATGGGGAATACTCTGTTCCCTTATGGACCTTCCCGCTCACTATCAAGGTTATACCGGCCCCACCGGGTGCCTTACAGACCCTGTTAATAGGGCGTAAAAATCAGGTATTTACAGACCCCTTTAGGGGCATCTACCTCCAGGTAAAGGCTCGCGGCGGCTCCAACTCCACACGCGCGTCCGATCCTGTCAGTTGAAGCTGACTGCGGACATGGACTGTGGCTATCTGTGTATGTTTGATTGGTATGTTGGTGTCAACTAAATTTGAAAAAAATGGAAATTAACCGATTCGCTGCGGCCGGAACTCCCCCGCGGTGCTTAGGAATTTGACACGTGTACGGTTTGGACGGCCCCCGGCTGTCCTCCACACACGCCCACCATGACATCAGACGGCTGGGGGCCGTCCGACGCATAGAAAAGGTTAACAAAAAAGAAGGAAACAATCGCCATACTGTGTGACTGACACACCTACACATTTACCCCTGTGGGAGTCACGACAATGTAACTTCAGGCTTCAACCCACTGTTGTCTTTTCATAGGCCTGCTGCACACTGCCGAATGGCGTGTTACAGCATAGATTCTTCAGATTGAATAATACTGATTGACCTTGATTTACTCACCTGGGCCTAACGGTCTGCCTATGTATCTTGGCATCCTCACCCTGACTCCCTCACAGAGCAAGAGGATGCGGATAATACAGAGAAGCATGTATAATATTTATTTTAGCATTTTTGAAGGGGCAAAACGCTCACCATAGGTGTCAGAAAGCATTACAAATGATAAATCACAGGAATACATTTATTAAACCTGAAAACAATAAACAATAAAAAATAACCAAGCGTTAGAACCGTACACTGATGGATAACACTTAAAACAGAAGGTTAAAATACAAATGTACCTGTAGGAACACGTTATCCTATCAGTACATAGGCAAAAAGTCACATTTAAAAATGTCAGTGGATAAAGCAGATATTTCAGGTGTTTGAGCGTTATCAAGGAGGGTGGTGGCTGTTCGGATCTCAGGGGGAGCGGATTTCCAAAGCTGAGGAGTATTTCTTGAGCAATTCTCCAGAGTTCTTTGTTTTTTTAAGACAAGTAGTTCAAGAAGATGCGAGTCAGAGCGCTGAAGGGGATAATCAGTTTTTCAGCCAGGTATTTCAAGGCTTCAGGGAGAAGGGCTTTGTGAACTGTGTAGAAAATTGTGAAAATAATCCTGGCTTCTGGTTGGGCTCACTTTAGGTTGTGAAGGATGGGGTAATGTGGGCAAAGGATCAGAATCCCGACACCAACCTGGCTGCGGCGTGTATTCTGGTATGTAGTGAACTGCCAATGGCCAGATTCGACAGGACTAAGGATTGCCCCACAAATTTCACTTCAGATTTGAGTGTGAAAGATCTTGATACTTAGAAAAGTGTAAGTCTGTATGGTTGTAAATTCAGGTTTCTGTAACTGTGATTTGAAAGGCCTACAAACCAGCAAATTGAGCAAATCTAGGATCCACTGATTGGAAATGCACCTCATCATATTTGAGGCTGTGCCTGACATTAGAGTGGAAAATGGGTGCTTAGAGGTCATAATTCAGGCCCATCTCCACCAGGATGGAAAGACAGCATTAAGGCCAATTACTATCAGACGCCGGGGACCCGGCAGGTGCTGGGTGCATTTATGAATGTTCACAACAAGTTAGCTGTATTCAAGGAAGTCCAGGCCCTGTGAAAGTCACATATGATCGCACCTCATTCCAAGAATCATCCGTCTATACTCATGGCCAATCAGAGGTTAGGGAAAACTGAAGCTCGCCTTCAGGAGTGAGCGTGGTAGCCCCAGGATCAGTGATCTGATGTGACAAGAGGTGGCCTGCTGCGTCACGTGCCAGAAGTTGGGGCTAGCAGTGAGACTATCATCAAAACCATGAGAAGACCAATTCTAAGAGTTAGGTTTTAATGAGAAACTAAAAAGTGCCACCAAAGGTGTAAACCAATGGCCCTGCGAAGATCGCAAACCCACCAGGCAGGTCTGATATCCCAAACCCAGCCTCATATAGTCCAATATTTACACTTTAATACCATCAGAAATTAAAAGTGGTGTGGTCATATTCAATATCCATACACAACTCTCATTTAAAAAGAGTTTATACATTTTATTAAACAATGTATCACAAAAAGGATAAAAGGGCATGAGTGCCCTGAGCAGAATTGTATGCATCTATAGAATTCTATTTCATGACATATTCAAAAAGCTACAAGAATTGTTCCGATTCTGCCTTGTGCACTTAAACAACCACAAGTTTGCTTTGAAGGTAGTGTCAGCATATTATTTCTGTATTGTTTTGACAGAATAACAGCCAGAAGCTGGCATTTAAGTATCCTAAATCAGCCAACACGTGTTTTGCAGTGCTTATGTCACCACTTCTTCAGGGCAAGTTTTCTTAGTACTGCTATTTTGTTGGTTGCACCATTTAATATGTTTTAACAGGTCACATATTGCTTTACCATCTGGTCGACTACCAATAGTATCCAAAAATTAGAAGAAAAGATTAAATATAACACATACGTCACTTATTTCATGTCTGTTTGACCATGATGCGACCACATCAATATTAGTCATAAAATACAAGTTTAATATCTTATAATAGCTGCCTCCTTCACGCCAAATGACTCATAACATCTCAATACAGCTTCTGGCTGCCCTTCTGTGAAACAATACAGAAATACCATCAGAAGGTTTGTGCTTATATCACAGGACAAACTCAGTCATAACTTTTGTGGCACCCATGATAGATATCAGGTCCTCGTCAATGGAGATGAGTAGCGAGTTAGCATGCCCGGCATTCACTAACAAAGACTGGTGTGCCAGAATTTTTTGCGGGGCCAGCGGCCAAAATATTTACTGGTTCTCGCTTAGGTTTCTGATATATGGGGACGCTCTTAACTTAGAAGAATCTAATTTGGGATAGAGCAAACGCTCTAGTTGGTACCAGTTAGTGGTGTTAATATGTTAGATGCACTATGAAGGAACAGGCCAGGCCATCACTTTTCTTATTAAAAAACATCTTGCAACATGGGAGCGGGATGCCAAAACCAGCGGGTCTTGGAGCACAAAGAGCCTCGGCTGCCACCCCCTTGTGACCATCCGGAGGAAGGAATATGTTTGAGACCCAAGGAAATTATATTATATGTGGAGAAGTGTGTCTCAGGGGTTAGAGGCGGCAGACCCGGAAGCTGAGATCGGCCCTGGACCAGGGTTCAATTCCCCGCCTCGGCGGGTCTTGGGCTAAAAATTCCACGGTCTCGATAATTCTCGCTCTGGTGCCTTCTCGACTCACGGGTTCACGCTCTGCGACTCTGGGCAATAGCTTGCTTAATCTCCACAACGGCCCCTCGCGGCGGGATGCCTGGCTTTCACCTTGTGGATACCCTGCCGGGGCCTCTCACAGGGGAATACCAGGACGGGTTCCCTAGGCAAGCGCCAGGATGCCCTTTGTGGTGACAGGTTGCGCTATATAAGTATACCTACATTTACATTTACATATCATATTTGAAGAATTGGTCAACCACCAATGTTCCTTGATGCAAGGCTACTTGAACGTAAAATACTAGTTTACACACCAAAAACAACTGTAACTCATTTATTTGATGTGGCTACACTAGTAGCAGCCCCTTGCCTTAAGTGCCAGCCGTCTTTACTGTCCGCTACCTACTGTTATACAGATGCCTTGGAATATCACTTTTTTTTACATTAGCTAAACTTTCGTCATAAGCAGTTCTGGGAGGAGGTGTACACTTCGAAAGCCTGATTAAAAATAGCTGATAAATAAGCAATCGCACTCCTCTTGGTCTAGGACTCGATAAGATACCTATATTCTTTTAAAGGTTTGGCACTTTGTGGTCAAGATTCTTGAGAAACAAATTAAAGGAATTTTCTAAATTTCTGCTGGATGAGAACTTTTCTGTAGAGTGAACTATAGCTTTTTTTCTGCTTTCAATTTTCCGTAGGGCGCTATTATTATGAGACAACCTTTCCTCGCACTAATCCTATAGCAGCTCCAGTGTCACCAGACTACCTTCCATTCGGTGTGTCCCAGAAACCATCTCCCCCTGTTCCTACCACGTCACAGGACTGTGTGTTCAGAGCCAAAGTGAAAATAAGAACGCATTAAAGGCACCAAATTGGCATTAGATACAACTATAGCTGCTCCGCTGCTAGGGGGCGGGGGTAACTTTTTGCGTCCCCTAGGGCAGTGAACAGGGGCGTAGCTTGGTCAGTAAGTTTGGGGGGTGTGGGCATCAGTTTTCCCGACCATCATGTGTTAAAATACATTATATGACAAGCAGGGCGCCTGAGAAGGGATCAAGAGGCAGTGGAAAGGGAGGGGAATATGGATCAATATGAGTACTAAATGGGAGAAACACAATATTTTGTAAAATATATTTTTTTAGGGTTTTCAAAACAGAAATGAGAGCGTGTGTGTGTGTATGTGTGTGTTTTTGTCAGTGTGTATGCAAAACTCGCAGGTGAAATCTGACAGATACTTCACCATACCCGACTGAAAGCACCTTGTACCCAACTATTCATGTGAAGATAAATTTTTAGGTGGGTGTAACATCCCAAACACCTCCCCCGCCCCCCAAAGCTAGGCCCCTGGCAGTTAAGTCCCTTGCCCGGGCGCTGCCCATGACGCCCCAGAGAAACAATTAAACTGCTACAACACTCTGTCCTTATCCAACTAGCTGCTTGTCTTGAATGCTACCTCCCTTGAAGGGGATAGATAGCAAGTGGAGATAAGAAATGGTTCCCTTTACTCATTACCACGGTTTTGAAGCATTTGAGATTTTAATAACAGGATAGCTGCTTCTCTTGAGAGACTCGTTTTAGTGGATGAAATGACCTTTTGATGAAGTAATGTTAGTGGCAGGATCAGGCTGACCCCGGTAGGCTCTATGGGAGACTGTTTTATGGCCAGGAGGGTGGATTTTACTGTTAACATATCTGATATTACCACAAACATTTCCTACAGCAAACACTAAAGCATCCAATCTCCCATACCTTGCAAAACACCTTTACAGTGTGGTTTTTACAAGTTCAAAACTGGCCCAACTGGCTATGGTGATTCTCTAATGGGGGCCTCTTCCAGTTTGGTGCCCTGGCCTGTTTTCTTCCCCAGTCTGACCCTGGTTAAAATAGTGAGCAAAGATCATTAAATGATCCTCTGTCGCCCCCTCTCACCCATCGTGTGCAGTATTATACACCCTGCCCCTCGCTTGGGATACTGCAGCCTGTAATGGTCTGCCCTCAGCCTTTCACACAGCATGCTCAGGCTCTTAATGTTTGTGTGATCTGCACTTGGGCTTGCATGTTTAAGCAATCTATCCTGGACATAGATCTATTTAATGTTGTTTATTTCTTCAGTTTTACCTCCTCAAATTGCATGGGGTCTCAAAAAGCATCCTTCCCTTAAATTCCTAAAACCCTGCATGAGGACATCAATTTGACTTAAAACTTTCAACTATTTTCTCTCCTTCCTTTCATCCCACTGCCCTTGCCTTCCATTTTGCTCATGCCTCTTTCCTCTGAGCATAACGTACCCTAAGTCGCATACCTGTTTGCCTCATTTCTATTATTGAATTTCTGTAGCTGACTCCACCTTATTTCGTGGATAACAACGTATCCCCCTTTGAACTATATGCCTGCAACCAGACAGCACATAATCCCCGCTTGCCTATGTATTCACTAGCCCTGGAAGAAACTGTATGATGGCAGAGGATTTGGAGTAATTTTGGTAGTTTCACGTTACTCTTTGGCCGCAAAATTACCCAAAATTACGTGAATATGCCAGATTTCCTTTTTATAAGTAATTTGGCACACATATCCTACCTCAAAAGTACAGGAACAATGAGTTTAGTGTGTGTGAGCACCTTCTGGCTGCAACTTTTTGTGTTCGGTTGCCTTTAGCCTATTTTCATTAAGCAAAATGCATCCTCTGGTCCATTTTGGACGTGACGGTGCACTTTGCACTGAGAAAATAGTGCTAGATGTTGGTTTGCGCTCCTCTTGCAATCTTGTGTGATTGTGCTGTAATTATGCCTCAGCAAATTATGCGAGCTCCACCCACCCCTAGTATTCACCCCGCCAAGAATTGACATGAACCTGCATAGCTCGCAATAAAGATCACACCCAACTCCTATTAATCTACCAAAAAGAAACTGGAGTAATTCCACCGAATTGTTTACCCTCAGAGCACATGATTAACCCCAATAACCACTGGATTAACCACTAACCCTGTGTTCCAGAGTAGCATGCTATTCGCCTTAGAGGTCTTCAATGCCTTGTCAGGGGTAGTAAACGCTATATAAATGCACTTACGAATAAAATGATGCGCTTCAACGCCTTGTCAGGGGTAGTAAACGCTATATAAATGCACTTAGGAATAAAATGATGCGCTTCAATGCCTTGTCAGGGGTAGTAAACGCTATATAAATGCACTTAGGAATAAAATGATGCGCTGCAATGCCTTGTCAGGGGAAGTAAACGCTATATAAATGCACTTAGGAATAAAATGATGCGCTTCAATGCCTTGTCAGGGGTAGTAAACGCTATATAAATGCACTTAGGAATAAAATGATGCACTTCAATGCCTTGTCAGGGGTAGTAAACGCTATATAAATGCACTTAGGAATAAAATGATGCGCTTCAATGCCTTGTCAGGGGTAGTAAACGCTAAATAAATGCAATTACAATGATGCTTCCGGTCCGTATATAACCTGGTGGCTCATTGGTATGTAATCGCTCCCCCTTAACCCTCTCCCAATAGTATTCTGCCCATTCATTCAGAGGTATCTTATGGAGTAGGGCGGAGAGCAGTTGGCAGCATGCCCACCTCAGGTAACAGTAGGCTAAATAAATACCCCGCGGGACTCTGTTTTTGGCAGCGTATGCGATGGCTTCCAGTGGCTACAAAGGTGGGCGGGGCACGTGCCCTCGAGAGCTTCCTTTCATGCAGGCGCCATACCAGATCTCCGGTGAAATTGTTTTTTGTTACACCCAGTTCTGTTTTACTTCTGTAAGTGGATATGTAGCACCAGTTGTACACTGCCTAATGGATCAATAAAAACGAAATGCCAGCGGGGCTTTGTGAAGGCTCAAAGGAGACAGAGACAGCTCCTGGCCTTCTCAAGACGATTTTTTTCTCATTGTTTTCCTCCCCGTGGAAAGTAAAAAGCCTGTTCGCTTGTTGGTCTGGCGCCAGTTGCTGAGAGGTGTGTGTGTATGTAACTTGTGCGTCACAGGTTCAAGCCTCAGCATGACTCACCCAAGCCCAGGTTTACATGAATTTTTTAATTCAATCCCGACACAAAATCCTTTTTTGGGCGTACAAACCAACATTCATTCGTGTTTGTGTTGGTTTGTAAGGGAAAGTGACGCAAACAAGCGCAGAGCGCTGTTTACATTACTCTGCGTCATGGGCGTTCTCATGCAACCATCCATGGCCTTTGACGCAAAACGCTTTCTGCTCACAACAGTAGCCAAGATGTTGTACCATGAATTAACTCCACTTGAAAGCAGGTGTTAAAAAGCAGAAATGCGTTTATTTCGCCTAACTTTTTCCATTGTGCACTGCACTGCACTGTTCAGTACACATGCAAGGTGTGACCATTTTTATAGTTAGTCTAAACATAGTATTTTGTACTGGAAGGGAACTCTCTCAGTACAAAATGTATTCTAGATTCACACAGACGCCTTTGCACTATGGTGCAAAGGTGTGTGTGTGTGGTAATTGGTAGCCTGATTGTGCGCCAATGCTAGGTAGAAAGCAGGATGGTGCCGTATCTGTAGATATGGAGCATCATGCTGTCTCCTTGTCACGCAACGCAGTACAATAACTTTGGGTGCTGCGCTGTGCTGTGCGACAGGTCTGGGCCTCAGACATTTATCTATTCACCATCATGGAATATGTACCATTTCTTTTTTAGGTCGAGCCTTTACCATTCCGCAGGAATGGGAAATGGGGAGAATTCAAGTCGGCTATTTTCTCGTCAAACCAAAGGCCTTTCAGCCGCGGTTTTCTTGCAGTGCCCGTGAACCACGTGATAACATGCACGCGCATTCAGGGCCAGCCAGCCCAGCACATCAAAGGGCTTCTCCTCCCCTAATTATTCATGGCCGGCCGCAGGCCGGCCGTACTTTCAGTTTCCCCAGAACGGCTAATTAGGGGAGGAGAAGCCCTTTGATGTGCTTCACACCAATGCGCCTCAGTCATTCCTCTTCTTTGTATTTGCTTCCAGACTCCGATCTGCTCATGTGCACAAGACGCTTTACACATTACACTCATCTGCCTGAAGTGGGAGTTTTAAACAAGCAAAGCTGGTCCTTCTGTACTTGCAGTTTCACTTCTAATGTGTGTTGTTATTTATCATGATTTTTAGCTTAGGTGTATCACGCTTGTTCATGAGTTTGATCTCTTCATACTGTCAAATGTTTTCTAAGTTGTTTTGGATTGTCTTACCACTGGAGGTCTCCCTGTGCTACATTTAGCCTCTGACACATGCAACGCCACTCAACCACGCAACGCCACTCAACCACGCAACACCACTCAACCACGCAACGCCACTCAACCACGCAACGCCACTCAACCACGCAACGCCACGCAACTACGCAACGCCACGCAACTACGCAACGCCACGCAACTACGCAACGCCACGCAACTACGCAACACCACTCAACTACGCAACGCCACTCAACTACGCAACGCCACTCAACTACGCAACGCCGCTCAACTACGCAATGCCACGCAACTACGCAACACCACGCAACAACGCAACGCCACTCACACATGCAACGCCACGCAACCACGCAACGCCACTCAACCACGCAACACCACTCAACCACGCAACGCCACTCAACCACGCAACGCCACTCAACCACGCAACGCCACGCAACTACGCAACGCCACGCAACTACGCAACGCCACGCAATTACGCAATGCCACGCAACTACGCAATGCCACGCAACTACGCAACGCCACGCCACTCAACTACGCAACGCCGCTCAACTACGCAACACCGCGCAACTACGCAACGCCACGCAACTACGCAACGCCACGCAACTACGCAACGCCACGCAACAACGCAACGCCACGCAACTACGCAACGCCACTCAACTACGCAACGCCACTCAACTACGCAACGCCACTCAACTACGCAACGCCACTCAACTACGCAACGCCACTCAACTACGCAACGCTGCGCAACTACGCAACGCCGCAACGCCACGCAACTACGCAACGCCACGCAACTACGCAACGCCACGCAACTACGCAACGCCACTCACACATGCAATGCCACGCAACTACGCAACGCCACTCAACTACGCAACGCCACGCAACTACGCAACGCCACGCAACTACGCAACGCCACGCAACAACGCAACGCCACGCAACAACGCAACGCCACTCAACTACGCAACGCCACTCAACTACGCAACGCCACTCAACTACGCAACGCCACTCAACTACGCAACGCCACTCAACTACGCAACGCCAATCAACTACGCCACGCCACTCAACTACGCAACGCCGCGCAACTACGCAACGCCGCAATGCTACGCAACTACGCAACGCCACGCAACAACGCAACGCCACTCACACATGCAACGCCACTCACACATGCAACGCCACTCACACATGCAACGCCACTCACACATGCAACGCCACTCAACTACGCAACGCCACTCAACTACGCAACGCCACTCAACTACGCAACGCCACTCAACTACGCAACGCCACTCAACTACGCAACGCCACGCAACTACGCAACGCCACGCAACTACGCAACGCCACGCAACTACGCAACGCCACGCAACTTCGCAACGCCACGCAACTTCACAACGCCACGCAACTACACGCAACGCCGCTCAACTACGCAACGCCGCGCAACTACGCAACGCCACGCAACAACGTAACGCCACTCAACTACGCAACGCCACTCAACTACGCAACGCCACTCAACTACGCAACGCCACTCAACTACGCAACGCCACTCAACTACGCAACGCCACTCAACTACGCACACATGCAACGCCACTCACACATGCAACGCCACTCACACACGCAACGCCACTCACACACGCAACGCCACTCACACACGCAACGCTACTCACACACGCAACGCCACTCACACACGCAACGCCACTCACACACACAACGCCACTCACACACACAACGCCACTCACACACGAAAAACCACTCACGTTGCCAATAGGTCTCGCAGTACGACAGTTGGAGCCATTACAATTGCAAATAACAATGCCTTTCACTTTGGTTATCATTTTAAATACATAAAGGGCTTTGTCATTTACAAAACCAATAGCTCCAACTTTCCTACTGCGAGACCTATTGGCAACGCCAGTGCTTGTTTCTTTTACAGGGTTTTATAGAGCGCAAACTTGACCCGAAGGTATTGGGCATCAGAGCGCTTTACATGAGCACCATTTGCGGGACATAAGGACACATTCATTTTTGTTAGGCACGGGGAGATATAGGGGCATATTTACGAGTTCTGTCGCACCTCTGCATATCAGCAGAGATACGCCAGAACAAAAGCGTCACGCAAAACTACCCTTGCGTCACGGCAGATGCGTCGCATTTACAATGCGGTGCGCCGTGGCGCAAGGGTAGGCAGATGCATGACGCATCTCGTGACGTAAGGGCGGCTCATCGCTGGAGTCGCGTCGCAAGCGCGACGCAAATCCAGCAATGCTCAGGGCCGCCCTATACTTAACATGCTGCGTCAGTCCTTACACCTGCTTCAAGCTGGCAAAAGGAATTGACGTAGCACCGTCGCGGAAGTGCCTGCGTGAAATCTTGTAGATTTCACGCAGGCACTTTTGCGAGGCGCACAGGCGCCGGAACGCCCCCCATTGTGGCGATGGGCTTTAAATACGTCACGTTGTAAATGCCTCGCAGGGAAGCGCCACGTTTACGCCGCTGTTGCATGACGCAAGGCGGCGTAAACTTGGCGCAAGGGGCTTGTAAATCTGCCCCTAAGTGATTTCCCCAGAATCACAGGATGTTGTGCATTCTTGCCGAGACTTGAACCCAGAACCCAGATTTAAGGACGACCACCCTACCATTGAGTTGGAATGAAAGTATGAGCTTCTTACTTATAGCACGAAGAAGCCCAAATGCTGTTTTCACAGGCTCTTTGTAAAAACATGTTTTTATGATTATCAATTTAGGAGGCACACAATTTGTAGCACACAATGAGACACTCTCAAACTCAAATGCCTCTTCTTGTTAGAATCCCACCTCTGAGCCCAAAGCAAACCTTTCTGTGCAATTTCAAGCCACGTTTTATACAAAAACTTGATCAGCAGACTTATGTGTGATATGGGAATGTATAACCACTTGACAGTTTATTTCTGGGGCTAGTTTCACTGGTAGCTGATGTGTCTTCCGAGACGGAGGTGGGACGCTGCTGACAACACATGCTGTTAAAGTGCGACCAAGGTGGTGATTCACAAAGGCATTTTTGGCTGTAAACATAGATGTAGAGCAGAAAATACCTTCCTTTATGCCTGCTGGCAGTTCAGAAAAGGAACCATGGCAGGAGTGAATGGTTTGCCAGTGTGTAGTTCTTAGCGACAACTGCAGAGAAATGCACAGTAGTAATTAATACGCAAGGGGTTGGAAGTGGGTGGAACAAGGCATGGATTGTCCAGTAAATTTGTGAATGCCCACAGACTTGTATGTTGGTATTTATAAACACAGATACCACCCCTTTTTACCCTGAAAATGGTCACAGATTGGCTGCCTCAGAGGCCTGGATCGATTCTAGGATGGGAAGGGGACCGAATCACTCCAAAACTTGGAGCAGAGCTAGGGGTAGTAACTTTATAGAGGAGAAAAAAGTGTTCATTTACACACTGGGCTCCGCAGTGGCGTAGGAAGGAGGGTGCGGTGGGTGCGGGTCATGAGTGATGTAATTTGAGATGTCATCAGTGATGTCATGCGCGATGTCACTGACCATGTCATGAGTGATGTAATATGTGATGTCATCAGCAGTGTATTGCGGGCGCACGAGTTATAGTTAGCTGAACTAACTATAACGGGGGAATTTCTATGGTTTTGTACGAGTGAAATGTCCAACTAACTATAATGCCCCTGAAACCTATGGTTTTTTCTGTGAATTTCTAAAGTTTTTTTAAATGCTAATTCCTAACTATAAGGTGCCTGAAACCTATGTTTTTTTCAGTGAATATACATATATATATATATATATATACATATATATATATATATATATATATATATATAATTACGGAAATGCTGCCTGGAACGGTGTATAACCTGCCTTTCTGTGCCGTTGTCTCCTGTGGCGGAGGAAGCCTCCTAAATTTTTTAAACAAATCCAGTACAATGGTTAAAGGATTCAGCACACCAATCTGATACACATGTTTATTGTGCGCAAACAACAACCCCCTTCAGCCCGGACAGCCTTCGTCAAGTTATGTATAATGCTCCATGCACCCAAGGAATGCAATAAAAGCCATCATAGACATAGAAACAATCTTTAAGCGGTCAATTCATTTGATCAATTATATAAAAACTAGCAGCCCGTCCCGACCTTGTCCGGGAGCAACAGGCTTCCCCGCCCCCTGCCCGCCCCGACATTGTCCAGCAGCCCGGGCCCCCGCCTGGCCCGTCTCCCGCCTTCCCCGACCCCCGCCTGCCCTGACATGGGTCCCCTTACCTCAGCTGCCGCTCCTCCCGCCTGTCCGCTGCTCGCACCGCCGCTGGCCTGTCCGCTGCTCCTCGATTCACCGCTCCTCCCCCCGCCATGTCCGCCACTCCCTTACCTCAGCCGCCGCTCCTCCAGCCTGTCCGCTGCTCGCACCGCTGCTGGCCTGTCCGCTGCTCCTCACGTCACCGCTCCTCCCCCGCGCCATGTCCGCCACTCCTCGTCGCGCTCCTGGACGCCGCTCCTCCCCGCGCTCCTGACGTGAGCACGCACGTCGCGGCAGGCGCTACTTCGGAGGGACTCCTTTTTTTTTTACTGTACATTTTTTAAATAACGTTCTTTTTTTAAATTTATATAGCCTATAACCATCTACACACCCTGACGATTCCAACGGTGTATCGGGTGTGTGGATTGGCGCTATGGTTCCCGAGTTTACCCGCCTCAAAGGCTGAAAGTTCTTCCTTTATTATAGTAGTATAGATATATATTTTTAAATTACTAGAAATTATGGATAAAAGTATTAAATGCATTTTAAACAAACTTTCATTGTACATTCGGCAATAAAATAATTTTTTGTCTTTCTGTCTGTTAGACGGACCGGGAGGGTCGGCCGAGGTTACGGGGAGAGGTCTCCGGGGAGAGCCGTCTCCAACGACTGTACAGACAAGCAACTTCCCCCCCACAGACGGACACCACACAAGATTGACTTATAACGAGACTTTATATGCAATTCTTAGGTACGATAAGATGATACAAGGAGGTCTGGACTCAGGGGTCCCCTCGGTTCTAGTCTCTGGTTTAGGAAAGGGGTAGCGGGACAGTCTTGTTACCAGAAGGTGGGTATAGCTCTCAATCCTCGAGCTCGGCGTTCTAGATGATCGGGCCGCGGCTGAGCCAGCAGGTCCCGAGATGGACGAAGGAAAACGACGGTCCGCGGCGGAGCCTGCAGGTCCCGGTGAAGATGACGGTTACAACGGTCTGCGGCCACGCCAGCAGATCCCGACGACGATGAAGGATGAAGGTTACGAAGGCTGTGGCAGCGCCAACAGGCAGGACGATGGTGCACAAGACAGAGCTACGGCAGCGCCAGTAGTCCGTCTAGGATGAGTTCCTCTTTACGTCTCTCGACTCCAAGATACAACTGCCTTCCTGCTCCGGAGCTGCCCCAGTTATAGGGCTGGCGTGCTTTGATGTCCGGACCCTCGCACTTGGAGGTCGGGAGGTCCGGGATGGGGGAGTCCAGACACCCAGCAGGGGGGTGGAGCCAGCGCCCGGGGAGGCGATGGGCGAGCGGCACTTGGCGGGGGAGAGCCATCGGCACCTCTTTCTCCCATTGACTTGCCAAGTAGCCCGCTCACCTCCTGGGTGGAGGGTGGTGCCGGAATGTCTGAGGCCGGGCCAGGCCCAGGGTTGAGGTCGATCGGGGGCCAGGCGGCCTCGTGGTGAAGTGTCCAAGATGGCGGCCCAGGCTGGGCGCGTGGGCCGGCAGTGGATCGGCCCCACGAGGTTAACGTGCTCGAGGGCAGGGGCCCTGAGGGGACAGAGGACGTGCAATGGTGGTGTGTGGTACTTGCGTGGCGGTACTCAGGCCTGGTTGGGCCGGGGGAGAGCGGCCCTTCATGTGGCCTGTCCAACATGCGTCCCCCCCAGCTAAAGGCGGGGAGAGTTACCCATCCTCTTGGGGACTCTCCTCGTCGAGGCGGAAAAACCGGGACAGGCCATCCGCGTTGGCGTGATCTGGCCCAGGCCGGTGTTCGACGGTGAAGTCCATACCTTGCAAGGAGATGGACCAGCGTAGCAACTTTGGGTTTTCCCCCCGCATGTGCATCAGCCACTGCAGGGGTCGGTGGTCGGTCTGCACCCGAAAGTGGGTGCCAAAAAGGTAGGGCCGGAGCTTCTTGAGGGCCCATACCACAGCGAAGGCTTCCCTCTCTATGGTGCTCCAGCGTTGCTCCCGTGGTAGGAGCCTCCGGCTGATGAAGGCCACCGGTTGATCAAGGCCTTCGGTGTTCATTTGAGACAGGACCGCCCCAATGCCCTGGTCGGAGGCGTCCGTCTGGACGACGAACTCCCGGCTGTAGTCTGGGGCCTGGAGCACAGGAGCGGAACACATGGCGGCCTTCAATTGTTCGAATGCAGTTTGACACTCTGGGGTCCAGTTGACTTTCTTGGGCTGATTCTTTGACGTGAGTTCTGTGAGGGGCCCCACTATGGTACCATAGTCTTTCACGAACCTTCGGTAATAGCCCGTGAGGCCCAGGAAGGCTCGTACCTCGGTTTGGGTGATGGGGGGCTGCCAGTCCTGGATGGCGGCAATTTTCAGCTGTAGAGGGGCCACTAGGCCGCTTCCCACCTGGTGTCCGAGGTAGGTTACAGACCCTTGTCCAATTTGACACTTGCTGGCCTTGATCGTGAGGCCAGCCCGCTGAAGGGCTTGCAGCACTGCTCGGAGGTGGTGGAGGTGCTCGGTCCAATGGTGGCTGTATACAGCGATGTCGTCTAGGTAGGCGGCGCTGAATCCTTCGAGCCCCGCCAGGACCTGATTGACGAGCCGTTGGAATGTTGCTGGGGCATTCTTCATGCCGAAGGGCATGACCGTGAAATGGTAATGGCCATCGGGGGTGGAGAAGGCAGAACGTTCTTGCGCTCGGGGTGTGAGGCCGATCTGCCAATAGCCTGCTGTCAGGTCGAAGATGCTGAGGTAGCGGGCAGCTCCCATTCGGTCGACCAGTTCATCTGCCCGGGGGATGGGATGTGCGTCCGTTCTGGTGACCGCATTCAAGCCCCGGTAGTCGACGCAGAACCGGAGTTCTGGTGTGGTGCCGGGGGCAGCTGCTTTGGGGACCAGTACGACAGGGCTGGCCCAGGGGCTGTCGGAGGGCTCGATGACCCCGAGCGTGAGCATCTTGGCTACTTCTGCCTGGATGCAGGCCCGTACCCGATCTGGCACGCGGTAGGCCCGGTGGCGGATAGGAGGGCTGTCCCCGGTGTCCACATCGTGCACACACCAGGAAGTGACACCTGGGGTGAGGGAGAACAGACTGGCGAACTGTGACAGGAGGGCTTGACACTCTTGGCGTTGTTCTCTGGTGAGGGTCTCCGAGAGTCGGACCCCATCCACGGAGCCGTCTTGCTCCTGAGTCCGCAGGAGGTCGGGGAGAGGCTCGGAGTCTTCTTCAACCCCATTGTCTGTGGCCATCAGGAGGCTGAGCTCTGTTCGTACAAAGTGGGGTTTTAGTCTGTTAGCGTGGAGGACCCGGAGAGGGTTCCGGGGGGATTCCATGTCGATGAGATAGGTGGCAGGACCCTTGCGCTCGATTACTTTGAAGGGCCCCGTCCATTTGTCTTGTAGAGCGCATGGCTCCGTGGGGGACATTACCCATACCTGTTGGCCAGGTTCGAATTCAATGGATGAGGCATTCTGGTCATACCATTTTTTCATGTCCTCTTGACTGGCCTCTAGGTTGGCTTTCGCTAGTTCTCTGAACCGCCGGGTCTGGTTGCGGAGGGTGAGGAGGTACCGGAAGACATCTGGAGGGTTCTTTAACGGGGGCATTTCCCAGCCCTCTTTGACTAGGCTGAGCGGTCCCCGCACTGGGTGTCCATATAGCAGTTCAAATGGGCTGAAGCCTAGGGATTTCTGAGGGACCTCTCGGTAGGCGAAGAGGAGGCACGGCAGCAGCACATCCCACTGGTGACGGAGGGGCTCTTCCAACCCCCCGATCATCCCCTTTAGCGTGCGGTTGAACCGCTCAACAAGTCCGTTCCCCTGGGGGTGATAGGGGGTCGTGAATCGGTAGGTGACCCCGCACTGTTGCCAGAGGGATTTCATGTATTTAGAGATAAAGTTCGTGCCTCTGTCGCTGACGACTTCCCGGGGGAAACCCACACGGGAGAAGATCCCCATCAGAGCCCGGCCGACTACCGGGGCTGTCACAGTCCGCAGAGGAACAGCCTCAGGGTAGCGGGTGGCGTGGTCCACTAGCACCAAGATGAATCGATGGCCTTGTTTGGTGCGGGGGTCCAGGGGCCCCACAATGTCTATTCCGACCCTCTCAAATGGAGTAGTGACTACAGGAAAAGGTTGCAAGGGGGCCTTTAGCTTGCGGCCGCTCTTTCCACTGGCTTGACACGTGGGGCAAGATCGGCAATGCTGGTGCACATCGTTCCTCATTTTGGGCCAGAAGAAGTGGGTCACTAGGCGACTGTAAGTTTTATCTTGTCCCAGGTGCCCTGCCAGGGGGACATCGTGGGCCAGGTTCAGCAGAAAGTCTCTAAAGCGGTGGGGCACTACTAGTACTCGGTTGGCCCCCAGCTCGGTGATTCTTTGCTCGCTGTACAGCAGATCATTGTCCCAGTAGACCCAATGAGTTCCGGAGGTATCCCCTGCGCTTTGGGCGAGCGCTTGCTGGCGGAGTCCCTCGAGGGAGGGACAGGTCTTCTGTTCTTGGCGAAATTGTTCTTGCGTGGGCCCCCCCTCTTGGGCCCACTGGTCGAGGTTAGCGAGGTCGGAAGGTTGAGCTGGTTCGAGGGGGATGTCATGGTCGGTGGTTTCGGCTGGGGCGACCGAAGGCGGTGGCGCCGGCCATTCTGGTTCTTCTTGGCGATGGTTGGCACGGGCGGCCATGGACCGGGTGGTGACGCACGCCCAGTCCGGGACGCCTAGCATTCCCAGGTGTTCTCTTCGCTCCACGGCTGCCCACGGGGAGCTCTCAAGGTCATTTCCGAGGAGGCAGTCTACGGGGGCATCGTCTCGGACCGTCACCCTCAACATGCCGGAGACCCCTCCCCATTCGAAGGGGACGCAGGCCATCCGACACAGACTTTCCGAGTTATCGGCTGATCGTACAGGGCAGAGAATGTTCGGTAGGTACTGTTCTGGGGTCACCAGGTGACAGCGGACGGCTGTTACACTGGCCCCGGTGTCACGAAGGGCTTCGGCCTGGTGTCCATTGATGCTCACCCATTGGCTGTACTTCTGGGTGTTAGCGGGTAGGGGGACCCGCGGGATCATGTCTTTTCCCCCTAAGCATGCGAGAGTCATGGCGGCTGGCTCCCATTCTTGATGCTCTTGTTCGTATGTTTCCTGTTCCTCGGAGATCTGCTCTTCCCCTAGGGCCGCAGCGGCCACTTGGCGGGGTCTTGGACTCTGGTACTGCGGGCAGCTTGGGTCGTTTGCATAGTGACCGATTCGTTGGCATCGGTGACACGTGACATTGGCTCTGTACCCCGGTCGCGCCGGGGTGCTGCCCCTGTTGGCCGGGGGGGTGGTGCTGGTAGCGGGGGCGACCGGAGCGTTGTCTCTTCCTCGTCCTTGGCCCCCTCCTCCTCCTCTTGGTCGGTGCTGACCATGGTTGTTCCGGTTCTGTTCGTAGGACCCATTCCGGCCCACTCTGGTGATCTCCCACCGGTCAGCTTCGGCTGCGAGCTGCCGCGGATCCGTTAACTTGCTGTCGAGGAGGTGCTGGCGTAGTTCAATGAAGCAATTGTTCGACAGATGCTCCCACACCATCAGATTGAACAGTTGTTCGTAGGTCGTGACGTTATTTCCTCTGATCCAGCCTTCGAAAGCTCGGCTAAAGTATGTTACATAGTCCACCCAAGTTGTACCCGGGATGCGGGTGCAGTCTCGGAACCTCTGACGGTACATCTCGGGTGTGAGGCCATAGCGGGTGAGGAGTGCCGCTTTCATATGGTCGTAGGAGGTCATCTGGTGGTCCGGGAGCTGTAGCAGTGTATCGCGGCCCTCATTGAGGAATCTCCCCCATAGACCGGCTCCCCAATCGCTCCTATCGATCCGGTGTGCAGTCATAGCGATTTCATAGGCCTTGAACCATTGCTGGATGTCGTCTTCTCGGAAATATTCTCGGACAACATCCTTGGGGATGTGTACCTTTTTCTCTGTGGTCCCTGCGGTGTGGGGTCGCTCGGGCACCCCTAACTCTTTATTCTGCTTGCGCAGGTTGATCTCGGCTAGGTTTCGTTCGTGTTCGTACGCCAGTTTCTTTTCCTCGAGCTCCCTTTGCCTCTGTTTCTCCTCTCTCTCTTCTCGGAGACGCAGGTGCTCTAAGTTGATTTTTTGTTCGGCCAATTTGAGTTCCACGTCCATCTTGAGTCGGGCCATTTCTAGCTCGTGTAGTCGGTTTCTTTCTCTTTCCTGGATCTCGTCTTGCGAGAGACCCGTTCTTTGCCCTTCAGGGGCCGTGGTGGTTTTTTCCGCGGTGCTTTGATCAGGGGTTCCGGCAGCCCCGGTCTCTGCCCAAGATTCTAGGGCATGCTTAAAATCGTCTTTGGTGCTTAGCCCGGTGGTAGCGATACCCAGTTCGATGCAGAACTGTTTTAGTTCACGGTGGCTGTACTCCTCTAGTTTCTCCATTTGGAACTTCTCGGTTGATCCGCTTTCTTTGGTTGTCATTGTGATTTCGTTGTGGGGTGAGCTACTCTCTGTACGTTATGCGGTGATTCGGATCGCGCCGCTGGCCACCAATGTTAGACGGACCGGGAGGGTCGGCCGAGGTTACGGGGAGAGGTCTCCGGGGAGAGCCGTCTCCAACGACTGTACAGACAAGCAACTTCCCCCCCACAGACGGACACCACACAAGATTGACTTATAACGAGACTTTATATGCAATTCTTAGGTACGATAAGATGATACAAGGAGGTCTGGACTCAGGGGTCCCCTCGGTTCTAGTCTCTGGTTTAGGAAAGGGGTAGCGGGACAGTCTTGTTACCAGAAGGTGGGTATAGCTCTCAATCCTCGAGCTCGGCGTTCTAGATGATCGGGCCGCGGCTGAGCCAGCAGGTCCCGAGATGGACGAAGGAAAACGACGGTCCGCGGCGGAGCCTGCAGGTCCCGGTGAAGATGACGGTTACAACGGTCTGCGGCCACGCCAGCAGATCCCGACGACGATGAAGGATGAAGGTTACGAAGGCTGTGGCAGCGCCAACAAGCAGGACGATGGTGCACAAGACAGAGCTACGGCAGCGCCAGTAGTCCGTCTAGGATGAGTTCCTCTTTACGTCTCTCGACTCCAAGATACAACTGCCTTCCTGCTCCGGAGCTGCCCCAGTTATAGGGCTGGCGTGCTTTGATGTCCGGACCCTCGCACTTGGAGGTCGGGAGGTCCGGGATGGGGGAGTCCAGACACCCAGCAGGGGGGTGGAGCCAGCGCCCGGGGAGGCGATGGGCGAGCGGCACTTGGCGGGGGAGAGCCATCGGCACCTCTTTCTCCCATTGACTTGCCAAGTAGCCCGCTCACCTCCTGGGTGGAGGGTGGTGCCGGAATGTCTGAGGCCGGGCCAGGCCCAGGGTTGAGGTCGATCGGGGGCCAGGCGGCCTCGTGGTGAAGTGTCCAAGATGGCGGCCCAGGCTGGGCGCGTGGGCCGGCAGTGGATCGGCCCCACGAGGTTAACGTGCTCGAGGGCAGGGGCCCTGAGGGGACAGAGGACGTGCAATGGTGGTGTGTGGTACTTGCGTGGCGGTACTCAGGCCTGGTTGGGCCGGGGGAGAGCGGCCCTTCATGTGGCCTGTCCAACACTGTCAATATACATAATAAACAGACTTCCTTCATCCATATTTTTCGTATTTCATTGTAATGATCATCTCTAAATATTACTTAGGAAGACATCGCTAATTCTATTATTTGCTGTAATTCCTAGGGTTAAAGGTAAAATAGGTTTTCATTTACTTCACCCAAAATAAAGTGCATAAAAGTGCAATATTTAAAACCACAACACCTTGGATCCCAAAACAGTTAAAGGCAATCAATAATCAATTGAAAACTCTAACTAGACATGATAATCATCCTAGTATTGCATTCAGATACATTATAATTCATTATAGAACATGACATTACCGCATATAAATTAATATCGGGCAAGTGCCCCAGTTTATCAGTTTCGTCTTTACTTGATGGGCAAGTGCCCCATGATGCTTAACATGGATTTTACTCATGTGTGTGGTTAAGAATAGTGTCTATCAAAAAAGGAAAAAGAAAGCGATCAGAAAAATAGAAGTATGTGCATGTGAATTAAAAGCGTACACAGCAGTATATAGCCAGCCCATGCGTCCCATGAAGGCAAGAGGACTACAGTCCTATATGTGCTGCCGGTTCTTCCTCCCGATTCATAGCACATGGTATCCTCGTATTCAAATCAATTATGTATTGCAACTCAAGGACACGCTATTGCTTTTACCTGTTGCCTCCCCTTATAAGTTTCATAACTTGATCTATGTCAAAAAAATCTTATTAGTTTGCTATAGCCATTATGTGTGGTGTGAAAAGGTCTTGCCAAAAGGATAATTAAAATCCTGGTTGGTTATGGCACGTTGATGTTCAAGAATAAGTTATTTCAGTGGTAACTTGGTACTCCCTATATATCTGAGGCCAAACGGGCACTCCAGATTATATACCACGAATTCAGTGGTACAAGTAATAAACTTGCGAATTTGTCTCATTTTTTGCCCATCATTGCAGCTGTGACTACTTTTACATGCTTAGCGTTAAGGAGTATAAGACCTCTCTGCCTCCACTTCATCCAGTGTATGCTAGAGAATGGCATATTTCTTTCTTGAAAGTCACTGAAAGTCTGGGAGAGTCGAAGATACTTTAATGATTCAATACTCTATTTAACAGCATTTGAAAGGCATCAGTCTGTCAAAAGGTTTCATTATTGTTCTATTGCTCAATGCACCTCTCCTCAAAGCCAGATTTTATTTCAGAATTCATTTTTTAAAGAATCAAACATCAGAGACTGCCGTAGAAAATTGTCTTTTTCAACACCGGAAGCACTGCTTTGCTTCAAAGCGCAGCTGGCGCCACTGGAATGATATTTCCACTGAAAATAAACACTGTACACCAATTTAAAGAACTGCCAATTTCAGGCGGAAAGTTTCACTTCTAAGCAGGCGGTTAGTCACCAGCCAGCCCCTTGCTCTGTCACCGCCGAAATATCTTCCCCGCCTCCTCCTAAAATGACTAGGCAGTGACTGGGATTTTGACTGCACCTCATTCCCCATCAGGGTAACCGATCTCTCTCTTCATCTATTTTCTTTTTATCAATTCAGAATATTGTATGGAATGCTGAAATTAGCTCACCCAATGGGATAGCTGCCAGCAAGGGCACTCCTTCCTGCTGTTTGCATGCATTCTATATTCAGTAGTAATATCCTGAAGCAGGCACAGACAGTGGGCATGGTTATTTGCCAGTGATGGGTGAGATTTAGGGCGATGTGCTAACAGCCTTATTGCCCACATGCTGATGAGTTGACTGCTCTTAATTGCCCTTCTCCTCATTATGCACCATGAAGCGAAAATTACAGAGTGCGAATTTAACAGAGACTTAGGCCCTGTGTAGAGGATGTTAACCACTGTTATTACACTGAGAAGAGAACAAGGCCACTTTGTTATTATTCTGTTTGATATAAAAAGAATAAACAACATTTGTCATCTGTTTATTGAAGCTGAAGTGTCTATCTCGTGGTGATGGTATTGTAATGGGGAGAGGTGAGGTGGCAGGTGGAAGTCAAACATGGTATTTGTTAGAGAGACAGGTACCACAAATGGCCGCGAATAGGAGTAGGTCAGAAAAAGGCACATTTTAAAAACTGCCTGTTCTAGTGGCGTGTCAGGGAATGGGCCATACTGGAGACAGGTTAGTGAACGACCTGTTGTTGAAATATCTTGGAAAATAATGTTGTATGATGGTAATTCTGAAAACTGGCTAGTATGGAAGTAGGTCCAACAACTGATCACGATGGTGATGTGTCAGAAAACAGTCTGGCATGCACTCACAACAGAACATGTCCTTTGTGGAGAAAGACTGTAAAATGACCTTGTAAGGGAGTTGCTTGAGAATCGGTTTGCTATGCCAGTATACCAGAAGCCCACCTGGGCCTGTATTACAGAAGTGCCCCGGGGCGTAAAGGGCATTTGCACCCAGTTTGTTTACCCCAGGGGCACTTTAGTATTAGAGAAGGGCCGCAGATGAATGTGAGGCCCTTTCTGTACTATAGATATCACTGGTGCACTTGTAGAGCCAGCGCTATCGAGAGAGGCCGTTGCCTCGTTTGCATGACAGGGGCATGATGAGGGAATCTCTTTGCCTCTGTACCAGTGCCTTATGATGGATGCAGGCGCAAAGGCAAAGAAGCTGTCAGGAGGCACACTGATAGCGCGCTCTCTAATGGCAGCCCTCTGGAGGGGATCAAGGGGGTCTCCAAGACTTCCAATTACAGATTGGTGAGTCACTCACTGCACCCGCCTGCAAGAGGATCTCTCTCCTTTCTTAAAAGTGCAGGTGAGTTGAAGCTGTTCAGTGAAACACGGAGCGTCTGCTTCAAAGCCACTTCATATTGCACTTGAATGCCCACAGGGCAGCACGAGTTTGCGGCATCCCTGAGGGCAGCGCATTCAACACAATAGGGCACACTTTTCCTATTTGCTCACTGCGCACCTGTTTGAAGGTGTGCCATGGCGCAAATAGGGAAAAGTGTGCCCTATATGTAATAGGGTTCCAGGCATAAAAGGTAGATCAAAAACATCCTGTGCTTGGCAAAGATAGTGGTCAGAAAATTACTGGATATGGCAATATTGCGGCAAGTATCTGATAAGGAGCTACTTTGGAGCACTTTTTGGTAGAGCAGCATGTTAGTAATGGCCAGGTGCAGCAGCATGGTAGACAATGGCATCTAAACTAGTATATCAGACAATGGTCAGATGAAGCGGTAAACGCAACACAGCACCAAGTGCCAAAACAAGCCGCAACGGAAGCCTAAAAGACAGAATGCACAGCCTGATCCGCCGCACTGTCGACCTCCATGTTTAAACAGTAGTGTCAAGGTACCCATCATGCACAGCCAGCGACAAGGGAAAAGAAAGACAGAAAGGAGCTCAAGGCAGAAGAATTAAACCAAACTGAGAGCATTACTGACCCTCAAGGAGAAAACACACCTGAGCACAACGCATATAAGGGCCCAAGGAAGACACCACCTTTGACCACCACACTGGTTGGGGAGTCAGGGATAGTTATGCCAAATGAGAAAGCCTGGAGGCAGCCTGAGACACAAGTCCAAACCCCCAATAAACACATCCCCAAGGATCCTGGAGGGCACAGATGACACAATCAAGCACAACACCCAAAAAAGAACACAAGAGCAAATGAGCTCAAGTTAGGTACCAAAGACAGACTGAAAGGAAACTCAAAAGCAAAGCTACTGAACCGTGCCCACACAAAGGCGAACCTGGTAAAATAAAAAGGTAAACAAGAACTCCATTGAGAGCCAGGAAGCAGAGGATGACAGAATTCTGAAGGGGTGAGATAAAATAGGAGGATTCTGGGAGTCTTTAATTAGCAAACCAGGTGGGAAGGAAATGAAGTTTGTTTGCTATATTTAGAAGCAACCGTACATAAAACAAAGTAATTTAACAGCAGAATAAAGATTCAACTAAACTAAACATGTCTCCAGAGTGTTAGACCCAGCTCATGATGTAAGAAAAGGGGGCAGGAATTAATGAAGAGGCAACAGTAAATACATGCCAATATCGAGGTCTGTGTTGTGATGAAACTACACATTACCTGTGAAAGCACATGTAGCATAGCAGTGACTCAGACCTTCCCTTCCCCCATGACCTCTGTAAAGCCACAGGTCTGTGGTACTGTAAATCCGAAGTGAAATGTTTCTCCTTTTTCAATGTGCTGCCCGTGCAGGGTCAATGTCAGGTTCTCAACAGGAATTGACCAGAAAACAAGTCGTACAGTTTTCTCCTGCAACACAAGGTTTCAGAAGCTTTAACCTTGATAACACGATTCCAGGGGGTTTACCACGCTAAAGGAATTTGGAAAGATTTTCTGGGATTCTGTTCAAAAAGTTGGTACATAAACGAACAGGGAGCATTATAAGATGAAAATTGATAATAGGGAGAAACATCATTTGATGGTGTCAAGACAACCCCGCCAGGAAAGAAATAACAGAGACCATTTTTGAGAAAAAGTTGATAATCTTTCTGAGATAAATCTGAGTTAGTTTTAATTGTATGCAATAGTTGTCTGCTTCGTTTCTGTTGGGAATAAAGGTGGATTGATTGACATCAATGAGGTTAGGCATAAAGGGAAGTAGACGAAGGGCTAAAGACATGGGGAAAAGTTTTAATTAAGGAAATGGGTCTGTCATTTTTACATTGGGTCAAGTCATGGTCCTTCTTAAGAATTAAGCAAATGGTAGCCTTCGAAAAAGAGCCAGACGCGCAATTGGAATTGATGAAATAGAGCTTGAGGAAATGAAAGCTGAGCGAATAAAGATAAAATTATACCGTGAAGCTATCGGGGCTAGGGGCCTTACCTTTTGGAAGACATCGGACACTGAATGTATTTCTTCAATTGGAAGAGGCTGCTCCATGATGGAAAAATGTGAACATGGTGTAGTCTTTGGTTCAAGATTGGAGAAATATGCAGCAAAAGATGTCTCTGATGCTGTGTGTTCTGAGGAGTATGAGTTCTTGTAGAAAGAGGCAAAACATGCCACAATGTCCGGATCCCTGAACATCTGTTTTCCGCTCTGAGAAGTGATGTACTTGATTGTCGATTTTTCAGGTCTGCCTTTTAAATAACGGGCAAAGAGGGAACCGGCTCTAATACTTGCCATTGATTTTAAGAAGAGTGCCACAAGTCTGTTCAGTAGAAAATGTGTTCAACTCGATCTTAGCATCTAGGTCAGACTTGTTATTTTTACTAGAATAATAATGATGTTCTAGAGATTTGACATAAGCCAAAATAGAAGCAGATTTCTGTTGAATGTTTTATTTTCTTGGAGTCGAGGAAACCTATTATGAAACCAATGGGGGTGGGGTCGCACACTACTCACACACCGGCGGTGTCGCCCCTAAGGACTCTGGTCAATGTAGGAAAGTGTTTGTGATGCATCATCTTTCGATCTTCTGCTATCTTCGCTGTCTTCGACATCCCTGGACACGTGTTTCGGGGTAATACCCCTCATCAGTAAGGGATAGGCAGTGTTCTGGGGTTGCCGATGGCTGCCAATATCTGCCAGGTATAGTACCACTTCGGCACGTAGGTGCGGGATCCCAGGCTCGTCAGCCCGCTGCTCAAGGGAGCTTTAAAGTTACAAATGGGGGTGGGGTCGCACACTACTCACACACCGGCGGTGTCGCCCCTAAGGACTCTGGTCAATGTAGGAAAGTGTTTGCGATGCATCATCTTTCGATCTTCTGCTATCTTCGCTGTCTTCCCCATCCCTGGACACGTGTTTCGGGGTATTACCCCTCATCAGCAGGGATAGGCAGTGTTCTGGGGTTGCCGATGGCTGCCAATATCTGCCAGGTATAGTACCACTTCGGCGCGTAGGTGCGGGATCCCAGGCTCGTCAGCCCGCTGCTCAAGGGAGCTTTAAAGTTACAAATGGGGGTGGGGTCGCACACTACTCACACACCGGCGGTGTCGCCCCTAAGGACTCTGGTCAATGTAGGAAAGTGTTTGCGATGCATCATCTTTCGATCTTCTGCTATCTTCGCTGTCTTCGCCATCCCTGGACACGTGTTTCGGGGTATTACCCCTCATCAGCAGGGATAGGCAGTGTTCTGGGGTTGCCGATGGCTGCCAATATCTGCCAGGTATAGTACCACTTCGGCGCGTAGGTGCGGGATCCCAGGCTCGTCAGCCCGCTGCTCAAGGGAGCTTTAAAGTTACAAATGGGGGTGGGGTCGCACACTAGTCACACACCGGCGGTGTCGCCCCTAAGGACTCTGGTCAATGTAGGAAAGTGTTTGCGATGCATCATCTTTCGATCTTCTGCTATCTTCGCTGTCTTCGCCATTCCTGGACACGTGTTTCGGGGTATTACCCCTCATCAGCAGGGATAGGCAGTGTTCTGGGGTTGCCGATGGCTGCCAATATCTGCCAGGTATAGTACCACTTCGGCGCGTAGGTGCGGGATCCCAGGCTCGTCAGCCCGCTGCTCAAGGGAGCTTTAAAGTTACAAATGGGGGTGGGGTCGCACACTACTCACACACCGGCGGTGTCGCCCCTAAGGACTCTGGTCAATGTAGGAAAGTGTTTGCGATGCATCATCTTTCGATCTTCTGCTATCTTCGCTGTCTTCGCCATCCCTGGACACGTGTTTCGGGGTATTACCCCTCATCAGCAGGGATAGGCAGTGTTCTGGGGTTGCCGATGGCTGCCAATATCTGCCAGGTATAGTACCACTTCGGCGCGTAGGTGCGGGATCCCAGGCTCGTCAGCCCGCTGCTCAAGGGAGCTTTAAAGTTACAAATGGGGGTGGGGTCGCACACTACTCACACACCGGCGGTGTCGCCCCTAAGGACTCTGGTCAATGTAGGAAAGTGTTTGCGATGCATCATCTTTCGATCTTCTGCTATCTTCGCTGTCTTCGCCATCCCTGGACACGTGTTTCGGGGTATTACCCCTCATCAGCAGGGATAGGCAGTGTTCTGGGGTTGCCGATGGCTGCCAATATCTGCCAGGTATAGTACCACTTCGGCGCGTAGGTGTGGGATCCCAGGCTCGTCAGCCCGCTGCTCAAGGGAGCTTTAAAGTTACAAATGGGGGTGGGGTCGCACACTACTCACACACCGGTGGTGTCGCCCCTAAGGACTCTGGTCAATGTAGGAAAGTGTTTGCGATGCATCATCTTTCGATCTTCTGCTATCTTCGCTGTCTTCGCCATCCCTGGACACGTGTTTCGGGGTATTACCCCTCATCAGCAGGGATAGGCAGTGTTCTGGGGTTGCCGATGGCTGCCAATATCTGCCAGGTATAGTACCACTTCGGCGCGTAGGTGCGGGATCCCAGGCTCGTCAGCCCGCTGCTCAAGGGAGCTTTAAAGTTACAAATGGGGGTGGGGTCGCACACTACTCACACACCGGCGGTGTCGCCCCTAAGGACTCTGGTCAATGTAGGAAAGTGTTTGCGATGCATCATCTTTCGATCTTCTGCTATCTTCGCTGTCTTCGCCATCCCTGGACACGTGTTTCGGGGTATTACCCCTCATCAGCAGGGATAGGCAGTGTTCTGGGGTTGCCGATGGCTGCCAATATCTGCCAGGTATAGTACCACTTCGGCGCGTAGGTGCGGGATCCCAGGCTCGTCAGCCCGCTGCTCAAGGGAGCTTTAAAATTACAAATGGGGGTGGGGTCGCACACTACTCACACACCGGCGGTGTCGCCCCTAAGGACTCTGGTCAATGTAGGAAAGTGTTTGCGATGCATCATCTTTCGATCTTCTGCTATCTTCGCTGTCTTCGCCATCCCTGGACACGTGTTTCGGGGTATTACCCCTCATCAGCAGGGATAGGCAGTGTTCTGGGGTTGCCGATGGCTGCCAATATCTGCCAGGTATAGTACCACTTCGGCGCGTAGGTGCGGGATCCCAGGCTCGTCAGCCCGCTGCTCAAGGGAGCTTTAAAGTTACAAATGGGGGTGGGGTCGCACACTACTCACACACCGGCGGTGTCGCCCCTAAGGACTCTGGTCAATGTAGGAAAGTGTTTGCGATGCATCATCTTTCTATCTTCTGCTATCTTCGCTGTCTTCGCCATCCCTGGACACGTGTTTCAGGGTATTACCCCTCATCAGCAGGGATAGGCAGTGTTCTGGGGTTGCCGATGGCTGCCAATATCTGCCAGGTATAGTACCACTTCGGCGCGTAGGTGCGGGATCCCAGGCTCGTCAGCCCGCTGCTCAAGGGAGCTTTAAAGTTACAAATGGGGGTGGGGTCGCACACTACTCACACACCGGTGGTGTCGCCCCTAAGGACTCTGGTCAATGTAGGAAAGTGTTTGCGATGCATCATCTTTCGATCTTCTGCTATCTTCGCTGTCTTCGCCATCCCTGGACACGTGTTTCGGGGTATTACCCCTCATCAGCAGGGATAGGCAGTGTTCTGGGGTTGCCGATGGCTGCCAATATCTGCCAGGTATAGTACCACTTCGGCGCGTAGGTGCGGGATCCCAGGCTCGTCAGCCCGCTGCTCAAGGGAGCTTTAAAGTTACAAATGGGGGTGGGGTCGCACACTACTCACACACCGGCGGTGTCGCCCCTAAGGACTCTGGTCAATGTAGGAAAGTGTTTGCGATGCATCATCTTTCGATCTTCTGCTATCTTCGCTGTCTTCGCCATCCCTGGACACGTGTTTCGGGGTATTACCCCTCATCAGCAGGGATAGGCAGTGTTCTGGGGTTGCCGATGGCTGCCAATATCTGCCAGGTATAGTACCACTTCGGCGCGTAGGTGCGGGATCCCAGGCTCGTCAGCCCGCTGCTCAAGGGAGCTTTAAAGTTACAAATGGGGGTGGGGTCGCACACTACTCACACACCGGCGGTGTCGCCCCTAAGGACTCTGGTCAATGTAGGAAAGTGTTTGCGATGCATCATCTTTCGATCTTCTGCTATCTTCGCTGTCTTCGCCATCCCTGGACACGTGTTTCGGGGTATTACCCCTCATCAGCAGGGATAGGCAGTGTTCTGGGGTTGCCGATGGCTGCCAATATCTGCCAGGTATAGTACCACTTCGGCGCGTAGGTGCGGGATCCCAGGCTCGTCAGCCCGCTGCTCAAGGGAGCTTTAAAATTAATACCCAGAAACACGTGTCCAGGGATGGCAAAGAAAGATACATCGCGGAATACAAAACTATACTGACTATAGTCCTTAGGGGCGATCCCGCTGGTGAGTGAGTGGTGTGCGACCCCACCCCCTTTTTGAAATATTTAAGCGGGCTGACGAGCCTGGGACCCCGCACCCGCGCGCCCGTGTGGTACTAGACCTGGCAATATTTGGCAGCCACCGGCAACCCCAGAAGATAAGAAGATGGCCTATTCCCTGCTGATGAGGGGTAAATACCCCGAAACACGTGTCCAGGGATGGCGAAGAAAGATACATCGCGGAATACAAAACTATACTGACCATAGTCCTTAGGGGCGATCCCGCTGGTGAGTGAGTGGTGTGCGACCCCACCCCCTTTTTGAAATATTTAAGCGGGCTGACGAGCCTGGGACCCCGCACCTGCGCGCCCGTGTGGTACTAGACCTGGCAATATTTGGCAGCCACCGGCAACCCCAGAAGATAAGAAGATGGCCTATTCCCTGCTGATTAGGGGTAAATACCCCGAAACACGTGTCCAGGGATGGCGAAGAAAGATACATCGCGGAATACAAAACTATACTGACCATAGTCCTTAGGGGCGATCCCGCTGGTGAGTGAGTGGTGTGCGACCCCACCCCCTTTTTGAAATATTTAAGCGGGCTGACGAGCCTGGGACCCCGCACCCGCGCGCCCGTGTGGTACTAGACCTGGCAATATTTGGCAGCCACCGGCAACCCCAGAAGATAAGAAGATGGCCTATTCCCTGCTGATGAGGGGTAAATACCCAGAAACACGTGTCCAGGGATGGCGAAGAAAGATACATCGCGGAATACAAAACTATACTGACCATAGTCCTTAGGGGCGATCCCGCTGGTGAGTGAGTGGTGTGCGACCCCACCCCCTTTTTGAAATATTTAAGCGGGCTGACGAGCCTGGGACCCCGCACCCGCGCGCCCGTGTGGTACTAGACCTGGCAATATTTGGCAGCCACCGGCAACCCCAGAAGATAAGAAGATGGCCTATTCCCTGCTGATGAGGGGTAAATACCCCGAAACACGTGTCCAGGGATGGCGAAGAAAGATACATCGCGGAATACAAAACTATACTGACCATAGTCCTTAGGGGCGATCCCGCTGGTGAGTGAGTGGTGTGCGACCCCACCCCCTTTTTGAAATATTTAAGCGGGCTGACGAGCCTGGGACCCCGTACCCGCGCGCCCGTGTGGTACTAGACCTGGCAATATTTGGCAGCCTCCGGCAACCCCAGAAGATAAGAAGATGGCCTATTCCCTGCTGATGAGGGGTAAATACCCCGAAACACGTGTCCAGGGATGGCGAAGAAAGATACATCGCGGAATACAAAACTATACTGACCATAGTCCTTAGGGGCGATCCCGCTGGTGAGTGAGTGGTGTGCGGCCCCACCCCCTTTTTGAAATATTTAAGCGGGCTGACGAGCCTGGGACCCCGCACCCGCGCGCCCGTGTGGTACTAGACCTGGCAATATTTGGCAGCCACCGGCAACCCCAGAAGATAAGAAGATGGCCTATTCCCTGCTGATGAGGGGTAAATACCCCGAAACACGTGTCCAGGGATGGCGAAGAAAGATACATTGCGGAATACAAAACTATACTGACCATAGTCCTTAGGGGCGATCACGCTGGTGAGTGAGTGGTGTGCGACCCCACCCCCTTTTCGAAATATTTAAGCGGGCTGACGAGCCTGGGACCCCGCACCCGCGCGCCCGTGTGGTACTAGACCTGGCAATATTTGGCAGCCACCGGCAACCCCAGAAGATAAGAAGATGGCCTATTCCCTGCTGATGAGGGGTAAATACCCCGAAACACGTGTCCAGGGATGGCGAAGAAAGATACATCGCGGAATACAAAACTATACTGACCATAGTCCTTAGGGGCGATCCCGCTGGTGAGTGAGTGGTGTGCGACCCCACCCCCTTTTTGAAATATTTAAGCGGGCTGACGAGCCTGGGACCCCGCACCCGCGCGCCCGTGTGGTACTAGACCTGGCAATATTTGGCAGCCACCGGCAACCCCAGAAGATAAGAAGATGGCCTATTCCCTGCTGATGAGGGGTAAATACCCCGAAACACGTGTCCAGGGATGGCGAAGAAAGATACATCGCGGAATACAAAACTATACTGACCATAGTCCTTAGGGGCGATCCTGCTGGTGAGTGAGTGGTGTGCGACCCCACCCCCTTTTTGAAATATTTAAGCGGGCTGACGAGCCTGGGACCCCGCACCCGCGTGCCCGTGTGGTACTAGACCTGGCAATATTTGGCAGCCACCGGCAACCCCAGAAGATAAGAAGATGGCCTATTCCCTGCTGATGAGGGGTAAATACCCCGAAACACGTGTCCAGGGATGGCGAAGAAAGATACATCGCGGAATACAAAACTATACTGACCATAGTCCTTAGGGGCGATCCCGCTGGTGAGTGAGTGGTGTGCGACCCCACCCCCTTTTTGAAATATTTAAGCGGGCTGACGAGCCTGGGACCCCGCACCCGCGCGCCCGTGTGGTACTAGACCTGGCAATATTTGGCAGCCACCGGCAACCCCAGAAGATAAGAAGATGGCCTATTCCCTGCTGATGAGGGGTAAATACCCCGAAACACGTGTCCAGGGATGGCGAAGAAAGATACATCGCGGAATACAAAACTATACTGACCATAGTCCTTAGGGGCGATCCCGCTGGTGAGTGAGTGGTGTGCGACCCCACCCCCTTTTTGAAATATTTAAGCGGGCTGACGAGCCTGGGACCCCGCACCCGCGCGCCCGTGTGGTACTAGACCTGGCAATATTTGGCAGCCACCGGCAACCCCAGAAGATAAGAAGATGGCCTATTCCCTGCTGATGAGGGGTAAATACCCCGAAACACGTGTCCAGGGATGGCGAAGAAAGATACATCGCGGAATACAAAACTATACTGACCATAGTCCCTAGGGGCGATCCCGCTGGTGAGTGAGTGGTGTGCGACCCCACCCCCTTTTTGAAATATTTAAGCGGGCTGACGAGCCTGGGACCCCGCACCCGCGCGCCCGTGTGGTACTAGACCTGGCAATATTTGGCAGCCACCGGCAACCCCAGAAGATAAGAAGATGGCCTATTCCCTGCTGATGAGGGGTAAATACCCCGAAACACGTGTCCAGGGATGGCGAAGAAAGATACATCGCGGAATACAAAACTATACTGACCATAGTCCTTAGGGGCGATCCCGCTGGTGAGTGAGTGGTGTGCGACCCCACCCCCTTTTTGAAATATTTAAGCGGGCTGACGAGCCTGGGACCCCGCACCCGCGCGCCCGTGTGGTACTAGACCTGGCAATATTTGGCAGCCACCGGCAACCCCAGAAGATAAGAAGATGGCCTATTATCTGCTGATGAGGGGTAAATACCCCGAAACACGTGTCCAGGGATGGCGAAGAAAGATACATCGCGGAATACAAAACTATACTGACCATAGTCCTTAGGGGCGATCCCGCTGGTGAGTGAGTGGTGTGCGACCCCACCCCCTTTTTGAAATATTTAAGCGGGCTGACGAGCCTGGGACCCCGCACCCGCGCGCCCGTGTGGTACTAGACCTGGCAATATTTGGCAGCCACCGGCAACCCCAGAAGATAAGAAGATGGCCTATTCCCTGCTGATGAGGGGTAAATACCCCGAAACACGTGTCCAGGGATGGCGAAGAAAGATACATCGCGGAATACAAAACTATACTGACCATAGTCCTTAGGGGCGATCCCGCTGGTGAGTGAGTGGTGTGCGACCCCACCCCCTTTTTGAAATATTTAAGCGGGCTGACGAGCCTGGGACCCCGCACCCGCGCGCCCGTGTGGTACTAGACCTGGCAATATTTGGCAGCCACCGGCAACCCCAGAAGATAAGAAGATGGCCTATTCCCTGCTGATGAGGGGTAAATACCCCGAAACACGTGTCCAGGGATGGCGAAGAAAGATACATCGCGGAATACAAAACTATACTGACCATAGTCCTTAGGGGCGATCCTCCTGGTGAGGTAGTGGTGTGCGACCCCACCCCCTTTTTGAAATATTTAAGCGGGCTGACGAGCCTGGGACCCCGCACCCGCGTGCCCGTGTGGTACTAGACCTGGCAATATTTGGCAGCCACCGGCAACCCCAGAAGATAAGAAGATGGCCTATTCCCTGCTGATGAGGGGTAAATACCCCGAAACACGTGTCCAGGGATGGCGAAGAAAGATACATCGCGGAATACAAAACTATACTGACCATAGTCCTTAGGGGCGATCCCGCTGGTGAGTGAGTGGTGTGCGACCCCACCCCCTTTTTGAAATATTTAAGCGGGCTGACGAGCCTGGGACCCCGCACCCGAGCGCCCGTGTGGTACTAGACCTGGCAATATTTGGCAGCCACCGGCAACCCCAGAAGATAAGAAGATGGCCTATTCCCTGCTGATGAGGGGTAAATACCCCGAAACACGTGTCCAGGGATGGCGAAGAAAGATACATCGCGGAATACAAAACTATACTGACCATAGTCCTTAGGGGCGATCCCGCTGGTGAGTGAGTGGTGTGCGACCCCACCCCCTTTTTGAAATATTTAAGCGGGCTGGCGAGCCTGGGACCCCGCACCCGCTCGCCCGTGTGGTACTAGACCTGGCAATATTTGGCAGCCACCGGCAACCCCAGAAGATAAGAAGATGGCCTATTCCCTGCTGATGAGGGGTAAATACCCCGAAACACGTGTCCAGGGATGGCGAAGAAAGATACATCGCGGAATACAAAACTATACTGACCATAGTCCTTAGGGGCGATCCCGCTGGTGAGTGAGTGGTGTGCGACCCCACCCCCTTTTTGAACTATTATGAAACCACTCGAGGCAGACTTAAAGGCACCCCACACAGAAGGAAATGTTGTCTGGTCATTGTCGTTAAAATGAAATAATTTTTTGATGAAGGCATTTTAGGTAGGATTTGGAGAAAACAGTGTCAGGAAGTAACAAATTATTTAATCTCCATGAGAATTTGTCAGGTTTACTGGAAAGAATATTGAGGTCAGTTAACACTGAAGCATGATCTGAGATTAGTACAGAGCCTATCTCTGAATTGACTACAAGTTGCATAAAACGTTTGGCAAAAAAATATAATCAAGTGTGACTGAGGTTGATGTATAGGGGAATAGAATGAATATTCTAGTAGATCAGGATTACATAACCTCACCGAATTGCAAAGTGAGTGCTGGAAATTAGGGTTTTGAAGGCTTTATGTGAGGCACGGGATGAAGCGAGAATTAGAGCTTCTATCCAAAAAGGGATCACACACTTGATGAATGTCTCCTCCAACTAACAAGCTGTCAGAAGAGTGTTCTCCATGAGTATGGGATATGTTCTTCCAAATGTCGGAATCTGGGTGAATTTGGCCATATAGATTGAGTACTGAGAGTTTAATGTCCCCAATTGTAAGTATGACTACTAACCATCTTCCCTCTCAGTCGTAATGTTGAGAGTGTTTGATGGGATGTAACAATTTGTGGCATAGAATTATTACTCCATTTTGGTTAGTTGGGGAGGGGATACAAAATCGTCACTGACCCACTGCTTCTTAAATTTGGCTGCCTGTTGGTGAGATCCGTTTTCTGTAACAATGCCATATGACATTTCAAACGAGTGAGGTAAGACACACTGACATTTAATGGGATTTTTAATCCCCTTTACTTTCCAAGAAATTGTTCTAAGTTGCATTGAATAAATAAAAAATATACAGTTGCCAATTAGGTAAAATAACAAGACAAAACATAACTTTCAGGAAAAAGGAACTAGAAAAGGAGGAAGCCAGTGGAAGCATAGTGCAAAAAGAGTAATGAAGGCACACAACCTTCAAAAAATAGGATATACATAAATATAGAATCACAAAGACCAAAGTCCACAGAAGTTGGAAAAGAAGAGAAAGACAAAAAATATTCCCCATAGGGAAAGGAGTAGTGGAACACCTGCGAAAATAAGCAGAGCACCAGTGACTCATAAACAGTAAAGGAAGAAAGAAAATATATAGAAACAGGACAACAGTAACAAGTAAATACATCTTTAAGCAGATATACTAGACAGCAACAATTGCAAAACTCTACTGAATGTACAACTGCTCAAAGAAAATTATCACACTTACCATTAGATACAAGAAGGGTAATATTTAATATGATATGAGCAGATAAGAAGGGGAAGACAACAGGAGGAGTCCACAATGAGGTCCACAGAAACAAGGGAGAGGAAACATATGGAAAATAATTCATAAATTGCATTAAATAAATAAGCATCAATAAACAATATTAAATACACAAACAATATCCATAAGAGAATATAACAATTGAAGTAGGAAAGAAAGACAACGGTACAGATTAAATGCCGTAAATCCATCTAAGAACAAGGAAAATGAACATTTGAAGTTTGCAACGTAAGAAGAGTCACGCTTTAGTTGATGCCATCACATCAATGAGGTCTGATTTGTAATGGTTGATAAGGGATTGCAAGTCTGCGGGTTCTTTAAAAGAGTAGGACTTATCCTTAATGGTGATTTTGAAGAGTTACAGGTGTAGTGGTCCATAGCCGATATTTATGGATCTCCGTTGGGGGCGAAGATCAAGAAATTGCTTTCGACGAGCTGCAGTCGAGAGGATACATCCTGTGTGAAGAATACCATATGACCTGACCATTGTAGAGATCGGGTCTTCTTAGCAACTGAGATCAAGTGCATTAACACCATCACTGCTAATGGTTTTCCCCTCCTGTGCCGATTGATCGGTAAATCCCATTGTTCATGACGAGCTCAGCTCGTCATCAGCACAGCTCAACCGTGCCTCATGACGAGCTGAGCTCGTCATGAGCATCAAAGGGGTTACTTCCGTAAATTGCAGAAACAGGGTGATGATTCCTCTAGGACAAAATCTAGTGCCTGAAGATGGATGGGGTAAAGAGAGTCGGCCTGTTGAATGGATAGAGGAGAAGAGCACTGAAGATTTGAAATTGAAGGAATCGACCTTTGCAGGAATGTAATCATTTTAGGCTCCACTGAGCCATCTGGAATACCAAAGAGATGAGGATTGTTCCTCCTATTTCTAATCTCCAAATTTTCTGTGAGACGTTTTAGTAGAACAATGTCTTTAGTTATCTGGGATGTAGGAGGAACAAATCAACGAGGTTTGCTCACTCTGTGTTCCAGAGTTGATATACGCTGATCTTGCTGGGTCCATTTTTCTTCAATGCGTTAAAGGGAGGCATTCATTTCCATCATAAAAGGGTTTAAAGACCGTAGTTCATCCATAACTGCCTGCGGCGGAGACTGGCCTTCTATCGACCAGTCCGCTCCTTGCGTTCGGAAGCCCTGTATAAAGCGGTGGTCCCCCGGGCGAGGAAGGCCCGCGCGGGAGGGCGTTCTTTCAGCTGTAAAGCTCCCCAGCTGTGGAATTCGCTTCCTCTTTCGCTTCGCAGCATTGCTAATTTGCTCCAGTTCAGGAAGAGCCTGAAGACCTGGCTTTTTAATCTTTAGGCTGCTTTTACTGTTTTCTGTTTTGTTTCTTTCCTCATTTTCGTTGTGTTGTGTTATTTTTACTCTGAGTTGCAGGTGGAAAGCGCCGGGACACTCTTTTTGAGTAGCCGTGCGCTATATAAAAGCTTCATAACATAACATAACATAACTTCATCCAGGTTTAAAAGAGTGGACGATTTAGTAGGAGAGTCAAGATCCGTTTTTGGTTGCTTCACAGAGACAATGGTGTTAGATTTCATAGGAACAATACTGGTTTGCTGAGATAAATTGGTGCAGTCATGTAAGAAATCAGAAGCTTTCTTCATTGTTGACCAGAGATTTGGACTTGGTTGGTTGAGTGCGCTAGATACGGAGAGAAGAAGCAGGTTTGGAAGGGTTAATTGAGATATCGCAATTTTGCCCATTTTGAAGTTTCCCCACAAAGATGCACTTCGAGGCATATAAAACATACAAAGTCAGTAGCAACCTGAAGGGGAACAATGAATTACTTAATAAAAGTCAAATAGAAGTCCACCGGAAGAGCATTGACCTCAAAAGTGTCCAATTTCAACCACCAAGTCAGTGTCATTAAAGCTTGGGCAATAGAGAATAAAAAATATTAAGGAAAATGCAGGAGCTCTGAGTAGGTCACTATGTTGATGTAAAATCATTCATCAACTGGCAAATATTTCTAAAAGGTAATGACCCAGCCATTATGGATCTACTCGCAGTATGGAATAGAAAATAACCCCATGTAAATACATCCTCCCCATGGTGTCCTCCAAATAAGCATGTGATAGACATGCGAGTCGTCGGAAATGTGCTTTCCAGGTCCGTTTCTTAGCAATAGCGCCATAGCCACACGGAGCTCTACAGAGCATCTGCCTTCTTATTCGGCGTCCAAGCCACACCCACAATTCATGCTTTTTAACCATGTCATTTTCAGAGAATCTTTGAAGTGACTGATTTAGTAAACTGATTAAATGGCATTTTGTAACAAAAAAACACTCAGTCAAAAATAGTTTAAGGCCTTCTAAGAAAGTTTAGCAGAATGTCAGAGGCGTGCTGGAATATGCACTGGCTTCAGTCTCTAGACATATTCACTTTATGATGCTCTGTTTCTGCCTAGGGAATTCTATGGATCCATTCCCGTCATTTGAGAGATTCTATTGACTTTCCAGTGCCCAGAGTTGTGGTCGTAGTTTTCAGCGCTAGTTCTCTCTTTGTGAAGCTCCCTTCATACTCCGTAGTATTAATCTTCAATTTTGAGGTGTTTAGGAAAGACCTCAAGACACATCTATTTTTCTAGCCCTGGTATTCCCTCAATAGTCTCTCAGTTTTCAAGCTCCTAGGTGCCCTTGTGCGATAGTGTTGAGCGTCATATGTTTGTCTTTCATTTCATTCATTTATTTAATTCTAAGTAACCCAATTAGTGGGCCGATTACGATGTTGTTTGGAAAGGCCTCGAATGGGATACGGCCTTGCAGAATCCGATACAGAACACTTGTGTCCGACTGAATCGTTCACATTTGCAAGCAACCAATTACAATGCCCGGAAACCGTTCGGGATGTCCGAATCGGTTCCGAAAGGCATTCAGACAGTCGAGTCTTTCGGAGCGGAATCGTACAGCTCTATGGACCAGGTTTCTGAACAAGTGATTGCGATGATCGATTCGGACAGCCGTTCCGATTCGGTCTGCCCGACACGAAACAGCTGTCAGAATCTGTCTTTGGGGGCCCGTTGCAGGCACCCCATCACCCGGAGGCATCCAGTTGGGGCTGGGGGTGGTACCCAAGGGACCCCTCTTCCCAACCACGCAACATGTGGCAGACACTTTGTGTTGCCTGCCATAGGGTGCAAGGTTTCCCCCAACCACCCCTTTTTTTCAGTGGGAGCCTGTGTTCTCGTTCGGAACACAGGCTCCTATTGAAGTCAATGCGAGTCCGACCGAATGATGTTGGGAAGCATCGTAATCAGTTGTTTGGACTCGTAGAACCTGATTTGTTCGGAAACGATTCTGAGACAGATTTGTTCGGAACAGTTTCCGAATGACATCGAAATCGGCCCCTATGTCAGCGCAAGTACAAACATGGCTTTGCTCAGATTCAGTATTAAAAGTGTGCAGATTTTGCACTGACCCTGTAGTTTTTACCTGCACAAGGACTCAACAAAAATTGGAGAAACTGCAAGATTCTTAGTTTCACAGCTCGGAAGAGGGAAAAGTATGTGGTATCACCTGGTTATCCCACACAATGACCCACGGAACTCGTAATGAGGTGGTAATGTTGCTATGAGTATTACCACTCCATGCAGCATCATTATTTCCCTGGGTGGTATTAACTCATGGAACTACCACATACTTTTAATAGAGAGTGACGGCAATAGTTTTTGAATATGTAAGCATTCTGGCAGCCCTAATGGAAACCTGCCTACAAGTATACTGCAAAGATATAATAAATATGGCAAAGATAAAGATGGAAACATAATCTAATGTGGAGTCGCAGGCTACCACAATTTACTGAGGAATTTGGCACAAGAATAAAGGCAAAGCTGTTGATAAGCAAGTTTTTAATGACCTAAAGTCTCATTTGACAGTCAATAGTTTCAAGCAAAATCACAGAATAATAATATAATCCGAGACCAGTGCTACTTCGTAGTGATTTTGCTAGCCAAAGATAGGCATCCCTGAAAGTTGTTTACCCCGTATAGGGGTTGTCAATTTTGTAAAGATGGGTTAAGACTCAATGCTTTGCCAAGTAAAATAAATTGAAAAAAAATGCCCACTACAGTGCTTTGCAGGAAAAGTAACCCTCTAAACGATTATCTATTCACCCCACAACTTGCCTGCTGCCTTTTGTTGATACATGGATCTCACCCAGAATAAAGCACAAGAAAATCTGAATAGACAAATGCAAAACATCCAAAATGACCCATCTTTAAGGTGGCCATTCTAGAGTAAGTTAATAAAGAGCCAATGTATTCCATGGAGGTATCAATACACTGTCATCATTGCAACAGAGTAACTATACGACCAAGATAATGGTCCACCTGGCAAATTTAGATGTGGGTAGACCTTAGGTTTATTCACTGTGGAGATTACTCTAAATCCGCCCATCTAATTCAGATGGGTGAAATTAGAGGTCAGTTTTCACTGCCTGTCACCACCAGGAAAACCCTGGCAGTAAGAGGAAGTGAAAACTTCTGAATTGCCCCTTCGCCATTGGAGCAGACGAGTAGAGCAATTTCTTTTTTAATTTCAAAAAGAAAATCCGGCTGCAGGATTCTCTATTTCAGATTTAAAGAGAACAGTTTGGTGCAGGACTGTGTCATGTTGAGGGAGCAGTGCACCAAACCTTCAACAACGGTGACAGGAACCACTGTGACTGATTTTCCTGCTAATGCTTTAGAAATGACCACCAACTTGGCAGTCATTTCGAAATTTAGCAGGTGGAGTAGCCTTGGCTTGTTTAACGTTAAGTCCTCCGCCAGGCCAAATAATAATTTGGTCCCTAAATCTCCAAATCGATTGGTCGCAGGGCTGGAGGGAGAGGTGTGACGTAACAGCCAGACCTTCCGAAAAAGAGAACACAGTTCGATTGCTGGCATTGGGTCAATCTCCAGTAATCTTGGGCAATTCACTTAATCCCCTGTGTTTAAAAAAATAATCTGGCCTGGTGTAATATCATCTAGTGCTCATATAAAGCGCTTTAATGTCCTTGAGAAAAGTACACGCTATAGAAACTATAGAAAAACAAAATTTTACAAATTGATTGGAAGGAGGGACTGTAATATTCTGAAATGGGCAAAAACCCAGCCTTTTAGCACACATCTTCGTGGTCCTTTTCAATCTGTCGAATCCGCAGAAAGCCTCAGCAAAAAAAGCTGCAATGTTTAATTAAGTAGTTCAGCCTTTGATGGTGGCCTCTTGTTTGATTAAGAATATAACTGCCGGGGGATGTGGGGACTTAGAGGGATGCGATGCCCCCCGCCACTCGCTCAGCATCAGCACCGAGCGCATGCTTCACCAGAAAACCAGCCACAGGGATGAAGGCTGTGACGGGAGAAAAAACAAACTTATTCCTGCCTCTGGCTACGAAAATCTTCAGAAGCGAGACTTGCTGACTAAGATCAACACGAGGAATTAACCTAAAGTACGGTGCCCCAGATATGAGAGCCGAGGCCACCCAGGGTGTTAGGATATGATTTTTACAGGACTCTTGAAATCAAGTATCAAAGCTTTCTTCTCGCCACATATTTCGATCAAGTCGTGAAGCTTCGCCCCAGCAGAGACGGGGGACGTGTGTGCCCCGACTTCATAAGAGGCAAAGGGAAACTCCGCCGACTCATTTTACATTGTCGGCGCGAGGATACGGCATGGTCGGGATATTGTAATTGTAAGTTGCAAATTGTATTTATTTAGCGCTTACTACCCCTGTAGAGGATTTGAAGCATTTGGGGCATCTTGGTGGTCCCGTAGGAGCCCCTTCCCAGGCAGTTGAGAGGTGAAAAGTAGGGAAGGGAGGAGGAGGAACAGTAGTGGAACCTAAAATGATGCCCACCGACCTGCAGAATGTGATGACGGTCCAAAGGTACGTAGCTGGGTGGGGGTGGGGGGGGTGGGGGGGGTATGTTTGACTTTTTACTCCTTCCTAATACATTTATTTTCTGATGAATAGTTGGGTACTGGTGCTTTCAGTCGGGTTTGGTGAGGTGCCTATAGGATTTCACCTGGAATTTTTGCTGTATGCACAGACTGGCAAACACACACTCACTCTCTCTCATCTCTGTTTTGAAAGCCCTAAAGAATTTTGATGATTTTACAAACTATTGTGTTTCTCAACACTTAGGGGCCCATTAGGATGGCGGGCAGGCTGCCCCAGCCAGGCTGGCGGTAGCCACCGCCGGCCTGGCAGGGGCAATCCGCCTGCCATCCTCACATAAATGACCCCCCGCCATATTGGTACGGCAGGGGGGACCGCGGCGAACGGAAAGACCGGCCGCCGCTTTTCCGCCCCAGTCGCCTTGCGGCCGGGGCGGAAAAGGTTTAATATGGTGGCGGTGTCTATTAGACACAGCCAGCCATATTACCATGGGCTTAGTTAGATGCCTTTCGGCATGCGGTCTTAACTCTAGGAGCCCCCTGCGGGCCCCTAGAGTGAAGGAGAGGTGGGGGGTGCACACAGGGGGTACCTGTGGCACCCCCCTGCATTTGCATTAACAAAGCGTCTGGCACCGCGCGGTGCCTGCCGCTTTGTTAATGCAAATGCATTTGTGCATTGTTAGCATTGTGGCGGGCGGTGCTGAGAGCACTGCCCGCCACAATGCTAACAATGCAGGATGCGCCCACCACAGTGGCGGGTGCATCCTAATATCCCCCCACGGGACCCCCGCCCTTATGGAGGGCAGTTCCAATACCCGATAGGATGGCGGGCGGACTAAGTCCGCCCGCCATCCTAATGACCCCCTTAGTACTGCTACTAATCCGCATTCATCTCGCTTTCCATTGCCTCTTAAGCCCCCGAGCTTGTAGTATAATGCATTTTAACATTATATGCAGCGTGATTGCCGGGAAATCTGGAGCCCACCCTACCAAATCTCATTGGCCAAGCCTTGCCCCTGAGAGTCTAGGAGTCTCCCACCTCTTACAGTCATTGTACCTCAGCTGCATGGGGGCTCTCTGAAGGGTTGGAGGCCTTCTTGTGCCACAAGGATTGCAGTGGATTGCATGACACCCCTGAGGAGGAGCCAAAAGTGTGGGGGCTGGGGATGCGGGAGGGGCCACAAGGCAGCCAGAGACTGCTCAAGACCATGGTATGGGGAAGTGGCTTCTCTGGATCTACAGTGGCTCGATCTGGTAGAAGTGGTCTAGGGTGCAGTGTGATAGCTCAGATGTGTGGGGGAGGCAGAGAACAGAAAGGATGTGATGGGGAGGGGCAGCTCCGCAGGTTAAGCAGGGCCTGCTTTGGTAAAGGGGCATCTTTTTGTGACATGGAGTTGGTTTAGGAATTGCCCATGGTGCTGGAAGTTTTGAGAGTGGAGGTGCTGGCCAGGAACATCAGTTTATTAAAGTCCTAGGGTTGTAAAAAATCCAAATGCTTCTTAATGAGCAAGTGCACTTAATGAGAGGTTCCCTTGTAGCGAGGAAATTGAGAGGTAGTAGTGCAGGTTCCAATAGTGTATTTTTTAACACTTGCTAATAAATGTATGGCTGAAATGTGGAGTTGAGGTTGTTGTCCTTAAATTTGCACTTGGATTACAATTCCAAATTGTGTAAAAACAAAGCACCTTTTTAGGGATTTTTTTTTCAGGTAAGAACTGCCAAAGTCTGCATGGGGAAATCCCACAGCATAGCCGCCTGGGACAGATGAAAAGGGAAAATGTGTTATTACCATTTTATAGCTAATTATAAGGTGTAAAACTTGGAATGGGTGGGTAATACCACACCTGGTAAGTGCCTCACTGCTGCTGTATTTACTATCTGCAGTTTTTTCTCTTCACATACGGGGAGGAGGTGATACAGAGCCCCACTTTGTTCCAATCGTCCTATTATTTTTTGAAATACTTGAAAAGGTTAGTTTGTAAACCAAGCAGATATTTGTATTTATAGATGTGTTATAAAAATAGGCAGTGCAGCCGTGTCCTATCAGACTCTCCCAAGAGTGCCACTGGGGTCAAGTTGAAAATTATTTCACTTTTGAGTCAGAGAAGAAAAAGTAAACACTTTGTTCAAAGAAATATCTGCAGCTAGTCAGGAGAAGCCCTCTGATATCTGACAGTCGGTCTTTGAAAAGATATTACACACTGCAGCACCCCCTGCAATCCTGCTTCCAGTGACCAGAAGGCCCAGCAACAGAAGAAACCCATGACATGTTGCTGAAGAGGAAACAATTTCTTGCTTCAGTGAAAGGCTGCTGAAGCAGATGTTTCACACATTGCTAAATCCAACAAGTTGAAAAAAGCTTCATAACTTCGCACACTCCTACTTTTACATGGGAATAGAGTACTTCACTCCAGAAGTCCATGCCTTTTAACCTGCATCCCTGTAGGGAGGTTTCCTACTGGCTCTATTTTGTACTAAAGTTCCTTTATTCCATCATAATTGAGATTCTTTGCTTTTCCTCCAAAGGTGTACATGTGTGTTGTGTGTCGTTGTGAGCATCATTGTGTTGTACATAGCTCATGGATTTCCCATAGTAACACCATTTATATAAGATGGGAACTTTCCCTACCAGCTGTCCTTAGTCCATAGTGGAGATGGGAGCCTGTATGCCTCGAGTACTTCAGTTCCCCTCTCCAAAAATTCAGTTACTTCGTCAGTGAGTGGAGTTTGTCTTGGGTTAAGATTTCCCCACTCCTTTTATTGTTTCCTGTCAGTTGCCCTCCTTAGTATCAAGGTCCCACCCCCTCTGCCTATGCTACTGACTGACATCTAGTAACTTTGTCTCCCAAGCTACACCAGCCGAGCCAATATGTAGATCTGAAACTTAACCAGTTCTGTGTGGTGTGACCTGTGCTATTTACACCCAGAGGCCAGGAGGACCCGTACAAAGAACAAAAAGCAAGTAATCCTGATTGGAGAAATATTTAGACTCTTGAACATGGCAAGAACCTTTTTTGGCTCATACATGCCCATTTGGGCCCGTAACATAGATAAACACCGGCCCCTACAGTCAGTACCCCCCTACATCATCTGGACCTTGAGACCAGTGCTGGGAAGATGGTCACCAAAACCACAGCCTTTGCTGGTGGCTCTATTCCTTTGGGCTGGGCAGTCCAAAACTTTATTCCTAGAACACCAGACTGTTCGACTGAATCAGACGTGAGCCTTTTGACAAGCGTGAGGAGAGGAATTGGTACCTAACCACCCGGAATAACTGCACAAGGTCAAGTCGAGCGATGAATGTGTGTTTAGGATGCCTCAGCATATTGAGCATTCCTCATATCCAGCTATCTGTGAGTCACAAGATCCTTGCAGCCCAGTTAGCCTGCAAATAGACCAGAGAATAAGACTGAACATCTCTTGTGTCTTGGTGGAGCAGTGATAGCTGCCTGCTTCAAGCGTGGAGAGTCCGCACCATCCCTGATCCACCTGCTACACTTATGGTGCCACATCTCTGCTGAATCCTGTCCCAAGCAGTAGCGGACCGTAGTGAGAGTGCTGCTGGGTGCAGATGTGGGACAGGGGAGGGGCAGGGTGGGGGATAGTAAACTACGGATTACCGCCACCAAATGCGATGCAGTTCGCGCAACGAAATTCCTTTAATTTATTTATATGTTTACTTACCTCTAATCGGCCTCAATCCGTAGTTTACTAGCCTCCACCCTGCCCCTCCCCCACCCACGTCAGAGCCCTGCAGCACTCCCACCACGGGCCGCTACTCACAGGGTTGGAGTTTGGTCCTGTTGGCTAGATCAAGTTCAGTTCTTTCCAGAACCATTTAACCCAGCTTCCTTTCTGCTACTGTTCTTGTGTTATTGTACTTGGAATCCACCTCTGATTCAAGCGAGCACCATTTGCTTTTTCGGCCCTCTCAACATTTTGTCTTTTACTTTTTCAGCAGCAAACGCAGAAAGCAGAAAACCCCCAAAGCAGTGGTTCCTGTGCATGATGATTTTGGGAAGAAAAAGTCTAAGGAGGGCTCACCAGCACAGTAACCCGGCGGAATTTTAGCTGGCTGCTATGTCAAGAGTTTCTAACATCAGGTTCCATTGACGCTCTGCCATGTGAAACTCAGTAGTTTCCCTGACTTGGAAATGAGGCAGAGGAACTACAAGTTTGAGGGGGCTGGAGCCTGTTCTGCCAAACTCTGAATGAGACATTGAGAAGTATCATTAGTTAGTGGACTAACATTCCACCCTGAGAACAAGTGGGTGTTACAATACGGAAGAAGGTGCTCTGTCGAAATACTACTGCAACTGGTTTCGTATGGCTCACAAATGTCCATGAATGGATTGACAGATGTTGCTACACAATCCTTACATTCATGCAAATGCTCAATGGATTTCCCATCATCCATCTGCACCGGGAGTGACATTACTCCTCCCAGGACCTACATAATTTCATCTGCATCGCTGACTCAGCAGAGGGGCCGCTGGTGGACCAAGGCTTGCCAGAGCACGCCCGTCTGTGCCCATCCAAGCTGGACTTCCCCCAGTGCCAGGAACCCTGGTCTACCGTCCTCTTGCTGCTACCCTGCAGCAATCCCTCTGCACCCTCAACCCCACATGCCGCTCCCCACACTGCTCCCTCATTGCGCCACAAAACCCTGAACCAGCATTCTCCTGCCTCTTCTGTAGTTTTCATGCACTTCCCTACACCTAACACTCACTGCATGTGCACCAACAGCACCCAACACCCCGCTCTCTCACACTCACACAGTCCTGCAGTTATCTACACAACACTCCACACGGACATGCATGCTCCTGAAGACCCATCCACTCACCAAACATGCCATAGAGACCTTGAAAGTACTGCACGACAATGCTCCACACTTGCTTTTTCTCACTGAAAGCTGGTTGAACACCGCATGGCACCTGACATTGCCACAGCTGCCCCAACCACTGGCTACAAGATCACAAGGCAAGCAGACTCCGCAAGCATGGAGGCAGAATTGTCATTATCCACAAGAACAGCATTAGCTGCACCATCTCCACATACACATCATCCTCCAATATGGAACACCTGTCATTCAAGCTCCACGTCACAACCATCTTCTTCCAAAACAGCTCTCTCATCTACAGACTGCACATCAACTTCACAGACACCATCACAGACTTCATCGCACCACTTGCCCTTGATGCTAGCAACTACATTCTACTCAGCGACCGTAACTTCCACCAGGAAGACAACACCAACCGCAACTTAAAAGCACTCATCAAAGACCTTGGAAACCTGGGCCTCACCCAACGAGTAAAGGGGCCAGCTCCAGTCACCGGACACCTCCTGGCCCCTATTTGTATCACCTTCAACAACATCTGAGTCGACACGCTCACTCCAGTCTCCTGGACAGACCACACCAGTGTGAATTCAGCGTCCCCATCCGTGTCCAAAGCACACACTGCCACCAGACCAACCTGCCGAAATTAGAACAGTATCACTGACAAGGATTGGAACACTGCTCAGTCTCAACACCCACAGACCCATACAGCAACAGCCCCCCCAAAGCAATCAACTATTTCAACAATTGGATCACCTCCTGAGTCAACTCCCTGGCACTCCTCAAACACAGCAATACAAAAAGATCTAGACCCCAGGCCAGTTGGTACACGGAAGAGCTCCAACTGAGGAAATGGCACTGCAAAGAACTGGAGTGCAAATGGAGAATGGGCCAGGGCAATGCAGACAGGAGCACATTCAAATCTGACCTGAGACCCTACCAGCAAATGATCTGGATCACCAAGCGTGACTCTCCGGCGAGCTGCATCAATTGCAGCACCAATAGCAGCAAGGAAACCTTCGCCATCGTGAATGATTTCACCTCACCAGGTTCTGCCTCCAATTGATCGCCCCCTCACAGGACTTCTGAACCAATCCCTCTCAATTCTTCACCAAACAAAACCCCTGCTATTTACAGCAAATTCGAACCACAACCAGATCCAACAGAACTCGCCAAATGCTTCCCAAACTTACGCAAAGAACCAATGCTAACCACACAGCCCTTCATCATCCCAGAAGAAACTGCTACCACCATGAAATGCATCCACTCAGAAGCCCCATCAAACCCCTGACCCCACCACGTCTACTCCACAACAAGACTGCAACCCATCAGTGCCATGCTCTCACCCATTTTAAATGTCTCCATCTCTTCTGGGACCTTCTCAGATATTTGGAAACATGTAACTGTTCTGTTGCTGAGGAAACCCTCTGCTGACCCTTTAACACTCAACAACTATAGACGGATCTTCCTGATACCATTTTCGGCCAAGGTCTTAGAAAAATCTTAAACAGACACTTCACTGACTACTTCAATAACCATATTCCTTGACACTCCTTGGTGATAAGTCTGGTTCCAGACCCAGCCACAGGAAACTGCCCTCATCGACACCGAAGATGGCATTAGGGTCTCTTACTCTGTCTTAACTCCTTAACCGCGGCGCAAATTCCGCAGCAGTGCGGGTCTTCTTTAGAGTGGGCGGGGCTCCGTCAGCCAACGGACGTGCGCTGCACTACCAAGGTAATGCTTGCGCTGGACGTTGGTCGACGCGCACAAGCAACGGGTTTTTACAATGATCCACATTAGAGAGAAGACAGAAGCCTGGGACACTTATTGTCCGCCAACCCATTATTTGTACTCCAAAAGAAAACAGTGATCCAGGAAGTCAGAACACCATTGTCTTAGCTCTCTGCCGGAAGTGAGGAGATTCCTGTATGGACAACAAAAAAGGCATAACCTCTTCCACAGCAATAATGGAGGAGTACTTGAAAAGAGATCACAGCTCACATGTGGATTGACTCTAACCTTCAAGTTGAGGAAGAAGATGCGGCCTAACGGCTAGTGCGGCCAACCTCAACTCTAGGGAAACGGGTTCGAGTCTCGGCAACGACGCTCAACATACTGTGATTCTGTGCAAATCACTTACAGCCTGATTCATCAAGCTGAAATCGGCTCGCAAAGGGCCAGATTCTCAGAATCTGGCCCTTTGCGAGTGCGTTTTTTGCATTTGGGATTCATCATCCCAAATGCAAAAATCGCTATTTAGAAATTCGCAAATTTGCGAGGAATAGCATTTAAGAAATCTCTATTAGAGATTCCTTAAATGCTATTCTTGATACATTTTAAAATTGCGAAATCGCAAAATTCGGCCGCTATTTACCGCGAGGTCAAACCTCGTGGTAAATAGCGAAAACTTAGAAAAATGCTTTTGAAAGCATTTTTCTAAGTTGCGTGTTACACACACACATGTCCTTAGGACATGTGTGTGCGCAACACCTGTTGAAAAGTGCATTTAAGGGGTGCTACAGGGTGTCCTTTGGACACCCCTGGCACCCTTCAAATCGCTATCTTATTTGCGATTAGCAAATTGCTAATCGCAAATAAGGAATACTCCCCATTCATTCCTATGGGCCTTTTGGCCCATAGGAATGAATGGGGAGTTATTCCTTATTTGCGATTAGCAATTTGCTAATCGCAAATAAGGAATCTGTAGGAATCGCATTTAATTTTGCGATTCCTACATGAATCCCGTTTTGCGAGTCTGTAATAGCGATTCCTTATAAATCGCTATTTCAGACTCGCAAAACGGGTCTTTCATGAATCTGGCCGTTTATCTCCCTGTGCCTAACAAAATTATGAATGTGTCCTTGTGTAATGCAACGTGTGCTCATGTAAAGCACTCATACCTGATACCTTCGGGTCAAGTTTGCGCTATCTAAACTTCAGAAAAACATCAGTATCGCCTTCTTGAAAAGCCTCTGTGGTTGCACTGAACACCCTGAATTACTAAAAAGAAGCTGCTGAGGCGCTGCACACAGCTATGGATGTGTTCCCTCTTGAATATGTGGAATTTTGCTAAAAAGAGTAAACTGGTAGCTCGTCGACTAGGAATGTTTGAAGATTAGATACACTGATTTGTGAATGAATGGATCGTTTGGCAGCATTTGTTATTTAACAATTCATTTTAAAAAGTATTCGGTAAATGTGTCACTGTCTCACGATGCTGTGATACAACTAGTGCCCATGCTGTTATGAACCGAAATGAACGACAAATATTTTTTTTATTTATATGTTTTGCTCTGTACATAGCAACAGCATCGCGGTACACAAAATATTACCAAATTTGAGTGAGCAACGTAGAGAAGTTGATGGATAGAAGGATGTTGGGTGTTAAACAATAACATGACAATACATACTTTGATCCCATCTAGGTGTATACATAGGATTGCGTAGTACACGTATGAAGCACTTTTCACGCAGGCCCCAGGTGCTCTTTAACTCCTCGGGGCGGAGAGGGCTTGGAAAAAAGAGTGAGGTGGGGAGGGAAGAGGGTGGGGGGGTGGGGGGGGGGGTGACAGTTCCGAACAGTACATCAATATAAAGGCATCTGCTGGTTGAGTGCCCTCAGACACTACACCGGGTGCCATGTTTTCCGTATCCTTCCGCAGGGGCGAGGGAATGTAAGCAGTGAGGCCGTTTGCAGGATGCAGACCTATAAACAGAGGGCGCGAGCTTGTGTTCCAGCTGGGGCTGGAGAACAGTTGTTGGAAACACATGTTGACTGCCCAGGAAGACCAAAGTCTAAACACACATTGTAGAGGTTTTTTTTAGATAAAATGCAGAAGTTGGGCACACTCTATTAGAAAATTGAACAACACTGACCCTCACTACAGTTGTCTTTTGCTTTAGGCTGCTAGTCTTGGCCCTGAAGTCGCGGGTTACAATAAATGTATTGGACAACACCAGCCTTCTGCAATCCGCCCTAAAGGGCTCACCTTAAACAGAAGCAAGAGCTGTCACATTGGTGCAGTCTGGAATATAGTAGGAGAATTTCCCGATACCTTAATATTGGAGCCAAAACATTGATGACCACATATCAAAAGGTAAGTGCCTATAGGGTAGTATACATTTACGATTCCCACGCCTACGTACCGTGAATATATAGATATCGGGAAGGGGCATATATATGTAGTTAGATACAAAAATCCTATACGTACTTACCTGTGGATATTTTTGTACTCAATATTTTGATTACTATATTCCAGGCATGGCAGGCACCGGTCCGGGTCCACCCCGCACCCCCCCACCTCTGTTACCTGGGCCGGCCGCTCCTGCTATATTCATTTAGGACAATAATCCCTACTTGATATTCAGGAGCCACACCAATACAACACACTCTCTGTTTGCTCTCCAGCTGCTTTTAGTCATTGTTTGCTTTTTCTTATATTGGGGTGCCGAAATATCACTCAAAGTGATCAAATTTGACAATAATTATAGGACTTTTAGCAAGTAGCATTTCCTTCTAGCGCTCTTGCAGAATCCATGCCTAGGTGTTGAATGAATCAAGCACATTTGTTATAGAATGAACCACAGGAGGGTTTCTACAACAAAAGTTTGAATGCAGGTAAGGTTTGGTCTCACTCTTCAAGAATTTGGAATATGAATGCTTAACTTCGAAATCCAAAATATGCCAGCATTCCGTGTGGCATGATAAAGAGCACAAGCACGCCCCACACAAATAAATGGTGGTCTGTAGCACAGAAGCAAGGGTCCACGTCCTAAAGGATATTCAAAGTCTGTTTTTCAAAAAAATAGGTGTGGCCACCTGGCATATCAGAGCCTTGCATGCAATACTTACTTTGTGCATTGAAGTATACGGAGGTTTTATTGGTGGAAAGAGATATGTTTGGCTCTTCAACAGTATCCTCACTCATCCTTGAATTTTGCCAAAATGAGGTTTGAACATCAGTGTGGGCCAGTTCCTTCCTTCTGTAAAGACTACACTTCACTCCCTCTGTCAGTTTATGCCAGGACACAAGTCATGAAACAGGAGAACATGTCTCCCATCTAGTCCCGTCCTGTTTGTTCTGTACCCTTAACATGTCTTCTCCATCATTGTGGTTATTGAGGCCTTTGATGCCCCCAGAGAGACATGATTTCCGAATATCATGGCCAAAATTTTGTTTGGCAAAAACATTGTGTCCTACATATCATTTATAAAAACACAGCCCCATTGGAGTTTGTGCCATATTAACAATTTCTCAGGACTTGGGCAAGAGAAATATTAGGGAACCCTCTTCCTGAGAAAGAGGGAAACAAGAAGAAGTGAACTTTGAAGTTTAGAAAGAGAGATGAAATATAGAGGGACAATGAAGAGAGACAGAGGTTGACCAAAGAAACGGAGAAGAGGTTTAAGTAAAGGCATAGAAAGAGAGTATGTGGGGTAGTGAGACAGTCGGGAGCTGCTGGAGGTAGAAAGATGTAGAGTCAGATGTGAGGTAGAGGGATGTATAAATAGAACTCGGAAAAGGAGATATGAGTTAGAGACAGCGAGGTAAAAGAGGGAACTAGGTGCCAAGAGAGATAGATAGGAGGTAGCAATAGAGGAAAAGAAGTAGAGAGGGAGGCAGTGGAAATAAACACGGTAGAGAGAAAGACGAGGCAGAGAGAAGAGGGGTTAAAGGAGAGAGAAGGGGCAAAGAGCTGAGGTGAGGTAAACGACTAATGAAGTAAAATGAGTGGTTAGGGGTGAGAAGCAGGGATACAGAGTAAGATGAGGTAGTGAGAACTGCGAACAAGAGACAGAAATGAGGCAGACAGAGAGGTGAGGTACAGAGTATTGAGGTGAAGAGAGGTGTTGAGAGATGGAAACAGAGATAGCCAGAAAGAGGTCTCGTATGTAGAGATAGAGGCACAGAGAGGTCGGGATATGGGACAGCTAGAGAGATATGGCTGAGAGAGAACGGTGGAGTAGATGGAGAAGAGATACAAGGAGGTGAGATGCAATCAGAGTAGCAAAGTAAGAGACGGGGTGAGGTGGAGAGAGAGCTGAGGGGCAGGGAAGGAGAGGTAGGCACAGAGGGGCATATTACCAAGCAATAGCGATACCAAGCAATAGCGATAATTATCGCTATTGCTTGGTTAGAGACAAAAATTTACCGCTGAGCTGCGGCGATTTTTATCGCAGATAAACCTTGGTATTACCAAGGTTTATCGCAAATGCGGTAAAATCGGCCGCAATCCATGAATATTGCTGAAAAGTCAGCGATATTCATGCATTACCGAGCTAATGCTCTTAGCCATGTTATCCACCTACCATTGGATAACATGGCTAAGAACTGCTCAGCGGAGGTGTTAGCTTTTGGAGATATTCGCGCTTAGCGCGAATATCTCCAAAAGTTGGTAATAGGAGATAGCGATGTTAGCGACTGTTTCCAGTCACTAACATCTTGGCACGCCCACTTTGCATGTCATTAGTGATAAATATCACTGACATGCAAAGTGGGGCCCAAGATGGTCGCTATCTCCTACTAGCTGTCATTAACTGGTGTTAGCGTCAGCTAGGTAATAGGGAGATAATTTTATCTCTGCTTTCTTGGCTTTTAAAGCCAAAAAAGCGGAGATAAACCCCCTTGATAATATGCCCCAGAGAGTGTTAGTGAGGCAGGTGAGTGAGGTCATGAGAGAGAGAGAGAGAGAGAGAGAGAGAGAGAGAGAGAGAGAGAGAGAGAGAGAGTGAGAGAGAGAGAGAGAGAGAGAGACATAGCGAGAGAGAGAGAGAAGTGCTGGGGTAAAACGAGGTCTATTGAGAAAGAGGGGTGGGAGACAGGAAAGGTAGAGAAATATGGTAGAGAGAGGGTGACAGGTACATTGAGCGATAGAGATAAAAAGAGAGGGTCAGGTGGAACAAGTTAGGTGAAGGACATAAGAGAGAAAGATTTGTTTTTTAAATTTAGTTGCCACTTTTTGCCAACAAGTGTGAGGGTGAAGGGTGGACAGGTCGGACATGCACACTAGGCTTCTGTGAAGTGCCCCAGCCAAGCTGTCAAATACAAAAGAACCTGATTTAAGCCTGTATTTTAATGGTAGGCCCGTACTGATCAAGTTACCAAGGGACCCCGTTGGACAGTGGTGGCCAAGGTCAACCGGCTACTCTGCCCATGCCTTGAGACACCACCAGGATGGGGACAGGGCCATCTTATGCCTCATGACTGCGCCTCCCCCGTTTCCGTGCTCAGGACGTCTCTCTTCTCAGCACCTCAGGCCAAGCACGGAGATCTGAGCAGAGCCTCCGTCATGTGCAACTATCCTCGGGCCTCTCATTTCCGTCACACATCGGTTGGTTGAGGCAGCGTTTACATTACTTTACACATTTGTCCACTGAAATCCAAAATATAATTTAAATGATTGATGAGGGACCACTTCCTGCCAGGGGTTTTGCCTGAAAATAGACATCCCTTGGGAGGAGGACTAGTAACTGACGCAAACTGCTGCATTCTGGGATACTGACACATGAGATTGGAGGGCTTACCCCACTGGCAACAGTCTCAGCCTTCTGTTGGGTGAACGTGCAACTACCATGCCCTTAAGAAGCACCCCAGACATGGTACATTAAATGAAACTACAAGTACCAGCTCTAGAGGAACCCTATGCTTTTATTCGGATGCAATAAAAAGAAACTAACTCCCCCTGGACGAGAATTCAACAAGTAAGAATAGTTTACTTATAGTACAAAGTGGTAAGATAAGAAGTATTGTAACATAGCAGGGTATTGGATACAGTGAATTATGTGATGATGGCACTTCCGCACGGTGATGGGTCCGACCCCCGAGGCAGAGTGTTGGACCAAACGCTTCTGGTACATTAGTACTGCACTGGTTCCAGAGACACAGAAGGATGTTGGATATACAATGATCCAAGGACTCCTGGCACATTATACAGCCGTGGGTCCTGCCCCACAGCAGAGTGTTGGATACAATGGACCAAACACTTCTACGATTTTAGTACTGCACTGGTTCCAGAGGCACAGCAGGATATTGGATATACCATAAACCAAGGACTCCTGGATCATTAGTACAGCGGTGGGTCCTGCCCCACAGCAGAGTGTTGGATACAATGGACCGAACACTTCTACTATTTTAGTACTGCACTGGTTCCAGAGACACAGAAGGATGTTGGATATACAATGATCCAAGGACTCCTGGCACATTAGTAGAGATGTGGGTCCTGCCCCACAGCAGAGTGTTGGATACAATGGACTGAACGCTTCTACTATTTTAGTACTGCACTGGTTCCAGAGACACAGAAGAATGTTGGATTTTCAATGAACCAAGGACTCCTGGCACATTAGTACAGCGGTGGGTCCTGCCCCACAGCAGAGTGTTGGATACAATGGACCAAACACTTCTACTATTTTAGTACCGCACTGGTTCCAGAGACACAGCAGGATATTGGATATACAATAAACCAAGGACTCCTGGATCATTAGTACAGCGGTGGGTCCTGCCCCACAGCAGAGTGTTGGATACAATGGACCGAACGCTTCTACTATTTTAGTACTGCACTGGTTCCAGAGACACAGAAGGATGTTGGATATACAATGATCCAAGGACTCCTGGCACATTAGTAGAGCGGTGGGTCCTGCCCCACAGCAGAGTGTTGGATACAATGGACAAAACACTTCTACGATTTTAGTACTGCACTGGTTCCAGAGACACAGCAGGATATTGGATATACCATAAACCAAGGGCTCCTGGATCATTAGTACAGCGGTGGGTCCTGCCCCACAGCAGAGTGTTGGATACAATGGACCGAACACTTCTACTATTTTAGTACTGCACTGGTTCCAGAGACACAGAAGGATGTTGGATATACAATGATCCAAGGACTCCTGGCACATTAGTAGAGATGTGGGTCCTGCCCCACAGCAGAGTGTTGGATACAATGGACCGAACGCTTCTACTATTTTAGTACTGCACTGGTTCCAGAGACACAGAAGGATGTTGGATATACAATGATCCAAGGACTCCTGGCACATTAGTAGAGCGGTGGGTCCTGCCCCACAGCAGAGTGTTGGATACAATGGACCAAACACTTCTACTATTTTAGTACTGCACTGGTTCCAGAGACACAGCAGGATATTGGATATACCATAAACTAAGGACTCCTGGATCATTAGTACAGCGGTGGGTCCTGCCCCACAGCAGAGTGTTGGATACAATGGACCGAACGCTTCTACTATTTTAGTACTGCACTGGTTCCAGAGACACAGAAGGATGTTGGATATACAACGATCCAAGGACTCCTGGCACATTAGTAGAGCGGTGGGTCCTGCAACAAAGCAGAGTGTTGGATACAGTGGACTGAACGCTTCTACTATTTTAGTACTGCACTGGTTCCAGAGACACAGAAGAATGTTGGATTTTCAATGAACCAAGAACTCCTGGCACATTAGTACAGCGGTGGGTCCTGCCCCACAGCAGAGTGCTGGATACAATGGACCAAACACTTCTACTATTTTAGTACCACACTGGTTCCAGAGACACAGCAGGATATTGGATATACAATAAACCAAGGACTCCTGGATCATTAGTACAGCGGTGGGTCCTGCCCCACAGCAGAGTGTTGGATACAATGGACCGAACGCTTCTACTATTTTAGTACTGCACTGGTTCCAGAGACACAGAAGGATGTTGGATATACAATGATCCAAGGACTCCTGGCACATTAGTAGAGCGGTGGGTCCTGCCCCACAGCTGAGTGTTGGATACAATGGACCAAACACTTCTACTATTTTAGTACTGCACTGGTTCCAGAGACACAGCAGGATGTTGGATATTCAATGAACCAAGGACTCCTGGCACATTAGTAGAGCGGTGGGTCCTGCCCCACAGCAGAGTGTTGGATACAATGGACCAAACACTTCTACTATTTTAGTACTGCACTGGTTCCAGAGAAACAGCAGGATATTGGATATACCATAAACCAAGGACTCCTGGATCATTAGTACAGCGGTGGGTCCTGCCCCACAGCAGAGTGTTGGATACAATGGACCGAACGCTTCTACTATTTTAGTACTGCACTGGTTCCAGAGACACAGAAGGATGTTGGATATACAATGATCCAAGGACTCCTGGCACATTAGTAGAGCGGTGGGTCCTGCAACAAAGCAGAGTGTTGGATACAGTGGACTGAACGCTTCTACTATTTTAGTACTGCACTGGTTCCAGAGACACAGAAGAATGTTGGATTTTCAATGAACCAAGAACTCCTGGCACATTAGTACAGCGGTGGGTCCTGCCCCACAGCAGAGTGCTGGATACAATGGACCAAACACTTCTACTATTTTAGTACCGCACTGGTTCCAGAGACACAGAAGGATATTGGATATACAATAAACCAAGGACTCCTGGATCATTAGTACAGCGGTGGGTCCTGCCCCACAGCAGAGTGTTGGATACAATGGACCGAACGCTTCTACTATTTTAGTACTGCACTGGTTCCAGAGACACAGAAGGATGTTGGATATACAATGATCCAAGGAGTCCTGGCACATTAGTAGAGCGGTGGGTCCTGCCCCACAGCTGAGTGTTGGATACAATGGACCAAACACTTCTACTATTTTAGTACTGCACTGGTTTCAGAGACACAGCAGGATGTTGGATATTCAATGAACCAAGGACTCCTGGCACATTAGTACAGCGGTGGGTCCTGCCCCACAGAAGAGTGTTGGATACAATGGACCAAACACTTCTACTATTTTAGTACTGCACTGGTTCCAGAGACACAGAAGAATGTTGGATTTTCAATGAACCAAGGACTCCTGGCACATTAGTACAGCGGTGGTTCCTGACCCACAGCAGAGTGTTGGATACAATGGACCGAACGCTTCTACTATTTTAGTACTGCACTGGTTCCAGAGACACAGCAGGATATTGGATATACAATAAACCAAGGACTCCTGGATCATTAGTACAGCGGTGGGTCCTACCCCACAGCAGAGTGTTGGATACAATGGACCGAATGCTTCTACTATTTTAGTACCGCACTGGTTCCAGAGACACAGCAGGATATTGGATATACAATAAACCAAGGACTCCTGGATCATTAGTACAGCGGTGGGTCCTGCCCCACAGCAGAGTGTTGGATACAATGGACCGAACGCTTCTACTATTTTAGTACTGCACTGGTTCCAGAGACACAGCAGGATGTTGGATATTCAATGAACCAAGGACTCCTGGCACATTAGAACAGCGGTGGGTCCTGCCCCACAGCAGAGTGATGGATACAATGTACCAAACACTTCTACTATTTTAGTAGTGCACTGGTTCCAGAGACACAGCAGGATGTTGGATATTCAATGAACCAAGGACTCCTGGCACATTAGTACAGCGGTGGGTCCTGACCCACAGCAGAGTGTTGGATACAATGGACCGAACACTTCTAATATTTTAGTACTACACTGGTTCCAGAGTCACAGAAGAATGTTGGATTTTCAATGAACCAAGGACTCCTGGCACATTAGCACAGCTGTGGTCCCTGACCCACAGCAGAGTGTTGGAAACAATGGACTGAACGCTTCTACTATTTTAGTACTGCACTGGTTCCAGAGACACAGAAGAATGCTGGATTTTCAATGAACCAAGGACTCCTGAATCATTAGTACAGCGGTGGGTCCTGCCCCACACCAGAGTTTTGGATACAATGGACCGAACGCTTCTACTATTTTAGTACTGCACTGGTTCCAGAGACACGAAAAGATGTTGGATATTCAATGAACCAAGTACTCCTGGCACATTAGTACAGCGGTGGGTCCTGACCCACAGCAGAGTGTTGGATTCAATGGACCGAACACTTCTACTATTTTAGTACTTGACTTGTTCCAGAGACTCAGAAGAATGTTGGATTTTCAATGAACCAAGGACTCCTGGATCATTAGTACAGCGGTGGGTCCTGCCCCACAGCAGAGTTTTGGATACAATGGACCGAACGCTTCTACTATTTTAGTACTGCACTGGTTCCAGAGACACAGAAGGATGTTGGATATACAATGATCCAAGGACTCCTGGCACATTAGTAGAGCGGTGGGTCCTGCCCCACAGCAGAGTGTTGGATACAATGGACAAAACACTTCTACGATTTTAGTACTGCACTGGTTCCAGAGACACAGCAGGATATTGGATATACCATAAACCAAGGGCTCCTGGATCATTAGTACAGCGGTGGGTCCTGCCCCACAGCAGAGTGTTGGATACAATGGACCGAACACTTCTACTATTTTAGTACTGCACTGGTTCCAGAGACACAGAAGGATGTTGGATATACAATGATCCAAGGACTCCTGGCACATTAGTAGAGATGTGGGTCCTGCCCCACAGCAGAGTGTTGGATACAATGGACCGAACGCTTCTACTATTTTAGTACTGCACTGGTTCCAGAGACACAGAAGGATGTTGGATATACAATGATCCAAGGACTCCTGGCACATTAGTAGAGCGGTGGGTCCTGCCCCACAGCAGAGTGTTGGATACAATGGACCAAACACTTCTACTATTTTAGTACTGCACTGGTTCCAGAGACACAGCAGGATATTGGATATACCATAAACTAAGGACTCCTGGATCATTAGTACAGCGGTGGGTCCTGCCCCACAGCAGAGTGTTGGATACAATGGACCGAACGCTTCTACTATTTTAGTACTGCACTGGTTCCAGAGACACAGAAGGATGTTGGATATACAACGATCCAAGGACTCCTGGCACATTAGTAGAGCGGTGGGTCCTGCAACAAAGCAGAGTGTTGGATACAGTGGACTGAACGCTTCTACTATTTTAGTACTGCACTGGTTCCAGAGACACAGAAGAATGTTGGATTTTCAATGAACCAAGAACTCCTGGCACATTAGTACAGCGGTGGGTCCTGCCCCACAGCAGAGTGCTGGATACAATGGACCAAACACTTCTACTATTTTAGTACCACACTGGTTCCAGAGACACAGCAGGATATTGGATATACAATAAACCAAGGACTCCTGGATCATTAGTACAGCGGTGGGTCCTGCCCCACAGCAGAGTGTTGGATACAATGGACCGAACGCTTCTACTATTTTAGTACTGCACTGGTTCCAGAGACACAGAAGGATGTTGGATATACAATGATCCAAGGACTCCTGGCACATTAGTAGAGCGGTGGGTCCTGCCCCACAGCTGAGTGTTGGATACAATGGACCAAACACTTCTACTATTTTAGTACTGCACTGGTTCCAGAGACACAGCAGGATGTTGGATATTCAATGAACCAAGGACTCCTGGCACATTAGTACAGCGGTGGGTCCTGCCCCACAGCAGAGTGTTGGATACAATGGACCAAACACTTCTACTATTTTAGTACTGCACTGGTTCCAGAGACACAGAAGAATGTTGGATTTTCAATGAACCAAGGACTCCTGGCACATTAGTACAGCGGTGGTTCCTGACCCACAGCAGAGTGTTGGATACAATGGACCGAACGCTTCTACTATTTTAGTACTGCACTGGTTCCAGAGACGCAGCAGGATATTGGATATACAATAAACCAAGGACTCCTGGATCATTAGTACAGCGGTGGGTCCTACCCCACAGCAGAGTGTTGGATACAATGGACCGAACGCTTCTACTATTTTAGTACCGCACTGGTTCCAGAGACACAGCAGGATATTGGATATACAATAAACCGAGGACTCCTGGATCATTAGTACAGCGGTGGGTCCTGCCCCACAGCAGAGTGTTGGATACAATGGACCAAACACTTCTACTATTTTAGTACCGCACTGGTTCCAGAGACACAGCAGGATATTGGATATACAATAAACCAAGGACTCCTGGATCTTTAGTACAGCAGTGGGTCCTGCCCCACAGCAGAGTGTTGGATACAATGGACCGAACGCTTCTACTATTTTAGTACTGCACTGGTTCCAGAGACACAGAAGGATGTTGGATATACAATGATCCAAGGACTCCTGGCACATTAGTAGAGCGGTGGGTCCTGCCTCACAGCAGAGTGTTGGATACAATGGACCAAACACTTCTACTATTTTAGTACTGCACTGGTTCCAGAGAAACAGCAGGATATTGGATATACCATAAACCAAGGACTCCTGGATCATTAGTACAGCGGTGGGTCCTGCCCCACAGCAGAGTGTTGGATACAATGGACCGAACGCTTCTACTATTTTAGTACTGCACTGGTTCCAGAGACACAGAAGGATGTTGGATATACAATGATCCAAGGACTCCTGGCACATTAGTAGAGCGGTGGGTCCTGCAACAAAGCAGAGTGTTGGATACAGTGGACTGAACGCTTCTACTATTTTAGTACTGCACTGGTTCCAGAGACACAGAAGAATGTTGGATTTTCAATGAACCAAGAACTCCTGGCACATTAGTACAGCGGTGGGTCCTGCCCCACAGCAGAGTGCTGGATACAATGGACCAAACACTTCTACTATTTTAGCACCGCACTGGTTCCAGAGACACAGCAGGATATTGGATATACAATAAACCAAGGACTCCTGGATCATTAGTACAGCGGTGGGTCCTGCCCCACAGCAGAGTGTTGGATACAATGGACCGAACGCTTCTACTATTTTAGTACTGCACTGGTTCCAGAGACACAGAAGGATGTTGGATATACAATGATCCAAGGACTCCTGGCACATTAGTAGAGCGGTGGGTCCTGCCCCACAGCTGAGTGTTGGATACAATGGACCAAACACTTCTACTATTTTAGTACTGCACTGGTTCCAGAGACACAGCAGGATGTTGGATATTCAATGAACCAAGGACTCCTGGCACATTAGTACAGCGGTGGGTCCTGCCCCACAGCAGAGTGTTGGATACAATGGACCAAACACTTCTACTATTTTAGTACTGCACTGGTTCCAGAGACACAGAAGAATGTTGGATTTTCAATGAACCAAGGACTCCTGGCACATTAGTACAGCGGTGGTTCCTGACCCACAGCAGAGTGTTGGATACAATGGACCGAACGCTTCTACTATTTTAGTACTGCACTGGTTCCAGAGACACAGCAGGATATTGGATATACAATAAACCAAGGACTCCTGGATCATTAGTACAGCGGTGGGTCCTACCCCACAGCAGAGTGTTGGATACAATGGACCGAATGCTTCTACTATTTTAGTACCGCACTGGTTCCAGAGACACAGCAGGATATTGGATATACAATAAACCAAGGACTCCTGGATCATTAGTACAGCGGTGGGTCCTGCCCCACAGCAGAGTGTTGGATACAATGGACCGAGCGCTTCTACTATTTTAGTACTGCACTGGTTCCAGAGACACAGCAGGATGTTGGATATTCAATGAACCAAGGACTCCTGGCACATTAGAACAGCGGTGGGTCCTGCCCCACAGCAGAGTGATGGATACAATGTACCAAACACTTCTACTATTTTAGTAGTGCACTGGTTCCAGAGACACAGCAGGATGTTGGATATTCAATGAACCAAGGACTCCTGGCACATTAGTACAGCGGTGGGTCCTGACCCACAGCAGAGTGTTGGATACAATGGACCGAACACTTCTAATATTTTAGTACTACACTGGTTCCAAAGACACAGAAGAATGTTGGATTTTCAATGAACCAAGGACTCCTGGCACATTAGCACAGCTGTGGTCCCTGACCCACAGCAGAGTGTTGGAAACAATGGACTGAACGCTTCTACTATTTTAGTACTGCACTGGTTCCAGAGACACAGAAGAATGCTGGATTTTCAATGAACCAAGGACTCCTGAATCATTAGTACAGCGGTGGGTCCTGCCCCACACCAGAGTTTTGGATACAATGGACCGAACGCTTCTACTATTTTAGTACTGCACTGGTTCCAGAGACACGAAAAGATGTTGGATATTCAATGAACCAAGTACTCCTGGCACATTAGTACAGCGGTGGGTCCTGACCCACAGCAGAGTGTTGGATTCAATGGACCGAACACTTCTACTATTTTAGTACTTGACCTGTTCCAGAGACTCAGAAGAATGTTGGATTTTCAATGAACCAAGGACTCCTGGATCATTAGTACAGCGGTGGGTCCTGCCCCACAGCAGAGTTTTGGATACAATGGACCGAACGCTTCTACTATTTTAGTACTGCACTGGTTCCAGAGACACAGAAGAATGTTGGATTTTCAATAAACCAAGGACTCCTGGCACATTAGTACAGCGGTGGTTCCTGACCCACAGCAGAGTGTTGGATACAATGGACCGAACGCTTCTACTATTTTAGTACTGCACTGGTTCCAGAGACACAGAAGGATGTTGGATATACAATGAACCAAGGACTCCTGGCAAATTAGTACCGCAGTTGGTCCTACCCCACTGCTTAGTGTTGGATACAATGGACCAAACGCTTCTACTATTTTAGTATTGCACTGGTTCCAGCGACACAGAAGGATGTTGGATATCAAATGAACCAAGGACTCCTGGCACATTAGTACAGCTGTGGTTCCTGTCCCACAGAAGAGTGTTGGATACAATGGACCAAACCCTTCTGGTATATTAGGGCAGTGAAGGTTCCAGCATCACAGCAGGATGTTGAATGTATATTGAGTCTGTGGGTCCTGGTACATTTGTGTGCCAATGAGTCCAGCAACAGAGAAGGCGGTGAGCAAGGTGGTCAGGTGACCCTCGCATTGCAGTACGGTCAGGGTTCCTGCACCACAGCAGATGGCTATACATAATCTTCCAGGAGTTGTTGTACTTGAGTGCAGTGAGGATTCCTTCACCACATCAAGATATTGAGCACAATGATTTGTGGGTTTTTGTGTATTAATACAGTGATGTCGGCTGACCTATGGTCTCCACCGGAGAAAAGGGAGAAATATCTCCTCTGTCAATCACAGCACTGGACTAGCCTCACCGTCTTACCCATTGTGTTTCAGTCACCATTTGCAATGGTCTCCCATTTGCACAAAGCACCTTTTCCACCCAGTCCCATGAACCATCCTTGTCTCAGGCGGTATAAACTACCAAATCATCTGCTCATGTTAAGCCGCCTCTTGCTCACTTGCACCAAGAAGGGCTTCAACTTGTAGCCGAGGCATTAAACATTGATTATTGAGATCCTTCCTTCCCTTATACGTCAAGGAAGTTTTATCATTTTAAAGTAATTTATTCATTCACTGCACATAATTTATATTGCAATGATTTTAATTAATCTAGGAATAAAGTTTACTTTGACTTTGGCTTTGAACACAGTGATGGCTCCTGCATCATGGAGGCCGGACACAACTATCCAGCGCTTCTTGTACAATATTACTGCAGTGGTTAATGCAGGAGGGTGGGGTCAATGATCTAAAGCATTCTTCTATAGTAGTGCAGTAACAGAAAGGAGGTCAGACACAAGGATCTGGAGATTCTTGCACATTAGAAATAATATTAACTTGTGCTAAATACCACACTTTGCTGTATATGGGCACCGCGAAAGACGCGTTACTCTTACCCGATGTATGGAATAAAGGAAGATTGAGTCTGCCTTGCTAAGACTCAAACTAGTGACCTCCAGAACACTGCATTTTAACCAAGTTAGCTTTCCGCTCACTGAGCCATCCTTCGGGTATAGGTACAGCATTGTTTTATGTACAACAGCTGGAGGTTGTGCATAATAATTCATGGATCATGGGGGCAGATGTACCAAGCCCTATTTGCAATCCGGGAAGCTATTACCGAATCGCAAATTGGGTTTGGGAGTTTCTATTAGGAAGGGACGTGCCAAGGGCGTCCCTTCCAAATAACAAGGTGCAGGGGCATGTATGAATGATTTGCGACCAGAATGCTGCTACAAAACATTCATACTTTACCGACTCTGTGAAGGAGGCGGTTACAGAGTCCGTAACCAATTCGCAAACGGGATGGAGTCCCTAAGGGACCCTTCCCCTTTGTGAATGTGGTCGGCAAAATGTTCTAAGTGCAAGCAGTGGTCCATTTTTCTTTTTTAAATGTAGCATGCATTTCTTAAAGGAAAACAAGCTGCATTTCAAAATAAAAAAACTAATACATTTAAAAAGCAGTCACAGACATGTTGATCCCAGCAGATCACCAGACCTGTGAGTGCCGGCCATTCCCAATGGGTCTCAAATTGCGACCTGCGGCATGAATATTAATGAGGCAGGTCCCTTGCAAGCCATTGGGATTCGCAAACAGTGAAAAACACACTGTTGTACACAGCTTTTTGCGATTTCCTAATAGAGAATCGCAAAAATGTCCTATTAGGTAATCGCAAGCGCCCCTACTTCAATACTACAGTATTATCTCCTGCATTACAGCAGGGGGTTGGACAACACTATGCAGAGTACTAGCTCAATACTACACAGTTGTTTAGTGTTCGGCACAGTGTTCTAAGTGTCCTAACATATTAATAGTCAGTGCACTTTTTTTTCACAGTTGCATACATTTATATTATTTTTTATAAAACCATACTTTCTTAGAATTCAAAAAAGCATCTAAACAATTAGGTTAGAGAAGCTTGTCAGGAATATTGTAATGGAGACAGGCGCCCCAGAGGCAACCCTGGAAAATGAGACAAATTAATAATAATGAAAAAAACAATGATGGCTTGAAGGCAGCAGACTGAAGCAATGAGATTCCATTACACCGTCTGTCGGCTGAAATTATTTCGCATCTGTGGCCCTGCGTGGGCTGACGTTAAAGGGACAGGCCCCGAGATTGTAAGGCCAGTGAACAACAAAGACGTCTGACGTGAGTGACGCAGTTACGGTGTAAGGCGTAAGAGAAAGAGCCAATAATGCGCTCCATTGCTCCCTGGCGATGTTTGTGTTCTATAAGTGCCACTACATACATACATACAGTATAATGCATGCACGAGGAGTGCATGAGGAGACGGGTCCTCGGCACGCTTCGGAAATGATGTGAAAAGCAAAACACAAGTACCAGGATATAAAGGATAAACAGGATTAGATGAGCTACTTATACCTGACTTAGAACCACTTGTAATATCTATTATGGCAAGGGAGAATAGTGAACAAGCATTGGCAAACCCAATAGGTCTTGCCTATGTGAGGTTGATTTGCTTTGCTAATGTTTTTTAGCGAAGTTGAAAATGGCTGCAAGTAATGTAAACAAGCATTTGCCATGCAATCGGTCTCACATTTGGGAAAGTTAGAGCTATTGGTATTGTAAATGATATTGTTTTTATTCATATTTTTTGTTTGCTGAGTGAATGTATGTTGTTTGTAGTGGAATTCTGCAATGGAATTATGTGGTTAGTAATTATGTTGTATTAAGTGTAGTGTTGTGGACTTATGTGTAGTGGTATTGTATGTCCTGGAGTGGCATATCTTGATTGGAGTTATGTAATTTGGTGTTGAATTATGTGGCATGATGTGGTAATCTGTGGTGTGGATTGGGGGAATGTGGTGTGTAGTAGAATTATGTGTTGTGGAGTGAAATTTTGTGCTATGGAATTTTGTGGCATTAAGTGAAATTATGTTGAGTGGAATTCTGTGGGGGAGTGGTGTAGAGTGTATTTATATGGAATGTTGCTGTGTGGCATGGAGTAGATTTATGTGGAGTGTAATTATGTGGTAAGGAGTTTAGTGCAATTATGTAGTGTGGTATGTAATTGAATGGCATTCAGGGGCGGCTCCTCCATTAGAGCAGAGGAGCATTGCCTCACCAGCCCCAGAGCCAACCCGTCCTGAACTAAGTGTCAGGACGAGGCAAGGCCAGTCCAGAGCGGGCAAACCAGACATGCGCATCTTAAAGTTCTGTAACCTAGCAGCTAGGTTAGAGAAAGCGCATGCCTTCAGTGCTCTTAAGAGGGCTGGGAGAGCCTGCTCTATTCAATGGTATCATTGTGTTGTGTGGTGTGGTATTGTGTGGAACTGTATGGCATGGTGTGAAATTGTGTACGGTGTGAATATGGGGGATGGTGCGGAGTGGAATTTCGTTGAGTGTAATTATGTGTTTTGGAGCTGGGTGGATATATGTGGAGTGTAATTATGTGGTGTGAAGTATCATTTTGTAGTTTGGAGTTTAATTATGTGGAGTGGAATTATCTGAAGTTAAATTGTGTTGCGTGGAATTATGTTGCAGGGGAGAGTAATGTGTGTTTTGTTTTTTGGCGGGGAACAGCTGGGAAAGACTGCTTGGGCTTGAAATGTGCACTGACTTTAATGATGTTCTGCATGCAGGAGTATGCCTCGGCTGTTAAAGGGACTGTTGTCTCTTTAAGGCAATCACTATATTGGATTTTACTGGTTTGGGGAGAGATTCTATATCTGTCTCTAGCTGAAGTGTGTAATACTAAGGGAGGAATCCAAATAGTTAAACAAGCAGGGACAGGCGGGAGGTGAGGGACGGGCAAGGGACAGCACAGGAGATAAACTGAAATACAAGCAGCCCCAATATATTTATTTCTGCAGCTGAAAGCAACAGCTGAAGTGTACAATGCTTACTTAAAGATGCTTGTATTTCCTGGCTCTTTGAATGGGCCTGAAATGGCGCCTCACTGCTGGCTTTACCAGGACATGGTAGCCGGTCATGCTGTGCTCCATTGCAAATGCAAACACACTGTAATGCAGTTTTCCTGTGCCTCTGGAGGGAGGAAGACAAATAGTTAAGGAAGCCATGACGGGTGGGAGGTGGTGTGTGGTGGGTGGGGCACAGGAGATAAAGTGTAATGCAAGTTTCAGAAGAAAGTGCACATTTTGTAACAAGGCTTGCTGTGCCTCTCTGTGAAATGGACTGCTATTTTTTAAGGTAATCATGATACTGAATTTTACTGATGATTTGGAGAGAGATTCTATATCGGTCTCTGCTGCTTAAGGAGGAAGACAAATAGTTAAATATGCAGGGACAGGCGGGGGTGGTTCTGGGGTGGTGTGCATGTGACTAATGAATACAATGCATTTCAGTCGGTAAAGTAAACAAAATACAATGCATTATGGTGGGCAGCGGCACGGGACAGACAGCAGCAATGACGGCAGGGAGGGGGTGCTAGCTAGGGAGCAATAGAGGGCCAGAGATGGCCAACCAAAAACAAAATTTGGTGCTGTCTACTGGGAGGAACCAAGCAAACAAAGGCAGGACAGATGGACAGTATTGACCCACTAGAATGAAGGAATTTTTGAAGGCAGGCCAACTAACCAACCAGAGGCACTGGGCGTGTTGAATGTCCATAACTTGAATACAGCATGTTTCGAAGAGACCTATAAATCTGTTTGACACTGCCAGCGTTGTCGGTGTTATAGTGCTTGTTTGAATTTCGCTGCTGTATAATATGGATAAAAAACATTGACAAAGCCAACATATCTTGCTTAAGCGAGCCCTATTGGGTTTGTCTAATGCTTCATATGGAATGCCATATTGTAAGTTATAAGTATTTATATAGTGTTTATAAAGACTCAAGTGCTAACGGTATAGAATAGAGAATGTCCTTGCCCAGGTGTTAGCGTGTCCAGATTCTGAAGCATTTTAGAACCATACAAAAACTGCAAAAATGTGCCATACAAATCCATTGAATGTAAGATAAGTTGTAGGTAGACAGAAAAGCCCAATAGGTTGCAGCTTTTATTACAGTGATGCTTTAGGCTGTGTGTTACTCTGAGTGCAATGGTTACAAAACAACCAAAAAAGCACTCTTGACTTCTTGTTAAGTACTAAAATATACAATAATCAGTGTTCAGTGGGTTTCCTAGAGCTTTTGGCCTCTGTGCCATTGCACCTGCTGAACCATTCAAAACATTGCCCAACTTCCTGCAGGGTAACTGTACTTTTCACTCCTTGTTTAGTAGTAAAATATAGCAATAATTGGTGTTCAGGGTGTTTCATAGAGCTTTTGGTCCTTCTGTCACAGCACCTGCTGAACCATTCAAATCATGGCCCTAGTGCCTGCAAGGTAAATGTACTTGTCACTGCTTGTTGAGTGGTGTGCCTGCAAGGTGATTGCACTTGACTGCTTGTTTTGTGGTAACATACAGCAATAATCAGTGTTCAGAGTATTTCCTAGTGCTTTTATTCCCCCGTGCCACTGCACCTGCTGCACTATTCAAATTATGGTCCCAGTGCATGCAAGGTAACTGTACTTGTCACTCCTGTTTAGTAGTAAGTTATAGCACTAATCGGTGTTCAGTGGGTTTCCTAGAGCTTTTGGCCCTGGTGCCGCTGCACCTGCTGCTCCATTCAAATCATGGCCCTAGTGCCTGCAAGGTAAATGTACTTGTCACTGCTTGTTGAGTGGTGTGCCTGCAAGGTGAATGTACTTGACTGCTTGTTTAGTAGTAAAATATAGTAATAATCGTGTACAGTGGGTTTTCTAGACCTTTTAGCCCCGGTGCCACTGCATCTGCTGCACCATTCAAATCGTGATCCTAGTGTCTGCGAGGTGATTGCACTTGTCTCTGCCTGTTTAGTAGTAAAATATCACAATAATGGGTTTCCCAAACCTTTTGGCCCCTGCAACATTGCACCTGCTGCACCAGTGACATTATGACTATCACCTGCAAGGACAAATGAGAAATTTGTTTATATCTAGTAATGTGTTCCGAAAAAGGCACAGTTGCAGATGAAATACATTATTATTGTGTAACTTAACATAAACACAAAATCTTTAATAAAAAGTGCATTTAAACTTATACAACTCTCCAAAACGAGTTGCCACAGATTTAATAAGTAAAGCATATGCTTTACACATCAAGGTGAAAACCAAGCATTGTTAAATTGTGCTACAATGTGGCTGGCTCTTTCCTGTGAAAAGATCGTATCCTGTGCTTTACAGCGAATGGGCCATAAACAGTGGAAATTGCCGAAGATCACCATATGTTTGGCTGATGCTGAGACTGAAAAGCATTTTGCACTTTGTTCCTAAAAGACAGTTTGACCAATTAAATGGACTCACCAAAGAAAAGTAGCTTTGCAAAAAACGTGAACATGTGTGAATAATGCGATACCTTTTCAGATAGCTATGTCTAAAATAACATCTAAAAAAAGAGCACAAGCAGGCTCCACAGAGAAAGTACACTTCATTCCTCTTTCCTATAAATGCTCTCACTTTGAAGTCAGCCGAAAGCAAAATAATCAGGTGTAGCTTGTGTTGGTAGCAACCTGCTTACACAGGAAATGATTATAGGTAGTGGGAGAAAACCCAAACCCCAGAAAACTAAAGAGACATTTTAAGGCATGGACAAAGTTAGCAATTACCCAGAGCCCCCACCTTCCAAAGGGTCCTCTGATAAAGTAAGTGATACTCTCTGAATTTCTGTCATATAAACATTGCTCGCAGACAACACCTTTTTCTAATTTGGAAGCAGACCATGTTTAACTGAGACTTAGGGCCCCATTTACTAGGTGTTTGCACTGGGAAAAAGTGACATAACGCGATGCAAAGCAGTGTAAATTATCAAAATGGCATATGTTTCACACTGGAAGGTGCTCTTTTCTCATTGTAAATAGCGCTTTGCTCTCCATTGCACCACCTTGTGTGAAGAGATCCTTACTTGGCTGTAACTTGGGGGGATTAGAGCAAGGACCCATAGTTTTCAAAGTAAAATCCAATCTACTGAGATAGCCAGACAGGGCTTTATGTCAATAAAATAATGCCTCCTTGAAGAAGAATCTAAGCTGGAGAATTGTTTTTTAATATCTCAAAACATTTACATATTGCGTGTAGAGCACATATACAATGAGTAGAATAGTTAAGAATTTTCCTAGGCGTACGATTTTGTACTAGAAGGGTATACTTCCAGTACAAATCCTCTGATTGACAGCTCATTCACACTTCTGTATGATGGTGCAAAGGTTGTGCAGTATCTCAGGTTAGTGGCCAGCAGCAGGCCATTTTGAATAAATATTGCTCTGCCTTGCTTTCTCCTCCTTGTGCAAATCAAAGCAGCAACTTTATTTGCTATCGTTCATTGCTTTAAAAAATAAATCTTCCCCATCTTAAGCATATCTGACCTGCCCAACGTTAACCCTTGCACTCTCAGGCAGTTGGTGGCAATTAAACTGAAATAGAAGCTTTCTGTCTAATGTTCTTTGTACTTCACCTCATCTCTTCTACATTAACCCTCTATTTTAACCTCTCTGTATACCTTCATATTCTCTCTCTCTATCTCAGAACTCTCTACCTCATCTTTGTCTACCTCACCTCTATCTCAATATACCCAATACACCTCACTCACCTTCATCTCTTTCTACCTCTCTCTGACCTTACCCCTCTTTCTATCACTCCTATTTCTATATCCATCACTCTCGATCCAATTGTTATCACAATACTCTCTGTATCTCACCCTCTCCTCTTTCTCTCATTCTACCTCTTTTCCCTTTTCTTTTTCCTTGCTATATATGGTACTTCATCCCACCTGCTACTTTTTCAATACTTCTTTTTCTCTATCAGCAGCTCATTTTCCCATCACTCTCTTACTCTCTGTCTCTCTCTCTCACACACTCACAAAACATATCTCTCTCTGGTCCATCTTCTCCGTTTCAACTCACCCCTTCACCTCAACTATCTTTCTCCTACTCTCTCGTTGTAGATCCCTCCACCTCACCATCTCTTCGTCTTTTTCTGTCTCACAACTCACTTCCTCTGGGTAATTCTCCCCTCTCTTTCTCTGTCATGGTCATGTATGTCTCTCAACTTCCTCCTTTTGCTCTACAACACATTTCTCTTTTTACCTTTGACCACTCTCTGTACTTTTCTCTCCTCCTCCATGCTCATTTTACCTGACCTGTCTTTCTATACCTCTTTACCTTTTGCTCTCTCTCTACCGTGCATCTCTTTGTTTTTCCTCAAGTCTCCCTCTTGTGATCTTTCCCTATCTCTAATTCACATCTTTTTCCTACTTGATCTCTCTCTACCTTACCACTGTGGTGTACCGTATTATTCTGCCTTTCTCTACAGTTCCTTTTGCTTATCTCTTTCTAATGGTAAACATCGTTTCCCACGCATGCGATACAATGCATGCCATTTCAACGCAGTCATTACAATGACTGCATTGTTCCATCACAAACCATCAGAACCCAAGTCGTTACAATGACTTGCTGTAAGGGCAGAAGGTGGTGGATTTAAAATCCAACACCTTCCATACTGCTGCACAGACTGGAGTTGGAATAGTAAATTATACTATTTCAAAATTCAGCGCCCCCTAAAGCAAGTCATTGTAATGAATTGCGATTGTAATGGTATGCTATGTAGCAACGCGGTTGTTGTAATGACCCTCGTTGTAATGGCATGCGTTGCAAAACGCATGCGATGTAACATGGTCTATTCCTTTCTAACACAATATTCTTAGAGAGTACGTATTTCTCCTCCTCTCTTTCGGTACCTACATCTTCTTCTTTCTTCCTCTCCTCATCTCTCCTTCTGGCTACATCACCTTTACTTTACTTCTCTCTCTGCCTCGCATATCTTTCTACATGATTTCTATCTCAAACCCTTCTCCTTCACATCTCTGGCTATTCTGTATGTCTCTGTCCATCTCTTGTATCCTGCCCGTCCCATTCCTCTTGCTCAGCAGGCTCACAGGTAACTGTCTAGCCAAAGAAGTGTACACATGTAAAGAGAAGGGGGTGAGGCAGGGAAAGAGAAATTAGGTAAAAGTTATTCGATTTTTGCCAATAGAATGGTAAAAATCCTCAGAGCAGTGCTTTCATTTTCGCTGTTGGAGCAAAAATGCAAGTAGTTAAATAAATGTCAACAAATATTTGATAAGCAAAGCTACAATTTCAAATGCTCTGCACATATGTCTTACTTTAATATTACGCAGTAGCCCGCTGACCAGCTAAAAAGTCATTAACTTGTTTATGATTGATTGATTTGAAATTTGTAGAGCTCATACAGTTACCCAAAGGCATCAAGGCACTGCCCTAAGGCATCAACTATCACAAAAAAGGGGGGAACCCGGTAAGCCTATGGCATCTGGGTGGATAATAATATACAAAACAAGCATTTGCAATGCAATAGGTCTCGCATTATTTAAGTTTGAGCTATTAGCATTGTAAATGGCAATTGTTTTTTGCTTTATGCTATAGTTTTTTTTTTTACATAAAAAGCTTCATATAAAATATGTTTTATTAAAGTTATTTATGCAGTATCTAAATTTTGTTTGCATAAAACAGTATAATACTATCTTAGTAAAAAAGTCAAATATTTTAATGGAAATTCACCACATGTTCATTTATGTGTTGGTTTTGAAAATAGCTAAATTAATAGCTTTGTCATTTACAATGCCAATAGTTATAACTTTCGCAAATGTGACACCTATAGCATTTGTCATGCAACATTTGTATTTACGTGACTTAGATGTATTGATATTACAAATAACAATGGCTTTTAATTTTTTTTAATACTTAATAAAAGTGATTGTAATTTATAATGGCAATAGCTTAAACTTTTGTAAATAACTTTTGTGAAGATTATGTTCAGTGTATTTTATTGTAACAAAATCCAAGAACAGAAGTGAAATATTAACATCTTTTTGTGACATTTGTAATAAAGCTTGAAACATTGAGAGAACATATTTGTGCTGTGGTGGTGCTGAGTGATGCTGTGGTGGTGCTGAATGGGGCTGTGGTGATGCTGAGTGATGCAGTGGTGGTGCTGTGGTGGTGCTGAGTGGTGCTGTGGTGGTTCTGAGTGATGCTGTGGTGGTTCTGAGTGATAATGTGGTGGTGCTGAGTGACTGTACTCACTGTCACTCTGCACTCACTGTCACTCTGCACTCACTGTCACTCTGCACTCACTGTCACTCTGCACTCACTGTCACTCTGCACTCACTGTCACTCTGCACTCACTGTCACTCTGCACTCACTGTCACTCTGCACTCACTGTCACTCTGCACTCACTGTCACTCTGCACTCACTGTCACTCCGCACTCACTGTCACTCTGCACTCACTGTCACTCTGCACTCACTGTCACTCTGCACTCACTGTCACTCTGCACGCACTCTGCACGCACTGTCACTCTGCACGCACTGTCACTCTGCACTCACTGTCACTCTGCACTCACTGTCACTCTGCACTCACTGTCACTCTGCACTCACTCTGCACTCACTGTCACTCTGCACTCACTGTCACTCTGCACTCACTGTCACTCTGCACTCACTCTGCACTCACTGTCACTCTGCACTCACTGTCACTGCACTCATTCTGCACTCACTGTCACTCCGCACTCACTGTCACTCCGCACTCACTGTCACTCCGCACTCACTGTCACTCCGCACTCACTGTCACTCCGCACTCACTGTCACTCCGCACTCACTGTCACTCCGCACTCACTGTCACTCCGCACTCACTGTCACTCCGCACTCACTGTCACTCCGCACTCACTGTCACTCCGCACTCACTGTCACTCCGCACTCACTGTCACTCCGCACTCACTGTCACTCCGCACGCACTGTCACTCCGCACTCACTGTCACTCTGCACGCACTCTGCACTCACTGTCACTCTGCACTCACTGTCACTCTGCACTCACTGTCACTCTGCACGCACTGTCACTCTGCACGCACTGTCACTCTGCACGCACTGTCACTCTGCACTCACTGTCACTCTGCACTCACTGTCACTCTGCACGCACTGTCACTCTGCACGCACTGTCACTCTGCACGCACTGTCACTCTGCACGCACTGTCACTCTGCACGCACTCTGCACTCACTGTCACTCTGCACTCACTGTCACTCTGCACTCACTGTCACTCTGCACTCACTGTCACTCTGCACTCACTGTCACTCTGCACTCACTGTCACTCTGCACTCACTCTGAAATCACTGTCACTCTGCACTCACTCTGAAATCACTGTCACTCTGCACTCACTCTGCACTCACTGTCACTCTGCACTCACTGTCACTGCACTCATTCTGCACTCACTGTCACTCTGCACTCACTCTGCACTCACTGTCACTCTGCACTCACTGTCACTCTGCACGCACTCTGCACTCACTGTCACTCTGCACTCACTGTCACTCTGCACTCACTGTCACTCTGCACTCACTGTCACTCTGCACTCACTGTCACTCTGCACTCACTGTCACTCTGCACTCACTGTCACTCTGCACTCACTGTCACTCTGCACTCACTGTCACTCTGCACTCACTGTCACTCTGCACTCACTGTCACTCTGCACGCACTGTCACTCTGCACGCACTCTGCACTCTGCACGCACTCTGCACTCTGCACGCACTCTGCACTCACTGTTTCTGCACGCACTCTGCACTCACTGTCACTCTGCACTCACTGTCACTCTGCACTCACTGTCACTCTGCACTCACTGTCACTCTGCACGCACTGTCACTCTGCACTCACTGTCACTCTGCACGCACTGTCACTCTGCACGCACTCTGCACTCACTGTCACTCTGCACTCACTGTCACTCTGCACTCACTGTCACTCTGCACTCACTGTCACTCCGCACTCACTGTCACTCTGCACGCACAGTATCGGGCTTGTCTGGTTCTGCACCCACCTCAGGGTTCCGGGTGGGGCGATCGTGCCACCCCCCTCGTCGTATCCAGGTGTCTTTCTTCCCTGTGCTCAGTCTTCAGTCGCTCCGAAGCCCGTCCCTTGGAGCTATCCCAGGCGGGTCTCTGCCAGCAGGGGCGTGTTGTGCGTTTGCAAGTGGTCTATCTCCGTGTGGCCCTTGAGGTCAGGGTTGGCTGAGGTGGCTATCTCATCCCTTCTCCTTCCGCCCGGTTCGTGAATATGGTCCGGCCCTCTCCCGTGTAGCGCTTGTCCTCTCACAATGACCCCTGGTGCAGGGGGGGGTGGGGGGGGGGGCACTATCTCTTCTTCCAGTTCCTAGTATCCCCACTGCTGCTTCAGGGCCTTCTTCCCCGTTCGGCTGTGTGCCTTGTCACGTAGGGGGAGGGGGGGCAATGTCCGAAGTCTCACCCCCTGCCGCTCTCGTGATCGTTCTGCTCTCCCTTCCCTGCGTGGCCCCGATTCCTTGCTAGTGTCGTCCCTGGCGGGGTCAGCCTCCGCTGCTGGTGCCTCCCGTAGTCTGTCGCCTGCCCCCGTGTCTCGTGTGTCCTCCCCACCGGCCGTTCCACAGGCGGGAATGTGTGTATGGGGGGTGGGGAGAGGGCACCTCCGTCGATGCGGGTGGCACTAATGGGAATTCGGGGGTATGCACCGGACCGGTAGGCCACTGGCGCAAGGCCTCCCCCCAAGCGGTCCCTTCCTCCGCTTTTGACTCCTGGGCTCACCTCCGTTGTAGGCGTCCAATCTCGCCTGCGGGAACGGACCAGCTCCGCCGATCCAAGCGCCCGCGGTTTTCGTCGTTGGAGGGGGAGGGGTGCGGGGGGGGAGGTGAAGGGATCCCCCCGCTCTCCGCTCCCGGGTAGCACCTCCACCAAGCGCCGTGCCTCGCGGGTGGGACCCGTTCCGCTTCTCCCTCGGTCTCCGCGTCTGTGGTCCGGAACCTCACTCAAACGGCCGCCATCTTGGTAAAGGCGGCCGGAATTCAGTCCGGAGCTGCTGCTACTTCGCGGACGCCTCTCTCCGCACCTGAATGAGGCCCGGGCTCGGTCTGTCGCGCCGCGATTCCGGCTCCGCCACAGCAATCAGGCCGCCTCACAGGGCAGGTTCGCTTCGCCACTACGGTTGCTCAGCCCCTGGCCTGCGACCAGGAAGTCAGGCAGGCCGGGCGGGACAACCGGAAGTAGGAGGGCGGGAGCCTACCCCGCCTCCCACGGAAGAGCCGCGATTGTTTGGCGCACCGGAGCAGGCAGGAGCCTACCCTGCGCCCCGGTGCCGAAGAAGGGAAGAAGAGTCTTGCTGCCGGTGGGAGCCGCTGCACTGAGGATGCCGGTGAGTGGGGCGTCGCCTTGTTGGGGGGGGGCGGGGGGCATCTGTGTGCGCGCGCGCGGCGGCGGACTGTGTATGTGTGTGAGCGTGCATGTGTGTGTGTGTATGTGTATGTGTCCTGGAGTCTGTGTGTATGCGTGTGTGTGACGGGGGGGGGGGGGGGGTTGCCTGTCTGGGTGCCTGCGTGTCTGTGTAAGTGTAAATGCGTGTGCGTGTGTGTGGAGCCGAGAGGAGAGGGGCTGGTGTGTGTGGAGGGGTCTCTGTGTATGCGTGTAGGTGACGGGGGTGTGCCTGTGTATGCGTGTGTATGTGCGCATGCGTGAGTGCTGTGTATGCGTGTGGCTGTGATGTGCGCATGCGTGAATGTTGACGCGCGTGCACGCAGCTCAATCCACGCTCGTCACAGTTTTGTGTCCCTCATTCCCCCGTGTCAGCCGACTATAAGTCTCCGCCCTGGACGCATCCTTCGGATGCGAATTCCAGGGCGAGACCTAAAAATGAGGCCTAGGGCATGATCAACACAATCTATTTTTAAGGGGACTAGAGAAATACATTTTCCCCTCCTGTGAGAAATGTATCACATCCACGAAATACATTCTACCTCATTTCTAACCCTCCAAGCCCAAACCATAACACAAATTTCTAACTGCTTTTTTATTTTTACGTCAATTAGAAAGATTTAGCAAAAGGTTTTTTTGATTTTCAAACCCATATTTAGATACAAAAACAAACAAACACATATATGTACATCACTTTTTACGCATACATATAGACACAATCTACATACATTAATACATTAGCGTTTTTTATCTTTTTCAAATATTCTAGCCCAAATTTTTGAAAGAAGGATGCTTTATACATATAAAGCCAAGCATTCCTATAGAGCAAGATCTACTAAAAATGAAGAAGGAGCAAAAACGGTCTACATTGTTTCAACCTCTCTAAATATTATACTCCTTATTAATTTTATTTACACAACTACGTTTTTTTGACTGGTGTCTTCTTGTAAATGTCTAGGCATCAAGGCGCTATTTCCTACAATGAGATATACAAGCTGGTTAGAAACTAAATTCCCCATAAAATGTTGTTGCTGAAAGAAAAAAAATTTAGATCCAAACTCAAAAATAAATTACTTTATCAATGCTTGTTCAAGCTTTCTTTTGATTCCCTTCGGCTGGCGGACACCAGCCATTTTGAGCTTTTGGTTGTTGTGTGTGCCCCTGCTTCTCCATGTTTAACATATGATTCTGTATTGTTTGACACCATGAGGGTTGAATGATCAATAATGGGGTAATAAATTCAAAGTTTCTCCAAGGAGGGTTGTCCCAAAATATGTCTTGCCCAGGGCCATACAGATCCTTAAGATGTGACTAAAACTGAAGTTTGCGCAGAGACGAGAATTCAAATCTCTGTAGTCATTTCCTCATGGGGCATTTACTGAGGGTGGAGGTATTTGTTGAATGTGGGAATTGCCACAAACCCTCTCAGTTTTGCCTTGACGGATTTTGCTACAAAAAAAATGACAAACTTCATTCAATGAAAACAGGGTGGTGCAATCGGTGCCACCGGACTGGGCGTTGATTTTTGGGTGGGGGCGTCATTTTTGAAAATGTATTTTATCATTTTAAAAGTGCCTGCTGCTGCATTCCTGGCCTCTAGCAATTTTCAGGCATCAATTAAAATGTCAGGATTAATCGACTTTCTGGAAAGAGACTGGAGGTTTTTCTAGTGGAAGTTTTGACTCATCCTAAAGTAGTGCAGAGGGTTAAAATGCTGCTGCTAAGAACGTGTAGCATGCAGATAACGAAGTGCATATAATGTAAACAGGTCAGTGGGTTACTGGTTCTGTAAGAGAGCTCCTTTTGTTACTTGTCGTTTATAAGTCAAAATCCTAATATAGAACCTTGAGCTATTAACTGTCATCTTAGAGCTGCATGCAAACTGCAAGGTATATATTAGAGCTATCTATGTTTTTTGCCCAGTCTTTCATCATCCTAATCTTGTGAATAGCGTTCATTTGGATAGAAAACAATTCCTCTTATGAAAGAGAACCCCTAAAAATGATGTTACGTCTTAAATTCTGAATCTGTGCTTTTCCAGAATAAGGACTCAAACTATATTGCCTACCAGTATGTATGACTTGTAGTCCTGTCTGCTGTAACATTTCCTATACACTGATTTACACACATAGGATTGTCTCTGTGCAATGTGTGTGTGGTGTAAAGTGCTCTGACACCTTACACTGGTATGAGTGGTGCTATAAAACTAAATAAATCTGAGAGACAGTGGTTAAAGAGACTTGAGAGGCACTGTTCAAGGGTGTTAGAGAGAGAATCAGTGGCAGAGGTGGTCATGGGGGGTGGGGGGGGGGTGGCGCCAACAGACATTGTAGCACAGTTTGCCACCAGCGCTAAAGCCGGCCCTGAGTGAAAAAGAGGGTGTTAGAGAGTCACGGCACAAGATGAGGAATTTGTTGACTTAAATGTTGATTCTGCATGTTTTCCTTCATTCCCACCCAACAAATTTGGAATAGGAGGTATTTTTCTGAGTAATACCCTACCCTTGGGTAAATGTATTAACCAAGTGCATTAAATATCACTCCCACTTCTACCTACTCATAATCGAGGCAAAAGGTGTCTGTAGACTAGGGATGTATGACGTTACAATGCATACTTTTACAACACATACCTTTACAACGCATTTTTTACAACGCAACATCCATTGCAACGCAATCCATTACAATGCATGCCATTACAACGATTTTTTTTAAACTATCTTTACAACGCATTCCATTACAATGCATACTACCTTTACAACGCATACCATTACAAAGCATAAGATTACATTGCATGTATGGTAAGTATTGGATAGTGTAGGGGTAAACATTACTATTCTAACTCCAGGGGGGTGCAACAGTAGGGTAAGTGTCGGATAGTGTAGGGCTAAAAATTACTATTCTAACTCCGGGGGGTGCAACAGTAGGGTAAGTGTTGGATAGTGTAAGGGTACTATGCGTTGTAATGGTATGCGTTATAATGGTATGCGTTGTAATGGTATGCGTTGTAATAACATGCGTTGTAATGACATGCGTTGTAGTGGTATGCGTTGTAGTGTCATGCGTTGTAATGGTTGCGTTGTAATGGCATGCGATGTAATGGATGTTGCGTTGTAAAAGTTTCATTGTAATGGTAGTGCATTGTAAAAGTTGCGTTGTAAACGTTGTTTCCCATAGACTAGTATTCTAATGTGAACTGTCCATCATACTTTTGGGATCTCCCTTCAATGATCTTAGATAGTGGGCATTTTGGGGTATGATATGAGTTATGAGTAAGCATAATGGAGGGTGAATTTATGTATGATGTTGGATGTCTGTTCGCAGGATGGTAGGTTTGTTGGTATATGATGTTTGTTGTCTCATTTTATGAAGTGGTGTGCGTTAGCATATGGTTGCCTGTACATATGATGGTGCATCTACTTGCTTATGCTGCTGGATGTATTGGCATATGATGTTGTTTGCCTAAATGTATGAGTGGTGTATGATGGTGTGTGTTGGCATATAATAACGGTTGTGTTGGTATAATATTGTATGATCGCGATTGTGGGTGTGTTGGTGCATGATGGTAAGTGGGTTAGCATATGATATTGCTTGTGTCAATCTATCATAATGGTTGTGTTGACATAGGATAGTGGGTGTGTTGACTTATGATGTTGGTTAGTAGAATACATGATGCTGGTTGTTTGGAGATATGATGGCTTGACTGTTGGGGTAAGATGTTTACTGTTTGCATTTATAGTAGCAACTGTGTTCCCTTACTATAATAGGTGTGGTGGTGTTAAAGGTGGTGGTAATGTTGATAACAGTGATGATGTTATGGGCAATGGTAGTGGTGGTGGTGGTAATGCTAGCAATAGTGCTGGTAATGGTGGTGGTAATGGTAATTGTAGTTATTGATGGTGGTGATGTTGGTGGACATAGTTTTAGACCTCCTAATGGTTATAGTGTTGCTTGAGGTATTAAGGCTTCTTTTAATGGTGTTGATGGTGCTGGTGGTAATGGTGATTATTAAGGATAATAGTGATAGTAGTGGTATGTGTAATAGTTGTATGGTGGTGGCTGTGGTAATCATGTGTTGTTGTTAGTAATGTTAGTGGGGGTACTTAATACACCCCACCCCTCACCCTCTGGGTTCATTGGCAATAGTAGCACCTTGAAAATAGTCGCCTCGGCGAAATTCTGCAAAGCGGTGTTCTAATTGTTTGACAGCTAACTAACAGAAATGTAGCATTATTGCCTGAAGAGGAGCGGGACATTGTGACCTCAGCTGGAGAAGGGTTCGACCTTGTATATTCAGGCCTGTCCTTTATTTTTGAGCCTGCTTCCCCAGAGGGCATTAGATAGCTACTTACATCTCTAGTGGCCTCTTGTTCAAAGGTGGGTCTTCATCCCAGCTCAAGTTGCCTGCAAGTACAGAGAATCCTTAGACCCATGGAAACATAGTCAACCTTGCGCTTCGAGAGCTACAAAGACTGAGGCAATGCTGATAGCCTTCCCACTTACTTGCCAGAAAATCTCTAATCATGGCCAACTTCTGCCATCAGCTTTTTTGATTAAAGGATCTAGGCATGCTATCAAATGCCATCCCTAACTAAAATCTGCTTATTGGTGCAGTGATCAAAGCTAAAGCTCCTTCAACCTATACAAGCGCTACTATTTTTGCTGAGTGGCCTGCAGACCATAGTTGGGGGTGCCTCAATTACCTCAAAACTTGACCTTGTCCATGTGAGTACCCTCCATGTGGAATTCCAGCCCCACGAGCGCCTGCGACTGCAGTATAATGTACATGCAGCGGTGTGGCTGCTACTTGACCCAAGGAGGACACCTCAAGTATCAGAACACAGATTTTTTTGCAAAGGCTCCCAGAAAAGAGCCATGTATCACTTACGGTAATCTGCCTGGCCTTTGAAGGTGTTCACGGCCTTGCTTCTTGATACCTAGTGGTACAAACTCTTACCTAATATGTCCAGGCCGACGCCCACGTAAGGAAATCAATCCCTGTTGCTCAATGCGTTTTCTCGCGGCAACATCATAGGTATCCTGTATGAATGTACGTTTTTTCATCTATCCTGGGACATTTTTGCAAGCAATACATATTCCCACAACTCTAAATTGTGATCCCAGGTGCAAATTTCAATGGAGATTGGATTTTTCACATAACTCGAAGGCTTAGTAAGTAGTGATTCCTCTGTAAAAATAGACAGATGTGCAACTACCTGCGCCCTCATCATGAGCGGGGGTGGAATATCTATCCCACCTGATAAGTAACGGGGGTGGGGGATTGAAACTTTTAAAAGTTTTTCCCTGTAATCGAATAATGGTGAATAAGATGCTGATTTTGATGTCTACCTCACCAGACTCAGCACGTCCCATTAATTGTGAGACATTTTTCACATGCTAAATCCAGGCCGGATTGACCTACCAGGAGTCGGACTTTGTCACTACCAGTAATTATGTGTGTGACAAAATCCACCTAATTTATAATTCTGAACCCTGTGCTTCAAAATGTTATCAGCCAGTCGTAGTGAGAGCCTGTGTGTGCCTTAGGTTTGGACTCAAACCTCCCCCCCGCCCGCACACAGACCTTCAAAGGATGGGTCAGTCTGCTGTGTACATGAACATGGGGAATGTTGTTTTATTTTTATTTATTTTTACTGTACCCTGCAGTGGATATTTTGTCCCATTTTTGTTTCTTCGCCATAACATTGAGGCCAGTTTACGTTTTTGCATGGTTATGGGCCTGGAAAAAAAAAAACCTATGGCGATTAGTCCCTCTTGCCCAATAAAGGGCCCCCTCCTTGTGAAGACATACTTTTTTCCCATGGTCTGCAGGGCAGGCGTTGGGACGCGGCCTCATAACTGCTCAGGGCCTCAGGACAAGTGTTTAAAGTCTCAATTCTTTACGGAAACATCTGGCTACCAGGAGGCCAAACTCAACATCCACCTCCCACGAAGCTCGGGTATTTACATTTTCGGAGGATATGTCGTCTGCGTTTGGTGTTTCCACAAGCCCTCAGAGGAAGTGGGAGAGGTTCTACGGGGGAGGCGTGGGAGGCGCAGGGGTAGTTCGTGTAAGAAGGGTTTATTTTTTCTTTGCTTTTCAACAAAGGCGTTTCATTTCCGTATTCTGCGGTTCCCTTTTGGTCAGAGTGATAGAACTGAGGGCGCTGCACAAATGCTAGTAGGGTGGTACCTGGAGCCTCATTTATGAGGCCCCTTGCGCCATCGGAACTTCACTTTTCAGGAAGTTCCGTGGCGCAGAAGCCTGCGTGGTATTTATCAGGCAGCAGTACGCCAGTTTTTGTGGCGTACTGCTGCCTGATAAATATCAGTCCCTTTAACGCAGTGTACTGCGCCAAAAGGGGCGTGCAATGGGTGTTGCTGGGGGCGTTCCCAGCAACATCCATGGCCTTTTGACACTGCCCCAGATTTACGAGAAATCGTAACTCTGAAGCAGTGCCAAAAGCTTACGCCTCCCAAGGGAAGGCGTAAGGGAGGCGCAACAGGGAGAAATGTCTTTATTTCTCCTCGTTTTTCCTTTTTCTATGTGTGCTGCATTCTACAGCACACATAGAAAGAGGAAAAGCCTCTTGTGATTATTTTTGTTCAGAAAGGTTTCCCTTCCTGTACAAAAATAATCTTCCCCGCAACGCAGGCAGCCCATTGTGCACCGGCGCAGGTGAAAAGGACAGGAATGCGCCGTATCTTATAGATACGGCGCATTTCTGCCCCTTTCTTTTGCCATAGGGAAGCGCAGCAGGAAGGCCAGCTGCGCTTCCCTACGGCAAAAAGTCATAAATGAGGCCCTAGGAGTCTAAAGCAGCTCTGGTAGATAAGCCTTACCACCACTGCTTGCGCCGACCCAGAACGACCCTTTCCAGAGTAGTCAGTGGCACCTGCCCACCCAGAGATTGCTTTGGGGAAAAAATGAAGCACAATTGTGTATTTCCCAGAGCAATCTTCCAGATATGTTGGCTAAAACAGCACTAGGCTCTATAGGCAAATCGAGAAGGGATCTAATGAATTATATAAGAAAGTGTCGGAGTTCAAGTTAGCTCCAAAATTGATAACGCCACGCTCCGTCACTTTAGAAACGCAGGTATGCGCCCTATTTACAATAATACGGTGCACCCCTGTATTTCTACCTGCGCTGGGGCTTAATTCAGCTACCTGGCTCCAAAGCAGGCATACTTGCCCCATAGTGCAAGGGTGCCTGCGCTGAGGAAATTATTGTTTATGTGCAGGAAGGTGTCTCTTCCTGCACATAAACAATCCAGAATGTCGATTTGTAACTTCTATGCATGCTGCATTGTGCAACACACATAGAAGTTGCAAATCATCATTTTTTAAATGATTGTTTATGTGCAGGAAGGGACACCTTCCTGCACATAAACAATCATTCATGACAATTTGCTGTTCCTATGTGTGCTGGCATAAAGCAGCACACATGGAAACGGCAAAAACAAGGAGAAATAAAGCATTTCTCCTCATTTTGCCATGTTAAGACCAGGATTTCCCTGGTCTTAATTATGGTGCTGCCTCCTATTTACGCCGCCCTTGTAAATTGGGGGCAGCGTCAAAATCAATGGGTAATGCGGGCGAATGCCCACTGCAACACCCATTGCCCACCCCTTTCATGTTAAGTGTAGAGTAAATTTACGAGTACGTTGAATGTGGGTCAGTGTTTAAACATCATCACAAATGTATACAGAATTTACAGTTCACCACAATGCTATATCACATTTCATTTTTGATGAACAATTCTAGAAAATCAGTCGCAAAATGTTATCATTTCAAAAAGAATGAATCACTGAATCAAAACAGTTTCAATTGATAAATGCCAAACTTCATAGGTAACTCTTGTATGTCAAAGTTATCTATCTCATAATCAAATTTGAAGGTGCTCACAGTGAAAAAGGAGAAAAAAAGGTGTTTTGGGGTAGGGTGGGAGTGATAAGGTAAGTGTGGGGACTGGGTAAAGGTGGTGTGACAGTAACACAATCACAAACTAATTTGACAGAAGACATTTACAGTCTAATACGATCCATAGTTCCCTATGTCCCTTCACATATAGGTTAGGTTTCTCAATATATCTGGATCCTATACTGTGAGGTAATAATGTGATTGGTCTACGTTTCGACTCCGCTGGATAAAAAGGGCTATTTTTGCCTCATTCTGGAGTCTTCGTCAGGACAAAATGACATTGGAGCACTTCATGAGCGGCCTCAACATGACCGTCTGGGTTGGACTTAAATAAGTTCCTCCATTACTTGATTAATTGAAGTTTGATCTTGGAAAAAAACGGGTATCAATCATCTGGTTATTCCATACATCATCCAAGGTATTGAATTAAGTAGAAGGCGTTATCAATCCGCCTGTCCGGGTCGCTGTAATAATCAGGCCCTGATGGTGGGTCTGCGCACCGCCATCATCACCTCTTGAATCCGTAAATTTACAAGGCAGCATTAAGCCATGTTAAGTAGCTTAACACCACCTTGTAAATAAGGGGAAGGGTTTATCGCCACCGAACGTCGCTAAAAGTGATGATCCTGTGGTATGATCCTGGGGCTTGTAAATATACCCTTGCATTTCTTATAGGTCTGTTTGGAGCATCATTTCTACGCAGCAGAAATTCATGAAACTAACAAGAAGACATTGGAGTGCAAAAGGAGGGAAATATTTCTGCAGCAGAAAAACAGTGCTTATGTATTACAGTGTACCCATCGGGATATGCCACCCATCAAAAATACTGCCCAAGCAGAAATAGCAGCAGTTGTATTTATGTACTGTGACATGACGTAGTTCTTGTCTCTGTGCCGATTAAGAGCCCCTAAAAAAACTCCACAATTAATGCTTTTATTTGTTAAGGTACTCCTTTTATACTGAAGGGTACTAACATTGTGTAACTATACGAGTGCTATTGAAACATGGAAAAAGGTGGCCAATTACACTATGATGTTCAATATACACTCCTTCCTGGAGTGATCTTGTAAGGTTCCAGAGTAACATTTGATATGCAATCCTTCCTTGGGTGCCATTGTAAGGTTCCAGAGAAATGCTCAATATGCCATCCTTCCTTGGGTGGCTTGTAACGTTCAGACTAAGGCTCAATAGGCCACCCTTCCTAGAGTGCCCTTGTAAGAATCCAGAGTAATGCTCAATAAGCCAATCTTCCTTTGGTGCCCTTGTAATGTTCCAGAGAAACTTCAATATGGCATCCTTCCTAGGGTGGCCTAGTAAGATCCCAGAGTAAAGCTCAATATGCCATCCTTATGTAGGTTCTCTTGAAAGGTTCCAGAGTGACGCTCAATATGCCATCATTCCTTGGGTGCCCTTGTAAGGTTCCAGAGTAACGCTAAATATGCCATCCTTCCTTGGGTGTGTTTGTAAGGTTCCAAAGTAACGCTCAGTATGCCATCCTTCCTGGGGTGCACTTGTAAGGTTCAATAGTAACACTCAATTTGCTATTCTTCCTTGAGTGTGCTCGTATAGTTCCAGAGTAATGCTCAATATGCCACCCTTTCTAGTGTGCCCTTGTACTGTTCCAGACTAATGCTCAGTATACCATCCTTCCTCTGGTGCGCTTATAAGGTTCCAGAGTAACGCTCAATATGCCATCCTTTCTAGGGTGCCTGTCCTAGGTTCCAGAGTAACGCTCAGTAAGCCATCCTTGCTTGGATGCCCTCGCAAGTTTCCAGAATAATGCTCAATATGCCATCCTTCCTAGGGTGCCATTGTAAGATCCCTGAGTAAAGCTCAATATGCCATCCTTCTTTGGGTTTGTTTGTAATGTACCAGAGTAACGGTAAATATGTCATCCTAACTAGGGTGCCCTTGTAAGGTTCCAAAGTAACACTCATTATGCCATCCTTCCTAGGGTACACTTGTAAGGTTCCAGAGTAACACAAAGTATGCTATCCTTCCTTGAGTGCACTCATAAGGTTCCAGAGTAACTCTCAATATGCCATCCATCCTAGGGTGCCCTTGTAAATTTCCAGAGTAACTCTCAATATGCCATCCTTCCTAGGGTGCCCATATAAGATCTCGGAGTAAAGCTCAATAAGCCATCTTTCTCTGGATTTACTTGTAAGGTTCCAGAGTAACGCTCAATCTGTCATCCTTCCGAGGGTGCGCTTGTAAGGTTCTAGAGTAATGTTCAATATGTCATCCTTCCTTGGGTGCCCTTGTAAGGGTCCGCAGTAACACTAAACATGCCATCCTTCCTTGAGTGTGCTTTTAAGGTTCCAGAGTAACGCTCAGTATGCCTTCCTTCCTCGGGTGCACTTGTAGGGTTCCTGAGTAACTCTTAGTAAGCCATCCTGACTTAGGTGTGCTTGTAAGTTTCCAGAGTAGCGCTCCATATGCCATCTTTTCTAGTGTGCCCTTGTAATGTTCCAGAGTAACGCTCAATATGCCATCCTTCCTACGATGCCCTTCTAAGGTTCCAGAATAATGCCCAGTGTGCCATCCTTCCTTGGGTGTGCTTTTAAGGTTCCAGAGTAAAACTCAATATGCCATCCTTTCTAGGGGGCCCTTCTAAGGTCCCTGAGTAACTCTTAATATGCCATCCTGCCTTGAGTGCCCTTCTAATGTTTCAAAGTAACGCTCAGTAAGCCATCCTTCCATGGATGCCCTCGCAAGTTTCCAGAGTAACGCTCAATATGCCATCCTTCCTAGTGCGCCATTGTAAGGTTCCAGAGAAACACTAAATATACCATCCTTCTTAGAGTGGCTTTGTAAGATCCCAGAGAAAAGCTCAATATGCATCCTTCTTTGAGTCTGTTTGTAATGTACAAAAGTAACGCTCAATATGCCATCCTTCCTAGGGTGCACATGTAAGGCTCTAGAGTAACACTAAATGTAAATGTGTGGGACTTGTAAGCGCACTGTTGCCTGTGAGCGTCCTGGCGTTGAAGACCGCTGGGGAACCCGTCCTGGCTTTCCCTATGAGATGGTCCCTTCTGGGTATCTCCAAGGTAAAGCCAGGCATCCCCACCGTTTGTGGGGGGCCGTTGTAGAGATGAGGCAAGCTTAATGCCCAGAGTTGCCGAGTGTGATCCCTGGTTAGAGTAGGCATCGAGGCGAGAATTATCGAGTCCGTTGACCCTGGTCCACGACCCTGCCACGTCAGGGATTGAACCCTGGTCCCGGGCCGTTCTCTGTTTCCGGGTCTGCCGCCTCTAACCAGTGAGCCACACCACTCCACACTAAATATGCCACCCTTCCTTGGGTGCACTTGTAAGGTTCCAGAGTAACTCTCAATATGCCATCAATCCTAGGGTGCCCTTGTAGGTTTCCAGAGTAACACTCAAGCGCTCAATATGCCATCCTGTCTAGGGTGCCCACATAAGGTCCAGGGTAATGCTCAATACTCTCTTCTCTCTTGTACTGGTTTTTTACCCCCTACCTGCCTATTATCCTGTTTCCCCTGGGGAACCCCTTTCTTTTTGCACCCTTCCTTGGGTGCCTTTGTAAGGTTCCAGAGTAACGCTCAATATGCCATCCTTCCTTGGGTGTGCTTGTAAGGTTCCAGAGTAACGGTCAATATGCCATCCTTCTTTGGGTGTGCTTGTATGGTTCCTGAGTAACCCTCTGTAAACCCTCTTTTCTTGGGTGTGCTTGAAAGGTTCCAGAGTATTGCTCAATATGCCATACTTCCTTGGGTGCCTTTGTAAGGTTTCAGAGTAACGCTCAATATGCCATCCTTCCTTGGGTGTGCTTGTAAGGTTCCAGAGTAACAGTCTATATGCCATCCTTCTTTGGGTGCGCTTGTATGGTTCTAGAGTAACACTCAATGTCCCATCCTTCCTTGGACACACTTGTAAGGTTCCAGTGTAACTCTTGGTAAGCCATCTTTCCTTGTGTTCACTTGAAAGGTTCCACAGTTGCGCGCAAAATGCCATCCTTTCTATGGTGCCCATGTAAGGTTCCAGAGTATTGCTCAGTATGCCATCCTTCATAGAGTGTGCTTATAAGGTTTCTGAGTAACGCTCAGTAAGCCATCCTTCCATGGGTGTGCTTTTAATGTTAGAGTAACTCTCAGTAGGCCATCCTTCCTTGGGTGCGCTTGAAAGGTTCCGGAGTAGTGCTCAGTATGCCATCCTTTCTAGGATGACCATGTAGGGTTTCAGAGTACTGCTCAGTATGCCACCCTTCATAGGGTGTGCTTGTAAGGTTCTCGAGTAACGCTCAATATGCCATTCTTTCTAGGGTGCCCTTGTATGGTTCCAGAGTAACGTGCTGGTTACTTACTACTCTGTGGATACACATCTTACAGGCTCAGACCTCAGCTAGTAGATTTAGCTCTTTGGGTACAGATACTTTGTGAAACCACAGTTCACAAGTATAGTAACTGGCCATCCCAATACCAGTATACACATTACTCTTCTACTAAATTCTGCATTGCCTTGCCAGATGCAATTTAGCACCCAGTCGCTTCTGTTAACCGAATGTGTAAAGAGCGTGCATCTCCCTGTTTCCACATTCCCTCAGTATTAAACCTGTGAACTTTCAATACATTACCACCCTCTTAGTGAGTGACTTGGACTAAGAAGAGATGGAGCCTGGGATGGGGCTAGTTGTTGAGTCTTCCATGGCCATTGAAAGACATTCAATCCAATCCATATTTGTGAAGCGCAAACCTATCACCCCTTAAGGTTTCAAGGCGCTGGAGGCCGTCGGTGAGATTAAATGAGCTGTTGCCCAGAGTCACATGATGCTGAGCTGAGCTGCCGCTGGCACCTGAGATTGACCTGTGATCCCCGCGCTCCGAGTCAGCCGCCGCCATGGACATTGGAGGTGGGCAGGACATGGTGAGGGCACTGGGGTTTTAGGTGTTGCCTTGTGTGGGGTCTGGTATAGAATGGGAATGTTGGGAGCTGGGGATTCTGCGGGCGGCAGTGCTGCCTGAGGTGGGTGGCTGACGGCTGAATAAAGTATTTTCCTACCTGCGCCCGTGTATTGGGCGTCTTTTCACCTTGCCTGAGCACATGCTCTTCTGCATCCCCAAACACCAGATAAAAGACATCTGAAGCCACCTCCCATGCTCCAGGAGGCTGTAAAATGTGTGAAGTATTTTAAACCTGCTCATCCTCCACGTGCCAGGTGGAAACCTACTCTGTATTAAAGTTTCCCGCTCACCTTGTGCTCATCTGTGATATTGGTTCTTCGCTTGTGAAGACTTGATGTCATATCAGACACGCTGGCACTGCGCGAGTTGGCTGGTCTGTGCTAGATGTAGCACCACTGTCATGCCTCTTTCTGCTTTGCATTTCTCCTAATATATAAAGGACTGTTGCCAGGCAAGATTCTGCATTGTTCCTTTCATGTTTTTCACTCTGCCGCCAGAATATTGACAGACCCCGTTACCAAGGCCTGATGCACCAGCAGGTCAGAGGGGCTTCCAGGCAGCATTGAAGTTGATGTAGACAGATGCCAAGCATAGCAACGCCGTCAATCATCATCATCTGTGGTAGAGTAAAGGATGCTGCTTGTGCTGGAGGCCAGGCAGAGTACAAAACACTAAGAATGTGTGCAAGGTTACAAGCAGCTTGTTATTCGGGCCCAGACTACCTACCTGCCTGTTGAATCCTGCTGCCTGTAGAATCCTGCGTCCTGTAGAATCCTGCAGCCTGTAGAATCCTGCTGCCTGTAGAATCCTGCTGCCCGTAGAATTCTGCTGCCTGTAGAATCCTGCTGCCTGTAGAATCCTGCTGCCCGTAGAATTCTGCTGCCTGTAGAATACTGCTGCCTGTAGAATCCTGCAGCCTGTAGAATCCTGCTGCCCATAGAATCCTGCTGCCCGTAGAATCCTGCTGCCTGTAGAACCCTGCAGCCTGTAGAATCCGGCTGCCTGTAGAATCCTGCTGCCTTTGACGTGTCACAGAGGCTGGGCTTGTTGAGACTCAGTGAAGTCCGGCAGTGAGGCACCTGGCAGACCTTAGGCTTCGTCTGCGGCTGGGAGGGACACCCCATGTAGAAAGAGTTAGGAGGTCCTCAGTCCATCCAGCTCTGACAAGAACAGCCCATCCACCTTCAGACACAGGGGAATGCACGCGGGACTACCTGAACACCTGTAGGCTTGTCTGACCGCGGATACAAAATTGGGGAATGCTGGGCCGCGCATCCAATAATAAGATTGAGGGTCTTTACAAATATGTGTATCAAACGACCAGGGAAGGACATTCCCAACGCCCAGACTGAGGGGTTGTAAAGAGCGGTAGGAGGCAGTAATTAGGTTTAAAGTTATTTATTCAATTAGTAGTATTAAAACCCACTGGTGCTAGAGTCTAGGCATCTCTCCAGATCAGCTCCAACCGCTTCTCTGAAGTAGAATCTAGACTCACAACAAAAGCATTCCGAACTACATACCTAGGAATCTAAATGAGGTAACAGAACTACAGAACTAAAGAAAAGTGAAAGAACTACAACAGAAATAGAAGACATATACCACATGTTCCTTTTCCAACAATATAAAACAAAATACATTCCTTTTAGATGAAATAGGAACATCCTGAGCAGAAGAGCTCATAGAAGCATCATCCCCAAGAACAGTGTCAGCAAGATCAGAGGAAGGCAAACAAGCATTGTCAGGAACAGAGTCAAGACATTTCCCAGCATTGTCATTGGAATGAACAGAATCATTAAACGAGACACCATCTCCTATTTTGGCAAAGAAACGTTCCTGGCCTGGTTTAAGAACAATCACCAAACTTTTGCTCCACCAACCCTTGTCCTTTAGCAAAACAGTAGAATTGGTGACGTCCTCTACTTGAAAAGGTTCAGAGAACTTAGACAACCCCTTGGGTGTAAAAGATGGGTTAACAATTCTCACCCAGTCACCAATAGTTACATTTTTGTTCTTACAATGATGAGACAAATCATGATAAGCCTTTCCGGACAAGCGAGCTGAAATTATATTGTCCCTGGCCTTAACGATGGAATCCTCTAAACTGATCTTATTAGACTTCACATTACCAATTAAAGGCATAAACATGCATCTAGGTTCCCTACCTCTCATTAAAAAATAAGGAGAAACACCAGTGCAAGAATTAGGAGTCAAGTGATAACTCCAAATCTTCTCCTTTAAAAACTCAAAAACATCAAGTTTGCACTCCAAAGCGGCCTGAACGCCCTCTTTAAAAAATCTGTTGGCCCTCTCCACCTGACCATTGGAGCGAGGACTATAAAGAGGAGCTCTGACAGCAGTAACACCAAACCTATTCAAAAAAACTTGCATCTTACTAGAAACAAATTGAACCCCATTATCCGACATCAAAAAAACAGGTGCCCCCTCAACCCTAAAAATGTTGTCCAAAAAACGCACAACTTCATAAGTGGTAGGATGTTCTACAAAAGAAAAATAAATCCATTTGGAAAAATCATCAATTAAAACAATAAGATATCTCATCTCCCTACCCAGACACTCAAAAGGTCCGGAAAAATCAATAGAAAGTCTCTGCCAAGGACCTGTAGGACCACTATCTAAAGACAACGGTTCAGAAGCAACTTTCCAGTGCTTATCAGAATTAATGCAAACTGAACAGTTATCAACGAATCTTTCCACAGAGGCATCTAATCCAGGCCACCAGTAATGGCACTTCAACAACTTCTTGGTCCCAGACACACCAGGATGCCCAGAATGTGCTAAACAAATAATTCTGTCTCTAAGACCAGCAGGTGGAATGAACAAATCCTGTCTCAACAAAATGTCATTTTGAATAGACAATTCCTCAGACACCTGAGCAAAACTCCTCAGAGGTAACTCTAAACTCTGCACAGAAGGCCAACCATTGGTAACATAAAATTTAACCTTCTCCAAGACGCTATCTTTGGCTAGATGATGATTCCATTCCTTCTCGTCAATACCAAAACAACAAAATTCCAAAGCATCAACAGAAGCTACCACACATTCGTGCAGATCTACAACTTCAACACTGGAATCATCAACAGGAGGTAACCTGGACAAGCAGTCTGCAGTAACATTTTTGCCTCCAGGAATGTGCTGAATCACAAAATTGAACTCCTGTAGTCTGGCAATTAGCCTAACTAATCTGGAAGAAGCATTACCACTTCTCACACCATCCATCATATAGACAAGCGGTTTATGATCAGTTACCAAAGTAAAAGGTCTTCCCCACAAAAAATTCTTAAACTTTTCAACAGCCCACACACAGGCTAAGGCCTCCTTCTCAATAGTACTATAGTGAGCTTCCGCACCCCTAATGCCTCTGGAGATGAAAAAAATGACTTGTTCTTTACCTTCAACAATCTGAGTGAACACCACACCCAAACCAATGGTACTAGCATCAACAGTCACAAAAGAATCACCTTCCGGGTCAAAAGTATTTAATCCAGGTGCCTTAGCTATGAGATTAACCACCTTTACAAAAGCGGAATCATGAACATCTGTCCAAACAAACTTTGCTCCTTTCTTTAGCAATAATCTAAGTGGCTCCACAACAAAAGCATATCCCTTCACAAACTTAGCATAATACTCGCTCAAACCGAGAAATGAGCGCAAGGTATCCTTGTCTTTGGGTTTGCTACAATTCTCTAAGCATGTAATGATGTCTTTTTTCGGAAAAATGCCTTCCGGAGTGATTTTGTGGCCCAAATAGTTGATTTCACTGACCAAAAACTTACATTTATCCTTACTAACTGTCATACCCTTGCTGTTTAAGATGCTTAAAACTTTTTCCAAGATAGAATTATGATCACTAATGGTCTTTGCAAAAATTAGGATATCATCCTGAAAGGACTGTACTCCTTTAAGACCGTGAAAAAGACTCTCAATCAACTTTTGAAACACGCTGGCAGCTGACGCCAGGCCAAAAGGCATCCTCAGAAACCTGTATAGACCAAACGGAGTGATAAAGGCTGTCAGATCTTTTGACTCCTCCACAAGAGTCACCTGATGATAGGCAGATTTAAGATCAATGATCGAGAAAAACTTTGCACCATTCACAGCCACCAACATCTCTTGTATCCTAGGGAGGGGATAGGTTTCAATCACAATATTTTTATTTAGTGAACGCAGGTCCACACATAGCCTAATATCTTGATTTTTTTTAAGAGCGATCACTATAGCAGAAACCCACCCAGAACTGTCAGTAGGTTCTATGATACCCTGAGAACACAGGTCATCCAAATGTACTTTAAGTTTGTCTCTCACTCTCAGAGGTACCATACGAACCTTATGTTGAACAGGTAAAGCATCTTTTTTGAGTTTAATCTTGTGAGAAAATCCTTTTACCTGTCCCACAACATCCTCAAAAACTTTTTCATACTTGTGAAGAATGGAAGATAAAGAATCACCTTCTAAAATAATGTTGCTAACAGGCATATCTCTTAACTGGATTGGATGATCAGAACCTGGACATAAATTAACACCAAGCTTACCAAGATCAAACCAACCCACAATATTCTTCCCATCAATTGCCACGTATATTTTAGTAAAAATTTGGCGAGTTTCAAATTTTAGATAATCTTCAAAGAAACCCAACATTTTAATTTTAAAATTACCAAACGCCTTAGGGTTTATGTCAGAAATTTTAAGTTTAACACCATTCCAATTTTCTTTGAAAAATACGTCTGACAAAATGGTTACTGGCGAACCAGAATCCGCCATGGCTTCAAACCCAACTTTTCCGACAAAAACAGTTCCCAAAGGAGCCTTAAAGGGAAGAATGACACTGCTAATATAGCTATCAAATGCATCATCATAAATAGTAATGATCAAATTTTGCATATCATTTTCAACATTAGATACATAACTGACAGTAGTATTCACATTTATTTTAAGAGTTTTGCAGAAAGAAGAAAAATGACCATTTTTACCACACTTAGTACATTTCTTTTTGAGTGCAGGACAATCGGAAGAATTGGCTAAATGTGATTAGGGGCCCGATGTAGGTAAGTAACATTTACCGATTCTTAATTACCGAAAATTACCGAATGTTACCGATTCAGTAATTAAGAATCGATAAATGTGAGGGGCGGGTATGTAGGGAATCCAGATGTTCCCTTTCACCGAATCGGTAAAAGTGGGTATTTACCGATTCGGTAAATACCGAATCGGTAAAGCCTATTGATTCCTATGGGCCTCAAAGCCCATAGGAATCAATATGCTTTACCGATTCGGTATTTACCGAATCGGTAAAGCCTATTGATTCCTATGGGCCTCAAAGCCCATAGGAATCAATAGGCTTTACCGATTCGGTATTTACCGAATCGGTAAATACCGAATTTCACAAGGGTGCAGGGGGTGTCACTTTGACACCCCCTGGCACCCCCTAAACAGGATTGGGTGCCATGTGGCAGGCATACAAGCCCTAGGGGCAGGTCTGCCTGCCACATGGCATAGGTGTGCATGCACACATGTGCATGCACACCGGAATCGGTATTTTACCATGAAGTTGGATTTCATGGTAAAATACCGATTCGTTAAGGCCTTTGGAACTCAGAAGAGTCCCACCTACATATGGAATTTACAGAATCGGTAAAATTACCGATTCGGTATTTTACCAAATCGGTAATTTTACCGATTCTGTAAATGTAGATTTACCTACATGTGGCCTTGAATTTAGGCCCCTACATACCGATTGGCCATTTACCGGTCGGTAAATGGCCTGAAACGGCCACCTACATCGGGCCCTTAGAACCACATCTAAAACAACTTAAACCAGACTCCCTGTTTGTCCTGAAATAGTTCTTTCCTCGGGTTTGAACTGAACAGATGGAAGATACACTTGCACTTTTAACAGACTCAGCTTCAATAATTTTGGAAGATTCTATAGATCTTTCAATGCCTTTGGCTAGATCGATTACTTCCCCCAAAGTAGGATTGCGGCACGCCAAAAGTCTTTCTTGTACTTTTTTGGAGAAGCAATTAAATACAAATTGATCTCTGATAGAGATGTCAACAAAGGCTCCAAACTCACAATTAGCAGCTAATACTTTTAAAGCCGCTACATAGTCTTCAACAGACTCATCACTCAATTGCTTCCTTTTGTGAAAGGCATGTCTCTCAATCATAACATTGGGTTCGTCTTCAAACTGCTTTTCCAATCTAGCAACGGCTTCTAAAAACACATTCCAAACATCTCCTTCACCTCCTGGTGCAGCAATAGGTTCAAGATTTTTAAAAATTTCTATTGCAGCTGTTCCTAAATAACTGAAAAGAATGGCTTGTTTCCTTTCTGCTGAAAATTTAGTTCCATCAGTTGCAACAATATAGTTTTCAAAAGACTCAAACCATTTCCTCCATCACAATTTTGGCTTTCCAGGAATCTGCAGAAAAACTGAAGGTTGATTACAAATTTGAGAAGAAGCCATGATAAACAGTAAAAGAGTTCTTAAATTAGAAACAAAATGTATATCAAAGGTAAAATAAAAAAAAACTGTAATGAAAAGAAACTGTATTATGAAGAAACGTAGCTTGCAATTTAAATAATAGCGTGCAAATCACTGAGTAGAATGAAACATAACTTGCACTTTAAATAATAGTGTGCAAATCACTGAGTAAAATGAAACGTAATTTGCAGTTTAAATAATAGTGTGCAAATCACTGAGCTTGAAGAAATAATTAAGTGAATAATATCAACTTGCTTTAAAGTGAGCGAATCACTGTGTTCGCTGTAAAAGGTTAGCGCTATAAATTGAAATGAAGTAAGAACTCTCGAGTTTGATAATAAAATGTTGTAAAGTGAGCGAATCACTGAGTTCGCTACTGCTGGTTAACACATTAAAGTGAAATATAACGAGCGCCTCCTTCGTGAAGACCAGAAACAATGCAGCGAAAATGGCCGCGACGTTGCGTGTCAACGTGAAGGAAAGCGTTTCAGCAGAGTTTTGTGCGTTCCAGCAGAAAATAGATCACGTGACAGCGTGCAGCGTCACAAAGGAACAGCTCGAGAAAGGAGACGATGAATCATCCAGCGCGTGAACTCAGCGCGAGCAAAGTCCAACGGCCTTGGAGATCGGTAAGGAAGGACCGCTTTAAATCCAAAAAGAGTATTAAAATCGTAACAGTACCTTAAAACATCGGAAAGTTTCAGGGATTTCAGTAAAGATGCCCAATCTTCATCAAAAGGACTGTGGTAGCCGGCACAACCACGCAGAAAGTCCGTATCAATAAACTTCATAAAAGAGGAAATTCTCCTTTTTTTTTAAAGAAAAGCTACACAGTGGGTCGGTAATTAATTAAATAAACCTCGTCGCCATTGTAAAGAGCGGTAGGAGGCAGTAATTAGGTTTAAAGTTATTTATTCAATTAGTAGTATTAAAACCCACTGGTGCTAGAGTCTAGGCATCTCTCCAGATCAGCTCCAACCGCTTCTCTGAAGTAGAATCTAGACTCACAACAAAAGCATTCCGAATTACATACCTAGGAATCTAAATGAGGTAACAGAACTACAGAACTAAAGAAAAGTGAAAGAACTACAACAGAAATAGAAGACATATACCACAGGGGTGTCTAATGCGTCCCCTTTCTGGCTATTGCTTGCCCTTCAGTTCTCTCAAGCTGGACTACTGTAAAGCTCTGATATAGGGCCTCTCCTATTACTCTTTCAAACCCTTGAAGAAGCCGTGACCCTTGTCGCCAGCATCTTGTGTAACCTTTCCACTTCTCACCTCCCCAGGCGGGCCCTACATGGTTTGTTGTGTAGTTTCTTTGAATGAATGAATGAATGAAACGTGATTTATAACCGCGCAACTTAGCCCTGTGGGCGTCAAGGCGCCTAGCTCAATATCTAGCTGAGTCAACAAGGTGACGGGAACTTACTGGTAGGCTTTAATGAAGCACCAAGTTTTAAGGGCTTTCCTAAAGAGATCCAATGAGGGCTGAGATTTGATCTCCAACGGAAGTGTGTTCCATAATTGGGGTGCCAAGATGGAGAATGCCCTACTCCCCCATCTGACCTTCCTGAAACGAGGGACTACCAGTTGATCCAGCTCTAGAGAGCGAAGACATCTGCTAGGCACATAGCGGGTAAGCAGAGACCCAAGATCATCAGAAGGGCCTGCCATGAGAGCACTGTAAGTGAGGCAAAGGAGTTTGAAAGAAACCCTGGAAGGAATAGGGAGCCAATGAAGGCTCTTCCTTGCCATAGTAGCAGATGAAAGCCATGGGAGGGCCAACACAAATCACGCAGCAGCATTCTGCACCACCTGCAAACGCTGCAGAAGGCATTTGTTGGCCTCAGCATAGAGTGAATTATAATAGTCAAGCCTGGAGCCAACAAGAGCGATCACGATCTGCTTGCGTGCCTGGGGGGAAAGATAATGAAGAATTCTTTTTAGGGTCCTGATAACTCCCCAACAGGTGGCAACTGTCCTATTTACCTGGAGCTACATAGAGAGCGAGGGGTCGAAGATGACGCCGAGATTCCTGGCAGATTGGGCGGGAGTGGGGCAGGTGCCAAGAGATGAGGGCCACCACTCGCCCTACCACACGTCCTGGTTCTTACCACAGACCAGGACCTCTGCTTTGTCGCCATTCAACTTTAGGGAGTTAAAGATCATCCACTCTGCAACAAGCTGCATGCAAGACCTAAAGTTGGACGCGGATGTACTCACAGAGTGGGCCAGGGACACCATAATCTGAGTGTCGTCGGCGTACGACACCACCTCCATCCCTGTGATCTTACTAATCTCGCAAGGGGGGCCACGTAGATATTAACCAGGGTCCTAATGTTTAAATACATCCATGATCCCACCTTTCACACTCCTCCCCTCGCTTTCCCTGTATAAGGGATCTCAATGTATACAAAAGTCCACACCTTTCTATCTTGCCTTCTCATGCCAAGGTGATTTTTTAGGTTTGGCCCAGAGGCAACATTAGGTGTACCCGGTCCATGTAATAAATACAAGTCATTAAACGTGCATACATGCAAACAAACATAGAGGGCATTTGGTTACCTCTCTTAATCCATTGGCCCGTTCACGTGGCATTCAAATGTTTTTCCTGCCCACCACAGGACATGCACTGGGCAGTGGCTAAACCCACTTCAGCAAACGGCTCCCTTTCAGCATGGCAGCATTTTGCCTGAGCCACGTTTGCACATTTACCTTGAAAGGAGTATACGTAAGTGCCAGGACTGGCAGATAAATGCTCTACTTTACCAATGCTTTTTTCTTTCCATCATTTATGCTTCTTTATTTTTCCAGCCATTCGTGTTTGTTTGCACTTCTTTAGGTCACAGTAATGCAAAGCAAATGGTACCTTTTCGCTGCACGAATTTGAATTATATGTTCAAGTGATGTGCATTAAAACTAAAAAGGGTTTCCATACATGGCTTAAGTACATCTGCTTGCCAGCACGCATTCTGTTCTTTAAAATTATATCCAATGTTTATTTTTATTTTTTTTGTCTAAAAATGTTATTGTAAGCATATGGCTGTCACGTTTAGGTAGTGCCATGTTTTCTTTTTTTTGTTCTTTCTTTTATTTCTATGGCATATGCTTGCAATAAAGAAATAAAAAATAATCATTGCAGCGGCATTGCCAAAGCTGGTTAGTACAGCGTTTTAAGTTATCCTAGGTATTTGTGGATTTAATTTGGAACAGTGGGTGATGCTAGTTGGGGAGGGAAGAACACAGTAAGGGGTGACATCAATAAGCCTGAAAGGCAAAAAGGGAGTAAATGCAAAGAGAGAGAAAGGTGGAGATGCAGGAATGGAGGACCAAAGAGGAATAAAGGGCATGTGCAGAAGGCGGAGGGCAATGGTGTTGTAGCGCCCCTTGCTTCATGTGGATGCTTTCAAGGACACTTATTTCTCCTGTTTTGACACATAAATGGCATTGTCATAAATTGAATAATTGGAGCTTGGAAAAGATAATAGTGCTTCCCTATTAACTGGGATACACATTCTTCAACCCTACTGAATACCTGTGTTCAAGATTTAGATCGCTCTCCAACCTGGCACAATGCCCGTTGAGCCCTCTGCCCTCAGAGTCATCATCCTCAAACAACCCTGAAGGCCTCCTCCTTCTGCTGGAAGAGTCCCATCATCCCTGCAACACACACAACTGACTTCATGGCCGTGTGACTAGATTGCACAATGAGTGGGAGAATGTGGTTCTGTTGGGTACAGAGTTAAATCGTGGTATACTGAATAATAACCAATAAAACAACAATACTCAAAACATTTCAGCAATAATCAATAAAACGAAAAGACCAAATGAGTCACAAAATGAAAAACCAAAAATAAATCAAACAAAGTTTGCATTTAAGGAAAGATCCATATATTTTTTACATTTTATGGTGTCGAGCTGACAGAAGGCTGTCAAAGTTCATGAACATACAATTTGTTCCAATGGCGCAAGTGATATGGTGCAAAAAGTGCCAAAAAAGTGCTAAATGTGAACAAGATATATACAGTGCTGCAAGAATTGTTGAAATTAGTCATTCAGAGGACATCCATCCCTAGGTACATGAAGCTCCACACCTCTTGGGACTTTAAATTTCCATTTTGCGTGGGGTGAAGAGAGTAAGGTCAGGATTATCACAAGTATGTTGACGTTTCAACCCAGAAACGTGCGTGATTGACTAGTAGGTACAGCTGGTCTTCCTCAGGACTAGACGAACCAAGGGACAGGCATCAAATACTTCTCATTTAAAGAGCTGTGATGGAGAGCTACAGTACTGTGCAGTGCCATTGATGTGATTCACTACCATCAAAGACCTCACTTCAGTCATTGCTTTGAATGCAACCGAACAGTGGACCATACCCTGCAAATCTCCTTTGATTTTGGCTGTCCCCTGCACAGACCCCACAGCAGGTAGCACCCAACACCACGGCTGCCTCCCAGGACACCCACAAAGAAAACCCTGTGTGTTGAGGTGCCAGGAGAATCTGGCTGAACAGGTGCGGATGGGCTTCGACCACATGGCAGCCAAACTAGATGCCTTACGTGGGTGTCTAAGTCCCACCAGGGACCAATCACAGTCCCTAACGGACACCCACAGTCTGCTCCATGCTCTTCAATGAACCATGGCTGACATCGCTGGAGTCCTGACTCAGAGACTAGAACAACTGTCTTGTCAGAGTGGCTCCAGCGATGTTGCACAGGAGTTGGGACAGATGTGGAGGTTAATGGAGTGGACGCAGGTGGAAAGAGCGGCTGCCTCAGCTGCACACCAGCGAGAGGTAGCTGGGTTCCTCAATGACCCTAAGACCATCCTCATGACATTGTTGCAACAAGGCCTGGCGCTAATGCAATCTGCTGCTACCAGTCCATCTACATCTCCGCCCCTGAAGTGTCAGTGCCACACAGTGTAGCAGGCATTCCACCTCTGGCCCCTGAGGTGTCACTGCCACGCAGTGCTGGAGAAGGCCCCCACCATCCACACATGAGGAACATGAAACAGCAGTGAACGAAGATGCGGATGAACCTGCCTTCGTGGTAAGAAGGACGCAGTAGCATTCATCTCTGCCATATGGCTGGTTTCTGCTTGGTTCTGCCCTGTGCATCATCACCCCCGATACACTTGGCGACAATCACCTTGGACCTCGATATGGACTGCCATATGCTGTTTGATTGCCAATGACACAGCGTTCAGATTGCGGACTGAACTCTTCCTCTTCTTTTGGACTTGTCATTCCATGAAGGACTCTGGATGGCCCTCCACAGGCCAACATTGTAATGCTGGGTTAGCATGGCCCTGTACTGCTCCAGCTGCAACACTCCACTGAATGTGCATTTTACATTCATAATCACACAAATGTGTCATGTCTGTGATATTTCAAGTGTGGAAGTATGGATGACTGTAGGGTCGGTGATTCCCCCATACCTCCATGTTGCTCATGTTGTGGAACTTGAGTCACAGGGTGACACATTACAGAAAGCGGTCCGGGTGGCGCCGGCACTACAACAGACACACACGCATTAGTTACTTCCTTGTCCATCCCAGCACTAACCCTTGTACAAAACAACAATCCAAGAATGTTCTAATCAAGCCTCTCCATTCCTTCCAACACACATCTCACATGATGAATTTATGGACCTGGTCAAAGCAAGCAGACCTGCGGGCAGCCCTTCTGACCCCTGTCCGCCACAAACTTTCAAGACAATTCTTTTAACAACCTCTGCTGCCACTCCAATAAGAAGAAAAATCAACGATTCCTTAACTACTGGAATATTTCCAGAAGAACTCAAAAAGTCATACATACGCGCTTGGACTCGCTGAACCCTGATAACCTCAGACCCATTACAAATGGACCTTTCCTGGGCAAACTGATAGAAAGAGCAGTGTTCACCCAGATGTCACAATTCATTGAAGAGAATGGCATACTTTCAGACTTCCAAACAGGATTCTGTCTGGGAAGAGGCACTGAATCTGCCCTCCTTGCCATCTGGGATGACCCAAAGAATACAGTTGACCACAATGGGGTTGCCGCGCTACTTCTCTTGGACCTCTCAGCTGCCTTTGACACCGTTGACCATGACACTCTGAAACAAAGACTTTATGAAGCTGGCATAGAGGGAACTGCTCTAGACTGGATTGCGTCCTACCTTCAAAACAGAACTAATGTCATCCATACCCCACCTTTCTCGTCCAAACCGTACTCCACAAAAGCAGGTGTCCCTCAAGGTTCTATCATCTCGCCGATGCTTTTCAACATCTACATGAAGTCATTACCAGTACTGATCAATAAATTTCACCTCACATGCTATAACTATGCAGATGACACGCAAATACTCCATCAACTGGAATGCCCCAAAGACATTGGAAAATCACCAAATTTCAGCTGTCTCAGAACCGTGGATGACTTGGAGCCATCTCAAATTGAATGCTTCAAAAACTGAAATACTCAATTGTGGCGATTGGAAACATTACAACCCGCTTGCCGCATGGCCTGATGAACTGGGATCACTGCCTAAAGTATCAAAGGAAGTAAGAAACCTTGGAATGACCATGGACTCCAAGCTGTCGATGAATGCCCAAGTGGATAAACTAGCAAGATCAGACTTAGCTACTATAAAAACGCTGCAACAAATTTTCCCTCATTTGGGATTTCCACACAAGGTCCAAGCTACCATCCCCCTTGTTCTGTCCAAACTCGATAACGCCAATAGCCTCTACCACGGATCACCTTTAACAACCATGAAAACACTACAAAGGATTCAGAACTCAGCTGTAAGAGTACTCTTGCATATCAACCAAGATGGATCGCACACCACTAGCCTCTCCTCCGGGTCGCCCCTTGGCACTCTGGTACATGTAGTTCATGTAGATGGACGAGTAAAAAGTAGTTCACCACCGTTGGTGCGAGTAGTTACTCATTATCCCCAAGTTCTCTGGACCCGAGACATGGCCCGGGTTTCGGGACAGTTTCCCTCGTCAGCAGAGCAGTGTTTGGGGTGGATGAGAAGGCCGCCAAGTAACCGTCACAGGCCCTGATGCCTCTCCGGCGCGCAGGTGCGTCTCCAAGAGCTCGTCAGCTCAGGGCTCACGGGAGCAGTTTAAGTACAACCAAGATGGATCGCACACCACTAGCCTCTCCTCCGGGTCCCCCTTGGCACTCTGGTACATGTAGTGCATGTAGATGGACGAGTAAAAAGTAGTTCACCACAGTTGGTGCGATTAGTTACTCATTATCCCCAAGTTCTCTGGACCCGAGACATGGCCCGGGTTTCGGGACAGTTTCCCTCGTCAGCAGAGCAGTGTTTGGGGTGGATGAGAAGGCCGCCAAGTAACCGTCACAGGCCCTGATTCCTCTCCGGCGTGCAGGTGCGTCTCCAAGAGCTCGTCAGCTCAGGGCTCACGAGAGCCGTTTAAGTACAACCAAGATGGATCGCACACCACTAGCCTCTCCTCCGGGTCACCCCTTGGCACTCTGGTACATGTAGTGCATGTAGATGGATGAGTAAAAAGTAGTTCACCACAGTTGGTGTGAGTAGTTACTCATTATCCCCAAATTCTCTGGACCCGAGACATGGCCCGGGTTTCGGGACAGTTTCCCTTGTCAGCAGAGCAGTGTTTGGGGTGGATGAGAAGGCCGCCAAGTAACCGTCACAGGCCCTGATGCCTCTCCGGCGCGCAGGTGCGTCTCCAAGAGCTCGTCAGCTCAGGGCTCACGGGAGCCGTTTAAGTACAACCAAGATGGATCGCACACCACTAGCCTCTCCTCCGGGTCGCCCCTTGGCACTCTGGTACATGTAGTGCATGTAGATTGACGAGTAAAAAGTAGTTCACCACAGTTGGTTCGAGTAGTTACTCATTATCCCCAAGTTCTCTGGACCCGAGACATGGCCCGGGTTTCGGGACAGTTTCCCTCGTCAGCAGAGCAGTGTTTGGGGTGGATGAGAAGGCCGCCAAGTAACCGTCACAGGCCCTGATGCCTCTCCGGTGCGCAGGTGCGTCTCCAAGAGCTCGTCAGCTCAGGGCTCATGGGAGCCGTTTAAGTACAACCAAGATGGATCGCACAACACTAGCCTCTCCTCCGGGTCGCCCCTTGGCACTCTGGTACATGTAATGCATGTAGATGGACAAGTAAAAAGTAGTTCACCACAGTTGGTGCGAGTAGTTACTCATTATCCCCAAGTTCTCTGGACCCAAGACATGGCCCGGGTTTCGGGACAGTTTCCCTCGTCAGCAGAGCAGTGTTTGGGTTGGATGAGAAGGCCGCCAAGTAACCGTCACAGGCCCTGATGCCTTTCCGGCGCACAGGTGCGTCTCCAAGAGCTCGTCAGCTCAGGGCTCACGGGAGCCGTTTAAGTACAACCAAGATGGATCGCACACCACTAGCCTCTCCTCCGGGTCGCCCCTTGGCACTCTGGTACATGTAGTGCATGTAGATGGACGAGTAAAAAGTAGTTCACCACAGTTGGTGCGAGTAGTTACTCATTATCCCCAAGTTCTCTGGACCCGAGACATGGCCCGGGTTTCGGGACAGTTTCCCTCGTCAGCAGAGCAGTGTTTGGGGTGGATGAGAAGGCCGCCAAGTAACGGTCACAGGCCCTGATGCCTCTCCGGCGCGCAGGTGTGTCTCCAAGAGCTCGTCAGCTCAGGGCTCACGGGAGCCGTTTAAGTACAACCAAGATGGATCGCACACCACTAGCGTCTCCTCCGGGTCGCCCCTTGGCACTCTGGTACATGTAGTGCATGTAGATGGACGAGTAAAAAGTAGTTCACCACAGTTGGTGCGAGTAGTTACTCATTATCCCAAGTTCTCTGGACCCGAGACATGGCCCTGGTTTCGGGACAGTTTCCCTCGTCAGCAGAGCAGTGTTTGGGGTGGATGAGAAGGCCGCCAAGTAACGGTCACAGGCCCTGATGCCTCTCCGGCGCGCAGGTGTGTCTCCAAGAGCTCGTCAGCTCAGGGCTCACGGGAGCCGTTTAAGTACAACCAAGATGGATCGCACACCACTAGCCTCTCCTCCGGGTCGCCCCTTGGCACTCTGGTACATGTAGTGCATGTAGATGGACGAGTAAAAAGTAGTTCACCACAGTTGGTGCGAGTAGTTACTCATTATCCCAAGTTCTCTGGACCCGAGACATGGCCCAGGTTTCGGGACAGTTTCCCTCGTCAGCAGAGCAGTGTTTGGGGTGGATGAGAAGGCCGCCAAGTAACCGTCACAGGCCCTGATGCCTCTCCGGCGCGCAGGTGCGTCTCCAAGAGCTCTTCAGCTCAGGGCTCACGGGAGCCGTTTAAGTACAACCAAGATGGATCGCACACCACTAGCCTCTCCTCCGGGTCGCCCCTTGGCACTCTGGTACATGTAGTGCATGTAGAAGGACGAGTAAAAAGTCGTTCACCACAGTTGGTGCGAGTAGTTACTCATTATCCCCAAGTTCTCTGGACCCGAGACATGGCCCGGGTTTCGGGACAGTTTCCCTTGTCAGCAGAGCAGTGTTTGGGGTGGATGAGAAGGCCGCCAAGTAACCGTCACAGGCCCTGATGCCTCTCTGGCGCGCAGGTGCGTCTCCAAGAGCTCGTCAGCTCAGGTCTCACGGGAGCCGTTTAAGTACAACCAAGATGGATCGCACACCACTAGCCTCTCCTCCGGGTCGCCCCTTGGCACTCTGGTACATGTAGTGCATGTAGATGGGCGAGTAAAAAGTAGTTCACCACAGTTGGTGCGATTAGTTACTCATTATCCCCAAGTTCTCTGGACCCGAGACATGGCCCTGGTTTCGGGACAGTTTCCCTTGTCAGCAGAGCAGTGTTTGGGGTGGATGAGAAGGCCGCCAAGTAACCGTCACAGGCCCTGATGCCTCTCCGGCGCGCAGGTGCGTCTCCAAGAGCTTGTCAGCTCAGGGCTCACGGGAGCCGTTTAAGTACAACCAAGATGGATCGCACACCACTAGCCTCTCCTCCGGGTCGCCCCTTGGCACTCTGGTACATGTAGTGCATGTAGATGGACGAGTAAAAAGTAGTTCACCACAGTTGGTGCGAGTAGTTACTCATTATCCCCAAGTTCTCTGGACCCGAGACATGGCCCGGGTTTCGGGACAGTTTCCCTCGTCAGCAGAGCAGTGATTGGGGTGGATGAGAAGGCCGCCAAGTAACCGTGACAGGCCCTGATGCCTCTCCGGCACGCAGGTGCGTCTCCAAGAGCTCGTCAGCTCAGGGCTCACGGGAGCCGTTTAAGTACAACCAAGATGGATCGCACACCACTAGCCTCTCCTCCGGGTCGCCCCTTGGCACTCTGGTACATGTAGTGCATGTAGATGGACGAGTAAAAAGTAGTTCACCACAGTTGGTGTGAGTAGTTACTCATTATCCCCAAGTTCTCTGGACCCGAGACATGGCCCGGGTTTCGGGACAGTTTCCCTCGTCAGCAGAGCAGAGTTGTGTGGCGGCCTTCTCTTCCACCCCTAAACAATCTTTCTCTACTGATGAGGGAAGTCATCCCGAAACCCGAGACATGTCTCGGGCGATATCCTAAACCCGGGACATGTATCGGGTCTAGAGATTCATCAGTCCTACAAGTACCGACTTGCACCCACTTGGTTGATCCACTGAAGAACTGCAAGTACCAGAGTCCCGAGGGGCGATCCGGAGGAGGGACTAGCGGTGTGCGCTCCATTTATGACGAAACACAATACGGCTCCCTTGAGCTTTGGGCCGACGGGCTCTTGGAAGACGCACCTGCGTGCCGGTTCTGGCATCGAAGCCTTTGACTGTTGTGTGGCGGCCTTCTCTTCCACCCCTAAACAATCTTTCTCTACTGATGAGGGAAGTCATCCCGAAACCCGAGACATGTCTCGGGCGATATCCTAAACCCGGGACATGTCTCGGGTCTAGAGATTCATCAGTCCTACAAGTACCGACTTGCACCCACTTGGGTGATCCACTGAAGAACTGCAAGTACCAGAGTCCCGAGGGGCGATCCGGAGGAGGGGCTAGCGGTGTGCGCTCCATTTATGACGAAACACAATGCGGCTCCCTTGAGCTTAGAGCCGACGGGCTCTTGGAAGACGCACCTGCGTGCCGGTTCTGGCATCGAAGCCTTTGACTGTTGTGTGGCGGCCTTCTCTTCCACCCCAAAACAATCGTTCTCTACTGAGAGGGAAGTCATCCCGAAACCCGAGACATGTCTCGGGCGATATCCTAAACCCGGGACATGTATCGGGTCTAGAGATTCATCAGTCCTACAAGTACCGACTTGCACCCACTTGGGTGATCTACTGAAGAACTGCAAGAACCAGAGTCCCGAGGGGCGATCCAGAGGAGGGGCTAGCGGTGTGCGCTCCATTTATGACGAAACACAATACGGCTCCCTTGAGCTTTGGGCCGACGGGCTCTTGGAAGACACACCTGAGTGCCGGTTCTGGCATCGAAGCCTTTGACTGTTGTGTGGCAGCCTTCTCTTCCACCCCTAAACAATCTTTCTCTACTGATGAGGGAAGTCATCCCGAAACCCGAGACATGTCTCGGGCGATGTCCTAAACTCGGGACATGTATCGGGTCTAGAGATTCATCAGTCCTACAAGTACCGACTTGCACCCACTTGGGTGATCCACTGAAGAACTGCAAGTACCAGAGTCCCGAGGGGCGATCCGGAGGAGGGGCTAGCGGTGTGCGCTCCATTTATGACGAAACACAATACGGCTCCCTTGAGCTTTGAGCCGACGGGCTCTTGGAAGACGCACCTGCGTGCCGGTTCTGGCATCGAAGCCTTTGACTGTTGTGTGGCGGCCTTCTCTTCCACCCCTAAACAATCTTTCTCTACTGATGAGGGAAGTCATCCCGAAACCCGAGACATGTCTCGGGCGATATCCTAAACCCGGGACATGTATCGGGTCTAGAGATTCATCAGTCCTACAAGTACCGACTTGCACCCACTTGGGTGATCCACTGATGAACTGCAAGTACCAGAGTCCCGAGGGGCGATCCGGAGGATGGGCTAGCGGTGTGCGCTCCATTTATGACGAAACACAATACGGCTCCCTTGAGCTTTGGGCCGACGGGCTCTTGGAAGACGCACCTGCGTGCCGGTTCTGGCATCGAAGCCTTTGACTGTTGTGTGGTGGTCTTCTCTTCCACCCCTAAACAATCTTTCTCTACTGATGAGGGAAGTCATCCCGAAATCCGAGACATGTCTCGGGCGATATCCTAAACCCGGGACATGTATCGGGTCTAGAGATTGATCAGTCCTACAAGTACCGACTTGCACCCACTTGGGTGATCCACTGAAGAACTGCAAGTACCAGAGTCCCGAGGGGCGATCCGGAGGAGGGGCTAGCGGTGTGCGCTCCATTTATGACGAAACACAATACAGCTCCCTTGAGCTTTGGGCCGACGGGCTCTTGGAAGACGCACCTGCGTGCCGGTTCTGGCATCGAAGCCTTTGACTGTTGTGTGGCGGCCTTCTCTTCCACCCCTAAACAATCTTTCTCTACTGATGAGGGAAGTCATCCCGAAACCTGAGACATGTCTCGGGCGATATCCTAAACCCGGGACATGTATCGGGTCTAGAGATTCATCAGTCCTACAAGTACCGACTTGCACCCACTTGGGTGATCCACTGAAGAACTGCAAGTACCAGAGTCCCGAGGGGCGATCCGGAGGAGGGGCTAGCGGTGTGCGCTCCATTTATGACGAAATACTCTTGCATATCAAACCGCAAGACCACATCTCCCCTGCCTTGAAAGCCCTGCATTGGTTACCGTTTGCCAGAAGATCCATGTTCAAGCTGCTTTGTATCACCCACAAAGCAATACATGGAATAGGACCACTCTTCATCAGGAATAAAATCACCAAACACATTTAACAAAGGAACCTCCGCTCTAAAGGAGCCTCTCGCCTCAAAATCCCACCATACAAGAAAAAAACCATGGGTGGCACATCCTTCTCTGTTCAAGCAGCCAAACTATGGAACTCTTTACCCCCCAACATAAGGTCCACGGACAACCACCTTATCTTCAAAAAACTACTCAAGATTTGGCTCTTCCCCACATAAGCACCATACGCAAACAGAAATTTACAACATATCCCTCTGTATATCAGCATTTGTTTTCACTATAGATATGTACCTATCTTTGTGTATTACTTTATAAAACATGTAAAATAATTATGTTGTTAAGAGAAGAGAAAAAACAAATTAATAATAATAATATTAATCAATAAATAAAAATCATATTTGGTCTACACTCTACATGTACATACTTCCATTGTGCATCTATGTACCTTCCATGTACTTGGATCTGTTACTTTTCTCCTGAAAAAGCATATCCAATGCACTACCCTATTTCTCATTCTGTGCCTCTATCAATATCTTTAATCTACATATACTTACCTCCTTATGTATCTCTATACTTTCAATGTACTTATGGATCTATATATTTATCACTTTCTTCTAATTTAGCATTTCCAATGCACTACCCTATTTCTCAGCCTATACTTCGCTCAACATATCTTCTAGCCCAACCTTCTGACTCATCTCAAACTTCTTTCTACTACTCCTTCCAATACACTACCCTATCTCTTATCCTATACATCTATCAATACATCCTCTACATCCACTCTCTCATTTATCCCAAACCCCATACCACTACTGTGATCGCCAAAATAACCCTTTCTAGACTCTCCCCTACTCTACCCCTCCTTGCATCATCTGACACCTCTTTTTACTAAACCGATCCCCTAAAACAAACCTTTCTAAACTCTTCCCTCTGACTCCTCCCCTCCAAAACTCCTTTTTACTCATCTAAAAGCATCCTCCTACTTCTAAAACCTAAAAAAAATCGTTCACTCTTGTTTCCCTCCACTATCCTTTTCAATCAAAATAACAGACTAACATGTTCACTTCTCAAATTCCATATTCAACTATATTACTATACTACCCAAATAACTGAATAACATATCCACTACTCAAATTTCTTCATATTTATACTATACTAATTTTCAACACTAATTCTTTATGGGTTCCGGAGTGGCGTGCTACTCGCCAGAAAAGCGCTTCAACACCCATCAGGGGTAACAAGTGCTATATTGCTATATAAAGGCAAATCTTTCTTCCCCTTTTATCCCTCTGCTATTCTTCTCACTCCAAGTAACTGACTAATATCCACCACTGAAATTACTTCATATTTCACCACTAATCCTGAATAGCGTGTGTCAACTAGCGCTTTATAAATACAAACCTTTGTCCTCCTCTATCCTTCTGCTATCATTCCAAATCCAAATAACTGACTAACCTATCCACCACTTAAAATGTACTTGCATGTTTCACTATACTAATTCAACACTAATCCTCTATGTGTCCCGGAGTAGCGTGCTACTCGCCGAAAAAGCGCTTCGACACCTCGTCAGGGGTAGTAAGCACTATATAAATACAATTACAATACAATGCAATACCCTTACGCTGGACTGGCATACGCCAGGCCAGCCCACTACTCTTACGCTCACAGGGGGGGACAACGCTACATGTCCCAAGTCTTCCCTGTAGTGATCTGCTGATCACAGGTCTAGTTGTCAGCATGCCACAGCCACTCCCTCACGGCTGGTTTACACCCACACCACACCCATCCAGCACACCCGTCACAGGACATGTGACCCTGCCAATAAAATGGTCCGAGCGCACATGCTCAACGCCATTTCCACTGTTTCTCTGGGTGTATCCATGTGGTTATTAGTTATGCATGAGGGCCTATGGCCCTGCAACATCACATTCCCCAGGGCCGGAGGTGACATGATGGTGTTCGCACGGCGATACTCAATCATAGAGGGTCCATGACTTGCGGGGCACAGGCATGGTGGCAATGGATACACTGCACTACAACACAAAGAGGAAGGGGGGGTCGTAGGGAAAATTTTAAAGACCTGCCCTGGTTCATATCCCCAAATACAATCTATGAACAATACAAGAAACCGGGGGTCTAAAGGCCACTAATCTGGTCCAGTCCCCCGTGCAGATGAGTGAGAATTTATTATGTTTTATTTTATGGTTAATATTGTGATATGAAGGAACTGTATAGTTGGAAATTGTTGTACAGTACAGCGTGTTAATATTGTTTCACTTAACATCTTTTGTAGATGGTACTTGCATTCACTGACACAGAGGATTAGCATCTTGCAGGTTGTATTCATTCCAATCTATATTTCATCAATTTGTCTATTACGTTGGTTTACCACGTTTTTCTTTTCTTTACATATTATGGCAGTAGCAATACTTTGAGAGCAAGGGCCCTGACGAAAGCCGAGGGACCATTGGCCCAACAGGCTGAAACATGTTGGCCTTTTTTTCCTACAGTTATTTGTTCTTACTGTCGTTTGCACTGTTCTGTTTTTAGACTAGGGGATGTGCCCATACTTCAATAAAAATAGCGTCTTTGGGACACATCACTCTATTTTAATTCACCACACCGTTATGACTTTTGCACTGCTTTTTTCATTATTATTTCAGCCATGATATATTAGCAGTCTTATGGTGGTCCACATGTGCTTGTGGGCATGATCCAGTCCAGAAATTACTGAATGGTAAAGGGTCTCGATGATCAAGGGACTTACCATATCTTTTGTTGGATAACCATATGATAAGACTGATCACGAAGTTCATTTGATGGCAATCCACACACTTTTGGTTTGGATCTTGTCAACTTGCACTGTATCCATCTGTTCCCACACTTTGGTTTCTTTCCATTTTTAGGTTCTCCAAGATGACTTTGGTACTAACTCACTAAGCGAAGTTATGGAGTGCCCCGGTTTCTTGTATTGTTCATAGACTGGATACACTGCTGCAGGCACAGGCACACCACCACTGGAGAGTGACTTTTGGTGCACTGAGGTAGGGGCACCTTAAGTGCTGAGCGGGTGTGCAGTCTGTGATGATTGCTCGTCCTGGCGATCCGGACTGTTCAGGATTTGTGTGCCCTGGTGGACTGCAGTGTAGGCCAGAGCCAGCAGGCAGTGCGGGCAGCGCAGGCCTACCGCCATGTGGCGTTGCCTCGCGGATCACAGAGTTGGTGGCACCTAAAGGGCTGAGCGGGTGTGCAGCCTGCGATGATGCCCTGTGCAGTGATATGTCCTCTGCCATAGCGAAATCAAGACCCAGAATCAAGTGTGCGACCTGGTGGCCCGCTTAGCGGGGTTGCATGATGTGGAGGGTGCCATGTTCGTGGGACCCGGGCTTGGGGCTTGCACCGGCTCGTGGTGGGCCCTCTTTGCGACTTGCCAGTGGCGGAAGATGAACAATGAGACCTGGCTGTGCAGGGGGGCAGCAAGCACCACTGGGCGGCGGGAGGAGCTGGATACAGCTGCCTGGGTGCACAGGAGTGGGCATGCACCGCTCAGCAGAGGGAGGAGCTGGGGTGCAGCTGCCTGGGTGCTCAGGGGCGGACAGGCGATGGTGGCGTGTGCACTTGTATGTACTTTGCCATTCATGTATCTGGACTGTTTCAGATGAGGCATCTGTTTCAGATTAGGCACCTGGTGAACTGCGCTACATACCGGCACATGGTTGGAGTCACACCGGTGGCATCAGGTGAGCAGTGACGCCTGGGTGCACTGTGTCGGCACTCTCTCTCTCTGTGCTTCTCTACTCTTCTCTGTGTCTCTCTCCCCTTCTCTTTCCATCTTCTTATCTCTCCCTCTCTCTCTGTCTTCCTCTCCCTCCCTCTCTTTCCGTCTTCCTCTCCCTCCCTCTCTTTCTGTCTCTTTCCGTCTTCCTCTCCCTCCCTCTCTTTCCGTCTTCCACTCTTTCCCTCACTTTCTGTCTTTCTCTCTCTCCCTCTCTTTCCAACTTTCTCTCTCCCTCCCTCTCTGTCCGTCTTCCTCTCTCTTTTCTCTCTCTCTGTTTCTCTCTCCGCCTTTGCTCTCTCTCTGTCCTTTGATGAGCGCATGACACACCATCTTATCTGGATTTTTGTCTTGCAGGCTGTGACCTACAGATTGTCCAGAGGAGAGCCGCCATGCGTCTGTGTCTTCATTTGTGTTCTTCTGTATTTTTTTAAATACATTTTCGTTTGGTAATTCGAAGGTGAATGTGTGAAGCTCATTTTTGTTACGACACATGCATGTTACCTGTTGTAATTGTGTGACATCATGCGGATTCTTCGGAACATGATTTTGTGAGGTAGATGTGACATGTCTTTGCCAGGGGAGGTGGGTGCCGGGGATGTGGTCCTGAGGGGGGTGGCGGTGGGTGTTGTGACCCTCTTGGGTGTCCGGCCTGCATGATCAGTGGCTCCGTGGCATCTGTTGTTCTTCTGGTGTGGCTCTGGGCTGGGCTCCCTTTTATGGTGCAAGCTGTTGTCTGACTTTACACCAGGTCAGAGCAGGTGTTAGTTTCCTGCTGCTAACACGCCTTATCGCCTGTTTTGTAATCTTATCGCCGATCTGGCTGGTCATTGAGAATGTTGCGAAGTGGTGTGGTTGTGGCTTTTTCCACGGGAACGCCTGCTCTGCATAACATAAGCGATAGTTGCCGGGGTCATCCGTGGCAATGTTTTTTGCGGCTGCTATCACAGGTAAACTGGTGATATGGGCTGTTAGCACCAGCTTGTGAATAGGGCGATAAATTTATCACCACTTTGGCTGCGATAAAGTGCTGTTAACACGGTGATAAATCTTTGAAAATATGCCCCTTAATATGTAGAACGGTTACAAGACTGAAGATCTGAAGCTTAAAAGTGCTGAACACACAGTATGTTAATTTGTTAATTTCGATTTATATAGCGCCAAATCACCGACAGGTCTCTTAGCGCTTGCTTTGGGAACCCGTCCTGGCTTTCCCTGCTAGATAACCCCTACTGGGCATCCCCATCCCAAGGTGAAGACCAGGCATCCCATCGCGGTGGGGCCATAGTGGAGATTAAGCAAGCTATTGCCCAGAGTTGCAGAGTGTGAACCCATGATTCAAGTAGGCACCGAGGCGAGAATTATCGAGTCTTATCGAGTCCGTGGACATTTGAGCTCAAGACCCTGCCGCGTCGGGAATTGAACCCTGGTCCCGGCTCTGACCTCTGCATCAGGGTCTGCCTCCTCTAACCAGTGAGCCACACTTCTCCATCTTGTCTTGTCTGATTCACTAGTTCTAAACACCAATTCACCACCGTGTTGGAGGTCTTCTAGTGCACGAGTGCTCTTGAACATTCAGATGTTGACTTAATATCACTCTTTGAACAGTTTCCAAACAATCAGGAATTAATTGATATGTACTTGGGCACCCATAAAACTGATCACTGACTCGTCAACTCCCACTGCCTCATGGCTGATTGCACACACCATTGTGCAATCAGGTTGGAACTCACACATTTGCAATAGTACTTCTTTACAACATTTATTAAGATGACTAAGGTTGACAAAGGCTCGTCCTGGTGCTAACTCTTCCTTGCACTCACTGTGCAACATATCTGAACACTTAGTTTACATATGCATGCTTCAATTGTTTAATGTACAGACTGCTCAAACATAAATTGGGTTTGAGCATCACGTGATGACGTTGGATCAATATAAAGTCAGAGCAGAGTACACGGGAGGTTGAGTGTTGGGTCTGGCCATGGGCACTCCGCTGTGTGATATGAGCACCAGGGAAGGTGGGTGAAAGCCTGGCCGCGGGCAAGGCACTGTAAACAATCCCTGTTGAGCATGACCTTGCGTCCAACCTCAAAAACACAGACAGCTGTGTTCAGCTGAGGTTGGACTCGAAAAAAGGGATATAAAGTATATCATCAAGAAAGTAAAAACATTACTGAAAAAATTTTGGTAAATGTGCTTTATAGTGTCTTCTGCTCAAACCCCTTAACATAAAAATGTTGCTTCTCTTTAAAATCCACAATCACGGTGAAGTTATGGATACTAAGAAAACTGCAAACGACCTAAAATTGGCAATTTATGGACATCTGAGAAAACCATAATTTGTGCCTGACCAGGCAACATTAACTCATATCCCAAAAGCTTCGTTTTCTGGAGTTTCAATATCATAGCTGCCAGTAGAGAATAATCCAGTGTCAGGCCGTAATTCTCAGGTGCAGCCAGAGAAGAGGTAAACTGTTAGTGTTCCCTAGAAAATGAGGCCTTTGCAGAGAAAAAGGCTTGTAGGTTCTTGGCAGGCTTCTACTTCTGCAGCTCCAAGAGGGCATTTCACGGTGAAAGAGTGTTTTATTAAAAAACGAAGACATAGCCAAAAATGCAAAGTCTTGCAGATCCCGGCTGCCGCTCAGGATCAATTTATTTTATCCCATGTATGTTAAACAGACTATGTTGTTTAAGAAGGATACATTTCCTCAATCTTGGATGACTCTGTTGTATATTATTGCAGTAAGGCAGCTCTCCAAAATACTATTGAACTGCAACGTTCTGACAGGTATCGAAAAGTGGCCTCTCACTACCCATTCTTGTCTCAGGCTATCCTGCCCACATGGTCAGAATATTCCACACTCCGTGATACTTCATTTTAACGTCCTACAAATGGCATGGATTCAAAATTTAATGTACAACGCTGAGTTATTTCATAACACAAATGATTTCAATTTGCACTTTACATCACATTGCAGCACTAGTTCAATTTAATTTTTAGATGTCCGGATACAGGCTGTTAACAACAAACTGACTACTACTGCATACAGAAAACCAACAGCAGGGAATGCAACGCTTCATGCCTCAAGCGCACACCCTAAACACCTAGTCGCAAGTATACCCTATGGGGAGATCTTGCGATTAAAGCACATATGCAGCACCCCTGAAGAATTTGAGAAATGTAAAAATGAAAGCTTAGAAAGAATGAAAAGAAGGGGCTACACAGATGACATTCTAACGAAAGCCACAGTTAAAGCTAGTGAAAGACCCAGATCTGAGCTATTACCATTATCCAATAGAGTGGAACATGAGATAATTGAAAAAGATGAGGCATCCAGACTAATTACTACATTCAGTAGACAAGAGCGCAAAATAAGAACCATTTTGAATAAGAATAGGCCAATTGTGTTAACAGATAGCATTTTAAAAGAAAGTTTACCAGATAAGCCTAATGTAACCTTCAGAAAATGCAAAAATATGGCCGCATACTTATCTAAAACCCAAGGAGCAGGGGTTCCTACTACTATGTGGTTACCTGTTAGACAGGGTTTCTTTAAATGTGCAACCTGTCGGGCGTGCAAATTTGGTGTAAATACTACCAAATACAGCACGCCCTTTACAAATTATGAACTGGAAATCAAGGGTAGTTATGATTGCCGCACGGAGTTTGCGGTTTATGTACTCACGTGCACCTGTGGGCTTAGATACGTGGGAAGTACTAAGAACCAGGTGCACGTGAGGATTTTACAACACATCAGAGCAATCATAAACTGCGACCCTGCCTATCCGGTAGCGAGACATTTTAAAGCGATGCATGACAAAGACATTAACTTTCTCTCATATTTTGTTATCGATATGGTACCGGTACCTAAGAGAGGCGGGGATAGGGAGAAGTTATTGAGGCAACTGGAGACAAATATATTTTAAATTTAAACAGCAAGTCTCCCAATGGCTTGAATAATACAGAGGATTTGCACACATTCCTTTAGGAATCTCTTCGTTTTCTGAGAATAGATGCAGAACTATACAGTACATGCATGGCATGACTTAAGAATCTAACAGTGCTCAATAATAAAAATAAGAATAAAAATAAAAACTATCACAATTATAAAATAAAAACAATAGAAAATAGACTTTGCTGAAAGGGGAGGAGTTAAATGTATTTTGGATTAATCCCCCGAAGATGAAATCTAAAACGCGACGGTCTTCACAGCTCTCTTTTTTAATTACCACTTATTTTTTTCATTATTAGCACCGAGCACTTTAGGCAATGATTAAACAGAACATTAGAGATGAGTAAGGGTGATGTGGCACGCGGGATCGGATGTCAACCTTGAGCTTATGGAAACTTATGAAATGCACTTGAAAATGTGAACCTGTAAATAATGTATGAACATCGGTAGAATCACAAGAGCAGCCAATCCTTGTTATATTTGCACATAGGCGACTGCATTGAAGCAGGATAATTTTGCACTAAATATTGCGTTATTTTGCACATGTTGTTTTCAGCATTCATGCTGGCATTTTTTTAACTCAGAATTTTTTAACTGAGTTTTTACAATGATTATGAGATTGTCTGGTTTTAAAAGTGAAAAAATCTTTTAAAAGGCATGTTCTCTTAGTTGTGAATAGTGTAAATAATATGATAAGTATTCATTATCGTATTTATTGATTATTTATTGCAAAATTTTGCACACAAAATTAACGCATTTATGCTGCTATATGTCAAACTAAAAGTGAAATGAAACCGATTACAATGAATGTATATTTACACCAGGAAGTGCACGTTTAAAAGTCTCTAACGTTGTCATTTATTTATATATGCACTTGAGTATATCTTCACTATTTACTATCACGTGGTGGTCAGCGAATGAGAAGAAATAAATGAGTATTTAAATGTGAATGCGTACTGCATGGTCGCTATGTGAGCAAGGGTATTCATTACCCGAAATGCGTCATACCAGAGGTGACTTTTGAAGAGATAATAAACCTTCTTTAAATACTTACGAGCTGCTTGGTGGTCCGTGATTCTGTGGTGTTACGCCGGTGAAACAGAAGCTGTGTGGATGTGGATATATATATATATATATATATATATATATATATATATATATATATATATATATATATATATATATAGATATATAGATATATATATATATATATATATATATATATATATATATATATATATATGCAACAAAAGTTCCCACGTTACTGGAGCCCAGGACCCTACAGAGAGGCCTCACAAAGGAATGGGCACGGGGCAGCCCATCAATACATTGCTGTAGCACAAAGACGTGAGGCCCACTACTGCAAATGCCATTTATTATTCCAAGTACAGCAGTGCATTATTCCATCTTCTAACGTTTCGGCATACTGCCTTGATCACAGAAGGAATTGAATAACATGCAGGTGTGCTGGGGCGCGCTTTTTTAAAGGTAAAGCACGTGACTGAAAATTAACTCCTACAAGCCCCATTGTGCATTGTGATGTTATTAAAAAGTTCAATTGGAAGTCCTCCGATGTTATTTACCTTTGTGGTACTTTTCCCTCTGAACACAAGCACTGGTCTTTATACGGTAAATACTGGAGTCAGTCCGGTAAGTAGAAGCAGTGTTTAAATGCTGGTAAAATACAGACTTGAAAAATAAACCTCACTCGCAGCACGATCATGGCAGGAAATAATCCTGTCTGAATCTCTTCCTTGCGCCTTCCTTTTTTGCACCATCATTGGCTTCTCCTTGCTACAGCGATATATTTATGGGCTGCCCCGTGCCCATTCCTTTGTGAGGCCTCTCTGTAGGGCCCTGGGCTCCAGTAACGTGGGAACTTTTGTTGCATATGAATGGAGGAGCCTGATCCACTTGCGCACCTAACCTACCAAGGAGAAGCCAATGGTGCAAAAAAGTACGACTTTATAAGGACAATCTCTTACATTAATTGGGAACCTGACATGTTAATGATTGTTTTAGATGTCACAGGTCTATATACCTGTATATGTCATCAGGATGGAATACATGATGTGCAATATTTTCTGAAAAGTCGTTCTTTGAAATTTGCATTACATAACACCATGCTTATTGAATTTTTAAATTTCTGCCTCACTAATAACATCTTTCTTTTCCAACAGCAATACTATAGACAGATCAAAGGCACAGCGATGGGGACCTGCTTCGCACCCAACTATGCAAACTTGTTCGTAGGCTGGTGGGAGAAGCAGGTTGCCTGGGCCAATGAGAATTACCATTGTGTCACTTCGATTATTGGGTGGCACCGATATATCAATGACCTTTTCATTTTTTGGAAAGGCTCAAAGACAGCCGCCAAAGCATACATAGCACACCTGAACACTAACTCGGTAAATTTGCATTTTAGTGGCCACATAAGTGACACAGAAGTCAACTTTTTGGATCTTAAAGTCTTCATCAGAGAATGCAGAGTTTGTACTTCTCTGTTTCATAAGACAACTGCAGGGAACTCTGTCTTAGAAGCCAAGAGCGGCCACCCCAAACCTCTCAAAAATAGCATCCCGTATGGGCTATTACGACTCAAAAGAAACTGTTAAAGAGATGAGGATTTCCTGGGAGCGGCACAGGAGTCAATTGACAGGTTCAGAGTGCGAGGATATTCTGATCAAATTTTACAGAAAAATCTTGAGAAGGTTATCAAAATCCCAAGAACATGTCTTTTGAAAGATAAAGTGAAACCACCAAAATGTCATTCTCTTTATCACAACATATTCCAGGGACTCGGAGAGAGGTCAACATGTCCTGTCACGAAATTGGCATATTTTTAAATCTGACAGCGTGATTGGGAATGATATACCAGATCACCCAAGAACGACATATAGAAGAAGTCGTTCCCTAAAAGATCTCTAGGTCCAAAGCCACTTTGATTCAATTCCTCGTAATCCGAGGTTGAGCAACCTTACTGTTTTTTTTCCATGTAACTGGTGCAAGGCTTGTAAAAATAGTACCAAAGTAATAACATATCAAATACCTGGTATGTCTGATTGTAAGAAAATTACCAAATGTTTAACTTGCACCACATCTTTTTGCTTATGCTGTGCCCATGTAATCTAAAATATATCGGCAGCACCATACACCCCACAAAGATCAAAATATTGGAACTCGCCAGGGCAATTGAACACAATGACCCGAATTACCCAGTTGCGAGGCATTTCGCTAGAGAACACCAGAGCAATCGTAATCTGCTCAGATTTTTCTGTCTGGATCATATCCCAATCCAAGAACGAGGAGGGGACAGAGAAATACGATTACGCAGATTGGGATCTAAATTTATAATAGACCTTCAAACCAAGACTCCTCTGGGTCTTAATACTGAGGAAGAGTTAGCTATTCTCCTTGGTTAATTCAATTCCATATTCTGATTAAATTGTAAACTTTTGCCCGACCTCTTTTCTGTTATCTTCGTAGATCCACTCCAAAGAGTAATATTGTAATTAACACTACTCACCACCCATAATCATGCTTCCCGCTTATAGAGGTGATAAAAATGTAATCATAATGAGGTAAAATATTTCACATATATTTGTTTTGCACATGTTAATGAATTTGCCCATCCAGGACGAGATGTTCTTTTTGAAACAAAATTGGAAATTCAGGGCGAGATGTTCTTTTGAAATCAAACTGTATACTGTGAGGTATTGATTAAAGACAAATTGAATTGTGTATTGTAAAATGATTCATACTTATTATTTTTTGACTGGATCGGTTTTGATTATTTAATCAACATCTTTCTTTGTGCCTCTAAAAACTCATAGTGCATTTTATTCCAATAATGATTTATTGTGCATGTAGATTAGTAACTATGAGAGTATAACAATGAATTACACACTGTACATATGTTCACGTTGGGAAGCAATTAAGCATTATGCAATTTTTCGTAGAAACACTGTAAATAATGTTGCACAACTGCCCATCCAGGGCTAAATATCATGGAAAAATGACAATTATCGACTTTTGCGTAGTGTGGCACTTTTATGTTTAACCATTCTAAGATGGCCGCCAAATTAATTGTTTGTAATCAACAGTGCATCTTCTTTGTTTATTAATTGACCGGAAATGACGCAATTGTTAACCCGGATACTGTATTGAATCTTTATCATTTAAAATGGTGGTCAATGTTTACGTGCATTACCAGTAAGAAAAAGGCACGAAGCCGAAGCATGTCCTGCTTGATATACGGCAATGAAATCCGTATAACTACTTCCATCTCAGTGCGGTCCATTCTTTTGTTTTTGCAAAGGAATCTGAGCTTGATATACATATATATATATATATATATATATATATATATATATATATATATATATACTAGCAGCCCTGCCCGGGGCAGAAGGGGCTGGGGGCAGCGTTTTGGGCTTTTGTGCAGTCCCGGCCGGGCCCCCGCCCGCCCTGACATTGCCTAGACCGCCTCCTGCCCCCCGCCCGCCTGCCCGCCGCCTCCCGCCGCCTGCCTCCCGCCTCCCGCCCGCCTGCTTCCCGCCTCTGCCTTACCGGAGCCGTGCTCCGGACTTCACCGCCACTCCCGGGCCCCCGCCCGCCCCGACATTGCCCAGACCGCCTCCCGCCTCCCGCCTCGCCTTACCTGAGCCGCCGCTCCTCCCCGAGCTCTGGACTTCACCGCCACTCCTCGCCGCTCGTCACCGCTCCTCCCCGCCTGTCGTCATCACGCACGTGTAGGTCGTGGTCAGCGCTACGTCGCGGACGGCGCTAGTTTTAGGGGACTACTTTGTTTGTAAATGTTTTTTTTAATTTACGTTTTATTTTTATTTTATGTCGCCTATGTCCATCTACACACCCTGAGGATTCCAACAATGTATTGGGTGTGTGGATTGGCGCTGTGGTTCCCGAGTTTACCTTGCCAAAAGGTTTCTGTTCTCTCTTTATACTAGTATATATATATATATATATATATATATATATATATATATATATATATATATGTACATATCAAGCTCAGACCCTCTCCCCCATTCTGTGACGAATTCCAATTGCTAGGGCAGACTTGTGATTCTGGCCTTGGGTGATGGGCTCAGAAGACAGACACTTATTCAGTTCTCAATAAATACTGCTGTCCTGTGTGCAGCACAGCAAGAGGCTCTTTAAACAAGTAAACTTATTCCTTGATGCAATGAGAGGGCAGATGGAAATGTGTGTCTGCACAGCACTGTGATTAATGTGCGTGCTCACCCTAACAAGCATTGGCAAACCCAATAGGTCTCATCTTTGGAATTCATTGGCATTACCAAAGGATTCTAGTCCTGCTGCACAGCATTCCTGATGCTGTACAGCATGGCTAAAGAATAAAAAAGAGACATTGACTAAGCCGCCTGGGTTATTTTATAGGCATGCACACCACACATGTGCATGCCTTCAAAGTGACATCTGTGCTTTTTTCTGTTTAGTTATTGATCCGAGCTGGATCTGAAGCTAAAAAGAAAAATCATGCAAAAGCATTTTAAATTTAAAATAGAAAGAAAAGCGGTTGGAAGAAGCAATTGGGAGGCAGAAGCAATATGGGTAGGTAAAAGCAACACAGGGGCAACAAGGGGTTCCAAGGGGGTAAGCAATGCACAGACTCCAAGCCCAAACATGCTCTTGAGAAGTCCACAATATGTCTTGCATGAGCTGTCTAGTAGGCAAGACCTAAAAATCGGGAGATATTTTCTTTTATTAAAAAGCTCTGGGATGCCAGGACAGTGCTTGAAAAATCAGGACTTTCCATCCTGATCCAGGACCTCTAATCAACCTATTAATTATGTGTTTTATTATGTGCTGTATTGTTTGGTGGTGGGACCACAGACACCAAGAGGGCTGGAGATCTTGGACTTTCTTCATGAAGTACTGATTCCTCATCTGTGGTTGTGTGTCTAGCTATTTGTCTGTCACTTATGAGAGCGTAAGCAGGAAGGAAGACATGAAAATACTAACAGAGCGAATGCTCAGTAATACCCATGGCAGAGGAGATGCAGTGGTCTCCCTTGATCTTATAATGGGGAAGCACATCACACACAATGATATGGGACCAATGGTGGAGACCCCCAGCAATTCTCCACTCAGTTGAGAACAGTGGACAGAAGAGGTACCACCATAGTATGCAAAGTGCCAGGGCTGCCAGTACGGAGTGAAATAGCTACATTTGGATGATGGTGGGACATTTATAAGCATGGGCGAATTTTGCGAATCTGGCGTTCGTGAATTTGCGTATTTGCGAACTCGCAATCCGCAAAATCCGCGAATTCTCACAAATTTGAGGATTTTTATTTTTTTTTGTGTTCGCAAGGGTTTCTGCCAGTTCGCGGGGGTTTTGTACCAGTTCGCAATTGCGAACTTTCTTGTCGGCTCGCAACGGTCGCGACTATGTTGTTTCTACGTCTGGTTCATCATCACAGGTTCCCAGCACCCTCTGTTTCACCACTGCCACCCTCTGTTTCACCCATGCCACCCTCTGGTACATCAATGCCACCCTCTGGTTCATCATCACTGTAGATTATGGGGGGGAAAAGCAAGCACACCTGCCCTGCTTCAACTGACATGAATTAATTTGGGGTTGATTTACTAATGTGTCACTGTTTTAAAATTCCAGTCTGGCACCTGCTTCCTTATCTGTAATTTGCTTTCTGTTGCAGTGCAATTTTTTTCTCCAGGACCTTTGTGGCCTACTTATAGCTATTCTATGAGCCTGCTGTGAGGGTCAGAGCAGGGTCATAGAATTGTTGCAACTAGCAACTGAACTGTGGAGGGGCCCCAGTCAGGAAGCACTACAGGGAATGGTTACTATTACTAATGATGAGTTTGAACTTTTGCACCTGCTGAGTGCTTTCAGTTTTGCAAAACTCGTTTTTCTGCAGAACAGCAACTGTAATGCCCCAAACAAACATAGGCAACTGAACTCTGGAGGGGCCCCTCAGGAAGTACTACAGGGAATGGTTACTAATGATGAGTGAACTTTTGCACCTGCTGAGTGCTTTCAGTTTTGCAAAACTCGTTTTTCTGCAGAACAGCAACTGTAATGCCCCAAACAAACTTACTTGTGAAAGTTGATTTCTAATCCAAAAGTGATCCAAAGAAAGTCAAAAGGCCTCAAATCCAAAAAAGTGCAGGCAAATGTCCCCTTGAGGAGTTATTCTGATAAAAATCATCATTTTCAGAAGGTCTATGCTGCTTGCTAGTGGATTTCTTGTGCAGAATTGCAAATTTGGTAATTTCGTGAGTGCGAGATTGTTGCTGCCCGCCGCACCTACATGTTCGCAATTGCGAACTCTCGCGATGCGTCACCAAACTCCCACGGGATCCCGCAGCAAGATCCAAAATGGCACAGCACTCACAAAATATCGAGAAAAACAACCCGGCAAACGCTGAATGACGGTAAGTGAACACCGCACGCCGCAAAAAATCCGCTGCGTGCGAATTTGCGGATTTTCTGTAAATTCGCGAGCGTTCGTGGATTGCGAATTTACCGAAAATCCGCAAAATCCGCGAGCGGAACGGATTTTCCGCCCATGCTTAGACATTTAAGGCATATAGAGGCAGACACCAGAGTAAAGTGGGATCTAGTAAGAAACTCTGCCCCAGTGAAGGACTGTCCTAAACTTTTCTACAAGATCAGGAGCTGGCTTACACATGACTGCTGCTCCGTGAACTTGGATCCTTGGTGGCTCCTCTTTGATGCAACGTACTTTGTGGAGCCCCTGACTGAGCAGTCTTATGGCCACATTTTCTGCTTGCTCGGAGAACGACCATGGATGGCAAGGAAAATGAATACGGGTGATTTCTTCAAGCCATGTGGAGGTCTCAATAAAAAGAGGTTGCTCAATGTAGCAGATGATATGACAGAAAATGTGAGCTTCGGGTATAGTAAGAGGACACGCCTGATCAATTGCATATCAACCTGGCTGCAACAATTGGAGACGTGGCAAAAAACACTGAAAACTCTTGAGAAGTTGGAATCCTTAGATCAAGGTTCAGGTCCTTAAGGGCCAGTTGCAGGAGTCTGAAGAGGCCTTAAATGGGAAGGTCTCCTTCCAGGACTTTCATATATCTAGGGGCTTTCCAGGGCAGTTGGCATGATTTATACCTGGATAATTTGAGGAGACGGTTGATACTTAGGGTTCTGAGGGTCCCTGCCCATTTCTCTTAGGAGTTACTTTTTGACTAGACAAATTGAATGTTATCAGGGTTATTTGGTCCTATGGTAGGACTAGGAGAGCCAACATATTCATATTCTTACCTAGGGGCAGAGGGGTATGGGGGCTCCCTAACTTCAAGTTATATTATTTAGCCGCAGCTCTGCAATACTATGGGCCTCTCTTTGGTATCAAGGCAAGGGATGGAGATGACCCCTGTCATGTTCCGTCAATATTTGAGATATTGATTGGAGCACAAGCTAACAACTGCCTTTTGAAATTCTATGAAGCAAGTTCTTAAAAAAAAAAACATGGTTTAAGGTATTAACCACGGCTTTCCATAATTGGGTAGGCATAAGGAAGAAACTTAGGGTAGGTAGGTTTAGTAGGTACACCCCTATGATCTGGAACTATCAGCATCCAAAGGCCCTACAAGATGAGTGTCTGGTAAGGTGGGGAAAAGGTGCTTTTACAGGATAGGGGGCCATCTGGCTGGGGACCACATTGCTTCTTTTGACGTAGTTTGGGAAAGATTTAGTATTGGCCCCAGGGACTTTTAAAAATTTTTACAGCTGAGAAATGTCCTGCTTTAAAAAGCTGGTGGCGCTGCGGGCTTTGGGCACGTATCACTAATGGAATTGCTAATCAGTAGCTCGGGCTCCTCAATTTGACAAATATATAGATGCCTGCTAGGAGGAGTGCCATATGGTCTAGATAAGCACAGGTTGAGATGGCAGGATAAGTAGGGGGTTACGGAGCCTTGTTTTTAAATCATTAGAAATAGGGGATACCGTCCTGTGCTCTGCCAATTTGTGGTCACAACATTTTAACCCCTTCCATGCTGATGACGGAATCGCTCCGTCATCAGCTACAGTTGAGCTGTGCTGATGACGGAGCGGTTCCGTCATGGCCCGGCCGCCGCGCCTGCGCGGCGCTGATTTCGCGCCTGCGCGGGCGTTCTAAAGAGCGTGGCGGGTCATGACGGAACCGCTCCGTCACCAGCACAGCTCAACTGTAGCTGGTGACGGAGCGGTTCTGTCACCAGCATGCGGCGGCCGCGCGGCCGCCCCGCCCCTTTAGCGCTGCGGCGGAATAGCCGCCGCAGCGAAGGGGTTAAGACTTTATTTGATCTTTACATAACGCCTGCGAAAATTGCTAGATGGGGAGGAGTGAAGGGAACTCATTGCTTTAGTGTAAGGCATAGGGTGCGATATAGTACACATTTTTTCCACTTGTCCTCGCATACAACCGATAGGCCGTGAAATATCTGTTTTTTTACAGCATGTATCCCTTTGTCACCCCAGCTTATATTATTAGGTGTAAATAAACAAGAGGAGAAAAACGGAGAAGAGTTGACCTTCATAGCGATGGCAGTTCTTAGGCTCTGTGTCGCCTCAGTTTGCCTAGATCCACAACCCCGACCTTTCAGCAGTGGAAGAGACGATTTTTGCACATATATAACTTGGAAAAAGCACTTCATGAAAGAAGAGGCAGAAAGGGTAGGATTAAAGGGAATAGGATATGTGGCCATTTTACTACCTGGGTTACCCCATTCACTCAATCAGAATGATTTCTATGGTAACAAGTAAAACATGATTTGGTGTATAAACTGAAATAACTTAATCTAAAAATCTTTTGCCTACTGCATGTTTTTAGCTTTTATTACATTCTATTCTCTAGCCTATGGCATACTGCTTTATAGGATCAATGCACTAATAGGCTGATTATTATTTCAAATGAAATTTGGTTTTTGGATTTTATGTATTATTATTCTGAATTTTTGCTGCATTTGCACAGTTTTTTCTGGGGGAAAAAAGGAATGTTAGCAGGGGTTTTTGAGAGAGGTGCAGTGATGGGTATAAAACTGCAATCTTTGGAATGGAGGGGAACGTTCTCACTGAGGTCACCAAGCAGAAAGTTGTGACTTGAAAGCAAGTTGACCTCTGTTCTTCCCTAATACCTGGTTAGTTGTCAATAAAGAGAGTTCTCTTGGAGATCTGTAAATTCATGGTGGTTAAGGGTCTGTTATCCTTGGTGACGGTCTGTATGATACTGCAAGTGATATACCAAGGGGCAGATTTATGTTAACTGGCGCATCCCCAGGGATGCGCCAGTTAACGTGCGCCACAGTGCGCCACAGCTCCGCCACCCATGGTGCGCCGCATTTATAATGCAGCGCACCATGGTGCAAAAACGGCACAGATGCGTGACGCATCTGTGCCGGAAATGTGGCGCATTGCTGGAGTTGCGTCGCAAGCGCGACGCAGCTCCAGCAAGTCTCGGGGGTGCCCCATCTAGACAATGCTGCGTCAAGACCTACGCCTGCTTCAAGCAGACGCAGGGTTTTGACGCAGCATTGCCCTGAAAGTGACTGAGTGAAATCTCATAGATTTCACTCAGCCACTTTCAGGAGTCGTTCCTGCGCAGGAACGCTCCCCCCAGCGCAGGAACGCCTCCTTATGGCGCAGTGCTTTACAACGTTACGCATCTCCTAGATGCGCCACGTTGTAAATAGGGCGCATTGTTTGCGCCGCAGTTGCATCAAAAAAAGTGACGCAATTGCGGCGCAAAGAGGCGCAACGGCCTCATAAATCTGCCCCCAAGTGTTTACAAAAGTACAGGTTGCTAAATCCTTTGAAGAGTTTTTACTTGGATTCAGAGTAAAATGAAGTGTCTCTATGCTCTTACAGGGGGCTGCTGTGGTGGCTAAAGGGTTCGTGGCAGCTTCAATAAGGTCTCAGGACTTTTTTCTGGGTAAGGGAGCAGAGGTGCTAATTTTTTGGCAATCACTGATATGCTGAATTTTCTTAACTTTGTCCCTCTGCTCTTCCTCTTTACATCCCTGCGATCGTGGGGTCCATACTGTGTATTATCCAGATGTATTTCAAGCAAGAGTATTCTTTGTAGTAAATTTGGGGGTTGAAAGTGTCATCTTTCTGTGAGGGACAGTGCGAATTTTTGTGGTTGCTTAGTACGGTTGATAAGTTTCTTTCACTTTGATTGCGGAAAAAAATATTGAATCTATAAATATACCTAAGATATTATATCTCATACTACACTGCACTGTAAAACTGGGACATGCTGGTGTCCATCCCTATGGCTACACGGAGTGCTTGCATGCAGGAAGTAGGAAGCACATATTTGTGTTTTTTTATTCTAATAAGATGAGTGTTATCTGGTTGCATGTGGATGCATCTCCGGTAGGCCTCTCAGGTGGGAGTGCAGATAAGGTAGGATAGTCGAGCGGTATTCCCTAGTTGAAGGTGGCTGGTAGCTTGACTTGCTGTCATAACTAATATATGTGTATGTATATGGCAAGGTGGACACATAAGAGATTCTGATGGCTGCCTGAACTAGAATATTTTTGGGTTAGGGAGAGGACTCTGGGTAGATTACTCAGAAAGTGAGACAGGTTCTTAACACAGTGTGATACACACTGGATCAAGCACTCCTCCTGGTAGGCCCTCACCAGGATTTGACAGGCGCGAGTAGGAGCACAAGAATAGGTCGCTTGAGGACTAAGTGTATCCTAGCTGCTGACCAGTGATCCTTCATTTTGTTTGTTTTTTTTTTTTTTTTTTTATCCTCATATTGCGGTTTAAAGGAAAGAATGACAGGCATTTGGGAGACCAACGTCCAACGAGCCAAGTGTTTAACTTGAGCTGCCTCTAATCGTCTAACGGGAGGTACAGAAGGCAGGCCTTGCTCTTGGTTTCATCCGTTCTCCACTGCATACCTCCATCTTATTCAATAATTCCATTGTCTTGGTAGATCTTTGACCCATTAGGCACTTAGCAGACTTCCAGTCATGCCAGGAATTATTGTCCGCTTAATCATTGGAATCAAAAAGAAAAAAGAAAAAAAAGAAAAGAAAAAGAAAAGGAAAAAGAAAAGGAAAACAAGCGGACGTAACACAGGGGCCTCTTGTACAGAGAGATAGGTTATTGTCTAGATTCGATATACTTTTCCAAAATCTCCCAGTATTTCATATTTTTGTTTTGTTTCCTTTTTCTATCTAGGTTACTAATTCTTATTGCAGTGTTTAACCAGCTTTCATGTGTTGGGGGAGATGGTTTTATCCAGTTGATACATATCTCTCTACGTGCTAAGAGAATCATAACAAATAATAGACTTTCTTGATGTTTATCTAGCCTTATCTGGTTGGATTGAGTATTGAGGTATATCCCAAAAATAATTAAAGTAATACTCACAGTTATTGGAGTTACCAGCATTGCTGTCAGGGTCTTACCAATTTCTTGCCAATACGGTATAAGCGAAGGGCACCCACCAAACATATGTATATCATCCGCTTTTTCCTCTCCACATTTACTGCATGATTTTACTGCTGCACCTCTGAATTTTGACAGTTTTTTAGGGGTCCAGTAAGCTCTATGTAAGGAGAAAAGGTGGTTTCTTTTTAATGGTGCGGCCTTTACACATGTCCAGCATTTTTCTACTGATTTATTCCACAGTTGGCCGAGATCTGAAACTTCGTGTTGTAAGTCTTTCTTCCATGTCTTTTCAACAGTTGTTTGATCTTCTTTTCCTGTCTCAATTAATGCCCAATACCATTTTGATACTTCTTTCTTTATTGCCGTTTCGCTGATCATTTCTGATTCTAAATTTTCCGGGTCTAGCTCTCCTTTTGGAATGGTGCTTGCCCAGCTGCTTAATTGATAATATTTAAACCTCGAGATTTTATGATCTGCAATTCTTTGCAAGTGGTCCCATGATAGTAAGGAATTCCCAGATAGAAGTTGTCCCCATTTTTCAATTCCAGCTTGTCTAATTGGTTTTGATAAAGAATCTTTTAAACAATCAGGGGTGCCTGGGGAGTCCCATATTGGAGATGAGTTACTATAATATGGAATTTGTGTGATTGCCCTTATATAGTTCCAGATCTTAACTGCATTATTCAGAACTTTTAGTTTGACTTTTTTGAAAAATTTCGGATGGCCGAATTTGAAGAGAAAATGATCCTCCCCCTTTGTCAAATGAAACAGATGTGTTGGATATGCTTGATGTGCTCTTAATAAGACCCTGATGTTTTTGAATTGAAAGGATCTGTAATACTCATATATATCCGGACTTGCAATGCCCCCTTGTTCCTTCTTTCTCCTAAGTTTATTCCATGAGATTCTTGTGCTCTTGGATGCCCAAATGAAGCTAGCTAATTCTCCTTGTATCTTTTTTAGGGTTTCCTTTTTAAATTCTAGTGGAATATTGTTGAAAAGATATGTGAATTTTGGAATGATTGACATTTTGATTATATTGGATTTGCCTAGGAAGCTTAGTGGTAGACCTGACCAAGTTTTCAAAAGTTTTCTAGTTTCATTCATGACACGTGTGAGGTTTGTTTCTGCTAGTTTTCCAAGATCTTGTGTTATGATGATTCCTAAATATTTTATTTTATCCTTCAAAAGTGGTGTAGTTAATTGTGAGTTCCAGCTCATTATTTCGGTTTTATCGATGTTAACCAGATATCCAGATACTTTACCAAATTTATTCATCTCTTCCTCGATTGCCTGATTAGAGTTATTATAGTCATCTGTGAGCACCATTAAATCGTCTGCGTAGAGCGCTACTTTTCTTGTCCATTGTGAATATCTAAACGGTGTGATGTTAGTATTATTTCTGATAGAACATGCCAATGGTTCAATATATAGATTAAAAAGTAATGGGGATAGGGGACAACCCTGACGTGTGCCTCTTTGGATCTCAATATTTGCCGTTAGATTGTTATTAACAGCTACCTTTGCTCTTGGACTTGAGTATATATCCCTTACCATGTGATTAAAATTAATCCCGAATTTACTTTTCTCTATACATTTAGTTAGAAAAGCCCAGTTAACCCGATCAAAAGCTTTAGCAGCATCATAAGTAAGAAGTGTAAGGGGCAGATTTTCATGAGTAGCTATATCAATTGTTGCTATAAGCTCATGAGTGATTTCTTGTATCTGTCTTCCCTTAATAAAACCTTTTTGGTCCGTATCAATTAATTTAGCCATAACCTTAGATACTCTTCTCGCTATTATGTTCATGAAGATCTTGTAATCACAATTTAGAAGCGATATTGGTCTATAAGAAGCGCAATTCATCGGGTTTTTCCCTGGTTTTAATAGTATACTTATCGTAGCGTTGTGCCATGAGTCTGGAAGCCTTTCATGTTCTATATATGATTTATTAATTGTTTCCGTTAACGGTTCAATTAATGTTTCTTCCATTGCGATATAAAATTAATTGGGCAAAGCGTCTGGACCTGCAGCTTTCCCCTTCTTTAAATGACTTATGGTGCTCCTTACTTCTTCTACTGTAATTACGGAATTCACCAATTCCGCTTCTTCCTCTGTCAGACACGGAAGTTGAATCTTCTCAAGATATTTTTTGATTTCTTCCTCCGTAGGATTTATGTCTTCTTTGTATATTGAGGTGAAGAAATTAAAGAATTCCGTTCTAATTGCACTATCATCTGAGAGAGTAACTGATTGATCCTGGTTATATATATTTAGTATATTGTTTCTGGATTGATCTGTTTTCATTTTCCACGCTAGAAGTTTCCCGCAGCCTTCGCCATACTCATGGTACGCTAATTTACTGCTCTCCCATTTCTCTTTGATTATATTCTCTAAATAAACTGTCAGGTTTTCTTTTGAGTTGCGAAGTTTTTCTTCCAGATTTTCCTTTTGAATTAGTGGAACATCACACTCCAAGTGTAATTCATCTTCTTTGATTTCTGTTTCCAATTTTTTGATTTCCTGTTTTTTTTGTTTGTGTCTGTGAGCGCCTAGACCAGGGGTACTCATAGTACGGCCCGCGGGCCAGGTGAGGCCCGGCAAGCCTTCCCTGGCGGCCCGCGGACCCTGCAGACATCGCCCTGCAGACATCGCCCGTGTTTTCCATTTTTTTTTAAGAGTGTCAGGAAACACCCTGCGCAGCGCGACTCAGACAGCAGCTCTGTGGGGGCCAGGCGATTCCTATCATTGTCAGAGTGGGGCTCCAGGGGCGCAAAGAGGTGAACAAAGCCTCATTAACATCGGAATGGTCTTTTAACGACCTGTGAAATGCTTGGTGTTGTGTTTGCGCGTTCGTGCACGTGTGTGTTCATCTGCACATATATTATCGTGCTATTGTAATCTAATTAGTGTGATCCTGAACAGAAGTATCCTACACAGCAGCACAAAAACTAATATAAAGCCTCCGGAAGACACCTCATCACATAACGAACTGCACCCCTTCGGTGTGGGGTTTGGCACTTGTGATAGACTAGGTGTGACCCAGCAGGGCTACAGCACACCCTAGATTCGCCTCCATGCCACTTTCAGCACATGCCAACTTGCAAATTTCTGAAAGAATTCCTGCTGAAAAACACATTTGTTTGCCACCTATATATTAGCAGAGCCCTCGGTGACTACCAGGGTACTGACTGCTGTGTGTGCCGGCGGGGAAAGGGGTCAGTCAGTAGCGGTTAAAATGAGCCCAGTGGCTTTCCATAATGCAACCAATTCGGATCCCGCACTAAATGCTTCGAAAGAGACAGCAGCATGACGTCAGAAGCACACACTAGCACCGCATTAACCGGAACCTGTAATGCAGATTAATGTACAGGAGCTTCCCTTGTGACAGCCTCATAAATAAGGCATCAAACCTAGTCCAACTGCACATTCAACTATTTCTGTGTACACATTTGTTTGCCTCTGAAGCAGCTTCCACGACACTCACAGAACAGCGGGTTTACTTTGATTCTTTAAAATAAAAGCAATAGGTATTATGTTGTCATTGGAAACGTGTTCTATTCGCAAAACTCCTGAGAGCTCAATGTAGACATCACAATGCCTAAGACTTGCTCTTTCTTCTGTCTTCGTCTCAGAGAAAGTAACGCTCAACAGTACCTCGACTGTCACCCACAGCACCCGTGCTTTCATGCACCCTCTGCTGCTTCCTGACATGATGTAGGAGTCATTCAAACCTCCCGGCTTCACCTCACAAACTGCATGACCGACCCACGCCATCTGCCTTAACCACACAGCGCTCAGTACTTTTATACACCTCTACGTTCACTGCATAAAACTTTTGGTTTTTCCAGTACTTCTACCCTCTCCTACAATAAATGCACGAATTTCTCACGTCCTGTGTCTGTCCCTGCTTTCCAGCACTTCTGCCTGCAGCAACTGTGTGTGTGTGTCTCAGCCCGGGCGCAGGGGGAGACAGGGAAGGAGAGGAGGCGAGGGAGACCTCAGAGTGAGTGAGGATGACAGAGGGAAGGAAAGGAGAGAGACAGAGGAAAGGAGGCAGCAGGGAGGGGGAGGGAGGCAGACCTCAGAGTGAGGGAGAGGGAAGGAGAGAGAGGGAGACAGAGGAAAGGAGAGAGAAAGAGACGGAGGGAAGGAGGCAAAGGAGGGAGGGAGGCAGAGGAGGGAAGGAGGCAGAGGAGGCAGGGAGGGAGAGGAGGCAGGGAGGCAGAGGAGGCAGGGAGGGAGAGGAGGCAGAGGAGGGAGGGAGGCAGGCAGAGGGAGGCAGAGGGAGGGAGGGAGACATACCTCAGAGTGAGGGAGAGGGAAGTAGAGAGAGGGTGACAGAGGGAAGGAGGGAGAGGGAAGGAGAGAGAGGGAGACAGAGAAGGAGGGGGAGAGGGAAGGAGAGAGAGAGACAGAGGGAAGGAGGGAGAGGGAAGGAGGGAAAGGAGAGGAGGGAAAGGGGAGGCGGGAGAGGGGAGGAGGGAGAGGGGAGGAGGGAGAGGGACAGAGGGGAGGGGGGAGAGGGAAGGAGCGAGAGGGAGACCTCGGAGTGAGGGAGAGGAAAGGAGAGAAGGAGAGAGAGGGAAAGAGGGGGAGGGAAAGAGAAAAAGGGGGAGGGAGAGGGAAACAGGGAGAGGGAAACAGGGGGAGGGGGAGGGAGACACAGTGAACGAGAGAGGGAGAGGGAGGATGAGAGAGGGAGGGAGAGAGAGAGAGAAAGATGTGTGTATGCCGGGTCTGGTGGCTCAGTGGACTAAGGCGTCCGCTGCAGGGATCTGTGATCAACCTCATGGTCACAGTTTTTTTTGTTGCTCTAGCTCCGCCCCCTCCCCCACTGACCCCGCCCCCACCGGTGCGGCCCTCGGACACAAACCACACTGTAAATTTGGCCCCCGAGAGAAAGTTTGTGAGTACCCATGGCCTAGACTAAGCAATTTTCCTCTGATAACTGCTTTATAAGCGTCCCATATCATGCTTTTAGCTGTGCTGTTTGCGTTATCTTGAAAATATTGTTGGGTAGTTAATATTAGTTCCTCCACGCATTGGTCTTCTCTGAATATTGTACGGTCAACTGTCCACCTGCTAGGCATTTGTAGTTGCGGTAATGCTATATTTAATTGAACGGCAGAATGATCCGATAGATGAGCAGGTAGATGTTCGATACTTTTAACTTTATCTCTCAAATTTTTGTTTAATAAAAAGAAATCTATTCTTGATTTGTGCCCTAATTTTTTATTGTGGAAAGTGTATGGGTAATTCTTTATTCTTTTTAATTTCCACAAATCTTCAAGCAGTAAGTCTTTTTTATAGATACCTAACCACTCCCTCATCTTTGGTAAGTTCCATTGCTTTATTGGTGGGGATCTATCAATCTTGGGATCTCCTATCAGATTAAAGTCCCCTCCCATTATAATTGGAGCTGGGTATGTTAAAAGCTCGGAATAGAGTTTTTGGAGTGGCTCCGCATCGCCCCTATTAGGACCATAGTAACCCACAATAATCAAAATGTGCTCTTCAATTCTGACTTTGGCAATTGCCCATCTACCTTTACTATCCACTTTCTCCTCCTCTACTTTGGCTTTGAGAGATTTCTTTATAATAATTACTACCCCTTTTATATTACACTCTTGCGTGGTATGTATACTTGCTCCAATCCAGTTTAAGTTTTTTGCTAACTGAGACCATTCCTCATTTGTTAGATGGGTTTCTTGTAGGATAATAACTTCGCTCTCTGTTTCTTTGAGATATTCCATAATTCTTCTTCTTCGTGATGTTGTTCTTAGCCCGTTAACATTCCATGTTAAGATTTTTATAGATTTCTCTTTTGCCATTTTAAATTGATTTTGCACTTGAGACAGCTTTCTTCTCCCTTGCCAATCTTTTCATGTTCCAATTTTGAGGATTTTTTTTGTTTTTTTTCCCTACTTTGCTCCCCACCCATGTGTATTTACAATTCTGTTTCTTGTGATTTCCTTTCGGTTTCCCTCCCTGGGGAAGCCTCCTTTTTTTTCTTCCAGGTGTCGTTTCACCCGGTTTCGTGCTCCGTTTTCTCCAGGTAATTTCTTCTTTAAGTTTGAGTTAGTGAGTGCTTCAGCCCATGCATTTCTATTTGTCTTTTCTTTTCTGCGTCTCAGGTGGGAGTGCAGATAAGGTAGGATAGTCGAGCGGTATTCCCTAGTTGAAGGTGGCTGGTAGCTTGACTTGCTGTCATAACTAATATATGTGTATGTATATGGCAAGGTGGACACATAAGAGATTCTGATGGCTGCCTGAACTAGAATATTTTTGGGTTAGGGAGAGGACTCTGGGTAGATTACTCAGAAAGTGAGACAGGTTCTTAACACAGTGTGATACACACTGGATCAAGCACTCCTCCTGGTAGGCCCTCACCAGGATTTGACAGGCGCGAGTAGGAGCACAAGAATAGGTCGCTTGAGGACTAAGTGTATCCTAGCTGCTGACCAGTGATCCTTCATAGTACCTATATTTCCAAAATGCAAAAAGAACAATTGATGGACAGAATGCAGAACAATGTCATACATTCACTCCAAACTTTCCTTTGGAAGATGGGACAAATAATGATACCAACACCCTTATCCTGGACCTGGAATCACTCGGTCTTACTCAAAGGATTACAAATAGCACACACGAAGCAGGGCATACCCTTGATGGGCTATTTACTAATGACAAGAATCTACACATTACGGAAATCATTCTATTGGGATGGACTGATCACCATGCAGTCGTATTCACTATTCCATCCTTCCCTTCGTCCCATAAGGAACATAATTTTCGACCTATTAAAACGTTTAAATCCTGGAAAAATATTGATTATAAACAACTCCATGAATTGCTGTCTGCTTCCGTAACTAATCTGCCTCCAGATCCTAATGACGCAGCCACAGAATATACGAGTTGGCTTACTCAGACTCTAAACAAACTGGCACCTACCATAACTAGTTCAAAAAATCGGAGTACCCCATCGGCACCCTGGTACTCAGAACAACTAAGATGCAGAGACAACTCTGTCGTAACAAAGAAAGACATTGGAGAAAAACCTACTCCAATCAAGACAAGGAAAATTATAAGAGAGAAATGTCTATATACAGGTCCCTTATTCTTCATGCCAAAACTTCCTATTATTCGTTGCAAATTGAGCAGGCCAAGAATTCAAATAAAGAACTTTACAAAGTAGTAACCAGATTATCACATTTACCTCCACAAACCACTCCTAAGCCGACTCAGGCATTTTGTAACAACCTAGGCACATTTTTCTACGATAAGGTAAACAACATCTATGCCAAATTTTCACAAGAAACTCAGTCGGACCCCTGTCCTAACCCCGCCCCCATCAATCACCCCACTTTTTCACAATTTCACAAAGTCAACCCTATTCAAGTCGTCGAAACCATGAAAATCATCAAATCAGGATCAGCCAAGGACCCGTGTTCAGTTTCCATTCTCCTTCCTATTTCAGATCTCATTGCACTCCAACTTGCTAACATGTTCAACATCATGTTTAGCACTGGAGTCTACCCCGTAATCTGGAAGGATACTATTCTCAAACCCCTTCTCAAAAAATCCCACCTTGACCCGGAGGACACCAATAACTATCGACCAATAGCCAGTCTGCCATTTCCAGCAAAAGCAGTCGAAAAATTGATGAATTCCCAAATATCACAATACATAGAAAAATACTCTCTATTGGACGATAGTCAATTCGGCTTCCGTAAACTTCATAGTACTGAGACTGCACTCATCAAATCCACCGATGAGATTAGGAAAGCACTTGATCAGGGAGGAGCGGCGGTCCTCATTTTGCTGGATCTCACCGCGGCTTTTGACAAGGTCGATCACAACATCTTGATCGACCGTGTCAATGCCATTGGCATCCAAGCCAAAGCTAAAGATCTTATAAGATCCTTCCTAACAGGCCGTACTCAGACAGTTCAGCTAGACACATTTTCATCAGAACAACTGACCTTACCCTGTGGGGTTCCTCAAGGCTCGTCCCTTAGTCCAACCCTATTTAATATCTACGTCACTGATCTGGCAAGGGTAATTAAGGACTGGGGGATGAGCCTAACATCCTATGCTGACGACACCCAGCTGGTTCTCACCATCAAGGAAGACGGAGGAAAAATAGCTGCCAGTTTCCAACAGGGCATGCTAGCCATCAGTCACTGGATGTCAGCTAACTGTCTTAAATTAAACTCCAACAAAACAGAGGTTATGATTTTTGGCAAACTCACTCCTTCATGGTCAGAAGCATGGGGGCCTACTGATTTGGGCCCCCTCCCTCCCCCTGTCACCAAGGTTAAAAACGTTGGTATAACCTTAGATAATACACTCTCCTATTCAGCCCATGTCAATACTACTTTGTCATCTTCCTTCTTTAAACTGAAAGCTATAAAAAAAGATTCTTCCATTTCTTCCCCCCAACTCTGGTAAAACCCTGGTCACCTCATTTGTTATGTCCTCAGTGGACTATTATAACGGACTTTTAATGAATGCCCAAAAGAAGGTCATCAAAAGGTTACAATCTATACAAAACGCCGCGGCCAGACTACTTTCCGGCACCCCCAAATTCAAATCCATTGCTAACATTATAAAAAACTATCACTGGCTCACAGTCAACAACAGGATAAAATTCAAAGCACTCTGTATAGCCTAGAAAGCCGCGCATAAACAAGGCCCGCGCTTTCTTATCAATCCATTCACGTATCATGTCCCCAATCGATCACTTCGCTCCATGAACAACTTCACCATGACAGTCCCTCGCACCAGAACAGTTGCATGGGGAGATCGCAGCTTCCACATTGCAACCGCTAAACTCTGGAATTCTCTTGATCTAGAGACCAGGTCAGCTCCTACTCTCATCATTTTCAGAAGAAAAATCAAAACATGGCTCTTTGATCAATAAATCAATCCCTTTTTCCTTTCTTTCTGCCTCATCCATAGCGCCGAGACGCCCTTGGGCAATTGTTCGCGCTCAACAAATCCCATAAATAAATAAATCTGGGCCTAAATCCATCGTTTTTTTACTCACCATGCCATTCCAGTTTGGACCCAGCCATATGCAAATCAGTCTTGACCCTGCGCCTGATTTGAACAGTCCAGCCCGAACTGCCAGGCCAGGTCCTCCCTGGACTGGAAACAAGCATCCTAGGACCGGTTTCAGGCTTTCAGCCCTCATCTGCCAGGATAGCTAACTCCAGTGGAATGGAGAGCACAGGACCCACAAGAACGATGGATTTAACCCAGATCTTTTGACTAGGAGAGAATATTTGCATAGTCAGCATTCCGTCCATCATTTGTTTGCTGTAACACTTTTCGCCCTAAGTGGGATGGGTTTGGCCAGACCTGGGTCTCTTGCTCACTGTGCCACTGTGCCAGCTAGCCTGGCTGAAGAAGGGTGATATACCCTGAAACTTGTCTCAGGATGCTTGTTTCCGGTCCGGGAAGGACCTGGCCTGGCAGTTCGGTCTGGACTGTTACCATGGGGAACAGGGTCAAGACTGATTTGCACATGGCTGGGTCCAAACTGGGGTGGCATAGTGGGCAATAGAACGAGAGTGTGGCTCAATGATTAGAGCGGCAGACCCTGATGCAGAGGTCTAGCCCGGGACCAGGGTTCAATTCCCCGCCTCAGCGGGTCTTGGGCTCAAAATTTCCACAGACCTGACAATTCTCGCCTCGGTGCCTATTCCAATCATGGAGTCCCACTCTGCAACTCTGGGCAATAGCTTGCTTAATCTCCTCAACGGCCCCAACAACGCTAAGGATGCCTGGTTTCCACCTTGGGGGTGCCCAGGAGTGGACGCCTCACAGGGAAAGCCAGGATGGGTTCCACAGCGGTATTCGTACAAGCGCCTTGAGACCCTTGCGGGTGACTGGTGCGCTATACAAGTATCAATTTACAATTTACAACAATGGATTTAACCCAGATCTTTTGACTGGTGGAGAATGTATGCATTGTCAGCATTCCGTTCATCATTTGTTTGCTGTAACAATATATTTTCACTAAGCTATTGCAGGTGGCATGACACTGAGTGTCCGGCGGAGTGTAATGAGTCAGCCCACCAGCGTCAGGCCTTGTTACAGTTTTCTACCAGTTCTTCCACGATTGGTGCTGTCCAGATGTGCTATGAAGAATCCTGGGTATCTCAATCCTTAAATAGATTTCTTAGTGATAAGAAGAAGCACACATGGTATGGCACATGGCACTGCTGGGTAGGCAAGATGCAGGCAGGTGGACAGCAGAAATAGGGTGGGACTCAGGCAGCACACCGCAGTGACACTAGTAGCTGGAGTAACATAGAAGACATGTCTTCCAGGAACCGGTGTGCTCACTTTTGGTGGCTTCCACTCTCTCGCTCTCCCCACTCTTGAGGGGCGGAAACTAATCTCCACACGGGACAGAAAGGGGAATGCTGGGAAGAGCTAACAGAGGACAAGTGACAAAGGGTGTGGGACACTGGACTGGGCAACAACATATGGCAGGGAGAGGGAACAGAGCGCCATCAAGCTCTGGTCACATCTGCACAATGTGTTGTTGTCCTTGTGTGATGCCGCCACCGCACACAGCATCACTTCTAGCCCAGCGCCCTTGAGCAGCCCGTGCAGGTAGGAGAGGTGGGACGTGGGGCCGGGTTCGGGAGGGATTCGACAGACTGCCACAAGGGAAATTTTAACCCCTTGCATGCTTCTGTCGGCCAACGGCCGTCGCGCGCACTACCTTCGTAGTACTGCGCACGTCTGTTGGCCAACGCGGCCCCACCCACCCCGCTGAACCGCCGCACCGCGATGGAATTGCCGCCGCAGTTAAGTGGTTAATATTTCATTTTCCGTCGTCATCTGTCGAAATCCCCCCCACCCAGCCACACCTCTCTTACCTGAACGGGCCGCGGCTGCCAGCGCCCACGTTCCCAGCCCACTGTTAGGACCAGCTCTGGGTATCATTGCAAGCTGATAAAAAATATTTTTTTAAAGCGTATAAATGTTTACCCCTCTGGATATTGCAATGGAAGTTCTTCGTAGAAAGAGTAAGGATATGAGACTGCAAAGAATTTTGTGATAAATGCACCAGCTACCTTGACCGGGAATCCATTAGAAGGAAGATAGTCCCCAATAGTTTCCGCCTAATGTTGCTATGCTTCAGTGACTACATAAATAATAAAGAGCATAAGGGCTGTCACTGATAGTTGATTTTTTCACAACATGCATTCCGTGCATTATGTCTATTTAAAGCAGACATTGACAAAGCCGATAAGTCTGCCTTTGTGTTCATAGTGAAACTCGTTTATCAAGGATGAAGATTTGAGTTATGCTTCTCGAAAATTTTGCTAGTGTAAGGTAGATGATTTCAAAGAATAATAATGTTAAAGACTCTATACGTTTATATCTGTGTGGGAGAGAAAGAGGGGCCAAAGAGAGAGAGAAGAACTAGGAGCATGCGATATTTTACTAGTTGTACCAAGAGACAATTTATAATTCTAATGATGACAATGGTTTTCAAAGATAATTACAGCATTTAGATCACTAGAGCAAAGATGTAACTTGAGTGTAAGTAGTGAGTATGTGCAGCAGGCATGGGAATAGGCAACGTGATATAATGATAGCTATTTGGAGCCAAGGTTCATTGAACATGCTCTTTTTATCTGATTCACAAGCTATTAATTAAAAAAGGCATGCCAGACACTGACTGCCCTCCCCCTTACTGTGTGCACATTTGTTTCTTTCTTTCTTTCAAAAAGATTGCTCCTCAGCTATTTTTTCTATTTTTCTGGTTGCTTTCTCTTTCAAAGCGTCATTCCTAAAGATTATGCTATTTTGAAACAAGCACATACCTTTTAAACATGATGGTCTTCTAGTACCCATAACAAAATACTAAATGAGAAGAAAAATGAAGCTCTTGTTAGCTAGACCTAAAAAGACGGATCTGCTAGGCTGCAATTATAAATGAATGCCACTGCAGGAGTGATTAAACATTAAAAGTTAACTATCTTTTGAAGCGCGCTACTTCTTAAGTGTCTGTTAATTGCTTTATTTTCATGAGCTATTTTTGTATCTGTACGTATTATTTTCGGTTGACTTGTTATAAAGCCGGCTCACAAGCAACATATGGATCTGTAGGCGTGTTTGTGTTACATTATGTTTGTTATGGTAATTTTATGCAGTTGGGCTATTTATGTTAACGGTATGCACGTGGATTTAATCAAGCTAAACTAAAAGACACACTGATAGGGGCTGGCTTAAATATTAGTTCTAAATTCGGGGAGGAATTATTTAACCCTTTATTTCCCATGGTGCACGCACACCCCCATTACAGTATTTGTTTAATTTTTTTTAGTTTGCCCAGGGTTTTTCAGCACTGGAGACTTTATCAAATATAATAATCCCTTCCTGCTTTATATCCAGGGGCCTCATTTATGAGAAATGACGCATCGCTGCGTGAAAGCAGCGATGCGTCACTTCTCAGTGCGCACTCCTTGCGACATTCCTGATGCGTCATATTTAATGTATGACGCATCATGTGGCAAGGAGTTACAGATACGTCAGTATTACTGACGTATCTGTAAGCGCAAAAGTGACGCATTGCTGGAGTGTGTCACAAAAGTGATGCAACTCCAGCAATGCGTCCATTCACATGGGGCAAGCCCCATGTGAAAGGGCCTGCGTCAGTCTTACGCCTGCTGTGTGGCAGGCGCAAGATTTTGACGCAACGGCGTCCTAAAAGTGACACAGTGAAATCTCATAGATTTCACTGCGTCACTTCTACGACCCTTCCTTGCGTCAATACGCCCCCCTTGCATACATTATATCTGGCGCAGGTATAATGTGGCGCAGGGGTTTACAAAGTGACGCATCTACCTAGATGCGTCACTTTGTAAATATGATCGCAACAAGGCGCATTTTTTACGCCACTGGTGCGTCACAAAAAGTGACGCACCGGCGGCATAAAAGTGACGCACAGCCTCATAAATGAGGCCCCAGATATTTAAAACTAATGTCTGAAAAAGAAAATTCCATTAGTGTGCTCCAGGGGCTTGTAATTAAGCCCCTAAATGTAATACGAGAGTTTGTACCTGGATTTACAAAAAGGCACATAAAACTAACGCAACCCCGGTGCAAAGCAGAAGTAAATCTAAGTCTTGGTTCGTACATATGGAGGAAGTACAGCTGAGCACAAGCAGTACCAGGTAGATTAGTATTCACATAGTATTTGGCGTGAGCAGTACTAACTTAGTCCAACCGAACGTCAGGATTACCAGTTTAACCAGATGCCATTCCGGTGTGGCTATTGCAAGTTGCTGATTGGTTTGCTTTGTGACCCACCGGAATTCATCCTACAGTTCAGGCACCCAGATTTTAAGAATTTCTGGTTCAGGACATGGTGAGACACAGATCATTCATTCTGAATCTCCTTGGGGGAAGCTTTAGAAAGGCCACAGCTTAAAAGGGAAAGAAGATCTTTTTTTCAAAACATTTTGAAGTTGTATGAAAGGTTGAGGAGTTTGTTTTGCCCCAAAAAAACAGTGGTTGTTTTTCAGATCTGGGAAATAAATTACTTGTTTGCCTACAGGGCCTAAAGATTCACCCTAATTAAGTAAGGGTAACGACTGAAGGCTGCAGTTCCCACACCCACCTGCCTCACATCTCCATTTTTTTCTTTTCCTGCATATTTTTTTAATTTTTGCCTTTCAGGAGAGACCTTTCATTCTATGATACCACTGGTGCCCCAAGGGTGCAAAAGTGTCTCCACACCTAGCTTGATCTTGAAAGGTTGCAGCAGCCTCAGCTCCTTTACACCTGGGTCCTGGCAGGAATGCCGATATCTTTTGGCGGCACAGTGTGGCTGCACACCAGGGGGGTAAAGATCAAAAGGGAATGAATTATGTGTCATGGGATTCCAGGGTCTATGAATGGTGTTCAAATGCCCTCATTCACTCTAAATTGTTAATAGCTGTATATCTTGGTTCTCCGCTTAAGGTAGTTAGGTGAGCAGTTTCATTATTGGGTCCTTTTCCGCTTGAGTTTCAACCACGGCCCGTGGAGGGAGTTTCGATGGGGCGGAGAGGCGGGGTGGGTAGGGGCAGGGTGGGGATGCTAAAAACTGGAGTATGGATAAATGAAGGTAAGTAAACAATTTAATTAATAAAAGGAATTTTGTAGCGCGCCCTGCATCACAAAATGAGATGCAGGGTGCGCTGCGAAATTCGTTTTATTGACATGGTCATTCTGTATAATCAGCATTGGAATGTTTTGACCAACCAAGTGTCTCAAAGGATACAGCTATTTAAACATCTGGATATCAGACCTTTTGAGTGGCTAGAACAAGGCTGGACTACGGCAATGCCCTCTACTCTGGAACCACGGCTACACTCCAGAAGAGAATCCAATGCATACAAAACGCCTCCGCACGCCTCATCCTCGGACTCCCTCGCCACAGCCACATCACCACCCACCTTAGAGATCTACACTGGCTCCTGGTCAACAAGAGGATCACCTTCAAACTCCTCACCCACGCTCACAAAGCACTCCACAACGTCGGACCAGCATACCTCAACCAACGACTGTCCTTCTACACCCCGAACTGCCAGCTTCACTCCGCCGACCTCTCCCTCGCCACCGTCCCACGCATCCGCCAAACAACCACAGGCGGAAGATCCTTCTCCTACCTTGCCGCAAAGACCTGGAACACCCTCCCCGACCACCTGTGTCAGACTCAGGACCTGCTGACCTTCAGGAGACTCCTCAAGACCTGGCTGTTTGACCAGTAGCTGACACCCCCCTCAGTGCCTTGAGACCCTCACGGGTGAGTAGTGCGCTCTACAAATGCTTGATTGATTGATTGATTCAGTTCCAGTAGATCAAGAGAAATCAAAAGCTAAAGTTCAGGTACCCCAGGATACTAAGTCTAACCAGGGCTTTCAGGAGCAGTATTATTGGGACTTTTATTATGTTGTTTTTACGTGTAATTCAACTTAGATTCTATGTTGCATCAATTGATATAATTTCCATTTACTTCAAGAAATAAGTCGATGAGTAGTCAAAGGTTTAGTAAGAGGATTAGTTGTGGGTCCTCTGCAGGCACTTTTCAAGCATATGATCTGTTCCACAAAGGATCCCTTGATACATTATTTCAGCACTCTGAACTGTTCGAGAGCTGCCCATGCTACTGAAACTGCTGTCAGATAACTTTGTCCCATTGATTCCTGTGAAATGCTCCCTAGCCGGACCAACCTAACCCGAGCTGCTGCCGAAATGGGCCACCAAGACATGTGCCACCTTCAACCCAGGCAAACCTATAGATCTCATAATGTTAATGGTTAACAGTCTTTTGTTCTTCATTTTCATTTTTACTATTTGACAATTGTAAAGTTTATCAATAAAATGTTCACTTTTTATCAAAAAGAATAACTTTGGCTCTATATTCCATTTCATTTCAATGTTAATGACTGTGTTTCTAGACGTAACCTTCAGCTATGCCTTGACCACGTGGAGTAAAGAAGATTTTGGGGGGCTAGATTTCTGCATCCTGGTCAGGAGAAAAAAACACATTCTTGGCTTTGAAAATTCAACTCAATCCCTACAACTTCAAGCATATTGAGAAAATCTGACTGTGAAATTATGGAGAGAAATGACTAGTTTGACGTACAGAAGAGCAATAGGATGAATTTGTCACAGTTATGAGGTCACATCTAGAATTCATGACACAACCCTGGTGGAAGGAGACTTGCCAGTTCACTCTCTTGCAAACACATGGGCTGGTTGTTTTGGGTTGGAGAGCATCAGGGAGGAGGTATGTGCCTCTCACACTCCTCGCTTCAGAGAGTGTTGGAGATGTGTGTGAAGATCGGACAGTCTATTTCTGAAGAAGCCGTGCTCATACACTTGATATGCTGTACACTGTGTTTCCCAGCTATGCAGCTACCTATAAGTAGCTCTCCAGTGTGCCACAAGGCATACTAAATTAGAATCTTTGTTTGGTTCAACAAAAATATGTATCCCAAAATTGAAAGGTGTGTTGTTGCTATAAAAATGTGTGAGAGTTCAGAACTCATAAGCTGTCGTTTAGAGAAAAAAGGATTTCCAAAATATATTTAAAGCTTATATTTGAGTATAAAATCATGTAATATTACCCTGATTCTTGGTGCATTCAAGCTATGGCTGCTAGGTAATACCCATGTAGAGGCATTCAGGTAATACCCATGTAGAGGCATTCAGGTAATACCCATGTAGAGGCATTCCAAATTGAAAAAACCTTTTTTATATTAGTGCTCGCAACTCTGTGTGGTGCACTGAGGTGATCACTGTTAGGAATCATGCTTGGAGTGGCCACTAACTTAATCTTGTCTGACGTGGTTACTATTACAACACTATTAATATTGCTGGCTCAGGATAATTTTTATTGAACATAAGTAGTTCTAGTTACAGAAAAGGTTGGAGACCCCAACTTCCACTTTAGGCCCCACTATGAGCTGCATGCTGAATCCCATGCTGTCTCCTTTATCGCTATCACCTTTCCATTTCCAACACTACTCAGCATCCGTCACGGGGTGCTCATAATTAAGTCTGGGTAGTAAACTTTTCTCCCCTCCACTCATGAAGTTTGTGGAGTTTTCTGCATCCTGCGTTGCAGGAGCTCGCGCGTTACGAAAAACTCCACTGCACGCAGTGCAGTGGATTTTTCCCCTCGGTCGCATTCATCAATGTCAAGTTTGCGAGCGAGGAAAAATCACCTCCCGGCAAGATTTTTACTCGTTTGCGATTGTCAACATCAAGTTGGCGAGTGCGAGCGTGGAAAAGCATCCTCCCGGCGGGATTTCTCAATGCAGGGGGTCAGATTTCTCATTGCAAGTGGTCGCGTATGATTGCGACCGCTCGCATTGAGAAAGCTGCTGCTCGAGTAAAAATCTTCTCGAGCGGCAGAAAGGAAGTAGCGCCCACATGAGCTGTGCATGATGCCGTTCGTGATTATTGCACAGTGCGGACAAGCACCTGGCACTGAAAATCACTGTGAACTGCATTTATCTTAAGAAACCCCGCTGCTCGCAGAGCTCCGCGTAGTGTGGCAGAGTGTTTTTTTGCACTTCGCAAACTTTGCCCAGGGTTACTAATAATCAGAGCTTCCCAGAGGATGTTATAAAGGATATTGCGAAGCGCGCACGACTTTGGTCCATGATTTTCTGGGACATTCCGTGACATTATTTGTGACCTTTGCTGACTGTAACCTGTTCATAAAATTCACCCAAAGAGAGCATTTCTAAACCTAAAACAAAACATTGGGGGAGATTTACTAAGATTTTGCACTGGGTTTGCTTCACAAAAGTGATGCAAATCGCTGCAAAATCTTTTTTTCATAATTTATTTTCCTGTGCTAAACTTATTGTTTAGCGCCAAGGTGGTGTACCAAGGGTGGTGCATGGCATTCCCATGAAACCACTCAAGGTTTCTCACACTAAACCCAATTTACTAAAAAAAAGAGATTGGGTTTAGCGTGAGAAAAGGCGCACATCAGCTGAATTCAATGGCTGTGCTAGTGAGAGGGATGTATGACATCACAACGCATGCTTTTACATCGCATGCTTTTACATCGCAAGTTTTACAACGCATGCCTTTACAACGCATAGTGTTGAGGGGTGCTGGATAGTGAATAGTTTAATTTACTATTCCAACTCCAGTCCCCGTGGATAGTAGGGAAGGTGTTGGATAGCAAATTAAATCTATTCCCTATCCTAGAGCGCCCCCCAGCGCAATGCGTTGTAATGGTTTGCGTTGTAAAAGTTGCGATGTAAAAGGATGTTTTCCAGTAAGAGGGCAGAAGAGTGCCTTATTTTAGTAAATGGGATGCGCTTTTCCTCTCTCCTTTTCACGTAGCACAGTGCAGCATTTGCTGCTGCTGCAGTACGCCACATAATAATTGTAAATCTGCCCCATTGTATTCTGAAATCAGTTTAGAACTGATTTTGGATGCGAATAACTGATTAATAAAACAAAAGAATACAAACGTATAAACATAAAAAAATAAAAGTTGACAATCTAGTATTGTCAAGGACACAAGAAGAAAGATATATTATAACCCCTAATGTATTTTTAATGGGATTTATTTTTTATGGTAATATACTTGACACATGCTTTTGTACTGAAAAAACACGTGTATTCCCCAATGAACGTGATTCAGAGTATTACTTTCATGTACAATTGCCTCTGATGCTCAAAGGAAATTCAGACGTCAACTTTACTCGGTAGGATAATGCGCGCCGGGATAATGTACCTGTCACCCGACGCCTAGGATGTCGATGTCGTTAGAGTCAGAGAAGCTTGTCTCACATTGTTTCCCCGCGAGGAGCGCGCGATAGACTCTCGCGAGGGCCCAACCCACTTTTGTCCAATCACAACCTGCTGTTCATCTCCTCAAAAATCAAAACCGTCTTTCATCTCCCGCCCACTCGGTAGTTTTTATTTGGCAAAATCGTGTTGTTTTTTTGCAGCGATATAAATGCAAATGATCAGCTAAGCATAACATCTCGCGCTTTGTTTACCTTGAAAAAAAAAACTAGAAGTGACAGAAGAAAATGAGCCCTGATTTGTCAATGTGATAATTCTTTCCAAGGGAATTTTTATTCAGGCAGTAATAACTGACAGTAGACGTCGATTATGGAAATATGATTTTATACTTGACAGCCCTAGTACAATGGTAAGTCAAATGAAGTAGCACTGTGAACTGTGATTGGTCTCAATTTTTATTGTTGTTGATGAGATGGAGGACTTAATTACATTATTTAAATACTGAAGAGAAAAAATAGACTACGTTTTATTTGCTGCTTACTCAAGATTGTGGTTGAGTCTAAAACGATGATGCCCATAAAATGGGATTCTCTTATTTAGCCAGAACTTAATTTGTGAAAGAAGCATTAGTGCAGGGACCAAGGTTTTATTCAGGGGCACTCCACCGGCACCGCTGCATATTAAGGCATAGTTTTCGACAAAAAACAACCTAGGCAACTAATGTTTTAAGATGTATAACAATATACTATATAAGGACAATTGGCTACAGCTTATTACAAAAATACTTATTTTATTATTAGTTTTCAAACATTTAGAAAAATCAATGACATACATGCAATTAAAAAATAACAATTCAACAATATTGGAATCATATTTCATACATTATCAATACAGATCATACATTCAAAACAATATACAGGTTAAAAAAGAGATTAAAAATCTAAGTGGCAGAATGGGTCTCTACGCGCGTTTCGGCGAACCAGCGCCTTCTTCTGGAGTAGCCACATAAACTGAGAATAGTGATAATACAGCTAAGGTTGATAACGTTTCAGTTTGTTGCCTGAATATTCACTTTGTTGATTGAATGTTACAGGCGCTGATTAGATGAAGCCTATCAGTATGATTCCCGCCAACCGGAGATTTGTAGCAAGCTGGTTATGTAGCTTTAGTCAAATGAGTCTTCCTATTTTACATAATTCAGAATCCATATACCAGATTATCTTTGGTTGTGTATTGTTACGGTAGGATTATGAGAGGTTCTCCAAGGATCATTGGTGATAAATATGAGGTGATTGTTTTAAAAGGTCTCCCTGCCCGAAAAAATTCGGCAGAGCTCCGTGTGTCGATATTTTAAAAAAATGTCTCCCTGCGACTCGATTGCAGGCTTGATGCATCAAGCCTGCAATCGAGTCGCATCTTCCTGACGTCCCGCCGCCGGTCATATGGAGCCCTGCAGAATAACCTCTGGCAGGGAGACCTTTTTTAAAAAATCGACACACGGAGCTCAATCACCTTGTCGAAAGCTTGTTTTCCCTGACCTAGGAACCATCGTATCCTCACTTTCAGGGGGTCCTTGTTAAATACACGTCTATTAAGGCATAGTTGCCATCATTTAAAAAAATAATCCCAGGACACCTTGCAGCACAGGGCTGCTGCAAGTAGAACGTTCTTGTTTATGCAACAATATTACCCGGAAAAGCCTCCAATTTGCCTGGACTGTCACTGCAAAGACGGGACTGTTGGCAACTATGATGAAGGTTGCAGAATAGCAAGGCTGCTGCCTAGCCTGGATTCCACCTCATGCCTCTTTCTTCCACCACCCTACATTTCTTGTGTCTTTATCTCATTCCTGGAGACTCTTTTTACATCCCTGCGAACTCCCTATCTTACTGGTTTGTTATCTTTCTCTTCCACCTGCTTTCTACATGTTTGTCCTTTCTCTCTATTCCTGCTTTAAAGTTTGATGATGAAAAGTTTTGGTACCCACAACCAGCCTACACTGGCACAAACTAGGCACTGTTGTAGACCCACTACCTCGATTAAGTCATGGTTGTTGAAAGCCCACGAAGTGAATTGATGACCTTGATTAAGCCCTCGTCAGTGAAGGTCATTAAAGTGGATTACATTCCTATTACCTTGTGTTAGTGGCTATTGTTGTACATCCACGAAGAGAGAGAGGAGAAAGAAGGGATTGCAAGTCTAAATATACACGGGTCTCCAGGAGTCAGACCCTTAATAATGCATCAACTGTGTTGGGCACTACAAAGTGCGTCCACAACACCTGCTGCATGGGACGAGGGCAGGCTGCCCCAGGGCAGAGCCCAGGCCTTGGATGGGCCTGTCTGCACCCTCAGAGCTTGCAGAAGGCTGGGTCACCCACCTTTAATTTAGTCTCATGTGGATTGATGCAGTAAGATTTGTCATAAAGGATCGTTACATCGAATATGCACCATTAGAAATCCTCTAATCTGCTTATTTGTTATGTTTGTGTTGTATACTATGATGGGGAAAAGGAAAATACAGCCGCTAGCTGAAATATCACTCCACCGGCAAAATCAAAAACTCCATGGATTACAAATTATCTGATTACAGTAATGGGGGCTCTCAATTTGAAAATTGGCCTGGTGAAGGAGAAAATTGATGCGGTGAAGGGGCATTTGTTATCATTAGCTGCAGCTCCTCAGTCATCAGTTTAGGCAGAGTGCAACAGTTCATCCTCTCCAGTTAGCGAGCCTCTTGCCTGTAGCTCAAAGGCAGATAGGGTCTCGAGTGAGTCTATGCACCCAATTGCAGGAGCAAATGCAGATACACAAGACAACAAGGGAAGAACTTGTGACTTGCACCAGCAGGGAAAGATATGTGAGGGGCTCTGTGTTAATGTAAACCGCTCAGTAACTAGTATAGACCTTACCTCTCATTTGAACTCACCCCCATCCAAAAAAAGCAGACGAGGCAAGCGGATTCCAACCAAGAGGAAGCTCCAGCATCAATCTTTTACAATCGGAGAGCTTGATGGTTTCTCACCACTAAAGGAGCAACAAAAGGAAAGCACCACCTCTGGTATAGTGGCTCAAGTAGATGCTTTGTTAAAAGCTCGTCATTATGTTTTATTTAAAAGGTTAGAATCCCTGTTGAGATCTTTAAGAGAGGATTTAACAGAAAAAAATTGAAGCACAATAGAAGGAGGTGATAACTTCCTGTGGCCAGCTTTCGCAATATCATCTGGAAAAGGTGCACTTGACGAATATTAGCCTGGCACAGAATCTTTCTACTCCATCGAAAGCCATGAACTTATTGCTAGAAAGTGAGAGTAATATCACTAACAATAAGGGGAGACAAATCGTCAGATGCTCGGCAAGAGAAGGTTCCTCTGATGGGTCAAGAAAGTTAATGAACCCTAATAATAATAGATCAATGCAAAATTTCTAAAATCATCCACGTCTCCATTTACCACTTGAATCAACATCTTATGTGATTATCTTGGACAATGTCCCAGTTTTACCTATGGGGACGAAGGAAACAGAGGAAGATTTCAAACATAAAACTATGAACTGGTTGAAGGCTAATGCACACTGGGTGAACAATCTCTCTTACGAAATATTTACAGTGAAAAGAGTAGCAGGAGTAGACAATGGCCAACAATCTCCTTCTGGGGAGTGTGTAATTGTAAATTTCAGATCCCCTTGGGTGGTGAGGAATTTCCTAGTAGCATTAAACCACCTGGCAAATTTCCCCTCCCGAATTAGAGCTTTACCCTTAGGTTACTTTTTTAGACCTTCAAGGGTTTTGAATAGGGGTCAACTGGTAAATTGGTTAATCCGGTTGCCTTGACACAGCCTCCTACATTAACACTCACCAATAGTTTCTCTGTGATAAATAGCCTTAACGCTTGATGCCCACTGGAGAAGAGTCAGCTTGATCCTAAATCAGAATATATAACTTTTACGCCCCTTGAGCTTGGGAATCATGGCAAAAATTTAAATATTCCTTCTGTCCAAGTTGACTCATATCACACCTTCTCTATGCTATCCTGAAATATTGCTGGGAGCCACTCGAAATTAGCATATAGGGATTGGCCGCACTTTGACATTAAGTTTGAAATGATTTGTTTGCAAGAGACATGGACCCTGGAGAACTGTTATGTAAATGTTTTTTTGTATTGTATCCCTGCTGTTCCTGCGGTCTCGGGGAGGGTGAGGGACAGACTGACTATTTTAATTTTGGTGAAATGTAACAAGGCAAAAGTGAAGTTACTAGATTCCTCCCCCCTGGTATCAACTACTATTTCTTTCAGGTTTGGGTGATATTGAAATGATGATTGTGAACTTCTAGCACAAACTTTTTGACCATCAAAACACTAGTGCTGTAACTATGGTAAATGAGGCGATTGTGAAGGCAAGTGATGTCAGTCACCCATTTTGCATTTCATGGGCAGGGGAATTTAACTGCCCAACGTGTCAGTTTAACGATTCAAGAGTGTGTGGTATTGAAAATAAGGAGGGTTAAACATCATGTCACTTCAAACACTCCCAGTATGGGGATGCACTAAATAATATTTGGATTACAAATTAAAATTTATTTTTTAGCTGGCAGTGCGAAGGCTACCTCTCATTACCACACAACTTTTACAGGAGGAAATATTAGTAGTACCATAGATTTTATGTTAATTACAAATTAATATAATTGTCTGGTAAATGATTTTAAAGCAATTCCACATCCTGCCAGTGACAATAACCCTTTAGTAGCTTTCTTAAAATTGGATCATGCTACAGTTGACCCCAAGTCAATAACCGCACCCCATTGCTTGTAATGCAAATAAAGGGTGCAGAATATTAGGGGAGCAGGTTGATCCGAAAAATTTTAAAGGTAAAATTGTGTCTAAAAATGATGAGATAATAGAGAGTGGGGCGTGGCCAAGCAGCATGGCTGACAGGACGTGAGCCATACCATCTCCCGTCTTGCAGACCCGAAAATCCTGGAAAAAATCCTGCCCGGGCTCTGATTTGCAGTATCTGACGACCGGAGGCATTGCTGGTGACGGGGGGACCATCCTGGCCGAAATACAGCGGGCAGGAGCGGCGATTCTGCCGGGGAGCAGGCCCGGTGTCCCGAGCGCGGCCGCCACTTCTACATGAGTCCGTGGTCTGGGCCTGAGCGGACGGGAGTGGCTGAACCCTGTGGAGTTCCTGAGTGACAGCGGGCAGTTTGGAGATCGGAGGAGCCTTTCCCGGATCGAGACCCTGCCCCAGGAGGAGACGTTGCACGCTGAGGTGCGGTGGCCGGCGCCGGATCCGGAGACGCCTCAGGGAGAGTCGCAGCCCCGGAGATACTGTCCACAAGCTCCGGTGAGCAGGGAGGGGGGCCTCAGGTCCACGTGAGCACACCGGAGTGAATCCTTGCCGGAGCATACCGCCGCCTGAACGGGTGAGGGGGCTGCCTTGGTGAAGCCGGGGAGCGGCGGGAGCGCCCGGGTCCGGTGAGTGCCCCTCCCCCACCGAGCCGCCATATTTGGCACGGCCTTCCAGGCCGGGAAGACTGGGATTGTCCGGCGACATTTAAGGGCCTTGGGGCCGAAGTGAACTGATACTGATCTTCGGCAGGAGCGGGCCGGGGGCCCGGAGTGGCGGACCCGTGGGCGCCGGCGGTGAGAAATTAGGACACTGACCCCCGACCGATTGCGCAGGGGCTACTGGGCCTACCTGTCTCCTGGGCCTACCTGCCTCCTGAGGCGAGGTGGAGAGGGGCGCAGGACTCAACACTAGCTCCTGGGCCTATGTATGCGGTGCTGGGCAGGGGGGTCAATTTGGGCCACATAGCGATGGCGCGGGGGGGGGTGCTCGCCGCAACCCTGGGACCCCCCGCCTAGTCATTGAACAAGTAGCGGGGCCGAACGAGCCAGTTCCTGAAACTGGAGCGGCCCGCTGCCTGTCGAGACCGGCTGGTCGAAGTGGCGGAACCTCGCATCTACCCGATTGGGACCCGAGGGTGTCTCTGGCGAAGCGGGGTGCCTAGTGGACTCTAACCAAGGTTGCGCTGCCCGGCTGGGAGCGTGTGGGTGCCGGTTTTCTGCTTGCCGGACCACGACTCGGCTCACGAAGACCCGCAACTGTGCCTGGGGGGTCCTAGAAGGTGTCCTCAATTGGTGAGCTGGCGGAGCATGGAGACCCGCATGCCTGCCAGTGGGTGAATGGGCACCTCACAGATCTGTCTGCCGACTGGGGTGCAGTGGGTTGGTGTCTGCTGCAGTACCATAAGCACGCTATCCCTCCGTTGAGCGTACCCGGGAGATGCGCAAAGACAGGATGTCCCGGGCGACGCAGGCCAATACAATCACCCAGTACACCACACAGAGGCAGCTGTCCCAAAGGATTACACGCCAATCGGGCCAAGATGAAGAGCCGGGGGACCCTGGCGAGCCCTCCCGGGCGGAGTTGCTGAAGGCAATACAGGGCTCCCACTCAGCGCTGGAGAGGCAAATCGAGACTGTCTCCGTCGACGTCAACCTCCTGCGGACGGACCTCCGCAAGGTGGCGGACAAAGTCACGGATGCGGAGGCCAACATTGAGCAGCTACAGGGGGAGGTAGCCTCCCTCAAAAAGACGGTCACGCACCTTACGGCTGCAACAAGTGCCTTGGAACAGAGAGCGGAGGACGCGGAAGGGAGGGTGCATCGCAGTAACATAAGAGTCCTAGGGGTCCCGGAGCGGATGGAGGCTGGAAATCCTGAACGTTTTCTTGAAGCATGGATCGGAACGAAGCTGTGTCCACGGGGTCTCTCAGAAGTGTTTGTTATCGAGCGTGCACATCGCGCCCTAGTTCCCCCGCCGCGTCCGGGGGCCGCTCCACGAGCCCTGATTGCCAAAATATTGAATTATCGGGATCGGGACTGCATCCTACGAGCGGCAAGGGAAACGCCGGACCTAGCCATTGAGAACAACCGGATCTCGATATACCCTGACTATACACATCAAGTCCAAGAGATGAGGAAATCATTTCTGGGGGTTAAGCAGAAGCTCCGTGCGATGCAATTGCAATACATGCTGCTGTATCCCGCCAAACTTAAAGTGCTCGCTCAGGGCAAGGCGCACTTCTTCGAATCCCCGGAGGAAGTTTGGGATTGGTTGGAAGTCAGAGGAGACAGGGAACTGTATATACATTGTCTCTGGTTGGCATCTGTAGCTCCTGGGGAGGGAAGGGGTATTGATGCACACTGAAATTACATTGTGGCCGGAACCACCAGACTTCGCATTGCGGGGTAGGGCATGGGGACATTTGCTCTGTGAGACCTGGAGAATGATCAGGAGTTGGATGTGCTGGTAGTGGCTCTGGTGCTACTTTGTCATATACGGTCGTAACGGAGCCGGGCGTACTATATGTAAGCAGTGGGTCGTGCGGGGAGCTGGGGGGGGCGGTGCTTCAAGTGTTATAGTTTGTGTGGGTGTGTGATGTGTTGTGAGGGGTGTGTGGGGAGGCTGTGTACGTCCAGGCACCAGCAGGGGAAGGGCGGGGTGACTTGTTGGGTTGTTGTCATTATCCTGCTCGTGGGTGGGGGAGGGAGGGTGTGTTCCTCGAATGTCAAGATACAGGGGGGATGGGGGGAGGGGGGAGTTGTTGAAAAAAGGTATTTCCGGCATCATGTGTATCACTGTTCAGGCCCTTAGGAGGCGGTATTTTGGCAGCAGACTTTGTGGCCCGGCTGGGCGATCACAGGAAACATGGGATACAAGTTCCTAACTTGGAACGTGCCTGGGCTGGGCACTTGTACCAAACGACACAGGGTCCTATCTTTCCTTCGGAGGCATGGCATCTCTATTGCATGTTTGCAAGAAACACATCTGAATGAGGAGGGTGCGCAAAAGCTGGCTAAAAAATGGCGGGGTCAGGTGTTTCACTCTTCTTTTCCACATATGCGCGAGGGGTCTTGATCTGGGTGGCTCCCGGGGTCCCCCTTGCTGTACAATATGCTGAGGCGGACATTGAGGGCAGGTACCTGCTGTTGAGGGTGAAGCTGAATGGAAGGGACCTTACACTACTTAATTCATATGCACCTGATATAGATGACGCAACATTTTACTCTCAAAAGGTCTTAGTGTCGGAATTGGATAGCCCTCTCCTATGGTTTGGGGATTTTAACTGTGTTTTGGACCCCGTCTTAGACAGGTGTCCTCCCCGAGCAGGAACGAAACCTCGCATGACGGCGAGGCTCCGCGAGGTCATGGCTAATATCGGGGCAGTGGATGTGTGGCGTCAGGGTCACCCCTCACAGAAACTGTACACCTGTTACACTCCAACGCACAACACCCGTAGCAGGCCAGATAGGATCCTTGGTGTAAATATGGATGCGTCATATTCATTGAAGGTCACACATCTGGCCCGCTTCCTGTCTGACCACGCCCCGGTGTTGTGCGCTACACAGGAGGTCGACCAGCCTTGCCGCCCCACACTTGGCGGATGCCTACAGACCTTTTACAGGACCAAGTGGGTAGAGACCATGTGCAGACGGCCCTCACAAATTATATCGACTTGAACTGGGAAGGGCCCGACATAACCCTGTCGACAAAATGGGACGCTCTGAAAGCAGTGGTGCGGGGTAAATGCATGGGCCTCACCTATGGGGTCCGGCTACAGCTGACCCGCGAGCTGCGGGAAGCTGAAGACTACCTGCGGGCTCGTCAGGCCTCACCAGATCCTGGGGAACCAGAATTGGCGTTGGAGCGTGCGGCCCGGGAACGCATACATGATATACTTGATCGCCTCGATAAGTTTACACTGGGTCAATTTAGGCAGCGCCTTCACCGGGAGGGGGACAAATCTGGCCGGCTATTGGCCTGGATTTTGAGGAAAGAAACGGCCCCGGTTCGGATAGTTGCCCTGAAGGGCCCTGATGGGGTTATGGTACATTCGGAAACAAACATACTCTGTGTTCTCCGAACCCACCTGCAGCAAGTGTATGCGGCGGATCCCCTGGTCACGGAGGCCTCCTATCAGCCTTACCTCCAGGGACTGCCTCTTCAGGCCCTTTCGAGAGAGGAGGCGGAAGAGTTGGATGGGGCTTTAATCCTTCATGAAGTGCGAGTAGCGATGGCTGGCCTACCAAGGGCTAAGTCCCCGGGAGGAGATGGGTTTCCTTCCGAATTTTACCACACATTCGGAGACATCCTCGGCCCCCTCCTCCTTCAGGTCTTCCTTAAGGCACTGGAGGTTGGATCCCTCCCGCCCTCAATGTATCAAGGGGAGATCTGCATGTTTCTAAAGCCGGGTGGGGATGGTTACGATCCTGCGGCATTCCGCCCCATAACGATGATCAACACGGACGTGAAGATCCTGACCAAACTGTTAGACACCCGCTTGGCGCCACGCATGGCCCAGTTGGTTCACCAGGACCAGTGTGGGTTTATCCCCGGCCGCAACACCGCAATGAATCTACGGCGATTAAACCATATCCTGCATGAGGTGCGCGGCAGGGAGGATCCCCAGGTCCTGGTCGCGATAGACTTAGCCAAAGCGTTTGATACTGTTAGTTGGGGGTACCTGTTAGCAGTGCTTCAACAGGTGGGATTGGGGCCCGTGTTTTGCAGATGGATCCAGATGTTATACCAGGCACCTCGAGCCAGAGTTAAACTTGGGGCCGCTCGCTCTGCAGACTGGATGTTGGAGAGGGGCACCCGCCAGGGGTGTCCCCTCTCACCGCTTCTGTTTGCCCTGGCCATTGAGCCATTAGCGGTTGCAGTCCGTACCACGATGTCTCAATGGGGGATCAAAGTAGGGAACACTGTGCACACGGTTTCCTTGTATGCCGACGATGCTCTGTTTTACTTAACCTCTCCGCGGGAATCGCTGCCGGTTTTGCTGCAGCTGCTGGACCGTTTTGGTTCAGCCTCGGGCCTGTGAATAAATGCAGGGAAGTCCCTGATATTCCCCCTAGCAGGATATGATATGGACATGCGTGGGGACTTACCAAACTTAGGACTGCGGTGGGAACTGGAGGCCTTCCGCTATCTGGGGATCCAGGTGGCGACGTCAGACGAACAGTTACTGACCCGTAATGCGGATTGGGTGGTTAAATTTCTGCACCAGTCGGTGTCCTTTTGGAACACACTGCCGCTCTCCCTCATGGGACGTCTGGCGGTGGCAAAAATGGTGATGTTGCCGAGAATGATATATGTATTGCAAAATTCGCTGTGCCCACTTCCCCCGCGGATATTCCGCACCCTTAACACACTCCTCACTACCTTACTCTGGGCGGGCAGGCGTAGTAGAGTAGCTCTGCACACGGTTGTCTGGAGTTGGGAGGAGGGGGGGCTGGAGGTGCCGAGGTTTGACCTTTACTACTATGCGGCTCAGCTGTTGCCGGCTGCCAGGTGGTTCGCAGACTCAGACAACTTGGAACTGCAACTCCTAGCGGGGAGGGCGGACGAGAGAGCGGTGCAGATGGCTCTGATGCACGGGAGGGGTGCAGATGGAGCTCTACCATACATAGTGCGGCACACCGCGGCAATTTGGCAGCGCTTCGTGGAAAGAGTCTTACGGAGGGCCCCCTTTCACAGGGAGCTGCCGATATGGATCTTGGCCCCAGTGGTGGCCATGGAGGAACATATGCCCTTCCAAGAGTGGAGAGCCGGTGGATGTGAGTTGTTAGCTGACCTTTACTCGGACGATACGTTTCTGTCCATCGAGCGGGCAACGGAGACCTTTGGACTTGGTGGGGGCCAATTCTTGCACTATAGAGGCCTTCAGGCAATGGCGCGGGATACCTGGCCGCAATTCCCTGAAGCGCCCGACGTCCCATACCCTCAATGTTATCCTTTCCTGTGGTAGGGGTAGGAGGCTGATAACCCTACTGTACTCAGCCATGCGGCAGGACTCCACCCCGCCGGTCCCTCCGGCCTGGGCGGCCTGGGAGACTGACCTGGGGATTGTTTTGGAGCCGGAGCAGCGCAGACGCATAGGTACTCTCACCCGAAAGGTGTCGTGCAATGCAAGGTTTAAACTGACTTACTTTAACCATATGCACCACACATATGTGACTTTGGTCGCCTTGAGACGTATCTCCCCGGATAAACGGGATGATTGTCCTAGATGTGGCGCGGCAGGAGCGACCTTCCTCCATCTGGCGTGGGACTGCCCGTTAGTTAAAGCCTTCTGGCAGTCAGTGGTGGTGCACATTAGGACAGTTACGGATCTCCGGATGGAGCTGACTCCCCTTCATAGTTTATTAGCCTTGGTCCCCAAACCCAGGAAGCGTAATTTATCTTACAAAATGTTACAAATGCTGCTGGTATTGGCGAGGAGAAGGGTAGCGATTACATGGATGGGACAGAGGGCCCGGAGGTGGTGCAATGGCTTAGGGATGTAGGGGAATGGTCCCTAGCGGAAGAAACATTCATGCAGAGCGTGCGTAGGGATGTAAAGCTACAAGACGACCTGCTTGCGTGGAGAATGATGCGTGTGGTGGGAGCGACCGCTGAGGATTCAGACGGCACGAGTGCGGACTTGTTCACCCCGGAAGATACAGGGTCCGAAAGTGAGGGCGGGGGGAGGGAGGGCATTGATTGGGGGTAGTCCCTGGCCGTCCACGCACGTGTATGTTACAGATTGGTGACGGTGTGACTTGATCCCTGAAGGTTTCTTTCCTATCCTAGTTAATCATTGCTGTTTTATCTGCCACTGGGAGTGCCGTAATGAGGTGGACGAACTGTATACACATGTCTTATTCGTTGATGCCAAGTTTTTGGGGGGGGGTTTCTATTGGGGAGTTGGGGGGTAACCTGAATAAAAGAAAAATAAAAGCGGATCAGAATATCCTGCCGTACAGTTGTATTGCAAAGTTCTCCGCCAGTGTTGGCAAGATACCTCCTACTGCCGCCCGGCCTTCGGGATGTGGGCTGATGGGCCGTGTAAAGATTACCTGTAATTTGATGGAATGTCATCATTACCAATTGCGCTGTCGGCACAACTGTTTGTATGCTATAAATATCTGCGACAAAAATAAAGTTTAAAAAAAAAAAATTATGAGATAATTAATACGTGTTTATCGGATGACGCCTCCCTGGTGTGTTTAGTCCAGGACTTTGAGAGCTTATGTTCTGCCATTTGCCATCCATTAACGATTTCATACCCCACATCCGATTCCTCCACCCCTTAGTGGCTTAGTAGTGCCTGCTCAAAAGCACATAGGCATCTAAAATTGGTCCTGAAGGCTGTCGGTGCCAAAAGACAGGGAAGCGATTATTACTGCCCGGAAGGTCTATAAGGACAAAGTCGCAGCAAGAAAGGTTGAGCTCAGAAACGAAGCTCAGAAGGATTTGTTGGCTACAGGACGTTTAAGGGAAATTGAATTACAATTGCATTTTTAACCCTTTTAATAAAATGTTAGCTCTTCAGAAAGAGGAATCGAATATGGGGCAAGGAAGAGAATGAACTTTTCAGGTGAGCCAATCTATTTCAATAAAGGAAGTTCAGTAGTAATTAGGTAAGGTAAACGTCGAAAAGCTGTAGGACCTGATGGAGTCTCAGTTGATCTGTTCGAAGAAAATCCTGACTTATAGGCTCCATTGTTTGCCAATATTTGAGGGCTGCCATTATTGTCCCACTCACTTCATCTTGGAAAGAATCCACGGGGGCCTGCATCTTTAAAAAATGTGATACAGCTGACCCGGTGTGCTACAGGCTGATCTCCCTAATAGATTCTACAGCAAAGATCTTGGGGAGGGTAATTTTAGCGTACCTAAAGGAGTGGGCTATTTCAAATAATATACTTTCAGAAGCCCAATATGCCTTCAGGTAGGGAATGGGCCTGGATGAGCAGTGTATTAACTTATTGCTCGTTGTTGGCAAATACACCAATTCCAGAAGGGCTCTCTGCATCTAGCATTCATAGATTTGTGGTGTGCTTTCGACACTGTCAACCATGATAATCTGAGGGACATGTTGGGTATTATGGGGGTGGTATCTGGTCACTCTCCTCTAAAGATTGCATTAGAACACCATGGTAAAGATTTGCTGCGGCCCGGGGGAGAGCGTACACCACCTCTGGTTTCAACTGAGGGCGGCTTTTGCCAGGGATGTTTTCTGATCCCATTTTTATTTCTCATTTATATAAATGGTCTAGAAACCCATCTACTCCAGAAGAAGTTAGATTTCGCATGGGTGGGTACTTGCTCTATACCTACACTCCTTTATGCAGACAATGCTGTCATTCTAGCAAGGATAGCAAATAGCCAGCAAAAAGCCCTTGATACCTATGTTGACTTTATGTCTTCTTTGGATATTAAGATTAATCACGAGAAGCCATTTATAATGGTATGTGGGTCAAAAAGGACTAAATCGAAGACCTTTTATATCCAGGTTGTCCAATTTTTGTTATTTAGGGCTTCTTTTTATTTCATAATTATCCTAGGACCTAACGTTGGTCCCTAGGTCCCAACAAACAAATTGAGCTGAAGAAGCATTTTTCAGTTTTAGTGCTAAATTAGGCCATAATCCAGTGAAAAAATTGACAGTTTTTAAAATGCTGCTTGTGTATTGCAACTTAAGGGGCTGGGGTGTGAAGGTACCAACGTTGTACCAGACTCCAAATATATAAAATGGTTTTCTATGTAGGCTCTTGATGGTCCCCCAGGGAGCCTCAATGTTTTTTTGTCATTCTAGGGCTGATCTGACATTGTTAGATGAAAATGTGAGTTTGGACCCCATACTGTTGTGGATAAAAATTTGGCCGATGCCGAAATTGGAATTCTGTAAATATATTCTTCAGGATTGTCTGGCCCTGGACAATCCTGAAAGCATCCCTTGGCTTGGTTACATACATCGCAGCTTTAAGGAGCTGGGGTTTATAGAGTTTTTTATGGATCGAGACAAAATAACACGAACAGCTAGATCTTCAATTAAGACAGCCTATTAGGAACCTACCCCTAGATGCATCAACAACCCATTTTGTGATTCCTTAATAGCGAAAAATACAGATTCGCTATTAAGGAATAGCAAAATGGAATGCATCAAGAAATCACTAAAGAAATAGCGATTTCCTAGAATTCCTTAATTGCGACTCGCAAATCGCAATTAGCGAATCGCACATTGAGATTGCGATTACAAGGGTGCAGGGGTGTCCGAAGGACACCCTGTTGCCCCCCTGAAATTGATCTGTGCACATATGTTGCGCACACACATGGCATGTGTGTGTGCAACTTGAAACTTTGAAAAATGCACTTTAGTGCATTTTTCAAAGTTTTTGCAAATTACCATGAAGTTGTACTTCATGGTAATTTGCGTGCCCTATTAGCGAATTCGCTATTTTTAAAACTTTCATGCATTGCATTTAAGGAATCTCAAATTGAGATTCCTTAAATGCAAATAATCGCAATTTAGCGATTTTTCAATTTGCGATTTTTGCATTTGGGATGATGCATCCCAAATGCAAAAATACCGGTCGCAAAAGGGCAGGTTCTGAGAATCTGCCCCTTTGCGAGCGGATTTTTGTTAGATGCATCTAGCTGAGGGTCAGTTAAGTGTGGGTGCAATTGCCTTCAGTCCACCTCATTAATACATTGGGAAGTTAAAATAAATATTCAGCCAGGAGACCAAATCTTATCTTCCTCTCACAGAAAACTCGCAATATAGACTTTACTTAACCAGGACCCGATTGAACACTGTACATTTTCTAGTAGTATTTTCTGTTCAAGGAGGATGGTCTGATAACTTGCCACCGTGTCCATGCGATAATATTTCTTGGCAAGTTACTCTGCATTTTCTACTATTTTCTGCACTTTATCAAACAGCAAGAGTGAGATTTATAGCTCATTTACTGAGTAGGCGCAGTGTTAATTCATATCTAGAAGATTTTTTGTTTTTTAATTAATTTCGAAACCCCTGAAATCTGCTATACTGTTATAAGTTTTATTAGAAAAGCACTTTATATTAGGAAAGGTTATGGCCAAGTATTCCGTTTATGATGCTCGGGCCTGGGGTTATTGTAACGTGATGAATTATGACGTTGTGTTAAATGGCTAATTGAATGTAAAGTATTGTAAGTCATTTTATGGCTTATTCTTTTATGACTTTGTAAGCCAAATAAAGATTTTGAATCTGAGTGCTGGTGCTCACCACCAGACTCCACTGGCACAAATAAGGCATTGTTGAAGACCCATTACCTTGATTTAGTCAGAGTTGTTTAAAGTCCAAGAAGTGAATTAATGACCTTGATTAAGCCCCAGTCAGTTAGGTCATACACATGGATTAAATTCCTATTACCTTATGTTAGATGCTACTGCCATACATCCAAGAACCAGGGCTTAATTTGAGCCTGTGCTTTCCGGTGCTCAGCACCAGCACTTAATTGTCAACACCAGTATATATGACAGTCTGTACCAAGATGTGTAATTTAGAGAAGAGCACAACAACAGATGCTTATTAATTCAAGATACATTAAAATGACTATTTCCAGTGTTTATGCCATTCTGATAGCTTTGAGGACTTGGAATAGTCTGAATAGTCACACTTTTAGAAGTATGATAGTTAATAGTTGTGTTGGTACTGCCATGAGCAGTGCTGGCCAGATCAATGGCCGGTGCAAGCTGCAGTGGCCTCTTGGTGAGGGCCCCTGCACTTATTCTTTTACAAACTGAGCACTGTCAAAAACAGAGCAATATGTAATAGCTACTGGTCCAGAATGTGTGTTTGCTTACAGATTATTTGTTCACAAACTATGTTTAGTCTGGTTTGCCACAACCTCCTAAATTCAAATTACTGTAGGGCCGAGAGTGATTTAAAACAAGGGGCACTAGAATTCCACAACAGAGGAGCTCCAAATTATGTGGCAGGATTGACTAAAATATGCTGCAAGTAGTGAAACATTATGTGGCGTAATGCAGCACATTTTGTGGTAGTACTACTTCATTAATTTGTCATTTTAACACGTTAACTGTGACAGGACAAAGGTTGAACATCATTAGTATAAGTTTAACACCCCGAAAGAGCAATAAGTTAAAGAAAGGTGACCAGTAAACCTTTACAAAGTGCCGTCAACCGTTTTTAGTATTTATGTATTTATAAAGTTTTATATAGCGCAAACTTGATCCCAAAGGATATCAGAGCGCTTGTCATGATTACTTTGGTGATTAATGTTCTTCCTAGAGAGAGATTGGAGTTTTGTCTAGTGGAAGGGTTGACTCCTGGAAAGGTAGCGCAGAGGGTTTATATGCCTGCTGCAAAAACATGTACCATGCAGATCACAAAGTGCACATAATGTTAACTAGGTTAGTAGGTTACTGATTTTGTCAGAGAGATCCTTTTGTTACTTGCAGTTTATAAATTAAAATCCATGCGGCGTTTCGTGAGTAGACAAATATTCACCTTCTTCAGGACAGTTTTCTCTAGTGTAAGGAAGTCTGTACTTTTCCTTATCGACAACAAGCTTAACTTGTGTTAACAGCTATCTTTCTCTTCTGTCACACCGGGGTGGGCGAACTTTAAATACATTTGAGGTATAATCTGTTGTGTTAAAATCTATAGATTATGCAGCAGATACATGATGGATGATATGCTAAACCTGCCAAGTCCACATTTTTGGGGAAAATGCTCCTTCTGCAAAATCAACCACAGTTCCAAAATACCCCATAAGTCTAAATGACAGTGCATTCAAGAGCAGGTTCCCATGCCTGCCTCACTACTTCAGCAACATATCCTGCTACGCACCCTCCACCCACACCCTATGCTACTTCCAATTTAGATAACATTTCCTTTTTGCTCTCCTCCCCTGGGCACCATTTCCTATTATGAATTTAGCCTCCACCATAAGCACATTTAAATGTTGATGAAACAGTCTCCAGCGACTTGAAGATCCAATAACTTGGATAAAGAACATCAAGATGATTTTGAGTGCTATTATGTAACTTACATTTGTTGTACATTCTCACTTCCCTCCCTATATCATACACATTGGTTTGTTACCAAGCATTGAAAAATTATGTCTACCGCTCGTGAAGGATATTCTATGGAATATTTCTATTTGAGACTCTGCCCAAATACTGAAATGCAGATCTCTGATGCAACAATATTACATCTACTGTGCTTCTGCATAAGCACTGCAGGATGTCAGAAGCATAGGCCAGTGTCACAAACACTAGACCCTCACTTGCACCTGTGCTGTGAGATTTGCATAGTCTAAGGCTTGCTATTATTCCTTGTGGCGGCTAATCCTCTTCCTGATATTACCACGAAAAATGTCGGATGGGGAGGGTGTGTGACTCTTAGTTTGCAAATATACCATGTTATATAGTACTTAGGCTGAAGATAGCTCTGCGGGTGGAATAATTAGGGTGGGCGTTTGGGGAGAATAAATGACAATGAGCTGATATATCCGGGTGTACAGTTTTAAGCATAATGATATATCTATGCATGGTTAGCCTAACTGCATGTTGATGTAACATGCAACTTCAATTAGTAAATGTATAAGAGTGAAGCCACACATATAGATGTGTACTGTATTTGAATAACGAATTATGCACAAAAATTGTAGGAATACATACTGTATTTACATACCTGTGAATTCCAATAAAAATTGTCTTAAAAACAAATACAGTAATTATGCCTACAAATGGGCCATATGTGGTTCATAATTTCTGGTCGCTCCTAACTGTGGAAGTCTAAAGGGAGGATCTGCGGTTTCCCACCTTATTCTGGTCGTCCATAATTACAATCCGTGTCCTCAAGGGAGCTGGTCTATAGGGAAACTGAAGTAGGGTTCCACGGTAGACCTCACAACGACGGTGCAGCAATATGATCCCTTATTAGAACCCGGCACAGTGCTGTACATGCACTCAGTTAATCAGAGATGTGTACCTACAATGAGAAAGCTTCATTCTGAGATCTTTCTGCTAGTAGATGCATTGCCCTGCCCTGATTCCAGCTCCTTCTGCTGTTGCACTTCTGTCACACTTTTGTTTAAGGAGGTAGTTGGTTGCCCCTTGTTCACACATGTAGAATGGTGTGCGTCACTGCAGAAGGGCCAGGCATAGGGACAAAATGTCTGCCATTCTTTCAGGAAGTTCATCTCCTTAGTAGGATACAGTATCCAAGAATATCTGCCAATTTTGTCAGCAAAGAAACTTGGCAAATTCATGTACGCAGGAAGCTGCTCCCATCTTGGCACTCAAATCACATGTTATGGCTGATGGAAAGTGCAAAGGTGTATAGTGCCAGGAAATTAAAGAGCTACCTTTTCACAAAAGTCTGCGACGACGACTAGAGTACAGTGAACTTTACAGTTCTTGGCAACTAGGACAAGACTTCCAACTTTGTCTAAATATGGCCTTTGTCTGAGAGATGCTGCCATGAGATTTCCTGTGTCTGAACTCCTCGTCTTGATATTTGTGACAAGATAAATGTACCTATGTGTAATCTCTTGCAGCTTGAGGAGCCTGCTTAGCTGCTGTACCTGCTGAACCTTCAGTTGGCTATTTGTGCTGCCAATGCTTGTTGGGCTTGTCGAGCCGCTTGTGATCACCTGGATTTTCATTGCTGTTGTGTACTTGGCTTTTTCCCACATCCTGGTAGCTGGAACCGACAACATCTTCAGAACACTGTTTCAACTGAATGTTTCCCTGCCAGCGTTCCAAAGCGCCATTGCCTCTTCCTGACTGAAGGCCAATTTCCTTCACAAGCTGACATTAATCATGTCGCAACGCTACACTACATGCGTTGATGTGATTTTAGATGTGTGCATTTGTCCATAACCGAGGGTCAAGCAACAGTTTATTTTCTGACATGCTGTATGGGCTATACATTTATGTCTCTTTCAAAGTGCATATGTGCATATACCCTGCCTCGCAATTTTATTTCAGCATATTGATTTGTATTTCTATATTTGTTTTCTTTTTGTTACATCTGCAAGGGAAATGTCTTCAGTACAATAGTACGACTATTGTACTGAATTATTGAACTGTAGTGTAGTATAGTAAGCAATTAGTAATATTGCAGTTTGCTACCTTGACAGATATTTCTCCTCCACGCCTTTCCCGCAAATTCAAGGTCAACCACATATTCCTTAAAAGGAATGGTTCAGGGTACTAAATGCTTTCCTTGGCAGTATTGATGGATATGAATTCAAACCTGGTTGGAAGAAATGGTTATTAGAACATTCTCTGTGAATGAAGGGTCAGAATATCTTCACCCAACTCCCACCATTTGCTTCTGAGGATGAGGTTGAAGAAATTGAGGAAAATAAGGAAGCTGTCAAACAGTTGGAAATGTACATTTCCATACAACCTAATTTAGTGGTTAGAAGATATGTTATTTTCCAGATAACAATCAGCTACAGAGACTGTAGATATGTATGTGACAGTTTCTAGAGTTTTAGCTGCTAAATGTGAATTTGAAAATGTTGCAGATCAACTCATAAGAGTTCAAATTTTCACTCATGTCTGCAATACGAAAATACAGGAAAGACTACTTACATACAAAAGTTATTTTCTTGATTAAGCCATTGATGTTGCCAACAGCATTCAAGACTCTAAGAAATGGGTCAAAGCTCCAAAAAAGAGGAAGAAGAAACTGTTGGTGTTGTTAAAGGAAACAAATTTGTGAACAAGTTGTAAAAAAGAAAGACTTTCAGCCTGATTCATGAAGCGAAATAGCGCCCGCAATGGCTGCAATAACGCAATTGCGGGTGCAAAAGACGGAATCGGCATTCTAGTACGAAATAGCGAAATCGCTAAAAAATAATTGCGATTGGAATAGCGATTACGCAGTAATAGTCGCAGACTCCGGGAAGTCGAGCATTAGCGATACGGAAATAGCGACCAACCACGGAATCTGCAAAATGATTAGCGAAACGCAATATTGTCGCAATCGGCATTCATGCAAGAAATACATTAGCGAAAAAGCGCAAAATCGCACGTTTGCGCGGCGCAATTTAAGGACAGCTCAAAGCAGGTGGTAACCATACAAGCCATGATGAAGGCAAATTTGAAAAACTGTTAGCCAATCACCAACAGGTCCAGGCCTGACCAATCACACATAAGGACATTCAGCAGCAGCATAAGGCGTTCCACAATGCCTGGGATGTACATGGTGGTGAGGCGGCGAAGGCTACAGCGAGCAGCACGGAGGAGACGCATGAGGCAGGCAAGGATTTACCGGCAGCGGGTCACCTTGCTGGGCCAAACCAGAGAACAGATATATGCAAAATACAGGCTGAATGGGGAAATGATCACCTGGCTGATACAAGAACTCGACCCCATCATGCAGCACCCAACAAGGCGAAACAATTCTGTGCCCACACATGTGCAGGTATTGTGCAGCCTGCACCTCCTGGCCTCCGGCAGTTTCCAGGGCATAGTAGCCGCTGCTGGGGGGATATCCCAGCCCACCATGTCACGCTGCCTCCACACTTTTGTTGACGCCATGCTCAGCCAGCTCCACCGGCACATCACATTTGCCACGAGCCAACAGGAATTGGACCTCACTAAACTACAATTTTATAATGTTGCCCATTTTCCCCATGTCCTCGGCTGCATAGACTGTACCCACGTCGCCATCTGCCCACCAGCTGGCACGGAGTATATGTACCGCAACAGAAAGTCCTACCACTCCCTCAACATACAGATGGTCTGCAATGCCAAGAGCATCATCACTGACATTGTGGCCCAGTACCCAGGGAGTACCCATGACTCCTTCATCTTCAGGCACAGCGGACTCCACACACGACTGATCAGGGGAGAGTTTGGGGAAGGACACCTACTTGGTAAGTACACTTTGTCGACAATGTCACATTGCTATGAAGTAACTGCGCTGCACAGGCAATCAACATCTGCTCCTCTCATTCAGGTGACAGTGGCTACGCCCTACGGGAATACCTCCTGACCCCTTACCTCAACCCTGCCACACCTCAGCAACGGCGCTACAATGTTGCGCACATCCGGACAAGGAACTGTATTGAAAGGACATTTGGCCTGCTCAAGAGCAGGTTCCGTATACTGCACAAGACAGGTGGGGCCATGTATTACAGTCCTGCAGCGTGCTGCCGCATTGTGGCTGTCTGTGCAATGCTTCATAACATTGCCACCAAGCGCCGGATACCAGTTGACATCTCAGGCAGTGAATCTGAGGGGGACGACCGGCCACCAGCAAATGCGCACCATGCACGTGGGGAGAACCCAGCTGAAGGCCACAGACGTCGCAACCACATCACAGCTAACAATTTCTAGCCCACCCCCTTCCCCCACCCCACATATCACAATTGCATGCAAAATGTAATGATAACACAAGGCGAATGTGTGCTGCAAAATAAATGTATTTGTTTGATTCACAACAGAAAAGGGTCATGGTAAGAACTATTTACAAAAAAATACAGTATTCCAGCATACTGCATGTGAATGTTCATGGCAGGCTTTGCTTCAGCCTGCGCCTGTGTCCCTGACACAATGTCATTGGTGCTTCCTGCGCACATTTCCCAGGCGCCTTTGAGGCTCATCCTCATCCTGGGCAGATGGACCAGGCGTAGCCCTGGTGCTGCGCCTAGGTGGGGGGGCCTGCGTGGCAGAGTTGCTGCTCACGCTGGAGGCAGCCTCACTCGCATCGTCTCCCCCTACTATGGCCGGTAGCACAGGTGTGAGCAGTGGGATCACGGCGGTGGTCAAGTGCTCCAGCACCCGGGTAATCTCCTCGCAGCACTGGACCAGCTGGTGCTGCTGGGTCATAGAGCGCCGCGACAGCTGGGTGGTGGCATTTGCTGCCACATAATTGGAGCGACTATAGGTCGACATCTGGCTCAGCAGCTGGTGGTGGCGCCTGCATGCAACACTGCGCTGCTTCCCCAGCGCAGCAGTATTGGCCTCCATTGCCGCCGTCATGCGCTCAATGGCCGCCGTCATGCGGTCCACCCGCTGGCCGACTCCCGCCACATTGCGGCCGATCTTCTGCAGCTGGAGCTGGATGGCTCCTTGCTGCTGCGACTGCCTCTGGTGTAGACGGAGCATTCGCCGCTCCACACTCATGCAGGCATGGAGATGCCCTTTGCCCCTCCTGCTGTTCTGCCGCTGTGTAGCGGATGTGGCTGGCCCAGATCGTGGTGGACGAGCTGCAGGTGTTGTAGCAGCTGGTGTCGCAGGTGCGGCGGGCACTGGAGGCACATTGGTGGGGGGCCTGGCCTTGGCAGCCGGTGGGCCTGCAGATGTTGCAGCAGGTAAGGTGGGGGGCCTGGCCTTGGTAACTGGTGGGCCTGCAGATGTTGCTGCAGGTAAGGTGGGGGGCCTGGCTGCTGGTGTTGGCGCAGCGGCAGGGGATGGTGGCTGGGTAGCGGGTAGGGATTCCTCCTCCTGGGCCTCCTCGACGATCACCAGCCTCTCACTGTCACTGCTATCATCCGCACCTGTGAGGGTAAGTGGATACTCATTAGGTGCATGTGACTGTCAGACGTGCAGATGTTACATGCATGCTGGGTGACATTCCCTGGATGGCTGTGGATTTGTGCGCTTTGGAACCTTTCTGGCCGCATTGTGGTACTACTACATTGTGGACATACTACATCTCCCACAATGCCTCAGGGCATTTCCTGATGCACAACATAGGCATGATTAAGGGCCAATGAGTGAGCCTATTCGGGCAGGGACGGTCATAGGGGACAGGGTCGCAGTCGCATGCCACTTACCTTGGGTGTTTTGGGTGGGGCGGGAGGAGTCCAGAGTGGTCACGCCAACACACGCCTCCCTCTCCAAGGTGTCCTCTACCTGGTCCTCCAGGGGGGTGTTGGGTGGGACAGTCGGTCCACCACCTCCAGTGCCTGATGACTCACCGAGGCGCGCCGCCACCTTCTCCTTGGCACGCCCTCGGAGGTCGTACCAGCGCTTTTTAAGCTCCTCCACCGACCTGTCCGCAACGCCAACAGAGTTCACGCTGGAGGCAATCCCCACCCAGATCCTCCGCTTCTCCTGTTCTGGGACCCTCCTGGAGTTGGCACCAAACAGCTGGTCGTGTTTGGCCACCACCCCTTCTATGAGGTTCTCCAGCTCCTGTTCGGAGAACTTCAGTTTGCGCTTGCGGCTAGCGCTGTTGCTGGGGCCAGGCAGAGGTTGTTCAGACATGGCGGTCGCTATTTCGGCCGTGTCGGGAGTCGCTAACGGCGGTTTGGCGGCAGCTTTCCGTCGTGTGCAGTCGGATGATTGCGTCACTGTGGTGTTTGGGGGTGGGATATGGCTGCTTCCTGGTTGTGATGTCATCACGGTGCTCGGAATGCGTCTTCCCGTATTTCCGGATCCCGCGAGAATGCGAGTCGCAATCCCGATCGCACGGGATTGCGAGTCGCAATCCCGTGCGATCGGGATTGCGAGTCGCTATCCCGTGCGATCGGGATTGCGAGTCGCAATCCCGATCGCTGGTGCCCGGAAATAGCGATTATTCTGCGTTTTTTGTAGGTCGCTAACGGCTTTAGCGCCCACGTGCGAGTCGCTATTTTTTCCCCGAAAAGTACATGAATGCCGTTTTGCGTTTTCTCAATAGCGAGTCGCTATTATTCGCTATTAGGGACACGCAAAACGGCATGTACATGAATCAGGCTGTTTGATCAGTAACAACATGTGCTACCAATAGGGATTTCAATTTCGTGTAGCGTCATTCAAACAATGTCCTTCTCTAGGCAAAGATAGTGTGAAATGTGGTGTTATTGGATATTTTGCCAGAGTATGTAAAATGAGCAACAAGTCCGGAAGTGTGCATCTCATGGTTGATGAGCCAGAGCTTTCACTTTCATCCAATTTAGACAATTTACTATCAAGAGTGAGAGTACATGAGAATGATTTCCCAAGTCCAAAGACCCTATAGCAGATTTCCTTGTGGGTGATGGGCTCATCCTCTTCCTCGCTGATTCTCGGTCCAAAAATACTATTGTATTTGAAGAAACCTTCGTCAAGAAAGGCATTCAGAAAACATTGGGTGCTCCTTATATCGGTCCTCAAGGCTACAATGGTTCAACTATTGCCCTAGAACTTGACTCGAACACTGTCGTGGTTCGAAGGATGTGAAGTTCAAGGAAAAGTGTATGTCTCATCTCATGGGCCAGACATATTAGGATGGCCCCATTGTGGTTGCTTAGGCATTATTCTAAAACCTTGTTGTGCTAAACACATTTGTGTATAGAGGAAGTTGATTTAAGCATATGGGTTCACACTGTGGAGAATGTCCAGGTGTTTTATGAGAAACTTGGGCAGCTTGAAGATTTTGACCATAAAATACCTTTGATGGGAGTTAATAGTCCGGTGAAACATAAATTGTTGTGCGTGCCAATGAGTGTTCAAGATAGTTTGGATAAGTTGCCTATTTCACTTGAAGGACCGGGTTTTAGAACCCAGCGGCGTCAGGGAGAACGCCCGATACCTTCGAGTTCTCCTGTCTTGGCACACAGAGACACTGGATACTTCTTGATGACGTCAAAGACCAAAGTTTATTGGCTGCAACCAGGAACAGAGATCTACGGAGCACACACGGGTGGTTCGCTAGAGACTGCACAAATTCAATGAGCGGAGCATGGTCACAAGCCTCAGGCAACATTTCAAATTAGCATTAGGTGCATACAAACTGACCAATAGCAATGTCACAATTTGAAAGTAGCGTATGACGACAATCTCAGACAATCCCATTTTCCGTTGTCCAGCCCACCAGAAATGACCAAGCACATTCCAATATCCTGTTCGATCAGGCCGGACAAACCCATCATAAAACCCTCAACCCAAATCAGTAATTATGTCGTAAAGGAAAGGCAGAAACAGATTGGAAGTGAGATAGAAGGGTGGGAGCAGTGTACCATAAACTCGGGCACGTCCTGCTCTTTGATCTTTATCAGACCAGCTGCTTAACAAGGAACTGGCTCAGCGAGGTCAGCCTCGGGCAAGGAGTCAGTTCGGCCAGGTCACTCAAACGTCAGCTAAGGCATACGTGTCTCAGGGACTCATTCAGCCACAGTCATCGGGCCTATGTGAGGGCAACCATACAAAATGGCTGCCGTACACAAAATGGAACCCGAAGGTTCAAACTAAATCCTTGAATACGGAGTGTTCTCATATATCGATTCATGTGAAAACACTCAGACACGCTACACTCGTCATTTGCGGTCTGCTGACACCAAAATCGTCCATTTCCGATGACCTTTATTGAACGGGTTCGGAACCTTCCAACCTCACTCGCAAACCAGAGAACTACAGACCCTCCTTTTGCCCTTACATAGGCAACAGACCCAAACCCATGTCAATCTGAATCCGGATCTATATTCATCAGATCATCGATGTGCTGCTGTAGCATCATCCTATTACTTAGTACCTCTCTCTGGACAGGTCTCTTTGCACACGAAGTAGCACAGAGGCCACAAATTGCAGGAGCACACTGTACACAGAGACAGAACAGGAAAAGGATAGCTAAGACCATCCCAATGACCATCAAAATCTTCCAACCCCAGGTGGATATCAATCCCCATAACCATCCCATTAACAACCAATCTCCTTTGTCCAAATGGACAGAATCGGAGATCTTATGTAGCTTGGAAATGGCCTGGAAAACTGACAGAGCGTTGTCTGGAATGAAAACGCAGCAGCTCGATTGAATCAGTTTACAAACTCCACCTCGATCTGCTAGTATTGTGGAAAGTGAGCCCATAATTCTAACGATGCCCAGGCTGCTGGCGCAAACCGCCTCTCAGTTCCCATTCTGAATAATTATCAAATAAAGAGACGGGCGCTGGGAGCAGGAATCAAGAACAGAGTTTATTTCTCATGAGGAGAGCATGTCATTTCGGACACGAAACACAGTGTCTTTCGGGAGGTGCTCTAACAAGTGAGCGTGAGACTCCGGCTTTTATACATTTGCAGAACATTTGATGATACAATCGGGTCAATGTGTCGCAAAAGGGAAACATTCCTATAATCCTCGTGATGATCCTATTCCACATACATTCACAATGGGGACCCTTGACCTGCTGATAGGAGGGGAGGGCAACCATGCAGCTGAGTGTGTCGTAGGATGTGTGCGCCTGATCATGGCCCAGGGGGTGGGGTGGCTAGGCATACAATAAGGGCAGTGAATGGTATCTCCTGGCTTAGGCGATGGCCTCGGACATGTGTGGTCAGCCGGACTCGGGGGTAGGGGTCATCAAAGGAGTGGTATTCATGTCTGCGTGGACAATCGAGCGTGGAGGGAAGGCTCGTCAACAGAGGGACATTCATGGAAGGGGAGGAGGTGCTGGTCAGGCGCGGCCGTGACTCGCAAGGACAAGGCTTTGCGAAAGAAGAGGGTTTATGGCTTGCTCATATGAGGAGAAGGAGGGGGGGTCAGGGTGCATGCAGGGCTAGAGTCGCGCAGAGAGAGAGAGAGAGAGAGAGAGATCTTATGACCTGTACATGGGAGAACAGGGGCAGCCAGATACAACTGGGGGGGGGGGGCTATGTCAGCTGAGGCGAAGGATGCTTCTTCGAGAGGGAAATGGGGAAAGCCTGGGTCAAGCAGGAGGGTTACCTTTCACATCAGGATCGCGTAGAGGGAGCGGGTTTCATGGGCTATACATGAGAGAGGGGGTGCAAGATACGCGCAGGAGGGAAGCTGGGGATTCCAATGGGTAAAAAGGCCATGGTACCTAGAATGGCTGTACATACGCATAGGGGTACGGGTTCTTACTGGCAGGGTGATACGGTCGATAAGTTGCAGTATCCATGATGCCCACAGGGAGAGGAGTGGGAGAAGAAGTGAAATGAATGCTGTCTATGTACATAGATTTTGTCAGATTTCACAGTCGCCCCTTTTTACATAGCAGCAATCATTTTTTGCAACTGACGACTTTACAGGCAGGCAGGCATCGTTGATGAATTATCATTTTGGTAATACTAACATGTGGCGTATAATCATAGGCAGTGAAGGTGATGGGCGGATTGCGGTACATAGGGAATTACATTTTCGGTGTATTCCTGACAATTAAACGCATTACATGGCACAAATCTTTCTAACTAAAAAATGCGACCAATGAACAGTTTTGACCAGGCAGTTGAGAGCGGAATTCAGTTCAATGCACAGTATTTCTTCGTCACAGTGTCTTTTTATCAGCGAGCCATCACTGGTAGGCTCTAATCCGGGTACTTTCGGTGGCGCTGTTGGGCACCGGCGATGGAGCTACGGGTCCAGCTCGGTTCCATCCTCACGCGTTGCAGGGTGCGGTCAGTCCTCTGCTGTTAGACCACAGTCCTGTTCCCTAAACAGTCCATTTGGCGGTGCCTTATGCTCGGCACCTAGAGTTCTATGGCAACACCCTATTCCCATATGAATGCAGTTCTTTCCTTTGGCAAAAGGTGACGTGGGAAGGTGGGTGAATGTTGTTCAAACAGTCAATGGGAGAAAGAGTGAGCGGAGTTGGGTCAGAGTTCCTGGGACACACAAAAGGGACCAAGGGAGCAAAGGATAACAAGCAGGCAGGCCCATCAATCGGGCCCAAAGAAGGGGGACGGAGACTCCAGGCACACGTGGGTTAGCAGACGGAGGGCTTCAGGGCAGCCCGTCATTTTTCATTTTCCACGTCGAAAGTGCTGTCTCGTCCGTATCTTGTTGCTCTGCAGCTCCACCTTCGGTCGAGGTCACACGTGTCCCAAGATCTGTAGCCAGGCTGTACGTCACATCCGACCCATCTCCTTCGGTGATCGTGCATCTTTGAATGAGTACAAGACAGTGTTTTAGAGAAATGGCAGAAGAAGATATCTACGCATGTGAATTCCTCCCTCAATTTTTCGCATTTTGAGTTCTTATGGTCATTGGTCACAGTCAGAGGTCTATTACCAAGCAGTGCATGTGTCAGCATTCCTACTGAATTTATGGCAGGTATATTCATTGGCCCATTTATGATTCAAGTAAGGACAAGATAATATTTCCATCAACTGTGCATTACATCATTTTCAACATTAGCGCAGCATTTCCCTTCAGAACCGGCTAACATTTTCAGACAGGGCGGGGGTGCTATCGTCGAGTGTCGGGCAAAACAAGATATCCTCAAGGGTCAGCAGCTACCCATGGTCATTATGTTTATACCGGGGACAACGGAAGCGGTTCTATCAAAAATGGGGCGGGGATGCTTCGGGCGCTTGCGCTTGGGTGCAAAGGGGTGGGGCAATCTGGGTATTGGGTGTCAATCTAGATGTTGGCGTTCGTCCCTGAAGAACAGACATAGGATGCCATTGACATACAGTTCCCCTAGAAATGGCCTGATTTGGGGGACTTTAGTCGTCTTACCTGTCCTTTCCTTCTTAGCCAATTCAAGTTCATTCATTTTGCAGAAAGGAGAGGCAGTAACATGGCAAGATACAGTCATTTTAGTTTTGGTCAATTTCGCTGAACACCTTCGTGTTCAAATACGTATCAAATCGGGGTGGTGCCGGTGGGGCACAATTTTACCAAAAAGATGGACAGAAAATAGGGAGGCTCTCAAAGAGAGTGAGAGTCGTCCGCAGTCTAAACGAGCCATTCGGTACACGTATGACATGTAAGGAGAGAGAGAGAAAGAAGGGTGGAGAGAGAGACGTGTACGAAAATAGGTCATTTAGTGCGTTCACAACACGGAACAGCAAAGGTCAGGTAACATGCAGATATAGACAGAGGGGAGACATATATTCGTACGTTACACACACACAAACTCAGACAGGGAAGACGGCACATGTATTACACATAGACAAGACATTCACAACAAGACGGGAAACAATTGTTAGTCCACAACATCTGCTTTTTATATATATATCCTACATATCTTTACTATCCTATTTATCTACGTGCTTAGCTCTTTCTGCCTTTCCCCCCTTTTTCTTCTCGTTTGTCACGCCTGTGAGCGTTCCCAATTACCAATACTCACACCTCCGTTGGCTGATCGGAAATTAACCTGGTCATGCTAGTTACCCATGGTTGGATCTTAAACCATTTTTCTGTTCCCTCCTGTGGTGGGAAGTTCTCCAGGCTGAGGCAACGGCAAGTATTGATCGGGAAAACAGTCGGACAGCTTGGCTATATCTGCAAGAGTGTGAGAAAGGGAGTAGTGCATTTTGAACATCGGCGACATTTCTAACTTCCTAGACGGGTGGCGCCGTGGCAACCCTTATACGTACGATTTTCTTTGTCCTTTCCCTACCTATTCAAACGTCCGGTTACATTATTTAACACGTCCTTTCTAGTCAAAATTTTGTTCGTCATTCAGTACCTGTCCAGTTTCTATGTCAGTCCATCCTCTCAGTCGCTATGTCCTAAGGAAGAACAGTCATGTTAAGTCTACGTCTTTTCTTTTAAGAACCTATCGTTATAACGACTTCACACATATTTCCTCTTTTCCTTTTTCGTCGGTGGTCTGACCGTCGCTCTTCCACACTTCAGCCGACGTTCCGACGTGACCTGCAGAAGGGAGGGAAAAGAAGGGGTGGGGGTGGCAGCATTCAAAGTACATCAGCATGTAGTAGCCCGAAAATGTTTTTACTTACCACATACTCGACCCATCTTCACGTACCGCCTTTCTTTACCATCTCGGCGTTTAAGCCCAGATGGACCAGAGAGGTCAGACAGATAATCGTTGACGATCTGTGCGACATGAGCTACTTGGTCGTAACCTCTTTTGATCGGGTACAAGGGTGGCGGCCAGGTGGCATTTCTGTGGTGTCGTTTCAGGGCTTCTAAAGCACCTTTCCGGCTGCCTGTCACACATAGTGTGGCTGCTAAATATCGGGTCCTTTTTAACCTTTCGCCTTCATCATACTTTCTCGTTGCTCATAGTAGTAATTCATTCAAAACTCATTAATGCAATCCGCTACAATGATGCTTTCGTTTCCAAAATACCTTTAATAAAAGAGGGTTGACACATAAATACAGGCCTACAACCCGGTGGGCTAGCCACGGAGCAGATTGGAACTGTGCATGGGAAGAACGAAGCTAGTGGCAGTTCATTGTATAAAGTGCGGCAGTGCAATAAAATCATATTAAACTCTCCTACAGAGCAAGCATGATGCATGTCAGTAATTCATCTTAAATACGTTCATAAATACATCGTCCAATGATCATTCATTTATACCAATTCATTTCCCAACTCATAAACAGTACCCACCCTTAAGTCAATTCATTGTTCAAGCACATACTCAATACCCTTCATATTTACTTTCATTATCCAAACGTTATATATATCTCGGTGCAAAAAGGTTGCGCGATCAGGGTGCAACAAAGTTCATTAAAAACGTCACATTTCGCGTCGGCGCCATTTTGGGTGGGGTCAGGCGAGTTCTAGCACAGTCAGAGTGTCTCTAGTCTCGCAAGGTTGGCCCAGAACTTTCCATTGGCAGTTCAGAAAGTCTTGTGCAGTGTGGTTAACAGTCTAACAATATGGACCATGAGTCAAAGAGTGGGAAGGGCGGCAACAATTTTCCTACCGGGTCATTCTGGTGTTCCTCCGGAACTGAACAAGCCTGTGCCGTGGCGGTATCTTAGCCATTTCCGATCCGAGTCTGGTGCCGGCAGGAGTAGCACCGATGTCGAGGTTCCCAGTGAAGGGGGCGGGGGCACCCATGCAGAGGGTCGGGGGCCCCCCGGCTCTTATAGAATCTTCAAGGTCGAGGAGAGGCGATATGGAGCGTGTGCCCGTCCTGGGCAGAGGACCTCTTTTTGATGTTGACCCTTAAGCGAAGAGCGTTGGGGTGTCGCTGGAAGCCTCCACCTGGAGGGAGGTGGGGGAGGGCCGTTCGCGGCACCTCCCCCTTCCAGCGACCCTGCGCCGTTCCCCGGCTCCATAGTTTTCGACATCGGCCATGCCAGCCATTGATGATGGGGGGGGGGGTGGTCGGCGGCTGAGGCAAGACAGCCCCCCCCCTTCCCTCGGCGACATGTGGCGGGACTACCTTCAACTCTCCAGGGAGCGTGGAATGTGGCTGGACCGCCTATACCTATGAAGGCAGGCGGTGAATTTGGCATGTGGCGGGACTATCTGATTTGCCGCCGTTCTTGCCTTGGCTTCGGCTCTGGACCAGCAGATGATGGCATGCGGCGAATTTGAAATGTGGCGGGACTACTTGATTCGCTGTCGTTTCGCCTTGGCTCCGGCCCTCAACAGGAGCCGGATCGGGTGAGAGAGAGGGGTGGTCGGCGGCCGAGGCAAGACAGCCCCCTCTCTCCCCGCGGCCTGCAGGGCGGCAGAAGGGAGAAGACGGAGAGGTCCTTGTCATCCTTTTTGGACCGCCTGCCCAACATCGTCTCCTTCTGACCGTGGGCAGGCAAGTCCCTCGTGCCTTCAGGCCTCGCCTTCCGGATGGGCGTAACCGCGGGCCTGTTGCACTTCGGGAGCTTCCGGAATGGGGGTAGGTACCTATTGAGTTGTTTCTATTTCATGTGACCGTTATTTGGGCGGGGCGGGCAATGAGGCAGACATGTTGGGAACAGGAACAGGCAGTGAAGCCTAGCTACCTCGTGGCTATGTTCTGATATCGAATCTTTTCGCCTTTTTACATTTCTTATTACGAACTACTTCTAATGATTCTTATTTTTGGTGAAGTCAAAAGCTCATCAGGGGGTTACTGACTTAGCCTGATTTCTTTTTATTTTTCTTTCTCTTCCTTAGCGTGTTTCGAGCTAAAGCTTTTTGTTAGTAGGGAACGGTGATCACTTCATATTTTTATGTGTCCTTTTCACTAGGGGGGTACATCTGGACGGACCAGACGAGTCCCCTCCAATAAATGGTCTGGGGTGGAACGAGATTATCGATCAAAAGGGGAACATATATTCCTTCATTAGGGTATCATCCTGGACAGACCGAGCGATGTACTTCCACTTACTAGGGTAGCCTCCTGGACGGACCAGTCGGTCTATTTCTATTAAATGGCCCATGAGTAGAGAGCATATGTCCTCCATAAGAGTAGTCTCCTGGGCGGACCATGCGAGCTACCCCACAATAACCAACCAGTGGGGAGTGGGTAGGACTGACGAATTCACAAAGGGGCATAACCTACCCTTTTCTACTTGCAAAGACTAGACAGAGTGTTTCTATTTCACGTTGTTTGCAAATAGAAAATACCTCAAACGAAACAATTCCTGGAACAACAATGTCCAGGCAACCAACCAATCAGTGGGGAGAAAAACAGGCATGACGGATTACAACGGGGACAAATGTCTGCATTACCTGCCCTTCGCTATCCATAAAGGGAACAGAATATTCCTATTCGTCTCTGTTTGTGGACAGGGAAGATCTCAAAGAGCAACAATCGATTATTAATCGACTTCAAACAATTCAGTGGGGAGAAAAGTAGGCATGACGGATTACAACGGGGACAAAAGTCTGCATTACCTACCCTTCTCTATCTGCAAAGAGGGACGACGTTCCTATTCGCCGCTGTTTGCAAACAGAGAATGTCTCGTTCTCAAAAGAGAACCAATATGTCAAGTAGCCCTCAAAGCTAAATGAACCAATACCAACCAATACAATATCAGTATACAAATACCGATTTCAATACAAACAATCAATCAATCAGGTGGACAGGGCCACCCTACCAATCAGGTGTAAAAACACCCTACTTAATCTTACCCGGACCGGACCATACGGACAGTTCTTCGACTCCTTCCTCCAGCGCCCGATCGTTCTCTTACTCCATGTAGCATTCCTGTGGGATTCCAGTCAGGACAAAAGGTCACTCAAGAGAGGTCCGTTCAGAATTGGTGAAGTTCTGTCGATCGGCAGCCGGGCTAGGGCCCTCTCAAGGCAGGCATACCCCGATCATTTTAGACGTTCACTTTTTCGTCTGGATCTCTCTTACCGAACCCCATGTCACTGATGGACCCCGCGTTGGGACGCCAATTGTGGAAAGTGAGCCCATAATTCTAACGATGCCCAGGCTGCTGGCGCAAACCGCCTCTCAGTTCCCATTCTGAATAATTATCAAATAAAGAGACGGGCGCTGGGAGCAGGAATCAAGAACAGAGTTTATTTCTCATGAGGAGAGCATGTCATTTCGGACACGAAACACAGTGTCTTTCGGGAGGTGCTCTAACAAGTGAGCGTGAGACTCCGGCTTTTATACATTTGCAGAACATTTGATGATACAATCGGGTCAATGTGTCGCAAAAGGGAAACATTCCTATAATCCTCGTGATGATCCTATTCCACATACATTCACAATGGGGACCCTTGACCTGCTGATAGGAGGGGAGGGCAACCATGCAGCTGAGTGTGTCGTAGGATGTGTGCGCCTAATCATGGCCCAGGGGGTGGGGTGGCTAGGCATACAATAAGGGCAGTGAATGGTATCTCCTGGCTTAGGCGATGGCCTCGGACATGTGTGGTCAGCCGGACTCGGGGGTAGGGGTCATCAAAGGAGTGGTATTCATGTCTGCGTGGACAATCGAGCGTGGAGGGAAGGCTCGTCAACAGAGGGACATTCATGGAAGGGGAGGAGGTGCTGGTCAGGCGCGGCCGTGACTCGCAAGGACAAGGCTTTGCGAAAGAAGAGGGTTTATGGCTTGCTCATATGAGGAGAAGGAGGGGGGGTCAGGGTGCATGCAGGGCTAGAGTCGCGCAGAGAGAGAGAGAGAGAGAGAGAGATCTTATGACCTGTACATGGGAGAACAGGGGCAGCCAGATACAACTGGGGGGGGGGGGGCTATGTCAGCTGAGGCGAAGGATGCTTCTTCGAGAGGGAAATGGGGAAAGCCTGGGTCAAGCAGGAGGGTTACCTTTCACATCAGGATCGCGTAGAGGGAGCGGGTTTCATGGCCTATACATGAGAGAGGGGGTGCAAGATACGCGCAGGAGGGAAGCTGGGGATTCCAATGGGTAAAAAGGCCATGGTACCTAGAATGGCTGTACATACGCATAGGGGTACGGGTTCTTACTGGCAGGGTGATACGGTCGATAAGTTGCAGTATCCATGATGCCCACAGGGAGAGGAGTGGGAGAAGAAGTGAAATGAATGCTGTCTATGTACATAGATTTTGTCAGATTTCACAGTATGACATCAAGGGCAACTCTATTTTGAAGTGTCATAAGTCTATCCGACTGGAGCTCAGCAGTCAAGTTACCAAGGGCACCGGCAGTTTCGACTATGGTGGACTCAACCACTCTCGTCAACTGGCGAATATTCCTACTGTTAGCCATCGATCCCCAGAACGGCAGAAAACCCTTAAAGAAATCTCCCAACTCTTGCCCTGCAGTGTCTTCTTGACTAAAGACACCTCTAGCAACTCTCGTCTTATGGCAATCTGCCGCAGCTGTAAAAGTGGGAGGTAACAGAAAAGAAGCAAAACATGTGCCCGAAAAATCAGGGGGCAACTATGTATACGCTTTGTCGTAGCAGACAAAGTAGGTACCCTTAGCAGCTAAAAATGCTGGGGAAGACTGAGACACAAATACATAAGTCTCAGTGCAGACACTCTTCCCTAACTGAGCTCTCGGATTCTTGCCATTACCCTGCAGACAATAGCGACCCTGATGGGGCACTATCCAAATCGGTGGAGAACTCTTCGCTCGCTGGTTAACACTCAGACTAACTCCATATCCAGTAACGTTCCAACCAATGTAGGCTAGTGTCTCATCTCTCGGAATAGTCTCATACGAGCTAATCCCTCTAATCATATCGATTATACCCTTGACTAGAGCGCTATTCTTCGGGTTGTCTTTCACTGAACGTTGGGGATAGACACTATGGGCATAGATAAACATCGTTCTATAAGCCCAGATCGAACCATTTAAACTAAAAGGTAAAACTAAATACGGAATACCTTTATCAGTCGTATGGGGCATTAGACCACAAATCCAACAGTTTGTCGTGTTCATCACTAACTGGTATTGGTGCAAAAGTTGGATGAAGGAATTATTTGCAAATTCCATTCGTCTAACTACCTCATGTTCAGGCAGAGGGTGAAAAGAATGAGAAGAAATAGTAGGTGGAGGTGTAGGTTGCACAGTGGGATTAAACGTCACTTTAAAAGAGAATGTTACATAACCAATTATGAATATCATCAGGCTCAATAGCAAAAACAAACATGGTATCAAAAAACTTTTCTTCGATATGATTTTACATATCCTCTTTCTAAAAGTCATTGTTCGTGCAGGACTCTCCAACTTAAAGAAATCCATCCTAAACTAAATATGCTGCCCGCGGTGGTAGGTTGATTCTGCTAAGGAATGCCTCTGTCAACCCAGGGCAACTCCCTTAGGCCAACCAGAATAAGCATGAGCGGATTTTGCGGATTGGCAATCCGCGAATTTTGCGGATTTGCGGATTCGCAATCCGCAAAATCCGCGAATTCCCGCGAATTTGCGGATTTTTTTTTTTTGTGTTCGCCCGTGTTTCTGCCAGTTCGCGAGGGTTTTTACAATTTCGCAATTTGCGAACTTACCTGTCGGGTCGCAAGTTTTGCGAACTTGTTGTTTCTACGTGTCCAGCCTGTTTGGGACACTCTTCTTCATCACTGCCACTCTCTGTCACCACTGCCACTCTCTGACTACTCATGCCACCCTCTGGCCCACCCATGCCACCCTCTGTTTCATCACCACACCCTCTGGTTGTCCAGTGTACATTATTTTCGGCAAAGCAAAGCACACCTTCCCTGCCTCAAGTGACCTGAATTAATTTGGGGCTGATTAATGTGTCACAGAATATTTTTTTAGCTGGCACCTGCTTCCTTAGTGCGCCCTGATTAGTGATCTTTTGCACTTGCTAAGTGCTTTCATTGTTGCAAAATTAGTTACAACACCTGCCCTGCCCCAACTGACAATAATGAATTAGGGGCTGATTAATGGATTTTAACTTCCAGCCTGGCTCCTGCTTGTCTCCCTTAGCTGTAATTCAGGACCTTTGTGGCATATGTGTAACTATTCTGAGGTTCAGAGCAGGGTCACATAATAGTTTCAACTGGCAACTGAACTCTGGAGGGGCCCCTCAGGAAGCACTACAGGAAATGGCTACTAATGATGTGCCTGAACTTTTGAACCTGGTAAGTAGTTACTTTCAGTTTTGCTAAGATCGTATTTCTGCAATTTTGCACTTATTCGCGGGGCGCGAACTCACGCGAACAGTGCGAGCAGCGCGAGCAAAATCCGCTGCTCGCGGATTTGCGGATTTTGCGGGAAATTCGCAAATCTCGCGGATTGCGGATTTCCCGAAAATCCGCAAAATCCGCGAGCGTAACGGATTTTCCGCCCATGCTTAAATCAGAACCCTCGACCTAGTGTCTCAGGCTTGCACTCCAAAGACTTACGGCAACCGAGACCCTAGCAGCTGAAACCGGATGGCGGTTCGAAAAACAAAAATGAGTAGATCCTCAGTGGAGAGTTAACCTGCAAACAGAAAAATCATAAAACTTTATTTGTCTTTATTTATTTGTCCATGATTCTTGGTCGCAAATTATAGCGGCTTCTTCCAGACAATTCTTGATCTTTAAATAAGAGTTCAGGCTCAGTAGTGTTCAATCGATTCATAGGAGGCACTGCTTCTTGCAAAATATCATCACTTTCTCTTTCAGAGTTCGTACCAATCAGAAGAGCATCGCTGAATGGTAAAAATCGTGGAACACTGTCTGTTTCAGAATCTGCAAGTCCCTCCTGGACCCACTTATCGTATGGTAAGGGCAAAGGTGCCCGCTTAGCATGTACTCCGTGGATCTAGTTTCGCTTGCCTTGCACTCGGACCGCAGATCGTGTCGACAGGAGGACTTGGAAGGGCCCCTTCCAGCGGGGCTGATCGTTCTTGCTCCGCTGAAAATTGCGCACGAAGACCCATGAGCCAGGTTCGATAGAATGGCCTGGGTCCTCTGAAGCTTGTGGAAGGCTATTGTGAACCTGTTGGTGTAAAACACGCAATTTAGTCGTCAATTCACGCAAGTAATCCAGCAACACAGGGTTTTCGAGGTCACTGAACTTTGTTGGTCTTGGTACGCCCCTAATATTCGCCGGGCGACCAAACACAACCTCATACTTCCCCAAACCCATTCACGAATGCACAGTCATTCTCGTGGACAAAAGCGCTAAAGGCAAAGCATCTGGCCACTGTAAACCAGTGCTCACTTGGATTTTGGCCAATTTCAATTTAAGAGTACCGTTATAGCACTCGACTAAACCAGCTGATTGGGGGTGATTTGCAGCGTGGAATTTCTGCCGAATTCCTAGTCCCTCACACACTCTCTTCATAAATTGACCCACAAATTCAGTCCCATTGTCACTCCAGATAATTCTCGGGAAAAACTCTTTTATCAAAACTTTCGCTGTGGACAAGGCAGTATTGTCCTTAAGGGGATAAGCTTCTACCCATCTAGAAAAGGAGCAAACAACCACTAAGACATATTTCAAGTTGTTGCATCTTTCCATGTGGATAAAATCTAGCTGCAAAGCCTCGAACGGATACGTAGGAGGAGCAAAATGACCAGTTGGTGTTGGAGTTCCTCTACCAGGATTGTACATCAAGCACACCATACAGTTCTTCACCAAGTTCTCTGCACATTTTGGAATTCCCGCATTCTGCCAACCGGAGCCAACGACTTGCAAATCCCTTTCACGCTAATATGTGCCATTCCATGAGCCATTGTGACAACCGGAAGCACATACGCGTTAGGCAACAACCATCTCTGATGCTCTGACAAATCAGTCCAATAACCATTCGAATCCAATCTACCCTTGCTTTCTCTTCATTCATTCAACTCTTTCTCTGTAGCTTCAGCTTGAATGGATTTCCCACTCTCAATCGTATCTTCACAATTACTCTTCTCTGGAACCCATCTCGCCGGACCCGCAATGTACATTCGACTCATCACATTTCTCTCAGTTTCTTTCGCAACTTCATCCGCAAACGCATTACCACGGCCAACATCATCCGTAACTTTCTTATGGGCACTGCATTTCACGATCGCTACTTGTAATGGCAATGTAAGAGATTCAAGAAGTTCATTCACCAACTGTCCATGCTGGGTCTTCGTCCCATGCGAAGTTAAAAATCCACGTTCACGCCACAAACGTCCAAAACTATGAGCCACGCCAAAGGCATATTGGCTGTCAGTATATATGGTCACTTTCATTCCTTTCGACAACACGCACGCTCTCGTAAGTGCAATCAATTCTGCTGCTTGTGCTGAATTATGTGGGATACGTGCAGCTTCAACAATCGTATGCAAAGTCATAACAGCATATGCCACAGTCGTATCACCATTCGGCAACTTAAAGCATGAACCATCAACCCACAAAGTACCATCACATTCAGGAAGAGGAGTGTCCCTAAGATCTATTCTCCCTTTCGTCTCTTCTTCAGTTCTCAGAAAACAATCATGCTGTTCTTCACTATCATCGTCTGTCTCAACTGAAATCGGCAACAACGTGGCTGGATTCAACATGTTGCATCGCTTAATGTGCACATGACTCGCTAACAACGTCAACTCGTAACCTGACAACCGAGCACTAGTTAAATGCTGTGTCTTCGTACGGTTCAACAAGGTATCCACTGAACCATTACCACTAACGCATTATCCATAACCAAACCAGCAGACTGTCGAATTGAAACAGCCGCTGCCGCTGTAGCTCTCAAGCAACTCAGCAACGCTCTAGCTACCGGATCTAAAGTCGACGAAAAGCATGCACATTGGCGTTGCTTATCGCCAAACTGCTGAGTCAAGACTGATAATGCACATCCCTCTCTCTCGAGGACATACAATGTGAAAGGCTTACTGTAGTCGGGAGTACCCAACAAAGGAGCCAAACACAATGCATTGCGTAATTCAGAAAAGCTCGTTTGACATTCCTCAGTCCAAGTAATAGGATTTGGAGTATCCTTAACAGTAAGAGCTATCAAAGGTTTCGCTAACAAGGAGAAATTAGGAATCCACTGTCTACAGTACGACGTAATACCCAAAAACGCACTTACTTCTCTCTGTGTGGTAGGCACACTCATTTCTGCAATAGCTTGAATTCTTTCTGGGGTCGGTTTCCTTCCCTCCTTCGATAAGAGGTTACCTAAGTAGGTTACTTCTTGTCGACAAAATTGCAACTTGGAGAGAGAAACTTTATGATGACAATCAGACAAGTGGCGTAGTAGCGACAAAGTTGTTTCCCTGCAAATCTCTTCGGTATCAGCGGCAACTAGCAAATCATCGATTGAATAAGGGCTGCACCATCAGGTAAAATCAACAGATCAAGTTGTGTCTTCAAAGCTTGACTATAGATCGATGGACTCTCACAATAGCCTTGAGGAGCGCATTTAAAGCGGAAACTGCGACCTCCTAAAGAGTATCAAAAAATGTCCCTACTCTCCATGGCAATCCGGATGCTGAAGAAAGCATTCTTCAAGTCAATCACCGAAAACCAGGTAGCAGTAGCCGGAATCAGAGTCAACAAGGCTTTAATATCAGGCACAACAGGAAATTGTGGAACAACAATTTTGTTCACTTCGCGAAGATCGATGACAAACCTATATACAGGAGGCTGTGAAGGATCAGTTCTCTTCAGAACAGGGAAAACAGGACTATTGCACACATTACCTCTCGTTTCCTCAATGACACCCTTTTCGATCTGATCATAAATAATCGCTAAAAGTGCACGCTCACCATCACTCGAGATACGATATTGTGGAATGCGCGGTAACTTAGCATTCGCCTTCAGTGTTACAACATATGGGGGAATGTCCAGTAGGCCCACATCATTTGGACCAGTAGCCCACAATGAATCTGGTAACAGAGACAATTCAGATGGAAGACTATCTTTCGACAGGTACATCGGAGAGATCACTCTCTCACCTAAAGTAAGATGAACTCCTGATGGAGAACAATACAATGTCGCATACAATCTCTTCAACAAATCCAATCCCAACAAATTCTCATTACAACCTGTAGTCAAAAGAAGGGGTGCTTCAAACTTATGAGGACCAACAGAAAGAGACAATGGAGCAGGAATCGGATTCGTAACGGGGGCGCCAGAAAAACCTATAGAAACATTATCAAAGCCAGACAAATGTGCGCCAGGGAGTTTAGAATGCATAATAGAACTCTTTGTAGCACCAGTATCTAGCAGAAAAGGTTCTGACACACCTGATGCAATCACTTCAACATAAGGTCCACTCTGATCTACTGGAACTGAAACAACTCCCTCTCTTTGTCCATGGCTGTCCTAACAGTTATCACCGTTTGCTTCGTCACCTTCAACATAGTAATCATCCACATAGTACTGTGCTGTCCTACCAGACGAACTCTGCTGTTGATCAAAACTATTCATCGAGTTCTGCGGAGGCAAAGGACGTACATTCTGTCCGCGACCTCTACCTCTAGGCGCTTGTTGAGCGCCTCTACCTTGTACACCAGAAGCACCATTCGTGCGCTGTAACAAAACCGGACAACTATTCTTGTAATGGCCCTCTTCTTTGCAATACGCACACTGATTAGGCCCATACGGGAAACGCTGTTGAGAAGACTCGTTCCTTTGCGAGTTTCTCAAATACTGCTGAGGTTGCTGATAATCACGCTGACTATTAACATGGGTGGATAAGCTTGTTGTAGAAGAACTTTAGTCTTCAATTCCTTAGTCTTCTTATCCGCTTTCTCTAACTCATCCTTGCGCCTATTTTCATAGTACTGAGCCGTAGCTAAAATCTGCGCTGACGTAGAAACGGGCCAAGCACTCTCAGAATCTTTCAACTTAGTGCATAGTTCGGAAAGTAGATTATGCACAAACTTGTCAACGAACAATCTCTGGCCACCCTCGGTAGCCATATCCTGCCCACTATGATCTACAAAAGTTTCTTCAAAACGCGTGAAGAAATCAGACACAGCCTCGTCTTTCTTCTGCTTACATGCAGACAACTTGTCCCAATTAACACGCACTTCAGGCATCAAGGTCTTCATGAAATTAATTATCCTACCAGGAAGTTCAGTAATAAGATCTTCAGGCTTAGCACCTCCAACTTGTCTGTCATTTGCAGCAACAAGATTAACCCATGTATCACCCAATTAGTTATCATGATCCGTATGTCGAATCACATTTCAGATAGGCTGTGGAATAACATTACCAAACAACATGTCTATGTCCGCCAAATTCATGACGCACGAACCCACAGTTTGAGTGAGCTCTTTATAATATCCCGCCGGATTTTTTTGTGGATCAGGTAAAGTCTGCTTAAGTGCTAGGACTTCCGCACGCTTCCAAGGAACATGTACCCACACTCGCTGAAAGTGCGCAGGAACATTACCATCAGTAGGTCTCCAAACTGGAGGAACCTCACGCATCGGATACTGACGCGCTTTTCTCCTAACTGACGAATCAGGCTCGAACAATCGCTCAGTAGAAGCATTATTACAAAACGGCAATAACGTCGACACCGCTCTCTCGATGTCAAGGAGACTCACAATCGTCCCTTTCGCAAACTCGGAACGCACTCGATACAATTCTTCAGGAGCTTTACCCACTTCGTCCATCCATTGTTCATGGAGGAACACACACATCATTTCAAAAACGTACCGTTGCTTTGGTGCTTTCCATTGCTGAAAAACATCCATAATACCCTCAAGATCGTACTGGGAGGTATACGTAACCCATCTACGTGCCATATGATCAAAAACTGTACGTTCATCCACATCGGGCAATTGGCTACGCAATTGTCTACTCTCAGTCGCAGGAGACATACCCAATTGTCCCAACAATGGAGTCAGAAAACCAGAAAAAACCAGCAGTCATTCGCTGTCTAGTAGAAGGAGAAGATGGAAGGATAAGGGAAGACGGAACAATAGTAGAAGAATCCAGAGTCGGAGCAGGAGGAGCATTTAGAACAGACGTAGAAGTAACAGGCAAAGGCAAAGTTGGCGGCCCCTGAGGAGGCTGCGCCAAAGGAACAGTAGCCAATGGAAGAGGAGCTGGCTGTGGAGAAATTACAGGTGGCACAATAACCGGAGGTTGCACAGCCACAACTGGTGGCGGTGGTGCCGTAGCACTCTGCGGCTAGGGTGGTGGCGAACTTAAAGGATCTTTCGCAAGATCTTTCTCGTCTTTCTGCTCTTTAGGCGGCAAGACTGGGTAGCATCTATCTACCGCTAACTTCTTCACTCTAAGCATCTGTTCGCTCTCTTGCTCTTCCTCATTACCCCTATATGCAACAGCAGCTTTTACCATTGACATACCTCGTTCTCGCTTATTCTTCTTCGCTAATTTAATTTCTTTCTGTTTGGCTTCTTTGTGCCATATGCGGAAAGAGTCAAACATTGCCGGCCGGGCTTTCTTCTTGAACAATTTCACTTCGAGATTGTCTAAAATCTCAGCTTCAAAACTACCGTAACGGGGCCACTGTAGGACACCGTCTTTCCTCGTATACTTTACCCAGATCTCATTATAGCTAATAGGGCCCACACCATGTTTCATGTACAAGTCGTATGTAGGAGTTCCAATTGGAGGAACTGGACACGAATCCTCTAACCGGGAATCCTTAGAACAACCACAACCAAACAATTTTTCCAAGTCTGCTAAAACCAGGCATCGTGCACACTAGTCTAGCTTCAAACAACAAGGGAAATCTCAAAATGATAGCCTTGCGAATACACGAGTCCCTTGGCTTTGGGGCCTGCAGGTACCAAATCAAAGCGATCCACTAAAGGGATACCAAAAACAAACTAAGGACTAGGAGACGCTCCACTCATACTTAACTGAAATGTCGATGGCGTCACCAGAAGACCGGTCAATCGTCTCGCTCTACAAACGTCTAGGGCTCCAAAACAGGGCGACAGTCAGGGCAGCAGTCCTTCGTAGCCGTCGGAAAGCGGGAAACCTCGCAGCAAAGACTTTCGGACCACGCCGACATACAGGGGTCGATGAAGTGGTTGGCCTTCCTCCAGAATTTTCACACGAAGCTTCTCACGATCTTCGAGCTTGGACCGGTACCGCTGAAGCCGCCCATAGTTGGGCGTCAACTGAAGGACCGGGTTTTAGAACCCAGCGGAGTCAGGGAGAACGTCCGATACCTTCAAGTTCTCCTGTCTTGGCAAACAGAGACACTGGATACTTCTTGATGACGTCAAAGACCAAAGTTTATGGAAAGGGGCGACCGAATCGGTCCCCCCGAACTTATGGCAGAGTGCCTCGATCCCCCCGGGAAGCCATTTTGGGCGGGAGGCGCGTCTCAGCTGGTATGCCCGAAGCGGCGTAGCTGGGGCGCGCTCGTTCCCGCCCTAGAGTGGGCTGGCCTAGACACCGACGCAGCCAGCCACGCCCTCAGGGGCAGGCAGGGGGCGGGTATACGCCCGCCCTGAAGACGGATAAAAAGGGACGCAAGACCAGAAGACATCCTCTTGTTCTTGTGCTCTGAAGCTGCACCTCCTCGCTGCACGTGAGCTCGGGACAGAACGAAGAGCCAATTTTGAGCGTTTTAATCTCTCTCTTTGTCTTTTAGATACTTCGTCGAAAGGATGCCCAAGAAAGGAGCAAAGGGAATGTCGACTGACCAGTTGGTTCGGGCACTCATGAAGGACATGTCCGAAATTAAGAAGCGGTTGGCGGAGCGAGACGGCGAGGAGGGATCGGGGCGTCCACCGGCCGGAGGGAAGCCAAAGAGGCCGAGAAGGGGGCCGGTCGGGGGAGACGTCCCGGTTCCCTGTTCTCCGCTCGAGGCGCCAGCCCCGGTACCGGCCCCGGTACCGGTTGAGGGGAATCCGATTCCCGTGATAGTCACCCCGACGTCTGCCGAAGATATGCCTCCCGAATTGGCGGCACAGTTAGCAGCATGGTTGGGGGACAGTAATGGGGGCGCCATGGCTACCGAAGCGCAAGCACTCATAAAGCAGTTGCGCGAGAAACGTGATGCAGCCAAGGTGCCCGCGCCGGATGCGGCGATAGACAAGCCACGAGGGACGGAAGCAGCGTCCGGTGCAGGTAAGCGGCCATTGCCGATTGCAAGGGATGAGTCAACACCCTCTCGTAGAGAAAGATTGGGGCAACATGTTCCTTTGCCAATAAAGGAAAAGATTTGGGCGGGGGAATACGTTAACATTTTCTCCCTGCTCGTTGATCACTATGAGGTCGAAACTGTTAAGGGTCAAAAGGATCTGATGCATCCGAGTGTTTGGCGCGCAAAAATGGCCGCCTTTAAAGTGAATGAAAATATTGGTAACTGGGGGAATGCTTGGGGAATTTTCACGGCAATTTTGGGGGAACGTAGGCCTGATTTGCTCCCTGAATTTCCAGTATATCAGTCACGAATTATGGGGTACTCGACATCACACCAAGGTAACCAATGGTTCTGTTATGATAACCTTTTCAGGAAAGCGATGGAGCATAACAAAAGTTTAACCTGGGACTGTTACGATTCTTTAACATGGAATAAGATGAAAGAGTCGGGAATGTTGAAAGTGCCATTGGTGGGGAGTGCTGTTAGTGAGTCCTCCCGCCAAAATGGGGGGACACCCTTTCGGTCGGGTACGGGTACAGACGATTACCCGAGACCCGCCGGTAATACAGGGAAGAGGGGGTTCTGTTTCAATTTCAACAGAAGCAAATGTACTAGGCCCCCGGGATCTTGTAAGTTCAAACACGAATGTAGTGGTTGTGGGGCACCCCATCCTGAGTCCTCGTGCAGAGCCAAATTGGGTGAAAATGGGGGTAGAGGAGGCGCTAAACAGGTCTAATATAGTCCGAGGGGCGCCTTTACCAACCCCGATTGATACCCTGGCGATGATTCCCTGGCTCAGCGAATACCCAGATCGTACTTCTGCTGGGGTGCTACGAAACGGTTTTTCATATGGTTTCCGCATCCCGGTGGGTAACTTTCAGGGTGTCGGGACGTGCAAAAATCAACTTTCCATCTTGCAGCATACTACTGTAGTACAGGATAAGATCCGGAAAGAGGTTACCCGAGGTCGGGTTGCCGGCCCGTTTCCTGCCCCCCCGGTACCGAACTTTGTTTGTTCTCCTTTAGGGGTGGTCCCCAAGAAGGACCCGGGTGAGTTTCGATTGATTCACAATTTATCAGCCCCTCATGGCCTTTCTGTAAACGATGCAATTAATCCAGAAATGTGTTCGGTGCGGTACGCATCATTCGATGAGGCCGTAGCCATTTTGAATCGCCTGGGGCCCGGGACGCTGATGGCGAAATCAGATATCGAGTCAGCGTTCCGTTTGCTCCCGGTATACCCGGATGACCAACGTTTGCTGGGATTCATGTTTCAAGGTTTGTATTACATGGACAGGTGTATGCCAATGGGGTGCTCGATATCTTGTGCTTATTTCGAGAAATTCAGTAGTTTTCTGCAATGGGTTTACACGAAGAAAACAGGTTTTCGGAATGTGATGCATTACCTCGACGACTTTCTGTTCCTTGGGGCCGCTGGGGATGATGAATGTGCCCGGGCCTTGACTGAATTTTGTGTTTTAATGAATCAATTTGGCGTGCCGTTGGCACCAGGTAAAACTGTGGGTCCCACGACTTGCCTCGAGTTCCTCGGGATCGAGTTGGACTCTAGTGAGGGTTGTTTTCGTTTACCAGCTTCCAAAGTATCGAAATTCAAGACTGCCCTGCAAATATGTATCACTGCATCTAAAGTTACGCTGCATCAATTGCAGCAATTGGTGGGGAAGTTGAATTTTGCCTTAAGGGTGATCCCGATGGCCCGCCCCTTCTCCCGTTCGATTGCACAGGCGATGGTCGGCCTAAAGGAGGGTCACCATCGCACGAGGTTATCGGCCGAGGTCCGCCAAGACATGCGTATTTGGTTAGCATTTTTGGCGGATTTCAATGGTCGAGTCGTCTGGAACAAACCGGCCTTGTCCTCTGAAGAGCTTGGTCTATGGACGGATTCAGCGGGAAGCATGGGTTTCGGCGCCATCTTCGGCACAAAATGGTCGGCACAAAAGTGGCCAACATGGTGGCACGATGAGGGGCTGACGAGTAATATTGCTTTCCTTGAGCTGTTTCCTATTTTGGTGGCCCTCAGATCCTGGCCAGATGGATTCAAAAATCATTCTGTCATATTTTGGTCTGACAATATGACCGTTGTAGAATGCATTAATAGTCAGGCAGCACGTTGTAAAATGATTTTGAGGCTGCTTAAAGAAATTGTCTTACTGTGTATGCAACTGAACGTGGTATTCAGAGCAAAACATGTCCCGGGGGTGATGAATCAGGCTGCTGATGCACTGTCTCGTTTTCAAATGCAGGCTTTCTCGGGTTTCCTTCCCTCAGCGGACCCCGAGCCAGCACCCTTTCCCGAAGCTCTCTGGTCTCTCGGTGCCCCGAACTTCGTTACCTCGTGGGAGAGAGTCTAGCACCAAGGACGAGGAAGGCATACGAAGGGGCGTTTCGGGCTTATTTGGCCTTTTTGGGGACTGAGAGAGGGGGACTTTGGGGGCATGAGGATTGGGTAGTACATTTTCTGATGTCCTTGCGTAAGGCTGGGAAGTCGGTGGCTACAGCCCAGAGGCATCATGCTGCCATCTCCTTTGTTGCCAGGGCTCATAATATCCAGGACCCGACAGCGTCTTTTGCTGTACAGAAAGCGCTGCGTGGGTGGCAACGCCTTGAGGGTCGCAGAGTAGACGAGAGGCGCCCGATAGGTCTGGATAGGTTGTCCCAGTTGCTGGCCACACTCCCCGACATATGCTCGTCTCAGTTCGAGGCCTGTTTGTTCCGAGCCGCTTTTACGCTTGCATTTCACGGGGCTATGAGGATAAGTGAGCTGGTGGCAAGGAGCAAGCGGGATGTGGCGGGGGGTTTGTGCCGGGAACACGTTCAGATCAGGGGTGAGACTATGACGGTATCCTTTGTCAAGTCAAAAACCGATCAAAGTGGGGTGGGAGACTGCATAGTCATTCGCAGGATTCCAGGGTCCTCCATGTGTCCGGTGAGGTGTTTAGAGGATTACCTAGCACAAAGGGTGGCATCATGGGGGGGGACAATGTTGAGACACGCGGACGCCACCCCACTGACAAAGTTTCAGTTTCAGCGGGTGCTCGCGATGTCAATTACCGCAGCAGGCTTGGACCCGGGTGAGTTTGGGACCCATTCCTTTCGGATAGGGGCTGCCACTGAAGCTGCAGCCAGGGGTCTTAATGTGGAACAAGTAAAACGAGTGGGGCGTTGGTCCTCCAATTGTTATAAGAGGTATGTGCGGTTGCACATGTTGTGAAGCTGTAACAATGTACTCACGCTTCTTGTCTTTTGTTTGGTTTTCAGTTACGCAAGCCTTCGAGGCGGGGCGGACTATGCAGTCGACCCAACACCGGGCCAGCGGTCAGACATCACCGGCTGTGAGAAAGGAGGTGTGGGTCGTGGGCCACTCATACGTGAGGCGTGCCGCAGACGTATTCAAAGCAGGTGACATGATTCACGTAGCTGGGGAATACGGGTACAGGATGTCCTTCTACGGAAGGGGCGGTCTCTGTATTGACCAGTTTCAAGCTTACTTTGAGGGTTTGTTAGGGCGGATGAGGTCACCGCCGTCTATAGTCATAGTACATTTAGGGGGCAATGATTTGGTCACCACCGGTAGACGACTTCTCCTGGAGGCAATGCTTTCCACCGTAAGTTGGTTGGCGAGGAAAGTTCCGGGGTGCATAATTGCGTGGTCTCATATGATCCCACGAAAAGTGTGGCGGGGGGCTATTTCGATCCCGGCTTTGAACCATTCTGCTAGGAAACTTAATAACAAAATGAGTAGGTTGTTCCGTTCCAGGACATTGCATTCTATCTCGCACGGTTGTATTAATGATGACAGTATGTATATGGGGGATGGTGTGCATTTGTCTCGGGTGGGAAATGAGTTACTCATAGGAGACTTCTTAGCATGGTTAAAAACGTTGGAACATGACCTTTAGCTAGGAGTTTTGGTGGGGGGCCCGGATAGCCGGTCAACTATCCGGGCCTGTGGCGGTAAGGTCATGATCGGTGAGCACTAATTAGTAGATCCCTATGAGTGGGCGTCACCCAACACGGAGGGGAGCGCTCGGGAGAGGTGGCCATTGGCCCCTCAATGGGGAGGCGGTCCCTTCTAAGGATGGGTCGCCGGAAGTAAAGGAAAGGCGGTCAAGGCCCCTTCCTTTGTAGGAGGGGTTACAGCCCCCTCCTGGGGAATTTCCCGGGGCCAGTGACATCTGCGACGGCAGATGCGGTAAGTTGTGTGGGGTTGGGATAAGGGCCACGATACCTTCTAGATACCTCACACGAGTATTCGAACGACCTTTAACTGGCGTCGAGTTTTAGGTGCCCCCGTCAAGTCAAGGGAAATTGGTAGTAGTTGCACTTGAGGTACGCCTCCGTGCTGTCGCCCATCCCAAGTGGGAGGGGTAAGTCCGGTTAGGGATCTTGACACCGGTTATGACCTTGCCGTTGGCCCTTAAACGTTAGGTTGTACAATTTCAATATGTCAAGAAATGTTTTGTAGGTTGCTAGTTCGGCTAGGAGAACCTCTGTATTAGAGAATCTGTTAAGGTTAGCCAAACATCGCAATATGGTAATGAAATTGTACATAACATGAAACGTTTAATGTTTTAATTTTGTTTTAATAAATACGGCCGGGATGGTCACTCCATCCCACTTCCAAAAACTTCAAGAACTGTTTCCGGTTTCACTCCTTTTGGGGATTGTGTTGAGAGGGGGTGGCGGGTATCTCGGCTATATGGAAAGGGGCGACCGAATCGGTCCCCCCGAACTTATGGCCGAGTGCCTCGATCCCCCCGGGAAGCCATTTTGGGCGGGAGGCGCGTCTCAGCTGGTATGCCCGAAGCGGCGTAGCTGGGGCGCGCTCGTTCCCGCCCTAGAGTGGGCTGGCCTAGACACCGACGCAGCCAGCCACGCCCTCAGGGGCAGGCAGGGGCGGGTATACGCCCGCCCTGAAGACGGATAAAAAGGGACGCAAGACCAGAAGACATCCTCTTGTTCTTGTGCTCTGAAGCTGCACCTCCTCGCTGCACGTGAGCTCGGGACAGAACGAAGAGCCAATTTTGACCCACCCACCAGCCCCTGAAGACAGCCAGTGTGTATAATAAAGTTGATTAATTTTGTTTTGTTTTCGTTTCCAGGTTGTAGTGCCATGTTGATTGTGAGTTAATAAAGAAATGTTCGTTTTGAGTATGTTTGCCATTAAAGATATTCAGTTAGTGTCGAATTTTGATATATGCTCTTTCAGTCATAGTGGCCAATGTATTCTTAGGTTAATTTACACTGTCGTATTTATTTTGGTAGGCGGTAAGGTCATGATCGGTGAGCACTAATTAGTAGATCCCTATGAGTGGGCGTCACCCAACACGGATGGGAGCGCTCGGGAGAGGTGGCCATTGGCCCCTCAATGGGGAGGCGGTCCCTTCTAAGGATGGGTCGCCGGAAGTAAAGGAAAGGCGGTCAAGGCCCCTTCCTTTGTAGGAGGGGTTACAGCCCCCTCCTGGGGAATTTCCCGGGGCCAGTGACATCTGCGACGGCAGATGCGGTAAGTTGTGTGGGGTTGGGATAAGGGCCACGATACCTTCTAGATACCTCACACGAGTATTCGAACGACCTTTAACTGGCGTCGAGTTTTAGGTGCCCCCGTCAAGTCAAGGGAAATTGGTAGTAGTTGCACTTGAGGTACGCCTCCGTGCTGTCGCCCATCCCAAGTGGGAGGGGTAAGTCCGGTTAGGGATCTTGACACCGGTTATGACCTTGCCGTTGGCCCTTAAACGTTAGGTTGTACAATTTCAATATGTCAAGAAATGTTTTGTAGGTTGCTAGTTCGGCTAGGAGAACCTCTGTATTAGAGAATCTGTTAAGGTTAGCCAAACATCGCAATATGGTAATGAAATTGTACATAACATGAAACGTTTAATGTTTTAATTTTGTTTTAATAAATACGGCCGGGATGGTCACTCCATCCCACTTCCAAAAACTTCAAGAACTGTTTCCGGTTTCACTCCTTTTGGGGATTGTGTTGAGAGGGGGTGGCGGGTATCTCGGCTATATTGGCTGCAACCAGGAACAGAGATCTACGAAGCACACACGGGTGGTTCGCTAGAGACTGCACAAATTCAATGAGCGGAGCATGGTATTATGTGGTAAAATTAAATTACCTATGCTTAATTTATGCGGTAAAGTTCAATAAGAATAACTCATGAAAAATAAGAGGCAAAATCCGTGATATTTGAGGTTTTAAAAAGGGGTTTTATTCCTTAAAAAGGAATTGGGTATTTGGCTCGAGCCAAGGTGGCATACCATTCCGTCACCACGTAGGTTCGGGAAGGGACTGACAGACAACCTTTTATTAACAGACATTCATATATATAGTCAATGCATTACAGTAATGTCATATTGCAGAAGGCGTAACAGCTGAGAGGGGAGATAAGAATGCATATACGTAATAAAAAGGCGTTACAATAGGCGTGCACAAAGGCGTGAACTAGAAACGTCATTAACATGAGGTCACAAGTAGGTGGATCCATAAGTGAATCCTACGGTGTCAGCAGAAATACATGGCAGAGATGCGCGCGCAGCAGCATGACGTGTGATTTACGTGTAACTGTTGGGTGAAGGGGGACTTGACATTTAGCCCTACATGTGGAGACAGAAGTCTGGAGTGTCAGATCAACCTAATCCCGAATCGTATCTAATATCTTATGTTTAAGGAACAGTATTATCTGGAAGGGAAAGGTCTCTCGGACAGAAGCTATTCTATACTGACTGTGAGTGCGTGTATAAGCGTCTACGTGTCTGCATGAGATGCGAGGGGGCATGGGCCTACCATGGAAACAGGAGCTATGAATTACTTGCACGGAGACAGTGAGGCCGGGCCCTTTGCTCTGCAGCTGGAAGGATGTTTACTTGAACTACGAGACAGGAATGTATTTTCGAGGAGCGGAGCAGATAATTCGAAGGTTGAATACAGTTTTGGCAGGCAACAGGCTGAGCCAAGCGCCATGAGCCGCGCAGGAGTAAGGCAGAGGTCACGGTACAGAGGCAGACCCAGGCTGAGGCCTTTCAGAGTCAACAGGCAAGAAAAGCTTGATGGCAGAATTCAGGGCCTACTTCGCCAGAACTGAAAAACGTGTAAAGTACACCACAAAAAGACGTTGGCATGGCATACTTAGAAGCGGACTATTCGACCCATTCAGGGTGGGTCTGGAAGAGGACATGTTAATGTTGGACGCAAATGTGTTTGCGTCTTCATAACTGGCACTTTAAGTTCGTACATGGAGACGGTGGGGTACACGTTAGGGAACATTTCTTGACCATAAAATTTATATTTCCTCATTCCCTCCTTGTTCCCTACGGACCCTTCATGATATATCGATCCTCATGAATCGATCGATTTGTTCACGTAACATCATTTGCTCTTCTTTCTTCTTTTCTCGTTTTGAATGGGAATGGGAATTTGAATGCGGGAAACATGATGTGGCGCACAAGCCGCAAATCGCTGGTCCACATTGTAAACACAGGCAACAACTGAATACTATGAGAAGACCAATGCCTAGGAATGATAGGATCTTCCATCCCCAAGCGGTCAAGGTTGTCCAGAACCAACCGGACCAAGTCCAGGTGCCTGGATTCTGATGTATCAAACTTGCAATCTTATGAAGACGTGTTATAGCTTTATATACCGTTGGCGCGTTTTCTGGAATGAAAACACAGCAACTCGACCCGATGACCTTACAGGCTCCGCCCCTATCTGCTAGGATGACGTCAATGACGAGACGATTTTGAAGAACAACAACCCGCATGGCAGACTGTTCCTCTGTTAAGTTGCCTAGAGCAGAAGTAGTTTCATTCACTACCGCTTCGAGGGTTCTAGTTAATTTGCGTATCAGTTTACTATTAAAGACAGCACCTAAGTAGGGGAAGAAGCCTTTATTGAAGTCTGTGTATTGTTCCCATGCCGTTTCAGTGTAGTCGACAATCGGGAGATCTCTTCGAAGTCTATTGTTTACTAGATTGGTATTTCTGTGGTAATCAGGAGGAGCTAGAAAAACAGGTGGTAGAAGGAATGCAATGTAACAGGTACCATCCCAATCTAAAGGTAAGCGTATGTATGCTGTATGACCACAAACGAAGTAGGAGTGTCGCGTAGCTCTGAATGTAGATTTGCCTTGATCATTGAATTCGACTATGGTAGTACATTTACTATGACCCAAGTGTACTGAACCATTCTTTCTGATACATGATTCACCCGTGACTGGTAATACTGACATAGCAGGTAATACTGGTGCAGCTTCTGATTCCACAGTTAGGATCATGAGGTTAATTGTGTAATTACCTAACCCATATACTTCATTTTCTAGATCAGTTCCTGTTCTAGTGGGAAGTCCCTTCTTGTCAGGGTAACAGACTTTAAGTAGAACTGAGTTCAGGTTTCCCCAAACCCAATTCCCGTCAAGGACAGCAATGTCAGAATCTAAAGAATTAATCAGTCTAAACCACGCACCACATGAGCCGTTGTGAGTGAACGGGTTCAAAGAGAGGGGCAGAACTCCCTTGTCGGCCACATATCCAACAGTTTGTAGCGTTATTAGTTTGATGTGAGTGATGTAACATGCTAATGAAGGTGTTGTTGCGCAGCGCAAGTCTGTAAGACAGTTCATGTGGAGGTAATTCGCTGAAAGAATGTTCGGCAGTAACATTGTAAGCAGATTGTTCATGCCTGAAGATAGGATAGTATATAGGCAGCAATATACTAGCAGCAATAATCAAAAGGCTTAGAAAAAACATAATCAATAACGTCACTATACAGTGACTACGGAGTGATTTACAATATCCACGTTTCTTGAGTTGTCTCTGTCTATCTCTCTCTCTATCTCGGTCTAGGGGATACATGTCAGGAACTAATTTAACCGATTCACCTAGGGGAGGACTTAAACAATTAAACTGTCTGACTTGCTAGACCGTAGCTTGAGTCTGTATTCTTCAGAGGCGGTTTTCTCAACCAGGGGGAGTTTTGAATCAGTCTGTGGAGGAGGGCAGGGCTTAGAGTCCAAGTCCGAAGAGAGTCCGTGGAATTTTTTAATGTGGCTCGAATGTAGCCACCCTTTTCTGCCCTCTACTTTAACAGCGGTCCTCGTCGTCAGAAGGACCAATTTCGGAGTTTGCCAGCGGGGCTCCAGTGGACTCCTCCGGTCAAAGTTGCGAACGAAGACAAAGTCGCCAGGGACCACTTCATGGGGCTTCACCTCGGTGTTGTCGGGAAAGGCGGCAGCTACCTGTGAACGACAAGATTGTAGTGCAGACATCAAGGAGGCAAGGTAATCTGTCAGCATAATACAGTCAACATCTGTGATTTTACGAGGTATAGGCGTCCCCCACATATTTGGTGGCCTACCAAAGACCACTTCATACGGGGATAACCCGGTTCGAGAATGCGCCACCATCCTCATATAAAAAAGGGCAACTGGCAAGGCTACTATCCAGTCAACGCCTTTCTCTCTACATATTTTCGAAAGTCGGATTTTCAGAGTCTGGTTATGGCGCTCCACGAGACCTGCTGCCTCGGGATGCCGAACACAGTGGAACTTCCACTGATAGCCTAACAGGAGTGTAATGTGTTTCACAAGCTCGGATGAGAATGGCTGACCGTTATCTGAGTACACGATACGGGGCAAACCATACCGTGGGAAGAATTCGCGAACCAGCTGCTTGGCAGTGGTCGGAGCAGTGTAATCTGGAACTGGATATGCTTCTGTCCATCGGGAAAGTGCACATACGACTACGAGGACATACTTGAATCCTCGACAACGTTCCATCTGGATATAATCCATCTGGAGGACTTCAAAAGGGTGATCGGGAGGCTGAAATCCACCTTGCTCTACTGGAATGCTTTTACCTGGATTGAACTGGCAACAAATCATGCAAGTACGCACTTTTTGTTTCGCTGCTGCTCGTAAGTTTTTATTGTACCATATGTGTTGAATACTGTCTAGCATGGCCTTTTCTCCTAGGTGCGCTGGACTATGTACTGTGTTAATGATTACTTGAACCATAGAGTCGGGGAGAAACCATGTAGATTTTCCCTTCATCATCCATCCTTGATCTGTTTGGATCCCTCCTAGTTCAGTCCACTTCTTCATTTCGTCTGGTGTGCAATGTGTCTGTATGTCAATTACATCATGTGCGGGATCCCTGACTGTCAGGCAGTGTGTCAAAGTCGGGACTATTGTCTTTGTCACGTCAGTTGCATGAATTCGATTCTGGGCAGTCTGCTTAGCTGTTCGGTCTGCCAGGTCGTTACCCTGGGAGATAGTGTCGGTGATTTTTGTATGTGCCTTACACTTCATAATAGATATCGCGGTAGGTAGATGTATTGCATCTAACAGAGCTTGAATGAGGGGACCGTGTTGGATGTTGGCACCGTGAGAAGTTAAGTAACCTCTCTCTCGCCAGAGGACTCCAAAGTCGTGAACGACTCCGAATGCATAACGTGAATCAGTGTATATGTTAACTTTCTTATTTTTGGCTTGAATACAGGCTTGTGTCAGAGCGATGAGCTCTGCTGCTTGAGCTGACAGGGTGTCGATACAATTGGTTTCTATAACTTCGGTGTCTGTCGTGACTGCATAGGCCGCCACTAATTCACCTGTACCGGTTCTCATGCATGAACCATCCACATAAAGTGTCAGGTCTGGATCTGGTAATGGAACATGTGTCAAGTCTTGTCTGGGTTTCGTCGTAATAGTAATGACTTCAATACAATCATGTTTCAATGGATCTACACCATTTAATGGCAAAAGTGTGGCAGGATTTAATGTGTTACAACGCCTGATTTCTATGTGTGGTTGAAACAATGTCAATTCATAACCTGTCAGTCTTGCTATGGTCAAGTGTTGGGTCTGTGTACGATTTAAAAGAACTTCCACGGAGTGTGGAACTTGTACTGTCAATTGATGTCCTAACACTATGGAAACACTTTGTCTGATTGCTAAAGCTGTCGCAGCGACTGATTTCAAACACGCAGGCAGGGCCTGGGCTACTGGATCTAATGTGCTAGAAAAGTAAGCACATGGTTTGTGTGAACCTGCTTGTTCCTGAGTGAGGACTGACAATGCAGTACCTTCACGTTCTGTGACAAAAAGTGTAAAAGGCTTACTGTAACATGGTGTTGCTAAAACAGGTGCTTGACAAAAGGCTTTCTTTAAGTCCTCAAAAGCTTGTGTATGTTCCTGAGTCCAAGGGAGGACAGTCGATGTCGCTGCCTCCTGAGTTGTCAACTGAATTAGTGGTTTTGCTAGAAATGCATATTGGGGAATCCATTGTCTGCAGTACGAGGTGAGGCCTATGAAAGCCCGCACCTCCTTTTGTGTTTTCGGTGGTGACATGTTTACAATTAACTGGATGCGGTCAGGAGTGAGCTGTCTCCCCACTTTGGACAGCAAGTGACCCAGGTACACAACTTGCTGAACACAGAATTGCAGCTTCGAAGGGGATACTTTGTGCCCCTTGTCAGCCAGGAAATTTAAGACCGTCAGTGATGCTTTTTCACATTCGGGTTCGCTTCGGGCGGTGATCAGCAGATCATCGACATACTGAAGCAGAGCGGTGTTAACAGGCATGTGGATACTGTCAAGTTGTCTTTTCAGTGCTTGGCTATAGATGCTGGGGCTTTCTGTGAATCCTTGAGGTGCGCGTGCAAATTTGAAACTTCGTCCATTTAAACTGAATCCGAACAAGTATTGGCTTTCCGGATCGATTGGGACACTAAAAAAGGCGTTCTTGAGGTCAATTACAGTAAAGAACGTCGCTTCTGAATCAATGGCTGTCAATAATGAAGAGATATCTGGAACCACAGGATACTGTGGTACAATACATTTATTCAATTCGCGCAGATCAATAACTAATCGATAAGCTGGTGGTGCATTTGGATCAGTACGTTTAAGAACTGGAATGATAGGAGAATTACATACATTGGAGTCGGTTTCCACGACCACTCCTTGTGCAATGAGCTCGTCAATGATTCTCAGTAAAGCCACTACAGCATCTGGGGGTAACTTGTATTGTCGAATTCGTGGTAATACCACTCCTGCTTTGAGTGTGACTCGATATGGTGTAATGTGCATACAACCTACATCAGTGGGGCCTTGCGCCCACAAGTGTGCAGGGACATTCTGCAACCGGTGATCCATGTCTCTCAATACATAGTGTCCTTTAAAATCTCGCAAGAATAATCGCACTCCTTCCGGAGAACAGCATATTATAGCTCCTAGAGCCTTCAAAGTCTTTATACCTAGCAAGTTTTCCGGACATGATTTTGTAAGCAATAAATCTGTAGTCCGTGTCAGAGGACCAACTGCAAGAGGAAGGGGTTGTGATACTTCATTAATAATAGGCTTTCCTGAAAATCCAAGGGAAACATTCTGTGAGCCTGAGAGGGGTGCCCCTGGAACCTCATTGTGACTTATTGTGGTCCTGCTTGCCCCTGTATCAATGAGAAACTTTCTGTCTTTCCCTAATACTTGACTGTGTACATAAGGACCTTCTTGATCTACAGGAACCTCAATAAGAGGCAAACCAAACTCCCTCTCTAGGCTATTTCATGTGTATCGCTGATAATCGGGGTAATCATTTTGTGCATACTGGTACATCTGTTGTGTCGTGTTCTGTGTTGCGGTAATGGGCTGTTGCTGTGGTACTGCTACAGTCTGTGATGAAGCTGGCATAGGCGGAATATGTTGTATATTCTGGGGTACTTGTTGCTGGGCCTGATCTTGTCTAGGGGGACGCGGTCTCTCCTTGGTCTTACCCGTGGAGATATTGTGTTTCAGGACTGCACAATCGTTTATATAATGACCTGGTTGTTTACAATAGTTACAGACTCCTTTAACAGGAGCCGTCGAATTACTAGGCTGGGTCGCACCCTTCTTGTGACCGTCAGCAGGAACTGACTGGGCAACTAACATTTTCATTTTCGTGTCCTTCATACGTCTTTGTTCATGTTCTTGTTCTTCTCTGATTCTATTCTGGTGATACTGTAACATTTGTAACATTTGTGAAGGGGTGTTAGCTTGCCAAGTACTCTCGACTTTCAGTACTCTGTTCTTTACCTGTGGTAGGGAATTCTCGACTAATTTCGTTACAAAAAGGTGTGGATATGATTCACTACCTGGTTTCAGGCCGCTGTTAATACCAAAACATTTTTCAAAACGGGAATAAAAATCACTAGTGTCTTCATCGGGTTTTTGTTTACAGGCTGAGATTGCACCCCAGTCTTCCTTTTTCGTACTTAATAAACGTGGCAACACTTGTACTAACAATCCCGGTAATGCTTTAACTTTGTCTCCAAGCCCTAGGCCTGGAACCCGAGTATTCTCTTCGTTCTCTAATGCTGCCCACTCAATCTTTGCATTTCCCACTTCCCACTCTTTTTCTTTAAGTTTCTCATAAATGCCAGCAGGCAGTAGTACTTTCAGTATTTTCATAAGGTCAGGATAAGTGTAATCACCCATGAGTAACATGTCTTTTATTTCACGGTGAAAACCTGCGGGGTCTTTGTCATGGCTGGGTACTAGTTTTTTCATTTCCAGTAATTCTATTTTTGTTATGGGTGTGTACACAAACACACGTCTAAGCGTATTATCAGGATTCTGAACTGGGTGCACTTCTCGTAACGGATTCTGTCTGTCCATGTAATACATTTTTCTTTCCATGGAATGTGCTGAATCAGACTGTGGACACAGGAAGGCACTATATCTATGCCGATGTTCTAAAATCACTTTAATTAGATCGGTACCTAGACCTCTCCATTTATTCATGAGCAGTTCTGCTAATATATCCGGCAGGGGCCCTGGATCAGAGTGCTGGCTTCTATACAATAAGAGCAGGTGTTGTATCATGTACGTACCAGCTAAACGCTGTTCACTTGGTGTCATGTTCAAAAATGTGTGTGCTAACGCATCATCACTATATTTCCCCGCATCGTCAGCCCATTGTACTGCTGACCTAGCTAATTCTTGTTCATCCATCGAATCGAGTACATGGTACCCCATTCGTTCTCGAAGTCTGTTATCAGCGGCTTGGAATAAGTGTTCAGGAGTTCTCGGATTACACATGGCTTCTTGAAAAATTCTTTTACTTTCTGGACGCACTGGGCTCATTGAATTATTAAAGGGTCTTCCTTTACCTACATACGCTATTGTTTCTCTAACTGGTAATTGTGCTTGTCCGGTTGCCGTTTCTGGTTGCTCCTCCTCCCCTGAAGACTCAAACTTGTCTGATTCCAGTTCTGGTTCTGACTGTCTTGTTTCATGTATTTTTATTACTACGCTTCTGATTCTTTGATACATGTTTTTTATACAATTCTGTTTATCGTGGTTCCCGTCTGCTATATTCTGACCCCATCTATGAAGTGCTTTCATTTCCTCCGGGTCTACACCCGGCCTATCTTGTTCTCTTATTAAGCAGTTTATAAAAAAACGTAATATCTTGGCTTGAGTGTCAACTTTCTGGTGAGCCATGGCCTGGCCAATACTCTCAGGGCCTTCCCCTGTTTGAACAAAATGATATATTCTGTCTAGATGATCAATCATTCCGGGTAGTGTCAATAAGAAGTTGGTGACCCGTCTTAGTCGTACTGATGCGAGTATTAATCTGTCATCATTTCTACCGGGTACTGGATCATATCTACAATCCCCGAGACGTTCCTTTATTATATCAAAATCGGCTGCCCGAGGGGTACGTTGTTGTGCTAGATCCCTGTAAGTCCATCTATGTGCTTGTGGTGGTGTCTGGAAACCTATCGCCCCTCCTGACGCGCCTCCTGATGCGCCGTCTCCGAAGGGATTCATTGGGTGTAAGGTAGAAAGGTTAGTTGTAGGGAGAGGTGGAAGGACTGCTGGAAGACCAGGAGGGACAGCCGGGACGGGAGGAAGAGGAGGAGGAGTAGCTTGTCGCGGAGGTGGGGGCGGATTGTCTCGGGGTGTAGCGCCGCCAGGAGGAGGTGTGCGTGGCGGTGCAGTATTAACATATTCGGGGGGTACATCATCTAGATAGGAAGAAAGGAAAATGTCCTTTGCGGTTTTCTGATGTATTTTAGTCGGGAGCATTGGAGGTGGTAGATCTTTTGGTACTTCCGGGGTGGCCTTAGGTAAACCTTCCGTTAAAAGAGGGTACATACCATTCATAAGGGTGTTTCGTTGTCTATCTACTTGTTCTATTTTTACTCGGATACCTTCCTCAACTAATACGTTTTCTTGGGCCTTGTCTGAATCCTATTTCCTTTTCTCTTCCTTTCTGTGTGCTTTTTCTGTGCGCCTATGCGATTCTTTACGCCATAATTCAATAGCATCTTTCTGTGACTGTCTGGCTTTCTTTTTCCATAATGCTTCTTCTACTCTCATGATGCAATCTGCATCCCATGTCCCAGCAGCGGGCCATCTCTGATTCTCCGCTAGATCCTTGGTGTAGTCCACCCATAACTCGAGATATAAAACGGCATCTAGGCCATGTTTGTGGTACATAAAGTACCCTGGAGTGTCCCTAGGTGGAATGGGAACGGCTTCCTCGAGTATCCCTTTTCTAGTGTTTATTTGTCTTAATTTAGAGAATAACGGCATCTTAAAACCAGGCTACTTGATCCTTATTCAGATATGAACACACTGATCACGATAATGAAGATCGAACAATCACTCATACCACGACATTTAAGACACATTAAAACATTTTGAGACGAACAACAATGATTAGAATAAAACTAGCTGACTGCATAATACTGGATGTACTGCTAAACAGTACAGATACACCGCTAAACAGTGCAGACCAGATATACTGCTAAACAGTACAGATACACTGCTAAACAGTGCAGACCAGGCCTGTGTACCCAAACCCGTCTTGACCGGCACAAACTAATGCGCACGTCTAGATGCGTCCCCAGCAACGGTACTCACCGGGATGCACGGAAACAGAAGGCCTCGGAAACTCTGGACTGGACTGGACCGGACTGGATTCGGACTCGACTCGTGACGCGGATACTTCGGAACTTCGGAACCTGGTGGGCCTCCGTATACCTCGGATCTTGCTCTCTCAGCTAGGCTCTGGTCGGGATCCTCCGCACTCCTCACCGCCTCGTCTGGGTGTTGATCGCAGCCTCAGTCACCTCCGTTGGCCTGAGGGAGATACAGGAAATCCTGCGGGTACGCGTAGTGGTCCGTCCGGCTGTGGCAGGGGGCCAGGCCTGCAACGCACCTCCGGTGCGTGAGATGGGGGAGGGGTCCCTATTCGGGCGCCAATTATGTGGTAAAATTAAATTACCTATGCTTAATTTATGCGGTAAAGTTCAATAAGAATAACTCATGAAAAATAAGAGGCAAAATCCGTGATATTTGAGGTTTTAAAAAGGGGTTTTATTCCTTAAAAAGGAATTGGGTATTTGGCTCGAGCCAAGGTGGCATACCATTCCATCACCACGTAGGTTCGGGAAGGGACTGACAGACAACCTTTTATTAACAGACATTCATATATATAGTCAATGCATTACAGTAATGTCATATTGCAGAAGGCGTAACAGCTGAGAGGGGAGATAAGAATGCATATACGTAATAAAAAGGCGTTACAATAGGCGTGCACAAAGGCGTGAACTAGAAACGTCATTAACATGAGGTCACAAGTAGGTGGATCCATAAGTGAATCCTACGGTGTCAGCAGAAATACATGGCAGAGATGCGCGCGCAGCAGCATGACGTGTGATTTACGTGTAACTGTTGGGTGAAGGGGGACTTGACATTTAGCCCTACATGTGGAGACAGAAGTCTGGAGTGTCAGATCAACCTAATCCCGAATCGTATCTAATATCTTATGTTTAAGGAACAGTATTATCTGGAAGGGAAAGGTCTCTCAGACAGAAGCTATTCTATACTGACTGTGAGTGCGTGTATAAGCGTCTACGTGTCTGCATGAGATGCGAGGGGGCATGGGCCTACCATGGAAACAGGAGCTATGAATTACTTGCACGGAGACAGTGAGGCCGGGCCCTTTGCTCTGCAGCTGGAAGGATGTTTACTTGAACTACGAGACAGGAATGTATTTTCGAGGAGCGGAGCAGATAATTCGAAGGTTGAATACAGTTTTGGCAGGCAACAGGCTGAGCCAAGCGCCGTGAGCCGCGCAGGAGTAAGGCAGAGGTCACGGTACAGAGGCAGACCCAGGCTGAGGCCTTTCAGAGTCAACAGGCAAGAAAAGCTTGATGGCAGAATTCAGGGCCTACTTCGCCAGAACTGAAAAACGTGTAAAGTACACCACAAAAAGACGTTGGCATGGCATACTTAGAAGCGGACTATTCGACCCATTCAGGGTGGGTCTGGAAGAGGACATGTTAATGTTGGACGCAAATGTGTTTGCGTCTTCATAACTGGCACAGGAGGGAAATTACATGCACTTTAAGTTCGTACATGGAGACGGTGGGGTACACGTTAGGGAACATTTCTTGACCATAAAATTTATATTTCCTCACTTTTATGCCAAAAATCAAGCCTCAGGCAACATTTCAAATTAGCATTAGGTGCATACAAACTGACCAATAGCAATGTCACAATTTGAAAGTAGCGTATGACGACAATCTCAGACAATCCCATTTTCCGTTGTCCAGCCCACCAGAAATGACCAAGCACATTCCAATATCCGGTTCGATCAGGCCGGACAAACCCATCATAAAACCCTCAACCCAAATCAGTAATTATGTCGTAAAGGAAAGGCAGAAATAGATTGGAAGTGAGATAGAAGTGTGGGAGCAGTGTACCATAAACTCGGGCACGTCCTGCTCTTTGATCTTTATCAGACCAGCTGCTTAACAAGGAACTGGCTCAGCGAGGTCAGCCTCGGGCAAGGAGTCAGTTCGGCCAGGTCACTCAAAAGTCAGCTAAGGCATACGTGTCTCAGGGACTCATTCGGCCACAGTCATCGGGCCTATGTGAGGGCAACCATACAAAATGGCTGCCGTACACAAAATGGAACCAGAAGGTTCAAACTAAATTCTTGAATACGGAATGTTCTCATATATCGATTCATGTGAAAACACTCAGACACGCTACACTCGTCATTTGCGGTCTGCTGACACCAAAATCGTCCATTTCCGACGACCTTTATTGAACGGGTTCGGAACCTTCGAACCTCACTCGCAAACCAGAGAACTACACACTCAGTGAAAATGGTGTGATTGAACCAGTGGAATCCTCATTGTGGTTATCTCCTATTGTTGTTGTAAAGATGGATAATGAAATAAGATTTTGTATTGACCTTAGGAGCCTCAACAAGACCATTTGGATCCATGGTCATACTTTGCCTAAAACTGCAGAAATGATTGTCACCTTAGCTGGAGCCAAGGTTTTTTCTACACTTGAGGTGAGTTAAGTTGTCTTAGCAAAGGAATTTGGACACCTAACTGCTTTTGTTACTCCTAGTGGCATTTTTCAATTCTGAAGAATGCCTTTCAAGCTCACTTTGGTGGCTGCTGTGTTTCAGGGTGTGATGAGTGACGCGTTGAGGGGACTGAGCGGTGTTCTTGTATTCAAGGATGTCATTTTGGTCAATGGAAAGTATAATAAAGATCCCTTAAAGAGGTTGGGCGCTTTGCCAAAAGCTCTCGGTTATAAAGGTCTTACATTGACAAAGGAAAAGTGTGAGTTTGGGGGGAGTGAGGTGGAATATCTGGGACATGTAGTATCTGACAAAGGAATCAGTCCAAGTCCTGGTTTACTGCAAGATGTTGAAAAAGCACTTAATCCTGAAATTGTGAACAACTTCAAGCATTCTAGAAAATGTACACATTTTATGCCAAATGTATTTCTAATACTGCCACCAAAGATAAGCCTCTTCTTGATTTATTGAAAACAAATGCACATTTTTCAGGGGACTAAGCTCAGAGTCGGGCAACCTGTGAAACCAAACATGAACTCATTCAGGCATCTCTACTTAATCCACATGTGCCTGGCAAACCTCTTTGTGTTCCTGTTGACATCAGCGTGGTTGGCATTGGACTGTGCTCACCCAGGGTTGAGGGGAATATAAGTGTACCATTGCATTTGCTTCCTGTGCCCTTAGGCCACCGGACCATTCTTATTCAACCATTGAGCGAGAAATGATAGCGTGCACCTGGGTGGTTAAGTCCTTTAAAACATGTAGGTGGGGACAAAATGTACATATCGTACTGATCATAAGCCCCTCATTCCTACTTTGAGCAGTATTAATTTGCATACATCCAAGGCCACAGCCAGGTTGGTATGGCTAACTAACTTTTGGAGCACCATATTTACCAGGTGTGAAAACAAAAATGCTGATTACGTTTCTTGTCTTCCTCAACCTGTAGATGAATTGAAATGGTGTTTTAGTGATCAGCACAATGGCCCAACTGTATGGGAGTTCCACCTATCCCCAAACCAGCCATAAAAAAACCTTGGAATTTTGCTGGAGGATACCCGCAAACTGGATTGCCAATCCAAGAAGTTTTCAGGGACATGTTTTGCCCTTCTTAAAATGCTAAGGAAAATCATTGATGTAGTTCCTGAGCACCTGAAGAAAGAAGGGATTCAATCTCTCCTTATCTCACGACTGGACTATGATAACTCGCTGTATCTGGGTTCACCAAAGTATGTTATAAAGAGACTCCAAGTGGTACAGAACGCGGCAGCTAGACTCTGGTTAAAAATCCCCAACTGCATTTCTGCAAAGGAACCACTCAAACAGCTGCACTGGTTGTCTATCAAAGCCAGAGTTAAGTTTAAAACCCTCTACATAGCATGCAGAGGCATTAATAACACTGGGCCTGAAAAGCTGAGGAATCTGATATCTAGGTACACCCCTACTAGACACCTCAGATCCTCCCAAAAACAGCTCCTTAAGAAACCAGAATTAAAAGGGCTAGATGGGGCGGCAGATCTTTCGCCCATCTAGTACCCAAGTTGTTGAATGCCCTCCCACTTGAAATCTGTGCTGTATCTAATGAAACCTCTTTCAGATAAAAGCTGATAACATGGCTATTTCCCCGCTAATTATACGGTGGTTCAGCATTTAACCAGCAACATTTCTCCTTTAGCGCTGGGAAGCCCTCGGGCAGCTATGCTCTCAACAAATCCCTTAAATAAATAAATAAATAAAATAATAACAAGATGAGGATTATTTGGTTGCCAATTTATTTTTGCTGTTTGATCAGATATATTAGTGTGAAGAATTAGAGAGATACTCTTGCTGGAGGAGGTTTTACTACAGAAAGTTATGGAATATACTAGGAAAGGTTGGCAAATAGAGACTTCTCTTTCTATGGGACTTTAATAGTACAGTAGGGAACCATTTGAATTGTCCATTGAGTCTTTTTTGCTTTGCAGGAATGATACAAATTATTCCTCCTAGTGCTGTTGGAAATGAATTGTTGAAGGTCACCCACGAAGCATACGTATAAAGAGGGTAAGAGAGATTGGTCGGTCCGTGAAGCAATAAAAGAGGTATGAATTTCCAGGCATTTGCTATATTAACACTGTTGAAAGGGTATTCAATGATGTTTTGGACTCAAAATCGAAATAAACTAGTAATCACAGTGTCTCCCTGATTAGGACACAGGTTCTCTCACTTACTGAGATGGCATGCTTCATAATTGAGACCTGCTCCTCATCTGGCTGTGGGAACAATACTGGATGGGCATCTTTACAGAGCTTTTTAAGAAGATCTTTTATCTCAAAGTTCAATAAAGTCAGTGCGGCTCATTGAACTTCCTCATCTGAGAATTTGCTTGTTTTGTTTTGAGGGATAACAGTGAAAGAATGGACAAAAAGAGAAAAGGAATGGTTGAAATTCCCTATGGAAGTCCCTAATGTAAGTCATTCATTATGTGGATGGCTTACATGGTAAAATTAAAAACAGGGGTGGATTAATGGACATAATCATCCTTAGAATATGGTTAGGTTGACATGTTTCTTGTCTATAAACCCCTGCAGGGTCTATGGCATTCCTCAGGATCAGTTTGAAAAAGTCCTAATCTAATGATTTGTAGTTGCAAATTATTTAGCAGTACCTCACATCTTATTCAAAACACACAGAAATGAACGCCCCACTTTTTAGCGCCACTTCTCAACACACTCCAAAATTATGCATCAGTATGCGTGAGGCGTGACATCGTATTTCACCATGGCTAAAAAAGGGTCAGAGCGTCACGTTGAACGATGCCTGTCAATATCCAGTCAAAGGAGTTTCTGGAAAAAAGGTAAACAGATGCCATTATCAAGACCTATATGCTGCTCCTGTTCTACCTGATGCTCGCAGTGTTCAGCCGCACTACATACTTCTCCAAGTTGGACAAGCAAGTAATTGCACCTAAATGTAATCCTCTGTGCCCTGAATGGTGAGATCAATTTTCCTTCCAGTTTTAAACCTCATCAGGACGCGGTTCCAGGTGCTCCATCATGGACAGGCAGGACTGTGCGTGGGAGTCATCTTGCGTCATTAAGGTGGGACTGTGCACAGATCACGTTTCATGTGATAGGTTGCAGGACAATGGCAGCTTTAAAAAAGGTATATTTTCAGCAAAAATACATATTTTCAACGAGACGGAAGCTCTTTAGGATATTCCATGATTTTATTGTGTTGTTAATGAAAGACATAAAACATCTGATGTCTAAGAGTAGACGTATAAGTAGACATAAATCAATCTGAGTGCACACTGCGTTCCTCGTGAAAGCAACAATTTATTTAAAAAATCATGAGAAAAACATACAGCAACACTCAGAGAAATCTGTGTCAGTCGTTTTGAAATGTTCAAATGCCGGTAAATGTATCCATGCAAATATGGCATGATTGAAAACTAAGCATGTTCCAGGGTATCTCATTGTTAAGCCCAGATTGGTCATTTTCAAGTTTAAACACCCATCTTTGTTCTTTTTTTTAAAAAGTCTGGTTTGCATATGGAGTGGTATTTTATAGATTAAAGTACTACCCATAACATCTCATTTGAGCTGTGATTATTTATCAAATTATGGGCAGTAAGATTTGGGGCTGCTAGTTTACATCTGACAGTGCTGTGAGGTTCATTAAGCCTGGTCTTAAATTTACAAAAGGTCCTTCCTATGTATCGCATTCTGAACGGACAGATGATCATTGTTAGACCTGGCACCCATGCCATGATTGTCCCTGTCTTTTTTGCCCCTACCTCCTGTATTTTTGACTGTAAGCTGGACTTCGTTTTGGCTGGTTTATGTGCACTGGGCACATTTCCACTGCTGATCAGTGCTAAAGTGCAAGAGCTCTCTGTAAAGTGTGAAATGCATGATTGGTTATTCATGGTTGGCATATTTAATTTACTGGTAAGTCCCAAGTAAAGTGCACTGTGTGTGCCCAGGGCCTGTAAATCAAATGCTAATAGTGGGTCTGCAGCACTGATTGCGCCACCCACATGAGTAGCCCTATAAACATGTCTCAGACCTGTCACTGCAGTGTCTGTGAGGACAGATTTGGAGCTTGCGCTGAGGATTTTAAACTACATCGTTTAGTAATGGTAGTTTTTAGATTGTGTTTTTAAAAATGACACTTTTAGAAAGTGGGCTTTTTCTTACTTTACCATCCTGGGCTTCTGCTGATATCTGGGCTGTTTGTGCCTTCACCCTAGAAAGTCACACAAAGGGAGCTGAGATATGCCCTGCATATCCTGATGGCCCATCACCAGGCTGATTTGCCTTCCTGAGCTAGAGTGGTGGGAGGAGATGTCAACAACACCTATATAGGGCTGTGCCTGGCCTCTCACAATGCTGTCTCCACCCCCTGTAGTGTGTCTGGAGCCAGGGCAGGGCAAGACAAAACGTGTGCACTACAAACACTAGCCTTTGAAGTATGCCTACTTCAAAGGCCAAAAGGTGTATACGTATTGGACCTAAAACCCCAGATTTTTAAAACACTCCTGAACAGAGGACTCAGCCAAGAAGAAGATCTGAAGAGCTGTCAGGAGAAGTACTGTCCCTTTGCTGTGTGTTGCTTTGCTAGGTTGTCCTGCAGTTGCTGCTTCTGTCTGTCTTTTTTCAGTGAAAGAACTGAACATTGCTTTGTATCTGCTTTTCCCAGTTTCTCCAGGGGCTTGTGTGTGCTTGCCTCCTGTTGGAAGTCTCAGGGCCATCAAAGAATTTACCTGCAGCATCTCTGTACTCCACGGCTGGGAATTCCGACCTGCCTTGTGGCGTCAATTCCAGTTCTAGGCCCATGGAGGTTGTTTTTCTGCTGGAAGCCTTCAAAATTGACACATCGCCCTTCCAGTGCCAGTTTTTCCAATGCAACACTGCCTTGGGAAAGGTGTTTGCACGCACTGCTGGAGTGCTGCTGAAGAAATCGACCCAGCTCCTGTCACGGCTGAAGAAACCGCCGCAGCCCATGTTCAGCAAACCGAGTCTCCGACTTCCGAGACCACTACACTGACTCCTACGCAGGCCCTGCTATGCGGCTGAAAGAATCGACGCACCACCCGTTTGCGGCTAGGAGAATTGACGCAGCACATGTTGCTGCTACCACCTCAACTCCAGCGCACCCGGTTTTTCACACATCACACCTGTGCACCAAGATTTCCACTGCATCACCCGCAAACCAGAACCGTCTTCAGATTTCGACGCCTCACTTCTCCTTACAGTCCAGAACCGATGCAACACTTCTCCTGCGTGCAGCAGGACTGACGCATCACTTCCCCAGGGACTCAAGAATCGACACAATGCTGTGTTTCACCGCACCCATAAAGTTCTATGGACAGAATTGCTTAAACATTTAAAAAGTGATATCTTGAGTTCTGTATGTTGGATTTTTGTCATTTTGGTCTTGTTTGATTTAGATACAGATTGTTCATTTTTCTAAACTGGTGTGGTGTTCATTTGCAGTGTTTTCCCGAAGTTACTGCGTGTGTTATGTACAAATGCTGTACACATTACCTCTGAGATAGGCCTGACTGCTCATGCCAAGCTACCAAGGGGTTGAGCAGGGGTTATCTTGGGTGTGTAACTTTCTTATCCTGACTAGAAGGAAAGGTCCCTACTTGGACAGGGTGCATACCACTGCCAACTACAGACCAACATTTCTAACAATCATATGTTTAGCGTTCTTTGTGTTGCAGTTGGTATGTTTCCGTAGTAGCCATTTTTGCTCTGATCCTAAATCTAATTCCTTTCTAAGCAATGGTGAGATTACATACATTACAATTTCCCCACTAGAAATGCCCTGTGATTGAGGGTAGTGATGGGCCCCCAAGACTTCTCCATGGTTGGTGTCCATTCTTTTTACATGGTCTATAATGTACCAAAATATCACTGAAGGTCTCTAGGTTTTGATGAACCGTTTGTCTGGCGTAGGGGTACGAGAGGTTGCCTGGAAACTCCTGCAATCCTTACTATGCGAAAGAACACAAACTGTTGGCCTGGACAACAATAAATCCCAGCCGTTGAGCCTTCCTTGTGGGGTCCCTCAGGGGTCATCATAGAGCCCTACACTTTTTAACATTTACGTGATATCTCTGGCGGCCCTGATCAGATCTTTCGGTTTTCAATTGACCTTATACGCAGATGACACACAAATAGTGTTATCCCTCAAAGATGGAAATGAAAAAGAAACGGGAGTATGCTTTCATAACTGCATGAAGGTCATAGCAGGATGGATGTCGACAAATTGCTTAAAATGAAATTCCAGCAAAACTGAGGTTATTGTATTTGCAAACAATCCTCATGTTTGGACACCTAACAGGTGGCCAGCAGACCTGGGGAACCATCCGACCACTACTCTGAAAGCAAAAAACATAGGGGTAATAGTAGACAACAGACTGACGTTCAGTGATCAGATAAGTTCCGTAGTATCTGCATGTTTCCTGATACTGCGATTCCTAAGGAAAATAAAACCTTATCTTTCAGAAGGAAACTTCAGGAAGGTGGTCACGATACTTGTAATGGCACGACTGGACTACTGCAAAAGCATCTATCTGAACGCCCAAAAACAGAATATCAATAGGCTTCAGATAGCCCAAAATACAGCAGCCAGGCTGTTGTCAGGCACACCCAAATTTGTATCTGTAAAAAAAGAATTAACTTGGTTACACTGGCTTCCTGTGAAACAAATGGTACGCTTTCAGGCCCTCTGCATAGCCTTTAAGGCCCTTAATGGAATAGGCCCAGACCATTTGAAGCAAAGGTTCAAATGGTATGCTTCCGCCAGGATCCTTCGGTCCACAGGAGCAAAAAATATCCATATTCCTTCCTTTAAAAAAACTAGCTGGGGAGGCAGGAGTTTTATTAGCTGCACATCCAAGGCCTGGAACGACCTGCTGTTCCACCTGAGGAATGCTGCAGATCTCCTCTCCTTTAAAAAGGGACTGAAGACCTGGTTGTTCACTCATTGACCCTCTCCCCACTAATTTACAGGCAGTGCACAGCGCCAGGACACCTTAGGGTAATTGCAGCGCTTGACAAATAAATTCAATTAACATAACATAACATTTCTCTCAAATGCAAATAGTGGTCTCCCTCTCTCTCTCTCTCTCTCTCTCTCTCTCTCCCATTTAAATAGACATCAGAAGAATAATCAATCAAAATTGGCAAATCATCAGTTTCCATACATAATTTTAACCATTTCTTTTCTCATTCGCCCAATCTTCCACTGCTATTACGCAAAACACGAGAATCCTCTGAAGGAGGCGTATAAGAGGCCACACTGTCTTTATTGAAATCTGGGATAAGAGATCTCCATAAGGAGATTCCTAAGAATTGTGTGTTATAGTGCAAAAAATTATGAAAGGTTCAAATATATCATGCCACCCATGAGCGTAGCACTTGCCCTTAAAAGGTTTAGGATAGAGTTAGCTTTGATTTCCTTGGTCAATGGTGGAATTGCCCATGAGTGGTTAAAGTAGTGCTTAAGTCTGTCACCTCCTCTGAGTGTGATGTTTCTGTTTCTCACGGTTATACTAAAAAATGTTGTGCTGACAGTGCTAAAGAACCTGGCATGTTCCAGATGTGTGAAACCTCAACTGCAAGATATATCTGCAAAATTTAATGTTTATATTATTGGTTGGAATACGCAATTGCAAAATACCTGCAACATTTTTCATGAATATATTATTGATTGAAATGTGTTATTAAACCTGCAATTTATGTGCATGTCGCCTCTATGGGTTCATGCATCTCTCTTTAGTTTTTTAGTTTTTCCTTGTTTTTTTTTCTTTTTATATATTATTCTTGAGGGAGAAGGTGTGTTGTGTTCCATCTTTGACCTTTTCTGCTGCCATAGCCTTGTCATTTTCAGGTGGAAACTTTTTTTGAGTTTCCGGGTTCCAGGACAGAGGAACGAGGCTGATGCAATGCAGGAACGGTTGAGGGCCATTGTTTCTGCCTGTACAGAGAGCGGCCTGTATTACTATTACTCGCAATCAGTGCCTAATTTGAGCTGGTGGTTCCCGGTGCTCGGCACCAGCACTTAATTGTCAACACCGGTGCTTGTGACAGTCTGCTAAAAGGTGGCACTGTCTAGCTAAGTTAGAGTTGACAAAACAACAGTTAATAATGTATTCAATATACATTAGAAATTATTATTACCTGCAGCCCAAGCCATTCTAATAGCTATGGGTGGCTGTAATAGTCCGAATTGCCACGCTGGTAGGAGTGTGATGGTTAGTAGTTGTGTTACTACTGTCTATCTCTAACACCATCTTTGCCTTACAACTCTCTCTATCCCACCCTCGCTGTACCTTTGTTAACCAACTTTATTCCTCTGCTTTTCTTTTGTCTCTCTTTCTACAGCTCATCTCTTGAACCTAAAACTATTCAAAAGGACTTGGGGGCATATTATCAAGGGATTTATCTCCGCTTTTTTGTTTTAAAAGCCAAGAAAGCGGAGATAAAATTATCTCCCTATTACCTAGCTGTCGCTAACACCAGTTAGCGACAGCTAGTAGGAGATAGCGACCATCTTGGGTCCTGCTTTGCATGTCAGAGAAATTTATCACTAATGACATGCAAAGTGGGCGTGCCAAGATGTTAGCGACTGGAAACATTTGCTAACATCGCTATCTCCTATTACCAACTTTTGGAGATATTCGCGCTAAGCGTGAATATCTCCAAAAGCTAACACCTGCCCTGAGCAGTTCTTAGCCATGTTATCCAATGGGAGGTGGATAACATGGCTAAGAGCATTCGCTCGGTAATGCATGAATATCGCTGACTTTACAGCGATATTCATGCATTTCGGCCGATTTTTATCGTTTCTGAGATAAACCTTGCTAATAGTAAGGTTTATCTGCGATAAAAATCGTCGAAGCTCGGCGATAAATTTTTATCGCTAACCAAGCAATAGCGATAATTATCGCTATTGCTTGGTAATATGCCCCAAGGAGTGTTATGCCACTCTCAAGCATGCGCTTTACCACATCGGCGCATTCAACAAGTGTGCCAGGCATAGTTATAGAGGGACTGCGCCCTATTGTTTATTGTTGTAGAGGAATGACTATTTTCTAGCCAATGCACTTTATATGTCCAGGCAGCAAACTTCCTAGAAGTATAGTTGATTATTAATTGCACTATCGAACTTTCAAAAACTGACACTGATGTTGGGAAGGGTCTTTCAGTTGACAATTGACACACTCTTGCAGTGCTTAATTTGACCAGGAGGTTTCCGGTGCTCGGCACCAGCACTTAATTTTCAGCACCAGCACAAGGCAGTGCTGTCTGATTAATTTACAGATGACCACAACAACAGTCCATTATTAATTCAATATACATTTAAAAAGGCTATTAACTGCCACCCAAGCCATTCCTGGCCTGAAATAGTCTGAATCGTCACACTTTTAGGAGTGTTATGTTTAGTAGTTGTGTTGTTGCTATCATTGGCAGCACTTGCAGGGGCAATGGGTGGCGTAAGCTGCAGTGGCCTCTTGACGAGAGCCCTGGCACTTATTCTTTTACAAATTAAGCACTGCACTCTTGGTAACGTTGACTGTCACTCCGAGGGTCGCTGTTTATTTTATTTTAAGAAACATTTATAAATTGTGAATCTAGGCCCAGAGAGCAGTGGAACACTGCACATAGCAACATGATACCATGGGTCAGATGTACATAGAATCCCATTTGCAAATTTCTAATTGCGAATTTTGGTGATTCGCAATTAGGAAATGGCTAACGGCGATGTACAAATGTGTGTCACAAACACACATTTAGCGGTTTCTATTGGGTTTGCAATAGACCTACCTCATTAATAATCATCAGGTAGGTCGCAATTTGCCCCCCATCAGGAATCGCTAAATCACAGGGATTGTGACCTGCTGGGGTCAGCAGACCGCCATGTCTATGCTTGCTTTACACTAAGCAATTTTTTTTAAAAATACTGCTCGTTTTCCTTAACCCCTTCCGTGCGGCCGCGATTTTCCCCGTGTGCGGCCGCCGGCCGAACACGGGCGGGCCATGACGAACCCCAGCCGTCATCAGCACACGAGCACCGTAGTGCATGACGGCTGGGGTTCGTCACCAGCATCGAAGGGGTTAAAGGAAAACTGGCTGTGTTTCAAAAATAAAAATGAAAAGTTTTAATTTTATTTTTTAACAGTAGTCAGTGGTCCGTGGGACCACAGTCTGCTCTGAAAACATGTTTGTACTACCATTCACAAAGGGGATGGTGTGCCTTGGGGACTCCTTCCCATTTGCGAAGGGTTACCACCAAGTTGAAGTTCATGGTAAAATGCGAATGTTTTGCAACCGCATTTCAGTCACAAAACTTTCTTACAGACCGCTGTAATTCGACATTCAGAAGGGACACCCTATACATGCCCCTTCCTAACACCGAATCGCAAACCCTATTTGCTATTCGGTAATACGTTACCGAATCACAAATAGGGTTTGGTACAGCAGAAAATGCTTTTTCTCTGGTTGCAAACATCCAGATTGTGCAAATTGGGCCGTTTACGAGCACAAAAAATCTTTGTACATCGTGTCCATAGTCACCATGAGGACGGAGACATGCAGGTATGTTTGCAATAAGAACTCAGGCCTGTAAATAGTTATACATAAAAAAGAAGCACAGCATGCTGAGGAAAAAGGTACAGTATAGGATGGGAGGGAGATTGAAAGAAGTTGACTTTGAGACTACCTGAATTACACCAAGTCTGGGGTGCAAAGGGAGCTCGCTGCTGAGTCTAGGCCCTTAGGACGAAAGATAACCTGACAGGGATGTGTTCCTGGTAGAGCATACACCATTAAACAAGCCGGGCTGAGAGGTGAGGCAGTCAGATCTGCACAAGTGATGGCCATAATTATCATGTAACAAACCTTGAAACTAATCCAGTGAGGGAATGAGAGCCTATCCAGCTCTTTCAATGCAGGCAGAGATGCTGGGTGTGTCCTTGAAGTCTCGGGGTTTTGCGGAAGAATGAAAATGGTGACCGGCCGCAATCCACACTTACTGGACATTTCTAAACATACCCGGGTGCTGTCAAAGATAAGCCCCTGATAGATGGGATGTCTAGGTGATTTACGAACACAGATGTATACATGAGGACAGAAGGGTAGGGCCACTCGATCGATCCAGTCTGACTATTCTCTGCCTGTAGAAGAGCCATAAACCGGATGCGTCTAGTGTAGGTTCAGTAGAGCTGATAAAATACCTGAGTTTTAGCATGAGCACTGACTATGTAAATAAGTTAGTTCCTTCTACATTAAACTAATACAAATGTATTTTATGTGGAAATCCTGAAAATCCGGTGTGGATCCATTGGGCCTGGCACCTTCATTGTGCACCTCCTGTTATATACAACAGTGTGATGGGCCACATGCCTGTCCCCCTCAGAATTTTCTTCACGGAAAACTATTTTTTTACTTCTACAGAGCATATAGAACAGGGCCCAAACACTGTGACCCTAAAGGATATCAGCGGTACTCTCTGAGCAGGATAATGCCCCGGTAATTCAGACTTTGATTTCGACAGTGAACTTGATAACTTGTAGCAAGTGAATGCACTTGTAATAAGGTGGAAAGTATATCAGTCACGTTTGTGACCGAGTGCCCGTCCTCCAAACTCCAAGTTCCGTTACAGAGCGCACACAAGTTGAGACAAAAAGAGAAGACCGATCCCTGCTATTCAGAGGCAGACTGCCCTACAGGCTACTCGGAGGCTTTGAGACATGCTGGTTGCTCTAAAAGGCCAATAGTGCTTGGCCAAAGTGGGACAAGAACCTACACTGCTGAAAATTCCAGTGCACCTGTTGCAAAGGGTTTCTATATGATGGAGATGCAGCATACAGGTTTTTGGACCTTGAATTATAGGGCCTCCTTAAGAGTTTGGTGGTAATCCTGACTTGTCCAGTAACTCCCATTATCAGCTGTGGCAATTTAAATAGGCCAACGTTCTTAGATATATCTGGAATTTTCGTGGCAACAGCTCAATATAATTCAGTGGGCCAATTTGATGCTAACTTTATACATTAGAAACCATGGGGCATATTTACAAGCTCCTTGCGCCGCCCGTACATCACGTATTCCCATATTAAAAGTGACGCGCAAGGGGCTTTTGAATAAGCCCCCATGTGTTAATAATGGTCTACTGGAATTTCCACATTGGCTGGGAATGTCCCAGGCCAAAATTCTGAGGCTAGAAAGCTAGAATGTGACTCACTCTGACCCAGCCTAACTTGCCTTTCAGGGCCAATTGTTGATCATTACATCATCTCAGACTGCCACCGAGGCAGTCTGCCTCTTGGGGAGGTAGAGGGGTAAAGGCAAACGGGGCTAACTATAGGTGGTATATGAAACAAGACCATCTTCATTGAAAAATTAAAATCCATCCAAACAAACAGAGTTTAAGGGCCGGGGTCCAGAATCCCTGCAGCTGGCGGATCCTTAGATCCGGTGGTGCTGCTGTCGTCATCTGTGAATTATACCATAGCACAGGTGGCGGCAAAGGCTGGAAGACGCCCAAACCGTCCCACAGATGGCCGCCGGCTCTCGGAAATGGAAGAAAATGAAAATAAATTATCTTCTTTTCATTCTCCCCGACATTTGGACACGAAGGAGGAGGGAGATGTGTTTCTTCTCTCTTTTAGGGCTTAATTATTATTCCTATTAAAGCAATTTCCAAGATTCAGTGGAGCAAACGCCAGAGCGCCGTGTTCTTTGCAGACGTGAGGGAAAATATTGCGCCTTGAGCGCGCGGGAACAGCTGAGTATTTAGGGCAAAGGGCGGCGTAGGACACATCTGAGGGCTGTAATGCTCTCGGCAAGACACCTCGCGCCTAACATCTGCCCTTCAAACCCCCCTCCTTCACCAGACACAGTTCCGAAATGGGAATACAAAATAAACGGAAAAGATATGCGGCCAATATTTTACGGGGGCTTTTTTTCAGTTAGGTTTCCAAAGACATTTGGCCTCTAGGTCCACTACATTCCTTGGTTGTGGGGAAGCGATCTGCCCGTAGAGTGGCTCTGAAGAAGGAGACAGAGTCAGGCAGGTTTCAGGTCAGTGAAGTAAAGCAGTTTCCCTTGGTTGAGTTACTGAGAAAATACACCCAAATATTGGTCTTGGACATAAAGCTTAATTGAGCAAAAGCATAAACAAAAACAATTTTATATATAAAATGTAGACATTTTATTAAAACAAACCATTAAAACATATTAAAAAACATTCATATTTCATAAAAGGATGTTTCAATTTGAGATGTAAATGTATTGCGATTTATATAGCGCACGTATCACCCGAAGGTATCAAGGCGCTTGCCTTGGGAACCCGTCCTGGTATTCCCCTGTGAGATAACCCCAGCAGGGTATCCACAAGGTGAAAGCCAGGCATGCCGCCGCGAGGGGCCGTAGTGGAGATTAAGCAAGCTATTGCCCAGAGTCGCAGAGTGTGAACCCATGAGTCGAGTAGGCACCGGAACGAGAATTATCGAGTCCGTGGAATTTTTGAGCCCAAGGCCCGCCGAGGCGGGGAATTGAACCCTGGTCCAGGACCGATCTCAGTTTCTGGGTCTGCCGCCTCTAACCCCTGAGCCACACTTCTCCACACTTCTCAGCCAGGTGACATCCTCCCTAGAGACTGTCAGTCGGTGACCCTTGCAGAAGAGGAATAACCCTAAGCAGAAACTCAAATAGAGTCCATGGCAGTAGGATGTGGATGGATAGCAGCCACTGCTTAATTTGAGCGAGCGGTTACAGGTGGGGCCCACCAGCACTCTTTTGTGGGAGATCAGGACTTGTTTTTCATCATCATCAAACTTCCAACCAGAGCAAGAGGAAGAAAGGAGGAAAAGGGGCAAAGAAAAAGGGGGAGGCGGGGGACAGTGACAAAAGGAGAAAGTATGGATGAAAAAGAACCTGGAAGAGAGAAATTAAAGGAAAGGGAGCGTTTGGTGATGGATGAAAGAGTCAAGAGGTGAAATCAGGATTACAGACATGTTTTTCAACACCCATGACATTTGGCAGTGCAGGCCAGGGGCTTCTGAGAATAATTTAGGACTTATTCTTTTACAAGTTAAGAACTGGTTGCAGAAGTCACTATTGCTTGCTTTTTGGTACCCTTGACTCTGCCCTTGCTACTTCTGGTTTCAAGGACCACCACAAAGTGGCTGGAACAGTAAGTAAACAGGCGTCCATGTGCCATATTTACTCCAAGCAAGATATGCAAACTACATAGAAATATATGATAACTTAGAGAGACTACTAAGCAATAATCAAGAGACTAGCAAATTCTATACTGCATAATGAATTTTTCTGGTGCTTGGATGCCGAGAAAAAACCAAAAGACCCCAAATGTATCTTTCACTTTTTTTTTATTGTTTGTTTAAAACAAATATTCTTATTTTATCAAGTTACATTCATTGCGTATATATTAAGCTGTTAGGCACTTTAAAAAAAATGTTCTCTCAATAGTGAAATTTCGTTTTATCCTGACTATGATTTCGTATATGGGTGCCTGTGTGATGACGCATCAGCACGCATGCATGTGCTATGAAACGATGTGACCAGTGGACATGCAATCACATTGTTTCTTTTCTTTCTTTTGGGGGGGGGGGGTTGCACAGCATTGGCAAACAGCTTTGGAAAAACCAACAGATCCAAAAGGTGAAACGTACAGGCATTGCCAAGTCTTGTTATACTGGTTTGGTCCAATCGTTCTATTTGACTGATGGCTTCAACCATATTAGGTCTTCTGGGGGGATTAGGTCTTGCCCCCCTCATGCTCACCTTGTATCAGTGTGTTCATACTCCTAATTTCATAGTGATGACTGATCCTTAGATTGCTGGTACCTATTAGACTCATATAAAACTTTATAAATAAAATAAATAAATAAATAAATGAAGTTTATATTTTTTTCTCAATTGTTAATCTTTCATAGGGGGTCATTTGGTCTCTGAAGAACCGGGTTTTAGAACCCAGCGGCGCCAGGGATAACGCCCGATGTCTTCGGATTCCCCTGCCTCGGCCAAACAGAGACACGGGACACTTCTTGATGACGTCAAAGACCAAAGTTTATTGGCTGCAACCAGGAACAGAGATCTACGAAGCACAACACGGGTGGTTCGCTAGAGACTGCACAAATTCAAGGAGCGGAGCATGGTCTTTTATGCCAAAAATCACATTCCAGGCGAGCATCGATTACATACAAACTGACCAATAGAAACATGATATTTCAAAAGTATCACATGACGACAATCCCACTTTCCGTTGTCCAGCCCACCAGAAATGACAAAGCAAATTCCAACTTTCCTGTTCGATCAGGCCGGACAAACCCATCATAAAACCTCAACCCAAATCAGTGATTAAGCCGTAAAGGAAGGAGCAGAAACAGATGAGAAGCAAGATAGAATGGTGGGTGCAGTGTACCATAAACTCAGCAATGTCCTGCTCTTTGATCTTTATCTGACCAGCTGCTTAACAAGGAACTGGCTCAGCGAGGTCAGCCTCGGGCAAGGAAGTCAGTTCGGCCAGGTCACACAGAAGTCAGCTAAGGTGTACGTGTCCCAAGGACTCGCTCGGCCGTAGTCATCGGCCTATGTGAGGGCAACCACACAAAATGGCTGCCGTACACAAAATGGAACCCAAGGGTTCAAACGAAATCCCTGAATACGTAGTGTTCTCATTGATCGATTATTACGAAAACACTCGTACACACCGCACTCGTCATTTGCGGTCCGCTGATACCAAAATCGTCTATATCCGACGACCTTCATTGAACGGGTTCGGAACCTCCGAACCACAGACCCTCAAATCACGGAACCACAGACCCTCTTTTTGCCCTTACATAGGCAACAAACCCACACCCATGTCAGTCTGAATCCAGGTCTATATTCATCAGATCATCGATATGTTGCTGTAGCATCATCCTAGTACTTAGCACCTCTCTCTGGACAGGTCTCCTCGCACACGAAGTAGCACAGAGGCCACATATAGCCGGAGCACACTGTACACAGACAGAACAGGAAAAGGATAGCTAAGATCATCCCAATGACCATCAGAATCTTCCTTCCCCACGTGGATATCAATCCCCAAAACCATCCCATCAACGACCAATCTCCCTTGTCTTTATGTACAGACTCGGAGATCTTATGCAACTTGGAAATGGCCTGGAAGACTGTCGGAGCGTTGTCTGGAATGAAAACGCAGCAGCTCGATTGAATCAGTTTACACACTCCATCTCTGTCTGCAAGTATGACATCAAGAGCAACCCTATTCTGAAGTGTCATAAGTCGATCCGACTGGAGCTCAGCAGTCAAGTTACTAAGGGCACCGGCAGTTTCGACTATGGTGGACTCAACCCCTCTCGTCATCTGGCGAATATTCCTGCTGTTAGCCATCGGTCCCCAGAACGGCAGAAAACCCTTAAAGAAATCTCCCAACTCTTGCCCTGCGGTTTCTTCCTTACTGAAGACACCTCTAGCAACTCTCCTCTTATGGTAATCTGCCGCAGCTGAAAAAGTGGGAGGCAACAGGAAAGAAACAAAACATGTGCCCGAAAAGTCAGGGGGCAACCATGTATACGCTTTGTCGTAACAGATGAAATAGGTACCCTTAGCTGCTAGAAACGCTGGGGAAGTCTGAGACGCAAATACATAAGTCTCAGTGCAAACACTCTTCCCTAACTGAGCTTTCGGATTCTTGCCATTACCTTGCAGACAATAGCAACCCTGATGGGGCACTATCCAAATCGGTGGAGAACTTTTCGCTCGCTGGTTAACACTCAGACTAACTCCATATCCAGTAACGTTCCAACCAATGTATGGTTGTCTCTCATCTCTCGGAATAGTCTCATACGAACTAGTTCCTTTAACCATGTCGACTATACCCTTGGCAAGAGCACTATTCTTCGGATTATCTTTCGCGGAACGTTGGGGATAGACACTATGAGCATAAATGAACATCGTTCTATATGCCCAAATAGAACCATCAAGACTAAAAGGCAAAACCAAGTACGGAATACCTTTATCGGTCGTATGGGGCATTAGACCACAAATCCAACAATTTGTCGTGTTCATAACTAGCTGGTGTTGGTGCAAAAGTTGAATAAAGGAATTATTGGCAAATTCCAATCGTCTAACAATTTCATGTTCGGGCAGAGGGTGAAAAGAATGAGAAGAAATAGTAGGAGAAGGTGTAGGTTGCACAGTGGGCATGAGCGTCACTTTAAAAGAGAATGTCACATAACCAATTAAAAACATCATTACGCTCAGCAACATGAATAAACACAATATTAAAAATCTTTTTCGGGTCATCAGTTTGCAAATTTTGCTCTTAAAGCTTATTTTCTCAACAGGTCTCTCCATCTCGAAAAACTCCATCCTTCACTAAATTGCTGCTCACGGTGGTAGGGTGTTCTATGCTAAGGAATGCCTCTGTCAGCCCAGGGCAACTCCCTTAGGCCAACCAGAACCGTCAACCTAGTGTCTCAGGCTTGCACTCCAAAGACTTCGGCAACCGCGACCCTACCGCTGAAACCGGATGGCCGTTCGAAAAACAAAAATCAAAGTAGTTCCTCGGAGGAGAGTTAACCTGCAAACAAAAAAAAATCATAAAAAGAGCTTTACTTTTTTATTAGTCCAGCGACTCTCGGTCGCAAACTATAACGCTCTTTATTGGGCAATGTCTGTTCACGGAATAAGAGTTCAGGTTCAGAAGTGTTCAAACGATTCAAAGGAGGCACAGCTTCTTGAAGAAGATCGTCACTTTCTTTCTCAGTGTTCGTTCCAATCAAACTGGCATCGCTGAATGGCAGAAAACGAGGCACGGTCTCAGTCTCAGAGTCTGGAAGTCCCTTCTGGACCCAACGGTCGTACGGCAGGGGCAAAGGAGCCCTTTTGCAGTGTACGCCGTGGATCCAATTCTTTTTACCGTGCACTCGTATTGCGGAACGGGTGGACAACAAAACGAGGTGGGGTCCTGTCCAGCGGGGCTGCTCGTTCTTGCTCCGCTGAAAGTTCTTATCAGGATCCAGCTACCAGGTTCGATAGCATGTCCTGGATCTTCAGAAGGCTGTGGCAGAGAGTCATGAACCTGTTGATGCAAAACACGCAATTTAGCCGTCATTTCATACATGTAGTCAAGCAACACAGGATGTTCTATCTCACTAAATTTTGTCGGCCTTGGCACACCCCAAATGTTCGCCGGGCGGCCAAAGACAACCTCATACGGACTCAAACCCACTCGCGAATGCACAGTCATTCTAGTGGACAGAAGGGCTAGAGGCAAAGGATCTGGCCATTGTAAACCAGAGCTCGCTTGGATTTTGGCTAACTTCAATTTCAAAGTGCCATTATAGCACTCGACTAAACCAGCTGATTGGGGGTGATTTGCAGCGTGGAACTTCTGCCGGATTCCTAATCCATCACACACTCTCTTCATCACTTGACCCACAAATTCACTCCCATTGTCACTCCAGATCATTCTCGGCAAACCATACCTAGGGAAGAACTCTTTGATAAGGGCTTTCGCTGTGGACAAGGCAGTTTTGTCCTTCAAAGGGTAAGCTTCCTTGGTTTCAGTTTATGTTCCTCCGGGCTTGCAGACTGGCACCTTTCAGGACCTTGGTGGCGCCATTTTGGACCTGCCCGCGGGGCTGTTGATTATGGGGGGTGACTTTAACTCGGTTTGCTCCGGATCCTTGGACCGACATCCGCCTAGAGACCTCCGTAACACCCAACTATGGTTGCCCACCTTTCTTGAGACACTGGGGCTGGTCGATAGTTGGCGACTCCCGGACCCCACCCAAAGCCAATACTCCTTCCATTCTTGCGCTCACTGTAGCCTTTCCAGAATCGACTACGTCCTTACCCTGGCGGCTCACGCGCTGGCGGTTTCAGAGGCCCGTTTTTTGGCGCAGGGTATTTCTGACCATTCCCCGCTGTGGGTCTCATTCGATTTTAATATTGTTATGTCGGAACGACCTGTGGTGGTCAACCCATGGTACTTCCGGAACCCCAAGACTCGTAGCCTCCTGGCCAAAGCCATCGACCTTTATTTTACCGAAAACGTGGGGTCGGTTAGGTCAGCCGCCACTCTGTGGGAAGCCTTTAAAACAGTCTTGAGGGGAGAGGCCTTTACTCTCATTGCAGAGGCCCGTAGACTCAGAGATGCCGACATGGTGCGTGTCGAGGAGGAGATCATGGAGCTGGACTCCCGGTTAGAGGCGGGACCCGAGCCTGCCCTACTGCACAGCCTCTCCCTTAAACAATCGGAGTACCGTGACCTCGCTACTGACGCTGCTCTCGTCCTGGGTAAGGAACAGCAGGGTCGGATTTACGACGTCGGCGACAAGGCCGGGAAGTTGCTGGCCTGGCTGGACAGGAGGGAGAGGGCCAGCCGCGTCGTCCCCGAGATACTGGGAGAGGACGGAGTGGTGGTCACTGACCCGAGCGCCATTGCTGAGTCCTTTGCGGATTACTTTCGGGGTGTTTCCACCTCTGCCTTGGACCGGTCTGAGGCCGACTCGACTGCTTTCCTTTCTGACATCGATCTCCCGTGCTTGTCAGACACGGATCGAAATGATTTGGACAGAGACGTTTCCGTGGATGAGGTCGCACTTGCGATTCGATCTTTGAGGTCTGGCAAGGCGCCTGGTCCCAACGGTATTCCGGTTGAATTGTACAAGATTAAACCGGATGTGGTGTCCCCACATTTGAGCAATATGTTCCTGGAGGCACGGGAAAATGGCCTACTTCCCCCTGACCAGAGATTGGCCACCATTGTGGTCATCCACAAGGAAGGGAAGCCGAGGGATTTGTGCCGGTCGTACCGTCCCATCTCTCTCTTAAACGCAGAGCCTAAGATTTTAGCCAAGATGCTCGCCAATCGCCTGATTGGCGTTATCGGCGACTTAGTGCATCCGGACCAGTCGGGCTTTATTCCACACCGTAACACTGCCCTTAACTTGCGTCAACTCCACGGTGCCCTGGCTAGGGCCCACACGCTTGAGGAGCCGGCTGTCCTGGCGTCCTTGGACGCCACGATGGCTTTTGACTCCCTCGAGTGGAGTTACCTGTGGGCAGTGTTAGCGAAGCTCGGTTTTGGCCCGGAATTCGTTAGGTGGGTTAAACTACTATATGCCGAACCGCTGGCTAACATCGCCGTTAATGGCCGTGTTTCAGCGACTTTTGCTCTTCACAGAGGCACCAGGCAGGGCTGTCCTTTGTCGCCCCTCCTGTTCGCGCTCGCGCTTGAACCACTTGCGGCCCTGTTGCGGACTCATCCTGATCTGCATGGTATCAGGTGGGCCCCTGGTTTCGAGGACAGAGTCTCTTTGTACGCAGACAATATTCTGCTGTACCTCACCTCCCCATGCACGTCCCTTATTGTAGCCTGTGATGTGCTGCGGCTTTTTGGTCGGTACTCTGGCCTTGTTATCAACTGGACCAAATCGCACCTGTACGTCCTGAAAGGAGGAACACCGCGCCTCCCTAGAGGCTGCGGCATCCAGGTGGCGAGCCAGGGCTTCAAGTACTTGGGGATTTATATCTCCAGTAATGCGAAGGCGCGCTACGAGCACAATTTGCTTCCCCGTCTTCTCCGCCTTCGGCGAGACGAGGAGGGATGGCGTAAACTCGCGCTCTCTTTGCTTGGGCGCGCGGCGTTGTTTAAAATGATGTCCTTGCCCAGGTTCCTTTACGCTTTGCAAAATACTCAGGATCCGGTCCCAGCCCGATACTTCCGGGAGATCGAGAGCCTGCAACGTGCCCTGCTCTGGGATGGCCGACCCCGCATCGCCATCACGAAGCTCACGCTTCCGTGGTACGATGGAGGAATAGCGTTACCCGACGTGCGAAGGTATTATTGGGCCTCCCAGCTAGCGGCTATCAACCACGGTCTGTACGGTCCGGAGAACAACCCTGGATACGCCATGGATAGATGGCTTCTGGGCGACGGGAATTACTACAGGGCGCTCTACTCGAGGTCTCTCGACAGGCGGATGTCAGGTCCAACGAAAACCGCGGTCCATATTTGGAGGGCACTTACCAAGGCTCAGGGATGGAAGGGTAGATTGACTAAATTGACCCCATTGTACGATTCGGACATCCTGGGCACGCTGTGGCATACCAAGGGTTTTGACAAGTGGGATCTAATAGGTATCTCCAGGGTGGAAGACATGTTGTCGCGAGGCGAGATTAAGACCTTTGCCCAACTACATGAGGAATTCCAACTGGGTGCAACGGAATTCTTCCGGTATGCCCAGTTACGGCATGCGTTGCTGTCTGCTAAACCGGAGGAGGGAGCGATTCCTGACAGCTCCCCATTGGAGGATAGGGTGCTGGACGGCCACATGCCGGACAGCGCCATCTCACTGTCCTATAAAAAACGTATAAATGTCCGCACCGACCTCTTCCTGGGTGTGAGGGACCAGTGGACGCGTGATGGATTGGAAATTGACGATGAAGACTGGCAGAGTGCGGTATCCTCCCCTAAGGAGGTTGCCATCTCCTCCCGTCTCAGACTGGTGCAGCTTAAGATCCTGCACAGGGTTTACGTCACTGGTCCCCGACTCGTGCATATGGGCTCCTCCGTGGATGGGCTTTGTCGTCGTGGCTGCGGTGCCCTTGCCACTTTTATGCACATCCTTTGGGAATGTCCGCGATAGTTTCCTACTGGCGACGCGTGCACTCCATTATGAATGAGATGACTGGGGTAGTGGTGCATGCGGAAGCCAGGAGATGCCTCCTTAACATCTGGGATCCGACGGACCACAACGTGGCCCAGACTCAATGGGTAACCCTTGGCAACATGGTGGCTAAACGTGATATCACGCAGAAATGGGGTGCTGCAGCAGCTCCTCAGGTGGTACAATGGAAAGCCAATATGGATTGGTGTATGTTTAGGGAGAAGACCGTGTATGTTGCCAGGGGCAAGCCTAAAAAGTGGCAGAAATTGTGGGGGGCCTGGAATGCATACAGGGGAGACATCTGCATGCCCCCGGAATCTGCTCCGCTGGAGGAACACCTGTCGCTGTAGCCTGTGACACCAACTGCAATACTGTATATGAGCTATCCTGTGTTTTCCTCCCTCCCCACTCATGGTTCCATTTCATTTGGTCACATTTGTGCTCGATATGCCCTCCCGACCCTCCTACAACGCCTCACTGTTTCTCATATTCCATTGCCTATCTTTGCGCCTGGTCTGGCGCTTCTCCTCATTTCTTACTTTCTCTGTGTTTTTTCTTATAAAAACTAAAATCAACCTTCATCGTCCTGCTGCACTAATTCTTGCACTATTGATTTCCTGATTCAAAATGCTGCCTTGCCTCCGGGATGTCAGGCTGAATAGCTGTGTGCATTGGTTTTGAATAAAGGTTTTAAAAAAAAAAAAAATAAAAAAAAAAAAGGGTAAGCTTCCACCCATCTAGAAAAAGAGAAAACAACCACTAACACATATTTTAGGTTGGTGCACCTCTCCATGTGGATGAAATCTAGCTGCAAAGCCTCAAACGGATACGTTGGAGGAGCAAAATGACCAGCCGGGGTTGGAGTTCCCTTACCAGGATTGTACATCAAACACACCATACAGTTCTTAACCAGATTCTCTGCACATTTGGGAATTCCTGCATTCTGCCAAACCGGAGCCAACAACTTGCAAATCCCTTTCACGCTGATGTGAGCCATACCATGAGCCATTGTAACCACTGGAAGCACATATGCATCGGGTAACAACCACCTTTGGTGCTCTGACAAATCAATCCAACAACCATTCAAATCCAGTCTACCCTTACTCTCTCTCCATTCATTCAACTCTTTCTCTGTAGCTTCAGCTTGGATGGATTTCCCACTCTCAATCGTATCTGCACACATACTTCTATCTGGAACCCATCTCGCCGGACCTGCAACACACATTCGGCTCATCAAATTTCTCGCAGTTTCTTTCGCAACTTCATCCACAAATGCATTACCGCGACCAACATCATCCGTAACTTTCTTATGCGCACTGCATTTCACAATCGCTACTTGCAATGGCTAAGTAAGTGATTCAAGGAGTTCATTCACCAACTGTCCATGCTGGATCTTCGTCCCATGCGAAGTCAGGAACCCACGCTCTCTCCACAAACGTCCAAAACTATGAGCAAAACACCAAACGCATACTGGTTGTCAGTGTACACAGTCACTCGTTTTCCTTTCGCCAACACACATGCTCTCGTTAATGCAATCAACTCTGCTGCTTGCGCTGAATTATGTGGAATACGTGCAGCTTCAACAATCGTATGCAAAGTCGTAACAGCATATGCCACAGTCGTGTCACCATTCGGAAGCTTGAAGCACGAACCATCAACCCACAAAGTACCATCACACTCTGTAAGAGGAGTATCCTTAAGGTCTATCCTCCCTTTAGTTTCTTACTCATTTCTAAGGAAACAATCATGTTGTTCTGTGTCATCTGACTCAATTGAAATCGTCAACAATGTGGCTGGATTCAACGTGTTGCATCTCTTAATATGCACATGACTCGCTAACAAGGTCAATTCGTAACCCGACAACCGAGCACTAGTTAAGTGCTGTGTCTTGGTACGATTCAACAAGGTATCCACTGCATGTGGAACCATCACAATCAGTGTATTGTCCATAACCAAACCAGCAGACTGTCGAATCGAAACAGCCGCTGCTGCTGTAGCTCTCAAACAACTCGGCAATGCTCTTGCTACCGGATCCAAGGTCGACGAAAAATAAGCACATGGACGCTGCTTATCGCCAAATTGTTGAGTCAAAACTGACAATGCACATCCCTCTCCCTCGTGGACATACAATGTGAAAGGCTTACTGTAGTCGGGGATACCCAACACAGGAGCCGAACATAACGCATTGCGTAATTCTGAAAAGCTCTTCTGACATTCGTCAGTCCAAGGAATAGGATTTCGAGTATCCTTAACAGTAAGAGCTATCAAAGGCTTCGCTAACAACGAGAAATTAGGGATCCACTGTCTACAGTACGACGTAATACCCAAAAACGTACGTACTTCTCTCTGTGTCGTAGGGACACTCATTTTTGCAATCGCTTGAATTCTTTCTGGGGTCAGTTTCCTTCCCTCCTTCGATAAGAGGTGACCTAAATAGGTAACTTCTTGTCGACAATATTGCAACTTCGAAAGAGAAACCTTATGATGGAAATCAGACAAGTGACGTAGCAACGACAAAGTAGCCTCTCTACAAATCTCTTCATTGTCAGCAGCAACTAACAGATCGTCAACGTATTGAATAAGAGCAGCACCATCAGGTAAAACCAACAAATCAAGTTGCGTTTCCAAAGCTTGGCTATAGATCGATGGACTCTCACAGTAGCCTTGAGGAGCATGCTTAAAGCGGAAACTTCGTCCTCCTAAAGAGAATCCAAAGATATCTCTACTCTCCACGGCAATCGGGATGCTGAAGAAAACATTCTTCAAGTCAATCACCGAAAACCATGTGGCTGTAGCCGGGATCAAAGTCAGTAAAGCGGTGATGTCAGGTACAACAGGAAATTGAGGAACAACGATCTTATTCACCTCGCGAAGATCGATCACGAACCTATATACAGGAGGCTGTGAAGAATCAGTTCTCTTTAGAACAGGCAAAACCGGGCTTTTACACACATTACCTCTCGTTTCCTCAATCACACCTTTCTCAATCAGATCATAGATGATCGCCAAAAGTGCTCGCTCACCATCACTCGAGATACGATACTGCGGAATGCGTGGTAACCTAGCATTTGCCTTCAGTGTCACAACATATGGCGGAATCTCTAAAAGACCTACATCGTTCGGACCAGTAGCCCAAAGAGAATCAGGGAGAGAAGACAATTCAGGTGGAAGTCGATCTTTAGACAAATACATCGGAGAGATCACTCTCTTACCCAATGTAAGATGTACTCCCGAAGGAGAACAATACAGCATCGCATACAATCTCTTTAACAAGTCCAATCCCAACAAGTTCTCACCACAACCAGTCGTCAGAATGAGGGGTGCTTCGAATTCACAAGGTCCAACAGAAATAGACAACGGACTAGAAATCGGATTCGTAACCGGGGCGCCAGAAAAACCTACTGAAACATTCTTTAAGCCAGACAAAGGTGCGCCAGGGAGTTTAGAGTGCATAATAGAACTCTTCGCCGCACCAGTATCCAACAGAAAAGGCTCTGACACACCTGATGCAATCACTTCAACATAGGGTCCACTCTGATCTACTGGAACTGAAACAACTCCCTCTCTTTGTCCATGGCTGTCCTAGCAATCATTACCATTCACTTCCTCACCTTCAACATAGTAATCATCCGCATAGTACTGTGCTGTCCTACTAGACGCACCATTCTGCTGATCAAAGGTATTCATAGAATTCTGTGGAGGCAAAGAACGCGTATTCTGACCACGACCTCTACCTCCAGGCGCTTGTTGAGCACCTCGACCTCTCACACCAGAAGCACCATTCGTGCGCTGTAACAGAACCGGACAACTACTCTTAAAATGACCCTCTTCTTTACAATACGCACACTGATTAGGACCTACAGGAAAACGTGGCTGAGAAGACTCGAACCTTTGCGAGTTTCTCGGATATTGCTGATTCTGCTGATAATCGCGCTGATTATTACGGGGAGGATACGCTTGTTGTAGAAGAACTTTAGTCTTCAATTCCTTAGTCTTCCTATCCGCTTTCTCTATCTCATCCTTGTTCCTATTTTTATAGTACTGGGCAGTAGCTAAAATCTGTGCTGAGGTAGAAACGGCCCAAGCACTCTCGGAATCCTTCAACCTATTGCATAATTCGGGAAGCAAATTATGAACACATTTGTCAATGAACAATCTCTGACCACCTTCGGAACTCATATCCTGACCACTGTGGTCTACAAATGTCTCTTCAAACCGCGTGAAAAAGTCGGACACAGTTTCGTCTTTCTTCTGTTTGCACGCAGACACCTTGTCCCAATTAACACGCACTTCAGGCATCAGAGTCTTCATATAATCAATAATCCTACTAGGGAGATCAGCAATCAAGTCTTCAGGCTTAGCACCACCTACTTGTCTATTATCGGCATCTCTAAGATTAGTCCATGTCTCACCTAGTTCCTGTGCATGATCCGAATGACGAATATTACCCTAAATAGGCTGTGGAACAACATTCCCAAACAACATATCTATGTCTGCCAGATTCATGATACATGAACCCGCAGTTTGAGTCAACTCTTTATAAAACCCTGCTGGATTTTTGCGCGGATCAGGCAAAGTCTGCTTAAGCGCCAAAACTTCAGCACGCTTCCAAGGAACATGTACCAAAACACGCTGAAAGTGTGGCGGAATAGCTGGATTAGCAGCTGCATCACCAGGCCTCCAAATTGGAGGAACCTCACGCATCGGATATTGACGCGCCTTTCTCCTAACCGACGAATCAGGCTCAAACAATCGCTCGGAAGGAGATGCATTCCGAAGCGACAACAACGTTGCAACTGCTTTCTCAATCTCGAGACCCACAACAGTCCCTTTCGCAAACTTGGAACGTATACAGTACAACTCAGGCGGAGTTTGTCCTACTTCGCTATCTTCCCATTGCTCACTAATGAACAAACACATCATGTCAAAACGTACCGTTGTTTAGGTGGTTCCCATTGCAGGATAACATCCATAACACCCTCAAGATCATATTGCGTAGGATACGAAACCCATTTACGCGCCATGTGATCCAACACTGTCCTTTCATCAGTATTAGGCAATTGACTACGCGATTGTCTACGCTCGACAACAGGAGACATACCCAATGAACCCAACAGAGGAGAAAAGATACTAGCAACTGCATCAGTCATTCTCTGTCGAGCAGAAGGAGAAGGTGACAAAAGAAGAGGAGACGGAGCAGAATGAGAGGAAACCAGAGACAAAACAGGAAGAGTATACAAGACAGGTGTAGGAGTAGCAGATGAAGGAGGTAGCAAAGGTGGTGGCCCTTGAGAAGGCTGCACCTAAGGAATAGGAGCCAACGGAAGAGGAGCTGGCTGTTGAGGAATCGCAGGTGGCAAAGCAACCGGAGGTTGCGCAACCACAACTTGTGGTGGTGGTGCCATAGCATTCTGTGCATAAGGGGGTGGCGAACTCAATAGATGCGACATTAAAGGATCTTTCGCAAGATATTTCTTCTCTTCTTGCTGTTGAGGTAGCAAAGCTGGGTAGCACTTGTCTACCGCTAATTTACGGATCCTAAGCATCTGTTTGCTCTCTTGCTCTTCCTCATTATCTCTAAACTGTATAGCAGCTTGCACCATTGACATACCTCGTTCACGTTTATTCTTCTTCGCTAACTTAATTTCTTTCTGTTTGGCTTCCTTTCGCCATAAGCGGAAAGAGTCAAACATTGCCGGCCCCGCTTTCTTTTTGAACAGTTTAACTTCGAGATTGTCTAAAATCTCTGTTTCAAAGCTACCATAACGGGGCCCCTGTAGGACACCGTCTTTTCTCGTGTATTTTACCCATAGGTCATTATACCCGATGGGGCCCACTCCATGTTTTACGTAGAGCTCATAGGTTGGAGTTCCAATCGGAGGAACCGGACACGAATCCTCTAATCGGGAATCCCTAGTACAACCAAAACCAAGGGGCAGATTTACGAAGGCCTTGCGCCGCCGGTGCGTCATTTTTAACATGGGAAAAAGTGACGCACCGGCGGCGCAAGTCCTTCATAAATCTGCCCCCAAATATCTTTCCAAGTCTGCTAAGACCAGGCATCTTCGCTCACTAGTCTAGCTTCAAACTTCAAGGGAAATCTCAAAAACGATAGTCTCGTGAAAACACGAGTCCCTCGGCTTTGGGGCCTGCAGGTACCAAATCAAAGCGATCCCGAAGGATACCCAAACAAAACTAAGGACTGGGAGACGCTCCACTCATACTTAACTGAAATGTCGATGGCGTCACCAGAAGACCCGTCTATTGTCTCGCTCTACAAATCGTCTAATGGCTCCAAGACAGGGCGACAGTCAGGGCAGCAGTCCTTCGTAGCCGTCGGAAAGCGGGGAACCTCGCAGCTAAGACTTTTGGACCACGACGACATACAGGGGTCAATGAAGTGGCAGGCCTTACTCCAGAATTTCCACACAAAGCTCCTCACGATCTTCGGGCTTGGACCGGTACCGCTGAAGTCGCCCAACATTGGGCGCCAACTGAAGAACCAGGTTTTAGAACCCAGCGGCGCCAGGGATAACACCCGATGTCTTCGGATTCCCCTGCCTCGGCAAACAGAGACACGGGACACTTCTTGATGACGTCAAAGACCAACGTTTATTTGCTGCAACCAGGAACAGAGATCTACGAAGCACAACACGGGTGGTTCGCTAGAGACTGCACAAATTCAAGGAGCGGAGCATGGTCTTTTATGCCAAAAATCACATTCCAGGCTAGCATCGATTACATACAAACTGACCAATAGAAACATGACATTTCAAAAGTATCACATGACAATCCCACTTTCCGTTGTCCAGCCCACCAGAAATGACCAAGCAAATTTCAACTTTCCTGTTCGATCAGGCCGGACAAACCCATCATAAAACCTCAACCCAAATCAGTGATTAAGCCATAAAGGAAGGAGCAGAAACAGATGAGAAGCAATATAGAAGGGTGGGTGCAGTGTACCATAAACTCAGCAATGTCCTGCTCTTTGATCTTTATCTGACCAGCTGCTCAGCGAGGTCAGCCTCGGGCAAGGGAGTCAGTTCGGCCAGGTCACACAGAAGTCAGCTAAGGTGTACGTGTCCCAAGGACTCGCTCGGCCGTAGTCATCGGCCTATGTGAGGGCAACCACACAAAATGGCTGCCGTACACAAAATGGAACCCAAGGGCTCAAACGAAATCACTGAATACGTAGTGTTCTCATTGATCGATTATTACGAAAACACTCGTACACACCGCACTCGTCATTTGCGGTCCGCTGATACCAAAATCGTCTATATCCGACGACCTTCATTGAACGGGTTCGGAACCTCCGAACCACAGGCCCTCAAATCACGGAACCACATCTCACGCTCATTTTGGCTGTCCTCCCTGTTTACCGAGTTGTTGGTTATTACCTTGGGACTGTTTTGGTAGTAAGGAGATGACTGGAAGATACTACCAACCTATCTGAATATGCAGAGATGGGAGATGTGTATTGTGCCACTGACGTTGTCAATGTGGTGATCGTGTAAGCGTCTTTACAATCTCTGAGGGTACTGTTACTTCTGTATGCTGATCAAGATGGCTATGTATGTTTTTGCACCTCTTGTGACACATATAGGTTACACCCTGGTTTCAATGATTGCCTAATGACCTTTGAACACTGTGATGTGGTGTTGGTCGTGTAATGCTGGATTATGTTTTGTGGTAGGGGATGGTGTTGTGTTAAATTATGTGCTGCTGTGGGATACATTAAAGTCAGGGGCACTGGAATTATGTGTCAGAGGAGGACCATATTATGTGGCAGGTTTGAACAAATTATGCATCATGAAAAGCCAAAGTACGTGCCATAATGTGGCACATTAAGGGGCTGATTCCGAATCGGGAAAAAACACTCCGAATAGCCGTATGGAGCGTTTTTCCCGTACGAATCGTACCCTGCAACGTCCCCGTACGTACGATGAAGTGCGATTCGTACCAGGAGCAGGACTCCGGACGGATCGTACAAAGACCGTACGACTCTAATCTCCGCACGACTCTCCCTCGGAACCCACATCCGTACGGTTCGAAGCAGGTTTTCCCGACCCAGCAAGTACGATTCGTGTCGGGTACGCACGTACAACGCTTTTTTTACGGGAGCCCAAAATGTCCAGAGAAGCAGAGCTCGCCTCGAAACAGGTACGGAATGCCCCCCCCCCCGGGTACAGTGCGTACACCCCATGTCTGCAGGGGTACAGTGCGTACCCCTGCGATCATGGGGTGTAGGCACGTACCCCATGATCGCAGGGTGTACAGTGCGTATACCCTGCGATCATGGGGTACGGTGCGTACACCCCATGATCGCAGGGGTACGCACCGTACCCCTGCAGACATGGGGTGTACACATCGTACGGTGAGTATGTGATTGTGTGGTTGTCCGTACGAATCGCCCTTACCTGACGTGGACCGGACGAATCGCGTCCTCATACCCCGATCTGGATCGTACTCGTCGGGTCGTACAGCATGTTTACAAATCGTACGGTGCACTGTGAGGGTATATGTCGTACAGTTTTCCCCTTGCAATTCGTACGGTTCACAACGATTCGGACGGATTGACGAGATATGGATCGTATTACGCGATTCGGTCGGACGTGTACGATTCGTACGGAGAAGGCTCCGGATACAATTCGGGCGGACGCTTTTTTTCTCGAATCGGAATCGGCCCCTTAGTGATAGTATGACTTAATTATTTTGAAATTATTACCCCTGGAAACATTGTCTGGGAAAAGAGTTCACTTTACCAGTAGCAATTTAACACTCAAATACAGCAATAAGCAGAGGACCAGTCAAACTTTGCGAAAAGCGTTCCGGTACACCGTAACCTGAGTCACCATATTTTTTGTAACTTTTGATCTGTTTGAGATAGAACACACATTTTTATGTCGAAATCTGCAAATTATGCAGCAGAATATGGATTACGCAGCAAATGCAGCAAATACAACTGTATGCAAAAATCGTTGCAGCTGCAGAATCACATAATTCTAATGGCCCTGATTAAACTGTGGTTGTGTATGGAGTGGTGTAGTGGCATCTGCTCTAGTATGTCAGAGAGGTTTGTGGCTCTTCAAAAACCTCTTGCAGACCCAGGGTGAAAAAATAAAGACAGCAACATTATGAGTTTACTGTAGAGTTCCTGACACTTTGGATGTGTGGTGTCCCATGAGCATTTGTGAGGATCCGGTTCTAACCACTGCACGTTTTGGGATATCCAACACTCATTGCCACTGAATAAATGATCATGGGCACATACTAATGCAGTGTCTCTTTAGGAGCTATCAAGTGTAACGTGGCTAGCATCAATAGGAGATCCTGCTATGCTAAGCTGTCATCCATAATATCAAAGCCAAGCCCTTAAAAACGAGTCTTTCAACACAGCCTTCCACAGTAAGCAATCTACATCTCAATGTGTACATAGCCACAGGACCCCAAAAAGAGTATTTTCCAAACCAAAGCCTTATAAGTGGAGAGTATGCACATGCACCCTTTAGCTCACAATCCCCACCTTCACATGTCTCAGCTCAGCTATGGTTCAGAGTCAGACATCACTTTGATCTCTAAAAGTCCCTTCACCATTTCAAGGCTATGAAGTGCATACCCTGCAATGCCTACCACATGTATAAATCACCTATACCTGACATTAAATCAGTTTGCTTTCTATCTCGCTGAGTAGAAGAAATCACGCAAGACTGGATGGTGCAGCAGGTAACTAAAAGGTCAAAGACACTGGGCAATTGCTAAAGTGTACAACACAAATTAGCACTTTCCAAGAATCTTCTCTACATGATTACAAATAGGTTTTTATAGAAAAACAGATTCATAGAATACCAGTACTGAGAAACCGTTTCACTTCAACTGTTTGATAGAAGTTTATTAAAAAAGTATGGTATTTACCTTTTTGGCACGAAACCTATTGATAGAATACTTTTTCCCCAAAATTGCATTTTTCATGGTGTTTAAGGTGCAAATTCCATTTACCTTGAAAATGGATTCTTTGACGCTAGATTGCATAGTTCCTTTTAAAGTTGCTCTCTCTCCCCCACATACTGCCAATGAGTGACTCCTTACTTTTGAAAAATTTGTTATTCTGGGTTGGTCTGGAATTGAGGAGAGATGAGTCACGGCTAATTTTGACATTGGACACAACACAGCTGCAAAACTACATGTTCATCTGCAGAATTGAGATGTACAATGATTAGGAACTTCTATGTCCGAGTGAAGAATTTTACCCTTTTGATGATCATTCTCACATACTAGCATTGTGGCTAGAAACCTCAGATCGTGAATCTCCACTGAGCCCTAACACATTATCCTAGTCTGTCATACTATGTGGGCTTATTATTAGTAACTGTTAAGTGCCTCCATTGAGCTGAATTTTATGCTCACATGATCATAGTACCCTCCAAAATTCATGAATTGAAACCGACTGACCATTAGGTACTCCATGTGACACATACTATGTAAACCTAGAATGGGAGTTCATATCGGTTGATCAATTAGTTACACTGGAATTTGATGATTACGTATGTTTTAATTTGGGGCATGGCCAGTCACGATGGTCGGTTAAACGCTTCTCTCAGCGTTTCGCCAGCTTCTCTATAATCCTGGCAATATTCTCCATAAAAATACTTGACATCCTCCCGAAAATGCACCCCAACGTTTGGTGACCACAGTGCGACCCGCGATGAGTCTACTACCGGATACCAGTGCCTTTTCCCAGATGGAGATCGGGAGTGGCCTCAGAGACTGCAGTATGTGCCATCTTGTCTTGTCTACAATCTCTCCCAGACACTATCTTTAAACCAGCTGATAAAGGCGGTGGGATAGTACTCTGGGATGAGAAAGCCTATAATCTTGAATTACAAAAACAACTAGCAGTAGTGTCTAACTATCAAAGATTACCATGCAATCCGACCACAAAACTGGAGAAACGAATTCTTGATCTAGTAAGGGTAGGTACCGATGGAGGATGGTTAAGTGAGAAAGAGGCACCGTTTTTGATCAATAAAGCTCCTACTGTTCCGGCAATATACATATTGCCTAAAATCCATAAGAACCAAACCAATCCTCCTGGACGTCCTATTGTGTCAGGGTGCAACTCCATCCTCAAACCCCTGGCACAATATGCTGACTTCTTTATCCGCCCATTTGCGACAGAAAATAAGAACTACATTAGAGACACGATGGCAGTCATTAATAAGGTTGAAAACATTTCATTTGACAGCAATGTAGAACTTTTAGTGTCCATGGACATTGAAAGTCTATACACTAACATTCCTCAAGAGGAGGTATTGAGCATTTTACTATCATTGCTTGACAATAGACCAAGACCCCACCAGGTTCCATCTGAGTACATCATTGACTGTCTACGGATTCCTCTTTGTGAGAACTTTTTCATCTATGAAAAAACCTTTTTTCAACAACTAAAAGGAGTCGCCATGGGCGCAGTTTTTGCGCCCGACATAGCAAATATCTATGTGTCTAATTTTGAAGAATGTTTTGTCTATAATACTAACAATCCTTTCGCAGCCCATCTTAGATGTTGGCTGCGTTATATAGACGACATTTTCTTCATTTGGCATGGAAGTTCTACTGAACTTACCAATTTTCATGATTGGCTCAATTCCAAAAATCCTAATCTGCAATTCACTATAGTCTTCAATAACCAGAGCATTGACTTTCTAGATATTTCTATTAAAGTTAATGAAGACAATACCCTTTTTACCACTTTATTCACTAAACCAACCGCCAAAAATACTCTTTTAAAATATAACAGCTGCCATCCTCAAGCCCTCCGCGATGGACTACCATTTGGCCAATTTCTACGCTTGCGTGGAAATTGTAGCAGACGTGCTGATTATTTCAAAGAAGCACAAACAGTCAAATTGAAGTTACTCGCGCGAGGTTATCCAAACAGGTTACTTAAACAGTCACTAAAACGGGCATGGTACAATAACCGAGACCTACTCCTACAAGTCAAAGAAAAAAGTACTGAACCCAAACTGGTATGAGTTACCACGTTTGGTACATCAAGTAACTCAATTAAAAAGGTGATTTCAAAAAATTGCTCTCTTCTGTCGGATCTTCCAGAGTTTGTTGAAAAACCTATGTTCGCCTTCAAAAGAGGCAGAAATCTTAGAGACAGGTTAGTACATGCCTATAAAAGCTAAGAAAGTGAACTAGTGGACAACATGAGACAACTTAGTCCACTAAAAGGACATTATAAATGCAATCATTGTGCTGCCTGTTCCACCACGGCCAATATAAAACAATTCAACTTGAACAATAAGAACTTTCTATTAAAGAATTTTTCTAATTGCAACACAACCAACGTTGTGCATTGCATAGAATGTCCTTGTGGACTCAAATATTTTGGTAAGACAACTCAGCCAATCAAAAAGAGAATTCTCCAGCATCAATCAAGAATTCGTTGTCGGACGGAAAATGCCCCATTAGTTGACCATTATTCTTTGAAAAAACACAGTGAAAATGAACTTCACTGGTATGTAGTAGAGGTTATTAAACCTACAATCAGACAACCGAATGTAGACCACTTACTGACTCTTAAAGAACAACGCTGGATCTGTTTGGCAGACTCAGTGAAACATGGTCTTAATTCATGTACAGAATGGCATGCTTTAGCTTGCCTCCAGTAAAACATAACGGGTGGTCAACTTACTGTGGCATTTGAAGGATGTCAACAACGCACAGTTATAGTCAACCACACTCTTTAGAAGAACAAAAGTGCTATAGTTGCAATTAAAATGTTTCCAACTGTTTTGTCCGTATTTTTTTTGCAATAACATCCTCAAAAACTTGTTTTGCACCCACAATGAAGATGAATGGATTTAACTAAATGTTGCATAAATTTTGTAATATTAGTTAATATACCTGTGACAGGGTTGTCATTGGTTGCTTTGTCACAATGAACTTTCATCCACTTACATTATGTCAAACGATATATGATACAATTCCTTTTCTTTTTATAGACTTTTTAATTATTCAAGTAAATGAAGGATTTATTTCCTATATATATTTTTCGACTACCACCGATTGTTAGTCTGCCATTTAATGAACAAGTCTGGCATAGATATGTATAATATCGACTAGGTTGAAGAGTACTCGATTCCCAATCCAAGATGGCAACCATTTTTGTTTACGAAATACAAATCAAGTAATCGTCTTTCAATAATCTTTTGCCGCAAGACTCTAACCCTTACACCACACTTACCGTAGAATGCTCCGTATGTATTAAATAATGGGCTTTGTATTACTTTGAAAAGATACGATATACAACACCGGTTCACTTCCGGGTCAAGGGTATAAAACCCTCTGACCTCAGATCAAACAGTGTTTCTGACGCACTGACGAAGATACCTTGTATGCCGCCCGAACACTTTTTTGAAGTAAGTAGACTCTCCAATGAGCCTGTTAAATAAGTGCATTTAGCATGCCACCCGGTTTTAAGCTGTTAACAGTCATAAACAATCCCCGGTTGGTTTATTGAACGGTTAAACATTGTTGCCCGCTTTTGCTAACTACGGTTTGCGAGTTAAGTCTCTAGTTGTCTTACGATTAGTGTAACTGACTACCATGAAATAACCATGCCGCATAAGACCTCATGTTTCATACTGACACTTGAATAACTCTATACTGGCTAAGGCTACAGTCATTTCGCCCCCGACCTTTTTTAAAAAAAATTAGCGATGTCAGTTTATTTACCAATCTCTAAAGACTGGCGTATAAATTATTTTCCAGTCATATTCAAAATAAATGAGCATACCACTCAGCCAAATATTTCGTTATTCTTTGTTCTTTACTGACTAGCCATACACTTTAATTTTCCACAGAATATCGGAATGCTATCCGCCTGACTGTTTAATAAATTTGAACCTGGCTTACGTTTGTGGTTTAATCTCCACAAATTTCCGGTATGTATCTGGCCATTCAACCATACCATAACATGTTTGTCTACCCACTCGCATCTAACAGGTTATTCGATCCCTTGTTTTTTAGTCTGTGCCCCGTGGTTGACTACTTGCTCCACGTTATTGCTGTTTCCGTGTTCGTTTGGCATTCATTTGGAAATTCAAGGTGACAAACTGACCTTATTGATGGGTGCTTTATTAAATGCACAAATCGAACCAATAGAAAATTCACGGATGTCTATGATTAGAAATGCCTTTCCCCCCCCCCCCCTTTTTTTTAAAAATGTACATAAATTTTGTTCAGATTAGATGTTTTTTTAAATGAATATTGGTTGACAAATTAGTCAATGCTTTTTAACATGAAAATCGAATATGTTGTAAAAATTGTTATCTTCTTCAACATGAAAATCATATATGTTATAAAAATTGTGATTTTCTTTATTCTAATGAATTGTTTTGAAATGTATCATGAGAATATGTTGATATTCATTGAGTCATATTGACCTATGTTATTTTTTAAGAAAAGTTTCCCTCAGGGATTACTAGGAAGGAGTAATCTCTTGTGTGAATATCTTAGCTGTTGGATACATAGAGGTTGTATGTTTAGAAATGTATTTTAATAATTAGTTTATAACATTATATTCATTATTTTATTTAGGGAGTTTCTTCTGCATAGAAAAATATCGTCCTGATGATGGTCTATCTGACGACTGCCCTTTAGACCGAAACGTCGACATTCCATCATCTCTTTCACAGTTGCTTTGTCACCAATTCACAACCATTTTTTATTAATTAATTTAGGTTGTGTTGTTTATCATTTGGAGTTGATGATTTCAGTTGTGAACTGTAGAGAAAATATCACTCATCTCTGTTCATGACCTTTTGCTCTAATTAATTTGCTTGTATTTATCTCCCCACTTGTGTTGCAGTAAAAAATTTTGTTTAAATACAATTTTTGCTCTATGTGTTCCTTTCCTTCCAGTAATATATTTACCATGTTGATATAAGACGGTAATCCTGTGGATACTCCTGAGTGTGTTACATATGTACAACTCACTGTTTAAATTTAACCTTCCTTAACACCTTGGCTGCTAGGCGTTTTCCCCCCCCTGTGCTGGAAATTGCCATTTTGCTGGTGTCATGACGAGCTCAGCTCGTCATCAGCACAGCTCAACTGTGCATCATGACGAGCTGAGCTCGTCATGAGCATCGAAAGGGTTAAACAAGTCCCTTGTAGCACATTCTGACCTTAACTACACAGTGCCCAAGCCTACAAGGGTATATTGGGTTTCCCCTGCCTTGAACAGTATATTTGTGCAGATTTTGTTCTGCTGTGGGTCACTTTTTTAAGTGGTTATTAACTATAGAGAATTGTAGGTCTTCCTCATTTCTCTATTTCATTATAACTCGGCCATCTACATGTCTGAAGCCGAAACTTTGTCTTACACAGATGAGTACATCTTAAAAATTTCAGCAGGCCCATCACTTCTAGGAACTAAAGGGCCAGTTGTTCCGTTACCCTTTGAATCTGATCTTAATCAATTGGAAAGATTACGTAAGAAATTGGTACGAACTGAACTGCATGCCAAATTCCTTACAGATTGTCTAAACGCCAATATCATTCCTACTGGCCTACAGATCAGAAATATTCCAATTATCTTCACAGAAGACGAAGATTTTAAGCTACATTTTAGCTTTGCTTCAAACAAATGCTCACGCACCTGGATGGTGCTGAGCATCGAAACAGCCCTTAAACACATCAAAAGTCTCATCAAAGACATCGAAGCTCTTGAGTTAAAAATCAACTCTGATTCTACCATTGTAAATGCCAAGGCTCTTCTGGATAAAATAGCTCTCACCATCAAAGACTTTGAAACCTTTAATTCTCAAAAAAAGACATCTAAATTGCAGCTAGACATCAAGAGATACAACAAAGAAAGGACCTACCCTTATCTTAATAAAGATTTTTACCAACCTCAAGGGCAACAACAGGGTCCTTTCCGTGGCCAACAAAAGAGGGTCACTTTCTCAGGCACCGACTCAGATTCAGAGAACGAATCAGCCTCCATTTACCAACAAAGAGGTGGACAGGAACAACCATCAACTTCTAGACAGCCTTTTTTAGGACAGGGCCAGAGAGGACAAGGCCAACCAATACGAGGCCAACAGAAACAATCACGCAGAGGATGGGGGCGCAACAACTATACCCCAGGGTTCAGACGAACGAGGAACCAGTATTACGAATGGTAGAAAATAATGTAAGTGTACCAATCTTCAATCTCTCTACACACCTCTTGTCGGCCGATGAAATATCTGTTCTATCACAAGGCTTGTCATTTGTTCCAACATTTAAAAATGAATTGTTTTCCACTAAGTTGGAACTCTATAAGTTCTTTAGAGCAATCCGCCTGAAAAATTTCTTTGCAGATAAAACTTCCACTGTGCCGGTTGATGTGACCGGTTTGCGTCCGTCATCAACCTTTTTTCCAGCTAACAATATGGTGGCTAAAGAAATCATCACCTTTGAAAATGTGGTAATGACACAGATAGAACATCTATTCAAACAGCCTAAATGGGTTCCTTACAACTTGACTAAAGCACAACAGCAGGCACTTTTTCATCTACAATCTCTCCCAGACACTATCTTTAAACCAGCTGATAAAGGCGGTGGGATAGTACTCTGGGATGAGAAAGCCTATAATCTTGAATTACAAAAACAACTAGCAGTAGTGTCTAACTATCAAAGATTACCATGCAATCCGACCACAAAACTGGAGAAACGAATTCTTGATCTAGTAACGGTAGGTACCGATGGAGGTTGGTTAAGTGAGAAAGAGGCAGCGTTTTTGATCAATAAAGCTCCTACTGTTCCGGCAATATATATATTGCCTAAAATCCATAAGAACCAAACCAATCCTCCTGGACGTCCTATTGTGTCAGGGTGCAACTCCATCCTCAAACCCCTGGCACAATATGCTGACTTCTTTATCCGCCCATTTGCGACAGAAAATAAGAACTACATTAGAGACACGATGGCAGTCATTAATAAGGTTGAAAACATTTCATTTGACAGCAATGTAGAACTTTTAGTGTCCATGGACATTAAAAGTCTATACACTAACATTCCTCAAGAGGAGGTATTGAGAATTTTACTATCATTGCTTGACAATAGACCAAGACCCCACCAGGTTCCATCTGAGTACATCATTGACTGTCTACGGATTCCTCTTTGTGAGAACTTTTTCATCTATGAAAAAACCTTTTTTCAACAACTAAAAGGAGTCGCCATGGGCACAGTTTTTGCGCCCGACATAGCAAATATCTATGTGTCTAATTTTGAAGAATGTTTTGTCTATAATACTAACAATCCTTTCGCAGCCCATCTTAGATGTTGGCTGCGTTATATAGACGACATTTTCTTCATTTGGCATGGAAGTTCTACTGAACTTACCAATTTTCATGATTGGCTCAATTCCAAAAATCCTAATCTGCAATTCACTATAGTCTTCAATAACCAGAGCATTGACTTTCTAGATATTTCTATTAAAGTTAATGAAGACAATACCCTTTTTACCACTTTATTCACTAAACCAACCGCCAAAAATACTCTTTTAAAATATAACAGCTGCCATCCTCAAGCCCTCCGCGATGGACTACCATTTGGCCAATTTCTACGCTTGCGTAGAAATTGTAGCAGACGTGCTGATTATTTCAAAGAAGCACAAACACTCACATTGAAGTTACTCGCGCGAGGTTATCCAAACAGGTTACTTAAACAGTCACTAAAACGGGCATGGTACAATAACCGAGACCTACTCCTACAAGTCAAAGAAAAAATTACTGAACCCAAACTGGTATGTGTTACCACGTTTGGTACGTCAAGTAACTCAATTAAAAAGGTGATTTCAAAAAATTGGTCTCTTCTGTCGGATCTTCCAGAGTTTGTTGAAAAACCTATGTTCGCCTTCAAAAGAGGCAGAAATCTTAGAGACAGGTTAGTACATGCCTATAAAAACAAAGAAAGTGAACTAGTGGACAACATGAGACAACTTAGTCCACTAAAAGGACATTATAAATGCAATCCTTGTGCTGCCTGTTCCACCACGGCCAATATAAAACAATTCAACTTGAACAATAAGAACTTTCTATTAAAGAATTTTTCTAATTGCAACACAACCAACGTTGTGTATTGCATAGAATGTCCTTGTGGACTCAAATATTTTGGTAAGACCACTCAGCCAATCAAAAAGAGAATTCTCCAGCATCAATCAAGAATTCGATGTCGGACGGAAAATGCCCCATTAGTTGACCATTATTCTTTGAAAAAACACAGTGAAAATGAACTTCACTGGTATGTAGTAGAGGTTATTAAACCTACAATCAGACAACCGAATGTAGACCACTTACTGACTCTTAAAGAACAACGCTGGATCTGTTTGGCAGACTCAGTGAAACATGGTCTTAATTCATGTACAGAATGGCATGCTTTAGCTTGCCTCCAGTAAAACATAACGGGTGGTCAACTTACTGTGGCATTTGAAGGATGTCAACAACGCACAGTTATAGTCAACCACACTCTTTAGAAGAACAAAAGTGCTATAGTTGCAATTTGAATGTTTCCTACTGTTTTGTCCGTATGTTTTTTTGCAATAACATCCTCAAAAACTTGTTATGCACCCACAATGAAGATGAATGGATTTAACTAAATGTTGCATACATTTTGTAATATTAGTTAATATACCTGTGACAGGGTTGTCATTGGTTGCTTTGTCACAATGAACTTTCATCCACTTACATTATGTCAAACGATATATGATACAATTCCTTTTCTTTTTATAGACTTTTTAATTATTCAAGTAAATGAAGGATTTATTTCCTATATATATTTTTCGACTACCACCGATTGTTAGTCTGCCATTTAATGAACAAGTCTGGCATAGATATGTATAATATCGACTAGGTTGAAGAGTACTCAATTCCCAATCCAAGATGGCAACCGTTTTTGTTTACGAAATACAAATCAAGTAATCGTCTTTCAATAATCTTTTGCCGCAAGACTCTAACCCTTACAACACACTTACCGTAGAATGCTCCGTATGTATTAAATAATGGGCTTTGTATTACTTTGAAAAGATACGGTATACAACACCGGTTCACTTCCGGGTCAAGGGTATAAAACCCTCTGACCTCAGATCAAACAGTGTTTCTGACGCACTGACGAAGATACCTTGTATGCCGCCCGAACACTTTTTTGAAGTAAGTAGACTCTCCAATGAGCCTGTTAAAATAAGTGCATTTAGCATGCCACCCGGTTTTAAGCTGTTAACAGTCATAAACAATCCCCGGTTGGTTTATTGAACGGTTAAACATTGTTGCCCGCTTTTGCTAACTACGGTTTGCGAGTTAAGTCTCTAGTTGTCTTACGATTAGTGTAACTGACTACCATGAAATAACCATGCCGCATAAGACCTCTTGTTTCATACTGACACTTGAATAACTCTATACTGGCTAAGGCTACAGTCATTTCGCCCCCGCCCTTTTTTAAAAAAAATTAGCGATGTCAGTTTATTTACCAATCTCTAAAGACTGGCGTATAAATTATTTTCCAGTCATATTTAAAATAAATGAGCATACTACTCAGCCGAGTATTTCGTTATTCTTTGTTCTTTACTGACTAGCCATACACTTTAATTTTCCACAGAATATCGGAATGCTATCCGCCTGACTGTTTAATAAATTTGAACCTGGGTTACGTTTGTGGTTTAATCTCCACAAATTCCCGGTATGTATCTGGCCATTCAACCATACCATAATATGTTTGTCTACCCACTCGCATCTAACAGGTTATTCGATCCCTTGTTTTTTAGTCTGTGCCCCGTGGTTGACTACTTGCTCCACGTTATTGCTGTTTCCGTGTTCGTTTGGCATTCATTTGGAAATTCAAGGTGACAAACTGACCTTATTGATGGGTGCTTTATTAAATGCACAAATTGAACCAATAGAAAATTCACGGATGTCTATGATTAGAAATGCCTTTCCCCCCCCTCTTTTTTTAAAAAATGTACATACATTTTGTTCAGATTAGATGTTTTTTTAAATGAATATTGGTTGACAAATTAGTCAATGCTTTTTAACATGAAAATTGAATATGTTGTAAAAATTGTTATCTTCTTCAACATGAAAATCATATATGTTATAAAAATTGTGATTTTCTTTATTCTAATGAATTGTTTTGAAATGTATCATGAGAATATGTTGATATTCATTGAGTCATATTGACCTATGTTATTTTTTAAGAAAAGTTTCCCTCAGGGATTACTAGGAAGGAGTAATCTCTTGTGTGAATATCTTAGCTGTTGGATACATAGAGGTTGTATGTTTAGAAATGTATTTTAATAATTAGTTTATAACATTATATTCATTATTTTATTTAGGGAGTTTCTTCTGCATAGAAAAATATCGTCCTGATGATGGTCTATCTGACGACTGCCCTTTAGACCGAAACGTCGACATTCCATCATCTCTTTCACAGTTGCTTTGTCACCAATTCACAACCATTTTTTATTAATTAATTTAGGTTGTGTTGTTTATCATTTGGAGTTGATGATTTCAGTTGTGAACTGTAGAGAAAATATCACTCATCTCTGTTCATGACCTTTTGCTCTAATTAATTTGCTTGTATTTATCTCCCCACTTGTGTTGCAGTAAAAAATTTTGTTTAAATACAATTTTTGCTCTATGTGTTCCTTTCCTTCCAGTAATATATTTACCATGTTGATATAAGACGGTAATCCTGTGGATACTCCTGAGTGTGTTACATATGTACAACTCACTGTTTAAATTTAACCTTCCTTAACACCTTGGCTGCTAGGCGTTTTCCCCCCCCTGTGCTGGAAATTGCCATTTTGCTGGTGTCATGACGAGCTCAGCTCGTCATCAGCACAGCTCAACTGTGCATCATGACGAGCTGAGCTCGTCATGAGCATCGAAAGGGTTAAACAAGTCCCTTGTAGCACATTCTGACCTTAACTACACAGTGCCCAAGCCTACAAGGGTATATTGGGTTTCCCCTGCCTTGAACAGTATATTTGTGCAGATTTTGTTCTGCTGTGGGTCACTTTTTTAAGTGGTTATTAACTATAGAGAATTGTAGGTCTTCCTCATTTCTCTATTTCATTATAACTCGGCCATCTACATGTCTGAAGCCGAAACTTTGTCTTACACAGATGAGTACATCTTAAAAATTTCAGCAGGCCCATCACTTCTAGGAACTAAAGGGCCAGTTGTTCCGTTACCCTTTGAATCTGATCTTAATCAATTGGAAAGATTACGTAAGAAATTGGTACGAACTGAACTGCATGCCAAATTCCTTACAGATTGTCTAAACGCCAATATCATTCCTACTGGCCTACAGATCAGAAATATTCCAATTATCTTCACAGAAGACGAAGATTTTAAGCTACATTTTAGCTTTGCTTCAAACAAATGCTCACGCACCTGGATGGTGCTGAGCATCGAAACAGCCCTTAAACACATCAAAAGTCTCATCAAAGACATCGAAGCTCTTGAGTTAAAAATCAACTCTGATTCTACCATTGTAAATGCCAAGGCTCTTCTGGATAAAATAGCTCTCACCATCAAAGACTTTGAAACCTTTAATTCTCAAAAAAAGACATCTAAATTGCAGCTAGACATCAAAAGATACAACAAAGAAAGGACCTACCCTTATCTTAATAAAGATTTTTACCAACCTCAAGGGCAACAACAGGGTCCTTTCCGTGGCCAACAAAAGAGGGTCACTTTCTCAGGCACCGACTCAGATTCAGAGAACGAATCAGCCTCCATTTACCAACAAAGAGGTGGACAGGAACAACCATCAACTTCTAGACAGCCTTTTTTAGGACAGGGCCAGAGAGGACAAGGCCAACCAATACGAGGCCAACAGAAACAATCACGCAGAGGATGGGGGCGCAACAACTATACCCCAGGGTTCAGACGAACGAGGAACCAGTATTACGAATGGTAGAAAATAATGTAAGTGTACCAATCTTCAATCTCTCTACACACCTCTTGTCGGCCGATGAAATATCTGTTCTATCACAAGGCTTGTCATTTGTTCCAACATTTAAAAATGAATTGTTTTCCACTAAGTTGGAACTCTATAAGTTCTTTAGAGCAATCCGCCTGAAAAATTTCTTTGCAGATAAAACTTCCACTGTGCCGGTTGATGTGACCGGTTTGCGTCCGTCATCAACCTTTTTTCCAGCTAACAATATGGTGGCTAAAGAAATCATCACCTTTGAAAATGTGGTAATGACACAGATAGAACATCTATTCAAACAGCCTAAATGGGTTCCTTACAACTTGACTAAAGCACAACAGCAGGCACTTTTTCATCTACAATCTCTCCCAGACACTATCTTTAAACCAGCTGATAAAGGCGGTGGGATAGTACTCTGGGATGAGAAAGCCTATAATCTTGAATTACAAAAACAACTAGCAGTAGTGTCTAACTATCAAAGATTACCATGCAATCCGACCACAAAACTGGAGAAACGAATTCTTGATCTAGTAACGGTAGGTACCGATGGAGGTTGGTTAAGTGAGAAAGAGGCAGCGTTTTTGATCAATAAAGCTCCTACTGTTCCGGCAATATACATATTGCCTAAAATCCATAAGAACCAAACCAATCCTCCTGGACGTCCTATTGTGTCAGGGTGCAACTCCATCCTCAAACCCCTGGCACAATATGCTGACTTCTTTATCCGCCCATTTGCGACAGAAAATAAGAACTACATTAGAGACACGATGGCAGTCATTAATAAGGTTGAAAACATTTCATTTGACAGCAATGTAGAACTTTTAGTGTCCATGGACATTAAAAGTCTATACACTAACATTCCTCAAGAGGAGGTATTGAGAATTTTACTATCATTGCTTGACAATAGACCAAGACCCCACCAGGTTCCATCTGAGTACATCATTGACTGTCTACGGATTCCTCTTTGTGAGAACTTTTTCATCTATGAAAAAACCTTTTTTCAACAACTAAAAGGAGTCGCCATGGGCACAGTTTTTGCGCCCGACATAGCAAATATCTATGTGTCTAATTTTGAAGAATGTTTTGTCTATAATACTAACAATCCTTTCGCAGCCCATCTTAGATGTTGGCTGCGTTATATAGACGACATTTTCTTCATTTGGCATGGAAGTTCTACTGAACTTACCAATTTTCATGATTGGCTCAATTCCAAAAATCCTAATCTGCAATTCACTATAGTCTTCAATAACCAGAGCATTGACTTTCTAGATATTTCTATTAAAGTTAATGAAGACAATACCCTTTTTACCACTTTATTCACTAAACCAACCGCCAAAAATACTCTTTTAAAATATAACAGCTGCCATCCTCAAGCCCTCCGCGATGGACTACCATTTGGCCAATTTCTACGCTTGCGTAGAAATTGTAGCAGACGTGCTGATTATTTCAAAGAAGCACAAACACTCACATTGAAGTTACTCGCGCGAGGTTATCCAAACAGGTTACTTAAACAGTCACTAAAACGGGCATGGTACAATAACCGAGACCTACTCCTACAAGTCAAAGAAAAAATTACTGAACCCAAACTGGTATGTGTTACCACGTTTGGTACGTCAAGTAACTCAATTAAAAAGGTGATTTCAAAAAATTGGTCTCTTCTGTCAGATCTTCCAGAGTTTGTTGAAAAACCTATGTTCGCCTTCAAAAGAGGCAGAAATCTTAGAGACAGGTTAGTACATGCCTATAAAAACAAAGAAAGTGAACTAGTGGACAACATGAGACAACTTAGTCCACTAAAAGGACATTATAAATGCAATCCTTGTGCTGCCTGTTCCACCACGGCCAATATAAAACAATTCAACTTGAACAATAAGAACTTTCTATTAAAGAATTTTTCTAATTGCAACACAACCAACGTTGTGTATTGCATAGAATGTCCTTGTGGACTCAAATATTTTGGTAAGACCACTCAGCCAATCAAAAAGAGAATTCTCCAGCATCAATCAAGAATTCGATGTCGGACGGAAAATGCCCCATTAGTTGACCATTATTCTTTGAAAAAACACAGTGAAAATGAACTTCACTGGTATGTAGTAGAGGTTATTAAACCTACAATCAGACAACCGAATGTAGACCACTTACTGACTCTTAAAGAACAACGCTGGATCTGTTTGGCAGACTCAGTGAAACATGGTCTTAATTCATGTACAGAATGGCATGCTTTAGCTTGCCTCCAGTAAAACATAACGGGTGGTCAACTTACTGTGGCATTTGAAGGATGTCAACAACGCACAGTTATAGTCAACCACACTCTTTAGAAGAACAAAAGTGCTATAGTTGCAATTTGAATGTTTCCTACTGTTTTGTCCGTATGTTTTTTTGCAATAACATCCTCAAAAACTTGTTATGCACCCACAATGAAGATGAATGGATTTAACTAAATGTTGCATACATTTTGTAATATTAGTTAATATACCTGTGACAGGGTTGTCATTGGTTGCTTTGTCACAATGAACTTTCATCCACTTACATTATGTCAAACGATATATGATACAATTCCTTTTCTTTTTATAGACTTTTTAATTATTCAAGTAAATGAAGGATTTATTTCCTATATATATTTTTCGACTACCACCGATTGTTAGTCTGCCATTTAATGAACAAGTCTGGCATAGATATGTATAATATCGACTAGGTTGAAGAGTACTCAATTCCCAATCCAAGATGGCAACCGTTTTTGTTTACGAAATACAAATCAAGTAATCGTCTTTCAATAATCTTTTGCCGCAAGACTCTAACCCTTACAACACACTTACCGTAGAATGCTCCGTATGTATTAAATAATGGGCTTTGTATTACTTTGAAAAGATACGGTATACAACACCGGTTCACTTCGGGGTCAAGGGTATAAAACCCTCTGACCTCAGATCAAACAGTGTTTCTGACGCACTGACGAAGATACCTTGTATGCCGCCCGAACACTTTTTTGAAGTAAGTAGACTCTCCAATGAGCCTGTTAAAATAAGTGCATTTAGCATGCCACCCGGTTTTAAGCTGTTAACAGTCATAAACAATCCCCGGTTGGTTTATTGAACGGTTAAACATTGTTGCCCGCTTTTGCTAACTACGGTTTGCGAGTTAAGTCTCTAGTTGTCTTACGATTAGTGTAACTGACTACCATGAAATAACCATGCCGCATAAGACCTCTTGTTTCATACTGACACTTGAATAACTCTATACTGGCTAAGGCTACAGTCATTTCGCCCCCGCCCTTTTTTAAAAAAAATTAGCGATGTCAGTTTATTTACCAATCTCTAAAGACTGGCGTATAAATTATTTTCCAGTCATATTTAAAATAAATGAGCATACTACTCAGCCGAGTATTTAGTTATTCTTTGTTCTTTACTGACTAGCCATACACTTTAATTTTCCACAGAATATCGGAATGCTATCCGCCTGACTGTTTAATAAATTTGAACCTGGGTTACGTTTGTGGTTTAATCTCCACAAATTCCCGGTATGTATCTGGCCATTCAACCATACCATAATATGTTTGTCTACCCACTCGCATCTAACAGGTTATTCGATCCCTTGTTTTTTAGTCTGTGCCCCGTGGTTGACTACTTGCTCCACGTTATTGCTGTTTCCGTGTTCGTTTGGCATTCATTTGGAAATTCAAGGTGACAAACTGACCTTATTGATGGGTGCTTTATTAAATGCACAAATTGAACCAATAGAAAATTCACGGATGTCTATGATTAGAAATGCCTTTCCCCCCCCCTTTTTTTTTAAAATGTACATACATTTTGTTCAGATTAGATGTTTTTTTAAATGAATATTGGTTGACAAATTAGTCAATGCTTTTTAACATGAAAATTGAATATGTTGTAAAAATTGTTATCTTCTTCAACATGAAAATCATATATGTTATAAAAATTGTGATTTTCTTTATTCTAATGAATTGTTTTGAAATGTATCATGAGAATATGTTGATAATTATTGAGTCATATTGACCTATGTTATTTTTTAAGAAAAGTTTCCCTCAGGGATTACTAGGAAGGAGTAATCTCTTGTGTGAATATCTTAGCTGTTGGATACATAGAGGTTGTATGTTTAGAAATGTATTTTAATAATTAGTTTATAACATTATATTCATTATTTTATTTAGGGAGTTTCTTCTGCATAGAAAAATATCGTCCTGATGATGGTCTATCTGACGACTGCCCTTTAGACCGAAACGTCGACATTCCATCATCTCCTTCACAGTTGCTTTGTCACCAATTCACAACCATTTTTTATTAATTAATTTAGGTTGTGTTGTTTATCATTTGGAGTTGATGATTTCAGTTGTGAACTCTAGAGAAAATATCACTCATCTCTGTTCATGACCTTTTGCTCTAATTAATTTGCTTGTATTTATCTCCCCACTTGTGTTGCAGTAAAAAATTTTGTTTAAATACAATTTTTGCTCTATGTGTTCCTTTCCTTCCAGTAATATATTTACCATGTTGATATAAGACGGTAATCCTGTGGATACTCCTGAGTGTGTTACATATGTACAACTCACTGTTTAAATTTAACCTTCCTTAACACCTTGGCTGCTAGGCGTTTTCCCCCCCCTGTGCTGGAAATTGCCATTTTGCTGGTGTCATGACGAGCTCAGCTCGTCATCAGCACAGCTCAACTGTGCATCATGACGAGCTGAGCTCGTCATGAGCATCGAAAGGGTTAAACAAGTCCCTTGTAGCACATTCTGACCTTAACTACACAGTGCCCAAGCCTACAAGGGTATATTGGGTTTCCCCTGCCTTGAACAGTATATTTGTGCAGATTTTGTTCTGCTGTGGGTCACTTTTTTAAGTGGTTATTAACTATAGAGAATTGTAGGTCTTCCTCATTTCTCTATTTCATTATAACTCGGCCATCTACATGTCTGAAGCCGAAACTTTGTCTTACACAGATGAGTACATCTTAAAAATTTCAGCAGGCCCATCACTTCTAGGAACTAAAGGGCCAGTTGTTCCGTTACCCTTTGAATCTGATCTTAATCAATTGGAAAGATTACGTAAGAAATTGGTACGAACTGAACTGCATGCCAAATTCCTTACAGATTGTCTAAACGCCAATATCATTCCTACTGGCCTACAGATCAGAAATATTCCAATTATCTTCACAGAAGACGAAGATTTTAAGCTACATTTTAGCTTTGCTTCAAACAAATGCTCACGCACCTGGATGGTGCTGAGCATCGAAACAGCCCTTAAACACATCAAAAGTCTCATCAAAGACATCGAAGCTCTTGAGTTAAAAATCAACTCTGATTCTACCATTGTAAATGCCAAGGCTCTTCTGGATAAAATAGCTCTCACCATCAAAGACTTTGAAACCTTTAATTCTCAAAAAAAGACATCTAAATTGCAGCTAGACATCAAGAGATACAACAAAGAAAGGACCTACCCTTATCTTAATAAAGATTTTTACCAACCTCAAGGGCAACAACAGGGTCCTTTCCGTGGCCAACAAAAGAGGGTCACTTTCTCAGGCACCGACTCAGATTCAGAGAACGAATCAGCCTCCATTTACCAACAAAGAGGTGGACAGGAACAACCATCAACTTCTAGACAGCCTTTTTTAGGACAGGGCCAGAGAGGACAAGGCCAACCAATACGAGGCCAACAGAAACAATCACGCAGAGGATGGGGGCACAACAACTATACCCCAGGGTTCAGATGAACGAGGAACCAGTATTACGAATGGTAGAAAATAATGTAAGTGTACCAATCTTCAATCTCTCTACACACCTCTTGTCGGCCGATGAAATATCTGTTCTATCACAAGGCTTGTCATTTGTTCCAACATTTAAAAATGAATTGTTTTCCACTAAGTTGGAACTCTATAAGTTCGTTAGAGCAATCCGCCTGAAAAATTTCTTTGCAGATAAAACTTCCACTGTGCCGGTTGATGTGACCGGTTTGCGTCCGTCATCAACCTTTTTTCCAGCTAACAATATGGTGGCTAAAGAAATCATCACCTTTGAAAATGTGGTAATGACACAAATAGAACATCTATTCAAACAGCCTAAATGGGTTCCTTACAACTTGACTAAGATTAATTCTTACGGGGTAACCCAGTATCCCTGAGAACCTGGGCAATACAGTAGTAATTTCAACAGTGGTTCTTTCGGGTATCTAACCAATTGCTTTAAATCATATGCATACCTTCGGCATTCAAAAATATGCTACATTAGTCATCTTTGAGGTGCAAAACCAAACACAAAAAGAAGGGTCAGAGTGTATTTTAATCAAACAGTTATTTTTTCTTTTTCTTTTTAGTTGTCAACTGACACCTTCCGTAAGAACATAAAAAACAATTTTTTACTTTTTCACAAAATACAAATTGCGGCGCAACAATTCAAATCAATGTGAGAAGTGACTGAGTGTGAAATATCGTGACATTGTGACATATATCCGTGAAAATCTATATACAAGTGAATAAGTGATTATGAGGAAGGGGGGAAGAGGTTTATAAAAAGGCCAGTTTCTATCTCGTTAATACTCGGGACCAACACGCTATTTCAATTAGCCATGATGCGTTGGACTCGGTAAATAGGTCCTTTGATGGTTATGTCGACGTTTCGACCCTGTGGACCCCTTATTTGTGGGTCACTGGCGGGTCTTCTTCAGGACGAGAAATGGGAAAGATTATTGCGCCGGGTCTTCAACGAGCAGACATCCTTATATTCTATTTTATGCAGGTGTCTTCATCAATCTTGAATCTATTTTGTGTATCATGTGGCCATATTCAAAGATATTCCTAATTGTGGGGTGACTGTTCTCTCTGAACACCACGATCGTTGTGCATCACTCTCAACGATCAATTGTATATGTTGGTATACATATTTCAGTCTTCCATCAATTATGCCCTCTCACATTCAATGTGGAAATACTAAAATCTCTTTCTAGACGGTTGCTGTTATGGCACCTGGGTTATCTCTTCTTCCAGTGGGACTCCGAACGGGATTCCTTCACCCTGAAATCCCTCTGGATGCTCGACGCTTCGGCACCTCAGTAGTTCTCCTTGTCGTGCCGATGTTGTTACGGTAGTAGTCCAGCTCAGGAGGCAGCAGGAAGAGTCACCATCAGGAGGAGCACGCACACCACGTTTGAAGCGGGCAGCAGCACTGTGTCACTTCCACACACAGTGCCGAAGCGTCGAGCATCCAGAGGGATTTCAGGGTGAAGGAATCCCGTTCGGAGTCCCACTGGAAGAAGAGATAACCCAGGTGCCATAACAGCAACCGTCTAGAAAGAGATTTTAGTATTTCCACATTGAATGTGAGAGGGCATAATTGATGGAAGACTGAAATATGTATACCAACATATACAATTGATCGTTGAGAGTGATGCACAACGATCGTGGTGTTCAGAGAGAACAGTCACCCCACAATTAGGAATATCTTTGAATATGGCCACATGATACACAAAATAGATTCAAGATTGATGAAGACACCTGCATAAAATAGAATATAAGGATGTCTGCTTGTTGAAGACCCGGCGCAATAATCTTTCCCATTTCTCGTCCTGAAGAAGACCCGCCAGTGACCCACAAATAAGGGGTCCACAGGGTCGAAACGTCGACATAACCATCAAAGGACCTATTTACCGAGTCCAACGCATCATGGCTAATTGAAATAGCGTGTTGGTCCCGAGTATTAACGAGATAGAAACTGGCCTTTTTATAAACCTCTTCCCCCCTTCCTCATAATCACTTATTCACTTGTATATAGATTTTCACGGATATATGTCACAATGTCACGATATTTCACACTCAGTCACTTCTCACATTGATTTGAATTGTTGCGCCGCAATTTGTATTTTGTGAAAAAGTAAAAAATTGTTTTTTATGTTCTTACGGAAGGTGTCAGTTGACAACTAAAAAGAAAAAGAAAAAATAACTGTTTGATTAAAATACACTCTGACCCTTCTTTTTGTGTTTGGTTTTGCACCTCAAAGATGACTAATGTAGCATATTTTTGAATGCCGAAGGTATGCATATGATTTAAAGCAATTGGTTAGATACCCGAAAGAACCACTGTTGAAATTACTACAACTTGACTAAAGCACAACAGCAGGCACTTTTTCATCTACAATCTCTCCCAGACACTATCTTTAAACCAGCTGATAAAGGCGGTGGGATAGTACTCTGGGATGAGAAAGCCTATAATCTTGAATTACAAAAACAACTAGCAGTAGTGTCTAACTATCAATGATTACCATGCAATCCGACCACAAAACTGGAGAAACGAATTCTTGATCTAGTAAGGGTAGGTACCGATGGAGGTTGGTTAAGTGAGAAAGAGGCAGCGTTTTTGATCAATAAAGCTCCTACTGTTCCGGCAATATACATATTGCCTAAAATCCATAAGAACCAAACCAATCCTCCTGGACGTCCTATTGTGTCAGGGTGCAACTCCATCCTCAAACCCCTGGCACAATATGCTGACTTCTTTATCCGCCCATTTGCGACAGAAAATAAGAACTACATTAGAGACACGATGGCAGTCATTAATAAGGTTGAAAACATTTCATTTGACAGCAATGTAGAACTTTTAGTGTCCATGGACATTAAAAGTCTATACACTAACATTCCTCAAGAGGAGGTATTGAGCATTTTACTATCATTGCTTGACAATAGACCAAGACCCCACCAGGTTCCATCTGAGTACATCATTGACTGTCTACGGATTCCTCTTTGTGAGAACTTTTTCATCTATGAAAAAACCTTTTTTCAACAACTAAAAGGAGTCGCCATGGGCACAGTTTTTGCGCCCGACATAGCAAATATCTATGTGTCTAATTTTGAAGAATGTTTTGTCTATAATACTAACAATCCTTTCGCAGCCCATCTTAGATGTTGGCTGCGTTATATAGACGACATTTTCTTCATTTGGCATGGAAGTTCTACTGAACTTACCAATTTTCATGATTGGCTCAATTCCAAAAATCCTAATCTGCAATTCACTATAGTCTTCAATAACCAGAGCATTGACTTTCTAGATATTTCTATTAAAGTTAATGAAGACAATACCCTTTTTACCACTTTATTCACTAAACCAACCGCCAAAAATACTCTTTTAAAATATAACAGCTGCCATCCTCAAGCCCTCCGCGATGGACTACCATTTGGCCAATTTCTACGCTTGCGTAGAAATTGTAGCAGACGTGCTGATTATTTCAAAGAAGCACAAACACTCACATTGAAGTTACTCGCGCGAGGTTATCCAAACAGGTTACTTAAACAGTCACTAAAACGGGCATGGTACAATAACCGAGACCTACTCCTACAAGTCAAAGAAAAAATTACTGAACCCAAACTGGTATGTGTTACCACGTTTGGTACGTCAAGTAACTCAATTAAAAAGGTGATTTCAAAAAATTGGTCTCTTCTGTCGGATCTTCCAGAGTTTGTTGAAAAACCTATGTTCGCCTTCAAAAGAGGCAGAAATCTTAGAGACAGGTTAGTACATGCCTATAAAAGCAAAGAAAGTGAACTAGTGGACAACATGAGACAACTTAGTCCACTAAAAGGACATTATAAATGCAATCCTTGTGCTGCCTGTTCCACCACGGCCAATATAAAACAATTCAACTTGAACAATAAGAACTTTCTATTAAAGAATTTTTCTAATTGCAACACAACCAACGTTGTGTATTGCATAGAATGTCCTTGTGGACTCAAATATTTTGGTAAGACCACTCAGCCAATCAAAAAGAGAATTCTCCAGCATCAATCAAGAATTCGTTGTCGGACGGAAAATGCCCCATTAGTTGACCATTATTCTTTGAAAAAACACAGTGAAAATGAACTTCACTGGTATGTAGTAGAGGTTATTAAACCTACAATCAGACAACCGAATGTAGACCACTTACTGACTCTTAAAGAACAACGCTGGATCTGTTTGGCAGACTCAGTGAAACATGGTCTTAATTCATGTACAGAATGGCATGCTTTAGCTTGCCTCCAGTAAAACATAACGGGTGGTCAACTTACTGTGGCATTTGAAGGATGTCAACAACGCACAGTTATAGTCAACCACACTCTTTAGAAGAACAAAAGTGCTATAGTTGCAATTTGAATGTTTCCTACTGTTTTGTCCGTATGTTTTTTTGCAATAACATCCTCAAAAACTTGTTATGCACCCACAATGAAGATGAATGGATTTAACTAAATGTTGCATACATTTTGTAATATTAGTTAATATACCTGTGACAGGGTTGTCATTGGTTGCTTTGTCACAATGAACTTTCATCCACTTACATTATGTCAAACGATATATGATACAATTCCTTTTCTTTTTATAGACTTTTTAATTATTCAAGTAAATGAAGGATTTATTTCCTATATATATTTTTCGACTACCACCGATTGTTAGTCTGCCATTTAATGAACAAGTCTGGCATAGATATGTATAATATCGACTAGGTTGAAGAGTACTCAATTCCCAATCCAAGATGGCAACCGTTTTTGTTTACAAAATACAAATCAAGTAATCGTCTTTCAATAATCTTTTGCCGCAAGACTCTAACCCTTACAACACACTTACCGTAGAATGCTCCGTATGTATTAAATAATGGGCTTTGTATTACTTTGAAAAGATACGGTATACAACACCGGTTCACTTCCGGGTCAAGGGTATAAAACCCTCTGACCTCAGATCAAACAGTGTTTCTGACGCACTGACGAAGATACCTTGTATGCCGCCCGAACACTTTTTTGAAGTAAGTAGACTCTCCAATGAGCCTGTTAAAATAAGTGCATTTAGCATGCCACCCGGTTTTAAGCTGTTAACAGTCATAAACAATCCCCGGTTGGTTTATTGAACGGTTAAACCTTGTTGCCCTCTTTTGCTAACTACGGTTTGCGGGTTAAGTCTCTAGTTGTCTTACGATTAGTGTAACTGACTACCATGAAATAACCATGCCGCATAAGACCTCTTGTTTCATACTGACACTTGAATAACTCTATACTGGCTAAGGCTACAGTCATTTCGCCCCCGCCCTTTTTTAAAAAAAATTAGCGATGTCAGTTTATTTACCAATCTCTAAAGACTGGCGTATAAATTATTTTCCAGTCATATTTAAAATAAATGAGCATACTACTCAGCCGAGTATTTCGTTATTCTTTGTTCTTTACTGACTAGCCATACACTTTAATTTTCCACAGAATATCGGAATGCTATCCGCCTGACTGTTTAATAAATTTGAACCTGGCTTACGTTTGTGGTTTAATCTCCACAAATTCCCGGTATGTATCTGGCCATTCAACCATACCATAACATGTTTGTCTACCCACTCGCATCTAACAGGTTATTCGATCCCTTGTTTTTTAGTCTGTGCCCCGTGGTTGACTACTTGCTCCACGTTATTGCTGTTTCCGTGTTCGTTTGGCATTCATTTGGAAATTCAAGGTGACAAACTGACCTTATTGATGGGTGCTTTATTAAATGCACAAATTGAACCAATAGAAAATTCACGGATGTCTATGATTAGAAATGCCTTTCCCCCCCCCCCTTTTTTAAAAAAATGTACATAAATTTTGTTCAGATTAGATGTTTTTTTAAATGAATATTGGTTGACAAATTAGTCAATGCTTTTTAACATGAAAATCGAATATGTTGTAAAAATTGTTATCTTCTTCAACATGAAAATCATATATGTTATAAAAATTGTGATTTTCTTTATTCTAATGAATTGTTTTGAAATGTATCATGAGAATATGTTGATATTCATTGAGTCATATTGACCTATGTTATTTTTTAAGAAAAGTTTCCCTCAGGGATTACTAGGAAGGAGTAATCTCTTGTGTGAATATCTTAGCTGTTGGATACATAGAGGTTGTATGTTTAGAAATGTATTTTAATAATTAGTTTATAACATTATATTCATTATTTTATTTAGGGAGTTTCTTCTGCATAGAAAAATATCGTCCTGATGATGGTCTATCTGACGACTGCCCTTTAGACCGAAACGTCGACATTCCATCATCTCCTTCACAGTTGCTTTGTCACCAATTCACAACCATTTTTTATTAATTAATTTAGGTTGTGTTGTTTATCATTTGGAGTTGATGATTTCAGTTGTGAACTGTAGAGAAAATATCACTCATCTCTGTTCATGACCTTTTACTCTAATTAATTTGCTTGTATTTATCTCCCCACTTGTGTTGCAGTAAAAAATTTTGTTTAAATACAATTTTTGCTCTATGTGTTCCTTTCCTTCCAGTAATATATTTACCATGTTGATATAAGACGGTTATCCTGTGGATACTCCTGAGTGTGTTACATATGTACAACTCACTGTTTAAATTTAACCTTCCTTAAACAAGTCCCTTGTAGCACTTTCTGACCTTAACTATCTTGTCTTCGGCGGACATGCAGGATCATGACCCTGAGACACAGTGAATCCTTTGGTTTCGGCTCGGAGCTGGGGACCGTTGATGTCGGCAGACAGCTGTGACTGATCGGTCAGCCCATGGTTTGGGCTGTGCAGCCGTTGGCTAAGCCGATGGTTGATGGTTGATGACAGAACAGGCCCACCCACCCACTTGATGGCCTTGGGGGCTGCAACCACAGGAGTACAGGAGGCGCACTGGTGGACACACTGGCCATACAGGAGAGGGCTGAGGACCCACACACCCACAAGGCCCCCAATTGACTGTCCCCAAAGAGTACAATATGGGAGCCCTATATCCTACACTGTGGTCCCTGATGCCTCTCAGAGGCCTTGAGAGATTGCCTCAAGCTGGGAGGCGGCGCTGCTCCAGTGGCATTTGAGAGGCATGGTGCCACCGGGGGGGTTGAAGCCCTGCTGCAAGTAGGCACGGAGGCCACTCGGCTCTACGCTTCTTCAACCCTTCAACGTTCTGTGTGTACTGTAGCTGCATTTGCCCAGCAGGTGATCTTTATCCAGTCTTGCAGTGTGACCATAGTTCCTGGACCCTTATCTTGTGAATGTGCTGTGGAGCCCCCAACAGAGGAACGTGGTAAATGCCCTGGACACTGACTGTTTGAACTTGCCAATTACTGCGGAGCCCTTAGATTGAGTTCATGGTAAGCCCTGTTATTTTCTTACCTCGCATGTACTCTCGTGCATGGACTCAGCTGCAGACAACCCATACCCAGTGTGAGTGACTGGTGGTGATCCTTTTGTGGAATTGGGGATCCTTCGATCACAGGGCTGCTGTGAGCCCCAGAATTCCTCAGAGGGTTATTTGTCCTGCCCGAGAGCATGGAGAAGGTCTGTATGGAGCTGGTGCCTCAGGTCTTGTGAGCAGATTTTGTGGGGCAAGCTGCTGGTGCTCCTGAGTCTGGTGATCGCTGAAGTAGCTCACTCCGGAGTTCCTTGGCGCTCTATCTGCACCTTGGGCTGACTGACTGCTGTGTGCCCAGCTCTCGTGATGGTGAAAGATAGAGGCACCAAGTCGACCCAAGGTAATACAATTAGTAATTATACATAGCTGGTTCCCCGGATATCCCACCACCAGAAGGGGCCCAAGTTAACACTGCAGAGAAATCAGACTGGCATTCAGAAATGGCCTTGTTCCTGGAAGACTTGGTAGCAGCAATTCAAAACTTCCACGCTGAGATGGTCGACAAGATTGACTGTGTAGATTGACTCTACAGATATCAACCTGCTGTGAGCTGACGTGTGCAAGGTTACCACTACGGAGCAGAATGTGAGTACAATGCAGCACGAGTTTCGCACTCTCTGGGACACAGTTATCAACATGCAGAAACGAGCCAATCAACTGGATGATCAGAAGGTAGACACCGAAGGAAGGTCCAGCAGGAATAATCTATGATTCGTGGGGATCCTGGAGATGGCGAAGGGGTAATCTGCCGAACTTTTACTAGAGGACTGGATCTCTATGGTCGTCTTGCCAAAAAAGCTCTCCAAGTTAGTCACAATAGAAGGAGCACACAAGGCTCTGGTTCAGCAGCCGAAACCTGAAGCCCCACCCAGAGCAATGATTGCTCACATGTTAAATTTTTCAACAGAGTTGCTATCCTGAAAACCACTCGCATTCGAGGCCACTTGCAGTTTGAAAGTCATCCTATTTGTGAAATATAGCCTTATGTTCCCAGCAAAACTCAGAGTTCAGCATAAGGGAAAAGCCTTTTTCTTCTTCATGGTGGGAGATGCAAGTGAGTGGCTGGACTCACTGGTATGCCTCCTACCCAGGACCTGTTTCAGGCAAGCTCATCCCGGCCGCCTTTGCAGGATCAGTTGGCACGTCCTCAGTGATGCTGGAAGTGCTGGTGGAGTCTGGAAGACTGTGGGAGGACGGGGAGGATAGTCGTCTGGTCTGATGGCACACTGCAGACTATGGAGGTGGTCCTCAAATCTGCGGATGTTTCCCAGGAACTGCGAGCATCCTAGTGTCTATCTGCAGCAGACTCGACCCGCACATGAGACCTAGGCGTTACTAGACTTCCCTCGTCTATGAGGGTACTCCTGTGCTTGTGACCCTTGTCAAATCCACCGGCATGGCTCCTGCTCTTGGGGACATTATTGAAAGCCTCCTGAGGTCTCTAGTGATAAGGAACAGGTCCTATGATACACTCACGACCTATTATTTGGTCTTCAGAGATGTCCATGTTGAAAGCTGATGTTTATACTTTGTTTTGGTTCTTCCATTAGGTCTGCGGAAGAACCTTCACCCTTAAAGTCATAGCCATGGGATGGGGGGGGCTTAGGTTCTTTGACTTTGCACCCTCTCTTTTAAACTACCATCTAGCAAAGAAACAGTTGAGGAGGGATGGGAGTGTTGTTTTTTCTTGTATTTTCGTTGTTAACTTAAAGTTGCAGTATGGGACGGAGCTCGCTGACTTTCCACTTCCCAATGTCTAGACTATCAGGGGGTTAGAGATACTGCCCAGGGGAGGGGGCATACTGCTCTGGTGCAATTGGGTCCTATGGATGGGTTTCTTATGGTCTGACTGTCACAGGTATGAATCTGGGAATGTGGGGCTGTGGCAGTGGTGTATGCGCAAGATCCTTGTAGTATTGCTGCTCCTGTAGATTAAATTGCTCACTTGGAATGCTAGAGGGAATAGCCCACTTTGAGAAATGCAGACATGTTTTTGCCTTCCTGAAACGTTATAAGGCTTCCATAGCATTCCTCTGGGAAACCATTGTGTGGGGTGGACTGTTAGCATTGCCAATGTAAATGTGTAAATGTAGTTGAGCTTATATAGCGCACAGCTACCCGCAGTGGGTTTCCCGGCGCTTGCTTAGGGAACCCGTCCTGGTATTCCCCTGTGAGATAACCCCGGGAGGGTATTCACAAGGTGAAAGCCAGGCATCCCGCCGCGAGGGGCCGTAGTGGAGATTAAGCAAGCTATTGCCCAGAGTCGCAGAGTGTGAACCCATGAGTCGAGAAGGCACCGGAGCGAGAATAGTATCTTTATGAGTAACTACATATGTGTTAAACTAGTATATGTGAGTATTGATGTATATAAGTGGGTATATGTGAGAGCGAGAGATTGTAAGAGTTCCTGTATAAATAAGTATGTGTTTCTATAAGTGATTGTTTAAGAGAGTAAGTATATGTACAATTCTGCAGAAGTAAGTGTAGCGGTGGGTGTATAGCTGTATATGCAAGTAAATGGATGTTTGATAGTTTATTTGCATGTGTGAGTTTGTGTGTGAGTAACTTTATAGATGAGTGTCCGTGTGTAATAAGATGTATAGGTGTATGAGTACATATGATGAGTGAGTACATGTATGAGTGCCTATATAGAATTGTTAGTGAATGACTGGATGTGTATGTAGATTTTGGAATTACTGAATAGGTTGTTCTAACTGGAATTGGTATCTCCATTTTTTTGAAAATTTTAGTTTCTATTTTTGAATGTGTGTATCAAAGGTTATATTACGCTGAGAGAAGGTCTGCCACTGTCACTGACCATGTCATGAGTGATGTAATATGTGACGTCATCAGCAGTGCATTGCGTGCGCGCGAGTTATAATTAGCTGAATTAACTATAACGGGGGAATTTCAATAGTTTTGTATGAGTGAAATGTCCAGCTAACTATAACATGTGTGAAACCTATGGTTTTTTCGGTGAATTTCTAAGGTTTTTTAAATGCTAATTCCTAACTATACCGTGTGTGAATCCTGTGGTTTTTTTCAGAGAATTTCTAAGGTTTTTTAAATGCGAATTTTTAACTATAACATGCCTGAAAGCTATGGTTTTTTCAGTGAATTTCCAAGGTTTTTTAAATGCTAATTTTTAGCTATAACGTGGCTGAAACCTATGGTTTTTTCAGTGAATTTCAAAGGTTTTGTATATGATAATTTTTAAATGTTATAATTGTTATATTTTCTTATACTGATTTACTACATTATTTTAAACTATTTATTTTTAGATATTTTATTTTTTAAATTACATTACACATTTTTAATATAAATTGGAAAAAAATGTTTTTAAAAATATTGAAATTGTAATCTTTTTTTTATTTATTATTTGTTTAATTTATATATATTTTATATAGCAGGCGATGATATCCTATGGAAGGAAATTCAAGTTGCTGGTAAGTACAGTTAAATTTACTTTTCAGGAATAGTAGTGAGGTAGATTGGGGAATTAATTCCTCTTCAATCCTGAGGTCCCCTGTGAGCCAACTAGCCCACCAGGTACCTCCAGTATGCGCCAGGCAGCTGTGTTGCAGAGAATCATTCAATGGGCACGCCCCCTTTTTACAACACTCTGCAACACAGCTCTGTGGCGCTTACTGGAGATACCTGTTGGACTAGTTGCCCTCTAGGGGACCTCTGGATTGAACAGGAATTAATTCCTTAACTTAAAAAGCACCTCAGGGCATGTTTGCACTCACATCATCTCAAGCCCTGCCCCCTACCTTCACCACTGTGCTAACGTGCCCTGTAGAGTGTTCTAAGTTGGGGGATTAAGTCCCCTTGCATACTGGGGGTCCCTGGGAGCCAACTAGACCACCAGGAATCTCCAGTATGTGCCAGGGGGCTGCATTGCAGAGAGGTGTAATGAGGCCACGCCCATTTTTACACTTCTCTGCGACGCAGGCCCCGGGCGCGTTTGCAGAGGGGGAACTAATTCCCCTTGCATACGGGAGGTCCATGGGGGCCAACTAGCCCACCAGGAACCTCCAGTATGCACCAGGGGGCTGCATTGTAGAGAGGTGTAATGAGGCCACTCTCCTTTTTACACCTCTCTGCAACGCAGCCCCCTGGCGCGTTTGCAGAGGGGGAACCAATTCCCCTTGCATACTGGGGGTCCATGGGGGCCAACTAGCCCACCTGGAACCTACAGTATGTGCCAGGGGGCTGCGTTGCTTTGCCCCGGGGGTGGTGGTCCCCGGGGCTGTGTGGGGGGGGGGGGGATTGGGCCCCCCCCACACTTCTTTTTCACTATGCCCCCGGGATTTGGTCCCCCGGGGGTAATTTGAAAAAAAGCAGACCAGGTTTTTAAAATTGTTTTTTGGGGCCTTGGGGGTCCTTGTAGGACCACCTGAGCAGGCCTAGGGAGTCAAGCTGTTTCTACCCTGCCCCCTTTTTGCGTTCTACACGTTTGTTTTTCTGCTTTCTTGTGCCTCGGTCTACCAAGCACAAGATGGCTGCCAACACTTCCTGCTTTTGAGTGTTGACAGACAGTTGACAGCCAATCAGCATGCAACTCGTGCTCGGAAAGGTACAGAGTACAGTAGGCTTACAGTAAGCTTACGGTATGCACCTCTAGATATACATATTATTTTACTTTTGATTTTCTCAGGAACTACTGAACAGAAAGCGTGATCTGTGTACCGAACTCTACCTTTTTGCCAAATTTGGTGTAATTCCGTTCAGCCGTTCGGAATGTAGCCCTGGCTAAAGGTCCTATGGAAATTTGCATGGGGAAAATACGTTTTGGGACCCCCCTTTTTTCTCGGCCCCCGCTGCACGAATCGCCCCCAAACTTTCAGGGAAGGAGCGGAGTGGAGCAGGCCATTTTCTTGGAGAAATTCGCGAAGAAAGTTATTCCAAATAGAATGTTGCGGATTTCCTATGGAAACTAGGTTTTAACTATAACTACCTACTGGAAACCGCCCGTAGGTAATATATATATATATATATATGTGTATATATATATATATATATATATATATATATATATATATATATATATATATATATATATATTGTGTATCCCAAAGGCCCAAAGCATATCTGGAAGCCCACACTGCAGCTGAAAAACCGAAGCTTTATTGATATTGCCAACCAGCGAATTCACACCTGTATGTTAACTTCATTGCAGATGCGTTTCAAGGTGAATAACCTCTGCTTCATGGGCGGCTGCTTAGGAGGTCAAATGAAAGTCCAGCAGGCTTTTTGAAGTATTGTCCCGCCCATAGTGGGTGTTTGCTAAGTGCACAGGAGCATGCTGGAACATATAGTTCTTCCCATAGTGGGTTTTCATAGACTTCGTTTTTGCAGCAAGTATCATTCCCTTCGTAGGGTCCAGGTGAGTTCTCTGGTTATCTTAGGGCTCAGCCCCTGTGCCAACCGATTTGTAATCGTAGCCTCCATGGCTTCTCCTTTTACGAGACGGTGCATTCCAGACCTAGTTTCCATGGGAAAAGCCTTTGTTTTTTCAACAATAACTTTGGCACCGCTTACTTCAACTACTGCTTTGAAGGTTTCAGCTGATTCATCAAACAGGTATGAGAAAAAGGGGGGTCCCAAAACACGTTTCCCCATGCAATTTCCCATACGTATTTTAAACACGGCTACAGCTCGGGCCACTCAAGAGAATTACACCAAATTTGACAGAAAGCTAGATCTTGATCCAGAAAATGGGCTTTTTGTAACTTGGTGTAAATCTGTTCAGTAGTTTGGGAGTTATTGAAGAAAAAATATTTATGTGCATCTAGGGACGAGTCCGCGGATCCAACAGATGCGTCAGATCTCAGGATGAGATCTGATTGGCTGCAACCACTTCAACAAAGAAGTGGTGAAAACCATCTTGGGGCTCAGCCCGAAAATGAAAAAAACTGAAGGGGCAGGGAAGAGGGACGGACTATCTTGACTCCCTAGTCCTGGTGGTATGGTCCCACATGAGCCAAAAACTGTTTTTTATTTATTTTGCTGCAAATTTGAACAAACCTTTTGCGCAGACACTAATGCTCCCGTGCTTTTTAATGCCCCCTGGGTGAGCCAAGTCCTAGGAGAATTATTACAAATACAATTATGGGAGGAAGCTCATGTGGCCCACCTTCCCGGGCCAATTTTGGTGGAAGGGGAGCACACGGCCCCCTCCAGCATCAATGTTGGCCCCTGGAAAACCATTGCCCAGGGCCCAGACGTTATATAAAGTCAGAGGGGGGCACACTCTGCCCTTACAGGCTTATTATGGCCCAAGGGACACCATCCCGTTACTAACGGGAAGGAGGGCCCCCTCCTCCCCAGGCCGATTCCGGCCCTGAGAACACTATCCACATGGGCACAGCTGCAATTTGAAAAGGGAGGGGCCACAGCTAACTACCCCCCACATCACTGATTACATCTTCTATGACTCATTGATGATATCATTGCAATCTTGTACTGTAAAATTATTGATGAGAGAGCTGTGCATTGCGGGGGCATGAATTATTGTTACCTTAGAGCACGAGTTATAGTGACTTGAGATAACTGTAACTTTAACTGCTGAATTACTATGGTTTTGCATGTGTAAAACCTGAACCTAACTATAACGTCCCTTTAACCTTTGTTTTTTTGTGGATTTGTGAGCACATGTGCCCTCTGTTGCAAAAAGGACATTTTATTCATGGGCCTGGTACCACTGCCATGCCTGGGCAACTAATTACAAGCGGTTGATGTTAGTGCATGACACTCACCTAAATAAATGCACTAAGCATCAGTGAGTGCTTTCAGTTGGGTGTGTCCACTGTCTTTCATCTGAATGAAGTGGGCATGCAATGTAGTAATATGCCAGGATTTATCATCTATCCACGTTGCTGAGTGCAATGGGCCACACAGTTATTAAAATGTATTTCACGCTGCTCAGGGCTGCAAGACAACTTGATGAGCTGTGTCAAAGGGAGAGGGCAGAAATGCAACATATATTTTTATTTACCAAGATATGGTGCATTTCTTCTCTTGCACTATGCTGGTGCAACACCAAGTACTGCCTACTGCACCAATGCAGGCATCCTTGCACCATGGTGCAAGGGTGCCACACACGTAGATGGTACCCTGGATTGTTTGTGCAGGAAGGAAACGCCTCCCTGCACAAAAATAATCCTTGTAGGCAAGGCCAACCTAAACTACAAATCCTTGATAAATCTAGGTCATGTGCTGGCAGTAGTGGTGCATTGTGTCAGACAGCCTGACAGGGAGGGTTTTGCACTGTAGGAGTGGTGTGGATGTCGAGTGAATTAAACTGTCTAAATTCTGATCCAGCGTGAGCTTGCCAGGTGCTCAGCACTCGCTTGGCCTGATTTCAGAAGTGATACAAAATCCTCCTATCCTGACACTATTAAGATAGTAGTATATCAGGGAGTCAGCCTTCTTCTCTGTGCCTTTATGTAGCTCATATGGTCCCAATCTCCCTGATATGTAGTATACACTGCAAAGAGAGACTGACTTGATCCATCAAAGGAGGCGGAGAAGCAAAGATCACTCGATGCACTGCATTAGCAGTTCAAAATGCAATTTTAGGTTTAGGAAACTAGTAATAGGACAATAGGCAATCTGATTTAGAAAGTACAATGGTGCTGTGTGTGCATGTCAAAATATTGTTTTAGAGAGTAATTGTATAATTTATCATTTTTTCAATCTTCTTTATTTCTTACAAGAGCAACCAAGGGCAAAAGGGCATCCGAAGGTGATAGGACTGCGACCACTAGCACCGCTTTGTGTGGAACTACCACCTTCAGTGCCATGGCAAATGTTTCTGTTGACCCCGGTAAGTCCTGTTTATTATTATTTCTTACTTTTACCTCTCCCCACTAGTACAATAATTTGACCTTGTGTATTTTTTACACTATCTACTTTTTTTTATCAACTCCCCCATCTAATGTTGGTTATCCCTGCATTATCCTGAATTTCTGTATTTCATGTGTCCACTGCTGACTTTCTCCTGTCAGTAGCTTTCTTCTGTTCTCTTTTTAGTAAGTTTTCCCTCATTCCTCTATTATATGTCTTGTGGTACTGCAAGACTAAGAGAACATATTTTTGGTACAGTGCAGAAGATTGCAGGCCCAAGTAACCTAGTATTCACCAAATATGTTGGTTGAGAAGGCTTTCTCGATGAGTCAAAAAGAATGGCCATGGTCATTGACCCCTGCAATGTTGCCTTAATTATACAGTATGAAGGAAGTGACCCGTTTAGGGCCACCCTGCTCACCACTGACCACCTCTCAGCCTTCCATGCTAAATGAAGAGTCAGAGAAACAGTGGAGAACATACACCAACAATCATTTATTGTATGCACTCAGAGCGGGCCCTGTCTGCACAGTCTCGAGAGAGCTCTACAGAGGGAACTAAGAAACAGTAAGCATAAAGATATATTATATGCATTGCATGGTCAACTAATAACACACCCACAGTGGAATTTTCCCAACAGATGTGGGCGAACAGCGAAAAGACCAAAAAAAGGCTTCTACTCTCGTATCTTGCCCAGCTCAGAACACTTTCAAGGCCGTGCCACCCTAGGCTGCGATCAAACTGCCAGACAGGTGGGAGAGGGCCTTTACCTAGGGAAGGCTATGCACTGGCACAGACAATTTTTCGTTGCAAAACTGAAACTTAGCAAGGGGCATTTCTCGGAATCAAACAGGATTAGTTCCGAACAGTAAAGAAAATGGAGCCTAAAAAAGAAAATGGCGTAGCTAATGATAACTTAAACATGACATTGAAGAGCATCAGTGAGCATAATCTAACAAGTATACCAGCAATTTCCATGGCAGTGCAGCATGGCAGGAAAGGAATGAGATCTTATTACCAACTAAGACCATATGTCCTTCATTGACCATTCCCTTCCACCCCTTCACTGCGCTTCCCCCTTATCCTTTTGTGGCCTTGTACCTTGATTACCAGGAAAAAAGGTTTTGGTTGACTTGACTACCTGCCATTTTTAACATGTTGCCAACCAACAAATCTCCCAACGTGATAGTTTCAATTGTAGGTACTGCTAACCGAACTAAAGCGAGGTATTGCTGTTGTACTTTGTGCAAATTAATTACTTAGGTGGCGAATCAAATATCTAAAATGCATAATTTATAGGCTTTTTTCTTGCTGCACAGACCGCCAGTGCTGCAGCCAGCACCAGTAGTCAGGAAGGGAGTGGGACAGAGGAGGCCCAGGCTGTTGCAGAAGAAGCAGTCCCTGCGGTGGCAGAGACAAGCAGTAAGTCACTTTGATTGCTCATTGACAAATGATACTGTATTTGTTAAGTGAGGCAGATATCCCACCCATTATCACCTTCCTACAAATTGCATTTCATCACCCGTGACCTAACTGCAGCATGGTTCAATTCAGTGCTGCAGTGTAGGCTGTGCAAAATGCATCTGTTTCAGTTAATAATGCAGCATTATGAAGTTTACAATGCATTACGGACTGAAAACAAGGTGTGTTTCCCAGTGTCCATTCAGTCATCTACCATAAGTAGTTCACTTCATCATTCTTTTCTTCTGTCCCAGCCTACCAAAAAAAAGTAAATTCCATTCTCCGTCATGTGCCACATTTTTCTGCTGTCCAAGTGACCTGTATTTCATGGCTTCCATGATGGATTTACGCCTGTTCCAATTTTTCCCTTTAATCATTTGTCAACCACAGTGACTGACTAAGAAAAAGCAGGGCACATGATCAGTGACACTCCGCTATTCTATAGCTAAATCTCTACCTAGCGTAATCACTCTAAATTACCTTTCTGTAGGGTAACTTTTCCCCACTGCCAAGTGAAGTTATTTGTTGAAAATAATTTGTAGTGGAGGGTGAGGCCAGGATGTAATGTGGGACTAAGTGTATGATTTAGAGTTTGGCATATGGGATACTCTGTGACAAATGTACCAAATAGAATGTATCCCTTTTCCTTCCCTGTACTGCAGTGCATCGTTTATACTCTGTGTTCTGTCTACTTACAGAGGACAGGATATCCTTAACAAGTCACAAGTGAGATGGAGTATACAATCTGCCTCTTCTAAGTTTGGAGTAAGGGTAGAATTGAAGAGGCAGTCGGAGAAAAGCAGGGCCATTGGAATTAATGATATTAGGTTAATAATGTATCCATTACAGCTGCTCCAAACAGATGCTGCAGACTGCAGAGTAGCAGACTGGCTAACGTGCCTCCATAAAGGTGGCACATCAATTACACTAATAATTGTGCCTCATATACGCCTTACTCATTAATGAAAGGTAATTTACAAACAAATGATCTGTTTAGCTCCACTATGAAATCCTTTAAACAAAATAAACCCACTTTTTTGATTATAGTAGTATTTTGGCTTAATTCCTTGCAATCAGTGCTATTGTTATGTGATACATGTGTGGGGATAACTTGACCCTGAGACTAATCACATAAAAAATTCCAATGGCCCTAGGAGGCCCGCAATGCTCTGCTACTGTGCCACTATAAAAAAGTGATTGCACTGAGCATGTCTATTTCTGTTTTTCATTTTCTTTTCCTTTTTTGATATAGCTACTCCTGCTGCTGGAGGTCACCCTTCCTGGCAGGCGATAGCTGCCCTGCTGTGGCACCAGAGGATGGTGGCTGTCATCGTCAAGTACAGCCATCGGGTGGCCTTGGAGGAGGAGAAAGAAGAGGCACATTCCTCCAGTTCCTCCCCCCAGTCTGGCCCACTCCCACACCAACGCCAGCGCCGCCAGCAGTCAAGGTCCACCACTGCTGCATAGTGGAACAATCCCCCCTCCTTATCATTGACATCAATGATGATAGACCATCTCCTGCACCGCGCCCTACGTGAGCTGGTGCTGCTTTGGTGTGGACAATAAATTCTGGCTCAGGAAGTGGCCTGCCTACACACCCATATGGATGCCCTCTAAGCCTTCCCTACCTGAAGTAACTTACCATATATTTATTTGCTAGGTTACTTACTTTACTTACGTCCTCTTCCTGCAGTCCAGTGTAATCAATACCCCGCTACCAGAGTCGGTCTGTTTGTCTGTTGACTAGGTCTGTTTAACTTTTGCCACTTTTGCAGCACCCAGCCACTTATTACAGTGTACACTAGTTAGTTAACAATACCCTTGTCCTACTACCTTCTGTAACTACTGACTACTGGGGGTTATGCCTTTGCCTACATTATACACAAAAATCTTAATCTTACTTACCTATCTCTGCTTGCCAAAAAACTACTTCAGTATAAGTTACTAACTAAACAAGTTAACTTCTTAGTTCTCGCACCTGAATAGATGAAGCAATGGCTGCTGCCTCTCTCAATCTTCCAAAATCTTATTGCTAGGTTTCCCAAAGGACAATCTTACTGGTGGTTTGTAACAGTGGGCTAGATATAACAGGGAATACATCTTAAGTGAGGGCCCACTCCTACCTATTCCAAATTCCGACTGTAGGATTTTAGGATTGTTCAGAAGGGTTACCCATCACAGGCAACTAGACTAACAATCACTATAACGACCCACTACCATCAAAATGCCTGAAAGATGTCAAGCATATCTTGATTCCAATATGGACAGAAATAGTAAACGCCTCTCTCGCCCAGGGGATCCTCCCAGAATGCCTAAAAACAGGTCAAGTAATACGGATCATCAAAAAACCTACAGTAGACCCAGCTGATCCAAATAACTATCGCCCAGTGACCAACATTCCACTCCTTGCCAAATTAATTGAGAAATGTGTTCAGAAACAGCTGAACCAACACATCGACAATTTCTCGCTATTAGATGACTGCCAATCGGGATTCAGAACAGGGCACAGCACGGAAACGATGATGTTCTACAAGCACTAGATCAAAACCGATCTTGCCTACTCATCCTTCTAGACCTATCATCGGCATTTGATACAGTCAACCATGAAAAATTACTTAACAGACTCCAGGACAGGATGGGATAATCCGGCACAGTACTAAAATGGTTTGAATCCTTCCTACACAACAGAAGTCAAAGATTCCTGGTCAACCAATCACTCTCACCATCTTGCCCAAATGAAATAGGAGTTCCTCAAGGATCGACACTGTCTCCAGCGTTGTTCAATCTGTACATCGAACCCCTTACAAAAATACTGCGAAATTCCAAAATATCCTACCACATGTATGCTAATGACACTCAGATATACATCAAGATCGCGTTCTTGGAAGACATCATGCTAATGAATGAAGCCCTCAAAATGACGTTAAAATGGTTATCTACCAATCATCTGAAGCTAAATGCACATAAAACTGAATTCTTACTTATTTTGCCTCTAATGAACCAAACAGAAGTGAAGAAATGGTCTAAAATGATCACTGCGTTAAACTGCACCCCAACGCTAGTGAATTCGGCAAAATCACTCGGAATCACACTGGACGAGAACCTAGACATGAAAGCCAACATCAAGGCAATGACAAAAAACGCTCGTTTTCACCTAAACTACTTAAGAAAAATGAAATCGTTTTTAACGGAGTCAGATCTAAAACTAGCAGTACAATCACTGGTCATATCGAGAATCGAATACGGATGCACAACGTTAACAGGTCTACCGAAAATTTCAATAGCTCCATAGAAAGCATGCCTTAATGCAGCAGCAAGACTTATCACTGGTACAAGGAAATTTGACCGTATCTCCCCACATCTGAAGGCGTTAAATTGGCTACCGTACGAAGCTAGAATACAACTAAAAATGGCATGTATCACCCACAAAGCTATTCACCACAACACACCTACATACCTCGCCCAGAAAATTGAATTATCGGGAGGAAACAGACCTGCAAGGAGTGCCAATGATCTGATGCTGAGACCACCAATTTTCAAAAAGAAAAGAACTTATGATAGAGCATTTTCTGGAGCGGCCCCCAGAATCTGGAACTCTCTCCCTCCGAAAATTACAAATACGGCAGAATTCAAGAGAGAATCTAAGATCTTTCTTATGAGTAAATTCCTTTCATAGACAAGACAGCACATCAACCGGACTTAAAGAATACAAAAATGTTATAACTAGGGGAAGTTTGTAGGATCTCATTCCACTCTTTGACGATATCAGAAGCTGTCACGTTACTGACTCTGGACTGGAATTACTCAGAAGACAACTGTAAAGCCTCTAATTAAGAACGAATAACCCCTATCCTACCTCAGATTATTGTACTATACATATTGAACACATTTGAAAGATATGTATATAACTTTTTATTTCTATTCTTTATTTCTATTGTCATTGTCTTGACCTGTCATGTTAAGCGCTCTGATACCTAAGGGTCTTGTTCGCGCTGTAGAAAACTTTTTAATAAATAATAAATAAATATTACAAAAATTTGTAGTAGTAACTTCTGAGCAATGGGGAGCTAGTATTTCATTTAATATAACAATTAAAACTAAACTTACGAAATCCTTGAGTCAGGACTTTTCCATCAGTAACTATACAAGTAGTAACTTTGCGAGCAGTAAGTAGCCACTATCACTTTAAAAGGAGTTACTATTACTTACTACTACTTAGTTATTACTAAGGTTACTTACTACTCATAAATTCTTCGGATAGTTCACTTAAAATGCAAGAGTGAACTTACACCAAAAGTGTAACTTTACTTTACCTTTGTGGATCAGGCCACATAGTGCACACTCGTACTACCTACCGTAGGGACAAACATAGTTCAACTAAGACTCTGAACCATGACAATGTTGTTGTTCCTTTCATCCCTGGTGGGGGGGGGGGGGGGTAAGTGGGGCTGGTGTGGGCTATTGTATTGTTCAGGTAAGAGAAGATTCCACTGTGAGTTGGTGTCGCTTTCACCTCATCTACCCCACCAAACCTGTGATCCATTTATGGGGTAAATTTGTAAGTAAAACACAAAAAAGGGGGACTAGGGAGATTTTAAGAACAGCGGGTAGTCACTCCCAAACCATTAACGCTTAACACAACAAAATACCTGTGTCTAACAAGAGTGGTAATTTGAAATCTAGGATGTCAGTGAAGTATTCCTTTTAAAGTACGACATGCTTCATCATAGGGATTCTCCTCACACCTAAACAGCAGGTCATGGTGCGGGCTACAACTCCCACTCTAATTGGGATGAGCTCTTTGGATGTTTTAGTATGTCATGATAAACCTTATGGAGTCAATCGTGTCTTGAGGCTAGCAGAGTGTGATAAGTACTGTGGTGCAAACAAATGTGTGCCACATCTGTCAGAGCAGGATGAATACAAGGGTTAATTTTGGTGTTCTCTGAGCATCTTTCCATACTGAAAATCACTGCCTCGTCCTCATCACTGTCACTTTCCATAAGCCTAAGGCTTTCAGGAACTTTCCTTTTCCCTTGTGTCTGATGGCGGGTCTCAGACTCGGACTCGGACCGGGTACAATCCATGTCAAGATCATCAGAAGGGGGGAGATTGTAGAAGATGGTGGAGTACACTTTTTTTTCTTGCTGGAGATCGTGAAGCCAATGGTCCAAGCAGGGATATTTTAAGGAGTTGGGGGGCCCTGGGCCAAAAGTATTTTGGGGGCTCCTGTTCGGAACAGATTTGAATCTATGATCCAATTTCAGCTCTTTAATGTCCTGTTTGGCCATGTCACTGACTGTACACAAGCACACTCATCCAAAATCTAAATGTGTTTACATTTAATATTCAAGGATAGTGACGTATGTTTCAAATATTGTAACACAGCAGCTGCTCAATAATATTATTGCAAATAATCTCGGTGACACCCACCCATTTCTCATCTGTCAGGTCCTGTTTTGATCTAAAAGAAACATTTTTATGGATGATGCATGAAAGATAAACACAACATTTCTCTGCAAAATGTATGAAATTCACTCTCACACATCACCCACATTAAAAATAAACTAAAGGAAAACTGTATTTAAAACAATCTGTTTAAAAATTATTCATGGTCACTAGGAAAAACTCTCTGCAGAACAGAGCTGGCACTTTCAGGGGGCCCCCTGAAAGGCTGGGTCCCTGAGCCGGGCCCACTTTGCCCAGGCCTTAAAACATCTCTGGATTCAATAACTACATCTCGCTCAACAGGAAGCTCAACCTCCTGTTCTGCCTCTACTGCAGGAAGAACTGTTGCTGACTCCAGCTCCTGTTGTCTACTTTGCTCAGTGTTCTGCGACGACTGAGTACTTTGCAGCTGAGACAAATCCAATTCAGACTCACTGCTCATCGCCATTATTGCAGTGACTGCCTCTTTGAGAGACATGGGTTTGGGCTTAAGTCGGGGTGGTGTCACTTTGTGCCGGCCTTCTGTGTAGCAAGACTGTGGGTGATGTCTCTTGTGAACCTAAAAGCAAACAAACAAGAAAAAAAACATTCAGTGAAATGTGGCATTTTTACAGTTTCAATTATTCATACAGACAATATAATTTAGTGAAATTATCCCAAATAATTAAGAACAATAGTGTATCCATTCTAGTCCAAACATAACATAATATTTCAATTAGGATTACACATACAGATTTAAAAGTTTGCTTTATGTGCATCTAAGGCAAGACACCTGTGGCAGGCAGTGGGGTGCAGGGAAAATTGAATAATCGTTACAAAACATAATGCTGGTGTGCGCCTATGGCCTAGGAGGCCCATGGCAGGCAAGGGGTGCAAGGGGAAGTGGAATAATCCTTAAAAAAATGAATGATGGCGTGCCCCTAAGGCAGGCAGGGGGTGCAGGGGATAATTACATGAGTCTTAAAAAAATGTATCTGGTGTGCCCTTATCACAGGGAGGGGTGGTTGGGGAAAATTTTAGAATTCTTAAAAAATAAATGTTGGTGTGTGCCTATGACCTAAGAGGCATTTGAAAGGCATAGGGAAAAATGTTATAATCTTTTTTAAAAACTAATGCTGGTGTGTGCCAATGGCCCAAGAGACCTATGGCAGCGGAAAATGGAATAATCCTTAAGAACAAATGAATGCTGGTGTGCGCCCATTGCCTAGGAGATCTATGGCAGGCAGGGGGTGCAGTGAAAAATCTAATAATGTAAAACGGTAATTGCTGGTGTCTCACTAGGGGCTATGAGAAATTCTTTGGGATGCATGGAGGAGTAGGGGAAAATGGAAAAAATGCATATATTAAATAAACACTGTACATACATAATACAATGATCCTCAAAGACATTAAACTTATAGCAGGGTAAAAAGTAAAAGAAATAAACAAAAAGCAAAAAGTCATAGCGCTCTTCTATAAATGTCTCTAGAAAATGACTTTGAACACTGGTAAAAAAGGATTTGACACACTAGCTGGCTTCACAAGATGGCTATCGGCCACATGTTCAAACAACAACAAGCAAGAAGGTATGGACAACAAAGAACACGTGCAGGCCTTTGCCAAAAGCACACTGTCTGGCTACACAAAATGGCTGTCAGCCACATGTTCGAATAACAACAAGCAAGAAGGCATGGACAACAAAGAACACATGCAGGCGTATGGCAAAAGCACACTGACTACTACCTAAAATGGCCACCAGCCACAAGTTCTAACAACAACAAGCAAGGAGGCATGGACAACAAAGAACACATGCAGGTCTATGGACAGTGACTACACAAAAAGGCCACCGCCACACGGCATAGAGAAAAAGACAAAATGGTGGCCTATGGCAAACACACACACACACACGCTGCCCAGACAAAAAAATGGCCACTTGGCCAGCAAACAAAGAAGGCATGGTCAACAAAAAAAGAAAAATACTATTAATTCAGCAATGCCAAAAACAAATATTAAGTCAGTTATAAAAATATTCCAACAGCACACTTCCTCCCAAGCATCAAAATATTACTCCACCAAAATATAATTTTTGCAGGAAAAAAAAGTGAAATACAAAAAAACACACATTTTGCATGTAATCCAATGCCATCCCTAGCCTAAATCATAAATGTTTTAAAAATCATATACCACGGAAACAGTTGCTTCATGTACCCAATGTCTAGTACATGCAGGATGGCCCGTGGGCAGACTAAACCACATGGTAAAATATATTCATATTGCAAATTTCACAAACATGAAAAAAATGCACTTATGTGTGCACCAGTTTTTCTTTATAAAAGCTAAAGTATTTAATGCAAAAAAATAGGCATCTACAGCAACTTCAGGTGCCCACCATAACCACAATAAAATTTAAATATTGAATGAAAGGTACAAATAGATACTGGTGCATGCCCTCTATCAAGCAACACCCTTAGCCAAAGGTTTTTCAACTTATTTGTTATGATGTCACATAAACAAAGTCCTTAAAATCCAATGGTATATATGCAGCAGGAATTGGAGACAAAGAGAGTAATCCTTTCACCTCGAAATCCAAATGAAAAGTGACCAGGAGATGGACAAAGCACTGGGAGGAGCCTTCTGGACAGGAATAAGAAGTTAAAATCGTTGTGGCACTTCCTTCCTGTTGAAAAAAGTTACATTAAAAAAACTACCCGAACCTTCCATTCAAGTAGACTATTCACTCGAAATGTATTTTTGAGTTGATTTTGCTGCTTCTCGAGCTGTAAATCAACTCGAGAAGCAGCCCTGACCACTCGCGATCATCCAGCGTCACAAAATGGTTCCAGAATGCTCTGTGGCGGGCTGGTGAATCTCACTCACGCGTGAAAGCGTGCATCAATAGAGCCTCGCGTTGTTCCAATGAACATCAATAGGCTCGAACAGCAGAATAGTCCTGCCATGCACCGATTGGCAGGATTTAACATAATTTCACGTTACAAGCTTAACTCAGAGTTACCAAATTCAGCTAAATCGGCGATTGGAATTCTAATTCTGCCCGGGACTACTTTCAGCACTCACAAAATATTCACAAATGTAATGGTTTGAACTCTATTTGTTAGACTGCTCATAAAAAGGAATATAACATATAAATAAATATACAGCAATCAGATAAAGGTTGTGTGATACTGTGATGCTGTAAGACCCTGGCCTCGCGTTAAAACATTCAGTATTTGACATTCTTTTTTTTTCTCTCTTGCTTGTGAACTCAAACCTGTGAGTTTAATTCTTGAGCAGGTGTGTCTGTTGAAGACATGGTGCCAGTACTGCTACAATCCCCCAGGCCTTTTCACAGGTGTGGGGAAGGTTTCTCAGCTACTGCCTTCCAGGCAGGCAACACCTTTGCTTCCTAGACTGCGCTTCCAATGTAAAGCGTTTCCCACTTTCATCACCTGGAGCTGCATAGATCATGGCACTCTTAAAACATGGAGCTACTCTAGTTGAGAGGGGAGGATGCCTTTTGATTACTGTGTTAAGGCATGTTTATTATGAGTAGCACAGATACAAGATAAGCCTTGAGGTTCTTCCTGTGGCTTGAGGCGCTCTGTCCCTAGAGTCCTCTGTCTCTCCCATCTGCATGAAATCTCGTAAGGTGCAGTCCCTAGCCTTAGATGCGGCACACCCCCTAGAAGCTACGTTCACAAGCTCCCCATGTTGGCCAGTCCTAGTGAGTGCTACAATGCATGTGCTCTTCTGTGGTGTAATGTAGCTGCACTGACTGAGTTTAGCCCTACAGATACTACTGTGTGTTTACTGTTTATGGGGTTAAACTCAATGGCTGCTAAAGCACAACAAGTGCCATGCAAATGGCACCATAGGCCCTGCAAGACAGGAAGGAAAGAGCAAGCTCTAGTGGTAGTTGCCCCAGGGCGGTAAGGTCACAACTAGCCACCCCGCAGTACCCATAAAGGGGTGCCCAGAATCTTAGGAGGTGATTGCCAAAGATCTCTCCCCCTCCATCAGTTCCAGTAACAATCGCGTTCTTTTCTTTTCCACATTTATAAAGCGCAAACTTATCACCCCTGAGGGTATCCAGGCACTGGCGGATTGTTGGGAACATTCAGTGAGCTGTTGCCCAGAGTCAGATGATGCTGAGCACATCTGCCACTGGTCCAAGCGGCGTTGAGCTGCTGATGGAGCTATGTGCTAGTTCTTTTTTTAAAGGGGGGGTCATCCAAATGATAAGAGATCCCCGGGGTATACATGGGTTTTGGAAGAAGTGCGGAGGCTGTGGATGCAGCTTTTATATCTGTTCCTACCGGCCAGGCTTCGGGCAGGGGTGCGCCACCCACAAGCCAACTGTCTGAGACTTGCATGCTGCTCTGCTTATCATGGTTGATGGGGCCAATGCTTACGGGTACTTCTGAACTTGTAACCAGGCCTTCAAGCATCAGAAACATTACAGTCTCTTTGTCAACATGCATCAAGCTTTGCCATTCAACCCTGAATTCTTTTTTCTTTCTTTTTTTGTGAAGCACAAATCAGGCCTCCAGCATCAGATCGCTGTATAACGTAAAGCGGTTAGCTGGAATAGAAACTTTAGATAGAATTAGACACTTAATAATTCACTCTAGCTTGCTTTTCCATTCAGAGGATCCTATTCAGCCACATTTCACTCCCTGGGCTCTGCTTTTGGTATATGACGCGCGTCCCGGTCAGTCTCTTCGACCACGGTCTTTTACATTCACCTGGAGAAGAGTTGACAAAACTGAATGTATCTCCCTTATGACGACATCTCTAAACTCAAATCCTGTCGCTCCAAGACTTGGGACCCACTACATAAAGACGGATCTATTTCTCCAGGCCTGTGAGCTGCCTTCGGTGTGATTTACTAATGAATTTCCAAGAGAAGCACAGCCTCACAATCTGTGTGCAGGGGAAACTGTATCTGTAACGTGAAAAAGCTTTGCGATTTGGGACTGTAATTATAATTTATTTGACCCAGAGAAGTCCCCATTGCTACAAATCCTGAACCTCTCCCAACACATCTACATAAACGACAGCTCCAAAACGGTGGGTAGCCGATATAGCAGAAACAAATCCGAGCTTCCCTCAAAAAATCCATAAATGCAAAATATCTAATTTGCTGTGTCCTGAAAACTGTCTCACTCACTCCAGGAACTCAATCTCCCCTGTGACATCACATTTCTTTTCACACTGAACCTCGCCACCCTAGTAATTTCAAAATACCTCGGACCTCCAAGAGCCTTTAGGCTCACCCCCTCTGCTTCGCAGTTACTGCCTCTAATCCATTACTTTATTTCTCTCTATGGTCCCCCAGTGTTTGCTCTTGCCAGGCCCCTGCAGCGCTCCACTGCTCTTGTGGCTAGGTTTTGTTATATGCATTTTTGTCCTACAAATATATGTTCATTTCGGTCCAATGCCTGCTGCAGAGATATGTGGATAACTAACCAATAGCTGGTTTGAATCTCTATGGGGCAAACTCAAAATGTCAATGTCGATTAAACGAGTACCCTTAAGCTGGATAGAACTCTTGCTATTTTGGCATCTAAAATATAAAAGTTCTTTATAGCATTTACATGGATTATATTATGTACACAATGTTTTGCAGTGATTCATTACACATTTATTGCATGGTGTGTTCGCATCTTGTAGCTTGGTGTCAGATTGCCAGTGATGCGAATTTTATATGGAACTGTCATAAAATGGTGTCTTAAAGCTCACAAGATGGATGCTGATGCGTGCACTTTAACTGTGATTCTTTACTTCCGTTGTCAACACCTGATGCCAGTCCCTCTCTGATTTCCTGGAGGTTGCCAAGGGGTGCTGTCACACAAGGTTTCATGCCGCATGATAAAATATACAGTTAGATATGTATTTATTTATGAATGTATGAACACAAAATCAGCGGTGAAGCAACGGAGCACATATGCAATGTATATATAATTCATTGAGTCATTGGAAAAGATATGCCAGTCCACTTTCATTTTCGTGGCTGGTGCAGTACCATTGCATCAGTATCACTTTAGAGGCAGACCCTGAAAATCTGCCCAAAACTCTACAAAAAAGCTGTTGCTTGGGTGGCGAGCCCTGTTCTCGAAGTAGGGAGACTTAGACTACCTACTCCTTGATCGACTCACAGTCTCAAGCCGTGCTATGTGGAAAGTGGTCTGTCTGCAATAAGGCACAATGTGAATTCCTGTGTCCGTCCTATATCCTTCTAAAGCTGCATGCTTCTCTGCTCTTTATGATGTGGTCTTATATGTTATGGACAATTGATAGATCCAAGATATGGAGGACTGCTTTGGGTGTTGGACAGCTGACCTGTCTCTCATGGCCCTTGCTGAGCGGTTAATTTGTGCCGATGGGTATCACTACACTTATTTTACGGGAATATGACTTTCAGTTCCTCCCAGGACTGCGGTCCAAAGGCTGATTCAAAATGTCCTGGGAGTATCCTGCTGCCTGCCCTTCTAAGCTTGTCCAAGCTTCGCCATTCATTGCAAACTATTTGTGATGTGGAAGACACTCAATGGTGATGTCACGTCATCATGAAATTGTCACCCGGGGAATCTAACTGGTACCCTGATTTCAATGATTAATGATAGTCACTGGTGAGGGCCACATATTCTGCCCATCATTTGCCGTATCCAGTCTCCCATTGGTTAGCAGCTGCCTGGCATGACTGGCCAGTGATGTAGAGGGAGGATGCTGTGGCTCTTTGAACATGTTGAGCAGGGACAAACTTGTGTAAGTTTGTTTTCTAGTTGTCGCTGGGAGCCGACAGAAGATAACTCTGTCAAGTTATAGGGGTTGTATCAGGGAATGAGTAAGTACCTTACGAGGTGGAGACCCAGACTGGGGAACTGAGAAACCAGAATTCAATTTGGGCCTAGCAAAACATATAGTTGCTTTTAGTAATTAGCGTGATGCATCTAGTAGGCTAATGAAGAGACGCAAACATTAATACGCACATGATATGTAATGATTTAATAATTAGCATACACCATATTACACGTTTTTTTAACTAAATCACTGACAGTACTGCTTGACTCGACCGATGCCATTTTGTGGCCTTGTTCGCTCACTGCATTAGTAAAACCTATCGTTGCATTCTGTCCAAGCCGTTCCCCTGAGAAATAGCCCAACAGTTGCAAACTGCTGCCTCTGCACGTTAGGCCTGTCAAGGTTGTAGGTGGAGGGTGGAGGCTGGATAAGCACATTCCGAGGGGTGCTGTGCGGACTCTCTCGGAGTTAGCAGAAGGGAGTCACCCTCCCGACCTTGCTATAATGAGATGAGCTAAACCAAGAGCGCTTTGTCTCCCATATATGGTCTTTCAACAGCACCAACCTGTACCAACTTGTATTTTTCCATCTTAGGTAACAGTTTCGAAATGTAACAGTATATATGTGATGTTCTGAATCTGATAATGTGCCAGCAGTCTTCTTGGTGGACCTCGTGGGGCTAGGTTGCAAGGAGCTCCTCTGGCAGAGTTTGTTTGTTGTAATAAACGATTGGACCTTCTACACTGCCAACTGACTGATTATTGGTAATTGGTATTGGGCTATTTGTATAGCTCTAGGTGGGTTATAATTTATTTTCGGTACTTCAGTTGGCGACTCCGCCGGGACTCCGCGTTGGGGTCGTCCCTCTGTAATCAGAAAAGAAACGGGACATTTGAAAAGGGCGATCTTGATCGGGAGGGAAGGATCGACCGAAGAATTTGGGGTCTGCTCTGCTCTCCCGATCGAGAGAGCCCCAGCTGCTTGTGACCCCACGCCGGAGTCCTTTGGGTGTAACCCGAGAACAGCCACGTTGGTTTAACAAGAATTGGCAGTGAAGAACGCACAATCGGACCTGAGTGCACCAGGTGTGTTGGATATCTTTTGGATTTTGGATTTGGGACTTGGCATTTGGTGACTTCTGGTCACGGAGAACTCGACAAAGGGGGTCTGATGGGGCAGTACTGAAACTGCTCGTGCGGACGCCCCTGTTTTGGATTTTGGAAATGACTAGAGATTAAGACCAGAGGCCTTGGTGTAACTTGCGGTTTTCACCCGGCCGGACTGCTCTCGGGAACGCCGGCGGCTGAGATTGGGTAGCACTCGGACAAATCTGGAGCGGCGCTTGAGAAAGCGGGCTTAGCCAGAATAGTTTGGGAGGTGAACCATGAATGCTGTCGGATGGCCCATAGGTCAGTCTGTGGTTTAAAGAAACCTGTGTGGCTATCTCTAGGCAGTCTAAGGATGAGACTGTTTGACTTTGTATCTTTGACGTTTCAGAAAGAGTTCTCCATAGGTGGGAGTCGACAGGCTCCACCTCTTGTTTGTAAAATGTTTGTTTTTTTTCATTTATGTTGATGTAAATTGAAGATTTGTTTTCGTGCTGTGGCCACTTTATTCGTGTGCAAGTGAATTCGAGTGCAGACATGGCCATGTGTATGAGAGTGTTGTAACTAATAATTTTGATTCCTTTTCAGCTCGATTTTGGTAAGGGGGCGATGCCGTGCTTTAGTAAACTATGCTTTGGCTGTATTGACCGAGGGAGCACGAGGTTGGATGAAAGCCAGCCAGCTCCTCCGGAGGGAACTCCCAGCCATGATATGTATTGCAAGCATGGAATCAGGCCCCTCCTCTTTAATACTTTGTGGAATAAATACACTAAAGATAATGTAGAAATGCAGTGGCCAAAGACAGGGTCTTTTGATGAGAAAAAGATCCAGTATCTGTAAGAACGTCTGTTTGCTAAACGCAGCAGACAGGCCATGTTTGATACTCTTAATAAATGGCAGAAAGAGGCGAAGCGGAGACGCATACGGTCCAAAAAACTCCCAAAGGTACAGCAAGGGCAGACTGTAACTCAGAAAGCCATTGCTCATGATAAAAAAAAGACTGAGCAAAATATTGAGTATGCAGACAGACAGTTTAGGTTACATGTGGATAAAAGTTATGTGACACGAAATGAAGCAGAAGATGAGATAGAGGACTTGTTGAATAAAGAACCTCCCCCACCGTATGCTCCTCAACGCATATATCCCGCCGTACCTCTTCAGACGGCTGCCACGCCCCAGGCCTCCGCACCGGAGGAAGACGTGCCTCTCATCTCCCTGGGGACTACCCGTGCCCCACCTACCTCAGTGAGAGACACGGCTACACTCCTCCCTGACCCCCGACAACCCTCGGGAACGCCCCATGTGGTGTTAGCAGCTCCAAGCCCCAAATGGACCTCCCAATCACCCAGTACAACCCCCGGAGATATGGAGCGAACCCCGATGGGGGAACCGGGAGGTCTGAACAGTAAACGGTTATTCACGAGAGCCTCCTTGGGGTATGGTGAGAAAGAAGCTGTAGCAGACCAGGCAGCTAAATGGATGCGGAACAATATATATACAGTAGCTGACGTATGGAGCACTATTAAAGATCTGGAACCTGTAATGCAGCAACATGCTTTATATCAAATGTCTTGTTACCTCATCGAGGCCTAGGAACTATGTTTCCGGGATGGGATGGCCCCTCAGGTACTGTATACCATCCGAGACTGGACTCATAAGTTTAACATGGATCCACAGGAGGTATACAAAAATATAGACACGTTAGTGAAATATCGAGGCAGAATGTTCATAAAAAGCCCCAACTGGACTTCCCAGCATCCCATGCGGGAAGTGCACCGTATTTTTCACCCTGAAATTGCAGAGGCTCGTGATAATGGTAACCAAGTTATACGAGCTCGAGTAGAAGCCCGGATCCAGGAGCAATAGATATATACTCCGTGGAAACGAAGTGAGGTTCTTGCCCTTAAATCACAACTGCCCGATCCCCGTAAGAACCCCACCGCTTACTACAAGGAAATGACATTGGCAGATGTTGAGCTATTCTTCAGGTTATTGGTTCCGGTCGATATATGGCGACAGGTTCATGACACTGATCATTCTGCAGAATTAGGGGGGGACTTGGAATGAGCTAAAAGACTGGGACCGAGATCGAAAGCCTGGAGATAAGCCTAGAAACAAAATTACCTCTTTACCAGCAAAAATAATAGCATACATGCATACCCTGATTCCTCCACGGAAGGTTGACTGGGACAAACTGACAGCTTGTAGGCAGAAGAAGGACGAAAGTGTGTCCGACTTCTTTACCAGGTTTGAAGTAGTTTTCATTGACTTTAGTGGACAGGATTTGGCCTCAGAAGGCGGGGAACGGTTGTTCGCGAATAGATTTGTTACCAATTTGGCACCAGAAATCTCCGCACGGTTACAGGCTGCAGAAAGCACCTGGACTACCTCTACCCCCTCCGTGATCTTAAGCATGGCCCAATATTACGAGCACAGGGAAAATGAGAGCAAGGATAAAGTGGAGAAAAAGGCCAAGGATCTTAAAACACGGGTGTTGCTTCAGCAAGTCGTTCGGGGACAAGGAGGGGGGAGAGGAGGCAGAGGGCCCGTATCCAAAGGGGCGGGGACAGGCAGAGGCGCAGGCGCGACCCAGACTATAGGGATATACCAATGCTCCTATTGTAAGCAGGAAGGACACTGGAAAGCGCAGTGTCCGTTATTGCTTGCCCAGAATGGAGCGGTCCGGGGGCGAGGACGGGGTCGAGGTGGCCCAGATCGGAGTGATATGCACAGAGAAGAGGCACCAGGCAAGTCCGAATGGAATCATTTTGATAACAACCAAGGCAGACAATATTATAACGAAGATTACGCATTCGAAGATCAGGATGGGTATGTCCACCCATAGGACAGCCAGGGACAGAGTAGGGGCCAAGTGTTGATCCCAGTCAATCAAAAGGGACCTTATGTGAGAGGGGAATTGATGGGGACTTCTGAGAATTTCCTGATTGACACGGGAGCAATGAATAGTTCAGTTGCTCGATCATTGGTTCCAGGGGCGGCTCTGTCCGGGCAACATAATGTATCTGTAGGATTTTCAGGAGTTCCAGTAGTAAGCCCCGTCTCTAAACCTCTTTCCTTCACGATCTGTCCCGCTACTGTTGAGTCACCTTTTCTGTTAACTTCGCATTGTGGTGAGAATTTATTGGGTTTGGATATGTTAAAGAAGCTGAATGCTAAAATATACTGCTCCCCGGATGGGGTTTACTTAACGATACAACCCCACACAGACAACCTGAAGCAATGTTTTGCTAAAAACGAACCTCTTACCCCCGAGTTTGATAGCATTCCGGCTGCATTATGGGCTACAGGGGATGCCGATGTGGGAAAATTAGACATCCCACCAGTCCATATCACATTGAAACCTGGTGCAAAGCTACAGCGCATACCACAGTACTAAATTTCGCCAGCCGGTGAGCGGGCTTTGCTATCAATTATTTAGGATCTGATTGATAAAGGGGTAGTTGAGGAGACAGCTGCCAATATTTGTAACAGCCCGATTCTCCCGATTTTGAAGAAAAGTTCTGATTCTGGTCCACAGGGAAATGTTGATGCTTATCGTTTTGTGATTGACCTGAGAACAGTTAATAAGGTTGTAGTACCACAGTACCCTGTGGTAACTGACATCACTACCATTCTTACGATGATCCCGCCTACTGCTCAATATTTTTCGGTCATTGATCTGAACAATGCTTTCTTCAGTATCCCTATCCATCCTGATAGCAGACAGATCTTCGGCTTCTCGTTATCTGGCCGAAGCTTCAGATTCTTTCGTGCACCTCAAGGCTATACTGAGAGTCCAAGCATCTATAGTCAGGCCCACAAGGCTCTGTTAGACGATCTCGTCATGCCCGAGGGCAACGTGCTCTTGCAGTACGTGGACGACTTATTAATCGCATCCGACACTGAGGAAGACTGTAAGGATGCCACTGTTAAATTACTGCATCATTTGGCGGCAAAAGGTAATAAGGTGTCCTTGCCTGAGTTTCAATACTGTCGACAGGAGGTGACCTACTTAGGTCATCTACTGTCGAAGGAGGGTAGGCGTTTGACTCCTGAGCGTGTTACTACCATCTCTAACATGTCTGTCCCTCGCACTCAGCGTTAGGTTTGTGCTTTTCTTGGCATCACTTCTTACTGTCGCCAATGGATACCTAATTTTTCTCTCCTTGCTAAACCTTTGTTGCATTTAACAACTAAAGATGTGCATGAACCCCTCCCTTGGACGGATGAATGTCAGCATTCTTTTGATTCTTTAAAAACTGCTCTTTGTTCTGCACCCGTCTTGGGTACTCCTGATTACCGTAAACCCTTTGTACTATATGTGCATGAGGTCGACGGTTGCTCGCTTTCTGTGTTAACACAAGGATTTGGTGGTAAGCAAAGACCTTGTGCTTATTTGTCAGCCACATTGGATAATGTGGCCAGAGCACTTCCTAGCTGCCTGAGGGCCACAGCACCTGTCGCTGTGGCCATCCGACAGTCGGAAGGACTCGTTCTAAATTCCAGTCTAACAGTGATGTAATGTCCTCTGCAAGGTGGGTGGAGGAATCAGATTTGTTCGATAATACCCTATAAAGCGTGAGAGAATTGCAGAAGGAAGCCACCTCAGCTGAGTTAGAGCGATGGGAGGAGGAAGTGGGAAGACTAGACGAAAAAATTTGCTGGGTTGATTTGACAGAGAAACAGAGATGGTTGTTACCCAATGCATTGGTGCAAGCCATTGTAACTATGGCCCATAGTCCGGCTCATGTTGGAGCTAAAGGTATTTGTGCCCTGTTAGACCCAGTATGGAATAACCCTAACATACAAAGGACGGCTGTCCGTTTGGTCCAATACTGTATGGTCTGTCTGCAACACCATCCGGGTAAGGCAGAAAATGTTTTGAGCGGACGTTTTGCACCCCCAACGTTACCCTTTGAAGTACTCCAGATGGATTATATCCATATGGAGCACGTCAACAATTTGAAATATGTGCTAGTGGTGGTCTGTGCCTTCAGTAAATGGGTTGAGGCCTACCCCACAAAAGAGAATACTGCATTGGCTACAGCAAAGGCCCTTCTCAAAGAGTTTATACCGCGCTATGGTTTGCCCCGTTTGATTTGGTCGGACAACGGGGGGCATTTCCATGGGGCCCTTGTTAAACATATTTGTAATGGATTACAGATAAAACAGAAATTCCACGCAGCCCGACACCCCCAGTCAGCCGGGCTCGTGGAGAAATACAACGGTATTCTGAAACTAAAGATGGCTAAAATTCAGGAAAGCACGGGTTTAAAATGGCCTGACACCCTGCCCTTGGCCCTCATGTCATTACGAGTTACCCCTCATTCTCGCTCTGGTCTCTCTCCTTACGAGATAACCTTCGGGGCGACCAGCTAATATATGGGGGGTACCTAGACCCCGGTCCTTTTCTGATATTGAATATCCTATGTTGATCGATTACCTGTATGCCTTGACTAAAGACCTCCGTTCTATTCATCAACAGGTAGCATCTGTACTGCAGCCTCTGCCAGAGGGCCCCGGACATCGCTTGGAACCTGGCCAGTGGGTACTGGTTGAGAAGTTCGAACGAGACACCAGCTTAGCTCCAAGGTGGTCTGAACCGCATCAAGTTCTGCTCGCAACCCGGAGGCTGTAAAGGTGGATGGGAGGAAGCACTGGATACACGCCTCCCATCTGAAAAGGCTCCCACTCCCGCTTCCTTATGATCAGCAACGCTCTGGGGGAATCTTGACCCAGGAAACCGAGAGAGCCACTGCATTTGTACCTTTTTCCGACGCCTGCGAAGTAGAGCAAAGGCAAGAAGAAGGAGTGACGAAATCGGGCGAACCGGTCTCAGCTGAATCCGCAATCGCTCTTAATCCTGTCATTGATATCCCAGCAAGCAAAAGTTCTGATGAAGGAGAGGTGCCTTCAGTGCTATTTTCTGATCAGGAAACTCCGGGTCATGTGCTATACAACCTACGGCCAAGAAAGCATCACGGTGCCTCAGACCCCACTGCCAGGAGATAAGGAAAGACTTGATTGAGTAAACAGGGTTTGCTAGATTTTCGGGTCTGAGGTACTGAGGGAGACACTGGACTGAACCCGTTGAGAGCTGGAACTTTTGTTATTGTGCTCTGTTCAGAAAGAAAGACTAACACTTATGAACGGCCAGGTTGTACATCGGATCCCTTTGACCACGACGTTTTAGTCTGCCTGTGAGACTCTGACGGACACAGGGAGAAGAACCCTCTGGCAGGACGGACTGCTAGGCCCGAGTTTAGTTTTGGACTTTTAGCTAGGAATGTACCCTTTTGGTCGTATTGTACTTGAAGAAGAATTCCCATTGCACCATGATATTTGCTGTTTTATGAGCCAATGTTTTCTACATGGACCACACGTGTAAAAATAGCCTTTGTGTTAGTGATAGCTGTTATATTAGCTATTTTTATGAGTCTCTTCTTATATTTAGAGTATAAGTACCTCCTGCAAACTCTTCTGCCCCCTACCGTTGCCCCGTCTGAACATTTCATGTTCGCTCTGACTCCCCACAAAGAACGACATAGCCAGACTTATGCAAAGAATGTATTTGTAGAAATGCTCCATCAGACCCATAGCTCTACCAACATTACCGATTGTTGGGTTTGTGGGCTCTTGCCATCTGTTATGCATAAACATGACCTTTTCCTCTCGTTGCCCTTGTCCTACCTAGGAAGTTGTGAAGCATGGTTTAAAATGTTTTCCGCTATGTACAGCCACTATGTAGAAAATCCCAAACAGTACACCGAGAAGGACTACAACATGATCTTAGCATACATTGAAACACACCAGGGATTTGACCCAGAGGGAAATGGGGGACAGGGATCGTTGGATCCAGAAGCCTGTATGAATTTGTATACTGACAACAAAAATAGTACTTGGTTAAAAGATGAACTTCATGATTTTGCTAACTTTAATGATTCGCAGTATTTCCAACACTTTGTTGCTAGAAATGTTACCAGTAAGCGAATTGTACCCATTCCCATTTTAAATACTTCTTCCGATTTCTGTGTACAAGGAATGGGACATGCACAGGTTGGTGACAGTGTCTGTAACTATACTTATCGCATGAAAATATTCAGTAGCCCCCTACTGTTGACACCACCAAATGTGTATTTCGGGTGCGGGGAAAATGCTTATACCTGGTTACCACGGGGTTGGGCGGGTCAGTGTTATCTGTCTTTCTTGTACCCCCCCCCCTGTGTACATTGCACTGTCAGACTATAGAACACACCAACTCCATCGCTCTAGAGCAGTTCCCAATAGACCGCGTAGACAGCTCGTAGTAATGTAGGTTGATCAAACTGACACCTCCCTGCAGCAGTTCACGGACTTTAGTAAAGGATTGGTCCCTTTCTGGGGGCCGATATTCAATAAGTAGGGAAATAAGACGGTTGTCCAGGATAGTAGAGAACGTCATAAATATCACCACAGATATCATGACCAATGTTACAGTAGAGCTTCAGGCCACGAGACTCGTTTTTCTCCAGAACCGGATGGTTCTTGACGTTATCTTGGCCGATCGAGGAGGAGCATCCCGGGTGATTGGCAGCTCCTGCTGTGTGCATATTCCAGACTCCGCCCCCACAGTTCATTTGGCTATCCAAAAGTTGCTTTGCATCGCGGCTGAAATGCACACCGATAATGGGTCCTGGTCACTCTCTGGTTGGTTCTGGGGGCTCTTGTCAACTTGGGGTTGGAAATTATTGTTAATAGTAGCTGGGGCAGCGGGTATCATCTTTACCTGTTGTCTTTGTATGCAATGTGGTCCGGCCTGTTGCTCTTATTGTGCCACCAAAGTAACAGCCATGTGTGACCCTTCCCCTGTCCCCACTAAGACTCAGATGATCCAGCAGGAGATTCTTGAGTTAACGGCCATTGATGAAGAAGTCTTCCAGGATGAGTACTCCTTAGTTAGCTACATCACGTTAAAAGGAGGGTCATTTGCCTTATCCAGTCTCCCATTGGTTAGCAGCTGCCTGGTTTGACTGGCCAGTGATGTAGAGGGAGGATGCTGTGGCTCTTTGAACATGTTGAGCAGGGACAAACTTGTGTAAGTTTTGTTTTCTAGTTGTCGCTGGGAGCCAACAGAAGATAACTCTGTCAAGTTATAGGGGTTGTATCAGGGAATGAGTAAGTACCTTACGGGGTGGAGACCCAGACTGGGAACTGAGGAACCAGAATTCAATTTGGGCCTAGCGAAACATATAGTTGCTTTTAGTAATTAGCGTGATGCATCTAGTAGGCTAATGAAGAGACGCAAACATTAATACGCACACGATATGTAATGATTTAGGAATTAGCATACACCATATCACACGTTTTTGTAACTAAATCACCGACAGTACCGCTTGACTCGACCGACGCCATTTTGTGGCCTCGTTCGCTTCTGCACGTTAGGCCTGTCAAGGTTGTAGGTGGAGGGGGGAGGCTGGATAAGCACATTCCGAGGGGTGCTGTGCGGACTTTCTCGGAGTTAGCAGAAGGGAGTCACCCTCATGACCTTGCTATAATGAGATGAGCTAAACCAAGAGCGCTTTGTCTCCCATATATGGTCTTTCCCCTGCACCAACCTGTACCAACTTGTATTTTTCCATCTTAGGTAACGGTTTCGAAATGTAACAGTATATATGTGATGTTCTGATAGGATCACTGACATAATATAGAATGACAAAATATAGACTTACCAAAATATAGTCACCAAAATATAGAATGACAAAATATCGAATTCCTATCTACAAACAGGTAAGTACAAAAATATCGAATCCAAAATATAGTCTGTAAAAAATATAGTCAGTCAAAATATCGAATTTTTTTAAATGTCTTAAAAGTAAATTAAAATTAATGAAATAATATAATTAACTAAAACATACTTTAAAATACTCAAATAACCTTAAAATTAAGATATAAGTAATTTAAGTTATTAATAAAAAATGTACAATATTTTACCGTAGGATAGCAGGAGGGTAACATTTAATATTACCACTCCAGTGAGTATAACAGTAGGGAAAGCATTGGATAGCGTAGGGGTAAAAAATACTATTCCCACTCCAGTGAGTGCAACAGTAGGGAAAGCGTTGGATAGCGTAGTGGTAAAACATACTATTCCCACTCCAGAGAGTGCAACAGTAGGGAAAGCGTTGGATAGCGTAGGGGTAAAAATTACTATTCCCACTCAAGAGAGTGCAACAGTAGGGAAAGCTTTGGATAGCGTAGGGGTAAAAAATACTATTCCCACTCCAGTGAGTGCAACAGTAGGGAAAGCGTTGGATAGCGTAAGGGTAAAAATTACTATTCCCACTCCAGAGAGTGCAACAGTAGGGAAAGCGTTGGATAGCGGGAGGATAAAAAATACTATTCCCACTCCAGTGAGTGCAACAGTAGGGAAAGCGTTGGATAGCGTAGGGGTAAAAAATACTATTCCCACTCCAGAAAGTGCAACAGTAGGGAATGTGTTGGATAGTGTAGGGGTAAAAATTAATATTCCCACTCCAGAGAGTGCAACAGTAGGGAAAGCGTTGGATAGCGTAGGGGTAAAAAATACTATTCCCACTCCAGTGAGTGCAACAGTAGGGAAAGTGTTGGATAGCATAAGGGTAAAAATTGCTATTCCCACTCCAGAGAGTGCAACAGTAGGGAAAGCGTTGGATAGCGGAGGGTAAAAATTACTATTCCAACTCCAGAGCGTGCAACAGTAGGGAAAGTGTTGGATAGCGTAGGGGTAAAAATGACTATTCCCACTCCAGAGAGTGCAACAGTAGGGAAAGCGTTGGATAGCGGGACGGTGAAAATTACTATTCCCTCTCCAGTGAGTTTAACAGTAGGGAAAGTAATGATTTAATATATTATTAAAAATAAATTAAATATCAATCCCAATAAAACATTAATTGAAATTAATAACCAATTTAATATTATGTAATAATTAATTAGAAATACAACTACATACTAGGTATTACAAATTAATAACCTATTCATAATTATTTAACAACTAATTAATTTTCAATAACAAAAACTAATTAATAATACAAATTATTACCAATTAAAAATTAACAGTAAATTGATTATCAATACACAAAACGTATTTTAACATGTAATTAATTACAATTACATTACTTCCCACCCTATTCCCCTATAAACCCATATCCCACTACAGAAAATACATTAATACAATTATCATAATTATCAAATGTTTAATTAATACAAAATAATTACCAATTAATAAAAATTAATTGCCAATTAATCAAAAATAATTACCAATTCATACTTAATTAACAATATATTTAAAATCAATACCAATGAATGAAAAAAATTATTTATTTAATTACAATTAAATTACTTCCCACCCTATTCCCCTATAAACCCACAACCCGCTACAGAAAATAAATTTAGAAAATTAACATAATTAACAATTAATCAATTAATACAAATAATTTGGCAATTAATAAAATTAATTACCAATTAAAAAATAACAATAAATTCAAAATGAATACCAATAAATAAATACAAATATTTAATTAATTACAATTAAATTACTTCCCACCCTATTCCCCTATAAACCCACAACCCGCTACAGAACTAAAAAGCAAAATTTAATTACAAATTAATAATAATTGCTAAAAATTAATATTTAATTTAATATAATTAAATTACTTCCCACCCTATTCCCCTATAAACCCACAACCCGTTACAGAATTAAATTACGCAAAAATTAAATAACATAAAATTCATTACTTAAAATACATTAAACATACATTACAAAAATTAATATACACTTTTCACACATATACTAACACACAAAACACTTTAAAAAATTGATATTATTAAAATATCGATATATTTAATGCCTATATTGTATACTTCGATATTTTGACTTCTATATTTTGAAAATCGATATTACTTACCTTAAATTCGATATTTATAACCACTATATTGTGTCCATTCGATATTTTGTCCATTCTATATTTTTACTTCGATATTATGTCCATTCTATATTTTGGAATCGATATTATGACTGTTTACCGTTCTGATAATGTGCCAGCAGTCTTCTTGGCGGACCTCGTGGGGTCAGGTAGCAAGGAGCCACTCTGGCAGAGTTTGTTTGTTGTAATAAACGATTGGACCTTTTACACTGCCACCTGACTGATTATTGGTAATTGGTATTGGGCTATTTGTAAGTATATCTCTAGGTGGGTTATAACGGTACTTCACAACAGTAGTGGTCAATGCTAGACCTTGAGCGGGCACGCTAGCCATGAGTTTAGAAAAATTATGAGCAGTGGAGAATGGGAAATTAAGGTGGCTGAAGACCTGGATAGGAATAGTTGGCCCCTAGCATTTGAAGAACACAAGACACAATTGTGTTGAGATGCGATGAACGAGTAGAGGGCATTGAAGATGAAGGCTTTGGTTGAGTTGTTTAGGGGGGCAGGGGTGTTTAGAGTTTGATGTTAGTTCACTGAATGTGACATTTTTGTTTGTGCAGCATGAGACAAAGGATTTATAATGGGAACTCATCCTGCTTCCGAAATGAAACCGCCCTTTCCACACAACAAAAGACTCTGTAAGTATTTTGCAGTTCATCAACCTTCAATATGGTAGAAGGAGTGCTGAGGCAGGATGGCCGGAGGTTGGTGTATGACTGCATGAGTTGTGTGAGACCTGCTTCCGGACCTACAGGACTGCCAGATCACAGCAAGGTCTGTAGTAGTCATCATCCTAGCAGTTCTGGAGAGCTCCTACCTCAGGATAAATTGACACCCACATGGAATCATGGAAGATGCTAGAAAAACAAGCTGTACTCACCTAAATGGAAAAAAACAGTTTTTCCTTCTCCTGTCATAGCACTGAAACATGCAAAGTTTTCACCTTACAGACTGCAAGGGATCCCGTCTAGTCTATGATGCAAGGTGAAACTTGAAAGCACACATCTGAAAGGATGTTTGAACATGCATGACTCCATGTAAGGTCCCATTCAATTTAGAAACTGTAGGTGCCACGATAATGTAGTACCTGTAAAACAGTGAAGCAATACATTCTCCTCTCACAAAAAGCAATAGAAATTAGTAGGTCTGCTGTTTAAGGTTGTGCCTACTAGACAGTGCATGCACTGTCTGTGGTGTGAGGCATGTTGCGGCTAACCAAGAACGCAGAGGTGCTTCAAGATTGCCCTTTGCTAACCATTGGTTAACTTTCCTTGTCACTCTCATATGCCTACTTCTTATTTGTGTCCCAGCTTGTCAATCTTGTACTTGTCCCACCTACAGAGCATTGCGTCTTTACAATCTCTTTGATTGGCTGGCATCCCTGCCTCCAATACTTTCTTTTAAAGCACTACTTTTTTCCATTAGGGTGCATGTTTTAGAGCTATTTCTCTCATGTATAACTCGCTCCCGCACTCTGTGTTGCTCTCTGTTGCCTTACTGCTTCTCCGCACCACCATCCCTCTTGCACTCACCAGTGTGTTTCTCTCCATTGCTTTCCCCACTGTCCTCTGTGTTGCTTTCCCCCAAACCCCATGCTGTTTCATGCCCCCTCTAGGCCTTCCCCTGTTTGGCTTCCCCTCCTGTGTTGCTTAGGTGTTCCCACACTAACCACCACATGTGTTGCTACACTGTTTTCCCTCATCCGCCCAGGTTGCTTTACCAGTAAGCCCCATCTTCCCACATGTTGCTTCCACTCCCGTTCCCTGCTACTTAAAAAAAAAAACTCCTTTGCATGTTTTATTTTCTTTATAGTTAATGATCCAGCTTGGATGTGTAACTATCAAAGAAAAGAAATGTGCCAGAGTAATTTCTAAACACGCGTATGTGTGGGGCAATGGACTACCAAATGATGCAGGTGGCCACATCAAAGGCGTTGTTTTTAGCTTCAGCCACACTGCACAGCATTGCGGATGCTGTGCAATGTGGCTACAAACCATTGCCAAAGCCAGAAGGTCCCTAAGGCTTGACCTATTGGTTTTGCCAGTGCTTGTTCCCTATGCTTCCCATATGCTGTTGTCAGTGTCATCCTATTCACTGCTACTTAGTGGAGGTGGGCAAGGTTCTGAAAGCTCGAGCATGGTCAAATGCGTGGGTCTGACTCCGCAAAAGGTCCTCTGGGCCTGGTTTTCGCAGAAAGCAATGTGGCCTAGTGGTGCGGGAACAATTTTCAAAGTGGGTGTTGTGCGATCCGTGCTATGTTACTAAAGTCATAGAGATTATGAAAAATCCAATCATTACACAAAGAACAATTATAGCAAATGAGCCACGTCAATTCAGCAGGTGAGTAGTAAGAGTGTGCCGATGGTGCAATTGGTAGGACAGAGATTCAAATAGATTATTAAAATATGGTGTAGAAACACAACGTAGTTTTAGTGATACCATTATATAGCGCAAAAATGATAATGTGTGGAAATTGAGTTTCCATGTATATAGACCGTTTCCTGACACCAAGTAGAATGTCTTGATTTGTTTAAATCCTACCAAAAAAATTACTCCCATCACACTTCAAGATTACAAAAGAAAGTGCTTAATGTGTGCTTTCCTAACAGCTGATACATTTTAATATATTTGTACAGTTCAAATTTTGTTATGTATTGGATACAAATTAACATCTCATCACCTTTGCTTTCACTTGCAGCAAGATCCTCTCACTGTACAGTCAGAGAAAGAGAAGTAAACTCTAAACTCCATGGTAAATGAGCACCAACTTGGCAGAAGACAGCTTGAGATTTGACCTTTATGACAAGATAAACTTTTAAGGCATCTTTATAGCTTATTCACCTTCTGAACTCTGGCATGGTTATTTTTGTGGTGCAGCAGCAACCCCAGCGCCCCTGCTTCCAGTGCATGTGGGCTACAGCTGCTGACCATGTATCATGGGATGCTGGGTTCAGATCCTTGGCTCAGCATCCTGTGAATCCCGGCAACTATTCCAGACCGAAAACATGTAACGTGTCCTGTATCTGTTATGAAGCACTGTTATGTCCTTAGGCAGGGTTTGTGCTAGTAACACTGCTCTCTGTTAATTTGTTAGCTCGCCCATCCCTACAAATGCGCTTGAGTGCGAGACACTTATAAGTTGCACTTCTACATTTGCTGAGCCTATGAAAAGAGGTGTACTAGTCTCAGCACAACCCAGTAGAGTTGTTTTTCTATTTCCAAGGGCGCCCCCTCTGTAATTGCGGATGAGCGAGGAGCGTCGCCCAACTGGTCAGCCATTCAGCAGTCAAACGAAAAATAAAATAACCACTGACTGACTGAGCCGATGCCAGCAGTGTAGGAAAGGGCGGGGCTGGGCATGGCAGAGAGGAGTGGTAGGCGCTCTGTAAGGGCGTATGTCTGTGTGGCTGACCATCTTAGGCCGGCCAAACAGACATTCGCACTTGGGTTTCTCCGACCGAGCTGTGTTAAACAGCCAGGTTCGGAGAAACGTCACAGGCTCCTAGGCACTGTCTGAGCGGCAAACCACACTGCTCAGACCAATCCTGGTGCTTCTCTCATGCTATTGAGAGCAGCACCTGGATTGGGAGGGGAGCCTGTGCCTCACCGCATGCTGGGAGGAGAACCGGAGAAGAGGACTGAGGCGTCAGCATCGTCAGGTAAGTTTTTTATTAATATTTTCCCCTAATCCCCCATCCTGCCACCCCCACTTTAGTATTGTGTCAGCTGTTACTGTCTATATCCCTTCTGAACTTACTAACTACTGTACTGTGATTGGACAGGGTGGGAAGGCGGTCTCACTGGAAACATTGGATTGGAGGGTGTTCAGTAGGGGGAACAGCTTTTACGACGCGGCTGTTACACCGCGTGCCGTTACAACGCGGTTTTTTCAAAGCAAGTCGTTACCACGACTTGCGCTGGAGGGCGCTGCAGGACAAGGATTTTTTTAATTTACTATCCAACACCTTCCCTACTGTACGTAGGCTGGTGTTGGAATAGTAAATTAAAAAATTCCTAAATCCGCACCCCCTCCAACGCAAGTCGTGGTAACGACTTGCGTTGAAAAAACCGCGTTGTAACGGTACGCTGTGTAAAAGCATGTGTTGTAAAGCCGTACAACCGTTCAGTAGGGTTACATGCTTAAGTAGGGTGGGGCAAGTATGGCAGGGTGGAAGCAGATGTCAGTTGGGAGTTTGCAGCAAAATGAAAAAAACATAAATAGGACAGAATGCAAAGAGAAAGAGAGAAGGCAAATACAATTATTGATCACTGCTTCCCCCAAGCTACAAAAACATCACTGCCTGTAAATTCTGCAGTCTGTAAGTGAGAGCTCCTGTCCAGAGCACTGAAAACTTGCAAATGTCCTCCTTCCAAACCGAGGAAATGATGTAAAATTAAATTATTCTGCAACACTGTTCTTACAGTTCAACAACAGTTCCTCAGTTTTCTCACACCTTCAATCTGCAGTACTCCCTTTTCCCTCTCACTTTTTTCACTACTCTGATTCGTTGCTACTGTGGCTTTCCTTTTCACTGTCACCTTTACTCGCACAGGTTTCTCACCTCCCTTCCTACAGTTCTCCCTTCTTGGTGCCACCTGTGCCCCAGCATCTCTGTATTCTCCCCCTCTCTTCCTCCAGTTCTTCTTTCTCATTGTCACATCTGCTCGCGCATCTCTTTAGTTTGCCTACCTTCCCTACCTCAGCTCTCCCTTCTGTCACCTCTCCTCTCACGTCTCATTTATTCCTGCCTCTCTTCCTTCCTCTCCCTTCTCACTGTCAACTCTGCTCTCAGCTCTCCAGGCTTCTGCCTTTCTTCCTAGTGCAGTTCTCCCTTCCACCTCTTGTCTCTTCTCTAGCAGCCATCCATCCCTTCTTCTTTCTACTTGTAAAGCCCAATTTCGTGTCCTTCAGCTCCTTCCCATCCCGTTGCAGCTCTTCTTCATGTTCAGTGGTCCTTATCTGTAACCATATGACTCTCCCTCCTCCCTCTTGCATCTCTCTCCACCCGCACCTGTATTTAATCTGGCACCTTTCCAGTGCTAAATTTGAGCCGGTCGTTTATGGTGCACTTAATTGTCAGCACCGGCTATAGTGACAATCCATCACATGGTGGCGCTGTCTGAGATGTGCACAACTGTGTTTATTAACTCAAATATCATTAAAAATGAATAATACTATCTTCTCACGCCATTATTATAGCTATGTGTGGCCTGAAATAGACTGAATAGTCATACTTGTAGGAGTGCAATGGTTAGGTGTTATACTGTACTGTCCTTGTCCACGCTGGCAGGGGCAATGCATGGTGCAGGCTGCAGTGGCCTTCCGAGAAGGGCCCTAGCACTTAATTTTTTACAAATTAAGCACTGCAACTTCCCTTCTTAGTAGTGGCGGCTCCTCCGCTAAGTCAGAGAGGCGTTGCCCCACTGCTATTTCAGCAGTGCAAAAAAGAAAAAGAAAATTATAATAACATGACTTTATTATAATTTTCTCCACAGCAGGGGGGGGTGTGGTTTGCACTCCTCTGAGTGCATATGACAGTTTGGCCGGCCTTCTAGGACCGGCCAACCTGTCATGCGCACCTGGCATGTTCTCCATTGGTCTGTGTTGCACAGTCCCATGGAGAACATGCCCAGCCTCCCCAAACTATTTATTTAGCCCCTCTAGCTGAGATAGTAGAAGCATTGGGTTTCGAAACAGTCTCCTATGCGGATGACACCCAGTTGTTGTTCACCTTATGCCCGAACCCAGAAGCAGATAGGCTCCGCTTTACCAAAGGAATGCTTGCAATATCGAATTGGATGTCTGACAACTTTCTCCAACTAAACCCTGGTAAAACGGAGGTAATGCTGATGGGGAAAGCCGCAAACATCTGGAACAACGAATGGTGGTCATCACAACTGGGTTCCCCCCTATCCCAAAGCAGCATGTAAAGAATCTGGGAATAATTCTAGATCACTCACTCACCATGCGAGATCGCATAGCAGCTACTGCTGGATCCTGTTATCATAATCTCCGCCTTCTTAGGAAAATCTTCCCATACATCCCCATAGACCACCGAAGAACATTGATTCAAGCAATGGTGAGTGACAAGTCGCTTGGATTATGCAAAGCCCTGCTTGCGGAGGTGGGGACCTCTCTTTTAAATAAGCTCCAAGTTATCCAAAACACTGCGGCAAGAATGATTCTTAACATGCCGGCTGGTTCACCGTCCTTGCCTCTGTTAAACTCTTTACATTGGCTACCAATAAAAAAACGCTCCTTTTTCAAAATCTGTTGTCTTTCGTTTAAAGCAATAAACGGACAAGGTGAGTGAGGGGTTGAGGGTGAGTGAGGGGTTGAGGGTGAGTGAGGGTGAGGGGTTGAGGGTGATTGAGGGTGAGTGAGGGGTTGAGGGTGAGTGAGGGTGAGGGTGAGTTAGGGTGAGGGGTTGAGGGTGAGTTAGGGTGAGGGGTTGAGGGTGAGTGAGGGTGAGGGGTTGAGGGTGAGTGAGGGTGAGGGGTTGAGGGTGAGTGAGGATGAGTGAGAGTGCAAGAAAGTTGCAGTTTGGCTTTGAAACGGATCTGAGAGGTGTCTGCGTGATAAATGAATGATGCATAGGAATGGACAGAATGGAAATGTGTTTCGAGGACGTGCTCGGGGTGTGCATACTGGAAGCAGGGTGATGGATTCGAGGCTATGAGCGAGGGTGATGCCGAGCTCACCTCAAGGAGAGGGGGAGGGGCCAGGGCAGAAAGTAGGGAGGGGCCTTGCATCTTCATAGCTGCTAAGGAGCTGCTCCTACTAGTACCAGCAGGAGGCAGTAGAGGGCGTGCTTCCACTACTTGCACCCAAAGGAGAAAAAAATCATATATCCCTGCGGCCGCTCCCTCAAACTGTTAAAACAAATTAGGATTTCATGCACCAGCACGCTGAATGTAAATGCGGACAAGCATGAGTGCCTATACTGTCTGTAACGGCACAATGAGCAAAAAACGATGGAATGGAATGATAGCTAAGCCAATGCCGGTGGTCATCATGATTAATTCATTTCACCCTCCATGTGTTTTCAGTTTTAAGTTATTCGCTCCAAGTAATACGGACGAACAGAAGAGGTCTTGTGCTCACCGTGGAATTAAAATTCGAGCCGCACCCGCCAGTGAGGCCCATGGAGATGAAATTGGTCTGAGTTTGCTTCTGTTCCTATGCGACTCCCCGCGTCATTTATGGCTGGACTGTGGGGCCGTATTTATATACGTTTGGTGCCTTTATCCAATCACGCGATCAGAAAAAAATAACAATGGGCCGCCGGAGAGCTACCCAGCGCAGTAGCAGCGGCCCTGATTCATTTAAGCTTTCTGTCATCACGTTCTTGTCCGAAGCGCCTGATACCAGCAGGGGGCAGTAGAGGCCGAGCTTCAGCCGTTGGCGGCCCAGAAGGAACAGGATGTTCTGCGCACTCGCCAAACAAGTGGAGGTTTAATGCAACTCTCAGACTGTCTCTGAAGGCAGTATCGGGACAACAACAGTGCACGTACCCTCTATGTGCAGCGTTTTTTTTACACAAGCTTCTATTTTATAAAAAAAAATACCATTTCAGGAAAGATAACGATGTTGTGGAATACCGCGTTCTGTTTAAAATATATATGTCACTGAAATATCTTCAACCTAATAACATCAGGAGTGAGACATATAGTGAAGAGAGTGAGGCGGGGGAAAGGAGGAAACACGGGGAATCGAGAGGGAAAGAAGAGATGGCGAGGCAGAGGGAAGGGGAGAGAATGAGGTGAAGTAAGAGGGATAGGGAGAGACAAAAGGAAGACAGACTGCAACAAACAAGACGGAGGGCATTGCTGTGGGGAGGGGGGGAGGAGAAGTGCGACACGGCCGCAGCAGGGGGCGGAGCGGGGAGAGAAATGTAATTGACACGGCCGGCCGGTCGTGAAACTGAAAGCATGGCCGGCCGGCCGTGAAAGCCTTTGATGCGGCAGGGGGAAATGCGAGACGGCGGGAAGGGGGCGGAGCGGGTAAACAAAGACGGACATGCACGCGCCCGTGACTTTTAAGGTCAATGCGCATGCGCATAAGCTTAATGCGCATGCGCATTGACCTTAAAAGTCACGGGCACTGCAAGGAATCGCCACGATTCCTTGCAGTGTAGATAAAGAGTGGATAACTCGCAATACTCTCGCCTTGCTCGATGCGCATGCGCATCGACAGGCGAGACCTAAAAAATTTAATCCTCCGAATTACCACCCCTGTTCTGAGCGAGCTGCCATTGCTTCTAACGTATCCCCCTGTAACCTTACGTACCCCAACTGGGTAAGCAGCAGTGCTGCGTGAAAAGGGGCAACAAGTTGCAAACATGGTTTTACCGTGCTCTGGTTTAATTTATCACTTTTGTATATGATTTTTTTTTTTATTTGTGCTAGTAACAAAAAGCACTTCTTCAGACACACACTGTAAATTGCCACCCCTTCCAAACTGGACAATGAAATCATTTTAATATGTTATTGGTGCCCTTTTAGGGTGTTCGTTCAAAGTTTCCGGCATTTTTAGTTTTTAGCCTATTTAAGTGAACATTTAAAAATTCACTATTTCACACCATTTTTTCAAACTTTTCTTAGGAGGCAAACCTTTCCCATTACTCAGCTTGAGAATGGTGGACTCACTGCATTCTGGCTTTAGACAGCAGGTGGCACAGCGGTGAAAGTGGGGAGCTCCTGTGGTAGAAGAGGACACGTCCCACAGGTCTGTGAATGGTCTCTGTAGGAAATGGACAGAGTGAGCTTCTTGCGCCTCCAGCATCAGGACCACTCTGGGCTCTGGTGAAGCTGGAAGACCTACAGGATGACTCTCAGCCCCACCAGAATTACAATGTGATGAAAAAGAAGCCTATTCCTAGATGCCCATTGGATAGAGGATGCACAAACTGCCTCCACCAGTACCCCGGGGCATTGGACCAGATAGTAAAAGTGTTCGGACTCCTACATAGTCAGTTTAGGGGTGCAGACCAGCTGGAACTACCTGGCCGATGGCAAACGAAGGCCTATTGGGAGACAATCACACTTAGACTACTTAGCCAACTGCCAGGAGTATGCTTTGAAGCAATTGTTTAACTTATTGGGAGCCTTGCACCAGGAAGCCTTTGAACCCTGTGTTTGAGGACAGATCTGAGGGCCCCAAATAAGTGAGTGTGGTCATTAGCAGGACGGGGGATATGGGAGGCGTTGTTTTGCATGGGTTGAACTGAGGGACTAAAGACCTGTACTACCACTGTGTGCCAGCATAACAGAGTGGCGCACCTGACAATCTATTCACAGGCACTGGAAGGTTGCAAGGCCTACCGCCCCTTGTGGAACACTTTCGTAGGGATAATCCAAACCCTCCAAACGACCCACCCACGTCAAAGTTGATTTGAGAATGAATTTTCTCCACTAGGAAACTTCCACGAATGCATTCCAAAGGCTACGTAAAGCACCAAGAGGCCAAGTAACTGGAGAATGCTGTGCTGTACAAATACTTAGTAATTGCGAGGCTATCAGTAGGAATTAATGAATACCAGGAAGCAGGTAGACGTGGCTGACTGACATAGTATTTCCTTTTGCACAACAAGGCTCATTTCAAAATGGGCCTATATTTTGTTTGCTATTAGTTTGGACCTCAGCCCCAGTCTCGCGCATCAGATGTTCCCGCATTTGATTGGCGCCGATGTACCTCATTTGCAAATCATGTCAGGTGTTGCAGACCCCTTACAAATGGCCCACATTATTTCAGTCAATCGCCAAATAAACCGCATAGGTGATCGTTCGTTGCGCTGCACAAAGACTGCATCATTCCGCAGCTGTTTTATCTCAAGGCTGTATCTGGAGTGCTTCCCGTTCCCGCGCATTTTCTGTCGCTTCAGCAGTATTGGCAGTATCCAGGGCACATCTGTATTCCGGGCACTCAGTGTCTGTCGCCGTCGCGCGCTCTCCAGGTTGGAGATCCTTGGGGGGGGCCGCAGCTGTCAGACTGACTTCCATCAGGCCTTCCTGAGCCGCGAGACACATTAGCGCTCTCGCGCTCTGCCCAGACAGCGCGATCGAACCTGCAATCTCCATGTGATAAATGGTGCGTTCCCAGCTGACGCGGCCGCGCGCCGGAGCCAAGGCCAGGGATTGCATTCTGGCCTAGTTAGAGGTAGTTAGCAGGCCAGAAACATAAATGAAGTGCGAGACGGGGACGCACATGGAATAGTGAGTAGGCAGGAGACTCGTAAGGCCTGGAGTGTCGCAGCGCAAGTGGCACTTAACTCACCGTCTGGCCTATAGGCAGGGCCACTGGAAATGAATGGCTGGGGAGGATCCAATTATGCGTCAAGAAAAGGCCTAATATATGGCGCAATGCTGCACATTTTGTGATAGTATAACTTCATTGTTGTGTCAGTTTTGCACATGGTAACACTATCTTGGGAAGATCTCCCCTTATTAGTACCGGTTTAACACCCAAATACAGCCATAAGCAAATTAAATATGGCCAGGGCACAAGTCCTAAATAAAGAAGTGGGGGGACGCTGACGTCACAACAGGAAGTGACGTCAAGAAAGGTGGCTTGCACCATCAGACTCATTGCCTCCCCTCGCTCACCCCTTAGTTGCGATTGCATCAGAGAAGCCAGCGTGTGAGCAGCGTTCTGAATGAGCTATGATCTCGCCCCTGAGAGGCCAAAGAGTGAATGTGTGGCTCAATTTGCTCCAGGAATCGAGCTCCTGGTAAAATAAGTGGGGGGACGCCGTCCACCCACGTGGTACCCCAACTCGAGCCCTGACTATAACACAGTTTGGGGGTGGGGGGCGCTACCAGGTCTAAAGAAGACTACAGTCCCCAGAACCTCACAGGTGTGAAGGGAAGCCCATTCTGTCCGCTCCTGATGTCAATTGTAAGCTGCAAGGTGGGTGGTATTGTAGGGTACTGGCGCTCCTAGACAGTACGCAACTAGTCTACTGGAATACTAAAATATATAAGCGGTGCAAAAAGGGAGTAGGGAGTACCACCCTTCTACCTTAACTGTGGAAAATCCACTGAGCAAAACAACTTCACAATCCCTTGCACACGCTGACTAGTATATAAAACAAGTAGGTAATAATGTGAGAACAATCTTGATCAATAGCTCGATTTTATAACACAAATTATTTATTCTTCACGTGGTCAAACGAAACAAAGCCTTAGCCAACATGTGTTTCGTCACGTTCTGCTGCTGTAAGCCGCAACTTCTTCAGGGCTAGAATGCTCTTGGCGCAGATCCTTATTTTCGGTTGTAATTCTGGACCGGAAATGGGTTCAAAATAGGAGCCATCCCAGGTTCAGGAACCCTTCATGGCGTTCCGAGTGCTAATAATAGGTGCTGGTGAACGTTTCTGTGCACCCTTCAGGTATTAGCAATGTACTGGTTCCTTATTCGTGGACATGCGGTAAAATGTGGCAATTCCACGTAAAATTGTCAAACCGAGTCAAGACTGCAACCCCTGTTTATAAGTATATCCAATCAAAGTGGAGCATCTGCCAAATAATTGTTGACTGTTGCCCAATGAGTGTAAATGTGGAGTTCACTTCCCGACGAGTACTCACTCATTGGGCAACAGTTAACAACTATTTGGCAGATGCTCCACTTGGATTGGATATACTTATTAACAGTGGTTGCAGTCTTGACTCGGTTTGACAATTTTACGTGGAATTGCCACATTTTACCGCATGTAGCACAGAAAAATTGATTGTCATGGCGTCACATTAGTCTCCTGGAAATTGGAAGGCCTAATCTCCAAAAATAGTGTACATGATTGGTCCTCCTTTGTCAATGGGTGTGATATCTGCCTATTCAAGGAGACGTGGTGTACCAGTCCTGTATTTAGAGTCAGGTTTCAATTTGTTCATACCCGCTATTAATAACTCACGCAGTCACCCCTATGGTGGGCTAACAGTCTGGGTGAGGTTCTCATTGTTTAGTATTGTTGAGCAAAATTGATAGAATTTTGATAGATTCTCCTGATATCCTAGGATTACGCCTAAACTCAGCAAAAAATCAAAATGTGGAAATCTATAATGTATATGTGAGGGGGATTCAAGGTGTCAGGCCATCTGATAAAGTCTTAAAGCTGGTAGCCCATTGGGAAACCTGAAACCGCTCTGGACTCACAATTGTAGGTGGTGACTTTAATCCATCTTTTGAATCCCTGGATAGAGAGGGCGTGGTGTTGGCCGCAGATGAGGATAAAGGATGGACTATGCCGCAACTTATATTACATATAGTTAAAAAGTGGACAGAACATTCTCTCCAGCTCAAAGCCTTCACACTAGTATATGGCCTCTGAGCACCAAATAGCAGAACATGCTCTGACTGTAGAGGGGCGGCCACTTATAACAAACTCTTTCAAAAAAGTCCTATCAAATACATTAATTTGTAGATGGCGTGATCTTGGAAAGTAGGATTGAAAGTGGCCATAACCCCCTACATCTTTCCATGACTTCTTATTGGGGGACATATAGCCCTAACCAGCTGTGTTACTTAGGATGCTCACTTAGCTAATAGTAAACAAAATCTTACGTAGGGACAATTGGCAGTGAGAGGGGATATACTTTTCCTCTATTAAAAAAATTATTGACCGCTCTAGCTTATCTCAAAATTGCCATAGGTCTGGGGATAATTTACAGGGCATTATAGATGTCCACCACAGCTTCTTTAATCAGTAACATTTTTCCTACTTCCACGTCTCTTATAGAAGAGCTCAAAAAACATTTCTTGGTACAATAATGAGTGTAGGAATCTAAATAAAAAACTTATAGTAGCTACAAAGAGCTAAATTATTAGCAAACCCCACTCTTTGAGCTAGGCCGATAGCAACACCCAATTAAAAGCTAAGTGGAACTGGGAAACACAAAGATGGAGAGACCTTCTGTCTATTCGCAAGTAAAAAGACACAACCAAACTTTGGTCACTGGTTACATGGGGAAGAGTTGAGGCAGCAGCCCGGCCAGCCAACCATATCTCGCCTCAGGCTTGGGCTGAGCACTTTCATCCCTGTACGACGATGGCCTGACACGTGACACTAGAGATGGCGAGGTTTTTAACAATACAGATCAGAAGAACTTGAAGTGACTTTTAATCTGTAAGATATAGAGCTAGCAATAGGCCCCACAGCGCAGGGGAAAACCCCCGAACCAGATGGTATCCCAAGGGCATATACCTTTTCGATAAAGCCAAGTGGGATGAGTACATTTTACATTTGAGCAATGCTATAGGCAAAGGAGCACCAATTCCAAAGTTTTGGAAATGTGCTGAGGTTACATATTTTTAGAAAAAGGGATTGCAGCCGGCTTTCTAGCCATAGACCGATTTGTCTGATCGACTTGATGCAGAAGATCTTCTGCTTGATCGTTCAGGACACAATTTGTATATGGGCTGAGCAAGGACATATTCTTTCTCCCTTTCAAGCAGGTTTCAGGGAACACATCAGCACAGTGGACCAGGTATTTCGTTTTCTCTTAATATACTGGAAAATGATGCTTATTGGCAAAGGCCACCTTCATGTGGTCTTTTTAGACTTTAAGTCAGCCTTTGATGTGGTCCCCCAGCCAAAGCTGTGGCAGGTTCGTTGGCAGATGGGAATGGCACCCAACATACTATCTATTATTATTCATCTACACAAAGGGAATCATGCTAGTGATCGATGGGAGATCAAGGGCAGCTTATGGTCCCAATTCTGATCAGGAAGGGAGTCCGGCACGGCTGCATCCTTGCCCCAACCCTGTTTACCCTTTATTTGATGTAGCGCACTTTCTTCCATCCATTCCTTCGGATGCTCCGTCTCTGGCTTATGGGAAAGTACCCACTCCGCTATTCAACGGCGATATTCTTCTTGTGTCACAAACACCCAAAGGGCTGCAATCATTATTGACAAGCTTTGAGGAGTTTTGCACTACAAGAGGTCTGGTGGTTAACGCATCCAAGACCAAATTCATGACAATGAATCAACATAAATCATTTAGAGGGAAAATGTACCTGGGAGGGGACGAACTGGAAAGGATGGATGTGTTTGAGTGCCTGGACATCAAATTGTCTTCTAGCATGTCTTGGAAGTTTCACATTGACAAAGCCATCCTCAAGCATAGACAGGCCTCAGGTGCCATTCTGAACGAGCACCATGCCTCACACAGCAAACCTATTGCGCCTCCCCTTCAGATCTATGATGCTAGAGCTGTGGCTGAGACATTATATAGTGCCAAATTATGGGGAATGGCAATCTTTTAGATATGAGTAAATCTGAACTTAAGTTTGCCAGACCCCTAGTGTCCCTTCCCTCCAGTACACCTTCGATCCATGTAGATCTTGACTTGAGTAGGAGGCAAATCATTTATAAGGCTAGGCTTAGACCAATTTTGTTCTGGCGGAGGCTTAGAACTACCCCAGAATTATGCAGAGGCCTTTCAGGACATAATTAGGTTAAATAAATTCCGCAAAATCGAGTGGTGCAAAATCATTAGAAATGTTTTGTCTTCTCTAGGCCTGCTGGGCCATTGGGCGTCTATGCATTCTGATTCATTTCCAACAAAGGGTCAAATCAAGAGGCTATTGGCATTGGGTGGACCACAAAGTATCAGCTAGCAGCATCATGGGGTCTCTTTGTATGAATTTTATCCGGTTCAAGTCGAGCCCTCTGTACGAGATTGGGACTGTATTACCAATCCCTTAGATAGGAAATTGTATTTCCGGTTCAGGTTAGGATCTTTGCCACTCAAGGCGTTCATTGCCAAATGGACATTGCAACTTGAGCCTACATTGATCTGCCTGAGTTGTAAAATGTATGGGAAAAACATTGCCCATGTTTTGTTTGTATTGCCTATTTGCATCCAAGACAGATCTGGATTAAGCCGCTCTCCCTTATTTTAGGCACAAGAAACTGCGCAACAGCTTTGAGAATTTTACAATCTGATCCAGGACCTTTTTATGCACGTGTTGTTACGATGTTTCTGGGCTGGATGTGGGCCATAAGATGCAATGCTCTAGCTTCAGCTTAGGCAATTTGTACTGTACTGCACATCTGCACTCTTAGTAGCTATGCTTACTTTCATTCTGTATTTTAGCCGTCTAGTGATATTCCTTTGTGTATACATATTGTATATGTAGATGTGTCGCCCAGCGAAGTACTTGCTACTATTGTATACTTTGTTGCAACAACGATTGTCTATGATACCATCTATTGGTTGCCCAAGTTGGGTGTCTTGTGACCCATTAGAGTGGATTTTGTGCTGTCCTCACACTACACCTCACTCTGAATTAATTGCATAGTGAAACTTATAACACTGGTTTATGGCTGGTCAGGCCGCTTCGTACAAGATTGCTCCGGCTTTAGAATTGACCGTTGTGCATTTTATTTTAATTCAGATTTTGAGTCAGGATTTATGTGACAAGTACTAACTGCTACGTTGTTATGCTTTTAATCATGTCACCATTTATGCTCACGTATGTCAAGTCGTTTTAACTGTCATGATTTTAAGCATGTGTAATTTTGTATTTACTGTATTTATTTATGTCTCATTTTCGATAGTGTTTTTAATGATATGTTAATCTGAAATAAACAAATTTGGACTGACTGACCAGTCAACCTTTTTGAAGGACTTTCCACTGTGCGGGGTCACGTGTTGCCACATTTTTTTAACTTTTGGGCCATGTGAGGTCTTTTTTGTTAAAATCTGCAGATTATGCAGCAGATGATAGATTATGTGGGAAATACATCAAAGACATAACTATTCAGAAACCACCATTGCCCGAGAATCAGAATATCCCAGAGGACCTGCCTGTAGGGAAATCAACTGATTTACCAATACAGTGACTCCTCTTAAAAGGCAGATAGTTCACCTGGAGGTCAGTACACATGCAAATGCAGATAGCATGCATTGAGGTAGTACACATGCAAAGGCAGATGGTATACACAGAGGACAGTACAAATGCAAAGGCAGACAGTTTGTGTAAAGGACAGTACTCAGGCAAATGCATTTTGACTGCTAACAAATAGTTTCTGAGAGATTCTTTTGCATATAATAGGTTTGTGGACAATGAACATTTTATCTTTACAGGACAAACTAGGGAAACTTATAGTTGGTAAAAGATATGACCTGAAACCAATAGTCACCATTAACCACACATATCAAATTCTAAGGCGCAGATGGAGTGGTCAGAGGTTTTCACCATGGCTGTTCAGTAGAGGTCCAATAACTCCACATGCCAATAAGTGGATTTGTTAATGACCCTTTGTAGTTGGTCAGTTGAACTTTCCACCCTGGAATGCTGGAGCGGAGGGAATCACAAGCCATGAGCGTCCATTTTCTACTAATTTCTCAGCCTACTGATATCTGAGTGAAACCTCAGGAGAAGAACCTTATGTTCGTCTTTGATATCCCTCCAGGAACTTGATGTCATACCTCAACATCGTTAGAGGAATCCTCTCGCGAGAGGGAGATCACAGACCTGTTCATCAGGATGGAGTGGGGCATCTTTTCGGGGAGCTCACACTTCTTCTAAGGTCCTATGAGTCAGATTATGGGACGGTAAGGGCCCTATGCGTATGAGTGAGATGTCTGCGTTTTCATCATCAACTGGGCCAATTGATGCTTCCTGTTTTGTGCAAGTGTAAAAATAAATTCATATAAAACCCAGAGAATCACACAGAAAGATCCATACAAGACAAGGTTCAAAGTAAAAGCGAGAAGGTTTATTAGAAAGTAAGAATCAAGACAGAAAGCAAAAAGGCAATTGTTAGTAACTCAGTTCAAAATGCTCATAAATGAAAATAAATGTAAACATACACATTTTCGCTAGCTGTGGAAAGACAATAGCCGCACATTATTAAATTGCTCTCTTTATTGGATTCTGAACAAATATAACCACTGTTTGAACAAGGACACTTCGAAAGCCTTCCACTTTATTAACGTATAACATATTAAAGTACTCTGATGCTATATTGTGCTAGGCAACTAAATGTAAATCAGCATAGCAGTGGAAACTAAGCCTAACCTAGTGAATAGCCAGAGCCGAAGGCAGTTTAGCACAAGTTAACCCCTTGCATGCTGCCGCGATTCCGCCCCTGTGCAGCAAAATCGCGAGTGGGTGTGTTTATGACGGCCCCCAGCCGTCATCAGCACACAAGCGCCATAGTGCATGACGGATGAGGGCCGTCATCAGCATGCAAGGGGTTAAATAAGAATGAAAGAGCATTTGCCATAAAGAGACAATGAGACAATGTTCTAACCATCTTCGTTTCAGACAGAATCTGAAAACGTTTTTGTTTAGCTCATTTTAGCTAATTTCCCGTTCTTCGGATTCTGTCCTAAACAAATACATTTAAAATTTAATATCTTTGCTACCTCTATAGTTTCTCAGGCCGGCTGTCATAAGCGCGGAGATACTCCTCCTGGAGTCTATTCATAGCGCTATAAAAAGCAGCAAATAAATAAAATAAATAAATAAAAGACTGCTAATTTAGGAGGAGTACCTCACGCACACTTTTAAAATGCTTGTTTGAAAACAGTACTAGACATACTTAGGTCAAATATAAACTTTGAGTTCATTGGACACAGTAAAACATTGCTTATGCACCTCTCCGGTATCACGCTGTACAGAGTAATCAGTTGCTGGGATCTCAAAGACCTATCCTGACATTATTCTGGAGGATCCATCAATTGGTGTTACACCACTACCAGGACATAAAGGTAACAGTCCAAGAAACCCACTCAAATATCACTGTTGACAATCAATGTTGGACCGCAATATCACTCCTAGAATCTGCTTGCAGACTGTGATCGCATTATAGAAAGGCAACGATAAGCTGTGATAGTAATCCAGGAGCCTTTTATCGTACTGTGGGTTTATACCAGGATACCTTCCACTGGATTATGATATCACTGAAGGAACCTAAATCCAGATACTGCCAAAACTATTCTATGGCCATTGGAATAATCGAAATAGGAAACCCATGGCAACCTAAATCATCACTTCAGGAACCTGATACCAGACTTTAACATCACAATAGTATGATGACAATAACCTGTGACATCACCAGGGAACATGATGCCACTCTGTGACATCACAAGAACCGCCTGATGCTGGAGTAGGGCATTATTCAAGGAGCCAAATCGCAGCCTGTGTCATCACAAGAGGAACTTGATTCTAAAGTTTGACATCACATCATGAACTGAACGTCAGACTCTGACTTCATTCCATAAGATCGAGACTATGCCAAGCCATCTGTCTTGGGAGCTGACGCCCTACTGTGACATCACTCCAGGCACATGCTTCCTCATTGTGACATTATAGAGCGACAATAATAGATTGTGATATCACTATAGAGACCTGTCATCAGACTGTGACATCTCTCCAGGTATCTGATGCCACCTTAGCACCCCCCCCCCCTAAGGAACAAGATATTCATTCTCGTAGGTCAAGGAGGAGTACAATTCAATCCAACGCAGAAAATAATTTAAAATGGAGCAAGGCTAGAGGTAGAGGGGGAAAAAGGATCAGCAAGACAGTATGAATGAATGGATTCACCCCCCTCCACCCCCCGTGCCTTGGCACACTTTAAAAATCCCTGATTGACTGATGAATGAACGGATGAATTAAATGGTATTTCGAAAGCTCACAGCTACTACAAGGGCATCCCGGTACTGGAGAGACTGATTAAGGGAGGTTGTGGCTAGTCTGCTTAGAGGTCAGAGCCAGGTTCTGATGCTCTTCCTAAAATGAGAATGGGGTTGGATACTACATATGGGGTGTGAGGGGGCGGGGGGATGGTGTTCCAGAGCGTAGCTCCTGTGTGATACAGGTGCTTATTTATAGGTGTTTATCTAGTGCTTTCCACCCTTGAAGAGGGATGGTTCATTTTGAGTAAACAGCACAAGGCTCCCAGGCCCTTTAAATAGCTCTTAGAATATTTTGTCTCTTGGAGCCGGTGGTAGGAGGAACGCCAGCTGCTTTTTGAATCTTGAAGTGTTTTTATGCAGGAGGATGGGTGTGCTGTGCCAGAAGATTGCTATTTTACTGCCGGGGTGAATTGCCAGACTGGGGGTGGCAGAACAGGAGCATCCTGTGCTGATGGTATAGCAGCCACGCTTAGCACAGCACTGGCGTCATGGGATTAGTCTTTGCAATACTCATATGGCAGACCGGATCGTCTTTCTGCCAAGCATGCAGTCAACTCAATACCCTCACCCCCGTATTGTTTCTTTGCCAATGCACGGAGGCGATACCTGGAATTACTGCAGAAGGGCTCTTTGGGGAGAAGATCTAGGCCCAGACTTACTAAAGATTTGTGCTGGCAATCTATCGACACAAAGCAACACACGGTGGCACAAAGCGGTGAAAACAGCAGCAGCGGTCAACTTGCACGCGGAAAAGCAATTTTACGCCTATGGTTGACTTTCGCGTAGCAACCATGTGGTTATGGGCTAACCCTCTATTAATTTATGAAAAGGGATGTGTGTCTGGGGAAGGATTGGGTAAAAACCATAGGGTTTGTCACAAAGCAGAATCTACTAAAGTAGCATGCTCTGGCTTTACACTAAATCCTAGCACCAAGAACAGCCAGTCACGTGCCGCCTAGTATACCCAAGTGTGACGTGTTGAAGTAAAGCACACAAATGTACCTGACCCCTGTGTGGAGATCTACACAGAGGAATTTGTACAGGGGGGTGCACTGCGAGAACAGATTCACTTTCTAAGGCCACATGTATGTATATTAGAATTTGCAAGTTCCGAATTCCGATTCCTTGCAAATCGCACTAAGGAAATCGTAATTTTAAATGAAGTAAACTATGTTGAGTTTCATCTGCGATTCCCAGTGAGTTAAAGGAAAATGGGATGCGTTTCAATAGGACCACTGCCTGCTCTTAAGAAACGTTTTCACACGCATTCACAAAGAGGAAGGGGTCCCCTGAAGGCCCCTTTCCGTTTGCAAAGGTGTTACAATCGAATTGAATTTGGTAGTAAAAAGCGAATGTTTTGTGACCACATTTCAATCACAAAACATTTGTGCATGGCTCAGTGAGTTTCTATTAGGAAAGGACGCCCTTAACCTGCCCCTTCCTAATAGCGAATTGCAACATGAAAATTAAGATTCAGTAACAAGTTACTGAATCGCTATTTGGGCTTTGTACTTGCCAAAACGCTTTTATGCATTTGCAAACTTTAAAATTGTGAATATTATGGATTTAACCAGCATTAACAAACTGGGAACTGTTATTAATTGTGCAAATGCCATAATTTTCAGAGAGAATCTTATAGATTATATCATGGATTCCAGGTGTGAGAAACATATAAACTACAATTTCCAGAATGCTTCTGACAGTTTGAAAGAATGCTAGGAATTGACAGTGAACAACGACGGACTAGGGGGCGTGGCTTGGGCGCCGATGGCGATGGTCGCCTGAGAGCTCGGCTCCGGGACTAAGCCCGGGATTATCCTGAAAATCGGAGGCTGCGGGGCACCCCAGACCCCGCATTCTGCTGAGCGTGCCGACGGAAACCTGCCGGGGCCCCTGGTGGAGCTCGGACGAGGGTTGCTCCGGAGTAAAACCGAAGTTTGCGGAGTTGCGGAGTGCGACCCAACATGGCGCCCGGACTCCTTTGTCCCCCTGTTCGGAACTACTGAGTTGAAGAGGTGCCGCGGGTAGCGACTGGCGCCCGGCTTCGCCATCCCCGGCTGTTCTGGACATTGGACATTTACTGGCTTGGACCTTTTGCAACGGATTTGCACTCGGTTGGACGGCCGGGCGGGTGCCCACGCAGTGGAGGGCACCGGGAGCGGACGCCCTGTGATCCAAGCGGTGGCCCACCTCGCGACTCCGCAACTAGCTACGTCTTCCTGGCCAGTCCACCTACATGGGAGGCGCGACACTCTGGCGCCACAGATCATCCGAGGGAGTTGGTGGCCCTCACCCCGGGGCTATAGTGGGTGAACGGGTCTGCCCGACTCGGCGACGGCTGTCTCCGCCCCCTCATCGGTGCCCTCGGACGCCGTGGCGGTGGCGTGAGCCGAAGCGGCGGAGTCTCCACAGGCTCTGGAGAAGGAGGTCGCCCATACCCGAATTGAGGACAAGCACCCGGGAAGGTCGTGGTCGACACCTGCACACGGAGACGCCTACTCCGGGACCCTCACGGAGTGCCCCTGGAGGCATGGGGAAACCTAGAGGAGCCAAGGGATCCACCCAGACCGCCTCGGACTCTGAAGCCCAGGACAAAGAGGAGCATGGGGACCCAAAAAGTTCTGGTGGCGCGCCGATGCAGCAACAGTTCGACCGTGTCCTAGAGGCGATAGAGACTACGAGATCAGCCCTCCAACAGGACATTGCTCAGGTGGCGACGAGCCTGGGCCTCCTCAGGGCGGACCATGGCAAACTTTCAGACCGGGTCAAGGAGGTGGAGGGCACGGTGAAAACCTTGGAGCCGGCGCAGCGAACCTTGGCTGCGACGATGAAGGACGCCCTATCCCGAATTGAGACCCTGGAACGGAGGGCGGAGGATGCGGAAGGCCGCAACAGGAGGAACAACATCCGAGTGGTGGGCCTGCCGGAAAAGATCGAGGATGGCGACATGGTGCAATACTTGGAGACCTGGCTCCGAGACACGGTGGTCCCGGAGGGACTGTCCTCCTTCTACACTCTGGAACGGGCCCACAGAGTCCCAGCACGGCCCCCACAGCAGGGACGCACCCCGAGGCCGGTGGTGGCGCGGTTGCTGCATTTTCGAGACAGGGACTTAATCCTCAATGCCGCCAGGCACAATGGCCCGTTCAAAGTAGCGAACAGTCAGGTGAACATCTTCCCGGATTACACCTACGAGACGCAGCGCAAGCGGTTCTCCTTCCTAGCGGTTAAGCGCGAGCTCAGGAGCGAGGGCATTCAGTATTCACTCCTATATCCTGCAAGGCTCCGCATCATTGTCGATGACAAAACCCAGTTCTTCGACACCCCGGAGGATGTCTGTGTCTGGCTCGAACTATACAGGACAGGGAAAGATGGCTTTGGCTCCTCGTCCCAACAGGCAGATGAGCCGGAACAAAGGCGGCGATCCAAGAGGGTCGGGAATCGCCGCGGCCGCACGGGAGGGCCCTCGACTGCGGAGACATCATCGGAACGGAGGGGAGTGCTGGAAGTATTGTCGGAGTTGTCGGGAGCAAGGGATGCAGCCATCGAGGAGGAAGAAAACCCGGGTGATGAGGGAGCACCATCGGACTCGGAGGATTCAGTGGCAGATAGTGCCCATACACCGGTGATCACACCGAAATCGGTGGAGGACCTTTTAGATGGACAAGGGTAACGGGGTATACTGCCTTGTTTTGGGTGGGGGCCCGGCAGGGGGGAGGCGGTTGCCGTCCTTTATTGCTGACAAAGAGGGAGAGAGGGTTGGGGGGCCTCTGCTTTTGCCCCGGAAGGTTTTGGCACTGTTTGGGGCTTGTTATAGTCCTGGTGGCCTGGGCGACGAGGGCCCACTGCCTCCGCCCAGCCCGCACCTGGCCCATAAGGCCTTCCTACGGTGGCGACCGTAGGATTAGTGGGGGTTCTGGGGTTGATGAAGGACGAGGTTTGGATGGGATCTAGATGGTGCAGTTTGGGTCCTGTTCTGGGGTGGGTGGGGGGGGTTTGGTTGGTTTTTGGGTTGTTTGGTTTTGGTTGGGGAAAATGGCCGCCATCAGCGCTGGGAGGATTGATGCCTTTTCTTTGTGGGGACCCGGATGGGGGGACTGTGCAAGAACAATCTGGGACAATGGCTGATGTTGCTAACTTGAAATGTGTTACTTGGAACGTAAGGGGGCTTCACACTATGTCCAGGCGCCACAAGGTCCACGCTTATTTAGTGCGTAGGGGAGTGCAAATGGCGCTGCCGCAGGAAACTCATCTGAACAAGGCGGAAGGGGCGGCGCTTCAGCGTAGATGGCGGGGGCAGGTCTTTTCCACGTCGTACTCTGCTTATGCCAGGGGGGCGCTAATATGGATCAGGGCAGGGGTCCCCTTCCAAGTCACGAGGACAGTGTTGGATCCAGAGGGGCGTTTCGTGGCCATCTCGGGCACTCTAGGGGGGAGGGACCTGAACGTTTGCTGTGTATACGCTCCTAATGTAGACCAGACTGCCTTCCTTTCCAGGTTATCGGGCTCGTTGGCCCACTTTTTCGCCGGGCCCCTCCTGCTGGGGGTAGACTTTAACTCCGTAGTGGATGTGGACATAGACCGCTCGCATCCCCCGCTTCCCGATTCCCCGGTCCGTCGCACGGCTAAGGGTCGTCAGGATTGGCAGACCCGCTGGGGTTTGACGGACATTTGGAGGGTGCATCACCCCGCATCTAGGGATTATTCATATTTCTCGAGCCTCCATGAGTTGCATGTCAGACTAGATGGCTTTCTTGGATCGCCCGAACTGGTTTCGGCAGCGGTTCGATCGGAGTACTTATCGAGGACCATCTCGGACCATAACCCCCTCCTACTGGACCTTCGCTGGTTTCCTGGGACGCCGGCGGTGCCCACCTGGAAATTGCGACCCGAGATCCTCGAGGACAGTGTCTTCAAGGCGGACTTGGGGGAGAGAATATCGGATTATTTTGCGTCCAACGGCGGCTCCGCGAGTACTAGGGCGTTAGAATGGGACGCTTTTAAGGTAGTGGTGAGGGGCTACTGTATCTCTAAGAAGGTGGGCATGAGGCGCGTCATCCTGGCTGATTTAGACACAGCGGACCGGGAACTCCGCGAGCTTGAAATTCGCCGCCCCGGACACCCGGAATTGCAAGCACAAACGGCGGAGGCGAGGGAAAAGGTAGCAGTGGAGGTCGAATGGCTCCGCTGTTTTGATTATAAGGCCTATACGGTCCGGTCTATCGCGGAGGGAGACAGGTCGAGTGCGTTGTTGGCGTGGTTGGCCAACCCTACGCGCCAGTCCCAAACGACGACAAATATGCGTGGGGCAGACGGAACCGAGGTATGCACCCAACCGGAGATTCTTAGTTGCTTCCGGCATTATTATGAATGTCGTGCCAGAGTCCTGCCCGTCTGCGCCCGTCCGCGCTAAGGACGCGCGGGACGTGGCGGGCTCTAGCCTGCTTCCGTCTATCCAGCACTGTGCCATGCTTACATATTCCAGGGAGCGCTTATACTCCATCGGCAAGGTGAGCGGTCATTGCACTCTTCAGCCCGTTCATCCTTTATGCGGCCCCTACCGCTGTCCCTGTAACGGTTTGGTGCTTGACCCTCCGCAACTTCTTTCCCGGCTTCGTCCCTCTGCCGTTCGGCACAACAGGGGGCTACCGCCCTCATTGCGGATTTTGAATCTTAATGTCAGGTCGATCCTTAAACATCAACAAAATGTGTACGACCTGATTGAAAATGAAGCCCCGGATATTTTAGCCTTAACCGAAACATGGCTACAGGAAGCCGACACTGCCATTCCCAATCTTGTTTGCCCTCCCGGCTACTCTATGTATATTGCGAATAGGCTATCTAGAGGTGGGGGTATAGCCCTGATAGTGAGATCTAGTTTTTCCTGTGTGTGGACCATTCTTAAGATCGCTGGCTGTGAAAGCGCCTCGTTTAAAGTCTCTGTCAGCCCAGAATTTACACTCTCTGGGATGGTGGTATATCGTCCGCCGGGCAGTGATGTGGCGTTCAGGAATGCTTTCCCGGACACTATCGCCACCTTGGTCACTGACTGTGCTAATTTTTCCATTCTGGGCGATTTAAATTTGCACTTCGATGCTCCATCCTGTCTGACAGCACGTAGTATTCTTATGGACTTAGAGGCCTTTCAACTTTTTCAGCTGGTCTCCCAGCCTACTCATTCCGGGGGACATATTCTTGACCCTTTTTTTACCAACTTGACCGAGGCTAAAGTCACGTCGGTGGCTCCTGTAGAGTGGTCTGACCATTCTTTGGTATCCATCTATTGCCCTATGACTACCAACATTTCCACTTCTTCTGCCAAGCGGGTACCCAGGAGACCCTGGAGTAAACTCAGGCTGGATGACTTTTACCATCTTTTGTCAGTGGAACCTCTGGGCCCATTTAATAACGTAGAGGAGGGCTATGATCTCTTCTGCTCTTGGCTCACTAGGGCTCTGGATGTTTTGATACCCGTTGTAACAACAAAGATCAACCCTCGAGTGTCAAGCCCCTGGTATGACGACGCTTTGCGCGCTTTGAAGGGAGCCTGTAGACGGGCGGAGAGGGCCTGGCGGAAGACATATGGGGCTGAGTTAAAAGCTACATATGTCGCGTCCGTCAAGCTCTATCACCGGGCCATCTGTCGTGCCCGAGCAGCATTTTATGCCGAGGAATTCCGGAACAGCACTAACCCGTCGAAGGCCATCTTCAAGGCGGTGAAAGATCTTATGTCTAAGCGGTCTATCTCTACGGCTGAGAGCTCTGTCACACACTGTGAATCCCTCGCTTCCTATTTCTTGGGAAAAGTCCAGTCCATATATCGGACTTTCCCGAACACTGGTATAGCGTTGGGTAGTCCTAAGGAGACATCTCACCAACCCGCTCTGCTCTCATTTCCCCCCCTTACCTTGGAAGGGTTTGACAAACTTGCTGCGCAAGTTAAATCTGGGTCCCCATCCGATCCAGTGAGGCCTGCCCTCTTTCGAGACCAGACCTTTGTGGGGCGCGTGGCTATACGCTCTCTTGTCAATCTCTCCCTAGAGACTGGGGTTGTCCCCATCAGCTGGAAGCAGGCGGTGGTGTCTCCGATCATTAAAAAACCATCTCTTGACCCGTCTAAGCCGGAGAGTTACCGTCCCATCTCGCTGCTGCCCTGGCCAGCTAAGATGACAGAGGCCCATGTCAATCTGGCCCTGTCTGAACACTTAGCCCGGTCCAATGCCCTCGATCCCACACAGAATGGCTTCCGTGCTGGCCACAGCACGGAGACTGCCCTTCTGGTGATGGTGGAACATCTCCGTGCAAGGTTGGATGCTGGTCAGACGGCGGCGCTGATCTTGTTAGATCTCAGCGCCGCATTCGATACTGTATCGCACAGCATCCTCCTTAGGCGGCTCGAGGAGATTGGTATCGGTGGCCAGGCGTTGCAATGGTTCCGCTCCTTCCTAGACAACCGCTCCTTCTGTGTTGCCATCCCTCCCTTCAAGTCCGGGTTCCAGCCTCTGGCCATGGGGGTTCCGCAGGGATCCTCGCTGAGTCCCACGCTGTTCAACCTCTACGTGAGACCGCTGGCTGATGTCGCAAGGCAGTGGGGCCTAACCATGGTCTCATATGCCGACGACACACAGCTGGCGGTTACTCTCAGCGGGGATGCGGAACAGGATGCCCCCAGGTTTCAGTCCGGACTGAAGGCGGTGGCCAGCTGGTTGACAGGTAATTGTCTCCAGCTCAATGCCACAAAAACAGAGGTTATGGTTGTCGGGAAGGGAGTGGAGCTCTGGGGCGATCAGTGGTGGCCTTCGGAGTTGGGCCCCACTCCGACCCCTGTGTCGGAGGTGAAGAACCTCGGGGTCTGGTTAGACGCTGGTCTTACATTTATAGGGCACACCAAAAAAATCGCAGCCTGTTGCTTCGGTCTCCTAAGAGGGTTAAGGCCGGTGCTCAAGTTCTTCGACGCCCCTACCAGACAGCTTGTGGTCCAGGCAACCATCATCTCTCGTCTGGACTACGCCAACTCTTTGCTGGCGGGGGCTAACCAGGCTGAGCTAACCCGTCTGCAGCGGGTGCAGAACGCCGCGGCGAGAGCCATCGTTGGACTTCCTAAGTTCTGCCCGGTGTCTCATGTCATCCGCTCCCTGCACTGGCTCCCGGTTAGGAAGCGTATTCTCTTCAAGGTCTTGTGTCTGACCTTCAAAATCCTTAGAGGCATAGGCCCTGAGATCCTGGCCAACTCCATCTCTTTCTATGTCCCTACCCGTAATCTTCGATCTCAAGGTCAGGCCCTTGCTGTTGTCCCCAGATTTAGGCTCAGCAGGATGGGGGGCCGTTCTTTCAGGGTGAGAGCCGCGTCAATCTGGAACACCCTCCCAGTTGAAATTCGGCTGATAGAGGACTTGCTGTCGTTTCGTAGAGCCATAAAAACCTTCCTATTTTAGCTTCCCTGTTTTAGTACTTTTCTGTAGTATTATCTCCATGTTGTGTTATGACTGCTTCGTGTCTCTGCGCCGGGATGCTCCTTCGCTGGAGTCGCTGTGCGCACTATAAATTGTTATAACATTAACATTAACATTAACATTATACCGCAGTCGCTCCGCACGTGACCCAGACCGGCTTGATAATTATCTTCGCCCACTGGAGCTCCGCACAGTGGAGCAGGAAGTGGCAAAAACTCTGGGTTCCGACATTGAATTAGGGGAGATCCGCGGGGCCATTAAACGGATGGCGAGAAACAAGACCCCGGGCCTAGATGGCCTACCAGTGGAGTTTTATGCAGCTTACGCTGACCTCCTAGCCCCTCGATTACTGGTGGTCTACAGGGAGGCGAAGAGGCTGGGGCGACTCCCGAGCTCGATGTGTGAGGCGTTGGTGGTTCCTCTCCTCAAACCGGGCCGAGACTCATCCGACCCGGGGTCCTACCGTCCCCTATCGATGTTGACAGTGGACTACAAAATACTGAGCAGCATCTTGGCCTCGAGGCTGCTGGGACACATGAGTTCCCTGGTGCATGAGGACCAGGCCGGTTTCATCCCACGGCGGAACACGACTATGAATATTCGTAGGTTGTTCCGTTTGCTAGGGGAACCATTTGTGGATGCCCCGTCCCCGGTAGTCTTGTCGGTGGACCTGGAGAAGGCTTTTGATAGCCTAGAGTGGGACTACCTCTGCACGGTGTTACGGAGATTCGGCCTCGGGGAGGGATTTGTCCGATGGACCGCGGTTCTTTATGCTTCTGCTTCGGCCAGGGTCCGAGCGGGCCCATTGATTTCATCGCGGTATCCGGTGGAACGAGGCACGCGGCAAGGGTGCTCCTTGTCCCCGCTTCTTTTTGCGCTGGCGGTGGAGCCACTGGCGCTGCACCTTCGCTCGGGAGCCCACTATACGGGCTTATGGACGTCTGCGGGCCCGCATTATGTCTCGCTATATGCGGACGACCTGTTGCTCTTCCTAGAGGACCCGGTCGACGCTTTACGGGGAGCGGAATTGGCGCTCACGGAGTTCGGAGAGGTCTCGGGCCTCCGAGTGAATTGGTCTAAGACCTGTCTTTTTCCGGTACGCAGGGGTACCCCCGCCCCTGCGCTAAGTAGGGAGATTAGATGGGAGCCCGACTGCTTTAAGTACCTTGGGGTATTCGTTTACCACGACCAACCCGACCTCCTAGATGGGAACATTGCCCGCTGCATTCGAGCACTCCGAGGTTGCATGGACTTTTGGACCACGCTGCCGCTCTCAGTGGCGGGACGTATCGCCCTGCTCAAAATGGTGGCGCTTCCCCGGTTATTATATTACTTCCGGACTTTGCCGATCTGGGTCCCACCGGCCACGTTTCGTCGATTACGCTCTATGGTGGTCGGATTCCTCTGGGGAACGGGCCGGCGGCGGGTGGCCCTCAATACCTTGATGAGGCCGAAAGACGAGGGGGGGCTCGCTGTGCCGGACTTCGAAAAGTATTATCTGGCGGCGCAGCTCCAGACCTTCACCCAGGAGATCGCCAGGGAATTCCGGGGCCCGGAAGACGGAAGAGGGACGGGTATGGCCAGGCATGTTCTCTCCTTTATAGCGCTGCGACAACGTTTAGTCCTGCGGGACTTGTCGATGGAGGAGCGGACTGTCCGCCTGTGTTGGAATCGGGCCCACGCCCGAGGCCAACTGAGAACACCATATGCGCCTGAAATACCGTTGGGGATGCTGACGGCCCTCCCCCACGGAGGGGATTGGTCACGTTTGGCGGCCTGGGAGGATTCCGGTTTACAGCTCGTTGGTGATCTGTACGAGGACGGAGCGCTCTTGTCCTTTCAGGATCTCATTGAGCGCTTCGGGATCTCCCGGGGTGACTTTCTGCTGCACTCGGCCATTGTACGAGCGATCCAGGCACACTGGAAGAACGGGCAGGAGGAACCCCACTTATCTCAGGTGTGCCAGTACGTAATGATGTCGGCGGGCACGGTGAAGGCGGTCACTTGCCTCTACGGCAGGTTGATTACCGAGGGATTGGCTCCTCTCACCACTTTGAGGACCCGCTGGGAGGAGGACATTGGTAGGGAGATCCCGGAGACGACCTGGTCCCAGTTGGTGAGACGAGCCTGGAAGGGCACACGTAACGCCCGTTTCCAACTGGTCCACTATTATGTTCTCCATAGAGCGTACCTGACCCCGGTGAAAATCAGGCGTTATTTTGCCACGGCTTCGGCGGAATGCCCTAGATGCCCGGCTCAGGAGGCGGACCTCCTACACATGTTATGGGCCTGTCCAGGACTGACGTCCTACTGGCAGGAGGTAGCGACGACCCTGGAGGAGGTGACAGGGAGACTCTTATCATTGGATGCGGCGGTGGGGCTCCTGCACTGGTTCCCCCATACCCCCAGGAATAAAATTTCTAGTAAATTTATCGACCTGGGGCTCCTCCTTGCTAAACGAGAGGTGACCAGGAACTGGAAGGCACGAGCTGGTCCGGCAGGCAGCAGATGGCACAGTGAGCTTTTGAAGTGGGCGGCGGGAGAGAGCGCGCTGAGATATCAACTGGCTTGGAGGCAGGGTAATGAGAAGGCGCAGGAGGCCGCGTTGGAGTGGGAAATGTTGGTGCAGGCCCTCAGGGATTATTGTGCCCCCAGCGACTCTGAAAGTGAAGAAGCGACTCACCCCGAGTCCCGGTGAACGTTAGTACTGACAGTCCTATTGCCTTCCCCGTGGGTCCAATAGCAGATCCTATGTTGATAGCTCCCTGGCGCTGGTGGTGGGGGGGGGTTCTCTTAGTTAGTAGACATTTATGGGGGGGGGGGTTTTGGGGGTTTTAGGCTTGTTTGGAAAAGCAGATGACGGACAGTGCATTATCCGGACCAGCTCCAGCATCCTACTGACCCCCATTGCATTTCGCCGCCCGACCCCAGGGTTGTGGGCCGGTTGGCTGTGTACGGACTTTACGGAGGGGGGCCAGAGGGCTTTATTCTGTTAATATTGCTTATGATACAATGCTGGTCGTTACTGTACTGATTTACTGATTCCTGCAATAAAAATATATTTAAAAAAAAAAAAAAAAAAAAAACAACGACGGACTATACCCACTTGAGACAAACGAGGAGCCAAACGCGTCGACGTGTCTGTTGTTATGCTGGTTAATAATGAAAGGTTTGTCATTCAAGAAAACTTCCGGGAGTGTAACTTTATTAATATAACAAAAAAAAACATAGGTTACATGGATGATATGGTTAGGTTCAGATTTTACACACAAAAAACGATAATAACCAATGTAACTATAACTTGTGTCCCTGCCATGCACAGTTTTCTCATCACTAATTGTACTGCAAATGTTGCAGGGATATTATCAATGATGTCATAGAAGATGTCATGAGTGATGTAGTATGTAGGGTAATTAGCACTGCATGGGGAGGACACAAATTCTAGTTACCTTAGTGCGAAAGTTATAGTTACTTGAGATAATTATAAATATAACTGTGAATTTCTATGTTTTTGTGTGTGTAAAATCTGAACCTAACTATAACGTCCCAGTAACCTTTGTTTTTTTTTGGTGAATTTCTGAGGTTTTTTCAAATCTTTTTTCTAGCTATGACGTCCCTGTAACCTTTGTTTTTTCTTTGAATTTCTAGGGTTTTTCAACGCAAAGTATTCTTTAATTACCATATGTGAATCTAACCGCCTCTGATCATGTCCAAAGGCCGTGTGTGGTGGGGTTGGCCGCAGGGCCTGCAGCCAACCCCATGTCGCGCATGGCATTTGGCCGTACGCAGTGGGGGTTTGGCCAGAAGGCTTGCCTCTAAAGTTAGCCAGGTCACTTTTGGCCTTGGAGACCCCATTCCCTGGGCTCCGGCACTATGTTTATTGAGATGGGGGCTTTCAGCTCCCCCCCATTGGCCAAATTCGATTCCGGAGACCCCATCTCCCTTTGTCCGGCACATTTTGTGGGTAAGGAGAGCACATGTCCCCCTCTCTGGGCTGATTTGTTCCACAGGGACTCATTCCCTGGAGCCCGGTGTATTCTTTTAGGGGAGCAGGGAACGTGGTCCACCATCCTGGGTTATTTTGACTCCAGGGACCCCATTACCTGAGGCCCACCACTATATTTATGGGGCAGGGGGCACACAGCTCGCCTCTCTGTGCTAATTTCGGCCGGACCATATTCTAAAGGGGGAGGGGAGCATGCAGCCCCCCTCACTAGACCGTTTTCAGCCCTAGGGACCACATTCCAGGGGCTCAGCAACTTTTAAAAGGGGGAGGGGAATGCAGCTCCACTCCCCAGGTCGATTTGGGCCTGGGGACCACATCCCGGGGCTCGGCCTACAAAGGGTGGGTGTCTTGGTGCCCACCCAGGATACCCACCACAATATGGTTGGGCACTGGGAGAGCCCCAAGACTCCCACAGACCCAGCCAGCTCCCCGACTCCAACGGGAGCCGGCATTGCTACCACCCAAGGGAGCAACTAAACATACTGTTCCCTGCGGGCGGAAGCAATTCTTTTATCTGTTTCCCTGCCCACTTCAGTGCAGGCAGGGAATCACATAAAAGGTCTGCTCCTAGTGGGCAGGAACCTTTTTCCTTCTACCTGCTGGGAGCAGACTTAGTGTTTGCTCCCACTTGGTTGAAGTTTTGAAATTGCTTCAGCCAAGCGAGAGCAATTTCTCTGCCCCTGCCAGTGAGGGCATGGAAACTGCTATGTCACCCGGGACATAGCAAGATGAGGGCCTGTGGGATGGCATCCCTAGGGCCAAGGTTGATGGGGCTCCCAGGGCCTAAATTAGCCTAGGGAGTCGGGTCACATGCACCCCCTTCCCCCAAAATATATATATTATTCCCCCGGGACCAGGCCCACCCGGGGGCATAAAAATAAAAACAAGCACAGGAGACCGCACTGGTTTAAAAAAAAAACTTTTGCTGTGGATCTTATACGGATTCACAACAACATGTAAAAAAAAATTTCTGGCCTCAGTCGGGGCCCCTGTGGGACCCCACCACCAGGCCTAGGGGGTCAGGGTATTCCTACCCTGCCCACTTGCGTTTTTTTTGTGCTTTTTTGAGGGCACTCTGCCAAGCTACCAGAGGGTGAAAACAGTTTACCTTTTAGTGTGTATCCAGCTTCCCCAGACTAGGATTGAGGCTTTTGCTTGGACAGGGTGCATACCTTTGCCAACCAGAACCTCACATTCTAACATTTATATGTAGTGTACCAAAATGAAGTACACTATGTAGAAAGTCCAGACGACCCTTATTCGCTTACAGGGCTTAAATTAATAATCCCAAATGTTCTCTTTTGTGGCAGTGTGGGCGAGTTGTGTAGGCTCTTATCAGAGGGTAGTGTTAAGCATTTGTACACATACAGTCAATAAATAAGACACACACTCAAGAAGAAACTCAAGACCAATTAAAAAAAATAACATATCATTATAGAATATTAGACACCAAGTTCTTTGCAATCGGGTAACTACTTTACACATTATTGAATTTTACAGTAAAAACAGTAGAACATGACAGCTGTCAGATTTGGGGCAGGAGCCTCAAACGCGGTGATGTTTTCCTGTGGGAGAAACATTCACTGCATAGGTATACTTACAGACAACTTGCAGGACTATACTTAAGGTAATTAAGGACCAAAGTCCAAGAAAGCACCAAGATTTTAAGTTTAAGTGCCCTGAGGTGTTTGAGTGCAGAGGTGCTTTCAGCAGTGGTAGTCTTGAACACAACACGCTGAAGTCAATGACAAAGAAAGAGGCTGCAAGGTGGGGTTGGGGACCAGTCCAGCAGAATGCAAGGGGAGACTCAGCTCTTGAGAGTCTCAGGACCACAGAAACAATGTTGGTTTATGAGAACCCGGGCTTTGCAGCTCGGGTGCAGAGGTGTTTTATCCGGCGGGTCGGTGAGTTAGAGGTGCTCATGGTTCTATGTATTCTTGCAGAAGAGTAAAAAGAAGCAAAGGAGGCCACAGGAGCCTTAGTGCTTGCAACTGGCTCCGGAACCCCAGGGCAGGGTGAGGCAGCTCCTCGGGGTCCTGGCATCTCTAAACTTGGTAGGAAGATAGATCTGACCTGCTGAAGCATGAAGACCTTTTGCTGGGGTGCTGTTCCATCGGTGGGCCGTCGACAACGCATCTAAGGTACTTTTCAGCAGACCAAGGCTGGCCCCCATATCCGGCCCTAGCTCCATTGTGGTGAGCCTGAACTTTTGAATTTACCCCAGTCTATCATGACCAGGTACCCCCGGTCGGTGCTTTAAGCTTTTAAGTACTACATTTTCATGTATTCTTTAAGAATTCATAGCTCTGGTTATACTTAAAATTGTTTTGTTGTTTTGGTCTTGTTTTGCTCATATAAGTATAAGCTAATGTTCTTAACTGGTGTGGGCCTTTTTGTGGAGTTTTCACTAAGGTACTGTTTGAAATGTTGCACAAATAATTTACACATTGCCTCTTAAATTAAGCCTGCCTGCTCCATGCCAAGCTACCAAAGGGTGGGCACATGTTAATTTATGGTGTGTATCTGACTAACCCTGGCTAGGATTGTGGCTCCTGCTTGTACAGGGTGCATGCCTCTGCCAACCAGAAACACAATTTCTACAACAGGTCATCTGATAGAGAGGTCTGAAAGGAGAGGGCAGTCCCTCCCAACACCCTACTATACATACGCCATCTGAGAGAGGTCTGAAAGGAGAGGCCAGTCCATCTCTACACCCTACTATGCACACCCATCATTACACACAAGGTCACACCAGAGAGGCCAGTCCCTCCATACACCCTACTATGCACACCCATCATTACAGAGAAAGGTCTCACAAGAGAGGCCAGTTCCTCCCCACATCCTATTACGCACATCTGTCATCTGAGAGAGGTCTCAGCAGAGAGGCCCTCTATACACCCTACTATGCGGACCCGTCATTGTAAGAGTAATGACACCTGAAAAAAGATTGCCGGGGGCATGTCTTGATGTCAGAGCTACAATAACTGAGCAAATAAACAATTTCTATTGAAAATGTATCTGTTTAATACTCATACACATTTTACATTTTAAAGTCATTCTACAATACATACACTTACAAAAATAATTTACTTAAAATAAACCTAGAGATTGACTGAAAAAACAACATTTAAAGTAACATTATAGTTAGGTGTAATTAAAATAGGTGTTTTTGTTTATTATACTTTATAGATTGGTAAATTTATCAGTGTGAACATTAACATTTTGAACACAAAAAAACACAGAAATCATGCTGTATAAAATTAGGTAGAAAAGTAATATGAACAGTTACCAGCTACTATGTAAACTATATAACAAACTAGCACGCTCATTGGATAACGTCATTAGTGATGCCATCAATGATGCAATTTGAGGTCATTAGTGGTCAAAAATTATGTCATAGAATATATCATGATTGATGTCATTTGTGAGGTCATAAGAATTACATGGCGGGGACGCAAGTTATAGTTAGCTCCGCTAACTATAAATGGTTAATTTCTGTGTTTTATTTAGTTCTATATGTTAATGTTCACACTAACAAATTCATCCAACTATAACATTACATTAACCTTTGTTTTTTTCAGTGAATATCATGTAGATATATTTACGAAGAAGTGGAGTTAAGAATAGTAAATCAATACTTACCTATTTATACTTACTGCCTCAATAGGTTGTTCTTCTATGTTTTGGCTCACTCCCCACTCCCTACTCGACATTCCAGGCTACAACCATATATAGGAGGATAATGAGATGCAGAGGGCCATGATCAGATCCTTGGACTGAGTAAATGAGTTTTGAAGATATTTAAGCTCCCATGTCCTTCCGTTTACTTTAGTGATCATTAGACTTTGAGAACGGAAGGTTGCAATGTTCTGGAGTTCACCTTTTTTTTACACCAACCTTTGTTAAATGCTGATTTGTGTTATTGAGACAGCAGTATGAAATCAGTCTGCTATGGGCTGAGTCTCATAACCTTTGATGTACCCACTGGATTTTAACTTATTTATGCCTTTGATGGAGGTGGTTTTGAAATAACGCATGTATTCACAGCAAATCGGTAAATTGTGACACTGCACCCATCTAGGAGAACTTTAGGGGCTCCTTGTACAGGTAGCACCGAGTAAGTGCCAAGATACAGAAAGATGGGTGCTATTATTACTTATGTAGAGTTGTGAGAAGTTTTAGGGATGGGGTGGCCTCTAAAATAACTGCAGGCAGGGCAGTGTAGGCTGGTTCCCCTCCTACCTCTGGGATTTGGTGGCCCTGCACCGGTTGCACCTCTGATAGCTGTACTCATCGCCCATACTGCAGTGAAAATGTGTTGACACCATGCAGGAAAGGCTTAATCACTATTGCTGTGTGAGGCCCACACGCGCCTTCGGATGCCCTGGTTGCCGGATGCCAGTGGCATACATGTTTTCGGCCTTTTGAGTGCCCTTCAACTTAACTCCTGTGTGCGTTGTGTTATGTTGTTCCAGCGCTCCCTGAGATATCTTCTGCACTCGACCAATCGAGAAAAATACCAAAAAATAATTTCTAAACAATTCACTGACTCGTATTCTCGCAGACTAAGAAATGTTAATCTCCTGTGCAACACAACTTCCTGTAGCGCTGATCAAAGTTACGTTCACCCTCTACCCTTTCATCACAGTAAACAAACATTAATTTCCAGAAAGACACGTCAACTCGCCTCACCAACCAATCCTTTTTCGTTGGTTTTCACAGAGCAGAGCCTTGAAGTGGCAGGCAGAAGAATGCCCACTCCCAATTTGGTGACCTACCTACCCTGCTCAACACTAGAGACTGACCCTCATTTGAGCACTTTAACCTCTTTCCAACTGGACAACTGAACTCCCACAATCACTCCCCACTCCCCTTCTGACTCATGCTGTCAATTTCCTTCCACTCTACACTGTTAGGGAAACCAGAATTTCTGAGTGAAAATCCTTCATGACACAATCAGCACACACCTAAACCAAGTCATACCAGCATGAACTCACTCTTAACCGGTCCTTCCTTTGAAGATTGCAAAAGGAGGTTTTCATCGTCCATTAACTCTCATTAATCTCTTCATACCTATCCCGCTCGGATTTTACCCTCAACCCATCATCACTCCATTCATCAATTTCCACATAACTCAAATACACAAAGGCTTGCAGTTGTAGGAACTCCCATCCCCCGGATCACCTCCACTCTTACACGGTGGCCATGAGTCCCTTCACAAGTGTGCTTGAATCGACCACATCTAAATGCTGTCATGGGCTCATCTCCTCTGTTGAGCCTCAACAACGGAAACCCTCCCTCCAACTGAGCTTTCTCCTCCCTCTCCCTGGTACTACTGCAATCCTGTCCATTCTCACACCTGGGGCTGCTTCATTTTTTGCATCCAACATTTGAGCAATAAAAACCCCGCTAGGCATTGTACTCGCTGCTCATTCATACGCACTGCTGTCAGTAGGACTTTTTTCACAAAGCCGACCAAATTAACACCCACACGAAGTTAACCAATCAAAACTGTGCTCCATCTCACCCGAGTCCTATCATCTCAGGTTCTTTCTTGTTTCTCCTCCCCACCAATCACTGGCTGCTTTCTGACCCCTCCACTAGTGCTTCGGAGCTGTGGTTAATATTCCAGTTGTAAGGAAAGCATCATCAAACCCCTTGGTGGGGTGAGGGAGGGGGGGGGCAAGCTGCAGGGGGCCCCCTCAGCACAGTACTTAAGCATGAGTCCATATTAAATCCAGAGTGGGTGTCCCTGCGTGTACATTGCAGGGGGGCCCATTAAACGTTTGTTACGCTACTGCTGCTGACCCACTTCTTTACTTGTTTCTTCCTATCCTCCTTCAATATCCTTAATCCACTGTTCTCTGGCTTGCATCAGCTTTCTTCACAGATAGAGGACGGGGTACGCCGAGTGCCACTATGCGGAGTTCCACAGAGTTAAAAAAAACTCAGTGGAACTCTGCTCCGCTCCGCTCCACCCTCCCTAACAATAAAAAACAAATCAGAGTTTTGCCTTATCTCTGCGTTCCCAACAGAGCGCGGAGTTGACAAAACTCCACAAACTCAGCTGGCGGAGCGGAGTTCGCCACCCGGGCTTAGTTCTTGCACACGTCTCCAGCACTGACAGTCAAATCATGACCAACGATCCAACGTCCTCATCCTCTGAGACTTTTCTGTTGCTTCTTTCAACACAGCTGACCACCCAAATTTGCTCAAAACTCAGGCCTTGATAGGGCCACGGGTAGCTTTGGAATGGATCTCCTCTCTACTGGGTCTCCTGGTGGTCCTCCATTTTGACAGACCCCTCCCTTGCCTACCAGCATTTCCCAAGTTTCCCGCATTGTGATCTCTCCTTCTCTCCCTCACACCACCTCCCCGAGAGACATCATCTCCTATTTTAGGTTCCCATGCCATCTCTAAGCTGAGGACATACACATCTGTTTTTCCTTCTACTTCTTCCTACTGTTCGAACAAACTAAAATCTTTGATTGCCTTCCTGCTGCCACATACTGGAAGGACCTCTGCTCCGTAATTTTTTATTTTTTTAAAATTACCAACGATGTCTGTCCCAAAAATCCTCCCCTCTCCAATCTTCTTTTCCTGTACACACTTTCGCCTTCCTGTGTCCAGAAACCAGGGAGTTTTATTTACACCCAATACTCAATTAGTGTTCTTTCTTACACCCACAGAATCTGTGAGCAGATTCCAGCTCCTCAATTTCAGAAACAGCTGCCATCACTTTTCTTTACTGACACCTAAGATTCTATATTTCTTTTTACACCCCAAAGCTAAGATTTTAATCAACACGTTGGGAATGACTGAACTGGACTGTTGTGACAGTTACTAGTCGAACCCAGCAAGAGGCATTCTCTCCCCATGACAAAATCATCCATCTTGCATCATGGGCATTCGTTCCAACATGAAGCAGACTGCTTTCTCCTCTACACTGGGCCGTGCACACTTCTTATCGTAGTCTTTAAAGCCACTGTAGGAAAGTGGATTGTTATGTAGCGTGGTTGTGTGTCCTCACGGTACAATAATGTCATAATCTCTATCAGGTCCAGTTAGATTCTTTAATAAAATTTTGAGCTCATTCCTGCGTAGCTGTGGCACAGAGCAGTCAGACTTAATCTAAGGAACAAATATAAAGCATTTACAAGTACCAAAACAGTCAAAAAGAAACATGACACAATAAAAATAGAACACCAATTTATAAAAATAGGTGATATTTTTATTTTTAAATAGACACCAAAATGTCAAAAAATCTATTCAGGCAACCCGGAAAAATGTTTTTCAAAGTTAAGTAAATCGCTGTAGTTCAGTCTTTACTATGCAATAAGTTGTGACAAGTAGCTCAGCGGTTTTGAGCCTCTAGGATAAAATGGCGATTAAAACTCTCTTGGATGGGCCACAATGGGTTGGGACTAAGCGAGGGCAGTATACTCTGCTCCGCTGGCGGAGTTTGCGGATTTTTACCACTCCGGTGCTCCGCTTAGAGAGCGGAATTATGCCAACTCTGTCTACCGCCAGTGGAGCAGAATTTTACAAGCTTAGGCATGGGCTCCTGACCCGACAGTCCTCACCAGTCCGAAGGTGAGCCCCACTCTCCATCAATAGCATCGGAGGGCCTCCAGCAGGACCGCAGGGAACAATGCGGTGTGTCTAGTCCAGTGCGGCCTTCAAAGCATTCAGGGAAGCCCAGCTCTGATCGCCACCTCCAATGTTCCTTTGATGCCTCCCTTCACTCCCCACCCGACCGCCCACAACCGCAATACACTTTTCTAGGATGCCAACGCTTACCTGCATTTTCAAAGTTCCCCAATGCTGTCCTTCAGGCTCCAGCGGCCACCATGTAGAAAGTAAACATTTCTGTCAATGTAGGAATCCTCTGGGACACGCTGCTCCAAAGACTCCAGCTCGCTTAACAAGGAAGTGAATCAATCTAGCGGGACCTTCGTTTTTTTTTTTTTTCAGGAGAACCGGGCGGAAGTGAGGACATTATGGCTCGGGCTCTGGAAATGCAGCAGGGAAGCAGACAAGCAGTGCGCTTCATATCCTCTTGTGTGGAGGGAATGTCCAGAGCCCTTAGGTGCCACTATCAAAATGCCCAGGAGGAGCAACGCAGAAGGCTGCGAGGTGAGTGCAGGGTGGAGCGTAACTCTGTGGAATTTCACTGAGGATTTTTTTCAACTACGCGGAATTCCGTGTAGTTCAACTCCGTTAACTCCGCCCACCCTTAGTTGGGACCCAGTCACAGGGACTAATTAGGTCTAGGAAGACAATTACCTGTCTGGTCCAGCCGTCTCAGGGTTCTCACTGTATTGTTACCCTTTATCGTGATCCAGCAAAGAAGTCGTCCAGATGCTAGGAATATAGGATCCTAAGGATACTGAAGATGTTGAGGATGCTGAAGAAATGCAATAATTCTTCCTGGGGCCACCTTGGGGTCCATGAATATCAGGGGTCATATCCGGCATAAAAGACTCAATCTCCTACGATGCACCAGTGGGATCCAGTGCAGGTCTAATTTTCACTGGTCAACTGGTCTCCCAGTTACTACGGACTGAGTGGTTGATTGCAGGTAAGTATATCTTTATTGTCCGGCGCCCAGGGTTTACTTGGACACAGTCACAAGCCCAACGACTTTGTGGGCACCTCATGAGTCAACATTCTCCCAGTCTGCATTTCGGCATCCAGCAGTGAACAAGCATTCTAGGGCAGTTGGGCTTTTGAGGGTGCAGGCTTCTTTAGCTTTTGTAGTTCTGATGTTTAGCAAGGTGCTAGCCACCTAGGCCTTGGAGTTACTTCGTCATTCCTGCCACAAGTGGAGCTTTTCCACGAGTGGGTGCAGCAGGCACAGTCCTCTTGGCAAGTTCAGCAGTTGCTGTCCAGTCTTTGGTGCAGCCTCTCTCTGCCGGGTCCTGGAAGCAGCTGGGCAGTCCCTTTGTCTTCTTTCCAGACCAGAAGTGATCTAAAGTCTGTGTGCCATGGGTGCCACTTTTACACCATTTCTATGTTAGTGGGCCAATAGGGCCACAGTTCGCATGGAGCAACCCTTACCTCTGCATCACTTCCTGGGGGTTTGGCCAAAAACAATCCCAGAGTAGCATATCTACCCGAATCCAGGATGACTCAGGTCTTCATCCCCTGTGCGAATCTCTGGACGCACCCCTAGAGTGTAACGAGCATGATGAGTCACTCTTCCTGGAAAGCCAGTTCTACAACGGGGTTTCTCCTCTGGGTGAGATGCCAGCCTGTCTGCCTTCACAAAGAAGCAGGCAGGCTACGGTGCGATCACTATTTCCTGCATGGAGGCAATATCCTCTGAAACTGGGTCATCTGTTGCCACCGCCCAGTAGTCATCCCGATGGAGGATGTCGCACATCCTCACACCAACAGTTCTATTTGTTTCTTGTTCCAGGGAGCACATCATACTTTATAGCTGGGGCAACCCATTTGTCAGGGGAATACAGCTGCAGACACTCAGGAAGGGCTACCAGAGGTTTTAGGCAGAAAGTGGTGAGTCTCTAGAGTCACCTTCCGATTAGAGTTGCCTTAAATCTGATCTCAGCAATGAGTCTAGTTTAATGAAACAATTAATTTGATACCTTTGAGTAATGTCTTTGGTGTTCCCAAATGGAAGGTAGCACCAAGCTCTGTGGCTAGTGTAAATCCTTGTTAGACTAGTGGACCACTAGCCTCACTACAGAGAAAACAGCAATCTTGAGTTTTCCCTGTTAGGACATGTTCAACAGGAGAGGAGCTTGCCCTTCTTTTTAATATCTAGCACTGTGCTTTGCGGGTTACCAAGGCCTTCCCTATCAATATTAAAAAGGAAGGTTTTGACTTGACAAAAGGGTTTATTTTGATATGTCGAATTGACAGTTTTGGAGTCTGCAGTGACCGGCCTAAAGTCACATCTTAACCTTTGTCATTGTAGTGGAGGCACAGTTAAGTGCTGCGGTTCACTAGTGGCATTTAACTTACTAGTTAAAACAGGACAAGGGATTTATAGGAAAGTGACATAAACCAATTGGGTATTATTCAAGTATACACAACTTTGAGGAGTTGGAACACATGCACTGTGACCTGGACAACAGGCCCCAGAGCACTACAGAGTCAAAAAATCAGCTGCATCAGGTCACAACTTGGAGGGGGAGGGAGTCTCTTTGGGGAGGGTGATCATACAAACAATGGCACTTTCCTACATGCACTCATGAAATAGCTACACCCATTCTCTTCCAGCCAGTCACCCGCCACACCCCAACATTATGCTCAGTCAACCTACACTTCTTAATATCTGAACCGTTCTGTGCCTCTTCAGATCATTTTATAGATTTGTTGTTGCCCTCCTTCTTTACCTAACAGTTTAACCCATTTTACCAGAGTAAAAGTCTTGGTGCGAGTTAATCCAAATTATTCGGGTACCAACTCATTCATCTGCAATATTGTTTTAATATACGGTCCAGTTCCAACAAATGCAGGCCATGTGCCTAACTCTCTGCTGTGCATGGCTCGCGCACAGCACGGGAGTTTGGCAGTAGTGGGGATTTGATGCAGGGCAAGGCCCTGCTGTCCAACCCCACAAATATGTAATATATAATTGTCCAAGCCTAATCGCTGTTAAAATGTAATCCTGAGTGAATTTGAAATTTGTATACATATAACTCTAACCACTAGTATATGTAGTAGACCTTTGTACTTACTACCATTTCTATGTGATTTTAGAGTTTATCTGTTTGTATCTCTTCCTTGAGTGACTTTACAACTTGTACATTTGCAATTTTTTCTGTTTGTATCTCTTATTTAACTCATGTAATCCAAAGTCCCTATGTAACGCAACTGGTTCTTTTGTAAAGCGCTCTGACACCTTCGGGTAATGTTCACGCTATATAAAATTGCATTAAATAAATAAGTAATTGCTGTGTGGCTAACCCCACGGCTGTGAGTGGCATGAGGTTAGCAATGCCTATTGCAATAACATATTGTTTTAAATTAATAAAACCCTGTAATTCACGGAAAATACAAAGGTTAACATGATGTTATTGTTAGGTATAGTATTGATATCTTACTTTGCATTAGATAAAACTGAAAAACTCATTGAAAAAACACAAAGGTTAAAGAGAGGTTATAGTTTGCTGGAAATGTCAATTAAAACACGCTTGGGCATATTACCAAGCAATAGCGATAATTATCGCTATGCATGGCTAGCGGGTAAAATTATATCGCCGAACACCGAGGATTTTTACCACTGAGATACCTTGATATTATCAAGGTTTATCTCAAAAGCTGTAAAAATCCTGTGAAATGCATGAATATCGCTGAAAAATCAGCGATATTCATGCATTATCGTGACAATGCTCTTAGCCATGTTATCCACCTTCCATTGGATAACACGGCTAAGAACTGCTTATGGCAGGCGTTAGCTTTTGGAGATATTCGCGCTTAGCGCGAATATTTCCAAAAGTAGATAATAGGAGATAGCGATGTTAGCGCCTGTTTCCAGTCGCTAACATCTTGGCACGCCCACTTTGCATGTCATTGGCGATAATTATCGCAACATGCAAAGTGGGCCCCAAGATGATCGCAATCTCCTTAAAGCTGTCGCTAACTGGTGTTAGCGACAGCTAGGTAATAGGGCGATAAAATTATCGCCGCTTTAGCGGGAAAAATTTCCGCTAAAGCGGCGATAAGGCCCTTGGTAATATGCCCCGCTGTTTTAAACTAACAAAGCCATCGAAATTCACCTGTTTTAGTTATCGCCAGTAACTATAACTCATGACCTAAGGTAATTATAATGCGTGCTCTCGCCATGCACTGCTTATGCCCTCACATATTATATCACTCATGACATGTTCTATTACATCATTGATAACATCACTACAACATTTGAAATTACATCATTGATGACAAAACTGTGCATGGCGGGGGCGCGACTCATAGTTACTTTAGGTCCAGGAGCAGTGGGTGTTGACTCCCTGACCTACCATTTGAGATTCACTACACACACACACACAGTACACACTTTCCCTCTGATGCTTTCCACTATCACCTGTTTAGGGAGCGGGGCTATGAAGGAGCTCTATCTCCCGGCGTCACAGCAGCGGTTCAGGCTGGGTTAACTGAACCTTAGTGGACGGTGGTGGGAGTGCTACGGGGCGGTGGGGCGGGGTAGGGGTGGGGTAGTAAACTATGGAATATGGCCGTACAGAGGTAGGTAAACAAATAAATAAAACAAATTTCATTGCGTGCAATGCATTGCCAAATGCAATGCTGCACACGTTTTATTCAATTGTTTACTTACCTCTGTATGGCCGTATTCCATAGTCTACTACCCTCCACCCTGCTTGAAATTGAGCATCCCTTTAACTTTTGTTTTTTTCAGTGTAAAAAATAAATATATATATATATATATATATATATATATATATATATATTGTGTCACAACAAGTTATTTCCAAGTTATCACCAACAAGGAAAACGCTGCACACCACCTCAATGTTGGTAAGTTCAATTTATTTTCCTGTAGGCTCTCTCCCACCTACGCGTTTCGGACTCTACAAGTCCCTGGTCACGGTGTACAATCCTGCTTCAGGAAGATCCACCTCCCATTTTTCCTTTTACGCTGCTCCTTTTTAGGTTTTGCCTGGCGAAAGCTGCGCTCTGCGCAGCTTTTTCGCGCAGGCGAAAACCTAATGAGAACTGTAGTGTGGTTTGGAACGGCCCCCGTCATTTATTGGCTAGCTCCATAAATGGAGCATAGCCATTGGACGATGGGCCTGTCCGTCAATGCCGGACCAGATTCGGGGGCGTTCCCGAGATTCTTTGGCTTTTGCCGACGTCACGCGACGTCAGCCAAAAGCCGGGAACGCCCCCGAATCTGGTCTGGCATTGCCGGCACCTCCCTTGCTGCTCGGGACGGGTCTCCTTATTTGTTCCTAGCTGCCCAGGTCTGGAGGTGAGTGACCTTCCCCCTCCCTCCCTTCCTCCCCCCCCCCCTCCCTTCCTCCCTTCCTGCTCGATCCCCGCCCGGGGGTTTCTTCGGGCCTTGAGGGTGACCCGGAAGTGACTAGCCGGCCGGACAATCCTAGCGCGGCCGGCCGGAAGTGCCCGCCCCCCGCCGCCCGGGGGAAGAAGGAAGACGGCGGCCCAGAAGAAGTATGGCGGCCCACGCGGGGCTCCCGTGGCCTGCCTGGAGGGAGCCCCGGAAGAAGCGGAGGACGTTGCCGGTCTCCCATGCTGAAGAGGGAGACCGGAGAAGTGCTCAACAGATTGCCGCCGTCGCAAGGAGCCCCCGCCAGGACGGCGGCCCAGGACAAGAAGTATGGCGGTAAATGCTCCACTGGGGCACATTTGGAATGCATGCACCGGGCGGGGGGGTGCCTTCAGACCGGGAAGAGGTTCATTTGGAAGGGTGGCGGATCGAGAGAGAGGCACAGAATGGGTGGTGCAGAAGAGATGACGGGTGCAGGAGGGAAGTTAGAGAGGTACACAGAGGAGCTGATGGTGTTTCTTTTTTACGGTGGTTATTGTTGCTTATTGACTTTTAAAGGACAGGTGATGTTTGAAATGACAGATGCGCAACTTGTTTTTCTTCTCCCGAGGGCTCATGCACTTTATCACGCAAGCTGGCAAGCGAAATCTGCGTGATTAAAGCCGGGCTATCAAAATGAGCAGTACCAGCCCATGGGCTGCACCACTTTGACATTTTCACTGCCTGCTGCTGAGAAATGGTGGGGCTGGAGGGTGCAGCGACGGAAATAGGAAGATCAAATATGCAGCGGCTGTTGCTGAACCCGGAGTAGCGCGGGGCTCTCGAAGGTGCGTTCAGCGTGCCACGGTAAACCTCGTTTTCAGGATGTGGGCAAAGGTAACCATTTACAATCTTACGCTTCACAACAGAATTCTAACCTACCCGCGAGTAAATAAACCAACTGCAGGAAAAAAACGAAAGTAGAGTTCTGTCAGCACATGGAAGGGTTCTACTCCGTGCTTGACACCTGCCTTTATTTTAAATGCTGCCTTGCCTTCCTGGTGTGGGGTCTCGGTGGCACAGCCCATCTCCCAGTATACTCTTCGATGTTTACATGAATGCTGCGAATATTGAAAGGGAAAATAAGCTTGTAGGTTGCATCATACGTACATTTTACCTGAGGACGTATTTTGCCGCCCTTTTTAATGAGCTATTGAGAGTGCGTATGAGTCTCTCACTTGGTCGGATCAAGGGCCTCTCTATAAAATGACGGGCACTTTCCTTGTGCCTTTTGGAAGGCTGCTGTTGAAGATGTGGATTAAAGGCTGCATGTCCTAGGCAATGCTCTCTGGTATCACTAAAGTCATGCCACTTGGTGCTATTGTATTGCCCCTAATCAAAATAAGTAATTGTATTGGGGGGCCGGGGTGGGGCTGCTGCCGGGTTGTAAGATAGCTGTGAATCTCTGGAGTCCTGGTGTGTCTCAATTCGCCAAGGTGCTGGCCCTAAGCTGATGCCCAGCCTGATCCACCAGAGTCTTTGTGACTCACTCAGACCAGCATCAGAACCAACATTTCAGGGAGAGAGACAGAGTGCCTGAAAGGTGCAACCATGTCCCTTAAGTGGAACCTGATGCCAGAAATGCATTGATAGACGGTGGCTTGGTGAAGCAAGGGTGAAGTCTGCTGCTGAGACTAAGGTGGAGCAGGCGTGCTAGGCATACTTTCCTGTTTGTTTGGGTCCTGTTTGTGTGACGGACAGCTACCTGCAAAAGATGGTAGGAGGCCTGGGCTTGCTAAGACTCAAAGAGATAATGCCACACTGCCTGCCCTCTCCCAGCCTGCCCACTCCCAGCCTGCCCACTCCCAGCCTGCCCGCTCCCAGCCTGCCCGCTCCCAGCCTGCCCACTCCCAGCCTGCCCACTCCCAGCCTGCCCACTCACAGCCTGCCCTCTCCCAGCCTGCCCACTCCCAGCCTGCCCTCTCGCAGCCTGTCCTCTCGCAGCCTGTCCTCTCGCAGCCTGTCCTCTCCCAGCCTGTCCTCTCCCAGCCTGTCCTCTCCTAGCCTGTCCTCTCCCAGCCTGCCCTCTCCCAGCCTGCCCTCTCCCAGCCTGTCCTCTCCCAGCCTGTCCTCTCCTAGCCTGTCCTCTCCCAGCCTGCCCTCTCCCAGCCTGTCCTCTCCTAGCCTGTCCTCTCCCAGCCTGCCCTCTCCCAGCCTGTCCTCTCCTAGCCTGTCCTCTCCCAGCCTGCCCTCTCCTAGCCTGCCCTCTCCTAGCCTGCCCTCTCCCAGCCTGCCCTCTCCCAGCCTGCCCTCTCGCAGCCTGTCCTCTCGCGGCCTGCCCACTCCCAGCCTGCCCTCTCCCAGCCTGCCCTCTCCCAGCCTGCCCTCTCCAAGCCTGTCCCCTCCCTGCCCTTTCCCAGCCTGTCCTCTTCCAGCCTGTCCACTTCCAGCCTGTCCTCTCGCAGCCTGTCCTCTCACAGCCTGTCCTCTCGCAGCCTGTCCTCTCGCAGCCTGCCCACTCCTAGCCTGCCCACTCCCAGCCTGCCCTCTCCCAGCCTGCCCTCTCCCAGCCTGTCCTCTACCAGCCTGTCCTCTCCTAGCCTGTCCTCTCCTAGCCTGCCCTCTCGCAGCCTGCCCTCTCGCAACCTGCCCTCTCGCAGCCTGTCCTCTCGCAGCCTGTCCTCTCCCGGCCTGCCCACTCCCAGCCTGCCCTCTCCCAGCCTGTCCCCTCCCTGCCCTTTCCCAGCCTGTCCACTTCCAGCCTGCCCTCTCCCAGCCTGTCCCCTCCATGACCTTTCCCAGCCTGTCCTCTCCCAGCTTGTCCACTTCCAGCCTGCCCTCTCCCAACCTGCCCTCTCCCAGCCTGTCCCCTCCCTGCCCTCTCCCAGCCTGCCCTCTACCAGCCTGTCCCCTCCCTGCCCTCTCCCAGCCTGTCCTCTCCCTGCCTGTTGTCGTGTCCCGGCGGCAGCAGGCAAGAGCGTGCACTGCGTCCCCGAAGTAACAGCCCTAAAGCAAGCAAGAAGTACGCCCCCCTCCCACCAATCCCTGTTAGGTAGTGGAAACTGTCCAAACTGGGGTGCAGACAGCCCCTCTCACCTTTCGGCCTGGTACCACTGCACCAGCCGCACTACTTCCCTACTGACCGTTCTCCACTTCAGCCCCGTCTAAATTACAATTCCTGCTTGTGAACCTTTTGCCTGCTTGTGCTTGTTTTCGTGACCCTGTTGCCTGCTTGTGCCTCCGTGTGCCCCTGTTGCCTGCTTGTGCCTCCGTGTGCCACTGTTGCCTGCTTGTGCCTCCGTTTTCGTGCCCCTGTTGCCTGCTTGTGCCTCAGTTTTCGTGCCCCTGTCGCCTGCTTGTGCCTCAGTTTTCGTGCCCCTGTCGCCTGCATGTGCCTCCGTGTGCCCCTGTTGCCTGCTTGTGCCTCCGTGTGCCCCTGTTGCCTGCTTGTACCTCCGTGTGCCCCTGTTGCCTGCTTGTGCCTCCGTGTGCCCCTGTTGCCTGCTTGTGCCTCCGTGTGCCCCTGTTGCCTGCTTGTGCCTCCGTGTGCCCCTGTTGCCTGCTTGTGCCTCCGTGTGCCCCTGTTGCCTGCTTGTGCTGTGTGGGTGTGTGTGGAAGGCTCTGTGTGGGTGTGTGGAGGGCTCTGTGTGGCTGTGTGTGTGGGGGGCTCTGTGTGGGTGTGTGTGGGGGGGCTCTGTGTGTGTTTGTGTGTGTCATTTGCTAGAGATAAAGCTAGTGGCATTGTAAATGACAATGCCATTTATTTATGTTAAAAAAAACATAAATAAAAATAATGTCAAGAGCAATGCCAATAGCTCTAACTTTAACAAAGGCAAAACCATTGCATTGTAAATGCTTGTTATGTTTTTCCATTGACTCCCAATTTGATGTTGTTTCATTTTTTTGACATAAACTCCACAAAACAATTTGAGCTAAACCCACTGAGATCAAACTTAGACTAGTGCTGTGCCCCTTAACCTCAAGCATCATCAATGCTATAAATTAAGAGTTTCTAGAAACATTGGTAGATTGTCCAGTAGGCCGGAGGGCTGACGTGCCTTTATTAATCATAAGTAATTGAACCATTACCTTCTCATTACCTTTCTCACCCTTCCCCTTGCTTATCTGAAAATCCACTCAGGCCTGGCTACCTCGTGTGCATGCATAATCCAGACCAGAGTCACGTGTTAGCTAGAACGCCGACCATCTATTCCAGCCTTCACCAGTGATCAAATGGGCAAGACCGCAAGCAAAGTCTGTGAGCAAAACTCGAAGCACCGCCATCCTGAAGTGACCCATCTGCAAATAGTCTAATGTCGAATAGGTGAATCTACCACTAGCATCCAACAGAAGCCACCAGCGAAACCCCGCTGCAAAAAGGAGTCTTTTCAGAAAGTGGGAAAATACAGCTGCCCACATTCCCAGCTCCGTCACATGACGCGCCTATGAAGTGGGAAGCTTCTTGTCGTCACGCGCAGACACTCACCACAAAAGGCCCGGGATCAATTAGCGCCAATTGCTCCAGGCTGCAGAAGTCAATTTAGAGGCCCTTACAAGGAGAAAAAAAAACAGCGCATAAAAATAACAAGAAAAACGCGAACCTAAGGAAACATTATTGTTTCAATTTAAGATGTCTCCAAATGTGACGTCCTCTATTGTCTGCCCTGGAAATTTCTCCAGAGTATAATTAACCCGAGCCTGCGAATCTCCGATTACCCGAGAAACCGCGAGGAAGGGGCGGGGCTTTGTGGCTGCCTCACATTGTCCTCTTCAAAAGCCCAATGTGAACCTGCTGACAATAATGTTGAATATCTGTATGCAATATAGCACATTTTTATATAACGGTACTTAAATGACAGTTGTTATGGTTACTTGACCCAATAGTACTCATTTTATCAATCGTGAAAGAGTGAAAGACTGAGGCCAACTTTGCCTGGAAATCTTCAGCTTTGCTTTGCTTGAAGGGCAAAACATAGCGCAACGCCATATTTATAAAGCTTTGGGCCATATTTACTAGAAACTGGTGGAGCGCTGTGTTACGCCAAAATTGGTGACGCCATGCTCTGTCAGTTTCAAAACTCAAGGATGTGCTATATTTACAAGGCAAAAAAGGATTAGGGTTACGCACTCCGCAGTTGTTGATGTGTTAAAAGTTGTGCTGTGCTCCTGAGATATCACTCCCCAACAAGGTGTGGTAATCAAGAAACAGTCTGCGACACTTGAGATAAGTGCCGTCTCTCTGGGCACAACCAATTAGACGTAAAAACGTTCTGAAGAATTGTAATCAAACTTCAAGAAATGGTAGTTTCCATCATCGTTTATTCCATGTTATATCCACAGGAAATACTTCAAATATTTAACAAATTGCTAGTTTGACATCCTTAAACTTCCCAAATGTACACAGGAATCATTGAGGATTCGCCCAATGCATTTCGGACTAATTTATAGTCCTTCGTCAGGGGTAGTCTGAAAATAATGTAAACAAAAAATATATGTAGGATCATTGCAAGTGTCAAGTTGCACAAACACATTAAAGTCAAATATGTAACACACTGTATAGTAATAACAAATTCAGCCAATGTAACGTGTCGAATGGAATGAAAAATACATAAAGACCCAAAGTGGGCAGTATAAAGCAGAATAAACAACGCTACAAAATGGTGTGAAGGTAATTAGAAAACTCACTCAACTCACTCTCACCTCTTTCATTATCATTCCGTCTCTCACTTGATAACACTTGTTTTGGAACACCCCGGGCTAATATGGTATACTTAAGGTACGCTCTGCTTGGCAGTTGATGTTAACTATTTTCTAATTACCTTCACACCATTTTGTAGCGTTTTTTATTCTGCTTTATACTGCCCACTTTGGGTCTTTATGTATTTTTCATTCCATTCGACACGTTATATTGGCTGAATTTGTTATTACTATACAGTGTGTTACATATTTGACTTTAATGTGTTTGTGCAACTTGACACTTGCAATGATCAAACATATATTTTTTGTTTACATTATTTTCAGACTACCCCTGACGAAGGACTATAAATTAGTCCGAAATGCATTGGGCGAATCCTCAATGATTCCTGTGTACATTTGGGAAGTTTAAGGATGTCAAACTAGCAATTTGCTAAATATTTGAACTATTTCCTGTGGATATAACATGGAATAAATGATGATGGAAACTACCATTTCTTGAAGTTTGATTACAATTCCTCTGAACGTATTTACGTCTAATTGGTTGTGCCCAGAGAGACGGCACTTATCTCAAGTGTCGCAGACTGTTTCTATATTTACAAGGAACACCTTCCTGCACATAAACAATCTTTACAGGCAATTTGCTGTTTCTATGTGTGCTGCAGAATGCAGCGCACATGGATAGAGCAAAATAGGAGGAGCAATGAAAGATTTCTCCTCATATCGCCTGCTAAAGACCAGGTATTACCTGGTGATATTTTTGGCGCAGCCCCATTCCTTGTAAATATGGAGCAGCTTCAAAAATCAATGCGACTTGTGGCGGAACGCCCACTGCAACACCCATTGCACGCTCATTTCACGCTAAGTGCTGCGTGAATAGGGGCATTATTTACAAGTCAGCGTTAAGCCTAAGTGGCTTAACACTTAACACCGCCTTGTAAATAAGGCGAAGGACTTAACGTCACAAGAACGTCGGAAAAAAGTGATGCTCTGGTGGCATTAACTTCTTGTAAATATGCCCCTTTGAATGCTGAAGATGCCATTGGTTACCTTCGTGCCAAAAATGTTTCATTTTGAGCAGCGCTAAACACTTGACTCAGCCTTGTCCTATTGCCGGAAACGAGCAACTGGAGTCTTGCGTGAGATTTTTACTAAATGTCTACCTTCCAGTACAAATTTCTACAAGGAGATAATCTTTCAAGCGTAAATCATGTAATATGTGGAATTTTTCTTGATCATTGGTTACACTTGTTCTTATTTGGCTGTAGAATTCCAACCAAAGCTGGTTCCTGATATTTTGTGGGACCTTATTTGGTCTCTGGCTTTGTGTGAAATCTGAGGGGTGTTTGTGCTGTTTCATTCCTCTTACCTCTTGAGTTAGTCTATTACAGTTTGGCATTTTTTTAGTATTTACATCAACTTTTGTAGAGAACAAACATTTATTTACCGCTGGTTCATGTCTAAAGAGACTTAGCCTGGCAGTTTGGGCTGCCTTGCTCCTACTGGAGCAAGACCAAGCTTCATTTGCATTGTATTAGTCACTGACTGAAAAAATCGCTTAGTGTCAGTGTTGGCCAGCAATTTTACCAGGGAGGGGGTGTAGGGCGGGGAGAGGTGCCCACATACACCTCACTCATGCTGATTCATTCATTCACACACGCACACACACAAACCATTCACAACATTGACTAACAAATACAAATAAATTCATACATACACGTACGCACGCACACTCCAAACAAAAAATAAAAATAAAACTCATCACAGAGTAGGATCGCGCCAGTTAGGGGGCTGACCCCACCCTACTCTGTGACTAGGTGTTGCTGATTGATACTCAGCCTTGGGCATTTCAGGGCTAAAAACTGAAGCGCCAAGGCAATCAGTGATGCTGCTCCCCATTGTCATGAGGGGGAGGGCCTTGAGGCACTTTTGCCAGGCTGAGGAGGTCACGCCCATAGGGCTGTGAAATCCTCGGCCTGGCAAAGTTCGGCTAAGGCAGGCAGGAGCCTGCGCTGTTAGCACATGTATAGTTCCTGGCTGCCTGACCTGAACTAGAAGAGTGTCTGTCAGGCTGACTTTTGTTCAGCCTGACAGACACTCTTCTTGCCTGGAAAAGGTAGAGGGGGCAAGGCCCCTCCGCCCGTAGGACAGGCCGCTGCTGAGTAGAGTACAGTCAGACCAATAGATTTTTGTAAGCATCTCATTCATCCTCTTTGTGATCCAGTTCACTTAAGAGTAAATGTAGAGTTTGTTGGTGGGATACAAGCAGTGCTTAATTTGAGCTTTTGGTTGCCGGTGGGGACCACTGGCACTCATTTTGGGGACCTGCCCTTATTTTCTCTCATCAGATATTTACAAAGCGCAAGAAAGAGAAAAACAAAGCGGAAAGACGTAGGAAGAGAAAGACAGATACATGTCACAAAGAAAGAAAGCACAAACCTGCAAGAGTGAGATAAAGGGACAGAGAGTGTTTGGTAGTGGAATAAAAAGGCACAAGTTAGATTCAAGACTACGCAGCCTTGGTATTGGGTACACCAACAATTAATTGCAGAAGATGTAGGCTTCGGAGCGGAGCTTTGGGCACCAGCACTCATTATTTGTCAAATTAAGAACTGGTTAGAAGGGATAGCAGCTAATGCGTTTGCACATCAAGAAGATGATTTTGAAAATGATTCTGGTCAAAAGAGAGAGCTAGTTCTCATCTTGTCTTTTTGTTGGTGTTTTGTTCTTTATGGAAATAGCAGAGCTACTATTTTTGTACGGCACGCAAGGAGAGAGCTTGTCTTAAATGTCTTGATTAGCATTTACCATAGTGGCCTCTATGGCTGATTAGAAATTGGGTGTAGAAGAAACTCCTTAGCTGCTTTGTGGAGGTGTGACCTCTTGAACCAGACACAATACTGTAAATACTCCAAGTGAGGTCTTTAGAGTTATACGAAATACTCCAAAAGACTGTTTCTAGGTTCGGACCCACCTCTAGAAATGAATCCTTCTAAAACTAACGCAATACCTCTTGATTTGGCCTCCAAAGGGAGACACAATATTCCAAGAGGGGGCTCCATAGCTGGACACAAGAGTCCAGATGAGGCATCCTGGATGGTACATGTTGCCCCAGATGAAATGGAAAACATTACTGCATGTGAGGTCTAAACAAAATAATCCATGATGCCTCCGATACTTGACACAATACACTCAACAACTGGACACCATTCTCCACGCTGAGCTTTTGGAACTAGTGACAATACCTCAAGGGAGGGTTTCAGAACTGGGCACAATACTCCAAATGAGTCTTCTAGAGATGGAACTGGACACAATACTCCAAATGAGGCTTCAAGAACTACAACTGATACATTACTCCAAATGAGGCTTCAACAACTGGACGCAGTACTTCAACTGGGTCTTCTAGAACAAGAACTAGACACAATACGTCAGGTGAAACTTCTGCAACCGAAACTGAACATAATGCTTCAAGTGAGTCTTCGCAAAACTGGAACTAAATACAATGCTCCAAGTGAGACTTACACAACTGAGCATAATTCTCCAAGTGGTGCTCCAGAACTTGCAACAATTCCCATGTGAGGCTTTTCCCAATTATCCACGGATATCTGACACAGCCGCAAAGTCTTGCTGTCCTGTGGGAAGCACATTCAAGTGAGAAACAGAGCAGCTTTAAAGCTTCCGCTCCGTGTTTCAGTGTGTAGGCATCAACTCCCCTGCACTTTTAAGAGGGCAGGGAGATCCCCTCGTAGGCGGGTGCAGTGAGTGATTGCACCTGCCTGCAAGGGGGTGTCTAGGGGGTTCATAGGACCCTCTTTTCCCCCTTCAGAAGTCTGCCATCAGGGGGCATACTGACAGTGCACCTCCTGAGAGCTTCTTTGCCTCTGCACCCACGTCTATAATACAAAAGAACAATTGATGGACGTAATGCTGAACAATGTCAAACATGCACCCCCAGTATAGAGGTCTGGGCCTAAATCCATAGTTTTTATGCTCATCATGCCATTCCAGTTTGGACCCAGCCATATACAAATCAATCTTGACCCTGCTCCACATGGGAACAGACCAGCCGGAACTGCCAAGCAAAGTCCTCCCTGGACTGGAAACAAGCATCCTGGGACCAGTTTTGGGGTTTCACCCTCCATCAGCCAGACTAGCTTGACTTCATATATAATACGGTAGGGGTGCAGAGGCAAAGAGATTCCTTTGCCACGCTTCCATGCAAATGGGGAAACACCCTCTGGTGATAACGCTGGTGCTATATGAGCGCCAGTGCTATCTGTATTACAGAAAGGGCAGCACAAGCATCTGAGATCCTTTCTGTAACAGCAAAGTGTCTCTGGAGCACGTAAAGCAGGCGCACATTTCCGTTGCACCCCCAGGACACTTTCCATAATATAGCGCCTGAATGCAAAGGATAAGTCTCACTGTCTCATTTTCATTTTAACTGTCTCTCTCTCTCTCCTTTTCTCAACTCTGTACACTTTTTCACCCCTCCTATTTCACTCCACCGCCATCTCTTCACAGCAGCTCCCATGCGTGGACTCAAAAGAACAAAATTCTGCTGCTGTTGAAGCAAGTGGCACTTGACTTTCTAATGTATTCGCACAGCTGGTGGAGCTGCAGAGAGGCAGGGCAGGCTGGAATCACTCTGGAGGGCTTGAGTGCTGATGGTGGGCGGCAGGAAGTTCGCCTCACATGCAAGGCAACTTCTAATCATTTGCTAAATTTGAGGCAAACTATTCAAATTTTAAAATCTGAAGTTAAAGTAAATTCGGGGTGCCACCTCTTCCCCTTCCAAGGTTCGCCTAGGGCAGCATATGCCTGCAGCTCTTTTAACCCCTTGACCTCAGCGCAAATTCTGCAGCGGTGCAGGGAAAATAAAGAGTGGGCGGAGTTCAGATGGCCCCCGGCCGTCCTCCCCACACGCCCATTGTGACGTCGGACAGCCAGGGGCTGTCCGACGCATGCAATGGATTAAGTTAGACCCTGGTTGATGCCCAACTGCACAACAAGGTTGTTAGAAAAGAAGAGGTAAATCTGCAGTTTATCACAGGGGGTGTGGGGGGACTAGTCTTCCTCTTGTTCAATCACCCCAACCTTTCCGAAAATTGACTCAAGGCCTAGCTTTTCAATAGATCCTTGTCTGGGTCAAAGCCCTTGAACAGTAAAGGAGGCATGAGAAGCAGAGAACACTTCAGGCAGGAACCATGTTGCTAGCAAAGACAGGGCACGTTATCAATTCTTTCTGAATCTTTTCAAAGCCCACCATGCGGAGAAGGTCAAATGTAGGCAGTTCCATACGGATGTTCTGGGTCTTGGTATAAAATGTTCTTCCACTAAAACATTTGACTCACACATCGAGCAAATATTGTCTGTTCTAGATGGCCAAACTTAGGTATCTGGTTTGATGTTGGGGGGGGGGGGGGGGGGGGGGGGGGGGGGGGTTAAACATTTTTTAAACCTAGGTAGATGGATATGGAGCCGGTTGTGTACAACAGGCAGGGTGTGATTTGGCTTACCCATTCCATGCCCAATATGAAGTGGACTGCCTAGTTCTTCGCTCTCTAGAGCTTCTCCAAGACTTTAGAAGGGACATAGCAGCTATTGCAAAGAATCTGTGCATGACAGGACAACTAGGAAAACCAGGAAGACCACATGAATCCACAGAAAACCACGTAAAGTGTACAGGTTGATAAAATGTGAGGTCTTGATTATACGTGGCATAAATGACAGGCTAGTCAAAGGTAACTCCCAGCAATATCTTTGATAAGTGTTGATGTTAAGGTACTCATATTTGATCTATGTTAGAAAATGGGTTCTCCAAAGTACAGACTGATCAAGCTTTATAAAAGGTAGAATAAGACTGAGTAATACCAGGGCCTTGATAAACTCCCTAACATTTGACCCTTTTCACCAAATCTCATGAGTAGTTAAAAGTCTTAATGCAGAAAAAGTCTTTGGTAGTTCAGTCTAGGAGTATTTATTTCAAATAACAAGCCTTATGAATGTGGAGGATACATCGATTTACAGTTAGAGATCCTTATGTAATGAGTCAAGGCAGTGCTTAATTTGTGCAGGTGGCTGCAAGTTGTGGGCATTAGCATTCATTTTGGGGACTGGGACTTATTTTTCATGATTAGATTTTGACCCAAAGCAAAAGAGATAAAGGCAGAAAACTGAGAAAGCAGAAGGAAGATAAAACAAAATAAGAAAACTCTGGCAAAAAGGAGTTCGGAGAGTCTAAAAAGAACCTGCAACACTGAGATAAAGAGGCAGGATTTGTTGGGCAGTGGAAGAGAGGAGCAGAAGGTGAAACAAGACTAGACAGCCTTGCTATTCAACAACTCTAGCAAATTAAGTACTGGTCGTGGGCACAGGTTCTGCTAAATGGCATACTATCTTTTTTATTTCTATACAGGAAGGGGAACAAAGCTGGGCTGCATTTTTTCAAGCTGATTTTTTAATATAACCATTAAGACATTGTCTGAGTCATTATGAACAGAAAACAATTATAGTAATCAAATGTTCTTTGGGAACCTTAAAATCTCATTTCTGTCAGGATTGTACGAGTTCCTGCGAGGGAGAGACAGGTTCTGCACTCAGACAATAATCCACCAGTCTCTTCTTAAGGACTTCCAGTGAGGTGGAATTGTAACATATGCTTCCTGATCAGTCTACAACATGGAACAAGGGATAGAGGAGTAAAGAAGGCGAGTGTCCGGGACTCTGGCAAGGACTGGTGGCAGGGTAGAAGTAGTAAGCAGAATATTGAGTACATAGCCACCCAAGATCACACAGAGAGTCAGAGGTGAAAAGGGATCCATAGGGGAACCTCTACACAAGGGAACAAGATTGTTAAAGCTCAGAAAGGGACAGGCAATCAAGAGGCAATTTGGCATTCAGACTGACTAACACCCAGGATGGACGTGCAAGACATATATAACAACATTAGCAATAAAGGGAATGTGGGGTAAAGGACTCAGGAGCTCCACAAGGTAAGACTGGAGCTCAGTAAGTTCCTCACCAACACTTGCTGTTACAGATACTGACTGTAAATACCCACATATAGGATATGCATGCAAAGCAGGGTATGTGAAGCTGATATCTATGGTGATGGTATAAAAGTAACTCAAAGACAATACTCACAATGGACATGAAACACCACCTAGGTTGTCAACTGTGCCCATGGATCCTGGCAATCAAACAGGAACAGCAAGGGTGTAGAACTAAATACACAGCCGCAATAGACAAGGAGCTAGCAAGGAGGAATGCTGAAAGGAAAGAAGGGAAAACAAAGGACATACTTGGCAAATAACATGAAAAAAGCACACAAAGGAAATGGAAGCTGAGACAGCAGGAACAGGACGACAGCAAACGAGAAACTGGAACAAAGGAAAATGAGAAGAAAGGCAGGGACTGGGAAAAGGTAAATACAAAAGGAAAGAGACTTCAAGGGTGCACTAAATTAGTGCTTGCTCAGGAATCAAGGAACAAAGAATATCACAGCTCAGGAATCAAGGTAGCACTGCAGGCAGTGCTATTTCAGGAACAAAGGAATTACCTGCAGCCCAGGAACAGGAAACAAGAAATAACAATAACTATAGCTCAGGAACTCCTGAAACAAGGTTAGCAAAAGTTCAGGAACAAGGGGCCAGCCAAACAGGAAAACAGCTACAATGACCAATAGTGGATGAAAGGAAGCTGGGGCTTAAAAGCGTTCACTGTGATCAAATGCCTCAGCTATGAGCAGGCTAGCACCTGCCAGCCACAGGTGTGCTGGAACTCCTCCATCCATCTTTGGCCTGCAGGGGTGGATACGAAGCAGTGAGCAGGGAATTCTAGGTAATAGAGTTTTTAGAAAGAGCAGACCAGCTTCCATAAAACCTGGCATGGATTGGGAACAGATGGGAATTTCTGAATAGTGTCCAAGAGCCAGAAAATTAGTATATGCATACAGTAGACAGTCCGGAAACTAATTAGAAAACTGGAAAATCCCTCAAGTAGGTCCCCTAGTGGTGGGCACAAGAGTGCAGAAAGTGAACCATGACAGTGAGAGAGAAAAGCAACACATTAGCGAGGGCCCGTCACATGTGATTCTCTCTGCACATCTGGAACAGATGGTGCACTAATGAGCAATCTCAGAGTTGGGTGCTTGAAGTTCCAAAAGAAGAAGTGGCACAAATACAATTAATATATATGTGACTCAAACATGAAAGAATATGCAGGCAGGTAAGGCAACTGGATTCATGGGTACTTCAAAGTAGATGCCAGTATCGTACCCCAAAGGAATCAGGAAACACCCAGAGGTAAAAAAGCACAGGAGTACCTACAGTTGCAACCGGCATGTCTCACTGGTGGGGGGGGGGTTATGTGGTAGGGGTCGCGGGGGATAGGAACAGGAAGCAGGCAGCCAGGCACCCTCCCCTGAGCCAATCACAATGCTGCAGTGCAGCATTGTGATTGTCCTGAGCGCCGTGACACAGCGCTCAGCCAGGGTCTAGAGAGGTGATCATGTTCTCCGTGCAGCCTGGATGGAGAAGGGGAAAGTGCGCATGACTGGTTTGGGCGGCCCAAGAGGGCCGACAAAACTGTCACTGCGCACTCAGGAGTAGGCAAACCACTTCTCCCCTGCCCTGCTCCGTAAGCAGAGCAGCCCCACCCACCCACCCACTGGCAAAGGAAACATAAAATGGTAATAACTAAAAGTTATCACCATTTTTATATTTTTGCTTCTCGCACTGGAGAAAGCAGTAGGGCGATGCTCCTCCCCCATTGCGGAGGAGCCATCTCCTGAGTACCTACAGGATAGTCAAGGAAAGCAGCAGTAGCGATGGGACCAAACCAACCTAGGATCATGAAGCGCAGGAATCTAGTAGGATAGGAGCTGAGACAGCCAGGCAAAATGGGAAATACAATCCAGGAAAAAGAGCAACACAAAAAATGGAGGAAATGCAATACAGCGATGAACTATGTGAAAGCATGTTCCATACACAAGCAGAAAGTTGCCAGGCACCACCAGGAGGGCTGTCTACCTCTACTGGCCCTTACCTGGAACTGGCCAACCACCAAAAACTGGTAGTCCACAACCTCCACTCTTTCCCTGTCTTTGGTGACTAGCTTGGAAAGTGACATACAGACTTACGCTTATATCTATTTTCCAGTTTGCCCAAAAATGTAAACCTGACAATGTGCTTCTATGTTTTCATTAGTGACAAATCCAGTCCTCTGCGTGGTGTACGGCACAAACCAAGATGAGCCTAGGGTTTTTGACTATTTAAATGTAAAACTTTTAGACTGGGAGGGGGAGCTCATTATAATGGGGGACTTTAACTGCATTATGGATTATCAACTAGATACTACTAGGCCCGGGAGTTTCCAGCGGACATATATTAGAGATGCTTGGTGGTATCTACACTTAAACACTCCTGGGTACACTTATTATTCTGCACCCCACAAACTATGCTCTCGGTTGGACATGGCTTTAGCTAATGTTAACTTACTGAATACTAGTCTGATGGAGGTATGCCCTCGAATTTCCTCAGATCACAACCCCATAATGTTGATATTTGACACTCCACATACCTGCACATGTCCTAGACCATTCTCTTTTCCCAGATATTTAGCATCAGATTCTGTCTACATCTCAAGGTTAAAAACTCATCCCACTGATTTTATAGAAATCAATCAGAATTCTGCCACATGTAATACGGTCTGGGACGCCTGTAAGGCAAGCATTCAGGGATTCACGCAGAAATACGTGTTTAGACAAAACTCTGAGCGAAAGCTTAGTGAATCCCTGATTTCTAGTATTGCCACCCAGGAAGCACAGCTGGCTTCAGCGCTACGGTTAAACTTGCCAACGTAGCAGAAATAGGTCTTAAACTAGGCCAATTAAAATTTGAAACTAAAGCAAAGTTTATCCAAAAAAATTGCGCCAATATACACAAATTCAAGATTGCACAATACGAGGGCGGGGATAAAATTGGCAAAATCCTGGCGTACAAAGTGGCGGAAGATAGAGCTAGCACCTAAGCATGGGCGAATTTTGCGAATCTCGCGTTCGCGAATTTTGCGGATTTGCGAACTCGCGATCCGCAAAATCCGCGAATTCTCGCGAATTTGCGGATTTTTTTTGTGTGTTCGCGCGGGTTTCTGCCAGTTCGCGAGGGTTTTGTACAATTTCGCAAACGCGAACTTACCTGTCGGGTCGCAAGTTTTGCGAACTTGTTGTTTCTACGTGTCCAGCCTGTTTGGGACACTCTTCTTCATCACTGCCACTCTCTGTCACCACTGCCACTCTCTGACTACTCATGCCACCCTCTGGCCCACCCATGCCACCCTCTGTTTCATCACCGCACCCTCTGGTTGTCCAGTGTACATTATTTTCGGCAAAGCAAAGCACACCTTCCCTGCCTCAAGTGACCTGAATTAATTTGGGGCTGATTAATGTGTCACAGAATATTTTTTTAGCTGGCACCTGCTTCCTTAGTGCTTCCTGATTAGTGATCTTTTGCACTTGCTAAGTGCTTTCAATGTTGCAAAATTAGTTACAACACCTGCCCTGCCCCAACGGACAATAATAAATTAGGGGCTGATTAATGTGTCACTGGATTTGAACTTCCAGCCTGGCTCCTGCTTGTCTGCCTTAGCTGTAATTCAGGACCTTTGTGTAACTATTCTGAGGGTCAGAGCAGGGTCACATAATAGTTGCATGTAGGCAACTGAACTCTGGAGGGGCCCCTCAGGAAGCACTACAGGAAATGGCTACTAATGATGAGCTTGAACTTTTGAACCTGGTAAGTAGTTTCAGTTTTGCTAAAATCGTATTTCTGCAATTTAGCGCTTATTCGCGGGGCGCGAAGTTGAACTGGGAAGCCGCGAACTCACGCGAACAGTGCGAGCAAGCCATAAAATCCGCTGCTCGCGGATTTGCGGATTTTGCGGGAAATTCGCGAATCTCGCGGATTGCGAATTTACCGAAAATCCGCAAAATCCGCGAGCGGAACGGATTTTCCGCCCATGCTTACTAGCACCATGATCGCTAATATCCGAGGCTCTGATAACAAGCTATATGACCATCCGTACGATATATTGGAACAATTCGTGGATTTCTACAGGTCCTTGTACACTCCGGAATCTACCCCTAGTGCAGTTACAATACAGAATTATTTAGATGAGAACTCAATAACTTTAGATGATACTTCAGAAATAGATCTACTGTCTGAAGATATCACAGGGTAAGAACTACGTCAAGCTATTGTTGCCTTACCTGCAGGGAAAGCCGCAGGGGAAGATACCATCCCTCTCGAGATCTATAAATCTGTTTAGAGGAACTAATACCCTTACTACTACAGGTTATACAATCTATCGGGATAACTGGAAAGGCTCCCAACTCGTGGAATAGGGCCAAAATAATATTTTTTCTTAAAAGAGGTAAACCAAAGGAGGAGAGGGCGGTCATATAGACCCATCTCTCTGATCAACACCGACGCAAAAATATTTGCGAAAATTTTCTAGGTTGGCTCCCCTTATGCCCAAAATAGTTAACCCGCAGCAACACGGGTTTATGACTGGAAGAGACACTACCACTCACGTCAATATGGCCATAACGGCGTTCGACGTGGCTGAGACTGAATCCACCCCACTCGGCATGATTTTGCTGGATGCCGAGAAGGCTTTTGACTGAATGTGGTGGGAATATCTCTGGCACGTTATGACAAAAATGGGGTTTAGTGGGCATTTTTTAAAGTGGATACAGGCACTGTATGACAACCCCTCAGCCCGCATTAGCTATGGGGGACTGACCTCTTCAGATTTTATGATTTCCCGGGGCACCCGTCAAGGCTGCCCCCTATCACCCTTATTATTTTCCCTCTCACTTGAACCATTTCTACATGCTCTTCAGGCACAACCCCGAATTGCACCTTTCAGGTCTAATGTACAGGTATTGAAAATCAGGCATATGCCGACGCTATTGCCATCTACTCTCCTGATATTATTAAGGCATTACTAGGGATCACCACTGAGGCTTGTAAGTTCGGCAAAGTATCTGGTTACAAGCTAAATATAAACAAAACACAAATTATAGCTAATCATGTACCAGTGGCAAAGGTTCCTGAGATTTGCAAAATCGCTACATATTTAGGTGTCAAAATTACAAATAAAATACGAGAAATAAATAATATCAACTATAACTAATTAAATCTACTACCCTATTGTTAAAAAATTGGCACAGATTGCCTCTGAATATAATTGGCAGAATTAACTTCATCAAAATGAAGGTACTACCTAAATTCGTATATCTTTTTCGCTCCATCCCACTAGCACTAAATAACTCTTTTTTCAAGCAATTAGATGGAATATTTAGCAGCTTTATCTGGGGGTACAAAAAAGCTAGAAGATCGCTGAAACTTCTTAAAATAGTACGGATAAGGGTGGTCTAAACTTTCCCGATGTTAAGCTATATTTTTGGTCCTCATTTGTTAGGCGCCTCCGGTCCTTGTTAAATAACGAAGACACATACTTCTTTCATTTATTTATGCTAAAATCTGACTCAAACATGTTTTTACTCCGAGTTAACAATCCTAATTACTATCAGAGGGTGAAATTTAAGACTGCCAAAGATATGGTTAGGATATGGGTTAATATATTAGCTTATTGTAATACTTCCTTTTACCATTCGAAACTGCAACTATGGGGCAACCCGGGTCTTCCGGGGATCTTCAACGATGGCATGGCCCTTAGATGGTCTGCCCCGGAATTAATGTTTTGGGAGACTTATACGGTGCACAAGGGTTTTTAGACTTTCACACACTTCAAATCTTATATGATTTGCCGGAAACAATAAGATTCAAATATTTACAATTACATGACATTTTGATAAGGAAAAATCAAATTTATAACATTTTAGATTGTGATATTTGGAATTGTTTATACTCTATCAAAAATAAATCAGTTATAAGTGAGGCTTACAGGCATTTTTGTGCTGTCAAAACCGACGACTGTTTTAGCTGAAAAATGGAGCAGCAAAATGGGCCTAAATATAACACTCAAACAGATAACATGATAACATGCTCTCTATCCAATATTAACAACTCCGTACGATCATCTACCTTAAGGTAGCAACAGTTTCGAACAACTTGTATGTTATATTATACACCAGAAAGGATTTCCAAATGGTCCCTTAATAATATCCAGGGCGATCGCACCAAATGTCCCAAATGCTTTGCTGATGCGGCAGATTTGGAACACATGTTATTCTCTTGCCCAAATCCGAAGGATTTCTGGGGGGAAGTACATTAAGTTTTGGAAATCAAGAAGATCTTTCTACCCTCTGTCACTGCTTCAATAGTACTACTTGATATACATCCTGTTTCCCTTCCACGACCCGCTCTGGTGACGATTCTTATATCTTGTGCTAAACTCACATTGGCTAGAGCTTTGATCTGTCCCAAACCCCCTAACATCTGGGAATGGTGGTCATTAATTATTGAAATTCACTCTATGGAGCTAGCTTTGGCAAAACTCAGAGGAGTTCGTTCACTAAAAAAAATGTGAGAAAATTTAGGGGAATTTTATATGAAGGCTTTGTAGTTATCGTAATATTATTTACTCAGTAGATACTTTGATTTTGTATACAATTATATTCTTGCTGTTTTGTCTCTGCATGAACAAAATGAATTATGTTGCAACGTGTTCCAAGTGGAAATTGAAATAAGTTCTCGTTTGGAAACGAGCAACATTTATTTTGTAAACAATGGTTTTCTTATTATATGTACATTGGTATGTCTTCCTCATCAGTTTGTCAATAAAAAAATTTTTAAAAGAAAAATAGTGAAAAATCCAGAAATGTTAGTTCCAATAATTTTGATTGCTGTCAATGACATTGTTTCCAGTTAATGTAACTGCCTGAATAGTTACTACACTAAAATAAAGCACACGAATTTGGAAGTGTTCAAACTGGAAGGCAAATGTCGAGTGATTGGGGTGATGATTTCATTTTTCTACACGTGCATTTACATTCCTTAGAAATTAGAACAAACAACTTGAGTAACTTAAAATCACTTATGAGTCACATAAATATGGAAATATTGGCAAAGCTTAATGTAATAAAAATGATTATGTCGCCAAACGTGCTCCGTTTCCAGAGCAACAGACATCTCAACATCCTCATGAACTTTTTTATGAGGTTGACAAGTTATTTAAAGTTTGTTCTGGTGGAAACGGAAGAAGAACATGTTTTCTTTAGAAGGATTGAAAAATGCAGATAACCGAAGGTGGTTTTGGCTTACCTGAGATAAGAAATGAATGGAGGATTTGAATCCTGGTACAAGCAGGCACCTCGCTAGACCCAGGTAGTTGGAGGTCAGTTTTTGGGTCATTCAGGCAATGACAGTTATTTTGTTTGTGTTTTTGGAAATGTGTGATGCTGTCCATGACCATGATCATGAAGGGTGTTCGGATGGTCAGCGATTTTATGGAGCTTTGGGTCATGAGTGTGCATATGGGATCAAATGTCGTGAAGTTACAGTCAAATTTGCATTACATCATATACTCACTGAATAAAATAAAGGGCCATGGTGATCAGTGTGACACCCTGCTGGACATGTTGGTGCACTTCAAATAAAGATGCCGGGGGGCGTGGCTTGCAGCCAAGCAAGATGGCCGCAGCCTAGAGGCGCTCCGGGACTACCGAGGGGTCCCCCAGAAATCCGTCCAGTAATCCGCACAAAAACTAGCCCCAACGCTCAGAATCACAAACCGGACCGTGTTGGGCACCGGCTGATCAGCATCGGAGGCCCAAATATTGCCGCAACGCGGCCCCAGAGACATGAACATTGTGAGGCCTGTGCGCGCATCGGAGGCAGCGGCCTCGAGTAACAGAGCACCCCAGCGTGGCAGCGCCTGGACCGCAGTGACGGCCGCCGGGATCGGCGGGCACCACAATTCATGCAAACTGGAGGCTGCAACTACATGGCCAAGACACTGTGGGTGATTCGGCTGGGAGAAGTGCCCCGAGGAAAGTACTAGCCCTGGAGCCTCTTCCTGATAATGCATCAAAGAAAGAGCGGCAGCCTCGGAGACCTCGCGTCTAAAACAACGACACGGTTGACCCACCTCCATCCACGAATAGAGTTACCTGTGGGTGCACTGGGGGCTCCATTCTATGCCGCCAGTCAGGCGGCTCACTAAATTGGAAGGGCGGAACACAGAGCAGGAGAAAGGCCGCTGCCGAGTGCGTGAACACAGAGACACGCTGGGCCTGTAGGCAGCACTCAAGTACCTCGGTGCCTCACTAGCTCCCAGCTATGAGTACCGGCCCAATTCCTCGCGTTGCCAGTATACTGGCTGGACAATCTCAGCCAAGGTGACATCACTCAGGTGTAGCAGGTTAAGGAGAAAATAATTGCTGCTGGGTGCCACGACCCCTCAGGACCCCCCCCCCCCCGGACTTAGCCACAAACCAACACAACTGTCCCCCCACTGGTGCTACTCACTGTGCGTAGTGGTAAAACCGAAAAGCCGAGTGTGACGCCCAACCACACGCCAGGCAGCATCGAGTACTGCTCCGCACCCGGACCGGACATCCCTTGCCCATACACGGCACGCTAATGGAGGGGCAGGGGCCAGCGTGCACCGCAGCAGCTCAAGTTGGACAAGTATGCCTACTCCAAAGACTTTCCTGCCTTAGCCAATAAACTGGCCTACAAAGAACAGGTCCCCACACAGGAAGGCCCGCCAGAAGTTACATTACAGGACATTATGGCCGCCCTCACCAATGTACAGACAACAGTGGGATCGATCTCGGCGGATGTCTCATTCCTTCTTGCAGACTTTCAAAAAATGGCCACCAGAGTGACGGAGGTAGAAAATGTAACGTCGTCCCTTGTTAAAGACATTACCACTTTGCAACGGAAAGTTAAGCAACTAGAAGCAGAAACAGGCTCATGGCGGCGAAGCTGGGTGACCAAGAAGGACGCTCTCGGCACAAAAACGTCAGGATTACGGGAATTCCGGAGAGTGAAGGGGGACCAACAATGGACCTTTATGTGGAAGAGTTCATTAAGACGAGACTCCATTCGAGGGGGTTATCCAGTTTCTTCTCGGTCGAGAGGGCACATAGAGTGCCAGGCGGCAGGCCCAAACCGGCTCCCCCCCCCCCCCAAGACCAGTGCTGGCCCGCATTTTCAACGTTCGCGACCGCAACGCCATTCTACAGAGGGCGCGGGTGACCGCGCACTGCGCTTCATGCTTCATTAACTCAGTGATGTCATTCTTCCCCGACTATACAGCCGCAGTCACCAAGAGAGAAGGAGCTTTCTTGAGGTGAAAAGGAACTAAGGCGCAGAGAAATCACCTACTCTATGAAGTTCCCGGGGAAGCTACGGGTAGTGGCGGACAGCAAAACCTGTTTTTTTTAAGCGTCTGAGGAGGCACATGACTGGCTGGAGGCATGGGGTCAGGTGGGACATACGGGACGGCCAGCCAGTCAACAACAAAGCGCTCGCCGCGGGAGACCTCGTCAAGCAAAGGAGATGGCGGCGAGAAACAAGACCCATCCCAAGGGGAAGGTGAGGTCAGGATACGTCCAGAATGGAAGGCCACACAACAACAGAGGGACCTGCTGGAAGAGGACAGCAAGTCTTGAGGTCCTAAGGGACAGCACTATGCCACCGATCCAGACCGGCTGGCTCTGGGAAAGACTGGGACGCTACAAGGGACGAACATTGATATTTGCACTGCTGCGTGTTATAAAGGTTGGGGACAATGGGAATCCTCGAGGGACATCTCGATCGCACGCAAGTACTGTTTATGGGATTGAAGCACTCTGCATTGTTGGGGTGGCGGGTAGTTTGGAATCCGCCTTGCAGGGCATCGTGGAGGGAGGGGAGAATTTTTAAGTTTGAGTTTTTTGTTTCTAAGGTAGTTCCAAGAGAATATTCACAGCCGATACACTTTGCCACTAGTTTGGCGCCAAAAGAAGCCACAAAGAACCCAATGTTCCCATGTCGACTGATCGCACACAAACTCTAGGGTCCGTAACGCTTAGCCCTCCCCCGTCACAGCCTAAAGACCCACACATACTGGGTTCCCCCTAACGGTAATATGCTGGAATGTGAATGGACTGGGCAACAAAATAAAGAGGGGACTAGTATTACAATACCTTAAGCGACACGCCCTGTCAGTCGCCCTCATTCAACAATCACACCTGGTCGGCACGGCGACTAAGGCGTTGAACAGATGGGGCTTTCAAATGGTAGTCCACGCTGACTTCACATCTGGTTCAAGAGGGGTGGGGATCCTGATCAAGAAAACCGGCCCCCTAATAGTAACCAAGACTTAGACGGACGATCAAGTGCACTTTGCAGCACTGTCCTGTCAATGGGAGGGGAGACCATACAATTTGGTGAAAGTTTACATTCCTCCGTCGCTCCACTGCCTCGCCCTACCAGCACTCGGTAAATTTCTGTTGGCACTACCGCCCGGGGAATTAATTATAGGAGGCGACTTTAACGCCACCATGGACGCAGCACTAGATAGATACCGACATAGGGGGGTGGGGATGGCCTCATCGGCCCTCGGGGAATTCCTGGACGCAATTGGGCTGGTGTATGTGTGGCGCACGAGGCATCCCGAAACACTCCAGTACACCTTCCACTCAGGGGTGCACAATAGCCTATCATGTATTGATTATGTATTTACTTCCCCTGCAAGTATGGAGGGAATAGTGGAGATTAAACACCTCCCCAGAGGTATCTCTGATCATGGCCCCATATTCCTGACATATACATCGTACCTCATGGGAAGAAGACGTTTACACCCGGGCAACCTCAAAGAACCCATGTAGCAGGGTTTCCGTTCTCTCACAGAACTGTGCATAGAGATCTAGAACCTCAGTGAGTTAGGATGATCCAAAACTCCTCTCAGTATCAGAAATCCCCTTACCTAGCTAGCTACAGTGTCTCATGGCTCATTATGGAATGATCCATGTCTTAGACAAACCAGAACATGAACTTTAGAATACCTCAGGAATCGTGGAACACATGAACACTCTTTCGTTATATAATCATTTCAAACCAAAACTGAGAGTCAAAGAACACAAGTGCAAGTTTGAAATATTTATTATTCAATGCAAAGTTCTCAAACGCAGTATCTTGTATAATACCAAAATGCAGATTATAAAAATCAGAGTCAGCAGCATAGTCACTAATCCATAGTAAGCAAAAGGTGATAGCATGTTACAATGCAAAATCTATAGAAATCGTGTCCGCTGACCTAAGGGGTCAAGAAGAATAAGAATCCGCGTGTGAGGTTGTTTGTCAGCAAGGGCTGGGACTGCGAGACCCAGGCTGCAGCGCAGGACCACCAGAGCGCTCCTGGAGTCTCTTCCCGCCCTTGCTCCTTCCTGATTGGCTGTTTGTATCGAAGTGGCCCGTGATTGGCTGCCCACCACCTCAACAGCTCGCGGCCCCCGCTTCGCGGGTGCCGCTCGTAGCTGAAGTGTGATCTACGAGTGACTTGTGCAATTACTGCTTTCCAGCTTGTCCGCTGACCTAAGGGGTCAAGAAGAATAAGAATCCGCGTGTGAGGTTGTTTGTCAGCAAGGGCTGGGACTGCGAGACCCAGGCTGCAGCGCAGGACCACCAGAGCGCTCCTGGAGTCTCTTCCCGCCCCTTGCTCCATCAATAAATATATCCAGCTGACGCACAGCGGGACGCGTGCGGGACGCCGGGCTAAGCCCGGGCAAAGGGCGGGCCGTCTGTGGCCGTCCGGGGACGCCCGAGGACGGGACGGGCCACCCCTCTTTAATCTTGCCCACTTGTACAGTAACTCACTACTTCAAGGTAAGAAATTAGAGCAATCCCAAAATACCTACAACTAACAATAGAAGTATTAACTGTTTGCACGTAACTTACATAAAAACAACAATAAGATTAACAAATGGGCTTCAAAAAACTACGCTCCCGTACAATCTTCATGAAAAGGATGGGGACCGAAAATGCTATACGGAAATCCACTGACAAAGCCATAAAGCCCGGTCGTATAACTCAAACGCCGGCAATTAGTTCATACTTCACTTCACTTACAGCTAAAGTCACGCAAACACTGAATATCACAGCCCAAGAAGACTCTCTCAATGCTTCTGCAAATACTAAGGAAACTGAAAGCACTTCAAAGTTACCAAACGCACAATTCCAAGCGGATCAACAGGACCCCGACCTAAGTAACAAATTATTACATACCCCAAAAGAACTAAAAAACCTCGAACGGGAATCGTCTCTCCTAATAACCTCGACACCGTTACAAAATAGAGGGACTTCAATGTTATTCGGAGACTCAAAAGCTACTAAATCAAACCAAGGTTCACAAATTTTGGAGCATACAACAAGCCACAATACGCAGGGAAAAAAATCTCCTCCCATTACTTTACCTAATCTTTCTTTGGATCCTTTCAACCTCAACACAAACACAAACAATAACAATATTAACACAACTTTACCCATATCTAAAGCCTTGTTTTCGCTGCAAGAGATATTGGAATCAGTCCTCTCCTTCCTGGGAAACATCCTAGAAAATTCCGACCAAACCTTGGATGTTCAAATAGGGATTTTAAAACATCTAGTAGATGAGAAAAAGAAAAAAGATCTCTACATAGCAGGGGAAAATAAAAGCTCAGTGATAATCAAATACGAACAAAACGATTTATTAAAAGAATACAATAAAGATCTGAAGAATAGAACACGCGATTCTGGTACTCAAACCTCCGAGACTCAAATGCAACAAACACAAAATCCGGATAACCCAAACGACTCTGTGGTATATTCCCTAAAAAATCTCTTCAAAGAAAAACATCAACAAAAAACTACGCATTATCCAATATTCTCAAAAAGAAGTGAAACAAACACTCCTGTTAAAGATACTACACTCGAAATTCAGGAAATTCACATTTCCAATATAATAATTCAAGAAGAAGGAGAAAGGATAACCAAAACGAAACAGGAAAAAAACTCAGAAGGAAGGGAAAGAAGGAGGAAAAAACCATTAAGAAGGATTCAGAAAAAGAAATCTTACAAACTAAAATTTCAAAAACCAGTTATAATACAAAATTCAGAAGAGGATCAAGCTGTTAATATAACTGCATCCGTAAACACGAAAAAGTTAACCTCTAGCAAAAACTGTGCAGAAAAAATACCACAACTGGATCCAAGAGCTAAAGAATATGCCCCCATCAAACACCTGGAGGAATTAGATTTCACCAAGAACAAAAAAAGTAGTAGGGAAACTATAAATAGGTATAATCAAGGATATAAAGAACCTTCCTCTAAAATCCTACAATTTGAGGAACTCTTTCCGAGCGATCCAGCTCCGCTTAACAGAGGAAGGCTAATACATTTATTACGACACATCGAGCCATTACACTCACTGAACAGTAATGAACTAGATCTAGTCTCCTTTCCCTGCAAAGACAATGTTAAACTAACTAGGGTAATTTTCTGGTCGTCTGTTCTACCAGAGATCATACTTAAGGAAAAGGAGACACTACACAAACACGGCTATGACGTAGTGGAAAAAAAGGAACAAATGGTCGGTAAAGATATAACTGGGTACAATGCTCAAATTTATGCACTCTCCAACTCACAAGGGAAGCAATTTCAAAGAAATTTTGAAGCGACAGCTGATCAAGTAACGACACATTCCGATCTACCTTCTACAGGGCAAGAAAAACTAAAAATTCTGGTGAATAAAGGACAACGAGCAGTATGGTACCAAGCTCCAAAAAATTCCGACAATGACAATAATATCAAATCCTGGGCTTGGGTGTCAGAAACCTTGAACAGTAACAAAACCAAAATCACTCATCAACATTCTGTTTAGCACCGGCACAAAAATAACCTCCTGGAATATCGCTGGTGGTATAAAGAACAAACTGTCCACAGCCATGGGAAGTCTTCCGGATATCCTGTTCTTACAAGAAACGTGGGCAGTCGAATCTATCACTTGCAAAAATTACTTTGTTTATGAAATCCCGGCAACAAATTCCTATAGAGGTCATGCTAAAGGTGGTATGGCCATTCTACTGTGTGAAGAATTTCTCTGGGCACAGGAATTAGTTGAAACTAACCTAGAAAATTTACAGTGCATTAAGATCTCCACTATGAAACACAGTACAGCCCACCCCAATACAATTCTACTCTTCAATGTTTACGCTCCCCCTGGTAAAAAGCATGACATAACATTCCTAAACATCATGGAAAAAATTGAATCTATAACTGAAAATCACCCTCACTCATCCTTTTTAATCGTCGGTGATTTCAACAGTAAAATCTCGAACTCAGCAATAAATAATTGGGTAAAACAACAGTTAGAAGAAGGCAAGGAAATCACAACCCCGCAATTCCCGGAGGGTATACTTAGCGATAAAAGAGGGAATCTATTACTGACAACATTGACAAAACTTAATGGAGTAATAGTGAATGGCAATATGGAAGGGGATACTCCAGCAAACTACACCAGGCGGGGCAACGGGACTCCATCTATTATTGATTACATAATCAGCAGTGCGGACTTGTTAGACTCTGTCACACACTTGCATAGCCAGTTTTGCCAAGAAAGCGACCACGCTTTAATGCATTTGACGACAGATTGGCTTCCTAAATCCTCCGCAGCCTGTCACATTATCTACCACAAAAGTAATATAGTGATAAACAGCAAAAAAAGACGTATTTTCTGGAATTCCTCAACCATCGACAAAATCACATCACAGATTGATCATTCCCAAATTTTGATGAAAACATTTTCTGATAATCCTGTAGAAAACTTTGAATACATTATAAACGACTTTAGAACTCTTATTCTAAATATGATAACAAAGGACGTAGCGGGTACCAGTAAGAAGAAGGATGTTAACAATAGGCGCACCTCCAAGAACACTGAGGTAAAGAAAAAATTAAATAGATATATACGCGCCCAATATATAAGTCCAACACCAAACTTAAAAAAGGAAATAAATAAACTAAAAAACCAACTGAGACGCGAGAATCAAAGAAATAAAAAAACTCTACAGGATCGCAATTGGGTCGACATTCAGATCGCAGCGAAAAATAACAACCAACGAAAATATTGGTATCTAATAGGAAAACTCACTGGATCAAAAAAGAACTTACAACCTATCCCGGTCCCTCCAAATGACTGGGAAGTTTTCCTATCAGATCTTTATAAGTCAAATCCTACTGCTCAATCTGAAAATAGCAAGGATAATAACAAAGACAAAGACAAAAGTCCAATATATAAAACAACAGCATTATCGGTTGAACTAAACATACGCAAAGCAAGAACCACGGGTGCTTCTGGCCCTGACCAGATTCCTATCAAAGCACTGCAAATTGCCCCGAAGGAATGGAGTCGATTCCTATATCCCCTTTTTAATTATATTTTGGATACTGGCCAGGTCCCAAAATCATGGCAGGGAAGCATCATCATCCCCATCCACAAAAAGGGAAGTAAAACTTACGCATGCAATTACCGCCAAATAGCACTCATGGATGCCGTGGGCAAGATATTCGCTGCAGAAATTTTGCACCGTTTGAAAGAATGGGCTTTTTCATCAGGCCTGATCCCGATGTTTCAAGCAGGATTTAGACCCAATCATTCGGTAACAGATAACATCGCAGTTATCCAGGTCATTCTTGACAAGTATGTAACTCAAAAAAGCCAGGTTGTCTACGCTGCCTTCATTGATTACTCTACAGCGTTCGACCGAGTAGATCAACCAACGTTGTGGAGGAAACTGAAGAAGCTTGGTATACAGGAACAGTTGCTTCAACCTATTGTAAGCCTACACACCAACACTTGGTGCCAAGTCCAAATGGGAGGAGAAAAAGGTTATACAGAAAAAATTAAAACCGAAAATGGATTAAAGCAAGGGTGCCTTCTAGCCCCAATCCTATTCTCCCTCTATTTAAGTGACTTGTGTCATTACCGGCAATCGGGTTCCAACTTACCTCCGAAAATAGCAAATCATAAAATAAATGCACTGCTATACGCAGACGACATCGTGCTGCTGGACCTTACCCCCTTTGGCCTACAAATATCTCTGGATCTGTTGCACAATTACTCCAAAGAGAACTATCTAGTTCCAAACATCAAAAAAACAAAAGTGCTAGCTTTCTCTGGGAGGAAACAAAGCGCAAGATACTTCTGGAACTTAGGAGGAGATAAAATAGAAGAGGTGTCGGATTATCCCTATCTTGGTAGGACCCTCTCTAAAAATCTTACTAATGTAAAGCAGATAAATAACCTACAAAGGAAAACAGATTTACACACTGCGGCCCTTCAGAAACTCTATAGCGCAACAGGAAACAGACATTTTTCCTCTCTACTAAATATCTACAGAACAAAGATACCACCGGTACTATCCTACGCGACGGAGTATATACCCATCAAACAGTGGGCTTTCATGGACCGCAAAGAGGGAAAGGTATTGAGGAAAATCTTGAAACTGTCAGACGCAGTACCAGTCCAAGCACTAAGATTGGAACTATCTGTCACAAGCTCTTATGCTGTAGCAATTGCAAACATTATTAGGTGGGCCTACTATCTATTGCATGCAAAAGAGAATACTTTAAGGTCGCTGCTGAAAAAAGAAACCTTTGGGTCTGACTCTAAAAAGCAAGTTTTCCAAGAGAATATGACCGAAGCATTTCGTATTGCAAACATTGGTACTGAAGTGTTGCTTACTTGGTCACCAGCACAATTAAAACTGTTTTTAAAATGCTTCACCCCAAAATTAAGTTACGAGATGGACTCTTGGCATTGCAATAAACTACCCACCTACAAACCCTTTGTTGACCTATTAGAATATAAACAATGTCGGTCTTACATTGGTTTAACCCTGACCCATGGCGCAAGGAGAACAATTGCTATGCTTCGACTGGGCATCCTTCCCGTACTCTCATATACCTCAAGATGGCTTCCGGGAGGATCTCCTTTATGTACTTTGTGTGCAGGCGGCGATCAGACTCTGGAGCATGTTCTATCTGTATGTCCGAATCAGAACGTAATTTTAGCCCGAAAAAGAATTCTAGAGCCCATATATCGTTCCAGTAGAATCTTGACGGTGAGAGACCTCATAAGTCTGTGTAAACAACCCCCGAACGAACTCGTCTGCTATAATTTGTATAAATTCTTGAAATCATTTTTATCTTTGTATTGAGAAACTGTATATTTTTTTTAAAATATGTAACATGTAGCTTAATATTTGTGGTCCTCAGTTGAGTACCAGTACAAATAAACTTTTTGACTTTTTTTTTGACCTATAGAAATCGATATCACCTATATTTCGCGCACCCTATCTAGCATATTATTTTATATCTAAGAAGGTCTCATTCGGGCTTTAGCAGGGCGGCCCCATACCTCTAAATGTCAGTAGGAGTAGATCACATCCACAGCTACCAGCTCTCTTCATGCGCAGCACCAAGTGTATCATTCATTCCGTGTAACTCTATCTTAAACCCGCGTAGAGCCCAAAATGTTGGCATCAACATTATTTGTGTTATGTCTAATGTGGTGCGAGGATCAGGCCTTCCATCAACCTTGTGTTAGGTTAATCTTAGACTGTTCAGCTCTCAGTGTGCAGACAGTTGTACCAAGTGTACTAGGCAAAGCTGATAGCATAGAAATAACATATTATTCCATATAAACCACCTCACCGCTTCTAGGGTGAAAGCGACAACAACAAGTAGGTGTCGTGTGCAAAACTGAAGCCAAAGGAAAAACGGCTGTTTAAACATGTAATACACTCATGCTAACTTAACGCAATATATGTAACGAAGTATCCATATGACACCCCCCCATTGATCCGGGCACCGTCAAACATAAGGGAAAAGGCAATCATAAACAACACACACAAAATGAAAGCAAAGTTCAATAATTTTGAGCTAAAATAAGCTAAAAAATATGTATGAATGAATATGTATGAATGCCTACAGTGGCCTCAAATCAAAAATTAAAAACAAAACTTTCGAACCAAAAAAGTCATCCGCTAGGTCTCAAAATCATAGAATGTAGGACCAGGGCTCATTAATTCAAATGTCTGTATGAGAAAAGAACAAGGCACTTATCCGATATCCAAAGTCATGTGCCATATCGACGTTATCTTCAGCGACATCACGTGATTGAACTCTCCAACATTTGAGTACAGTTCACTCCTCCAATCCAGCAATGGGAAAGTCATATTCCATAACAAAACAATCCAAGGTCTCTCATGATTGGACAGTATATGCAAAGTAAGTTGCAACAGCCTCCAGCAAGAAATCACTGCCATCCTCCGAAAATAGTTCAGCAATCCAATTCAGCAATGGGAAAGAACATACGTGCTCTTCCAGTATCGGATCCTCCTGTAACGTCAGAGGACAACTCGGTGGGTTCACCAGAACGCTGTGTGTCAGAAAGGCATTTGCCGCTGCAGAGATCTCCCATTGGCCCAATATTCCATTCATCGCTGCCAAGGCCATAACTCTTTCGCCAGAACAAATCAGCTCGTGAGCCACCACGGGACGCATTAGCTGATCAAAATCGACGTCAGGAGCAGTCCTTAAGCATAGGCACAAATCAATGGCCCAATCGAACTCGCAGCTCAGGCAGTGAAACACAGGTTGGACACACGTGAAGTCGGTGAACCGAAATGACAATCTATAGGCCGTGCTTAATACTGCAAGCGGCAAAGTTCCATAGTAATTGAGCATCCGATTACGGCACAGTGTCAGGAGGCGTTGAACGGCTTCTTGCGCAGGATGGGCATCCATGTTTTATGAAGAAAAACACCAACAAAACGCCAGCGGCTACAGTCAGCAGCACAGGTAGTCCACCAAACAAACTCGAAAAAATAGAGTGGAAAAACGTGGGAATGATACCAAAAACTTTTTCAAACGTAGTCACGAGGCCACTGCTTACCAATTTAAAAAAATGTGCAAGCCCAGTCGTCGAAGAAGCATTAAAAATCTGGTGCACCAGCTCACAGAAATGAAACGGCAAATCAGTATTTAAAAGCGCCTGCACCTCTGTGCGGGTGTTAGCTATGTGAAGGACATAAGTTTCCCGGGCCGAACTCAGGGTCACTTGTTTTTGAGACAAAAGGGCCCTTATTCTGCTTAAACCATTGAACTTCGCTTCCAAGGTTGGAATCCGTGGCCAGATGGAGACATCTGAAGACCCATGCGTGGGTGGGTATAGAACATTCTTGCAACACACCACACGCTCTGATACAGTTACCACATAAGCCACACCAATTAATAACCCACAACATAACTCGTTGTTTAAAAGCAAATAACTACCATTAGCCAATAATGTAAATGTGGGAACTACTGCTGGAACTGGCGTGCCTTTTAAAACACATGCTAAATTTGGGCGGTCCTGATTACAAGAACCGTGTAACTGAATGTGTCTGCATATCAATGAATGGTCAGGTGACTGTGTGCATTCCTCACCATTAAGATTCACTTCTTTTCCATCCTTCAGACATCTATACGTGTATGGTAATGACCATGCCTCATGTAGAAATGCATTGCCTAGTGGTTCATAACGTCCTATAGCAATATACCGCATACAGTTAGTAAATTTATATAAGGGAAATGGTAATGTAATTAATCCATGAATAAGCCACGTGGCAGTAGTGGTTTCAGCAACAGAGAAAGGTAAGGATTCTAGTTTCTCAATATGTAACATAGAAAATGAAGCATCACGCATTGAAAGCATGCGCTGTTTTTCAGTCAGATTAAAAGGGGCAAAAAGGGATGAAACGTTCAATGAGGTCCAGGGAACTCGACCAGTCTTAAGTGTCTGTAGGGTCCAGGCAAACTGCATTACAGAACGCAATTGATTTTGACCATGGTATAACGTGGACACCTCATCATGTAAAATATCAACAACAGAAGAAACAATATTATCCAATGTGTAAATCCTGGAAGAAAGCATGTTAATACTGTTATCGACCACTGCAAGCACTTTTTCCAAATTTGCTTGATCAATAGCCCTTAGGCGTTTAGCTGCCTCAACTTGTGAAAATTTCCAAATTTCATTGTATACAGCATAAAGAAAGCGTTTAGATCTACCCCTAGCCGGGCCCTTTATAAAATCATTCAGTTCAATATTCTCATTCAGACGTGACAGATGCAGTTTTACTGCAGCCAAAGTGGAATGTTGTAACCAGTTCTGACACAATTTGCCTACTGAATAAGTAGTAACCGTGTGATCTGTTACAAAACGGGGATCCGGCCTGATGTGTTTAAAACCCTCAGACAAACCCAAAAAACGACGTTGGCAAGAATCAGAGCTTCTTTGCCACAAAAGCCACCCCTCTGGATCAAAACTGGAAATATTAAAGGAGGAATTGTGCAAAAGGTCTCGCATCTCACTTATGGACAATGTAGTGAAATTAGTCCAACCTGAATATTCTTCCAAATCAGGGATAGTTGGTGCATTTAATTTTTTAGATGTAGCCAATCCAAAACATGTTGTCTGGGAAATAGTAGAATTTAAAAACAACATGTGATTCGGGATGAGACATGCACGATGCAAAGCCTCAGTGCCTTGTACCTGCCAATCTTTGGTACCCCAAACCGATTTAAGGTCAATAGCTTCCTTCCATAACTCATAGCCATCTACAGCTAACCTGTCAAGAAAGGACTTTGAATACAGCAATTTTGTATCAGTAAGTCTGACTTTGGACATGAATTTCTGTTTCACCTTAAAATAAAACGACTCAGGATTTGATTGATTAGAATCTGTAAAATATAAATATTTTCCCAGAAATGTACTCGAGCTCCCTTGCAAAGGTGCAGGACAATGTTCCCACTGTGTGTAGTTCACCGGAACCCTCCCGGAACTCGTTTTGTGTAAGAAATGATTTCCATAATGTTGATAGCAAAACAAATCACCATAATTAACAGAATCCAAGTACAAATCCTCAGCATCAAAGGCCGCATAATATTTCAAATCAGAGAACAATGCTTCTACGGCCTGAATATCCCAATCATCAGAACGAATATTTTGCTTAATCACATCTCCCATGTTTACTCTAAGCACATTAGGAACATTAATAACTTCTGTGGGCCCATGTATCTGAAACTTAACCGCATCCCACACAATCCCATCAAGGACAGGCCAAGCAGTAATCTCTACTGTATTTAAGTCTCTTTTTAGTCTGTGTGCTGAATGTGAGGAGGAAAGAGGGGCCAATGTTCCATTAAGGTACCGAATTCCTGTTCTTTCTTTCACATAATGGCCATCGATCAGGCGGAAAAAATAAAACACAAAACCAATTGACATAAAAAGATAAAATGAAAATAGTATCAGCCAAATGTATGTCCAAGGTGGAATCAGAAAATGTTTTTTAAACAACGTGGCATATTTTGCAATATTCGATGGTTTCTTTGAAAGTTCCGAAACAGAGTCAAAAGAGAATCTGGACTGGTTAGCCAAACGAGCTTGTAAATCGGACATAGATAAATCAGCAGGATCTGCATAGGTCAGCTCATCAATGTTAGTAACAGGAATAGTATTTAATAAAGGACTGGACATAGCAGGCATCTCGAGGGACACCTCCTGATCTGCACCAGATGTAATAGCCAGCACAGAGTGCCTCACCATGGAAGGACAGGATACAGCCGGTGTCATGCTATGAAGAATCGGCCACCCTGTGTGTCTTGACATTGTCAATAGAAATAAATCTGTTTTCTTTACGACCTGGAAGTGGTGGTAAAATGACTGTTCTTGTGCCCTTCACTCCAAGAACTCGAACCGGTGCTCGATACGAGGGACCAAACTCTTTCTTGTTATCGATCTTCTCTCGAACCAGTTCTCCAACTTGGGGTAGCCAGCCAACTACCGGGATCTGCAATGCATCATCCGACGTGGAGGGCAAGTGTTCCTTTGCAAGACTGTCTCTGGTCTTTTGTAGATCCTGTAAAACATTGCAATGTTCATCTACGTCAAAGGCCGCGGCCTGGGCCTGGCAGTCTGCACCATCGAGGTCAGGGACGTACATCTTGATACCAAAGAGCATTTCGTACGGGGTCCGCCCACCCAGAGACCTTCTAGGGAGATTATTAAGCGCACGCTGCACGCCATAGAGGTGGGTCAGCCAGTTTCTACCAGTGCCTATAACTCGGGCTGTCAAAGATTGCTTTAAGTCGCGGTTCATTCTTTCTACTACAGAATTGCCCTCAGGCCTGTAGGGACTTGAAAACTTCACCTGTACTCCCAAAGAAACCATAGCATCCTTATACGCCTTAGAGGCGAAAGCCGGACCCTGGTCCGAATGGAAAGCACCACAAGCAAAGATTCCCACAAAGACACGCAAATCCTTAATGACAGTTCGCGAATCAGCGCTTCGATGCGGCCACACGCACACAAAGCGTGTGCATGAGTCAACTGCTACTAAGATGTATTTATACGCAGTATCAGAAGAAAAAGGACCGCAGTGATCCAAATAAACGCAACCAAGCGGTTTATTAGAGATGTACAACTGTGTCTGAGGCGGACGCGCAGCAGTAGAAGGCTTGATCTGCTGACAAATGTCACACATAAGGACATATTCGCGCGTCTGTTTGTACAGTCCCCGCCACCAGAACCTCTGTTGTAGCTGAGTTACAGTGGCCGAGACGCCCGCATGCGCAGACGCCACACCTTCATGAGCCGCTGTAATCAGAGAAGCTCTGCGATCCGAGTTGGGAACTAGACGCTCTCCAACTTCAGGAATTTTCACATAAGGAACCTTATCGGGACTTAAGTGGTATGTGTACTTCGAAGGGAATCCCGCAGGATATTTACCTCCCTTCTCCGTGGCAGCAACAGCCGCCAAGATGTCATCATCTATTTTGCTTTTGGACCTCGTGACTGCTGCAACCAAGTATTTCGATACCGCAGACTTCGCTGCCTCATCAGCAAGCGAATTACCAACAGCGTGGACCCCCACGCGCTGGTGGCCGAGAGTATGAATCACAAACACGAGCGGCAGTTTCTCTTTAAGTTCCGCCACTCGGACCCAGATCATTTTATGTTTTATTGTGCTACCTTTGGAATCACGAAAATCATTCTGAATCCAAAAGAACAAGTTCTCATTGTAAGACTGGACACAGTAGTAAGAATCACTTACGATTAAAGTCGTCACACAAGGATCAGCGTACTCCAATGCGAGCATAAGAGCACGAAGCTCTGCTAATTGTACGGTGCAGTCCCCTAGTGTTTGCGTGTGCACAACACTGGACTTGAACTCATCGTTCACCATGGCACCGACTACAATGGCGCAAGCGGAAACGTAGGCATGTTTAGAGCCATGCGCAACCTGCGCTGAACCATCAGTGTAAATGATACAATGGAAATCCTCCAACGGCCGCATCGCTAAAGGAGCAGGATGAACAAATTCATACTGTAAATACTACTGCGACCTTAAAGCGGCGTCAAAAATAAACGTGACATCCTGGGATGTCAAGGATGTAGCCCACTGAATCCACCGAGCGTGCAAAGCTTTAGAATTCGGTACACTGGCTTTCGTGACCGCCTCCAAGGCAGGACACGGGGTAACAACCAACATGCGCTTTCCCTGCGACAGGGCACGTTCCTTAAGAATTGCCATCTGCACAGCTGTTAAAACTTTCTCCACCGTGGAAAAACGCAGTTCAGCCGAAGTGTACAAGTGTGACTTGTAAGCAATAGGAACTGTATCCCCTTCATTAAAAGTCAGGTACGTGAAACCCACCGTCCCAGGGATAATTCTTATCACCAGGTTGGTCTGGTTATCACGAGTCTGTAAGTAGTCAGAAGCGAGCAAATCAGCCTGCAGAATGGCTGAATGCTCAGGCAGCCAGCATGATTTGGAAAAAGATGGTTGTACCAAGGCATATAAAGGCTTGATACGCTGGGCATATTCCGGAATGTATGTCCTCCCGAAATTTAAAAAACCCAGTAAAGACTGTAATTTTTTCAGTGTTGTCGGAGAGCGCAACTGCGCGCATTTCTCCAGGAAGTGAGGAGCCAACCCCTTTCCTTCGTGGTTAAGTTCATAACCCAGAAACAACACTGTGTACTCCGCAATGTGTGATTTTGCAAAGTTAAACTTGTAACCCATGTCTGCAAAGTTACAAATTATGCTATTTACTCGACACAGATGCACCCAAAGTTCGTCGTCTGTGAGATAAATGTCATCCACATACGAACATGCAACTGGATCGAAGCTCTCCAAAAGAGAGACTATGCGGGCGGAAAATACTCCAGGACTATTCTTATATCCCATTGGGAGTCGTTTAAACATTTTTTGTACGCCGCCGCACGTAAAACTGGTCCATTGGGAACTTAGACCATCTAATCTATGTGCATAAAAACCATTGGAAATGTCAAGCGTGGTTTTGAACCGTTTGCGCTCAAGACTATTCACTAGGGCAGAGCCGTGAGTATTCTGTACCGCACAGTTACGGCAATGCGAGTTCAAATGCCGGTAATCCAAAACCAGACGATATGAGCCGTCCGGCTTGTTAACAGTAAAAAGGGGATTATTCATTGGTGACACACACGTTTCAATTACACCTTGATATTCCAATTGTTCAAGGATAGACGCGACCGAAGCTTTAGCTTCACGCCTTATGGGATACTGGGGTTGTGGCTGCGGCTGTGACCGTAAAGGAATCTCATGGCTAGGGGACAATTTATCCCAGCCACACTGATTCCGGTACACAGCCGGCGCAAGCGCCAGAGCCCACTCTTCTGCAAAATGCAGCGCTTCCACTCTCGATACAGTGTGCGCGAAACTGGGGAGGATCACCTCCTCCCCTCGCGGAGCTGCGAGAACAAAAGGTGGGGGCCAGTCAGCCTCCGAAAGCAAAATGTCATACGTAGACGAAAGATTTTCCCAAAATACCCCTTTTACAGGGCGCTGCATGTCACCTTCAATTAACAGGACAATTTCAAAAAGTCTTTCAGGGGGAGCAACATGTGTATCAGCCGTTTCAATCACAATAAAAGTTTCAGTCGCTGTCACCTTCAACAGTGGACGGAGGGCCTCTCTCACTATGGTAATCTCCGCCGCGCTGTCCAGCAAGGTCAGAGCCCACGTCAGATTCCGAAGCCGCGTTCTCACTATCTGGGGCATATGGATGCGCCGTTAAGGCAGCGACTTTCTTCTTGGCAAACTGCGGTCTCTTTGGCGTAGAGACGTCCCGCTGATCCCCTTCACTTCGCGTGCGGGGCTGGCCGCGTCCTTGCTGGCCACCCCTGCCCCTGCCGCCCCCTCCACCACCGGTTGACGGAGCCGATGAGTCCTGAAAGGAACGAGGAGAGCGTTGGTCAGAAGCCTGAAATCTCTCAGGCGATTTAATCGTCGCGCGATCGCGCAAATCATAAACTCGATCCGACTGCGCAGGCTGCGAAGGCGTAGGACTAGAAACCTGTGTCTGCTGTTGTTGTTGCTTACCCTGATTCTGCTTTTTAGGCCAATTTTGTTTTTTGGACTTGGGTTGTCCACCCGTTTCCGAAGGCTGTCCCTGGGGCTGCTTCTTCTCTTTTTCAGAAAAAGCCTTTAAACCCTTAGAAGTGCGGCCAACCATTTTATAAGCCGCCACAATAATTCTTGCCAGCTGACGGGGTTTCTCGGCATCGGGAATTAACGCCAGAGCATTGGCCACCTGAAAGTTCACTGCATCCCCCTTGACATTCGCAAGGATAAGACCGCAAACTGTCTCAAACGAGCCGCTCAGGCGCATACCTAATTCAACCGCCGACTCCGGTCCGTGATCATCCTGAACACGTTTAAGGACCGCAGAAAGGTTTGACACAGATGGGGTGCCATAGCACCTCGAGTAAACCGCTGCAAAAGTCTTACCCCAAGTTTCACAGTCAGCAAGTTCAGGGGCTAAATCTTTCGGTAGACTAAGTGTAAGAATCCGGTGTTTTTCACCCGGAGTCGTATTAGGAAACACAGCCTCCAGCTGGTCGAATTTCTCGGCAAGCCAGTAAGGAAAATCATCCTTATCCTGGGGCTTCTTGCCCATAACGGAATTCACCAAGACAGGACTGATTTTCAAACCAGCCTGTTCTGCTCGAAGCTGCGCACCTGCTGGGGCTGCGCCATGAACATTACGACCAATGTAATGAACAAGCGCCCTAATCACTCCAACCGCGACTTCATGAAGACGCCGCAGTTCAGCTACACTACAAGTAGCGCGATTAGGGTGAGGAGTAAATCCACCCAAAGCGGGCCAATTTGTGCCCGGAATGGACAAAGGACCTAACCTCGGAGCCGTTAAAGAATGGGGTAGGGCGCCACCAAACCAAACTCCGTGCTGCCAAGCATCGATAGGTACTTCCAGTGCCCTGTACGGAGCATAAGCCGCCGGTACAGCCGAGGCAGTGTATGAATGGAAGACACCCGAATTAGCGTCCACTTCCGGAAATGTCACCCAGGAATAAAACAATTCGTACGGGTACGCATGTTCCGCACTCACCACTAGAACCACAGCCAAGCCTTCTACAGGGACATTATATGCCCGCAAGTGGTCGCGAACCGCGACTCGGCTATGCTGCGGTATGTCCACGGCCATGGCAGCACAGGAAGAGAAAAAAGACAAAGAACACTTTGTAGCACAACTGGGTAGTAATTCAAAGAAACCGTTTTTAGAAGAATTCAAGCTTGAAAAGACCCATTTAAAAAATAGGTAGGTTTATCCGACACCACCGTTTACCGGAAACGGTAGTGAAGGTGTCAAGGTTTGAATGATATACTACTCGAGTGTCATGATATAAGGCCAACAACGTACGGGCGCCATGTAGCAGGGTTTCCGTTCTCTCACAGAACTGTGCATAGAGATCTAGAACCTCAGTGAGTTAGGATGATCCAAAACTCCTCTCAGTATCAGAAATCCCCTTACCTAGCTAGCTACAGTGTCTCATGGCTCATTATGGAATGATCCATGTCTTAGACAAACCAGAACATGAACTTTAGAATACCTCAGGAATCGTGGAACACATGAACACTCTTTCGTTATATAATCATTTCAAACCAAAACTGAGAGTCAAAGAACACAAGTGCAAGTTTGAAATATTTATTATTCAATGCAAAGTTCTCAAACGCAGTATCTTGTATAATACCAAAATGCAGATTATAAAAATCAGAGTCAGCAGCATAGTCACTAATCCATAGTAAGCAAAAGGTGATAGCATGTTACAATGCAAAATCTATAGAAATCGATATCACCTATATTTCGCGCACCCTATCTAGCATATTATTTTATATCTAAGAAGGTCTCATTCGGGCTTTAGCAGGGCGGCCCCATACCTCTAAATGTCAGTAGGAGTAGATCACATCCACAGCTACCAGCTCTCTTCATGCGCAGCACCAAGTGTATCATTCATTCCGTGTAACTCTATCTTAAACCCGCGTAGAGCCCAAAATGTTGGCATCAACATTATTTGTGTTATGTCTAATGTGGTGCGAGGATCAGGCCTTCCAGCAACCTTGTGTTAGGTTAATCTTAGACTGTTCAGCTCTCAGTGTGCAGACAGTTGTACCAAGTGTACTAGGCAAAGCTGATAGCATAGAAATAACATATTATTCCATATAAACCACCTCACCGCTTCTAGGGTGAAAGCGACAACAACAAGTAGGTGTCGTGTGCAAAACTGAAGCCAAAGGAAAAACGGCTGTTTAAACATGTAATACACTCATGCTAACTTAACGCAATATATGTAACGAAGTATCCATATGACACCCAACATTCGGAGATGCCTCCATAAGACCTCTAAACATTATTTTCAAGAAAATACACACTCAGTGGCCTCTCCTGTCATCCTATGGGAAGCATATAAAACAGTGCTTCGCGGAAAAGTCGTTTCATTAATCACTGCCCACAAATGGGATGAAACGCTCCAGGTGGAGGAGCTTGAGCAGGCGGTTGGCCGAGCTGAGAGTGCGCATGCCGCTGATCCCACTGACCGCGCGACCCACTCCCACAGCCTGGCTAGACAAGCATATAGGGACTACGTACGGGAGGTAGCCCAAGGTAAGATTACAAAAACGCAACACACCATCTATGAAGTCGGGGATAAGGCGGGCAGGCTGTTAGCCTGGCTAGAAAAAAAAGAACGGGTCAGTCATTAAGTAGCACAGATTCACCTGCCCTCGGGGGAGACGCTAACAGATCCAAACGACATAGTCACAGCGTTTGCACACCATTATGAAACAGGCGGCTATACCCCCGTAGCAATGGCCTCTGTAGAAGAAAATCTGGCGTACATCAAAGACATACGTATGCCAAAGCTGGCATCGCAAGACACCCAGGCGTTGGAGGCTAACCTTACGGTGGAGGAACTCACTGCAGCCATTAAAGGGCTTCAATCCGGGTAGGCATTGGGTCCCAACGGTATCCCGATAGAACTCTATAAGAAAGATTCTGGCATGTTAGCGCCCCACTTGTTGAGGATGTACGAGACTAGCCTAGAGAAGGGGATATTCCTTGGAGACCAACGAGTAGCAACACTTATTGCAATTCCCAAACCAGGTAAGCCCCCACAAGACTGCGCCTCCTACTGCCCGATTTTGCTCCTCAACGCAGAGGTGAAAATCCTTTCAAAAGTACTGGCAGCCAGGCTGCAGCCCCACCTCAAGACCTTAATACACCCCGACCAATCAGGTTTCATGCCGGGCAGAAACACGGCAATGAACCTCCGAAGACTCCATGGTGTGCTGGCCAGAATACCCACCATACAGGAGGATGCGGTCATTCTCTCTTTAGACGCGAGTATGGCCTTTGACCAGGTTGAATGGCCTTTCCTTTTTGCGGTACTGCAGCACCTCGGTTTCGGGCCCATTTTTGTGCTTGGATTTGGCTGCTGTACACGAGTCCAATGGTGCAGGAGGTAGTCAATGGGCAACTGTCGGAGGAGTTTCCCTTGGGATGCGGCACCAGGCAGGGGTGCCCCCTGTCTCTGCTTCTATTTGCTTTAGTGCTCGAGCCTTTGGCGGCATGGATAAGGTGGGACCCAGCAATGCGGGGGTCACAATGGATAGAGGGTTGGGAAGACCGTATATCCCTCTACACAGACGATATTCTGCTATATATGGCGAACCCCCGAAAGTCCATTATCTGCCCACTGGACATCTGCGAATCATATGGCAGAGTGTCAGGTTACACCATTAACTGGGCAAAGCCGATGCTTTACGTACTTAAGGGTCTTCCCCCGCATTTGCCCTGGGGCGTGGAGATATCACTAGCAACGGAGGGATTTAAATATCTCGATATACACATCACGCCACACCCCACACAATTTTACAAGCGCAATCTCCTGCCACCACTGAAGAGCCTCCGCAGTGATGTGAAATGGTGGCACTTCTTGCCACTGACACTACTGGGGAGAGCACCCCTGTTCAAGATGATGGCGCTGCTAAGGTTTTTATATGCACTGCAGAACACCCCAGCTCCTGTCCCTAATTCCTACTTCAAGTCAGTTGAGGCGGAGGTGGGGGCACCTCCTTTGGGAAGAAAATCCCCCACGGATAGCTCAGCTTAAACTTATACGGAGTTGGTATGACGGGGGTGTTGGCCTTCCAAACATTCAGCTATATTACTGGGCATCGCAGCTTATAGTGATTAATCAGTGGCTGCACACTTCACAAGCGGAACCCGCACTGCGTATGGACAGGCACACTCTCGGTACAGATGGAATCATAGGGGCCCTATATGATAAAACTTGGAAACAAGCGCTGATTGGTCCTACTGCACACACCGTACATGTCTGGTCGGTAGCACAGCGCGCACTTGGATGGGAGGGAGTGATAACACTGCAGACACCACTCTGGGACACCCCAAGGTTGGGTACTCCACGCACCAGCAAAGGTTTCTCCCGGTGGGACCAAATAGACATCTCCAAGGTTGGGAACTTGTGGGAAAAGGGGGAGGTGGTGACGTTTGCACAGCTGCAAGGAACATATCAAATGGCAGGGATGGAACATTTTCGATACATTTAAATAAAACATGCACTCACAAAAGCAATATCACCTGGAACTGACCTCCCCGAGTCCTCGCTGTTAGAGGACTGATAGTTGACAGACCACCTCCCCAAAAAGGCAACCTCCTTAACATATCGCAAAATGATCAATAACCAGACTGACCCCAACCAGGAATCAAGGAGAAGTGGCAAGCCGAGATAGGTGACATGGATAAACAAGAATGGCAGGAGGCCGTAGCTTCCCCGCGGGAGGTGGCAATCTCATCCAGCCTGAAACTTGTGTAACTTAAAATACTGCACAGAACATATTACACCAGGACCACAATTTACAAGATAGGAAGGGCTGAGTCACCACTTTGCCTGAGAGGGTGCAGAGTTGAGGGCTCCTTTTATCATACACTATGTGACTGTCCCCGTATTATTTCATATTGGAGGGCGTTCATGGATACACTCACCCGTGTGAGTGGTCATGAGATTTCCCCAGAGCTGAGGAGATGTCTACTCAATGTGTGGGAGCCAACGGACCTTAATCATGCAGAGCCGAGCTGGGCCGCCATGGGAATGGCACTAACAAAACAGAACATTGCTCAGCTCTGGGGTCACAGACGGTCCCCTCCCACCAACAGTGGTGTTATGACCTAGACAGCGAAATAGTGGCAGAGAAATCGGTATTCGTCCTTAGAGGATGTCCACGAAAATGGAAGAGGGTGTGGGGCAAATGGAACACATATCGTGGAAACGTGTGCGCCCCTCCTCCGGAGGACTTAGATTTGAACTTGAGCGATTGATAAATGCAACGGAGGGGCACTTGGGGACGACTTTCAGGTCTTCATTGTTTAGGGGGCTGAGAAATGTGAGGGAACTTATTAGTTCGTATGTAAAGATCTGTGTGGCAGTGGGAAGGATAACACTGGGTCTTTTAAGACACATGATGCACTTGATTGTAATTGGCTGTGATCTGATGCTAACGTTAATACAAATACATTTAAATATATATATATATAAAGATGCCAGTTCAAAGTGGTTGGTGCATCGCGAACAAGATTGTGTACAGCGGCACTGTTGTTCACCAGAAAACAGCAGTGGGTACATTACAGTCAACAGCATACAATACTGTAGTGAAATCGAGGAGCAGGGTCATTCAGGATTGAAAAAGTAAAGTTGGAGGTGAATGCCCTCATCCTGTGGTATGCAGTAATTATCCCAGTTGGAGAGCAAATGGATCCTGTTGCCTGAATCAGTATTTGAACTAGTGATGGTGATACTACATTTTTTTAAATTTTGCACCTCAGAACTTGGAATACATTTAGAGATGTGCTACCTCCTCTGGTAAATACTGTATCTCGGCAGAATGAATATTTATTGGATGCCCTATTTCCAGGGCCATTGGAACTATGCGATTGTGTGGTTGTGTTTTTTTTGCACAAATATAGATTTGCTGCTTTTACTACATAATCCACCATCTGCCACATAATCTGCTGATTTTAACCAAAGTCATATGTGTTTCTAGCTTAAGTGTTTCAAAAGTTCCTAATAACTCAGCAAAACGTCTTGCGGCACAGTGGAAGGCTCTTTTCCATGGTTGACTGGTCACATTTCGGGTGCTTTTTGCTATATTTGAGTGGTACTAATGAGATTCCCTCTGGGATCATTCTTTGTTGACTACTAGTCACCTATGTTAGTTCGTATGTAACGATCTGTGGGGCAGTGGGAAGGATAACACTGGGTCTTTTAAGGCACATGATACACTTGATTGTAATTGGCTGTGATCTGATGCTAACTTTAATAAAAATAAATTCAAAAATATATATATAAAGATGCCAGTTCAAAGTGGTTGGTGCATCGCAAACAAGATTGTGTACAGCGGCACTGTTGTTCACCAGAAAGCAACAGTGGGCGCATTAGTCAACAGCATACAATACTGTAGTGAAATCGAGGAGAAGGTTCATTCAGGATTGAAAAAGTAAAGTTGGAGGTGAATGCCCTCATCCTGTGGTATGCAGTAATCCCAGTTGGAGAGCATCTTTTGTGACATAATCCATCATCTGCCACATAATCTGCTGATTGTAACCAAAGTAATATGTGTTTCTAGCTCAAGTGTTTCAAAAGTTCCTAATAACTCAGCAACACGTCTTGCGGCATAGTGGAAGGCTCTTTTCCAAGGTTGACTGGTCACATTTTGGGTGCTTTTTGCTATATTTGAGGGTTAAAGTCGTACTAATGAGATTCCCTCTGGGATCATTCGTTGATGACTACTAGTCACCTATGTTATCCATATACTACTATGTACCTCTTTTGTACAGAATGGCGAATACCAAATGTTTGTATACTACCTCAACCTTCTAATGTTTAATAACTGTATATTGTAAAGCGCTCTGATACCCTCGTGGGTCACTTTCGTGCTATATAAAACGTTATCAATAAATAAATAATGAGGTACAACCAATACCCAGACAGTGTTAACAAGTGTGAAAAAATTAACACTCTTATTAAGGAGAAGCTAGATGACCAGGAAGGACGCTCCAGAAGGAATAATGTAAGAATTTGGGGAATTCCGGAGTCTGAAGGCTCGCCAGCAATGGATCTTTACGTGGAGGACCTGATCAAGACCAGGTTACAGCCCAGGGGTTTGTCCCACTTATTCTCTGTGGAAAGAGCCACAGAGACCCTGGCGGAAAACGAAAACCAGGGGCAGCCCTGAGGCCAGTTCTGGCCAGACTATTTAATTTAAGGGACAGGGACGCGATCCTCCAAGCCGCAAGAATCGCACCACCAATCCGTGTACACAACTCCTCACTTGCATTTTTTCCGGATTACACAGCTGAGGTCGCCCGCAGACGTAAATGCTTCTTGGAAGTCAAGAAGGCACTGAGAGCGAGAGAACTACCGTATTCTATGCTATTCCCGGCGAGATTGCGAGTGGTGGCCAACAACAAGACATGGTTTTTTGATACACCGGAAGCAGCATATGACTGGTTGGAGGGTTGGAGACAGGTAGAAGCACCTCTCCGTACACACAGGAACAATCGAATCGAACAACAGGGGGAGCAAACCGGCTCTTCGGCATCAAGACGAACAACTCTGACAGAACGCATGACCAATCAGTAATCGAAGGGACGACAGCTGCTACGAATAGAGATGGTTGGGCTGTTATCGGACACTGGCTTGGGGCAGGCTGAGGAGGGCATGAAGGGCCGGTGCCACCACGAGACCTTTATGCCAGCAAGCAAGTACTATGGGTTTGAACGGGGGCAAGCACTCTGCTAAGTTGGGGGGCGGGCAGTTCAAAGTCCGTTGAGCAGGGAGGCAGGAAGGCGGGAGAGCAGGGGGGTATTGGTTTTAGTTTTGTTGAGTTTCAGCATAGCGGCAGGACACAATGGCAGGGACACAATGGTAGCGTCACGGAGAGATAAACAATGTACACTACGACTCTGGAGGCACTCTTACACTCAAAACCAAATTCGAGACGACACTAAGCTCACAACCTGACACTGGCGCGGGGGACACACAGGAGACACGGGTGACACCCCTAAAATTATTGACGTGGAATGTGCGGGGACTAGGCGATAAGATTAAGAGAGGCCAGGTGATGCAGGCCATAAAGCGACTTGACCGGCACTGGTCTTATTACAAGAAACACATCTTACCGGGAGGGCAAATCAGGCACTATATAGGCGAGGATACAAAATGGCAGTACACTCCGACTTCACATCAGGCTCGAGAGGGACAGGCATTCTGGTACGGAAGACATTCCCTTTCATAGTTTTAAACACCAAAACAGGCGATCAGGGCCGTTTTGCGGCCGTCCAGGGACAGTGGGAAGGTAGACCGCTGAATGTGGTGTCAGTTTACATACCCCCAGCGCTCCACTCCATTGCACTGCCTGCACTGGGAAAGTTCCTCTTAGAATTACCAGCAGGGGACCTTATTATAGGTGGCGATTTTAATGCAGCGGCACATGAAGCAACAGACAGACTCCCTGCCCGGACACAGACGCAAGGGCCTTCTCGATTCACAAGTTTCTTGGAGGCGCTGGGACTGACAGACATGTGGAGGCACATACACCCCACCTTACAACAATACACTTATTATTCAGCAACACATATTAGCTTATCGCGCATCGACTATTTCCTGACAACGAGTACTGGAGCAATGACCATTGACAACATAAGCATACATCCTAGGGGAATATCAGATCACTCCCCGATGACCTTAACATTGTCCTGTCAGGAAAAGACCCGCAAGAGAATATACCCGATATATCCGGATATTTTAAAATCCCTACAATTCGAAAAGACTTGCGGAAAGCAACATAGTATTATTTCGCCGAAAACATAGCATCAGTTTCCTCTCCCTCAGTCCTTTGGGAGGCATACAAGACAGTCCTGAGGGGGCAAGCCATAGCATCCATTACGGGGCACAAATGGTCGCAACAGCAGGAATTGGCGGATTTAGAACTTGCACTACACAAAGCAAATACAAACCACATGGCAGACCCTACACCGGAATCCCTACATACACTACAGTTATGTCAGTAAAGGCATAGGGACCACCTGAAGAGATGGACCGTTGAATAACATTGCGGCGACACCACATAGAGTTTACGACATAGGAGACAAAGCAGGGAAAATGTTAGCCTGGTTGGACAAGAAAGAGGGAGGTACTAAAGGTATACTACAACTACGCGCCTCTGACGGCACACTTCGCTCACGTCCAGAGGATATAGTCAGCACCCTGGCAGACTACTTCCAAAAAGTATACACCCCGAATAGAGAGGTAACGAGAGAAGAAGCCACAGACTCCCTCAGCCACATACCAACCACAACACTTGCGCCGGAAGTGGCAGAGGAACTAGAAGCCAACCTCACATCGGATGAAATGCAATCGGCCATTAAGGCAGTGCAATCCGGGAAAGCGATGGGCCCCAACGGGATCCCCATTGAATGGTATAAGACAGGGGTCTCCAACCTTTTCTGTAGTGAGAGCTACTTCTGATCAGTGAAAATTGTCGTGAGCCACTAAAGGCCAGGCAATTCGCACATTTTTTGGAGACACCTCCCACGCCCTGCTTCATTGTCTCTAAGCCTAATTTCTTTGTGACCCATACTGTGGTTTGAACAAAATACACATAGATAGACCTATAGAGCTCTTCAAAGCTGTCTGCAGACTGAAATACATAACATAATAAACTGTATATCTGCCTCACACCTCATTCACCACCCTGCTACGTGCTGCGTCCCATACCATGATAACTGCACCTTGGAGTTCATCAGGCAAGACAAGGAAACACTTCCCACATAGAATCAAAAACCAAAGCAAACACTTCGAACTACCCACCCTACACAAGCCATAGCTTGCTAACCATGTAGGTAAGTGCTTCAGTCCTCTTCTACTTCCAGTAATAATATAGTAGCATGAAAAATAGGGCAATGTCCCTCAGAGCATACCTCAAACAGAAAGCTCCATAATCAGATCAATAACAGGTACTAGCCAGGAACGACCCTTTGTAATCCATTAAAAAAGCAATACAATACATCCATCTAGTCCAGCCGTATCACACTTCTGTTGAGTAGGACTCACCTACAAACAATACGAACACATGCAAAAACAGATAGTTTGATTCTTTTTATATAAAACATAACCTCCTGAAAATAATTATGAAAAAGAAATAGCACACTGGTAGTACGCTTTATTCTCATGATATTTCAAATGGGCTCTCATCTCCAGGCCAGACCGTGGGAAAACTGATAGTTCACAGACATTTCTACAACTATGCATAAAGAGGGCTGCATTATAGCTCCTCTTTGCTTTAATTGAAAATGTCATTATTGAAGCAGAAGGCCCCTTGTTTAAACTTGCATATTATTGAAATAATAGAAATAAAGCATACTTATACATTAACAAATGTAATATACATATCTAATTTATTCAAACTCTTACACATCATCAAATACTGAAAACGCTGCAAACAAGTGACCATGAATTTGTTCCTTAAAAACAAAATGTCAAATCCGATCACACCTCGTGCATGCACACACACACTCCAGATCACTACTGCACTCACCAGCCTGCTTTCCTCCTTCCTGCATAGGCCATGAGTATCTGAATCAGTATAATAATAGAGTCCTTCATTTAACATTCTTCTAAGTAGCAAAAAGAAATTGCATCATCTCAGCCACTAAAATTGTAAACTGCCTCTATTAAACGCATAGTAGTAAAAGTACTTAACGAATCAATTTGTTTGTCATAGCTGTGGTGCAGCAAAACACAGCTCCATGTCACACAAGCAGAGATGCATTGGCACAAAGTGATGGGCCTGTTTTGGGAGGATCGGGTCAGTACATGTAAAGTGCTTTGATTTCAACATCGGCTGCCACTGCGCTTTAAAACTTAAAGAATATATAATACACAGCACAGTGGCAGCCGGTGTTAAAATCAAAGGGCCTTGCATGCACTAAGCTGCTTTCACTGACTTCAACACGAAGGCAAATTTAAAGCATGCTGTAGTCCGTGAAAGCAGTTTAGTGCAGGCAAGGACTTTCGAATTTCTTTTTTTTTATCAAGTCCTTTTCCTTAACTTTATTTAGGCAGTTCGTTTTGTGTTTGGTTAACAGAGTCAAAAGCTTTGACATTCAGAAGGGTTGGCTTGTTGATGAAGGGGTGCCACTGCCCCTGGATGCTGGGGCTGTCCGTGTGGTACATTTTGCGTATGTGGATAATGTCCAGACCAGACTGAACAAGTTGTACAATTTTATCAGCAGATTTGCTAGTTACCAGCTCTTCCTTCACTGCTCCGCTCAAATATTCTGCTATGAGCTTATGATGGCGCATCTCTGGGGAGTAACATACATCACAATGCCAGGATTCCGTTTGGCAAAATCTACAACGCTTTTTTCTATAAACTCTCTGGCACCCCTTGAATTTTGTGCGTCCTTGCTGAAAACCAGGGTGAGCCTCTTGAACTGGCATATGTACTGTCCTGCTCCGTTCGGCAGCACGCTCTGAGGGAACCTGCTTGGGGTTCCACAGGAGGTCATGCTGCAGGCTGGGATCCGCACAGCACTGCCAGTGGAAGAGCAAACGCACACGGCCGGACTTTCGTTTTTCACATCGGCGTTACCGTGGCAGCAGCTCAGTGCCCACAAAGACCTTGGATTTTAATATCGGCTGCCACTGCGCTTAGTTACTGAAGTCCGATGTAAAGCGCGGTGGCAGCTGATGTTAAAATCAAAGGCCTTAGTTACAATACACTTAGCCGGTTTTAAGAACTATGCTGCTATTAATCCAGTGGCACACTTACCAGTCCTGCGCAGCTCCCCACGAGGATCCGACGGCAATTATGAAGCACTGTGCCTGCCTGGAAAGGCAGGTGGCGCGTGACTTCAGGAAGAACGTCACGTTCTTTAGCCCGACCCACCCCAGCTAAGCTTGCTTCAGCAAATCAGAACAGCTGGTTTGTGTGAGGGCGGGCAAGGGCTGATTGCAGACAAAGACAACAAAGGGATACAAAATAAAATGCTTAAATTACGTCTCTGTAATTAGGAAGCATCGTGAGCTACTCCCAGAGGGTCGGCGAGCTACCGGTGGCTCGCGATCGACCGGTTGGAGACACCTGGTATAAGATAATGTCTGAGACATTGAGCGCGCCGCTATTGGCAATGTACACGGAGAGTCTGGCACTTACTGAACTCCCACTAGACCAGAGGACCGCGACAATCGGAGCGATCCCAAAACCCAGAAAACCCCCAACAGAATGCAGCTCCTATCGCCCCATATCTCTCTTAAATGCAGAAGTGAACATTTTGGCGAAACTGTTGGCTAATAGGCTGATGCCCCACCTTCCACGCCTGATCCACCCGGATCAATTGGGCTTTATGCCACACAGAAGTACGGCTCTGAACCTTCGGCGAGTCCACGGGACGTTGGCACGAGCACCGCAACTGTCGGCAGCGGCAGTGATATTATCCTTGGACGCAAGGATGGCGTTTGACATGGTCGAATGGCAATATCTCTTTGTGGTACTCTTGCATATGGGATTTGGTCCTAAATGTATATCTTGGATCCAACTCCTATACGCAAATCCGATTGCACACGTAGCGACAAACGGCCACATCTCATACTCGATCCCACTTGCGAGGGGAACTCGCCAAGGGTGTCCCCTGTCCCCATTACTATTTGCCCTGGTACTGGAACCGCTGGTGACCTTGATTAGAAGTACCCCGTTGTTGAAAGGAGTCAGCTCGGGGGAGGGATGGGAAGATAGAGTCTCCCTCTGCGTGGATGACATGTTGGTCTATTTGATGGAACCAGAACGTGGAATACCGGAGCTCCTTGTGATGGGTGATACCCATGGGACGGCATCGGGCTATACGATAAATTGGACAAAGTCCGTGATTTACGTACTACAAGGGTCGGAACCAGTCCTGCCCGCAGGGTGCCAGCTAGTGGTGGCAGTGGATTCCTTTAAATATCTTGGTATACATGTCACCAAGATCTCGTCCGAGTTTTATGACAAAAATCTGAAGCCACCGCTCGATCGTCTACGGCGGGACGTGCAACATTGGGCGAATCTACCTTTGACGCTGTTGGGGAGAGCAGCGCTATATAAAATGATGGCATTGCCCCGCTTCATCTGTGCACTTGAAAACACCCCATACCCGGTGTCGCCGCGCTACTTTCGACAAGTGACGGCCATGGTCTCCAGCCTACTATGGGGAGATCGCCCTGCACATATAGCACATGTAAAACTGAACAGAAGCTGGTATGGGGGAGGGATCGCGTTGCCAAACTTACAGATGTACTACTGGGCAGCGCAACTCAAGATCATCAATTACTGGATACATGTACCCCAAGATGACCCAGCATATAAAGCTGATAGAATACAGCTAGGCACACATAGTTTATTGGCGGCGCTCTACCACAAAGAGATGGCGGCAAAACTTATAGGACCCACGAAGCATACAGTAACACTATGGTACACAGCACAGGCAAAACTTAAGTGGAGTGGCGTAATCACTAAGTAAACTCCATTATGGGACACCAAGGCGCTGGGACATCTAAGACGGAGCAAGGGCTTTACGCAGTGGGAGAATATTGGCATATCAACAGTTGGAGAATTATGGGCAGGAGGGGCAGTAATCCCATTCCCCCAGCTCCAGCAACAATATGGCCTAGGTCCTAAGGAATCCTATAGATACGTGCAAATTAGGCATGCTTTACTGACTGCAATACCTACAGACACAGAGATCCCTGAAGCCTCCCTGATGGAGGACCGACTGCTTACAGATTTTATGCAACACAGCGCCACCACTCTCACATACCGCAAACTGACGAACAAACTACCAGACCCCACAAGCAAACTGCGAGAGAAGTGGGTGGGCGAACTGGGCGACATGGACGAAACAGAGTGGAATGAAGCACTAGCATCCCCAAAAGAAATAGGCATTTCTGCCAAGTTCCGTTTGGTACAGCTTAAGATACTGCACCGGATATACTACACCAGAACCACATTACATAAATTTCACTGGGCACATCATCCGTACTGTCTTCGCGGGTGTGGGGAAGAAGGGACCTTTCTACACACCATCTGGGACTGCCCGAGTGTGCTAGAATACTGGAGGCAGGTAATGCGTACTATCTCCCAAACACTAGAGGTCTCTCTCCTGCCTGAACCCCGCAAATGTCTCTTGAATATATGGGAGCCAAACGATCTCTCATGCCATGGTCAAATCTGGGGAACGATAGGCATGATGGTAGCTAAAAGAGACATAGCACAGAAGTGGGGAGCGGCTGATGCACCTACACTGGCACACTGGTGTAGAAATATGGATGCACTAATGCTAATAGAAAGAGCGGTATATACGACAAGGGCATGTCCACGCAAGTGGAACAAGATCTGGATGCCATGGCATGTATATAGGGGGGACCTGTGTGACCCGCTGCCTGAAGATGACATTACCGGCTCCGATGATGAGATAGAAGAGGATGAAAATATGTTATACTGATGGATACGAGTAGTAGTGACAAAAATTCCACGTGACTCCTACGGACGACCTACTACGATGACGTGGTGCAGCCAGTGTGCACATAGCCATACACAAATGCTAAATACAAATTACAATGTTGTAAATGATGTCAACTGCCTAAGTTAATGTTTGGTTACTGTTAATAATAGCTATTTTGTAAAACATTACATTGCATACGTTATAAAAAAGTAAGACAATAATTTATCCGCAGCATGTATTGACTAAAATAAGTAAAACTCCTCAAATACGCCGCCGGACCCAAGGTTGTCGGCTGACGGGCTGTGTTAATCCAACAATGCAGAGTGACAACTGAATAGCAACGCGGCCGGCCCCTTGGGTTGTAGGCCTAGGGCTGTGTAATGGTAACATTGTGCAATAAAGGTCTTTACATTTTTTTTTTTTTTTAAAGTGTAAAATTGAACAATAATGATATATTTCTATCATAAAATGTGCCACAGTATGTTTCTTGACGAATAACTTACTTAACTCTCTTGCATAATTTGGCCCTTCCCTGCCGCATAATTCCACTTGCCCTGAGTATTTCCTATCCCAAAAAGCACTGTAGTAGCCTCTAGTCTTTTGGCTTTGTCAATGCTTTTTTTTGGTCTCAAAAAGAGCACATTGCCACCTTGGCCCTAGTCACTGAAAGGAATTAGTTTAAGTGTGCATGTGTTCCTTGTGAGAGCACAGAATGCCATCACTCAAAATTAAATTAGCCAATGTTTAAGGTGGGCAGACCCACTGCCCTGTGCTGTATGCTGTAGTAGGCAGAACTAAAATGTGAATAGCACAACACCAGACCAATGGATGAAGTTGGCTGGCTGAAAACCCCTAAAAGTAAGTATAACACGTATAAAAATTAGGAAAACCGTAAGGTTTTGGTTTACACCAGACATAGTGAATGGAACAACAAAAATGTGACTGACACAACAGCAGACCAATGGAAGAAGAGCAATGGCCGAAAGCCCCTTTAAATAGGTACCTAATGAACATAATTCTGATAAAATCAAAAGGTCTTGGCTAGCACCGGACCTAAAAACAAGGCATGCCGAATGATGTCTAAAGGGTGTCTACATGTGCTATAAACAAAGAGGGAATTCATTGTCCACAAGTGTCTCCGGGTCATGTGTAACACAAAATCTGGCCCTCACATTATAGCCAATTGTACTTTGCATTCTGGGAATTGTAGCTCTGCTTTTCTCAAAATAAATATGTACATTCATAAGCAGATACAGAGCACCGTTGGCTGAAACCTTGGACTGGCAGACCTGGTCGCACGTGGGGTCACTGTGCAGCTAAGGAAAAGCCTGCTGTCTTTATTTTCCTGCGATCACTTTCTATATAAACCCATCACGCTGTATATCAGCCAATTAGAGGAGGCGGCGCAGAAGCTACATTTAGCTCAGGGACATTTCTAAAATAGCTGCCAAAAAGGCTACGGAAAATCACGAACCCGAGAGGCCCTCTAAAGTATCAAGCAGTGTCGGTGTCCACGTGGGAGGAATTAGAATGCAACTAGTGTGATTGTTTCCATAACATGACCTATGACCCTGCTGCCCAGACATTGGAGGAAGAGGATATTTTTAAAAGAGTAATTACATTTTTGGGGGGCTTGAAGATGAGCAGTAATAACATAAGTGCTTCTCACCAAGGCTCTCTGAATCTCTGCCACAGCAGTTTATCAAGACCCCAGACGGTAGCAGAACTTGCAAGTGGTTCCATGCCATGTGTATAACCTTTATTCATCAACAGCACTTTGCATTCTGGGGCCTGCATTTATGTTTTTTCATTGCAAGTGCAGGCGTATGAAATACCCAGAAGGCAGACCACAGTGTCTGGGAAAATGTGGGAATGCCTGAAAGTGTCATACACGATGCAGGACACTTACCGGCTACGAGGATACTTCAGATTCTATGCCCATTTGTTTAATGGACTCTCAGCTGACAGTTCCAACAGACATACTAACTTATGTCTGCAAGGGATGGTTATTTTACAATTTACAATAACATAAAAGCCAAAGGAGGGCTTATGATGAAGAATAAAGAGAAATACGTGTGTTGAAGGTCCATCTTCTTGATAAATGTCACCAGACCAACACTATGGCATTCTTGTACCATAATGCACATTTTCTGTGATAAAACTCACTCATGGCAAATTTGTTTTCTTCCCAGTGTTGTCTTGCAGAATTGGACGTATTCCACTCTTGGGCACTGTGATGTATAGAAGCCTCACAGGTGGAGGTGAAATGAAATTAAATGAAAAGAGTCTTATAATGCGCGACTAAGCCCAAAGGCGTCAAGGCGCCTAACAGAAACACTATAAACAAATGAAGAGTATCTGCGGGTACGCCTTTGCGAACAACCAGGTTTTCAATGCTTTACAAAAAGCGGGGACGGAAACCTGAGATTTGATGTCGCATGGAAGAGTATTCCATAGCTTAGGGGCAATTAAAGAGAAAGCCCTCCGGCCCCATCTACTCTTTCGGAAACGAGGGACAACCAGCAGGTTCTTAGAGGAGGAACGTAGGGATCTGCTTGAAGCATAGGGCAGCAACAGTTTCCTGACCCCACCCGCACCCTTCCCAGAGAGTGCACTGTGGGTCAGGCAGAGCGTCTTGAAAGTGATCCTCGCTTAAATGGGAAGCCAGTGTAAAGTTTTCCTGGCTGCCGTTGATGACGCCAATCTAGGGGCTGCAAGAACAAATATGGCTGCCGCATTTTGAGCAGTCTGAAGACGTTGGATTAAGCTCTTATTCATGCCGATGTAAAGGGCGTTACAGTAATCAAGTCGCGAAGCAACAAGTGCTACTACTACTTGCTTCCGTGCCTGGAGGGACAAGTAATGTTTTATTTTACGGAGAATTTTGATGATGCCCCAACAGGTAGCAACGGTTCTTTTAACCTGCAGGGTCAAGGAAAGGGAAGGTTCAATCATTACCCCTAGGTTCCGTGCTGATCCCGAGGGAGTGGGACAAGACCCCAACGAGGGCGGCCACCATTCGGGTGACCAGATGTTATTGTTGGAGCCAAACACCAAGCTCTCAGTCTTTTCCCCGTTCAACTTTAGCGAATTGTAAATCATCCACTGGGACACTGCCTGCATGCAGTTCCTAAAGTTGACCGGGGACGGGTCACCAGAGTGGGAGAGGGACACCAAGATCTGTGTGTCGTCCGCGTAGGAGACTACCTCCATCCCATAAGATCTAATTAACCTTGCAAACGGCGTCACCGCCTGTATGGTGGTGGCGATCCGCCCGCCAAAAACCACCGGCCGCCTCTAATTTCCCCCGCCACATTACCATGGCGGGGGGACCCCGGCAGATGGGAAGACTGTCTGCCGGTAGGCAATCCGCCCGATTACCTACCGGGCGGAAAAGCAGATTATATGGTGGCAGTGTCTGGTAGACACTGCCATCCATATTACTATGAGGGCAGGGATGTTCCTTTGCTGCCACGGAAAGGCAGGCAGTTTTATACATTGGGGGCCCGTAGCACGCCCCCAGAGATTCTGGGGGGTGGGGGGTGGAGGGTGCACATGGGGGGTACCTATGGTATACCCCCAGCACTTCAATGCACAACATGGCAGGCACCGCCCAGTGCCTGCCATGTTGTGCATTGTAGCGCAACACATGCCTTCCTGGCATTGTGGCGGGCGGTGTTGACTGCACCACCCACCACAATGACAGGATTGCTGGATGCGCCTGCCACTGTGGCGGGCGCATCCTAATGTGCCCCCCTGGTGTTTGACATTGAGAGTACGCGTGAAGACGAGCACACAATATACTTTGATATGGGAAGCTCTCTGTTGAAGACCAAAATGCGTTGGCTATAATGTTCATAAAATAAAATTTCACTGTGTGAGCTACTAAAGTTCAAATGAATAAAGTGTAATTTTGAAGGAGCATTTTTGAATGACAAACTGGTCTATCATAAATGAACTTGCTCTGATTATAAATCTTTTGCGTTTGTGCCTCTCTAGTTGGTATTCATTGCTATGGTCAACCAGCTGTTGGGAATGGAAACAACTTGCTATCAACAGAGGAACTCTTTGGATGGTGCAGTAGATTAGGCCTTTAATTGTCCAATCAATTGTTGAAATCCTGAAACTGGCAAACTTAAATCTAAGATCGGCTGTTGTGGCCTTTCATCATCTCAAGTTTGTTAAAATCAGTATCACTCAGGTAGGTGAAAGTAATGCCTGGTAGTTCGCGCTTGCATACGTCAAGGCACTGATTGAGCAAGGGTTCGCACATGAAGCGACTTGCTCATACTCATGAACCTCGCCTAACGGTAATGAAGTAACCAATATGTTTGTTTTACTAATTTCGCACATCTTACATTTACATGGGGTATACGAGGGAAGTTTGCTTGTGTGTTTTCTAATCCTAATACGATTGCGTCTAAAATGGCTGCTGCTACGAGGGAATTTCTACTGCGCATGCGTCTGTCATACCCAGGTGACATGACGTACTCGCAGTTGTGGAGGGAACCCTGTCGCATCTGCGCACTAGTGCTAAAATGGCTGTTCTGTGTTCTCACATGCGAGAGGCTTGCACTGCTGCTTTTGCTAAGCTGCTCGTCCTGCTTAATCCTAATGCTATAGTTTATTATAAAGTAATGGGTATAGTGTAGAAATTCATGGTATACAGTGTAATCATTTATTTCTGTGTTCTAAATTGTTTCTATTTACTTTTCATGTATCGTGTTCTATGGGCCTGGGAAGTGCTTACTACTTCATTTTGAAAGTCCTTTCTGCGCATGTCACTCTGCAGAGGGGAGATGAACTCTGTGACATTGAAACCCAGCCAGATAGCAGCAACAGCCAAGATGCGCCTGGGAAGATGAACCCTCACCTGCTAGAATAAGCTGAACTGTACTGAAATTATTACAATGTATTCAATGTTAAATTCACCATTGTTAACCGAAAGGCATATGTCATGGGAACCTGAAATTTAATGGGCGTAAACTAAATTTAAATAAGAAAACTGAGAAAGTCCAAAATTTAGGTGGTGTGATGACCTGTCGTCCTCCTTTGTCCAATCAAAATTGGGGACCCTTACACTTGCAACATTGGGGGGTGGTACACTGACTTAAAAAACAGTATAACTAGCGTAGGGTTAGCTAGAGAAAATTGTCCGACTTGTCTGAATAGCTGACCTGTCACTGACCCAACGCACTCAATAGGTGACTAAGAGCAGAGAGCTGCGGAGCACTCTGTCGGGAGGTTCGAGAACCCAATCGGGGTTTTTGGGAAGTGAAAGTGCTGGCGAAGCACTTTGTGTGTGAAAGTTGTAACATAATCGGAGTTTTGGCAGATTCCTTGCAGAGAGGGAGTAGCACAGGCATTGCAACCGAAACTGCGGGTGCTGGTCTTAACCTTTGGTGATCCGGTCCTGATCCAAATTCTGGGGTTATCCTGTCCTGATTGTCTATGAGCTGCACCTGCTCGCCTACTGGCACTGAAGTCTTTGGGGTTTCTCCTGTCATTTCCAACTGACCCGTGGCCAGGGTTGGTCTTCACACTATTCTAGGTAAATATAAAACTGTGTGGGTAATTGTCTTTCTGAATTGCGTCCTTTCTTTACCCTCCCTGAAATATTTGCAAAGTTTTATTGCATATGTTCCTTTCTTTCCCGTCCCTTGGTAAATTATATTTTCATGTATTACTGTCTATTAGCGTGTTCTAAATTTTAACCCACTTCTAGTAAATGCTAAATCGTTTCTACATAGTATATGTTCTTTTTTCTCACCCTCCCTTTAAGGAGTAAGCTGAATTTATAGTATGTTCCAATTCTTACCTTCCCTATAGTTATGCGCTGAATTAAACCTAGATTTACATATTGAGTTCTCTTTTTCCAAACTGACAATGAATTGCGAAAGTTCTTGGGTTTAGTATGTTTCCTTTCTTTACCCTCCTTTAATCAAGTTGCAAAAGTCTGTTATCTAAATTTAGCCTGTTCCTTGTTTTACCTTCCCTTTAATTTAAGTTTGCTAAATGGTTGGCAAATATCTATTTTATACATAGCTATACCCTCTTTTTGATCTTGGTTATTGATAGTTTGATTGCGTTTAACCTGTGGCTTATGACTTTTGATGAAGATGATTAGATAAAGAGTTTGAACCTACCCTGAGTCTGTGGTTATTATATAAATGCAAATGTTATGATATTTTTGAGTGCCTTTTACCTTATCTAACTCCCTGATTCATCGTGTTTAGGTATCTAGTGACAAGGATTGGTAAATTACTGGTAATAGGAATTAGTATAAACACCAACTGGTAGTAGAGCGTGGGTTAACCTGTCTGAAGTAATAAGAATTGACGACATGTGTTTTTGAATTATGGGCCCAGGCGATTATTGGTAAGACCCTAGTCGGGTGACCTGCGCGCTCTATCAGTTTATTTCTTGGTAGCAGCAGTTTGGTTAGGGATTAGTTAAAGTTAGGTAGTCAATTAGTTAGTATGTTAAAGTTCATATTTTATTGATCGATCAAATGTGCTATTATTGAAATGTTTATTTGATGCTGCTATATTGAATTTTATGTGTTAACCAAAATCGTTCATACCTGTTATATGTTTTATCTGGAATCCCCGGGGGCAGAATAGCGGGTGGTAAATAGAAGCCACATCGCGGTGAGGTCACTTACCTGTAGGAAGTTAGTGCATGGTTGGGCAGAACCGGGAGCACTATTTAGGGTTTTCCGTATGAATGTATGAATAAATGATAGCAAGGAGTTCGCTAGCAAAACTTTTATTGTGATATAACCTAGTAAGGGTCACACGGAAGGAGTAGCAGGTTCGTCTAAGCTTGGTTGATAGCAAAAGGGTTCGCTGGTGAAACTTTAGCCTCAGTATATATCCCGGAGTGGATGAGTCTGGAGGAGTGACAGGTTCTCTAATGCTTGTGTGAAGGTTAGGTGGAAGGGTTCTACTCGTAGTGTATGAAAAGTAAACGGAAGGGATTTACTTGCAGTGAAAATTACTTTCCTATCTAGTCACTCGGGTACAGTGGCGAATGTGTTTCCGTTGTTAAATAATAAAATTCACATTTTAAAGATTAAAAAGAATGTAGTTTTTGTAATACCTTGTGAAGGAGGGAGTCAGTTGCGGAGCTGCTCTGACGTCACTCAGTGCCGCGCTGGTATTGGTCAAGACAGCGGGCGTGTAGCTGAGATAGCATTGTAAAGTAGGGGTGAGCGCAGGAGCGTGAGAACTCGTCTCACGAGAAAGGCCGCACACCCATTGGTTGAAATTATTTTTGAAACCACATTGTTGGTTGGTTGTCGAGAAATAAAAGACACGCTAGTATTGGAAGCATTTAGTAAACAGAAAATAAGTATTTTTTTCGTCCATTTTTGAATTTACGCGATATATGTGGTATCCAAGTCATCCAGAATATCGACCTGATCCAAGATATTTAGGGTTTGCTAAGGAGCGGATGTTAAGGGGCAGACCTAACAATATGTACGGAAGTAAGAGAAAATTGTCCCTAGTGGATAAAGTTAAAAATTACTTTAAAAAAGACAAGCCTATTAAAACTAGAGAAGGAGTAATTATTCCACCACCAAATACTCCTGCATCATTCATGATGTTTGACAGGAGATACCATTTCTGTGTATGGTTAGAAAACTGGGTGGAATACACAAACAATGATGGAATTCTGGCATTTCCCTTAGAAGGCACCTTTAATTTAAGAATTTTGTTTAATTTAAGGACTCGAATGAATGATTTACATCCCAGACCTAGATTAACACAATATGAGGCATTAGAAGAATGGGAAATTGAGGCTTTTGACCGAGACAGACCTAGGATTGACAAAGGACTAAGTAAATTTTACCCAAAGGTTCCAAGAGATTCAAAAGAAAAACAAATGAAACAGTGGAGACAGAATATGTTAGTGGAAGGGCTTTACCCACTACTAACCGTTGAGGAGCCTGTGGGAGGGAAAAGGACTGAGAAAACGAAACATCTGATGACTAGTGGGGATTCAGATGATGATTACATGGAGGATTTATTAATGAAAAATCCACCACCCTATAAAGAAGGGACAAGAATAGTAAATCCGAATAACCCGTTTTTTAAGCCACCTTATAATGAGGAGTCAAGCACCTCGAACCCGACTGCCCCGTTCTTAAAACCTCCTTTAATTCCGCAAGTAATACATGAGACCTCCATCGAAAGGGTATTACAAGAAAGAGAAGCTTTAAATAAACAGAAAAGTGAATTAATTCAGAAGATTTCCCAATTAAATACCAGTCCTGAGGCTTTGACAATTCCAGTAACTATTGGCCCAGTTGTTCCTTTGTACGGAGATAAAACAAGCTAGTCCAAAAGCTCCAGTTATAACTGCATCAGTAATACAGCCAAGAAAATAACCACTGATAGTAGATGATCAGGCAAGTGAATGTGAATCAGTGATATCCCTATTAGATTTACCGATAAGGGAACCCGAAGGTGCTTCCATGAGGAAAACCACTCCTGCATCCGCAAGGGAAGTACAGATAGAGACTTCATCAGGTACGAGAAGTGCCACTGTAGTAACTCCTGAAGAAATAGACAGATGGACACGAGAAATAGAGAGACCAAAGACACAACCTAAGCCATTAGACATATATAAATTAAGGATTGAGATAGAAGAAATGATGGCTGGGAATGTGGGATTGGAGAGATTAAATACCCTTAGTGAAGATGAATTACTGTTTATCTGTAAAAGCATCACTAGAAATAGAAAAGTGTTTCACGAAAAATTAATGGACACAGCAGCGAGCATGGGAATCGACATTGGTAAATCTAAAGTATTGCAGAAACCCTACCGAGTAGAATTCTCTGACAAAGATTTAGAAAACATGTATGTGTCGGGGAAATTGGTGCAGATCAGAGAGCTGATGAATCTAATGCAAAAATGGGGTGAACTAGAGAAATGGAAAGCAAGATGGGCAAAGAAAAAGGAAGAAATGCGATCAAGACAAATGACTTCAGAATATGTCTTAAAAGAAACAGAAAAGGTAGAAAAATGATGTCCCATGCGAGAGGTACCAGGTGGAGGCTATGTGCAGGTTCCATGGTCCAGACAGGATATTTTGTCATTTACGAATGATTTCCCAAAACTTCGAGAAAAGCCTGTGGAGTGGTACAGACAGGTCGAGAGATTTTAAAAGTGTCAAAGTGTCTTTTGAAAGACTTAGATGGCTTATTTGACATTGTAGTTCCCGTAGATTTGTGGACAGAATGCAAAGTAGCTGTTGATTGGCCTAGTGATGAGTACCCAAGAGACCAGAAGACAGGAGCGTCTTCTGAGGATGTAATGAAGAAATATAATCAGGTAATACTTTACCTGAAAGGAAAGGTGCCTGCAAAAGAGACAGATTGGATGAAAATAGATAGAACCACTCAGAATAAAGACGAATCAGTGCATTCATACTATGAACATCTAATACAGACCTTTAAACAATACAGTGGGTTAGACAACATTGACATGAAAGACAAGACACATTTTATTTATCGATTTGTGCTAGGATTAAGACCAGAAATTTCACAATGGATTAAAGACAATAAAATTTGTTGGCAAGCTAAGCCCATAGATGAGGTCTTGAAATATGCAAAATATTATGAAGATGAGCTAGAAAACTAAACGGAAAGAATTGAAAGAAAAGGTTATGTGGGCACAAGTAAAATTAGCAGAGCACCAAGAACAACAGTTAAATCAGATAACTACTAATCAGAATAATGGCGATGGAAGTGTGGGAAGGCCCAGGGGAAAATTCAAAAGAGAAGATGCGAAAAAGAAGTTCCCCTGTCATGGATGTGGCAAGTTGGGGCACTGGAAGGACGAGTGTATGGCTGTGCAGAATTGTAATGTGCAAATTAATTATTTAAATCCACAGACGCAGCCTGAGGTGCCACAGAAGACTCAGCAACCGGTAATACAGAACCAGATACCCCCGTCGCCTATGCCAAATTATAGGAGCAAAGCACAACAGAATCAACCTCACAATTTCTTTTTAATGACACATTGTTTTGTGAAGAACCTTACTGACGGTGCCTGAGGGGGGAGGACGAGGACGAGGAGTGCGTGCTTTCCGCCTCCTTGCCGGTAGACCAGTCCGGGCCATACATTGAAGGAAAGGTTGAAGGAAATGATGTCACCTTCCTGTTGGACACTGGTGCTACCCGTTCTACCCATCTACTGCGAGAACAGCAGACGTTCAAAACCTACCCCTCTTTGGAGAAGCGATCCAAGTAATGGTCATTTCTAATAAACAGATTAGTACCCCAGTCACAGAACCAATGGAAGAAAAAATAGGGAATTTTAAAGAAATGCATAGATTCGTCGTCTGTGACTCAAGTCCTGTAAACCTGCTAGGACGAGATTTGTTGTGCAAAATGAATTGCACCATCTTTTGCACTCCAAATGGCGTTGAAATTCAGACCCCAGACGAAGATGGAATTTACAAACTAATGTTAGCAAAACCAGGGACTGACATTGCCAGGATCACAATAAAAGACTTACCAGAAGAACTGCAACAGACGGTGAAACCAGAGGTATGGGACTTTACAGGAAAGGATGTAGGGTTAATGGCAAATGTTGACCCAATAAAAGTGACCATAAAAGAAGACGCAGTTTACCCAAACACACGACCATGAAAAATGAATGTAGAAATAAAGGCAGGAGTTACAGTGGAAATAAAACGGTTGCTGGAAGCAGGCATGTTGTAAGAAGTAATGAGCAGTCCATGTAACTCCCCTATAATTGGTATAAAGAAACCCAGCGGTAAGTACAGAGTAGTACAGGACCTGAGAAAGGTTAATAAGATTGTTGTCCCTTGCTGTCCAGTTGTGCCAAATCCTGAAGTGATTCTGTATCAGATACCGTGGGAAGCTGGATGGTTCACTGTCATAGACCTATGCCATGTATTTTTTTCGATTCCCTTGCACCCAGATAGCAAATTTCTTTTCTCATTTGAATTCAACAGTCATGTCTATGTTTGGAATCGTGTCCCACAGGGGAATACAGAAAGCCCCGCTGTCTTTAATAACATTTTGAAAAAGTGCCTGGAGTTGTTAGTGCTACCTGGACGGTCAGTCTTGGTTCAGTACATAGACGACCTTTTAGTGGCCTCGAAATCACGAAAAGACTGTGTTGTCGATACCATTGCCTTACTGAATCATCTGGGTGAAGGAGGACATAAAGTGCCCCCAGAGAAATTGCAATTTTGTGCTACCTCCGTGAAGTATCTGGGACATCAGATAGAGAGAGGAGTCAGGAGAGTCACTACAGAAAGAATCAGGATAATCAAAAACATGAATTTGCCAAAGACGCAAAAAGAGGTCAGAATGTTTCTTGGAGTCGTAGGATGCTGCAGGCAATGGATTGTGGTATTTGCAGTCCTTGCAAAGCCGCTGATACAAATGACAAAGAAAAGAGCCAAAGACCCAGTAGAGTGGGATGACGAAAGCATGACTGCCTTTGTAAATTTGAGAAACTGCCTGTGTACAGCTCCAGCATTGGGAATGCCTGACTATTCGAAAGATTTTGCACTTTTCTGTGACACACAAGATAATTGTGCACTTTCAGTTTTGACTCAGATTCATGGATTGGTTCGACGACCTGTGGCATATTTTTCATCCACACTAGACCCAGTGGCCGCCGCATTACCAGAATGTCTGAAAGCAGTAGCTGCAACTTGCATGAGTCTTGAGCAGAGTGAATCCATCATTATGGGACATCCTGTAACCGTATATGTTCCACATGCAGTTGTAATCTTGCTAACCAGGACTAAGACTCAGTACCTCACACCTAGTCGGCTGACTAAGTACGAGAGAATTCTTGTAGCTGCCGGAAATTTAACTATTGCTAGGTGCAACATTTTGAACCCAGCAACCCTACTGCCAGATTCATACAGTGCAGAACTTAAGGAAGAAGTTGAGCATGACTGCATTGATCTGACTGAATACAGTACAAAGCCAAGGCCCGACATAAGAGAGGAGCCCTTGATTGAGTCCGACTATGAGTTGTATGTTGACGGCTCATGCATGAGACATGAGGAAGAAGGTTTAAGCATTGCCTATGCAGTGTGTACCTTGGGAGGTCCAGTGGAAGCATCCTATTTACCAGGAGTCAAGTCTGCACAAATTGCCGAATTGGTTGCCCTGGCAAAGGCCTGTAAATTTGGAAAAAATTGGAAAGTGACCATATTCACTGACAGCCAGTATGGTTACGGGGTTGTCCATGACTATGGCCAATTATGGATGCAAAGGGAGTTTCTGACTTCTGCAGGTACCCCTATCAGAAATGGCCAATATGTGAAAGATCTACTGGAAGCCATCCAGTTGCCAAAAGAAGTGGCTGTGGTCAAGTGTGCTGCTCACAAATCTGGCAATGACAAAGTGACAGCTGGTAATCGATATGCTGACCAGTTAGCCCAACATTGTGCTAAGTACAAAATGGCTGTAACTAAAAAGGTTGAGGTGGGCGGAAACAGCTGCCAACTTATGTTACTGGACAGTGTGGATACATGGGAAGAAGTGAGAGAATTGCAGAATGCAGCAGAACCAAAAGAAAAGGAGGAGTGGAGGAAATTAGGGTGTAAGAGAAGGGCTGAAGATGGTGTCATTGTTTACCTTGATGAAACAGTAGTGTTACCCAACTGACTGCTTGCTCCTATGGCTAGATTGATTCATGGAGATTCACATTTGGGAAGAGATGCTATGATCCATCTGTTCAGACGAACATGGTTTAATGCGAAATTCAGAAACATAGCAGAGGCACTCTGTCAGAGGTGTCTAATTTGTCAGCAAATGAACCCAGGGAAGAGAACAGTGGTATTGCCAGGAAAGATTGGAAAGGGAGAAGGTCCTTTTATCTGATTGCAGATTGATTTCATTCAGTTGCCCCTTTGTCGAGGACTAAAATATGTACTTGTCATTGTCTGCCTGTTTTAAAATGGGTGGAAGCTTACCCCACTCGTAAAAATGATAGCATCACTGTGGCTAAGCTTCTACTTAATGAGCTTATCCCACGGTTCGAATTTCCAGTGACAATTGAATCTGACAGAGGAAAACATTTCAACAGTGAAATAATGGGTCTAATTTGAGAAGCATTCTAAATTAAGCAAAAACTGCACTGTGCATATCGCCCAAAAGCATCTGGAGTGGTAGAACAGTTGAATGGCACTATAAAATCAAGAATGGGAAAGATGTATGAGTCAACTCGATTGGAGTGGCCAGATGCTCTGCTACTTGTTCTGATGGGACTTAGACGTATTCCAGACCGGAACACAGGCTTAAGTCCCCATGAAATACTGATCGGAAGAGCAATGCGGCAAGCATGGGTGCCAGGACAGAGACTGCTAAACATTTCTGATGATTTAGTACTGGAATACTGCAAAGAACTGGCTGACCAAGTGCGTTCTATCTCTCGCCAGGTTGGGGAAGACGCTGTCGCCAGACCAGCAACTCCAGCTCATGACTTGAACCCAGGGGATTGGGTTGTCCTTAAGAAACATACTCGAACATCTTGCCTCACCTAAGCATGGGCGAATTTTGCGAATTCGCAATTTGCGAATTTGCGAATTCGCGATCCACAAAATCTGCGAATTTGCAGATTCGCGGATTTTGTGGATTGCGTGGGTAAAGGGCAGGCCGGGCGGGAAAACGGTGCACATCGCTAGTGTGAGGGGCAGGGCCAAACGGGCGAGGCTTATATGCAAGTTCACATGCCTCTTGTGTGTATAAAAGGACAGGCACGGATCAGAGAAGCTCGTGGTCACAGGAACTGCACAGGGATTGAGCTCGTGAAAGTCAATAATGCAAAGGCCTCCATCAAGCATCATAGGTAATTTCCGACGATAGATATGGGGAGAACGCACACCTGGCCAGCCTCAACAAAACTCACATTTTTGGGGGGGCTGATTAACTTTGCCATCACACCGAAGAGCACCGGGGTCCCTCGAGTTCACATGCCTCTTGTGTGCATAAAAGGACAGGCACGGATCAGAGAAGCTCGTGGTCACAGGAACTGCACAGGGATTGAGCTCGTGAAAGTCAATAATGCAAAGGCCTCCATCAAGCATCATAGGTAATTTCCGACGATAGATATGGGGAGAACGCACACCTGCCCAACCTCGACAAAACTCACATTTTTGGGGGGGCTGTTTAACTTTGCCATCACACCGAAGAGCACAGGGGTCCCTCGAGTTCACATGCCTCTTGTGAGCATAGAAGGACAGGCACGGATCAGAGAAGCTCGTGGTCACAGGAACTGCACAGGGATTGAGCTCGTGAAAGTCAATAATGCAAAATCCTCCATCAAGCATCATAGGTAATTTCCGACGATGGATATGAGAAGAACGCACACCTGCCCAGCCTCGACAAAACTCACATTTTTGGGGGGGCTGATTAACTTTGCCATCACACCGAAGAGCACCGGGGTCCCTCGAGTTCACATGCCTCTTGTGTGCATAAAAGGACAGGCACGGATCAGAGAAGCTCGTGGTCACAGGAACTGCACAGGGATTGAGCTCGTGAAAGTCAATAATGCAAAGGCCTCCATCAAGCATCATAGGTAATTTCCGACGATAGATATGGGGAGAACGCACACCTGCCCAACCTCAACAAAACTCACATTTATGGGCTGCTGTAACTATTTTAGGATGGTGCCGGCAAGCTGCCAGCGCCATCCTAAAATAGTTACTAAATTAGCTTCATCAGGAAGCACTAATAGATAAAATAAAGCAGGTGCTCGAGCACCTGCTTTATTTTATCTATTAGTGCTTCCTGTTGAAGCTAACTTAGTAACTATTTTAGGATGGCGCTGGCAGCTTGCCGGCGCCATCCTAACATAGTTAAAAGTTGAACAGGCTTGAACTTTTGCCCCCCAAATCAGCCGCTCGCGGATTTCTCGGATTTTCAGTAAATTCGCGGGAGTTCGCGGATTTACCGAAAATCCGCGAAATCCGCGAGCGGAACGGATTTCCCGCACATGCTGAGCCTCACCCCCAGGTTGGGTAAACCACGTCAAGTAATTCTGATCACCAAAACAGCAGTAAAGTGTGCAAGAGTTCCGCACTGGATCCATGTCAGTCACACGAAGAAGGTGACGCAAACTGATGAAACGGAGGCTGAAGGTTGTGAGCTGAAGGGTCTCAAGATATCGATCCTGAAGTAGCTGAAGAAGAACAACCGAGCACCAGTCAAGATGATTAGATCCCAATAATCGACATACCTGCAGAATATGTTCGAACCAGAAGTCAAACTTATTTAGACAGACAGAGTGATAGCGAGGATGAGACAGGTGTAGAGCAAGATACTTAGGTCATTGAAATACATGTCAAAAGTGATTCTGAGGAGGACCAGATAGGGAAAGATCAAGTAATCAATACTTCACCCAGAACTCCTGAATCTGAAAAGGGACAGACAGAAATTAGGGTGAAAACTCAAGCGGAAGAAGATCAAGAGTTCGAAGAGCTTGAGCAGGACCAGGTAGGAATAGACAATTGTGTTCAGGACGAAGAAGGTGAAACAGATAAAAGGCAAATCCAACAGATTCCTGAACAAGGCCATTTTAGTGACCAGGCAGAAGAAACAGAAATAAGACCTGGAACTAGTCAGATAGAGAGGGAAGGAGAAGAAAACACTGAAACCGATGTGCCACAGCTGAGTGAGAATAAAAGAGCATTCGAAGAGGGCCAAAGCACAATGCCAGTTAAACGACTCAGAAAAGGAGACAAATGGCCTGAACAAGTGGATGAGGTCACAAGTCAAACTGATCCACCTGTGATACAACCCAGAAGAAGAAGTTCACGATTAAAAAGACAACAAAAAGTACAAGGGCCCTGAGTGGACCTACATAGTGTTGGAAGAATTTGAGAACCTGGAGATAAGTGACAAAACTGATGAAGAATTGATTGCTGATCAAACTATCGAAGAAATAAGACCCACCTGATTGTTGCACAGGGTAAAGACTGTGTAAAAGCTTCAAAGAGGGGTGAGACTCCTTTAGACCAAATGGCAGATTCAACTGTTAACAGAAGACCGAGAAGAAGTTGTTTAAGAACATGCTGCAAAGTATGTTTATGTAGTGTAGCAATAGTACTTATACTTTGGATAGGACTAACCATAACTATTCCTTACATGATGAGTAAAGATACTAATTTGTACCCTACTAAGCCAGTGACAATGGACACAGAAGAGCTGCAAATGAAAGATACACCACAAAGAGTAGATGCACAAGAGAAAGCACTTAGCCTTAGACAAACTAAAATAGACTTAGATGCACCAGATGAGGAAGGACTGCACTATAATAGAATTAAAAACAGAACTCATTTAAATGTGTTTGCAAACCTGTTAGTACATTATGTAGAAGCAATGGAGATAGAAGATTGTTATGTCTGTATGAAGCTGCCTACCTCAGTAGCTGAGGGTGTGACATATCACCACTTGCCTCTAACATATGGAATTTCCTGTAGTATTCTAACTAGCTTATTTTACAAGAAAGGATCTTTACAATATTATTATTCTAACTCAGATGTGATATTTTCCGAACTTCCTGTACGTAGAAACCTAAACCCTGTTCATACCACTAGAGATGTAGCACGTTATATGAGTGAATATTTTCTAACAGTAGGGAAAATAAATATAGGTGATGCACATAGAAATAACTTAACATGCTTATTACACGAAAAAGAAAAGATATTTCTAAACATGGTTGAGAAAAGAAGAGAGAGTTTCCAAAGAAAAGCAAATGACAAGAATCAGAAAACCCCTAAATGGGCTGAAAGTATAGGGAGCACCTCAAATGGTGGAGCTAATGCTGCTATGTTACTGGATTTCGAAAAGAAGGGGAAACTCTGTCTTCACAGAGAAATGACTAGTTATTATAACAATGTATTCATTGGTTCCAGTAAATGTGAGCACAATTATAAGGTAATCGGGGGTTGGGGTTTCAAAGATGGGACGGAACCTGTGTTTCCCGGAATTTATTATATATGTGGGAACAAGGCTTATTTCAAATTACCAGATCACTGGTATAGAAGTTGTTATTTTGGTATTGTCTTCCCAAAGATATACCATGTGGATAAAATCACTGGAAGCAATGAAGAAACGAATGGATTAGTACGTAGCAAAAGAGAAAGTTTGGGAGAAATAGTAGGTGATATATTTAGTGCATTGATACCTACAGTGGGAGTGGCTCTGAATACACACAGAATCTGCAAATTGTCAACAGTAGTAGATCGATTATCAACTGACACTGCTGGAGGTTTCCTGAAGGTCAATACCGAATTGGTTGCGATCTGGTCTATGGTTTTACAAAATCGACTTGCTCTTGACACACTATTAGCAAAAGAGGGCGGAGTCTGTAGAATGTTGAAAGCGCAACATTGTTGCACTTACATTCCAGACAAGAGTGTTGAAATAAAGAAGTATGTGAAAAACATTACTAATTTGGAAAAAGAGCTTAAACCACTGGAGTTTGATAGTGCATGGAAGAGATTGACTGATGGTCTCTCCTCTGTAGATAGTTGGTTTTCTAATATAGGTAAAAGTCTTGTGAGTAAAATACTGATGCCAATGGCGGGAATAGGTTTAGTAGTTCTAGGAATAATAATTTACTGCAAATGTCGAAAACATAGAAAGAAATGTTCTGTAAATCAGCGAGGAGTAAAGAGAAATATTGAAGAACTTGAATTAGAAGAGTTAAATAGTCAGATTTATAAGACGATGAAAAATTCTCATCCGATTATAAATAATGAGAAAAAGCAGAATAGAAAGTTTGAAGAGATTGAAATGGGTGAAATGTGAAAAGTTGGCATCTGTTTCATTAATTTGTGATGATATAAAATATCATCAAAGAGGGGATTGATGGAGCAAGGATTCGCACATGAAGGTACTTGCTCGTACTCATGAACCTCGCCTAACGTTAATGAAGTAACAAATCTGTTTGTTTTACTAATTTCGCACATTTTACATTTATATGGGGTATCCGAGGGAAGCTTGCTTATGTGTTTTCTAATCCTAATACGCCTGCGCTAAAATGGCTGCTGCTACGCGGGAATTTCTACTGCGCATGCGTCTGTCATACCCACGTGACATGACGTACTCGCAGTTGTGGAGGGAACCCTGTCGCATCTGCGCACTAGTGCTAAAATGGCTGTTCTGTGTTCTCACATGCAAGAGGCTTGCACTGCTGCTTTTGCTAAGCTGTTCGTTCTGCTTAATCCTAATGCTATAGTTTATTATAAAGTAATGGGTATAGTGTAGAAATTCATGGTATACAGTGTAATCATTTATTTCTGTGTTCTAAATTGTTTCTTTTTACTTTTCATGTATCGTGTTCTATGGGCCTGGGAGGTGCTTACTACTCCATTTTGAAAGTCCTTTCTGCGCATGTCACTCTGCAGAGGGGAGATGAACTCTGTGGCATTGAAACCCAGCCAGATGGCAGCAACAGCCAAGATGCGCCTGGGAAGACGAACCCTCACCTGCTAGAATAAGCTGAACTGTACTGAAATTATTACAATGTATTCAATGTTAAATTCACCATTGTTAACCGAAAGGCATATGTCATGGGAACCTGAAATGTAATGGGTGTAGACGAAATTTAAATAAGAAAACTGAGAGAGTCCAAAATTTAGGTGGCGTGATGACCTGTCCTCCTCCTTTGTCCAATCAAAATTGGGGATCCTTACACTTGCAACATTGGGGGGGTGGTACACTGACCTGAAAAAAAGGTATAACTAGCGTAGGTTTAGCCAGAGAAAATTGTCCGACTTGTCTGAATAGCTGACCTGTCACTGACCGAACGCACTCAATAGGTGACTAAGAGCAGAGAGCTGCGGAGCACTCTGTCGGGAGGTTCGAGAACCCAATCGGGGTTTTTGGGAAGTGAAAGTGCTGGCGAAGCACTTTGTTGGTGAAAGTTGTAACCCAATCGGGGTTTTGGCAGATTCCTTGAAGAGAGGGAGTAGCGCAGGCGTTGCAACCAAAACTGCGGGTGCTGGTCTTAACCTTTGGTGATCCGGTCCTGATCCAAATCCTGTCCTGATTGTCTATGAGCTGCACCTGCTCGCCTACTGGCACTGAAGTCTTTGGAGTTTCTCCTGTCATTTCCAACTGACCCGTGGCCCGGGTTGGTCTTCACACTATTCTAGGTAAATATAAATCTGGGTCTGAATTGCGTCCTTTCTTTACCCTCCCTGAAATATTTGCAATGTTTTATTGCATATGTTCCTTTCTTTCCCGTCCCTTGGTAAATGAGATGTTCATGTATTACTGTCTATTAGCGTGTTCCAAATTTTAACCCACCTCTAGCAAATGCTAAATCATTTCTACATAGTATATGTTCTTTTTTCTCATCCTCCCTTTAAGGAGATAAGCTGAATTTATAGTATGTTCCAATTCTTACCTTCCCTATAGTTATGTGCTAAATTAAACCTAGATTTACATATTAAGTTCTCTTTTTCCAAACTGCCAATGAATTGCGAAAGTTCTTAGGTTTAGTATGTTCCCTTTCTTTACCCTCCTTTAATCAAGTTGCGAAAGCCTGTTCCTTGTTTTAACTTCCCTTTACTTTAAGTTTGCTTAATGGTTGGCATAATCTATCTTATACATAGCTATACACTCTTTTTGATCTTGGTTATTGATAGTTTGATTGCGTTTAACCTGTGGCTTATGATTTTTGATAAAGATGATTAGATAAAGAGTTTGAACCTACCCTGAGTCTGTGGTTATTATATAAATGCAAATGTTATGATATTTTTGAGTGCCTTTTACCTTATCTAACTCCCTGATTCATCGTGTTTAGGTATCTAGTGACAAGGATTGGTAAGCTACTGGTAATAATAGGAATTAGTATAAACACCAACTGGTAGTAGAGCGTGGGTTAACCTGTCTGAGGTAATAAGAATTGATGACATGTGTTTTTGAAAAATGGGTCCAGGCGATTATTGGTAAGACCCTAGTCGGGTGACCTGCGCGCTCTATCAGGCACTATACGCAAATCACGTGGTAATATATAGTTTTGAGATTCTTCACAAAGTCAGATCCAAAGATGCTTCCTCAGTTGACCTTCTTATTTTATTCCTTTTTTGTCTGTTTATTTTAGTTGCAACAAAATGCCGTCTACGGTCCGGCTGTTGTGATATTTTGAAACAGATGTTTTCTCTATGGAAAAGTGCTCGATCAGCTGAAAGTCCCAAGTTAGGGTCACAGCGTTTAGGCAGTGCTGGCCAGCATGGCTCGTGAGGCAGGGGCATGCGTTGGTGGTGGTCGCGCAAGGATGCGCATAATAATTCTTTTTTAAATACGTATTTACTTACCTTCTCGCCAGGCCCCGCGTCTCTGCTCTTGCTCTCCTCAAAAAACAGGAAGCACAGCGAGGCCCCACTGACCAATAACTACGCTGCAATGCAGCGCTGTGATTGGTAAGCACCAAGGCTCCCCTGACCAATCACAAATCTGCAATGCAGGGTTGTGATTGGTTTTGAGCGTCCTGGTTTGACGCTCAACCAGGGAATAGGGGCCTAGTCACGTTCTCCACGCAGACTGTAATACAGCCTGCATGGAGAATCGGAAAAGTGTGCATGACTAGTTTGAGCGGCCCCAGAGGGCCGAACAATCAGTCATTGTGCACTTTGAATTGGGAAAACCACTCCTCCCCTGCCCTTCTCCGAGACTAGAGCAGCCCACCCGCCTGCTCAAAAACATCACAAATATAAAATGATAATAACTGAAAGTTATCATCATTTTATGTTTCCTCTTCTTGCACTGCTTGAAAACAGTGGGGCGACGCTCCTCCACCATAGCGGAGGAGCCACCACTGCATGTAGGACGGGGGCCTACTGCAGGTCTAGACTGCGACAGACTGCTGTATTTGTCTGCACCTACAGCGCACGTGTGGTCAAAGGTCTCAAGGGGTCAGTGCATGGCGAGGACATGCCAGAGATAGCAGAAGAAGGCGTACTCTGAGCTTGGGCCAGTAGACCATGGCGGCATATAAAGCAGTAACACACACACACAGTAAGCATGCCGTGCATATCACTATCCCAGCATGCCCTAACTCACAAATGAGTATCACTGCCTGCATGGCGTATGTGAAAAAAAACACTAGTATTCAGGTTTTCCTTTCAATACTGCAACTTGCCGTCTTGGTTTCAGATGTTTTATTTGCATTCTGCCTCTTGACTTTGGCTTGTTATATGCTAAAATGTCAAATGCAATATGAACAGTATATGAATGCGGGCACACTGAAAAAAGTAACGGATTAAGGAAATACTTGAAATCAAGAAGCATCAGGCAACAGCATAATAAAACAAAGGGGTATTGTGGAGGGTACAAAAATGTAAAAGTGGCCCATTTTTAGGTCGAGCCTGGGCAACGCATGCGCTGCTCTGTGAGGCATGCTGTATTCGAGTGTGGACTTGAAGCTTCGCCAACTCTCCACCCATATTTTTCATTGGCTTGTCTCATTGTCCTTTGTAAATGCTGGATTCTGATTCGTTAATAGGCTTGTTAGTCCCTCCTTAGTACAGCCTTGTCTTCATTTGTAACCTCCCATGGAGACTGGCCCTTTTACTTCTGTTGTTACAGGGTATGAATTATTTAGTATGTAATCACTATTTTATTTAATGAGTTTCGCCCTACTGCAGGCATGACATGCTTTCCTGCAACATTCAGTGCGCCAGGCACACTTTCACTTTCCAAGCAGCCGGGACAATGGCATCCGCTTCTTTAAAATGAAAAAGGTTTCGCATTAACAAGAGTTTGAACTATTGGCATTGTAAATGACAATGCCTTTTATTCCTGTGTTAATGATCAAACAGATAAATAAAAGGCATTGTCATTTACAATGCCAATAGCTTAAACTAAAAAATGCAAGACCTATTGCATTGCAAATGCTTGTTGAGTCTGCGGGAAGGCAGGGGCTAGATTGATCAAGAGTATGCCTTAATGATTAGAGCAATTGATTATGTGGGTCAGAAATGCAGTTGAACTACTAGACGAAGCCCAAGGAAGGGTTATCTCCAGGAGATCAAAGGAGGGTAGGAGGGTTGTTAGTTCATAGTGGGGAATGTGGGACATTGAGATCTTTACTTTAGTTTCAATGGGCTCTCTTGCCACTAAAGTCCTGGGCGCCCCGGGTGATTCTGTGTTTTTTCAAATCTAATTATGGTCTTCCCTTGGTTTGCATCAAGAAGAAGGGTTTGGAAAAGATCAAGAAACCCACATACTGGATTGCTTCATTCCAGGTTGCACCTTTATTCAGCAGGAAGAATCTGCATCCGGTCCACGATTGAGAGACCCACCCTCAAATCTCTTTATAGATGGGAAAGGAATATTTATCCCAGAACTGAGTTCCACCAAAGATGACGTTCTTTGAAGAACTTGTTTGGAATGAAATGTCCTAAAGTTGTTTTTTCCCTATTCAGTCTGTCTCAGGCAGCCTAGTTCTGTAGCTAAGGTGTTATGCCTAGGTCTATAAACCAACTGACCAGCCCCTCTTTCACTTGTAGTTCTGTATAATCTATTATTCAATCGGGGCTATAAATGCCAGACACTAAGAAAACATCTGGAATAAATTAATGCATTGATTTGGCAAACATGAGAGAGTGTATTTGTGAGTGCTACAAAATCTCTCTGCCAAATCACAGCTCACCTCTCCATAGTGTTAGTCCTTTGTAAACCATTTAGCTAGCCCCACACACACAGTCAAAAACTATGGGTGGGAAGAAGGTACATTTTTCAACACGATGGCATACAACTAGGAACACTTTTCAGCATCAACCTTTGCATCTGCAGATATGAAAGGGCTTGGAAATTAACAGGTCAAAATCCCAGAGCAAGAAATGATGCCCTATTAGCATGTCCACCTCAGTAACGTGTTATTCTGGCCCAAAGGAGCTCTGGAAGAGCTTGTTTCTCCAATTATTCTCATTAAATGCAATTAGAAAGGTTTAAAAACATTGATTGGAAGGCACATTCTTTGATACAATATGGGCCTGTCCCAAAATTCAAGAGTATTGGGGCTCAATAATCCAGTGTTTAAAAGAAAGGTATAGGAGTGAGTTGCTCATTTCGGCAAAACGGTGTCTCCTAAATGTGCAAGAGGCGACGGATCTGGAGAGAGGAGACCAAATCGGGTTGAACCTAGCACTGATGATTGCCAAAAGAAATATAGCGCGAGCATGGGGTTCTGATATGTCTCCCTCCCTGAGGGATTGGAAGAAGAATATGGGCTAGTGTATGGTGGCGGAGAAGGCAGTCTATACCAATAGAGGATGCCCCCGCAAATGGGGGGAAGGTCTTGAATAAATGGAATGACTTTAGAGGTAAACCATGTACGGCCCCAACAGCACAGAGGAGGTGGGAGGAAATACAGGAGTAAATTGACTAAGGAGGGAATAATGGAGGAAATGGCGTTATAAAGAACCTTAAAAATATTAAAGACGTAACCAGGAGAAGTGACAATATATTGCATTTGTGGTGAATGTAACTGTTTTGTTGTTTTGGAAATAAAACGATTTATTAAAAAAAAACATTGAGACAATTGTTTTTTGTTTTCAGACATTTTTTTTAAAATATAAAACAGAGCCATGCTAAATGAATCCCCATTACACTTCTGTTATAGTACATAGTATGCTGGGAATGCTTACAGAGACCACGATTACAGACAGCTTAAGAGAGACCATACAATCGAATAATGACATGACCACCCCGCGCTGGGGACACGCCATCCCGGCGTGTCCCCAGCGCGGGGACACGCCGGGATGGCGTCTCCAGGCGCTTTATAAACTCCTTTGTTGTTGTTGTTGTTAACTTGTTAATTTAAGCAAATAATATGGTGATGAGCCAACATAAAACCTAAAATGCGTGAGAGACGTAGGTCTCTGCGGCTCCTAGACAATCAGTGATACATAACAGAAGCATTCAGTAGTATCTATAATCATTACATGTAGAAGGGAGAAATAAGGGGAAGAGAGAAGAAGTTGAAAGGGAAATATACAGAGAGAAAAGAAGAAATTGCAATGTAGTGCTCCGACAGGGCCACCAGCAACCATATCCAATGATAACGGCAGAAGCAGAATATTTCAATAAGTAGCAATTTACCATAAATTTAGGAACATATTGTTTGAGGAGGCACCTATGGTGGTTTCCTTTTCTGTGGATGTTTGCCATAGGAGTCCTAAAGACATCTAGGGCTAGATGTATGTAAATCATTTTTACAGATTCTAAAATACCGAATTTTACCGATTCGGTATTTTAGAATTGGTAAATCTGATGTAGGTAAATTTTCGGTATTTTTTACCGGATCGGTAAGATTCGGTAATTACCGAATCGGTATTTACCGATTCGGTAATTGCCATTCATTCCTGAATGTCAATTACCGAATCGGTAATTACCGATTCGGTAAATACCGAATAATTCAAGGGGGCAGGGTGTCACTTTGACACCCTGTTGCACCCCTGATTAGGGCTTGTGTGCCATGTGGCACACATACATGCCCTAAGGGCATGTATGTGTGCCCTTAGGGCATGTATGTGTGCCACATGGCACAGGTGTACATGCACAGATTTGCATATACACAGGTATTCGTTATTTACCACCAACTAATAGTTGGTGGTAAATAACGAACCCTTAAAGCCCTGTGGCACTGTTTACAGTGCCACCTACATCTCAAAATACAGATTCTGTAATTTTACCGAATCAGTAATTTTACCGAATCGGTAAATTTACCGATTCGGTAAAATTACCGAATCTGTATTTAAAGATGCCCTACATCCCAGTATCCAAATACCGGTCGGTAACAGCCGAAAATCGGTATTTTCGGCCGTTACCGCCCGGTATTTGGATACCTACATCTGGCCCCTAGTTCCGGAACAACTGTGCAATTTTGCATACAAGATTCTATCCACACCTCTAAGGAAGCACAGCAAATTCCACAATTTTTCATTGTAGCACACTGAGCTTAGGGCCAGATGTAGGTAAATGTCATTTACCGATTTTTAAATACCGAATTTTACCGATTCGGTATTCAAAAATCGGTAAATGACATGTAGGGAAAAATTCGGTATTTTTTACCGAATCGGTAAGATTCGGTATTTACCGATTCGGTAAATACCGAATCGGTATTTGCTATTGAATCCTATGGACCTTGAAGCCCATAGGATTCAATAGCAAATACCGAATCGGTATTTACCGAATCGGTAAAAATACCGAATTGCTAAGGGGGACAAGGTGTCACTTTGACACCCTGTTACACCCCTGTAACTGGCTTTTGCGCCATGTGGCACACAGACATACCCTTAGGGCATGTCTGTGTGCCACATGGCACAGGTGTACATGCACAAATGTGCATGTACACATGAATTCGTAATTTACCATGCAATTGTATTACATGGTAAATACCGAATTCTTAATGCCCTGTAGCACTGTTAGACATGCTACCTACATCTCAAATTACATATTCGGTATTTTTACCGAATGGTACATTTACCGAATCGGTAAAATTTACAGAATCAGTAAATTTACCGATTCTGTAATTTTACCGATTCGGTAAAAATACCGATTCGGTAAAATTACCGAATATGTCCATTTTTGGTGCCCCTACATCTCCATAGCCCTTTACCGTTCGGAAACGGCCGAAAATCGGTATTTTCGGCCGTTTCCGATCGGTAAAGGGCTACCTACATCGGGCCCCTAGTGTCCAGTCTGAACGCATCATCTTAGTGCCCACTGACAATAGGAAGTTAATCAACATCAAAATCTGTTCCATGAAATCCGCTGAATGGGGGTTTGCGTACAAGCCCAGGCAACGGTCAAGAATTCGATCTCAAAGGATTCTCCTGTTATGTCGTGAATTAAATACTGTATCTTAGTCCGTAGCAGGTGGACCATCTTACATGTTAAAAACATATGCTTTAAATTCCCACCGCCTCTCCACATCACCAGTAAACATCTGTTGTAGTTAAGCGAATCTTATGTAATCTCGATGGTGTCCAATATGTTTTATCAATAAACCAGAATCTGGACGGTGTTAGAGCTGCTGTGATATTTGCAGTAAAGGGGGAATGCCAGATTTTTTTTCCATGTTCGAGCTTCACAAGGAGTAGGTGTAAGTATACCATTTTCAGGTAAATGTTCTCAGCACATAGCTTTTAGGTGATTCTAGAAGTTTATTTATGTGTGATGCAGAGTGACCCTTTCTCTTCAAATTACCTAGCAACCGAGGAAGGGTAAGGAGACTTCAATTTAGCAACTGCACTTTTCAATCTGAGGAATTATAAAAATCAATATATGGTAACTCGAATGTCCAGCAAAGAGCTGAGAATGGTATAGGATATGATTGGGTGCCTAAATCACCTATAGAGTGTATACCCCTCCTCCCCCACGATTCCCAGAACACTGTCCTCACATCTAATGTAATCCTACAACTGTGCCATAAGGAGGCCATATTTGAGCCAGATATTTCATGGTCTAATCACTTATCAGGCAGTAGTAGGGTCGAGACTGTATCCATTATTATGGATCTTGAATGTTCTATCTAAAGGGAGTCTGGCTAAGATGTGTATGGAGATGGTGGTGCTGAGAGGCAAGGGGTATGTTAACTGGGTCTCCTTAGTAAGCCAGGGAAGGGGACAGGTCTCGTGTATTCTCCCAGAGAAGCCAGGAATGCTTGTTGGTATCATGGATAATCAGGGAGGTTTAGACCTCAGAAGTTTTACTCATCTTCAATGTAATCATTCTTGCTTTCTTGCTCTTCCATAGAAATTCGGGTATATAAGTATCCACAGATTAGGAAAAAGGAGGGGGAGAGGGACACCTGAAGCATACTGACAATACAATTGACCAAAGGAGCCATCATCATTTTAACGGTGTCCACCAGACACCACCACGTGATATTTTTGTGGCCATGTGTTGCGTAGTTTTTTTTTTACTTTGGTAAGGGTTTTATGTTCATTAATGAAGAAGGATTGTTTAAGATCTTTACCAAACCAGATACCTAAGTATTTGATAGCATCTATTTGCCACTTCAGGCCCAATTTACCAATCACGTTTGTTTAAAGAGTAACCCGCCACCAATGAGTACCTCTCTATCTCCTTCATAATGATGGGAATAGTTCATGGAGATTCATCAGTGAACAGAAGCACGTCATTAGCATAAGCCACCATAACTTGTCTGCCTGAGCTCAAATTAATACATGTAATATCTGGGTTATCCTTTAGTGATGAAATCAATCGCTCAATGATTAACAAAAAAACAAGGGGGAAACCAGACATCCCTGTTGAGTCTCTTGTGACAAAGCAAATGGCTGATATAGACGGCCCCCTCCCTGAACACCTTCAGGAAAACTCTCAAGACTTGGCTCTTCGGCTGAACAGCACTGCTGACCACCCCCCGCCCCAGCGTCATGAGATCCTCACGGGTGAGTAGCACCCTTACAATTCCCTGATTGATTGATTGATAGCCATTGACCCTGACCTTCATCACTGGATTGGAATAAAATGTCATGGTCATAAGTATAAAATCTTCCCCCAATCAATATCTGTGTAGGGTTGCTTGCAGAAATGACCAAGAAACCATACTGAATTATTTTTCTGCATATAATGCAAGTGCAGCTGTCAGTGTATTGGTAAATGTTGCTTTATCCAAGACATGGCAAAACGTTCTAATATTGTCTGAGGTGAGCCTACCTTTTAAAAACCCAAGGGGGCAACAAGTTCAATACCAGTGGCTCTAGTCTACAGGTCACATTCTTTGCATTTAATTAACAGTCAAGATTGAAGAGAGAGATCAGTCTTTCCTTCCTTTGGAATGACCACTATTGTAACTTCAGAGATACAGCCTGATGCTGCTTAATGTTGGAAAATAATGTGTAAAGGTTTTGCCACTCTTTCTGCAAAATGTTTGTAAAATTTGGCAGAATAACCATCTGGACGAGGCTTTTTTCACAGATCAGAGATTGTGTATGGTGGATATGATTTCATGCCCACAATAGGTGCATTAAGTTTTAGTGCATCAACATGCAAGCTCCGAGGTACCACTGAGACCAATTCTGACTGGTTGAAAGACGAGCATTAGCAAGGGGTGATACAGTCTGTGACTTCAGCCAATCTCATTGTTTCCTCTTCAGAAAAGGCCCTAGGCCATTTGATCAGATCATTTGGATATGCTTCTTCATGGAGTGTTTCTTAGAGCATCATAAGGGCCAGCACAAAAACTGGCTATTATCTAGCCAAATTGGTTTTACTGACACAGAGGTAATCAGTGCTTTTAGGGGGGCTGGAACTGCCATCACCGACACACCTACGAAGACATGATACACATTTATACAAGTATGAGCACAGTTTGCCTCATATGCTTAGAGTAGACAGACACTGAGGCAAGCTGTGACCACTACATCAGTTGTAGCATGCTATTAGTGTATGCAAAGACCTTATATTGAAAGCTCTGCAGTATATACATTGTGCTTAGTGTGAACAAGCACACACTAGTAACTGGGCACTGTTTTGAGCACGTGTTTGCTTGAGATATATGTAGGACAAACATAGAGAGCATGGAACGAGTTCTGTTGACAGAACACACAAACACACAAACGATAAAACTCTGCACAATTTGCGACATACTGAGTGTAAGCAGACCCACACTAAAAGCACTGTAATGATTGCAACACTGCAACCAATAGCGCAGTGAAGGAAGGAATATCAGAATAAATCTGAAGCCCTGGCAATGGCTCAGACAGCCTCCCATCCCAGTCCATCGGTTTAAACCCCTTAGACAGAGACCTGCCATATGCAAATCAATCTCGGTCCAGCTCCAAAAGGAAAAGTCCAGCCTGAACTGCCAGGCCCGGCCTCCGACAGAAGGGAACACAGTCAACCACTAACCAGTTTTGACCTGTTTAGGCCTTCTCATTGAGGTATAGATTGAGTCCTGTGGCACAGTGAGCACATGCTTGGGCATACCCATTGACAGATGTAGTATTGAGCCAGCAGCACATTGGACTTCCCTCGGGGTACCTAATGTTAATGTCCTGCATCTTAAAAGTGGCAGATCACAGTCAAGATTTTCTGATGGTGGTGATGCTCAATGTACTAAAGCCATCCATGGGCCACAACGCTGCACCACTTACTATTATAACATAGAAGAGAGAGAAAATTGCCTAGGCAGAGATATCTGTAGGGAACAACGTTAACATAAACCTAACATAATTAAAACTGAAAATCAGAAAAGATTCTCAAGATAAATGTGATCATAACGAGGATTGTTAGTAACTATAGTACTGTAGTTTGATATAATTACCTATTTACATGTTGAGCATTACTCCACCATCTAGGGGTTGGGTCTGGAAAAAATATGTTGAAAAATACAAATTAAAAAAACTTATTTTGAGTTGGTAATCGAAAATGATGTTGTCACATTCACCTTGTTGTGCACCCAAAGGTAAACATAATACATCTTTAGGAAGCTTTTCTTAAGAATTAAGGAATTATGATCGGAGATTATTTTAGGGCATTTAATAACTTCTGCTTGGTTAGACAGGTCCCTTGTCACTAATATGTGATCTATTCTAACATATTTGTTGTGGGGATGGGAAAAATACGTGTGCCCGGGATCAAACTGATTTTTAGCATCCCAAATATCCACAAAATCGTAGCTATCTCTAAGTTGGCTGATAGCTCTGAATACCCTTGGCTTGCGGCCTGAATATCTTTCCTGACTCTGTTTCCTAAACACAGGCCCCAAGGAAATATTCAGATCACCACCAAATACAAGCAATCTTGACCAAGAGGTGAGCTCCAATTCTAGATCTTCAAATATTTGTGGGTCGTCTTGGTTTGAACCGTAAGCTGAACAGAAAGTTATACCCAATGCCAATTCTATGATAACCCTCCTCCCATGGGAGTCCACTGCCTTACGTATACCTTGTCCTAAGAGAATTTTAGCAAGAATAGCTACCCCACGAGTATTCGACGTTTGTGTGGTTCAGGCGAGCAGATTGTAACCACCAACTTTTAACAGATCTTTTTTATCCAAGGGCAAGTGAGTCTCGTGGAGACAAATTATATCAGCAGAATTTTGTTTAATTATTTCACATAAATGGACTCTCTTACTCCTACCATTAAGTCCAGCCACATTCCATGAACATATCGTTATCTTCCCCATTACGAATTATTAGCTAATTTCCGAGAGCTTGTAATCTCAAAATTCTCACAAGTTTACCAGACATCTCGATCCTTTTGTATATCTTTTGTCAGTATTATCCATTTAGTTGCATCAGTTACTATGTCAGTATTAATATTGGAGTTGTTTTTTTATCTGCTTTTACCCGCTGACTTCCCACCACCGATTAGCCAAGAGTCGGAATTAATCAATTAAATTGGCCGGTACGAAGATGGAAGCTCGGCAGGTTTGCCCTTTTTAGGAAAAATAATTATATTAGTTTCTTTCCATGATTCTGGCGGGGTGCCGCTCAATGGTATCCCAACAAACAGATCCAATAGGAAAGGTAATATTTGTGCTCCTAGTATGTTTAACACCAAAGGTCGAAAACATTAACAAAATTAACTATGAACCCCTAATGAGGGTTAAAAAAAAAGATCTCACTAGGGTTAACAGTCTGCACTTGTCAATCATTGGTAGGGGAAATTTTCTAAAAATGAACATACTTCCTAGGGTACTATATCTGTTTCGAGCTATTCCCTTAATTATAGAAGATAATATTATTAAATCTCTTGAATCACAAATGTCTAATTTTGTCTGCAATATGGGAAAATCGGGAGAGCTCTGAAATATCTATATTTACCACAAAACAGGGGGGGCTTAGCAATTCCCAATATGATGTTATACTTTTGGGCAGCCCTTCTCCGTCAAATGGCACCACTCTTTAATACCACGGCTGCCACCGAGAACACAGATGCCATGGAAATACCATCTATTTATGAATTATCCATTGGTAAGAAAGCTCAAGGGCTCTTGCTGAGACAACTAGAGCCAAGTTACTATAAAAAAGTTACATTTAAAGTCATCAGCAGTGCATGGAAAATATGGAGGAAGGTTACTAGATATATGGCAATTCCAAAATTCGATAGATATACCCCCTTGTAGCATTCCTCTCTATTGCCTGTTCAGGCCAATGACGACATTGCTAAAAATGGGAAGGCATGGGGATTACTACAGTATGCAACTTTTTAGCAGGTGATTCAAATACAAGGTTTTTGAGTTTTCAGAGAAACTTTGAGATTTCTAATAATGATTACTTTAAATTTATTCAAGTTAATACTATTCTTAGCCTAAAAATTCCAAGTATTACACTGGAAAAGATCCCATTCTTTGATATTATAAGTAAAAAATCGACTAGAATTGGAACAATATATGATTTGCTTCTTGAAAAACTTCCAGATGATCTGGAACATACAGAGTCATCATGGGGGGGGGTAAACTTGCTAACCCCAATGTTGATATTGACGTGAGCCTACTCCTAACATCACGTTTACTCTTATCTTCTAACATAAACTTGAACTTAAAAAAAAGCTCAGCTATACAAGACCATCTATAACTTGTACTATATCCCTGCTAATCTGTATGCATGGGGTAAAAGAATAAACAATGAGTCCCCCAGGTGTGGAGTCGGCCCAGCCACCCTATCACATATGTTTTATGAATGTGTTAAATTAACACCACTGAAAAAGATGCTATTTGAATTTTGGGAGGATGTGTTTGGGCATAAGGTGGCAGAATCGCCCCCTCTTCTTATTCTTGGCTATGATAACACTCTTGGGCTTAGTACGGAGGAGGAATCATGTCTTTTTGTGGGTACAGCAGTTTATAGAATAATACTTGCAGCCCGCAGGATGTGGATCCCCCAAGCTTTCAAATGTGGTTAGCTCGTTTTTTGAGGGTGTACAATCAGGAAAAAGCCATTTACGCTACTAGAGGGAGACATTCTAGAATTAAGCATGGGCGAATTTTACGAATCTGGTATTCGCGAATTTTGCGAATTTGCGAACTCGCAATCCGCAAAATAGGCGAATTCTCGCGAATGTGCGGATTTTTTTTTTGTGTGTTCGCAAGGATTTTTGCCAGTTCGCGAGGGTTTTGTACCAGTTCGCAATTGCGAACTTACATGTCGGCTCGCAACGGTCGCGATTATGTTGTTTCTACGTCTGGTTCATCATCACAGGTTTCCAGCACCCTCTGTTTCACCCCTGCCACCCTCTGTTTCACCCATGCCACCCTGTGGTACATCAATGCCACCCTCTGGTTCATCATCACTGTAGATTATGGGGGGAAAAAGCAAGCACACCTGCCCTGCTTCAACTGACATGAATTAATTTGGGGTTGATTTATTAATGTGTCACTGTTTTAAAATTCCAGTCTGGCACCTGCTTCCTTATCTGTAATTTGCTTTCTGTTGCAGTGCAATTTTTTTTCCAGGACTTTTGTGTCCTACTTGTAGCTATTCTATGAGCCTGCTGTGAGGGTCAGAGCAGGGTCATACAATTGTTGCAACTAGCAACTGAACTGGGAATTTGCGGATTTTTTTTTGTGTGTTCGCAAGGATTTCTGCCAGTTCACGAGGGTTTTGTACCAGTTCGCAATTGCGAACTTACATGTCGGCTCGCAACGGTCGCGATTATGTTGTTTCTACGTCTGGTTCATCATCACAGGTTCCCAGCACCCTCTGTTTCACCCCTGCCACCCTCTGTTTCACCCATGCCACCCTCTGGTACATCAATGCCACCCTCTGGTTCATCATCACTGTAGATTATGGGGGGGAAAAGCAAGCACACCTGCTTTGCTTCAACTGACATGAATTAATTTGAGGTTGATTTATTAATGTGTCACTGTTTTAAAATTCCAGTCTGGCACCTGCTTCCTTATCTCTAATTTGCTTTCTGTTGCAGTGCAATTTTTTTTCCAGGACCTTTGTGGCCTACTTCTAGCTATTCTATGAGCCTGCTGTGAGGGTCAGAGCAGGGTCATACAATTGTTGCAACTAGCAACTGAACTCTGGAGGGGCCCCAGTCAGGAAGCACTACAGGGAATGGTTACTAATGATGAGTTTGAACTTTTGCACCTGCTGAATGCTTTCACTTTTGCAAAACTCGTTTTTCTGCAGAACAGCATTACAGCAACTGTAATGCCCCAAACAAGCTTACTTGTGAAAGTTGATTTCTAATCCAAAAGTGATCCAAAGAAAGTCAAAAGGCCTCAAATCCAAAAAAGTGCAGGCAAATGTCAACCTGAGGAGTTATTCTGATAAAAATCCTCATTTTTAGAAGGTCTATGCTGCTTGCTAGTGGATTTCTTGTGCAGAATTGCAATTTTAGTAATTTCGCGAGTGTGAGATTGTTGCTGCCCGCGGCACCTACATGTTCGCAATTGCGAACTTACACCACACGCCGCAAAATTGTATCACCAAGAAAAAAAATCCGCTGCGTGCGAATTTGCGGATTTTCGGTAAATTCGCGAGCGTTCGCGGATTGCGAATTTACCGAAAATCCGCAAAATCCGCGAGCGTAACGGATTGTCCGCCCATGCTTATCTAGAATACGTGGCAGTAAGATCTGGTCTCCAATTGCAGCCTGGAGCAGGGATGTAAGAAATGCATGGGATAAATATCTCCCGCTATAATATGTATATTTTCGACGTCTCGGAATGAAATGAAATAATGTAATGAATTGTGTATTCTAGCTAGTTTTAATAATCATGAAGATTTTTTACATATTTGTTACTGATGTATATCTCTATTTTTCTATATGTATGTAGTTGTTTAATAAAAATATTTTTTTTAAAAAAAGGAAGCTTTTCCTACTATAGGCTTATATGGCTAAGAAACAATATTTAAGGTGCCACACTTGGCACCTCAAAGCAAGATTAACTGAATTAAAGCCATAGAGACAAGTTTCTAAATTGTAGTTCTAAAAAATGAAATCTGATACATTTTTGGAATTTTTAAATCGCAAAACTATTGGCAAGAGTCTATTAAGTGACCTAAAGGGTACATGCACATACATATACTGGACAAAAATTGCAAAGACTTACTCAAAGAACGAATGTTGGAAGAAAGAAACGTCAACGATAATGCAGAAACTGAAAATCTAGAGACAAAAATCAATTCTCTAAAGTAAATGAAATCTGAGAGAAATCCTAAGAATTATGGAGAGAATGTTAATGTTGTTAATGTTAATGTTAATGTTATGGGTGTCTTATATAGCGCTCGGCTACTCCAGGGAGTGTCCCGGCGCTTTCTGACCCATAGCTGAAACAGAAAGGGAAAAGGAAAAGAAGCAGACCTATCATTGACTGTAGAGCCAAGTTTTCAAACCTTTTCTAAAGGCCAACAGGTTTGGAGTACAATGGAGTGCCAGGGGGAGGGTGTTCCACAGATTGGGAGCGAGATGTTTAAAAGAACGTCCCCCTCTCCTAGCTTTCCTGATGATAGGGACAGTTGCCAGACCAAGGGATTCTGATCTGAGGGATCTTGTGGGCTTATAAAAGGTAAGACGTTTCTGGATGTACTTAGCCCCAACAGCATGGAGTGCCTTGTGAGCCAGTGTAAGTGCCTTAAAAATAATCCGCTTTGTGACAGGAAGCCAGTGAAGAAAGAGTAACAGATCCGAGGCTCTAGCATGGCGGGGAAGGCCAAAAATGGCCCTCGCAGCCGAGTTTTGGACCACTTGAAGTTTTTGCAATAGGTAGTCTGGAAGACCCAAATATAAAACATTAGAGTAATCGAGCCTGGAACAAATTAAGGCCTGAACCGTCGTCTTCCTATGGACCAGAGGAAGCAGAGGGAGGAACTTACGCAACATTTTCAGGAGACCGAACAGGTGCCAGTAGGGCCTATGATCTGGGTCTTCAATGATAGATTATTATCAATTTTAACCCCAAGGTTCTTAGCAACCGAGGAGGAAGATGAGGGAGGAAACATATTCACAGGCCACCAATCCTGCCATGGCGGGTCTGCCTGACACCCAAAGAAAAGCACCTCTGATTTATCAGGGTTGCACTTGAGGCTGTTTCGCTGAAACCAGTCGAAAACAGCCCCAAGACAGCCGCGGATGCTCTCTCCATCGAACTCAGCACCCTTTCTACAGGTGAAGAGAAGCTGGGATCCTACAGGACACCAGGACAACAGTTTAGGATCGTTGTGGGCCTTTAATGCAGCACAAGAAAAATATATGGTGGTTATAGCATTAGTCAAAGCTTTTGAGAAATATTTGAAAAGAACAAGAATTCAGAAAATACACGAAGAATTACAGCATTAGGTCAACTGAATTCACTTTCAGAGAGTGCAATATGTACTTCCGTCAGACAAGTCATTGTTATGTTATGGAAACTTAGGGGCTGATTATGATTGCAGAAGGCCCGTCACCACCAGCCATTCAGTGGCGGACCTTCCGCAATCGTAACACGATTTTTCCCCGCCACATTATGATGGCGGATGGAATCGTGCTGGATCCATGGCGGACGCAAAGACCGTCCGCCACGAGTCCGCCAAAAGCAATCTTACAGGTTGCCTGGCGGACAGATCAGGTAGCCCTGAATGGTGGGGGTGCATATCAGGCACCGTCCACCAAATCAGGATGCTGGCCATTGCAGGCCTTTCCCTGGCGGTCGATGCTGCCTTGAAAAGGCTGGTGAGGATTGGTGACAGGGGCCAGTTGCAGGCCCCCCTTGTGTTGGGGGAGGTGAGGGTGCACTTGGGGGTACCATGGTACCCCCCTACTTTTCACAGCACTACGTGGCAGGCACCGCTGATTTATTATTGCGGCGCAGCCCCCGCCGCAATGTTAAAACTCAAGATCTGACCGCCATGGTGGCAGTTGCATCCTGATCAGGTGTGCGGGACCGCTGCATGCATGGCGGACAGTCCCGGTTAACACCAGGATGGCGGATGGACTCAGGTCCATCTGTCATCCTAATGAGCCCCTTAATTAAGAGCATGGGTCTTTTAACGATAAGTAGTTGGAGAAAAGGAGAGAGAAGTAAATGAACAAGAATCATCAATGACATGCCTGTTTGAATAGCCAGGTCTTTAATTTCTTCCTGAACAGTATGAAATTATCTTCAATTTGCAGATGATCTGGTAGGGAATTCCATACCACTGGGGCCTGCACAGAGAAACTGCATCCGCCTGAACATTTCTTTCTCTATCTGGGAATCACTAGATCATTGATGACCTTAAGAAGAGTCTGGTGGGAGAATATTTTCTAAATCTCCTAGTCACAAAGCAAAAGGCTATTCCATAGAGTGCTATACAAATGAGTGCAGCAAGTTTTTGATTGGATTATGTGCCCTATATACAGCCAATGAAGTTGCTTCAAAATAGGTGCCACTGGGTAGTGCACAGTAGTCAGTAGATTTTGTACCACTTGAAGTCAGTGAATGGCATTGTTAGAGAGGTCTAAGCACACTGCATTTGAGTATGCAATTCTGTGACATAATGGCTGCCAAAGTAATCATTTTATGAGCGTCCATTGCGAGATAAAAGAAAATCTTCTGTATCATTTTTAGCATGACTATGCAATTAGAAACTATAAGCCTGATCTGAGATTTCATTGAAAGGCAATCATCAATGAGGACTCCCAGGCCCTAAATGTGGTTTTTGAGACCGATCAAGCTCCTATTTGCATTGGCCAGTTTAGGTAATGCCAGAGGTTGGCTCTTTTGTTGAGAACTATTACCTCTGTCTTGTTGGCACTCAATTTCAATTGAATATTGTTCATCCAATTTCAGTTGAAGCACAGGGTGTTTTGGAGTTCGACTGAGCTGCTATTGTGCTGTCCAAGCAGAGTCGCAGTTGTCAATCAGCTACATAGTTAGATAGCCTTCAACCTCTGGCAAGTATCTCTTTTAGTAATGTCCTAATATAGATGTTAAATTGATGGGGTGATAAAGATGATCCATGGGCACCCCACAGATAACTGGTACTTACATAAAAATAGGAACCAGGAAGAGAGGCTGAAAAGCATTTAAACTGAAAGTAAGGACTTTTCAAACTTTATTTTGTGCTCTTTACAAGGACAAGCTAGCTTGAGGATTGTTCAAGATATAATACTTATCGAAACGCAACCCTTGCAAAATAAACCTATAAGCAAGTAAACATCTGCTGCGGGAGCTGAATATTATTCTAAAAGAACTTCAAAATCTGGGAAATCATCTCCCTGAAAAAATTGCATCTAAAGTGGATCGTTCAGAACTGCAGTCTATCAACAGTCCTCTAATTAGTTGGCAAAAATAACTTTTCAATGTGTCTCTAAAATACAGGGTCAGAAACGTAACTACATCTGCTGTTTGCCTTGAGAATTAAATACTTGAAGTGTCTCTCACAGACCACTGCATGTTTTAATCTTTGCAAAAACGAATAAAAAGATATGTTTGATTAATTAAAGTTTAAAAAATTAGGCATAAGGCAAGGTTGATCCATTGGACTTTTCGTATTAACAACAAACACCAGCCCTGATTGGAATATTTTTCAAATCAGGGCCTATTGCCTTCTAAAAATAGTGAAATCGCACGCTGCTGGATGTATGGTTCCTATGAGGGAAGATCCTGTAAGCAAGACACAACAAAGACAGATGCACTGGAATCATCAGTACCTGAGAGACCTGGGGAACACGAGGTAGCCAAACAAAACTACAGGAAAAATTGAAGATACAATCTCGAGAGAGAACCCAAGAGACGTGATAAAGCACCAGTTGCTAGGAAACCAGAAACAGCAGTAAAGCAAAAACAAATACATGGCTAGAACCCTAGAAATGTAATATCCCTGTTATTACGGAATCCTCTGTACACAGAGAGTAAAGAGTATGGAATAATAGAAGAAGTAAAAAATGAGCTAGTGAGGATAAGAGGCATAGCTTACAGACTGAAACTGAACACTTTAAAAGCGTATTTTATATAGCATCTGAGCCACAAAAAGGCTTTTCAGCACTATACTAGCATATATAGAACTCTTGCCAAATCAAAAGACGCTCCTTTTGTTGATCTAGAAAGACTAAAAAGCTGAGCTGAACGATCTAGAAATTGGTTAAATTTCTGTGGCCGGCCTATTCCCATCTTCACAAGTTGCCCAATATGCAATCACAATTCCTGAGTTTAAAATCCCATTTTCCCAACTTCGGTAAAATTGCATGAAACTTTGGCAGATCGGTTTAGTTCCATATGCTCCTCCTTATATGCTCAAATGAAATATATTACAAATAGGCTACCACCACCCCAGAATGTATTCTATGTATAATTGGACCCTTACAAGCGAAAACACAATTTGACTTGTGTTGCTGAATTTAATGGGAAACTCAACCCAAAGCCTAGATAAGGGTTTAGCGCTGGTGGCACCCAGTGCGACAATAATCTTTGGTATAACTGCACTAGAAACAGGTTGTAGAGTGTGCATTAAAGCCCCCCACTGCATTTTAAGGCAGGAAACAATGTGTTATGACATGGACACAAGACCAGAGAACAGAAGAAGTCAATATTCTATTCATCGGGTGTGATTTGTTCACTAGAGGGAAGAGGACCTTTCATGCACTTAAAGCACCAGTAGTTCCATGTAATGATTTACATATAGAAGGGCATGTACATGTGCCAAGGTCTCCCAGGGTGATTGCTAGCATGAAAATCTGTCACTCATTCCATGGGGGTTATGCTTTAGAGGTATATCAAAATGCCATGACCCGAAGGACAATAATAGACTTCTCAGTTGCATCCAGCATTAGACTATAGTACCCAACTTCAACCCCTTCATCCGCACAAGGATCCTTCAGGGCAGCCCAAGCCTTCTTTGGTACAGTCCAACAGGGGAATGTCCATGGCGAAGGAAACAATTACCATTCCTGTTAGAATCCATGGAAAAATTGGCTGGGGATCTAAATGCCCATGATATACTTGGGCAACCGCTGACACTTTGTCTTATCCACCAGTTTGAGTATGATCAGGCCACTCAGTGCCTGTGAGGATGATTGCCCTGTTGTGAGAAGCGATGTGGCGGCTTTGACGCTACTTGGTTGTTAGAGATTGAGCTCTTCCGTCACCCCACCTCCTAGGAGAATCACAGACGGAAGCACACACCGTACATTGAGCGCATAACATACTTGCCAATCCTTCGATTTAGGTGGCATGATCAATACCTTTTTGCAGCAGCATTGCAGCGCACCAATTCAAGCATGCATTTTCTCCATATGCACATTTCCTATCACATTCCAAAGTCTATGAGGGAAGGCTCCTGTCTCAAGAATAGTCAAAGAGTTCAAAATTGTTCCTTTTCCACCATTCTCATCTGGCCTCATCTCCATATTGTTGAGGTTGACAAGAGGTATTACCCCACCTCTTGGTCAGCTTTCAAATGCACATCTATGCTGGAATTTGTAATTCTGCAACCTGGTCATCCCTCATACATTCATGAACCACTATATAATTGTGTTGAGCGCAATGTTTCCCCTGTTTTTGATTCTTGTGTGTTTGATGAGGCATAGAATTGTGGTTGAATTTACCAGTGACTATTATTTGAATTCTATAATTTCTATAATAAACATTGAAGCATCTCATATTTTGGTTGGTTTCATCTTTGTCTCTGATGTCATGCATTGGTCTGGGCTCATTGAGTAGGGAATGTGTCAGGGAAGGTCTGCTTACTTACTAAAGGTCATCGGTAAGTAACCATGCAGACCTTCAAAATAAGGCTGGACACACATCACTGGAATTATTGCCCTTTCGAAGTGAAACATGTAAAAGAAAAAAATAAGACTAGTTTAGACTAATAAATGCGGCCTGGGACTGAGAGCAGATGTTGGAGCCAACCAGCTTCTTCTTAACCCCTTAAGTGCGGGGAACGTTCAGCGGTCGTCGCGTGCACTACCTCGCTAGTGCTGCGCACATCCGCTGAACGTTCCATTCCCGTTAGCGCAATCGAACGTCCGCACTGGGGCGGAATTTTCGTCGCGCTTAACGGGTTATTAGTGGGCCCGGCCAATGAGAGATCATCTAGCTGGCCATCTGACCCTTGGAGCTCTGGTGCAAGATGTGATGGGGAGTGAAAGGGGCATATTATCACGAAAGGCGATATAATTTTATTATATTATATTATATTATAATATGCCCTTGTGAATTCCCATAGCAGCCCAGGTTAACACCAGAACCTGGGCTGCTATGGGAATTCACAAGGACATATTATCAAGGACATTATCGCCGCTTTAGCAACAGTTTCCTGCCGCTAAAGCAGCGATCATTTTATCGCCTTTCTTGATAATATGCCCCAAAGTTCATTCCTCAGCTTGTGCTAGTGTGCGGGAGGTCAGACGGCAGAGACAGAAGTAGGAGTGTCTGTGAGAGGAAGAAGGAAGGGAACAGACGATCAGCGGATATGGAGGGTCACAATGTGGGCGCCATGGGGAAGGTAACAGAAGCGTCTCTGCTTAATGCGAAAGTGAAGCGAGTTAACGACGAGCTACTTCGTTCACCAGTTTAAAAAAACAAAGCATTTGAAATGCAATCAGTCATTTATAAAAGTTCGAGCTACTGGTGTTGTGCATGACTATGGGGCATATTATCAAGGCAGGCGATATGAGAATATCGCCGCTTTTGCATCGCTTTATCGCCATACTGTTGTTAGCGACAGCTTGTAGGCGATAGAGAGCGGTTTGGGGTCCACTTTGCATGTCAGTGATATTTATCGCTAATGACATGCAAAGTGGGCATACCCAAACTGTTAGCAACTGAAAGCAGTCGCTAATATCGCTATCGCCTCTTATAAATGCAGGCGAAGCGCTAAAAATGTTTGCGCAAAGCGCGAATATCGCCAAAACCTAATGCCTGCTCAGACCACTTCTTAACCTGTATATCCAATGGGAGGTGGATATTCAGGTTAAGACCCTATTAGCGATAATGCTTGAATATCACTGTATTTCCAGCGATATTCACGCATTTTGCCGCTATCGCCGGATATTTTATCGCTTTAGAGATAAACGTTGCTAATAGCACGTTATCTCTACGATAAATCCGGCGATGCGCGGCGATAAAAAAAAATCGCTATGCTTATTTAGCGATAAATTTCGCTAGTTGTTGATAATATGCCCCTATGTTTTTTACATATGCTGTTCAATGTTACCTTTAAAAGCACAACTTCACAAATAAGTGCACACTGATCTACATTGCTATCAACTGTTTTACAGGTCAAGGATTGTGGAATAATTATGGCTGGCTAAAATGTGTCTCTGCACTTCAGCAGACTACATAGCGATCGATTCAAAGGATGTCACAGACGACAAAAGCAGAATTTCATTTATTAACAATGGAAACTATACCCAGGGCTAATAGAATTATGTGGAAGGAGAGGGCCAAATGATGCAGCAGAGTTGAGTAAGTTATGTGGCAAGGAAATGCAAAGTATTACAACATTGTTTTCGTCATTTTTACTTTTTAACACGGCCTGGGCATTTGTTGTGTCCCTCAATATTACCAGTTTAACAGCCAAAAATAGCAATAATCTGCAGACAGGTGACCAGTCAACATTTGCAAAGGCCATCTATTGCACTGCAACATATGTTGCTGAGTTTAAATAACACTTAAATAGTTCGAGCTGCAAACAATGTTGTAAAATCAGCAGATTTTGCTGCTGATTACGTGGCAAATCTGTAATTATGCGAACAACGCCATGGCTGAACAGTTACATAATTCCAGTGGCCCCGACTATACCTCAAAACGGTTGCATGCAACACTCCATACTGAAGCAGACCACACTCAACGCAAGACACTAAGGGCCAGATGCATCAAAGGGTTTTGCCCATTCTGTGTCTATGGGAAAATGTGTTGATGCATGTGGCAAGCCCCAAGCATTCACCAAAAGACTAGTTTACAGGCAGATACGCCTTGACCACAAAGATTGGGGTGCCCATAACCTGGGATTCCTCGGACACATGGCCATTTTTCCTGTTCAAGACACCATAGATTCTGCCAACCTCTTGCTCTGGAGACACTGCAGGAGAGAAGCGAATCAGTGTTAGGGCACTGACTAACACAGCTGGAATCAGCGGCAAGGGCTAAACCAAGTCAGAACTGCTACCTGCATTTCCGCAAGATAAATGGGCTCCATGAGCCTCCTGCACAGTCATGACACAGGCGCAGAGGTACTTCCTATCCCTGGGAATAATCTGAACGTCACCTCTGTGGATCGCATCAGTGTGCAGGGTCATATTGTGGAAATCCAAGTAAGCAGCGCACATGTTCTTCTCGCACAGAGCACCCTGCAAGCAGAGGGGATGGCAGTGACATGTCCTGACTGTCACAAGTGGGACAGTTAACTTCCTTCAGAGGTCATGTGCAAGTAACCCAAGTTCTATTTCCCATGGGAAAAACATAAACAAACTGAAGTTCAATCTCGAAGTGAGAAGGGCATTAGAAATATGTGACCAAGTAAAACAACCATTAGCAAAGCCAATAGGGCACACCTTTGAGCTCTACTGGCTCTTTTAATGCCCTTTGTTCATGCTGCATAGAGTGATTACGCAGTGGCAGTATCACTGATTGTATGTGTATCCGTCATAACGTGTTTGAGCTTCAAGCACCATTTTTTTATTTACCCACCCATGATGGAGTGGTAAACAAAAATGAAAAAGGTATTTTCTTTCCAAAGTGAAAGCGCTGTTAATAATATATTTTTAGAATGGGAGGGGACTAGAGGCAACAGAGGAGTGGGTCAGGGAAGTGGGTGGGATGTAAGGGAAAATAAGTGCACATGGGAGGAATGAAGGCAGGGAAATAAACACAAGGGAGAGAACATAGGCGCGAGAGCAACAGGGAAGTGTAGGGGAGAAGCATGACGGAGCTGGAAAACATGCACTCATGGAGTGCTTATGCAAAAAGAAAAGGTTGTTTTCTAAAATTGAGCAGTCGAAGGACACAAGAAAATGGATGAGATTCAAGTCCCAGTAAGTTAGAGATTTACGGGACAAACATGCGGGCGCTCCATTTAAGGGGATTGGGGTAATTAGGGTGAACATGCTGGCCTCCTCTCCATCCAGAAATGGAGCAGCCGTAATGCGGACAATTGTTCTGGGGGTAAGGTGTGGTGGCACCCAAAGTGAGAGGGACAAAGCTGTTGTACAGACTCGGTGGCACCCAAAGTGACAGGGGCAAAATCTTTGTGCTACCGCAGTTTCTCAGGCGTGTTGTTTGTTGGTGAGCCGGTGCAGCAGCCTCCCATGACAGTGATTAGAGATGCAGCTTCCACTTGCTCTATTGCAGCCTATAGCTTTGCAAGACCACAGGTTCTTTGAAGTGATCTATTAACATAAATAGCTGGGAAATGTACAAAATAAGGGCCTCAGATAACATCAGAGCTTTACTTGACAAACTTGCAGGCTCTCCCTTTAACCCCTTCAGTGCTCATGACGAGCCCAGGCTCGTCATGCAGCACGGTGCTCGTGTGCTCATGACGAGCCTGGGCTCGTCATGAGCCGTGGAACGCTCACACGCGGGGCTAATTTCCCCGCTGTGCTGAGCGTTCCATTGCGCGGGTGGGTTCATGACGAGCCCAGGCTCGTCATGAGCACACGAGCACCGTGCTGCATGATGAGCCGGGCTCGTCATGAGCACAGCGGCGCTGTGCGCGGCCCCCCTCCCCCCCGCACCGCGGGGAAATTAGCCCCGCAGTGAAGGGGTTAAGGGAGTTAGAGTGATTAGGATGAACACGCCAGATGCCTTTCCATCTAGAAATGAAGCATCCGGAATTTGGGCTGCTCTTTTTAGGTCTCGCCTACGCAGCGCACATGCGCTGCATAGGAGGGACTTTTGCCGTCGCTCTGCTCATTTTCAAGCACACACTCGTGCTTGTGGTGGCATCCACCTTGCGGGAGCGAGCACCGGCGTGCCACAAGCACGAGTGCAGTGCTTGAAAAGTGATCACTGATTGTGGTGGATTTCCCTTCGACTCACTGCCATCTAGTGCTCACTACCATGAATAGACGCACTCGTGCAGCTGCCTTCGGCACACGCTGGCCTGTATCTTTTACACACTGCAGCTTGTTTTAGCGTATTATTATTTTAGCTTGATGTACATTATATACAAGCGAACATTCTAAATCCTCACTTTGCAAGGAACTGTACAAAATAATGAGCATTTAAAAGCAAATACTCTTTAATTGCTCACACTTCTTTAGGGCTTTATACGCACCTCCAGCTTTAACTCAGCATCTCAGACTGATTACTGTTTCCACTAACAATCCACACATATTAGTTCTAATCGCTTGTTTATTCACTGCACTGGCAATCCAATCTGCAATTTGCAATGATAGGTGATGAACCAATAATTATGAGCTTACAGGCTTTACTTTGCTTGGGGACGTCGAAACCCAATACAATGCCGAGCTTAATTTCTCCTAAATAGAAACGGTTTCTGCAATATATGGAGATGCGAGGAATAAGCGTATGATGAAATTCGACGTCGCCTCCCCAGGTGCCGCCATAATGAATAGATTCGGGGGACGGCTCTCAGAATTGCATTAAATACGGAAAATGTTTAATATTCTTGCGAGGATTCCATGCTCACTTTTAGGCATAAATCTGGGGCTCATTTGGCAGTGGCAGGATCGTAATAACAATCAGAGAGCCCATTTCAAAGCGAGACATAGAAACAATAATATGCTTGCCGATAATAACAAGCATTTGCAATGCAATAGGTCTCACATTTATGCAAGTTTGAGCTATTGGCATTGCAAATAACAATGCCTTTAATTTTTGTTTTAGTTTTTAAAACATAAGTAAAAGGCATTATCATTTACAATGCCAATAGCTTAAACTCGGGTAAATGCGAGACCTATTGCATTGCAAATGCTTGTTGGGGTAAGGCTTGGTGGCACCCGAAGTGAGAGGGGCAGAGTCTTTGTGCTACCGCAGTATCTCCGTCATGTGGTTTGTTGGTGAGTGGATGCAGCAACCTCCAGTGGCGGTGATTAGAGGCAGAACTGCCACTCGCTAGGGCTCAGTCTGGAGGTGTGCGAGACTGCAGGCTCTTTGAAACGCTTACATGTGCATCGGTGTGGCCATGGTGAAGCGAGGGAGGAGGTCAGGCAGAGCAGCGAATGCTGCGGGAGGAGGAGGGAGGAAGCATTGCCACCTGATAGTGCATGACTCAGCCTGAACGGGCAGAGCAGCAAATGCTTCGGGAGGAGGAGGAAGCGTTGTCGCCTGTTAGTGCACAGCTAAGCCTGATCATCACAAACAAAAGCGACTCCCGTCGTGCCCCCAAAGCACACATAAGACCAACCAGGCAGTAGATACCTAAAGTGCTGTTGGGCAAGAGGTAAAGGATAGGGCAAATGTAGATAAAGAAAAATAAACACATGTCCACGGGGAAACCAGGTCTGAAATTTGATCTGGGTCTTTCCCTGAACAGCAAATGTGAGATGACCATTATGTCCCTGTTTACACAAAAGCTCAGAGGAATGGGAACACAGAGCGCTCCCTTGTGTGATCTGCTCTTAGGCAAGTAAAAAATCCTTAAGCAGTTGCTAGAATGGGACAAGTGAAATGATACATGTAACAGGGGCAGTCCTCAGAGGAGGTTACAAAGCGCTAAAAGGAAGGACTATTATGCATATTCACCAAACAAAATCAGTCACTTAGGAAGGGCAGTAAAAGAAGCCAATCAAAAAGATGAGCTGTGCTTTAAGCCCATATCTAGATACTGCATGTCTCGAAGAGACAACGGATGAGCTGCTTAGGCGAGACCTAAAAACAAAGAACATGACAGAAAGGGAGCACCCAGACAGTAGAAAACTTCAACCTGTATTTGGATCGGATTCTCGAACAAACAGCATGTGAATTTGAGGATCTTGAAAAAAATGGATACAGTGAGCTGCAATCACTTTGAATTGCATTATGTTGAAAGCCTCACTTATGTGCTGCTGCCAGACGCTGGTTTTGGCAGGAACTTGAGACTCCCCTACTGCACTGGACCCTCTCGATAAAACTTCCAACACATTTAATAGGTGTTTATATCCACATTTAATAGGTGTTTATCTCCATAGCTTAGTGTTAATGTAGGTGTCATCTTTTTATTCACCCTACAGTAACCATGCACCTGTGCACCTTTTGAACCTGTTGAGTCCTTGGTTTCAGCCACTTGAGGCGAGCTTTCATGTTACTTGCTGAAACGCCATGACATGTATCTTGTCCAGGGCTCTTAACAATACAGGCCCCGTATGAGGATAGTCATGCAACATCATGTGTACTGGATCTGGGCCGGACTGTGACCCAAAACCGGCCCTGGCAAAGTGCTCGGCCAGACCCCAGGGGTGTTAGGGGTGCGGCCGAGCTGTTTGCCATAGACAGTTTCGGCCGATTTTGTTACAGCTGCCGATATTGCAGCTATGCTATAAAAACAGCCCTGTAACAAAATCGGCCCCAAGGTGCCCAAAACCGCCCCCCAACACTGGCGGCCCACCAGGGAAATGCCCAGTGTCCGCAACGGCCAGTCCAGCCCTGTACTGGATGCCTTGTAGACAGAACTGCCATGGTGTCTGCAGGCTTATGACTGCTAAAATGCCATGTTTTCGGGGTACCTAAACTAACATTTCTCATCTTATCTGTTACCCCCTTAGTGATGGTTTACATCAGCCTCAAATGGCCTCACGACATGCATTATTTCGGACTCTGGATGATCATCAATAAGGTGCATTGACAGAGATGCATGCAAGGGCACAGGTTGTAGAAAAGCAGATGGTGTGTACTAGAAGTCTGGTTTGAGGTGTGTTGCCAGATGAAAGAAAAGACATGATGACTTCTGCTGCCAATATTGTATAAAGTTTAATATAAGCGTACATGGATGGCGGCTGGTTACTTTTATATATTAGCTCAAAGCACAAATACTTCACACGTTTTGCATATTGATAATACATCGGTTCAAGCACAAAACTATGTTAACAATATTACTTTCTATAAAAACAGCAAATCACATGTCTAAGGAATGTGATTATTGTGGACAGATACTGTCACTACAGGTTGTCCTTGACTTGTCTCTTTGAAATCTAGCAATGCTCTACTCCCTACATGACGCCCGCTCTGCAAGCATAATCTCCAATCTATTCTGTGCCTCTGCTCTCCCTTATCTAAATATCTTCTTAAAGGTGTGTTCTTAAAAAGTGGGTCTTTAACTTTCTATCCCTGCTATGTCTAATTATATTTCTGTTTCCTACTGAAACACCTGTCTACCTCCGTCTCTCCCGGACCTGACTCCATTTTGTGTTGCTCTACTGTTCCACTATGGCAGATAGTTTAGGGCTGTATTTATCCTTCAAAACGTGTATCTGCGCACAACTTTCTAATGATGCTTGGATTGACAGGTATGGGGTTTCTTCATTTTCTACATTCATTATAACATTCCCCCCCTTAGTTGACTATTCCACTACTTTTTCACCTTCCTTTTCACTTGGAGTTATCACTGTGTATACATTCTCCACAACATCCTGAATCTTATTGACCAACATACTAGTGAACATCCCCTCTAACTCCTGACTAGCCAGTTTACAACATCCAAGAATTATCTGAAGGACACCGAACACTATAAGCAATAGCACAAGCACAGGCAACAAGGCCTTAAATAGTCCTGACATCCACAAGTGAACCACCCGTCAAGCCACTCATTGGGGGCACCACACTCGCCCACCATTTACTTTTGAAGGGTTGCAGAGGTTGCATGGCTTTAGTGAGTGTCCCGTTGTCAGCGTTGTTGGCCGGGATATATGTACAGCAGGTCAAATGAATATTGGCACATACCCCTCCTTCCATAGCCGTTATTATGTCCAGCACACATCTGTGCTGCTTTATCATCACTCTCTTTGCATGCAATTCTTCCTTGATGGCATTGAAGACACCTTTGAGACATTTATAGTTGTGATTACTTCCCAACATGTAATTTGTAAACAGTTGCTTTTGCTTGGATAAATGGTAGGATGCTTCCAAAGAAGAGTTGGGCATCGTTAAAAAGCCTGCACTCCTGCAGAATGTCTTCCCAGGCTATAGTACCATAATATTCTGCAGTTCTCTTCTTCTAATGATGGTGTAGCAAGGTAATTGGACAGCTTATGGGAAGGTTATGCAGCTCTGAGATATCGACTCCTGGAATCACCAGAGAGGGAGTGTGCACATTCACCAAAGAGCAGAGTCCTTGCCGTCCTGAAGGAAGGATGTCACGTATATAGCCATTCACCACAGCTCCAGTAGAAATCCATCAGGCTTGAAGTAACCCATAGCATGTCAGACTTATAGATTGTATTATTGCAGTTAATGTTCTGCCTCTCTGGAATTGTACCATTTTCCTTGAAACACAATGAAAAAATAATGTTTTTTCTACCTGCTCGAAGGATTGTAGAAGTTTCTACCCAAGTTCACCTATTCTCATCCCACATTACCTGACACCTCTGTTTTATGCTATTATCAGTCTGATTTTCCTTCCATAAACAAAGGCCTCTGCTGCCAAATGTAGCGCCCTGATGCCAATGACCATGAACATATACTGAACCAATGACCCTAAATATGGCCTTTCCAGACAATCATGGGGCCGGAGAGCGTAGATCAGAATAGACCCCTGTTGTAATATCTTGGCTCTCCAATTGTTATCCTTCTACCTCATAATTAGGGATCCCGGTTTTATGGTATTTACATTTTTGTCATTTCCATCTGTATTTATCCATATTTATTTTTTGCAAATTTTACCAGTATTTATCCATATTTATTTTAGGTATTGTGAAAAAATTATGCTGAAATGTGTATATTTCTGCATTTGTGTAACTAATTAATGTGCACTCGAGCCTCAATGTCTGACAGGTTTCAATGATATATTTACACTCAGATGGAAAAATGAGCACTTGTAAGAAAATATGTACGCTTTTAGTATCAGGGTTGTGCAAATTTATAGCTGTTTAAGGCTCTTTACTGAATCCCTATATGTTTTTAATCCCCTTGCTTGTCAATCTGCACAGCTATTGGCCTGGCAGTCATGGTTGACAGCATGTAGAATCTCTCAAAAACAACCCATATTTCTGGTTTTATCCACATTTAAAAATAAATACAGACAGGGAAATAAATGTGTTTCTGTCTGTATTTATCTGTAATAATCACTAAAAACGGAAAACAGGGGACCTTACTCATAATCCATATCTTATTCATTGCATCTAACTACACTACTAGCACCTTGTAATCTCTTAAGACATTCATTACATACTCTAATTCTTTCTCATAGTGTGTGGTGTTTACTAAGAGTGCTCCCTGTCTGATTTGAGGTGGTTGCATCTGTGCTCCTATTCTACAAAGGAAAAGATGTAACAGACACATAGTAATATTTGGGAGTTCCTCCTTTGAGAGTGTAACCTATCCAAGTCTGTGGCTTGTGGAATCAAAGATAAGATAAAACAGGAGGAATTAAAAGTTTGCATACCTATCTCTGACATCTTGGTACCACATTGTCTCTAATAGGCTCACATGAATACTATGGGATACATTTTCTTGTTCAGGTATTGCTCTCTGTAATCACCTAATAGTATTACATAATCCCATACATGAAGTAAAATATAATTTTGAAGTGGCCGCCAGCATGAGAATGTATAAACAGAAAAACAAGATAGCAATACATAACTGTCCTCTAGTAGAAGCAACAAAATACTCCGTATGCGCTTTAAAAGGAGACATTGTTACTCTTGCGTTTTGCTTCCCTCGCCCTTGTTCTCCCTCTGTCTGTTTCAGTGTCTGAGACAAGGCGGGGTCCAGTCACAAATCCCGCAGATGGATCCAAGGTTTCCTGCTATCCACCTTTACAGCAGTAGGGGTGCTTATCGTCACTGAGACGGGACCTCTGTATCTTGGATCCTTCCATTGGCGGAGGAGGTTTCTCACATAGATTTTGTGGTCAACAGCTATCAGACTGGTCTGTTGGGCTGATGCAGTCTTCTCCATTTGAGATACCTGTTTAGAGAAGAACCTGACAGATGTCATCAACTCATTCGAATAGCAATTATTTCTTCCCTTAAAACTTCAGCTGTTTTATGGGCCTCTGATTTTTACTTCGCTATTGGTAAAGGGGTGGGCATGGGATGTCCTGTCACTATTTGATATGGCGTCAGATCACTTCCTGGTTGATTTCTAAGGGTGTACAAAGCCAATGGTAAACAGTACAGCCATTTCTTTTTTAGAGTAGCACATAGTTTGCTTATCTTATTTTCGAGGATACCATTCAAGCACTCAACTTTTCCAATACTTTGATGGTGATAGGCAGATGTCAGTTTATGTTTTATTCCTAAGGCGGTACAAATGTGTTGAAAAATCGCATTACTGAAATTATGCCCATTATCTGAGCAAATCGCTTCTGCCACGCCCCGTCTTGGCATCACCTCTGTTATCAGGAAGTTAGCTGCTGCTTTAGCATCATTATGTACACAGGGTCCTGCATTAATTGATCGTGAAAATGGACAAACAACTACTATGGGATACCTGTAATTGTTGCATCTCTCTATCATGGCGACAAAATCTAAGTGGAGATGTTTAAATGGGTCTATTTGGCGTAGTATTGTTGAGATGATTACTTTTAAAAAAGGCTTCGGACTATACTGTTGACATATGGCACATTCTGCAATGTACATGGTGATCATTTCAAATAGCTGTGTAATGAACCAATCACCCTGCAATGTTGCAAAAAGATACTCCCTTGCAGTGTGTGCTGGGAGATGTAGTTGCTCTAGATCTGTGTACAGCAAAGCTTGTGGCATTACTGGCTTGCCTTTACTTTCCTGACTGTAAAGGAAATCTGTTGGTAACTGAATACAACCTTGCTGTTCCCACAACTCCCTTTTGTCAAGGTATGCTTGTGCTTGTGATTCACGCAAATGTAACTTAGCTGTCTACTTGTAATCATCAGGTGTGTTCATCACATTCAGTATGATTTTGGGGCGCTTTAGCTGCTTCTTTTGAAGCCCAATATGCCAGAGCGTTACCCCTAGAGATAAGATTTTACTGATTGAGCTGAGCATTTTATCACTGCTACTTTGGATGGAAATGTTAAAGCCTCTATTAAGTGTGCCAGTAAATCTTTATGCATCACAGGGGATCCATCCGGTTTAAGAAATCCACTCCTTTCCCATCTATGAATGCTAGAATGCACAGTGGTAGTGGCATATGCTGAATATGAGTAAATGGTGACCTCTAGTCCCTCAGCGTGCTGCAGTGCGTCAATGATGGCCACTAATTCAGCTGCTTGTGCTTGAAAATTAGATGGTAGTGATATCTGGCTAATAATTTTTAGTGTGTCAGATGATCCCTGATGGTTAGCTCTTACAACTGCTTTTCCTGAATGTCTAATCCCAGTTTCCTGGTCCATGTAAGAAGTTCCATCAACAAAGAGCAACATGCTTCCTGGGATAGGGTCTTCACCCACCTTACTTTCGTCTTCTGGTATGTAATTAGCACAGTTGTGTGCCTTTTCATCATCAGAAACTGGGTGTGTGAAGGATGTTGCCTGATTAGCTGTGTGACAGTGAACCACTTGGTACTGAAATTAATATTTCATATTCAGATGCCCTCTGAGTTGTAAGAGTACTCTAGCTTCTTTGTAAAATAGCAAATACTGCATGCTCTACACACAGTGTTAAAGGTGATCCCATCACTATTGCAGTGCTTTTCTGAACTGCAAATGCTGCTGTAGCGAGTGCTTGCACACATGGATGGTGTCCTTTCATGACAGGCTCTAGCAGCCCACTGCAGTAGGCAATTGGATTATGTTCCATATATGTCTTTTGAGTCAATACAGCCTGCATTGTCATTCCATGACCTTGACAAAAGAGATAGAATGTTTTTTGTAGACTGCACTCAAATTCAAATTCATCTTTATTCGATCATAAATAATCATAAAAGACACATATAACAATACAAAGTACTTAAAATTCATAGTAGGTTTTTTGTTTTAATGTGGGATTCTGTTTAAATTATAGACACATATTAACAATACAATGATTATGATTCCTTTCCTCTTAAAACCAAATAAAAAATTCATTGTGAGAGAAAAAAAACATTATGTCTATTTACACAAGTTATTGCTAGACCTACATTCTTATGAGCAGAATATATCAGAAAGGACTAAAACACAGTACACTCTACACAATCATGTTACGTAGAACCTTGCAAACTAATCCTTCTAAGGGCCCACATCCAGCTCCAAAATTTAGCCATAGCAATAACTATGACTACACTAGTATCAGTTTTTAAGATACGCAAAGCCGATTGACAAGATCTTGTTCCTAATATAGCGCAAACCGGCTTAAGCCTTTTATGACGAGGGCCCGTGTATGCAGGGCATACAAACAAAACATGCGGTAAGGTCTCTTCCTCACGTGGGGAGAGGTGACATTTTGTTTCTTAATTGATTCCCCACTTTTTAGTAAAAGATTTTAGGGGGAGAAAGCCCACTCTAAATTGGTGATAGAGTTTCCTGTCACCAGGTGAGGTGCCGGGTTTTTAGGAACCCGGTGGTGCCAGGGGATAACACCCGAAGACCTCTGAGTTCTCCCTGTTCCGGACCACAGAAACACAGAGTCTTCTAGGTGAAGTCAAAGATCGAGTTTTATTGGCTGCAACCAAGTAACAGGTGTCCTAGAAGTACAACAGCACGGGATGTAAGTTCTCAGGAGACTGTTCGTTTTTACAGAACCAGCCTTCTCCTTATATACAAAAATAACAGCTGCAGGCAAGAATTCTTGAGTTTACAATACGGTCATATACATATTTTCACAATAAAGCAAAAAGCAAAGTCATGACGGCCAACCCACATTTTAGATGTCCAGTTCGTGATGGATTACCCAGCCAGGCCCAGAACTCCCATCAGATATCGATGAAACCCCAATAAAATCGGCACCTCCTCATCGTAAAACCGGCCATAAACAAGAAACATGGACAGGTGTATGTGTGTAGATAACATGGTTTGTATGTAGTGAATGGTTTAAGGCATGTTGTGCCTTGATGCTATCTTACTCAGCCACTGGGCGAGGGACTGCCCGAACAGGTTTGGCTGGAGCCAGTGGAGTCAGCTCGGCCAGGTCATGGGGGAGTCAGCTAAGGTGGACGTGTCCTTTCAGATCAAACTTGGCCTTAATCAATTGACTATATGAGGGCAAGCCACAAGATGGATGCCGTTCACAAAATGGAGTCTGAGGGTTCGGGACGGAAACCATGATTTAAGGATGACAGCATCACTCAATCAGGACGCAAATGTATAGGGATAATGTCCTAATCATTACCGGTCTGTAGACACCAAATTCGTCATGGTACGATGATATTTTGTGACACAGGTGTTGGGCCTCGGTACCGTATTATGGCAGGGCCCAGAATCTTCAGAACCACAGACCCTCCTTTTGCCCTCATATTAGGCAATAGCTCATGTCAGTCTGAGTCCACATCTGTATTCATGAAGTCATGGAGATGCTGCTGTAGCATCATCCTGTTGCTCAATTCGTCCCTTGACACAGGCTTCCTTACACATGATGTAGCACAGAGGCCACATATTGCAGGAGCGCACTGCACAAACAGGCAGAACAGGAACAGAATGGCTAGGATCATCCCAACAAATATCAATGTCTTCCATCCCCAGGCAGATATCAGTTCCCAGAACCACCCTAGCAAGGACCAGTCCCCTTTGTCCACATGAATGGAATCAGAGATTTTGTGCAGTTTGGAGATGGCCTGGTACACTGTCGGAGCATTATCAGGGATGAAAATGCAGCAACTGGATTGGATCACTCTACATACCCCGCCTCGGTCTGCAAGTATGACATCGAGGGCAACCCTATTTTGAATAGTCATAAGTCGGTCCGACTGGAGCTCAGCAGTCAAGTTACTAAGGGCACCGGCCGTTTCAATCACGGCGGATTCAACTACCTTCGTCAATTGGCGAATGTTCCTGCTGTTCACCATAGGCCCCCAAAATGGCAGAAAACCCTTTGCGAAGTCTCCAAACTCTTGACCCACAGTGTCGTCTTGACTCACGACACCCCTAACTGTCCTTGTCCGATGGTAATCTGCCTCGGCCGTGTAGGTGGGTGGCAGCAGAAACGAGATAAAACATGTGCCCGAGAAGTCAGGGGGCAACCATGTATATGCTTTGTCATGGCAGACGAAGTAGGTACCCTTAGCCGCTAAGAATGAAGGGAAGGTCTGAGAGGAGAAAACATAAGTCTCAGTAGAGACACTCTTCCCTAACTGGGCTCTAGGGTTGTTGCCATTTCCTTGCAGACATAGGTGACCTTGGTGGGGTACTATCCAGATTGGGGAGGATTTCTTTGCTTTCTGACTCTCAGCCAAGGAAATACCATACTTAGTTATATTCCATCGACTGTATGGTATAAGCTCATCTTTGGGAGTCGTTCTAACTGTGTCGATATCCCTACTCATATTTCTGATTCCTGCCACTAGTGCCTTGTTGCCTGAACTTTTCCCTGGAACATATGGTTCGAGGGTGAACAGGAACATGGTCTGGAAAGCCCACAGAGAACCATAATAACTAAATGGCAGGACAAAATACGGAATACCCTTGTCTGTGGTGTGTGGCATAAGTCCACATACCCAACAGTTCGTAGTGTTCATTACAGATTGGTGCTGGTGTAGGAGTTGGACGAATGAATTATTTACCAATTCTAATCTTCTGGCAGACTCGTGTTCAGGTAGAGGGTGAAAAGAATGCGGGGAAACAGTAGGAGGAGGTGTGGGCTGAGTGTTGTGTGCAAAGGTAACTCGAAAGATGTACAGAGCATAGCCCACCAAAAACATTGTTATGCTACACAACATTAAAATGCATATTACTAAAAATCGTTTTCTTGCCATCACAGCGCAAACTCTCTTTTCAAAGTTCGTAGATCTAACAGGTCTCTCTACCCTCGGAAACTCCATCCTCTAGTTGCTGCCCGCGGTGGGTGATTCTGCTCAGGGGGGCTTCTGTTCAGTCCAGGGTAATTCCCTAAGACCAACCAGAACCGTCGACCTAAACGACTCCAGCTGCACGTCCCAAAACTGTCAACCGCGACCCTAGCAGCAGAACCGGATGGCGGTTCGAAAATCAAAAATGAGCAAGTTCCCTGGGCGAGAGAGCTGTATAATCAAAAATAGTTCTTGGGGGAAAGAAAATCTCATTAGTTTACTTTTATTAGTTCGTTTTTCTTGGCCTCAGATTATACCGTTGTTTCCCAGGTATGGTGTGGTCTTGAAACAAAGCTTCAGGTTCTGTAGTGTCCAACTGCATTGACGGTGGCATAAATCCTTGCAGAATATGATCACTCTCCTTATCGGTACCAGTTCCTTTCAGTCGTGCATCGCTGAAGGGTGCAAAGCGTGGTACAGACTCAGTCTCCGAGTCGGCGACGCCGTCCTGGACTCACCGGTCATAGGGAAGGGGCAGCGGGACCCGCTTGCAGTGGGTGCCGTGCACCCAATTCTTCTTTCCTTCCACCCGAACGGCTGATCTCGTGGAAAGAAGGACGAGGTGTGGGCCAGTCCACCTGGGCTGTTCGTTTTTTGTGCGCTGAAAATTCCGCACCAGTACCCAGGAGCCAGGTTCAATGGTGTGGCCTGGATCAACAGACGCTGGCAGAGAGGAACTGTGAACCTGTTGGTGTAAAACACGCAATTTAGTTGTCAATTCGTGCAAATAGTCAAGCAGTACAGGGTGCTCTATCTCACTTAGTTTCTTGGGCCTTGGTGCCACTATTCTGCCATACTGGGGCCAACAAATTACAGATTCCTTTCACGCTGATATGAGCCATCCCATGAGCCGTTGTCACCACTGCAAGTACATACGCGTCGGGTAACAGCCATCTTTGATGCTCTGACAATTCGACCCAACAACCATTCGCATCCAATCTACCCTTGCTTTCTCTCCATTCATTCACCTCTTTCTCAGTGGCCTCTAACTGTATAGACTTCACACTTTCAATAGTGTCCTCACACATACCTACATCAGCAATCCATCTCGCAGGACCTACAATATACATTCAACTCATGGCGTTCCTTGCAGTCTCTTTCGCAACTTCATCTGCAAATGCATTCCCACGACCAACATCATCTTGAATCTTTCTGTGTGCACTGCATTTCACAATCGCAACTTGTAGTGGCAAGGTCAGTGACTCGAGAAGCTCGTTAACTAGCTGACCATGCTGTATCTTTGCACCATGCGACGTTAGGAACACACGTTCACGCCACAATCGTCCAAAACTATGAGCCACGCCAAAGGCATATTGGCTATCAGAATACACATTCACTCGTTTTCCTTTTGCCAACACACACGCTCTTGTAAGTGCAATTAACTCTGCTGCTTGCGCAGAATGATAGGGGGTACGTGCAGTTTCTACAATCGTGTGCAATGTTGTCACAGCGTATGCTGCAGTCGTATCACCATTTGGCAACTTGAAGCATGAACCATCAACCCATAAAGCATCATTATATTCAGGAAGGGGAGTGTCCAATAAGTCTACTCTCCCTTTTGTCTCTTCTTCTGTCCTAAAACAGCAATCATGCATTTCAACCTCATCTGTCTCTGTTGGAATGGGCAATAACGTGGCGGGGTTGAGTGTATCGCACCTCTTTATTTGTATGTGACTCGCTAATAGTGTCAGCTCATAACTTGACAGTCGAGCACTAGTTAAGTGCTGTGTCTTCGTTCTGTTTAGCAAAATTTCTACTGCATGTGGGACCATAACGATCAGTGTATTATTCATTACTAACGCAGCAGACTGTCGAATACAGACAGCTGCTGCAGCAGTGGCCCTCAAGCAACTTGGTAATGCCTTAGCTACAGGATCTAGAGTCGCTGAGAAATACGCGCATGGACGCTGTTTGTCCCCATAGGATTGTGTCAGGACTGATAATGCGCAACCTTCCTTCTCATGGACGTATAATGTGAAAGGTTTACTGTAGTCGGGGTTACCCAACACAGGAGCCGAACACAACGCATCATGCAACTCGTGAAAACTCTTCTGACAATCTTCAGACCAAGGCATAGGATTGGGTGTATCTTTACAGATTAGTGCCAGCAAAGGTTTAGCCAACAATGAGAAGTTCGGTATCCATTGTCTGCAATATGATGTAATGCCCAAGAAAGCACACACTTCTCTCTGTGTCCTTGGGACACCCAATCTTGCAATTGCCTGTATTCTCTCTGGGGTCAGTCTCCTTCCCTCCTTCGATAAGATGTGACCTAAGTAGGTCACTTCTTGTCGACAAAATTGTAATTTCGAAAGAGAGACTTTGTGCTTCATGCCACATAAATGACGCAACAATGACAATGTGGCTTTCTTGCAAATCTCTTCAGTATCTGCAGCGACTAGCAAATCGTCTACATACTGAATGAGAGTCGCTCCATCAGGTAGAACAATTGTGTCAAGTTGTTATTTCAGAGCTTGACTGAATATAGACGGACTTTCACAGTAGCCCTGAGGAGCGCGTTTGAAGCGGAAGCTTCGTCCTCCTAAATTGAAGCCAAAAATATCTCTGCTCTCCTCAGCAATCGGGATACTGAAGAAAGCGTTCTTCAAATCAATCACCGAGAACCAAGTGGCTGAAGCTGGAACCATAGTTAATAGGGCAGTAATGTCGGGAACAACTGGAAACTGTGGCACAACAATCTTGTTTACTTCTCTAAGATCGATCACAAATCTGTACACAGGTGGCTGAGACGGATCAGTACGCTTTAAAACTGGCAAAATAGGACTGTTAGAAATGTTGCTTGTTGTCTCTTCAATGACATCTTTCTCAATCAGATCGTAAACGATCGCTAACAAAGCTTTTTCACATTCGCTAGAGATCTTGTATTAGGGAATACGTGGCAACCTAACATTGGCTCGCAAAGTTATGACATATGGCGCTATCTCCAAAAGACTTACATCGTTAGAACCAGTAGCCCAAAGTATGTCCGGAAGTGATAACAATTCTCTTGGAATATTTTCCTTTGACAAATACATTGGGGAAATCACTTTCTTACCTAGGGTAAGTTGTACTCCTGAAGGAGAACAGTACAAAGTCGCATATAATCTCTTTAACAAATCCAAACCTAACAAGTTTTCGCCACAACCTGTTGTAAGAATGAGGGGTGCTTCTAATTCACATGGCCCAACAGAAAGGGGCATTGGACTAGAAATCGGGGTTCTAACAGGGGCGCCAGAGAAAACCTACTGAAACATTCATTTCGCCAGACAAAGGTGCGCCAGGAAGTTTTGAGTGCATAATAGAACTTTTTGTAGCACCAGTATCCAGCAGAAAAGGTTCCGACCCTCCTGATGTAATCACCTCAACGTAAGGTCCATTCTGATCTACTGGAACTGAAACAACTCCCTCTCTTTGTCCATGGCTGTCCTAGCAATTATTACCTTCATTCTCGTTTTCTGCATAGTAGTCATCAGCATAGTACTGAGCTGACCTACAAGACGCATTATTCTGTTGGTCAAAGCTATTCATAGAATTCTGAGGCGGAAAAGGACGAGCATTCTGGGGGACATTTCCACGGCCCCTACCCCTAGGAGCCTGTTGAAAACCTCTACCTCTTGAACCAGAGACACCATTCAAACGTCGCGATAGAGCTGGACAACTACTCTTGAAATGACCCTCTTCTTTGCATTAAAGGAAACAGATTCGGACCATAAGGTAAACGCTATTGAGAAGACTCATTTCTTTGTGAGTTTCTCGAATACTGCTGAGGTTGCTGATAATCGGGCTGACTAGTAGTGCGAGGCGGATAGGCTTGCTGGAGAAGGACTTTAGTTTTCAAATCTTTGCAGCCTGATTCATGAAGTGAAATTGCGCCCGCAATCGCTGCGAAAACGCAAATGCGGGCGCAATTTCCGTAATCGGCATTCAACAACAAAATAGCGAATTCGCTAACACATATTAGCGAATTCGCTAATATAATCGCAGATTCCCTGCCGCTGAGCATTAGCGATTCGGTAATAGCGACACACCACGGAATCTGCGAAAATAATAGCGAATTCGCAATAGAAAATCGCAATCGGCATTCAAGAAAAATCGCTATTTGCGAAAAACCCAAAAATCGCTATTTGCACGGCGCAAAATAAGGACAACTCAAAGCAGGTGGTAACCATGAAAGGCAAAGAAAATATTTTTTCAAAAAACCGTTGTCCTATCACCAACAGGGCCAGGCCTGACCAATCACACATAAGGACATTCAGCAGCAGCATTAGGCTTTCCACAATGCCTGGGATGTACATGGTGGTGAGGCGGCGAAGGCTACAGCGAGCAGCACGGAGGAGACGCATGAGGCAGGCAAGGATTTACCGGCTGCGGGTCACCTTGCTGGGCCAAACCAGAGAACAGATTTATGCTAAATACAGGCTGAATGGGGAAATGATCACCTGGCTGATACAAGAACTCGACCCCATCATGCAGCACCCAACAAGGCGAAACAATTCTGTGCCCACACATGTGCAGGTATTGTGTAGCCTGCACCTCCTGGCCTCCGGAAGCTTCCAGGGGGTAGTAGCGGCCGCTGGGGGAATATCCCAGCCCACCATGTCACGCTGCCTCAACAGTTTTGTAGACGCCATGCTCACCCAGCTACACCGTCACATCAAATTCCCCGCCAGCCAACAGGAATTGGACATGACAAAGCTACAATTCTACAATGTAGCCCATTTTCCACATGTGCTCGGATGCATAGACTGTACCCACGTCGCCGTCTGCCCACCAGCTGGCATGGAGTATATGTTCCGCAACAGAAAGTGCTACCACTCCCTCAACATCCAGATGGTCTGCAATGCCAAGACATACATCACTGACATTGTCTCACGGTACCCAGGGAGTACCCATGACTCCTTCATCTTCCGGCACAGCGCACTCCACACACGGCTGGTCAGGGGAGAGTTTGGGGAAGGACACCTACTTGGTAAGTACACTTTGATTGAAATGTCACATTGCAAAGATGTAACAGCGCAGCACAGGCAATCACCATCTGCTCCTCCCATTCAGGTGACAGTGGCTACGCCCTCCGTGAATACCTCCTGACCCCATACCTCAACCCTGCTACACCCCAGCAACGGCGCTACAATATTGCTCACATACGGACAAGAAATTGCATAGAAAGGACATTTGGCCTGCTCAAGAGCAGGTTCCGCATACTGCACAAGACAGGTGGGGCCATGTATTACAGTCCTGCAAAGTGCTGTCGCATAGTGGCTGTCTGCGCAATACTACATAACATTGCAACCAAGCGCCGGATACCTGTTGACATCTCTGGCAGTGAATCTGAGGGGGACAACCAGCCACCTGCACATGCGCGCCATGCACAAGGGGAGACCCCAGCAGAAGGGCACAGACGTCGCAACCACATCACAGTGAACAGTTTCTAGTACAACCACTGCCATCACCCCACTAATCAACAATGCATGCAAAATGTAAAGAAGACACAACGCTAATGTGTGTAGGAAAAGAAATGTATTTGTTCAATTCACAAAAGTAAATGTAATGGTCCGTGCAAAAGGTCAAAATAAAAGTATCTGTTCAATTCACAAAAGTAAATGTAATGGTCCGTGCCAAAGGTCAAAATAAAAGTACCTGTTCAATTCACAAAAGTAAATGTAATGGTCCGTGCCAAAGGTCAAAATAAAAGTACCTGTTCAATTCACAAAAGTAAATGTAATGGTCCGTGCCAAAGGTCAAAATAAAAGTACCTGTTCAATTCACAAAAGTAAATGTACTGGTCCGTGCCAAATTAGTCCCACAAACAGTATTACGCCATACTGCTGTGCTTGCCAGGCTTCACCTCAGCCTGTGCCAGTGGTGATTACAGTCCTCTAGGTGTGCCTAGAGCGTGACCCTCCACAACGCCTCTGAGGGCCTTCCTCCTCCGGGGCGTCAGGCAATGGGGGGGTCCTGGTGCTGCGGGTGGGTAGTGGGGCCTGTGAGGCTGATTGCGAGCTCAGGCTGGACGCCCCCTCACTCGCATCATCACCCCCCACAACAGATGGAATGGGTGGAGGGTGAAGAGCCACGACAGCCGTGGTGAGGGTCTCCAGCACCCTCGACATGTCCACACTGCACTGTATGACAGTGTGCTGCTGTGTCAGACAGCGCCTCGCCAGTAGGGATGTGGCATTTGCCGACACATAGCTCCCTGCTGTAGGTGCCAAGCTGTGTCAACAGTTGGCGGTGGTGCCGGCGTTGGCCACCGTACATTCTGTTCATGGCGCGGGTGTTAGCCTCCACGGCTGCAGCAATGTGGGCCATTCCATTGCCCACACCGGCCAGGTCGGCCCTCATGCCTTCAATCTGTGTAGCAACACATGCCACGTTGCGTCCAATGTTGCATAGTTGGAGGTGAATTGCCCCCTGCTGCCGTGCCTGGCGCTGGTGTATGTGCAGCATCCGACGCTCGATGCTGAGCCGCGCCTGTCCATCACCATTGGCCCGCCTGGTAGCAGCTGCGGATCGCTGGCGTGACCTGCCACGCCTGCCCTGCTGGCCGGATTGTGAGGCTGGGGGCTGACTGGACAGTGGCGCAGCCCCGGATGTTGAGGTGCCAGCTGATGGGGGTGAGGCCACCGGTGTTGCAGGTGTGCTCGTCGCTGGGGGTGTGCCTGCTGGTGTGGCTGTGGCAGTCGCTGCGGGGGCCACAGGAGTGACTGACCTGGCTGCAGCTCTGGGAGGAGCAGCGGTGGCAGGGAGCACAATGGGGGCTGCGATGGCAGCAGATGAGGGCGCTGCAGCAGTTGCAGGTGGGACGCTGCTGGTGATAGTTGATGGTGGTACAGTTGCAGCGTTAGGGGCTGGTGCCTGGGTATGTGTTGGCTCCTCCAGGACGCTGTCGTCAATCACCAGCCTGTCACTGTCACTGGTATCTCCACCTGTGGGGGTAAGTGGAGGACCATTAGTTGTATGCATCTGGCAGACGTGCAGTTGCTACATGCATGCTGGGTGACATTCCCTGAATGGCAGTGGCTTTGTGTGCATTGGGACCTGACTACATCTCCCACAATGGCTGCATTGTGGTACTACTACATTGTGGCCAGACTACATCTCCCACAATGCTTCAGGACAATCCTTGATGTGCAACAATTACATGCCTATGGGACATTGGGGGGGCCTATTTGGTCATGGACATCCATAGGGGGCAGGGTCGCAGTCGCATGCCACTTACCTTGGGTGTCTTGTGTGGGGGCGGATGAGTCCAGTGCAGTGAATCCCACAACGGCCTCCATCTCGAGGGTGTTTTCCACCTGGTCCTCCAGGGCGGTGTTCGGTGGTACCGTCGGACCTCCTCCTCCTGTGCCCGAGGACTCCCCAAGGCGCGCCGCCACCTTCTCCTTGGCACGGCCTCGGAGGTCGTACCACCTCTTTTTCAGTTCTTCAAGGGACCTGGCCGCCACTCCCACTGAGTTAACTGCAGAGGCTATCCCCTGCCAAATGCGCCTCTTCTCCATTTCCGGGACCCTCCTGGAATTTGCACCGAACAGTTGGTCGTGGTTAGCCACGACTCCCTCGATGAGGTGCTCCAGCTCCTGCTCGCTGAATTTGAGCTTTCGCTTCCTCCCAGCCGAGCTGCTGGTCCCTGGTGCAGCTTCCTCTGCCATGTTATGGGTTGTGGCTCTGTGGTTCACTCTACAAGCCAAGATGTGCAGCTGCTCTTCTATCTGCTCCCTGTCTCTCTGCCTCAATGTGCAAAATGGTGCTGGGAACCGGCAGCTTCCTGGTTGTGATGTCATCACTGGGCTCGAAATGCGACTTCCCGTTTTCCCGATCTCGCGAGTTTGCGATCTCGCAAATAGCGATATCGCTAATAGCGATATCGCTATTTGCGAGATCGCAGTCCAGCCGCGGGTAGGCCGAAATAGCGATTAATCTGCGATTAATCGCAATTTCGATCGGATCGCTATCGGATTTTGCGATCGCGTGTGAATCGCTTTTTTTTATCGCAATTCTTCATGAATTCGGATTTGCGATTTCTGAATAGCGACTCGCTATTTTTCGCTATTTCAGAATCGCAAATGCCGATTTTCATGAATATGGCGGTTAGTCTTTTTGTCTGCTTTCTCTAACTCGTCTTTGCGCCTATTTTCATAGTACTGGGGTGTGGCCAAAATCTGTGCTGACGTGGAAACAGCCCAAGCACTCTCTGAATCTTTCAATTTATTACACAGTTCAGGAAGCAGATTATGTACGAACTTGTCTACAAACAATCTTTGGCCACCTTCGGTGGCCATATCCTGACCACTATGGTCGACGAAAGTCTCTTCAAACCTCGTGAAAAAGTCAGACACATTCTCATCTTTTTTCTGCTTACACGCGGACAACTTGTCCCAATTCACACGCAATTCAGGCATTAAAGTCTTCATATATGTGATAATCCTACCAGGAAGTTCAGCTACTAAAGGTTCGGGTTTAGAACCACCAACTTGTCTAGCATCAGCAGCAGTGATATTAGCCCACGTGTCACCTAATTCTTGATCATGATCTGTATGACGAATCTTACTCCATAAAGGCTGTGGAACAACATTCCCAAACAACATGTCTACATCTGCTAAATTCATTATACATGAGCTGGCAGTCTGTGATAACTCCTTATAATATCCTGCAGGATTTTTACGAGGATCAGGCAATGTCTGCTTGAGCGCTAAGACTTCAGATCTTTTCCAGGGGACATGTACCCATACACGCTGGAAATGCGGCGGAATCCCTGGATTCGCGTTCGCATCACCTTCCCTCCAAACTGGAGGAACCTCTCTCATGGGGTACTGTTGCGCCTTTTTCCTACCTAATTTGTCATCCTCATATAGTGATCTAGATACGTTTCCCTTACTCCTGTAAGATAACAATAAGTCTATTGCTTGTTCAACATCAGCACCTACAATCATGCCTTCATAAAATTTGAATCGCATACGGAATAATTCCTGCATTTTGCGTTTGGGATCATTATCTTGCAAATCTTCACAGAGATATACGCACATTTCTTCAAATACATATCTCTGAGTGGGTGCATCCCACTGACGGAAGACTTCCATAACAGACTGAACATCATACTTTACAGTATCAGTAACCCATTTGCGAGCTAACTCATTCAGCACTACTCTTTCCCCATAATCAGGCAGTTGACTACGCAACTGTCTACGTCCTGTTTTAGGGGTCGTCTTAGGCGACCCAAAGAAAGGGGAGAACAGACCAGTGACAGTACTCGCCACTCTCTGTCGAACAGAGGGAGAAGCTTGCGGAGAGGCAGATGCGCCAGAAAAGACAGGCTGATGTAAAGAGGAAGTCGAGGCAATGGCAGAGGAAGTCGAGGCAGTGGCAGAAGTAGTATCATGATAAACAGTTGGAGCAGTAGGCAAAGTCGCAGAAACAACAGAGGGAGTATGTAGCAAAGGCGGCGGCCCTTGAGAGGGCTGCGCCGGAGAAGTAGGAACCAGCTGAAGAGGAGCTGGAACTTGTGCGAGAACTGGAGTTCGTGCACCGGGGCGAGGTATAAGAAAGCGCTTCGGGGGCGCAGTAGCATCTAGTGCATATGGGGGTGGTGAACTCAGTAAATGGGACATTAATGGATCCATCTCTGATGTCCTTTTTGAACTTTGTCCTTCATGTGGTAACATTGGATAGCATTTATCTACTGCTAACTTCTTGCTTCTGAGCATTTGTTCACTCTCTTGCTCTTCCTCATTATCCCTGTATGCAACGGCGGCTTGCACCATTGACATACCTCTTTTATTTTTCTTAGCTAATTTCATTTCTTTCTGTTTGGCTTCTTTGCGCCATAAGCGAAAAGAGTCAAACATCGCCGGCCGGGCTTTCTTTTTAAACAGTTTGACCTCGAGATTATCTAAAATTTCAGCGTCAAAGCTACCATATTGGGGCCATTTTAAAACACCATCCTTTCTGGTGTACTTTATCCACACTTCATTATATGTGATAGGACCTACTCCATGCTTTATATAGAGCTCATATGTTGGAGTTCCGACCGGAAGAACCGGGCACGAATCCTCTAATCGGGAGTCCTTACAACCAAGACAAAACAAGTTTCCCAGTCTGCTAAGACCAGGCATCTTCGCTCACTAGTCTAGCTTCAAACTTCAAAGGATTATCGAATACGATATTTTCGTGAATACACGAATCCCTTGCTTTTGGCGCTTGCAAGTCCCAAACAAGGTGTATCTCAAGGATACCAAAACTAAGAACAAAACTAAGGACTGGGAGACGCTCCACTTATACTTAACTGAAGTATTGATGATCGATGACGTCACTAGAAGACTCGTCTATCCTTTCGCTCTACCAAGGATCACTGGGTCCAAAACAGGGCGATAGTCAGGGCAGCAGTCCTTCGTAGCCGTCGGGACGCGGGGAACCTCGCAACAAAGACCTTCAGAACCACGTCGACATACAGGGGTCGCTGAAGTGGCTGGCCGTCCTCTGGAATTTTCACACGAAGCTCCTCACGAACATCTGACTTAGACCGTCACCGCTTGATACCGCCCCGAGTTGGGCGCCAACTGAGGTGCCGGGTTTTTAGGAACCCGGTGGTGCCAGGGGATAACACCCGAAGACCTCTGAGTTCTCCCTGTTCCGGACCACAGAAACACGGAGTCTTTTAGGTGAAGTCAAAGATCGAGTTTTATTGGCTGCAACCAAGTAACAGGTGTCCTAGAAGTACAACAGCAGGGGATGTAAGTTCTCAGGAGACTGTTCGTTTTTACAGAACCAGCCTTCTCCTTATATACAAAAATAACAGCTGCAGGCAAGAATTCTTGAGTTTACAATACGGTCATATACATATTTTCACAATAAAGCAAAAAGCAAAGTCTTGACGGCCAACCCACATTTTAGATGTCCAGTTCGTGATGGATTACCCAGCCAGGCCCAGAACTCCCATCAGATATCGATGAAACCCCAATAAAATCGGGCACCTCCTCATCATAAAACCGGCCATAAACAAGAAACATGGACAGGTGTATGTGTGTAGATAACATTGTTTGTATGTAGTGAAGGGTTTATGGCATGTTGTGCCTTGATGCTATCTTACTCGGCCACTGGGCGAGGGACTGCCCGAACAGGTTTGGCTGGATTCAGGGGAGTCAGCTCGGCTAGGTCATGGGGGAGTCAGCTAAGGTGGATGTGTCCTTTCGGATCAAACTCGGCCTTAATCAATTGACTATATGAGGGCAAGCCACAAGATGGATGCCGTTCACAAAATGGAGTCTGAGGGTTCGGGACGGAAACCATGATTTAAGGGTGACAGCATCACTCAATCAGGACGCAAATGTATAGGGATAATGTCCTAATCATTACTGGTCTGTAGACACCAAATTCGTCATGGTACGATGATATTTTGTGACACGGGTGTTGGGCCTCGGTACCGTATTATGGCAGGGCCCAGAATCTTCAGAACCACACAGGGCTCGTGATGATATACCAATAAGCCTCCAGCCTATATTCAATTTTGTGATCCATAAAGAGACCTGTTAGGGAAGCACCATTAACCAGAGACAGAGAGTTTTGGCTAACCATGTCGCTGTATATGACTTTAAAATGTATTTTTGAAGGGAAAGACTTCCCTTCAGGGTCCTCCCACAAATGAGTGAGGCCTATAGCTAATAAAGTGGCCTTAATCTTTTGTAGTCATGTGATTTTGTTGGATTTATCAGCTTCTCTAATATACTTAACTGCTCGTGCATAAGGAGCTAACTCCGGGGTAGTCCAGATTCTTCGCCAATAGGCAAGAGGTCTAAAACCCACAGCCTCCTCAATAGAAACACAACCCAGATCTGCAAGTAATGGTCTAAGAGGTGTTGATTGATGAAGGCCGGTCAATGCCCTCAGAAACTTGTTCTGAGCTTTGACTAATGGAACTAGATTTTCGAAAAGCCCCAAAGTTCTGCTCCATAAATAATTGAAGCTCTAACCTTCCGTTGGTAAATAGTTAAAGCCGGAGCAACTGGTTTAGTTTGGGATTGCCGGTGTTCTTTTAAGAGGGTCCCTGCTAGTTGGTTGTGCCTCAAGACCAACATATCCATCTGTGGTTTCCAGTTCAACCTTTTGCTCAGAGTAACACCCAGATATGTAAAGGAGTCAGTTTGTTCCAGGGACAAATTTTTTGTAGTCATTCATAACTTACACTGGAGCATTTGTAATTGCATTATTTAGTTCCTGAAATGCTGTCTCTCTTTCATCAGTCCAGGTTATTTAGTTCCCTTTAGTATGGGACTCTTTTAAAGCAGTCATAAGTGGCGTTGTCAGGGTGGCATAGTCAAATACCCACTGTCTAACATAATTACAGAACCCTAAGATTTGCTTAATTTGTTTTGGGGTAGTGGGTGTGGGTGTGGGCATGCTTCTAATGCTTTCTACTTTGTCCGGTGTCACCCTCCTCCCTTCTTTGGATATTATCTGTCCCAAATAATTAACTTCTTTCCGCACATACTGCAATTTGTCTTTGTTTTTTGCTCAAGTAATCCTATTGTGTGAAGGATGCCTTCTTCTGCTTCCTTGGATAAGGAATACTGACATACCTCAGGCATTATCGCGCCATGCTTTAACATTATTTTCAGTGGCTCAGCTCCTTTAATCAGTCCCACATCATGTGGTCCCTTTGTCCACAGACTCTCTGGTACTTTTGACAAATCTTTTTCCTTTATTGTACTGTTTTGTGCATGTTTCAACACGGTCCTGCATTGTAACTGTACTCTAATGAAAACATCCATTTTTAATACCACTATCTCAATTGATGGGCTATCTTTAAACATTTCTTCATCTGATATATCTCTCAATTTGACTTCTGGGTCTGTAAATACGGCCATGTTACTTGCCTCCTGTCAAAGGCTTTCAATAATGGTTAACATTGCTTTATTTCAAGGGCCGTTATGTCTAACACCATGTGAGATTCTTCTATAGCATCCACAGGGCTCTCAGGTCTGAACAATAATTATTTTGGTATCTGCACTGCTTTCCCCAGTAGCGCTGATGTATGCGATATCAAGACATATATGGCATGAAAAAAGGCCTACGTATCCACAATAATTGCTCTGACCTGTTGTCCTATGTCCTCATGAGATAGGAATGACAACATCCTACCTGGTGTAACACCTGGAGGGTAACATACAATTGACCCATCTTTCAAAAAAGAGATGGTCATATCCAGCTTACTCATTACATTTCTTTCAAGAAGATTGACCGGTGACTCTGGAGAACATAACAATGCTCCTTCAATCTGCGTGTCCCCTATTGTCATATTCACTGATTCAGTAAAAGGAACCATCCTGACAGCCCGAGAAAACCCTTGTGTGTCCATTGACTTGTGAGAAAGTGGTAATGTTCCTTCCTTTATACAAGATTTACTAGCTCCAGTGTTGATCAAAAACGTATAGGGGAACCTTCTATGGCTACTGTCACAGTGGGTTCCTCATCTGATCTATGGGTTACCGATAGAACTGGGCACATAATCGTTGTCTGTGGGATTCCTCGGAGTGTGTAATTGTTGGTTGATATCCCTCCAGACATTTGGGGTTGCACAGAAAATGGATTACCTCCTTGTACTTTTACTCCTCCCATGTGGACCTGTGTTGGTCCTCCTGTAGTATTTCTGATAACCTAGGGCATACTCTGTGGCATTTTCCCCTGTTATACAGTCCACCGACCCTTCAGAGGTTGCTGGAGAGCCCATTGCATCTGTTGTGGCCTCATCTGCCTCTTGCTCTTTGTTGTTTTTCTCTCTAAATTCTCTTGCAAAATGACCTATATTACTACAGTAATAACACTGTTGTCCAGCCGTATATCTTCCTTGTCTTTTTCGTTACACTGGCCCTTGGCCTCCTGAAAAACCTTCTCTTCTCTTTTGCATGTTACTTACTGGTTGCCCTCTTGGTGGCTGTACCTGCACTTGCATTGTGACATGCATTTGTGGTGCTGCTACAAGTGCCCCCTCTGTACTCGTTTTTTTAAGTTTCTGTTGCACCAACTTGGGTGTAGCTCTCTCTGCCTGCTCTGTCCTTTCCTTGTCGTTTTCTTTTTTCCATTTGAAATAATCTATTATGCGGGTTTGTATTTCTGCCCACAGTTTAGCCTCTTTTCCCAGTACGCCATCTAGGCTTGCTAGTATGTCTATGGGCAGGCCTCGTTTCAGCCCTTCATAAAATAACGATGCATTTCCTTCTTTGTTTTCCCAGTTGTATCCTACTTCCTGTACCCATAGTTCTTTCATTCTAGGGATGAATTCAGCAATGTCTACAGTCGGTTTTATACTCTCTCTGCCATAAGGGCTCCAATGTCTGGCCGGTCTGGGTATGTCTACTGAAGCGCATCCCAGACACATTGACGGATACTATTGAATGCTGACCCATTAAATTGTGTGTTCATCAATGTTATCTCACACTGGAAAAATGGTATTTACTTCTTTTCCCACCAGAAAACTTAACAAACTTTTAACCTTGCCCAAGGAGGCTTCACTCCAGCAGTGTGTTTCTCAAAGCATCCTATCCATGTTCCCGCTCCTTCAGGCGGCGGAGGTAGTGCCCTCTTTGAATTCTCTTTATCCATTTGTGGCCATGGTACATATGTGGGCAGGTGCCTGCCTTTGGAAATGAGGTGTAACTGATTTATTGATTGAAGAGTCACTGGTCTTGAGTCTATTCTCCGATCTTGTCTATTACTTCAAATCACCTCAGTTGGTTTATCTATAGCGTACGCTCCCAAGACTGTGAGGCACTCTTGCTTATAGGGGTAGTTCCAGTCTGGATTGCCATGTCCCTGCCGTGTACAATCTTCGACAGTTGCTAAGTCAATGGGTTAAAAAGATCCTCTCAGGGCCATTGCTTCCCTCCCTGTTTTTTAGTCCATGCCAATTAATCTGAGAAGGGCTGACAATAGTAACAGGCCTCCTTATATTCTATCACCTCTAAAGGCGTTAAATGTGACCTACTCTTTTTCAAAATTGATTTCTTTGATATTTCTGAAGTGTCTCTTACTGCCATAAATGACCCCCGGGGAGGGCGCAGGTAGAAATTACATGGTCTCCCATTAGTGTCCTGTTCGTTTGTATCCCTGTTAGGTCTGTCTCCCCACTATCTGTCTTCCTCTGCACCCTCTACTTCTTGTAACTCCTTTGGGGGTTCATGATATTGTGGCTCCTCTATGTCCCTCTCCCATCATTCTTCATCCCTTATCCATTCCCCGGTTGCCTCTCTCAAAGTCTCTGCAGACTTGTCTCCCAGCCTAAAACCTTTATTGTCCCGTAGTATATTGCCCTCGAAAGGGAGCAGGGATTCTAGAGCGCTCTACCTGTCTAACGGTGTGCTCCTATTCACTTATGAGGCTGCCCTTCGGTCCATTTCTCGACTGGTCGGAGGAGTTGTAGGGGTGAGGTCCGAGGGTACCTCACTTCCCTGCGACCTTTGTCTCTTCTCTTTAGGTGGACCTCTAATGGGGACCTTGTACCCTGCACTGGGCAGAGTGGGATAAAGACCATCAGGCAGTGGTTTCTCTCCGGGTGCTGTTGATTTCACATTTGTTTTGTATGGCAAAACAGCCACCATAATGACAGGGTAGCTTCCCTTTTCAGTTTTTTCTTTCTATTATATTAAGAGCAAATGTAATTCAGTGTGTGTTCAATTATATCTTCATCAAATGTCCCATCCTTTGGCAATGACTGGGCATGGCCCTTAGTGCCTTTGTACTATTGTTTATATTACTTTTGTACCTTTTTCTCATCAGAAGGGAAAGTTGTTATCATGTGTTCCAGAGAGTTTCTATAGTCCCATAAGGATATGTAAGTTTCCTATGTGTAATAGAAGTGTCACTTTTATTCCCTTGTTCATTTACCCACTATATTATGTCTTTTTTTGAGCTTGTCTCCAACTAATATTATTGATAAACAAGTGTTGATTTTATACAGTGGTACTTGACTTCTCATCCACTATCATGACGTCAAAGAAGTGAACAGTAAGCACACTTATTGCTAGTCTGTATGACACTTCTTCCATGGTTATATCTGGACCGGTGTATGTATGGGGGCCTATGAGGATTTGCCCCTGACGCAGTACATCTTACAATATTATTGTGAAAGTAAATAACTATTTGCGGGCTTCCAGGATGCGGTGTTCCATTCATATTTCAAATAAACTCATAAATGTCACTGTTAAATGCATCAAGTCAGTCACCCCTGACAAAGGGATCTGTCCCGAAATGCATTGGGTTTTTATGTATATGGATAGATTTGGATTGTGATGTTCTGAAGAATCATTTTGATGCATATAGAACACCGGCTGGGCTTACAGCCTTCTAAGGACTTGCTACCATCCTGGAAGGGCAGTTATACAGACCCTCATTGTCGCCTATGTGGGTACCAAAATGAAACATTACCCCACCTGCTACGTGTTTGCCTGGCTCTTATGGACTTAAGGAGACGACTTTTAAAAAACATTTTTAATAAAATGAACATTCGTACATGCAGGCAAGCTGTAATTCGATGGCTGGAGGGATCGTCTCCCATGTTGGCTTGTAGGGGGGTCAAATACATGAGAAAAGTAGAATTGCTCCTACGTCAAGCGGAACATGGGGAGACAAGAGATGTTTTTTTAACATGTACAAAATAAGCACAGTTTTTAACGAATGTCAACGATTATCTAATGCACTGTAATTTTGTAATAATTTTTAATAATTGGAAACAATAAATTTTGACTTTGACTTTGACATTTTGATGCAATTTTGTCAGCGTTCCTCACACATTGGAATGTTTAAGATGACAATATAAGTGACAATATGAAAATTTGTGGACTTCTCTGTTTCAGCGTGTGTACAAACTTTGGACTAACATGGATTAAAAATGGCCAAAATGTTTATTATAAAAGTTTGTTGTTGAATTCCAGGGCCGACGGGCCCATTCACTTGGCAGTGGATTCTACGACTGCTGGTCCATTCGGCCGCCAGCTCGAGACAATTATTTTCGCGAGGTTGGGCGGAACTCGCACCAGGAGTCACACGCCACAATCTATGCCACAGAACGTTATGACAGTTGTTTAAAAGGACAAAGACTGTTTAAAATAGGGTGTGCATTCTGTTATCTAAAGTAAAAATTAAGTGTCCTGTCCGCCTACAGTTGCACCCCATGTTTGAATCAGATGAAATGTTTATTGTTCATGGAACATCTTGCTTCACTTGTCTGTTTTACTTCCTGGAGAGTTTAAAGAACATGGATTAATTATATATATCAAGCAGAACATCAAATACACAATGAACAAAAGTTCTTGTATTCTTTGTACTTCTGATCAATTTGAATGAATGCCAGTAAATGAGTAGTATTGTTAGAGTTTAACTGGGACTTTGGTGCACCATCTAATTGTCTAAATGGGTGGACATTTCATCGGCACAAATGCATAGGTTTTACCAAGGCCATGGGAGTGTGAAAGTATTTTTTTTATTTCTCCCGTAATTCTCAGGTTAGCACTTGGGGTCATGTGGCATTATTCAGGTGAGCAATATAAAGGAGTTGTAGGTATTTTAATATTAGGGTGGTCGTTGGTGGGGCTGCACGTTGGTGTCCAGATTATTTTGTCGCTACAGTTTTATCTGTAAATTTATTGGTTTATTTATTTATTCACTACACGTTGTTCATACATTTGATTTATTACGCATTGCATATATGTAAATTCACAACTACAGAAGCAACAAACACGAGTTTTAGATCACAGACATCTGACATTAGATGTTGTGAAAGGGTTAGCCGTAATTTACATGAAAATGGAGTTTGTCATCACGGGGTGGGGACCATTAGACACCATTAATTTTCTAAGACGTGGGTGAATAGGCTTATAGACTGTTAGAGGAATGAGCATCATTCATATTGCTAGAAGTATGATTTGTTAGGCACCATTGGTGTATTAATTTTGTAATTTATAATTGTTGAAGACTTGGGTGTATTTTCATTTTTTTAATGTTTATATGTTAGTCACCGATAAATATTTAACTTGGAGAAGGGTGGGTAACCTTCCCTAAGTCAAGAGGGTGGAGAAGTTCTTCCACTGGCTGGAAGAGGTGCCAGAGGGACACGTCCTCCCTATTTGATACTAGCCAAACATAAAGTATCCCACCCTGTATATGTGTTAGACATATGTGTGTTATTTTTGGTTAATTTATGATGTTTCAGTTGAGATTATTGCGTGGTTGCACACTATAATTACACCTAGAACTGCTTTTGTCAATTCTTTGACCTAACTAGCTATATACCTTCACATAAAGGGTCCAGGGCTTTCGTCAGGTCGATTAATTTTCCTCCCTGGTGTTTTAAGGTCCTGCCTGTTTCTGATGATAAGGTGCAGGAATCTGCACCTAAATAGAACAGGTATATACTTGCCCTTAGTCCTGTTCTCATTTTCTTGTCCAACCCTTTTGTAGTGGATCTCTTGCTTCACAAGGGTACACGGTATCAAGGGTAGCCCTGTAGTCATACATTCAGCAAGGGTCATGCCCCGCGTAATCACCTATTAGGTCCCGCATCTCCCGGCCATATGTCAGTCACTCCTGACGAAGGGACCTGGCCCATTGGCTTTTTATGTATACGGATAGATTTGGATTGTGATATTCTGAAGAATCATTTTGCTTGCAATTTTCTCTATGTTCCCCGCACGTTGAAATGTTTAAGATGACAACAAAAGAGACAATATGAGCATTTGTGGACTCCAATGTTTCATCGTGTTTATAAACTTTGGACTAACATGGATTAAAAAGGGTTTAAAAATGGACACAAATGTTTATTATAAAAGTATGTTGTTGAATTTCAGGGCCTACAGGCCCAATCACTTGGCAGTGGATCCTGCGACTGGTCCATTCGGTCACAAACTTGGATCGATTATTTACGCGAGGTTGGGCAAAACTCCCACGCACCAGGAGTCGCACGCCCCAATCTATGCTGCAGAGCATCATGAAAGTTGCTTAAAAGCATAAAGTCTGTTTATAATAGGGTGTGCATTCTGTTAGCTAAAGTCTTCAAGCAATCGAGGCATACTTAGAGAAGAGACCAAGGCCACACCAGGTCCCACCAAATTCATCATAAAGTTAGCTGGATTCGCTCGCAAGAGGAACTACTTCAAATTTGGTAAAGAGTTTTTTTGTTCCAGACCACCATAGGTTGTCCCTTTGCTCCAGAATTAGCCCTCCTGTACATGGCACACTTTGAAGAACAATTCATGTACGGAAACAACCCCTTTCCTCACCAAATCTCAAATTGGGTGAGATATATTGATGATATTTTTTTTGTATTTGGACAGGACAAGAGGATTTTTGGAAGCAGTTTTCCAATTGCAGATCTTCAGATATTAAGCTTTACCTGAACAGCGATTGTGCAACCATCAAAATTTTAGATGTTGAAGATGTTGAAAGAGATGTCAAACTGAGGACAACACTACATACTAAACCCACCAACCGCAACAAAGTTCTGTATTATTCAAGTCATCATCCTTGCATCCTCCGAGACAATTTGCTATATGGGCAATTTTTAAGAATTCAGGGTAATTGCTCTGAGAAATCAGATTATTTTTATCATTCGCAAAATTTGGTGGAGAAGCTGAAGAGGGCATGGTGGACTCCACGAGAATAGTTTCTGGCTAAAAAAGAAAAAACAGTGTCTGAACGTTTGGTCTGTGTCTCAACATTCTGCCGGCAAAACAACCAAATTAAGAAAATAATTTCAAAGAATTGCAATTTGATGTCCAAACTAGATAAATCCTTTGAGCGACCTATGTTTGCTCTTCAAAAAGACCGGCATATAGCAAGACATTTTGTTCGAGCTTACACATCACTACCACAAATGTGACATATAAGTCTTTTGCAATCAAACTATTGAAGGGACTAAATGCATACAAGAGCATTAAATGGAAGCACACAGTATTTACGAATTGCAAAACCAAGAACTTGGTCTATGTGTACATTGGCCCATGCAACAAACTCTATATAAGGAAGACCAACCAAGAGATTAGGCAAAGAATTACCCAATACAAGTCACGGATACGGCACAAAGTCACCACAGCTCGATTGGTCAACCACGGTATGGAAAAACATAATTTGGAAAATGATCTGCATTGGATAGTGTTGTCACTTGTGGTACCGAACCCTAGAAGAGACTACCTTATACTGCTTTTCAATACAGTGATTGCTGGCCTGAATGAGATGACCGAACTTCACAATTTGTGATGCGAGGCAGTGTTAGATCTCTTTTCAAGCTGACAACCGGCATTGAATTATTATGTCCGCGTTGAACTTTGAGCTAGAATATCGGTTCCCACAATATCACAACAACAGTGGTGGTATTAGGAGGAATTGGCGGTGCTAAGGGTCACTCCTCAGATGAAGACATCCTATGTGAAAGAGAGGCTTTCAACAAGTGTCTTATCGCATGATTACAGACGTTCCTGTCTATATTCGAGTTGCACACACATATCACAAAGACGTACAGGCATAAATTAATTTGACACTAGGGGTCCCAGAATGCCCTTCGGCACCTTCATCATGATCCATGGCCCTTTGGCTAATTACTCAAGCCCTTGGCGTTCAATTCGAGCCCTGAAGCCCATGTTCCCAGGTTAGGGAGATCTATGATTGGCTTAATTACCCAGCAGTAGTAACTACGATCAAACGCAGATCCATTAAAATTCCAGCCAATGCATTGATCTGCCCAGTCTCGGAAATGTACAACCAGTATCCAGTTCCTCATAATTACCAATCCCAGAATCCTTGTTGGTGCTTCGCACACTATCTTGTATCAAAAAGTAGAAAGAAAGTATAGACGAACAACACAAATTAATACAATTCAAAGCGACATTGTTGTTTAATCACAATGTGCTCCAGTAAAATGTATAAATATATACATGATTCAGTATCATATAATGGCATGCCCCAATGGGATGAAGGAAGGGAAGTGGGTGAAGGGGAGTAAGTGCTGGATTCAGTGATACAGTGAAGGTCAGTCGACCTCAGTTACAGTACTATCTCAAAATGGCTAACAAACAGAGCCAAATATATGTACAGTTTATGTTTCAAAGTCATCAATGTGCCATGCTTCCAAACGAAAAAAGAGTCAAAATCACACTTTGGGTAGGAGCTGGCGATGGGTTAAGCTGTCAACGTTTTGACCCCACGACATAGACAGGTGAAGTGCAACCTTAAAAGGGGGTCTTCCTCAGGACTGGGGTAGGGGTGGAGGGGCCAAGACTTCGTGGGTCCTAGGATCACGCTCGAGTCTTGATTCAGCGCGGTCAAATCAATATGAACAACGCTGAGGGAATGTATAGAGGATGGGTTGGACAAGATCACCGTCCTCGATGGGGCTCCAGAGCACCGAATGTTGCTGAACCAACTAGACACAATTAATTAATGCCGTGTATCCTGCGGGCTGGGTATCGAAAAGTCCCGGGAGCTGCGGTCGCACTGACGACCGCAGCTCCCGGGACTTTTTGACAGCTTTTTGACAGCTTAACCCATCGCCAGTTCCTACCCAAAGTGTGATTTTGACTCTTTTTTCGTTTGGAAGCATGGCACATTGATGACTTTGAAACTTAAACTGTACATATGTTTGGCTCTGTTTGTTAGCCATTTTGAGATAGTACTGTAACTGAGGTCGACTGACCTTCACTGTATCACTGAAACCAGCACTTACTCCTCCTCACGCACTTCCCTCCCTTCCTTCATCCCATTGGAGCACGCCATTGTATGATACTGAATCATGTATATATTTGTACATTTTACTGGAGCACATTGTGATTAAACAACAATGTCGCTTTGAATTGTATTCATTTGTGTTGTTATTCTATACTTTCTTTCTACTTTTTGATACTTGTATGTCTGCAGTGTTCTGGGACCATCTCCCTCTGTACTGACTAGCACCCAGGTCCCAGCGACACTTATTGGGTTTACCCTTATTCTGTAACATCGGACGCTATCTTGGGCATGACTTCACAAATATTCAGCACTCATATTGGTGGATAGTCTGACGCAAAGAAACAGGATGGGAGAGGTTTCTCAAGGGTCTTACAGACAATCAGCCCAACAGAGTCAGATACAGCGGCGTTCAGAATCCAACCGAGGAAATCAAGAAAAGGACTGATCTTTTTTTGTTGTTGTTTTTTTTTTGTGAAAAACCTTTATTTTAGCATTCAATAAAAATACAAGCATGGGCCTACAACCGCGGGGGCCGTCCGCTAGACAAATTAAAATCGCCGATATCACAGTACGACACAGCTCATCAGCCGACAACGCCAGAGGTCCGGCAGCGATTCAGGATAAAACTTGTATTAGAATGCACAACTGGGTTCCAGGATGAGTAAGAGGTTTCATTTTATATTATATAAGAGAGGATCAGGTGCGATACAATCAAACAGAAGAATGCGGGGGACAGGGTAAGAGACAGGATATGCATGTAATAACCACTATAATGGAGAATTGGCGCCAGAGCATATAGGTCAGTACAAAAGAGCACACAATATACATTCCATGTTCCGCCAGTACTCGGGGCCTGCCCACCCAGGAATCAGGATATCATAAAAGCATAAGCACTAAATACAAGCACACGATAAGAATCCGAATGATTCGTAGCTATACTGATCCTTTAAGAAAAGAGAGAGAAGGAAAAGAAAGGCCATAGAAAATAAAAAAGGCAAAATAAAAAACCCCGTCTAGCCCCCCCACCCTGCACCCCTGCAAATGGCTACAGCCTGACCCCACTAACAGCGTGCCTCTCGCCCCTAATAACTAAAACCCCAGAGGTAGGAAAAAGAACGGAGGAGGGCATATCCATGTGGGCTCCCAGCCCCTTTAGACCCCCCGCCTGAAACAGCCACCCCCTATCACTAAAAGACAAACTTATGACAACAATATAGAAGAAATTAGAGGGTACCGTGAGACACCGCCCAGCCTCTTAGAGCAAACAGTTGCAGGTCCAACACTTGTGAAAGCCACTCCAACCCTTCCCGACCCAGTCGATCTTAACCTTGGCCCTTCCGAACAAGAACACGAACCCCCCGCCAGCAAGACCCAAAGGCACACAAAGAAGCAATAAAGGAGAAGAGAGTCATCAGAAATCAGTCCATGGCTACTGGCAGGCAGTGAGTCCACAGGAACTGTAGATGCAGAAGAACTCTCCCTCCTAGATGAACAGTCCCAATGAATCTTGCACAGGAGTCGTAGCGTCACCAGGAAAGGAGAAGATGTCCACAAAATGAATGGAAAGTCACAAACAAAAGTCTCCGGGAGGGGAACGCCTAATGATATCTCCAAAGCCGGTAGTGGTGGAAGGTTCAGCAATACCATGACATCCTCGGGAACACCGTCTCCCAGGGCACCATCCGATGGTTCCAATACTTGTTTCCTCACGGGGTTCTCGCACGGAGTCAAAATGGCCGCGGTTTGAATGGCTGCAGATTCCTGTTCCAACAGTAAGGCTGGGTCCGGTTCCACCAGGAGCTTCTCAGATAGGCGCGTGTCCAATTTGCTCAACAAAGTATCCACATGTGAGCGAAATGCCCAAAGTTCTGCCAGTATTGACCTTAGCGATGGCTCATGCACCGTTCGATCCATATTGTCATGCCCGATATTAAACACAATCACCTCCCCGGGTGAATCTGGCATCCTCGGGGGGGGGACAAACAGGATCACGAACGTGCAAATGCGAAGGGTGACCAGTCTTTGTTCGCAGCCATGCTCTACCCGGTTAAGGCCGCAGGCCAGAGACCCCGAACCACCGAACCCCGGCGGGCGCAAACCGGGTCCGCGGGACCGGGGCCCCCACCCACAGCCAGCAGCAAGCAGAATCACTCCTCCGTCGATGCTGAGCAATGAAAACGATCGCCGCCAAATTCGGGCTTAAACAAAGCCGCCACTCCGGTCGACCGGACACAGCCTGATTCTCCTGGCCGATGTTGTTGCACTACAGCCCGGCTGTGAAAGTACACCAGGCCCCGGCTTCACCGCTGGAGTAGGCCGCAAACTTCAACTCGATGGAACTTCGTCAAACAAGCCGATAAAAGTTTCCGGATTTCACCATCGGAGTGCGGAACAGTTCATGCACACAGAGACTAGGCGTAAAGTCAGGATAATGTACAGGATATCGTGGCGGGTTACGGAGTTCGGCGGAGCCGGGAGCCTAAGCAGCCATCTTGTTTGCTGACGTAGCTCCTCATACTGATCTATTTTTGAACAAGTAAGCTCTACCTGCTTTCTGCATAAAGATATCACGAGCACATCCAATGTGATTAAACAGTATCTGTTTCCCGGGGCTTTTACTATGCTACAAACGTCCCTTCAGTTTATACAGACCAGTAGCCGCGGCCCTTGTAGGTAAGAGCAGTGGAGCCAGGTTGGGGGGGGTGGGGGGGGTGGAGGGGGATACGACAGACGATCACTACAGAAAATTAAATAAATAATTTGTTTTCCCTCATCGTCGTCTGTCGAATTTCTCCCCCTCCCCCAAACCCAGCCCACTGCTCTTAACTACACAGGCCGCGGCTGCAAACCAGCCACACTCATGTGGCGCTGTGCTGATATTGCCTAAGCGACGCTAAGATATATATACTGTTGCCAATACATAAACAAGCAAGAGTAACATTGCTACAGTCTTACTGCTGCGATCCTTTGCCTCATTTATTACCATTCGGTAAATACAGTATTGTCATCAAGGAAGCCTGCGCCCATGTGCTTCTCCCCATTACTTCCCCTCAAGTTGTTCCTGCTTATATTTTGCATTCTTTACATAAACCTGTATTCCCTATGAGTGTTTGCTTTTTCCTTAATTAAACCTCAAATACACATGTTTATCCATTGTTTGAATTAAATAACGTTATAAGCTGTAACTGGTCAGTGAAATGCTAAACGTACAAAAAATTGGTATGTTTTGCTACTTCTAGCCACACCCCTGACTCCGCCCACTGTTCCAATCTTCGGTTATTCCCGCCCCCTTATTCTCCACCCACAGTTCCCCTACTTTTTTTTCCCCACTTCGACCACTGGGGTAGGGTGGTAAAAGTACAAGCTAAAATGTGGTAGCATTAATGCGTGCCACCTAACTGTGTTTGTTGCCCAAGAAAGTTTCGTTCTTTACCACCTGAGCAAATTCAGAGATTGCTAGAGAAAAAGCCAAATCTGTCTCTACCTAAATTTGTGTCCTCCCAGGATTTCAGCATTACTCTTTAATCAGATTGTCCCCGCAATAAGTTCTGCGTTTAACTTATCAGTTAACACCGGGGGCAAATTCCCCTGGCTTGGGAAGCTGCTCATGTTACCCCTATACAAAAGAAGGCCAATATTGCACCTACTAACCTCACGAGCTATTGCCAACTCGCTGACTCCACTTTTAGACACGTTGCTGGAAGGTCAAATGAATAAACAACTGTAGAGGTAGAAATGTGGGGCACATGCAAAGCAGGAACAAGGAGGGCAATGTAGTAGGCAGAATGATAAAGGGTGTGAGTAGGGGATTCAAATAGGGCAGTAAAACGTATACAGCAAAGAGACAGATTGTGTTGTATTGTAGTGCAGCGTTTATATTGTGTTTTGGGGCACAGGAGGAGTGGGGGGATAAGGGGCATAGGTTAGGGACAGGGACTCGGAAAGAGGAAAGAGCAGGGCTGAATGGCGCAAAGAGAGGGGCAACAGAGAGCATTTTATACAGAAACATTGATATCTGGGGCAAAGAGAAGTCACTGCGCATATAAAGCACTTGTTCAGAGTTGTGCATAAAAAACACTTGTCCAGAGTTGCACCGCCTGCAACTGTTAGAGCCCGCCATCTTTATTTGGATGAGTTCCGCCTGTTCCCTCTTTGTGCAACACCTGTGGTACTTGGCAGACAGTTCTATCTACGTCACTGAGACTGGGCCACCCGGAGCACTCTTGCTGTCGCTGGCTGGCCACATTTTAGGCTGCGACTGACCATGAAGTTTCTGTCTGGGGCCTGGGCTTGAGTGTGTGATGTATTTGTAGCCACCTGGTCTCACAAAATGATGTTATTAGCAGGAATGTGTGTTCAGTCCCCAGTACGCACTTGAAGTAACACGGAATAGTAATAGATATAAAAGAAGGACTCATTTGACTACCTCTTCAACTTATATTTCTGGGAATGAGTGGCTTCCGTTCCAAGATGAAGCACTAATTTGTATACAAAAGATCACTGCACCAAGTTGTCACTTGCGGGCATTGCACCACGCATCATACACAGGAAGAAATGAAGCACTTTCTAGCAGAGGGAGGACTTGTAAGGCTTCCTTTAACTTTTTGCTGTACGGCCATTTTCTGGTAAAACCAATTAAGTATTTTCCACAAGTGGCACAACAATATCACCTCAGTGCTGAGAGCGAAAACAACGAATGAACAAAAGGAATGATGTGAAACCAGCCCAATGCCCAGCTGTTTTGTCAGCCCCCCCCCAACATACCTACCACCTGTTGAAGTTTTCCACTCCTCTATCCCCGTAGCTAAAAGTGCATCTTAGTGCCTATACTAGGTCTTCACGTGGCATAAGTGCTCTAAAAATATTCAATAACATAATACAAACCAGTTTTTACAGCGATCATTTATAGGGGCAGAACCTTGATTTCATGATCATGTTACCCTGAAACTGTTCATCAAGAAGCTTTGTATTCGAAGAATAGATTTTTGTAACATTTGGTGTGCAGAACCCCTTCCTCGTGATGTCACTTTGAGGTAGCCAAGGGTAGAGGGTTGAGTCACTTTTGACTAGGCCTGGGAATTCCAAAGTCCTCCTTGCTACCTCTGGAGTTGGGGGTCAGAAGATAGCGGCGCAAAGCTTAAGAACGCTTGGCGGTAAGAGCGCTCTTCACTTTCTGTAGGTTCTGCTACAGACAATGCAGCCCCACCATGACAATAGGTGGCTGTCAAGGGGTTAAGAATGTGACAAAGTATCCTTGTGATGTTATTGATTCGATGATCAGAGGGTGCATGACGTCACATCCGCTAACTCAGGCGTTTAGGATTTTCAGTGTCCATGCTATTCCCCAAGATATGTCATAGTCTTTGGACTTGTGGATTCAAAGGGGCAGATTTATGTTGGACTTGCGCCACGTTTGCGTCACGCAACAGCAGATGCGTCACGTTGTAAAGCCCTGTGCCACATGTGGGCGTTCCGGCGCAGGGTGGGCGTTCCGGGGCAGGTGCGCCTCGCAAAAGTGGCTGAGTGAAATCTACAAGATTTCACTCAGTCACTTGTAGGCCAATGCTGCGTCAAAGCAGGCGTAAGGCTTGACGCAGCATTGGACAGATAGGGCACCCCCGAGCCTTGCTGGAGCTGCGTCGCGCTTGCGACGCAACTCCAGCAATGCGCCACCTTTACGGCACAGATGCGTCACGCATCTGTGCCGTTTTTGCCCCATGGTGCGCCGCATTATAAATGCGGCGCACCATGGGTGGCGGAGCTACGGCGCACAATAACTGGCGCATCCCTGGGGATGCGCCAGTTATTGTAAATCTGCCCCAAGGTTTTTTTTGGCTCTGATACGTAGAATTCTCTGCGGTACCTTTGATTCACACTTGCGATGAAGTTGTCATTGCACCTTGTGCTTCTGTGAACACAGACGGCTTACAATGAGATGCACCGCTACCGAGGCGGTGCGGAGTCTACCTCACCCACCTTACAGTTTTCGCTTTAGTTTCCTCCTTGGTTTCACAGACCCGAAGGTGTCACTTACAGGTTGGGCTGCTGAGATTGACTAGGTCATGCGGCACATTCTTTGAGTTACCTGATGACGCCAAGTCCTCAGGGGCGCCCATCTGCCAGTTCTCGCCTTCCTAGGTTTGTATTGTGATAGGGGGTTTTCCATTCCCCTCTTGGAGAGAATGTACGAAGTGGCCTTCGTCAGCTATGATGTATTGTTGTTCCAGATCCTAGGTACTGAGTAGGAGAGTTACTTTTTTGCTTTCTGATTAAATTTTGGGATTTCAAGTACAAGTCCTTCTTTCTTAGCTTCAGGAGTTCTTGTTTTCTCTAATAGTGGTTTTTGGTTGCTTACCTTATGCCGTATTGAGATGTATTTTTTGAACACTCATTTCCTGGAGAAACCATCAGAAGGAATTCGAATCTGTAGAAACCATTGGAAATGATTGAAAACCGCCTGCTCTTCACTATATTTTTGTGATATTGTGGCCTATAAGGATCATGATGAAAACATAGAAATGACAGCTTAGTTCATCATTTTTGATGGGTATAATTCAAGGCTAATGGTGCATATGAGAAGGACTAGGAAACCGTCAAGTCTAATGAGAGACTTTGCACAATTCCTGGAACCTAAAACAATGAGAGTAGAGGAGCCCTGAGATCAAGGCCCCTGAAGAAGCAGGCACACCCGTGAAACGCGTGCTGGCTGCAAACATCGAACTTCAGAAACTGTGCTTTGTGATACTCAAGTGATAGACTATAAATTGGATATTAAAATTGACTCTCTATTACATTTTGTATTAGAAATAGAGACCATGTATTTTTTTTGATAGATGTCTTTAAAAAAAATATGTTTTCATAAAAACAAATGAATAAATGATCTCATATGTTATGAAGCGCTTGGTGTGATCTATAAAGTAAATGTGTTGTTGTTTTTTCCCTCCCTTACAAAAACTCTGGTGTATTTTTAAATGATGGTCATTGGGATTTTCTGGTCTTCTCTTCACTATACTGACTACAAATCCCCTGACTCTTTGATATATAAGGCTGTTCCATACTCCATTCTGGAGATTACGAATGATCATTTGTAGATCCTTTTCATAGATGCAGGATTTCAGGTTTCGATTTAGCCCAATATCCTCACACTAGCTTCTGGGGCCTCAAGCTCCTTACGCAAACTTTTCACTGTGCCTAAAATGAGGATCCATGAAATCCTCACGTCAGCCCAGTGACCAAAGTCCTCCCCACGTCTCTCCACGTGCCTCATATTTCTCACGCTGCCCGTCAATGAGTCCAAACCTGTCCAAGAGTCTCTCCCTAAGCCCATGCTTCTCAGAGGGCCAGCCCTTTTTGCACAAGCTCACCACACCATCCTCGAGCCGTCACTTGCTGTCTGCGCAATGTACCACTAGCTTCTCACAATGCCTATCCGTACTACCCAGGCTGCTCATGAGGTGGAAAGCGAAACTATCATTGTATCCGAGTAAAGAGAGATACGTGGAAGCCTTCCATCCTACTTTCAGCTACCAGGAAGACAGGAGGGGAAGCTTCTCCACTCCCGTCCACCTGGCAGAGAGCATGCATGTGGTATTTTCAATCTGGAGATTTGTCCGGACTCAAGAAAAAGGGCATTTTTTCGTGATTTTCTTTATCTTATCTATGGAAGCACCGGCCTTGGAATAATGACAGTCATCTTTAACTCCAGGGCCGGGTTGAAACCTAGCTCAGCCCACGTAAGAAATGTTCAAACCAGTCCCACACTGCAAGAGGTCCAAGCTAGAATAAGGCCATGGGGGCTTTCATGATTGGGTCAGGACAGCCAACCCAGCTTGAAGGCACCGAGCTGGTGGTGACATTGAATCACCCTTTAACCCAGCCGAGTGATCTAAGGGGCTGCATGGAAGCAGTTTGCGCTTGGATGACCCAGTCATATTTAAAGCTAAATGGAGACAAGACGGAGTTAATGGTGCTAGGTAACTCCCCGCAAAAATCGATCGACTCCATAAGGCCACCCTCACTGGGCCCCGCCCCCGAAGCCAAAGACACTATTAAGAGCCTGGGAATGTGGATGGATAAGACACTTACATTCAACCACCAGGCAGTCAAACTATCAGCTACCTGCCTCGGTATTCTCAGGCTCATCCGTAAGATCCTTCCGCTCCTCCCTTTCAAGGCAAGACAGATCATGATCCAGGCCCTTATCCTCTCCCGGTTGGACTTCAGGAACGCTCTCTACCTGGGAGATCCCCAATCAACACTCATAAAACTCCAGGTAATTCAAAACTGTGCCGCACGCAAGCTCCTGCGCATCCCTCGTCGCCAACCTGTGAGATCTGAACTAAAAGACCTCCACTGGTTACCTATCAGGGAAAGAATCGAGTTCAAAAGCATGTGTATTGCCCACCGTGCTTTCTGGAGAAACGGAGCAACCCTTAATCACACCATGATCAACCCATACCATCCTAGTAGACAGCTTAGGTCGGCGCACGCCTTCCGAGTTAGCAACCCCAGGAATCAAAGAGCGAGGTGCGGAGGCCGAACCTTCTCCGCGAACTCGGCAAGACTCTGGAACTCCCTTCCCCTTTCCCTTCGCTCAGAGCCCAACCTCCTCCCCTTCAGGAAAAAATTGAAAACTCTTCTGTTTAGCAGACAATCACAGTCTCTTTCCTCACCTACACTTGTCAATCTTCAGCGCTAGGACGCCTGCGGGTAGCTATCGCGCTTTACAAAAACCTAATCTAATCTAATCTAATCTAAGGCCTCACCTCCCCCCTCCCCGAGGCCTGCAACCTAGGCAGAAAAGTGTCAGACCAGCACTCTAGTCCTGCTTAGTTTTCTGACCCAAGAGTTTAGTTCTTAGTTCTTAGTTCAAGAGACAGCAAGTAAAGTTCTTTAACACTTCTGATCCAGCCCAGGAGCCACTGAATGCTCAACTTGGCCAGGTTGGTCCTTGCCTCCCCTTGTGTCCTGTCTCGCTTTCTCTATTTCTCTCCCTTTAATCTCCTACCTTGCACTCTTTCCGCTTTCTTCTATTTCTTTCTTATTATCACATTGGCGTTGCTGTGTTTTTTAAATGTATTATTCTTTATTGCAACGCAGTTTGATTTTCTACCGCGTTCCTAGATACATGTGCTGAGCGTTGTCAAAAGTTCTAGTCTGCTGCAGGGTAGATTCTTCAAATTGCAAAAAATGTTGGCGCTGAAATGGTCGCTTCTCTCATAATAACTTGATCTTTCTGTAGCGCTTGCATCCACAGCCTTAACGCTATAAGCGACAGGTCTTAGTTAAACTGTCAAAGATACTTTTATAAGTCTAAATAGAGCTTGTCGGGAGGGAGACCTGTCACCTGCAGGTCGCGCACTGACTGCTGCATTTAACCCACCGAGCTACCTCTCTAGCTCTAAGCATGTATGATGATCTTGCAACCTGGCCCGGCGGCCTCCTTGTTGAAGCAGCTCCGGGAAGTGACGTGTGTAGACGAGGGTGCTGCTGGTGGCACGTGAAGTTCACAGCTTTCTCAGCAGGTGTCAGGTCGTACATCTTCGGTTCGACGGGCGTGACTGCTTCGCTCAGCGAGCACGGTTTCTCACTCCTGTCTCAGCAGCTCCCGGGGGGCCCGCGAGGATTAACCTGCTGCTGGAAACTCGTCTTCGCCAGCCTAGTTAACCCCATCGGCGCCGGGATGAGCGATAGCTCCCTGACGTTTCTCTTCCGCCACTGGCTGCACGAAATGTCTCTTGAGTCGATCATGTGTAACAAGATACCCGTCGGGCACCACTGGAAAAAGGTGCACAATAATGCTAGCTGTACACCTGTAAGACGTGTACAGGTTATTGTCGAGGAGGAGAGAACTATAGCGAGTCCTTATGTAAGGGGGTCTAGACCCCATACAGAAATACCAGGCCGCACAGAGTCAGAGGGTGCCCCTCTTCTAAAACCAGGACTACCAGCCCTTTTTGGAAAATGTCGAAGATGAAAATCATTCCATCCCTGTACACGGTGCTTCAAATGAGAAGGTATTTTCGGGTGCTGAGTACCTGCACTTCTTAAATTTGAAAGGCAGAGCGCCAGCGCTCTTCAGCAAGTGTTGTGCTTTAATACAGAGAATAACAGCTTTTTGCAGTAGTGAAACGGTACTTTGGGATGGTGAGTAGTGAGTACCTTCAGTTCTTGAAATTTGAAAGGCAGAGTACAAGTGCAGTCCAGCAGGAGTTTAATACGTTTAATAGTGAACCTTTTTCACTAGTGAAAAGCTACTCTGGGATCGTGAGTAACCGAGCTCGGCGGCGATGGGTAGGTGAAGAGACCGGTACGCAGTGATTGTGAGTCAAACCTTAAGGGCTCTTTCCTGCAGTACTGACCCGCTGAGCATTGATGTGGCCTCTAGTCCCCGATTACTAGGTCTAGGACAAAAAATACAGAGGTAACTTTGAGCATTGCACAATTGCGGCATTAGGCACATGACATATTGCATGTTGTTTATAGTTTGTAGACCTTACTTTTATCCACTTGAGGTCCTGATGAATCGCGGGTACTTCCCCCATGCGAGAAACATGTTGACCAGTCCGTTGCAAATCTAACCTAGGGCCACTACACCTAACTTGTTGGCACCTAGACCATTAGATTCACGTTTTTAATTGCAGTAGGGGACCCCCTGAATAAAGTAGTCTCCGGTACCCTCTACTCCATTTTAATCACTACCTAGGCTACATTCCTAGCTACCCACACACCCGCACTTCACCATAAGACAGTTGGATTTAAAAGATCTCCGCCAAAGAGCCCCTCTCTGAGTTGAGCCCGTCGGGGATTGCACCGCCTCCCTGACGAGGAGCAACGCGGATGATGAAGCATGACACCCATATGGGTGTGTGAGGCAAATATTTCCAACAAAATGGATGCCCAAAGGTGTTATACTTTCAACCTTGGCCCCGCCAATGACACACACTTTCCAATTTAAGGAACAGTCCAGCAACCCCCCTTTTTTGCTGGCCCATGCTTGCGGGCACAAGCTGTGACTGGACCTTCCACTTCTCTTAGTGGTAATCAGTGCCCTCTTGATCGACGATCACTCTCCCTACTCTTGATAAACAACATCGTGAGTAACTGCACTTCTTAAATTTGAAAGGCACCAGCGTTCTTCAGCAGGTGTGCACTACTATTATTGGAAGAGTACCAGTACTTTTCACTAGTGAAACGGCCCTCTGGGAGAGTGAGTACTTGCACTTCATAAGTTTCAAAGACAGAGCACCAGCGGTGTTCAGCAGGGGTGCAATACTTTTATTTATAGAGTACCAACCCTTCCCACTAGTGTAACAGTACTTTGGAATAGCGAGTACCTGACTTCTTACATGTCACAGGAAGAATGCTAGTGCTGTTCTGCAGTGGCGCAATACTTTTGTTGAGAGAGTGCTTCCACTTTTCACTAGTGAAAAAGTACTCTGGGATAGCGAGTACCTGCATGCCTTTGCATTTCAAAGACAGAGTACCCCCATTCTTCCGCAGGGTGCATGATTCATTGGGAGACTACTAACACTTTTCACTAGTGAAAAACGACTCATGGACAATGAGCCCCTATACTTCTAAATTTCCATTTCAAGCACAGCCTGTACAACTGGCACAAGGTGGCGGTCTGGAAAAGCTGCAGTGGAACGAACCACAGCCCCCTCTCTGTTTATATATTGTTGAAGCACAAAATATCTGCCCAGAAGGTTGAAACATGCGAGTAGCTATAATGTTTGGTTATAACCTCATGTAGTGAATAGTCTGACAGGCAGATTTAGAAAGTTGAGCAGTTTGTGCCTCCTGGGGCACCAAAGCACTACTGTGTGATAGCTGTCATCTTTTGAGACCACACTAGGGGAATGTGGCTGACCGCCTAAGATGGTGGCAGCATCCCATGTGATATCTGGATCTCAAGTGATGGAAGCGGACAGCAAATAGAAGGTAAAGGCCTTTTATAGTTCTAATAATGTCCCTTGCAGCAGAGTGGTCAACGTCATTTTCCAACCACACCCATTTTTGAATTTTCCTCATAAAGTAACACATGAATGGCAAGTTTACTCATGTTCCATCAAGAACCACTGTTGAGTTTTATAGATGATTTTCCAACTCTAATAATGCTGAAAGCCTTGAAAAATATGGACTCACCCTTCTTTATGTGAAATGGAAATTTAATGTTGACACAATCAGACTCCCTATGGCATCATGACTCAGAATGGCTTAAGACATGAGAGTGCCCCAGTAAGATACTCCAGAATGCCCTTTTCAAATATATCCAATGTTACATCCTACTGTCACAGAGAAGGCCAACATTGATTAATACCACAAGGGCTTCTTAACGTTGATGGAACATTTAAGTTGCACCTTCCTTGAAATTTTAAAATGCTATCCTGATCCCCCCACCACTTGCACCTAATCTGTACCGAAACTCCAGACGAATGCCCCTGCTGTAAGTCCTCCTTAGTGGACCTGCTGCACAGGTTCAAGACATGTTCAGTACTAGGGCCATTATTGCGATACGCTGCTGTCAGGCATATTCCGAGCCACAGGTCGAGACCGACTGGTCAAGGCACAGCCTTGCCTCCTCCGTCTGTTCCCCCTTACGAAAAATTAAAAGGCAACAACACGCTTCATGGACCTTGCCCGGCTCCTAGCGAAACGGGCCGTGGTGATGAAATAGAAATCACCACAATCCCGCCCATCCCACAGTGGCACAGGTGCAGAACACGGGGAGGATTATTGAGTCCTATGAAAATATATCCCCTGGCAACACACTGGGACGTGATCCTGCAGGACTTTATAGCACACAACAGAGACGAGACCCACCATCCCAGCTTCTCAACCCAGGCACTCACTTCCTCCCACAAATACCTCAATTGCTATATGTGCACATACCCCTTCCCCCTGCCGTTCCCCCAAACAGGTAATCCTCTGAAACCCAAACTTTCAGACATGATCCTTGCATCACGAGCCGCATACCCACAATCTGTCCCCACAGTGAGTCTCTTGAGGGAGGGGGAGAGTTTAATTTACTTTTCCTTTTTTTCATTTTCATGATGTTTGAATCTGAAAAAGACCCCCTCAAAGAGCATTCTAATACCCACACCTGGCACGTCAGACTCTGATGTACATCAAAGGTCCCACCAGAGTAGGTCTGATCACTGTCTTCTTGCATGCCGGACCAGAGACGTTTTAAGGCATGGGCAAAGTGGGCTCTAGCCAGGGCCCCTACCTTTCTAGGGCCCCAATCGTTAATCTTTCAGGACAGTCCCAGACAATGGCATAATGCAAAAATGATGGGGCCCCCTGCACAGCACAATATGAAAAAGGGCTCCCACGTCTCACATATCTCAGCACTAAATGACAGGGGTCCCCTGAAAAGTTTCAGAGCCAATGAAGAAGGTTGTCAATAATCAGACCATAGTCGATGAGGGATTAAATGAGATGAAAATGAATGATGAATTCAGACTTGTTCCAAGCAGGGGGCCCCAAATTATGCTTTCCCCGGGCCCCCAAATTCCTTTAGGTGTCCCTGTGCATGAGAGTCGACTTGATGCCTGTTAGACACACGCAACTGTTTCCCGAAACTGCACGAATGTCTCATGTTTTTTTTTAATATATCTTTATTGGCTTTTGAGACAAACATATCAAAAACGGCATGGACAATCACACGATTATACAATAAGACACATCAAATATTCATGAGCATTAGGTTGATTGGGGCAGTTATATTCCATGCATATATATACTGAATGTCTTATGTTGATACATTTTGAGTTAGTCAATAAAAATGTTTTTAAAAAACAAATTCTTTTGAGACCACTCTTGAACCACCAATGACTCCTCAACTGCTAAGACCTGAATCAGTAGGCCCGCATCTATCCCACATATAAGCGACTGGCAAATGCGTAAATGTGTAATTGTGAATATTCTGTGCTAAACTCGGATTTTGGGCAGAAGCATGGGTGTTCTGTGAAGAAGTGCGAGGGTTCATGGGTGATGCTCGGGTATTGTGTCTAGAACTAAGAGGGCTTTAAATGGAGTGCTTGAGCTGGGACTGAACTTCTAGGGCGATACGGGTGATGATGCCAAGCTTGGTATCCATCATGAGAAGACCTAATCAAGACACCACCGTCCTCAGAACTGTTACAGGGTTGCAGGGTATAACACTGCAGGTTCCCCTACTGCTACAGAGAAGGCCAACACTGATTAAGACCACAAGGGCCTTTTTCACGTTGATTGAACATTTAAGTTCCAAATTCCTTAAAGTTTTAAAGTGAAACATATGTTTCGTTCCATTCAGGACTGTGTCCAATGCCATCCTCTATCGAAACAAATGACTTCTGTCATTTTCCAACCGCACACATTTTTCAGTTTTCTTCATAAAGTAACACTTGATACCCATTTTGTCCACAAATTCCAAAATGAGTCACTAGCACCAGGTCAGAGAATTCACCAAAGAGCTTACAACAACACTCTAAGCCACCAACAGAGCAACAGAAAATAAATGGAGGATCAACCTTAACCAGAAGAGTAGATGCCGATACACTTGTCAATACCACACCTACAGAGCAACCATTAGAAAATAAATATTACTGTTGCCTCGACTTTCCAGAAAGGCCCACAACAGAGGCATGAGAAGCAAGCACATACTGAAGCAACTGCAACAAACATAAAAAACATTCTAGGTACCGCCTGCATGTTATCAGACCAATCATTAAAAAAATTAGTATCGCAGACCAAAAAGTCTCCGCCCACAGCTGACCATTTGCCTCAGGTATCATCAAGGAATTCCTAGCGAGTAAACCCCTTGTAAAGCCCCCTCAAATGCCACCGATATCTCACATTATAGCTATATCATGCTGAAAGAGCTCAAATGTTCATCAGTGAAAATGCTTCTCTCATTTATCAAACCGCTTCCAAAGAGCCTTCGTCTGGAAACCAATAATGCTCCACAATGCAGACCAAAAGCAAACCATAGCTATTTGGCTAAACTAATTGAAAAGGCAGCCTAGATGCAAATGCAAGAATTAACTGCAAAAATAAGGATCTTACAGGGTTGCAGACTGTTTTTCATCTGTTCCAGTTTCTATCAACGGGCAGACTAGGAACACACCTGACAGACAGGCGGATGCTAATGGTGCAAGACCTTTCAACACAACCCACCACCAAACACTACTGGGAAATGTGGGCATCCAAGGAAACATCTATATTAGATCACCTTCCTATCCAGCCAGAACCAATTTAGGACCTGATTTAGATCTTGGTGGATGGGTTACTCCATTTTGTCCTATGGGATTTATATTTCTGCGGACAATATATCCGTCACCGTTGTGATGGAGCAACCCATCCATCGAGAGCTAAATCAGGCCCTTAGTATTTTTAGTTCTTATGCGATGCTCATGTTCAGCCATTACAAAATAATGGGGTAGCCCATGGTAAACCAAAGGACCTGGGTACAATTTAATACGGAAAACAAGGTGCTCCTAATGGTTATATCTTAGTTACAGAGAAAACAAAACAGAAATATGTTATACCGGTTACCAAATCAATTGGTCATAGTGCGAGAGAGACACCAATGCGTATTTCACCAGGGGAAAAGAAAACAAAGGCTATTTTTTAGAGATGAAATCAATACTCTTTCTATTTTAGTTCAAATACAATAATGCATACATGAGTTGAAAACTGAATTCTGTAGGTTGCTCATAGAGAATGCATATAAAAGTGTTTGTTTTAGGGTGATCACGTGCAAGGTGAAATAGAGAAAAAAACAAAATAAAATAAAAATAAATAAAAAACTGTATTCATCTCTACAGCGTAGCTTTCGTTTTCTTTTCCCCTGGTGAAATACGCATTATTTGGTATCTCTTTTGCACTATGACCAATTGACTTGGTAACCGGTATAGTGTATTTCTGTACTGTTTTCTCTGTAACTAAGATATAACTAAGCATGGGCGGAAAATCCGTTTCGCTCGCGGATTTTGCGGATTTTCGGGAAATTCGCAATCCGCGAGATTTGCGAATCTCCCGCAAAATCCGCAAATCCGCGAGCAGCGGATTTTGCTCGCACTGCTCGCACTGTTCGCGTGAGTTCGCGGCTTCCCAGTACAACTTCGCGCCCCGCGAATAAGTGCTAAATTGCAGAAATACGATCTTAGCAAAACTGAAACTACTTACCAGGTTCAAAAGTTCAGGCTCATCATTAGTAGCCATTTCCTGAGGGGCCCCTCCAGAGTTCAGTTGCCAGTTGCAACTATTATGTGACCCTGCTCTGAACCTCAGAATAGTTACACATATGCCACAAAGGTCCTGAATTACAGCTAAGGGAGACAAGCAGGAGCCAGGCTGGAAGTTAAAATCCATTAATCAGCCCCTAATTCATTATTGTCAGTTGGGGCAGGGCAGGTGTTGTAACTAATTTTGCAACAATGAAAGCACTTAGCAAGTGCAAAAGATCACTAATCAGGGCGCACTAAGGAAGCAGGTGCCAGCTAAAAAAATATTCTGTGACACATTAATCAGCCCCAAATTAATTCAGGTCACTTGAGGCAGGGAAGGTGTGCTTTGCTTTGCCGAAAATAATGTACACTGGACAACCAGAGGGTGTGGTGATGAAACAGAGGGTGGCATGGGTGGGCCAGAGGGTGGCATGAGTAGTCAGAGAGTGGCAGTGGTGACAGAGAGTGGCAGTGATGAAGAAGAGTGTCCCAAACAGGCTGGACACGTTGAAAACAACAAGTTCGCAAAACTTGCGACCCGACAGGTAAGTTCGCAAATTGCGAAATTGTAAAAACCCTCGCGAACTAGCAGAAACACGGGCGAACACAAAAAAAAAAAATCCGCAAATTCGCGGGAATTCGCGGATTTTGCGGATTGCGAGTTCGCAAATCCGCAAAATTCACGAACGCGAGATTCGCAAAATTCGCCCATGCTTAGATATAACCATTAGGACAACCCTGCTTAGGTTCAGGGCATGTTACTTTAAGTTGTAAAGTCCGCCCTACATGTGAAAGTCCCCAAGAACATTCCATAGTGGAAATATTTCCTGTAATCTCACAAACGGCAAATTATTTTGATCGGTTTTCTTTGTCATCTAGTCATATTATTTCTCCATTGATGCGGGTGTGGAACTTATTGGAATTAAAATAAGACTTTTTAGCCATTCTGTAAAATAACATTTTGGCAGTTTACCATTATTATTGTGAAACAGATGTTCTTGCAGAAAGCATAGAAAACTGAAGTTATTCAGTAAATCAAGTTTGGATAACATTTACTTCCTCAATCATCCGCCAATATTTCATAACATCATTTGTTATTTTTTTTAAACATTTTCGTAATATGTGAAATCACTCTGACCATACATTTAGTCTTGAGCACTTTTATGTCTTGCCTACGGACAGCTGTAACAGTTTTTGGCGTTTACGTATTACCAATATACACACACACACGCACGCATGAGCACACACAAACACGCACAGTAGAGAGTGTAGTTTTGGTTAGTCCCATTCAGCCCCTGTCTGCTGAATTTTTTTTTTGAGTTTCACTTCTTTGAGTGGGCTGACCTTAAAGCCATGGCATTTTTCATAGGGGTTACAGGGCATTGCCATTATCTTTTGCTTTGGTTTTGTCATAGGAGGTGCTTTAAGTGCTCCCTGGTCGTAACCTCCCAAGTCGCCCCTATTCCTTAGTCCATTCTGCAAATTCGTAGTGTCTTGGTGTCCCCACATCCATATCCATGCAATATGTGACTCCACAGTCATCCGCTGTTGCTTGTGATTTTTGATTTGCAATGCTTGTTTAATTGCATCACAAGGATTGGCAAAACCAATAGTGTCCACATGCCATTCTTGAAAAGCAAAAAACATTCCAAGATAGCCACCGAATATGCATTCACATGCACAGCGCTATCGCTTAATAGTTTTCTAATGAAAAAGCATTGCAGGTTGGGGGTTGTCCAAGAGCATGTATGGTTGCCAGCCATCTTGTAATGTTTTTTCCCAAGGCTTAAGAAAACATTTAAAAGATGGCTGCTATGCATGCTTGACTGCGCTTGGTGGCCATCTGGGAAATAAATTGGCATGGACAATAGAGTTGGCGCCTGATATCAAAAGCAAGGCTGTTTGTCTTTGCCAATGCTTGTTTCATTTTGTCATCAAATCATTCTGTGCTACTATTTTTATTTTAGATTCTTCCCCATTCACCTTTCAGCACAGACCTGCATGGAACTTATATTTAATCAGTTCTTGTGTCTTTACTAATTTTGCTATTAATACACCACTTCACCACCACAGGAGGGCTGTATGGCAAACACTTTATTTTCTTACAGTATCATAACTGAAAGCTACAGAAAGAATGTTCTCTTCAGTTTCAGTCATATGTAAATCACATTCAAATATAATTTCCATTCTACTTTAGTGTCAAGAAAGTAACAGATGGTTCCCCACTCTCAAGTGCGTCTGCCAGCTTTTTATGATTCATTTTCAGAAATTCAAACATGATATGAATAAAGTACACTGTGACTGGCACCGCCACTTCCTACATTAAAGAGTTTGAAATAATAGCCATTTGTAGCCGTTTAAGCTATTCCAAACACTATTTAAGCAACTTTCATTGAATCACTATTATCATAAAAAAAAATCTGTGAGTATTTGACCTCTCATGAAATCGTGAAGAACCTATTGGACTTTTTTGTTAACTTTCAAAAATCTATATAGGCTACATGTATAAAGCTAATTTGTGTTCATGTGAATCGGCCCGTTTGCGGACAAAAAAAAGGCTTTTCACATGTATCATACCCAAATTGCGATTCGGTAACCTGTCACCGAATCGTGAATTGAGATTTGCGATTTAGTATTAGGAAAGGGAGTGTTTAGGGCGTCCCTTCCTATTACCGAATCCCATCAGTATGTAGGAATGTTTTGTGACCGAAATGCGGTCGCAAAACATTCTCATTTTACTACCTACTTCAAGTAGGTGGTAACCCATTCGTAAATGGTAAGGGGTCCCCAAGGAACCTCTTCCAATTTGTGAAAGTATGTTACAGCATGTTTTTTAGAGCAGGCAGTGGTTCCACAGACCACTGCCTACTCTTAAAAAATGAAAAGAGAACTTTGTTTTTAGTTTTTGAAATGCATCCCATTTTCCTTTAAGGAAAACGAGATGCATTAAAAAAAAAAGATTGCTTTATTTAAAAGCAATTATGGACAAGGTGGTTTACTGACCCCAGTAGGCCACCATCCCTGTGATTTAGCGATTCCTTGAGGGTCGCAAATTGCGATCTACCTCATTAATATTAATGAGGTAGAGCGATTTACGACCCCCTAGGAATCGCTACATGAAACTCTAAGAGTTTCATTCATTGTAAATTGTGATTACGTGATTGCGAATTGCAGAAATTCGCAATTAGGTATTCACAATATACAATTTTGATTAATGTAGCCCTTATTAATCCTTTTAAACCAACCTTCTAAAATGGATAGAGATTTTTCTTTTCATTGATGGGGTGAATTTACTTCTCAACCTAAACTCTTGACATTTCGATTGGAGTTTTTTACTTTGCGATTCGTTTGGCGAAGGGCGAGTCATATGATGCTTCCGAGCGCATGCAGTGATCCTGAATTTCGAGGTCGGCTAAATAAACACAAGGTAAAAAGCTGGCATGCAGTAGCTGATCAAAGAACCTGAGGACAAGGCCCATGAGAAGAGAATATCTAAAAAAAACTGCAAAGCCCCAGCCATTGTGGGACAATGACAAACCAGAAACGCGCCTGAAGAAATGCATTACACACAAAAAACCTATCAACCTAACACCACATGTGGCCACTGGGGCACCGATACAGTCAAATCTGTTCAGAAAAAGCGACCTAAACCAATGAAGTGCAAAGATTGAAATACAGTGCACTGGAGCATACTAGAGCATACAGATGCAAATTGACCCAAATCGATGTCAGTGTCAAATCCTACACTGGCGAATCATTTAAGCCAAGATATCATTAATTTTACACAATTATCGGAGTAAGACCCCGCTTAACATCAGCCCAAGTACACGCAAGGTTAGATGGTGCCAGAACTAATACTACAAACATGAGGTGCATGCACAGGCATGCTAGAGGCAAGCCAGACTCAACAATGATACACGTTTGTCTATATTGCAAAAGTAGCTTCTCAACAGCAGTTGTAAAGATTTTGTGCTGGTGTCAAGTCTTAACTTTGGAAACCACTTTGGTTATATACAGACCTTCTAGACCACTAGTTGGCCTGGAGGAGGATACTTCGCCTGCTGAATGGCGAACTGTTGTACTCCCTTGCGTTGCATTTGGTAAACAATCCTTGGATCCCCATGTTGCGGGATACGCTAGTCGCGCGCACCCTGTCCGAACTAAACATCCAAATATTTGGCGATCTTTTTCCGGATGGTCAAGTACTAGACCATGGTGATGACTCTGGCTTCAGAGATGCCACTCCCCTGGACCACTTTGTTTTATGTAGATTACACAGCGCATTACTCTCCCAAATCCCACCATACCCCCTGGCCTCCAGTGAATTTCATCCCTTAACCCTGGAGATAGCTGACGATGGCGGAAGCAGATTGGTGTCTAGATTATGCCACATGTATGTGACACTCCTTCCATCCCGTGATGAATGATTGAGGGTGGCCTGGGAAACTGATCTCTGGCGTCCCCTATTGGGTAAAATACGGTATATCTGATGCGCGTAGACGGGGTTAGTTTCTCCAATCATTGTCATAAACTCCTACATTTTAAAATTTTGAATAGGCCCTGCATTACACCGCATGCCCTAGCGTACATGGACCCCGACCCCGCAAGGACCCCTGATCTCCCTAAATGCCATGCAGCTGGAGCAGGCTTTAAACATGGCTTGGAACTGTACTCACATTTAAATCATTTTGATGTGAAACATTTGCCCAGATGGTTGGCACTACCCTGTCCCCTGGCCCACTCCTGGCTTTAATAGGTTACTTTCAAGATGTCGCCCAGAGTATTCGCCGCTTCAGTGCCGCAGCTTTACTACTAGCGAAGAGGGAGATCGCCCTTCATTGGGGTGGCAAAAAGACGCACACTGTCAAGGTTGGCTAACTAGTCATGTGTACTGTGACACAAATAGCGAAGTTTTTGCTTTGTTACAACCTCCATCCTGCAGACCGAAAAATATATGGCAACCGAGGTCATCACCAATATATGGAAGCTACAAACTCAGATTCAGGTGACTGGTTACTGACCTATCTTACCCGGGGTTATTCCCCACACCAAAGGATGGCACTCCTTTTCTGCTCTGCATTCTGTCATTTGATGTATACCATTCTGTGAATGTCCTCCTTATATCCAAGACTATGATATATATATATATCTCGCTCCTCCGTTCGCCATTGGCGGGGCACTTTCACGGTCGGGTGCAGAAACGCGGTGGCTTACCGCGATAAAAATCCGGCTCAGTAACTTCCCTTTCTTTTAGAATCAGGAAAAGAATAGCACTCTCGAGGATTCTATGGCTCAACAGCAGTTTATTCAGGACAAACGCGTTTCGTATTTACATCCTTCGTCAGTGCCGTAATCTCTAAACAAAACACTGGCGGCCATTTTTTTATATAAAACACATGTCACGTGAAAAGAATTGGTAAAAAACGGACTACTCACGCCCTTAAGTTACACGGGCGCCATCTTAAGACAGTAAATACTGAGTGACATTTCATTACTTATGTTGCAAAATCGGTTTTAAATACCGAAATATAAACACATATTTGTCTTGTTTTCAACAATTTAAAAACAATAATTTCATATGATACAATTCATATAATTACAATATAGCCGTGGATCGGCAATGCAGCCTTATATTTAGAAAGGTTGCCTGTCCCCAATACCAATAGTGATTACGCCGTGTATCGGCCCAAGTGACATGTTTGCAATGTTACAGGTATTAATTCAAAATGATCATTTTCATTAATCACAGTTCCTCATTTGTTCAAATGGACAGCCAATTCCTCCCCACCATTCAACCCATTTGGTATTTGGTCCCTAGATCAACAATATAACGGGATTCCAATCTTCTCAATTTGAGCATTCGGTCTCCTCCCCTAATGTGTGGTGGTAAATAATCAAAACAATAATATTGTAACAGGTCCCTGTTACTGTTATGTTTTACTGAGAAATGTCGTGCTACAGGATAACTAAAGTCCTTGTTTTTAATAGCACGCATGTGCTCTAATACCCTCAGTTTTACCATATTGATGGTACTGCCCACGTACTTTAGTCTCTTACAGTGTGGCTTGTCTGTTGCTGTTATAACTGAAGATGATAAATAAAGGAAAAAAAAAGAATCCAGTTTGGTTAAGTTATATTATGGACTATGAAATATTATGCCTTCTAAAGGCATAGGTCACTAGCCTCCTTTATATTTCTTTTTATTTATTTATTTATTTATTGATTTATATATTTGAGTTTTATATATAAGGATCCAAAAGTTACAAAATTACATCAGTTACAAGTTACATTGGTTAAGAGAAAACATTTCAAGAGCGTCGGAAGACGGAATAAATGATTCTTAGAAGGGTAAGGGGGTGGGGCAAAGGTGTAGAAGGGAGAAAGGATGGATGAAGAGACGAAGGAGAGTTTGCCCAAAGTCCGGCTGGGTAGTAGGTGACGGCCGAGGGGAAAGTCCACAGCCCATCTCCTCTACAGATGGATATACATCATATTGCACAGACGTAACACCCTCCGGGCAGGGGAAGCAGAGCGGGGCTTAGGTATTTTGACACCAACTACCCTCCCTGTCAGGACTACAACTACCCACATGAACTCCTCATTCTATTAATTGACTTTACTAGAGCTAAAAGGCAGCAGGAAGCTCTTGATTGTTAATTATTATAACTACTTCTTTGATTGTACCAGTGCCATTCTGGCTCTAGAAAAAACCTGAATTGGTTCATGCAATCTCCTGTGGAGGGGAGGGGGGACATGGTTTGTTTAGGGGATTTCAAGCGTCCACATGCAGGTTTCCAGCGAAGGAGGTGTGTGGTTTGACTAAAACAGAGTATGAGGATCTTAATCATGTTTCCCATATTGCTTATGGGGAGGCTCAAAACAACTCAATCATTAAAATTAATTTTTAGTTTGCAAGTGATGTGTGCCCAGTATCTTGTCCCCTCTTCCCTCCTTTCGTGGGAAAAGGCATGACTAGCATCATTTATTTTATTCTTGTTCCTGGAAGTTTTGAAATGAACGTATGTCATTTTGAAGTCACACAAACGTGCATGAGTAATCGTAACCTACTATCGATTGAATCTAAGAAAAACCGGCAACAAAAGGCTGGGAAAAATGTCCAGAAAATAGGCAAAACAGGTCATTCGGTTCGATCAATATCACATTCACGTGTTCTACCTCATTTGCGGAGAGAAAGTCATAATAGGAGCTAATTATCAAACCTATTAAACACGCCCGGGCTAATGGTATTTACCAGGTGTGATAACTACCCACAAATTTCACCCATATGATAACCAGGCCTTAAGTAATTCTGGTTTTACTGAATGTTTTACTACACTTTTTAACAGAACTATAGTCGTGATGTATATATGCCCTGTCCTCCACACAAGTAGTGATTCTTCTATGTAGTATAGACAGAATTTGCGCAGGTTCTACTTGTTAGCTGGCTGTGTAAAAAATGAAAAGTGTGTCTTGCAGGTTGCACACACATCTGAGCGTTGCAGCAGATGTACCGTACCTGCTTCAAGAGACAAGAAAGAAACATCTCAGAACGAGCCGCCATGTTGGAAGCCGGCGTTCTAGACTAGTGACGTCATATAATGGGGTCTCTGCTCGGTGCTGAACATCAGGTGCAGATACTTGATCGGCAGTGCAGGTGGTGGATAGAAGTATTCCACTAAGGCCTGGTTTTAACTTTTTATGAGACACTTTCCCTTCAACTGCTTGGGTCTCTGTGGCAACCATGAAAATATTGTCATTTTCAGAGACTTAAGTGGCCACAAGGGGGGCTGCGCCAGCAGTTGAGGGAGACGTGATCCAAAAGAAATCTACATTATTTTAGCAGCCAGGATCCAAGAGTGCTCGCTGACGTGCTCTGTGGGCTCGCGGCTTGGGCTCGCTGCCTGGGGCTTGCGGCTGATGTCTGGCTCTGTTGCCTCAAGGGCTAGTGCATTACTAATGGCGGTTTTCCCACTTCTAAAAGCCTCATGAGAAAAGTCCTCTCAGAATTCAGTCCTTGCCACGCAATCTAGAAAATGGCGTCTGGGGCCGATGAGAAAATGTGGGCCACCCAGTCGGCCCCGGTCCATGCCCGCTGCACTCACAGACACAAAATGGTCTCTCAGGACCTGTCTGCATTAAAATTTGCAATGCACTTTCAAGAGAAGTTTGAATACTGCAGTCAAGGTGCAAAGTTGAGTAGGTGTGGACTTGGCAACGTAGATATCTCACTCAGCTCTGTAGTGTAAACATGCTCATGTCTCTTGTAGTCTGTTGCTGGGCGGGAGAGGCACACTGTCCGCCGGCAGTGGCCTCTCTTCTCTTCCCTTTGCACTTTATGTAGTTATTAGCTGTTGTAGTTGTGAGACCAAATGTACCAGAAGGGATATCACCCATGGTGGATGTAAATGGACCCACATACCTTGGATCATGGCCGCTTGTAGGAGGCATAGGGAATTGGTAAGGTTTGAGGCAGTCTGTCTCTACCATTTGGGTCTATGCTATTTGCAGATGTTTGTAGAGCAGAGGGGGTTTTTGGATGGAAGGTACTAAGGAGAGGAGTGCAGAGGGACAGGGAAGCAACAGAAGGGCAGCATCTCTGACTTACACCAAAGGATATGGAGCACCCCACAACTTAAAGACCATACATACAAGGTAATCTGCAACCAACCATAGATCCAACCATAGATCCACCTCTCACATACCCAATCACTACTCACGCACACCAGTGCTTTAAATGGGCAGGTGCTGTCCGGTACTGAGTTCCTGCACTTCATTCATTTGGAAGGGAGAGTACCCGCACTTTTCAGGACTGCTGCAATATTTATTTATTTATTTATTTTTTAGAGTTTTCTATAGCGCGAACTTGAACCGATTAGGTTATCAGAGCGCTTTACATAGCACCAGTTCCGTTACATGTTATCACAGCAGTTTACATAGAATCAGTTACGTTGCACATTTCAGGATCTTGAACCGATTAGGTTATCAAAGCGCTTTACATAAGACAGCATTCGATGTCCAGTGCCCTCCTCCGCCGTGTAGCGGGGGACCTCTTCCAGCCCTCCGAAGTCGTCGAGCTGTCGGGACTAGGTTCCTGGAATTTCAGCTGCCCCTTTACAACTAATTTGTTTGAAGTCATGACGGAAATCTCAATCCCAGCATCTCAATCGGTGCATTACGGGTAAAAACAGGATATAGGACCACTACGTAAGACCAAATAGTGTAAACTGTGGGCACCCCGGAATATATGAGGAAGCAGTCGTTGCGTTACAGGTAAGTAACAATTTCATAACAGGTTATAGGGCCAGTACATAGAGAAACAAATTGTTGTACATTGTAAGCATCCAAGAATATATGTTGTAGCAGTCGGTGCATTATAGGTAAGGACAGTTGCAAAAACACGTAGATGTAGAAAAGCTGCAATAAAAGGCAGACACTATCACAAGATACAGGCAAGTAAGGAGCGCGGTAGTAGAACTTAGACTATGTGTCTGGTCTCAGCTCTTGCTCCAATAGTGAGATTGAACTAGTCCATGATGGCCGCCACTGCGAAAGAACAGTCTAAAATGGCCGCCAAGAAGGGGAATCATAGTCCTCTGTTTGTTGTTATTGCTTTGGACCTGTGTGGAGGAGATATGCCGAGGAGCCTCGTGGGCCTCTGGAGGTACCGGCAGAGATTTATGGTTTCAGTTAGTGACCCCTGCCCTTGTGAACAATGGCGGTTTAAAAATGTGAGATGAGTGGAGTAAATAAAGTACCTTATGGTTATTTTCAGCTCAGTGGCGCCTTAGAGCTTAGAATGCAGTATTGCCGATATCACATTTTGCAGGGTCTATTCAGGAGGTGAAGTAGGATGCGGTGAATTACTGGCAGGCTGCGTGCTAGCCCTCATGCCCGATCCTCGGTCCCCGCCAGCACCGCAAGAAGGCTGTTGGACTGCAGGTCTGCTCCGCAGCACTGCTCCTAGGGCCCTTGCAGCAGCATGAGAGGGGGGGGGGGCGCCTGGAGTCATGCTCGCCGAATGAACCTCGCTGTTGCCTGCACATCGTCCAGAGCTCCTAAGCTGCACCCCCTCCCGTCTCGCTCGGTGATGTCGTGTGTCTCCCGCTATCCTCTCCTTTAGCCTCGGAACTCCCTCCTTACCGCATGTGCCTGGGTATAATCCGCCGAACAATATGAGGGCAGCTCCCTCGCGGATCCTCACGGTGGGCGTCTCTGCTCCCGGTCAGCGGGCAGGTATCCTCTACTGGCTCCGCTCAGCGCCACATCAGCCGGCTCCCGCCGTTCGCCGAAGTCAACTCACTCAACCCCACAGACCCCACAGAGCCCATGCGCCCCCTCTCCCATGGGTGCCGCATGTGTCCGGGCAGAACCGCCACGCCGCAAGAGGGCAACTCGCCTGCAACCCCTCACCAGGGGCGACTCTGGTCCCAGCCCCGCAGCTCCCGCCGGCTCCGGTCAGCGCTCCAGCAGGCTCGCCGCCGCTGTCCCGATCCCGGGTGTCTCCGGACCCAATCCGGTCTCATCTGCTGGCTCCGGTCAGCGCCTCCGCAGGCAGCCTCTGCACGCCGCCGGCTCCGGTCAGCTCCCCTGCAAGCTCCCGGCAGTCGACACCCCACTCCCACTTGATTGAAGAGTACCTGCACTTCCGAGGAGCCAGACAGGTACTCTAAAAAGTGAGTACCTGCACTTCTCTATTTCCAGTAAAAGAACAGATGAATGCCACATGGAAGCAAAGGTAATCAGGGGCCCAGTCACGACACACTACACAGATTTACTCATGGAGTGGCAGTAGGCACTCTCTCCATTGAAGTGCAGGTAAGAAGCCCTGCATCCAACTCCTACTGAGCAGCACCCACCACCCATCAGTCTTCAGAAAGTTGTCATGGGGATAATAGCTACTAGTGTTAGAAGTGCCACTTTTGAGTGCACCCATATGGTCGAACACAGTCAAGCACTTCGTTGGTGAGCAACATCCAAAAACATATAGAGCACATCTAAGGGCATTTGCGACATGAATATCCTGCAAAGGAGAACATATTGGATCAGTAAGAATCAGAGAACGAGGAGAAGCATGTAACATGGCTGCTCTACCATAGAAGTTCAAAGCTTCCTCCAGCAGATAATCTCAAATGATGACCTCTGGTTCCAGGAGGTTCATTCTTTTGAAGAACGTGCCCTCTTTTTCAGTAAATATGCACCATGCTTGGTACCTGCCAAGGTGAGAACCAAGAGAGTGTGCAATGAACCTTTTACCAGGCCAAAGTCCACGATCGATTAACAGCTCCACAATGTATAAGGTACTGCAGTTCAGGAGACAATTGATTGATTCAGTAATGCATCTTTCCAGGCAAATACCTAAAGATAGGTACTGCCGCCCACAGCCAACATCTCGATTGCCTCTAAGCTGCAGTAATGCTGACAGCATGCATGTTATCCACCATCTGAAACTAGAATTAGATAGGCATTGGCTATCCAATGCTATCTTCTCGATGTTTGAGACTGGACCACCAGAAGCCACCTGATGTTGAATACCAGCTAAACAGGGAGTTTGATATGTGAATTTGTTTGAGGTGAGAGGCTTTCATTTTGGGTACCAACTGAGCTGGGTCTCCACATTATTCATATATTAGGTCAAAAGTGTAGGAGACATCTTGGATGCAGTCCTTATCCTTGGGCGATACTTGAAACTAAAATTTAGAAGTGCTGGTACTCACTATTCCAAAGTACCTCTCTGCTAATGAGAAGTTCTGGGAAGATCAAATTCTCTTCCAGTCAAATTATAGAAGTGCCAGTACGTAGTACCTGAAAGGACTTGCCCATTTAAAGCACTGTCCCATACCTTTCCTGCAAACAAAATCTGACATGTGAGTGGCTCTTCCTATCAATCCAGCCTTTTGAAGACACCAGGGGCCAGATGTACGACCCTTTTCAGCAGTCGCAAAATGAAAATCGTCCCGTTTGCGACTGCTAAAAAGAGTTGTGGTATCTACGAACCCTATTTTGCGAATTGGTAACCTATTATTGGCTCACAAAATAGGGTTTGAGAGACGCTATTAGGAAGTGGCGGCCCTGGGCGTCCCTTTCTAATAGTGAGTCGCACTGGCATGAACGAATGTTTTACGACCGCTTATGTGGTTGCAAAACCATTGCAGTTACCACCTACTTCAAGTATGTGAAAAGCCAGTCGCAAACAGGAAGGGGTGCCCAGGCAACCCTTCCCCTTTTCGTTAGGCAGCGAAAATATTTTTAAGAGAAGGCACTGGTTCCACGGACCACTGCCTGTTCTAAAAAAATTAAACAGAAATGTTTCCACTGCCTATTCTTAAAAAATTAAACTGAAACGTTTAATTTTTCTTTTCTAAATGCATCCCGTTTTCCGTTAAGGAAAATGGGCTGCATTTAAAAAAAACTGCTTTATTTAAAAAGCTAGTAGGCCACCATCCATGTTAGTGCTGCTTATTCCCAATGGGATGCAAATTGCGAATTGCCTCATGAATATTGATGAGGAAGGTCATTTGCGACCCCCTTGAAAATAGCTAAATGTGTCTTAGACACGTTAGTATATTCCGTTTTGTGAGTCGCAAATTGCGAGTCGCAAATATCAAATTTGTAACCGGCAAAACGGAATGGTCGTACATCTGCCTCCAGGTCATTTAAATACTTGTCAATTTTCCTACAAAGCAGTCCACCTGGTTCACTAAACCTGTCCTTTTAAATAACTAACCCTGTTGAGTCATAACTTGTAGTAATCCCAAGGGAGACATTGAAAATCAGTCTAAAGCATGGGGCACGGGCAGCAAGGTAGCATGCACCTTGCAGCACCACAGAGCTTCTTAACCCCTTGCATGCTGATGACGGCCCCCGTCCGCCATGCATCACGGTGGGCGTGTGCTGATGACGGCTGGAGGCCATCATGAACCCGACCACTCTTCAAAACGGCCGCACAGGCGCTGAATCGCGGCCGCGCCCAAGGGGTTATAGACTAAACTTACAGTCAATGTTGAATGTTTTTAGCTGGAGAACAGCGGCAGAGGCAGTAGCGGTCGGCAGTAGGTGTTTCTATAGGGCGGTGACGTGGGCAGGAGGAGGGGCAGGGTGGGGGGAAATAATGTATGGATTACGGAGTTTTACAGGTAAGTAAACATTTAAATACATAAAACGAATTTCGTTGCGCACACTGCATCACCAAATGTGATGCAGTGCGCGCAACGAAATTCGTTTTATGTATTTAAATGTTTACTTACCTGTAAAACTCCGTAATCCATACATTATTTCCCCCCACCCTGCCCCTCCTCCTGCCCACGTCACCGCCCTATAGAAACACCTACTGCCGACCGCTACTGGGCAGAGGCTGCAGAAATGATGCAGTGTGTGACTGTGAGCTGCAGTCTGCAGTGGTCCTATCCGCAGGGAGTGACAGCTGTGGAGGCTGGGACAGGAAACAGCTGAAGAAGTTAAAATGGCACCTGACACAAAAACAAGGTGAGGCAGTGAAGCAGGGAAGGTAGCTGGTTGGGCCTTTCAAAAAAGGAAGCGGTCAAGGAGGAAGTAAGAAAGGAGGCCTGCCAGCTTCTGGTTCTCGGATGAGGGACTAGGGGGCGAAAGGTTCTGGTGCTCCCCTTCCCCGCCATGTGTGAGACAATCAGGGCAGGTGGCAATGGGTTAAAGAAGGACTCATTGTGCTGGACAAGATCACACCAAAGCTGGAAGATGCTACAAATAAAAGATCTAGGTACAAAGGCAAATAAGGAGCCTTGCCAAAAGATTAACGACAGAGGCAGTATTCGACCAGCACTTGATCCCCTTTTTGGCTGAAGATGACATACTCAGTAATGATCACTCTACCATCTGCACAGAAATATCTTTCACAAATATCTAACTTGACAGGCAAACCAGTTATGAGACCAGCCCTGGCTATGTCAGGAAATGACTGAGCTGGGCTAGTAACTTGAGCCATGGATTTTCCCCCATGACAATTAAGTACCATTCAGTTGGTTAACAATAAACATCTGTTCTTTCACGCATGACCAAGATACCCCTGCTGGGGTGAGTGTGCACTGTACATTGCACGTTATGTTATGTTATTGCAACACTCTGCATCCTATCACTTGGGCCTCTCACGAAGGTCAAGACCAATGTTTAGAGAAGATCTTACGGAAGTCAGGTGGGTTTGCATAGGGATCTTACTACTTCTTGGCTATTAGAAGAGGGAGGAGTGGGCTGATTCTCCATCCTGTGGGGGTCATATGGAGGTCAAAGAAGATCATGCAGAACTGAGCTTGATAGATGTATGCAGAGGGAGGTATCTTGGTAGGAAAGAAAGCCCACTTTAGTCCCCGTATACCACATATAATCTAGAATCAACATGATGGTTCCTCTCCAGCTATGTGGTCAGGAAAGTAGGTACCACCAAAATAGGCACAATATCCATATCTGACCCGCACCTGTGTGGATAACGCTTGACTGCTTAATGGGTCCATAGAGACTTTGGAGGTTAGACAAATATATATTCCAAGATGTAGCCAATAGGACAAAGATTTCCAAAGCCATAGATGAGTACATGGCTACTGACAGTGCATCATAAGTAATATTGCATTTTTCGAAATCTGCAAAATTTGCAGATATTGGGTGGAAATTATTTTTGAATACTCCTGAGGCACAGCCGGGAGCCTTAGTTGCTTATTTTAAATCTTTGAGAATCACTTGTGAAAACTGTATTTTAACTTACTCACTTCCAGCTGACATCAGGCGCTGTAGCCTATAACTTCAGAAAAGGGGGTGGTGATGAACAGAGTGTCTGAATTAAGCAGACCACTCTTACCCAGTCCAAAGATCAGGGCTTGATCCATCACCGTTTTTTAGCTCACTGCACCATCCCAGCACAGAACCTGGCTACATGCAAATTAGTCTGACCCTGGCCCAGTGCATCATGGGAACAGGGCAGACCAAACTACCAAGCCAATTCTTATACTGGGAAGGAAACAAGCTTCCGGGGACCGGTTTCTGGCTTGTCTCCTTTCTGGTGAAGAATTGGCTTGGTAGTTTAGTCTGCCCTGTTCCCATGATGCACTGGGCCAGGGACAGACTGATTTGCATATAGCCAGGTTCTGAGCTGGGATGGTGCAGTGAGATAAATAACGGTGATGGATCAAGCCCTGATCTTTGGACTGGGTAAGAGTGGTCTGCTTAATTCAGACACTCTGTTCATCACCACCCCCTTTTCTGAATCGTAGCCTATAACTTGGCAAACCGTACAGCCAATCTGAACGCTGTCACGGATTCTGCCTAAAGCAAACACTTACTGCCGCCATCACCGGCGTGCACAGAGGCCACACCCCTTCGAGGCAACGCCCCCCCCAGCGTCTTCCCTCTTACTATATGTTATGTGTATCTGTCGGAAGCGCAGCGGATGAGCGCAGCGGGCACGCCGTTAGCGCGCCGAAGGCGCGCCTAAGGCAAGCCCGTCTGTGCCCGGACCGGGCCTAGGGCCAGAACCCTTGGCCAGAGTCCTCGACAGGGACTACTATCCTACTCTAAATCTGCCTTGATGGACCTGCGCACAACAGCTAATATCCAATGTGTCCAACATAACCCGCACAGAGTCCTAGAAACCACAGAACTCACTTGTCCCCACTGTAACATCAGGCTACATATAGCTAACGAAAAGGTCAAGACGAACACAATTACAGCTGCTAAAACCATAGATTTTTCCGCAGCACTTATTAATGCACGTTCTCTGGTAAAACACCGGCAGGAAGTTTTCGACCTCATCCTGGATAACAACTTAGACTGTCTCTTTATAACTGAGACATGGACGGATGATGCGTCTGACCCAGACATGGCAATTGCGACCCCCCCAGCCTACTAAACCCACCGTCTAGATAGAGTAGTGAAGCGCGGAGGGGGGCTAGCCATCATAGCTCGCGATTACTTAAATGTGAGAATATCACATATCCCATCCACCTCCTGCGAAGCCCTCCAATTTGATCTTAAGCTCACGCCTTCGTCTCATTTCAAAGGAATACTCTTATATCGACCCCCAGGCGCCCGTACCGGCTTCCTTACCAACCTAGGCTCAATACTCAAAGCATTAGCGATAGAAGACTCATTCACAGTTATGGGTGATACAAACTTCCATCTTGAGAAATCCTCTGATAACGACACTCGTACCTTGATATCAGACATGGATACACTGAGTCTTCGGCAATTGGTTACTACCCCCACCCACAAAGCCGGCCATACACTGGATGGCATCTTTTCCAATATGGAAGGCCTAAAAATAACAGACACCTTACCCATGCCTTGGACGGACCACTACGCCATCTTAATGAGAATATCAGTCAAGGCGAATAGGACTAGAAGAGAACCCACACGGAAACCAGAAGCTTTTAAGGTCTGGAAAGATATCGATCAGACGGAGCTAATTGCTCTTTTGGACAGGACTCGACCATGTCTGGCCTCTGACCCCAATACTGCCACATGTCAATTTCAGGAGTGGCTGGGCAATGCCACAGACACCTTAGCCCCGACTAAACAGCTGTCGAGAAATAGAACAACGCCATCGGCCCCTTGGTTCACAGAGGAACTACGCAAACAGAAACAACTCTGCAGAAATAGGGAAAGGCATTGGCGTAGATCCTACAGTTCAGAAAGCAAGGCCAGCTACAAGGAAGCACTAGGGCAGTACAAAGCCCTCATTGTCGAAACTAAGAAAAAGTTCTTTACAGAACAGATAGAGAACGCGAAAAATTCCAGCAAACAATTGTATGAGGTCACTAAGATCTTAGCAGGAAACATTCCGGACCTAGCCCCGCCACTAACCCAAGGTTTCTGTGATTCCTTGGCCATCTTCTTTTTAACCAAGGTGAATGATATATACCAAGCATTCTCCGTCAAAACAACAGTACATTCATCTATGCCTGACAGCATGACTCAGGATTTCGAACTGTCCCAGTTCACAGACCTAACAGAGACTCAAATTATGGACATCACAGCCACCATTAAATCTGGATCCACACTAGATCCCTGCCCTCTAAAAGTCATCCGCCGGTTATGGATTGTTTGGCCCCTCACATAGCCTCAATCTGTAACGCAATGTTCAGAACCGAGATATACCCAGACTCACTGAAGAACACACTGGTTAAGCCTCTCCTGAAGAAAGCCAACTTGGACAAGGAACAACTAAAAAATTACCGCCCCATAGCCGACCTACCTTTCTTAGCCAAGGTAGTGGAGAAAGCTATGAATACACAACTCTCAGACTTTTTAGAGAATCACCAACTATTGGACACCACCCAATTGGCTTCCGCAAGTACCATGGTACGGAGACGGCACTAATCAAAGCGACTGAGGATATACGGGACCAGGGAGGAACAGCGATACTGGTATTGCTCGACTTATCCGCAGCCTTCGACACGGTCGACCACAAGATCTTGGTTGACCGTGTCGGAAAGATGGGCATTCGCCACCTGGCAAAGAACCTTCTCGCCTCCTTTTTGGCAGGGAGAACGCAGGTGGTCACATTGGGGCATTTTCAATCAGACAAGCTGTCACTGCCATGTGGGGTACCCCAGGGCTCATCTCTAAGTCCGACACTTTTTAATATCTATGTGTCGGACCTGGCTGCTGTCATCAAGGCCCATGGGATGAGCCTTACCTCCTACGCAGACAACACACAGCTCGTGTTGGCCATCAATGGTGATGGAGAAAAGGTAGCAGAAAATTTTCAAGATGGCATGCGGGCAATTGGAGAGTGGATGGCCTCCAATTGCCTAAAACTAAACTCCGATAAGACGGAGGTGGTTATTTTCGGACAGCTCTCACCCAGTTGGTCTACCACTTGGTGGCCGCCTACCTATGGCTCCCCCCCTAAACCGGTCCCTACTGTCAGTGACTTTTGTTGAGAACCTGAACTTTATGGCTCATGCAAATAAAACAGCAGCCACCGCCCACCATAAACTTAGGCTGATTAAGAAAATCAAGCCATTCCTGCCAGTTGCAGCATGCAAGACACTGGTAAGTTCCCTGGTGCTATCCTCCCTTGACTACTGTAACAGCTTATTTATAAATGCCCAAGCCAGAGTGACCAATAAACTGCAAACAATCCAAACGCTGCAGCCCGTCTCCTTTACGGAACCCCGAAGTTTATGCCAATTTCGCAGACCATAAATGGCCTCCACTGGCTCAAAATCCAGAATAGGATTACGTTCAAAACGCTTTGCATAGTATACAAAGCACTGCACAACCAAGGCCCGCATTTCCTAAAAGCCCATCTTAGACCACACTTGTCCAGTAGATCACTTCGATCTAACAATCTCAACCTTCTGTTGGTACCACGCACCAAAACAGTCACTTCGGGTGATAGACGCTTCTTGGTGGCGCTCCTAAACTGTGGAACTCGCTGCCAGTAGCCATCAGAGAGAGCCCGTCCCTGATGCAATTTCGCAGAAAAATAAAGACCTGGCTATTTAGTCAAAAATAAGCGACCGATCTGGCCTCCTGGAGACTCCATGCACAGTTCCTAGCGCCGAGACGCCTACGGGCATTTGTTCGCGCTGTATAAATAGCAAAAATAAATAAATAAATACATTTTGAGTTTCAATAATGCATACAATATTGACCAATGAACTAAAGAAGTTGCATCTGAAACGAGTTAACTAGATCATTTAGAAGTTCAAATATTGCTATGGGAAGTTATGCTATATGTCCATGTATTGTGCCATTATTTAAAAATGGGTGCAGTTTCTATTGTATGTCTGACAGACCCATGAATTCTATTGTAACGCATGCTGTGACAACTCGACTGCTATTACCACGCATAACTTTTACAACGCATGCCTTTACAACACATATGCCTTTACCACGCATGCCTTTAAATTGTAAAAGCACTGTTTGACTGGTACTGGTTGACTGAGAGACCCCTACGGGACTCGGGAGGCTCAACTGTATGCGAGGGGATGGTAGAACCTGTCTAGGATCAAAGACAAGGGTGGCCAGGTCCCCCGGAGAGGGAGATGGGATGTCAGCGTCGCGTCTAGGGTCAACAGAGGCTCGGTCCTCCGGTGCGGATGCTTGGGGTGCAGCCGCTGTTTGGACAGGAACTGCGGGATATATGCGTTGCGGGGCATATGGGGGAGGAGGTCTTTTGTCTAACAGGTCCTCAATCTCATCTTCGGCTTCATTCCGTGTTACATAACTTTTATCCACCTGTAGCCAAAATCGCCTATTTTCCTTTTCAATATTCTTTTCTGTTTTTTTCTTGTCGTGGGCAATAGCTTTCTGTGTAAGTGTTTGCCCTTGTTGTATTTTAAGCAATTTCTCTGATCTAATACGTCTTCTCTTAGCCTCTTTCTGCCACTGGTTAAGTGTGTCAAACATGGCCTGGCGGCTGCGTTTGATAAAGAAGCGCTCTTGTAAATATTGAATTTTTTTCTCATCAAAGGATCCAGTTTTCGGCCACTGTAGTTCTACATTATCCTTAGTGTACTTATGCCACAAGGAATTAAAGAGAAGGGGGCCAATACCGTGTTTGCAATACATATCGTGACTGGGTGTTCCCTCCGGAGGGGCAGGCTGGCTCTCATCCAGCCTCGGGCCCCCTCGGTGAAAACAGCCAAAGCATAACTTGCTGAAGCATGGCATATTTCTGTATTATTCTATCCTATGTGAGCTGGAAGGGAATCAGGTGTTATTAAAAACAACAATTTCGGGGCGGAGCCAGGCCGGCGACCAAGATGGTCGCCGGGGCTCCCGGCTCCGACGACCTTCTCCTCCGGCTACTTGATCCAGCTGTTGCGGCGGCGCCGCCGACGGTTTGTCGAACGGCGGAATGTGCCCTGACCCGCTAGTAGTGACTCAGGCGGCTCTCCGAGTTCGGAGGGCGGAGATATGCCTTCAGTCGGCGGGGCCTGCGCGGGTCCCGGAGCCGGGGCCTCGCGTGCGGTCACTGCCGCCATGGACACAACGACATCGGCCAGGGGGACCTGAGTGGCGCTAGACACCCGCTGGGGCGTTTATCTTGCCCCGAGAGGAGCCCCTGCTCTTGCTGTGGAGTGCCAGTTCCCCGTGTTGCATGGACCCTCCCTCCTCCCTTGATTGCTGCCTCGCTGATGGAGGACTGCGGCATCGCTCTTTGTATCCCTGACGGAGATGAAAGCACATCGGCTGCAGTAGACTGTGTTCGTGTTTTGGGGTTCGGAGCCAGCCAATGTGTTATGATTTGGCATCGCTCGGATGCACAGTGCGCAATGTGTGGGACCACCGGATCGAAGGCTGGGGCGGCAGTTACACCGTCTGCAACTGGAGAGACGCCCTGATAGTCGACAAAATGGCGGCTTGTGTGAGGGCTCCGGCGGCACTTATGCTGTGGGCCCCGATTGATGGCGTCGTCCCTGCAGAGCCGCTCCCACCGGCACAGACAGCGATGCACACCTGGCGAGGAGCAGGGAGTTTGGATACCCACCCTGATGCAACGGCAATATCAATGGTGAACTTGGACCCCGACGTTTGCGGTGTCACGAGTGCATGTGATGCTGACACTTTTTCCGGGTGCCTATGGCTCAGTGACTCCCCCTTCAGTTCGTGGTAGGGCCCGGACGGGTGTTTTTTGTACATCTTTGTATGATGCTGGCAAGTGTGAATTGGTCTGTGAGACCTCCCTGATCGCTACGGAAGGTTTCTTCAGAACGGTGCCTGCCTCCCCGGCGCATGGAATCATCGGGAACTCCGTTGATGTGAAACATGGGGTGACTCCAGTGCTGCCTTCTCACCAGCGGTTGACGTCGTCATGCTACTCAAACTGCGCTGACTGACTATTTGTACTGACCTGTACCTGCATGGCTGATCGGGAGGCTGTCGAGGGTGGCGGACGGCTCCAGGAATGTGTTGTGCTCTAGGACACTGCAAGATCTCCTGTCTTCCCCTGGACATTCATTATTATTGTACCTTCACTACTTTGATTAATGGCGACGAAAGGTTTGGACTGGGACACAGCATTGTTTCGACCGGGTGTGCCGGGGCTGCGGGGGGAGGATCGTTTTTCTGGGCTGCTAAGGGATAAGGTCACCATCGAGGTTGGGTGCCTGGGTGTTCTGGCGCGTCGATTGTTACTTTATATCGGTGAGTGTTCTGAGTATTCAGCGGCGAAATCATTTTAGACGGGCACTACGCTGGGGAGGGGGGGGGGCGGGGCCCTGAACTGGGAACCCCCCACTACGTTTTTTCTTCTTTATACTTCTCTTCTCTCCTATATTTCGGGTTCACATTGGGCGACAGGCATGCTGCTAAGGGGGAGGCCGTAGCCGGAGGCAGGGGTGCAGGGTGGGAGGTTTGCGGGGGGGGTAATATTGTCTTTCCTTTTTCAATTTCTAGGGCCTCTTTTTCTTCTCTGTTTCGTTCAGCTTTTCTCCACTTCTCTTCTTTTCGTCTTTGTTAGGACCAAGTAACGGGCTACTCTCCGTACGTTCTGGTGTTGCGACTTGCAAGGGGGGATGTTTTTATAAAGTTTTGTGTTGAGGCGGGCACCTGCTGTGTTGGGGGCGGAATGTATAGCTTATTGACTATCCTGATAATTGTGTACCGGAGTTATCGTCCTGCCTGCAGTAGTCCTGACCATGCATATCCTGACCTTTGCTAACCCCTTGCTTTTGTATTATTTGATTGTGCGGCAATGGATCCTGTTTTTCTTTAAAACTTTAAAAGAAACCTCATTAATCCTGGTGCCAATTTGGTACGGACCTTATCCTGAGTTACAACGGGGCGTTTGGGTGGCGGAATGCTGCTTTGCTAGCTGCTTAATTGGTTTGCTTTGACCGCCTTTGATTTACTGGCCGACTGTGATGGTATTGTGCCTGCGATTGTAACTGTGCTACTGACAATAAAGGTTTACCAAAAATTAAAAAAAACAACAAAAAAAAAACCAATTTCCAGTTTCGTCAATCACAGTTCTCTCAGACACATGGCCATGTTTTCATTCAAAATCAACCTCACGTTGCATACGAACCACTGAACATAACACACCAACGATACAGAAACCGCACCAACAATGAACGAGAAATGCAAAGAAAAGGGTGGAGCCCGTCGACTCCCACCTTGGAGAACTCTATATGCAAATATCCAAAGCTGCAAAGAACTCACAGTCTTGTCCTTAGACTGCCTGGAGATAGTTTTACACAGGTTTTAAACCACAGACCAGCCTACAGGCCATCCAACAGTATTCATGGTTCACCTCCCGGACCATGCTGGTTAAGCCCGCTTTTTCAAGCGCCGCTCCAGATCGGTCCAAGTGCTACCCAATCTCAACCATCGTGTACTCCGAGGCTGGCCCGTCAGTGTGAAACAACCCGCGTGCACGTTTACCCCGCGGACACGGCAATGTTGTGTGATTGACAACCCCGTATGCCCCGAGTTTGGCGAGTTGCTACCAACCTACAACCATTCGCACGTACAGTCTGAAATTAACCTTGGGGACACCGCCAACTCCCGTGAATACGTCGTTTGAGGGAGAAACTGGATTATTAGAGAACCAACAGATGCCAGTACGAATCCATATCTTCACTTCATGGTGACACGTATACATGAACACTTTAAGTAACAAGCAAGTCTGCGCATGAGAACAGCATCTCCACTGCTTTTCTTCACACTTAAACTGTAGTTTTGTCGGTCTACGACCAACAATTAGGAGTGCGACTGTGGCCATTCCCTTCACGTCTTTCGAGAAATATGAGGATTGTGAATTTCCCATGAAAGCAAATTGGGCTTACAGCGTTTTAGCCACGGTATAAAGGCTTTGCCTTTTACGTCCTGAGGAAGACCCGCAGGTCGAGGTCCCCAGTTACCCTAGTACCCCAAGACGGGTCGAAACGTCGACGCTCTCCCTTTCATTGACCAGGACCACTACTTCCCCGAACATTATACATGCTAGTCAAGACTGTATAACTGTTTTTAAAAATTGGATGAATACTAATTGTGGCCTGTTTATTTAACACGTTGGATAAAAACCAGCTTTTTTTCTTGAGTTACCTAAATTTTATGTCACTTTTCCGTTGAGGCTTACACCCCTTTTTCTTTCAAACCACTACTTTCTCCTTCTTTTTTCTGGCACCCTTATAGAAGCACCAGCTCTTTCCTTTACCGTTCGCTGTGAATATTGTACAAATGTATATAAATAAATGTTTCGCTGTATTTGGAGTATTCCATTAAAACTCCTTCTTGTAAATAGTTGTGTTAGGTGGTTGCTTTTCTAATGGAATGAACATCTTATGATTTAATCATTTTGGAGGTAAATAACTTCAATCCTCATTCTATTTTATGAAGTGATAAACTGTGAGCATATGATTGATTGATCCAACCAATAAGTGCGGGTTGGGCCATTGTTTTTGATAATACTGACTACCCAGGTCCAACAACCGTTGTGGGTTACCCCATTTTCTATAATGGCAATCTCAACCATCGGCATTCCCGAGAACAGTCCGGCCGAGCGAGAACCGCAGTTCCCCAAAGGCGTATGATCCCTATCTCCAGTATTTCTATACAAAGCAAACAAGAGGCATCTGCTCGTGCAATCTCACTATTGCCCCGTCAGACCCCCTATTCAGAGTTTCTCCGTGACCACAGGCCACCAAATGCCAAGTACCAAATCCAGATCTGTAGACGTAATCCAACACAAAACAGGACAAAACACTCACATGGTGCACACAGGTCTGATTGCACGTTCTTCACTGCCAACTCTCGGTAGGGCCAATGTGGCCGGTTCTGGGGTCACACCCGAAGGACTCCGGCGTGGGGCCACTAGCAGCTGAGGTCCTCGTGACCGGGGAGAGCAGAGCAAAACCCCAAATCTTCGTTGGTCTATTCTGCAATTTCCCCCCCGATCTAGAGCACCCCTTTCAATGTCCCGATTGATCTCTGAAATACAAAGGGACGACCCCAACGCGGAGTCCCGGCGGAGTCGCCAACTGAAGTACCGAAAATCATCTACAAACCCCCAATTATAGTTATTTCCATAAGCAGTCCCATTCCCATTACCAATAATCAGTCAGTTGGCAGTGTAGAAGGTCCAAGCATTTATTAGAACAAGCAAACTCTGCCAGAGGAGCTCCTTGCGACCTAACCCCACGAGGTCTGCCAAGAAGACTGCTGGCACATTGTCAGGACATCATATATATATACAGTTGCATTGGCGAAACCATGGCCCAACATGGAAAAATACAAGCTGGTACAGGTTGGTACAGAAAGGGAAAGACCATATAAGGCACACAAAGAACTCATGGTTTAGCTCATCTCAGTTTAGCAAGGTCGAATGGGTGACTCCCTTCTGCCGGCTCCGGCACAGCCCACCCCGCTCCCTCCTGGAATGTGCTTATTGGGTCCTCCTCGGCTACCTACAACCTTGACAGGCCTAACGAGCTGAAACAGCAATTCTGCAACAGTTGGGTTATGTCTCAGGAGAACGCTGACAAGTGAAAAGGGATGAGTGCGGTCTGTTAGTGTAAGGCTTCCAGCAAGTCCAAACCAAAGAGAGGAACTTAGAGGCACTGATAGAATCACCCTCCAAAACAGGATTCATATAACCAAAAGGATTCTATCAAAAAAGTGAAAAAGTGATGTTTTTTTATTTTAATATACTTATAAGTGGTACTAGGCTCTCTCTTAGAGGTGGAAAGATGAGAGCACAATGTGCTTGTTAAAATACCCCTCACACACTAAAAAACCGTTAGTGTCATGCTTCATCATAGGGGTCTTCCCGCCCCTATAACGGGACAGGGCGTGCTACGACCAGACGAAATACGCGGGAGCACTTAGATTGTGACAGAGGCTATGTGTGGGTGCATAGGTATCAGTGAAAGTGTAGGGACCTAACACTAGTGAGTGTGAAAAAAGTGAAAAAAAGTAGAAAAAGTTAAAAATTCCCTGGCTTAGTAGAAAAAAACAGATTTATTAGCTTCTCTAGCTGGGAACATTAAGAAGGGGTTGTGTGGTAGAGCATTAGCTTACTACCTAGTCGACATGTTTCGTAAGCAGTCCCCTACTGCTTACTCATCAGGACCAAATGACGATCCCTACTTATAGTACTCAGTTCTATAAAGTAATGCCTACTGTCCTACAAACAATCAGCAAAAATCAGCTGGCTGTTTGGGCTTCGGGGCATGAGTTGGCCCAGGTGAAGCAATACAATTAGTATAAAAAATGGACCTAATATGGTCTTTATCTCCTCGGAGGAGCACGGGGGTAGGAACAATGATTTCGCTTGCTGCCGGACATTAAACCGCGCAGAACACCCCTCGCCTGCAAACTCATGGGGCTTTGAAAAAATACTGAGATAAAGACCATATTAGGTCCATTTTTTATACTAATTGTATTGCTTCACCTGGGCCAACTCATGCCCCGAAGCCCAAACAGCCAGCTGATTTTTGCTGATTGTTTGTAGGACAGTAGGCATTACTTTATAGAAAATAAAAAAACCATCACTTTTTCACTTTTTTGATAGAATCCTTTTGGTTATATGAGGCTTCCAGCAAGGCCACAAAATGGAGCAAGTCAGGCTAAGAAAGTGTAAAATGTGGGGAGTGGTGCAGGATGGAGCTTCTAAAATATGGCAGATGGTTTTATGCTAATGTTTGCGTACATATAAGGTGACATTTAGATACATCATGCTAATTATAAAATATCGATTATGTGCATGGTATAGAGAAAGTAATTGCAAGTTCCTCAACTATCCCGGAGACTGTATTGATGGGCAGTAATGAAAGCCAACAAACAGACTAGAGAACAGTTGCTGTTCAAAAAAGTAAAAAAAAAGCAAAGGGAATACTAAAGAGCAAGCTGAGGCCACACATTTTAGGCTGACTACACCATGCAGCAAACAACAAGCAGATATAAGAGGTATTTTAGGTAAATACTGGTACCTCATTAAGAATGATCCTATTTTGGGAAAAGTGGCACAGCGCAATCCACAAATTACATTCAGGAGGGCAAAATTGATGAAACAGGTCCTAGTGAGTAACATCATGAAGGGCACCAAAGTACAAACACAGACAACATGAGAAGGAAACAAGGATTTCTAAAATGCTCTAAATGCAAAGCTTGCCTTTATGGCAAAAATACAGAGACATACAAATCATGCCTATCAAGCAAAACAAAAAAGATAAAAGGGAGATTCACTTGTAAATCTGAATATGCGATTTATGTGCTACAGTGTCCATGTGGCCTACGGTAAGTGGGCAGTACTATTCTTGAGGTACATAAAGTCATTTTACAGCACTTGCATGCCATTAAAAATTATATCTATCTAGCGGCACAACACTTTGAAACATTTCATAACAAAGTTAAGAAATGCCTGACCTATTTTGGTATAGACGCAGTAGCTCCGAGTGTCAGGGGAGGAAATAGAGAAGAAAAGTTAAGAAAGCTAGAATCGTGTTACATTATAGAGCTTGATACAATAAGCCCAGGAGGCCTCACTATAGAAGAGGACTTACATACTCACCTGTACGTTTTGTATAGTAATATTATATATCTATGAATCTCCTGTTTCCTTGTACGCTGACTTTAATAATTTCAGATACCAAAGAGCAGGAACACAGAGCACTTTTTCATGACTGGGGAATATAAAAGGTAAAAGATTAGTGTTCTGTAGAAACAATGCCCACTTGGGCTTAATCACACAACTGCGCAGAGGACTCCAACACTATGAGATGATGTTATACTTACACAAGGACAGTATGTATGTTAATGTTACATAAATTGAGACACTATGAAATCTGTTGTTTTGTGGGTTAATCTGAACATAATCAATCTATATAATTTAATCTATTGTATACTTAACACAGATTTATATTTGTTAATGCAATATATTGTGAGACCTGGTAAAAATGTACATATTGACAAACTATTTGAATAGTGTAATACTTTTGCAAGTCACCACGCATTAGGGTAAATCTGAATAATGGTACCTTTTATCAACATTTGAATGAATTAAACAATTATATTTTAATGTAACAAAACAAATTAAGTTAATGTTGACAAATGTATAAAACTACCAGTCTTTTTTCACTGCTGTTTATCACAGAGTATTCCACGTGATAAGAAAAATTGTCAAAAGACAGCTTGTAACGTCGCCTCGGCATTGGTGAGCAAGGCTGTGTTCAGCCGAAACACGTTCAATGGTGGCCAGACAATGAAATATAATAGTATCCGCATGCGGCATTGTCATCCTTCTTTCAAGGGAGAGGTGGAATATATATATATCATCAAATCAACAAGTTCGCCTGCAATGAGGGAGCCCACGCAAGTGAGGACATCTTGCCTTCGATTTATTGAGGAAAAACAAATTGAACAGCTCGGCGCTTCAGCCAGATTAGGATTCTTGCCTGGCGCGTTTCGTGTCGTGGACACTTCTCCAAAGGCTCTCGGCTCCCACAGCGTTCTGGCACGGGCTGAATTCTGGCACTGCATAAAAGTACAATAGTCCCCGCCCATGTGGGTGTGGCCACCTGTCTGGCCTATTGGTTAATGTAGTGCCCGTCTTCTCAAGTGAGCGAATCGCCCTGCAGTTAACTTTGCATATGATAATCCCAGGTGGGTAGCTTAGACACTGTCGCTGTACAGGTTGCCGTATCACTTCCCTCAATGGCATCACCTTGCCCCTCACACTCCTCCCCCGGTTGGCGAAACAGTAGGACTGCACAGACGTGCAGTGGGGCTCTCCTCGCGGCCCAAACAAAGCCGCAAACATCAAACCAACAAGTTTGCCTGCAATGAAGGGGCCCACGCAAGTGTGTACATATTGCCTTCAATTTATTGATGAAAAACAAATTGAACAGCTTGGCACTTTAGCCAGATTCAGAGTTTTGCCTGACGCGTTTCGTGTTGTGGACACGTCTTCAAAAGCACTCGGCTCCCATAGCGTTCTGACACGGGCTGATTTCCGGCACTGCATAAAAGTATAATAGTCCCCGCCCATGTGGACGTGGCCACCTGCGGGCCTATTGGTAATGTAGTTCCCGTCTTCTCAAGTGAGTGCATCGGCCTGCAGTTAACTTTGCATATGATAATCCCAGGTGGGTTGCTTAGACACTGTCGCTGTACAGGTTGCCGTATCACTTCCCTCAATGGCATCGCCTTGCCCCTCACACTCCTCCGCTGGTTGGCGAGACAGCAGGACTGCACAGACGTGCAGTGGGTCTCTCCCTCATGGCCCAGGCAAAGCTGCAAACATCAAACCAACAAGTTTGCCTGCAATGAGGGAGCCCACGCAAGTGAGTACATCTTGCCTTCAATTTATTGAGGAAAAACAAATTGAACAGCTCAGCCCTTCAGCCAGATTAGGAGTCTTGCCTGACGCGTTTCGTGTCGTGGACACTTCTCCAAAGGCTCTCGGCTCCCACAGCGTTCTGACACGGGCTGATTTCTGGCACTGCATAAAAGTACAATAGTCCCAGCCCATGTGGGTGTGGCCACCAGTGTGGCCTATTGGTTAATGTAGTGCCCGTCTTCGCAAGTGAGTGAATCGCCCTTCAGTTAACTTTGCATATGATAATCCCAGGTGGGTAGCTTAGACACTGTCGCTGTACAGGTTGCCATATCACTTCCCTCAATGGCATCACCTTGCCCCTCACACTCCTCCCCCGGTTGGCGAAACAGTAGGACTGCACAGACGTGCAGTGCGGCTCTCCTCGCGGCCCAGGCAAAGCCGCAAACATCAAACCAACAAGTTTGCCTGCAATGAAGGAGCCCACGCAAGTGAGTACATCTTGCCTTCAATTTATTGATGAAAAACAAATTGAACAGCTCAAAGCTTCAGTCAGATTCGGAGTCTTGCCTAACGCGTTTTGTGTCGTGGACACTTCTCCAAAGGCTCTCGGCTCCCATAGCGTTCTGACACGGGCTGATTTCCGGCACTGCATAAAAGTATAATAGTCCCCGCCCATGTGGGCGTGGCCACCTGTGGGCCTATTGGTTAATGTAGTTCCCGTCTTCTCAAGTGAGTGCATCGCCTGCAGCTAACTTTGCATATGATAATCCTAGGTGGGTTGCTTAGACACTGTCGCTGTACAGGTTGCCGTATCACTTCCCTCAATGGCATCACCTTGCCCCTCGCCCTCCTCCGCTGGTTGGCGAGACAGCAGGACTGCACAGACGTGCAGTGGGGCTCTCCTCATGGCCCAGGCAAAGCTGCAAACATCAAACCAACAAGTTTGCCTGCAATGAGGGAGCCCACGCAAGTGAGTACATCTTGCCTTCAATTTATTGAGGAAAAACAAATTGAACAGCTCAGCCCTTCAGCCAGATTCGGAGTTTTGCCTGACGTGTTTCATGTCTTGGACACTTCTTCAAAGGCTCCCGGCTACCACAGCATTCTGACACGGGCTGATTTCCGGCTCTGCATAAAAGACAATAGTCCCACCCATGTGGGCATCGCCACCTGCGTGGCCTATTGGTTAATGTAGTGCCCATCTTCCGTATTTTTATGTAGTGGGAAAATCAGTCTGGTTTAAGTGGAATGACAACTGTTAGCAATTTACTGGAGGTAAGTACTAATGGAGCCTGGTCACTATCGACATGCTTGACCACCTCCATGTCAATCATATGCTCCCATAATCTAACTTCTTATAATTATAAGTAAGTCCACACATAAATGTTGAGGCTAGATGAACATCAGAGAGGGAGCTGCCATTACATGCTCGAAGTCCATGTGTCAAGGTAATGTCTACTACCTGTGGAGCTGCTTTTATTAGGAAATGTTAGCAAAAGCCTATATTTATAGCCTATATTTATATTGATGTATTTTGATGTTAATACTGTTTAAAGCTTGAATTGATTGAAAGAGATCACATGTAGAGAAGATCTTATGAGATGATTAAGTGGAACTAATTTTGATTTCAATGTTCACATAACAAGAAGTGAGATTTGAAGCTGAGAGAAAAAAGTAAAGGAGAAATAAAACAATGTTGTTTTTGAGAAGATCGAACTAGATCATTTTGGTTCTTAATAAATAAGAACTTGAGTTTGGCTACAAGAATTTTCTTTTTGCTTTTCTTTTTCTTTTGGTTTCTATCATGAAGTTTAGATACAGCACTTGCTGTAAAATTGTAGAAATTACATTATAACTTTAATATTAGTAATTTTACTTGGCCTTTGTGCTTCCGGACTCCTGTGGGAAATGTTTAAAACATACAATTAGTGATGCTACAATTATAAGTAACCAAAAGGAATTAGGACAAGAGATACTAGTGAATAAAAAGCAGTTAAAAAATGGTTTTAGAGATAATCTATATACAAGAATGTTCAGTGAATTCGTCAGCTTTATGAGGGTTAAGGATTGTTTTGTGCGTACTTTCCTTCCTAAGTCCACTGGGGAAGGGGCAACATATTAGCAACTGGAGCTTTCTTATTCACTCTTCTGCAAGGTGTGTGTTGCTATATTCAATTATGAGGAGTTTATTTCTCCATACCTGACTAATTGTAATGTCACATTAGAGAGTATATTCATTAGTGAAGACGATAGTGATAAATTATGGTCAATATTTAAAAGAGATTTTACTGATCAAAGATTAAACTAAAATGGGTGTTGTTTATTTTTATCAAGTAAAGTTAAAGAAGAGTGTGATTTTATTATGGGAATGCAATAAGAGATATAAAAGTGGCAAGAACTTTGGAAGAGCATAAGACTGCACTGGAAGGGATCAGGGTAAAAGAAGAATTTAGGTTTTTGAGTTTATACCCAAGATTGGCAATGGACCTGGAAAGAATAGTTGAAATGTATATGGTAAGGTGTAGTCCTATGAAAAGAAGAAAGGCAGAATTTGTTGGTGAAACACGTGTGATAAAACTTGTGAGTTTAGTGGGGAGATTCTAAATGTGAGGGAAATTGTAATAAGGGACATTTATTATGGTGTTGAGAATTTATCATGTGGAAGAATTGAATGAACAACATGATTTGAGAAGAATGAAGAGAAATTTTGGGTAAGTGGTTTTGGACTCATTGGGGGCAATTGTTCCTTCTATGGAAATAGCTGTGAATGATGTAAAGATTAGATGTTTATCTAGAATTGTAGATAGACTTGCCATGGTTACCGCAGGGTCTTTGAAGATGGTGAATGTAGAATGTTGGCTTTTGGAACAATGGTAATACAGAATCGTCTCGCCGTAGATATCCTGGCAGAGGGTGCATTCTGTAAGGTAATTAGGGCTAAGAAATGTTGTACTTATAGCCCTGTTTACAGTGGAGTGATTCATTCATACATTACTAACATAACTAATCTGACACATGAAATAAAATCCTTAGAGAAGCCAGGTATCCGGGTAACTGTAGGGTCCTGGGTAAAGAAATTAGGGAATGGTTTTGAGAAAGTAGGTGAGTGACTAAGTAGTATTAGTGGTGATTAAGTTCTAAAATTGTTCTAACACCAATAATAATAACTAATCATAATAGCACAGGTGCACCATAACATTTAACATGAGGCAAATCAATATTTAATATACAGTTCCAAAAAGTCGCAATTTGATTTCTTTATTTCAATAGAAAAATGAAGCACCATACAGCCGACGCGTTTCGTCCCAAAGAGGGAATTCTTCAGGGCTTCTGCTAATAGAAAGAGACTTCAAGTAAAGTTGGTAATCAAAGATCTAAAAGTGTAGCACCGCAAATGACGGAAAGGCTTGTCTCACCAAATTGGGGACAAGTGGTCCAATGGCCATGTAATAAATATATCCTAAATATATATGTTAAATGTTGTGGTGCACCTGTGCTGTTATGATTAATTGATTCAGTTCCTTAAGGAACAAGCATTGTTACAGTGGGTGCTATCCAGTGTGCACACGAACCCCTGTGAAACTAGTAGGGGTACCAATCATCATTTGGGGCTACTTTATGTTAGGTGCTTGTCTTGAGAAGGTTCCACTGTTAGGTCTCATTACCTGCACCAATAATAATAATGTTGATTTGTGCAATTTCTATTTTGTTCTTATTAAAATGAATAACGTGTACAGTAAAAGGATATGACAAGAAGGGAAAGAATCAAGGTGATGTAAAATCTCAAAAAAGGAGAAGATCAGAGGACTATTTTGAGTTGGATAATAATCTGGATCGAACGTTCTAACAGATGAGATAAATAAAGAACAATGCACACAGAACTAAAACCTTGGGATCTTCAAAGACTAATCATCAAATTCATAAAGTTACTGATGGGGTTTGGTGATTATTGAAATAATCAGAGGGAGGAACTGCTATAGAATTTTTTGAAAAATCCAAAATGTGCAAATATTGTGTGAAAATAATGTTTTTATATTTTGAGTTTCAATAATGCATGGAGTTGTAACCTAAGAACTAACAAGGTTGCAGCTGAAACGAGTTACCTAAGTTATTCAGAAATGTAAATACCACTGTGAATAGTTATGCTACATTTTCATGTGGTAGACCAATATTTTAAAATTGGATGTCATTTGTAGTGTTCTATTCAACTTTTCCTGCTCATTCCCCTTTACAATCAGAGTCCCGCCACAAAGCCATCTCTCTCCTTGTTTCAGCGGAGCATCAAGTGAATGACGTCAATAGATTAGCAATGTATTACATTTGTTAGAATAAATGTTTTGTGAATGAAACTTCCATGAGGTACCCAAAGTATAATTTTAAATGACTTCCTCTGGAAATTCCCGTGAAGATGTGTTGGTCTGAATTCTATGAGCCATAGTTTAAGAAATGCTTCATTAGTGTTATACATCTCCAGTTGCTGTAGAAGCCAGTGGAAGATTTTTCTTACCGTAAGACCTAGCCAACCTTACACAAAAATTGTGTTGTTTTAATGATTATGTTGTTGTTTCTGATTTGCCAAACGCAAGCGACTCTAACAATAGTCACACCTTGCTGAATTTGCAGAGTCTATTAATAGCTTGTATGATTTGTCCATAAAACGTTTGGGGTTCTATCTTCCATGGGATTTATTTTGCCAATTTCCTTGTAGATGACTTGCCATGCTTTCAGGACAATTTATGAGTTGACAACTGTTTCTTAGAATATGCCTAATCAGGGTTTCGTAATTTTTCATTTATCTGAACTTCTGTAATTAGGCCTCCATGGCAAACTATGCACTTTCCTTTGTAACACATTGTTAACTGTTCTGTAATAAATATCCTCTTTGTTCAATTTTTTATATAGCACTCGGTCCTTTATGCGTCTGTTATTATATTCTGTTTTACTCGGCTACATTGTGTTTTTTCCTAATAAGTAGTGTAATCTATATGTGCTAGATCGACGGGAGACTCTGGTGCCGAATTATTTTGGTAAATATGTTCTGATGATTAAATATTGGGGTTCAAGTGATTATTGGGGTTCTGCTCCCACACCTTCAATATTTAGGGATGCCTTTAAGGCGATAAGTAAAGGTCGCTTGATAACTCTAGCACTAGCTGCCTTATGGGAGAGGTCTTTGGTGCAGTTACGACTTAAGTCAGATTTAAAAGAAGCAGAGGCGAATGATACATGATAAGGTTCCAAAGCAGAATTTAGGGTGCTCATGTCAATCAGGGGCCATCTGCCTCTGCTTCAGATCAATAAAGTGGAGACAGCACAATTATCATTGAAAATAACGTTTTACTAGATTAGGGGCAAGACACACCGACTCATTCCTAATAAATTCAAAGCCAAAAATGACAGGGGAAAGTGTATGACCTGAAATTATATTGTTAAAGAATTGTTTTATAATGATATTGCAGCAGCTTATATATCTAGTGCCTTTTATGCAGTGCTCTATTCCAGTGAAAATGAAGAAGCGAATAGGGAACGTTTTTGGAGGGTATAACATTCCCCATCTCTCTCAGAACCAAGCTTAAGAACTAGTAGCACCAGTAAAGGACCTGAAGATCTAGGCTACTGTTAAAAATCCTAACTATAGCTGAGCTCCAGGCCCTCAGAGATTCAATTGTATATTCTATAAAGCCTTCTACTCAAATCGTACATCTCTTTTAAGAGAGGAGAACAATGCCGCTCAAAGAATGGTGGGATAACACCTTCAATGGAAGACACTAATATTGTGTCATTACCGAACCATGGAAGGTCCGTTCCTACTGATTATCATAAGGACCAACCAATTTAGTACATTTGGATTTAAACTTAAGTTTTAGAAAACCACCTCTCACCTTTTTTCACTCTGCCTCGACAAGATGGTCCATTGAGGTTTGCGGCAATTAAAGAGACCATTGATGATGTCTGAAGTCTGGCCCGCTTTGCAGAAAAAACAAAACATTAGAAACTAAAATCATCCTTTCTGGTATTAGATACAGAAAAAAGCCTAGAACAGGACAGACTGGCCATTCACGAGGATTGTAATATTTGGGCTAGAGAGTTCCTTCATCTATATGGTGATGGCAAGATATGGAACCCAGAAGGCTAAAGCAATTTGAGATGGCGTCAATTCAAGGCACTTCTACCTTTAAAGAAGTACCTGACAGAGATGTTCATGTAAATGTGTGCTATGGTAGGAGAATGCTTAGCCTTGAAAATAGGTGTCAGGTACTGACATTAAAGGAATTATATACTCAGGGGCAACAGACAACAAAATATCTTTATTTGCAAATGATTTAATGTTCTCCCTGAGACACCGAAGGCCACCACTCCCGACATTGAGTAAGGCACTAAAAGGAGTATGTGAGGGACTCTGGATATAAATTAAAGGGACACAAATCAGAGCACCACCCTTAGAGTTATCGCATGTAGAAATACATAATAAGAGGATAGGACCCTTCAAGACCAATAAATGGGTAATTCGCTACCATGGGGTGAATTTGACAGAGATGCTTACTGGATGGTATTCAGCTAAAATATCCACTCTTTTTCAGGAACTAAGGGTTAATGTAAGTAGCTGGAGAGATCTTTCATATGATCTGTTGTGGCAATGAAGATGAATATAAGTCCAGGGGTGTTTTATGTGTTTCAGGCTTTCTCGATTAGGATAGAAGAGAAAATGATGGATCACTGCCAACAACTGGACTCTTGAATGGTCTGAAGAGTCCCGTTCTGGATTGACTAAAGATCAGGCGACTTCACCTGGTAGCCAATCTGCCACAACGCACAGAATTATGTATGGGAAAGGAGTGAGGTGTCTCCTTTTGAGGTGCACAGTTAGGAGGGAAAATGCACAAAGCTGGAAAACATCCGTGGCAATCTTTTAAGTCTTTGTTAAAGGAGAAGATCAATAATAAAGAGATTTAGCTAAGCACCAGCCTCCTCTTGACATCAGTATGGAGAAAGCAGTGTGCAGAGCCCAGGGGTTGAATTTAGAAGCTAGACGCAAAAACCATTGGCCATACTGAAAACAAGAGATGATGATCACGAAGAAGAGACGAAATGTGCTGCAACACACTCTTCTAAGTGATTGCAACAGGAACTAATATCACAGGAAAAAGTCCTGCTTCAGTTTGGATTGGGAGCTTTAGTTAACATTCTACTGACTGAACACATTTTTGGAAGAGCTGTTATAAGGCTTTGTCATGCCCCTATTCTTGAATTCATGGTGTCTAACTGGAAAGCGATTAAAAAGACCAAGTTGTACATCTCTGAGCAAGCACCGTACTCTGAAATCCTGGCACCGTCATTACTGCACTGTACCACAAACATTTTGCGGAACACTCTTCCATGTGACCACAGGTGCAGAGACTTCAAATCAGTCCAGACAACACAGATGCTAGACCGTGCACTGATCCGCAGCATCTGAGAACAGGTCACTTGCATACGCAAACTACTCTTCTTACTTTTCGGCCATATAGGACCAGCAATAACTCTCTCTTTGGCATAGAAGGAATAATTACCTCCATTGGGGAATAGTTTACGAACATCCTTTTATGAAGGAGGGCTGGGATTCCCAAATATTCCAATTAATCCAAGTGGCCCAACTTCTCTTTGAGGGAGAGTGCTAAAATTAGAAACAAAAACTTGGGCATGTGGAGCAGGTCGTGGTTGGGGATATGGATGGTAAGTTTCCACTGACCCCAAAATCTCTTCATGATGTTTGAGAACATTTTGTAGCGGTTACATCCTTCCCATCTCCATTGACACCTAAACATTACAATCCAGAATTTAGACCAGCTAGGTTGATGATGTACTTCTATAAATGTAAGGTGTAAGACGATTGGGTGATATTAGACATGCATGAGAGCGGGCACATCAGATCATTTGACGATTAAAAATTGACCTATGTATTATCAGAAGCCAAATGCTTCTACTACCAACAGATTCAACACTGTGTCCTCCAGCTGTAGCTAAGGCAAGTGGCCACAAGACCATTAACTCAGGGTGAAAAGTTTTGACTTCACATCTGGCACTAAGCATTGGTGTCGGGAGTTTGTGAACTTCCGAACTCCCCTTGAGAGGAAGACATTTGAAAATGTGCGGCCAGATGGGAGAAAGATCTGTGAGGGGGCGTTACACTTCAGAGTTACAATGTTCTGTGGAAGGACATAAATAAGTACAGTGTGTTGGAAAACCCTGGGAGTCTACCCTGGTGGATTTTAATAGCCAATGAAGGTATTTCCTTGGACATCTAACAGATGCTGAAGTCATTGTTGCAAAAACGGCACATCGCGGCATATGTAATGGTCATGCCCCACCATCACTGCATATTGAAAGGATGTACTGGCCACAATTAAGAGCACAATGCAGTTCCCGATAGTAGCAGACTCTGCCAAAACAAGTTTGGGTCAATGCCCTGCAGACTGGGAGAAGGTTTCTCTCAGGTTTTGGATATTGGCCCACTATCTTCTGCTAATAGTCACAATAACCAGGACAATGGAAACAGTGGTCAAGTCCAACCTGACAAACATGGTGCTGGAACTATGAACAATAATGCATGGAAGGAGATCAGCATGAGGTTACAAGAACCCATGGGTTAAGGGCTGTGCTTGATTTGTAAAATGATAAGTGCCAGGCCCCAAAGTTTTGCTCAGAGCACTTTGGTATCAGCTTACGGAATGCTAAACCGAGTAGTCTTGTTTCCACCTCATGACTCTTCATCCACCACCAGACACTGGCTGCCCTTTATCTCTCTTGCAGATGCCTTTTCATCCATGCTTTTTCACTTTGTTATGTTTTTTCCCAAATGTCACTTCCTCCTTCTTTCCTCCTTGTGTGGGTTTTCTCTCGCTTGCTCTTGGTCAAAGTCTGATTAGGAAAGATAAGTGCCGGTGAGTGGGCCACACCTGCGACGGTGATTTCCTATGTTTGGGGGTTGTAGGGTCGAAGTTCCATTCTGGTTTTATTTTACTGTGGTACATTCGTTGAGTTAATCTATATGTACTGTGAAATTAAGCACTGAGATTTACGACTGAAGGTGGAACTAACTTTATGTATACGCTTTGTAATGAAAATGATTAAAAAAAGAGTTTGGGGCAAAAATTTAAGAAAAACTAAAGGGAATGGTAAGCACTCACTTGTGGTGGGGGTATTGAGGGAACGAGGAAACACGTGCAAACATGAAGGCTGGCGGGAAGGGGATGTTTAAATACGTCATTTCGGATTCCGTAGAAGGAAACGACAGTTCAGAAAGGTTTGTGCCCTGCCCCTTCTCCTCCCATCCCAATGCTCCCATCAATTTTGCAGTGAGTATGTTATAATTACCTTGACATGCCCCGCCCCGGAAGGCATGTTTTTTTTTTCAAACGATTGTGTTTTTAGCTGCTTATACCAGAGGGCATTTATCACGTCAATTGTCAGAGAATTATTTGTTTGCTGTCCTGATCCTGCATTTTTTGTTCATGATATTCCCATTTTCTCGCTCTCAGTGGACCACCGTCGCAGCTATGAGTCTGAAGTCAGAACGCAGCGAGACTGAGGCTCTGTAGGGAAGAATGAAGTTCCCCGAAAGATCAGATTAGAGTTCTTTGTAAAGGATTTTTTCCGTTTCTAAAGAATTTTTCGATGTAATTCTCATTTCTTTAAAAATAAATTTTTAAAGCTTACTGTATTTATCTATTTCTGCTCTAGAAAAATACAAATTCCCACATAAAAAGAAGTTTAGGGCCTGGGAGGAAAATTAAGGCTGATTCATCATATGAGATCACATTTTTGGTCCTCTGTGTACATACATCTCAGAGTATAAGTATTTAAAATGTAGAAACAAATAGGAGCAGGAGCCTGAAGTTTTTCTTATGAGCGCGCCTCTTGCGCTTCAGGGGCCTTATTTATGAAGGACTTGCGCCGCCGGTGCGTCACTTTTTCCCATGTTAAAAGTGACGCACCGGCGGCGCAAGTCCTTCATAAATAAGGCCCCTGGATTGCTGGGGTTGCTGGATACCAAAGTCACCTAGACTTAATTCCACTTCATACCTCTTTTTCCCATCACCATGGTCTTCCCGTCTCTTATCTAACTCTTGTATTTTTCATGATTAACTTCTCTTTTTACTGATTTCCTTTCTTTTCTTCCTTTCCTTTACTTGCCCTGGTGCAAAGTCTAATGATGTGTAAAGCAAGTCCAGCTCCCTAGGAACGATTGCTGGTGCCCACACCTGCGCACTTTAAGCGTTGCGAGGAGCCCACTACTGTAGAGTGAGGGGGTTAGGTCTAAAAGAATGTTAAGAAATGTGGGGGCATATTTACAAGCCCCTAACGCTACCGGTGTGGCACTTTTTCTGATGCTCCAGAGGGGTTGCGCCATTCCCCATATTTACTAGGTGGCGCTAAGTGACAACGTGGCTTAACACAACCTTGTAAATATGCTCCTTTGTGCTGCAGTCTGCTGCGGCAAAGGGCCGGGCAATGGGTGTTGCAGTGAGCACGCCACCATAACACCCATTGCTTTTTGGCACTGCCCCAGTTTTGTAAGGCTTGGGCAATGCCAAAAACGAAGGCCAGGTAATACAGCGTGTTAGAATAGCGATACGAGGAGAAATTATTATTTTTCCTTGTTTTTTGCTCTTTCTATGTTTGCTGCATTGTGCAGGACACATAGAAAGAGCGAATCGCCATTATTGATTATGTGCACATAAACTATCGCCCCTGCAGCGCAGGCACCCTTGCAACATGGGGCAAGGGTGCCTGAGCTGGCTCTAGGCAGCTATTTTTAGCACCAGCGCTAGGGGAAATGCAGGGGTGCACCATATTTTTGTAAAAACGGTTCATCCTGTAAATATCCCCCTAAATGTATTCAATTCGAGGTACACTAAGACACAGAGGAAGTCTTTGTGGCTGGGCATGGGAGCGGCTTCTGGGCCTGTGCTTAATTTGATGTGCTTAATTTGAGACCGTGGTTGCTGGTGGGAGCCACCGGCACTCATTTTTGGGTACCAGCACTTATTTCTCTGCATCAGAGGTTTACAGAGACCAAGACAGGGAAAAACAAATGAATCAGGAGGACAGAAGAAATGTGAAAAAGGGAGAAAGCAGGAACGTGCAACAGTGTGATAAAAGGGCATTGGTATTCGATGCACTGACATTTAATTGCATCGCCCGCTCTCAAATTCTTCTGCAGAGAACTGATTAATCTCAATCAGTGTTGTGCTCCCTTGACTTTCCTTCTGACTTTCCTTTTTTTTACTACAGGAGCCTAGATATCCTTGTTCTTACATATGACATCATACTTCCCTATCCCTCCACTATCCTTCTCAATCCGAATTACTGACTAACATATCCAGCACTCAAATTACTTTCATATTTTCCCTATACTAATTCACTACTAATCCTTTCTGGGTTCCGAAGTAGCGTGCTACTCAACAAAAAAAGTGCTTCAACACCCCATCATGAGTAGCAAGTGCTATATAAATTCAAACCTTTTTTCCTCTTCTATCCCTCCAATATCCTTCTCAATCCAAATAACTGACTAACATATCCACCACTCAAATTACTTTCATATTTTCACTGTACTAATTCACCAGTAATCGTTTATGGGTTACGGAGTAGCGTGCTACTCGCCGAAAAAGAGCTTAGACACCTTGTCAGGGGTAGTAAGCGCTATATAAATGCAATTACAATACAATACAATACTGATGAGTCCTCTGGTAATTCCCCCATGCCTAGCGCTCAAAGGGGCCCATTCACAGAACTAATCTGAGATAAAATCCTAAACTTACTACTTTTGGTATTCAAAGATGGCATTTCGTAGTAGTAAAGTTAGGCGTCCTAACTTTACTACTACTAAATGCCTGCTGTGAATACCAACAGTAGTAAGTTTAGGATTGTATCTCTGTTTAGTAGTAGTAAAGTTAGGTGTCCTAACTTTACTACTACTAAATGCCTTCTGTGTATACCAAAAGTAGTATGTTTAGGATTTGATCTCAGATTAGTTCTGTGAATCGGCCCCATAGTTTTGACTTTCAACCACTGTGATTTTCTTTACGCATACTTATAGAGATTTTGGTGCTTCAACAAGATAGCGTTTCGTAGTGTGGCCCTGGTGCTTCTATCGTAGAAGCCATAGGCTATTTTTTTAGCAAAAACTACAATGAAGACATGTCGCTCAGTACTATAGGAGGTGTGGTGAAAGTAGTTTTGTGTGGGGAATTGATTTCCTGTATATCAGCTTGTCGAAAACAGGAGGGGGACAAACAATTAGAATTAGAGTATCAGATTCACAAGTTAGAATTGCAATATAAAATCAATTGCAATCCAAGGATATTCCTTGCCTTATGTGAATCCCGGAAAGAACACAAACACATACTAATAGAAGAGGAATCAAGGAAAATATTAAATACGAACCAAAAATATTATGAAAAAGGTGGGAAAGTTGATCTAATCTTAGCCTTCAAGTTAAAAGAAATTCGAACATAAGCACGTATGTGAAATTCATGACTATGAAAGGAATCTCCACATTACAACACAAGGGATACTCCACACCTCTGTTACATATTACACATCTATATACCAAGGTGGAACCCTCAATGAGGAACTCTAGGATTCCTAGCTCGCAAATTACGATCCCCCTCCGATATCCCAGGATGCACTAAGGAAGCTCAAGGCACACATATCCCCACAAGAAATTCAAGTTGCAATCCAAGGACTTCTGCAGAACAATACCCCAATCATTGATGGTTTTTCCACATCCTTTCTGTTGTAATGAAGATATGAACTCTGAGGCCAGGTAAGGTCAAACGTCTTTATTCTGTCATCCACTCTCCGCAACTGACAACACATCCAACATTCCAGTGTGAACCCTAGTGGAACGTTCCAAAAGGCAGGGAGAGGGGGGAGGTACCAAGTGGAAGGAGAGGAAGGAAACGGTGTGGGGAAAAGGAGAAGAGAGATTACAACACTTTCCCAAGGCTTTCCAAGATGTTCTGCCAGAACCCTTGGCCAAACTCTTTATTCATATGGGAACGATGGGGAGCGTTATGGTTATCATGACGGAATTTCCATAACAGTGATTCTGAAACCTAAACAACCCAAACATATTTTCGTCATACCACCCTATTGTCTTCCTTAGTTATGATTATAAAATTTTCACAACAGATCCTGGTTTCTAGGCTGTATCCCCATTTGGTCAGAATTAAATTCTCCATTGGAAATGGGGTTTGTTCATTGTCATCAGGCAATCCGAAATATAGGACTGGACACAATTTAATTTCAATTGCCACATGGGACACAAATTCTGATGGTCCTTCACTCGCACGATACAGAGAAGTCCTTCAATAGAGTCTATAGGTAATTTTTACAAAAAAGTATTCATGAAAACAACCTTGGGACCCATAATGACTCCTTTCGTCTTGCATAACTATGTCAAACTGGTAGCCTGTATTAAAATCAATGGTGAGCTCACCCAACAAATGCATTTTAGCAGAGACCCCAAACAGGGGCGCCCCTTTTCACCTTTGATCGTTGCCCAGATAATGAAACCTTGAACTCGACATATAAACTGCAAAGAATAAAAAGAATGCTACAAAAAACAGTATATATAAGATGACCCTATTTGCAGAAGACATTCTCTGCTTTCTACTGACCCAACAGCATCGTTTCCAGACTTAATTACTGAACTCGAAAAAATTTCAATACTGTTTGGATTTTAAATTAATTATAAGAAGTCCCAGTGAATGGCAATAGCTGATCTTTTATTTACATCCCACCAAAATATTCGAAGTCAGGATTTTGAATATTCACAAGATCCCATTTCTTATCTGGGGGTCCGGATTCCTTCAGATTGTGAAGCCCTATACAGGTGTAATGTGCCCTCATTGTTGGATATGCGCTATAAAGACCTGAATGGGGAGGGAGGGTGCATGGAGCACTCATTGATAAGCAGGATCAACTACTTTAAAATTAACTTTATTCCATGATTCCTCTATGTGTGCCAAGCTCTCCAACTCACATTCCCAAAAAGCATGTTAAAAGAAATACAGAATCATATTTTAAATTTTGTCAGAGAAGGTAAAACTCTGATACAGGTGAAATTCAAGCTACACAGAATGTCCTCTGACGACGACTTGGGACTCCCGGATATGGTTTTATTTTTTTATTTATTTTTATTTTTAGAGTTTTATATAGCGCAAACCAGACCCAAGCTAGGGTATCAGAGCGCTTTACATAAGGCGTAAGGTGAAACATTCAAAGGGGAACATTGCATACAAAGAAACATAGTCTGCAAGTGACAAGGAGTAGCAGCATTGAAAAAACGTGTTCTGAACAATAAAAAGACCATTCAAGTTTGTGTGGGTCATCATTTCTCGTGGCAGCATTGAGAAGAAATGTTCTGAGCAGAAAATACAAGTTTAGTTCATGTAGGTCTTAGTTAAGCGGAACCCGAGAATAGAGGTAGTTTGGGGTTGGCGATCTTGTGTCATGGTTGTATTGATTTAAGGTAGGAATTTGCTCATCAGGAATAATTTTGCTTCCTTTTTGAAGAGAGGGATAGAGGAGATTTTTCTGATGTGTGGTGGATGGGAGTTCCAAATACTTGGCGCTGCCCTAGAGAATGCTCTGTTGGAAGTTTTGGACTTTTTGAAACATGAGGGTTTCAGAAGTAGATTGTTAGCGCTCCTTGAATGTCTGTTTCCTCCCGATAGGCTAAGTTTTTGGGCTAGGTACTGAGGGGTGTTATGGTGTAGCGCCTTGTGTGTGATGCAGGCCAATTTTAGGTGGATTCGAGCTTCGTAGGGTAGCCAGTTGAGTGCTTTCAGGTGTGGCGATATGTGGTCAAATTTCCTAGAACCGGTTATGAGTCTTGCTGCAGCATTGAAGCAGGCTTTTAGAGGAGCGGTTGAGAATTTGGGAAGTCCCACGAGGGTGGTACATCGGTACGCAAGCCTAGAAAAAACTAAGGACTGGACTGCAGATTTGAGGTCCGAATTCTTGAGAAATGGTTTCATTTTTCTGAGATAGCTGAGATGGAAGCGGGCATTTTTAGCCAATAAGTTGAAGTGGTTTTGCATGTTCAGGTTCTTATCCAGAGTGATTCTTAGTGATATGGAGGAGTCCACTACAGTTGGCGTGCAATTCAACGCAGTGATAATTTTGATCCATTCCTTTGTCTCAGTGGAGTTCTTAGGGGGGAGATTAGGAGAAACTCTGTTTTTTGAGAGGTTAGCTTGAGGAAGTTGGTTGATAGCCATTGGACTGTCTTTTCGAGGGCTGTATGCATAGACCTTATCTCTTTGATAGAGGAGATCTTGATGTACAGTTGGGTGTCATCCGCGTACATGTGGAAGGATATGTTCTCCAGCTGTAGTAGCTCGGTGAGTGGTTCGACGTATAGGTTGAATAGCATGGGAGATAATGTGGAGCCTTGATAACTCCCAGTAGGTTAGGTGAGGAAACTTAAAGATTGTTGTTGATCAAGTAGGATTGCGTTCTGTCTTCCAGGAAGGAGTTGAGCCAATGAAGGACTTTACCAGATAAACCCATCCTGTATTCTAGTCTTCTTAGTAATTTGTTGTGGTTGACCGTATCGAAGGCTGAGGAGAGGTCGAGTAAAGCTAGCAGGCAAGTATTGTTGTGGTCAAGGGCTTGCTGGGCTTCATCTACTATATGTAGGATGGCTGTTTCTGTGCCTTGCCCAGGTCTGAAACCCGATTGGTGAATGTTCAGTAGATTGAAGTGTGAGATGTGTTGGTTCAATTGTTGCTGAACACATTTTTCCAGGACCTTGGCTAGCATGGGAATGTTGGTTATTGGCTGGAAGTTGTTGGGGTCGGAGTCATCTGCAGTAGGTTTTTTAAGGATAGGGTTGACTTGGCCTGTTTTTAAGCAATCTAGGATGTGAACTTGTGCTAGAGAGGCATTGATGATATTGGTCCAGAGAGGTGAGATGATATGGAAGAGGTGGGGTAAGCAATTTGAGGGGACAGGGTTGTTGAAGTGGTTGTTGAGTTTGGTCGTCGCAATAATATTGGTCATTTCATTGAGATCGTAGAGTTTAAAAGTGGCCCAGTGAGAGTTATTTTTGGGCAGTGGTAGCTCATATGGAAGAGGTGGGTAAGCAATTTGAGGGGACAGGGTTGTTGAAGTGGTTGTTGAGTTTGGTCGTCGCAATAATATTGGTCATTTCATTGAGATCGTAGAGTTTAAAAGTAGCCCAGTGAGGGTTATTTTTGGGCAGATGTAGCTCATGCACTGGCCCTAGACTAGATCAGGAAGCTGCGCTCAAAACTGTGGCTCCTCGTTGAGGATAGCTACTCCACAATTTCTTTAAATTACTACTGTGGCTCCACACACACCATAGACTATTAGCCAGCCCTATCCTTCCGGCCACAAAGACTCTGCTCATTTACTAGTCCAATCTGTTGTGAAGAAAAAAAAACAACAACCTTCCCTTCCCCGATGACACATTTTTCATTCAACACGTACTCTCTTCCAGGGGTGAATGACCCACATTTTCTTAATGCTGAAGGTCTGGTGTCCAGAGACCAAGAGATTTCTACACAGAGGGTAAAACCAGAGGTAAGGAGAATTGCATGGAGCAGTTTCAGTTATCCCCTAGAGATAATTGAAAAATAATACAAGCTCTACATTATGTGTACTTGGGGGACAGATGTATACAAAGTGTCAGCAACATCATCCACAGCCCTCTCCCAGACTTCCACACATAGAGGCATATCTAGACTACATGTAGTTTAAGCAGGACCTCTTCTTGGGGCTAGATAAAACTAACAGGAGGATTGGGATGTGATATGACGTGGGGTGGCGAAGATTTCTATTTGCATCCACCACAGGTTCAATGCTTTCACAATTCTTACCCGATGATATCTAACTCGGGTCAGACTGAAAGCGTTGTTTGAGCCCATCGACCTGTGCTGGAGGCAATGTTGAGAGCAAGGTACGTGGAATCCCAAACCCCAATATTTAGATCACCCTACAATTTACCTCTGCCAGTTCCGCTCTAGCACCCTTAATCTTGCAATAGGAGACAACACCTTCCACAACATCAGACAGAATAAATTTAACAGAGTGAATCAAATAGTGACTGAGACACTCAATATCTGAGTTTCAGATTGATTAGTTGTAAAAGAATTTTGTTACAAAAATAAAAATAGGTGATACTGAATAAAACAATAAATGCCATGAAGGCACACATATAGAACAGAAAGTCAGAAAATCAGATATTAAATTAAATCCCAATAAACAGAATAGTCAGTATGGGAAAGAGAAACCCCTCTTATTTAACTGTCAGATCATAAAGAACCCATCAGCATTTCTAGTGGGAAATGGCACTCAATAATTGGACAAAATCTTATGAGGAAACGAAAATCTCTACAAGTGGACAGAGTCTTGTGAGGAAAACGAAAGTCTCTCTAAACGGACAGAGTCCCATGAGTGAAGTTAAAGACTCTCTTAAACACACTCAAAACCAGGGGTTTTATACACATTTTATGCATAAACAAAGAGCAGAACTACAGATTTGTCATAGCATAACTAACGATAGCACATACCGGACAAATCAGAAGCATAATCGTCATTAAAATTGTATAACACTATTATTATTATATTCTTATATAGCGCCAGATTCGACCCCCGAAGGGGTATCTCCACGCTTGCCTTGGGAACCCATCCTGGCTTTTCCCTGTGAGATAGCCCCTACAGGGCATCCCCAAGGTGAAAGCCAGGCATCCCGCCGCGGGGGCCGTTGTGGAGATTAAGCAAGCTTAATGCCCAGAGTTGCAGAGTGTGAACCCATGATTAGGTCAGGCACCGAAGCGAGAATTATCGAGTCCATGGGCATTTTGAGCTCAAGACCCTGCCGCGTCGGGAATTGAACCCTGGTCCCGGGTCTGACCTCTGCTTCAGGGTCTGCCTGCTCTAACCAGTGAGCCACACTTCTCCATTTCTAAGGTAGTCAGGAAACTTGCATTAGCTTTCACAGCAACAGCAGTCCAGAGATGTAAAATAAATGATGAAACATTCTCTAACAAAGACTAATACACTAGTCTGCTAACAAGCCTGCATCATAACTTCCAGTGGAAGTGTCCTTCAGAAAGATACATTAGGAACAGGATGGTAAGTTTCATTCTAAATAAAAGCTGTCTAAGGAAAATAACCAACTGCCTGACGTGGTGCTGAACTCTGCAAAAACTGTGGGGAGAGAAGCCTTGCTGGGAACCAAATGGGAGGGGGTGAATGAGCAGGAGACGGATGAGCAAAACACCAAAAACGGCATCCATCTAAAAAAAAAAAAGGGTGTCTACACCAAAATGAGGCATAACTAAACTACATTAATTATCACACTTTTAAACATTATAATAAACTTAATGTTAGTACATCATCATGTCATCAGTAACAGCCATATTCATCTTAACATCATTAGTATGCATAAAATATTTATCACCTAAAATTACACAGTAAAAAAAATTATAACCAGTATGATGAACCTTATTTGGTGGTCATGCCCCAAGATAAGGCCGTACTGAGCTACATTTATTAATGCTGTGAAAGATATCACAGTATTGGCTCACTCTGTGGATCTTATGGGGGGGAAGATAATTAATACTCCAATACGCCTTTTGTGCAAACTCATTTTGCACCATATCTTGGGGGGGAAGGCTGACAGCCCAACACTGAAAACATTATGCTCCACCCGCAGTAGGTCTGTGGTGGTCAAAAATTTGACAGGTATATGCCAAAGAAAAACTTTCTGCCATAATCTCAGGCAGAATGGTGTGTTTCGAAAAGATTTCAACGCCATATAAAACATATGTTGGGAGACAGCTGGTGGATGGCCAATGTCTTGGTATGTCCCAGACCTGATCTGTAAGGGGGGTTTGCAAAGAATGTCCAGTTCATCGGACGAGGGGGGTGGACCTACTTGACGACAAGGGGACTCCGCTTGCTACTTCTGTATAAAAGCCTTCAGTTGATATGGGGCTGATGAGTTAGGTTTCAAATGTCTGATATGGTATATAATAAAGGGGTTGTTAATGAATATTGATATAGGCCTTATATGCAAGACTAATTCTGAGTGTACCATTGCTAAAAAGAAAAGGAAAATTGTGCGGCACATTTTGTGTTAGTATTAGCTCGTTATTTTGAAATTTGTACACATGTTAACACTATGTGGGCAAAGATCCACTGCACTTTAACACCCAAATAGGCTCCAGAAAGTTGGTCACTCAGACGTTTGTGCAGAGCTTACCACTGCAAAGCTACACATTTTGCTGTATCTTTAGTAACTTTTAATCCGTTTGAGCTAGAAACTATTTTTTGTTGTTGAGATCTGACAAATATGCAGCAGCTGATGCATGATGTGTCAAAGTGCAGCACATTCAACTCAGCGGCCGCAACATGGCATAGGGGAGGGCGGAATTTGCGTAATCCCATTACGCGAATCTCTGCGAAACGGTAAAAAATCTCCGTGAATACGCAGAAATTCCGCGGGCACACGGAATTGCTTGTTCGCAATGCTTTATTACTGTTTGCAATCACTGTTTAAATGCTTGGGGGAAATATCTTGCGAAGACGCATTTTGAGGATGCGAACAAGCAAAAATTTCGCAAAGCCGCAGAACGGAATTTAGCGCCCAGGCCTAATAATTACAGTGGCCCTTCCTACGTAGTTAGATGCTTACGGTACAATATAATTGTCGCTGATTATACATTTTATCTATGTGACACACAAGCTTCCTTATTCTCAATGGTGTCATTTAAGTCGTGTATTTCTCCCCAAAGACATTCCCCCTAGCCAACCAATAAGGAATGTTGGACTGGAAACATGATATGGACCAGGCTAGAAGCCTTCTTGACTTGGATCAATGAAAAATGCAGGTGCGATCTGCATTCGAAATTGAGGGTCTTTTCCTAATGGACAACCAGCATGTGACTGACTCCATCCCAGCCAATTTCTTTTTTGTAAATTTTTGCAGTTTCATATAGCACAAACCCGACCTGAAGGTATTGGAGCGCTGTACATGAGCACAAGTTACATTACACTGATACACATTCATATTTGTAGGCCCAAGACCACAGGATGTTGAGCCAACGGCGATACTCGCACTTGGTTCTCCAGTTCGAAAGTCAGCAACTCTGACCGTAACGCCACATCCTCTCTCGTTCAGATCAATATCCCTTGTCAGGTAGGCAACAGACTGAATATTTAAGCAAACCCTATGTTTTCTTGCTTAACAGGCTGAAGTTGGGTTAGGGCCTGTCCTGTGAGCTAAAGAGGTGTACAATAAACAGTAAATATTAAGTTGGCATTTAATTTAGTATAGTGGCACTAATTCACCTGTTACATTGATAAGACTAGAGTCCGAGACAGGTACTTAAAATAATTTTTACATTTGCAGCTCAAATAAAGAGGAGCATTTTCAACAATGCCTGTTAGCAGGGGGGGCGTGGCCAACAACATGGCCGTATAGGACGTGCTCCTCTACGTCTCCGGAGAGCTGACAAAATCCGACGATCTACACCGCCCCAAATGTCCCGTTCTTTGGCTCGTTAACTGTTGGAACGTCCTGCTGCACACGGGCGACCGAACCGGACTGCCTGCCCGACGGAAGTGAGTGAAAACCGACTGAAAGGAGACGGCCGGCTCTGTCCGAACCTCAAGATGGCGGCTGGGGCTCCGCGGCTACGGGACGCCCTGTGGTGGAGGTAGCCGGCGAGCAGCGGAGGCAAAGGGCACCAAGCGGAGACCGTCGAGCGCTGGGAGAGTGAGGCTGCTGCTGAGCCCCACAAAGGAGTCTGGTCCCCAGAGGTGAGACGCTGGCTCGGGACTCCGGCAGCCGAACCGGAGGAGACGCCACGCCACGGGCTGAGAGAGAAGCCGGAGCCCGGCGGGCGCGGGCGGAGGTGGCCTGTGGCTGCGGGGGTGAGCAGCCCTGGGAGGGCTCTACATCGGAGGCATATGGGGTGCGGATCTGGCCCTGGCACCGGGACTTAGACATCCCCCCCCCAGGGGACTCGGCAGTGAGGGTCATTGGAGCTGGACACCGGCGTGTATGGCAGACGACGCAGGGGCAGGCCGGTGCCCCCACGGGGTGAAGGTGAGATCAGCACCTGGATGCGGCAGGGGGCTCTCTTCCACACCCCCCCCCCTCCCGACTCACCGGCAGGCTGGGACAGTGGCACGTTCAGGTGTGTGGCTGAAGCCCACGCTCAGAGGGGCCCGAGTTGCTGGCTCGCAGGCCGGAAGGCACCACACATGGAGGCAGCCCGGTTCACGACGCTGGGGCAGGGGGACAATACAGACACACTGTCCTGAGGAAAGTGAATCAGTGATACCTCTCCGGACAACGAGGGCACCCGTCCACCAAGTCCCCCCCCCCCCTGCCGTAGCGGAGCCAGGGAGATTCCTGGGAGTACCAGATCTGAGAGGCTGGGCGCCAGGAGCAGACAAGATGGGCAAAAGGGAGGCCACCCCCAGACCGCCCGCCAGGGGACGATAGATCGCTATGCTACGGCACAGGCTCACACGGAGGCTATCCCCTGGCCCCCCCCAGTCGGACACAGAGCGCTTGATGGGAGCAATACAAGCCTCCAGAGAGGATACAAAGGCGTCACGAGCGGCCCTAGAGGTCAAGATTGGTGAGGTGGGCACGCAAGTCACACTGCTACGCCAAGACTTTCGCAACCTCAAGGAGCGGGTGACCATGGCAGAGACACGACTGGGCGAGGCAGAGGACTCCATCACCACCCTCAGGAGGGATATGGCGGAACTCCAGGCTACACACCGACAGCTACAATGGAAAGTGGACGATGCGGGAAATAGGGCCCGCTGCAACAACCTCCGCTTTGTTGGATTTAGAGAAGGAATTGAGGGGGACAACATGGAGGCGTTTCTACATTCCTGGTTACAAAAAACCTTCTCGACTGCAAAGTTCTCCAACTGTTTCCTGATTGAGCTGGCGCACAGGGCGCTGCTGGCTAAACCACCGGAGGGGGCGCATCCGCGGCCAGTCATAGCACGATTCTTGAACTTCGTGGATCGAGACGTGATCCAGAGAGAAGCACGGACACTGGGAGAGATTAGAATGGAAAATGCACACATATAATGATATTCCCTGACTACAGCCAGGAAGTGCAAAAACAGAGACGCTCTTTTGATCTAGTAAAAGCAAAACTAAGGGAATTGCATATTCAATACATGTTGCTCATCCCAGCGAAACTAAAAGTTCTCTACAAAGGACAGACACATTTCTTTACGCACCCGGATGACGCATGGTAATGGCTGGAGGAGCGCCCGCCCTTCCGGAGAGAGGCGGACGGACGGCGAGAGGAGACCCACCCGCAGCCCGGGGGGATGTTGAAATGGGAATTGCAGAAGACTCAGCGACGGAGGAGATCAAGGGGCGGACGATGGGTCCAGACGACGCCATATCCTCAACTTCACGAGACAGGCAGGCAAACGAGGAACTCGACCTCCCCCGCCAAAGGAAGCATGGCGGGGTCCAGATTTCGATGCTTGGAGATGAAGAAAAAATTGCAAGGGGAGGATGACACAGGGGGTCATTCCTCCGCGGACGAAGAATCGGACGCCGAGTCGCTACAACCTCTGGTAACAGCGATCCGTGAGATGGAGCAGGACACGACCAAGCAGACGGAAGGCTCCCAAGTTGACACGCAGGACTCGCATTCCTGAGCTGGGACAGACCGGGGAGAATTATTTTCTGCTCATACCCGGACAGCACGCAAGTTACATTCACCCCATTATTTACTGTGCCTTCATATTACCAAGTCACACTTGCATGTAATATTGGTGGGGAGAATGTTTTCTATGTTTCATCGCTAGGTGGTTGAAGTAGTTTTTTGTGGGGGAGAAAGCCAGGGTGGGCGACAGACCTTCCTTCGCTAGAAAGTCCTAAAGTCGGTTTTGGTGGCTGATGGGGCTGGAAAAGGAGGGCGGTAGGGAGGGGGGGAGTTGGGGAGTTACCTACGTTTTGGGGGGGGAGGTGGGGAGGGGGAGGTTTGTTTTAGCATGCCAGGATGGGCACACACACGTATGCCTGAAGACCCCCAGTACAGGACACTGGATGCGGATCAATACCATCCCATGATAGGATGATGAGTAGCCCAGAGGGGGATAGCAGGTCCCTTGGAGGTCTTAAGGTTCTAACTTGGAACGTAAACGGCTTGGGCTGCAAGATTAAGCGCGGACTGGTCAGCAATTATGTGAAGAGAATGGGGGCGGATGTAATACTTCTCCAGGAAACACACCTACAGGGTACCAAATGCGGCTTCCTTGCTAGGGGTCAATATAGAGTCCTGGCACATGCAGGGTTTTCGAAAGGCTCTAGAGGGGTGGCAATCCTGATCAAAAAACATCCACCTATGAAAATAACGCAGACCTGGACGGACCCGCAGGGGACATATGTGGGGGTGAGAGGGCAGTGGAGATGGAAGGAGTACACGATTGTCTCGGTCTATGCCCCACCCAAGACACAGGCAGGTACACCTAGTGGAGTCACAGAAATTATTCTTAACACAGCAGACACGATCCAAATCCTAGGGAGTGACTTTAACGATGTGATGAACCCAGTAATGGACAGGAATGGCGACCATGCCAGACCCTACGGTCCCACATTGCTAGCCAAATCAATGACTACGTTGGGCCTGTTTGATGTCTGGAGATGGCTCCACCCTGAGTCTAGGGAGTACTCCTTCTTCTCCGGAGCGCACAAGGTGTACTCTCGCTTGGACTATATATTCATGACACAACAGACGCTGCAGGTCTCAGACACTGCAGAGTACTGCGCGCGAGGCATATCCGATCATTCACCACTGTTATTGGAGGTGAGGGGGGAAAAGGAGGGGGCCCGGGACACTCAGACTGTCGGCGTGGGACCTACAAAATACAGAGATTCTGAGAGGCTTATGAACAGATGTGAAGGTTTACCTGGCTGAAAATATAGGGTCGGTGGAATCCCGGGTGGTTCTGTGGGAGGCACTCAAAAAGGTACTCCGAGATAGAGCCCAATGTAGACTTGCAGAAGACAGAAGAAAAATCCAGGGTGAGGTCCAGGATATGGAAAGCCGAAAGATGGGTGGAAAAGGTGAGGTACGTGAAGGGGGGATGGGCACGAACAGACGTTAGAATTGCAGATACTTTCGTAGGGCACTATGAAGCCTTCTATGACATACGAGAGCTATGGACAAGGGAGGACGCGTTGCAATACATGGAGCACATTAACCTTCCGAGGCTTGAGGAGATAGACCAACGGGACTTGGAGGCGGATATCACAGAAGAAGAAATTAGAGAGGCACTGACTAAACTCCGCTCGGGGAAGGCCCCGGGCCTTAATGGTTTTCCTGCGGAATTCTTTAAGAAAACGGCGGATCTCCTGACCCGCCACCTGCTGGGTCTCTTTGTAGATGCCAAAGCAGAGGGGCAATTCCCAGAAGACCTCCGGCAGGCCACGATCGTCCCGATTCACAAACAGGGTAAGCCACCGGATAACTGTTCGTCTTACCGACCCATCTCCCTCCTTAATGTGGAGGGGAAGCTTTATGCTATGATTCTGGCCCTCCGCCTACGAAGGGTCATCGCGGGGCTTGTCCACCTCGACCAAACAGGGTTTCTCCCGGAAAGGGCGACCAGATACAATACAACTTACGGCGAACCCATAATTGGTTAATAGAGGTGTGTCACAGAAAAGATCCCCATTAGTTCCTATCCCTAGATGCTGAAAAAGCATTTGACGCTGTCCACTGACCCTTTATGGAAGGGGTGCTGGAGCGTCTTGGCTTTGGACCCAAATATAGACGTAAAATTAATCTGCTCTATACTGACCCTAGAGCGAGAGTTCGGGTCAATGGGACGCCGTCAAGGGACTTCCCTGTGAGATGGGGCACCAGGCAGGGATGCCCCCTGTCTCCCCTGCTGTTTGCCCTTACTATCAAAATAATGGCATGCGCAGTTAGACAGAATGCAGGGATTACCGACTTACGGGTAGGACAAGCGGACGGCAGACGGCACCGACGCGAAAAACTGTCACTGTATGCAGATGATGTTCTTCTCTATATCACACAGTCGGAGGTTACTATACCGGCGCTGTTTTCGGAGCTGGACCGCTACGGGTCAAGTCTGGCTACCGGATCAATTGGCACAAGTCAACGCTATATGACCCACAGGGAGGGGACGGGTGGCCCACGCTGCCTGCGAGACTGCGGACAACTAGAGAGGGATTTATGTACCTAGGAATATTCATAACAACTGATGCATCTCTTTCCTACGAACGGAATATTAGCTGCATAGTACGAAACTTTGCTGAGGACACAGCTAGATGGCAACTGCTCCCACTGACACTGTTGGGAAGGGCAGCGATGTTTAAAATGATCTCACTACCGAGATTTCTATATGCCTTTCAGGATGAATATTTCCCTGTGCAGAGTGGGGTCTTCCGTGACATCCATGCGGCATTGCGGTCCTTTCTATGGCTGGGAAAACAACCCAGGGTAGCGCTATCGACCCTACAGAGACACCAATATGATGGGGGGATTTCACTGCCTGACTTAGAGGCCTACTATTGGGTGGAGCACCTGGCCCTTGTTAATGAGTGAATACACGCACCTGCAACACACCCCACCCATGCGCTAGAAAGGTACTCCATGGGCACACGCACGTGTATGTACTTTCTGTACGGAGGCAGGGGACAGGCCAGACTACTACCCGCTACTAAAATTACGCTGGGGGCATGGAAAAGGGCAACTAAGACGATTGGATGGGAACATAAACCCACAAAACAAACCCCGCTGTGGAAATGCACCTGGATGAGAGAAATTAGCAAGTTGAGAGGGTTTCAGCGATGGGACGCAATCGGCATCTCCACACTAGGCGATGTGATCAAGAAGGGGGCGCTGCAATCCTTCCCTTCACTGCAACAGGAGTATGGGCTCCACCGCTCCCAATATTTTAAATATTTACAATTGAGGCATGCATGGAGGGCAGAAGGGGCATTGATGGAGGCACTTCCCGAATACGCTTCACTAGAAGGCCGCCTTTTACAGGAACGGATCCCTGGGAAGGCAGTGTCCCTGACGTATAAAACGATAATGAATAATAGACCAGATAAACTTGGGGGCCTTAGGGCCACATGGGAGCGGGAGGTGGGAGACATGGACGAAGTAGTGTGGTCCTGATGCATCCTAGGGAGGTAGCAATTAAATCACTTCTCAGACTGGTCCAATTTAAGATACTCCATAGGTCCTATTTTGATAGAGTGCGCCTGCATAGGATCAGGAGAGTGCTTGATCCCTGCTGTTTACACTGTGGGCACGAAAGAGGGGACTTCCTTCACACGCTCTTGTCCTGTCCGAACTTTCAAACATACTGGAGGGCGGTCCTTTCAGAACTGGGAGAGGTGTTGGAAACGGCCATTCCATTAGACCCAAAGTTGGTACTCCTGGGAATGACTAATGATGTAGACTTGGCCCGCCCACTGCTGATTTTTCTGGTGCTTGCCTTGGTTGTGGCCAAAAGAGACGTGGCCCGGAGATGGGGAGTGCCTGACACACCCCAGCTGGAGGAGTGGAGGAGGGGACTGGATATATATATGGCAGCCGAAAGGGTCACTTACAAAGCAAGGGGGTGCCCAAAGAAGTTTGGTAGGGTGTGGGGCAAATGGCATTGCTACCATGGATTAGATGGAGGGATTTAACCCCTTCGCTGCGGCGGCTATTCCGTCGCAGCGCTAAGGGGGCGACAGGCGTGCGGCGGGCGCATGCTGGTGATGGAACCGCTCCGTCACCAGCCGCGGTTGAGCTGTGCTCATGACGGAGCGGTTCCGTCATGGCCCGCCCCGCTCAATAGATCGCGCCGCGCAGGCGCGTCGGCCGGGCCATGGCGAAACCGCTCCGTCATCAGCACAGAGCCACCGCGGCTGATGACGGAGTAGTTCCGTCAACAGCATGGAACGAATTAAAGGGAAATGGAGGCCCGAGATTATGGTGGACATGGATGGAGTGGAGCCACAGGTCCCAGCGCTGCTACTGTCACGGGCCTGGAAGGTAACGCTAGACGAACTAATGGAATTAAGAAACTGTGTCCTAGAACAAGGGATGGGAGAGGAGGGAGGGGGGTCGAAAATGGGAATGTGGGAGTGTTGCTCGATACTGACATGCTTATTGTTTGTTTTCTATGCTGAAAAATTAATAAAAATGTTTGTTTTTTTAAAACAATTCCTGTTAGAAACAGAAGGTACCATCACTACGAAGTCTCAAATAAATGCAGCATGATAGCTGATAGATGAGCTTATAATGGGGTGACAAAAATGCTCCTTAAGTGGGTGCAGGATTTCTGGTCATAATAAATGTTGAAACATGTTGACAAATCCTATGCGTGAGTGATATTCTTCTCAGTGGCTGGTTTTTTGTGAGGGTCTGTTTTGTAAATACTAAGAATATGTTATAGAAGCCATCCTTGCACAATTGTATGTATCGAATCACTACTGGTTTTTACCTCGAAAACCCACGATTATAATACATCTTCAGATATCCACTAAAAAATGGCAAGTGTCATAAGTGAATCAAGGTAATTTAGTAGGCAGGAGGCACACCGATGATTAATGGTAGGGATTAGACATTACCAACTACATCAATACCACATAAACATACAAATGCCCAAGTGGAACAACATGAAAAAAATGGTTATCCATGTATTCGCATGACCTGGCTCAATGTCTTCCAAAAATTTCGAAAGCCAAGGTTCTTCAGTGAAAAAATGTGACTCAATGTCATTAAAACATAGAAACTGTTCAGATCTGTTCATGTGAGAAGCAATATTAACTTCTATACAGGAGACAGTTGGTGAAATTCTTTAATAGTATAATTTCGTACATTCGGTACAAATAATCCCTCCATCTTTCCCTTTGGTGGTCATTGTTTTTGAATGAATGATCCAGTTTTGAGAAGATTCCAAAATGTCATGTTTTTTTAAGACTCAAGCTCTTTGTGACGTCTGCTGTTTTTGTTGCTTAAAGGCTCTGCCCCTAATAATACCGAGCTACTAATAAGGAGTAATAAATTTGATGCATTGACGGATCCCAAGTTGCATTTTGGGGCACATTTACCAAACATATGCTGGTATCCTAGTCTATCAGAGAGATGCAAAATGATTGACTAACATAAGTTGATGATGGCCAAAAATAGGAGATTATGCCTCAACTGCGTGTGGTGATAAAAACAGGTCCTTGAGGCAGGGCACTTTGCTTTAAAATGTGTGCTAGAGCTGCTTTAATTCTCCCTGATAGGATAATTAAAGTAAACAAAGCAGAAAGTCCATGTTTAAAAAATATTATGATTCATGTCCCGGCCTTTGCAAACTCTCAAAAAGTGAACAAACGGCCAGCACTTTTCTCTGAGAAAGGTGGCAATCATATTTAATGTACTCATGCTTATAGTCTCAAGCTTATCCTTTTACTTTAAAGCATAAACAGTTCTGGTGGCCCATCTCTTGGGACCATCCTCTTTGTATCCTTCTGGGAAATTGATGCATGCTATGAGGATGGGTAATGCTCTGGAGGAGGTCCCCAGATCTCGCTACAATACCCACTCTGAGGTGCAACTTTTACAACCCCAGAATAGCTCTTGCTCTCCCTGAGGTTAATTCACTTTCTTTAGAAACATTGAGGCCTTCAGTAGTGAAAAGGCTGTAAGCTCTCTTCTGCTTGTGACTTTTGAAACAGCACCCCCGCCCTACACTGTTCCTCAAGTTTAGGATAGTTAGGATATTCAATAATCAGAAAATTCCTCTTTCCTGATTAAAGTTAAAAAAAAAACCTTGTCGTTTTTGCTTCTCTAGAGAATCGGAAAAATGAAGAGGGCCCACTGTGAGCCACATGTTTGCAACTTCACTCTGTATTTCCAGGGTCCCTTTGCTCGTTTGCTTACTAGTAAAATGAATGCTCTGCCTGTCCAGAGTATTTCCAGGTTTTCCACCTGATTAAATATGTAATCCTGTGCAAAGCTCTGTCCATTTCATTGCCTGGTTGCCAATTTTCACCAATGTTAGCAGTGCTTTGAGTGGGTGGGCACCTGCATTATGTACTGTACTGTACTGTAATTGCATTTCAATAGCGCTTAGTAGCCCTGAAGAGTTGCCGAAGCACCTTTTTGGCGTGTTGCGCACTTCTCCGGAACCCATAAAGCATTAGTGGTAAATTAGTATAGTGAAAGATGAAAGTATTTTGAGAGGAGAATATGTTAGTCTGTTATTTGGATTGAGAAGGGGAGTGGAGGGGCAGGAGAGGGAAAAGGTTTGCATTTATATAGCGCTTGCTACCTCTGATGAGGTGTTGAAGCGCTTTTTCGGCGATTAGCTGGTTACTCCGAAACCCATAAAGGGTGTGAAATATGAAAGTAATTTGAGCGGTGAATATGTTAGTCTGTTATTTGGATTGAAAAGGAATAGTGGAGGGATAGAGGAGTCCAGCAACATTGACATAATAAAAACACATAATTGCCTCACAGATTACATGTTACAATTACTTTACAAAAACAGATCTCCTAATAGTTAAAGGAGTTGTGTGTAATACATATTGAGAAATGTGAGTTCTGCGAAAAGGAACATTTTTAGGGAGGATCAACATTCCAAAAACATTCCTTTCCCATGAGTCCTGCACAAGCGTTTGATAAGAGGAAGCAGCCGGGCGCTCAGACACTGACTCGCGCGCACAGTCATGGACCTCGTGGTAGTGAAAGTGAAAGGCACCGAGAGATCAGTCAGTTGTGGTGAGCTGATGTGAAGTCTGCTTCTGATGAAATGGGCGACGGGAGGGAGAGGCCACAGCCCAGCCTCCTTCTGTTACAATGACTTACTGTCAGTGCTGATAATGTATAGTGAAGACAGTAGCAGGTCCTACAGTATTCCATCTCAAAGGTACTCCTTTTATCTACCTCCGGGAGGTAGCGTCAGTCACAGTGGGATTCAGACATGTGACATGCAGGACACGCAGGGCCCGATTCACAGAATGAACTTAAGACTCAATCCTAAACTTACTACTGTTTTGGTATTCACAGATTGCACTTACTACTTTTGGTAACACAACACAACTGGGGAACAGAAATAATTATTAAGAAATTGGGGAGTGAAGGATTTAACAAAGCTCAGAAAATAAATGAGTTTTAGCGGCCTTGCGGAAGGAGAGCAGGTCACCAAAGGTCCGGAGTTTCAAAGGGAGAGCGTTCCAGAGTGCGGCTGCCCGCACCTTAAAAGAGCGACCCCCCACCCGACTGAGTTTGAACCGAGGGGCTACCGCTAATTCTTGGTCTAGCGAGCGCAGAGTGCGGCCCGGGATGTAAGGGCGCAAGAGTTGGTGCAGTAAGGGAGGTGATAGACCCTTCAGAATTTTGAAGGAAAGGCACAAAACTTTAAAGTGGATCCGCTGCCTAACGGGTAACCAATGCAAGGCTGGCAAAGATGGACCGGCCGAGCAAAACCTAGGAAGACCTACGATCGCTCTGGCCGCAGCGTTCTGCACTCTTTGAAGTCGGGTTAACTCAGCCTGGTTTAATCCTATAAAAAGGGAGCTGGCATAGTCCAACCGCGCCAAAACCGTTGCTTGCACCACCAATTGACGAGTTGCGGCATCGAAGTATTTAAGGGCAGGGCGCAGATTGCGCAGGATGCCGAAGCAGCAAGCCGCCGTCCTTTTGGTGTGGCCAACGAAGTTGAGGGAAGGGTCCAGTCAAACACCAAGGTTTTTGATCTCCGCAACCGGAGTGGGGGTCGGCAGAATGAACTTACTCATTTCGGTATTCACAGAAGTTAGGACTCCTAACTTTAGGATGCCTAAATGGCTTCTGTGAATACCGAAAGTCTTAAAATTAGGATTTTTCTCAATGTGCATTAATAAATTCTGAGTTCAGGGAGACTCTATTTTTCCATCTTGTCCAAATGGAAAGCTACACATGTAAAATGTTACAGCGCAGCCCCAATGATGAGCCTATGAGACAGATGAGCCTTTCCATAGTGAAAAACGAAATACACAGTATTTCACTATCAGGACATGTCACACAAACCAGTACAAACCTACCTTTCACATAAACTGCACCCTACCAATGGGGGTACCTTGCGCCTACCTTAGCCGTGTCTTATATGTAAGTAAAGGGAAGGTTTGGGCCTGGCAAGTGTGTGCACTTGCCGGGGAACATGGCAGTTTACAACTGCGTGCACAAACACTACAGTGGTAGGTCTGAGACACATTTACAGGGCCACTCATGTGGGTGGGACAACCAGTGCTGCTAGCCCACGAGTAGCATTCGATTTACAGCCCCTGGGACACACCGTGCGCTTTACTAGGGACTTACCAGTAATTCAAATATGCCAACCTTGGATAACCATTCATTGTCACAATGTATACAGAGAGCATATACACTTTAGCACTGATCAGCAGTGTTAACCCCTTCAATGCTGATGACGAGCTCAGCTCGTCATCACCCACGGGTGTTGTGTGCTGATGACGAGCTGAGCTCGTCATGGTGCCACTAAAATGGCATTTTCCAGCACAGGGGGGGGGAAACGCCTAGCAGCCAAGTGGTTAAAGTGCCTAGAATCCCATAGCCAACAAAAACAGGATCGGAAAAATAGGAGGCAAAAGGTAAAGGTGTTTTTTCAATTCTGTGTTTGAAAATGCCTCTTTTAGAAAGTGGGCATTTTCTTAGCTTACCATTCTGTGTGTGCCTCTGGCTGTTTGTGTATTCAGCATCTGGTGTTGGAATGACAGGAGCTGAGGATGTGCATTCACTCAAGATGGTCACTAGGGGGGTTGAGGTGGGCCCTGCCTTGCCTGGGTCGCTCAGCGCTGGGCTGAATAGACCAAGGTATGCTTTTAGAGTGGTGGGTGGAGTTTCGCTTGCACCTGAATAGGCTGCGTCTCCTTTTTTACAATGCTGCCTCCATCCCCTGTGGTGGTCATGCTGCGCCAGGACTGGTTTGGACTTGGTTCAGAGACCCTTACATCAAAGAGAACAATGACAATTTGGGATATAAGTTTTGGACCTAAAACCTAAGGACTTTAGATTTCTTCCAGGAACAAGAGGACCCTGCCAAGAAGAGGAGCAGAAGGACTGTTTGAGAAGTGCTGCATTTTCTGAGTGAGGAGTGGGTTGACCTGCACTTTTTGTTTCTGTCTGCGGTGGAGGAAAAGGACTGACTCTTTTTGCCCTGTTGTGGTATCCTGCTTGGGGAGGAAATGTCCAAGGGCTTGTGTGTTCTTGCCTCCTTTTGAAAGTCCCAAGGAGAAAAAAGACTTTAAGGAATGATCCGTGCTTTATCTAAAAAGCAGCAAACCTGCATGGGTGGAGAGCTGGAGAAGCTGTGCGAGGAGCCCTTCTTGTATGGGGTAGGACGACCTGCAATAGTTGCTCCTGGCTGGAGCAGACAAAGGACTGGACTGTTCTGGTACTAGTTGGCTCAACAGATTGTGGTGAGCACTGTGTTTTCCCCCTCTGATTCGGAAAGCGCATGTGGAGCTCGTTATTGGAGGCGGAGGTGTGAGGAGAGTGGTTCCTCCTCGCAAGAAGCACTCCAAACTGGGATCGGGAGCACGGTACAAGCCTGTTTCCAGTGCATGCTGAGCGCTGCAGGGGTCCCTGTGTTGTGGGTAGTGGGTGGGGAGAGCTGGCTGATGGGGAAGTGCTCTCCCCCTCCTTACCTGCGGGTGCATGTGGCCCCTAACAAAGAAAGCCAAAATAGCCTTGGGACGGAACCCCCACATAACTGGGATAAGCTGACGCCTTCCGTGGGTGGGGCCCAGCCAGTGCAGGGCCAATTCCAGCACAGCCCAGCCCGCATCAGAAGGAAGGTGCCGGAGGGCCACGCTGGCAAAACAGAATCCCTGTGGGTATTAGAGGAGCCACAGCGTGGTTCTCCGACCGGCTTCACCCTGATGGAGGGGTCAGTGGGATGGAGAGGGTTTTGAAGGACAACGGCTACCGGCAGAGTGGGACCCAGGAACTCCTCACACCGCGGCAAGTAATCAGGTTTTGGGAGCTAGAGCTGAGCACTCATGATGGAGCCAGCCCAAGTTCTGCCCATCACAGTCCCCTGTTGCAGCTGGTGTGGTGCTTTACGCTGGGCTCTTCCACTACAGGGTAAACCTCAACAGAGGCCCTCGCCCCCTCTATACAAAGGCTGCACATAATGTACTCCCTGTAATAGGAGTACATGGGTACCGAGGCCTGTGTCGGCTTCATGCTGCTGGCGGGCGGATGGCAGTAAAGGCCCCCTTTTCCCAGAGCAGAATCCTAGATTTCCCTAATTCTGATAGTAGGAGCACAGGTGATCCTCCTTGAAGGACTATGGCATGGCTGGGTGATACCTCCACCATTAGGGGCCGATAGTAGTTTATATGGACCTAACTACAGCATTTTTCTTTGTTGGTTTCATGCCCTGATGTTTGCCTGGTATGGGCAGAGTGTAAGCATCTGTTTTTATTGCCCTAAATGTTATGCCAGTTGCAATGTGTTCCTACTGCAGGAGCTACCTATTATGTACCATGCTAAGGTTCTCTTGAGCGTTTTTCTTATAACAGGTGTACTCTATGAGTAGTTGCTTTTGTGGCTCTTCCTGTGATGTTGGGCATAATGTTTTCAGATGGTATTCATAACCTGTGCAACTTATAAGTATGGCTTTATTACACTACCTGCTATGTTTATGACAATTGCTTGGTTCGCAAAGTGATTATGGCCTATGTAATGCTGCGACGATTGCCTTCTGGCAAAGTGATTCATCTATTGTTGTCTAAGGTGTTTTATGTATAATACAAAGGATATTTTTCTTAGAACCTTGTGTGAAGTCTCTTTTTGTGGTGTGCCTAGTGTGCCACTGCTGTGTTGTGCGTGTGTGTGGTGCGCAAATGCTTAACACATTGCCTTTGACAAAACTCAGCAGTTAAGGCCCTTGAGGAACTTCATTGGCTGCCAGTTGTCAAAGCCCTACACGGAGAAGGCCCAGACTATTTATAAAATAAACTGAGCAGATATATTACCACTCGGCCACTTCGATCATCGTCAGCAGTTAATCTTAAAGTGCCCAAGTTCATAAGAATGCGCTGGCGGGGGGAGGGGGGGGGGGGGGGGGGGCGTAGAAGTTTCGTGTCTGGGGCAGCCAAACGGTGGAATGCACAACCCACCAAATTAAAGACCAGTTCTTCATTGTAAGATTTTAGAAAGATCTTAAGACCTGGCTTTTTAGCTCATAGCTAAAACCTATTTCATTATTTGATTTCTGGGATAAGCTTGACTGCTCTGCCAAGCTACCAAAGGGTTGACCACTGGTTATCTTTGGTGTGTAACTCCCTTACCCTGACTAAAGTGGTGGGTTCTGCCTGGCTTAGGTGTATACCCTAGCCAACCAGAAACCCATTTCGAACTTGAATAGAACCCGGGAAGAATGCACTGCCTCCGATCTCACCTTGAATGTCCTCACATGTTTATGAAACACTGACAAAGAGGGTCGAGAGCGATGGTAAAATGTAGTTATATAATAATTTGGGTTGTTGTTTTTTATTGTTTGCACATTATGAATTGGTATTTAGATAATTCTATCACTCCATCATTTTACATGATGAACACTTATGTATGGTTAAATGCAATCTAAATTCTGTGTGCTGATGTGATTCTGACTCTCGGCAATGGGAAGTATTTTGTCAGTGTTCATGATGGTTTCTTATTTATTGTTCACAGATGGTGGGGCTTGTTTCACCTCGACAAACGCTTGTTGAAAGCCGAAACGTGTCGGGTGGTTTAAATTCGCAAGAATGAAATATTATTTGCACACACATCTGGGAGTGCCTTCTCTTTTTCCAGCAGTTAACCGGAGTTAGGATGAATATAGAGACTGGGATCACACTGGCCGTGGAGCACCCACATGTTTGGTGGACATAACCACTATGGTGGTACGGAAAGAATCCGAGGAGGAGGTCATGGGGTGGTTGTGCAAAAATGATTGTGCACCAGGCGCCACCAGTGCTAAAGCCGGCTCTGCATACAGCTGCAGGAGCAGGTGGCAGAAAGCAGGGGGCAGCAGCAGAGCATGAAGAAGTAGGGTATTGGGGAGCCAACCAGCACAAGCAGGGTAACCGCAGTAAAGGAAAAAGAAAATCAAGAGCAAGTGAGGCAGAGGTGGGTTAACTCTCCTTTCCCTGTAGACGGAGAAAAACGTAGAGACCTGGAGCCCGCCTTAACGGTCTGCTCCGAAGCACACAAAGAAAAGACTGTGAAACAAACAATAAAATTAACAAGGAACATAAAGTCACAAAGGAAAAAGGGCGAGGGAAACATCGGGGGAGATTGACCAAGCACCATGGGTCCAACACCAGCAAATAGAGTGCGTCAAAGTGGGCCATGTGATAAAACTAGGTGCATATGGGTGGTGGTGGCATGGAGGAGGTGGTGGTGAGCAGGGGGACAAAAATAAAAGTAAAAAAGAAAGAAAGAAAAACTAATCCAACTTACCTTCCATGCCCAACATCCTCCTCTTCGCTCGGATCTTCTCCAAGAAGGCAGGCTCCAGGAACTGCAGTAACCAATCCTGGTGCAGCTCTCACGCTGCATGAGAGCAACACCAGGATTGGAGGGAGCGGCCTATCTCACCACTCCCGAGGGCACTGGCGCCCTATGCTGTCTCTAACCTACCTGTCTAAGACAGCTAGGTTAGAGAGGTTTAAACTGCGCCTCTGGCCGGCCGCCGCAAGCCGGCCGGCCAAAAAGACATGCACACTTTAAAACTAGGTGCCCTGCCCATCACTGCTTTCTGCTGCTTTCTGCTGCTGCATGGCTGGCTGCAGCAGAACGCCCTGCCTCCCCTCCTGACTCTCAGCTCGGGGCTTTGAAAAATAAAATGGTAATTTATTATCATTTAAAAAAAAAATTGGTAATTTATTATCATTTAAAAAAAAAATTGGTAATTTATTATCATTTAAAAAAAATAAAATGGTAATTTATTATCATTTACAAAAAATAAAATGATAATTTATTATCATTTAAAAAAAATAAAATGGTAATTTATTATCATTTTATTTTTCTTTCCCATGGGGCATTTTTTTAGTGGGTGACGCTCCTCACCCGTAACAGAAGTGCCGCCCCTGGCATGGAATGAGGTGGTATCTAACGATGACCTCTGGTGGCTTTACCACCTTCACAAAAGTAACCCCTTGAACTGGATGGTACAACCAGGAGAGACTTTGCCAACTGCTCATCAAAGTAGTCTGCTATCTTTGAAGGCAGTGTCCCAGGCATCTGACTATCCCACTCCTACCCAGTCAGAAACATTGTGTAATTTCATATTCTCACATCCTGGCAGGCAAGCGGCAGAACACCTCCCTTCTCACATGACACAAGGATATAAAGAATGCAGAGGAAAATGATGAATTCCTGAAAAAGAACGCATAACACGAAGTGCAGATTTACTTGTGTGTTAAGCAAAGGGGTAGCAAGGACAGTGCCACATCTACAAACATAGAGTGCTGCTGTCCTCTTTCCAAGCACAGGAGGACAATGAGGCTGCACAGCAACACACACACTCCTTTCCACTAGTGCAAAGGTGTGTGTGATGGTTTCGTACAGGAAGGGTACTCTTTCAGTACAAACTGTGCTATGCTTCTACTATGCGGCCAAGTTTTTATTAACTTTAAAACTTTACCAGCTGTCTATGTGTGCTGTGCAGTGCAGAACACATGCATAAACTGAAAGGTTTGGAGAAATAAAAACATTTCTCTTACTTTGCACCTGCCTTCTGTAGGCATAGGTGTTTGGTACAGAGCATTGTACGCCATTTTCAAGAAGTGGGGCATAATTGTAGGGATCTAAAATGGGCGGTGCTGAAAAAAGTGCTGAGCAACAAAGAATTGTCTGGCAATATGTTATTGTTAGATTAATTGATATCTTTACAATACATTAGAAATTTGCTTTGGTCATCTACCAGAGAAAATCACTTATTGAAAATGGAGTTAAAAGTGCTTTACAAAGAACAGTTGTATTCGAATCAGAGTTCAGATGATCGTGGTGAGACTCTGTAATAAAAATTAGTTTGTATCTAAGCTTTTGAAGTCAGCCCATTGTTTAGAAAAGATCTAGCAGTATCTCTGTCGGTAGCAGGTGAGCCCTCAGGGTTCTGAGGGTGAGAGCAGGCTGCACCTGGAGACTGAGGCTTCTTGCACTTCGTAAGGTTGTGAGATATTATCATTTGTACTGCAGTGTAGTGGTCAATGATCCTACAGCCAGCGGTGGCTTCTCCGCTAAGGCAGAGAAGCGTCACCCCACAGGAAAAATAAAATGATAATAACAGCATGTGCAGGGTGAGGCAGGTTGGGCTGCCCACAGAACAAGGGGAGGAGGGGTGGGCTCTTTCTAAGTGCGCATGACAATTTGGGCTGGCCAAACAGACAAGCGCGCATAGCATGTTCTCCAGCTGGCTGTATTGCACAGACAGTTGGAGAACATACACAGGCTCCAACTCTTGCCTTTGCGCCGAACCATCCGACTCAGCCTAATCACGATGCAGCTGTCATGCTGATGACACGCAGCGTTGTAATTGGCTTAGAGCAGTATGGGAGCCTGTGCGCTTCCTGCGTCGACCGAAGAGGGCGGAGGAGAGGCGGCGTCCGGCAGGTAAGTGGAATATTCATTTCCCCCCCCTTTTTTTTAACCCTCCCCCGTCTTCACCACTACTGCCCCGTAGCAGCCGCTACTGTCTACAGCTTAGCTGGAGTTGGAGTTACCAAGATCAGCAGTCAAGGTGTAACTTCAGGGCTACTGCTACATACGGGAGGTTAGTAGGAATAGCTTTTTATCAACAACTATGGGTAGTGGCTTGGGAATGTCCATGTGTCACCTTTGAGACACCCCTTGATGCAAATTAACACAAAGCTGTACTAATCGCTCACTGGGATTATTTTAGGCAACTTTCCAGAGCAAAACTATTTTTTATTTTTGCACTGCAAAGTAGGTAGTATATCAAGACTTTGGGGCCCATTACGATGTCAGGTGGATTGCCCCTGCCAGGCTGGCGGTAGCCATCGCCAGCCTGGCTGGGGCAATCCGCCCGGCATCCACACTCGTTTTCCCCCCCGCCATATTAGTGTGGCGGGGAGGACCTCGGCGGATGGAAAGACCGTCCGCCGCTTTTCCGCCCAGTCGCCTTGCGGCCGGGGCGGAAAAGGAATAATATGGTGGCGGTGTCTATCAGAAGTGTGGAGAAGTGTGGCTCACTGGTTAGAGTAGGCAGACCCTGAAGCAGAAGTCAGACCCGGGACCAGGGTTCAATTCCCGACATGGCAGGGTCTTGAGCTCAAATGTCCACGGACTCGATAATTCTCGCTTCGGTGCCTGACCTAATCATGGGTTCACACACTGCAACTCTGGGCATTAAGCTTGCTTAATCTCCGCAACGGCCCCCTGCGGCGGGATGCCTGACTTTCACCTTGGGGATGCCCTGTAGGGGCTATCTCACAGGGAAAAACCAGGACGGGTTCCCAAGGCAAGCGCTTAGAGACCCCTGGGTGATAAGCGCTATATAAATCCAATATACAATACAATATTAGGATGGGCAATTGTGGATGCCTTTCCGTGGCGGCAATGCCGCCACGGAAAGGCATGCGGAGAATCCCTGCGGGGGCCCGTTGTGGGCCCCCAGGGACTCCGGGGGGTGGGGGTGCACATGTGGGATACCTATGGTACCCCCCCAGCAGTTCCATGCACAGTATGGCAGGCACTGCGCGGTGCCTGCCATGCTGTGCATGGAAGTGCACAGCATGCTTTCCTGCCATTGTGGCGGGCGGTGCTGAGTGCACCGCCCACCACAATGGTAGGAATGCAGGATGCGCCCACCACAGTGGCGGGCGCATCCTAATGCTGGCGACGGGACCCCCGCCCTTAAGGCGGGCGGTCCCTATTACCGCGAGGATGGCGGGCGGGCAAAGTCCGCCCACCATCCTAATGAGGCCCTTTGTGTCTGTATGTTTTGGTGCAAAGCCTTGACAATTCTGCCTCAAAGAGTTAGTAAAAAAATATAGAGGTGAAGAGCTCCATAAATGCATGTTGCTGTGATTGAAGCCTGTGCGTAGCGCAGTGGGTTCTGCCCTAGCAGCAAAGCTTAAATATCGACCCTTATTTGGTTTCCGCAGTACTGATTACCGATATATATTCAAAGTATTTCAATTTGGAGTTAACAAAATGACATCTAGGCTTCCTACGTTTGCTTGCCTTGATGACTACGTTGGTATGCAACATTTTGGAGTAGTTTATGAGCATGCCTATATATTCATGATTTCGATATTGTGACACGACCAGTGCTGTCAACTGGTTCACACTACTCCCTGCATGTTTTTGGATTCCACTTTCTTTTCACCCCGTGACCACCCACTCCTCCGAGAGCACTGATGTTCTACAATCAGGGCCGAACTGGCCGTAGTGGGCATTGGGCATTTTCCCAGGAGGCTGGAAGGTTGGGGGCCGGTTTTGCAGCAGTGAGGCCGTTACTTTTATTACAAGGGACAGGTTTTGCAGTGGTGCTGCAATATCGGCCCCCAGGACCAAACACAGCAGTGCTTCACACTTACACACACACCCACCCCCCACTCCCTCTGGGCTAAACCTACAAAATTGCCAGGGCTGCTTTGGGTTCCCAATCTGGCCCTGTCTAGAATGAAGGTTTTCTAGCGCCCTGACTCCAGTCAGTAGGGCGCTCCCACCCAACTGGGTTGTGTAGGAGTAGTGAGTTACACATGCCACCCTGAGAGAGGTGCATTCATATCGCCTCAGTAAAACCCTCAGATCTCCCCTTCACACCTTTCCTGAGGACTGTAAAATCTTTTTTTGTTGTTTTTGTTTGCCCTTTTCCCTTCCTCTGCAAAGACTGTAAGAACAAGGGGGCATATTACCAACAACTAGCGATAATTATCGCTATGTTGGCTTAGCGGCAATATTTTTATCGCCGAACTGCGGTGATTTTTATCGCTTAGGAACCTTGCTATTATCAAGGTTTATCTCCTAAGCAATAAAAATCGTCCGAAATGCATGAATATCGCTGAAAAGTCAGCGATATTCATGCATTACCGAGCTAATGCTCTTAGCCATGTTATCCACCTCCCATTGGATAACATGGCTAAGAACTGCTCAGGGGCACGTGTTAGCGCGAATATCTCCAAAAGTTGGTAATAGGAGATAGCGATGTTAGCGACTGTTTCCAGTCGCTAACATCTTGGCACGCCCACTTTGCATGTCATTAGCGATAAATATCTCTGACATGCAAAGCGGGGCCCAAGATGGTCGTTATTTCCTACTAGCTGTCGCTAACTGGTGTTAGCGACAGCTAGGTAATAGGGAGATAATTTTATCTCTGCTTTCTTCACTTTTAAAGCCAAATAAGTGGAGATAAACCCCCTTGATAATATGCCCCAAGGGTGTTCCGAGTAAGCGTCCTTCTTGGCGCCCCTTCTCTTAGTCTCGGACTTTTACTCTATTGTATTGTGTGCCAGTATGGACTGCTCCTGCTGTGGGTTCCTTTCCGAGTTTCTTCACTTGGCTAAAACGTGTGATCTTGTGCAAATCGCCGTGCCTGTCACTATTAAACCAGTGTACACAGTGATTCGAAATGGGTGGGCACCAGTATTATGAGTAATATCTAAAAAAAAAAAAAAAGTGTGCCATGTTCAAAAGAATACTTGGAGGAAGGAAGTTGTTTTGTTCAAAGACATTCCTTTCCTATTATCCGGCACAAACAGTGGATACCAAGAAGCAGCCGGGCGCTCAGACACTGACTCACGCGCACAGTCATGGACCTTGTGATAATGAAAGTGAAAGTCACCGGCAGCACGTCCAGTTGTGGTGAGATGATACGAAGTCTGCCCCTCGGGCAGAGAAGGAGGGGGACAAATTCCTTCCTTCCTACATTTATTACGAAGACATGTTTTTCATTTCAACATCACTTTCAGCTAGACTGCAGCAGGGTCCATAACGGAGTCAGCAACTCGTCCTGCAAAACATTTATCAACTTCTGTTTAGGGGCGATAGTTTGATGGAGCAGTAGCCACATGACATCCGGCTCCTCCTTTTGTCTTTTTGACAGCCCCGGTATGTTTTCCTGTGCAGGGTACTTGTGTTACAAGTGCCCTTACAGATGCGCAACATGTTTTTGGCTATTGGCTGCTATCTGGATTGTAGACTCTGTTGGGCTAAGCCTTATGTGGTACTCCTTTTATCATGGGTGACGACCATAACCATGAAAGCATGACTCGTCCTCTGCCTGGTGCAACTGTTTTTAAGTTTATCTAAACAATTGTGAGCTGACTTAAAACAGTTGCAATAAGAGTTATTCAATATAAGTACCACATGTACATGGTAAGATAAGATTGATAATTCCAAAGGTAAAATCTTTACAATCCAATTTAAAATTTATCAAAATAGTAAAAAGGAAGTAAAAAAACCGCAGCATTAAAAACTGGAAGTACTATTATTGATGACAGTTGTTATTCTCCTGGGATAAGGCCACTTAGGAAAAACGAATTGTAGTTGAATCTCAGGCGCGTTACTACCCATTGATTTTCTTCAAGGGAGTTTAGTTCGAGAGTCAACAAGTCTACCCCTGATCATGCCTTAAGATGCAAAAAGTTGATCCTTAAAGATGATATGACCATTACGTAACAATTTATGTTGGCTTTAATAAACAAATTACTTTATCTGTAATCTTTGCTCCACCTTTAATTTTTTTTGTGACAAAAACGGTAATTTAGCTGGAGGTCCCTTGGATCGAAAAAGGCTAGAATTGCCTGTCTTCTTGTTCGAATTCCCCTTTGGTTAAAGGCCTTAATTAATAATTGTTTTCTTTCTGCCTGTACAATGTTGCAGGAACAGACTAAGTGCACAAATCTTCCTTATAAGTCCCACAGAGCAGACAAGTAAGAGGTAGATTTCCACGAAGCCAAGGTGCAGTATGCTCCTTCGCCGGTAGGTGCCCCAGCTGATATTTTAATAACTGTTGCTCGATGATAGCTGGGTAACCCGTGGCAAAATAGTCTTGAGGGGTAATAGTCTCATAATTATTTAATGTCATCCACCCATGTGCCCCTTTTGCAAGCATTGCTTTATTCTCTATGATGGATCGAATTTTAATTGACTTCTTAACCAAACGCTTAAAGGTCTGTAAATTGGTTCGAGTTTCCCTGAGTTGTACCAGACTTGTAAGAGAAAGGGTCTCTTGCAAGTACACTCCTGCTGGTGACATGTTGCGGTGCTGTAGCTCATCCCATAGTATATGATTCAGTGAGTTGGTTTCGGCTTTCCTTATCTTATTCCAGCATATTATAAATGCACCTGTCAAGCTAGTGACTGCTTAAGCAACCCAAATTCCAACCTTATCTGTACCAGGGAGGTGTATCTTGGCAAGGAGAAAATGATTCTATAAACTCGAGAGATTGCATTGTCTAGTGTACTGGCATCCTGCCCTCTTAATGCTTTGCTTCCATATAAAATTGTTGGAAGAAGCTTTGCTCTTACTACTTCCAGGAGTGGCGTCAAGGCGGGTCCGGCTAGCTTTTTCAAATTTTTGAATGCTATAGCCAGGTCCAAGCCTTTCTTTTGTATTGCAGCCTTCTGAGTTGAAAAGCTCCCTTTATTATCAATAATTACCCCCAGGGACTTATATTCAGCCACATTTTCCAGCCGCGATTTACCCAAAAACCAAGTCTGCGTTTGTGCTCTCTTGATGTTGAAACACATGGTTCTCGTTTTACCAAAATTAATCGAAAGGCTGTTGGCTTGTGAGTAAATCATCATTGTATCGTTGAAGCCCTACCCGGGTACGGCTAACCAGTACCACACATTGGCACATATAAAACTTGATATTGTTTTTCCAACTAATTTAGGAGCGTGAGGATTACATGATTGTAGTGGTTCCATCAAATCCGCCAGAAAAAGGTTAAATAAAGTTGGTGCCAGGGCTCACCCTTGTTTTAAACCTCGAGAGGTTGCAATTTTTCTAGAAAGATGTGTGTCTCCTCCTATTTTGATTTGGACCCATGTATCGCTATGCAACATTATCAACATATTTGAACATTTTGTGGCATATTCCAATACGCTAACTTCCGCCAAGGTTTCCCTCTGACCACACAGTCAAAAGCTGCACAAAATCAATATAGCAGAAGTAAAGTCGTGTTTTGGAATCACGGGCAGCATAGCATCCATAAGTAAGGCAACTGCTAAAATATTCGTAATCATGCCAGAAGACTGATTATATGGGATGATGGTGTTACCGGAGGACCATGAGGTCAGCTCATCAAGCACAGTTCCGGCAAAGTATTTGGCATCCACGTCCATTATTGCTATAAGACGATAGTTTGCTGGAGGAGATGTTAGATATATATATATATATATCTATATTTATATAGATAGATATAATCGACCCTTTCCAGGACACGGGAACAATTTGTGTGCTCCTGACCTCTGCAAATACTGATGCCAAGGTATGGACCCAGAAATCTGGGTTATGTTTAAATACCTCTGGAGGTATGCTGTGTGGGCCCGGGGCTTCTTCTTTCCGTCCTTTCATTATTTGTTTTTTAATGCTATCTGTATTTACCTCGGGCAAGTCCTCTTGTCGCATGTTTGTTAGAGTATCCCGAGGTCCCATCTGGAATTCATTAAAATGTTTTTTTAGGTAGTGAGCCCATGAAACCTCTGTAATATGTGAGTTTACACCTCTAGGGCCTCATTTATGAGGCCTTGCGTCAGTTTTGCGCTGCGGATGCGTCACTTTTTGTGACGCATCGGCAGCGTAAAACATGCGCCTTGTTGCGCCATATTTAAAAAGTGACGCATCTAGGTAGATGCGTCACTTTTTAAACCCCTGCGCCACATTATACCTGCTTCAGGTATAATGTATGCAGAGGGGGCGTTGCCCCGCAAAAAGCCTCGTAAAAGTGACGCAGTGAAATCTATGAGATTTCATTGCGTCACTTTTAGGATGCGGTTGCGTCAAAATCTTGCGCCTGCCTCACAGCAGGCGTAAGACTGACGCAAGCCCTTTCACATGGGGCTTTCCCCATGTGAAAGGACGCATTGCTGGAGTTGCGTCACTTTTGTGACACACTCCAGCAATGCGTCACTTTTGCGCTTACAGATGCGTCAGAAATACTGACGTATCTGTAAGTCCTTGCGACATGATGCGTCATACAATAAATATGACGCATCATTGGCGTCGCAAGGAGTGTGCAGTGAAAAGTGACGCATCGCTGTTTTCACGCAGCGATGCGTCACTTTTCATAAATGAGGCCCCTAGTATCTGGGTTGCTTGGTGCAACTTCTTATTAGGCAGGGTGACTGTCTACTCAAGCTCGCTGTATAAATCTGTGGTCTGTCATGACTGGGCACCTGATGGTAGGAGGTGTGTACAGGGGCCTTGCTACTATTGGGGCAGCAGGTGCAGTGGCACTGGGGCCCTGAGGGGCCCATGGAACCCTGATAATTTATGTATTTTACTACCCCAATAGCAGTCAAAGGAGATTTTACTCGCACCAGGACCCACGGAGTCCTTGATACTCTACTGGGTGTTTGTGAGTAGTGTTTGGGTGCATGATTATGAGTTTCCCTAGTATGATCATCCATTCTCTGCTTGTCTGTTTGCACCGCACTCCTTTCCTACTAGATGCAAAAACCTTTGTAAAGCCCAGGGAGCTGATGTGAAATACTATACCTGCTGGGTCTGGTTGCTTAGTGGATTAATGTGTCCAATGTAGGGGTATGTGTTCGACCTCATGGTCACAGGTTTAAATCCTGGCCACGTCCGCTCAGCCTTTCATCCTTCTGAGGTCGCTAAATGATTACCATTGAGTTGGGTGTTGTGTTCTCATACTTGCCTGCTTCGTGCTGGCATTCATATTATCTCGCGCTTGCCTACTCCGCGCAGGCATGCTTCGCGCTGGCATTCACGTGCATGTATTTACCTTCAAATGTATCTCGTGACTTGTATTATTTCAAATGTGTATTCCTCGCTACACCGTGCTGTTTACAACGTACCACACTGTGTTATCCTGTGAATGTATATCAGTTACTGCTGTTACACGGAGCCATCGGATGTGTGCCGGGGATTGCCTCCTATCTTGGAATAAACTTACTTATCAAACTACTTGTTTTCCTGGATATTGATTTAACAATTTGGCGACGAGGGACGGAGCACTTACGGACCATTTGGAGGCATTTCCTGACATTTTACAAATCTTCGATGGATTTTAAACACGCTACTGAATACGCGTGTGTTTCATCTCTCAACGGGATTTAAATACTACAAGTCGGACTGTCTTAAATACTTCAAGTCAGACTGTTACCGATCTACTGTAGTTTGATTATAAATTAACCTTTCCTTCATACCTCCTTTTATCCTCTTTCCAGTCTTCTGCTGCGCTCTGTCTGAGCATCTCCGTGTGAGTAATTGTGAAGCGGAAGAGGATTGTGGGCAGGAAAAGATTAGCGCATTTCCGTTAGACGCTACTCTTCGTTCATTTTAGTTAAAAGTAAAGAGGTGACTTCCCGCTTCTCCGTTTTCCTTCAGTTTCTTCAAAAAACGGAAAAAAAGCATTTCTTGGCTTACGGAGCGAGAGGAAGAAAGGAAAGGAAGGCGAATTCTTTGATTTTGCTGTTACACATACAGAGCTTATACAACAAAACATCGTTTTCTGGAAGGAACTTGGAACTACTCGTTTTCCTTCTCCTTCATCAACTTACAAGTACTTTGATTTATCTGAAATTGAATTTTACCATTTCGTTTTCTTTAACATTTAATTGATCATTTTTTTTCTTAAGTTGAGAGAAAAGTGTTTGTACTTTTATAGTGAATATTGATTAAGCCTTATATTATACTCCATTATGTGTGCACAAGGATACACCCTTTCTCCACCACAAAGTTACTGGTCAGCAGGCAGCTCTCCTTGCATGCCATGGATAGAATGGAAGGCATACTTCTTAAATTACATAGAAACTTTAGATGCAAATGGTAAGATGAAAGCTCCTGAAAAAAAAGGTATTTTTTTGCATTCACTAGGACCAGAGGGTTTGAAGGCATTTAATCAATTACCTATTTCGCAAGCCAGTGGAGATATGAATGTCTTTGATAAGGCAATTTATGATTTTGATAAATATTGTTCTCCTAAAGTATGTATAGGAATTTCTAGATTCAAGTTTTTCCAGAGAAAACAGCTAACTGAGGAATCTGTTGACAATTTTGTATCTTCTTTAAAAACTCTTGCATTAGATTGCAAATTTGGCAACTTACAAGAAGATTTAATTAGAGATCAAGTTGTCATGCACTCAAAGAATGAAACGATACAAGAGAGGTTGTGGATCAATGGTGATGAGAATTTAGATTTCATGTTATCCATCGTAAGAAAGGCAGAACTCTCCTGTAGGAGTGCACAACAAGTTAAAGGGAAGGAAGTCTCTGTCAGTAAAGATATTGTATCCAAGATTAACCAAAAATATGATAACAAAAACAGAGATTTTTCAAAAAAGAAACAAATATTTTCTCAAAAAGGGAACTCTGAAGGTTCCAAGTGTAATTTAAGGTGTTTTAGGTGCAACAGTAAATCGCATTTAGCCAATGACAAAAGTTGCCCTGGTCTAAAACAGAAATGTTCAAATTGTGGCTTAATGGGTCATTTCACTTCTGCATGTAGAAAGAGTAAAACTAACCAGAAGGTGAAGTGCATTGAGTTAAGCGACTATAGTGATGATGAGGATCTCAATGATTACTCTAATAACTGTGCTTTCGTTCTTAATATAAAAGAATCTGCCATCCTGAATGTTAATGATACCACTATTAAGAAAAAACCCTTATGTGATATGATTATTGGTGGTGTAAAGATCAACATGTATGCAGATTCTGGATCTCCTTATTCTATTGTGTGTGAATCTGTTTGGAAAAAAATGTTTGTTCCTAGATTGGGCAGTCATCTAGAAGAAAGTGACATCAACCCAGAAGGGTATTCCGGCGGAACAATAGATATTTTAGGGTTCAGGACTCTAGTCTTCAGATTTAAAAATAGAAAATGTATTGCAAAGTTATATGTTTCAAAGAAAGGTCCTTCAGTACTTAGTTGGTTTGATTTTGGAAAACTTGACATCATACTTGATCCCAATAGTCCCAATCCTGTAATGTTAGTTGATGAACAGAATGGGATTTCTTCACTAATGTTAAGTAAATTTCCTAACGTTTTTTCTAAAGGTATTGGGAAGTTAACCAATTTTAAACATGAAATTCGGTTAAAAGAGAATTCTTGTCCAAAAGTGCATAAAGCAAGAAATATACCTTTTGCTGTCAGGGAAGAAGTAAAAAATGAGTTAGATGGTTTAGTGGAAGGGGGCATAATAGAAAGAATTGAATCATCTGAATGGGTTTCGCCCATAGTGGTTGCCAGACGGGCCAATGGTAAAGTGAGACTCTGCATTGATCTTCGCCACCTCAACAATAATATCATTGTAGATCAGTTTCCTCTTCCCCGTATTTCAGAGATGCTATCTGTGGTTGGTGGTTCTAAGTTTTTCTCAACCATAGATTTATCTGCGGCTTATCACCAGATAGAACTTAATGAGAAAAGCAAGGATTTAACTGCATTCATTACACCTTTTGGGTGTTTCAGATTCAACAGGATGCCTTTCGGTTTGGCATCTGCGGCAGCGATTTTTCAAAGAGTAATGCAAGATATCCTGAAAGACTGTAAAAATGCCATCTGCTTTCAGGATGATATTCTTGTGTTTAATGAGGACAAAGACAAACATATCGCTGCTTTAGAAGAGGTGTTAGGTGCACTTAATGTACATGGCCTCACTATAAAGCATGAAAAGTGTAAATTTGGTGTTCATTCTGTGAATTACTTGGGACATGAACTCTGTGAGGAAGGTATCAAACCTAAACCTTCTCTCTTAGAAGCAATTAAGTCTGCACCTCATCCTCAATCAAAGGATGATGTAAGATCATTTTTAGGATTAGTGGAATTCTACGCAAGGTATGTACCTGATTTTTCATGCAGAACATACAGCATTAGGCAGTTAATTAAGAATAGGGTTGCTTTTGAATGGACTGATGAATGTGAGAAGGAGTTTTGTGATGTGAAAGGTGCCATTTGCTCTGCCAATGCTCTTGCTTGTTTTAACCCATCTTTACAAAATATCATCACCACTGATGCTAGCTCGAAGGGCCTAGGAGCTGTGTTTACTCAAAAGACTAAGGAAGGAAAAGAGGTTGTTATTGCACATGCTTCTAGGGCTCTTACTCCTGCTGAAGAAAAGTACTCCACAATAGAAAGGGAGACTTTAGCGTGCATATGGGCTTTGGAACATTTCAGAGTATTTATTTGGGGCAAAGAGTGTGTACTGAGGAGTGATCATAAACCACTGGTACGTCTTCTTACCACTGAAGGGATGTTAAGAGCCTCTGCCCGTATTGCGCGCATGTCCATGCGCTTACAGGATTTCATTTACGACATACAATATGTACCCGGGAAAGAGAATGTGTCTGCTGATTTCCTGTCAAGAATGCCCTTACCTATTCAAGAAGATTTGCATAATGAGTGGGATGATTTTCAAATTGCTTTGATTCATGATGAAGGCCCTATTTCCATTGATCAGACTCTGTGGAGAGAGAAATGTGAAGTTGATGAAACTTTAAAATGTGTGACAGAATATGTTACAAGCGGCTGGCCTGATAAAAAGTACCTTGATTCTAATTTGAGGAGCTTCTGGGAAGTAAGATCAGAGCTTTCATGTTGTGAAGACATCATTAAGAGAGGTGAACGTATTGTTCCACCTATTGGTGTGAGGAAAATTATTGTCTTACAAAGTCATGAAGGGCATAGCGGCATGGTCAGAACTAAACAGCAAGTTAAGCGTCTATTTTGGTGGCCTGGGATGGATGTGTTTATTGAGCGAATGGTGAGGAATTGTGTTGTTTGTGCGAACTCGGACAAGTCATTAGTCACTCTGAAGCCAAATATGGGGGTGCACACCATTCCTGACAATCCATGGGAGACCATTGCTATTGACATTATGGGCCCTGTCGGTTGTGATTCTAAGTATGTAATTGCAGCAATTGATGTTTTCTCTAAGTGGCCTGTGATCAAAATTGTTCAAGGAATAGATACTGATTCAGTACTTTGTTTCTTAGATAGAGTTTTCATTGAAGAAGGACTGCCAGTAAGGATTATATCTGACAATGGAGTTCAATTCAATTCAAGGAAAGCCAAAGATTATTTTGCTAGGCTTGGCATAGCACACTCTACCACCTCCCTATATAACCCCAGTGGCAATGGAGTTATAGAGAGGTTCAATAGAGTTCTCAAGAGTGCCATACAGGCTGTTGGCAAAGATGATAAGAAATGGGAGGTTGAAGTCTTTAAAAAAATTTGGATGTATAGAACAACCATGAATTCAATGACTGGTTATTCCCCATTTGAAATCATGAGGGGAAGAACTCCTAGGACCAAGGTGAATCCATCATGGTTAGTGAAGTCATCTTTCTCTAGTGTGGATCTGAAGAAAGTCAAAGAGAACCTCATTCGTACACATTGTTCTAATAAGAAGCATTTTGATGAGAAATGTGGTTCTAAAACAGATCCAAAGTTAGAAATTGGGATGATGGTGAAAGTTAAAAAACCCTGGAAGGTCAAGAAAGGGGAGAGTGCGTTCATGGGTCCTTTTGAAGTCATTGAAATCTTAAAAAACTCTGTAAGATTGTCAGACAATAAAGTTTGGAACCTAAGTAGAATTGCTATTCTCAAAGCTGATAGGGATGTTTATCGTAAAGAATCTACATTAAAAAATTCTGACCTTTCATATTTAGATGAGGATTTGAGTAGAAACACTGTATTGGATGAACCTTGTTGCTCCACCTCTAGCGACACCAATCTTGGTGGAGATGTGACACCCTGTTATTCTAGCACCAGCAATTTCAATCAGGGTGTTCCTCATTCCCATGACGATAATGTACCTTTACAGAAAAGAACCACAAAAAAACCAGGGTGGTTGTCAGATTTTGTTGCCTATATGATGGGGAAATTTTAAGTTTTAATTTTTTGTTGTTGTTTTTTTTGTTCATTTTATAAGGGAGGAAGGTGTGTTGTGTTCTCATACTTGCCTGCTTCGTGCTGGCATTCATATTATCTCGCGCTTGCCTACTCCGCGCAGGCATGCTTCGCGCTGGCATTCACGTGCATGTATTTACCTTCAAATGTATCTCGTGACTTGTATTATTTCAAATGTGTATTCCTCACTACACCGTGCTGTTTACAACGTACCACACTGTGTTATCCTGTGAATGTATATCAGTTACTGCTGTTACACGGAGCCATCGGATGTGTGCCGGGGATTGCCTCCTATCTTGGAATAAACTTACTTATCAAACTACTTGTTTTCCTGGATATTGATTTAACATTGGGTAACAATAAACATCTGTTATTCAGCGTAAAGAAACCCTTGGGTGAACATGTGCTTTACAAATACATGCTTTGTTGTGCTATGTTACCTGTCAACGGAGCATGAGGAGCCCTTTCTATTCATCCTCTGAGAACCAAGCCAGCCCTAGGAGGCCAGACTGTGGCCTGGGAGGTGCAACCCATCAACAAAGAGATGGACTGCCTGCCTACCCCGCAAAACCTGCATCCTGCGATGCTGAAGAAGCAAGAGCCCAGAAACACCTCCTGATTGGATAGAGGGCTGCCTGGCTTCAAGCTACAAAATGAAGCAGGCACCATGGGTTGCCTGTCACCCCCAAGGAAACCAGAGTGACAGTGCACTTTGGCAGCTGGTTGCCAATGGTAACTGAACAACATCTACAGAAAAGATGCATTTCTGAAGGACTGTTTCCATCCAGCAACTCGGGGATTACTTTAGTGATGCGTGTCTGTTGGTTGGCTTATTCAGAGGTTATCTCTTGGCTTGGAAGAGCTGTATTCATCTGGGAAGACAAAGGCATACACCAGTGGTAGAAAACTTGCCCAGCTTCCACCATTAGTGAGGCCAAGACTTCTGATGCAACATGGTGAGTAGGAAGTAGAGCATCTGGTGTGTTGAGAACCTGCCTTATTGCATCCCAGAACTAACAGGAGTCCTGGTACCCAGTGCAGTGTGCTGCCTGGCACAACCAAGACTGCAATCCATGGTGATTTGCGGTATGTGGAGATATTGAAGAAGCCATCGCGGATGACGGTTAGAGAGGTTTGGGCTGCCAGAGTTCTCTCTCTCCCCTAAGGACCCAGTGCCTTGTATTTGTAAGAATGTGTTGTGGTGCCAGGCCTGTGAGTCTCCATACTCACAGCTGTTGCATGGTTATCCCTGCTTGTGCTCCAGTCCGGTTCCCAAGGGCCCATGAACCACTGCCCCTACACCGTGCCTACATTGCATCTCTATGTGTATGAACAGCGTAAGCAAAGAGGCAGGACACTGCATGGCACTAGTGGTACCAGAGAAGCTCAGGTTCTGTTTGCAGCCCTACACAAGCCTTGTTTGCTTCCTGTTGTTGAGAACCGAATAAGCCTTTACTGCACTCTCTGCTCATGCGCAAGCCATGGGCTGGGCTTTGGCTGCATGGCATGTCTTATTTCTCATTGTAGCTGGATCTCTCCTATAAATGCAGGCACATCAGGTTCTACCCCTGAATATCGACCCTTAGAATATCAACCTACAAGAAAATCAGGGACACCGAGGGACAAGATATCAAAAGCTAAGGGAATCTGGGAAAACATAGATTTACAATTCAGTATCTACATATATATCACCAAGGTAAATATGTGGAGTTAGGTATAGAAAATCTATACTTACTTACCAGTCGATATTTAAGTTTCGTTATTGTGCCCTTGATTCTGTAGCAAAAATATTTTTTTTCTTTTGGTGTTCAGAGTGCACACGACAATTCATGTTAAGCATAAGAAGCACAATATTCGCAATACCATATTTAGCACAGTCACTAATGCAACTGAACTTGTATAAGTTTTTCTGCATTTTACGTTTTATAGATTTCATTGTTTTCTATTTAACAGTTACCATTAAAGCAGTAGTACGCTCACTACACCCCTGTAAACATGTTTGGTATACATCTGTACTATCCATGTACATTTGCTTATAAATTGTGCACAGCAGTGTCTGACTGAGCATTGCTTCACTATGCACCTTGGGCTTAACATAACCCCTTGAATTCACACCTGGGTCTCTTACCTTAAGGCTTCCTGCTGACAGTGTGTTTATCATGGATCCGTCTCTCAGCTTATGGAAACTAACCATTTGGACACCCCATTGGTTATTTATCACCTGTTCTTTCACTGTGTTCCCACTAGTCACTTAACTACTTACTTCCCAACAGTTCTGTGAATTTATCCACCCACACTGCATCTGACTTCAGCAATCTCCATCAGGGGGATCATCCTCTGTGCCCACCCACCAATGTCCTCTATAATCATGTCTCAACTCTTGGCCAAATCAGGGTTCCTCAGCTCCTTTTTGGACTCCATATGTAACAAAGTATTCTCACTTCCAGGCCATTAGAACCTCTCTGCCTTACCTCTGCTCTGTTTGGGTCCAGCCGCCACCTTCAAAGCTCGGTTGGTAGGCCTCCTCACCAGGATCCCCGTTCGGTGAATGGACGCGATGCTGGCTTTCTTATTTCTCAGGTAGCAAAAAATGTCCAACAGGCAGCTCATCGGAGCCCAATTTTTCTTCATGTCCAGGACCTGGTTTGAGACCCAGCCGACCTCTTCCCAGTATTTCTCCACTTGTGGGCGGTCCCAGACGACGCTGTGAACCCGCATGGGCGTAACTACACCTACAGCACATTAAAGCCACACCTGTGTAGAATCTGTTCATCTTTGGGGGAGTAATGCAGCAGGTTCTGTGTAGATAATGACACTGTATCTCTTTAAAATGGGTGCTCCTGGACACCTTTGGTGCGCGCTCAGTATATTGTTCTAGTTCAGTTCCTTCACGGGTTGATATTGAAATCCACTTACCTTTTACCATCAGTTCATTTAATAGCCACTCTAGGGCAAGGATCGCCCGATACAGCAAAGCGGCTGCTTTCCTACCTCCACACAGAGCGCGTAACATCTGCAGCCATTTTGTGTGTGGCAGCAGGCTCCCCATCTATCCACATTTGCGTCACTGCTGCCACCATGGATCTATGTAGAAGAAATTACTACCAGTTCTATGACAGAGGCACGTTTGGTTAAACCAATCGTGCCTGTACAATGCAGCCCTAACAACGAATGCGTTTAAACAACGCATTCCTTTACCATGCAATTTTGTGGTGAAGGCATGATTGGTAAAGGAATGTGTGGTAAAGATCACACCCCAGCCCCACCGCCCTGAGCTCTAAAACCCTGGCCCCGGCCCTATAAACACCTAGCAACACAGCAAGCCGGGCCGAAGAAGGCTGAAATGCCAGAAACCGGTCCCCGGTAGCTTGTCTCCTTTCTGGTGAAGAATTGGCTTGGTAGTTTAGTCTGCCCTGTTCCCATGATGCACTGGGCCAGGGACAGACTGATTTGCATATAGCCAGGTTCTGAGCTGGGATGGTGCAGTGAGATAAATAACGGTGATGGATCAAGCCCTGATCTTTGGACTGGGTAAGAGTGGTCTGCTCAATTCAGACACTCTGTTCATCACCACCCCCTTTTCTGAATCATTTTTGGCCACTATAGGTGTGGCAGGGTATACTCAGACATGAGTCCCTTTCTCACTGCACCATCAGGATTCAAGCAAGCCGGGCCGAAGAAGGCTGAAATGCCAGAAACCGGTCCCCGGTAGCTTGTCTCCTTTCTGGTGAAGAATTGGCTTGGTAGTTTAGTCTGCCCTGTTCCCATGATGCACTGGGCCAGGGACAGACTGATTTGCATATAGCCAGGTTCTGAGCTGGGATGGTGCAGTGAGATAAATAACGGTGATGGATCAAGCCCTGATCTTTGGACTGGGTAAGAGTGGTCTGCTTAATTCAGACACTCTGTTCATCACCACCCCCTTTTCTGAATCGTTTTTGGCCACTATAGGTGTGGCAGGGTATACTCAGACATGAGTCCCTTTCTCACTGCACCATCAGGATTCAAGCAAGCCGGGCCGAAGAAGGCTGAAATGCCAGAAACCGGTCCCCGGTAGCTTGTCTCCTTTCTGGTGAAGAATTGGCTTGGTAGTTTAGTCTGCCCTGTCCCCATGATGCACTGGGCCAGGGACAGACTGATGTGCATATAGCCAGGTTCTGAGCTGGGATGGTGCAGTGAGATAAATAACGGTGATGGATCAAGCCCTGATCTTTGGACTGGGTAAGAGTGGTCTGCTTAATTCAGACACTCTGTTCATCACCACCCCCTTTTCTGAATCGTTTTTGGCCACTATAGGTGTGGCAGGGTATACTCAGACATGAGTCCCTTTCTCACTGCACCATCAGGATTCAAGCAAGCCGGGCCGAAGAAGGCTGAAATGCCAGAAACCGGTCCCCGGTAGCTTGTCTCCTTTCTGGTGAAGAATTGGCTTGGTAGTTTAGTCTGCCCTGTTCCCATGATGCACTGGGCCAGGGACAGACTGATTTGCATATAGCCAGGTTCTGAGCTGGGATGGTGCAGTGAGATAAATAACGGTGATGGATCAAGCCCTGATCTTTGGACTGGGTAAGAGTGGTCTGCTTAATTCAGACACTCTGTTCATCACCACCCCCTTTTCTGAACCGGCCCTATAAACAGCCCGACCCGAGCCCTACAAACTACCCAAACCCCTAAAACTACCCTGACCCCCCTTCCCTGAGCCCTAAATCCCTGGCCCCGGTCCTATAAACAACCCAACCCCCCTCTGAGCCTTAAAAATGACCACCATCCCTGAAACCTACACCTACACCGGCACGGCGAAACTTTGGAATACCCTGCCCCCTGCCATCCAATCCGCCACGACAGAAGCCAGCTTTAGGAAGCTCCTAAAAACTTGGCTTTTTATGCAATAATCCTGATCTTCCTCCTGACTACTCGCTCTTTGCTGTAGGACTCGATAGCACCGGGACACCGCCCCAGAGGTAGCTGTTCGCGCTCTACAAGCTTCTGTATTATTATTATTATTATTACCCTGCCCCATCTGCCCTAAGCCATAAAACCTGGCCTCCTGCCCTATAAACAACTCTCACCCCCTGGGCCCTAAAACCTACCCCACCCCTTAAACTACCACCCCACCAGAACGCAGCCCCAACACCACTTACCAGTCCGCGTCCTCTCCAGATCCTTCTTCTTCCTGTCTTCCTATGCCCACTCATCCACGCATCTAGACCGCGCACTGCCTTCAACACGCATGTGCGTGGATAAGGCATAGGCGTGGTTAAGGCAAGCATGGTTGCGCCCGCAGGGAAACGGCATGTGTGGCATTGCCTGCATTGTAAAGGCTGTTTCCCATTAGTAAGTCACTTTTGTCCATTCGGTTCCAAAATTTGCCTGAGAATTCCACCGTCATCTAAATCTCCCACCTGAGTCAGCCCTTTCTCTTCCCTTGGCTTCACATGATGCCCCCACCTTTCCTTCAGCAATCTCAATAGTGGTACCTCTGGGGCTTTGGGAGAACAACCAGTGTGCGCACTTAAGGCTATGCAGCCAACAATATTTAAGGATATTCACCAAGCTTTGCCTTGCTCCTATCCTCGCTATAGGTTTGAGAAGGATGGTCATCATGACTCCTAAAGTTGGAGTGTCGTCAGGCCCATTCCTAATCTTTATCCCTTGGCTCATGCAGTCAACTTGCCGTCCATTGTAGCTTGGATGTAAAGTAATTCAACTCTTGTTGGGAATCACACCTTATTCAGATCCACTCTGCACTGTCTAGGGCAGGATGTACAAAAGTAAGAAATTGCGATAGCAAATAACAGAGATTGCTACGCTATACCTTATGTACTAATGCTCATTTCCTAATAGCAATTCAGTATGATTCACATTTGTTAAATACAGAATGAATATCAAAGAAATGGTACGACTCGCAAATTGCGAATCCCAAATTTGCAAATTGTGAATGTCGTCATGGAAGCAGCTATGAAATCCTCTTTGCAGAGCCTATTGCTGTGCTGGAGAGGTAAGGGATGTGTTTGGATCTTGGACACAACATTTGAATGTGTCTGCACAGGAGGCAGGCAAAGAAGAGAGGGCCAGAGAGAGGAAACAAACGTTTTCAGATGTGGAGCTCGAGAAATTGGCTCAGGAATGTGTCCTCCACAATGATGAATTTTTTGGCAAGAAGTCCCTATCTGCGCTGGAGGCAACAAAAAAGGATCCACTGTCTACTCAAGAAAATGTAATGCTGTGGGAGTCACCAAGTGCAGCATGGAAGAAAGTCAGAGGCGGTAGTACATCTTAAGGGGGTGCACCAATGGGAAGCTAGTTACCGGGCTCAAAGAAGAAGATCAAATCAAATAAAATAGAGCTTGTAAAGCGAGCAACTACTTGGTAGAGTGTCCCGGCGCTACGGGTGCAGTAGGCTCCGGGTCTTGCCGCAGGAGGGATCAAATCTTAAAGGCATCATTAAAAAGCCAAGTTGCAGCTGGACGAGGACTCTACTAGTCATCAACCTGCTCTAATGAAGAAACAAGTTGTATCCACTTTATCAACAGAAGCCAGGGGCGGTGGAACTAGGGTGTGGGAGGTGCTGCAGCAACCCCAGACAACCTTAAGGGAGATTTATTCGAAAATTTACCGCAAGGAGGAGCCGTGCAACATGTAATGTTTTTTCAAAGAAAGACTGTCAAATGTCAGATGGCTTCTAAGTTCTGACCAGATGCTTTCTCTATCTCAAAAGTTAAGGCATTTTATACCTTGACTCTCATGACACTCTTGCTAGGAATAGGAGAGTGTGAAAGGAGAAGGCTGCAACATGCCACTGTTTTATAACACACGTAACAAAAAACGATGCTTGGTGTACAAACTGAAAATTTCAAGTATTTAAAAAAATATCAACAAAACTCAACCAAAATGGTTTTTGTTAGGAGGAAACGAAAAGTATGTAAGTAGATAATATTGCAACCAGTAACTACAGCTGTGTTATTTACTAGTTGTACTAGGTGCTTGCCCACTGTGAGATTTACACCACAGAGTGAGGGATAACATGGTAATAACACATGTTTTCCCCGGTTCCAAGAGGCAAAACTCAGATTTCTGCAGGACTTCCCAATACAAATTTTGCCAGGATCACCTGCGAAATATTTGTTGGGGAAAAAGTGCTGTATTTCCTCAAAATCTGAAATCCCAATCCAAGTGCCAAATTTAGGAAAATTGCATGCAATTCATCTTTGTCCATGAATTTGTTAACATGTGCTCCATAATGCCCTATTGAACGAACTCCCACTGTACTGGAAGGGAAAACCTGAATAAGGTCTCTTGGTGATTTTCATAGTCTTACTGCGTCTTTACTAAGATGATGTCACTGGCCAGCACCCCCATTATTCAACACTGTTCCAGCACTAGTGCCAAAAGCAGTATCTGGGGTGACTGATATTGACACTGCTGCCCAACATCATTCACAAACAGATGTGATATTTATAATGGATTTTATAGAACTTTGTTAGAGGCATATATGTTACTAAGCAATGTACTTTAAAAAATAACAATATTACACAGATTAGTTAATTTTTTTCGAATCTTCTGTTGCAAGTGTTCATTTAGGGGCATTATGGGAGTTGTATACTCTGCTTAAAACTAAAGTATCCATAAAAGTGAAGTATCTCATCCCAAAAAAGATGACTTTTTAATGTATTATGTATAAAATCTGCTTATGTTAAGAAAGTAATTACATTATGTATAATGTCTCATTGATGTGACATCCCAGAAAGAAGAAGAGGAGAGAGCCATTGGCTTTCAGTATGAGGGAATGGAAATGGGAGAAAGAAGCACACATTTTCCACCAATCCTAACACCAGAGCCACTTAATTTAACTCCAAGCAGACTTTAACTAATTTTACCTCAACAAATTTCACCATCTGAGAGAAATTCTCAAAATTCACAAATTTCATCATCTGAAAGACATTCTCAAACTTTAAGATCCAGAGAAGAGCAGATTATGCAAAGACAAAGGATTTGTGCTAACATACTTCCTGAATTCCCAATGGCCCTCAAGACCTGGCTGTTCGAATAAGCCTCTGAGTCCTGGATACCTGATTGGGTAATTAGCCGCGCTTTATAAATCCTCATTGATTGACATTAGAGAAGGGAGAAGAGTAGGCGTAATATAATGCTATGGAAAAATCTTTGTGCTCTGTTCAGCAGGGTTAACTGAAAACTGCGAAAATGATTTGGAAGTCAAATGAAAGGACTTTGAAAAATTATGAAGGAGTGCTTTTCTGCTTTGACATAGGGGCACAAAGAAGCGACAGCTCTAAAGCAAGAGCTAACAGTAGCTATAAAGGATGCGTGTGCCTTTATGAAAGAAGAAACCTTTCCCTTTCATATAGGCACACACATCCACAAAGACATCGCCAAAGAAAGATGATCGGAAGGCTGCAAGGTTTTGGGGCGTTTATTGATAGAATAGCCACCACCACTGAAATCTTATCAAGGAGGACTGTAAACATCTATTAGACCATTGGAGTGTTGAGCGCTGCATTGAAGACAATGGAGTGCTCAAGGCTTCTAATGGCTGGTAGAAGCCTGGAGCATCAACATTCCAATGTTTTTTCACAGTTGTTGCAATTCGGCTCGGGGCTTTCATGCTGAAGTGGTCCTTTAACCCCTTTAGTGCTACCGTCGGCCAACGGTCGTCGCGAGCACTACCTTGCTAGTGCTGCGCACGTCCGTTGGCCGACGCGGCCGCACCCGTTTTTTCGAACGTTCAGCACTGTCGTAGAACGTTCGAAGCAACAAACGGGTTAATGTCCGGCAGAGCCCGCTACTTCGGGCTCTAAGGTTAAAACAGGTCACTTCAGTGGAGATGAATCCAGAGGATTTGAAAAAGTAGCAAACACTTTAGAGTCACTAAAATCAGCACGTGTGGCATCACAAGAGTGTACAGAGCCAATTGAGAGCAAAGATGCTTCAAGCCTCTGTGCCATATCTGTACTAGAAACATCACACACATTTCGAAAACGCTCTCGCATAATTGAGGGAAAAGATGTGGGGTCTACAACTGGATTGCAAAGAGCCCAAGTACTCAGTGTCATAAGCAAATATTAGTTTAATTCTTTATAGATTACGTTTGCATTTTTTAATAAGATTAAATTCATATAATGTGTTTTCTCAGGCAAAAATAATCATCAATAGAGTACAAGTCAAGCACGGCTTTTGTTGTTTTGCTTTGTATATTTTGTTATCTGTGAAGAAACATAAATTGTAATAACATTTTGAAAATGCTTTTTTGTTATTGTTGAAATGAAAAATATTCAGGCAATGTACTTTAGAAAAGGCTTTTTGTTATAATTGTTTGACAAGCAATGCCATCTGCAGCTCTCCTCTGTTCTTGAAGGAGTTGTGAGTCACTATCGTCTGAGTCATCATTGTCATGTTCGGCGGGAAGTCCTTTACGTGTTGCTATGTTGTGTAGTAAAACTGAACAACATGATGTGATTTTACAAGTCTCAGGTAAGTGCTCCAATACCCCATCTCTTGTGTTCAGGCACTTACATCTCCATTTTAGTAATACAAATGTACACTTCACAACTAATGGAGATTTTAATAAACTCTTTTTTAAAATTTCTTTTATTAAAGTTTTTATTTTTGGTATTTGCGTATATACATACAGTGAACAGGGTGGCTTCATTGTGGGACACCGCCGGCTCACATCTTTACATCGTACATGTTTGGTTTATGACGAGCCCCTTCGTTCGGATGAGTAATATAGGGAGAAGGAAAAAGTGAATAAGTAAAGAAAGAAGAGAGAAAAATTGCTTTGGGCTGATAGTGGCGAGATCTCATACACTTTTGTTGGCTAGTAGTCAAGCTTGGGTTGTTCGTAGCTTATGGTTGGTCAAAAGTTGGCAGGGCGGCGTCCAGTGAATTCCATAAGTCTCTGGAGGTGGACTTCAAGGGTGAGTATCTTCTCGCTAAAGTGTCGGCTCCCCTTAGGTAGGTTATCCATGAGAGTCATCCGCCATATGACACTTTAGATGTGTCTTTCAAGTTTGTGAGTATTAGCTTGGTTGCTGCAATTAGGAGAAGGTCCAGGAGTTCTCTCTCTCCCTTAGTAGGGAGATTGGTTCGGATAGAGGCTGTGATGAGGGCACAGGAAGATCAGGTGTTCTAGGTCCCCCTTGGCCACGTCGCAGTTCCAGCATGCATCGCTATCTCTTAGTCCCAGCTTGTGCAGACGCTCTGGGGTCCAGAATGTTTTGTGTAGGAGCCATAGTTTGGTCTGCGCAACTACAGGGGTGATCTTGGCCTGTGTGGCTGATGTCCATAGCTTGTCCCATTCCTGATCCTCTAGTGGTGGGTGTATGTGCGAGATCCAGTATTTCTCTGTTTTTTCATTGATGTTGTTTTTTTGCACGGTGAGGTGTATCTTGTATCCCCTTTCTCTTAGCGTACGGGCACTCAGGGATGATCGGTGGGCTGATGGCATAGGCACTGTCCTCCAAAAATTAGGCATCAATTAGATTAAAAATTGTTTTTAAATATCATGTTATATTTTGTTGAAATGTAGCGAATAAGTACATATTTCCTAACTCTTTACTGGACAAACAGTCATTTAGGCCAAAATTGTTAAAAATGTATAACTCGTGGGTGATGACAAAATATGAGCCCACCAGGTTAGTGTAAGGCATCCACAATTACAAACAGCATGTCTATTTAGAAAATGTCGTTTTTTTCTAGATTGCTGCACACATACTTTGCTGGTGAGAGTGGAAATAAAATTGCACATGTCCCAACTGTACAACTAATCAGGGCCGGCTTTAGTGCTGCTGGCGCCGGGTTCGACAGTCTTTTTTGGTGCCCCCCCTTACCTCGCTCCCCACAAATCCCCTCACTACCTCTCTGCAACAGTGCCCCCCACCTCTCCATTGCCCCTCTCTAATATATATTTCATTTTTTTAAAGGACTATTAATAGTTCAATTTCTAACGAGTAAAAACTGCCACTTGACAGAATTCTGATCTCCCACCAGCAGTAACATCAATCACCAGAGTTATATTGACATTTTTATTGTTACCTGGAAGCTGATGGATGCACAAAGAAGTTCACTTGCTTTTAAACCCATAAGTTAACCGACAAGTTATATTTAAATACAGCGCCACTCACTGCAAGTCCTGTTAGATACTTGTGAAGGAGATTTGCACATATATTCTACTTAGAAGTGAATCCAAAAGTCTGTGAAGGCACCTGAAAGGGCACTTTGAAATGTCTCACCTGCAACTGCAACCATGCCCTGAAAACTCGCTGAAGCTGGCAAATGAAGAGGGCACATTCCTTGAATATGGCTAGGAATAGTCTAACTCTACTCAAAATAGGTTTCCAGTCATCTACTATATGTAAAATAACTTACCTACTAAAGCTAAACTTTGCATATATTTCTTCCTCAATTTGGTCAAACAGCTTCAAATGTTCCCTGTAAATTCTGTTCGTCCTCTTCTTTCTCTTTTGCTGAAGAACAAAATAGCCCATGCTCCACCCCATAGCAAAGATGGTAGCCATTGTGAAAACAGTTTAATGCATTCTGGGTCTCCTTTTATACTTCCGGCCCGGTTACCATCTGCTTCCACTTGGTGGTAAATTGCATGTAAATTGCAGTCATCATTCTGCGACTATCCACTATTTGCGAACACTTGCAACATATGGTAATGGAACCTTTCCGTTCACTAATCAACATAACACACACATGTGCTCCATTCTTTCGTGCATAGCGAAACCAATATTTTGTGACTGGTAACCACTTTTCAACTGATTACTGATAGTAATACTCTCATATGTCCAGTTCTAAGTCCAATTCCTAAAAGAAGCCTCTAGAGATACAGATCGGGGCAGATAGACATTTTTGACGGTACAACCTTTGCTGCTCTGCTGTCGATTGCAGCAGTGTTCTATAGAATGGTACATCAAGCTATCCTAACGTGCCTGTCTATGATATCTTTCTAGGTAAGATCAGGGCCACTGTAATTATATGTTTGTGTGGCCGCTGCAATTTTTGCGTATTTATTTAATCTACAGATTTTAACAAAAAAAATGTTTCTAGGTCAAATGGTTCAAAAGGTAATAAGAATGCAACAATTTGTGTTGCCGCAAGATGGAAGGACTTTGCAGAGCTGGACCGCTATATTTGGATGTTAAACTGGTAGCAATGAGGTTCAACCAATGCCGATAGCGTGTTAGTGAATTTAAAAATGTTGAAATTGTGAAGTAATATTATTACAAAATGTGCCACAATATGCCACATAATTTGCCTTTTCTTGCTACAAAATGTACTCAACCCTGCTGCTTAATTTGACAGACTCCTGCCGCATAATTCCAGTGACTCCCAGACATCGAAATCAAGTGGCTTCTTATCTCAATCCTTGACAAGCCTCAGAAAGAGTTGCTGTATGCATGTCAGAGTGCATCCGAAATATGCTGCACTTTTTCCAGTTAACCTGAAGCCTGGATATTCTTTTGAAATCTTCTAGCGCCCTTATTGTCATATTGGATTCTTCCCTGGAGTTATTTGCAGTCATCCACATATCATCTGCATGGAGTGATAATTTGTGCTTCCCGCCACCAATGCCAACACATTAGCAAATGGTGCCATTGCCAGTGAAATGTGACCAGGGACAGGACACAACTCAATCCATTTCTATGGCCTGAGATTAGGAAATCCTAAAGTTAGGACTCCTAACTTCTGTGAATTCCGAAATGAGTAAGTGCCTTCTGTGAATACCAAAATGAGCAAGTGCCTTCTGTGAATACCATAATGGTACTAAGTTTAGGATTTTGTCTTAAGTTAGTTCTGTGAATCGGGCCCATACTCTTTGCCACATATAATCACACATAACTTTGACAAGTCATCCAAACTTGGATAAAAACAGAAGTAGACATGGTGTATTTCTTTTTCATAATCTTAAACAAAACTTCCATCGGTTGATAATACCTCCACTTTAATTCTAAAGCTCCTACATCTGACACCCTATGAAAAGATATTAAACAAAATAAGGTTGCTACCTTCCATCTCAACTCTCTTGTACCTATTTATTTATTACTAGACTAATTCTGAAATAACTTCAGCACTAAATCTATGTCTCAAAGTGACTAATATCTAGATTGTTAACCTCTCTTCAACCGTATCCATTTCATCACCCTACACATTGAGGGGCTTCTGCCTTCAGGAAACTCCATTAATCAAAAAACGACGCGCTGTCACAGCTGAGCAATAACAATTTACCGTCCTGTAAGCCAAACCTTTATCAAACAGATCTGCCAAAAAATTCGCTACTTCTATCTCATCCACCTCCACAGGACTCGTCCCTCTCTATGCACCAACATAACCCTACTCTACATGCTCCTATATATATTTTCCTAGTGCCTGGGCCCCAGGATTCATCAAGTAACCCTAAATCCGATTCCGAATATCCTGTGAATGTTCCTGAATCCCTGAGATGCTCCAAACTAGAAGGATGAGCGGATGTATGTTGTTACAACGCATACTTTTACAACGCATACCTTTACAATGCATTTTTTACACCGCAACATCCATCACAACGGATTCCATTACAACGCATGCCATTACAACGAATTCTTTGAAACTACCTTTACAACGCATTCCACTACAACGCGTACTACATTTACGATGCATACCATTACAACGCATACCATTACATTGCATGTATGGTAAGTATTGGATATTGTAGGGGTAAAAATTACTATTCTAACTCCAGGGGGTGCAACAGTAGGGTAAGTGTTGGATAGTGTAGGTATGCCTTGTAATGGTATGCGTTGTAATGCCTGTGTTGTAATGACATGCGTTGTAGTGGTACGCGTTGTAGTGACATTTGTTGTAATGGTTGCGTTGTAATGGCATGCGTTGTAATGGATGTTGCGTTGTAAAAGTTTCGTTGTAAAGGTAGTGCGTTGTAAAAGTTGCGTTGTAAGTGTTGTTTCCCGGATGAGCGAACCTGAAAGCTTTAACAGATGCTCCTTGCCATTTATACCTTTCAACAATCCCTTCCTGCACCTTATTAAATAATACACCTTCCTCCACCGCTAGCTCCAAAGCCATCGGGAAGCATGCCTGCGTCTTCCAAAATGGCATTACTAAAACTATCCGACACCTCTGCCTCCTGCATTGCAACAGCACTAGTTGAATCATTGATAAAGGAGGGAACGCGTACGATCTTATCCCTGACCAATCCTGCATGAACGCTTCAACCACCATTGCTCCTGGATCTGGTCTCCAACTGACATAGTTTGTTAACTGATTGGCCAGTCTGGATGCATCCATATCCAGAGGGCCCAGAAGGTTCTAAAATCTCCTGAAAAGACAATCGTTCAGCTTCAAATCAATGAAATCCATCAGTTTTATCGAATACCAATCTGCCACCACATTGTCCAACTCTGGACAATACTCTGCTCTCAAATCAATCTTGTGCTCTAGGCAAAAACCCCACATTTCTCATCCTAAATCTGTGAATCTCCTTGATCTGCACCCTCCTAGCTTGTTGATATATGTCACTGCTGTCATATTGTCCATCTTCAACAAGATTGAAGATTCTTGCAGCTGTGCAGGGGAAACAACCCTGCTTTCATCTCTAGACAATTGATAGGATCGTTCTTCTCTAAGAGATTCCAAATTCCACCTATCCATTGTTAAAGCAAGTTGCTCCCCATCCCGATAAACTGGAATTTGTTTCCAGAATGCAGTCTGGTCGTGTACCAAAAAATCGCACTCCCATTCCATGCATCCAAATTCTCCATCCATCAATCCTTTGCTTTCATAGACATCATCACACTGTCCCTGTACCATAAACCTCCTGCCAAAGCAGCTGTCTTCAACCTCTGCAGAGCCCTGTACTGTAAGGGACCTAGAAATATCACCTGAATTGACAATGACAAAAGACCAATCACACGTGCCAAATCTATTAAAATCATTTCTCCTTTCCTCAACACTTTCTTTATCTGCTCCCTTATCTTCTTTATCTTCCTCAGTGGATTGTGTAAGTGGCTCATCAATGTGTCCACCACAAAACCTAAAAACTCCATGGTCTGACCTGGAGTAAACACAGATTTCTCTGCATTGGCTATGGAAAAGAGAGAGTCCAAAAGACATTTTACCAACGTCAAATGCTCCCTCAATTCTACTTCGCTTTGATTCATAATCAATATATCGTCTAGATATATGATCAGTCTCACACCTTTCTCTCAAATAGTGACCACTGGTCTCAACGCCTTTACGAAACACCATGGGGCTGATGATAGGCCGAAAGGTAAACCCTGAAACTTGCACAACTTACCTTCCTATCTAAATTGCAGCAGTCTCTGACTCATCAGATGAATCAAGAATTTAACATAATCTTAGTTGAGATCCAACTTGATCAGCCAATCCCCTTCCAACAACATATACCTCCATAGATGGATACCCTCCATCCTGAAATGACTGTAAGTCACAAACTGATTCAGCATTATTAAATGTATGACAGGTCTCCACCTTTTGTATTTCTTTTCCACTAGAAAAATTGTACTCACAAAACCTCTCATGTTGTCGTTCACTTTCTCTATTGCGTCTGAACCACCTCTTGTGATACCACTTCCTCTAAATCCCTGTGAAAACACAACTCCTTTAGCTCTTCTGCCTGAAAAGTCTCCATCTCCAGTTCTATGACATAATTTTGTACCACAGAAATAGCCCATGGATCATCTGTTATCTTTTCCCACTGATCGATGAACAGTTTCAATCTTCCTCCAACCACTCCTAGGGTAGAACCAACATGCGTCCTCATACACCTTGACTTGATGATGAGCTCTGGCCTTGTCCTCTGGCCCGTAATGCTCTATTTCTAGATCATCTTCCCTTCTGGGGATAGAAGCCAGAAGGCTGTCTGTAGTGACTGTCTCCTTGAAAAGCAGTACTTTGTGCTCTGGAATAATGAGACTTATAAAACTCTTGGTTGGAAGGTTGACCTGTCCTCCCAGCACTTCCATAAAAACTGTTCCCAAAGAACACTCTTCTCATGGAATGCTGAGCCTTATCCAGACTTGTAAAAACCTGGACATACTTTCTGATATTTTTAACCATTCCGTCACCAAATAAGAGACCTTTAGCCTCCTAAGTAGACTCTTTGACACTAAAATCTGCTCATTTTTGATTTATCCTCACCAGATGGTCCTGCGCCATTTAGCCAATAATCCTGCATTGGTATTGCAAATAAAACAAATAGCCCTTGTAAATTGATACTTGTATAGCGCACTACTCACCCGCAAGGGTCTCAAGGTGCTTGTACGAATTCCGCTGTGGAACCCGTCCTGGCTTTCCCTGTGAGGCGTCCACTCCTGGGCACCCCCAGGGTGAAGGCCAGGCATCCTTAGCGTTGTGGGGGCTGTTGTGGAGATTAAGCAAGCTATTGCCCAGAGTTGCAGAGTGGGACTCTATGATTGGAATAGGCACCGAGGCGAGAATTATCAGGTCCGTGGAATTTTTGAGCCCAAGACCCGCTGAGGCGGGGAATTGAACCCTGGTCCCGGGCTAGACCTCTGCATCAGGGTCTGCCGCTCTAATCATTGAGCCACACTTCTCCACTATTTGACACCATCCACGCAAAAGATGGATATTCACATCTGCTACTATAACATAGTGCTTTTCAACCTCATCAAAAATTCTTGCCACTGGGAATTTCCAGGACCTTATCCTGGGCAGATTTTAATAGGTGATCATTTCAGGGTCAATATTGGGGGCCATAGTCACCTTTTTATCACTATGTGGGTATGAGCATTCTGCTCTTAAAAATTTCTTTCCTCCTTCTCCAATCGTCTCGGCAGCCACATTTTAATATAATCTGCTACGTAGTCCAAAGGCCACCACTCTTTATTCCTGGGATGCTCAATTTCCCTTGGATCAAAATGGTTTTCACCCAATGCATCTAAAACCATACATCTTTTCTTTTCCTTTTTCCTTAAATCATTCTCAAACTCATTATCTAGACCATCTTTATAGACTAAGGGGCTGATTTTGATGTCGGACGGACATCGATCTGGAACTGGGACTGACCAACCTCCTGTCGGCAGTCCCAAACCAGCAATAAGGATGCGACCGAACACTGTTCAGTCCCACTCCTATTCTTTATAACCACAAGGTGCCTGCCACAGGGTGCAGGGATCAACAGGGTGGCACCATAGGTGCCTTCTCCGCTGCATCCGGAGGCCTTGCGCCCATGGGGGTCTTGCTGGGGGTCCCCAAAGTCGGATTCCGACAGCCTTTCCGTGTCGGTAAGGCAGGCACAGAAAGGCTATAGGAATCCACCATTGTAATCCCTCAGGCGGAAAGAGCCGCCTTCGGGATTACTAGCCCCTTTCCAAATGGCAGACGGGCTCTCTGAGCACGTCGGAAGCTATTAGGATAGCCCGATCGTATTCCTTTCCACCAACCACATTTTAATGAGTTAGTCGGAAAGGAATCTGAATGGGACATTTCGATGCAGTCAAAACAGCTCCAACCGACGGTCAGAGCTTTATCTGACCGCATCAAAATCTGTCCCAAAGTCTAGTATGTATTTGTAAAAACGTTGCCGTCCTTTCTCTTGATCAAGCTCATCCAGCTTGACCCCTTCCATTGCAGTGTCAAACTACCCATCACGCTTGTCACTTTAGACAAAAACTCTCTTCGAGCCACTTGGGACTCTTCTCTCACTTGTAATGCGTTTTCTCTTTAATACACATTTGCCCCCCTGGGCCACTAGAAGTCTCCTCTTCTCTGCCAGATATGGAGAAATACTCCTCCTCCTCTTGGCTCTTTTTCTTACCTCTTAGAGCCTCCTGAATTGACTCTTTGATTGGCTGCTGCAATTCCTGTGCCACTATCTTGCAAATGATTTCCTCTTGAGAAGGCTGCTCAATCTCCTTCTCCCACATTTTGAACACATTAACTTGTCTTGATAGAGCGCGCAGGTCACCCGGGTCACTAATTTACCAATTTCCACGCACTGGGCCCTGGCGTGCATATGACCACTGAGTTTGCGTGAACCGGGTGATTCTTACACGCTACTATGAGTAATTCAGGGGGTGACTCTCCCACCACTTACTATACATGTACCTGACTTACCACAGGCACATTTCTCCTGATGGATCAGGAGCTAGCAGTGGACAGGTAACAAGGTTCCTAAAGAGTAGAAATACCTTACACATTCAGTACATTTAATAATACTTTGTGATGTATAATGACCACAGACACCTGATGGGATTTCAAAAGCTTTATGTAAAATAAGTTTAGAATGAATATGCCATGATTATAAGGCAGATACAAATCAGAACATCAATAATCAAGATTAAAGCCAAAATGTAACTATGGATTAGGGCAAGCACCATAGAGTACTAAGGAACACTACAGGGTATGAGTATTAGGGAACATACTATTCAGTACGAATTTAAACTAAGGCAGGGGACGTGAGAAGGACCTAAAAATGTGTACTAATATTCTTATACTAATTTCTAAACTTTAGGCTATTCTTACTAAGTTCACTGCAACCATACTAAGGGGAAGGGATAATGGAACAAGCTAAAATAAGCAGTCAATTTAATAATATCCTATAGGTAGGGGAAGAAGTGGAACATTACTAATAAACAATTGCATAAAGTGACTTTCAAAAAGGGAATAGAGAATTATCACAGGCAAGAGTGCTTTATTAAGAAGAGGAAAGGTAAGAGCAAAGTTAGACGGACACCCACACTGAATATTTACCTAGGGCGGGAATGAAGACTAACCCTGGCCACGGGTCAGCTTGGGAAAAAGGCGAGGACAAGGACCCTCAAGGATTCAGAATGCCAGTAGGCGAGCAGGTACAGCTCATGGACAATCAGGACAGGATACCCCTCAGGATTTGGGTCTGGACTGGGCTCACCAAAGGGCACGACCAACACCTGCAGCTTCGGATGCAACGCCTGCGTTACTCCCTCTCTGCACGGAATCCGCCAGTAACCCCGATTGGGTTTTCGAATCTCCCAGCAAAGTGCTCCGCCAGCACTTAGGACTAATTTCCACCCCTTGGAGTTTGTGGAAAGTACGGACAGAGTGCTCCGCAGCGCTCTGTATCAATCACCTATAGAGTTCGTAGGGTCAGTGACAGGTCTGCTACTCGGACAAGTCGGACAATTTCTCTAAGCTGAACTAGACAAGTTATACTGTTCTAGGACCCCTAGACCACCCACAAATGTTGCAAGAGACAAGGTCCCAACTTATGATTGGTCAGGAGAGGTGGTTAGGTCATTGTCACCACCTATAATTCTGTGTTCCCATATTACATATTCAAATGACATTACCCACCCCCTGAAATTCTGTTCCCAGGCATACGTGTGAAAATAGACAATGGAGTACACACTGGAAAGAAACATTGTAACATTTTGAGATGTAATACAGCATCTTCTCCAGGGGCGAAGGTGAGCTTCCCAGGAGCGTCCCAGCTTCAGTAGCCAGCTGGCTTGTTTCTGCTTCTGCGCAGTGGGGTTTTTCCCTCATCACGTGTGCGGGGAGTTTACGGGCTTCAAAATGGATTCAATCCCTCGACCCAGGCCCATGGATGCGTAATACATGAAAAGTAAGCGAAAACAAATTAGCAACACAGAAAAAATGAATACACTGTATACCCTGAAAAGCTTCACTGCACCCCTCACTTTATAATATCTATAGCATTAAAGGTTAGTGCGGGAAAGACAGATATGCAGAAGCAGCATGAGCTAGCAGAGAGCATGGTTAAAGACAAGCGGCCATATTTAGCAGTAATGCGCATGAGCGAAAACATCGCTCCAAATTGCGAGTGCGTCACATCACATGGGTATGACCGACGCATGCGCAGACTGGATTTCTGCGAAGCAGCCATTCAGTAGTGTGCAAGCATGGTTAGGATGAAAAGACACATAGGCAAGCCTCCTAGGGACACCCGCGTGTAGGGGAAATGGCAAGATAATTAGACAGGTTGAATTAATATTATTACTAGTTAGGCGAGGTTCATGAGTGAGAGCAAGTCGCTTTACGTGCAAATCCTTGCTCCATCAATCCCCTCTTTGATGATATTTACTATCATCACTAAAAAATGGAAACAGATGCCAACTTCAGTCTTGCATATCATTCATTTCAATCTCCACAAACTTGTTGTTGAGCTTTCTTTCTGCATCCTTATTAGGGTGAAAGCTTTTAGCTCTCTTGTAGATTTCGTTTTTCAATTCTTCTAATTCTAGCTCATCAACATTTCTTTTCACTCCTCTCTTATTCACAGTGTACTTCTTTTTGCATTTTTGACATTTACAACAAATAAATATGATCAGTACAACCACACCTATTCCAGCTATTGGCATCAGTATTTTCCATAGAAGACTTTTACCTAAGTTAGAGAACCAACTACCTACAGAGGAGAGACCATCAGTCAGTCTCTTCCAGGCACTATCAACCTCTAATGGTTTGAGTTCTTTTTCCAAATTAGTTATGTTCCTTACATATTTCTTAATTTCGATACTTTTGTCAGGAATGTAGGTGCAACAATGTTGCGCCTTCAGCATCCTGCAGACTCCGCCCTCTTTTGCTAATAAGGTGTCAAGAGCAAGGCGATTCTGTAAAACCATTGATCTGATCGCAACCATTTCAGTATTGACCAGCAGGAATCCAGCAGCAGTGTCAGTTGATAACCGATCTACTACTGTAGACAATTTGCAGATTCGGTGAGTATTCAGAACTACCCCCATTCCAGGTATCAGTGCACTAAAAATATCACCTATTATTTCTCCTACACTTTCGCGCTTACTACGCACTAAGCCATTAGTTTCTTCATTGCTTCCAGCAGCGTCATTCACATGGTATATTTTCGGGAAAACAATGCCAAAGTAGCAGCTCCCATACCAGTGATCCGGTAATTTGAAATAAGCCTTGTTCCCACATATATAATAAATTCCGGGAAACACAGGTTCTGACCCATTTTTGAAACCCCAACCTCCAATTACCTTGTAATTATGTTCACACTCGCTGGAACCGATGAATACATTGTTATAATAACTAGTCTTTTCTCTATGAAGACAGAGTTTTCCTTTCCGTTCAAAATCCAGTAACATAGCAGGAGCAGCTTCGCTCTCTGAGGTGTTTTCCATCTTATCTGCCCATCTAGGGGTTCTATCCTTCTCGTCATTGGCCTTTTTCTGAAACTTTTCCCTCCTTCTCTCTGCCATTTTCAAAAACATCTTTTCCTGCTCCTGCAAGGAACAGGTCAGATTAGCTTGTCTAGCTTTATTTAAGTCTATGTCACCTATAGTCAGGAAATATTCTCCCATGTAACGGGTCACCTCGCTTCTAATATGTACAATGTTCAGGTTTCCTCGAACAGGAAGTTCTGAAAAGATTACGTCAGTGTTTGAGTAATAGTACTGTAAAGTGCTTCTATAGAATAAGCTCGCTAATATACTACAGGAAATTCCGTAGGTCAGGGGTAAATGGTGATATGTCACGCCTTCAGCTACTGAAGTGGGTAGCTTCATGCAGACATAACAATCTTCTATTTCCATAGCTTCTACATAGTGCACTAAGAGGTTAGCAAAGACATTTAACTGTGTTCTGTTTTTCATTTTGTGAAAATGTAGTCCACCCTCATCTGATGCTTCTAAGTCAGGTCGTGTTTGTCTCAGTACAGCTGCATTGTCACGTCTTTCTACACTTCGTGGTGTTTCTTCAGTCTGTACAGTTTCTGTGTCTAGGGTCTCTGGGTTAGTGGGATACAAGTTAGGGTTTTTACTTACCATAAAAGGTATAAAGACTGTTAATCCTATCCATATTACTATTAACATGGCTATACTACATAAGCATACTTTACAGCAGGTTTTAAAACAGCTAAATTTGGATCTTCCATTTACACTTGAATCAGACATTTTAGCTTAGAGGTGGCTTTTCCAACCCCTCTTTGTTTCTTTACACCGAAGGTTCACTCAGGTTTTTCCTCAAGGAGGGTCTTCGTCAGAACTCTGATCAGCAATTGACTCTTCGTCGCTTTTGCCACTGGTTTCAGGCTCATCAATTTCTTCCAATACCAAGTAAGTCCATTCAGGGCTCCGATACAGCTTGTTTTGTCTTTTTACACGTGTACTCCGTCGATTTGACTGGTCTCGGGCTTCTTTTCTTTCACTGGCAGCCCTTTTTCGGTCTTCTAGTTTTTCTTTCTTCAACGGTCTTTATCCTTAGTCTTAGTCTTTTTATGTATCGGGGTTCACTCTTTTTCTTGAGGTTTTTGGTGGTCGAGGAAACTTGACCTTCCTCATGAATTCTCTTGTTTTCGCTTCGTTGTGGCACTCCTGTTTCGACAGTGTCTATTTCCCTTCCTGTCTGACTAGTCCCAGGTCTTTCACAAGTCTCTTCTGCCTGGTCTCTAAGCTGGCCTTGTTCAGGTCTAATCTGTCTTTGATCCTTATTTGATCTGGATTCTGCTTCCTGAACACGTTCGTCTATTTCTATCTGTTCCTGTTCATGCTCTTCGATCCCTTGATTTTCTTCCGCATGAACTTCAGCTTTAATCACTATCTGTCCCTTTCCAGTTTCTGGAGTTTCAGGAGGAGTGTCGATGACTTGGTCTGTCCCTACTTGGCCTATTTCCTGATCAGGTTTGATGTGAGTCTCAATGACCTGACCTTCGTCCTCTAATTCTGTCTCACCTTCACCATCCCACTCACTATCTAGGTAGGAATATTTTCTGGTTCGTATTGGATCAAGAACCAGGTCGTCGGCAGGGAACCACTCTACGTTTTGACTTGTGCTCGGTAGTTCGATGTCAGCGAGATCTGGACCCTCTTCTGGAGTCTCCTCAGCTGCGCTACCTTCAGCTTCAGTCGCGTTTTCTCCGGTTACCCGCTTTGTGTGACTGGCATGGAATGGATCCACTTCGGTACGCCAGCACACTTCACAGCAGTTGTGGTGACAAGGATCACTTGTCTTGGCTTTCCCCACTTTGGTCCAAGGCAACTCTTCCGGGTGTGTTTCTTTAACACCACCCAATCACCTGGTCTCAGTTTATGTGCTGGAGTTGTAGGCCATTCGACAGCAGTCTCTCCAATCTGGTGAGAGATAGAACGCACTTGGTCACCCAGCTGCTTGCAGTATTCTAGCACTAAATCATCAGAAATACTTAGCAGTTTGTGTCCAGGTACCCATGCCTGTCGCATCACTCTTCCCATTAGCACTTCATGTGGGCTCAGGCCTGTTTTTCGGTTCGGAATACTTCTCAAAACTCATCAGCACAAGGGGCAAAGCTTCTATTCAGTTCATTTTGGTGGAATCACACACTTTCGCAAGCCTGGATTTGATGGTGCCATTTACTTGTTCAACTATTCCAGAAGCCTCTGGATGATATGCACAGTGCAACCCTTGCTCCATTTTAAATGCTTTACAGAGTTCCTTGAGGACTTCGTTAGAAAAATGCCCACCTTGGTCTGTTTCAATAGTTTCTGGAATTCCAAACCTAGGTATCAACTCCCTAAGTAATAATTTGACTACAGTTATTGCATCATTTTTCTTTGCTGGGTAGGCCTCCACCCATCTAGAAAATAGGCAAACTATGACCAGGACGTATCTGTATCCTTTGCACATGGGCAACTGGATAAAGTCTGCCTGCATCCTGACAAAGGGGCCTTCTGCCTTTCCAATCGTACTTTGTTCCACTACTGTCCTCTTTCCTGCGTTGAACTGCTGGCACACTAAACACCTCTGGCAAAGGTTCTCCGCTGTGCTCCTGAATTTTGAGTTATGAAATACCTTCTCAAACATACGACACATGGCATCCCTCCCAATATGTGTGTCCTCATGTATGATCCTTGCAAATGGGGCTACCAGACTGTCTGGTAGTACAGGCACACCGGTTTGGCTAACCACAACACCATCTTCGTTCCTAATTCCACATTCAGCCTTCTCCCATCTGTCCTTTTCTTCCCTGTCTGTTGCCTGTTGTAATTCTCTCAATTCCTCCCATGTAGCTACATTCTCAAACACCATAAGTTGGCAGCTGCTTCCACCTCCCCACAATTTAATTTGGAGGGACATTTTGTATCGGGCACAATATTGTGCGATTTGGTCAGCGTATCGGTTTCCGGCGGTCACATCATCATTTCCAGATCTGTGAGCCGCGCACTTGACCACAGCCAATTCTTTGGGCAATTGAATTGCTTCCAGTAAGTTCTGTACCACCTTCCCATTTCTGATAGGGGTACCTGAGGAAGTCATGAATTCTCTTTGTAACCATAGTTGGCCGAAGTCATGAACAACCCCATAACAGTACTGGCTGTCAGTAAAAACAGTTACTCTCTTGTTTTTCCCCTGCTTACAAGCTCTTGTCAATGCGATTAGCTCTGCTACTTGTGCAGATTTTATGTCGCATCGGTAAGACGCTTCCAGGGTTGTCTCCAATCTGACTACAGCATAGGCAGCACTCAAACCTCCATCTTCATGTCTCAAACATGAGCCATCCACGAACATCTTAAGATCCTCATCTAGTAAGGCTACTTCTTTGATATCAGGACGTGGTTTAGTGCTAAATTCTGTTAAGTCTATGCAGTTATGCTCAATTTCACCCTCTGCTTCCACATCCAGAGGAATGGGCAACAGGGTTGCAGGGTTCAGAACATTGCACCGGGAAATAATTACATTCTCAGCACCTATTAGAATTCTCTCATGCTTAGTCAGCCGACTAGGGGTGAGATACTGGGTCTTGGTTCGGGTCAGTAAGATCACGACTGAGTGTGGAACATATACAGTGACAGGATGTCCCATAACAATATTTTCGCTTTGTTCCAGACTAGCGCAAGTAGCAGCTACTGCTTTCAGACATCCGGGTAATCCAGCAGCCACTGGATCCAGAGTGGCCGAAAAATAGGCCACGGGACGCCTGATCAGCCCATGCTCTTGTGTCAGGACTGAGAGCGCACAATTGTCTCTTGTGTCACAGAACAGTTCGAAGTTCTTGGAATAGTCAGGCATTCCTAATGCAGGAGCAGAGCACAGACAATTTCGCAATTTTACCCATGCGGTCATGCTTTCATTGTCCCAACTAACTGGATCTTCCACTCCCTTCTTGGTCATTTTTATCAAATGCTTTGCTAGAGCTGCGAATCCCACAATCCATTGTCTGCAGTACCCTACTACTCCTAGGAACATTCTTACTTCTTTCTGGGTTCTGGGTAGTTCCATGGTTTGAATTATCTTGATCCTTTCTGTAGTGACTTTCCGAATCCCTTTCTCTATCTGGTGCCCCAGATATTTCACTGAGTTCTTACAGTACTGTAATTTGTCTGGAGATACCTTATGTCCTCCCTTTCCTAGGTGATTCAGCAAGGCAATGGTATCGGTGATACAGTCAGTTTGACTTTTAGACGCCACCAGAAGGTCGTCTATGTACTGTACCAAAACAGACTCTCTGGGCAGTACTAAAGATTCAAGGCATCTTTTTAGGATCTGGTTAAAAATCGATGGACTTTCAGTGTACCCCTGGGGGACACGATTCCAGACATAGACATGGCTGTCAAATTTAAAACTAAAAAGAAATTTTGGTTTCGGGATGCAATGGGATGGAAAAGAATGCATGACACAGGTCAATGACAGTGAACCATTCCGCATTCCAAGGAATCTAATACAGTATCACTGCGGGGTTGGGCACAATGGGACAGCAAGGTACAACAATTTGGTTTACCTTGCGCAGGTCCTGCACTACCCGGTACTTTCCGCTAGGCTTTTTGATTCCAATTATGGGCGAATTGCAGGGACTGCTCATTACTTCCTGTATGATGTTTGCTTCGAGCAACCGGTTTTCCTCAATGGCAACTCCAGCCTTTACTTCTGCACTCATTTTGTACTGTCTGGTTCTTGGGTAAACAGCATTTGTTTTTATTGCTATTTTACCTGGGTCTACATTTGCCATTAAGCCTACATCTCTTCCAGTGAAATCCCATACTTCAGGTACCACTTTTAGCTGCAGTTCTTCGGGTAAGTCTTCAATGGACAGGGGTCTAATCTCGGTGTCAGGTCTTACTAACATCAATTTGTACAGGCCATCTTCATCTGGGGTCTGAATCTCGACGCCATTTGGTGTGCAAAAGATGGTACAATTCATTTTGCACAACAAATCTCGTCCTAACAGGTTCACGGGACTGGAGTCACAGACCACAAATCTGTGCATTTCCTTGAAATTCCCTATGGAAACTTCCATTGGTTCAGTTACTGGAGTACTGATTATCTGATTTGAAACACCCACTACTTGGATAGCTTCTCCCGAGAGGGGTAGGTTAGGAACATCCACTGTTCTCACAGTGGAACGGGTAGCACCAGTGTCCAACAAAAAGGTGACGTCTTTTCCCTCAACCTTACCTTCAATGTATGGTCCAGTCTGGTCTACCGGTAAGGAGGCGCCAAGTACGCACTCCTTGTCCTCCCCCCTCAGGCCCCGTCAATCTTGATCATCACAGAGGAAAGAATCATTTAACAAAAACTGCAGAATTGCTGCGTTTCTCTCATTCTCTCCTTCCCATACCTCGGCCCTTTCATTCTGCTGAGCCTGATTCTTATAATTCTGTCTAGGAGCGCGAGGTAACGGAGGCAGCTTTCCCTGTTGTTGGTTCTTTCGTGTCCCCTCTTTCTGCACCTGTGGATTTAAACCATTTACGGGGGCATTACCAGCCTGCAAATGCGGACACTCGTCTCTCCAATGCCCTATCTGACCGCACCTGTGACAGGGGAATTTTTTCATAGCCTCTTCCCGACTCATTTTTACCCGGGGTTTCCCTCCTCCCCCAGCAGTGGGATTTTGTGCATTATTATTATTATTCAATTTACTTAACTGTTTTTCTTGCTGCTCTGCCAATTTTACTTGTGCCCACATGACCTTCTCCTTAAGGGCTTTCTTCTTGTTTTCTATCTCATCCTCGCAGGACCTTGCATACTTCAGGACATCATCTATGGGCTTGCCTTGCCAGCTGATTTTATTATCTCTAATCCACTGAGATATTTCAGGTCTTAATCCCAACACGAATCGATAACTGAAATGGGTCATATCCTTTATGTCCACATTATCGATTCCACTGTAAGTTTTGAACACCTGGAGTAACCTTTCATAAAAAGAGTGGACGGTTTCGTCGCGCTCTTGGGTAGTTCTATCTATCCGGGTCCAATCAGTTTCCTTTGCAGGCACCTTTTTCTTCAGGTATTGTATGACTTGATCATACTTCCTCATTACTTCAGGTGAGGGAGCTCCAGTATTGGAGTCTCTCGCATATTCTTCACTGGGCCATTCAATTTCAATTTTGCATTCGGTCCACAAATCTACAGGCACCACAATGTCGAAAAACCCATCCAGATCTTTCAGAAGACATTTCTGAACCTTTATGAAGCGTTCGACCTGTCTATACCAGTCAACTGGTTTCTCCCGTAATTTTGGAAAGTCATTAGTAAATGACACAATATCTTGTCGGGACCAAGGGACATGGACATATTTTCCCCCAGGTACTTCTCTCATGGGATACAATTTTTCAGCTGGTCCTACTTCTTTTAGTACGTATTCTGAAGCCTTGGGATTAACCCTACTATCTTCCTTTTTCTTTGCCCACCGGGTTTTCCATTTTTCTACATCTCCCCATTTCTGTAGGATTTTCAGCAATTCTTTTATTTGTGTTTGCTTTCCCGACACATTCATGTTCTCTAAGTCTCTGTCGGAAAAGTCTGCTCTGTATGGTTTCTGGAGGACTTTAGAACGACTAACATCAATGCCCATATCTGCGGCTGTGTCCATCAATCTCTCGTAGAGCACTCTGGTGTTCCGGGTAAGGCTTTTGCTGATAAACAGCAATTCTTCCTCACTAAGGGTGTTCAATCTGTCCAACCCTACATTACCAGCCATTAGTTCCTCTATTTCTATCCTTAGCCTATAGATTTCTAAGGGTTTCGGTTGAGGTGTGTCCTTTTCTAACTCTTTGGTCCACCTATCCAATTCTTCTGGAGAAACTACAGTGGCACTCCTGACCCCTGAAGTGGTTTCAATCAAGACCTCCTTTGTCCTAGCTTGATTCCTTGCCCTTGGCACACTTGTCCCAGGTTCCCTTATAGGCAGATCCATTAAAGAGATCACAGACTCGCATTCACTTTCTTGATCATCAACTATGAGCGGCTCTTTTCTTGGGGGTGGTATAATAGGGGTTAGTACCATTGGAGTTATAATAGGAGTTCTTGGACTAGCCATTCTATCCCCATAAAGAGGTATAGCAGGACCAATAGTTACTGGGATAGTCAGTGAATCTGGACTCGGATTTATCTGGGCAATGGTTTGAATTAAATCAATTCGCTGTTTGTTCAGGGCTTCCCTTTCTCGCTCACGCAAAACCCTTTCTGAAGAATTGTCATGCATCACTTGGGGTACCAAGGTAGGGTAAATGTTTGGGGCTGTTGGAAGGACCAAACTTGGTCGGTCTTCCCCAAAAGGACGATAATTTGGGACCGTGGAACTAGGTCTGCAAAACCCATCGCTATCACTGGCTTTACTCTCAGTACCAGTTACATCAGTCTCACTGACCCTCCGACATCTAGGATATTTAGAAAACGGGTTTTGGGAACTCAAGGAGTCTGGTTCTGCAGCATAGGGAGGTGGATTTTTCATCAATAAATCTTCTAGGTGCTCATCCTCAGAGTCTCCCATGGCCATTAAGTGGCGGGTTTTCTCTGTACATTTCCCTTTCCCTTGTTCTAGTACCCCAAACATTGGAAACAATCCCTCAACCATCATGTTCTGTCTCCATTGCTTCATCTTTTGCTCTTTAGTCTCTTTTTGGACCTTTGGATACCATCTACTCAACCCCTTATCCATTCTGGGTCTGTCTCGTTCTAGGGCTTCAATTTCCCATTCCTCTAGTGCTTCGTATTGAGTTAATCTGGGTCGGGGATGCAATTCATTCATTCGGGTCCTTAAATTAAACAGGATTCTGCCATTAAAGGAACCATTAAGGGGAAATGCTAAGATCACATCCTCTTCCGTATACTTTACCCAATTCTCCAACCATACGCAGGTATGATACTCTTTGTCAAACATCATGAAGGAGGCAGGAGTATCTGGCGGCGGAATGATCACACCCTCCCTAGTTCGTATGGGCTTGTCTTTCTTGAAATAGTTCTTAATTTTGTCGGCAAGGGACAATTTTCTCTTAACTCCGTACATTATGCGCGGTCTACCTCGTAGAATCTGTTCCTTATAGAAGCCTAAGTTCTGTGGATTAGGTATAAACTCAGGATACCACATACACCTTTCCAAACTCTTCTCAAGCTCCTGTTGATCAATTTTGTTTACTTTTATGCTTCCAATGCTAATGCGACTTCGATTTCGCAACAACCAATCAGCACAGTGATTGCCAAACTTCCCGTCCAATGGGTGCGCGGCCTTTCACGAGTCGAGGTCTCACGCTCCGGCACTCACCCCTCCCTTACAATTTCAGCTTTGTTACTCACCCGCTGTTTTGACCAATAACAGCGCGGCACGGAGTGACGTCAGGGCAACCCTCCGACTGACTCCCTCCTTCACAAGGTAACGGAAACTTTGAATTTTCCTTAAAGTACAAGTGCTAAGTTTAGTCAACAATATGAAACGTTCGCCGCTGTGTCGGAGTGTCCTAAATAGAAAGAAAGTTTTTCTCTCGCTACAAGTAAACCACTTCTGTCTACTTTTCATTCACTTCGGATAGACCTCTCTGCCTACCCTTTCACACGAGCAATATAGAACCTGCTATTCCTCTGACTTATCCACTTATTTCCGGGATATATACTAAGTCAGGCTTTCACCAGCGGACTACCTTGCTTACCATTCAAGCTTAGGAGACCCTGTTACTCCTTCCTCATGTGACCCTTACTAGGTGATATCACAATGGTAGTTTTACACCAAAGGACTCGTAGCTATCATTTATTCAAATACAAAAGATCCTAATTAGCGCTTCCAGTTCTACCTAACCATGCACTAATTTTTCCTCCTGACAAGCGACCTCTGAGCGAGATGGATTCTACTCACCATCCGCTATACAATTCCCCGGGGATTTCAGACAACATAAAACACTTTACGAACAATTCTGTTAATATTACATACAATATTTATAGCAGCACGGCAAAGAAATCATTTATAACGTTTTCAAAAACCATTTGCGCAATATTCAAAGTAATGTAGTCAATATAGCAGCATTGAAATTTAACAGTACATTTTAATTTCCACAGTTTATGTATTAACATTCTTGTCTACCTATCTTAACTAGTCCTAACCATAGCTCTGCTACCAGAAAATTACTGATAGAGCGCGCAGGTCACCCAGGTCACTAATTTACCAATTTCCACGCACTGGGCCCTGGCGTGCATATGACGACTGAGTTTGCGTGAACCGGGTGATTCTTACACGCTACTATGAGTAATTCAGGGGGTGACTCTCCCACCACTTACTATACATGTACCTGACTTACCACAGGCACATTTCTCCTGATGGATCAGGAGCTAGCAGTGGACAGGTAACAAGGTTCCTAAAGAGTAGAAATACCTTACACATTCAGTACATTTAATAATACTTTGTGATGTATAATGACCACAGACACCTGATGGGATTTCAAAAGCTTTATGTAAAATAAGTTTAGAATGAATATGCCATGATTATAAGGCAGATACAAATCAGAACATCAATAATCAAGATTAAAGCCAAAATGTAACTATGGATTAGGGCAAGCACCATAGAGTACTAAGGAACACTACAGGGTATGAGTATTAGGGAACATACTATTCAGTACGAATTTAAACTAAGGCAGGGGACGTGAGAAGGACCTAAAAATGTGTACTAATATTCTTATACTAATTTCTAAACTTTAGGCTATTCTTACTACGTTCACTGCAACCATACTAAGGGGAAGGGATAATGGAACAAGCTAAAATAAGCAGTCAATTTAATAATATCCTATAGGTAGGGGAAGAAGTGGAACATTACTAATAAACAATTGCATAAAGTGACTTTCAAAAAGGGAATAGAGAATTATCACAGGCAAGAGTGCTTTATTAAGAAGAGGAAAGGTAAGAGCAAAGTTAGACGGACACCCACACTGAATATTTACCTAGGGCGGGAATGAAGACTAACCCTGGCCACGGGTCAGCTTGGGAAAAAGGCGAGGACAAGGACCCTCAAGGATTCAGAATGCCAGTAGGCGAGCAGGTACAGCTCATGGACAATCAGGACAGGATACCCCTCAGGATTTGGGTCTGGACTGGGCTCACCAAAGGGCATGACCAACACCTGCAGCTTCGGATGCAACGCCTGCGTTACTCCCTCTCTGCACGGAATCCGCCAGTAACCCCGATTGGGTTTTCGAATCTCCCAGCAAAGTGCTCCGCCAGCACTTAGGACTAATTTCCACCCCTTGGAGTTATTGGAAAGTACGGACAGAGTGCTCCGCAGCTCTCTGTATCAATCGCCTATAGAGTTCGTAGGGTCAGTGACAGGTCTGCTACTCGGACAAGTCGGAAAATTTCTCTAAGCTGAACTAGACTAATTATACTGTTCTAGGACCCCTAGACCACCCACAAATGTTGCAAGTGACAAGGTCCCAACTTATGATTGGTCAGGAGAGGTGGTTAGGTCATTGTCACCACCTATAATTCTGTTTTCCCATATTACATATTCAAATGACATTACCCACCCCCTGAAATTCTGTTCCCAGGCATACGTGTGAAAATAGACAATGGAGTACACATTGGAAAGAAACATTGTAACATTTTGAGATGTAATACAGCATCTTCTCCAGGGGCGAAGGTGAGCTTCCCAGGAGCGTCCCAGCTTCAGTAGCCAGCTGGCTTGTTTCTGCTTCTGCGCAGTGGGGTTTTTCCCTCATCACGTGTGCGGGGAGTTTACGGGCTTCAAAATGGATTCAATCCCTCGACCCAGGCCCATGGATGCGTAATACATGAAAAGTAAGCGAAAACAAATTAGCAACACAGAAAAAATGAATACACTGTATACCCTGAAAAGCTTCACTGCACCCCTCACTTTATAATATCTATAGCATTAAAGTTTAGTGCGGGAAAGACAGATATGCAGAAGCAGCATGAGCTAGCAGAGAGCATGGTTAAAGACAAGCGGCCATATTTAGCAGTAATGCGCATGAGCGAAAACATCCCTCCAAATTGCGAGTGCGTCACATCACGTGGGTATGACCGACGCATGCGCAGACTGGATTTCTGCGAAGCAGCCATTCAGTAGTGTGCAAGCATGGTTAGGATGAAAAGACACATAAGCAAGCCTCCTAGGGACACCCGCGTGTAGGGGAAAAGGCAAGATAAATGACAGACAGGTTGAATTAATATTATTACTAGTTAGGCGAGGTTCATGAGTGAGAGCAAGTCGCTTTACATGCGAATCCTTGCTCCATCAGTCTTACATTGTGACAAAAAATATAAATCAACTAATCGTGTCAAGAAAGCAAATGTGTGATTCACTGAATTCCCTGTTTACTTTTAAACAATTTCTAAAATTACCCTTCCTCAAATATAATAATTTAAATAAAATGTTTCCTCACAACGCTACCGCTCTTCTTAAAAACGCGTTCTTGTCTCAGCGCGAGTACTGGCACAGTTATTTGCTTAGCAACTAGCAGCAACATGGGACATGCAAGCATCACTCGTACGCGATTCCCTTAGATAAAAAACAAGTCCCCACTACAGTGGAGAAAAGGATGCACCTGATTTGACCTACGCGATGCGCCAGCCTCACCCAAGATGGCAGTGCATTGCGTAGGCTAGAATGTAGACAACAAGCTGGAAGCTATTGCACCGCTGTGCCTATCGACCAATGGACAGCGCTCGGTAGGAATAAGCCCATTGAAAGGTGACCACAGTAAAACAGTACTTTCCCTTACAATAGCAGTACTTTTCCTTATAAATAAAACATCAATCAAGCAAACAGATGCTTCCCTTACCAAAAAGTATCCTTAATCACAATATATACTATAAATTGAAAAAAATAATCAAAAATCAACCAAATCTACACACCCATAAATTGGGTTAGAAAACAGAAACCAACATTGAACAATATAACTCCATACAAAATCATAAACCTCTAACCAATATACATAGAAACAATTAGCTCTTGAGTAATACTTATCTGCTCTGGAGCAGCAAACAAAAGAGGAGGAACATGGAACCTTGGGAGACTTATATAGGCTGGAGTGTTCTGTTTATTTGTGATGTTGTTGGAGTTCTAGTGTTGGAACATTTAAAGGCTGCTGCTCAGATGGTGGTGAATAACAGCTAAACTCGTAACAACAGGAGAGGAAGGGAACAGAGTTGCGCTCCTGTCCCCCTCTATGTAATACAAAGACAACAACAGAGGAGTGCCAGAAGATTTTTGGGAAAAAAGAGAGCAAGCATGTAACACCACTCACAGTCTCATTTGACTATGAGGGAGACCTCTTGAGGTTATTCGGAAGACCCTCACTCACCACCCTGGTTGGTGACATGCTTCATCATCGGGCCCCATCGGGAGTGGCCGAATGCCACCCTGGTGTGCTGCGACGCCAGGTTACTTTGGAGCTGTTTTTTTGAGGTGAAGTGTGATAGTTGGAGTGATTTAAAAATGCACCAATTGTGTCCAAAAAATAATTTTAATGGTTTTGCCAATTGGACATGAGTAAAACCCGTGGTGTAGGATAAAGGACCAGAATTAAAAGTCCAGATTTATCCTGTGTTGTTGGTCAACATGTTTCAGCCTCTATGATAGTGGTATATCGGGCATTCGTCAGGACCAGTGAAGTGAAAGAAATGTGATTGGAAACCCCGGTGGTATGGGCGCGCTAAGGCCCACCCAGGCCTGGGGTATAGGTGTAAAAAAGTTTATCAAAACACTGTCTCTAGATTCCGAATGGTTGGAGTGGAACAGAGTTTATTCTGTCAAACATAGACAAAGACAGACGGACAGAAACATAAAAAACAAATAAAGTTAGCTGTAACAATATCTGTTGTCGTTAAGATGAAAAACAAGAATATGCTGCAGTGCTCTAAGGAAGTGCTAGTAGCCATAACAGGACCAAGGGTGAACTGAGTGACCTTGTGCACCTGCAGGATAAAAATTCGTCCTGTGAAAATGTCGGGACAACTGTTCATGACAGCCAAGTTTAGGTGAACGCAGAAAAAGGGCATTTAGGAAGTGGATTGAAATGCCCAGTATATTGCTACATGGTAACCAGTGTCTAGACTATAGGTAAAGCAACTATATTGCTTCAGTGTTTTAGGGCCAACAGGTAAATGCAGATAAGTCTAAATTAATCCTTACAAAACGAGCTGCTTATTCCAGCAACATGTGTCTCAGGAGGAGGGGTGTAAGCCTTATGGCACACCCTGTAATGAAAAAACAAGCCAGAGTTGACTACTGTAACGGAACGACGGAAAGCGTGGGTGGGCCTTAGCGCGCCCATACCACCGGGGTTTCCTATCACATGTCTTTCACTTCACTGGTCCTGACGAATGCCCGGTATACCACTGTCATTGAGGCTGAAACATGTTGACCAACAACACAGGATAAATCTGGACTTCTAATTCTGGTCCTTTATCCTACACCACTGTTTTTACTCATGTCCAGTTGGCAAAACCATTAAAATTATTTGTTTGACACAATTAGCACATTTTTAAATCACTCCAACTATCATACTTCACAAGAAAAAACAGCTCCGCAGTAACCTGGCGTCGCAGCACACCAGGGTGGCATTCGGACACTCCTGGTGGGTCTCGATGATGAAGCATGTCACCAACCAGGGTGGTGAGTGAGGGCCTTCCGAATAAGCATGGGCGGAAAATCCGTTCCGCTCGCGGATTTTGCGGATTTTCGGTAAATTCGCAATCCGCGAACTCTCGCGAATTTACCGAAAATACGCAAATTCGCACGCAGCGGATTTTTTTGCTTGGTGATACAATATTGCGGCGTGCGGCGTTCACTTACCGTCATTCAGCGTTTGCCAAGTTGTTTTTCTCGATATTTTGCGAGTGCTGCGCCATTTTGGATCTTGCTGCGGGATCCAGCGGGAGTTTGGCGACGCATCGCGAGAGTTCGCAATTGCGAACATGTAGATGCGGCGGGCAGCAACAATCTCGCACTCGCAAAATTACAAAATTTGCAATTCTGCACAAGAAATCCACCAGCAAGCAGCATAAACCTTCTGAAAATGATGATTTTTTCAGAATAACTCCTCAGGTTGACATTTGCCTGCACTTTTTTGGATTTGAGGCCTTTTTGACTTTCTTTGGATCACTTTTGGATTAGAAATCAACTTTCACAAGTAAGTTTGTTTGGGGCATTACAGTTGCTGTTCTGCAGAAAAACGATTTTTGCAAAACTGAAAGCACTCAGCAGGTGCAAAAGTTCAAACTCATCATTAGTAACCATTCCCTGTAGTGCTTCCTGAGGGGCCCCTCCAGAGTTCAATTGCCTACGTTTGTTTGGGGCATTACAGTTGCTGTTCTGCAGAAAAACGAGTTTTGCAAAACTGAAAGCACTCAGCAGGTGCAAAAGTTCAAACTCATCATTAGTAACCATTCCCTGTAGTGCTTCCTGAGGGGCCCCTCCAGAGTTCAGTTGCCTACTTGCAACTATTCTATGACCCTGCTCTGACCCTCACAGCAGGCTCATAGAATAGCTACAAGTAGGCCACAAAGGTCCTGGGAAAAAAAATTGCACTGCAACAGAAAGCAAATTACAGATAAGGAAGCAGGTGCCAGACAGGAAGTTTAAATTCAGTGACACATTAATCAACCCCAAATTAATTAATGTCAGTTGAAGCAGGGCAGGTGTGCTTGCTTTCCCCCCCATAATCTACAGTGATGAACCAGAAATTAATTCATGTCAGTTGAAGCAGTGCATGTGTGATTGCTTTTCCCCCCCATAATCTACAGTGATGAATCAGAGGGTGACAGTGATGCACCAGAGGGTGGCATGGGTGAATCAGAGGGTGGCAGTGGTGAAACAGAGGGTGCTGTGAACCTGTGATGATGAACCAGACGTAGAAACAACAAAGTCGCAACCGTTGCGAGCCGACAAGTAAGTTCGCAATTGCGAACTGGTACAAAACCCTCGAGAACTGGCAGAAACCCTTGCGAACACAAAAAAAAAATTCGCGAGAGTTCGCGGATTTTGCGGATTGCGAGTTCGCAAATACGCAAATTTGCGAACGCCAGATTCGCAAAATTCGCCCATGCTTACTTCCGAATAACCTCAAGAGGTCTCCCTCATAGTCAAATGAGACTGTGAGTGGTGTTACATGCTTGCTCTCTTTTTTCCTAAAAATCTTCTGACGCTCCTTTGTTGTTGTCTTTGAATAAAAGCTAAATGCATAAGCTAGCCTCCAGTTTTGCCATAAAATCCAGGTATTAATTTTGTGCTTCTGCCAGGACCTTCACCACAGGAATTGACTTATGTAGCATCAGGTATTCAAACGGCCACTTCTATCTATGTCTCTTTCTTTGGCTTAGCATTAATAGTTACATTGTTAGCTAAGATCCCGAAACCATGCCATGTGTGTGCTGCCCAGATATCCTACAACTTCTAAAAAAATGTAAAGAGTCAGTTCACAGCTCATAATGACCACTTCAAATGTTAGTTAACCATAGGATACCAACAGTGAAGGGCGACAGACAATTTAGACCTCATTTCCTGTCTTCCTGCAGCAACTAGATCCATGGGGATCAGGGTCAACTGCATATTCCTGGGTGCATGGAGAGACAAATGCATGGGCAGCCGTCAGTCAAGAACCCAACAATGAGTCAACATATCTTCATTTCCTCACATTCAATATTCAGCAAATCACAGCAGATCTGCCCCTAAACAAGTTGATCAGTTTGACATTTCAGACATGCATTAAAGCCTAACCCACTATGCAAGATCAGAGTTCAGAGCCACTATAAGTGCCTCTATCAGATGCCCCCAAGCCTCAGAGCTCCAACCTACTGGTCTTCCTCTGGGTTCCACCTATATTTAACCTTCTGCAATTGTAGCTCCCAATAATCTTCTGAGCCACACAATATGCCGCCACCTAGGGTCAGGTCATGGGGGATTAAAGAGATATTTTAAAGCATGGGCAAAGTGCACAGTTGCCTAGGGCTTCCATCTTCTGAGGAGCCCTATGGTGTTCTTTTTTCAGGTTCTCTCATGGTCACACCTTTATTGAGTTATCTATCAGAATAGCTCAACTTCTTTCTTCCTGCCACTGACTCTCTGGGCCTGATTTACAAGCCCCTTGCGCGGCGCCTCTTTTAAGCCACCGATGCGTCACTTTTGTGACGCAGCGGCGGCGCAAAAGATGCGCCATGGTGCGGGGTATTTACAACGTGACGCATCTGGGAGATTCGTCATGTTGTAAAGCCCTGCGCCATAAGGAGGCGTTCCGGCACAGGGGGGGGTGCTTCCGGCACAGGAACGCCTCCTAAAAGTGGCTGAGTGAAATCTACAAGATTTCACTCAGTCACTTTTAGGCCACTGCTGCGTCAAAACCCTGCGCCTGCTTGAAGCAGGCGTAAGCCTTGACGCAGCATTGGACAGATAGGGCCCCTCAGAGCATTGCTGGAGCTGCGTCGTGCTTGCGACGCAACTCCAGCAATGCGCCACTTTTACGGCACAGATGCGTCACGCATTTGTGCCATTTTTCCCCATGGTGCGCCGCATTGTAAATGCGGCGCACCATGGGTGGCGGAGCTGTGGTGCACCATAACTGGCGCATCCCTGGTGATGCGCCAGTTATTGTAAATCTGCCCCTCTATCTCTAAATGCAGTGCAATTTTAATGATTTCTGGACATGAGGCAAGACATATTTCAGGTGTTTTTGTCTGAAAATTTAAAATGTTGCATCTTACAGGCTAGACTTATCAGACAATAGGAAATAAAATTCAAAGTCGTTTGACACAGGAGGCCCCAAAATATTTCTTGGCTAGAGCCCTAAAAATGTTTAAGATAATACATGGGAGTCCTCCTAATCGGGTCTCCTGCAGCTTTAATTTCCATGCCCTGCCCAGAAAGACGCAGCACCCGATCTTTGCTACCAGTCATCAGCACCAGAGCTAAGCCAGCAGCACCAGAGTTCCAGGGGAAACCGGGTGCCATCATTTCTTTTCTATTCAACACGGAGAGATGACTCCCAACCACTACGTTTTGACCAAGGGCCAATGGAGATTCATAAATTTCAGTAAAACACAAACAATTGAAGAAGGGTCTGAGGGAAATTTAAAGACCTGCCCAGTTCGTATCCCCCTAACTGTAATCCTAACAACAAAAGAACCGGGGGTCTATAACGGAGCTTCAAGTACTCCGAGCTGCTGCAAAACTCCTACATAAGTGAGTTAGGCGCTAATAGAGCTATATAAGTCTCTATATCAGAATGTGTGCCAGGACAAACCTGTCGAAGGACCTACTGAGATTGTTGGCAAGACCCGTACAGAGATGTGTTGGATTCCCATCAAATAGGTATGTAGATCAAATGTTCTCATTTGGTCATCCAAAAATGGGGTGGTATGTCTCTTGATCAATGAGACCCATCCATCGCCCTTACTCAATTGGGTCGCACCATCAATCGGTAAGGTACCCATGAACAAATGATAAAGATGGGATCGAGTGCAGTGCAAAAATCTAAAATATATGATTAGTATCCAATATACATAATTATTAATCAATTAAACAAGTAATAATACATTATAATTTACTTGTTAATTATTACCCCATGAACCTCCCACCCTATACCCCTACAAATGTAGCATCCCATTCCTAAAATGTAAGTAAAAGAAATCTGTATTAAATAATATACATAATTAATGATAATAATATTCTTAACAATTAGCAGTTAGTTAATAATAAATTATTGCTTAATTAACTTCCTACCCTATCCCCCTACATACCCAACAACCTGTTACAACACTATAAGTTATTATTAGCAATTAAATAAAAAAACTAAAAATCACTTACAATTATAATCTATAAATAAAAAATTAATAATAATAATACAAACAATAGTAGCACATAAAATGAATATATGAATTAAACACTTTAAAATAATTTAAAAAACGATATTCTTTGCAAATTTATTATTGAAAATTATATCAACAACAACAACAATATTCTCAAAACAATATTACTTACCTGGAAGAACGATATTCTTAACAATGATATTTCTGAATCGCGATCTTTTTGTATCACAACCTTTGTTTCCGATATTTCTGTCTTTCAATATTTACAAATCGATATTTTGTCCAAATTGTTTGGAGCAAGTCTGCACAGGGGTTTCTTATCTGCTTCAGCTGTCCGGGGGAGTTCTCTGTCGGGCTCAGTTCTGGTCAAGAATACTCAGCCATGTTCATCTCTGCTAAAGATTACTTTGACTATATTTTGTTCTGTTCATAAATGGTCTGTCTGGAGAAATTCTGTGTGGACCAGTTCTGTTCACAAATTCTTTGCCTGGATTAGTTATGTGCAAGTTACTCTGTCTGAAGCACTACTACTCAGGGATACTCTTTCTGATTCACTTTTGCGCGAGCAGCATGGCTGCATCATTTCCGCTCTGGAATAATACTCTGTCTGATTTTGTTCTTCCAAGAATTATTGTGGCTGGGGATGTTCTCCTCATAAGTACTGTGTTTGGAGCAGCACTACTCAGGAGTATTCTAGGTCAGTGTAAATCAGGGTTGCTCTCTGCACTCCCTTATGTACGTTATAACTTTCTCTGTGTTATGCTGGCAGTAATTATTAAAGCCCAACAGGTACAAATGTGTGTATACATAAAATAGCTGGAAAAGCACACATCCAGAGGTCGTTTAAAGGGGATTTGCACCCAAAACAAGGAGCTGCAGGTAGGTCGCAGTCTCGAGTTTAAGACCTTAAACAGGGAATTGGAACTTGGAAACCTCCTTTGCTGCAGCATGCTGGAATCAACAATATCATGTAACAAAAACATTGCGTCAAAAATATTGTTTACAAAAATATTGTTTTCCTATCCTTATAATGCTAAGGATAAATGTTTCACACTAATATGGCTATAAAACATATACACATATGGTTTCTTAATATATATGTAGTTCTAAGTAGCAAATCCAAAATATTTCAATATATAACATTAATAAAATGTTAGTTAAATAAATCTCACTAATATCTAATGATATATATATATATATACTTTTATAAACACCCATACATATATATATATATATATATATTCACTGAAAAAAACATAGGTTATAGACCATATATAGTTAGGAATTCGCATTTACAAAACCTTATTTTACTCACACAAAACCATTGAAATTCCATATATAGTTAGTTGCACTAACTATATATCGCGCACCCGCAATCCACTGCTGATGATGTCACATATTACATCATTCATGACATGGTCAGTGACATCACTGATGACATCACTGATGACATCTCAAATGACATCACTGATGCATCACTGATGACATCTCATTTGACATTACTGATCACATCACTGATGATATCATTCATGTGATAATACGATGAACCTCTTCAGACTCTAATATAACCTTAGATACAATCAGTGTAAACAGACACTCACAGACTGTCACTCATCCATGGAGTTACTCACACACCTAGTCAGTCATGCAAAGAATCAATCACACCTCCATTTCCTCAACTATACAGTTATACAAACTTTACTTATTCAAACATATACTAACACATATTTACTCTCTTATACAATCCCTGATACAAGTTCACAATGATCCATACAGCCACTCACACATTCACTGGCTCTTATGCACAGTTATTTATATATGTCAACTCTCACATGTACTGTGTTTTACATATGTACTTACTTTGACATGTAGCACTGAGATATCCATTCACTCACCAATACACTCATGCACACAGTCAACCGCCCATACAGCTGTTTCCACATGCACTTTTGAAACCATACATCTAGTGAATCAACTGCTCACACATCTATGCACAGAGTCATACACCTCCCAGCCACCCACACACACACTCAGTCTCCCATACAAATACTTGGGCAACCAATCAATAACCCATATAGTTACTCATATAGCTACTTATCAACACATGCAACAGTTTACAGAACAACAGACATAATGATGCACAAATTAAGACAGTTTAGTCACTAACCCATGCACTCAGTGAGACACATTTAATCACTCACTCATACAGTCAGTCATGCACCTACTAAATCCTTCATCCAGACACTTATACATCCACTCATTCTTCAATATGTAAGACATATTTTAACTTTACAGAAACATACAGTCACTGGATGTTGTCATCAGTGATGTCATCAGTGATGTCATTTGAGATGTCATCAGTGATGTCATCAGTGATGTCACTGACCATGTCATGAATGATGTAATATGTGACATCATCAGCAGTGGATTGCGGGTGCGCGATATATAGTTAGTGCAACTAACTATATATGGAATTTCAATGGTTTTGTGTGAGTAAAATAAGGTTTTGTAAATGTGAATTCCTAACTATATATGGTCTATATCTATGTTTTTTTCAGTGAATTTTCAAGGTTTTGTAAATGCTAATTCCTAACTATATATGGTCTATAACCTATGGTTTTTTCAGTGAATTTTCAAGGTTTTGTAAATGCTAATTTCTAACTATATATGGTCTATAACCTATGGTTTTTTCAGTGAATATATATATATATACATACATATATAAACATATATCATCTGTATATCTATATAAATACAAACATAAATGCATGCATACATATACTTATATGCATACAGATGCATGTTATTTACATGAAAGTTGAAAAAACACTAATAAAAGCAAAGCTAAAAAGCCACCTCATTACAAACAGAATGGCTTTAACTTAAACGAGGGCGAGATCTATTGCATTTTCAATGCTTGTTTACTTTGGTTCCATCAAGAAGGCATTCAGATGTGTCACACATTTGCCATAAATTCTGAATGTTAGCACTCTAGTTGCACATTAGATCACTGTAGTAAAGCTACTGCTCACCAGGGACGTCTGCTGCTGGTATTCAAAGTGCATGTTTCAGTCTGCATGTCAGAATTTTTTTAATGAAATAGAAGAGGATTTGAGAAGTCACTCAAAATGATCCCTAATTTTTCTTTCTGAAGCACTAATCATACTTTCTATGGCAAAATTAACCCCTTCATGTTGTTCCTTTTTAAATTGAGTGTTTTCAGACTTACCACTTCATTCCAATCAAGATGGCTTCTGGTGTGCCATACTTTTGTCATAAGTAAGACTGTTAGCGCTCTAGTTGTTCTTTAGAACACTCTGGGACATTCTTTCATTGGGCTATACTTGGGGTACATCTGGGTGATATTTGGGCTACATTTAGGCTCTTTTGTCTCTGGTGGCCATCTTGGGAGACTGTATGTCAGAATTTTTTAATGAAATTGAAGAGGGTTTGAGAAGTCACTCAAAATGTGCCCTAATTTTTCTTTCTGCAGCACTAATCATAATTCATATGGCAAAATATACCCCCTCATTTTGTTCCTTTTTAAATTAAATGTTTTAAGAGTTACCACTTTATTCCAATCAAGATGGCTTCAGGTGTGCCATACCTTTGTAATAAGTAGGACTGTTAGCGCTCTAGTTGTTCTTTAGAACACTCTGGGACATTCTGTCATTGGGCTATACTTGGGCTACATCTGGGTGATATTTGGGCTACATTTGGGCTCTTTTGTCTCTGGTGGCCATTTTGGGAGACTGCATGTCAGAATGTTTTAATGAAATAGAAAAGGATTTGAGAAGTCACTCAAAATGTGCCCTAATTTTTCATTCTGCAGCACTAATCATACTTTCTATGGCAAAATATACCCCCTCATGTTGTTTCTTTTTAAATTAAATGTTTTAAGAGTTACCACTTTATTCCAATCAAGATGGCTTCAGGTGTGCCATACCTTTGTAATAAGTAGGACTGTTAGCGCTCTAGTTGTTCTTTAGAACACTCTGGGACATTCTGTCATTGGGCTATACTTGGGCTACATCTGGGTGATATTTGGGCTACATTTGGGCTCTTTTGTCTCTGGTGGCCATTTTGGGAGACTGCATGTCAGAATGTTTTAATGAAATAGAAAAGGATTTGAGAAGTCACTCAAAATGTGCCCTAATTTTTCATTCTGCAGCACTAATCATACTTTCTATGGCAAAATATACCCCCCTCATGTTGTTTCTTTTTAAATTAAATGTTTTAAGAGTTACCACTTTATTCCAATCAAGATGGCTTCAGGTGTACCATACCTTTGTAATAAGTAGGACTGTTAGCGCTCTAGTTGTTCTTTAGAACACTCTAGGAGGCTGCAGTAGAACACAAAGGAATCAACTGACAGTCTCTGTCCTTTTTGGATGTACATGTTTTACTGAGAATGTCAGACTTCATTTTCACATGACTGAGAAAGATAATGTGAATTTACAGAAAATATGCTTTCAGTTTAGCTTATAGATCCCCTTCCAAACCACTGTGGGAAAATCATGAGATATTAGTTTTCTTTCAAACAATATTCATGATATCACAGCAGAAGGTTTTTTCACATGGTAAAATCACCTTAGAACCCACCACAATTCCTAAAACGAGTATGGTACCATCAACAAATGATTTATAATGTAACTAAAGTCCTAAAACCCTCTATTAACTACAATGCTTTTTAATGAGGTGTTATCATGTATATTGGTCCCAGGATGGCTGCCAACACTTCTTGGATGAAGTGCTGACAGCCAATCAGATCAGATGTTTGGTTAGGCTCCGCCAAGATATATATCTTTTTTTGGACCTAAATTACTCAAAATCCACTGGAGCACATATATTGAGACCTAGCAAAGGCACATCGGGCTAACAGTCCCTACAATTTTGCCAAGTTTCGTGCAAATCCATTCAGCCGTTCGAGCTAAAAGTGAGGCCAACCGCCCTACGGAAATTAACATGGGAAAAAGGCGTTTTGGGACCCCCCTTTTTTCTCGGCCCCCCCTTAATGGAAACCCCCCCCCCCCAAATTGTCAGGGGCTGCTCAGAAACAAAATGTTCAATTTTCCTGAAAATGCATCCGCCATTATTTTTCATTAAAGAGCCTCCAACAGTTCCCCTGGGTCTCTGCTCGTTCTTTCGGGAGGAGCTTCGTGGCAAGTAAACCGTGCACCGGCCAGAGATGCACTTCAGAGACCCCTGCCTCGTTTGGGCGAGAACGACACTGGCACCCATTGTGGCAGTTCCCTGCTACAATCAACCTTTTTCAAGAGCACCTTGAACAGTTTAAGCCCGCTTTGGAACCTGGGGACACAAGTTGGTGGTGATGAGGTCATCCGACCTTGCTTTGGGCTGCCTGCACTGACAGCGTAGTCCCTGCCGTATGTATCCCCTGGAACCTGAAGCTGAGGTGGTACGGGGAGCCAAGGAGGTCTTTCAATGGATTACAAACCTACAGAATTTAAACCGTCTCATTTTGGGTTTTTTTCTTCTTGTGGGCACACATTGCTGTAACTCTGCCGAGCACAGTGGATCCCTTCCCACCGATCCTTCCCCCGAGCAACATCCCCGGGGACCTGCAACACAGGACTCTGGGACTTGTAGTTTCCTTTGACATTTAAGGACTCTGCACAGGTGTGCTTCAACTTTGAGGGGGCGGTGCGAACTCGCTAACACGAGTTCAGAAACGGCGGCGCTCATCAGCAGAGTGCATTCCACCTTTGGAGGCTTGTGGCGCTGACGACGGCCAAACACCGGCTAGAAATGCATCCGCCATTATTTTTCATTAAAGAGCCTCCAACAGTTCCCCTGGGTCTCTGCTCGTTCTTTCGGGAGGAGCTTCGTGGCATATATATATATATATATATATATATATATATATATATATATATATATATATATATATATATATATATATATATATATATATATATATATATATATATATATATATATATATATATATATATATATATATATATATATATATATATATATATATATATATATATATATATATATATATATAAAGACATTCCGAAGCATTCTCCTTCCTGGGAAGTAGAAGAGGCGGCACAAAGGTACGTTTGAACTCCATTTATTCAACACATTGCATGACGCGTTTCGGTTACTACCTTCTTCTGATGCTTTGTGTCGACATAGTTCCACTGGTGCCATTAGCTTCTGTCTCTGTCTATATAAAGACATATACACATAAATATACGAAGACATGATTGCATGTTAATTTTTAGAAATTCGTTTTTATAAACTTCTTTGTATAATGTTGTCATGCTACATGTCATTTTACGCACTTTTTGTATGTTTTTAAGATTTTAGATATTTATATACATTAACCCTTTCGATGCTGATGACGAGCTCAGCTCGTCATCACCCACGGGTGTCGTGTGCTGATGACGAGCTGAGCTCGTCATGAATAATGGCATCAAGAGTTTCCCAGCACAGGGGAAAAATCCCCACAGCAGCCATGTGGTTAAGCGTATTTATTGTGAACCTTACAATTATACTTGAAAAAGTATGTTGTTTAGCTCTAGTATTGACCTCTCGCATTGTAACCTCTATGTGCAGGAAGTCACTATAAATTCACTATTGTTGTTTCCGGGGGGTCATGTGATCAAGGCTGTGGCGACGCAGCCGAAACGTGTCATGTTGACTATGGAGAAATAAAGCACTAAGAACATTACCTCGCACATTTGTGGTCTGTACCCGATATATCTACTGAAGAAGATTGTAGCTCAGGACTGTTGGTGATACTGCAATTTTGGTGGAACACGCCGTTACCGCCATTAAGGACCCTCCTCTTGTTGTGGGCTGGCTAGTTGAGCGGCTGACTTCGCTGCTGCAATCAAGTGACTAACCCGGAAGGAGTAAATGAGAAGTCAGCCCCCCGCAATTGAAACCTGTAGAGCACGTTTGGCGGCAGACTCGGAGATATCCCAGGAGAACCTAGCCGGAGTCGGAGGACCCCAGCAGGAAAACCAGGGATCTTTGGGGTAAGCCGTCATTGCTCGGAGAACAAGTATTGTTACGGGTGAGAGGATTGTGCTATCCATTTGTATGCAATACACACGGTGCGATAGCAGCATGGTTTGAAGTGCTATAAATTGTTTATTTCTCCATTTACCATGTCTACGTCAGCGGAGACGCTTTCGGAAACGTGAGGCAGAAGGAGGAGCTACGACGGCAAACAAGATGGCTGCTTAGGTTCCCGGCTCCGCCGACCTCCGTATTCCGCCACAAGATCCTGTACGATATCCTGAGCTTACGCCCAGCCTCTGCTAGGATGAAGTGTTCCTCATTCCGATGGTGAAATACCCAAATTTTTATCGGCTGATTTCACGAACTTACACCGAGTTGAAGATCGTGGCCTGTTCCAGCGGTGAAGCCGGGGCCTCGAGTAATTGCATGGCCAGGCTACAGTGCAACAACATCGGCTGAGGGACCCTGGCAGGGTCCGGTCAATTATAGTGGAGACTTTGTCTACGCCCGAATTTGGTGGCAATTGTTTTCTTTGCCCAGCGTTGAGAGAGAGGTGACCTGCTGTTGCTGATTGTGGGTGGGGAACTCCATCCCGCGGCCCGGTATAGATTCCTACTGGGGTTCGGCGGGTCAGGACCCCGGCCTGCGGTGTTGCGCCGGGTTAACGCAGCTGTGGATAACGACAGGTCGCCGTCCACGCTTGCCCTCTCGTGATACTGTTCGTTCCCCCCGCAAAATGCCGGAATCACCCGGGGAGTTGATTGTGACTGGTACCGAACTTGATACCATGGATCGAACAGCGTCTGGGCTAACGTTGAGATCAATATTAGCAGAACTTTGGGTGTTTCACTCGCAAGTGGATGTGTTAATGACTAAAATGGATGCAAGTCTGACTGGGATTCTGTCCGAGGTACCGGACCCTGCCCCGCGGTTGAACAAGCAAACTATAGCCACTCAAGCCGCGGCCATTTTATCTTCGTGCGAGGACCCCGTGAGGGAACAAGAATTGAAGCGAATATCGAAACCAACGGATGGCGCCCTGGAAGATGGTGTCCCCGAGGCCAGGAGTGTATTACCGTACCTTTCATCACCATTGACTTTGGAGGTACCGAATGGCGTTCCCCTCCCCCCCCGGAAACCTGTGTTGTGAACTCTTCTCTCATTTTGTGGTTGTATCTCCCTTTTCTGGAGATTTCATGATCCCGGGTCAAGAAACATTGGGGCAGTCCAGCTAAGAGAGAGAAACTTTCCGCGCTTGAAGTTCTCGTGGAGTTCCTAGCTACATGGGGTAATGGATTGACTTTCAATGCTTTCCCTCTCATCTGTGACTTGTTGGTGCGCTCATGGGTTTCGCTAGGGAGGGTCCGTGTGCTGGTTCGAAAGGGTCAAGGTTAAGTCAATTGAATCGGGATGGTTTGGAACAATTGTTATAGATGCTTGAACTGTAAATGTTTGACTAAGAGGCTGGGCGGTGTGTCACGGTGCCCCCTATATTCTTTTGAAAGAATAGCTCTACATCCGTCTTTTGCGATAGGGGTGTCTGTTTTTGGCAGGGGGGCCAAGGGGCCGGGAACATCATACGACTATGCCCTCCTCCATTCTTCTTCTTTTTCCTTCCTGTAGGGTTTAGGTTAAGGGGCGACAGGCACGCTGCAAGTGGGGTTAGTCCCTGGCAAGGAGACAAATGAAAACAGAATAAATATAGACTCAGTCAGTTCTATATTGCTGAAGACATGTGTACCATATACCTGTAGAAATGATTGACTATACAATACTGTGTAATGGTACCTATAAGAAATTCTCTGTGTAAAATTGGAATTTTGCAGAGCCTGTTTTTGCCTTGCAAGCCCTTTATGTATGTCCTTGTTTGTATATTCGTGTGGCTGGGTACAGGCTTGTGCCCCCCGTGTGTGAATTGCTGAAGGTGTTACTGTTTTTTACATATTTTGATCTAAATATAAATTTTGAGGACCACTGCCCGGCTGGGCATGTCTTCAGCAATATAGAACTGACTGAGTCTATATTTATTCTGTTTTCATTTGTCTCCTTGCCAGGGACCATTGTTGTTTCTTTATAATTGAACTCCCCGAGGTCCCTCGCTGATACTAATTGGGGTCCCCTTGTTGTTTAAATAGATGCAAGTGGGGTTAGGCTATAGCCATCAGCAGGGGTGCAGGGTGGGGGGTTGGAGGGGGAGTTTTTTATTTTGCCTTTTTTGTTTTCTATGGCCTTTTTCTCCCTTCCCTTTCATTCCTTTAGGATCAGTATGGTCTGTGCTTTATTTTGACTTCATTATGATCTGAAATTTAGTGCCCATGCTTCTTACGTTTGTTGAACTTCTGGGTGGGCAGGTCCTGAAAACTGGCGTTCACGAAAATGTATATTGTCTTGTTGTTTATTCTGATTCATAAGCATTAACGCCAGAGTCCCACGAATGGCTGTTTCTATATGCATATCCTGTTTTCTTGGCCTGTCCCCCGTACCCTATTGTTAGATTGTATGGCACCTGATCCGCTCATTTAAATAATATAAAATAAGACCTTTATTATATCCTGTGATCTATAAATGCGTTCTAATACAAGATCCATCCTGAATCGCTGCCGGACCTCAGGGTTGTCAGCTGAAGAGCTGTGTTGTATCATGCTAAATCGGGTTTTACTTCTGTCTAGCGGCCAGCCCCTGCGGTTGTAGGCCCATACTTGTACTTTATGAATGCTGCAATAAAGATTTAAAAAAAATTTTTTTAAATAAATAAATACATAAAATCCAAGGCCTATTTACCTGCCGCACAGAATATGCAGTATACATTTTAGAATGCACATGTAAAATGAAATGTGTTGGGAGTACCAAATTACAAGCGGGCAATAGTCAACTCCGACAAAAGCTATCCTGTGGCCCGTCATTTCAAATTGGTCCACAACAAAAATTTGAATGACTTGAGTTATTTAATCATTGACTCTGTGCCCAAAAATCTGAGAAGAGGCAATAGGGAAAAACAATTGAGGCAACTGGAATCTAAATATATCCTGTTATTAGATACTAGGATTCCAAAAGGGCTCAATACAGGGGAAGACCTTCATAATTTTCGGTAACTAAATGAACACCCCCATAAAACAATCATTCTGACGAAGAACATATGATGTCCATTATGAAGTGATCTCTGTGATGTTGGCTCTTTAACTCTAAATGAAAGTTTAATGACTCCTGTTTCATTTTAAGGCATTCCATGAGGACTGTCTAAGATCACGTTTGTCGGCTTGACTCTAACTTTGTTTTTGTCGGGTCCATGGCGGGTATCGAGGATAGGAAACTGGAAGGGTCTGTAATATAAAAGAACTGCACTTCAATCATGTTTTAACTGTTTCTCAGCAAAATCTTACAAAAAATATTGTCTGATTACATCATATGATTGATCATGTATATAAATAGAACTGTGAGGTTACCGATGTCCTGTTTGATTTATGATAATTGAAGTGACCTACAACATAATAATTACTTTCTAATATGAATTTTTATGAATTAATGCACTTGCACTTAAATTTGGGTAATTAGATTTGAGCGTCATCGACTATGCCACGCGTTTTTGTTTTTATGTTTCAGACATTTTTTTATCCTGGATTCTGATATGATTTTAATATCGTGTACTCAGGGATAGTTTGCTCATTTGCACTATATTGCACATTCGGCGGTTCATGCACTAGCACTTTATTAACCTTTTTTGAGTTACTATGCGTTTTGAGAATCAAATTTGAGCCAAGATTCGATGACAGGATTATACTGCATTGATTTAGCCACTAGGCGGTCATGAAGACATGATTGCATGTTCATTTTTAGAAATTCGTTTTTATAAACTTCTTTGTATAATGTTGTTATGATTCATGTCATTTTACGCACTTTTTGTATGTTTATAAGATTTTAGATATTTATATACATTAAGCGTATTTATTGTGAACCTTACAATTATACTTACAATTATACTTGAAAATGAAGTATGTTGCTCAGCTCTAGTATTGACCTCACGCAACGTAACCTCTATATCCAGGAAGTCACTATAAATTCACTATTGTTGTTTCCGGGGGGGTCATGTGATCAAGGCTGTTGCGACGCAGCCGAAGCGCGTCATGTTGACTATGGAGAAATAAAGCACTAAGAAGATTACCTTGCACGCTTGTGGTCTGTACCTGATACATCTACTGAAGAAGATTGTAGCTCAGGACTGTTGGTGATGTATATATATATGTATGTATATATACACACACACACACACACACACACATATATATATATATATATATATATATATATATATATATATATGTATATATATATATATATATATATATATATGTTTATATACATACAAGCACAAGAGGCCACTATGTAGTAGTAGTAGTAGTAGTAGTAAGCATACTTTTATAGCGCAACTATCACCCAGAGGGTATCCTGGCGCTTTTACTTATACTGACCTAGCCCACACAACAGAAGGAATTACACATCCCTAGGAAAAAGATGGGATTTCAAGCCTTTCTTAAATGAAGCAAGATTGTCAATGCTCCTTAATGTTAGCGGGAGAGAATTTCAAAGTTTGGCAGCAGTGTGACCAAAGGAACTGCCACCCATTCGCACCTTTTGCATTCTAGGCACCGCCACTAGATAGGCTGGGGAGGACCGTAAAGATCTGGCTGGGGTGTACCAGGAAAAAAGCTCTTGTACCCGTACAGGCCCCTGACCATGAAGGGCGTTGAAGACAATGCAAGATGCTTTAAAATCATTACGCTGAAGGATGGGCAACCAGTGCAGATCCTTCAGCGCTAGAGAGGAGGATGCCGAGCGCAATCGGGAAAGGGCCAGCTCAGTTGCCATATTCTGAATGCATTGCAGCTTGCCGATCAAACAGCCAGGGGCACCCAGCAACAATGCATTACAGTAGTCTAATCTACTAAGGATGATGCTGCGCACTACCTCTGGTCTGACTAAGGTCGGAAGCAGGGGAAGAATTTTACGCAAAGAACACAGTAGCATCATACAGGTGGCAACAGTTTTATTGACAGAGGCATCCAGCTGGAGATTGGGTCCAAACAGGATGCCCCAATTGTGCGCAGAGTCTACCGCCGCCACGGTGCCCTGGGAAGAAAGTGGCCAGAAATCCCCTGGCAGAGGACGAGGGGTGCGGTCCAAGGAGCAGTGTAGTACCTCCCTTTTAGCGCTATTAAACTGGAGGGAATTTAGGCGCAGCCAGTTCGCCGTGACTATAAAAGTCTATACTAGGGATTGGACAGTTTGAAAAGATACAGAAAAAACCAATCCCAGTATTGTCAGGCTTAGAACCTCAGAATTTATCATAATGTATGTATGTATGTAGGTATACTTATAGAGCGCAGACCTGTCACCCAGAGGGCATAAGGATACCTGGCTTGAGTTTATTGTGTTTTCCACTTTCGGAGTTCCTTCTTTTTATTTGTACACAGTCCACAACAAACCTAATTGCTTTAGGTGGTGTGGTCATGAATCCCAAGCGCGGAATATCATGCTACCGTAATAGTAACAAAAATATCAAGGATATTCTGTACTACAATCTTTCAAGGTCCTGGAAACACAAGAATATAAATTGATCTTTCCCACTCAAATATCCGCTTGTATTTGGAATCTAAACTGTTTCCTGGACCTTCCATCCTCCTAGATCCTAAATTGTTCTGAATTATAATGTTGGCCACAGAAGGTACCATCTAGAAATGTCCTGAGAGTTGTTTGGGGTCTCAAATGAGCAGATGTCTTATTTTTGTTCTCCCATGTTTATTCTACATTGACTTCCCTTGACCATAAGAACCTGCAAAAAAGTGTGTCTCAGAACGTCATTTCCTCTTTAAAATATGGCTATTGGTCCTGTCTTAGGTCTCACCAAATCAATAACCCCAAGAATGATCTTTTCATTGGAGCTTTTTTCTTGGTTAAATCTTCAACTGACCCGGAAATATATTTGGTTTTGTTGGAACTTTTGCAGCACATGCTAAATATATGAATACTACTAATCGCACAGCGCAGGACTGTGTGAAAGTCTGCAGTGAAGTGTTGTGTGATTAGGGAGAAAGTGTTGCATGCTATATTTACAGATAGTCACACCACAATTATATGTGTTTTTAGCACAACAATAAGCAATTCACTATGGAAGAAAGGCAAGCAAATGTAGGCTTACATCCAATATGTACTCGAGATACAGCTTCTGGTACAATTTGTTGGCGATATCAACCAGCCACGGGCAGGTGGCATGAAATGTCAAAATTTGCTGAAATTACTTGTTATGTATGGGAACATCACACAATATTCCTGTGCCCAATTGTCATGCCTTTTTTTCTTTTGTTTTATGATTATACACAAAGCAAGTTCATGCTATTGTGGTATCATAGGAGTGTTTTCACTGTTCCCTCCCTGTTAGCCCCCTTTTGCAAAAGCTATTACGGGGTTGGTGCTACATGATAAAATGATGTTTGGGGCCTGATAATGAGTCTGGCAGTCCACAGATCTCTAGACTCATGGTGGTGCCGCAATGGCGGTCCAGCCACTGCCACACCGGCAGTCTGACCGCCCCATTATAAGTTGAGTGGTTGTACTGCCATTGCAACACTGATGCTGCCAGGGATCTGCTGTTCTCTTGCGGTGGTGTGGCAGTCAGGGCCTGAGTAATATGCTGATGGTGCCACTGCAGCACCGCCAAGTATATTTCGAGTTTCAGGACTGACCGCGGTGTCATGGAGGACTTTCCCCATGAAAAAGCTGGCGGTCCTAAAACAAAGGGCGCGATGCAGGGCACCCTGTTGCCCATTTGCATGGGGATGCATGTAGGGTGCACAACATGTGCCCCCTGTGTGAATGTACCCTAGTTCCTCCATGGCATGGACTTGACAGTCCATGCTATGCAGGAACTTTTTGGGTGTTCCCATTGCAGTGACATTTTCAGGGACACTGCCCTGGGACCGCCCAAATAAGCCCACTAGACACAAGAAAACTTGTAATCTGGTGAATGATGCGACCATTGGTTTGGCTGTGCGGGAGCGGGCCGCAAGAGTGGGAGTCCAACCCCGCACCACCAAACCCATAATCAGGCCCTTGGTGTGTGCTTGTGTTAACTTTTGGCACAAAATCTATTTTACATATAATATATATATAATATATATATATTACCTACTGGCAGTCGCCAGTAGGTATATATAGTTAGGATTTTTTCTCTATGGAACTTTTGAAAATTCTATGTCTAATAACTTTGGCGTTTGTGGACGGAATCGGCTGAAATTTGCAGGAAAATGGCACATTTTGTTTCTGATCAGCCCCTGAAAATTTGGGGGGGTTCCGTCAAGGGGGGGCCGAGAAAAAAGGGGGGTCCCAAAACACGTTTTTCCCATTCATTTTTCCATAGGGCCTTTGGCCTCACTTTTAGCTCGAACGGCTGAATAGATTTACACGAAACTTGGCAAAATTATAGGGACTGTTAGCCCGATGTGCCTTTGCTGGGTCTCAATATATGTGCTACAGTAGATTTTGAGAAATTAACGTTTAAAAAAACAGACATATCTGTGACAGCGTCCTATATAGCGCACCAGATCGCGTACTTTTCGCGTAACGGAGCTTTGCGTAGCGAAGCTGATTGGCTCTCCGGTGTCTGTCATCATTCTAAACAGTCCGTTGCGGCCGCCATCTTGTCTCTCGGTAGGATCGAGAGACAAGAGGAGGAGAAAAACGAAGGGGGAATTTAATGAAAGGGCAAGGTAGATCCTTCTTGACCCCCTAGGAATGATGTTGGGGTTATTAAAGGGTCCCGTGGGGCAAATAATAAAAATTTGATTTTTCGCGGTAGAAGCGCTTCTCGGTTCGCGAACCGGGTCGCAAACTGGTAGCGAAACGTGAATTCGCCATTTTGTGTTTCGATTTAATTAAATTACTAGGTATAAGGGGGTACGGGAGACGTATCCTGACCCCTTATGTTTTCTGAGGGTGGCTGAGGAGGCTCATATATGTTGATACATGTCTTCCAGCGGCTGTGCGTGAGCGTTTTTTTTTTTTTTGCCGCTTGACTTCTGTTAACGTTCGATTCGATGGAAATCAGGAGCTGTTGACCGCCATTTTGTCACTGCGAGTAAATATTTTGTTAAAAATAATTGTTATAAATTAATCCTCATTGATAAACATTGTCTGCGCCATCTTGCCTTTTTTGCAATGCCACACTTTTGTTGAGCACGGCAGCCATTTTAGATGCCTTGACCAGACCCATTCTCTGAACGCCGCCGATCCTCAGCATGGCTCCCCGCCCTTGCAAGCATCTCCCCCACGCACTGGTCACCCCCGCTCTCTCTCTCATGCATGGGCCATAAACCTCCCCCCATTTGCGCTGCTCTTCCCTGAGAATCACACTCTGTGCCCGCCCGACACCTCCCTTTCACCCTATTCACTACCGCACCCTCTGACACTCCTCTTCCTCTGTGTCCGATTGTCCAGGCCGGTCCCAGGCTATCACCTAGCCCTGCAGATGTAGTTTATGGCCCCAGCTGTAGAGAATCACCCCTCTTCAAAGGAGTTACAGTAGATCAAGGCCCCCACCCGATGAGATCCGTCACACCACACGCGTTCCTACTATCTGATAACCATCCTGTATTGTGCTTGGGGAGGGGATTCTCACTGTGAGGGTGTGTGGGTCCGAGCCTGAAGCGGAAGATTCCAGGGATGCCTTTTTGTACATCAAAGTCTTCACAATTATGTGTCACATTAAAAATATATAGCACTCCAACAAAGTTGTAGGATTATAACACTTTAATAACTTATAAATATATACAACGCTCCAACAAAGTAAACACGTTAAAAAAACCTCTTTAAACAACTATTTACATGACATTGCTTTAACCAGGATAGACAAAGAAATGACACAGTGATGTAAAAGTTTCTGAAAGAAATGCCAAGAACGTCCCATGTGAAAGTGAATTTTATCTGGCAATTTTTTTCTTTTCCTTCTCATGAAAAGAAAGTTAATGCCAGGTTCGTTACCTGCCTCATCTGCAAAAAAAAAACTCTCGAGAGGGACCGAAATAAAATATAGCTATGGTAATCATACCATGCATCGGCACATGGAGAGGTGGCACTCTCTTAATTATTCTAAAGCACAACTTCGAGATTTGGTGGATAATCCCCGACCGGCAAAAACATCCACCAATGACTTAGCAATAAGTGAGTCAGAGGCAAGGGAAACTGTCCCAAATCTGTAAAGGAACTTTAGGCAGATGAGATTGACTTGTGTAGCATGTGGAAAATTAATTTCATGCGGAGAGATGAGTATTACTTTAATAAATAGATCATATGAAAATCATCAATGTCCAAAACGTCCTAGAAAGTAATTTTTGTCATTTTTGAAAAAAAAAAAAAATCGGAAACAGTGGCCATTTATTCGAAATTTACCAATCTACGCGTTACAACTACGTTTGCTTTTTCAAAAACCTTTAATAAAAATGTTGGTGCCCAAATACGGGCTTACAACCCCGTGGGCCGGCCACGGAGCAGGCTGGAACTGAAAATGGGGGGGGAGGGGGTATTTATTTGTGGAAAACATAACAGAGTAAGTGGTCGTTTATTTTATAGTAAAAAGTGCGACAAGTGCAACAAAATCATATCGGTAATTCATTGTGAGCAAGTACCAAAAGTGTTGACAATTCGAACCTTCAATAATAAATACAGTAACCAATGATGCATTAGAAGTTAATATCAATTCATTGTTCGAACGTGTAATCAGTACCCGTCCCATGTCAATTCATTGTTGGAACGTATAATCAATACCCATCCTGGATCAATTCATTGTCCGAACATATAATCAGTCTTATCCCATATCAATTCATGTGCTAAAAACTGCATACATATCTCATGATATCAAGGCTGAGCAATCGGGGCACAACAAGGAGTTGAGAGTTTCATTTGTACCGGCGCCATTTTGGGTGAGGTCAGGAAGGTCTAAGTATAGTCAAAATGTCTCCACCAACTCGTGGTTGGACCGGGACCTCTTTCGGCAGTCCAAAAGTTTTCGTTGAAGGGTAGCAGAGGGGACTGGTGAAATGAACCATCAGTGAAAGTGGGGTGGGAGGAAACAATCTCTCCTACCGGGTCATACTGGTGTCTCACCGGAACTGATCAAGTTGGTAGTCTTGCAGGATTTTGGTGATTTCAAGACTGAGGCCGGCATGAGCGCGCCGACGTTCCGCGGCTACGTTGTGGTCGTTCCGTGGGTGATAATGGCAATCATTCCCCATCGGGGGTCGGGGGCCCCCGTGGCTCTTATAGAATCTTCAAAGTTGAGGAGAACGTTTCTGGTCGCAGGAAATTAGAAGCGTCGTTGCACCGCAACAGTGGACGAGACCCCCGCTGGGTGAGCGGAGCATCATTGCCTCGCAATAGTGGACGAGACCTTTTGTTGGGTGAGTGCAGCGCCGCTGCATTGCAAGAGTGGAGGAACCCTTTTGTTGGGTGAGTGGAGCGTTGGGGGTGCAGCTGAGGGGCCCCCACCTGTGGGGGTGGGAGAGGCTCGTTCGCGCCGCCTCTCCCTCCCAGCGCACCCCACGCCGACACCTGGCGTTGATATCCGTGATGTCCGGACCAGGCGATAAGAGGGGGGGGGGGGGAGTCGGAGGCAGAGGCAAGACATCCCCCCCCCGTGGCCTGCAGGGCGCCGCTTCAGGACCGAACGGGGAGCTCATATCAAGCCGGGGCCAGACCAGGAGATACGAGGGGAGAGGGGGGGGGGGGTCGGTGGCATGTGCAAGACATCCCCCCCAGTGTGGTCCCAGCCATTATTGAAAAAAGAAGAAGATACCGTCGGCCTCGGCTCCTCTCCTGGTCCACCTTATGCGACGACCCTTTTGTTGGGTGAGTGGAGCGTTGGGGGTGCAGCTGAGGGGCCCCCACCTGGGGGGGTGGGAGAGGCTCGTTCGCGCCGCCTCTCCCTCCCAGCGCACACCACGCCGACACCTGGCGTTGATATTCGTGATGTCCGGACCAGGCGATAAGAGGGGGGGGGGGGTCGGAGGCAGAGGCAAGACATCCCCCCCCCCCGTGGCCTGCAAGGCGGCAGAAGAAGGGAATCCGGAGACCAGTACATTTCGGGCCATCCACCCCACGGCTGCCCTGCACGTGTCGAGGCCTCATCTTCCGGATGGGCGTAACCGTGGCCCTGTTGCACTTCGGGAGTTTCCGGAATGGGGGTAGGTATCTGCTGATTTGTATCTATTTCATGTTACCGTTAATGGGCGTGGCGGGCGGTGGGACAGACATGCTTGGAGCAGTGGGGTGGGTGGCGGAGCCTAGCTACCTCGTGGCTGCCGTAACGTCAAGCTTGGCTTTTTTCACCACTTCCATGTTTCTTAAGGTATTGGTGAATTATACTTCTCCGGAAATTTAAAAGTCACAAATGTTTTATTTGTGTAATCGTTTCAGGTCAAACGGATTGTGGGACAATGTTCAGAATGGAAGAGTCACCAAAAGGTGAAATTGTTTTTGATGGTAAAATGATGTGACTCCTGCAATGTGTCGCTTTTGCGGAACAGATATATGATGTAATTGTGTTGTTAATGTTACGGTGTACATGTAAAAAATGATGCATAAGTGTTGCACGGGCATTGTAGATACTCTCCTATGTGTGCTTAGCAATTTCAAGTCACTTCCCCCGGGTTCAAGGGCCTTGTAAATACGTCCCCATGTGTGTCTGGTCATTTGAAGTCATTTTCCTTGTAGTGTAAGGCCCTTGTAAATACGCCCCCATGTGTAAAATTAATTAATTTGCCCTTAAATGTTGCGTTTTCGGTAATTTTATCGAATCGGTAATTTTACCGATTCGGTAATTTTACCGAAAATGCAAGATTGAAATGTGGGTAGCCAATTTTCCAGTGGCACATGGCTTTCAGAATCGGTATTTTACCATGGAATACAAATCCATGGTAAAATACCGATTCCTGTGTACATGCACATCTGTGCATGTACACATATGCCATGTGACAGACAGACGTGTCCTTAGGGCATGTCTGTGTGCCACATTGCACACATGCCCGTTTGGGGGTGCTAGATGGTGTCAAAGTGATACCCCCTGCACCCTTGACAAATTCGGTATTTACCGATTCGGTAAATACTGAATCGGTATTTGAATTGAATCCTATGGGCTTCAAGGCCCATAGGATTCAATAGCAAATACCGATTCGGTATTTACCGAATCGGTAAATACCGAATTTTTAAGGAATCGGTAATAAATCAGATGTTGGTACTTACATCCCATTTACCGATTTTGAAATACCGAATCGGTAAAATTCGGTAATATTCGGTATTTCAAAATCGGTAAATGTGATTTACCTACATCTGGCACTAGGTGTATTATTGTTTTACATAAAATGTTTTAAAACGTTGTTTGAAATCAAATGCATGCACACTTAGGGCCAGATGTAGGTGGTCGTTTCAGGCCATTTACCGAACGGTTACGGCCGTTTTCGGCCGTTTTCGATCGTTAAATGGCAAATCGGTATGTAGGGGCTTAAATCCAAGGCCACGTGTAGGTAAATCTACATTTATAGAATCGGAAAAATTATTTGTTCGGTAAAATACCGAATCGGTAATTTTACCGATTCTGTTAATTTGTTATGTAGGGGGGAGTCATCTGAGTCCCAGAGACCTTAACGAATCGGTATTTTAGCATGAAATCAAACTTCATGGTAAAATACTGATTCCGGTGTGCATGCACATGTGTGCTCGCACACCTATGTCATATGAAAGGCAGACCTGCCCTTAGGGCTGGTTTGCTTGCCAAATGCACCTGTGCCTGTTTTGAGGGTGTCAGAGGGTGTCAAAGTGATACCCCCTGCACCCTTGTGCATACTTTTTTGTTTTTTATACCATTGTCGAATCTAGTTCTTACTGTTATTGATTTACTGTTTGGTAATAGTGGTTAATAACATTTTTTATTATATTTCACCACAGATTCAACTGCAGATTATTTGGGAATTAGACAATGCCGTCTAAGGATAGAATTCGAAAGGCTACAAAACGTCAAAGACAGCTTGACCCCGGGAGCCGGCCGCCTATGTCGGGTGCGATTTCAGGCTACACCAGGGCTATAAGACTTGGGAAGGGGGTCGGAGCCAATCGTCTTCTCCGAGTCCGTGCCATGACACCGCCCCTCGGGGGCCTCCGTCAAGCGGTTTAGGGAGGTACCGTATCACATTGTTTTCCAATGCAGTCAGGTCCACAAACGGCCCCCACTTACTTTGAGAATAGTGAAGCTGCAGCAGGTGCAAATAAGCTTTAGACAGTGTTACAAGCGCTGCTCAGAACTCTGAACTATGGCACCCAACATCCAGGACTTATGCCATTTGTGCAATGCAGTGGCATCGAAGTAACTCAGGGACCAAAACCATGAACGAACACTCATGTATTAAAATTTTACTATTGATGCTTGACTGAGGCAAAGGAGATCAGAGTGCATGAGTCTCATGCTCGATCGATTGAGCTAGCCGGATCGGGCAACTAAAAGTATAAAATAGTTATGTAAATAGTTATTTAATAAAATGTTTACCTTGTTACTTTGCTGGTGTGTTGTATATATTTATAATATTTGCATAGGGTTTGTCGTTATTTTGGGTGGGGTGGGTGGCGGAGCCGAGCTGTCTTGCAGCCATCATCGTGTGGAGCTCAGTTCATCTCACTAGTTTCGTATTTCTCATGAGGGGTTGTTTTTAATGTTTCTATTTTAGCTAGGTCAAAAAGAGATCCCATTAGTGGCCTACTGATTTTGCTCGATTCCTTTTGTTTTTTAAAACGATTTTTCACTATCTGCAAAGACTAAACAGAGTATTGCGACTCTGTGCTTGTTTGTAAATAGAGAATGAACCAAAGAGAACCAATTCTAAAACAGTAAATGCTTGGATAACAATCAATCAAATGGAGAGAGAAGCAGATACGACGGATTAGAACGGGGGCAAAGGCCTGCGTTAACTACCCTTCACTATCTGCAAAGAGAGAGTACTGCTAAGAGAAAAGCGAGGGGGGAGAGGGGGGGCAGCATTCAAAGTACATCAGCGTGCATGAATACGAAAATGTTTTTACCTATCACGTACTTCACATTTGACAGCTTTTGATATTTGCTATTAAAAAACCATTGAAATTCACTGAAAAAACCATAGGTTTTAGGCCATATATAGTTTGGGGTTAGCATTTACAAAACCTTAATTTACTCGCACAAAACCATAGAAATTCCATATATAGTTAGATGCAATAACTATATATCGCGCACCCGCAATCCACTGCTGATGATGTCACATATTACATCATTAATGACATGGTCAGTGACATCACTGATGACATCACTGATGACATCTCAAATGACATCACTGATGACATCACTGATGACATCTCAAATGACATCTCAAATTACATCACTGATTTCATCACTGATGACATCACTGATGACAACTCAAATGACATCACTGACAACATCACTGATGACATCAATCATGTGATAATACGATCAACCTCTTCAGACTCTAATATAACCTTAGATACACTCAGAGTGAACAGACACTCACAGACTGTCACTCATCCATGGAGTTACTCACACACCTAGGCAGTCATGCACTGAATCAATCACACCTCCATTTCATCAACTATACAGTTATACACACCTTACTTATTCAAACATATACTAACACATATTTACTCTCTTATACAATTCCTGATACAAGTTTTCAATGATCCATTCAGCCACTCACACATTCACTGGCTCTTATACACAGTAATTTATATATGTGAACTCTCACATGTACTGTGTTTTACATATTTACTTACTTTGACATGTAGCACTGAGATATCCATTCACTCACCAATGCACTCGTACACAGTCAACCACCCATACAGCTGTTTCAACATGCAGTTTTGAACCCATAGATCGAGTGAATCAACTGTTCACACATGTATACACAGAGTCACACACCTCCCAGCCACCCCCACACACACACTTACTCTCCCATAGAAATACTTAGGCAACCAATCAATAACCCATATAGTTACTCATATAGCTACTGATTAACACATGCAGCACTTCATAGAACAACAGATATAATGATGCACAAATTAAGACAGTTTAGTCACTAACCCATGCACTCAGTGAGACACATTTAATCACTCTCTCATACAGTCAGTCATGCACCTACTAAATCCTTCATCCAGACACTTATACATCCACTCATTCTTCAATATGTAAGACATATTTTGACTTTTCAGAAACATACAGTCACTGGATGTTGTCATTTGAGATGCCATCAGTGATGTCATCAGTGATGTCATTTGAGATGTCATCAGTGATGTCATCAGTGATGTCACTGACCATGTCATTAATTATGTAATATGTGACATAATCAGCAGTGGATTGCGGGTGCGCGATATATAGTTATTGCATCTAACTATATATGCGAATTTCTATGGTTTTGTGCGAGTAAATTAAGGTATTGTAAATGCTAACCCCTAACTATATATGGCCTAAAACCTATGTTTTTTTCAGTGAATATATATATATATATATATATATATATATATATATATATATATATATATATAATACTAGCAGCCCGTCCCGACGTTGTCCCGGTATGAATTGCTGCCGGCCAGTAGTATATTGTTTTGTAGGATTTCGTTTTAATAGCATTTCTTATCTGTGACAGTCCTGTGAAACGCTCAGATTCACAGTGCACTGCTGATGCACTAAAGAGTGCGCGTTCAGTAGTGTGTGAACTGGAGTGTCCCTACTTTATTTTTCCTTGCAATATTATATAGCCCGAACTCGACAACATGGCATGAGCACAATTTACATTACAGAAGAACACATTCATTGGTGGTAGGCACGGGGAGACAAAGCGATTTACCTGGAATCACAGGATGTTGAGCTGATGCCGAGATTGGAACGTAGCTCCCCAGCTCTAAAGTTCGCAATTCTAGAACTTGTCTAAAAGTGTATGTCGGTGTTGGCCATCCATGAGAGAGACCTGTGTATTTTTCAAATGGGTGGTGAAAAAATATGAGTATGTTGCTGGAGATGTGGGCCGTCGTGCCACCAATGTACTTACCGGAGAGGGTAAACACCCATTATTCCGCAACTTTCTTTCCGCATACCATCACTCTGCATACTTTCATTACGAAAGTACCATGACTCCGCAATGCCATTATAACGCATGGCATTAAATTTTATATGCTTTTACCAAGCATACATTTACAACGAAATTCGTTGTAAATGCATGAATGGTAAAAGCATGTTTGTTTAATGTTTGGATAAGGTAAGTATGGGTATAGGGGTATATGTTTTGGGGTACTGAGGTATATGTTTTGGGGTGTTTGGGTATTTTAAGGGTTCAGATATCGTTTTGGGTTATGGGGTACAGGGGTAGTTTTAGGGTTTAGGGATAGGTATGGGTGTTGGGGTACAGGGGTATTTTTAGGGTTCAGGGCTAGGTTTGGGTTTTGGGGTATAGGGGTATTTTTAGGGTTCAGGGGTAGGTTTGGGTTTTGGGGTTCAGGGGTATTTTAAGGGTTCAGAGCTAGGTTTGGGTTTTGGGGTACAGGGGTATTTTTAGGGGTCAGGGCTAGGTTTGGGTTTTGTGGTACAGGGGTATTTTAGGGTTCAGGGGTAGGCTTGTGTTTTGGGGTACAGGGTTATTTTTAGGGTTCAGGGCTAGGTTTGTGTTTTGGGGTACAGGGGTATTTTTAGGGTTCAGGGCTAGGTTTGGGTTTTAGGGTACAGGGGTATTTTAAGGGTTCAGGGCTAGGTTTGGGTTTTGGGGTACAGGGGTATTTTAGGGTTCAGGTGTAGGTTTTGGTTTTGGGGTACAGGGGTATTTTTAGGGTTCAGGGCTAGGTTTGGGTTTTGGGGTACAGGGGTATTTTTAGGGTTCAGGGCTAGGTTTGGGTTTTGAGGTACAGGCGTATTTATAGGGTTCAGGGCTAGGTTTGGGTTTTGGGGTACAGGGGTATTTTTAGGGTTTAGGAATAGGTTTGGGTTTGGGTACAGGGTATATTTATAGGGTTAAGATGGGTTAGTGTTTAAGGGTGTTGGGGTATTTTAAGGAGTAAGGGTGGGTTATGATTATGGGGTGCAGGGGTATTTAAAAGGAGCAGGGTGGGATTCGTTTTTAGGGTGTAAAGGGTAATAAAATAAAATAATATATAAAAATAATATAAATAATGCAATTTAAAAGACTAAATCTTTTAATTAAATAAAAAAATGTATATATATATATATATATATATATATATATATATATATATATATATATATATATATATATATATATATATATATATACACATATAAACAAACATATATTTGATGTTTTAATAATGTACTATTACAATGTATATGACTTTACCACACATGCATTTGCGTTATAATGGCATGAGTGATAAAGTCATATGCGTTGTAAAAGATTTAGAAATTATGTCTTTGTGGAGTAATAGTCCCGCGTTATAAAAATTGCGGAGTGATGGTATGCGGGATGTTGGTTTGCAGAATATCAACATATATTCCCGGGGGAGGGATAGTCCCTTTCTTGCTATTTCCGTGGAGACGGGCTTTGTGTCCGGATGTGCATGGTGCGAGGCCTGTGCGCAACAGAAGTGGAAAATCTCCAGTGTGCGCTTCAGGCGTCACCGGAAGTTAAGGTGAGATTATATTTCCTGCACAGTGGCCCCTGTTTGCGCTCCTTCCGGCCCTTGGGAATAGCGCCATGCCTGACCTCCATACAGTAAAGCAGGTGCACGTCACTGGGAGAGCAGGGCAAGCACACCCAGAGCTGGAATGTACAGAACCTGGGAAGAAAAAACAATGAAATATTGGGCACAACGCTCGGTTTTTTTTTCGTAATCCCGCGCCACGCACACGCCCACGCCCCCAGCACATGCCCACAGCACACGATATGAGACATGGCATGAAGGGCGGAACATACCACACGACCCCAGCGTTTGTCACGCCCCAGCACACGCCCACAGCACAACGCAGACACACCCACAAGGGACTACTTTGCTGGCACGGTTCTTTTACCTTTTAAATGTATATGGTGGGCGTCTGCATAGCCTATGTCCTTCTGCTGCAACTGCCCTTTCCAACGCTGTATTGGGTGTATTGATTGGTGCTGTGGTTCCTGAGATTACCCGCCTCAAAGGTTTGGGCTCTCTCTTTATTATATTAGTATAGATTGATCGACGCTGCCTTATGCACCACTTTGCATGAGGTCCAGCTCACAAACCTACTAAATATGGGACACAATTTCAAGAAGTATTTTTACCTCCTGCCAAATTTCTCTAAGACAGGGATTGTAATACATTTTCTTCAGCTCAATGAACATTCAGAGGTGGTGCACCAGCCCTCTAACTATTTTTCTGATCTATGTATACTCTTTTGAGGAAAAAGTAGTCGCTTCCAGCCCTTACTAATGTGGGTGTTCTGAAACATAGTGTGGGTTTACCAACAGTCTTTGACGGAATGGTAAAATGCTATGCCTGAGGAATGATTAGGGGTCTCCTGATCCTGCTAATCGATTTTTTTTTGTTTGTCTTCATTGTGCAACATTTATAGTAAGGAGATCTCAGGGTCCCTTTTTCTCTTCCCCTGTATACGATCTGTGCCATCTCTGCCATCAAGGATGGATTACGGGCGGGAACCATCAGGGAAGACAAGGGACCCCTTACTTCCAACTACTATTATAGAAGGTTATTCTTCGGAGTGGGATGAGCTAGCCATTATGGCTACTCTTCTTTGGCCTTCGTCATTTATGTGTTGCTCGCACTTAATCATAGGACATGGTAGCAGAAAATAAGGAGTACAAGTGTATAAATTAATAAAAGGTCAATCTTTAAAAACACATGTGATGATTGTCCCATAACTGCCAGAGGCTATATTTCTTAGAAAATGGCTTAAGTTTTGAGCACTGAAGATAGCCACTCCCTATGAAGTGGCAAAATTAGGGTGATCCATTTTACGCATATCTCTCTTCTGGATAAAAGTATCAAAAGAAACACCAAATTTTCCTCCCATTTTGTTAACTTCTCTGCTGTAGATGAACCCATCACCCCAAAAATAACTAAGTCAATACTCACGGTTAGTTGTTTCCCCACTACTTCTTCCAAGGTCTTACCCACTTCCTTCCAGAAACCATCAAGATGGGGGCACTGCCAGAACATATGCAGGTCATTGGCCCTCAGTAATCCGCATTTCGGGCAGGACTTCACTGGGGACCCGCTGAATTTTGATAACTTTTCCGGTGTCCAGTACGGTCTATGAGAGGTATATAAATGGTTTCTTTTTAATGCAGCAGACGTTACAATAGACCAGCATTTGCTCATTGAGACTTGCCATACGTTATTTGTATCCATCGTTGGCAGCTCTTTCCCCCAAATTCTCTCCGGTAACCGAAATTCCTCCTCCCCTGATGTATTAAGGGCCCAATACCAGAATGATATCTCTTTCTTGAAGGGTTTTATCTCTTTCTTGAAGGGTTTGATCCTGCTAATCTATGCAGTGGTCCTGCAACTAGATGACCTCTGGGCCTGATCTTGTACAGTAGAATCGATGTCTCCTTTGCTTCTCTTGGCTCATTCGTACATGAATTACATTTTATGCTGTGGGCAGGGGCTCATTGTAACCCCCTTCATCATGCCACAAGGACTAGCTAATGTATATTCATTTAGAAGTTTTATAAAGAAACAGATCAGCAGCCTTGAGCCTACAACAGTGCACTGTTCTAAGCAGTGTTAAAGATGCAGGGAATCTCTAATTTAACTAGATGGTAGAACATCGATGAAAGAAATATTGTGTGGACCGAAAATCACGTCGAAAATATCAAAGACCAAAATATTGAGAAGGTAAGTGCAAATAGTAAGTATATATTTACTATTCTTAATTTCACATCAATGTTCCTTGAAGCTAAATGGATTGTCAAGATACATATATATGGACCTGGGAAAAGCATGTGAAAAGTTGCATCCTTCCAAATGTTTGTAAGCTCTCATGCCCGTTCGGTGGCTTGCTCGTCACACCATTGGTCCAGACCCAAAACTTCTTGAATACCTGCGGTACAATTCGGGATAGTTATCCCATTAGACGGGGAACCCTTAAGGCAGTAGTCTTCAAACGTTTTAATACTGCGACTCCCCCCCCCTCCCCTTCTGTGGAAAAAATCACCAGGGCCTCCCTTAGAATTTTTATTATTATTCTATCAAATAGGCAATGTTTAACCCCTTCCATGCTCATGACGGAACGGTTCCGTCATGAGCGTAAGGTGGCCTGTGCTTATGACGGAACCGTTCCGTCATGGTTCCATAGGCCCAATGGAACGTTCAGCACCGGGGGAAAATTTGCGCAGCACAGAAGGGGTTAAATATGTCTAGACTCATTTAAACATTGCAGTTAAGTTCTGTTACCATTTTAAAAATGCAATCAAATACATGATTGCCAACATACTATTCTGGTCAAGCAGGACTTACAAACGTGTAAAAGTATCTGAAGTGTGGTTAATATAAATGACGGTGGGGGGTTTGAGGAATATTTGGAGTCCTTTTCCTTTTGAGACATACTCCAAGCTAGGATTGAAAGAAGAAAGTATGTTAGTTATTGCCCATTTCAGAGCGGCTTACTGCCGCGCATTTGTTTTCGCTTAAAACAAAGCACTGTTATCATCATAATGCTTCTTTTGGCCAGAGCCTGGCGCTCCCCCAGGAGCACTTGAGGCCCCCTAGGGGGGCCGCCCCCAGTTTGAAGACCCCTACCACAAGGTATAGTGAACATCCAATGGCATCCAGTGAGAGTCAAGATAAACAGACGTCTCATTTAAATTGAATCCAACTGTCATCCATAGCATACACTCTCACCCTTTTCTCTTCGTGTTTTCCCATTCACTTTCTTGCCTCTCCCATTCTGCCAATCGTTGTCTCTTTCTCTGTCTGTTTATGATTCTCCCCATGCCTGACTTGCCCCCCTCACTTTGCCTCTGTTCCCCGTATCTCTGTTTGCCTCTCTCCATCTTTCTTTCGCTCCTCCTTCGTGCTTTTATCTCTCCCTGTCTCACTAGCCCTATGTATGTTTCCCTCTTTTTTCTATCACTCTCATGTCTCTCTACCTCTATATCTCTCCATCCCTCAATCTCCCCCTTCCATATCTGCCCCCTCCAATGTTCTTTCCTTTTCTCTCTCCTTTTTTCACCAGCCCCTCTCTCGCCCATTCTCTTACGTTCTATCTTTCACTACCCTCCATCTGTCTCATTTTCTGTCCCCATTTTCTATTCTCTCTCTCTCTCTTTCGTTGTCTCATTCCTGCGCTCTCTCATACACTTCCTCTCCCCCCTGTCCCGTGTGCAGAAGAGTTTGTGTTTTCCTCATCCCCGGTCTGTGCCATATTCCCTCTCACATTGCCCGTCGGTGCACGGTGCCCACGCAGAGAGCGCGTGCAGCGCCAGTTGCTCTGCGCCACGTAGGCACGCAGAGAGCAGGTGCGAGCGTGGCCGCGGGTCCCCCCTGGAGCATACTCCGTCAGACGTCTCCTTGTCTACGGATTGGCACCAGGTTATCTCGCTCAATGGACTCCCGTTGCCTGGATATATTCAGCGAAAGCCGAGCTCTGCCAGGAGCTGGTTGTCATGGGAATATTTTTCTGCCTTATGTTCTTTACTGTTGTCACCAAAGTCCTTGCAAAATGCCCAACTTAAGCATTTGGGGGTTGCAATGCCTGCATTCCCGGGTGCAGGTCCCAGCTGGCCAGTTACAAATTGTTTCTACTGGTTCGGTAGGTCATGTATGACTTTTAGAACGCCCAGTGAGCTTCCATGGAGGAAATGCCAGTCGATTCTGTATGCAAGTCGAAATATCGACATTACTTCCACTACATCGACTACTAGTATGTCGTCAAGGTAAGCAAAGGTGGAAAAAAGAATAGTAAATCAATACTTTGATGAGATAGATAGATAGATAGATAGATAGATAGATAGATAGATAGATAGATAGATAGATAGATTAGATAGATAGATAGATAGATAGATAGATAGATAGATAGATAGATAGATAGATAGATAGATAGATAGATAGATAGATAGATAGATAGATAGATAGATAGATAGATAGATAGATAGATAGATAGATAGATAGATAGATAGATAGATAGATAGATAGATAGATAGATAGATAGATAGATAGATAGTACAATGGTGGGCCATACAGTGCATGTTTTGGGAGGTTGTTATTTGTACTGCAACGTAGTGAAATACAATCATTTCATTTTTTTGTTTCCCTTTTACCAGTGAAATTTCCTTTTGTGTTTTTGCCACTTGACCTACAAAGCCCAGTATCCAAAAAACAATTTAGTGCAGCAAAAGTAACTCCTTGTAACTTGTGTACTGGAATTTTGTGAAAGGAAGACCCCATGTTTATCTGAACATATGGTTCCTTCTGCATTGGTAGTTCAGCAATTCGATGCACGTTGAATCCATAAAATGGGAACATGTTTCAATGTTATCATCCAAATAGGAAATAGAAATGTAAATTATTCCTCTCTGGCATATAACTCTCATCTCTCGTACATTCCTGTAATCTGCCTGGAGCTTATGCTTCTAATTGCAAGGTCTTCAACACAGGTGGCTGCCATATGGAGATGGACAGGAGCAGACCTAAAGGGCCCAGAGTGAAGACCAGGGGGTAGCTTCACTAAGGACTTGCGTTGTTCTTGTATACCAAAGGTCGATGCAAATTAACACAAATCCTTCATTGAGATTTACGAAGCCACACAAAGCAACTTTGCATGGTTTAGTAAATACAAAGTAACGCAAGGCAGAGCATAGCGCTGTCTTGCACTACTTTGCGCGGACTAGGGTTTACATAGCTGAAGCATGGGCACTCCTGTGCATACGCCCATGTATTTTGATGCAAACCCAAATTTAAAGAGACTTTTAAACCTGGGTATGCACCAAACTGGTGTATCTATCCGACAGGTGTAACGAGGGGAAATATCTTTATCACTCCTCGTTACTTCCTCTTTCTAAGTGTGCTGAATTCTGCAGCACACATAGAAAGAGGAAATTGCCTCTGAGGATTGTTTATTTGTGGGGAGGTGTTGCTTGGTACACAAAAACAATCATGCCTGTAAAGCAGGCACTTTTGTACTGTGGTTCAAGGCTGCCTCCGTTGACCCTACACAGCACACAGTGCACCAGCACAAAGAGGGCAGGAATGATCCATACTTTGTAAATATGGATCATTTCTTCTCTTTCCCTTTCACGCGATGCAGCGCAGCAAGTTGCTGTTCTGCGAAAAGTTGTGTTGCGTAAAATAAAGGTAAATCTTCCCCACAATCTTCTTTTCACCCTACTTAGAGCAGTTTGTTTACATTTGACCGACACCAACCTCCACCAGCCTCCCCCACATAAGAATATCAATTAGTGTCACCCTTAAAAGTGAATTTAGTGATGTGGCATTCTATTCATCAACCCTTCCCACATTCAGTGGTCTGACTGGAGAGAGCATAGTAGAGTTGCTGCAATGCCCCGTCCAATGGCACACCATGAATCTAATTCAGGACCACCATTGTGAGCTATGCAGCATTTGTTTGCTTACAACTAGACAAACACACCTGATGACAATGATTTGTAAATGGAAGGCCCAGAAACAAGTTCATAATGGTCCCCAAACTGCCAATCCAATCCAATAACTCCAGGCCTGGAGACACCGAGCCTGGTTTCTTGTGAGTAGCTGCACAGGCTTCAGGCAGCTACTGCAGCCGGACGATGCCTGCCCTCATGTTGGGGCACAGAAAAATCTCCCTCCAAGCTGAATTGAAAGAAAACCTTCTCCTTTGACGCCCCCACCGCCCCCTCGACTCATCCACGGCCAACGAAAAAAGCACCTACAACACTTACCACTTGCGTAAAACAGGAGTAAATGCAGATTTGGGACGTTATTTCACCTAATTGGTGAAAATCAAACCGAATTAGACCCAGTATTCCCAGGTTCTTATGTCATTTCTGATCAAAAATGTATTAAGTCCTGCACCGGTATCTCTGAAAAGACTTAAAAGAAAAGTTGTGCCCATAGTCTTCCCCTTGATATGAAGCAACGGGGCAACCCTAGAATGGGTGTTACCACAGTCTAATAAAAAAGAAATAGTTCACCTAGAGGTGGCAAACAATTGTAGCACTGATTCATCGAAAAACCCTCTTTTTTCACCACACAGTCTTACTCTGTCGTGACATCATATGGCAATGCTGAAACTGTGGTAAGAGAGGAATGTGCAGCAAACTCTGATATTTCTGCTCAGCGTTCTCCTCAAGTACACAATCTTAGCTTCTCCACTCTTCAGTGGCGTTGTGCAAAATTATGCCCCCGCCCGCAGAATGTTAGGAGGGGCCCTGAGTCTCCCATATCTCACAGACATTCACTGGCCTTGGGCTGAATGGAGGCCCCCTCGTGGTTTGAGGGACCCCAGAATTATTGGGCCCACTCACCTCACCTCAAGGGTTGCAGGGGCCTGCGTTACGTTTGCTTCAAGAGGTAAGTCTGCTGTTATCATCTTCACTATACTCATGTTCGCTATTTCAGGAGGTAAGCTCAACGTCACCCTTTTCCGACCCGGGCTAGGTAATTTCACGGAATCCCGGTGTTTGCTTGTCCCCCGGTGGCTCAGAGGGCGGCTAAGCTTTGAAGCAGGTGTGAGGATAAGAAGATGCTAAGACTGCTAATGCCAGGGATGTGAGAGAGGTAGGGTTAAACCAATTCCGTAACATCCCATAATTGCCACTTGTAGATATAAGCGAGTTCACGCTCGGTGCCTGGGGAGACTTGGGCGCGGATCCTGTTATTATTGCCAGGAGCTACTCGCTGAATTCCCTGAGCATTACAGATAACATGCCCTTGTGTGTGTGTCAGACAAGCATCTGCATGCGGTACTGGTAATCACAGCTTTGGATGCACAGCTTCCTTTTTCCCATAGCGTTCAGGGAAAACACCCAGTAGGGGCAACACGCTAGCGGATGACTTTCATCACATCTGACTTGTTGTTTCCTCTTCGCTCGCCACATACAACCACCCCATTGGATAAGGCAGAATTCTCTGTGAATCATCATTACTTGTTTAGGGGCAACCCTTACCTGCAATAGACTTGCTAGTGGCGTGTCAATATCATGGATGTTACTGTTGGAGAAGCCACATGTAACCTTTGACCGTCAATGACACCACCTGGTTGACCTCTGGTCCCACCTGTAGACTTTCGAAACCCTCCATTTTGCTGATGAGGGACTAAGAAGGAGCAAAAAGTGGGAACTTCTGAAAGTAAACAGGGTTATGATGACTGTGCCTTAGACTTCATGGCCCCTTGAGACCATGCTTAGCAAGGGCAGGGCCAGGGCTACCAAAGAAACGACTCTCCATGGCTGAAACCTGATTCTGGGATGGCTCTTACGCCATCTTCATGTTCTTGAACATGCAGTAAAAAGCAGCTGGGTAAATCCCGACAGCCACTCACTACCCAGAGCCCTTTCTAACTAATATCTACAACATGACAATAGCGTTGGACAGAGTTGAGGTTCTTTAAGCCAGTGTTGGCTTAGTGGACTAGTATGCTGTAGTGTGTACTTCATAATTGTTATACTAGCTCTTTAAGGAATGTCCTACTTAAGTTCTTATTCCATATTCTTAGAATGCTATGATTGTGTGTTTTGACCATTGCAAACCTGGTATTCAACTTCACTGGTCGTGGGTTGATTTACTCTACTAGAATAAACCACCTATGTCAACCTTTATATCCGGATTTCCATCTTTATTTGATCTACAACTCTACTACATTTATTGGCGACGATCGGAAGCTGATAGAAATCAAACCCACCGACATGAGCAGTTCGACCATGGACTTTAAGGTCACTGGCTCCAACGTTTCTTACAACATCGGATTTTAACTTTGGAAGTTTCGTTCTCATCTCTTGAGACTATCTCAACATAAACTGTGAGTTATTGTTTTGTAAATTTATTACCTGAAAGCCGTCTTTCAACGCTGCCTGTTTCATACCGTTTTTTTTCAAATGCGCGGAGCATTCTACGCTCGTGAAGCAAGCTGTGGAATTGTTCTCTAACGCGCTGCTGGCACACGCGCAGTACGTCTACAGCGTCACGCGTCACTATGGAATGCGCCCAGTGTATGCTGTAATTTGAATGCGCTCCAGCTTTGTTTACCTCTTCGGCGCTCGACTTCAACTCCTTGCGCTCCAGTTTTATTTACATGTTCAGCGCTCGACGTCAACTTCTGAAATTTAAACGTCACTTTCAGCGCTCAGCGTCTCTTTGATAAAACGCTGACAGGCAGTGCAATTCTGTACTTTTCAACGCGACCTTATCTTTGTAGTTTTGGTCGTCTTCTGTCGACTTTCAAAAGATCGTTTTTCTGGACAGTGCTATTTCAAAGGCTGACAAGTAAGAATTTATTATAAAATATACATTTTTTGTGAATTTATTATGGCTACTTCAGGTAATAACAACAATGGGATTGTAGCACCTCCATCGTTTTTAATTGTTCCTGGCAAACCTCCTACTCCATGGCACAAATGGCTACGTGTCTTTACAAACTATTTGGAAGCTATTGATGCTCTAGATTACCCTGCATCTAGAAAAAGAGCTATTCTTTTCAATCACTTAGGAGATGCTGGCCAACAATTATTTGACAATTTAGCAGTTGTTCAAGCTCCTGCTGATGATGACTCATGGAATGTATATACCGAGGCATTAACACGTCTGGGCAAACAATTTAAAGATGATCCATCAGTCATGGTTGAGAGACATATGTTTTTCAAAAGGAAACAGTTACAGGAAGAGTCTATAGAAGACTATGTAGCTACTCTACGAGTTCTTGCATCAAAATGCGAATTTGGTACCTATTTGGAGACTGCTCTACGTGATCAGTTAGTCTTTAATTGCTTTAATAAGAAAATCCAAGAGCGGATTTTGACTTGTAAAAATCCAACTTTAGATGAAGTTATTGTAATTGCGAAAAGTATTGAGTGTTCTGTAGTTTCCTCAAAAATTTTAGCTGAACATGCCACTTCTTCAAGTGTTTGCAATATTTCACAGGCATCTGGTGACAATTGTAATGTTAATGTTGTTTCTAACCGCAATACTGGAAAAAAAGTTTTTGAATCTAAAGCTAATGTATTTTGTTACAGGTGCGGTTCAAAGTTTCATGTTGCAAATAATCCTAAGTGTCCTGCACAAGGTAAAAGGTGTTCTAATTGTAAACGTGTAGGTCACTTTGCTGCATCATGTCGTTTACCTAAAGATAAGTCTAAAGTTAATATGGTTTATTCGGAGGAAGAAATTTGTGATGCGTTAAATCTTTCTTCTATTTCATTCATTCAGGTAAATGATTTATGTGATTTCAGTATCAAGGGTCCTATTTGCACCATTTCAATTGGGATTCAGACCATACAGGTTATGGCTGACTCCGGATCCCCTATTACCATTTTGGATGAAACTACCTTTCAGTGCTCTTGGAATAACAAAGAATTATTTACTACTGATGTTAATCCCAAAGCTTTCGGGGGTTTTGACATAACCATGCGTGGATATTTTCCAGACAACATTGATTTTAAAGGTCGTGTTATCTATACTAAAATATACGTTGCACACAATGGCCGTGATATTATAGGCTGGCAAGACCAAGCCAGACTGGGCATTATTTTAAAACCCGGTCATCCTGAACCTGTTGCTTTGGGTGATCTTCCTATACTGTCTGTTTTTGATTATTGTAATGACCCCATTCTTTGCAATGTTTTAGATAAATACAAGGTTGTTTTTGAAGATAGGATTGGGTTGGTGAAGAATTTCGAGCATGATATTAAGTTAAAAGACAACGCTTGTCCTGTTATTCAAAAGGTGCGGCCCGTTCCTTTGTCTGTGAGAGAGGACTTGAGAAAGCACATTGAATCTCTTATTGCTCAAGACATTATTTGTCCTATTGAGTCTTCAGAATGGGTTTCTGCTGCCGTCGTAGCACGAAAACCTTCTGGGGAAATTCGTTTATGTGCAGACCTGCGAGTACTCAATCGCAACATTGTCATTGATGTACATCCCTTGCCTAAAATCCATGATATGCTGGCCAACATCGGTAGTAGCAAATACTTTTCCACTATCGATTTGCGCTCAGCGTACCACCAAATCCCTTTATCTTTAGAATCTCAACCTCTCACAACATTTGTTACACCTTTTGGTGTGTATATGTATAAAAGGTTACCTTTTGGGCTTGCCTCTGCAGCCAGTATATTTCAAAGATTAATGGACTCCATTTTTTATAATTGTCCCGGAATTCAGGCATTCCAGGATGACATTTTGGTTCATTCTGAATCCCTGGATCAACATTACATATTGATGGAGTATGTTTTAAAATCTCTACAAAATAATGGTCTTACCGTCAACAAGAAGAAATGTACATTTTTGGCTAGTGATGTTGATTACTTAGGCCACAACCTCTCAAAAGATGGCATTAAACCCAAATCTTCTTTGCTGGATGCCATTAAAAATGCTCCTCCTCCTCTAGATAAAGACTCCCTCAGAGCATTTTTGGGGTTGAGCGAATATTATGCTCGTTTTGTTAGGAGCTATGCTCTTGTAGTTCAACCTCTGAGAGATCTGTTAAAAAAACATGCTAAATTTGTGTGGTCCTCTGAATCTCAATCTGCTTTTGACTCCGTCAAAGATATGATACTCTCCGCTCCGGCCATCAAGCCCTTTTCCCATGGTGTTCAAAGCATCATTACCGTTGATGCTAGTTCCCGTGGCCTAGGAGCTGTTCTGAGTCAAATGGTTAAAGGTGAGGATTGCACCATTGCATTCGCTTCTCGTTCGCTAACTTCAGCTGAAGCAAATTACAGTACCATAGAGCGAGAAGCCTTAGCTTGTTCATGGTCTGTTGAAAAATTTAAAATGTACATTTGGGGCACCAGATTTCTTTTATACACAGACCACAAGCCGTTAATTTATATGCTTGGCGAGAGTTCCTCCAATAGAGCTTCTTCTCGCTTAGTTAGACTATTGGCACGTCTTCAAGAATTTAATTTTGAGATAAAATACTTACCTGGTGGCAAAAACATTCGTGCGGATTGTTTGTCACGCATTCCTTTATCCACGTGTAATTTAATCAACTCTGACTTAGAGTATGTATTTGCTGTTGATGATGCCCTTCAAGGTACAAAACTTACTAAACAAGACTGGTTAAAGGGTATGGATAACGATTCTTGTTTACTCAATGTTAAGAAATTTTTGATTAAAGGTTGGCCCAGGGATAGAAGCATGTCAACGGAGGAAAATCATTATGCACAGGTTGCATCTGAATTGTCGGTGTCAGGTGACATTTTGTTCAGGCAAGACAAATTTGTCCCACCCGTTGGCATCCGACAATCCATTATTTCTCTGGCCCATGAATCTCATCCTGGTATCACTGGTACCACCAATAAGATTAAAACCACTTATTGGTGGCCGGGTATTGATAACCAGGTTAAATCCTTTGTCAACCAATGCCCACAGTGTCTATGCTCGGATAAACACTGGAAGTTGTCCAATTCACCACTTGTTCCTGTGGAGTGGCCTGAGTCTCCTTGGCAGAAAATTGCCATAGATTTTTCTGGTCCATTTTCTGTTTTCAATGATGATTTCAAATTCTTAATAGTGGCCATTGATTACTTTTCTAAATGGATCTATTTTTCTTTGGTCAAGAACCCTAATTCTGTTGCTGTAGTTTCATTTTTAAAGAGTTTGTTTGTCATCGACGGTACTCCACATGAAATTGTTTCCGATAACGGTTCGCACTTTGTCTCACAGGAGATGAATTTGTTTTTAAACAATTTAGACATTAAGCACATGTTAGTTCCTCTTTACAGTCCTGCTTCTAATGGCCTTGTAGAAAGAGCTAACCGTTTATTGAAGGAAGCTATTCAAACAGCCTGTGCTAATAAACTTGATGTTGCCGAATTTCTTAGCGAGAAAATCTGGAACTATAATTGTACCCCGCACAGTACGACAGGAGTGTCCCCTTTTGTTTTACTGCGGGGTAGAATTCCCACTTCTAGATTGAACCCGTCTTGGTTGATGAAAAGTTCTCTTGTCAACGTGGATTTAGCTAAAATTCGTGAACATGTAAAGAGCAAACAGGAGAGTTACAAAAATAATTATGACAAACGCATGCATGTCACAGAAACACCTCTTATTTCTGGTGATTGGGTCATCATTAAGAAACCTGTTAAAATAACTAAGGGGCAATCCAAATTTTCTGCTCCTGTTAAAGTTTTAAAAGTCTCTCGTTCTGCAGCTCTTTTATTTGAAAGGGGTTGGTGGAACAAGAATGCTCTTATTAAGATCTCTGACCAACAAGCTAAGATCATTTCTTCCAACAAGCAGTCCTCGGATTTGTCTGAGGATCGCAGTTCTGATTGGTTCGGTGTTGGAGAATCCTCTATGTCTCCATCTGTTCCTTCAGTTCCTATTAATCCCCCTGCCCTTGATTCTTCCCTGTTAGCACACGGTGATTCAAACGATCTTACACCTCCTCCCAATTTACAGCCTGTTTCCAATTCCATTGGTGCAGGGGATGGTAGGGATCTCAGTCGCAGAATCAGATCTGTTCCTGTGAGACTCCATGATTATGTTTTGAATTAATCTTGTTTTTTTTTTCATGTATGCGTTTATGTTACATTATTGTTACATTACTGTGTTTGTTTTTATCTGCTATTCTTCTTCATTTATTAGGGGAAGGATGTGTAGTGTGTACTTCATAATTGTTATACTAGCTCTTTAAGGAATGTCCTACTTAAGTTCTTATTCCATATTCTTAGAATGCTATGATTGTGTGCTTTGACCATTGCAAACCTGGTATTCAACTTCACTGGTCGTGGGTTGATTTACTCTACTAGAATAAACCACCTATGTCAACCTTTATATCCGGATTTCCATCTTTATTTGATCTACAACTCTACTACATATGCCCTGTAGGAGGCTGTTTTTGACGAGGTCACAGGTTCAAGACCCGGGGGGGGGGGGGGGGGGGGCACTCTGCTTTTCATCCTTCTGAGGTCGAAATGAGCACCATTGAGTTGGGTAACAATAAACATCTGCTATTCAGCGCCAAGACACCCTTCGCGGTGGGCTTTACAAATACACATGTAATGTTATGTAAATGAGGAAACAGAAGCAGAGGCTAAAAGGTATCAACAAATGTCACAGTAGCAAGGCAGCAGAACAGAAAAGGCTGTGCCAAAACAGAACTCTTTGGCAAAGATCACAGGTCAAGGCTGGCAAGGCATTGTGTATGAGGATGGAGAGAGTCTGTCATGTAGCTATTCCCATCCCTTGTCGTCATGAACTTGTACCTTGCAATGGACTCGGTCCCCTACAGTTGAAATAGGAATGATGTCCCCTCTACGGAAAAACCATCTGCAGACCCTCTCGTACTTTCCAATTACCAACCAGTTTTAAACTATGGCCCATAAAATCCTGCAAACAGTGTTCATAAAACATCTACAAGCATGCTGCTTCTTAACTGCCAGTTGGGATTTCACTCTGTCAAATAAACTCCATGCTCAGAAAATGAGAATTTGTAAAATGTTTATTAACCAAAGGAAAATATATCTGTGAGACCAATAATTTCCCAACAACGAGTTCCCCAGCAGCCATTTCAAGGTGAGCACTGCTAAGCAAAGGCAAGACACAAATATATAGTATTTTACAAACAGGCTATTTAATGTGATTCTCATGGAGAAAAAGCATATGGGGAAACAAAGCCAGCACCCTTCAGTTAGAAATTGAGATCATAAAGACAGGAGACCCCATTCAGTTGTTACAAGAATGTAATCTTTTCAGGCTAAGCAAACTAATCAAAAATGTCTCTGCTTTAAAGCCAAGATGTGATATAGAATTTCGAAATGTCATAAACGAGTATTTCCTTTAGCCACAGTTAGCATGTGTAAGAAAACATGGCTGCATGAATTACAGTCATGCCAGTGCAATGAAGGCCCCAAGCGGCTGTGATCCGCCTTAATCTCTCTGCGGAATACATTGCTGTGGAATGCAGTATTTTGTGCTCCAGGCTAAAAGAGTAGGCAGAGGTAGCCACAATGCAATTAGCCTGGATATGCTCATCTCTTCTCTACCAAAGCCAAATGCCTGCATCTGATCTAATGCAGCTCCCAAGCATAGGATGGTGTACTTCCCAGTTCACTTTGTGGCCCTGTTGTTCAATGCCTATGTGCACTATTTTGCTTATATGCATTAACAATATCCAGTGCATTTCCAAATGTCACAAACGATGTCCAGATCCATACCTGTTTAAAGAACGGTCAAGGAAATCACAATAATATCACTGGATGTCTAGACCAGGCTATTTGCCAAGTGGGAGCAATGTTCCTGTGCCTCACTTGAACCAAAACTTAGATTTTAGTTCCAGGAGAGCAGACCACTCTAGGCTTTGCTCGCCGGGCCAACTAGTCTGAGGAGTACACCCTCAATGTCATAAATAGTCTGGAAAGTGGAATAATTATTGGTGCTATTCTCTCATGTGAGCTTCAGACAAATGCTATGGTAAAGTGAGGTAACAAGTGTATTTCTGCTGTTTCTGCAAAATTCTTCTATGCCTGCATGCAGCTCATTGAATAGAAATGAGAGATATGGCAAACAGCCTGAGCTGCCGACTTCGGAGCCGGTGGGAACCAGGTTCGAGTCTCAGCGTAGGTGTCAACATCCTGTGATTCTGTGCAAATCACTAAGGGTCTTATTATTCGACTTTGGCGGTCCTACAGCGTACGGTGCAATGGGCCATCCACTGTAGGACTGCCAAAGCTGTGGTGCGACCGCATGCCAGATGAGGAGTTAATTCTTGGTCTGGCAGCTGGTCCTGCAGCCGTCTGGCATTGGTGGTTTGTTAGGCTTATAAAAAAGCCTAACATGCAGACAGCCGCTCTCAGAGCGCCAACTGCACCTTCCTGCAGCAACTCAGAGTGCAAATCCAGGGGGGGGCTACGTGTGCCCCCCCTCCCAACCCCCCGTATGCACCCCGAGGTCCAGGAGCAGCAGAGTTGACTCTCCACCACCCTTTTCATCGCAGGCTCACCTCCCTGAAAAGGGTGGTGTCCATTCAACTCCTAATATGCTTGGCGGTGCTGCAGTGGCACGTCAGCATATTAGTGCTCCCAGCCGCTGTGCGACTGCCACAGGATCCTTGATCCCCGCCAATCACTGCGGTCCTGTGGCAGTCTGCAATGTGGGGGAGTTCGGACTGCCACCATGGGTTAAGGCCCCTAATCTCCCAGGACCTACAATTCAGTGCCTTGAGACCCTCACGGTTGATTTGCTGCATTTTAGAAATACTGGATTTATTTATTGTGGAAGGATTTCACCCATTATTGGCTATAGCATGCTACTGAGTATAAACAGCGCCATCAGCAAAGCCCTTATGACATCAATGGCAAATGCAAACTGTGTTTTCTTCGTTATCTTAAGCAAACATTCTGAAACTGGAGTTCCCTTTCTGTAACTTGGACCTCGAAGTCCATTGAAAGGGACAGTGTTGTGCAGGCAGCATAGGCGCCCTAATCCTAATGCAGGCTCAGAAGAAATGCCCTGGAGGACAACCCCTGTTCTCCTACTGACCTTGTCTGGGGAGTGTCTTCACCAGTGTAACTGTGGCACAACCAGAAAAATTTAGAAGCGAGGCATCTTTTTTGTTATGTGTCTGGTTGTTCATCTTGAATCCTCTCTGTGGATACATCTTTGGGCTATATAGGTGAATAGCTGATTTCTGGATTCCCTATATCCCGGGATGTTTATCTCCTGAATAATTGACAGTATTGGACGACTAGAATCAGCAGAGGTTTGTAACCTGTTCAGCATTTGGCTTTCCTTGTCCACAGAGCTGGAAGTATGAGGGTCATGCGAACATGTAGACCTAGATATTGCCAAATACGAGAAGTAGCTTCTTCAATCGCCTCTCTTCTCATGTACGTAGCCGAGGTATCCCCTTTGGTTTCTTTGCAGGAAGTTCCCCAACATCCACCATTTCGAAGCCAGACTGAACAGAGGTGCAGTTTGGAGCAGGTTAGTGTGGTTAGTTCTAGCACAAAAGTCTGCAAGCTTCTTAATGCCACCCCCCCCTCCCTCCCCCCCCTAAAAAAAGTTTCATTGGGGTCCCTTAGAAGGACAACCATTTTTTCTCAACTAGTCTGTAAAATTGAAATCTCTATACATATTCAAAAGTTCACAAATTGCAGTTATAGATGTTACTGATGACCAACTACAGAGTGGCACAACCCCGCCCCTGGCCAAGCTACACTCCTGGTCGATTTCCAGAAAAGGTGAACAGGATACTCTTCTTGAGTTCCAAGTACTCGTTGGCTAGTTCCAGCAGGTGCAGGTATCCAGGCAAAACCAGGATAAATGACGATGGCACGAGATGTAGTGTCAAACCTTACTAGGGACACACTTGCACAAGCTCTCAAGTTCCCCAGGTCCATGCTTGGAGAGTTAATCATCCATTTCAGGTTTTCCTTTGCATTCTGGGATATGTAGTCCCTTTCTAGCCCAATGTTAATATAGGCTACAAGTCCGTTAAGGCAAAGCTAAGTCCTGGACTGGATAAGCTACTCACTCATGAGCCCATAAGAGCCATGCTGTTACAACACATTGCGGGTGACTTTGACTGATGTACACATTTTCCATTTCAAGGTGAACCATCTACCACCAGGCCCATTGGACATTTCTGTTTTTCTTCAGAAAACCACACATGGTGGTAATTTGCCACCTACCACCATGTCACTGGTGCTTCATGTTGCCAGTTCCGGCTTGTCATTTAAGCAATGTTATGTGAATGGGGTTTGTAGACATGAGTTGCTTCCACACTGACACAACTGGAACTAATGATTTGTGAAAGAACAGCTCTGGAGCGGAAACGTGTATTTGGCTTTTGGCACCTCTAGGTATATGGATGTGTACACGTGTGTTGCTGGGGAAACTACAAGACACAGTAGCACATTTTGTTCTTAAAGGGCGTTGCACAGTTTTAATAAACTGACCTTTGCAAAACAAACAACAATGCTTGGCATGGCGCGCGCCGTTCTGCCCCAGGGCGATTGAAGGCTGCAGGTTGCGCATGCTCCGCTGGCAGTATTTTACATTTATGCCAATGCGGATGATCGCTTTTCTTTAGAGGATTATAGCACCGGTGAAAAATGTATTTTAGACAAATTCTGTCCTTGGTGTGTGAGCATCACTCAAGCAAGTTTCCACAGCAACCCCCGTTCCCTTCCCAGTAGCTGCTACTACCACGCAAATCACGCAGGCTGTTCGGCCAATCGCCGTAGAGTGTTTCGTGCGGAATATTGTGAAATACTCCGTCGTCCCCGCGGTGCGCGCGTCCCCTGTTGCGTTGTGTCTGGCAGACGTCGTCTGCGGCCCTGGAAGCACGTGAGAGTGTTTGTACCCCCGAGAACATCTTCACTTCCCCTTGGAGACGGCTTGAAATACTCGGCGAAGAATAATGAGGCTGGGCGAGCCGCGTCGTAAACCTGCAGTGCTGAACGAGTCTCGTGCTCTGGCAGGCCTGAGCAGGGGTGGATTGGGATGAAAGAACAGCCTGGCACGATAAAAAAGAAAAAGTGGCGCTCATTTGCGTATTGCCTTTTCGCAAAACACTGCTTTGCCTTTGGCGAAGTTTAAAAAAAAAAAGATGGGAGGTAATGGACGCCCATCTGCCTCCAGAAAGGCCACTCGGGCACCCACTGGGCCGCTGGCAGTATACGAACAACACAGACATCGCCCAAAATCGGCCCCAGGCTGCATAAAAAAGTAGCCTACAGCTGGAACTTCGATACCGGCCCCTTGGTTGTTGCCTGAGTGCCCGCCTTACCAATCTGACCCTGGGCCTGAGCTCCAGTGTTCCCACACCCCACAGCCTCACATCCCACCCAGCTGCTCTACCAGGACATTACATTTTAACATTTTATTTTTGCAGCATAAGTTAACCGGCCGAGGTAGCCCGCCTTTACTTGTGATTATGTGTTTACATGACAGTAGCCGTTGAGGGTGTAAGAGGTGAGCGGACGCCTCAATATTTTGAGCTAAACTGGTTGGGCACTTTTGGGAAATAATGGGAATGCCTCGAGCGAAGCATTTCTGCACATACATATGTTATGAGGCCATGATCACTTATATTCCACTTACCCCCACCCATCCTCCCTGCACTAAAAAGCCTCTGATCTTTCTTCATTGTATTTATATAGCGCTCACTTACCCTGATGAGGCACTGAAGTGCATTATGCAGGGTAGCACGCTGCTATGGAACCCGAGGTAGGGGGGTAAGTCCAGTGTTATTGGCATTGTTGGTTACTGTGATTAGTTTTGTGTGCTCAGGAAAAAATGAACCATAGATTTTCTCAAGTTTCATTGTGCTAGATTGAATTAAGAGGAGTAGGTGTTATGTGAGTTCACGCAAAAGGACTGGAGATGTTGTGATCTTTGAAATTAGATGTAGGCAGTTTTCAGAAATAAAACGGGAGAGGGCCATTTGAAATTTAAAAAAAAGATGACAATCTAAACTTTTTAAGGACAGTTTTTCATTTTTCATTCCAGATTTAGGAATATGTATGTATAGGCATTTATATAGCGCACTACTTACCCGTAGGGTCCCAAGGCGCTTCGAAACCCTTCCTGGCTTCCCTGAGAGATGGTCCCTTAATGGGTATCTCTAGGGTGAGACCAGGCATCCCCGGCGGTCTGGTGGGGCCGTTAGTGAAGATGAGGCAAGCTAATGCCCAGAGTTGCCGAGTGTGATCGCTGATCAGAGTGGGCACCGAGGCGAGAGAATTATCGAGTCCGCTGACCCTGGTCCAGAAACCTGCCGCGCCGGGAATCGAACCCTGGTCCCAGGCCGTCCTCTGCTCTCGGGTCTGCCGCCTCTAACCAGTGAGCCACACTACTTCATATAGAGGATGCCTTTTGACACCGCATACAATTTGAGGATGTAAGGCTGTAGAAAGAAGCAACATTATTTGCATGCAAGATAGTGCTATATTCTGTCTACTCTTGATGGCACTAGAATCAGGTGAACAATCTGTCCACTCTTCAGCTACTACAGTACCAGTCCACGGCTCCAGCAGGGACCCCTGACCCGCTCAGGGGTTGCAAAAGTAAAGTAATGGCTGTGCTCAAATTGAGGGAAATAGGAAAAATTTTAGGTTATCCTCAAAGAAAGCATTAATCTTAAGATTTTTTAGCAATGCGAGAAAATATGGAGATTAATACTGACATTGAAAAGGAGATTCTACAAGTGCCACGGTGGACGTCTTCTGATGTTAATCCTCAAATTTGGCTTACTGTATTATTTACAAAGCTTAGTGGGAGCCATTTTTTGACATCCCTATTTTAGCCTAGCACAAGATGGATGTTAAGGGCAGCTCCCTCCCCGACAGTGGAGGTGTATTGTCTGCATTTCTGGACCTGTAGGTTTGCGATCCAGACACTGAGGTGAGAAGGATGGTGTCTGGGCTGCCTCAAGAAATCCAAAGATGACTGTAAGTGAGGGAGCTGCATAGTAGACTTTTTGAAGCACGGTCCGTTTGTAAATAGTAGGGGTGAGTGGTGGACTGCGGATTCTGCTTGCAGATTGCCTTTAGGTGACACCCAGCCTTTTGACTTCTTTGATTATACGTTTAGTTTGGCTGCTGACAATCAAGCACAGAAACCGGAAACCTCACACCTCTCGGTGTACGCACCCATCCCATACCTGGCTATCTCCCAAATAGGTTATCATTGTAATACAAAGCTTTGCAGAACCATGATCAATGCCAAAACAATCTAATGCTTACATGGGTCTGGTTTGCGCTATATACAACTGCAAATAAATAAACCATGAAAAAAGTGACTTGCAGTAGGACAAATCATCTAATTTTCTCGCAGTCACTGTAATTTGGCTCCATGATGTCTCCTGTCTGAATTTACCCTAGCAACTGCAGCTGTGGAATGGGTGATTGGGTTGTGCTAGTGTTCACCAATTCCTAATCTTGCATAACTATTGAATGAATGACTACTCATTTGTATAGCGCATGGTTACCAGGAGGCATCCCAGTGCTTCAGTGGTCCAATTCATCCCCGAAGATTTAGGGAAGTAGGAAGGTTTTCAGCATGTTCCTCAATCTAAGATGGTTCTCCTCCATCCGAATAGAGTCGGGCAGGCTATTCCAAAGTTTTGCTGACTGAACAGCAAAACGCCTGCCACCCATATGGCTTTTCCTTATTCTGGGAACTGCCAGAAAGTTCTTGTTGCTCGATCTAAGGGTCCTGTTGGTTTGATAGGGACAAAACAAAGGTTGAATAAGATCAGGTCCTGTTTTGGTTAGGGCTTTGTGGGCAATGGTCATAGCCTTAAATTCAATCCTTTGTTGTACCGGCAGCCAGTGAAGTTGTCGGAGCGCTGGTTTGGCTGAAGTTCTACTAGAGATCTGTAGAAGCATCCGGGCTGCACAGTTCTGTACAGTCTGCAGGACCCTAAGTGTCCCCTGTGGGGCCCCTAGGTAAACTGCGTTGGGAGTAGTCAAGGCGCGTTAAAATCAGGGCCTGGACTAATATCCGCCTTGCTTCAAACGGGAGCAGCTCAATGATTTTCCTGAGTGATCTCACCAAGGCGTAGCAAGTAGCTGCTACTTTCTGGGCTTGCCCCAGAAAATTAAGCGCAGGGTCTAGCCACACTCCCAGACTCTTGATTTTCTCTTTTGGGGGGGGTGGGGGGCTGGCCCAGAGTGTTAGGCCACCAGCCGTCCACCAGCCGTCCACAAGAGGCACAAGAAAGAACTCATTCAAATTCCTTTTGGTGAAATATGTCTGATAAATATTGTCCTTCCTCTACACAGCCATCCACCAACCTCCAAAGGAGCCACTCTTAACATTACATTCAGTCTGTCTGAACACGCCCAAAATTTAATCTGCTTGTCAGAGTATTGAAGCAAGTTCAGTATTTGGGCTGACAATGAAAATAATGTGTATCTGCTCTAACCATCGCATGTATAATGGATGCATGTGTTTTCACCTAGATTGTGGACAGTTCGAGAAGCACAAGGGAGCGTAGCCTTGATTTGATTACATCTCTAACTCCAAACCTTCGATAACCAGTCCAGCCACCATACCATGCTCCAGTTACAACCATAACAATTTCAAAACTGCACAGTAGTTCTACAGCTCACACGACCAACCCACATATGTACTACCTTCACCAATGTTGAGGAATCCGCAAAACACCCCTCCCACAACCTGCAACTGCCACTACCAACCCTGATCTCCACAAGGTCATACCTGTCCATGAAATACAGGTAATCAGAATTCTGGCTGACTTCTGACTTCATAAAAATAAGTTGTGTGAAGTGCCAAGGCAGTCAACCTTGGCCTCCCAGCCTTAGCCCATCCAATTTACACATTCAGAGTGAACTATGCCTCATACCATTGAGTTGGGTAACAACAAACATCTGTTACTCAGCGCCAAGATACCCGTAGTGGTGAACGTGCGCTTCACAAATACACATGTTATGTTATGTTATGTTAAAATAAGCTTATATAGCGCGCGGCTACTCTAAAAGAGTGTCCCGGCACATGTTATGTTATGTTTATGTTATGTTATGTTACAGCGAAATATGCCATTGCCACACCTCTCCACAAAACAAGCATAGGCAAAGTCAATGGGACTGGCCTTCATTTTGAGTCCTGACAGAAATATTTCGAAAATGTCCTTTGCGGTGAAATAGATAACAAACGATTGCTTACTGTGTACAGTGCTTCTTTAAGGAAAGGAATTTAATGTGTCATGATTCAGTGCGCTTTTGAGGTTTAAAACAGTCCCTCATGTCCTTTAATACACTCATCTCTGGATCTTGTGGATTCAGAATTCCATGGATTCTGGATCTTGTGGAGTGTTGTTTTTGTTTGTTTATACTCCCCTTATAGGGTATTAAATGGCTTCTATAACATAACATCGAGGTTATAAATATTGCAATAGAAAAATATTGCAGTAACAATATTGAGCTACTGTAAAGTACAATAATATTGACTACAAGAATATAATTGCCAAAAATATCATAAATATACAGAAAAGTATACATATATAAAAGTATTTAACATTAAAATAACTTTAAAATAAATTAGCTTTATAATATGGCTTTAAAATATAGTTCATACAAAATCCTAAACATAAACTTGATAATTCGAAAAAATATTATGTAGCTATATAAAATGATATTACATTATACTGATATATATATAGGCTGTTACTGAAGCTGCCTGATAGCGTGACGGATTGCAAAAGGTAAAAGGTAAAACACGCAAACAGCCCGGGAGCCCACTGGAGGGCGAGGAACATTGTAAATAATTGGGATAAAAACATTATAGACCACCAAACCGGACCCCATTGAAAGGGATTCAAAGAAGTACTTCAAATCCCAGCAACCAGTGTACTGAAAAACGGAGAAAATGTTGCACTGTAGGAAAATGCTAATTGAAAATAGCTGTTTGAATTACCGTACCGGGTTTTGGTTGTCTTCCCTGTCTCCCCAGAGGAAGTTGCATGAGGCAATGAAACGCGTTGGGAACTATGAATTGATGGGGGCTGAGACCGTGTTTTTGCATAAATAAAGGACTGTTCCTATCCGCACGGAGTGGCGTTCTCATGATCTGGGGCACCTTAAGTTGTGATATATATATATATATAAATGCATGCTTAAACATGTTAATAAAAGTGTCCTAATACTAATATAAAATATGTAAACTCACACACATATATAGGCATTTATATAGAGCTCTCTATGTACACATATGTAATTAATGCAATGAGCAATAGAAATTATAAACTATAATTAATAACCCCTTGCATGCGCGGCGAATTTTCGCGCTGTGCGGCCGTTTTAAGAGTGGGCGGGATCATGACGGCCCCCAGTCGTCATCAGCACACGCCCACCATGATGCATTACTGCCGGGGGCCGTCATCAGCATGGAAAGGGTTAAGGCATAAAAATTTAATATAAAAATGCATTACTAAAAATAGTCAAACTAATCACAAAACGTAAATTAAATATACAATTAAAAAATATAAAAGCAAAATAATTAAAGACTTTACAATTAAATAACAAAAATCTATCTAAAAGACTCAAACAAATGTAATTTTTTAAAAACATTCAAATAAAAAATACTCGCATATAATAGTGCAAATAAAATCCTAAAATGTAAATAATAATACATACAACTTAAAAACAAACAAAATTCCAGTCCTGCCTTCAATTTAATATACAAACATACTTTAATTAAACTGTTCAAACAAAAGGTATAAAAACACATAAATCAAAGAAAATCTATTACTCATACTCCAAACTCAGCAGCAATAAAGTATTTCTCTTTCGAGGGGTTAGATTACTGTCCACACTTCAACGTAAGAAACAGTAGCAAAAGTGTTGGACTTTTGAGGGGAATACAGTACTGAAAGTTTTGTACTTTGGGGGGTCAAATTGTCTCTTATCACTTCAACTCGAGCAAAGGTATAGAAAATGTTGAACTTGAGGGGTCAGATTAACTATTCCTACTCCAACCTAAGCAACAGTAAAATGTTGAAGTATGTAAGGATATTCACTACTATTCTCCATCCAGCCTAAACAATTCAGTATTCCCCGCTGGTAGCTCTTTATATGTCATATGATATAGTTTAGTGACCCACCCCTCGTCTTGTACATGTTTATTAGTCATGAATACTCACCAGGTTCCCCATGGGGAATGCCTCCAGCAAACACATTCTGCGTGTCTCAGCCTGTTATATAAAAATAAGTCTAATAGTGTTGGCCTCCATTCTGTAGCAAAACTGTTCCATTGATAACAAGCATTTACAATGCAATGGTCTCGTCTTTGTTAAAGACATTATTTTTGTTTTTAAAACATATAAATAAATGGCATTGTCATTTACAATGCCAATAGCTTAATCTCTCGCAAATGTGAGACCTATTGCATTTGCACCCACACACACACAGATACACGTGTTACCATCCTTGTGGGGACTATGTGTGAATACCAGCCTTGTGGGGACTAACCTTTCCCAATGTTTTTAAAACACACTAATAACAGAAAAATGTTGAGAAAAAATTCATGATACAGGATCCTGCTTCAAATTAGGAAATATTTTGTTATTTAATCATGCGCACAGCACCATCCTTGTGGGGACTTGAACATGTGCTACCATCCTTGTGGGGACCTAGTCTGTAACACTATTTGTGATTGTATACAGTTGAAGGCACATGGCTAAATGTTTATTTTATCAACAATAAACACAAACCGCATTATAATCTATTCATATATAAATTGCTGAATATATACTAGGGGTATACATTAAAGACACATTATGTTAATGTGCCAGAAAATATCATATCATGCTTAAAGAAAGGCCCTTAAAGCTGTATTTAACCTATTTATTAGTGCTTAAAATCTTAGGAGATAAGGGAACTAACACACAAAGAAATTAGCATACGGAACTAAAGAATATGGTCAAGTCGAACCCAGAGCTTGATTAACTGCTTAAATTTTTGCCAAAATAGATGTTCAAGTACCCACAGAGATAGTGGGTGAAGATCACTGTGTTTAAGTCTCCATAGAAATAGTGTGTATATTCATAACTTAAATCCCATTATAACGAGTGTGAAGCTAATGATGTTGTGTGTAATTATAGGAATGCTCTAGTCCCCACAGAGATGGTATGTTATTATAGCAATGTTTAAGTCCCCACAGAGATGGTGTGTTACCATAGAGATGTTCAAGTCCCCACAGAGATGGTGTGTTATTATAGTGATGTTCAAGTCCCCACAAAGATAGTGTGTTAATATAGCGATGTTCAAGTCCCCACAAAGATAGTGTGTTATTATAGCGATGTTCAATTCCCCACAAAGATAGTGTGTTCTAATAGCGAAGTTCAAGTCCCCACAAAGATAGTGTGTTATAATAGCGATGTTCAAGTCTCCACAAAGATAGTGTGTTATAATAGCGATGTTCAAGTCCCCACAAAGATAGTGTGTTATTATAGCGATGATTAAGTCCCCACAGAGATAGTGCATGAAGGTGATTGTGTTTAAGTCCTCATTAAAATAGGGCCCAATTCACAAAGGTAAATTTAGACCAAAAGTCTAACTTTACTACTTTTCAATATTCACAAAGCCCCATATAGAGAATGTGAAGCTGATGATGTTCAAGTCAAGGCAAACACCAGGAGATGGCGGACGGAGTGATGAAGCCTTTCAGACATTCATCCCCAGTCACAGATCTGGGTTCAATTCATCATCGTTCTTTAGCTCACTTCGCCACCCCAGTTCAGACACAGCTATATGCAAATCAGTCTTGACCCTGTGCCTCATGGCACCCCCTGGTGCTTCAAGTCAAAACAGAGCATGTGTTTAATTACAGGAATGCTCGAGTCCCCACAGAGTTGGTATGTTTTTATCGTTATGTTCAAGTCCCCACAAAGATAGTGTTTTATTATAGTTGTTTTCAAGCCCCCACAAAGATAGTGTGTTATTTTAGCGATGTTTAAGTTCCCACAGAGATAGTGCATGAAGATGATTGTCTTGAAGTCCTCATTAAAACAGGGCCCGATTCACAAAGTAAAATTTCAACCAAAAGTTGACTAACTTTACTACATTTCAGTATTCACAAAGCTCCATACAGTGAATGCTAAGCTGATGATGTTCAAGCCAAAACAGAGCTTGCATGTAATTACAGGAATGGTCAAGTCCCCACAGAGATGTTGTGTGACCATAGTATTACCACGGTAACCAGAGAGAATGTGTGTATTTATAAACATGCCCAGGTCCCCACAAAGATAGTCTGATTATAGACATGCCAAGGTCCCCACAGAGAAAGTGTGTCATTATAGAGGTGTCAAGATCCCTACAGAGATAGTGTGTGATTATAGAGATGTCAAGATCCCTACAAAGACAGTGTGTGATTATAGAGATGCCGAGGTCCCCACAGAGATAGTGTGTGATTATAGACATGCCCAGGTCCCCACAGAGATAGTGTGTGAATATAGACATGCCCAGGTCCCCACAGAGATAGTGTGTGAATATAGACATGCACAGGTCCCCACAGAGATAGTGATTATAGACATGCACAGGTCCCCACAGAGATAGTGTGTGAATATAGACATGCCCAGGTCCCCACAGAGATAGTGTGCGATTATAGAGATGTTGAGGTCCCCACAGAGATAGTGTGTAATTATAGACATGCACCGGTCCCCACAGAGATAGTGTGTGATTATAGACATGCACAGGACCCCACAGAGATAGTGTGCGATTATAGACATGCACAGGTCCCCACAGAGATGGTGTGTGACTATAATATTACCACGGTTGTCAAAAAGAATGTGTGTGATCACAGACATGCCCAGGTCCCCTCAAAAACCTACACCCACTTAAACCCGAAAAATTAACTTCCCACTCAAAAACCCATACCCACCAAAAGAAAAAAGCCATTGTGGCCCAAATACCCATACAAACACTAAACCTTAAATGATTTCATTGCAAGACTGGAGGCTACCATTATGCATATTTCTTTTAATGCTAACTCCAAGAAGCCACTTAGAAGCAATACATCATACAGTGAAATAGACCTAGAATAGAATCTTCCAGATGTACAATAGCCATTCACATAGGATACTCTGCCTCTTTTAAATGTGGCTCCAGGCAGATAAGTACATTTTCTCTTCACTTTCATGTATGACCTGTGTCTTCTAGAATGGGCAACTACATGTGTATGTATGTTTTCTCAATTTAATTTGTATACCTTTCTGAATAGACTTGTGCCCTTTTTAAATTAATGTGTATACCTTTCTGAATAGACTTATGCCTCTTTGACCTCAAACTCTTCTTAAATTTCGGCTCACACCTAACTGATTTCCAACTTATGGAAATCCTGCTCCCCCTCACTCTCCGCCCTCACCCTGGACCTCACATTTTATTTCCACCCAATAACGGGCTACCCCGAAATACAGACAAGTAGGGAGCTCATAACAAAAATCAATAATTAAAATAAAAATAAAATCTTTAACCTATCTATAGTTGAGGGGCTACCTGGGCAGTAGATCAACAGCTGATCGCTCCCAATGCTATCCGATGTCAGGAAGTCTGGCAGTTGGACACTCCTGTGATCAGCTGCTAACTGTGACCGCAATTACTCAAACTATTTTTACTCCAAATACCTCATTTTACAGTAAAGGAGCATAAAATGTAAAAGATCTGATGTAACAATGCATTAATTTACATAAGCTCCTCTAACAAATCCCTAATTTACATAAGCTCTTCTGAACCTTACTAATAAATCAGATTGCCTACCTTCCAAGTCATCTATATAGATTACTAACTACTACAACCCGTAAAGGAGTATAAAATTTAACATGTCTGATGTAGAATCAGATGGTTTTGAGGTACTTACCCCTAACATCAATAATGAAGAAATGAAAAAGATTACTCAACAAGAGATGCACTCCTGCTTGTGCAAAACACTCAACCGGTTCATCGCAACCAAAAAACCTTAATAGAGAAAGAAGATGGCACTATTGAAACCCAGAAAGGCCAAAACGTGGACTGCAATAAAAAAAGGGGGCACAAGATTTACGAGAAAAAACTACTTTGAATGAGCAAGCCCCATGAGCACAATGGGAGGTCTAAGCACCTCAAATAATTTGGAAGGTCTACGCACCTCATCGTATAAAGGAGGTCTAAGCACCTCAAACTGTGAGGGAGGTCTACGCACCTCAAAAGTATCAGGTGTCCTTAGCGACACAACCTATCAAAGTGTCAAAAGCGGCACACAATATCTAAGTGCTCGTCATGATACACAAGATCTTGAAATTGAACCACAAGGAGACCAAAACATGAACCTGTTGGATGAATATATCCTTTACCTAGACCAGGATTATCTAGACTTCGAGAGTCCCCTATCAGAGGAAGAGCTCCCTTCATCCTCTAAAGAAATTCTAACCAACCGACTGGGTGAGGAGATGTTCTCTCCACATAATATCAGACACCCGAGGAGCTCAGAATGGTGGCCCCAAGATCCAGTGGTTCAAGGAAAGGTATGCCTGACACCCAACCTCGACCCAGAATTAATCAAATTCCTATTCAAAATGGGTAGAGACCCCAGGAAGGGCATGAAAAGGTAACTGAAGGCCTGCCAAGATCGCTTGATATTTTAGGCCCGCTGACTAGAATAATTGATGTGGTGTAAGACAGCCATTTTAACGGTACCCCGTTAGACTTGGATCTACTAAGAAAAGAGGATGGAGTCAGAAAACTCTGATCCTATTAGGGAACACCAATGCAGGGCTAAATGCATACAACGAAGAGTAGTCCTTACCAAGATCAACCCTGAGTTGAGAGACGTGGCTGACAAAGAACCATCAGCAAACCCCAAAAGACTCTTATTTGGAGAGGACATGATCAAGATCTTAGGCAAATACATCACAACCTCCACCGCCCTAGTCAAAGCCCAGAACAGCGTGCGTCGAGTATTCAACCCTAGTGTTTTTGCCAGACCTGACAGAAGGGGCCGCTCTGCCGGCGGTGTCCACCAAACACCCTACTACAGACAATGAGGATTAGGTCAACTCAGATTTGTTTTTTAAAGACTTGGAAAACAATTACACAAGACCCCTGGGTTTTAGAAACCATTCAAGGCTTCAAAATATAATTTTTGAAAACACCAACACAATCCTCACCCCCAAGGAACCTAGTACTGATCACAGAACAGAAAATAGTAGAGGAAGAGGTAATGCCCATGATAGAGTAAGGAGCATTTACATAAGTGCCATGGGATCATATGAAATTGGTAAGCACTCTCTTTCTGGTAAAGAAAAAAGACAAGGGTTGAAGACCAGTCCTAAACCTGAGAGAACTGAACAAATATCTTATCTACAAACACTTCAAAATGGATGGCATCTACCTCCTGAGAGACATGCTTCTAGAAAAGGACTGGCTAGTGAAGTTGGACTAGTGAAGGTGCCTACTTCACAATCACCATGGCCTCAGAGTTCCAACCATACCTCCAATTCACATGGAACTGTTGTCTATTCCAATTCCAAGCTCTCCCCTTTGGGCTATATTCTGCTCCCTGGTGTTTCACCGTGGTATTGAGAGCTATAGACATCATTCTTGAGAGAGAGACAGAGAGACAGAGAGAGAGAGAGAGAGAGAGAGAGAGAGAGAGAGAGAGAGAGATGACTGATAGTCTATCTCTGTGACATTCTCATTATATCCCAGCACCACTCTCAGATTCTTTAAGACCTAAATACAGCAGTAAATCTCTTAGAGAGCCTTGGCTTCATAATAAACAAAAAAAAATCTATCATGCCTCCCTCAAAAACTCTGGAATTATTGGGAATCATTGTAGCGTCTTTTGCTACTACCCAAGAAGAAAATCACGAAAATAGGCAAAGAAATACGACTTCTATTGAAACAAGACCTCTTGTCCCTGAGAGAACTACCCAAACTCCTGGGCCTCCTATCTTCCTATATACAAGCTATCTTTCCAGAACCTTTACATTATGTAGCCCTTCAAAGAGTGAAGGCAAAAGCCCTCCATGCTTGACTATGGTACGGAGACAAAGTAACCCTAGACGACAAATCCAAACCAGAACTGAACTGGTGGTTAGAGAATTTAGATGCCTGGAACGGCAAAGCTGTTTTTGGAAACTCCTCAGAATTCCTTCTAGAGTCAGATGTGAGCCATCATTGTTGGGGAGCATGCTTACAGAATCAGAACATGGGAGGTCTATGGTCCTATACAGAGAGATCACACCACATAAACTACCTAGAGTTAACTACTGGCCTTTACGCTCTGATGAGCTTCAAACAATCCCTACAAGGCTGATTGGTTAGTATAAAAATGGACAACATATCAGTTGCGGCATACATATATTGCTTATAGGGTACAAAATCCTCAGACCTATCAAATCTAGCCAAAAAACTCTGAATTTTCTGCCTAGAACACCAGATAGCCCTAAAAGCAGCATACTTACCAGGAAAAAGCAATGTCACTGCTGACTGGAATTCAAGATTCCTCCTAGACCACAGCAACTGAAAACTTAACATGAAAGCCTTCATAACCTTAAATCAGTTCTGGGGCCCTCTGAAAGTAGATCTTTTCGCAAGCAGACTGACATTCCAACTGCACAAATATTTCAGCTGGATGCCAGATCCCGGTGCTCAAGCAGTCAATGCCCTTCTCCAGCCATGGAAAATAATTCGAGCATATGCATTTCCCCCATGTGCAATGACCCAGGGAGTCTTCCGGAACGTGAGACAAGACCAATGCTCCTTATGGAAAGGGGCGACCACTCGGTCCCCCCGCACGTATGGCAGAGTACCACGATCCCCCCGGGAAGCCATCTTGGGCGGGAGGCGTGTCTCGGCTGGTATGCCCGAAGCGGCGTAGCCGGGGCGCGCTTTTTCCCGCCCTAGAGTGGGCTGGCCTAGACACTGACGCGGCGGGCCACGCCCTCGGGGCAGGCAGGGGCGGGTTTACGCCCGCCCTGAAGACGGATAAAAGGGGACGCAAGACCAGAAGGCATCCTCTTGTTCCTGTGCTCTGAAGCTGCACCTCCTCGCTGCACGTGAGCTCGAGACGGAACGAAGAGCCAATTTTGAGCGTTGTAATCCTTCTTTTGTCTTACAGATACTCTGTCGGAGAAATGCCCAAGAAAGGCGGAAAGAGAATGACGACTGAACAGATGCTTCGGGTCCTCATGAAGGAGATGACCGAGCTGAAGAAGCGGGTGGCGGAGAGAGAGGGGGAAGGGGGGCCGGAACGTCCTTCGGCTGGAGCAGCCCCAGGAGGGAGAGCCAAGAGGCCAAGGAGGGGACCAGCTGGGGGAGACGTCCCGGTTCCCCGTACCCCGCTCGAAGCGCCGACCCCAGTACCCGTGGAGGGGAATCCGATTCCCGTGGTGGTCACCCCGGTGTCCAATGAAGATATGCCGCCTGAGCTGGCAGCACAACTTGCAGCGTGGTTGGGCGAAGGTAGTGAGGGCGCCACGGCTGTCGACGCGCAGGCGCTGATGAAGCAACTGCGTGAGAAACGGGAGGCAGCCAAGGTGTCCGCGCCGGCTGCAGTAGTTGACAAGCCACAAGGGACGATTACGACCGCAGAGGCAGCGTCCGGTGCAGGTAAGCGGCCATTGCCGATTGCGAGGGATGAGTCAGCACCCTCTCGTAGAGAAAGGTTGGGTCAACATGTGCCTTTGGCAATTAAAGAGAAGATTTGGGCGGGGGAATATGTGAACATCTTCTCGTTGCTTGTTGATCATTATGAGGTGGAGCATGTTAAGGGCCAGAAAGACCTCATGCATCCGAGTGTTTGACGCGCAAAAATGGCCGCCTTTAAAGTGAATGAGAATATTGGCAATTGGGGCAAAGCATGGGGGATTTTTACGTCGATCTTAGGGGAACGTAGGCCTGAGTTACTTTCCGAGTTGCCGACCTATCAGTCGCGAATCATGGGGTACTCGACGTCACACCAGGGTAACCATTGGTTCTGCTACGATAATCTTTTTAGAAAGGCTAAAGAGCATAATAAAAGCTTAACCTGGGATTGTTACGATTCTTTGACATGGGATAAAATGAAGGAGACAGGTATGTTGAAAATGCCATTGGTAGGGGGTAATGTTGGCGAATCCTCCCGCCAATATGCGGGGACGCCCTTTCGATCAGGTACGGGCACCGACGATTACTCGAGACCTGCCAGCAATACAGGGAAAAGGGGGTTCTGCTGGAATTTCAACAGAGGTAAATGTACTAGGCCCCAGGGATCGTGTAAATTTAGACATGAATGTAGTGGGTGCGGGTCGTCCCATCCTGAGTCCACGTGCAGAGCCAAAACGGGTGATAACGGGGGTAGAGGAGGCGCCAAACAGGTCTAACATAGTCCGAGGGGCGCCTTTACCTACCCCGATTGATACCTTGGCGATGATTCCCTGGCTCAGTGAATACCCGGATCGTACTTCTGCTGGGGTGCTGCGGAACGGGTTTTCGTATGGTTTCCGCATCCCAGTAGGGGACTTTCAGGGTGTGGAGAAGTGTAAAAATCAACTTTCGGTCCTGCAGCATACGACCGTGGTACAGGATAAGATCCGGAAAGAGGTTACTCGAGGTCGGGTTGCCGGCCCGTTTAGTGTACCCCCGGTGCAGAGTTTTGTTTGTTCTCCTTTAGGGGTGGTCCCCAAGAAGGACCCGGGTGAGTTCCGACTGATTCATAATTTATCAGCTCCACGTGGTCTTTCTGTAAACGATGCAATAGACCCAGAAGTGTGTTCGGTGCGGTACGCATCTTTCGATGAGGCCGTAGCCATTTTGAATCGCCTGGGGCCCGGGGCGCTGATGGCGAAGTCGGATATTGAGTCAGCGTTCCGATTGCTCCCGGTACACCCAGACGACCAGCGTCTCCTAGGTTTCATGTTTCAGGGTCATTATTACATGGATAGGTGTATGCCGATGGGGTGCTCTATATCTTGTGCCTATTTCGAGAAATTCAGTAGTTTTCTACAATGGGTCTTCACAAAGAGGACGGGTTTCCAACATGTAATGCATTACCTTGATGACTTTCTGTTCCTTGGGGCAGCCGGGGATCTCGAATGTGGCCAGGCCTTGGCCGAATTTTGTGTATTAATGAAGCAGTTTGGTGTGCCATTGGCACCGGGTAAGACGGTGGGTCCTGCGACTTGCCTCGAGTTTCTGGGGATCGAGTTAGACTCCAGTGAGGGTTGTTTTCGTTTACCAGCTGACAAAGTGGGGAAGTTCAGGGCAGCCCTGCAAATGTGTATAAATGGATCTAAAGTTACGCTGCATCAATTACAGCAGTTGGTGGGACAGTTGAATTTTGCCCTGAGGGTTATACCGATGGCCCGCCCCTTTTCCCGTTCAATTGCCCAAGCTATGGTCGGCCTAAAGGAGGGTCATCATCGCACGAGACTATCGGCTGAGGTCCGCCAGGACATGCGCATTTGGTTAGCATTTCTGGCGGATTTTAATGGTCGAGTCGTCTGGAACAAACCGGCCGTGTCCTCTGAAGAGCTGGGGCTTTGGACAGATTCGGCAGGTAGCATAGGTTTTGGTGCCATCTTCGGCACAAAATGGTCGGCACAAAGATGGCCGGCATGGTGGCATGACAATGGGCTGACAAGTAATATTGCTTTCCTGGAACTTTTCCCCATTTTGGTGGCCCTAAGAACCTGGCCCGAAGGGTTCAAAGATCACTCTGTGGTATTTTGGTCTGACAATATGACCGTGGTCGAGTGCATCAATAGCCAGGCAGCACGATGTAAACTGATTTTAAGACTGCTCAAAGAAATTGTTTTACTGTGTATGCAACTGAATGTGCTATTCAGAGCAAAACATGTCCCGGGGGTAATGAATCAGGCGGCTGATGCACTGTCTCGTTTTCACATGCAGGCTTTCTCGGGTTTCCTTCCCACAGCGGACCCAGAGCCGGCACCCTTTCCCGAAGCTCTCTGGTCTCTCGGTGCCCCGAACTTCGTCACCTCGTGGGAGAGAGCCTAGCACCAAGGACAAGGAAGGCATATGAAGGGGCGTTTCGGTCCTATTTAGCCTTTTTGGGGACTGATGGAGAGGGGCTTTGGGGCCACGAGGAATGGGTAGTGAATTTTCTGATGTCCTTACGTAGGGCTGGGAAATCGGTGGCTACGGCCCAGAGGCATCGTGCTGCCATTTCCTTTGTTGCCAGGGCTCATGGTATCCAGGACCTGACAGCGTCTTTCGTTGTACAGAAAGCGCTGCGTGGGTGGCAACGCCTTGAGGGTCGCAGAGTAGATGAGAGGCGCCCGATAGGTTTGGATAGGTTGGCCCAGTTGTTGGCCACACTCCCTGCCACATGTTCATCTCAGTTTGAGACGGTGTTGTTCCGAGCCGCTTTTACGCTGGCATTTCATGGAGCGATGCGGGTAAGCGAACTGGTGGCAAGGAACAAACGGGATGTGACAGGGGGTTTGTGCCAGGAACACGTTCAGATCAGAGGAGAGACAATGACTGTCTCCTTTGTCAGGTCCAAGACCGATCAAGATGGGATGGGTGACTGCATAATCATACGCAGGATTCCCGGGTCCTCCATGTGTCCGGTAAAGTGTTTAGAAAACTACCTAGCACGAAGGGTGGCATCATGGGGGGGACCTTGTTGAGACACGCGGACGCCACCCCACTGACGAAATTTCAGTTTCAGCGGGTGCTTGCGATGTCAATTGCCGCTGCGGGCTTGAACCCGGGCGAGTTTGGGACCCACTCCTTTCAGATAGGGGCTGCTACGGAAGCTACAGCTAGGGGTCTTAATGTTGAACAAGTGAAACGAGTGGGGCGTTGGTCCTCCAAGTGTTATAAGAGGTATGTGCGGTTGCACATGTTGTGAAGCTGTAATGATGTACTCACGCTTCTTGTCTTTGTTTGGTTTTCAGTTGCGCAAGCCTACGAGGCGGGGCGGACTATGCAGTCGACCCAACACCGGGCCAGCGGTCAGACATCACCGGCTGTGAAGAAGGAGGTGTGGGTCGTGGGCCACTCATACGTGAGGCGTGCCGCGGACGTATTCAAAGCAGGTGACATGATTCACGTAGCTGGGGAATACGGGTACAGGGTGTCCTTCTACGGAAGAGGCGGGCTCTGTATTGACCAGTTTCAAGCATTTTTCGAAGGTTTGTTAGGGCGGACGAGGTCACCGCCGTCTATAATCATAGTGCATCTAGGGGGCAATGATTTGGTCACCACCGGTAGACGACTTCTCCTGGAGGCAATGCTTTCCACTGTAAGTTGGTTGGCGAGGAGAGTTCCGGGGTGCATAATTGCGTGGTCCCATATGATCCCACGAAAGGTGTGGCGAGGGGCTATTTCTGTTCCTGCTTTGAATCACTCTGTGAGAAAGCTTAATAACAAAGTGAGTAGGTTGTTCCGTTCCAGGACATTGCATTCTATTTCGCATGGCTGTATTAATGATGACAGTATGTATTTGGGGGATGGTGTGCATTTGTCTCGGGTGGGGAATGAGTTACTCATAGGAGACTTCTTAGCATGGTTAAAAACGTTAAAACATGACCTTTAGGTAGGAGCTTTGTGGGGGGTCCGGATAGCCGGTCAACTATCCGGCCTGTGGCGGTAAGGTCATGATCGGTGAGCACTAATTGGAAGATCCCTATGAGTGGGCGTCACCCAACACGGATGGGAGCGCTCGGGAGAGGTGGCCATTGGCCCCTCAACGGGGAGGCGGTCCCTTCTAAGGATGGGTCGCCGAAAGAAAAGGAAAGGCGGTCAAGGCCCCTTCCTGTGTAGGAGGGGTTACAGCCCCCTCCTGGGGAATTTCCCGGGGCCAGTGACGTCTGCGACGGCAGATGTGGTAAGTTGTGCGGGGTTTGGGGGGGGGTCTACGCTACCTTCTAGATACCTCACACGAGTCCTCGAACGACCTTTAAGTGGCGTCGAGTTTTATTGGTGCCCCCGTCAAGTCAAAGGGAAATTGGTAGTTGCACTTGAGGTACGCCTCAGTGCTGTCGCCCCTCACAAGTGGGGGGGGTATTTCTGGTTAGGGATCTTGACACCGGTTACGACCTTGCCGTTGGCCCTTAAACGTTAGGATGTACAATTTCATAATTTCAAGTAAATGTGTGTAGGATGTTAGTTCGGCTAGGAGAACCTCTGTATTAGAGAATCTGTTAAGGTTAGCCAAACATCGCAATGTGGTAATGAAATTGTACATAATATGAAAATGTTGATTTAATGTTTTAATTTTGTTTTAATAAATACGGCCGGGAGGGTTACTCCCTCCCTCTTCCAAAAACTTCAAGAACTGTTTCCTGTTTCCCTCCTTTGGGGATTGTGTTGAGAGGGGGTGGCGGGTATCTCAGCCATATGGAAAGGGGCGACCACTCGGTCCCCCCGCACGTATGGCAGAGTACCACGATCCCCCCGGGAAGCCATCTTGGGCGGGAGGCGTGTCTCGGCTGGTATGCCCGAAGCGGCGTAGCCGGGGCGCGCTTTTTCCCGCCCTAGAGTGGGCTGGCCTAGACACTGATGCGGCGGGCCACGCCCTCGGGGCAGGCAGGGGCGGGTTTACGCCCGCCCTGAAGACGGATAAAAGGGGACGCAAGACCAGAAGGCATCCTCTTGTTCCTGTGCTCTGAAGCTGCACCTCCTCGCTGCACGTGAGCTCGAGACGGAACGAAGAGCCAATTTTGACCCACCCACCAGCCCCTGAAGACAGCCAGTTGTTTTGAATAAAAGTTGATGGATAACTCTAATTTCGTTTACAGGTTGTGGTATTATCGTGTTGATTTTGAGTGTGTAATAAAGAATGGTCTATGTCATTTATGTTTTATGATTAAATAAATTCGGCTTTAGTGTTCATTTATAAGCATGCTTTATTACGGTCGTAGTAGCCAATGTATTTTTAGTTTAATAGGTTAGTTAGCATTGTCGTATTTATTTTTGGTCGGGCGGTAAGGTCATGATCGGTGAGCACTAATTGGAAGATCCCTATGAGTGGGCGTCACCCAACACGGATGGGAGCGCTCGGGAGAGGTGGCCATTGGCCCCTCAACGGGGAGGCGGTCCCTTCTAAGGATGGGTCGCCGAAAGAAAAGGAAAGGCGGTCAAGGCCCCTTCCTGTGTAGGAGGGGTTACAGCCCCCTCCTGGGGAATTTCCCGGGGCCAGTGACGTCTGCGACTGCAGATGTGGTAAGTTGTGCGGGGTTTGGGGGGGGGTCTACGCTACCTTCTAGATACCTCACACGAGTCCTCGAACGACCTTTAAGTGGCGTCGAGTTTTATTGGTGCCCCCGTCAAGTCAAAGGGAAATTGGTAGTTGCACTTGAGGTACGCCTCAGTGCTGTCGCCCCTCACAAGTGGGGGGGGTATTTCTGGTTAGGGATCTTGACACCGGTTACGACCTTGCCGTTGGCCCTTAAACGTTAGGATGTACAATTTCATAATTTCAAGTAAATGTGTGTAGGATGTTAGTTCGGCTAGGAGAACCTCTGTATTAGAGAATCTGTTAAGGTTAGCCAAACATCGCAATGTGGTAATGAAATTGTACATAATATGAAAATGTTGATTTAATGTTTTAATTTTGTTTTAATAAATACGGCCGGGAGGGTTACTCCCTCCCTCTTCCAAAAACTTCAAGAACTGTTTCCTGTTTCCCTCCTTTGGGGATTGTGTTGAGAGGGGGTGGCGGGTATCTCAGCCATATTACTAATAACCCCTTTCTGGCCCTCCCAAGCATGGTTTCCGATGAGCTTGGAATTAGCCTGTGAAATACCCTTTCTACTTCCACCCGCAGAAGGCCTTTTAGGATACATCCTGCAAGAGTCATGGGCTCCTGGAACCCACTAGATGCAATAGCATCTGGAGAACTTGGGTACGCTGATGCCTGGAGAGGAACCTGGATTCCATGGAGGCTACTATTGTACACGTAGCAAACTTTTTAGTTTAACAATATAAGAGAGGGGTCACTTACAGATCAAATAATTGCTACAGATTAGCTATTTCATCAGGCCATGCTGTAATAAATGGCAAGACCATAGGGAAAAATGCCACAATATGCAGAATTATGAAAGGTATCAAACTAAGGAGACCACCTAAACCTAAATATAAAACCCTATGGGATGTTAAGTTTCTACTATACTCTTTCAATACCTGGCCTGAGAACAGATACCTAAATAAGAAGAGACTTTCCAAAAAACTAGCATTTCTTCTCTTCCTAATCTCCTGCCGTAGAGTATCAGACGTTAAAACACTAGAAGTAACTCAGTCTATGATGCATTTGGTGTCAATTTCGAGAATATTAAGAGAACTAAGACTATATCAGATACAATTCTCGGCACAAAGTTTAACGTGTGCAAAAATCCTTTTGTGGAAGAATGTATGAAAGAATAAGATGCAAGAATAAGCGAACATCATGCGAATGGTGTTAATCAATTACTTTCTCTCTTTTGTGAAACCCTTCAAACCCATTACATCAGATTCTAAAGCAAGATGAGTTCTATAAACAATGCAATCAGCTGGTATTGGCCTAAAAGATTCCAGGCACACTCATATGGGGCGCTATGGCTAGCGAATCACATTAGAAAGTGGGTAAACTAGATGACATTCTCAAAGCAGCTGTTTGGTCAAATTCTAACACTCTTGCTAAACACTATTGTAATCCTATTAAACATATGTCAGATGTCATATTACTAAACTACCAACAGGCATAATGGTAGCCTCCGGTCTTGTAATGAAATTGCAACTCTCCTAATAGCATGACAAGAGAATCTGGATTTCATTAAAGGCACGGAGGCTAACATTAGCCCACCCTAGCCCTCCCGTGGGTGGATACATGAATTACTGACCAATAGATGCATAATTTATGATACAACATTTATTCAATGTATTGTTGAAAGTTTCATACAATCTTTTTTCAATGGATTGTTAAAAATGTCATATAACATGCGCGCTTTGATATTTCACCTTTCTCAGTTACATGACAACAGAACACTTATACTCTTTCTTATTTCAGATAATTCAATATAACTAAATCATCTATACTGCTGTTTCCGCAAGGAAGATGTTCAGAAAGAATTAACTCTGTGCCCCTTCATTCAATCTTCATTATTTCTATCCATTTGGAATGCACACAAAAAAGAAAGAAAATTCTACACAGAAGAAGACTTACCTTATTACCTTGCATATAAAAGAGGCAGACTATCCTATGTGCATGGCTATTGTACATCTGGAAGATTCTATTCTAGATCTATTTCACTTCATGATGTATTGCTTCTAAGTGGCTGCTTGGAGTTAGCATTAAAAGAAAATGCATAATGTTAGCCTCCATGTCTTTAATGATATCCAGATTCTCTTGTCATGTTATTAGGAAAATTGCAATTCATTACCACCATACTAGCCCTAACCCTTGAATGTTCCACTGCCACCCAAAAACCATGCTCACTCGAAATCCTAAAAAATCCTTTTCCACCCACCCTAAACCTTAAAAAACCCTTGTGACCCAAAATCCCATAAACACTGTAAAATCTACAATATCACCAAAAATCTCACACCCACCCTGAACACAAAAAATGCCCTTGCCACCCATAAAGCCCATACCAATCCTAAACCCTAACAAATCTCTTACCACTCAAAAACCTACACCCACCCTAAATCCTAAAAATTCACTTTCCTCCCAAACACCCATACCCAACCTGAAAAATCCATTGCCACCCAAAATCCTGCATAAAATCTACACCTAAACAATTCATTACCAACCAAAAATCCATACCCATCCTAAACCCTAAAAATTACCTTATCACCCAAAAACCCACACCCACCCTAAACCTTAAAAATGCCCTTGCCACTTGAAAAAACAAACCCACCCTCAAAAATCCCTTGTTAATCAGAAACCCATGCCCACCCTAGAAATAAAAATTCCCTTGCCACCCTAACCTTAAAAAGTCCCTCACCTCCCAAAAAACACACATCCACTCTAATCCCTAAAAATTCCCTTATCCAAAAACTCATACACACCCAAAACCATAAATTTCTCTTTCCCCCAAAAAATCCACACCCACTATAAACCTTAAAAAATCCTTTGCCACTTAAAAACCCACCCCATCCTAAATGTAGAAAAATCCCTTACCACTCAAACACCTACACCCACCCTAAACCCTAAAAATTCACTTCCCTCCTAAAACCCATAACCACCCTGAAAAATCCCTTGCTACCCAAAAACCTATACAAATACTACACCTAAAACCACCCAAAAATCCATTCCCACCCTAAACCCTAACAATTACCTTATCACCCAAATACCCAGACCCAACCAAAACCACAACATTTCCCTTGCCCCCAAAAATCCACACCCAACCTAAACTTTAAAATTTCCATTGCCACCCAAAAACCATACCCACCCTAAAAATAAAAATTCCCTTGGCACCCTAAATCCTAACAAATCCCTTGCCACGCAAAGACCCATACCCACCCTAAGCCCTAAACACTCCCTTACCACTCAAAAAAACGATAGCCACTCTAAATCCTAAAAATTCCTTGCAACCCTAACCTGAAAAATTTCCTTACCACCCAAAAACCCATACCTGCCCTAACCTTAAAAAACCCTTGCCTCTCAAAAACCCATACCCACCCTAACCCCAGAAAAATTCACTAGTCACCCAAGAACTATACAGAACCTAAACACGAAAAAGTATGTGACAACCCAAAAACACAACTCCTCTCTAATCCCTAAAAATCACCTAATCATCCAAAATCCCATACCCACCCAAAACCATAAATTTCCGTGCCCCCAAATATACACACCCACTCTAAACCTTAAACATTCCTTTGCCACTTAAAAACCCACACCCATCCTAAATGCTCAAAATTCCCTTGCCATCCAAAAACCCATACCCACCCTAAACCCTAAATATTCCCTTTTCAACCGAAAACCTATATCCAACCTGAACCCTACAAATTCCCTTGCCACCTAAAAACCCATACCCACCCTCAAAAATCTATTGCCACCCAAAAACCCACACCATCCCTAAACCCTAAAAATTCCCTTGCCACCCAAAAACCCATACCATCCAGTCTTGGGCCCTTGGAGGTGAATTTAGCACTGCAATCAAGAAACCAATGCTTCGACTCCAAGCGTCTGTTTGGAATTGGTGCATTCCTACAATATTCGATACATTGCTGCTGCCTGCACCGATGCTGCGACCCTCAATATATAAATTTCCAAAGTGCCTTGTGCAAAACTGTCCATCATGTCAATATATATAAGTATTAAAAACAATTCACGGATTATATCATGCAGTGTCGGGGGGGCGTGGCTTGGAGGCCAATGCGGATGGCAGCTCGAGCGTTGAGCTTCGCTGAAAACCCCGTAGAAATCCTGAAAAAACAGATGAAACCCAACCCGAACCCCTCCGGACGGTGAGAGCGGACGTGGGGACCAAACCGGGTCACCAATCTGCACCGAGTTGGGAATACGTCGAGGCTATCGGGCGGAAAAAAGGGGAGACGGTCGGAGGCCGAAGCGACAAAGAAAATGGAGTCGCCTGCATGAGGAGGTCGACCGAGACGGAAGTCGGGAGGGCGATCGCTGCTGAAGATCGGAGCAGCGGGTAGTAGCAGCAGTAGGCTCATTTCCCAACGGCTCATTGGTAAAGTCAAATACGTGTGAAGCGGATAGCAATACTGTTCAATAGCCATGTAGTTACGCACAGTTGATTTCCTGGTCTCTGCCACCTCCCGCTCATTATTATCTAGGGAGTACAAAGTGTTCTGCAGTTCCTGTTTTACAGCTGAAGCTGCTAGTATGGGATCCCGGAAAACACTTTCTCTATTTATACTGTGCAAACTACTCAGCACGCCGCTTAGCCATGGGATTTCTAAGCCCTTGTCAAAGCGTAAACTGTCCTTAATAATTAGCTGTGTCAAGGATGCCGCTTCGTTCTTCCGCACTGCAACCCACATAAGTGCAGGGCGTGCCTGAATAAAATCAGTTATAAAATTAATATTGAGCTCTTTGTGACATATATAGTGGGGGGTAGAGATTGGGATATTCAATAATTTTCTGCAGAACCTATTTTCTTCCTGCTGGATTACTGAGCAGTTGACCGTTCCCCAGATCTCGACGTCAAATGTGGCCACTGGAGTTTATAGATTTTCTGTATAGCTAAAATCTTACCGGTTTTCTTTGGACGGGGTAAGCTTAAAATCGAATTGGTGGCCTTTGAGAACTTGCTCCTGGCGTGAGCTAGGTGCTCACTCCAGGAGCCGTTCGCAGCAAAGGCCAACCTTAAATATACAAAAGATTTAACCGATGTCGGTTTTTGGCCATTTATTACAATCGGGCCTATGTCACACATCCCCGGGCCGGTATGCAACTGTTACCACAGATTTTTTACAACGCATACCATTACAACGGATACTATTACAACGCAGGTCATTTTACAACGGATACCTTTACATCGTATTACACTACAACGCACATACTATTACAACGCATACCATTACATCGTAAGTATAATTATAGGTAAGTTTTTCTTTTTTTCTAAACATTGGGTTTTGGGGTACAGGGGTATTTTTAGGTTTTAGGGCTGGGTTTGGGTTTTGGGCTACAGGGGTATTTTTAGGTTTTTGGGTGGGTTTGGGTTTTGGGGTACAGGGGTATTTTTAGGTTTTAGGGCTGGGTTTGGGTTTTGGGCTACAGGGGTATTTTTAGGTTTTAGTGTTGGGTTTGGGTTTTGGGGTACAGGGGTATTTTTAGGTTTTAGGGTTGGGTTTGGGTTTTGGGGTACAGGGGTATTTTTAGGTTTTAGGGTTGGGTTTGGGTTTTGGGGTACAGGGGTATTTTTAGGTTTTAGGGCTGGGTTTGGGTTTTGGGGTACTGGGGTATTTTTAGGTTTTAGGGTTGGGTTTGGGTTTTGGGGTACAGGGGTATTTTTAGGTTTTAGGGTTGGGTTTGGGTTTTGGGGTACAGGGGTATTTTTAGGTTTTAGGGTTGGGTTTGGGTTTTGGGGTACAGGGGTATTTTTAGGTTTTAGGGTTGGGTTTGGGTTTTGGGGTACAGGGGTATTTTTAGGTTTTAGGGTTGGGTTTGGGTTTTGGGGTACAGGGGTATTTTTAGGTTTTAGGGCTGGGTTTGGGTTTTGGGGTACAGGGGTATTTTTAAGTTTTAGGGTTGGGTTTGGGTTTTGGGGTACAGGGGTATTTTTAGGTTTTGGGGTACATGGGTATTTTTAGGTTTTAGGGTTGGGTTTGGGTTTTGGGGTACAGAGGTATTTGTAGGTTTTAGGGCTGGGTTTGGGTTTTGGGGTACAGGGGTATTTTTAGGTTTTAGGGCTGGGTTTGGGTTTTGGGGTACAGGGGTATTTTTAGGTTTTAGGGCTGGGTTTGGGTTTTGGGGTACAGGGGTATTTTTAGGTTTTAGGGCTGGGTTTGGGTTTTGGGGTAGAGGGGTATTTTTAACCTATTTTTACAAATTGCCAGAGCAAATTATGTTTTTGAATGACACTGTCCAACAGACATCTTGTCTTGGGTTAGCCAAGATCAAAGAGTTAAACAATCCGTTCATACACCTGAAAATGATAACACTTTAGAGAGGGAGGTCGACGTACATACTATTTTGCTTCACAACAGAACAGATCCTCATTGGAAAAATGGTAAATCTGGCCCACAGACACAAACAACTGTCAAGATAGATTCATGAATAAGACACAAGGGTTCATATTCACTAGGCCAGATCCAAGATATGTTCAGAGACCGCATCCAGGAATAGTAACAACATACAGTATAGGGAAATTGTGCCTTGAGTGGCTACACAAATCTACACTAAAGGATGTAAAACAACACTTATCTTTACTTAAAGATAGCACTGACCTAAGGGACTTCTTGCAAGGACCTACTAGACCGCGTCATAAACGTTTTATATATATGCCAGTATCTATGCATTGTATAATGAAGCATGGAAGATTCCGCAAGCAGAGACTGCAGAATGAATACGAGAAATTGATCGTATTAATTTAGAGAAAACTATCTCTGTAGTTGACAATGGGTTAAAGCAGAGGTCTTCAAACTTTTGTAGGTTGAGCCCCCCCAGATGAATTTTAGATTTTGGCCCCCCCACCATCTGACAGAAATTTCTGGAATTGACCGCCACGCGCACATTCCGTACAAGGGTGAGTGAGGTGACCATATGAATTTGGGTGAGCATGTTAGTGCAGAGTGGGACGAATTAATGTATGGTTAATGGTAGGCTTATTGGAGTGAGATTGCAGATGGAGCAGTGAGGGGGACAGGTGAGTGAAGTGTCACGAGTGCAGGTTGAGTAGTGTGCTCTTGTGACTGCGGGGTGAGGTACAGGGTGAACAGCACAAGTGCATTGTGAGTGCAGAGTGATCACTGTGAGTGGAGGGTAAGTGGGTGAATGATGTGAGTGCAGGGTGAGCGGGTGAATTGTCTGAGTGCACGGTGATCAGTGTGAGCACACTGTGATCGCTGTGAGTGCAGAGTGATCACTGTGAGTGGAGGATAAGTGGGTGAATGGTGTGAGTGCATCAGGATCAGTTTGAGTGCTGGGGGAGGGTGAAAGTTAAGGGCGAGAATGAGGAGTGAGTGGTCTGAATGCAGGGTGCATTCCCAGACACTTGAAGTAACTCAGCATGTTATTGACGGCAGCGTAGGGTTTCAAATGTGTTAAACCACTGCTAATATGGCAGTAACCAGGGATCAGGGTGGAGGAAATAAATAATGTGCTGATCCCTCAACAAACTTCCAGTCTTATGATTAGGGTTGCCAGCTCATTATTTTGTTGTCACCGATGGTATAAAAATAAGCAGTCACCTAAAGCTGTATTTTCAGCACTTATCTGTGCAGACTTTGAACAGCAAATATAAGTAGAAAGAACCATTAATTGTTTTCTAGAGCTGCATGAATGATCCATGACTGATAATAAAAGGGAACAAAGACAGAAAATTCACATTACAAATGAATACATACTTCTTATTCATAGCCATATTTAGCAATTTGCAGGCTGTTTAAACACATGGCTGGCATGCATTTTGCGCGCCTGTCTGTGCAATTTTAAAAAAAACTTTCAGGGACGTTTTAAGGATTTTGGGACCTGTGGGCCAAATGTATTTTCGGGGTCCCTGTTCGGACCAGCTTTACAACATACAGCAGTAGCCACCTAAACAAATGTGGGCAACAGCATGGATGTATGTATTTATTTATTTGTTTGTTTGTTGTCACAATTTAAGAAATGATGGCTCTGGCTCTTATTTCCTAGTTCTGGCAGAGTTATTATTGGATGTTGATATCCAAGAATGCACTTTTAACCGAAACTACCAATTTGCAAATATTTGACGTTCTCTCCCATCCAATACAGATGTTCACATTCCTTTTCGAATGTACATCTTGACTTTTGGGGATATGTACAACTTTTTTAAACTTATCTTACATGAGCGTAGCTCCCAGTAGTGTAGCAGCTGCATTGGTAGCATTGGTCTCTGAACCTCAGTTAAATCTGCTGGTTACGGCACCTCAATTCTACGTTTTGTTAGCTACCCAGTTAAAATCATGTGCATATTTCTATTGCTTGTAATTGGGTCCATGGAGCACTTGCTGTGCCTCTGTTATCTAACTCTCCCAAGATGGGGTTAATTTAGAGCTGAAATGCTTCAGCTGCAGTGGGAGACAAGGAATCTCCTCTGCTAAAACCGAAAGCGTGTCTGTTTGTTTTCGGTTTTAGCAGAAGAGACTCCTTGCCTCCCACTGCAGCTGAAGCGTGTCAGCTCTATGAATTAACCCCCTCCTGGGAGAGTTTACTAGACAAAAGAACGGGCACATAGTGCCCCATCGATTTCTCCTCCCTCCCCCCTCCAACCATACCGGAGTTCTCCTCGAAGAGTTGCGATGGACGCAGGGAACAAAGGAATTAGATAGGAGTGGCACCCCCCTGGGATGGTGTCATCCAGAATATATTGTTTGGACAGCATAGTATCCTCTGCCATAGACATAATGGAACAGGACTTGGTCATGTTGCAACATGGTCAGTCGCAATTCCGTTCTGTCACGCTATTAGGTTGGACGTTGCAAAACCTTCGTTCAGGCTATGTGCCTTGTCGTCTAATCAATACTACGTCACTGTTTTCAGAATTTAATCTCACTGATATACAGATCAAATTGGCACAGAGGGGAGCAGACTATACGGTGCTGAGCATTGAGAAACTGGAAAGATTGCCATTTACAGTCGCTGAAAAGCCAGCCATTGAATGGATAATACATGGAACAATCACTCTGCCTGTTACAATTTTCCAATTTCAATATTGCCTAAAACATATACCAGCAGGCACATGTGAAAGGTTGGGTAAAGAATACATCAAGACATCCTGGGAATTACCATACACACACAAATGTTGGAGTGGGGGAAAAGAAGTTTTTCTTAGTGGTAAAAATTACAAAAAAATGCACTAAGCGGTTTTCTCCTTAGTCAGGGTATTAATTTACACGGGGCCTGCGATGGTTCCTCTAACAACTTATCCTGCCACCTGCAAGGCTCACACGCTGCTGTGATTGATCCAATTTTTATGCAACTTTCTAATGGAAGTTACATTATGTTGAATGATCACAGCTGCTGTGGCATGTTGCCAGGTTTACCCTATCACGTAACTGTGTCAGCCAGGGTCACTTGCTGTATGCAAGTATTGTTTCCAAAAACCAAGCCAGACCGGGAGTCACCATTATGGCCTTCACTGAACATGTCTTCTATATGAATCAATACTTAAAGCAGAATGAAAGCCATTCTTTTACAAAAAACTGTGCCACTGACCTCGGCCAAAGAAACATATGATCTGCAAGTCGCAAGGACTTCTGCTGAGATACACACCCTATTAACTACAAATTGCCCTGTACATTTCTCAGAAATGTTAGGTCGTATCTTAAACATGTCAGATACCAGTGGTATTGTACATGTATGTAAGACAGTTTTTTGGGACTGTTAGCACCCTTTGAAGCAGTCCTAGGAATATTTCCAAACTTTGTGCACTCTGTGTTTGGCGGATTGCCTTTCATTTTGGGACTCGCAGCAGGGATACTATTTTTGCTCCTACTGCTTCGATATGGCAAGCCAAGTCACCAGCGACACCCAGTTCACCGTGGAGACAACTGTACTGGCTATGAAGTGTCGTGAGCGTATCATCCTAATTTTGGGACTACCTCGTCTAAGAGATTTGAATACCACAAGGTTTCTATCCTTCAGACCAATTAGGCAAGATTGCATCTAACCTGTTCAACGATGCCTGCTATGTGGAGAAGAAAGCGTGTTAGGCACCTGTCTCCCACTCCGATCAGTCATGCCAACGGATGTTGATACTTTGCGGGACCCGGTAAAGGCCCATGCACAGTGTTGTCCCCAACGGCTACCAATTCTGATGACGGCATTCATTGAGATCTCACAGACGCAAAATTCTACTGTTGAGGTACGAGAGGAAACAGGCCCACAGGTACCTTCCAATTCGAACATTTCTAATGTGACCAACGCTGACTGCGATGCTTCACATCTATGTGCGGTTGATCAACGAGGTAATCCAACTCTCATCTACAATGGGAGACAAATTCTTTACAGACTTAGAAGATTTTATGTTTTCTCCAAACAATAACACTGACTTGATTTGGCACACAGTGTTCTGAGAGACTCTGAATTCGACCTTCATTTTTTCAAAACAAAGTTCTAACTTCGGAACTCTATTTTTCCTATGATTAACTTTTTGTTTTTCCTAATTTGTATTTTTAATTTTTTGGCAAAGTAATCTGCTTAAAGTAGAACTAGTCATAGAGAACTAGAATTCTTTGAAAACTTCCAGAGACAATATTTGACCTTGTCCTAAGAACAAACAGTTTTATATAATCTGAAATGGTTTCGGCACCTTTTCTTTTCTGTATTTACGAACCATTTTATAAATGCATTTTTCCACTTCAAAACCCCCAATTACCTGGCGTAGAAATTAAAACTTTCCGGAGGGGGAAGACCGTCAAGGAGTGCTAATTCCTTCCTCCTGAAACCCCAGATCTTCTGCAAAAAGAAAATTTGTAAACGAGCGTTCTCGGGATCTGCTCCAAAAATTTGGAGCTCTCTACCACCGGAAATCCAGAGACTCTCCCCCAAGGTTGTTTTCAAACTAGAAGCAAAAAGATTTCTCGTGAACAAATTCCTACCGTCATAAGAAGAGCGATTGTCAGCTCTTAGCGCATTGGACACACTTCAAGAATGGATTTCATTCTGCAATTTTTTTTATTGTTTTTGCTCCCCTTTCCGCTATGTTTTCAATGCCTAACACATCATACACCTAAGCCAAAGCCTATATCGGGTCTTTTCTTGTGCACGATTTTTGCATTGCCCATGTATATTCCCTATTTGACTCTCGTACTGATGTTACCTCATTCCCTAAATTTGTAAAGCACTCTGATATCCTTAGGGATTACGTTTGCGCTATATAAAACTTTATAAATAAATAAATAAACAAACAACTTACCGATTTTGTCGAGGGTGCTGGCCTACTTCACCCAGCTCAATCTGGGTTCAGAGCCTCCTATACCACTGAGTCGGCCTTGGTGGAAGTCTCTGAAGTTATTCGGCAGTGTCTGGATTCGGGCGGCAGGTCAGCTCTCATTTTGTTGGACCTCTCAGCAGCATTTGATACCTTCCCCCACGCTCTGCTGCTTACCCGCTTTGCGGACGTGGGGATCTCAGGTGCTGCCCTGAGTTTGCTGAAATCCTTTTTAGAAGGGAGTACTCAACAGGTTTGGCTCTCCCCATTCTCCTCCTTACCTCAGGAGGTGACTACTGGGGTGCCTCAGGGGTCCTCTTTGAGCCCCTTTTTTAATCCTTATGTCACCCCTCTGATTTACCTGGCTGAAGAGTTGGTAGACAATATTATAGCATACGCTGATGACACCTAGCTCTTGTTTACCCAGAGAAAATCAGAGGGTTCCACGTTAGTGGCCAGACATTGTCTGTCAACAGTCTTTCAATGGCTTTCCTCAGCACAGCTCAAATGCAACAGTGACAATTCAGAAATTCTCCACTAAGGCATTTTTTCCTTCAGTTTAGAGAAACCTTATGGCCAGCAGAATTTCTCATGCCTGCCTCAATGGGGCAACCCGCTAAGAATCTTGGATTATGGTTCGAGGAGAATCTTTCCTTTACCGCCCAGATGAAAAAGTTAGCGGGAATTGCTTTGGAATACTTGAAACCCTTAGGAAATTTCTCCCACTTCTCCCCAGGGCAGCTATGGAAACCGTGACTCTGGCCCTTATACTCTCTTGGATCGACTACACTAATAATTTGTATGTTGGCTTGCTGGGCTTCCTTATTAATAAACTACAAGTTGTCCAAAATGCTGCTGCAAGACTTGTTTTTAACATCCCGATGAGAAGCAGCATCAGACAGCATCTGCGTTCACTCCATTGGCTGCCAGTGGCCGACCGAGTCAAGTTTAAAGCCCTGACCCTAGCGATCATGCTCTGCATGCCTGCGGCCCCACCTACTTACGGAAGTGTTTCCTGTTCTACACCCCCACCAGACTCACCGTTCATCTTCCCAGTTTCTGCCCCACATTCCTCCCTTCTGGCTTACAAGAGTAGGGGGCAGTTCACTTGTTGTCAGAGCTGCTACCGCTTAGAACTCTTCCTCTGGCTCTCCGCAGTATTCAAGACTTTCGTCTATCCCCAAAAATTTTTAAGACTCATCTTTTTGTTTAACCTTTGCCACTTCTCCCTCTCCAGGCTCGCGCCGGGACACTCCATGGAGTACCTCTGTGCGTTATAAACTCAAATAACATGACATAAAATAACAGTTGTTGTGTAAAAATGCATTAATGAGCATGACTGCCATGTACTTTTCTTCTTGAAATAGCCTGTATTTCGTATTCCTTCCTACATACGAATAAATGACTGAAATAAAAAAAGAGGTATCCATTTAATTCAAATCTAGAACTATACACACTGGAGCAGATTCACGGTGATCATTTTAGTTCAGTGCAAGTTTTGCCACAAGGAGAATTGTTTCCCCTATATAGATGAGAAAAAAAAAGTGTTTCCAATACAGATTGTACTGAGTGTAAACGTATGCACTTGTGAAAGGTTTGCAAAAAAAGGTTGCATAACTTGGACAGACGTATGCCTGAAACCTGCACGTTGGGCAGCTTGACAAATGAACAATGGAATTTTCAGTGAATTAGGAAAAATCACATATGTCCATATCTCGCAGTGCATATAAAGGTATAGTTTTAAGATTTTGTTTGTAAAGGCCAATATAGGTATAGTATTTATGTGGCCGATTTATTCAAATTCCATACATTATTTCTGCCATAAGCACATTGGGAACAATTCTTAAATGGTCATGAAGCAAGAGTTTGCACCTGTGATTTGTGCCAGGTACAACCTGACACAAATTGTCCAAGGTGTGTACATCTTTGGAATTTCAGTTTGTGAACCTGGGAATTGATGAATTATATGCACATTGGGTATAGTTTCCTATTCTGGGTGATGCACATGAGAAATAGATGGCAATTGTACACCAATAAGTACTATGCTCTAGGGAAAAACTTATTTGTGGCTTCGCTATTTGGGCAGTTTGAACCTGCGAATTGTGAGATAAATTATTCAGATCATGTGTGCATGAGATAAGCTCTAGGCGCAATATTACTATATAAAAGGATATAGTGGTGCCTTAGTCAATCATGCATTCCTTTGTTGTTGGTGCAATCATAGTTTTAATATTGGAACAGTAACCAATATTTCTTATTCATGTAGTGCACAATAAAAAACGAACCTATCACTTACTAGATGCTACCATAACCCTAGATATTTGTATAGACATCCTTGTCCGTGTCAAACCAGCAGTGACCCGTACGTTTCTGGGGAGAGACGCTCAACCCTCTGAATTATCTTACCAGTCTACCATTTAGGCTGTGCAAAACAATCGCTTGCAACACATCTGAGCTACACAACTAACAGTGCTGTTTTTCAAAAGTGCTCCGTCCAAAATACATCTACATATTTGCAAATTATTTTTCTAATCTGTGCCTTGAGAGAAGTGTGCCATTTGCAGAGCACAGCTTTTTCATAAAGTAAACATCTATTCTACACAACCCTTGCAAACACGTTTACCAGACCTGCTGCAAGCTTCTTCAGAACATTTACAATGATCTCTATCACGAGCTGAAAGGTGCTCCGTGGCCTGTGCTGTCGGACCCACAGCCTGTACTTCAAAGGGTGAAAAAAGACAGTTATATCCACTTCCCACAGAATGTGAGGCCTTGGGGTGTGTAGCATTGGTCTCAAAATCGGCATTATCACTCATAAGAGACAATTCGACCCCCCCCCCCCCCCCCCCCAACATCTGTCTTCTTCTCTTTAAAATGCTAAATAACTGTACGTGGCATCTTTTGAAAAAATTAAAATATAATACATTGAGGGTACTTGATATTGCCTTTCATAGTTACATTACGTCAAACAAACTGACGTATCATGTTTACAAACACTAAAACTGCAAAATTGCCTCATGCTACACCGTGTAAAACCACGTTATAATTTCACCAGCAAGAACATGGCCGTAATAATGGGCCCTACAAATCAGCTTTAGAGAAAATTAAGAAATGAAAACTCCATCCTGTCTCAGGCGACAGGTTCAAGAGCAGGGCGTTACCAGTTCCTTCTGGGCAGAGCACTTTCCTGGGTAGCCGTCAAAGTGTTAATGTATGCAGATCGCAGCCTTTGTGTTTCGGCTGATCACAGAGGTGAGCCTCGAGTTAGGAATGAAGGGAACACCTCCCCTCCCCCAACCTCCAAACACAGGTTGATTGCAGCAACGAGAAACACTCTTGAAACCAAGGAGGCTTATTTACAAGCCCCCTGCGCCGCCGATACTCACTCTTTTCCATATTAAAAGTGATGCACCGATGGCGCAAGGGACTTGTAAATGAGCCCCAAAGTGCGGACACTGAATTTAACAACGCAACCATGGAAGACCCCTTACAAAAAATTATTTTGCATTTGACAGTTTGCACAATTAATAGGTGTTTGACAAGGGCTGCCCAGTAGCAAGACACTGCAATTTGTTCATTTCTTTGCAGTCTACCAATAACCACATGATTATGCACTACAAAGCCAAGATTGACAACGCTCAAACTAAAGTCAAACGTTATTGATAAATTGTATTTTTGGTACTTTTTGTTAGTGAAGCAATTGAGATGGAAGACTTTGGTGCAATACATACTTATAAATAATTCAAGACTCTAGTTATTCATTCTTCAATGTAAACGTATATTTGTTTGCAACTTGTCCACTATCCCATGCTCCCCGCAACTCTGGACCAACTCTCGGAAAACAAAGTGACAAACAAATAAATCTGGTACCCCTACAAACAGTCATTGTGTTTCATTTTATGTGTGACGCATATATACAGCAACTATAATCAAACCTTTGCAGTTCTACCCTTTCAGGGCTGAAACCATTGCAGGTTTATATAGCACGAACTCGCCCGTGAGGTGTTGGAGTGCTTTAAATGACCATCAGTTACGTTACACAAAGACTCATTCATTTTTGGTAGGCATGGGGAGGTTAGGTGATTTTTCCATAATTACATGATGTTGAGAGGACGCCTAGAGTTGAACCTGGCTTCCCATATCTGCAATCTGCAGCTCTGGCAGTAATGTCACATCCTCTTCATCTCCTTTCAGTTAGTATAAATGACCGAACACCTGAAAATAAAGCATTGAGCTTCTAATGTGCATTTCGCCCAAGACAGTAAGAACGGCCCAGGTGAAGGAAGATGGGGAGAGAATGAAGAGGGAGAAAAACAGCCACATAAAGTAAGAGGAACATGGGGAGGAATGGACAACATCAGGGGAAAAAAACATAGAGAGAGACGGTGAGAGAACCAAGGTGAGTCAGATTTGGGTAGAGAAGGATGAAGTAAAAGAAAGAGAGACAAATAGAAAGATAGGCATAAACAGGAGAGAGAGATTTCGAAATAATCAAAGTCAAACAAAACGAGTGAGAGAGATAGACAGGACGCAGGAATGACAGGAGAGGCAGATACATAAAAGATAGTGAGAGACATCGAAAGATAGGTATACAGGAATAGACAAGGAAAAGGAAAGACAGAAACAGAGACAAGGAAAGAGGGAAAATAGGGATATCTTGGGAGATATGAGACATATGGGTGAGAGAGTCGAGGAAAGACAGTTAGAATTGAGGAGAGAGAAATAAAGTTAGACAGAGTCATAAGGAGGGAGAGACAGGAAGGGGGACAAAAACAGTGGACAAAAGACAGAAACAGATGAGAAGACAGGAAGAGAGACAAAGAGAAAGAGAGGGAGAAATATGAAATAGAAATGGGGAGAGGCAGTGAGAGACAGGAAAAGTGCAAGACAAGGTGAGGGACAGGTTGAAGAGACATACTAGAAAGACAGGAAAGATTAAAGAAGGAAGAAAGAAAGGAAAGATACTCTGAACCGAATCTAAATGCATGTCTATTCAGAGCTATTTGTCTATCCCTCTTCATGTAACATAGCCATCTTTAAATAAAATAGATCGAGCTTTGTCTATTTTTGTTTCTACTTCAATCTATCCCTAGTATTACATCTGTGCACCTGTCCATCTATGTATCCCTCTGTCTATATCTACATCTGGCTATCCGTCCTTCTATCTAACCATCTATCTATCCATCTATTTATCCGTCTATCTATCTGTCTATCCATCTATCTATGTACCTGTGTGTCGTCTATCTATCAATCTATCTATCTGATTTAACAAAACTGTATCTACTATATATCTGGATGCTAGTTCGGGAGTCAGATCCCCGTCCACACAATTGGGAATGGGGGAATTTCACCCAGTAAGTGACGTAAAAAGGGGATGGCAACTTCCCTCAGGCATCAGGTGCTGAGAATGTAGGAAGGACGAACAACCAGGGTGTACATTGATGCTGTGACATTTAAGATAGAAAGCACCTACTTAAAACAAGGGAACTCATCATGTTATGCAGTACAAGCAATATATCTCCCTATGCATCAGTACCCTCATTCCTACCCACATGAAGCCATGCACACTCCTGACCATCAAGTTGCCAAGACCTTTTGTTTTCAAAACATAACCTTTTAAGAAGGCATTTTATTTCTTCTTTAGAAAAAGGCTAATCTTGACCCTCTCCTAGCTTCAGAACCCTATCACTCATTTAGCAGCAGTGACCTAACATATAGAGTACAATTATGGAGTTCAAAAGCGCATTATTTTAGAAAATCCTCTATATAGTTCAGCGCTATATGTACGGCACTAGAAAATAACTTAATTTTGCATTGGATAAAGAGATTTCTTCCCAAGCAGCACTGATCGCCAGCTTTGCTCTGTCAAAGCTGTTGGACGGCACAGGTAGGCAAAGGCCCTGGGGAGGGATACAGCACCATGTGGTTTTCATTGAAGCCTCTCCACACCGCAGCTGCAGGACCAAAACCATGCATTTTTGCAGATTTATATTGTAGCGTTTTCGATTTTGCATTTCAGGCATTCTCATATTCAATGCACCCCCATTTCTGCCCAGGATGCAGCAGGGCCATGGTTACTCTGTTGGCCACGTTACCTAATAACGCTCCCCTGACTCCACCTTTAATGCTTCTGAGATCTATAAAATTAGCACCAAGTTATGTAATGCTGTAATCATTTATGACAGTGTTTGAAGATTGGTTGTATTTTAGAGTAATATCTGGAAACGTTACATTGTTTTTTACCTTGGTGAAGTACAGGTGATTCACATAAAATTACAAAAACTACCTCTAACTCAATACAGGGGTCATTCCAAGTGAATAAAAAAAGTTTCCTGATACATTTATTGGGTGTATTATTTGTGTTGACTAAGTCACTCAGGAAAAAAACTAAGGAGCATATTTATGCCAAAGTCACGCAGGTGAGCACATCAAATAACTTTGCTTATGCTGCGTGATAGGGAAAGAGCAAGAATGTGCCCTTCATAAAACAATACAGAGCCCTTTTGGCTGCCTAGCGGCAATGCAGGCACCATTTACCCTTAGTGCAAGGGTGTCTAAATTGGGTGGAATGTATTTAAAACCATGGGAGTTGTGTGGAAACACCCATGCAACACCCATGGAATGCCTCCCTAGGGCAGAGTGATGGAAGTTCAGCAATTTGTGCTGTGCTGCTTTACTCTAGATTTATGAAGCCATGCAAGGCCACCTTAAGGTGTGTTCTTGTGTGGCTTCATAAACCTGCGTTAAGAGTTGCGTCAGTTGTGCACCCAGATGCGTGGTGAAAGCATGATGTAACTGGAGTCATACATATTGTCCTTAGTGTATGCACTCACCTACTTGCAGTGCAAACTAACCACGTTAAGAGTAAACTACTCAAGTGTACAGACATAGAAAAAGAAGGAAACTCTTCAAACCATAGGTAGGTCAATACATAGGAACTCAACAAGTGGAGGCTTGTGTATTAATAAGACTTTGTATTCCACTGATAAATAGAGGTATTGGTTACTTTTTCCTAAAGATGTACTTTAAAATGTATTGTTCCTTGTAAACCATGGCCGCATTTGGGTTTGATACAAACTGAACCGTTTTCCGTCTTGCAATTGCATGAACAGTGTGACCCATAACCAATGCTCACCAATTTTCACTTTCAACAAAAGACAACATATTGGGCATATATGTAGCCAAGAAACATGTCCTTTATTTACCAGATTTATAAAATTTTAGTATCACCAAAGGATGGTAAGTAAAATGCTGCTGCTTTATCATTGATCCTGATATTTGCCTATATCCCAGTCATACACTTCTCACATTTATGATACAGGAGACTCTGTCCCAGGCTCGCACATTGAATATTGTATTTGACCGGAAAGGAAAGTAGTGACAAAGTCCACTGAGAAACAAGCGTGGCCTCTAAAGCTGGGCTCTAGGGCATGCTGCACCTTGTTAAAATCTATCAATGTTTTCTTCTTGGCTGTCCGTACCAAAGAAAGACCAGGCATACAGCTCTTTTCCTTCATTAAAGCAAAAGTCAGACTGCAGAAATGTGGCATTCTCCTGTCTGGACACTCCGAAAACAAAAGTCACTTAAACACTTTTTGAAAATGTGTGTGATGGAGACCTAGATCAGTGGAAATGCTAGGACTATTCACTTATGCATTTTAGTCAGGGCCAAAGAAATTACGAGATTCTGAAACCATGGCGTTATCTACATATTATGGATTAATCCCATTTATCCCATTATTCTTCATTGCTGAAAGAATCTGCAGATTTTAACAATACAATGTTTCAAGCTTAAACCGATCCAAAAGTAATTAAACCATAGGGGCCCATGCAGCAAAGTAAGAAATTGCGATTCCTTAATAGCGCTTATTAAGGAATCACTAATAAGGAATCACAATTCCTTATGCATGTAGGAATTGCAAAAAAAATTATGATTCCTACACATTCCATAATAGCGAAATGCTAATTGTGATTCACAATTAGAGAATAGCTTCCCATATATTCATATGGGCCTAGAGGCCCACAGGAATGAATGGGATTGCATTAGCAATTTGCGAGTACCAAATAGGTACTCACAAATTGTGCATGCAATTTCAAGGGTGCAAGGGGGTCAAAAGGCCTTCCTGATGCACCCACAAAAAAGGTAAGTGTGCACATGTGATGCACACACATGCCCTACGGGCATGCCCTAAAGATATGTGTATGCACCACAATGCACTTTGAACAATGCATTATTTTGCATTTTTCAAAGGAATTGCAAATTACCATCAACTTGGAGTTGATGGTGATTTGCGATTCCAAATTGCGAAAACGCATTGAGGGAATCCCAATTTACTATTCCCTAACTGCATTTGCAAAATAGGTAATTGCAAATTTTGTGATTATCTATTTTGCAAATTGCTTTTGGGTTGATGCATCCCAAATTGCAAAATACCGGTCTCAATGGTGCCAATTCTGCGAACCGGTCCGTTTGCGACAAGTATTTTGCTTGATGCATTTGCCCCATAGTGACACGTGTTGGATCGCAGTAGAAGGCCCTTCGCAAAATGTGACTGGTCACCTTTTTAAAATATTGAGGCATTTGGTTATCGAATTGGTACCAATGAAGTGAAACTTTTGCACAGATTGTATTAGTATGTAAAAATGACAAAACAATTAAGTAATGCTCTCGCAAAATGTGCCCCACACTGCAGCATATTGTGCTTGTTCTTGTCACAAAATGTTGTCACACCTGCTGTAAAATGTGGTCCTCCCCTATCCTTTAATTCTAGAAACCTTGAACATAGGGGCATTTTATCAAGGAAACTCGATAAATATCGCATTTCCCACTTTGCGCAATTTTGGCCAACGCCGGCTATCGCTGTATTTAATCGCAGAGATATTTCGTTATTATCAACGCATATCTCCACAGCGATATAAAATCCAGCGATAGTGGCGAAATGAGGGAACATCGCTGGAAATACAGCGATACAACTGCAGCAATAAGGGAATCCTTGGTAATAGGGAGATGTGGACTTAGCTATATTTATAAAGGGAGGTGGATTCTAAAGCTAAGTCAGAAATATTGCAGACGTTAGCTTACGGCGATAACCGCGGTTAGCGCAGCTTTTTATATCGCCATGGGTGTCCTGGGGCAGCTTGTTAATTACAGAATAGTGCAGTTAGCGATATTTTCCGCGTTTTGACAAGAAGCGCCTAATTTGCATCTCATTAGCGATGCGAGGTAAGGCGTTTTGAGAACGGCTGCTAACACGTGCTCATGCATGATAGCACCGCCTTGTAAATAGGGCGAAAATATTATCTCCCCTTTTCTGGCTTTTAAAGCCAAAAAAGCAGAGATAGGGCCCTTGATAATATGCCCCATAGTATATTAAACTGGTTACTCCAAGCTCACCAGGGAAAAATTCAGGGATTCATTATGAGCTAATTTCCAGTGACAAAGGGCCAATTTAATTAAATGCAGGTTTGCATTTGCAGTGCCTTCTAGAAAATGAATTAAATTGCCTAGTGAGCATGTTAATTTCACAAATCAAATATTGTTTGGGAAACCAGGCATCCTCTATCTGGGGGCCTTTCACCAGCTATCTTGACAAATTTCAGAAAATTTAGGACCTGTTCGGTTTTCCAGAGAAGGGCAACTGAACACAGAGGAAGCAAGTTTTCATGTGTTCTCGTGCAGAAGTAGTTTGCAGCCCATCATTGTATTCAATTTCTTGTGCCATTTTGTCTGTGTTTTCTACCTGTGTGAGCAATGCCATTTAAGTCAATCTGTTGCCTGTGTCAATGCAAAGTCATAGCCTTATTCTTGTGTTCAAGGAATGTTCAGTTTTTTTTTTTTATTATGTTGCTTATCGTTCTCATATACACCGTTATAAAACAAAGCTCCCAAATCAAAAAGAAAAAAAGGAGAATTGGATGTGCTACTCTTTGGCATTCAGTGTTTTTGTACTAATTTTCCTCATTAATCAAGGAGTTGCTTGCGAGAACTTACTGTCGAGAAGTCATGCAACACACAATAGAAAGTTTGTAAACAAAGTCAGATATTTTACCTGTGCAAGTAAAATAAGTGAACGCTCACCAGCATATGCTTAACATTTCTCAGTCTGTGACTTTCAAAACACTCCCTCTGTAATGCAGGAGTACATACAACTATTTGCAGAATTGAAATGAGGCATTTTGCGTTCCTCGAGTTATGTACGCTTAAACATTTACCTACATTGGCGTTTTGTAGCTGGTTTGTTTTCGCATTAAGGGGCATATTATCAAGGGGGTTTATCTCCGCTTTTTTGGCTTTAAAAGCCAAGGAAGCGGAGATAAAATTATCTCCCTATTACCAAGCTGTCGCTAACACCAGTTAGTGACAGCTAATAGGAGATAGCGACCATCTTGGGCCCCGCTTTGCATGTCAGTGATATTTATCACTAATGACATGCAAAGTGGGCGTGCCAATATGTTAGCGACTGGAAACAGTCCCTAACATCGCTATCTCCTATTACCAACTTTTGGAGATATTTGCGCTAAGCGCGAATATCTCCAAAAGCTAACACCTGCCCTGAGCAGTTCTTAGCCATGTTATCCAATGGGAGGTGGATAACATGGCTAAGAGCATTTGCTCAATAATGCATGAATATCGCTGACTTTTCAGCGATATTCATGCATTGCGGCCGTTTTTTATCGCATTTGCGATAAACCTTGCTAATAGCAAGGTTTATCTGCGATAAAAATCGCCGATGTGCGGCGATAATTTTTGTCTCTAAACAAGTTAGAGACAAAAATTATCGCTAGTTGTTGGTAATATGCCCCTAAATTTCCTAGCCAGTACATCAAAGTGCAGAAATTCCAGTTTATAGAGATCTGAAAAACAGAGGAACTCAAATGTCCTTTTCTTAACTATAGCATGCCTGGAATGTGCCTTCGACAAAAAACAGTAGATTCTTTTCATGTATCTTTGCAGATGTTATTCCTACCTCGGAGAAGAGCCCTTCCATTGCCCGTTCTCCTTAGCAGCCCTTCCCCCTAATGGGTGTGCAGGGTGGGGACCTTGCAAAGCAAGTCAGCCTCTATTGTCATGCCCGTGGCCGAGGAAGAGGTGTGAAGAAGAGCCCAGCTCAGTGCCGCATGACAAAGACCTTCACTTTCCCGGCTGCTGGCAGGTCTTTTTTAACCCGTGGGAAGAGCCTTCCGTATCTTTCGGAATCGTTTCACCTCCCTCTTTGCTGTAATTTTTTTTTTTTTGGTAGAATAAACTGGGGTTCTCATTTTGTGCTATTCGGACTTTATCCCATGTGTTTTTCTTAAGTACCACTCTTTCTTGCATCATAGTGCTCATGCTTAACATAGTTTTTTTATTTTCCTCGCATATTTGACTGATTTCAGTAAAAATACATTAGCTGCTCAAACCATTTTAAAATAGATATGACAAATGCATTTAAAGTGCACTTGGACACCATACAACTCTTTCACTCATCTTGCACTCGTTAATTAATATTTGTGGCATTAGAAAAGGGGTGAACATTTCCAACCATGAGATAGTAGTCCTGTGTAAGCTGCCGATGTCTGTGGAGCTTTATTATCAGCAGGAACAAACATATACATGTTTAAGTTAATCTAAAATACGAAATGCTCTATTTCGTTTTCATAAAAATTTTTTGGAAAACATTTTTGCATACTTACAATGCTGATATCGAACACAATAAAGGCAACATAATACCAAATTTGCAAAACCATTCCTTCACAAGCACAGACTAGCATTCGATTATAGTTTGTCTACTTTTCACATTAATAAACCAGGGACACCATGTTGTTGATTGCCCCAACCCCTCCACTTTTATCTGCATGTTTACTCCCAGCCCCTCTCTCACATACTTTTTTGTAAAAGTTGCCCCTAGCTCAACCGCCCTCCCTCCTGTGTCACCTCAGCAGGCATTCTCTCGATTGTGCCTCTTAATAAGTATGAAAGTCTTTTTCAGCAGAAAAAAAGGTACACTTTTATCTACTTTTAAACTAGATAGAGAAAAGTATTCACTTTTGGTAAATGGGCTTAATGTAATTTAAATATTTGGGCATAATAAACTCAACAATGTTACAGAAATTATACAATCTAATGCTGAATAAATAAAAAGATTGTGCAAACATACGCATTTCAGCTTGTAGACTCATATCATATTTTGTTTATATTAGCAAGAATAATTTAAGGAGGTTATGTCGAACAGCCGAGCTGGCAACACTGGAACCGGGGAACCAGATTTGGGTTCCTGTGAGTCTAAGTAAATCACACCTGTTTCTATCAATATTTCATGCAATGAAATATGTCATCTTGCAGCAGTGCGCTGCATGAAAGGGCAGGAATGCACTGTATTTAACATAAAATGGTGCATTCCTGCTCTCTACCTGGCATAAAAACAATCCTAAGAGGCATTGTCCTCTTTGTACTTGTGCTGCACAATGCAACACACTTAAAAAGAGGAAATAACGAGGAGAAATAAAGATATTTCTCCTCAGTGCACCTCTGGTGGGGAGGCGCACAATACTGATGCATTCTCGGGTCTGCCAGTGTTGGTAAATGCAGGATCATTCAGCTTTCCCATTGAAATTTGGCAGTCCTTTTCTGATGATAGCATGTGTTTCTAGTGAGCAATGTGTGTTTAAATGCAAAGTGTGTTTAAGGCTGCAGTACCACCTCCGGTCTACGGGGGAAGACCTGAGCAAAAAAATAAACACACTTGATGAAACACAGGTCCCCACAAGGCATTTTTTTAAAAAGTTGTAAAAATTGACACAGATGTTCCTGAAGTCATTTTATATCATTTAGAAGACATTGCCTTGTGGGGACCTGGGTTCAGGTCCCCACAGTGCGATCAAGTCCCCACAGCGTGAGTGTGTTATCATGCCCAAGTCCCCACAAGGATAGTAACACAAACCCACAGAGCCACACGTACTGAGCCACACACAGAGCCACACGCACCCACCCACACAGAGCCACACACACAGACACAGCCACACACACACACACACACACAGCCACACAGACACAGCCACACACACACAGACAGACAGAGCCACACACACACACACAGACAGAGGCACACACACCCACAGCCAGACAGAGCCACACGAACAGAGCCACACACACACATACAGAGCCACACACACACAGACAGAGCCACACACACGCACACAGAGCCACACACACACACAGAGCCACACACACACACACACACACAGAACTACACACACACACACACAGAACCACACACACACACAGAGCCACACACACACAGAGAGCCACACACACACAGAGAACCACATACACACACACAGTCAGAGCCACACACACATAGACACAGAGCCACACACAGAGCCACACACACACACACAGAACCACACACACACAGAGAACCACACACACAGAGAGGGACCACACAGAGAGCCACACACAAACACACAGAGAGCCACACACACACACACAGAGCCACACACACAAAGAGCCACACATACACACTCACACAGAGCCACACACACACACACACACACAGAGCCAGCCACACACACACACACAGAGCCACACACAGAGCCACACACAAACACACACACACAGCCACACACACAGAGCCACACACACACACAGAGCCACACACACACACACAGAGCCACACACACACACAGAGCCACACACACACACACAGCCACAGAGAGACACACACACCCTCATCCCGGTTACTCTCCTTATTTACAAATGGGTTATTCGAGGCCCCCACCAACTCCCAGAGCTCACCCGTTGCTTCCATCAGTCCAGGTCAGCCACACGCCCATCTCTGCCCAGTAACGCCCCAGGGAACAGAGGCAAGAAAAGCAAGCACAAGCAGGGAACAGAGGCAAGAAAAAACGTGCACAAGCAGGGAACAGAGGCAAGAAAAAATGTGAACAAGCAGGGAACAGAGGTACTAAAAACGATCACAAGCAGGGAACAGAGGCAAGAAAACTCAATCACAAGCAGGGAACAGAGGCATAAAAAAACGATCGCAAGCAGTGAACAGAGGCAAGAAAAAACTATCACAAGCAGGGAACAGGCAAGAAAAAACGATCACAAGCAGGGAACAGAGGCAAGAAAAAACTATCACAAGCAGGGAACAGAGGCAAGAACAAGACTTAGTGCACACTTTACACCCTGCAATGAGACTCAGTGCTTTGAAACCCTTTGTCGCAGTAACTAATAATAAAAGCAAGCATCGCACAAGGGACTGGATTCGGGGACCCCAAGGAGCCCTTCTTCAGAGGGCTACAAAGCAGTCTGAGGGCAGCACACAGCTGCGCTTGTAAAGATCACACACCGCGGGATGCGGTGACTGAGTCCGGCTTCGGGAAAGCACACTCTGTAAACAAGGAGCACGTGCACGGGGCTTTGGGTCGTGCAACTTCTCTGTCAGAGCTGTGAGTGTTACACTGCATTCTGGTACTTGCAGTTCAGGGTTTTAGATGATTATAAATCAAAACTGCCAGTGCCAGACTCAAAGTAAACTCATCAGCCTCCACGGGTGCGCGGCCAGACTGCTGACACCCTGGGCAATTGGGCCGGTAACTAGTAACCAGGCAGCATTCACACAGGTTGCCACATCCAAGCCTGGGCGGCCCTGCAAGTGCTGCGTGCTGGCAGACGGCCATGCTGCCCTCTGCACGGACTGCAACCATTCCACAGAGAAAGGCCGCGAAGCGGGCCGCCAGCCCTCCCTCCCTCCCTCCCTCCCAAGCCTTTCTCACTGAATCAGGGCGCGCGAGCTTCAAACCACTCCCCCCGGCAGCAGCCGGCCCCTTTCTTCCATGTGCAGCCCGGGCTGCTGGCTCCGAGGCCTGGTGGTGGAGGAGGGAGCAGGAGGGTGCGCAGGGGACGTCGGAGGGCCCCGTCCCGAGAATCCCCGGCACCCTCCCGCCAGCAGCAGCACCGAGGCGAAGCGCCCCCTACCTGTGCCAAGACATCGCCGGGTCTGTGGAGCGCCGATCAGGGAGATCCCGGACTGCGGCAGGCTCCAACGGCCTTCAGGGGCCCGCCGTCCGAGACTGGCACGGACACCCGCGTCGGGGCACGGAGAGGGACTAAAAATAGACTCATGGCCAAGGCTCGTCGGCCGAACAGCCCCCACTGAGGGAGGGGGAGGCACCGTGAATCAGCACATCTATGCCCCTCAGGGAGGGCCAACGAGGGGCTCCAGCTCTGATCGACATGGGCTGGGGCAGCCAGGGTAGGGAAGAGGGAGGGCACCGAGGGGTGAGGAGGTGGGGAGGAGCACAGAAGGGGCAGGGAGAGAGACAGAGTGAAAGAGAAGAGGTGGGAAGAGACGGGGCAGGAGGAGGACACCAGGGGAGGGATCGTGAAGACAAGCGCTCCAATTTTCATTTAAGCCCCGTCCTTTTCAGACTGGGGGGCGTGTTTTTTCCTGATGATGTCACAGAGAGAAAGGACAGGAAAAAACACGCCCCTCAATCCGAAACGGACGGTCTGAGAAGTTGGCCTGGTATATGATGTTCACTATTCTAGTGAGCACCTTGCACCAGTCCAAACAACACTTATGGTGATGGTTGTAAAGTCAACCTTATAGACCAGCTATCCTAGGGGTAGCATGGACAAAGCAGTTTTAGGCTAAACTCAAGAGGGCATGTGAAGCCAGCTGTTTTACCATATGCAATCCTTTTTAATACCAAATGAAAGGACACCACACAGGTTATATATTCAAAATATATATGTATTTATTTCTAAATCAATCCCCATAACTCTTTATGAGCACAGAAGCACAAGCGCATAACAAGTTACTTAATATAACATACAAAATTTGCACAAATATGGATAGGCCCGGTTGGCCCGCTAAACCATATACTAAAAGAGTGGTATAAGAGCCACGTCATGAACAATGGTAAGGCCTAGGGCCTTGGGAATCGCTGGGGCTACACTGGGCTAACAATAGTTAGGGAGCAGGAGGCCCATGCGATGCGGGTGCGGTGTTAAAATGCACACGCGTGCACACATAGAAGTCAATGGGTGCGTACAGTTAGAAAGTTAAAGGTTTGGGAGTACTTCCGACTGGACTAGAAGCTAACCACTTGAAACTAGGACTCTAGGAGAGTTACTCTTTACAGGAGCACCACAGTACTCACGTTACCTCACCCACAGGAAGCGGGTGCATAGGTCCCAAAGTGTGTCGGGTTTCATCGTGGAGTTCTATGGAGCCTTGGAGAAAAGATGCTGCAGGCGGCCAGATGAGAAGTGTCCGGGTGGATCTAAGGGTGGATCGAAGATGAAGAGGACCTGAAAGCAGAGGGGACAGAGTCTGGGTCACTAGCCAGTGACCAGGAAGGAACCAGGCGATGTCGCGAAGCAATCAGGTGCTGATGGGAAGCTTGTCTCTGCAGCCACGTGGACCAGGAGGCGTCGACGACGACCAGGAGTCAGACACGGACTGTCCAACAAAGTCTCTCACTGTCGGTGGTGTTGGCTTCAGGATTGGAGTCAACAAGCCTTGGCAAAGGCAACCCACGCATGATACAAAGTAGGCTTCTTACTCAGACCAGCACTGCTTCTTGTGAGGGAAGCAGGGGCCAGTCTGGAGCAACCAGACCAGAGGTGTAAATTCAAAGAATCATCGCCAAGATAGCCACTAGCCAATGGGCAAGTGACCGGGCAGGCGCTTCAAGCAGGAAAATGCAAAAGGGCCCAACGCAGAACTCGTGGAGGGTGCAGGGCTGATCTTTGGTGCAGATGCTGCTCGGGGCTGGGGCTTCTCAATCCCCAATGCACAGCTTCGAGGAGGCCTCGGGCTGCACAGTTAGCAGGTCGCAGACTTTTCAAGATGGCCGGTCCCACGTCTCTCATCGCCTCCACGGTCTCAGCTTTGCAGGGACTGTGGATCGGGCTGTTGGATGTCTGGAAATCCGGTTCTTGTCAGGCTCTGTGCTCGGGCTCCGGCGGGAGGCGGCAACAAAGCAAGCCGTTGATCGCTGGATGGTGCCTGCTAGGTCCCTCCTATGGGTGGGACCAGGGAAGGGGGTGGTTATACCCCTTTCCCTTTGTCCAGTTTAACGCCAATTCCAGTCCAGTTTGAACTAGAATATGCATGGAACACTTTGTGTGCCCCAGGCAGTGTCTCATTCCTTTCAGCCCTCCCTGTCCCAATACACAAAATCCTGTCTGGGGTGGTGCTAGCACCTCCCAAGGCAGGAAACCTATTTTCCAAGCCTCCCACGCTGGAAGGACTCCCAGAAGCAGGAGGTCAGACTTGTGTCTGTGGCAGCAGCATCCATTTTGTGATGCTGAGGCTCTGGTTAACTTTAACCGGGAATAGTAGGAACAACATGTCTTCTCCCTCTAGAAGGGTGGAATACTACCCCCGTCGCCAGAACTGGCGAGGGGGTAGTATTCCAAATCATATGACACCTTACTCGACATGTTTTGATAAAGCCAAACCAGAGTTAGCATTTAACAGCGAGGTTCATAATGCACTTAAGAGTATATGGTATGGCAATATCCTAAAACAGCTATAAGGACATCGTTCCGAAAGCTGCAGACAGGCTCAGCTCATGCTAGAGCACCATCTCACATAAAACCAAGCAGTCTGCCTCCAGGATTAAGGGCTGCCATAGGAGTGACTTATAGGTGTATATGTGTCTAGATAAAAGGTTAGATATAGGTATACTATATCTAAGGCAAAGGGTGTTTACCCCGATGTGGAGAGGAAGCAGCACATACCTCCTTGCAGCACTGTCCGAGCGCGGGGGTCCTATCCCCCGCGCCCGGTCACTTAACGTCCCGGTCACCCCGGACTCCTTCTCTTTTTCTTCCCCTGCAGGAACCGTCAACCGAGCCTGGAGGACCGGAAACACTCTCCAGCGATTCCGGAAGTGGAAACGGGACAACCCCTAACGACCCGGAAACGACCGCCTCCGACCCCGGAAGTGGTGGAACAGACAACAACCCGGAAGGTAGAAAAACCCTCGGGAAAGAAGGACAGGCGTTCCGAGCAACCGACTCGTGGCAGGAGGCAGCGGACAGCGAAGAACCACCGACAGTGAGCGGAGCAGAGCGGCAAGACCGAAGCGTGGACGAGGAGGAGGACGTCTGGACGGAAGACTGGTGGCGTCGTTAGGAGGTGGCTGGAGAGCGGCCGCAACTCGGACGAGAGTTGCGGCGGGGCACGTGAGTACACGTCACCCTTTCTCAGTGCCCCTTCCTGTAATTAGTTGTATATAGCATTGTATATAGAGTAGTATACACGAGCACCCAGGCACTGTATAATTACCCTTTGGCACGCACTGTAAAGAGACCGAGCACCGTCCCCCGCACCTGACACCCCCTCTTCCTTCCCCTCTCTTACTTACCTATTCCACCTTCCCCCTCCGTCCCTTCCTCACGGGCAGTTTTCGTACACCCTCACTCCCTGGTGTAGGTGGTAGTGGTCCGAAGTACAATTCGCTCGGACTAAAGCTCTTACGCTTCTCTCCTTTTCCAAGCCTCCGAGGAGTCCCAGTACCCTACCGTGGAGACGAGTGCGAACACTGAAGGAGCAGACCTGATCCCCAGCGACCTCACCGAGCCTGATCATCAGCCGAGCCAACCCACCCTATACTAACCCAGAAGCCACCCTGCAAACCTACCTTCGTTCTGACTTTGTGCATCACAGTTGAATAAACCTTTGAAATAGCTCACTATATCCGGCCTCCCCGCCTGTTATTCCGGTCCGCCCAACACCCAAGTCCACAGGTGGTGTCAGAAGTGGGATTACCCGGAAGCATGGAGGCCGCAGTCAAACAACTGGCGGAATGCCAGGAACAACTGGGAAAGATGATGGAGAGGTTCCTCAAGACAGCTGAGGACGATCGGGGACAACTGCATGACGTACTGAAGGGCCAGGGCACCGCGCAGGACCAAGCCCTCGAGAAGCTCACTACTGTCATGGGGCAACAAATACCGGTCCCCTCCCTACCCTCTGTCGTTTTACAGAAGTACGTGCCAGGAGAAGCCCCCGATTACTTCTTCACAAACTTTGAGCGCCTAGCCCAGGCAGCTGCCTGGCCCGAGGATCGATGGGGCCACTACCTAGGACCCCTGTTGACTGGTGAGCTACAGGCAGCCTACCAGCAAGCCAACATACAAGGACAAATACCATACCCAGACATCAAGGCCTGCATCCTGGAACACCTGGGAATTGACGACGAGACATATAGGGTTCGGCTGCGTCAAGCAAGGGAAGGACCCCAAGAAACGCCTCAGGCTTTATCCCTCCGTATTCAGGATCTCGCAAATCGGTGGTTGAAACCCGCTACGGCCACTAAGGAAGACATCCTGTCTAAAATATATCTGGAGCAGTATCTGGCTCCCTTACATCCTGCCACCCAGAAGTGGGTACGCCAACATGCCCGTCTAACGCTCGATAGCGCTGTGGAAATTGCCAGTGCCTATAGCACGGCCCAGGAAACCCAGCGGCCCAAGGAGGAACATCCTCCCCGCATACCTCATGGGAGTCATCCCCGGGCCCCACGATCCCCTCCGGTGGTCAGGAAACCTGAGCCCGCTCCCCTGATGCCCTACCCTATCATGCCTCGGCCCACCCCACCGGGACCTCAATGTTTCCATTGCGGTGGGTACGGGCATATTGCTCGCATCTGTCCCCAAAAAGAAGAGCCCATGGACATAGGGCTAACCAGGAACTATGTATGTCTCACCACAGAAACCACCCCTCCCCCATTTCGATGTCCAGTACAGATAGACGGACACAGAATGATGGCACTGGCCGACACCGGATGCAGACAAAGTGTTCTAAGACCCCAGGAGCTACCCCACCCTGTTGGTCCAGTGACAGGCACCGTGGCTATCAAATGTGTCCATGGCGACACCAAGAACTATCCGACCACCCGAGTCCATGTCCAACACCCTACGGACGAGGGCAGTCTGCTAACGGTGGGCCTGATACCCAATCTCCCTGAACAAGCGATCTTGGGTAGCGATTACAGCGGTCTGCCCCATCTCCTTCAAGACACCACCGAATCCCTGAGGAAATGGTGGGCCGACGCCCCGTTTTCCCATGAACCCTCTCCTGTGAATCCTGCGGTCAAACCGACCAAGACCAGAAGACAGAAGAAGAAGGAAAAAAGGGACTTTGCCATGGCCTTAACCTGCTCAAGTGGATGTCCATCCTTGGGAAACCAACAGGGAATTCCGCGCCACGCAACAAGAAGACCCGGTGTTGCAGGAGGCCTGGGGCCGTGCTCTGGACGCTGAGGACCCCCTGCATGTAGGTCCTTACTTCTTCCGAAAAAACGGGCTCCTCTACAGAAAGGGAGGACCCCAACAGTCTCCCCAGTTGGTTATCCCCGGATTGTTTCGGGAGAAAGTACTGTTCCTGGCCCATAGCCACTTGCTGGGAGGACATTTCAGTGATGAGAAAACCGGACAAGCTATACTAGACAAGTTTTATTGGCCTGGTGTACACGGGCAAATAAAAGAGTATTGCCGGGAATGCCCGGTCTGCCAAAGAAACAGCCGATACCGTCCCCCCAGGGTTCCTCTCTAGCCCCTCCCTCTCATTGATGACCCTTTCACAAGAGTAGGGATGGACATCATAGGGCCATTGCTACCCTCGAGAACCGGAGGTAGGTATGCTCTTGTACTGGTGGACTATGCCACCCGCTTCCCTGAAGCAGTGCCCTTGCGCCAACCCACCACTCAAAACATAGCCAAGGCCCTGATATCCATCTTCTCGAGGGTGGGTTTTCCCCGTGAGATATTAACTGATCAGGGGACGCCCTTTGTGTCCTCCCTTATGCGCCAAGTCTGCTCCCACCTGGGCATCAAACAAATAAGAACAGCGGCCTACCACCCCCAGACTGATGGGTTGGTAGAGCGCTACAATGCCACCCTCAAAACAACCCTTAAGAAACTCTTAGGCCTCGAGAGCAAGAGATGGGAGAAGATGCTTCCCCTTGCTCTGTTCGCCATCAGGTGTAAGGCTCAAAGCAGCACTGGTTACTCACCGTATGAGTTGTTGTATGGACGAGCACCCCGGACCCTCTTGGATATGGCTAGGGAAGCTTGGGAAGCCGAACCAGACAGAACCCGGCCCCTACCCGAATATGTGGACAATCTAAAGACCCACTTAGAACAGATCAGGACCATTGTGAGGCAGAACCTGGTGGCCGCTCAAGTCACACAAAAACAACAGTACGACAAGGGAACCAAAGCCCGTACTTTTAATCCTGGGGATCTAGTATTGTTGCTTTTGCCTTCTTCCGACCATAAGCTACTAGGGCAGTGGCAGGGCCCCTTCCCTGTTCTAAGAGCCGTGACCCCGGTTACATATGAAGTAGAAACAGACCCCACCCGAGGTATCACCCAAATCTATCATGTGAACCTCCTAAAGAAGTGGGAGGGACCCGTCCTGTCATGTCCACTGCTAAACCCCCTCTCTTCGAAGGGTGCCTTGATCCTGACCTCCCAGAAAGCAACAAACAGGACCTCAGGCGGGCCTTGTCCCTAGTGCAAACAGTATTTTCCTCCTTACCCGGACACTCCACCGTGGTGGAACATGCCATCCACACGGAACCAGGAAAAACAGTGAGACAAAGACCCTATTGCATCCCCGAAGCCCGTAGAGCCATCATCAAAGAGGAGACAAATCAAATGCTGAAGATGGGCATCATAGAACCCTCCAGCAGCAGCTGGAATTCACCGATTGTTCTAGTCCCCAAGCCTGATGGCTCCACTAGATTTTGCATAGATTTTAGAGAAGTGAATAAAATATCGCCCTTCGACACTTATCCCCTGCCCCGCGTAGATGAAATGGTGGAACGCATAGGCAAAGCCAAGTACATAAGTACCCTTGATCTCTGCAAGGGATACTGGCAGATCCCCCTCAAAGAAGCTGACAAACCCAAGACCGCCTTCTCCTTTCCTGAGGGCTTGTTTCAGTTTAAAGTGATGCCCTTTGGGCTTCACGGAGCCCCGGCTACGTTTCAAAGAGCCATGAACTTGGTGCTACAGCCCCGTAGACGGTACGCCGGGGCATACCTGGACGATATCGTCATTTATAGTGACAGTTGGGAGCATCATCTACAACACTTGCGGGCCGTCGTTACCTCTCTGGGGAACAATGGCTTTACCATCAACCCCTCCAAGACCACATTAGCGGCACAGAGTGTGAAATACCTAGGATACCTGTTGGGGGAAGGGCTCATCCGTCTTCAGGACAACAAAATCAATGCCATCCAGGCCATCCCCTTCCCTCAAACCAGGAAGGAACTCCGTGCCTTTCTTGGATTATTGGGGTACTATAGGAGGTTTATCCCGAATTTCTCCCAGACCGCGGCCCCTCTGACCGATTTGTTGAAGAAAACCACGAACACAGAAGAGCAACTCAGACATCCTTCAACCCTGGTGTTACACGCCTTTGACCGACTGAAACAGTCCCTGATCTCAGAGCCGGTGTTAGTCAGTCCAGATTATACACAAACATTCATCCTGCAGACCGATGCCTCTGATCAGGGCTTGGGGGCTGTCCTCTCACAGAAGGACTCAACAGGGGTCGAACGACCTATACTATATCTCAGCAGGAAACTCTTTCCCCGAGAAGTAAATTATGCTGTAGTAGAGAAAGAGGCCCTAGCAATCAAGTGGGTGGTGGAAAGCCTTCGATACTACCTGGAGGGGCGTGAATTTCTTCTCTACACCGACCACGCCCCTTTGGAATGGATGGCCCGCAACAGGAGCCACAACGACCGAGTACTTCGGTGGTTTCTCTCACTACAGCCCTTTAGGTTTAAAACATTGCACAGGAAAGGACTGCAACAGGGCAACGCTGATTATCTGTCCCGATACCCGCCTCCCACCTCCCCTACAAGAAAGACAGCTAGGGAAAGATGATGTGGAGAGGAAGCGGCACATACCTCCTTGCAGCGCTGTCCGAGCGCGGGGGTCCTATCCCCCGCGCCCGGTCACTTAACGTCCCGGTCACCCCGGACTCCTTCTCTTTTTCTTCCCCTGCAGGAACCGTCAACCAAGCCTGGAGGACCGGAAACACTCTCCAGCGATTCCGGAAGTGGAAACGGGACAACCCCTGACGACCCGGAAACGACCGCCTCCGACCCCGGAAGTGGTGGAACAGACAACAACCCGGAAGGTAGAAAAACCCTCGGGAAAGAAGGACAGGCGTTCCGAGCAACCGACTCGTGGCAGGAGGCAGCGGACAGCGAAGAACCACCGACAGTGAGCGGAGCAGAGCGGCAAGACCGAAGCGAGGAGGAGGACGTCTGGACGGAAGACTGGTGGCGTCCTCAGGAGGTGGCTGGAGAGCGGCCGCAACTCGGACGAGAGTTGCGGCGGGGCACGTGAGTACATGTCACCCTTTCTCAGTGCCCCTTCCTGTAATTAGTTGTATATAGCATTGTATATAGAGTAGTATACACGAGCACCCAGGCACTGTATAATTACCCTTTGGTACGCACTGTAAAGAGACCGAGCACCGTCCCCCGCACCTGACACCCCCTCTTCCTTCCCCTCTCTTACTTACCTATTCCACCTTCCCCCTCCGTCCCTTCCTCACGGGCAGTTTTCGTACACCCTCACTCCCTGGTGTAGGTGGTAGTGTTCCGAAGTACAATTCGCTCGTACTAAATCCCTTACGCTTCTCTCCTTTTCCAAGCCTCCGAGGAGTCCCAGTACCCTACCGTGGAGACGAGTGCGAACACTGAAGGAGCAGACCTGATCCCCAGCGACCTCACCGAGCCTGATCATCAGCCGAGCCAACCCACCCTATACTAACCCAAAAGCCACCCTGCAAACCTACCTTCGTTCTGACTTTGTGCATCACAGTTGAAAAAACCTTTGAAATAGCTCACTATATCCGGCCTCCCCGCCTGTGACATGCTGCAGCCCCTGGTAGGCATTGGATGCACCTATGCCCTGGGTACCTATAGTACACTGTACAGGGGCTCATAAGGTGACCCAGTATCCAATTGGAGATGTACCTAGGGTACATGGAGTCCATTTTACAGAGAGAGTAGATAGCCTGGGGCCCTGATTAGCAGGATCCCTGGCCAACTATTTCGAAAACCAGCTAAACACTAGGCAAAAAATCTAGGGTAACCATAGTCAGGTATCCACCTTCCTACAGACGGGGCTTAGAGTGACGGGCATTTCCCGCATTCACCACTTTCTTTGAATCTGTAGGCCTAAGGTATATTAGGCTGACCTATTAGGCTCATTGACGACATATGCCGATTTTCCCACATCTCACCCCGATACATTGACTCCTTCTAAATTGCTCTAGCTTATATCAACTCGGACCTCATTAGTGAGCCTAGCACTAGGATTGTTATCCTTGCCGTGTTTAAAATATCAAATCGGGTTTTATTCTCAACCCGTTTTCAGAGATCTCTATTCACCCCAGACACTCCAAGATGGCCGCCAACGTTAGGTTCACCCTGATCGTGGTCTTGCGAGATAGGGCTGCTTTACCAGGAAACGCTGTATCAATATGCATTTTCCGTCCCCCAATAGCAATATGCGTAAGGGCCCGATATTCGGCTCTATCCTCATTACGGTTTCGGATTCTATTCTCCTTGATTCATCGGTGCGGTTCTCACTTTTTTACTTATTTATCGGCCAGATTCAATATGGTTATTTTCCATAGAGAGCATCAATGTTTGCAAATGCAAAACAAATAATAACACGTTCAACCAGTGGGACGGGTATCTGGATAAAACAATGGGCTCAATGAGGTCTGAAGCATATGAAAATACGTCCCTTTAGTCACTACAATATGGCCGCCGTCGTCTTGACGGTCGGCAATACGCTGGGTCCTTCGCCTTTCAGTACAGCGCATTCGCGTGAAGGCGGGAATCGTGGGCCAGGTGCAATCCATCAGTTCAATCTCCCCTACTATAAAGGGAGCAGTATGGACCCACATCTTCAGCACACGACGTCGCTGCGGGTGTTGGTCAGGACGAGGGCTGTGGATGGGCGCCGGCCGCTTTTGACTATAACGGTGAGTTTACTTGTAACCAGTCTGACCTTTGCAGACTTACCTTTGTCCTCAGGTTAAGTTAGGTCTTGGGCATTTCCCTCTACAATGGGGATACTTTGTTCTTTAGGCTTTGGGGACCAACTTTCCAATTGAGCATCTTGGTTTGGGACACTCTGGGTCCCTCTTCCCCCCCATACAATTAACCCTTTTATTGGATAAGGACTTACTAGTTAATGCCTTAGGGTTGTGTGTATAATATGCTCATCTCCTTGATCTTGTACTGGGGGCAGCATAATTTGGCACATGCCAATGTTTTATTTATACCCCAATCTGGAGGCGTTAGGAAATATGGTACCTTCTTAACAAAAGCATGGTATACTTTCATGTCCTTGGAGCTTGTGGCTTTTTTGACAAACAGGGTCCTGCTTACTTTTCATTAACAGGCCTGCTGGGATACAGTGCCCACACCCTCCTCCTTAGGACTCACAGGACCTCCAGTCCAACATCATTTACACATCTGATTCAGGTAAACTATGTTGGATAGTTACTTTCTCCTTTCTAATTACTCTTGGCCATCAACGAATTAATGATTACATATCTACAGGAAGTGCCGTTGCATAGGGTACAAGCTCCTTTCTTGCTCTGTTTATATCTTTCAGCATATGGACTGAGACAGTATTTATAGTAAGGTGGCACAATCCATCATACCTCTGAAGAAGTTTTGAGAAACCTGCATTGCTGTTGCCCGCTAGCATTTATATAGTAAGTAGACTGATCATAAAAATAACTTTGAGTTAGGTAGTCAGAGGTGCCCCGCACAGGAGTTAACATGTTTCACCATACTGTGCTATTCCCTGCTGTGCTAAAACACAAGATTAAAAGTTGATATGCTCACAGAGATCTCTTTTTCTCTTCATATCCCAGATATAATAATAGCGTCGGGAAGAACCTAAATAATAGGATATATTGTAGCTGGCAAGGTGACCCCAGGACCACGCTTCTATTTCTTCTCCCAGGCACGCGACGTCCGACTAACTTAAAGGTAATAGAGTTTGTGGACCCTATGCACCACTAGTGATAGAAACAGACTCTTTAGGATCCTTATATCCCAGTTTTCTTCTTCTCTTTTGGGCCATACAGCCAGACTCACACCATGCTTTCATCTATTTACATACAGGGTGCCTTCTCCCAGTGCGTTCCGTTTGTGTCATGGTCAAACACATGGGCCTAATGCCAAATGTTTTATTTTGTCTCCCATCTCTTGAATATGTAAGATATATGTGTATTTTCCAATCTTGTACATCTGAAATGTAGAGATATAGATGTCACATGTAAATACTGTATATACACCTGTACATAGCTTAAGGCCATCGAATACTACCCTGCTGTCAGATGGACAGTGAGCTAATGCCTTAACATCAAACATATGCATAGGCTCCGCGTCTATGGTAGTAAAGCGTCTTTTAAAAATGGTTTTGCTAAATGTTTTTAAATTTTGTAAATTGTATATGTATTTCAGTACATACAATACTGATCATATGTATATATGTTTTTTACCGACAGCCCTGAAGAAGTCCCAGTTTGGGACGAAACGCGTCGGCTGTTTATGTTTGACTAAATGTTTTGAAAATAAAGGATTTAAAGAAGAACTCCAACACCTTCAAGATTTATCATTTTCATTACAACTGTTACAATTTTTGTGGTGCACCTTTGCGGTTGTTTGAACTTAGAGTGACGGGCAAAGCTCTTCTCCAATGGATGGCCGCCACTTAGGAAGCCAGCCAATGGAGAAGAGCTAGCTCGTTTACCTCCCTACTCTAGAAAACATAAAATCTCGCCAGCGAGACTGTGCAAGCGCAGCCTACGCTAGCCGAGACCTAAAAATGTACCCACTTCAAAGAGCTAGGCCAACTAAGTGAATGCCAGTCATTGCAGAGTACTTTGCACTGATCTGTCTAGGATTCGGCTAACCCAAACATCATCAGAGAAATCGTTGAACTTTGCAGGGGTCATACTTACTACTCCAATCCAACCTCACTGGTAGTAGAAAAAGGAATAATAATTTATAAAATATAACAAACACAAACAAAATATAAATAACAATAGCAAATAACACTATTATTGTCTCCGTGATTGTTACATTTACTTTCAGTCCATAAGCTGAAGAGGACAACTGGCGGGCTTTAGAGCTGAGGCGAATAAGGTACATTGCCCTTCATTGTTCGAGGTGCACTGACTTCTGGGAGAGCAGAGGCTTCAGGGGCAGGGGCAGCTCCTCTGTTATGGTGGAGGAGTGTCGCCCCCTGCTGAAAGCCAGCAGAGGTAAAGGACATAAATAAAATGATAATAAAATGTTTTTATTATTTTATTTTTTGTCCTGCAGTCCACCTTGCGGGCCGAGGGAGGGGCAGGGAAATCCAAAATGACGCTGCAGCACCAGGAAGGAGGGGGGGAATGGTGGACACTGCTAAGTGTACTTGACGGTTTGGCCGGCCCTCTAGAGCCGGCCAAACCATCATGCGCACTTTGTCTTTCTCCGCCAACCCAAGCTGCGTTGCACAGCTGGGTAGAGAGCTAATGCCAGCTCCCAGTGTCTGTCTGAGTGCCGAACCATGGCGTTCAGACCAATCCCAGTGCTGCTCTCATGCTAGGAATAGGATTCCCAGCATGAGAGCAGTGGTGGGTTTGGCAGCTGGTAGCCTGCGCAGTGTTCAGCAGTTCCTGGACGGAGGCGAGGATCGGGAGGAAGGTGGCTGCCGTCGGAGAAGGTACATGCTATTTTATGTATACATAATTCTCTTTTTTTGTTTATGTTCCCCCACCACTTCACAGTATGAGTGGCCGCTACTGATCACGGGTCATAGGAGGAACATCTCTTCTCACCTAATATAAGGAATCCTACACTACGCTGCCAGAGATTGAGACCTCACGTCATGTGAGCAAGATGCCTCCTCTAGTGAAGCCTCCATGCTCTGGACCCAATGAACACTTGGGGCCTCATTTATGAAAAGTGACGCATCGCTGCGTGAAAACAGCGATGCGTCACTTTTCACTGCGCACTCCTTGCGACACCAATGATGCGTCATATTTAATGTATGCCGCATCATGTCGCAAGGACTTACAGATACGTCAGTATTTCTGACGCATCTGTAAGCGCAAAAGTGACGCATTGCTGGAGTGTGTCACAAAAGTGACGCAACTCCAGCAATGCGTCCTTTCACATGGGGAAAGCCCGATGTGAAAGGGCTTGCGTCAGTCTTACGCCAGCTGTGAGGCAGGCGCAAGATTTTGACGCAACAGCATCCTAAAAGTGACGCAGTGAAATCTCATAGATTTCACTGCGTCACTATTACGAGGCTTTTTGCGGGGGAACGCCCCCTCTGCATACATTATACCTGACGCAGGTATAATGTGGCGCAGGGGTTTAAGAAGTGACGCATCTACCAAGATGCGTCACTTTTTAAACATGGCGCAACAAGGCGCATTTTGTACGCCGCTGGTGCGTCACAAAAGTGACGCACCGGCGGCGCAAAACTGAGGCAAGGCCTTCATAAATAAGGGCCTTGATATTTGGATGCGTTGGGGGTGCTGGGCAATGATCCAATGCATTTTCACACTAGTATGTAAGGATGTTCTACTACTCGAGTAGAGTGAGGGAATGAAATATGTGCATTGTGCACAGTGGAGAAAGGGACAGTAAGATAATAGTGAATTTAGGAGAAAGTACAGAGGACATTTCAGAGTGAGTGAGGAAGTAAGTCAGTGGGAATAAATGGGTGTAGTAAATGTGTTTGAGGACAATAGGGAGTATGCCAGGAATACCCAATGGAGGGAGGGTGGGTCACTGATCGCATCCAGAATTTAGGATTGGTCCCAATTATTAAATTAAAGATTAGGGTCACACCTGCATGCTTTCAGGGCACCGGCGTAAACATTGTATTGTAACAGTGAGAAATTCAGTTCAAACCCTTTGTAATCAAAAGAATGCAGAGAGAGCTCGAGTATGGACAGAGGTCAAGGTGCCAGCCTTGTGCTTGCAGCCCAGAGCCAGGCAAAGATCAGCTGTTCTGCCATTCCCCAGTGAACTGCAGACTACCGGGCTGGTTTCAGAGCAGGATGAGCTCACATGACACGCATGCCTCTATGATCTCTTTATACCCCTTGCCTCCTACAATGTAGGGCAGCTTTGACCCGTTTTGCAGGGACCGGTTTTGATTTCCAGTCCCATCACTCAAACTGGCATATCTTCATCCATACTTTGTGCGACCCTGGGCAAAAGCTGCCACATTTCCCTGAGAATCACATCTGCCAGCAAATTTGGGAGCACCCAGAAACAGACTAATTGTATGTTTGAGGCACTAAATAAAAAGGTGGCCTTTTTCAAGATAATACCTGAAACGAGTGATACTGGAGCCGACCAAAACAAGAAAAAGCCAGGGCTTTTAGGGGGCTCCTGTTGATGTTAGGATCTTTTGACACTGGGACAGATATTCAAAATGGGACCTTGTTGGAGTTGGCATTCTGTCACATTTCCTTCCTTTACAGTCTATCCGTAATCCTCAGAGGAAATCAAGACAGAGGTAATGATGTCTTTCAGAAATTAAGACAGGTGGCGGCACATCCCTTTAGAAATCAGGGCTAATTCCTGTTATGATTATAATAAGGCCATTCTCCAAGTCGGGAGCTGCCAATTGAATCAGGTGTTTGTTATGGCCTCGGGTGCAGGAAGTAAACTTATATTACTTTTACAAGTCTTCCAAGCTTTTCTTTGAAGAGTTACCTCACATAGCACCTGTATACACACCGACACCTTCACTTTATTGCCAACATCAGTAGTCACAAATATAACAAAGAGCCGAAAATCAAACATATAAAACTTACCAGTATTCTAAAGAGTGAAAATCTCATGGGCATGCTGGTTGGAATTTAAAGCCTAGAATAGCATAGGTTTGTAGAGCATGTGCCATGTCATTGAATAGGTAAATTGCAGTTGTCTTCTTTTAATAGACTTTAAACTTTGTGAATAATTTTTCATTGTATATTTATTCAGAGTATTATTCTACTTTTGTTTTTACAAATGCTCTGAAGCTGCCTTTTGCCTGGTCCTCAATGAGATTCAGTTGTTATGCTTCAATGTGCGTTTTGTGCAGGCGTTTCAATGTTGCACTTTCCCCATGTGAGGCAGTTGTATGTCCGAGTCTCGGAGAGCATTGAAGCCTTATATACGGTGACAGGAGTGGATATTCTGCGAAATGTTTTTGAATAAGGCATGTAGCTCTGCTTTGCAACAACCTTCTAAAGGCCAGATATCGAAATGTGAAATTTTATTTAATTTCTTTTAGTGTGCTTCACCCAATTTGGCACCTCAAGGCTACAGCAAGAAGCCCTTGTGATCCTCAAATTTCCCCCTCCCACCCGAAGCATTTCTTAACTCACAAAGGCCTCTCTGTTGTTGAACCATTTGTGGAACAACCATGGCTGTTGATCAACTGTGTCACTGCCAGATCTAACCTTCTGCTCATTCAAGTCTTTCAGAGTTACTGCCATATTACAAACTCCCATGTTCCTCTTTGAACCAGCTTACTCAAGCGCTGAACTACATAGAGCCAGCTGCATTTTAAGAAGGACAAGAGGAAAAATAAATTGAAAGAAACTAGCAGTTTAGTCCACAAAAGTGTGATAATACCTCTAAAAGAGGGGCAGAATTACTGTATGGTTAGTGCTCAACCAGCAGTTGCTTATGCTGAGTTTCAAGCAAAATGATAAGTGGCACATTACATGTATTCACATATAGCACGTAGACATCCGAAAACCTAGGGCAAGCATAGATTTGGTCGGACTATTCACTAATCACCCTTAATTTCTCAAGTGATCAACATTGCCCGTCTTCGAGCAAAAGGACCCACAATCCATCTCTGTCTGATGATTAACAAATCTTAGGGAGGCAGATGCACAGAGATCAATCATATCACCAAGCGCTGATCCAGAAGTCTTATTACCTAAAATTTACATCACTGTCACAGTGGGCAGGTTGGTGTCCCATAAATTTAAGAAACCAAAGCAGGTGCAATGTGGAGTTACCAGAATTAAAAAAATCTGTGGCACAACCTTGCCCCAACAGTGGAGCAGATTGATGTATGAAACAGATAAGATCATGCACGAGAGTGACAGGAGGGAGCTACCACAAACGTATCACGAGATCCAAAACATCTAACTTCCCCAAATGGATCATCAAGGCCATGAACTCATCAAAGGAAATCTCCAGGACTTCCCTGATAATGACCGATCGAGATACTCTGTATCAGTACTAAACACAACCCAAGCACACTGCAAGAACCTGTTGCTGTTTGTCGGATCCAAAATATGTAAAATTCTAAACAACCAATACAAATTGCATTATTTTACCATCTTCCAAACTATGGTCATCACACTTTGCTTCCAAATCCTTAGACAAGAAAGTTATAGCAAGACTATCTTTAAAAATTAAAGCATCAAACGGGCCAATTAAATTTTGTCTCGGTTCTTGCATAAAGCAATAGTTCAATCACTTTATGCCAACATTAACTTGATAAACACTTCCCTTTCAAAGAAATCAGTCCCTGCCATTTTAAAGCATAAAATCCTATCTTCATTCTTGAACAAACTTCTTGCAGGCCATCTTGTATTCCTATCATTTCAACAATCTATGAATAGCACCAAACAATTTGGGTGCCTAATGCTCTATTTTGTTTCATTTTTAGGTCGAGCCTTTACCATTCCGCAGGAATGGGAAATGGGGAGAATTCAAGTCGGCTATTTTCTCTTCAAACCAAAGGGCTTTCAGCCGCGGTTTTCTTGCAGTGCCCGTGAACCACGTGATAACATGCACGCGCATTCAGGGCCAGCCAGCCCAGCACATCAAAGGGCTTCTCCTCCCCTAATTATTCATGGCCGGCCGCAGGCCGGCCGTACTTTCAGTTTCCCCAGAACGGCTAATTAGGGGAGGAGAAGCCCTTTGATGTGCTTCACACCAATGCGCCTCAGTCTGTTAAAAAGGGTTCCAAAGACAACCGGTAACCAAAGACCCTTTTATGTTGCCCGGCGGTATCGCCTCTATGACCCACCAATATTAATCAATGAAGAAGCAGGCGCTGGAGACTGGAAGGCGGGAAACGAGGATTTTATTCTCTCCGGAGGAGAACACATCAATTCAGACAGCAAGTATCGTCACGAGGTGCTCTAACCACATCTCTGAGGCCTGGCCTCTTATACTAGAGTTTACAACCTTTATTGCACATAACACATTCTCGTAATATTTTAGTATTTGAAAGAACATCCTCGGAATCTCCCCTTCAGACCCGTTCCCACATACATTTACAGTTGGATTCCCCACCCCGGTCACAACAGGTGGTGGTGGTCGCACAGCAGGGCATTCCGCCGATTCACGGAATGCATGGGGTTTGATCGGATCTCATGGGGTGGGGGCTTTGATCGGTTCGGGGATCTTTTGATGGGGAGGGGAAGCTTCCTACTGTACGGGGTAATAAACAGTATCCGCAGGGTCAGGTGGCAGCCTGGGAACGAGGAAGACAAACGGGGACACAGGAAAAGGGGGTTTGCATCAAAAGGGTTTGAGACCATGAAAGGAATGAGGGGAGGTGTCGCGCTGGGAACAGGATGGGATTCAGTGGTGAAGCTGCGTTGAAGGGGGTTTATGACCCAAGGCATGAGAGAGCGGGGGGGTCGTCAGCGTGCGGGGGAATGCTTGCGAGGTTAAGAGAGAGAGAGACGCGCTGGCTATTAGTGAGGGGCAGGGAGGCCATGGTGCTCAAAATGGCTGCCGCTTACGCGCACGAATGGGCTCGAAAAGGGGGCAAGATGGCGCCGATAATGTTGACGTTTTGCAGTCTAATCTTTAACAGTCCTCCCTTTTCAACATATCTTAGCCAACTTGCTTACTCAATGTCAATCTTCATCAAATTCCTAACCTCGGCATCATATATTGCTCTCATACGTTCGTTTTCAAAGTCCACAGTCTTAGGGCAAATACAATTTGCACATAATGAACACAGAGGTGGCAGACATTGAATTCCTAAGCATAGACCGCATATCACAACTACAGGAATCAGGATAATGGTGAACAGTCTCCAACCCCAGTTCTTAATGGTGTTCCAGAACCAACCACCAAGCGACCATTCTTCTTGTTCCTGGTGTACTTCTGAAGAGAGTCTGTGGAGATGTTCGATGGCTTTGTACACAGAGGGTGAGTTGTCCGGTATGTATGTACAGCAGCTGGACCCAATGATGCGGCATGCTCCACCACGGTCCGCAAGAACCACATCCAGGACAAGGCGGTTCTGGAGAGCCACCAAGCGGACCGCTTGAAGTTCAGCGGTGTTGTTAGCAAGGATACCAGCCGTGATGTTCATTGTTGTCTCAACTGCTTGAGTCAGATGTCGGATGGCACGGCTGTTTGCCATCGGGCCCCAGAGGGGGACCAGTCCTTTCATAGCATCGATGAATTGCGCCCCTGTTGAATCGGCTTGTTCGATGTCCTTGGCTCGTTTTTGTCTGTGATGATTTGCTGGTGCCACATATGTCGGAGGAAGAATGAAGGAAATGAAACAAGTGCCCCCCCAGCCTTTGGGGAGCCAGGTGTAAGCCTTTGTGCCGCAGACGAAATACGTGTTTGGAGATGCCACAAAGGAAGGCGGGTCGATGGAGTCCAGAGTTCTGGAAAACCGGCAGGCGCTGTGGCCTACCAGCTGAGTCCCAAGCCCTTCCATGCACATGTGGCCAGTGACGTTGATGACTGACAGGGCCACAGTCAGGGTGGCAGCCGTTCGTTTTCGCAGGTAGGAGAAGGTGGTTCTGGTTGGATTATTGAACACTTGCATTTCAACTTGTTCTTTAGCAGGGATGTCCAAGTGGATGGTGTTGTTGTTGGTCTGCGGGCAGAAGTGTGTCTTTGTTCTGTTCCGCCAGACCCCGTGGTAGAAATGCGTTACCGTTTTGCTGGAGGTGGCATTGTCCTTAAAGCTTTCTTGCAGAAGCATCAGCCAGGCAAGACAGGAACCGTGAACTGAGAAAGGTGAAGGGATGAATGGTATCGAGTGTCCAGTGGCGTGGGGTAGCAACCCACAGATCCAACAGTTGGTGGCATTGGTGGCAAGGTTGTGCTGGTGAAGTAGTTGTACGAAGGAGTTATTCCAAAATTCCTTTCGCCTCTCTCTGAGTTGGGGAGAGAGCGAGATCAGATAATGTTCTTTCATGGTGGTAGGCTGGACAGTGGTCAGGAATGTTTCGTGAGCAGGTGCATTTTCTTCCACAATCCAGAGTGTGGTCATGAGGAGAAAGCAGAAGAGGATTGTGATGAAGAGCGCAATAGTCTTTGGGCTATGGAGTCTGTCTGCTTTTGGGTTCCTGCGGTGGGTATTTCCTGTTTCCTTCATCATCTTCTTATTTGGCGCTTCCATCATCTTCTTATCTGGCGCTTCCATCATCTTCAAGGGGCTCGGTAGCGGGCAGAACCACAGACTTTGCTTTGCTTCTCTCCGGGTAACCCTCGGTAGTGTTTAGGTCACCGTTCTGAGATTTAACTCAGTCTGTGGTCTACTTAGCCGTAACTCCCTCCTTTCGACGCAGGAAATACCCTTCTCTTGATGGCACTGTGGGATCAGAGAATTTTGAAAGTTCAAGTGTTTCGGTATCGGGATAGCAGGATAGTGACGGTCGGTCCTTGTTCAGGAGCTCTTCTTGACTGTTGATGGTTTCGGTCGCGGTCAGGGTCGAGGAGATCTTCTTGCAGTGGTGTGCATGCAGCCAGTTTCGTTTTCCCTCCACCCGGAGTGCTGTTCGGGTGGTGATGAGGACTTGCCAGGGGCCCGTCCACCGGGGTTCCAGACTCTTGGCACGCTGGAAGTTCCGGATCAGGACGAAGTCCCCAGGTTGGATGGTGTGTCCGGGACCCCTGGAAGCGTCAGGGATGGCATGCAGCACCTGTTGGTGGATAACAGACAGTGTTTTAGTCAACTGGCATAAGTAATCAGACATTAGGACGTCCGGGACGTCATGAATGGAAGTTGGTTTCGGCGCAGACCAAACATTCATAGGCCGACCGAACACAACCTCGTATGGTGTCAAGTGGTGTTTGGTGGGGGTGGAACGCATTGAGAGCAATGCCAGGGGGAGTGCGTCTGGCCATTTCAGTCCTGTGGTAGCTACTATTTTGGCCAATTTTAGTTTCAGTGTGGCGTTATGTCGTTCAACTAGTCCAGCAGATTGGGGGTGGAAGACTGCGTGGAACTTTTGTTTTACACCCAACCCCTTCAAAATGAGTTGGATAACTTCGGCTACGAAGTGGGGGCCATTGTCGCTCCACAAAATTCGACAAAGGCCGTAACGGGGGAAAAACTCCTTTAACAGTACCTTTGCTGTGGCCATAGCAGTGTTGTCACGGGTTGGATATGCTTCCACCCATTTGCTAAATGCGCATACCACCACAAGTACATATTTCAGGCCTTGACATCTGTCTAGTTGGATGTAGTCCATCTGCAGGACTTCAAACGGGTGATTTGGGACCCCAAACCCTCCCCGGGGCACTACAGTTCCTTTCCCGGGATTGTGTTGCAGGCATATCAAACACTGTTGGACCAAGCGTTTGGCGGACTCTGTGATCTTATCATTGTGCCAAACTCTGGAGACAAGTTCAATCATGGGGGCTGATCCTATGTGGGCAGGGGAGTGCGCCATAGTCAGTATGGGAATCAGATACGAGTCAGGTAGCAACCATTTGTCCGTGTCTTTTGTCCGCCAGCAGCCTTCATCATCTTTCAATCCCACCCGTGTCCATTCAGTCAGTTCGTGTTGTGTGCTAGCCATTTGAATGTCTCTGATAGTGTCCCTAGCGTCAGTCCACTTTTCTGCTTGCGACCTGGTCACGTACATGCGTGTTGTCGTCCTATTTTCAGCTGTCGCTCGGGCAGTGAGTTCGGCTAGTGCATTTCCCTGCCCAATAATGTCGGTCACCTTTTTGTGTGCCTGGCATTTGATGACTGCAAGCTTTTTGGGGAGAAGGACGGCTTCGATCAAGGCGGAGACTAGGTCCCCGTGCAAAATGGGGGTGCCGTGTGAGGTCAAGAATCCCCTCTCCCTCCAAAGGAGCCCGAAATGGTGAACCACCCCGAAGGCATACTGGCTGTCGGTGTAAATGTTTGCTGTGGTACCTGCTGCTAGAATACAGGCTCTTGTCAGGGCAATCAGTTCCGCTGCCTGGGCAGATCGTTGCGTTATGCGGGCTGTCTCGACTACAGTTCGAGCCGTGGTGACTGCATAGGCGGCCGAAGTGGTGCCATCGGGGAGCTTGATGCAAGAACCGTCCACCCACAGCTCTCCGTCGGGGTCGGGGAAAGCCGTGTCTCTGAGGTCAACCCTACTTCTGGTCTGTTCGTCTGTGAGGGTCACACAGTCGTGTACAGGGTGCGCATTGGGATCGTTTTCTGGTAAGGGCAGCAGGGTTGCTGGGTTCAGTGTGGTGCATCTCTTCAGTGTGATGTGGGGTGCGAGCAGAGTCAGTTCGTACCCTGTCAGTCGTGCACTTGTCAGGTGTTGCGTTTTGGTTTGGTTTAGGAGGGTGTCAACTGCATGGGGTACCAGTACTGTGAGGGAATTCGAGAGCACGATCCCCTCACTCTGTCGTATAGAGATCGCAGCAGCAGCTACGGCTCGAAGGCAAGCAGGCAGGGCTCTGGCTACGGGGTCAAGAGTGGCTGAGAAGTAAGCGCATGGTCGTTGCTTTGGGCCAATGGACTGGGTCAGGACAGATAAAGCGCACCCCTCCCTCTCATGGGTGTAAAGGGAGAAGGGCTTTGTGTAATCGGGGGTACCCAACACAGGGGCTGAGCAGAGGGCATCTCGCAGTTGCACGAAAGAAGCCTGACACTCAGGGGTCCAAGGGAGTGGGAGAGGGATGTCCTTTGTTAACAATGAAAGCAGTGGTTTTACTACAAGGCTAAAGTTGGGCAACCACTGTCGGCAGAAGGAGGTGAGGCCTAGCAGGGAGCGGACCTGTTTCTGGGTCTTAGGGACGGGGGTGTCGAGAATGGTTTGGATCCGGTCAGGAGTCAGTTTCCTTCCGTCTTTGGACAAAAGGTGGCCTAGGTAAGTGACCTGGGGTTGGCAGAATTGCAACTTCTTCTTAGAGACCTTGTGGCCATTTTCTGCAAGGAAATGCAGGAGTTGAATGGTGGCTGTGACAGCTAGTGGAGTGGTGTCGGCTGCCAAGAGGATGTCGTCGACATATTGTACTAATACCACTCCATCGGGTAACTGGACTTGATCCAGTTGTCTCTTGAGGGCCTGGCTGTAGATGCTAGGGCTTTCTGTGTAGCCCTGGGGTGCTCGGCAGAACCTATATGAGCGGGCTTTTAGGGTGAAGCCGAAAAGATATCGGCTATCTGGGTGGATGGGGATAGAAAAGAATGCATTTTTGAGGTCAATGACAGTGAAGGTGGTGGCAGTAGAGGGAATCAAAGTCAGGATGGTGGTAATGTCCGAGACCACAGGGTACTGGGGTACCACCACTTTGTTGATTTCTCGAAGGTCAATGATGAAGCGGTATGCTTTCTCATCTCCTTCTCCCTGTTTCTTAATGATGGGCAAGATTGGGCTGTTGCAAACGTTGCTAACTACTTCCTCTACCACTCCTGCGTCTATCAGTGATTGGATGATTTCTACCAATGCCTTCTCGCCTTCGGGCGATATCCGATATTGTGGAAGTTTTGGGAGTGCTGCATCTGGTCGAACAGTGATGTGCACTGGGTCAATCATCATGCGCCCTACATCCGAATCCGTTTTGGCCCACAGATACGGAGGCAGAGTGTCAAGCAGGGAAGTGTCAGCGTCGGTGATGGAAAACATGTGTCTGGGGGGGCAATGCCTAAGCAGAACAGGATTGTCGTAAAGGAAAACTCGGACTCCATCTTGAGAACATCTAATCGTTGCTCGGAAGTGTTTCAATAAGTCGAGTCCCATAATTGCGTCAGGGCTATTGGAGGAGAGCAAAAACGTGGTGTCAGTGGTATTGTTTTCCAAGTCAAAGAGGATTGGGGCGGACAAAGGGTTAGTGGAGGGCGTCCCATCGAAACCTGTCGATGTTATTAGTAAGCCAGACAAGGGTGCCCTTGGAATCAGTCGTTTAGATAATGCACTACGTGTTGCGCCAGTGTCTACCAGGAATGGTGACTTTGTACCCAAGACCTTAGCAGTGACATAAGGGCCTTGCTGGTCAACATGGAGCTCGACTGGATCCCTCCCTTGCCCTAGGCAGTCCTATGCAAAGTCATGAACGTCATGAACGTCATCGTAGTCAGATTGCTGGCATTGGTTTTGTCGGGGTCGATCAAATGTGTTCGGTCTACTGGATCTATCGTTAGTTGCGTTGTTTGGGGGCCCTCGCTGTGGTCCCCTATTTCTTGGTTCGTTTGCTGAATCTCTAGGATCCCTATTTCTGGTAAGTTCCAAAAGAACCGGGCACTGTGATTTCCAGTGGCCCGATCCTTTACAGAAGGCACACTGGTCTTCCCTAATGTCTGTACGTCCAATGTGGGGAGTTGAAGCACGGTCTTTGGGAGGTGCCGTTTTAGGGACGTTCATCTGATGGTTTCCCCGGTATTGGTCTCGTCCCAGGGTAACCCCTTGCAGTTGTGCTATCATCACCCTCTCCTTTAATTCTTTCTTCTTTCTCTCTGTAGTTCTGTCGTTTTCGTTTTTCTGATGTTCATAATATTGGGCCATCTGAAGGATAGCCGTAGGTTTGGAGGCTGCCCAACTACTTTCACTGGCCTGCAGTTTCTGCGAGACCTCAGGTGATAAGCCCTTAACGTAATTCTGGACAAACAGATGGTGTCCGGTTGCAGTGGTCAGGTCCTGGCCGCTGTAATCGGAGAACACCGTTTCAAACCGGGAGAAGTATTCCGATACATCCTCCTGAGGTTTCTGGCGACAAGCCGTTACTATCGACCAGTCCACTTTCTTTTCTGGAATCAGGGTTTTTAATTTCTGCACAATTTTATCCGGGAGGTCCAAAATGGCTTTTAAAGGCTTTTGTCCGGGTTCTCGTTGTCTATCTATGCCATCAAGTTGTGACCAGTTATGTCCAAACAGCTCAGTGTGGTCGACTTTCCGGATTTGCTTCCACACATCAGCTGGTAGACATAACCCGAAAAACAAGTCGATGTCGGCTAGAGTCATAATCGTCGATCCTAGGGCCGTACCCAACTCAGTATAGAAGGCGGTGGGGTTTTTACGTAGGTCTGGCAGAGATTTCCGGAAGGTCAGAATCTCTTGCCGGTCCCATGGTTGGTAGACCCAATTGTACACTACCCTTCCCTTTGCGTCTTTGTTGTTTGCATCATCGTGAGTCCCTTCACCTCGTGGAGGAACCCAGTAAGGGGCAGCCTCTCGTATCGGCATCATAGTGTTAGGTCGTTCAGTTTGCGGGTTGATTGCTACGGAGGTAGTGGATTCGGTTTTTGGCTTTTGTTCAGTGAGGTGGCGGAAAACCTCAAGCGTACGCGTAAGGAGGTCCGTCACATCACTCTCACTCTCATCCCCGATATCAACCTTCCGGTACAGAGTCGTTAGGCTCTGTGGACCTTTTTCTTGATATCGGTCCTCGTATGCGTTTAAGACGTGGTAACACAGTTGTACAGTAAAGTGTCGTCTGTGACTCCCAGTATAAGAATTAAACACATCCATGACGGATTCTTCATCCTCCCTCTTCTCTACCAGTATCTTCGCTATCTTATCGACCCCCGCTCGTTCATGTTTGCTTAGTCTATATGCTCTAACAGGACCATCCCTTCGGGCTTCTGGGTCGCCCGGCGTTGTCGTTTGCGTAACATCTAATACGAGGAGTTCAGCCGGCACGGAGGCCATGGGGGCTGAAGCCGCGGGGCTGCTCTCGCTGGTACCTGGGGATGGTGGGTGTTGGGCTAAGGGTTGGGAAGGGGCATATGGAGGGGGCATGTGGATGATCGGAGGACCTAGCAGCAGATCATCGTTGGTTCGCTGTTTCGAGTGCAAATCAGGGTAGAGCGTGGAGGGAGTTCTAACCAGGCACTGGCTTGATGTTTCTGTTTCTAGCTTCTGTTTGGTATCCTCTCTTTCTTTTATCTCTTTCTCTAATTTCTGGGCTGCTAGGTGGGCTGCTTTCCGCAGCTCTTTTCCCAACCTACTCTCAGTTCTCTTTTTGCGTTGTTCGGCTTCTTTTCGCCACATGCCGAAGCTGTCAAGCATAGTGGACGTCGTCTTGTTTTTACCAAGAGCTGTTTCTAGTGTGATTATTCTATCGTCTTCGAAGGATCCTATCAGCGGCCACTGACTTTCTCGATCCTTTTTTGTATATTTATGCCACAGCTGGCTATAGGCTATAGCGACTAATCCATGCTTTGTGAACATGTCCTTATTAGGGGTGCCTTCCAGCGGAACCGGATGGTTCATCTCTAATAAGCGGTCCGGGTTAAACAGGCTACTGACCAGTGGGGAGAAGACAGGCATGACGGATCACAATGGGATAATAATCAGCACTACCTATCTTATCACTGCGCGCAAAGACTAGACAGAATATTTCTATTCTACGTTGTTTGCACGTAGTGAATACCTCATGAACCAATTCTGAGCAATCGATCAACGTTAGGTCAAAAATAAAAAATCAATATGGTCAATGGGGAGAATAAGTAGGCTCGCAAAGGTTCGCGTCACCTACCCTTTCACTATCTGCAAAGAGGGGACCTAATCTTCCCTGTTTTCAGACAGAGAATCTCCAGAAAACAATCTATAACCGTTAATCAATGGGGCAAAGGGGCAATTGTTTAGTGGGGGAGAAAAATAGGTCCGACGGGTGCGTACCTATCCTTCGCTGTTTATAAAGGGAGAGCCTGTTGTTTCTCCGTTCGTAGACAGTGAATCTCCAATAAATTAACAAAGAGTAATACTAGTATTTTCACAACAATTATCAATTTCTTTCAATTATCTATCCCTATCGCAATTTCGTCGTGTTTACACGACCTTACCCGGACCGCATGGACAGTTTCTCGTCTTCCGAATCCAGCGCCCGATCGTCCTCTTCTCTTCGCACTTCTCGTGGCACTCCTGATGGTTCCCAGTCAGGACCGCAGATCACTCGAGAGAGGTCTGTTCGGAACCAGTGAAGTTCGGATGATCGGCTGTCAGACGAGGGTCTATCGGACAGGGTACCTTCCGATCGTTGCAGTCGTTCACTCTGTCGTCAGGACCTCTCCCACTGGATCCACGAGTCGCTGATGGGCCCCACGTTTGGGACGCCAATTGTTAAAAAGGGTTCCAAAGACAACCGGTAACCAAAGACCCTTTTATGTTGCCCGGCGGTATCGCCTCTATGACCCACCAATATTAATCAATGAAGAAGCAGGCGCTGGAGACTGGAAGGCGGGAAACGAGGATTTTATTCTCTCCGGAGGAGAACACATCAATTCAGACAGCAAGTATCGTCACGAGGTGCTCTAACCACATCTCTGAGGCCTGGCCTCTTATACTAGAGTTTACAACCTTTATTGCACATAACACATTCTCGTAATATTTTAGTATTTGAAAGAACATCCTCGGAATCTCCCCTTCAGACCCGTTCCCACATACATTTACAGTTGGATTCCCCACCCCGGTCACAACAGGTGGTGGTGGTCGCACAGCAGGGCATTCCGCCGATTCACGGAATGCATGGGGTTTGATCGGATCTCATGGGGTGGGGGCTTTGATCGGTTCGGGGATCTTTTGATGGGGAGGGGAAGCTTCCTACTGTACGGGGTAATAAACAGTATCCGCAGGGTCAGGTGGCAGCCTGGGAACGAGGAAGACAAACGGGGACACAGGAAAAGGGGGTTTGCATCAAAAGGGTTTGAGACCATGAAAGGAATGAGGGGAGGTGTCGCGCTGGGAACAGGATGGGATTCAGTGGTGAAGCTGCGTTGAAGGGGGTTTATGACCCAAGGCATGAGAGAGCGGGGGGGTCGTCAGCGTGCGGGGGAATGCTTGCGAGGTTAAGAGAGAGAGAGACGCGCTGGCTATTAGTGAGGGGCAGGGAGGCCATGGTGCTCAAAATGGCTGCCGCTTACGCGCACGAATGGGCTCGAAAAGGGGGCAAGATGGCGCCGATAATGTTGACGTTTTGCAGTCTAATCTTTAACAAGTCATTCCTCTTCTTTGTATTTGCTTCCAGACTCCGATCTGCTCATGTGCACAAGACGCTTTACACATTACACTCATCTGCCTGAAGTGGGAGTTTTAAACAAGCAAAGCTGGTCCTTCTGTACTTGCAGTTTCACTTCTAATGTGTGTTGTTATTTATCATGATTTTTAGCTGAGGTGTATCACGCTTGTTCATGAGTTTGATCTCTTCATACTGTCAAATGTTTTCTAAGTTGTTTTTGATTGTCTTACCACTGGAGGTCTCCCTGTGCTACATTTAGCCTCTGACACATGCAACGCCACTCAACCACGCAACGCCACTCAACCACGCAACACCACTCAACCACGCAACGCCACTCAACCACGCAACGCCACTCAACCACGCAACGCCACTCAACCACGCAACGCCACGCAACTACGCAACGCCACGCAACTACGCAACGCCACGCAACTACGCAACGCCACGCAACTACGCAACGCCACTCAACTACGCAACGCCACTCAACTACGCAACGCCACTCAACTACGCAACGCCGCTCAACTACGCAACACCGCACAACTACGCAACGCCGCAATGCCACGCAACTACGCAACGCCACGCAACAACGCAACGCCACTCACACATGCAACGCCACGCAACTACGCAACGCCACTCAACTACACAGCGCCACTCAACTACGCAGCGCCACTCAACTACGCAACGCCACTCAACTACGCAACGCCACTCAACTACGCAACGCCACTCAACTACGCAACGCCACTCAACTACGCAACGCTGCGCAACTACGCAACGCCACGCAACGCCGCAACGCCACGCAACTACGCAACGCCACGCAACTACGCAACGCCACGCAACTACGCAACGCCACGCAACTACGCAACGCCACGCAACTACGCAACGCCACGCAACTACGCAACGCCACTCAACTACGCAACGCCACTCAACTACGCAACGCCACTCAACTACGCAACGCCACTCAACTACGCAACGCCACTCAACTACGCAACGCCAATCAACTACGCCACGCCACTCAACTACGCAACGCCGCGCGCAACGCCGCAATGCCACGCAACTACGCAACGCCACGCACACATGCAACACCACTCAACTACGCAACGCCACTCAACTACGCAACGCCACTCAACTACGCAACGCCACTCAACTACGCAACGCCACTCAACTACGCAACGCCACTCAACTACGCAACGCCACTCACACATGCAACGCCACGCAACTACGCAACGCCACGCAACTACGCAACGCCACGCAACTACGCAACGCCACGCAACTACGCAACGCCACTCAACAACGCAACGCCACTCAACAACGCAACGCCACGCAACAACGCAACGCCACGCAACAACGCAACGCCACGCAACAACGCAACGCCACTCAACTACGCAACGCCACTCAACTACGCAACGCCACTCAACTACGCAACGCCACTCAACTACGCAACGCCACTCAACTACGCAACGCCACGCAACTACGCAACGCCACTCAACTACGCAACGCCACTCAACTACGCAACGCCACTCAACTACGCAACGCCACGCAACTACGCAACGCCACGCAACTACGCAACGCCACGCAACTACGCAACGCCACGCAACTACGCAACGCCACGCAACTACGCAACGACGCAACGCCACGCAACTACACGCAACGCCGCGCAACTACGCAACGCCACGCAACTACGCAACGCCACGCAACTACGCAACGCCACGCAACTACGCAACGCCACTCAACTACGCAACGCCACTCAACTACGCAACGCCACTCAACTACGCAACGCCACTCAACTACGCAACGCCACTCAACTACGCAACGCCACTCAACTACGCAACGCCAATCAACTACGCCACGCCACTCAACTACGCAACGCCGCGCGCAACGCCGCAATGCCACGCAACTACGCAACGCCACGCACACATGCAACACCACTCAACTACGCAACGCCACTCAACTACGCAACGCCGCTCAACTACGCAACGCCGCTCAACTACGCAACGCCGCTCAACTACGCAACGCCGCTCAACTACGCAACGCCGCTCAACTACGCAACGCCGCGCAACTACGCAACGCCGCAATGCCACGCAACTACGCAACGCCACGCAACAACGCAACGCCACTCACACATGCAACGCCACTCACACATGCAACGCCACTCACACATGCAACGCCACGCAACTACGCAACGCCACGCAACTACGCAACGCCACGCAACTACGCAACGCCACGCAACTACGCAACGCCACGCAACTACGCAACGCCACGCAACTACGCAACGCCATGCAACTACGCAACGCCACGCAACTACGCAACGCCACGCAACTACGCAACGCCACGCAACTACGCAACGCCACGCAACTACGCAACGCCACGCAACTACACGCAACGCCGCGCAACTACGCAACGCCATGCAACTACGCAACGCCATGCAACTACGCAACGCCACGCAACTACGCAACGCCACTCAACTACGCAACGCCACTCAACTACGCAACGCCACTCAACTACGCAACGCCACTCAACTACGCAACGCCACTCAACTACGCAACGCCACTCAACTACGCACACATGCAACGCCACTCACACATGCAAAGCCACTCACACACGCAACGCCACTCACACACGCAACGCCACTCACACACGCAACGCCACTCACACACGCAACGCCACTCACACACGCAACGCCACTCACACACGCAACGCCACTCACACACGCAACGCCACTCACACACGCAACGCCACTCACACACACAACGCCACTCACACACACAACGCCACTCACACACGAAAAACCACTCACGTTGCCAATAGGTCTCGCAGTACGACAGTTGGAGCCATTACAATTGCAAATAACAATGCCTTTCACTTTGGTTATCATTTTAAATACATAAAGGGCTTTGTCATTAACAAAACCAATAGCTCCAACTTTCCTACTGTGAGACCTATTGGCAACGCCAGTGCTTGTTCTCTATGTTTTTAATTGTTTTCCTGAGCAGAACATTGTAAACTGATGTGCATTACATATTTGTCCTGAAGAATGCAGCTGTAACTGAAAGGCAAGCCAAAGCTTCAATTACAGGGTCTGGAAAAGTCTTGTTTTAACAGAAGGTACTATTATAACCTGACGCTGGTCAAGACTGATATAACAAATATCTACTTAGAGCCTTAAGCTTCATTAGTCCATAAACAGGCCATCTTACCTAAACTCCTGACTTCTGTCCATGGTTTGGTCATTTGTAAACTACACTGAAAGTCTGTGTCATCATGGGAGAGTTAGGCTTTAGTTCCTTTTCTTTCTTTCTGTCTTTATTGTTAGTATTCTTTTGTTTCTCCGAGAACCTTTAAGCTTGTATTGTACGTACTGTACCAATAGAAATGTTTTCTCTAGAGCAAAAACATATGTTGGATAGATACATATTGTTTTGTAAAAATGTTGTCATATGTATGTATTTTGAAATTGCTGTGTAAAGAATGTTTACTATTGTGTTTCTTTTTCATGTGCATAGCCCTCCGCTGAATTCTATTTGGGTCTCGCCTACAGCTTTAGCTTTCTGTTGTTGAAAGATCTATTGTGTACAATAACAATACCTGTAGTGGGCTTTTGTTAAGCCCATTGTTTATCATTGTTTGGCTTTCTTATCAACCCTTTCTTTTAAGCTGAAATGTGATACAAGGTAGCTCTTTTCTCTAAAAAAACACTTTTACCCACCTTTGATATGTTTTTTCATTTACAGCTCCAAGATTGACTTCAAACCAGGGCCGGACTGGCCATAACAGGCACCGGGCATTTCCCCGGTGGGCCGCCAGTGTGGGGGGCGGTTTTGGGCCGCTGGGGGTCTGTTTTTGTTACCCGGGGCAGCCCCTGTAACAAAATTGGTCAAAACCGGCTCTAGCAAAGCTCGGCAGTACTCCCCTCTAGGGGGGCCGACCCAGCAGTTTGCCAGGACAAGTTTTGCTTACCAGTCCAGCGCTGCTTCAAACTACTTGGAACTCTAACCTTTAAAGATTGGCCGCTGTAGCATCATGACACCAAAGGGCGGATGCACTGTTGTGAAGCATGGGCATGTGTACATCATCGCACCGGGGCTACCACAGCGTCATGACATATACGTGCGCCTTGATAGCTATGTATGCACAAGTTAACATTATCATGCTGGGGGAGTCTATTGTGGCTTTTAGTTTTTAATCATTTGCATGATTGGCAATCATCATTTTTTCTTTTTGTAATTGCTGTTATGCACTACCAAAAAGCATTAGCATAGTCAAAATGTGACTAACGCCTTGCAACGGTGAGATCTATTGGCTTTGCCAATCCGTATTGCCTTTTCCTGTTCTGTGTCTTTGTTACTGTGAGACAGGAACCACTTGATGATTTCCTCTCATGGTGGTGGTTTAATCACTTCCGATAATTTGGGTGTTGACCACTTAGTCCATTTTCTTGATTGACCCTTTTATACCTTGGCAAAACCTAGAAAAAAGAGCATACAGAAAGAACAACCGCCACCATATGTGAAACTGAACGCCCTCTGTCGCAAGCCCAAATGAGGCTTTGGACCATTCTCAGGAGTAGAACTGTCAAGTAACCATAGATCAGGATTACGTTTCCTTGATGAAGGCTGATTATCTGGCTTGGGTTTACCTAGATATCACTGAAGTGCATAACACTGGGCCAGAAGGACCAGAATAGTCTGCGGAACAGGCTGAAAGAGTGGCAGTTTATTTCTAGGATTAATGTGGAGTGCATTTGCTCTTCTTTTTACACCCAAAGCCAGCAAGTATGCAGTCGATCTAAGGAATGATCTGTGCATAGGTTGTTATATTTGATTAGAGAACAAACCAGAGACTCATGAAGACATCACTAGAAGCCTCGACAATGCATATCAATACATGAGAGTGTCCTGAAGGGAGCAAAATCTGAGATCGCAGTGTGTGGGAACAGGGGGGGTGGTAAGGACGAATCCAACTAAACGTGCAACTTCAGTGCAAGGATTTCAAAGACCTAAATGGTAAAATGCAATTTTGTTATCAGCTTATTACCCCGCAACAAAGCAATTTTATACCTTTTATTGCGATCTGGTGCTCTTTTGTGATAACACAGTAAAGTATCTGCCTACAGGGGCATTAATGCCACACCAGCTTCATACTTACCTTCAAATGTTCAATGTGGATCTCACATTTGCACCATAAATCAATAAAAGGGGCAAATATGCCAACACGCAGTTTCCCGTAATCCAGACGATCCTCCTACAGACTGCACACCAAGGAGCTTATTTACAAAACCCATGCGCCACTTTTGCGTCACTTTTCCCATGTTAAAAGTGACCCAAAAGTGGCGCTAGGGGCTTGTTAATCTGCCCCTAAGTGAAGCTATCATGACACTTTGATGGAATCCCTGGATGCCAATATCATGGTCTACATGGGCAACCAGACATACTCACTTAGGACCACATAGACTTCAAATCCAGTCTGGAAAAGTGTGTTTGCATCAAGTTTAGTATCCTTCATCAGAGCCTACTGTAGCATTTGGACCGGTGTACCCACTCAGCCACTGCACACCTGATTCAGCAACAGTTTCTACCAAGCACTGGTAAAGCCATAAATCTGAACATGGCAAGCATATATTGAATTATTTTTGTGCATTTCTTTTTAGCAAACATATGCAACAGATATTAAACGTGTGAATATGAATAGATTAAAAGGTGAAAAGTGCCACCTTCTAAAAGTGATGTTAATATGTCTGCAAAAAAGCAGCAAGTAAAAATGACTCATCATAAAATAAATTAAAAATAGCATGAAATGGGAGCAAAAACGAAAACAAAAATTGGTATACCAGGTCTTGCACTGTAATGGACTACATGATAGGAAGATGTGTACATATGCAAGAGGAAAATGCTGTCACAGTGAAAATTGCAAAAAAAACAGTTGATGGACAGAATGTAGAACAATGTCATACATTCACCCCAGTACAAGGATCTGGGCCTAAATCCATCGTTTTTTTGCACTCCACACCACCCTGCGTTAGACACTGGCTATATGCAAATCAGCTCTGACCGTGTGCCTCATGGGAACAGTCCAGTCCGAACTACCAAGCCATGTCTTTCCCAGACCGGAGTCAAGCATCCAAGGACCGGTTTCTGGCTATCAGCCTTCATCAGCCTGGATAGCTTGACTCCAGTGGTGTGGAGAGCCTGGGGCCCACGTCTGAGTATACCCAGCACACTCAGGGTGAAAATTGCAAAACACACAGTTGATGGACAGAATGTAGAAGAATGTCATACATTCACCCCAGTAAAAGGATCTGGGCCTAAATCCATCTTTTTTTGCACTCCACACCACCCTGGGTTAGACACTGGCTATATGCAAATCAGCTCTGACCCTGTGCCTCATGGGAACAGTCCAGTCCGAACTACCAAGCCATGTCTTTCCCAGACAGGAGTCAAGCATCCAAGGACCGGTTTATGGCTATCAGCCTTCATCAGCCTAGGATAGCTTGACTCCAGTTGTGTGGAGAGCCTGGGACTCACGTCTGAGTATACCCAGCACACTCGGGGTGAAAATTGCAAAAAATACAGTTGATGGACAGAATGTAGAACAATGTCATACATTCACCCCAGTACAAGGATATGGGCCTAAATCCATTGTTTTTTTGCACTCCACACCACCCTGGGTTAGACACTGGCTATATGCAAATCAGCTCTGACTCTGTGCCTCATGGGAACAGTCCAGTCCGAACTACCAAGCCATGTCTTTCCCAGACCGGAGTCAAGCATCCAAGGATCGGTTTCTGGCTATCAGCCTTCGTCAGCCTGGATAGCTTGACTCCAGTGGTGTGGAGAGCCTGGGACTCACGTCTGAGCATACCCAGCACATTCGGGGTGAAAATTGAAAAAAACACAGTTGATGGACAGAATGTAGAACAATGTCATACATTCACCCCAGTACAAGGATCTCGCCCTAAATCCATTGTTTTTTTGCACTCCACACCACTCTGGGTTAGACACTGGCTATATGCAAATCAGCTATGACCCTGTGCCTCATGGGAACAGTCCAGTCCGAACTGCCAAGCCATGTCTTTCCCAGACCAGAGTCAAGCATCCAAGGACCGGTTTCTGGCTATCAGCCTTAATCAGCCTGTATAGCTTGACTCCAGTGGTGTGGAGAGTCTGGGACTCACGTCTGAGTATACCCAGCACACTCGGGGTGAAAATTGCAAAAAACACAGTTGATGGACAGAATGTAGAACAATGTCATACATTCACCCCAGTACAAGGATCTGGGCCTAAATCCATTGTTTTTTTGCACTCCACACCACCCTGGGCTAGACACTGGCTATATGCAAATCAGCTCTGACCCTGTGCCTCATGGGAACAGTCCAGTCCGAACTACCAAGCCATGTCTTTCCCAGACCGGAGTCAAGCATCCAAGGACCGGTTTCTGGCTATCAGCCTTCATCAGCCTGGATAGCTTGACTCCAGTGGTGTGGAGAGCCTGGGACTCACGTCTGAGTATACCCAGCACACTCGGGGTGAAAATTGCAAAAAACACAGTTGATGGACAGAATGTAGAACAATGTCATACATTCACCCCAGTACTTGGATGCTTGATTCCGGTCTAGGAAAGACATGGCTTGGTAGTTCGGGCTGGACTGTTCCCATGAGGCACAGGGTCAAGGCTGATTTGCATATAGCCATTGTCTGACCTAGGGTGGTGTGGAGTGCAAAAAAACGATGGATTGAGGCCCAGATCTTTGTACTGGGGTGAATGTAAGACATTGTTCTACATTCTGTCCATCAATTGTGGTTTTTGCAATTTTCACCCCGAGTGGGCTGGGTATGCTCAGACGTGAGTCCCAGGCTCTCCACATCACTGGAGTCAAGCTATCCAGGCTGAAGAAGGCTGATAGCCAGAAACCGGTCCTTGGATGCTTGATTCCGGTCTTGGAAAGACATGGCTTGGTAGTTCGGGCTGGACTGTTCCCATGAGGCACAGGGTCAAGGCTGATTTGCATATAGCCATTGTCTGACCTAGGGTGGTGTGGAGTGCAAAAAAACGATGGATTTAGGCCCAGATCTTTGTACTGAGGTGAATGTAAGACATTGTTAAACATTCTGTCCATCAACTGTGGTTTTTGTAATTGTCAATCACAGTGAAGCAAGCCAATGGCTGAAGTGGGCTGACCCAGTGTCTCATGCTGTAGACGATGGTGGAACCGAAGGAAAATGTGAATGACACTTGAGCAGACCAATGGTTGAAGAGGACTGGCTATATGTGGGTGGTACGTGTGTGTTTTAATATGATTTTTTGGGAAACATGCAGCAGACAAGTCCATTAAAGCTGGTAAAGGAAGTTTAGGGTCTTAAACTCCGGAATATTCTTCACCCCTTGTGTAATGGCAGAACCGAACCAGCTAGGATGGAGATGTGGTCTAGTGGCATAGCTACAGACTTGTTAACTGGGGACTTGGACCTAATCTTGGCTCTCACACTTGATTGTAAATGGTGTTATTCTGAACGAATGCCCTATGCTCTGATTTAGAGTTAAGCAGATGTAGGACATAAAATAATAAATGGCTAAAATAAATGGAGGATGTCCCGCCTGCTCCATTTAGAGCACACAGGCATCTATTCACTCTAAATAGGATAGATCTGAATTCTGCCAATTTTGCTAAATCAGACCATTAATCTTCCTCTGCCTAAAACTGTAAATATGTAATGTGGTACAATTGTCAACATATGAAACCTGATTACATCACTGTGAATCGCAATTATGTAAAGTTCAGGTCGATCTACAGCGCTCTACTGCCATCCAGCTAGAGTCTCTATATATAAACGCTAATACATGCATAGCTCCACTTCAGGAAGTTACCAAACCTCAACAGTTCAGGCAGCACTTGTAATTAAAACACTACTCCAAGGGGCAGAGGCCAAAGAATATTGGAAAGGGACTTTTACTCGCATACTACTGGTCTCCTCGCTTTACATTCACCCCATGGTCTCTGTATAACTAAGTGCCTGGAGGTATCTGAAATTTGACCTGTGACATTTTACAAAGTCCATATAAATACAACTGTAAAAACACTATGAAAATTGTCTCGAGCTGTTGCGAACCTTAAAGACTTTTCAAATTGTTGTAAGCAGTTGTCTAGATGCCAGGAAGCCTGCTCAGCCCCGTGTCTCAGCCACTTCCCCATATGGAACCAGCAGACTATGGCCTGCCAGCGGTGTCATCAAAACCCACTTCCTCTAAACTAACCGCACATCACAGCTGTACAGGGGAGCAGCCCGGATGCAAGCAGAAGCAGAAGTAAGCCTCTGACACTGCAGCAGGCTCAAGACTGCCTACCTTTGGTTAGTTAGGTCAGTGAAGGGTCAAGTGCATCATCGGAAAAGGGTGACCCTGTTGGCCCAACGAGAGAAAGCATGGGGAACCGCCTGGCCTGATGCAACCGGAAGGGTAGAGTGCTGGAGACGTGAGGATGGGCGTGACCACATAGCTGTCAAGGTTTTTGATTGCTTTATGTGTGACATAATTTCAGTGTAATTATGAGTGACTACGAGTGGCACTTTCTTGTGAGCAAAATCAAGCAATGAAGACGAGCAAAACATATAAATATCAGATATTACACCGATTTGATCAACAAGAAACAGTAAGAAGATCTTAACAATGGTGCAAAGCGCCAGAAATGGAAGGGCACTGTGAGACCTCACTGTACCAAACAGGATGTGAGAGGCCATACTGCCTGCAAATGAGCCTTATGTTCCATAACCCCCGTCCACCCCACCCAAAAACAGGAGAGATCTCCAATGGGTGGACTTAAGCAGAACCGCGTGCCTCAACCTCCCTCTGCATGAACTGATCAAACTGTTCTGAGAAGCCCCTGTATGAACTGACACAGTGTATCCCCCTACCTCCCTCCACACTGCACCAGAACTCTGCCTGCGCCACCTCACTGCTATGCCCGTCGAGCACCTTGACGTCATAAACATGCGACGCCATCAAGGGAAAGATATTTCCAGGCCTGGGTGGCCCAAAGCATGCCAGAAGCTCTAGTCCAGTAGGTAACAGCGTTTACAACGCAACTTTTACCACGCAGAACCTTTACAGCGCAACTTTTACAACGCAAGTCGCAACGACTTGCACTGGGGGGGGCACTGTAGGATAGGGAATAGTTTAATTTACTATCCAAAACCTTCCCTACTATCCACGGGGACTGGAGTTGGAATAGTAAATTAAACTATTCACTATCCAGCACCCCCCAACGCAAGTCGTTGTAACGACTTGCGTTGTAAAACCTGCGTGGTAAAGGCATGCGTTGTAAAGACATGCGTAGTAATGACATACACTTGCAACAAACAAGGGTTCCCTGTAATCAAGATATTGAAACCCCTAGGTCATGGAAAAGGCAGTGTGTGAGTATCAACCCAGGCGGTAACCAACAAAACTTGCCCACATAATAGTGAAGGGACGCAACAACCTACTTCCGTAAAAAAGACAGTTTATTATAATTAAACAAAATACTTAAAAATTCACCAAAGTGAATGTCTTAAAAGCTTTTTTTCAAAGACATATGAACAAAAAAACAGTACGCATAATCAAATAAGGAAATACATTCAGAAAAAATAAAACACAATAATCACAATTTCATAAGAACATAATATCAATTCTTGAATTAATACAAAATCTTGTCGACGCGCGTTTCGGCGACCAGCGCCTTCTTCAAGACAAACAAGTTTTCAGGTTCCTAAATATAGAAGCATAATTACTAATACAGAAGTACATTCATTTACTTCAAGAAATTTTAAACAACAATAAATCATATTTAAATTACAATACAGGAATCAAAACAACCATCTCCGCATTACATCCTATACAAACTGTCAAAGCATAGCAATTGGAAGTAGGTGAAGGTATAGCGCGAACCAAACCAATAAGCAAGTAATAACCCAATAGAGGAGGAGGATGGAAGAATACTGACTCAGGTGCTCATTTAAGGAAATAAAAGTAAAATTGGATATTAGGGATAGGGTAGTAACAAGCTCATGATAAATGAACAATAATAGACAGATACACAGAGGTACACGAGTAAAAAAGGCTATAATTATTTTGTCTCTTAGTCTATTCTAACTGTTGTCTCTTGATTAAGTCTAACTGAAATTGTCAATCAATTAATAATATTGATATTTATTTGACACAAGCTAAGCTTTTTTCTCGCATGATTAAACTGAATGTTTCACACGGCATATTAATTGAATCAGTTACTAGTGTGTACAAATAATAACAAACAAGTATAGAATATTTACCTGTGAGCTAAATCAAGGACACAATTTGCTTTATATGGCACAACTTCTTACCACAGGGAGAAACCTCTGAAGTATGTATGTACTGTTGTCATGGCAGTGCTGATCCGCTACCTTGGTGGAAGGTGCATTCAGCTCACATTCCTATATGGACGATTGCAAAGAAATGATAAAGCCCCATGAGAGTCATCCTGGGAGCTGGTAACATTACGCGGGCAACAACGGCCATGTTCAGAGAGGCCTAGCCTTACTCTCCCACACTACTCCTCATTTACAACAGTCGTGACGTCAGTGCTGATGCTGCGCTGGTTTTGGGTGAATCGTTAACATACATTTTGTTCATATAGACATGATGCAGGTGATAGAAACCAAAATTTGGTGTAGTGGTGTTAGCAGGTACATGACTTTCTCACAATAGGGGTTCAAAAAGTCCTGAAAATAGTTACACTAAAGGAGCTTTCATGGCGCTGAGCTAGCGCGACTGAGAATGTTCGCTTTGCTGTGCCAGGAATGAAAGTGAGGCTGTGTACGTCAAAATGAGATGGCCCAAATAGATTGATTTAACACAGACATGCAAATGGCTTCAAGTAAGCAACATGGCGTTCATAAAATATGCTCTATTTCAAGAAAGATTGCATGAATTCACTGGCCTGCAAGAAATACCAGATTATGGTTGGGGGAGGGGTTTTGTGGACGGGTCACGAAGGGGTGGATGATAATAGAAGAGTACAAGCCGCATTTATTCCAAATGTGTGCAGAGGCACATAGATTGGGTTCGGACCAGGACATGTTAAAGACATTTGGGGAGATGGAAGTATGAGAAGATGTAGGAGTGTGAGGGACCGAAGGGGGGATGGGAAGCCCCAGTAATTGTTGTGTTTGCCCAACAGCTTGAAAGCAGGCTCAAGGAAGAGAAAAAAGGAAATGTGGATACGCTGCCTTTTATTGTAAAATGCACCAGGAGCATGTGAAAATACCATGGTATGGCCAGCAACTGCGACTGGAAGATGAAAATGTGACAGTGAGATGGCAGGCACCAGGAAGGATTATATGGAGCCAATTGTTCATGTTTTGGGGGTTGAGTGGGAGCAGATTGTGGCTGGGCATGATTTTAATCACTAAGGTGGAGTGCAACCTGGTTCAGCTTATAGGTCATGAAACTATTGAAGATGATGATACAGGATCGGGTAAATATCCAGGAAAATTGGGAAAGAGGTCTTATGGACGCAGTTACTGCCCAGGAGGGTGTGGATAGGAGGCAGAAAGGTGGCTGCTATCAACAAGGCATGGAAAAAGGGAACCAGGAAAGAGTCAGGTTTTTGCAAGATGCACAACATTGCTGATGGGAGCCATGTTGACATTGTGTATGAATGGCCTGGTTATTTTGACAGTACTGGTCTCTGTTGCAGAATTTAATTTATCTGATGAATTGGTAGAGGAATGGCCAGGAGGGAAAAAAGGAATATGAGGGTGTCTGAAAGAACAGCTCAGGGGAGGGTTTTTATGGTAGAGGAAAGAGAACTTGGGACAATGCAGAGGGAGAGATGAGAAAGTTAGAAGAGAATGTTGGAATGTCATGATGTAAAAACATGATTTAAAAAATGGAGGAAAAAGCAGCCGCGGCTTGAAATGAACTGGCAGAAATGGAAGGCGGGATAGTCCAAGTCAAATGGGCAGAATAGGAGTTATTATACAGATGTAAAGGGGGGAACACTTAAAAGAGGGGTTGAGGGCTGGTAAGTCGTTAGGAATAGGAAATGTTTAGTTATGGGGAATGCGTGATAGAGATTGATGTTGAAAATTTGGTTAGGATATTAGAGTGTGAACATTAGCCAAAGTTTGCAGAAATTGTGAGCTGTGGTAGCTTCCAGTAAAGCTGACTTTTGCCCATAAAAAACAATCAGCAGTGGTCCTTCTCCCAAAGGACTGTGTTGTGCCTGCTCCCTCTAGCCGTGATACGCATGTATATGGGCTATGCTGGTAATTGACGCATAGCAAGGTATGTTGTGAAAAAGACCATTTCATTTAAAAGCAATATGGACAGGCTTGCAGAGGATTGTTCACAGTTTTTAGTTATACTAAAAATTACACATATAAAACCACATGAAGGCAGATGGCCACGACTCAGTGAGAAATCCCAGAACCCTTTGGAAAACTAGCCTGGGCTCCAAAATCGCCACAAGGCCTTTCAAACGGAATACGTGTGCGATAAATGCAGATAACATACAGGCAAGCAGCAGGCAAGCTGTTCAGTGATTCATAAACACATCTGAATGGACATAGTTGCACTGTTCATGTTCACTCCCTCCAATACCCCCAAAACCCTCGGACCCACACCCATTCCCTCGCGCCAGCCCCCACCAACCACGCCTGCGCCATTAACACATAGAGCATATGTTCCCTGAAGAGAGCAGTGGGTCACCTGGCTGGTGCCCCTGAGCTCGCGCCGCTCCACTGCGGCTCTAATGGCTGATGTAACCGGGACCGACAGCTCGACGCAGGCGAGGACTCCGCGCCGTGCCCCCAGCAGAGGTGACAGACACGCCGCCCCCGGAGAGGGCAGCCTCGCCGACAGGTCTTTTCAATTTGACATCAAGGTTGTTCGAGGGACGCCGAGGTAGGTCTTTCAATAACCCTGTGCGCATGGCTGAGCGCGCGCCTTCGCACTGCCGCTCATCCGGGCCTTTCAAGAAGGGCTCGCGCCCGCTGGACAGATCTGTGAGGAGACTGCAGGTCTCAAGTTAAGGAGCTCAGCGGGTTGATTCGGGCTTTCATCCTCACAAAAGCGATACCATAAGTACTTTTCAATGACGTAGCTTCTATCGTCCAAACAGCCAATTAAGTTTGTGGTGGTCTATAGAAATAGATTATTTATGACATTTCTATGGCAATACACTGCTATGCAAATGTCTGTTAACATAATTTATACCATGGCAGTGAAAATGAAATCCCCCAAAAGAAATGTATTTTTTTTAGAACATTTCACACTTTTATTACTTCAGTCCGAATGTCAAATTCCATAAGTATGGCAGAAATGGCATTAGAAAAATAGTTTACTGCCTCACAGATTACAACGACTTTATAAAGGGAAATCATTTTCATAATAGTTGAGGCTTCTTTGGTGTCACGTTAGCTCACTACAAAAACTGAACCCTCATGCATCCTATATTTAAGTACCTTTTGTTATGGCATGGCATGATGTGGCATAAATCGCATGTGCAGATCCACAGTGGGTAATAACCTATTTATTACCATTTTCAGACAGAGAAGGGTCATCACGACCTACTCCAGGCTTCCCTCTCACGAATCCTGGGACCTTCCTGCACTAAACAATGGTACTACAACGCATAATACACCATGCTCATCTTCCCTCCTATAGTATATTATACAGTGTTGTGCATTTGGCTTGTATGTACATATTGAATTGTGTAATAAGACGGAGTGGCCGAAAGGTTTGCCACACCCACATAATCACGTGCGCACGAGAAACTGTCACTTGCCTCATTAAGCTGAAGTTTGTAGAGTACAGTCAACTTCACACCATCGTAGCTAATTCTGGACAACTATCGACAGACTGTATTTCCTGGGGCATGATTTGTCAAGGGCTGGCCAAAAATTGATACTTGTATAGCGCACTACTCACCCGCAAGGGTCTCAAGGCGCTTGTACAAATACCGCTGTGGAACCCATCCTGGCTTTCCCTGTGAGGCGTCCACTCCTGGGCACCCCAAGGTGGAGGCCAGGCATCCTTAGCGTTGTGGGGTCCGTTGTGGAGATTAAGCAAGCTATTGCCCAGAGTTGCAGAGTGGGACTCCATGATTGGAATAGGCACCGAAGCGAGAATTATGAGGTCCGTGGAACTTTGAGCCCAAGACCCACCGACGTGGGGAATTGAACCCTGGTCCCGGGCTAGACCTCTGCATCAGGGTCTGCCGCTCTAACCATTGAGCCACACTTCTCCACACCTCTACTGTGCCAGGAAGTCCTGAGTAAGGCCTCTTCAACCTTCCCCTGCGGGTAAGAGGTCTGGGGAGGGGGAAGAGGATGGAGGAACTGTGAGGTGGGACCTTGGGGGTCAGGGAACCTGGATCTGGAGCTGCTAACTAAAAGGAACAAATGTGGAGTAGGTTCCCATTCATGCAAGGGTTTTAAAATAAGTTTTGACTAAGGACTCTGCAAATGTGCAGACCCCTACTAATAAAAGCAACCAGTAGCAGCTCATAGTGGGAATGTTGAGGGGCGGTGGGCGGGGGAGGGGCAGGGTGAGGGGTAGTAAACTCCGGCATATGGCCCACCGGAGGTAAGTACATAAATAAATAAATAAATACAATGAATTACATTGAGCACGCTGCAGCGCAAATGGCGTTGCAGTGCGAGCAATGTAATGAATTAGATTTATTTATTTATGTACCTACCACTGGTGGGCCGTATGCTGGAGTTTATAACCCCCCACCAGGCCCGGATCCAGGAATTTTTATTCGCCACCTTCCCAGAAGACTGGAAACACGCTGAACTCACCGCCCTGCTGAAAAAACCCACTGCGGACCCCACCGAACTCAAAAATTACCGCCCCATTTCGCTCCTTCCATTCCCGGCCAAAGTCATTGAGAAAGCTGTCAACAACCAGCTCGCCGCTTTCCTCGAAGCCAACAAATCCCTCGACTCCTCACAATCTGGCTTCCGAGCAAAACACAGCACTGAGACCGCCCTCATCTCAGCAACAGACGACATTCGAACTCTACTGGACAATGGAGACACAGTCGCCCTCATCCTCCTCGACCTCTCCGCAGCATTCGACACAGTCTGCCACAGCACCCTTCTACAATGCCTCAACAACACCGGAATACAAGGAAAAGCACTTGAATGGATCACCTCGTTCCTCAAGAACCCAGAGAGTCCGCCTTCCACCATTCAAGTCCGAGGCTACTGAAGTCATCTGTGGTGTACCACAAGGATCCTCACTCAGCCCCACCCTCTTCAACGTATATATGAGCCCCCTCGCGGCCATCGCCCGCCTACACAACCTCAACATCATCTCTTACGCGGATGACACTCAACTAATCCTTTCTCTCACCAATGACCCCAGTACCGCCAAAAATAACCTACACGAAGGAATGAAAGAAGTTGCCGAATGGATGAAACAAAGCCGTCTGAAACTGAACTCAGACAAAACAGAAGTCCTCATCTTAGGTACATCCCCCTCTGCATGGGACGACTCTTGGTGGCCGGAAGCCCTTGGAAAAGCACCCATCCCGACAGACCACGCACGGAACCTAGGCATCATCCTGGATTCTTCACTCTCAATGAACAGACGAGTCAGCGCCGTATCCTCATCCTGCTTCAACATTCTTCGCATGCTCAAAAAAACATTTAGCTGGATCCCCACCGAAACAAGGAAAACAGTCACCCATGCTCTGGTCACGAGCCGACTGGACTACGGAAACACCCTCTACGCAGGTACTACCGCTAAACTCCAGAAAAAACTCCAACGAATCCAAAACGCCTCAGCCAGGATCATATTGGACCTCCCGCGCAACAAACACATCTCTGGTCACCTGAAAGACCTCCACTGGCTACCCGTCAATAAGAGAATCACTTTCCGACTGCTAACCCACGCACACAAGTCACTCTACGACATCGGACCAGAATGCCTCAACTCACGACTGTCCTTCTACACCCCCTCCCGCCAACTACGTTCTTCCAGCCAAGCCCTCGCCACTGTACCTCGCATCAACAAGACCACCATGGGAGGCAGATCCTTCTCATACCTGGCTGCTAAAACATGGAACTCACTCCCCGCTTACCTTCGCCTTACCCAGAACCACCTAGCATTCAGAAAGCAACTTAAAACGTGGATATTTGACAAGTAATCCTCCTCCCCTCTCTAAGCGCCTTGAGACCCTCTGGGTATGTAGTGCGCTATATAAATTCTTTGACTTGACTTGACTTGAATTCGGGTGGAACACTGCAGCAGTCACAGCTGGCATGACTCGCGTGAGGGGAGGAGTAGTGAGTTGGGCGGGGGTCACGCGGGGAGGTCGAGCGGGGGTTTTAATTCAATAATATTCCTTAAAAAGGATCAGGAAGCAGGCAGCCAGGTTCCCTCCCCTTAGCCAATCGCAAAGCTGCAAGCAGGGCTGTGATTGGTCAGTACTCTGACTAGCCAGGGGTTTATGTGGCTAAACAGTCTTTACGCACTCAGGAGTGGGCACACCACTCCTGCCCAGCCCTGCCCTGCCCGCATGTACAATCGCTATTGTGTAAGACGGTATTAGGAAGTGGCGTTCCAAGGGTGTCCCTGCCTAATACTGAGCTACATTTGTACGTATCATTGTTTTGCGACCACAATTGCAGTCGCAAAACACTCACAATTTACTACCTGCTTCAAGTAGGTGGTAGGGCACTCGGAAAGAGGAAGGGGTCGCCAGGGGACCCCTTCCCTTTTGTGAATGGATGCAAAAATATAATTTAAGAGCAGGCTGTGGTCCCACAGACCACGGCCTACTTTTAAAAAATGAAACTGAAAAGTTTTATTTTTATTTTTTAAATGCATCCCATGTGGTCCCTTTGATGGAAAGAGGAGGTTTCTGAGGTGGGAGTATCAGGCAGTTTCAGTTTTTAAACTTTGTTCGATAGTTCACAGAAACATCACAAAAGTGTACAGAATAATAAAAAAGGCACTTAGGAATTGATAAAGAATGGGGAATAAAGTGCATAAAGGACGCAAAATGAAAAGACATGGACTAGCAGCAAAGGATATAAACCAATATTAAAAAAACATACTTTTTCTAACCCAGACTGATTTGAGAATATAGGTTGCAATAAAAAAGCAAATATCCGGGGTGGCAAGAGTGAATAGGACTCTCATGGCATTAGCAGTGGTGGATATGGAATATTTCTTAAACAACGGTTTGAGGTATAGAACTCGCAAGGATTTATACAAAGGGCATATCAGCATAAAGTGCAGCGTGCTTTGCTTAGTACGTCCGTCACACGGGCAAGGGGTGGCAGAATGTATGTTCATACTTGGGAATGCTACCAGCTTATGCACAATGCCTAATCTCAGCCTGGTTAATACATATTGGTGAGGTTGTCTAGTGATAACTTTCAAATACATAGGTATCCCAGTCCCTTCATCCAAGTTGGAAAAATAGAATGCATGGGTAGAATAGTCACTAGATTGTTCTTTTCGTCTATTAAGTTTATGACTCAAAAAAACACCCTTAACCTCTGACTTTGGTATATCAACAGCACACTTGGGGTCTTTAAGAACATCCAGATGAAAAAGTTCCTTAAAGGTTGAGATAACGTATTTTAGCCGCGGAATCCGGTGCACATTATTCAGGCGTAGACAGTCTTGTATTATTCCCCTGGTAAAGCCGGTTTCATCCTTTAGCCAGATGGACCTCCAGGCCAAAAGGGGTCTCAATCCGGTCAAATCAGTTATATAGTTCAGCCCTAGTTCTTTATGGGTCAGTTCCGTGGATGCCGACGATGGGAGGCAAAGGAGTCTCTTAAGGAATACATTTTCCTGGACTTGCAGGTCTTTTTGTTGCCTGTGACCCCAAACCCCTGAGCCATAAAGAGCAATAGATGCACACCTGTGACGGTAAACGTTCAACATATCTGGTATGCGGCGGCTTCCTAGTTTGGCAGCAAAACGAAATACACTTAAAGATGCTTTGCCCATCCTGGATTTAACATTAAGTTGTTCGGGGGCCCAGGATCCACCATTATTAAAGGTAATGCCCAAATAACAAAAGTTATTCACAACCTCGATACGGTTTTCCTTAAAATAGAATGATTTAAGATTATTCACCTTTTTTCCGCATGCCATGATATAGGTTTTAGAGTTATTAATTTTTAGTTTCTTCCCCTGTATAAAATTATAAAAACAATTCATAAGTTTCTGAAGGCCTAATGGGGTTCTCGAAAGTAAAACAGTATCGTCTGCGTAAAGCAGCACCGGGATTGGTTGTCCCTCGACTTGCGGGGCATCAGCTTGTACATTTTTTAATTCAGACTCCATGGAATTTATAAACAGTGAAAAAAGTAAAGGGGCCAGAACACAGCCCTGTCTAATGCCAGATTTTACCCTAATTTTCCTTGTACACTCTCCCTCCTGACCATAGCGAATCTGAGCTGATAAATTACTATACAGTCTTGCCAAAAAATGGATTATTGCTGCTGGGGCACCCATTTCGATTAAGGTAGACCACAACAGGGTGTGGTCAACCAGATCGAAAGCACTAGAGAGATCTGCAAAGCAAAGGAACAAGGAACCCTGCTTTGCTTTGGTGTATTTTCCTATAATAAGGTTTAGATTGATACACTTGCTCAATAGTGCCAAGGCCCTTCCTGAAACTAAATTGTGTAACTGCAAGGATGTTATTAGTATCTGCCCACTCCTCTAAGCGTAGAAACAATACCCTACTCATGATTTTTAGCGAGGAGTCAGAAGGGAGATAGGGCGGTAGTTCTTAGCCTCTCCTCTATCTCCCTTCTTATAGATAGGCAAGATAACGGATTCGCTCCAGGAAGAGGGGGTAGTGTCATTAACAGCGGCATTAAACACTTGGGTCAATAGGGGACTCCACAAAGCCAGGTCGGATTTATACAAATCGACCGGTACCCCATCCGGTCCAGGGGCTTTTCCTCCTTTACTACTTCGGATTGCCAGATCGACTTCCGAGAGGGTAATCTCCAGAAATTCATTAGAATTAATGGGGTTTACACTAGGACTATCCAGTGCCCTACAGGTTGGGTCAAAGATCCCAGTAAAATATTGGACCCAGCTGTCCTCGCTTACTTGGGCAATCAAAACTGGGAAATCCTCCTTCTGGAGGAAAGGGCTATTGACGGTACTCCAGAATAACTTGCAATCCCGGAGTGCTGCCGCCTTGGTTAGGTCCTCCCAGGCTTGTTCTCTTAATTCTTGTTTCCTACGTTTAAGCTCGTGTCTATAGGTAGCCCTTAAAAGAATTATAGCTTCCCTGTCTCTTGGGCGGTTGGAAAGGGCCCTCTTAAGGTTTTGGAGCGCAGAGGTACAAGCTTTGTCAAACCAGCCTAGCTTGGCCCGTTTGGTAATGCCCTTAGTAATGGTAAGGGACTGCTTGATTATATTACCAAGTTCTTCAAAGTCAGTAATAATACAACTTGGGGCAGCATCAGCTTCGAGGCAACGGAGTATCACCTCTTGACCAGCGTTCACAATTTTCTTCAGTAGTTTGTTGGAATTATTTCCACCCCATTTAATCTGGATGCCATTTTGTCTACAGGGTATAATCTCATCGACTATCCTTCCGTCATAACGGACCTTAGGACCCCAGATGAGAGTTGACAAAGTGGTTGCATTGTGGTCCCTAATTCCATAGTCCACAATAATGGGGACCGAACAGAGGGGGACCAATTGTGTTGTTATCAACAAATAGTCAATGACAGATGTAGAGTTTCTCCCCGTAAAAGTTGGGACAATATTACCCTCATGGTCCAGGGCGGGTTGATGGATAACCAGATCGTATTTTAACAGGAGGGTATTAAGGGAATCGCCGTAAGGGGTATGAATAAAATGGGCCAAGTTCTCCCCATTATCCCCATCGTAACCACATACGTTAGTAAATAAACTCCTTCCATCCCAGGGCTGACATCCTCTGTCGCCAACCTGCGATATTCCAACTAGCCATTTGGTAACCTGGAGGGCTAAACCCCACTGCCGGCTCGGTCGGCACATGGTTATTTGGGGAACCCACGGTAGTTAACAATTCCTCTGGCATGCCCAGGGCTTCAAGTGGCTGATGGGGATCCGTTCTCGCCACTTGAGGCGGGCATTCAATAGACAGCATTTTAGATGGTTCAGTGGGCAGCAAGCATTTAACTAAACACAATTCTTTGACCACATCTACCTTGTCCACTGAACCATTGCCCAACTCGGATTGGGGAGACATTAAATCACAGGTTGGGTGTAGTCAGTCCACTCCCTCCAAGCCATCAAGACAACTATACCGGTTATAGTCAAAGAAAGGGTTGTACGGGGGGGTGTACTGGGGCGGATTAGCTGGTCTCATACCGTAACGTCTTGGTCTTCCCCTTCGTTCAACCCTTAACCAATCAGGCCCTCCTCTGCCATGAGTTACACGAGTGGGTGGAAAGAAAAAGGGCACTGGAAGGGTCTGTATGGTCGAATCAAAGGACCTGTTAAATCCGGCACAAATATGAGATACCGTTCTAGGGTCTCTAAAGCTAACCGTGATACAATCCCCATTAATAGACTTAGCCGTCTTGCCTACCCAAGGTACCCTCCTTACCATAATGATCTCATTATGAAGATGGGTCGGGAGGGGTCTGTTCCAATTAAGCCATTTTACGACTTTACTTTTCAGGGAGCTAAAAGTTTCGGTTTCTCCGGTTTCCAGGGCAGGGGCACCAGCCAAAACCACCATATAATGATTTGCTTCCGGGGGGAGGTCAGGCAGACGGGGTCTACGGGCTCTAGTCACTTTAATTGGGGAACCATCTGTTCCGTCAATCGTTGGTCCAGGGGGACGGATATTACTGGGTTGAGGTACGGGAGGTAACTGTGAGGGAGCATTATTAAACTGGGAAGGAACCTGGAGTACTGAATGGGGTCCCTTAGGAGGACCAGTAGGATGTTGGGCTACATTAACTGGTTGAATTACAGGAAGGGTAGGTGTAGTCTGTAGGGGGTTAGAGCTACTAGGTTTGTTACCATAAGCTAGGATAGAGGCAGTGGTTTTCTCGATGTTAGACAACCTAAGTTTAATCTTTTCCATTTTAGCCTCTAAAGGAAACAGGATCGATTTAAATAAAGTAGCCAGGCTTTCAATAGTTATCCCGTTAGCAGGGGGAACAGTCGAAGAAATCGTAAGTGGTGGGGTAGAATCGTGTTGGGTCTTGGCTGATTTCGATTTTCTACCAGCTTTCTTATTATATGATATTTTCCTTTTGGCGGTAGCCCCTAGTTTCCCCCCCTGTGAAAAAGAGTTACTGGAGATGACATCGGATACAGAGGCAATAGAAACATTGTTAGCTTCTAATACTAAGTTGATTTCGGGTAAAATATCGTGAACAATAATATCGAGCTCCACAAGGATCTGATTGTCTGCTTCAGGAGGAGGGGAATGATCTGCCACTATGCTAACAGCGGGGTCTGGAGATCTTACAGGTGATTTAGCATAAGCAAGTGCCCCCAGGGAGGATCTCTTAATAGACAACAGTTCTTTGGACAAACGTTTCTCAAGGAGATTAATTTCAGTGTCAATGATGGTATTTGCCCTAATAAGAAATGTGTCCATACCTCCGGTTATAGAACCTCCAGCAAGCGAGGACTTACTCTGTGTTTCACGAGCAGCCATGTAGGCCAATAATACGTGCAGGAGGAGGACAACAAAAGTAAGAGGGGTGGCCCGGTCCGGTCACTGCAGGTCACGAACGGGCACAAACGGGCACAAACGGGCACAAACGGGCCCGCACTTGGCCTGGGCTTCGCCCGGCGCCGTCCCGCGCGGGTTCCGCGTGCGTGGTTGTTAGGCTGGATTAATACGTGAGCAATGTGGGCGTGGCTACAGGGAGAGCGGGCCAGGTGACAACGATTGGCCTCGCAGGGACTCCTGGTAGTTGGAGTCCCTGCCGTCACACTCGCAGCCCTGTATGCTGCCACAAACCTCCCTCAAAGGTCCAAGTGAAGCGGGACCCGCGGAGCGGGTCTGGCGAAGAGTTGCGTTGGGCTCAGGAGACAAATCCCAGCAATCACCGTCAGTAGGCGAAGGAGAAGGAGAACCCACCGATGCGGGATCAGGAGGCTGCTTTTACCACCGGTGCAGTGTGGGCGTGGCTAAAGGGAGAGCGGGCCAGGTGACAACGATTGGCCTCGCAGGGACTCCTGGTAGTTGGAGTCCCTGCCGTCACGCTCGCAGCCCTGTATGCTGCCACAAACCTCCCTCAAAGGTCCAAGTGAATAGGGACCCGCGGAGAGGTTCCGGCGAAGATTTGCGTTGGTCTCAGGAGGCTCAGGAGACAAATCCCAGCAATCACAGTCAGCAGGCGAAGGAGAAGGAGAACCCACCGATGCGGGATCAGGAGGTTGCTTTTACCACCGGTGCAGTGTGGGCGTGGCTACAGGGAGAGCGGGCCAGGTGACAACGATTGGCCTCGCAGGGACTCCTGGTAGTTTGAGTCCCTGCTGTCACGCTCGCAGCCCTGTATGCTGCCACAAACCTCCCTCAAAGGTCCAAGTGAAGCGGGACCCGCGGAGCGGGTCCGGCGAAGAGTTGCGTTGGTCTCAGGAGGCTCAGGAGACAAATCCCAGCAATCACCGTCAGCAGGCGAAGGAGAAGGAGAACCCACCGATGCAGGATCAAGAGGCTGCTTTTACCACCGGTGCAGTGTGGGCGTGGCTACAGGGAGAGCGGGCCAGGTGACAACGATTGGCCTCGCAGGGACTCCTGGTAGTTGGAGTCCCTGCCGTCACGTCGCAGCCCTGTATGCTGCCACAAACCTCCCTCAAAGGTCCAAGTGAAGCGGGACCCGCGGAGCGGGTCCGGCGAAGAGTTGCGTTGGTCTCAGGAGGCTCAGGAGACAAATCCCAGCAATCACCGTCAGCAGGCGAAGGAGAAGGAGACACTACTCAGCCTCCCTCATTGCCAGCCTTCAGAGAGAAACTCTCTTCTTTACTACCTCTACCTGAGCCCTAATTCTGCAGCACACTCCCTCCCAGGCCTGATTATCCATTTTCTACCATTCATCTCTCCTGCACCTTATCTCACATCTGACCTTGGGCCCCAGCCCCATATCAGTCACCATCCGGCACCTTTTTCATTTTTCCCGGTAAAAAAACAATTGTAAAATCACCCTCAAACTTAAAACATTGAAGATAACGGTAAATATAATTAGCACACACTTCAAAATATGTTCCGCAGTGGCCCTAATGACCCGACTGCCAATTAAATAAACAAAAACAGAAAGGCCAGGACAGGGCTGGCTTCAGCGCTGGCGCAAAAGTCTTTATTGGTGCCCCACCACTGACTTCTTTCTCCATAGATATCTTTACTACCACCCTCCACCAGTGCCCCTCATCTCTCCAAAGCCCCTCCCCCATGATCTGCTCCTCAGACTATGGCACTACCTCCCTACTCTAGTGCCTCTCATCTCTCCGTAGCCTTTCCCCCACATGACCTCCTCCTCAGACTCTCTCACTACCACCCTCCACCGGTGCCCACTCATCTCTCCAAAACCCCTACCCCTCACAACCTACTCCTCAGATGCCCTCACTGTCACCCTCCACCAGTGCCCCTCATCTCTCTGTAGCCCCTCCCCTATGACCCCTCATTGGATTCCCTCAGTGCCACCCTCCAACAGTGCCATCTCACCGTAGCTCCCACATGACCATCTCCTCGTATTCCCTCACTGCCAACCTCCAACAGTGCCCCTCATCTCTCCGTTGCCCCCATGACCTCCTCCTCAGATTCCCTCACTGCCAACCTCCAACAGTGCTCCTCATCTCTCCATAGCCCTTCTCAATATGCATTTCATTTGTTGTATATCGCTACTCGTAGTATAGGGTTTCGCGGTACTTTGTATCACACACACATTATGCAGAGACAATGAATCATACAAGTATATAAATCGGCCATTAAGGAATGTCACATAAACCAATGAGGATTACCTGGTGTCGGAATCACATGTCATTCATACTGGTGGGCAGTATGTTTTAAGAGGGTTAGGTCTGGAGAAGCACAAACACAAGATTTAAAGCATACCCCAGTGGTTGGGGGGGTTGGCTTTACTGATTAAAATATATTTATGCCCAAACAAACTCTTTATAGCAACATTAGAATAATGAAAGACTGGGGAAATTCAAACTATATCGCAACACACACACACACACAAAAAAGAAATTCTAATTATACCATTCAGGTTTGTATGCAGCTCTTTGATGACAGTTCATAGGTCAATGTCCTATGTTAGGACTGTAAACTCTGAACTGCAAGTAACTAATGGATCTAATGGATCTCTGTAAAAAAAGGCAGTAACCCACTGAGCTATCCACATGAACTACAGTTTATCTGCATTTCAAAACTACAGATAAAAGATTGCTCTTCAGCAGGATCATTAATCACCAGAGACTCCCTCAATGTGCCTCTCCTTTTGCCCTAACATAAAGGGTGCATTATTTTTTTTTACTGCATCTTTGTCATATTTTCAACTTTGTCAAAATCGAATTCTACCCTGCCCCCCTTCCCAGCTTTACTATCCGAATGTTGCGGCCTGCTGCAAGCCAGTGTCCCCCACCTAAGACTTGTTAATTGTGGTGCTCAAAAGCATAAGCAGCTCCTGAGGCCTGGGATGGGAGGAGATGCACAATGATCTGCCTCCTCAGCCGGCCCGTGGTCATTCTGCCCATGACAATGGACATGCCTGACTCTGTGGCTTGCTGAGTGACACACTCAAGCTGTAGCAGCCTTTTGAGTTGTGTGCCCCAGCAAGAAAGTCTGCCCCGGTACCTGGACCTGCTTTTCCACTTCTGGATGGCCTTGGGTGGGCCAGGATCTTCACTTGGCTCACCATCTAGAACCGGGCCTGCCCCCCACACTGCCCCTCCCCTGCCCCGCCCCACCGCCTGCAATACTCCCACTATGAGCCACTACTGATAGCAACTATCATATGAACTCATATGACATTTCACCTGATTATTAAGAAGACAAACGTCCTACAGCCAAATGTGAAGATTCGATGGAACACTTGTATCTCACTCGCAAGGGCTGTTTACACTCATTTCGAGGTCCGCTGTACCTCTTACCGATACAGGTGACATTGGTAAGTCCAATGGGGCAGTGTTACCAGAGGTCATACATAAGAGCTTTCTGGCTCCTTTAACCCCTTCGATGCTCATGACGAGCTCAGCTCGTCATGAGGCACAGTGGAGCTGTGCTGATGACGAGCTGAGCTCGTCATGAACAAGGGGCTTTTCAATAATTCAGCACTGGAGGAAAATTGCTCTAGCAGCCAAGGTGTTAAAAATGATGAATTCATGGTTGGAAAAAAAAAGGGTTTAGATTACGCACACAGCTGATAAACAAATTGTATGATTTGTGGCGTGCACTAGAGATATCACTACCCGACAAAGGTGTGGTAATCAGTATGCAGTCCGCGACACTCAAAGTAAGTGTCGACTCTCCAGGCACAACCAATAGAAACAAACAAAACGTTTTGAAAAAATGATTCAGTAGGTACAATTCAGTCAGTGATATCCTTGATTATCACAGCAATTTATTCCATGTTATTCTTCACATGTTTTCAAAGTTCATAGCATCATGATTGGTTTAATCCAAGTATCATTCCCAGATTCAATGTATTCAATTCATCTTTAAACCGATAATATCACCCAATGCATTTCGGACAAAGTCCTTCATCAGGGGAAGACTGCAAATGATACAAATATGATCTTTGTAAGAAATGCCAAAAGTGTCTACTTCATAAATTCAATTACTTCAAACTCGACATTCATGACAAAATGGAACAGCAAAGAGGGTGTCAAAGTAAAATGAACTAAATAAGTGAGTGAATCAAAAGCATGACGGTGCCGTTGTGATCTTAAAGCAACTGAATTCTAACGGTAACTGTAAGCGTGTAAATGCGTGAGCGGTCAATGAGAAAAATCCCAGGTACCGAGAGGTAACATGCCTTCAAACATAACATCAGCAGCATTGCTACAAACTAGATAGCCACGCTGCATTTAACAAAATATGGTGAAATTAATGACCAAAAACGAAGCGTCAGCATTCGAAGAAGAACTTACTAAAGATTCAGCATGGAGTGACTCAATAACATTGTGCGTCCATCGCTACGAGTAAGTGTTTGCTGCTATTGCGTGTGAGTTAAGAAGATCAGTAAAACGTGCACATAGAAAGAGGACAAAATGAATAGCGGCCATGTTAGAGTGCTGTGTAGTGCGCGAAACGTAAACACAGTGTTTAAAATAAGCGAAATGCAATGCATATAACAACCAACTATATAGTGAACTTGAAAATGAAGTCAAACACAATGTACATTGAAACATTGACATGAAAGTGAAAACGATAAGATAAGATGATAAGATAAGATGATCGTTTTCGCTTTCATGTCAATGTTTCAATGTACATTGTGTTTGACTTCATTTTCAAGTTCACTATATAGTGTGTTTACGTTTTGCGCACTACACACCATAATCAGTGCTAGTGGAGGAGCGGATAAGCAGTGGACCCCCCCCACCGGACACGGCGGAAAGGTGACAGCGCAGCCTCGGGGCCCCACAGCCGTACAACAGCTCAGAGACCGTGGACGGCGGGATTAAAGGGAGGGGCGCCGGCGCCATTGGCAGAGTGAGCCGAAGCAATGGAGTAAAGCTCCGGACTATTCTTGCGAGGCAGCAACGTAGGAAGAGGCAACAGTTTGGGACAGGTGACCGCGGTTGCTGCAAGAAGACCTGTGTGGGGCTCCCCCTTTCCCCCCCCACCTCCATGAACGTTGCGGACGCCGCTGGCGTCATCATGTGACCCCTGCAGCGCGCTCGGTTGCCAGAGACATTGGTGGGGCTATACAATATTCACGAGGGCCGGCTGCTCCGCCTGGGACGCAGCGGTGACACAGGTGACTCGATACAAAAAGGGGCAAAGAGGCACCGGGACACGTGGTCACCCAACGGACAGACACAGCGTCGAGCAAAGGAAAATATAACCGGCTGGGGAGCGTTGGATGGACGCGGCATACCACAATCACGTCAGGAGAAGTGACGAAGAAAGTCAGTGCTGGGCGCAGTGCGGACTAAGGGGGGGAGCCTTCAACAGTGCTCAAATACGACCTAACGCTCCACTAAGGGTATAGTGCGGGCTGCTCGGCAGAGGAGGTTGGTGGGACAAGGACAGAGCCACCGCATACCGCAACAAGAAGTACCCCCGTTCTGGGGAAAGAGTAGCGACACTTGGAGGTGGCAATTCAGGAAGCTCCGTGACCCCGATCAGATCTGTGCCTAGAATTAAGTGTCCCACCACGGTGCAAGGGGAGATATCTTCGAGAACATCATGGCTGGTAAGGGACCCAAAGGCAGCACGACACAGATTCGCATCGAAAGGTATGCCTGCGACAAGAGTGCCTCTCCCCCCGCTGATGGAAAAGGGCAAGCTGCGAAATCAACTGATGTAGGTGGAGGGAAGAAAGCTACGATTGATGATGTGATGCGGGCACTAGCGCAGGTACAGACTACGGTGGGCTCTATCTCTACCGAGATCACGCTGATCCGAGCAGACCTCCACAAGATGTCCGAGAAGGTGGGGTCACTAGAACTAGTCACAAAGTCGCTGGTGGAGGATGTGTCAGAATTACAGACGGAAATGGAGAAAATGGCGGTCGAAAATAAAATGCTGAAGGAAAAACTGGACGACCAGGAAGGGCGCTCTAGGAGGAAAAACATAAGAATTCTTGGGGTTCCGGAATCTGAGGGCACAAGGGCGACTGACCTCTTCGTCGAGGATCTGATCAAATCGAAGCTCCAGCCTAAGGGCCTGTCGACCTTCTTCTCTGTGGAAAGGGCACATAAAGTGCCGGGGGGGCGCCCTAAGCCAGGAGCAACCCCAAGACCCATACTGGCGAGACTTTTTAACTTTCGCGACAGGGACGCCATTCTGCAGGCGGCAAGGGTATCCCCCCCAGTGAAAATCCAAAACTCCACTTTAGCCTTTTTTCCACACTATAAGGCGGAGGTGGCCCGCCGTCGGAGGACGTTTTTGGAGATCAAAAAGGAACTGCGGACGAGAGAGATTCCGTACTCTATGCTGTTCCCGGCCAAACTACGAGTGGTGGCAGACAACAAGACATGGTTTTTTGATAATCCGGATGTGGCTAGGGACTGGCTGGAGGGTTGTAGGCCGGCGTTGCAGCTCCGCCGCTCAAGTAGAAGACCAGGAGATCGGCATACAGGTGAACGCATGACTTCCCAGCAGTCGGAACCCGAAGAAGAAAGGCGCTCCCCTATGAGAGACAGCATCACTGGTGACTTACTGGCAGAGGAGTAATCATCTGGTGGACACAATACACCTCTCTAGGGTGGAACTGGCCACGTGGGCTGCTGTGGACACAGGACTAAGGGCCTCCGTAGAGGGTATGAGGGGCCGCTGACTCTGGGATGTCCTTCGGCCCCAACGAGCAAGTATTTTGTGTGTGGGCATGGGATGGGGGAGGCACTCTGCTCAGTTGGGGTGGCGGGTAGTTCTGAGTCCGTATAGCAGGGGAGCAGGGAGGGGGGGTTTGGGGGAGAAGTTTGCAGGGGTTGTTTAGTTTGTTGACTCAAGAACACATTGCAAGACATGCTGTTACCCTTGCTGGGAACCATACACTCCAGATTAGACACACCGCACCATACTATGAAGGGGTGCTTTCGCCCCGGGTAGACTCATCCCCTTCCTGAAGAGTTAGGATACGTGGAAGTTTGAATGGCAACACAACAGCGGGTGACGCCTCAGGAGTGGAGCGTCAAGTAACTTCAGTATCTCCGCTGCAAATCCTGTCTTGGAATGTTAGGGGACTGGGAGAGGAGACAAGATTAAGCGGGGATTGGTTATGCAAGGTATCAGGAGGGTGAGTCCGGCACTGGTTCTTCTCCAAGAGACACACCTAATGGGCACTGCTACTCAAGCGCTGGATAGGCGAGGTTACCAGATGATAGTTCACTTGGAGTTTACCTCCGGATCGCGTGGGATGGGCATACTGTTGCGGAGATCATCCCAGTTTTTTTTTTTTTGAAAATGTCTTTATTGGCAGGATAAACGAAGGTATAACAATCAGAGCATAACAGTTCTGTACTTAAGTCTCTTATTTGCACCATACGACCGCTCCGTCAGGATATACACATTTCCATTTTACTATATGTTACTGTAACACCCCAACTAAACTCCCCCCTCCCTTGCCCTCGCCCCCTTCAGGCACTTCCTCTTCACTTTTATACCAGCCCTTGATGTCAGACATTCCTACACGTGTGCATGGCGGTTGTAACAGCATCCCTGTTGAATGCGTACTAGGGGCTCGTGGGGTTGGGCACTGTCGTGTGAGTGCCATCTGCGGTCGTGCACCTCTATATTCGCGCGATGAGTCCCACCTGTTGGTTGCCGCCGCTTATGTGTCAGTCTATGAAGTGGAACGACCCTCATTCCTGGTGTCCCAAGTCTATGGTGTGTTCTGAATCCGAGTCGTTCCCCGACTCCAATGACCCCAACAAAGCATTCCAGTCTAGGGAAATGGGGAGCTTCCTAAGCCCTCTGCGTTCTTCGCGCTGCAACGTCGTACTTTCAGCCTTTCCCCACCTCACTAGCTCCGCCCTCCACATCTCAGGGTCTGGTGGCTTGGGGGACTTCCACCTCATGGTGATCGCACGCTTCGCTAAGATCATGGCTAAGTCTGTGAACCGTGTACCTACGCTCTTTCTCCGCTCCACAGGGCCCAGTCCCAGGAGGGTATATTCCAATGTGTTGTATGGTTTGGAAGGGACCAGCCTGGCTAAATCAGACTGCACTGAGGCCCAGTAGTACCCCCAGCTTAGGGCAATCCCATAGCATATGAACCAGTCGGGCATCTTCCCCCCCACATCTTGGGCATGTATCAGGAGTGTTTGGGAACATAGTGTGCAGGCGGTGAGGTGTCAGATATGCCCGATGGAGGAGCATGAGCTGTATGAATTTAAACTTCTGGTTCCTCGATACCTTTTTGGGGTATCTCAGTATCCTGTCCCATTCCGTATCCCTGAGTGTTCGCCCAATGTCGTGTTCCCACTCATCTCGTAATGGTTGTAGTGATATGGCCCTGCCCTCCCTTATGCCATGTGATATCCACCTGGTCAGGTGGCTGCCAGTCCCCATTAGATACTGCATTGTGATTAGCGGGTTCGTGGGTGGCTCCGTCCCGTCGGGGGCCCATGCCTGTGCTATGTAACATTTCACACCTGCGTGTAGCAAGAATAACCTCCTAGGTGAGTGGTGTGTAATGCGAAAGTCCTCAAAAGCCATCATCTTGCCATCGTTAAAGAAATCCCCCACCTGGGTCACTCCCAAGTCGTGCCAATCTGTAAGCAAGTGGTTTGATAGTGTTCGCAGCCCAGCTGGTAACCCTAGTAATGGTATCGTAGGGGCGTAAATTGATGTGGGAGACGTGTATTTCACAGCCCGCCTCCAGTGTTCAATCGCAATGCGGAGAAGGGGGGGTGTGGATCTCGGGATCCCCGCCTTCGGGAGCAATAGGGCGTGGACCCTCCCTCTATTCCATTCTGAGTCGGCCATATCGATTTCGTGCAAGTTGCGTCCTGCCAGCCAGTAGGCAAGCCATTGCAGTTGACATGCAAAGTTATATGCCCGGAGGTCCGGGACCCCCATACCACCCGCGGACGTGGGAAGCTGCAATTTCTTTAGGCTGATACGTCGCCTCCCGGTGCCCCAGACCAATTCCGTCAACAGGGTGTCAAGTGTTTTGAATACCGCGGCGGGAATTTTCAGCGGTATTCCGGTAAAATAGTACAGCAAACGTGGCAGGACCACCATCTTGGTAATAGTCACCCTGCCCGCCACCGCTAACGGGAGCGTGATCCAAAATCGCACCTGTGCCCTCAGCTTCGCAATCGCCCTTCCCACGTTGCCCTCTAGCAGGTCCCTTGGATCTCTATACACTTGTAACCCTAGGTAGCGGAAAGTGTGCTCCGCCACCTGGAAAGAGTAGGGTGCAAAGGGAAGATGAGTTTCCATCCTGGTTGCAGAGAAGAAAAACCCATATGACTTGGGTTCGCTAATCGTAAGGCCCGACATGGTGCTAAAGGTATTAAATATTTCGGGCACCGGGTCTAAGTCCCCTCCCAGGTCTCCGAAATAGAGTATAATATCGTCCGCGTACGCTGATACCACATGCGTCGTCTCACCCCTTCGTACACCTCTGTGTTGCGCGGACTTCCGGAGTCTGCATAGTAGAGGCTCTAGCGCTAGTATGAACAGCAGCGGGGATAATGGGCATCCCTGCCTTGTACCCTTGGCCACTGCCAACTGCGCCGATATGCACCTATTTGTGCGGACCCGTGCAGTTGGATATGTGTAAAGTAGCTTCACCCAACTAATGTACTCGATCGGTAGCCCAGAACATTCGAGTACCGCAAACATGTAGTCCCACTTGATGGAGTCGAAGGCTTGCTTCAGGTCTAGTGATACACAGCCCTCCGTCCCCGGCCCTCCCGGTGTACCTAGCATGATTTGGCTGAGGCGCCGCAGGTTCATAGCAGTGCTTCTGCCCGGAACAAAGCCACACTGGTCTGGGTGTATGAGCGACGGAATGTATTGAGTCAGTCTGCTCGCTAGTAGTTTACTTAATATTTTGTAATCCGTGTTTAGTAGTGATAACGGTCTGTAATTTGCCATGCATTGGCCGTCCCTATCCGGTTTCAGCAGTGATACTATTAGTGCTTGTAGCGTGGTCTGTGGAAGACCCCGGGACTTAAGTGCCTCCCTATAAACCTCCAGTAGTCGTGGTGCCAGAAGATCTATGAAGGCTCCATAGAATTCCACTGGTAGGCCGTCCGTGCCCGGGGCTTTGTTCCGTGGAAGGGCGCGGATGGCCTGTCTAATTTCTGCCACTGTGATGGGCCTCGCCAACTCTTTCCTCTGTCTCTCCTCCAGTTTTGGGATTTCCAACCCCCTCATGAAGTCCCCGAGGGCTCCATCTACCATAGGGTCGTGCGGGCCGTATAACGTCCCATAGTAGTCTTGAAACGCAGCGTTCACGCTCAGTTGTGTCGTGGCCATGGTCCCCCCCTGGTCAAGTACCTCCATTATTGGCAAGTGTATCGGGTCGTCTTTTACCAGCCGGGCTAATAAAGGTCCCGCCTTGTCTGCCTGTGCATGTTGTCTACTCGTATACTCTCGGTAGTCAAGGATACGCAGCTCCTCTAACAGTTCTGCATGTTGAATGTGTGCTTCTTGTAGGGGCGTGAAAGGCACATTCGTGCCGGCAGCTTCACTCTCCAGTGGCGCCAGTCTTCCCTCTACCTCCCGGAGTTTGTCCATCACAATGTGCCTCATGCCCACCCGTGTGCTCATCGCTTCCCCCCGAATCGTGACCTTGAAAGCATCCCACTCCACCTGGCGGGCGCTCGCTGACCCCCTGTTTATGTCAAAGTAAGTTACAATGGCCATCTCTAGTGATGCGCGGAAAGTCGAGTCCTCTAATAGGTCCGGGTTAAGGCGCCAAGTTGGTATGGGAGTTGGGATCCTACCCCACTGAAAAGTGACTTCCACCGGACTGTGGTCTGAGAAAGTTTTCCCCATGTGTTCCGCCGTTAGAATCGACCCCAGGAGTGGCGTGGTGCAGAACACATGATCTATTCTGGTGTGTAACTTATGCGGTGGTGAATAGAATGTATATTCCCTGTCCAATATGTGCCTGCCACGCCATGCATCTGTTAATTGCCAACCCTCTGCCCACTGCGCTAGCGCCTCAGCCTGTTTCCTACTTTCCGTGGCCTGTAATGGTGGGTGCGATCTATCCATTGAGACATCTAGCACTGCATTAAAATCCCCTCCCAGTAACCAGGGAAAATCGGCCCAATCAGCCAGCACTCCGCTGAGCGTCACCAGGAACGCTGATTGGTTCGAGTTCGGTGCATAAACACTCCCCAGCACAACAGGGCAACCATCCAACAACCCCCGGACAAATACATATCTGCCATTCGTATCCGCCCTCAGCTCCACCAGTTTGAAGGGGACCGAGTTCCTCAGCCATACAGCTGCCCCTCTCGAAAATGCTGAGTAAGAGGTGGCGAACAATTGACCCTTCCACTTCTTAAGCAATTTCCCACTTTCTGAGGTCGTTAAGTGGGTTTCCTGAAGGCAGGCAATATTGACCTTCCTGCGATTCAGTTGAGCTAAGATTCTATGCCTTTTGTGGACCGACCCCATGCCACGAACATTCCAAGTGCACAATTTATAGTCATTAAGGGTCCCCATCCCTAGTGTCAGCAGGTGTAGTCGATGGATTCCGCACCATGGAGCGGGTATAATTAAACAACCCTGAGTCTCGTGCCCGTACAAGAAACAACCCCGTAACTCCCAGGTCCCCGAACAAAACCTTCCGGGATCCAAACAGTAGAGCCCAACGTGGGCTTGTCTTACGGTTAAACATGTCTATACGGTGGGGGTCTGGGGCCTCTTACACCAGTCCAGAGTCAGTTGGTAGCACTCCATCGCACCAAGAGCAAAGAAGGCCCCCCCTCCCCCCGATCGCCTCACAGATAGTTCATACATTACCATCCGACTTGTCGCCTAGTCCCAGTCACAGGTCATGTGCTTCTTGTGCCGTGATCTTGGGAAACAGCTGCAGGCTATCGGCGGACCCTGACACCTCCGTGTGGGTGGTAGAGCGGCCGGCCAAAGCGGCAGGGTTCCGGGCGTCGTATTCAGCCAAGGCGGCTGATGTCAGATGGACCGGCCCCTCGGTCTTGGCCGATGACGGTCCCCCAGAGTCCGCGTGCCGGTGCATGTGTTCCTTGGTCGCTCCCCGCTGGTGTCGGCCTCCTTGGTGCGATGATCCCCCGCCGTGGTCCACCCCAAAGGCATCCTGCGAGTTCGGGGGTGTCAGTGTCACCTCGATCCATTCCGCCGCCTCCTCCGGTGATTCAAAAAAGTAGGATCTATTGTTATAAAGCACCTTGAGTCGTGCCGGAAACAGCAGTGCGTACTTCAGATCTCTGTCCCGCAGCATGCGCTTAACTCCCAGGAACGTCGAGCGGGCCCTCTGCACCACCGGGGTGAAATCTGGATACACAGAGATAGTCTTGTCCTCAAAGCGCAATGGGGCTTTCTCCCTTGCGGCCCTCAGGACCGAGTCACGGTCCTTGTAGTGTAGCAGGCGGGCAATTAAGGGGCGCGGTGACGCTCCCAGTTTAGGTGGCCTTGCCGGCATCCGGTGCGCTCTCTCCACGCTATATAGTGGCGTGAGGTCTTGGGGATCCACTATCTTTTTTAGCCAGTCCTCCACGAATTGGGTAGGGTCTTTCCCTTCGCTTTTCTCTGGAATACCCAGTATGCGCACGTTATTGCGGCGGGCCCGCCCTTCCGCATCATCCAGCTTGTCCCAGATCGATTGGATCTGCTTGTCCATTTGCTCTAGTTTCGTAGAATGGGAAGTTTGTCGTGGTATGAGGTCGTCTAGCGCTATTTTGTGCTCTTTGACTTTCTCCGCCAGCTTTGTGTGGTCCGCCTTGAGCAGTGAGAGGCTCGTCGCCATGCTGTCCATTCGGGATTCGAGCGCCTCCCTGGACGCCTTGATCTCCATTAGTATAAGGTCCAGTTTCGCATCCTGTGAGGATTTGCCCGTCGGGGGAATCATCTCCGCGTTCGAGGACGCCAGCGGGTCCTCCGAGCCTGTGGACTGAAGATCAGCTCCAGCTCCGTGGTCCTGCGCCTTGGTCCTGTTCGTGCCCATATTGCGCGCTGGATGCGTCCCCAGTGCTATTGGTCTGGGCCAGTGGCGAGGGGGTCCCCAGCCGAGTGATATGCCGGTGTCCCCCACGTACAGTCGCCAGGGAGGGGTCACCCGTCGTCGCTCCTCCACGTCCGGCGTGTGCAGGAGGCCTCACCAGCTCCCCCCCCGGGCCCGGCAGTCTCAGTCTAGGGGGTTCAGGAATGGCGGCCAAACAGCTCTCCCAGGAGCTGGCACCTCTCACCCTTATTGCTCCAGGAAAGGGGGGAGGTAGGGGGCCACTCGAGGCTAAATGGTGTCTGAGGCGGGGTGCCTAATATCCCGCTGCCGCCCCGTACCCTGTACCCTGTACCTTCCGGCCGGCGGCCCAAATCAGCTGACAGTGTCCTCGTGGTGCCGGGGGCGGAGGAGGGGGGGGGAGGGGGAGGGGGGGGCCCTCTGTCCGGCCCGCTATCGACAATGACCCGCGCAGTCCCTCCGGGCAGCGGCACTCGGAGCAGGTCAGTCCTGGTAGCGTTTCCAGGGGGTCCGTTGTGCGTGGCGGGGATAGACGCGCTCAGGCCGTGAACCAACGCGGTCAGCGCCGCTCTCTCACCCGGCAGACAGGGCGGAGCGGCAGTCCCCGCAGGCAGCGCCCTCACCAGCTTCGGTCTCCCAGGGTGATCGGCAGGTTGCTGTCAAGTGTCCCTCACATGAGTCTTCCGCCGGCGTGTTCCGGCTCACCGCCCCTCTGCGTCCCAGGTTGCACCCGCAGCAGCCCTAGCCGGCTCCGGTCACCCCCACACGCCAGACCGCCGCTTCACCTCGAGGGCCAGGCCGCTCCCGAATCACCGCCAGTAGGCAGCTGTCCGCAGTCCTCCACAGCCGCTGATCGGCGTCGGGGGTCCGCACCGCCTCCCGGGACCGGGGGGTGTATCGTGGCAATCGGGAGGGGGGTAGGGGGGTACAGGATATTCCTCTAGTTTAGGTGGTTATGGACGGAGCCTCTTTAGATCACGTCCGCCATGCTCGGTCCTTGGCCACGCCCCCCGAGATCATCCCAGTTCATAGTCCAGACCACTAAAATAGATGGGCAGGGACGCTTCGCGGCAGTACATGGGCAGTGGGAGGGTAAGCCGCTGAATCTAGTTTCAGTATATGTCCCGCCGGCCCTGCGTGCGGTGGCTTTGCCCGACCTAGGGAAATTCCTACTGGAACTTCCAGAGGGCGATCTGATCGTGGGAGGAGATTTTAATGCAGTGTTAAATAATGCTCAAGACAGATTCCCGACTCACACACAGGCGCCTGGTCCGTCCCGATTCGGTGACTTTTTGGAGGCACAGGGTTTGATTGATGTTTGGCGGCACATGCACCCACAGGAGCGGCAGTATACCCATTATTCTGCCACTCACAATAGTTTGTCCAGAATCGATTTTTTTTTCACACTGGGAGCGGGCCTCCTTACGATCGACGAGGTGCAGATTAAACCACGAGGTATTTCAGATCACTCCCCAATAACGTTGACCTTATCCAGTCAGGAAAAGGCTCGTAGGAGAATATACCCCATATATCCGGGGTATCTTAAGGTCCCGTCGGTTAGTAAAGAACTGAAAAAGGCGACCCAACACTACTTCACAGAAAACCATCATTTGGTCGACTCCCCGTCCATCCTGTGGGAAGCCTATAAAACAGTCCTGAGGGGGCAGGCAGTTTCGTCCATATCGGGCCATAAGCGCGCGCAAAAAAGGGAATTGGTAGAGCTCGAGCTTGGGCTTAGCACAGCAAACGCGACTCATATGGCTGCTCCGTCGGACGATACGCTGCATTCCCTCCAGCTGAGCCAAAGACTTTATGATGACCACTTGCGACGCCAAACACTGGCGGACATCGCAGCGACCGCAAATAGAGTATATGATATCGGAGATAAAGCAAGTAAACTCTTGGCGTGGTTGGACAGGAAAAAGGGAGGTAATAGATCTATACTGCAAATAGCTGACACAACCGGGCTAATGCACACGCGCCCGGAAGAAATTGTGGAACTACTGGCAGATCATTTCCAAGAGGTATACTCCCCGGCGGTAGAAATTACGGAGGACATGGCTAAAGAGGCCCTCCGCGGCGTCCTAACACTGACTTTATCGATGAACGCAGTAGCTGAACTAGACTCTGACTTAACAACCGAGGAGATTCAGTTGGCCATTGGAAATATACGATCGGGTAAGGCTCTTGGGCCAAACAGGATACCAATCGAATGGTATAAATCGCGGTCAGAATCATTGAGTGAACCCCTGCGGGCGATGTATGAGGAGAGTCGAGAAAAGGGAATCCTACCCCTCGATCAGCGAACGGCGACTATAGTGGGAATCCCGAAGCCGGGTAAATCTCCAAGTGAGTGCACGTCTTATCGACCGATCTCGCTTCTTAACGCCGAGGCTAAAATACTAGCGAAAAGTGTTAGCGACCAGACTATTGCCCTGCCTGGAGCATTTGATCCACCCAGACCAGTCCGGCTTTATGCCGCATAGGAGTACTGCACTAAACCTCCGTAGAGTACAGGGAGCGCTGGCCAGAGCGCCTGCTCTGACAGAACCGGCGGTTATATTATCCCTAGATGCCAAAATGGCATTCGACTTGGTGGAGTGGCAGTACTTATTTGCGGTCCTGGCACACATGGGATTCGGCCCTAAATTCATCTCCTGGGGGCGACTGCTGTACTCCCGCCCCGTGGCGCGTGTGGTGGCGAACGGCCATACGTCCCGTGAAATACCGCTGGCAAGAGGGACTAGACAGGGGTGCCCACTCTCACCTCTATTGTTCGCACTGGTTCTGGAGCCGCTGGCGGTTACCATTAGGAAGACCCCGCTACTGAAGGGGATCAAATGGAATGACAATTGGGAAGACAGAGTCTCCCTCTATGCAGACGACATGTTGATTTATCTGACAGACCCTGAGAGAGGTGTACCTAGCCCGTTAGAAATATGCGATACCCATGGACGAATATCCGGATACACTATAAATTGGGCGAAATCGGTTATATACAAACTGAAGGGCCCAGCTCCCGCCCTCCCGGACACCTGCCCCTTGACAGTGGCGACAGTCTCCTTTAAATACCTGGGACTCTACGTCACCCAGGACGCTCAAGAATTCTTTACAAGAAATCTGCAACCTCCCCTCACTCGATTGAGAAGCGATGTTCGGCATTGGAAGGCCCTTCCACTGACAATGCAGGGCAGAGCGGCGTTATTTAAAATGATGGCGCTGCCGCGTTTCCTATATGTGCTCGAAAATAAACCGACCTTGATACCTCCCAGTTATTTCCAAAAGGTGACTGCCGCAGTGACGGGATTGCTGTGGGGAGACGGCCCAGCTCGCATTGCGCACTTAAAACTTAACAGAAACTGGTACGATGGCGGGGTCGCCCTACCCCTACACTATCCAACACTTTCCCTGCTGTTGCACTCTCTGGAGTGGGAAAAGTAATTTGTACCCCTACGCTATCCAACCCTTTCCCTACTGTTGCACTCTTTGGAGTGGGAATAGTCATTTTTACCCCTACGCTATCCAACGCTTTCCCTACTGTTGCACTCTCTGGAGTGGGAATAGTAATTTTTACCCCTACGCTATCCAACGCTTTCCCTACTGTTGCACTCTCTGGAGTAGGAATAGTAATTTTTACCCCTACGCTATCCAACCCTTTCCCTACTGTTGCACTCATTGGAGTGGGAATAGTCATTTTTACCCCTACGCTATCCAGCTCTTTCCCTACTGTTGCACTCTCTGGAGTGGGTGGGAATAGTAATTTTTACCCCTACGCTATCCAACGCTTTCCCTACTGTTGCACTCTCTGGAGTGGGAATAGTAATTTTTACCCCTAAGCTATCCAACCCTTTCCCTACTGTTGCACTCTTTGGAGTGGGAATAGTAATTTTTAACCCTACGCTATCCAACGGCTTTCCCTACTGTTGCACTCTCTGGAGTGGGAATAGTAATTTTTACCCCTACGTTATCCAACGCTTTCCCTACTGTTGCACTGTCTGGAGTGGGAATAGTAATTTTTACCCCTACGCTATCCAACGCTTTCCCTACTGTTGCACTCTCTGGAGTGGGAATAGTAATTTTAACCCTTACGCTATCCAACGCTTTCCCTACTGTTGCACTCTCTGGAGTGGGAATAGTAATGTTTACCCCTACGCTATCCAACGCCTTATCTACTGTTGCACTCTTTGGAGTGGGAATAGTAATTTTACACTTCCGCTATCCTACGGTAATAATATTGGATATTTTTTTTATTATATTATGTTACTATATATATATATGTTTTAACAAATATGATTGTAAAAAAAGGTTTTATAACTTTAATTAATTATTTAATTATTATAAGTTAATTTAAGTATTTTTAAGTATATTTTAGTAAATAATTTTTAATATTAATTTAATTTAACATTGTTTTTACTAAAGTCGATATTTTTATAAACTATATTTTAGTAAACGATATTTTTTACTCAATATTTTTGTACTTACCTGTTTGTAAATTCAAAGTCGATATTCTGTCTGTCGATATTTTGTCGCCGATATTTTAGGTAGTCGATATTATGTCCCTCGATATTATTTCAGTGATCCGGAACACCCACACAATGCCCTTGGAACTCTTTCACAGGGCAAAGTAAGCCAATGCTGTGAGTTGCACAGCATTTCCTTACTCTAGATTTATTAAGCCACTCAGGGCCATGCAAAGTGACCTTGTGTGGCTTCATAAATAACATGTAAGGTTTGCGCTGCATTGCTCTTGCACCACATTGCGTGGTGCTGGAACAACACAAACCAGCACATAAACAGGTCCCCAAGTGAATAGTACCATTACTTCCAATCTCATTGCTACACTCCAAGTGAACAGTACCAAGACTTCAAATCCCGCAGCTATATTCTGAGTGTACCATATAGTAAGCGCTTCTCATCTGTTCTGTTATTCTCTGAATGGACAGTACCAGCACTTATAGTCCCACTGCTTTACTGCAAGAGGGCAGTACCAGCACAGCTAGTCCTGCTGCTATATTCTGAGTGAACTATACCAGCACTTCTAGTCTATTCTGCTATTGTCTAATGGACTTTACCAGCACTTCTGATTCCGCTGCCACACTCTGAGTGAACCATACCAGCGCTATTGTCCTTCATATGGTCAGTGCCAGTACTTGTAGTCCGATAGCTATACTCCAAAGGAACAGTGTCATTACTTCTCATCCCACTGCTCTACTTTGAGTGAACCGTACAAGCACTTCTACTCGTTTCTGCTACCCTCTGAATGGACAATACCTGCACTTCTATTCTTGATGCTATACTCCGAGTGAACAGTACCAGCAATTCCAGTCCCGGTGCTATAATCTGAGTGAACTATACCAGCACTTTTAGTCTATTCTGCTATCCTCTAATCGATTGTACCAGCACTTCTCATTCTGCTGCCATACTCTGAGTGAACCATACTAACACATTTAATCTGTTCTGCTATCCTCCAAATAGGCAGCACCATCACTTTTAATCCCATAGCTATACTCTGAGTGAACAGTGCCAGCACTTCTCATTCCACTGCTATACTCCGAGTGAACAGTACAAGCAGTTCTAGTTTGTTCTGCTACACTCTGAATGGACAATACCAGCACTTTTAATCTTGATGCTATAATTTGCGTGAGCAGTACCAGCAATTCCAGTCCTGGTGCTTAATCTAAGTGAACCATACCAGCACTTCTAGTCTATTCTGCTATCCTCTAATCAACTGTACCAGCACTTCTCATTCTGCTGCCATACTTTGAGTGAACCATACCACCACCTTTAGTCTGTTCTGCTAGTAGGCAGCGCCATCACAGTTAATCAGATAGCTATACTACGAGTGAACAGTGTCAGTACTTCTCATCCCACTGCTATACACTGAATAAACAGTACCAGCACTTCTAGTCTGTTCTGCTATCCTCTGAATGGATAGCACCTGCATTTATAATCCAGCTGTAGTACTGTGATTTGAAAGTACCAGCTCTTCTAGTCCCAACTTCTAGTCAGTTCTGCTGACCTCCAAGTGGACAGTACCAGCACTTTTCATCCCACTGCTATACTCCAAGGGACAGTACCAGCACTTAACATTCCGTTGCTATACTCCGATTGAACCAAACCAGCACTTCTAGTATGTTGTACTATTCTATGAAAGTACTGCCAGCTCTTCTCATCCTACTGCGAATTTTTGAGTGTACAGTACAAGCACTTCTAGTTTTGTTGGTTTATTGTAAATGAACAATGCAAGAAATTCTGATCAAGAATGTTCTACTTTCATTGCGACAGGAAATTAATCTGAAGAGCTGGCAGAAAAAGCAGGAAAGCATACATTGCAAGTAGTGGATATCAATGAGAAAGTGGGTATTGAGGCAGTCTGCACATGTGTAAATAATTAAAAGACAGCCTAAAAGTAGGGAGAAATAATTTCTCAATTTTAGCTTCAAATTTGGGAGAAGTAACTGTCTCATTCCCCACCCCTCTCGGACATTGAAAAATCAAAAATATTACCAGACCTGCTGATCTAGTGACTTAAATAATCTACTCGACCTATTCTCTTGATCCATAAACTAGTTTCAAATGATGTGATCATGGGCAAAAGTTTAATTCACTGAGCTGCCATTTTCGTCATTATCACATATGAGAGCACCTTCAAATATGAGAGGTCAGCATGTCTGCTGTACAAAAAACTCCTTTGTTTGACTTAATGAACTAAACATTTCCTCCACATATAATACAAAACCACCCAAATATAGGATACACATGACCACTGACTGCCTCTTAGTTCATTAACAGCATTGTCAGCAGGGCGGGGGCAGGCATGTTTATCAAATTATGTTTAAAACCTGTTACTTAAAAAAAAATACATAACTAAAGCATGAAGTAGTAGCACACTGTCACTTGCAATCAACAGATTTTACATTTAAATGGACACAAAATATCGCCCTGAAATGAGGTTTTATTGATAAAACTTTATAGTATAGAAACAATAATGTTTAGAAATGGAGTTTCTGTAAATATTTGTCATTTGCACATCACCAAGTAAAGTATTCTGTTCTGTTCCTATTTAAATATTTGTTTGCATCACACTTCTCATTAAACAAAGGCGCTTTCATAATTATTTATATAATTTGAAATATTTGCACCATTCACTTACAAGCTATTTAAACGTGTTAGAAAAAAACTGACATCTTACAGCCTTTTGTTTCACAATGATTGTCAGACAGCTCACTTGACAAAAACCTCTAAAGAAAGAAACATAAAGAAAGAAAAACAAACTAAATATTCCATGCAGCAATTAGTAAAAAGACAAACTGACAATTGACCTCTTTTCTTGAACAGACTGCAAATGTGTCGAGATAAAAAAAAAAGATTTAAAGGCCTCTTTATTGCTCATTCACTTTCTTAATGAACATAACACCTGTTACTTTCCAGATTATGTTTACTCGCCCACAGTCCAGTAGGTTCTAAAAATAGCTCTTCCTGATAAAATCTGACTACCCATGCCCAAGTAGATTTTATTAGGCCTGCCTCGTTTTTGAGAATGGTATGATTCCTGGATCTTTGAGCTGGCAAGGTTGATTGCACGTATGGGCGAAACTGGAGTCCAATTCCGTTATGTGGAGATCTGATGTGAATAGAAGGCCATCAGTCAAAACAGCTTTACTACCTGTATTGTCCATTAAGGCGAATAAACACTCAGCACATGAAGCATAGGAAGCCATACCAAATAGCTTGAAAGTCTGATGATATTCCATCCTGAACACTGAAAATGGCCATTTATGTCAATATTGAACGTAAAGAGTCACTCCAATGCGAAAAAGATTTCTGGCTAAGACCCAGTGCCTAATTTAGATCATGGTGAGACTGGTCTCACCATCGCTTTTTTGGCGGTCTTCACGCCTGCCACTGTGGCGGTCTGCTCGCTCAGTGTAGATGTTGACTGGTCTCTAGAGGGAAGACTGCCACAGTCCCACCAACTCCGCCAGAGCTTTTCTCCAGTGTCGACGAGGCAGAAGCTGCTGTCAGAGGGAGTCCAACTAAGATTCCCGCCATCCAGATTACGATGTGCCTTTCCGCCGAGGATTCTCTGGTGGGGAATCCTCCAAGCTCGAGTTGGCAGAATGGAAAAAGAAAAGGTGAAAACTCACCTTTATTCAGGGTCCCACCACCGACTCCATCTTGCACAGCATTGTCCAGGTCCATCCTGTGCTGGTACTACTTGACCACGGCGCTTAGCCATCCTGTTGTCGCAGGGATCTGAAGTAGCCTTTTATGGGTGTGGGTGTATATTCATTAGTGTATAATGCTGTTGGTGTGCAATGCTATATGTAACAATATGGGCAGCACACATTACCTACATATACATATTGACAGATACATAGCATATATGTGTATTTGTATTGAGATGATAATAAGTAGTTCTTACCTTTCTTCACATGACCATAGCCTCACTCCATCAGGATTCTGGTTCCCAGACACCGTCAGCACAACTGGTACATCTAAATCGACTCAGTGCAAGTCTGACGGCCTGACAGCAATTCAGTAGTGTCAGCCAGCAGAGAAGACCAGCACCATGAAGAAACACTGCTTATTGCTGCAACATCTAAATACGGCAAATGGGTGGACTGCCGTCAGTTCGACAAAGTACTTGGAACCACTGCCACGGCGGGACAACGGTAATATTGCCAAGGTCTAAATCATCCCCCTAGTCACTACTGCTGGAGTCAGTGGGTGATCAGCCGGATAGAAGACATGCTCCTATTTCAGGTGCCATGTTATATAATGCTTGTCCCATACCCATTTGTGTCACCGCTTTTTGGGTCATCCATTAGTATTAAGTCATCTGCCACTTGTACCACTATTTATGTTTGAACCATGTGTCTCCACTGTCATTTCTATTTTGCATCATTTCTGAATAATATGAAGTGTGTGATCAGCCTCCAGTAGATTGTTTTGAAAACATAATTTGAAAAAAGCCAGCAAAATTAATTGATCTATATGATCCTACTATTGACTTGTTTTCTAGACTGGTCCCTTCTTGTCCATTTATTTAAAAAACACAGTAATTGATTTATTTTAATACTTTTGGGGTATCTTTGTGGAAAGATAGTACTATGCAACCAATGCTCTCTACACTTGCTTAATTACACTGAATCATTTGAGAGCTGTGGCAGCTCCTCCGCAATGGCGGAGGAGTATCTCCCCACGGCCTGGCTCAGAGCCAGCAAATGTAAAATAAAACAATGCTCTTGCATCATTTTATTTCACATTTGCCAGCTCTGCCAGTGGTGTTGGAAGGGGCAGGGCTTAGGGATGGGAGGAGGGAGGAGGAGTGCCTAAGTGCGCATATGTGTTTTGGCCGGCTGTCTCAGGCCGACCAAAACACACATGCGCACTTAGGGTTTCTCCAGCCAGCTGCATTGAGCAGCCGGGCTGGAGAAAGCCCACAGACTCTCTGGTCTGAGCAGGGCATCTTCCCTGCCTGCTCAGACCAATCCCGGCACTGCTCTGCAGCACAGGGATTGGATGGTAGTCTGGGTCCCAGGGGCTGCTGGGACCCAGGAAGAGGAGAAGCGGCGTACGCGATGCTGGAGGCAGCCAGCCACGGCGGCAAAAGGTATGTTCTCTAGTTTTTTTTGATATTGCATTCCACCCGTGCGACGCCTCCTGTGCGACCCCGCCCACCCCACCATCCTTTGTTAATGGCGGCCACCGCTGCTTGAGAGACAGTCAAGGCACAATGTAGCACAAAGGAAAGAGTTTTGAAATCTGAGTAATTTTTTATTACCAAACCTGTGGAGTGGAGGTGGAGGAAATATTGTATTTCTTCTAAATGATTATGTCTTCTTTTATGGTCCGTTCACTTCGAGAATGTTTAATTGACTTGTGAATTTGATGCTGTGCTGGTACTTTACACAGATACATTTGTTTCAGGGAAGGTACTGTTTTTTGTAAAAAGTAGATCTCCCAAGCAGCATTCTACCACTATGTCAAGTTTTATATATTGTAGTACCAAAATATTTTATCTAGAATATCAACGTCTAAAATAGCAAGAAGGTTAGATAGTACAGCTAAGTGTTGAAGTTCTATACTCTACTCCACATCTACAGATCTTGACAATTTACATATCATCAAGGTACATTGATTTGAAGTTAAGTATAAAAATCTAAACATACCTGTATATACTTACCTTGGTTGTAGCCGATATTCTAGATTCAATATTGTGGCAGGAATATGTTTCATCACTCAGCATTGCGACATATGTTCTCAGAGCAAAAGAGGTCTGCACCTCGTGAAATCCTACGGGTCTCTTCTCTCTAGCTAACAATGCGACACCTATTAACACACAGGGACCGAATATGAAGGTGGGACCAACACCGACGCGCCGTCGCTGTCGGTCCCACCGACATCTTTAATCACAGTCATACCGCCGCATTAGGATGCAGTCCGTCCAACTGTATTTGCCCAGGGACCAACCAACAGCATCTGACGGGCTCAAGGAGCCCGTCAGGGGGTCAGTAAGTTTGCATTCCCCACAATGGAGGTGGTGCCTTCTCAGGCACTGCTGTGGGGATTACGATCTACCTTTCTGCCAGCCATTTCATGTCGGTTCTTCCGAAGTGAAAAGGCTGGTGGAAGGGCTTTTTTGGGGCTCCTAGCAGGGCCCCTGTCCCCCATGCCCTCTGCTATGGGCCCAGGGGGGCACCTGTGGTGCCCCCCTAAACATCCCTGAATTGTGTGGCAGGCACCATATGGTGCCTGCTACGGGGTGCAGGGATGTTTGAAAACATGCCTCTTTGCATCCGGGCTTGTGCTGCGGCCCCTTTCCGCGCGACTGCACAAGCCTCAATACAAAGTATTCAAGGTAATCAGCATCCTCAACTCCTGTACATTTCCCTCTTCCTTGGTAGAAATTGGCAACATTCAGCTCTTCTCCCACATCTTCAATTAGGTACATTCAATCGACCTTGAACATCCTTTCTCCACCATGAGGCCTCATCTACAACTTTGTTAACATGTCTTTTTCTTGCCAAAGGTATTCTCCCCATACCTTACTATCGCTACAAATAAACAATGCCTTTTCAATAAAAAATGAAGCCTTGTATCTGCACCTGCAGAGGAGAGAACATGCAAGCAAAACAATTCTCACGTGAAGTTAAACATTGAAACTCAGGAACTTAGGGGCCATATTATCAAGAAAGGGTGATACATTATCGCCTCTTTTATCGGCAGGAAACTGACGCTAAAGCGGCGAAAATGGGCGTCTACGGGAATTCACAATGGTATATTATCAAGCCCATTATCGCCGCTTTAGCAGCAGTTTCCTGCCAATAAAAGCGGCGATAATGTATTGCCCTTTCTAAGTTAGCACAACAGTTAAAATGGCCTTGGCTTTTGAATATGGATGCATTCACATTCATAATTATTACATATAATGAATATTAGGTGAAACAAAATCATGGTTAACTATGTGCTTCATATTAAAATATTCATATAGCTATGAATGAGAAATACTTATTTATAAGAAACCTTCAACATCACTTTGCAATAATTAAACAACCTTAATTATTCTAGTATGAAACATTTCAGAAATACATTTGAAACTCCATTGCTTATTAAAATGTTAGACCACACAGCCTAAAATGTGCCAATTTGCTCAAATCAATGTAAATATTTGACATGCAAGGGTGGAGAAAAAATTAAGCTGCTTCAGTCCCCCCTCTGTTGGCGAATCAAGCCATTACATTAATCTCTAGATCTTATCAGATAACCAATTAAAACTTCATGGTTTTAATTGCCTTTCGTCTGAGTCTTCTAGACGTTTCATATCAACATAATAATTGTTTTGTTTCTCTTCTAGTTCCACATCAGATCTTTCTTTTCACTCCCTTCTTTGCCTTCATCCTGTTATACATCTTAAAATACGCCACTAAAACTCTTGCAGAAAGAGCCATAATAAGCAAGATATTTCAAGATAGAACCCATTATTCCACTACCCAAATTTACAAACCAGTTTCCTACTGCACTGAATACATTTCCAATTGCTTCCCATGCACCTGTCACTGTCAAACCACTCAAATCTCCATGTAAGTCAGTAATATTCTTGATATAATTCTATAAATCCTTACTGTTATCAGCCATTTAAGTACAACACTGCTGAACTTTCAGCATTCAGCAGACTCCGCTCTCTTTTGCGAGAAGAATGTCTAACGCAAGTCTATTCTGCAAAACCATTGACCTAATAGCAATCATTTCAGTATCTACAGGTAACAAAGCTCCTGTTGCACTAGTAGACAACTTACCAACTATAGTGGACAATTTTCTAATCTTAACAGCGTTCAGTATCACCCCTACATTTGGAATAATTGCACCAAATAAATCTACCAGAATTTCATTTCTCCAGCACTAGCCCCTCTTTTGGATACATTTTTCAGTTCCCACAAAGGATGACCAAAATTCTCTACATTATATATTTTGGGAAAAACTACTCATAGATAACATGTGCCATACCATTTCTTGGGCTATTAGAAATAAGCATTTTTCCCACAAATGAAATAAACTCCAGAAATCACAGGATTGTCTCCATCTAAATGTCATTCCCACAGTGCTCTAGCTTTAAATAAGTATCCAACTCATTCTAATCATTCAGTATACAGAATGTCCGAGTACGCTTCGAATCTAAGACTGACGCTTCTGTACTTCGAGCTGTTTGATGAGCAATCTCCCCTTGTGATCATTTGGGTATTCTCGTTAATCCAGTGATCTAAGCTAATAATGCTTAGAACCTATCTTCTACCAGATCTAAAAATTTCTTCTCAACATCAGTCAGCAAGGGAGGTAAGTTATGTCTATGGTCATAAGCGGTGTTTAATGTTTTGATAGGGATAAAGTATCTACGAACTGTGTCACTTATTTGGGAATAGGCATGTTTATTCAAATGTTTAAGCATAGGAACTTCTGAAAGAACAAAATCATAATTCGAATAATAATACTGAAAATGACCCTGTCTATAGAAAAGACTCAATGAAGGACTACAGGAAACACCATACATGCTAAAGGTATATGATAGTAAGTTTTACCTTTAGCCACTGAAGCAGGCAATCAGATACAAATGTAGAAATCCCTTGCAGTCATGGTGTCAACATATTTGTAAAGCAATCTAGTGTATGCTTTCAGGGTGTAATATCCTCTAGATAAAACTGTATGTAAATCTGGATCATCTAATAAATGAAGGTTTCTATCAGCTACTTGTGATGATTTGGGTTTAGACTCAGCCTTCTCATCTACTGCGTAGGTGTAGGGGATTATAATCCTACAAGCAACAAAATATATACTGCGACTATAACCCTTATATGTATCTACGTCTGCGGGTAATGTGGGTTAGTTTCCATATCTTCACTAAAGTCAGATCAGTGGGTGGAGAATAGTAGCGGGGTCTTTTCTGTTGATTTCCACCAGGGCAAAAAGCAAAACCAAAGTTTGTGATATGCAATGGCTTTATATACAAATCTTCGTAAGACTTTCCTAGCCCTACTCCATGTTCTTCTCAGAGCAACACAGTACTTTTCCTTAACGAGTATAGCAAAGTTCATCAATATTTCTCAAAGTATAATTTCCAAATTCAGTGAGAACTAGCTCCAATATGAAATGTTTCAGTTTATCAACTAGCACCAGGATCAGATGTCTCCAAGCACTGAGTCTTGTCAGCAGAGGAAGTTTGAATGTAAGATGAAACTGTAGATCAAGTTCCATAAGTTTCAACCGGATGGTCCCCGTTATCCCAGAATTCTCTCTTTCTCTGTCATTTGCAGCAAAGTATCTCCACACTGGAAAAGAGTATCTCCGACAGGGCACCCTGAATCTCTTTGATCACCTCAAAGCAGGCCCTCCACCATCATCACCACTCACCACTTCAGACGTTTCAGGAATAGCTGGAAGTTTGCATTCAGTTGGCAACTTCAGTCTCCCTCTTTCTTGCCTTCTGGGCCAATGCTCCCTTGCTGCCACTTGCGGTTTTACAACAGTAGGTCCTTCGCTAGGGGCTGACTGTGTCTCATTTATCACCATTGGACATGTTTCTCCTACTTCAGCAACACCTGTCAACTCCTCAGGACCACTTAGACGAGAAGTCTTCAAACGTTTGTCGACTGAGCCCCCCCATCTAAATCTTTTTACACATCGAGCCCCCCCACCACCACCAAAGCCCATGTCGTAAAGGGCAAAGAATATTTGAAGCTGAGTCAAGTCCATTCACTGAGACTTGGTAAAGCGCTAAACACATAGCCCTGCCCTTTTACCTGCGACATCGAAACAGTAGAAAAGGCATACATGCCAATATTTTAGGGCAGAGACGTGGGAGAGTTAAAACAAAAAATCGGGACAATGAAAATTCAACATTGACTTCTATTGTAATGCTATATCAGGCGGAGACAGCTCAAATAAAGCCATTTTTGCCTTCAAAAATCGGTAGTCTCCCGCCTGAATCGGGTCTATTGGCATGTATGGTAAAGGTCATAGGTCAAACAAAAGCCCGAACAATAAACACTACATAAAAAGATACCGTCTAGGGTCAGGTGCTTTATTTTAGATGATGCAAGTTCTTTTAGAAAATCATAAATATGAACTTATGGTGCAGGTAACTCTTAAATGTAATACCCAATCCTGTTCTAAACAACCACCGCACTTTTCCCCAAATTGGAATGTTATTCTTGTAAAGTTAAAAATAAAGTTGTTATTAAACGCTGCTGACTGTCGTTTAACAAGAACGTGTTTATTTGAGAGCTATAACCAGGGTGACTGGAATTATGCTCCATGGGAGGCCCAAGATATACATGGGTTGCACATGGTCTTTAAAGACCTGTGAAAAACTCTGGCGTGCCGGAAATAAGACTCCAGACACTGCCTAGATGAGCCCCAAGCAGCTCGAGCTGCAGCCCGGGCTGAGACACACAAAGCCTAATGGGCCTGGAAGAACAATGGAAGGTTGAGTGGTGGGGTGGAGTGCGCGCCCCCCCTGAGGGGATGCTGCGGCCCCCAGGGGGGCGCGCCCCACAGTTTGAATAGCTATGCCTTAGACCAATCAAGTGCTGTTCCAGGCTCTGACTCGTCCCCTACTGCTTGATTAACCTGCTTCCATGGCCTATCGACAACCACTGGCACTTCTGGGAGAGGTGTTGTAATGTCATCAATGGGACAATGAACGACGCAAGTGTGGGTAGCATGCTCCCAGTTGGGGAGACCTCCACACTTCACAGCAGTTTTGGTATCAAGAATCACTTGGTAGGGACCATGCCAATGAGGTTCCAGGCAACTCTTCCTCACATGCTTTTTCACCAGGACTAAGGCCATGGCAATGCTCCTGATGAGGAGGGACTGTGGCTCCTTCAACCTGATGAGACACAGAATGCACCACATCAGCCAATCCTTTGCATCTATAAAGAATCATGTCATCTGTGATATTGACAAGCGCATTTGCAGGCACAGCTGGCAATTGCATAGCTCTACCCATGATAATTTCATGGTACGACAATCCTGTTCTCCGATCAGGAACACTGCGAAGATTCAACAACACAAGAGGCAAAGAATCAGGCCATTTCAGAGATGTTGAAGCACACACCTTAGTCAATCCGTATTTCAGCATTCCATTGACGTGTTCCATCATGCCAGAAGCCTCAGGACGATAACTGCAATGTAGTGTCTGATCCACTTGAAATGCTGCACACAACATTCTCAGGACCTCAATATTAAAATGAGTTACTCGGTCTGACTCCAGAGAAGTCGGAAATCGTAACCTGGGGATGAGTTCCCTCAGCAACAGCTTAGCTATTGTGAGACTGTCATTTCTCCTAGTCAGGTATGCTTCAACTCAACGTGAAACAATGCACACCACCACCAGGATGTGTCTTGGCCCATTACACACAGGCATCTCAATAAAGTTGAGGTGCATCTTGTCATAGGAACCTCCTGACCTCCCTATGTGACTCAGTGTAACTGCAGTCCTTTTCCCTACATTCATCTGTTGACATACGACACACTTGTAATACAAAGCTTCTGCCATCAATTTGAACTTGGGACAGAACCATGTCTGTTGAATCAACCACAACATGGCAACTCTGCCCCCATGCATTGGTCCATGATAATGCCTAGCCATAGGTGGCAACAAACTGTTAGGCAACACTGATCTTTCATCTCTTGAAACCCAAATGTCGTCATCTCTCTTTACACAACCTGCCTTTACCCAACTCTGCTGTTCTGTCTCTGTCACTTCCTGCAATCTCTTAACTTGCTCCCAAGTATCAGCAATTGTTTGCAAAAGGTTGTAATTGCTTTCTTCTGCTCCGGCATTGGTATACTCCCCATTAAAAGTAAAAGCGTTATGAGCACAGTATTTTGTGGCTTCATCTGCTTATCTGTTGCTAATGGTCACATAATCATCTCCCTTGCAATGTGCGGAACATTTACGACTGCAACTTGTGTAGACAACTGCAAAGCCTCCAACAACTTCCGAACTTGTTCTCCATAGTGAATTGGGGAACCTGCCAATGTCAGGATTCCCCTTTGATACCATAACTGTCCGAAGTCATGCATGACACTAAACCCATATTGACTATCGGTAAAAGTAGTCACCTTCAGCTGGTCTGAAACACAGCATACTTTGGTAAGGGCAATTAATTTGGCTACCTGAGCAGAGAATACTCAATGTAAGAAGACAGCTTCCACTTCTCCTGAGACTGTACAGAATGCATAGGCAGCTCTCAGAGTTCCCTCTTGGTCTTGCAAACATGAGCCTTCCACAAACAGTGCATAATCAGATTCAGGTAGCGGTTCATCTTGTATATCTGGTCTTGGCTTGGTGCACAGTTCAGTAACTTCGAGACAGTCATGTTCTACATCATAAGAATCAACATCACAATCAGGAAGAGGCCGTAAAGTGGCAGGGTTCAAAACAACACAGCGCTGTAACATGACATTTTCTGCCACAAGAATAACTTGCTTGTACTTAGTGAGGCGGCTATTCGTAAGGTGCTGTGTATGTATTATAGTCAACAGAATTTCAACAGAATGTGCAACATAAACAGTCATGGGGTGACCCATCACAATGCTCTCTCAACACTCGATACTGACACCTGTGCCTGCCATGGATTTCAGACATACAGGCAATGCTGTGGTGACGTGATCTAATGTAGCAGAAGAATAGGCAACAGACTTTCGTGCACCTCTGTGATTTTGTGTTAGCACTGAGAGAGCGCAGCCCTCCCTCTCACAGCAGAAAAGTGAAACTGCTTTGTTGTAATCAGGCATTCCTAGGCGGGTAACATTTTCATTTTGATAATTTCTACTTATTTACAAATATTTTAGCAATTCGATGTGTGCGCAAAAAAGACACTGTTATCAAAAAGACATTATACACCATTAACACAAATACATATTACAAGTAAATGCAAAAATGAAAAACATTCAAATAGACACCATATAAATATATAAACGTCATTTTTGCTGCGCAAATCCTTTCCTCAATTGATTTTCAAACCGGCGGTCTCGGCTCCACGCTTGAGCAGACCCGGAAATGTGGAGCCGCGACCGCCGGTTTGAAAATCAATTGAGGAAAGGATTCGCGCAGCAAAATGGCGGTAGCCACATAACACACAAACTCGCGACCATGAGACGGGTAGAGAATCAAGTAAGGACAAGATACGTCTATCAGGAATTGAGGCAGTTACGTCGCATCTGAACTCGCAGTCAAAAGAAGTTCAGAGCACAGCTCTGCTCCCTGTTCACCACATTGCGACTTACTAACGAAAATAAGGTTCCAGGCACACACAAAAAAGAAACGAGGGTCCAGGTTTTTAGATACCTTTCGCCCTACCACAAATGGTAGACAAGCAGTACTGAAAAAGAAAATAAACAGGCTATCTCCAGTCCATGTCCTGAGGAGAACCACTGAATATCTAAGGGTTCGAAATGCGTTGACTCTACGCTGGAACTAGAATTACAATGGGTGTTGCAGGAATATAGTTTGAATTAGTTTTCCTCTGCTATTAGACCCCTTAAAAATAGTTTCCAGTGTAGTTGACAGGCAGGCCCTTTTGAAATTATTGTTAGGCCGCTTGTTCTTGTATACCAATAGTAGGACTGGTGCCCTTTGTATGTTATATTTGGAGGCATCCCCCCACCTCCTATGTTTATATGGTGTCTATTTTTCATTTTTGCATTTACTTGTAATATATATTTGTGGTAATGGTGTATAATGTCTTTTTGATAACAGTGTCTTTTTTGTGCACAAATCGAATTGTCAAAATGATCAAAATGAAAATGTTACCCGCCTACGATTTTTGGCTAGGGGTGGTGTTAATAGATCGAATTCATTAACCTGGCCATTTTCGTTGTTTATTTACTAAGGAAATTAACAGGATGCAATCACCCATGAAATGTTACTATTCTAACACACATTAAAATGAAACCTTGACCTGCGGGTAATCACCCTGATCAGCACAACTCCCCTCTGCACAAAAGACACACAGCAGTGATCATACCCCACTGTCACACACAAAGATAAGTCCCTATGTCAATCTCACGACAAACCCCACAAAACTCTAGCAGACAATTCTAATACAGAGTCCTCTACAACTTTTAATATCATCCTGGGATCTTAGATCACGTCAGACTCGATTACATTTTCAACTTAACACCACACTCATAAAACATTCAAACAACTCCATTAGACATCATACCATTCTCATATGACCCACAAACAAAGTATAAGCCACAGCAACACACAACCCTATTAATACTTAATCCTCCCTTGTCACAACTCTCTTCCGAACTGCTGGAACTTCGCAGATCCTTCAAATTGGGACATGAACTCTAGGGACTGGAATTGGGGTCTAACCTAGTCTAAGGAAACTTTTCTACCTCCCTCTACTTCAAGAACTGCAAATCCTCACTCAACTACCATCTGAAAAATTCTGAGCCCGTTGTTTTTTCTTCTTTTCGTCGTGATATAGATTAAGGGTGGGTGGTGAACTCCTCTTCACCAGCAGAGTTTGCAGAGTTTTGTCAAACTCTGCGCTCTGCTGGGAGCATGGAGTTTGGCAAATAAATTCCAATTCTGCCATGTGGCAGAGTTTTCCTCTGCTCCCACCCCTAACTATGATATGGGGGCATATGTATCAAGCGAAATTGCAATACAAGCGCAAAAATTCGCTGAATTTTAGCATTTGCGATCGCAATTTAGCTGTGTGCAAAGTATGAAAAAGAAAACCACTCGCAAAATAAGAAATCGCAAAATTTGTGATTCCCTATTTCCGATTGCATTTAAGGAATCGCAAAAATCGTTTTTGATACATATGGCCCATGTACATGTACATTAAAGTTTAAAAAATAAAACATTATGAAGAAAACAAATATTACAACACCAGAGTACTTTTAGCCGTGCTTATCAGCTCCCAGTTTCTGGATTGAATGATAACATTTTGTGATGACGGGCACCACGCTAAAGCAGGAGCCATGTCTCGTCAGCGGCTGAAACTGATGATGAACACACGCTTACTGTGGAGTCAGCATTCTAGAGTTGAATTGCAGTGTGGAGCACATGCGCTTAGGCCAAGTTGCATCAAAGTTAGAGAGATTCACTGAGCTGGACGCTTGGCAGCTGGGAGAGTAACCTGGCTCGAGACTTCCTCAACAGTTGGTTGGTGGGTAGTGGGAGATCTAGCCCTTCCACATGCATCAGTGGTCGATGGGTCGAGGTGAGAGGCGCGTGGCGGCAGTGAAAATGCACCTCAGCTCAAACCCATAATGTACGATTGGAGTGTTCCAGGGCAATTCGTGTTTAGTGGAAAAAAAAGCCTTAAACTGGCACAGTATTAAAGAGACGCTTACCGCTACCACGCTCAGCAACTGCTGTCTTACAGTTGTGTATTGGCAGCGGACCCATATTACAAAGATAATGATGACCGCAGCATAGAGGGACCTACACAGTGAAAGGTGTTCTCTGACAAAAACCACCATGAATTTAGTTATTTACAATGCATGCATTACAGTAGAGCACATGTTTATGAGCCCTGGTTGGAATTACAGAGGTGAAAAAAATAGTTTCCTGCCCAACGTTTGCATGACCACAGCTTCTGCCTTCTGCCTCTGGCTTGACTGTGGGATGAAAAACCCCAAATAAAGGGCAATGGAGAGTGTATGAGCCCCTGATAATGGAGAAACAGGAAAACAGGCAATGGCAGTTTTCTACTCTGCATTACAGTGGATTATTTTACTTTTTTCCCCTCTACAAAGCATTTTAAGTTAACTCGTTAGAAAATGGAATGAACAAACAGCCTTTATTTATCGTGTTAAACATGATTAGTGTACAGTAGAATGGTGCGAAACTCTACGGAATTCCACAGAGTTTTTATGCAACTCCTCGGATTGCTGCATGTTGGAACTCCGCAAATTCTGCCCACCCCTAATATAGATGAGTCTCAGAAGCATATTACAAAAGAATCACAAGGATAAATCCAACTCTCCTAATGAAATTAAGCATAAACAATAAGAAGCACACCAATCCTCGGTGGCTGCTATACAAAAAGTGAGGAAGAGGATCAGAAGATTAATCTAGGGTAAGCAAGGATCAGGTGCTCCACGTCTATAGAGTGTATAGCATGAAGCCATACAGTGAGAGAGAAAGCAAAAGAGGTCTGCATCTCGTGAAGCCCTAAGAGTCTGTGAGCTCTAGCTAACAATGCAACACCTATTAACACACAAAGGGCCTGATTATGAGTTTGGCAGTGCGGGTCCCCCCTGCAAACCAGGTGTCGGGCCACCCGCTAGATTACGAGTGATTCTCATGTCTGGCGGGCTTTTTTTTTTACGTTCCTTCAGCGGTGCCCTGAAAATGAGCACAGCAATGGAAACGCCAAAAACAGTTCTTACACGTTATAGACTGAAAAGTCCATGCACACATGGGATACATGTTGTGCCCCCCTGCATGCACCCAATGGCGTAGAGGCACAAGGGCGCCCTGTTCAGCCCTCTTTGTTTCCTCTTCACCACAGTTTTCATAGAAGAGGAACCACCATGAAAAAATGTGGCAGAGAGGAAACTTGTAATATGTGTGGCGGGTCCGTGGCAGTCCAGGCAAGCATACTGCAGTCTCCTGACCATCGCAACACAACCAGGGAATGGAGGCTCACTGGCGGTTGCAGTGGGGCAATTGCGGTCCGACTGCCCTAATTGTAATGCGGCGGGCCAAAGACCACCATTGCCGTGTCCCCCTCGAGTCTGGCGGTCCGTGGACCACCAGGCTCGTAATTAGTCCCAAAATATTCATGGTAACCAGGGTTATCATCTCCAGTACATTTCCATCTTCCATGGTAGAAACCGGCTACATTCAGCTCCTCTCCCACACCTTCAATAGGGTATATTCAATTGACCTTGAGCATCTTTCTGCGCAATGAGAATTTGTCTGCAACTTCGTTAGCGCTTCTTCTTGCCAAAAGTTTTCTCCCCTTTCATACTATTGCTATAAAAAAATGCCTTTTCACTAACTAACGCATTCTTGAATCTTCAGCCGCTGAGGGGAGAATGTGCAAGCAAAACAATTCTCAAGGGATGTTAAACATTGAAACTCAGGGACTTAAGGCCTCTTAATATGCTATGTTAGCACAACAGTTAGTGTGCACTTGACATTTAAATACAGGTGCACACACATTCATAATTAGTACATTAAATGAATATTAGGTGAAACAAAATCATGGTTGTATATAGCTGTCTGTTACATCTTAAAGCGTTCTTATAGCTATGAATGAGATCTACATGTTTACGAGAAATCTTCATCATTAGTATGCACGCATTAAACAACTCCTCTTATTCTAGTATGGAACATTTCACAGATACATTTGAAACTCCATTGTTTATTTAAATGTTAGACCATGCACAGTAGAGAATGTGCCAATCTGCACAAATCAACATAAATATGTGACATGTAAGCCAAAATTAATCTGCTCCACAAGAAACCATGATTGTGCCACTCTGGAGGTCCTAGAAGAATGGGAACCAAGCTTAATTCCCAGATTCAGAACCAAAGGGCAGTAATTGGAAGGTGCTCAAAAACATGGCTAGACCCGAAACCAAGACAACCCTGGGAAAAATGTTCAAACCGCCAACGACATGCAGGAGGCTGCCAGTGAAAAAAAGCCATCAAGTATTTTTGGGACATGGCACATTCAGGTTTGAAAACTGCTTCCTAGCCAGCTACCTACCAGGGTGTCAAAAGCGATGTGGCATCCTTCCGTCCAGATCACCTGATGTTGCTGCTTCCTTGAAGTCAGCAACATCAGGTGATCAAGGTCATCAAGGTGGGGGCAACAATAGTGCCATACCCCTTGACAAATCTGCGGTAGTACCCGATGAGAACTAAGAAGGCTCTCACCTTTGTCTGGGTCTTGGGGTTGCCCAAGCCAGACTATTGTCAATTAGGCTGGGCGGAATTTGCAGAGTTCTACTCCGCTGAACTCTGCAAATTGCCTGAAAAACTATGCTGCTCTCCGCGGAGTTCCGCAAGCAGCAAAGTCTGTTAAGTCACGCTGCTCCCATTGATTTTTAGCTCCGGGAGTTTGTCCCACACTGTTAAATAAATCGGCAAAAGCATCCCTACGTGTAGCACAAGAGGGTACTGCTACTTTCTGCCACTCAAGTAGACATTCTTCTCAAGCAGCAGCTTCCTCATGCGAGCAGCAGATTTCTCAACGCAAACTGTCGAGACCTGTTGCGACTGCCTGCGGGGAAAAAATATCACACAATTTTTTTCTCACGAGTGCTCGCCAACATAACGATGCTGAGCCACTCGAGAGAAAAAACTCAGTTTGCAGAGTTTTTCGGAACTCCGCTCGGAGCACAGAGTGGGCAAACCTCTGTGAATGCCACCGGCGGAGCAGAATTCTTCACCCAACCCTAGTGCCAATCTTGGGTTGTAGACGTGGCATCTGGCTGCTTTCTACCTGGCGTCCCAAGTACACCACAGACCCCTGCCCTATCTGGCAATTACTGGCCTTGATAGTGAGGCCTGCGCTCTGCAGGGTTTTCAACAGCTCCTGAAGATGGTACAAATGGTCCCTCTAACTGGAGCTGAAGACAGTAATGTTGTCAAGATAGGTGGCACTGAAGTTCTCCAACCCAGCCAGGACCTGATTGAGCAACCACTAGAATGTGGCAGGGGCAGTCTTCAATCCAAATGGCATAAACCGGAACTGGTAGTGCACTTCTGGTATTGAGAATGATGACCTCCTTTGTGCCCCCTTGCTCACGGCAATCTTCCAGTACCCAGACGTTAAAGCAAACATACTGAGGAATTTGACAGCTCCCATCCGATCAATGAGCACATCAGCTCGGCAGGAAAAAAAGGAAACCAACATCATGGTACTGGAACAAGACAAGAATTGGAGATACCCCAACATATAAATACTTAGGAGTGAAGATCGATAACGGTGGGCAGTTCTCCGCCCAGAGAACGAGTATATGAGGGAAAGGGCTATCTCTGGCAATTTCGCTGAAGTCTCTAAACCTCAAACTTTCTGCCCCTCTCTTCTGCCCCTGACGCAAGTAATCCATGCTAAACTTCTCCCAACAATTACCTATGGGAGTGAGGCACTTAGAGGAAGGGATGCCAAGATCCTTGATAATACAATAACAGCCGCCTACAGAATCATCTTCAGCCTACCCAAACAAACCTCACCAGCTCAAATCAGGCTAGAATTTGGCATTGAGCAACAGCTCCTAGCAAGGCAGGGAGCCTACATGATAGCCTGGGACAAAGTGAGGAAGTCAAAACAGGGAACATTAAATGAATATTTGTGGAGTGAGTTAGTGCAACATCCACCCTCAGCAGCAGCCAAGCTCCTACTGGACAGCCGGACGAACACGGGACTAGAGCAGCTCTGGGATACCCCAGTAAGTCATATAACTTTTAAAAAATTGATCAAGAAATCGATCAAACAGCTATCATGGGTCCAAGATAAGGCAGCCCTCTCCAAAAGAACGCATGGTTGGATGACCCTAAACTCGTACACTACTAAGGCACCACAGAGCTACCTTGGCGAGGGATACTCCACATCCATCAAAATGTGCTTCTTAAAGCATAGGCTGGGCTTGCTACCCTGTATTCAAAATCTCCCGCGCTGGATCAAAATAAAAGCTGATCCCCTTTGTCGGCTATGTGGCTTGGGGCAAGAGGACATGCTGCACTTGATATGCTCTTGCGAGAAATTACAAGATGAGCGGAAATACTTGTTGAAACAATACTTCAATCGGCAAGGAATCCTCACACGAAGGAAGGCAGTTCTGGCTTGCTTTTCTCCCCATGACTCTCGCTTGAGCTGTAGCTTCATAAAATTTATGAAGGCGGTGGAAAAAAAGATGCCTGAAATAAATCTATAACGGTCTCTGTACTATTGATCTAATACCGCTTTGTCGAATGACATTACTGACTCAAAGAGCTTATGGGGACATCAGGAAAGTGGAAATATTTTATAATTATAAAGCTGAACTTTAAAAAAAAAAAACTTTACTGCTTACGAAGTTGCTACACATTCGAACCAAGGAAATGTGAATGTTTTATTCTCTTTTATTAGAATTGTACTTTTATTATTCTCTGTTCTTAACCTATTCTTGTATTGCAATGGTTTTAAGTAACTATGCGAAATAAAATTATTACTATTACTATTACTAGCTCGGCAGATGGGGTGCACATTAGTCTTTCTGAAGGCATTGAGCCCATGGTAGTCCACGCAGAACCGTAGGACTGACACCGGGCGGGGCAGCCTTTGGAACCATGACCACTGGGCTGGACCAAGGACTGCTAGATGGCTCAATCACCCTTAGGGCTCACATCTTGGAAACCTCTTCCTTAATGCTAGCCTTCACTCTGTCAGTCAGCCTGTAAATCTTGTGATTCACAGGTGGACTATCCCCAGTTTCAATGTCATGAGTGCACCAATAGGTGACTCCTGGGGTCAAGTGAGAACAGAGTTGCAAATCATCCCAGCAACTGGTGCCAGACTCGGCTGCTCTAAGGTCAGTGTGGGGTGGAGGATCACATCATCCACTGACCCATCCTGCTCCTGGGCAGACAGGAGGTCAGGGAGAGGTTCACTCTCTTCTTCGACCCTATTATCAGAAACCAGGAGCATGGTCAACTCAGACCTCTCAAAGTGGGGTTTGAGGTGGTTTATGTGCAGCCAACGTAGTGGACATTCACAAAGAGGGGAAACCGGCTGAGCATGGTGCCTCATATAGGCCAATCTCGAAACTAAATGCAGAGGGGAAGATTCTGGTCAAAGTGATCGGCTCTCCACTGGTGAAAGTGGTCAAGGTGGTCCACCCAGACCAGTCGAGCTTCCTCCGGTAACAGAACACCTCCCTCAACCTGCGATATCTGCATGCATTTTTGGGACGTGCTGCTGAGATTTGTGAACGACCTGCACGACCTGGGATGGTGAGATGAACTCACACAGGTCACTCCCTTATGGGACACTCCGTGACTGGGCACACTGGGAACGCAGAGAGTCTTTGATAAGTGGGACCTGATTGTAATCTCCATGGTGGTCGACCTGTGGAAAAAGGGAGGTGTAATCTCATTTGCGGAACTGCAAAGTGAATATCAGCTAACGCCCACTGAGACCTACAGGCACCTGCAAATACGCCACACATTGCAGAGGGTGCTGCAAAAAGGGGAGGACCTCCCCAAATCCTCTCCGCTTGAGGACAGATTACTGAGTGTCTTCATGGCCAGAAAGGCAGTCTCCCTCACCTATTGTAAAATCATCAATAACTCATCCGATACTTTCGTTAAGCTGTGAGAGAAATGGAAGAGGGACCTTCAGGGCCTGGAAGATGGCGAGTGGCCAAAAGTATTGGCATTCCCCCCACCGGAAGTTGGCTATGGGGTCCCAATTCCTCCTGGTGCAGCTAAAAAAATTCCTAGTTGCTACTATGCACGCACCACTATGGTTAAAACGGGCAGGGCTGCAACTCTGCTGTGTCTTCGTAATCTTGGCCAAAACTGTAGGTTTTTACGCGCGCTAAGGAGTTGCCCCGCCATTCAGGTGTATTGGGAATCAGCGCTCCACTGTTTAAATAGTGTGAGTAGGGGCAGCATGGAGGCCTCAGCCAAGTGGTGCCTCCTGAATATTTAGGAGGCGACTGACCGCCCCCTGTATGGACCGGATCTGGATGGCATTGGGACTAATGGTGGCCAAGTGCAATATTGTGCGGATGTGGATGCCGAGTATGCGCCGCAATTGAGTAGGTGGAAGAATGACATGGATTGATGCATGAGGGCAGAGCGGGCGACCTACGAGGGACAGGGATGGCCTAAGAAATGAACATAAATTGCAGGAAATGGAATGACTACCGGGGTGGACTATGTGCCCCTATTGTAAGTCCTGAATCTGATGATTCGTTCTTGGGGCATCCAACCACCAGGATCGTTCAATGAATTGCTGGGGGGGGGGGGGAGGGGGTGTGGGGAGGTGGAACTTGGGATTTCTTATGAGTAATGGAATTATGCATCTTTATGGCTGTATCATGGCGCTGATGTGTGTGATGTGTCATTGTCGTTTTCTGTGTTTCTTTTATAATGAAAAGATCGTTCAAAAAGCCATTGGGCATTTCTGAAGGGAATTCGGTGGCAACTTATGCTGCCAGGAGCTGAATGTGACCCAAACGAGCTAGAGATATTACACAGAGTTTTCTGAAAAACATAAGCATTTGCTTGCTCGGAAACCACTAACAGTGATCACAAAATAGGTGTGCCTCAGTGTGTACCACGTATTTGTACCAAGACAGGGAACATAAGGGAACTAAGGACATTCTGGGGGTCACTGATTACTTTATCAGCTTTGATCTCCCCGTCCACAAAAATATTCATAAAGGAGTGCAAAAAAAATAAAAAAGTAACTCGGTAGGGACACAAAATATAAAGAGAGAGGCGACTCAATAAGGGATTATTCCAAAGCGGTGGGGCTTATTGGAAAAGTGTCTTAGGACAGACACTGATTCAATCACATTTGTTCTCAATTAAACGTTTACATGGTCAGTCAGTGACAAATATAATAAAAACACAAGCATTTTAACAATTACAAAAATGGGGAAGCGCTGGAAATGGAGAGGTCATCCTTCCGAAATATGGAAGAGAGATTATAGGGGTGAGTCTGCATACAGGAAATCTCTACAGATATATTTCTTGTTTTATAAAATGTTTTGTTAGAGTGAAATAGGCAACATTCCACTGTGAAGTCGTCATACATAACCAGACCAGTGCTCAGCAGTGCCTCGGAGATGACACACTTCTCAACAAGGAGGGTGCAGCCAGGTGTCTGTGACCAGTGGTCCCACTAAAGTCAGCGGACGTGAGCAATTTTTGGAAGGTTAAGGTTGAGAAGGGTTTCGTGGCAGGTTACCCCTCTGAAGTCTTTGAGGAAGTATTAACCCGGTAGCACCGTGAGGCCCTACTAATATCAATGTAGCGCTACACAAATCTCTGTTAACTTAAGTAACACCCATCAGGGATAACAAGTGCTATATGAATGCAAATCTTTCTTCCCCTTTTATCCCTCCGCTATCCTTCTCACTCCAAGTAACTGACTAATATTTACCACTGAAATTACTTCATATTTCACCATATTAATTCACCACTAATCCTTTGTAGGCTTCCTGAATAGCGTGCGTCAACAAGCCCTATATAAATACAAACCTTTGTCCTCCTCTATCCTTCTGCTATCATTCCAATTCCAAATAACTGACTAACCAATCCACCACTTAAAACGGACTTTCATGTTTCACTATACTAATTCAACACTAATCCTCTATGGGTCCCGGAGTAGCATGCTACTCGCCGAAAAAGCGCTTTGACACCTCGTCAGGGGTAGTAAGCGCTATATAAATGCAATTACAATACAATACAATACCACACACGAAAAGGGGAAAATGATTTCAATCACCAAATATTGGCGAGTTGAAAGGCATGCATGTATTGGGTGAAAACTTAGCATTCTGGTGCAATACGTTTTGCTATTGTAACCAGAGAGACAAAACTTCATGTGTCAAGAAGAAAATTAAAGCAATATTTTGTGAATAACTGCATTACTTTTGTGGCAGTTATTATAGTGTTGTAAGTAGGCAACCCAAGGCTGATTAATTTATTTTTGGGCACATCCTTCAAACATATAATTGTACAATGTTTTCAACCAGGCTCCATCCCTCATTTTAACGTTGTTTGTGTGCCTTTCAGAAAAATGAACGGAAACTTCAGCCTTTCGGGAAGATGTTTTTTGTAAGTTAGCAACGGAATAATTTTCAGTACAACTGTGGCAAAAAGAGTTACGGTCCATAGGGCCGCTGTACTCGGGAACGCCACTGCCCGCCCTTTTACAAGTGTGGTGGTCAGACCACTTCAGGGCTGCTGTGACTGCCAGGGATCCAGGGTCCTGTGGCAGTCGCGCAGCGGTCAGGAGCAGGAACATGCTGACAGTGCCACTGTGGCACCACCGAACATATTCTGAGTTGCCTGTCCACTGCCTTTACATGGTGGTGAGCCCGCCTTGGAAAGAGTGGCAGACAGGCAACAAAGGGGTCCTAACAGGGCCCCTGTGCCGCTCCGGTAGTGCATGCAGGGGGGCACATGGTGTGCCTTCCTGTAATTGCACCCCTGTTCTGCACAGTGTGGCATGCATGCCACAGCATTAAGGAACATGCTGCAGGTGCTGTCATGGCAGCGGGTTGCATGTTAGGCTCTCCTATGAGCCTAGCAACCCACCGCCATGAGACCGCCACAGCATCGCCCGCCAGCCATGGATTACAATCATAATCCGGTGGGCAGGTGCACCACAGTTTTGGCGGTCTACCTGTGGATGGCAGAGTGGTGGCCCCGCAGGAGGACCAACAAACTTGCAGTGAGGCCCTAAGCATTAAGCAAGTCAGACAGAAACCTTGGTGAAAACATGCAGATCTTTTCGGAGACTTTATAAGATGGGGGGGTAGTTTTAGCAATTTCCGGTAGATTTGTGGACAGCATCCACTCACTGAAGTGCCCTTCATCCAGGCGTTTCGAGATTGTGAGGATCGAATGACACAAATATTGATTAAAAAACACCGTTTTGATTAACTATTATTTTAATAATTTAAGTGTGTTTTGTGATTTTTCATTTCTATTTTACTAACTTACCCGCCGCGCGTTGCTGCGATCTCAGAAGAAAGGAAATTTAAGAAAACTTGTTATGATGACATTCAATTTACATTGTGTCATTTTTATTGAAACATATTCATTTTAATATGGAAAACATTTAAAAGTGTTGTTTTAATTCTGTTTATTTATTCGAGTGCTTGTGGATACACAGTATTTTTTGTCTTTCCGTCTGGTGCGTACACGAATAAATCAGAAGGTTTTCCGACGCGTGAGCTGGCCACATACAGTTGTCCATGTGAGAAGCACGGATTCTCCAAATCTAGTCCACACAGTTGCTGCGATTGTCCTTGTGCTTTGTTGATGGTCATTGCAAAAGCGAGTCGCATCGGACACTGTAAACGTTCAGTATTGGAAAGATTATGAGGGCCCTGGGGGCCGGGGGGCCGATATTTACCAATGTTTTTTTTTTGTTGCCAGAAACCTTCGCAGGAGTGTACTCAGCAGCTTTGAACAATTTGTATTTTTTTTATTTTAATTTTGTTTTTGTTTTTGCCAGAAACCTTTGCGGGAGTTTACTCAACAACTTCCCAAAGTTTCATGTCGATCGGATGAATGGTGTAGTAATGCATAAAGGACAAACGGACATACTTTCGTTTTTATATATATAGATTTTTGTGCAGTTTAATTACAAATGTATTTTTTAGTAGTAGGCTCTTCAGTTTGTATGGGGATAGGATAGAAGCTATTTAAATTATATTTATTTTTTACAAATTACTTTTTTATGTAAATGTGATATTTAATTAGTAATACATTATGTAAATTCTTTAATTGAATGTTATGTAAATTATTAGTTGTATTTTATTTAATTTGTACTTAATTTATTGAAGTGTTTAATATTAAAATTTGTAAAATCTATTTGATATTTGTTTATTGCTTTACCTTTAGTTATATTATTGAATTACATTTATTATTGTTTGATTTAAAATGTATTTAACATTTTTGGTGGTTTTTATGAAGCAGGGGGGTGTGTATTTATTTTAAATGTATATATTACACACTAATGGAAATAATCGCCGTCAAAATGCAGTATTCAGGAAAGAAATTCAGACATTTCACCACTGCCACTTTAAGTGTTGCAATCAGCATGAGCCCTGGTCCCTTTTCGCTGTCTGACATTGATTTAAAAACAGGGTTGAACTGAACTGCCTTTTAGTTACATATGATAAAGGTTCGCTGGAACCGAAACGCGTTATGCTTTAAATATTTTATATTGCCTGGAATAAAAGCATATTTTACTGAAGCACGTCTGGTGGCCTGATTACGCAGCACTGAAGTGGTGTGTGTTCTTCTTTTTGAATATATTTGGTTTTGACGCAGCTAGCCAGGCCCTGACCCGAAAGGATGAGGTATTCCTTGCGTCACTGGCTTTTGGATATATATATACGTGTGAACGTGTGATCAAGGCGGCACCTTTGTGCTGAAACGCGTAGCGTTACCTTGTGAATAAACTTCCATTAGCTGTACCTTCTCTGAGAGCGTGTATTGCTTATCGAAGCAGAAATCTTGGATATTGACAAACTCGGCGGCGGGATTGGCCGAGTGTTACATGCCACCTGGCAATGGGAACCGGATCCCGGAAACTAATCCTTTCGCAAAGTGTTTGAATATATATATATATATATATATATATATATTACCTACTGGCGGTCGCCAGTAGGTAGTTATAGTTAGGATTTTTTCAATGCAAATTCTCAAAATTGTATTGTGAATAACTTTGGCGCCGGTTGACGAATCTGCCTGAAAATTTGCCTCGCAGAGCTTCGGTCCTTTCTAGAAAGTTTGGGGGGGGTTCGTCAAGCGGGGGCCAAGATAAAAGGGGAGTCCCAAAACGTGTTTTCCCCATGTTAATTTCCATAGGGCGGTCAAACTCACTTTTAGCCCGAACGGCTGAATGGATTTCCACCAAACTTGGCAAAATTGTAGGGACTGGTAGCCCGATGTGCCTTTGCTAGGTCTCAAGATATGTGCTCCAGTGGTTTTTGAGTAATTTAGGTTAAAAAAAAATATATATATCTATGGCCGCGCCCCGGTACGCGCACCGGGGAGCGCACCGGGCGCGCTACGCGACTTGCGCACGGAAATCTGATTGGCTCTCGGGTGTCTGTAAACATTCTAAACAGTCCGGATCGGCCGCCATCTTGAGTCTCGGTAGGATCGAGACACAAGAGGGGGCAAAAACAAAGGGGAAATTGACCACAAGGGGGCAGAGTAGACCCCCCCTGATCCCCTAGGTTTGATGTGGGGGCTATAAAAGGGCCCCGAGGGGCAAAAAAAAAAGTTAATTTTTTTTTCGATTTTTGCGGGGGGAGCGCCCGGTACGCGCACCGGGGAGCGCACCAGGGAGCGTACCATTTGGAAAAGAGAATGACAGACTTTTCAAAAAATGTAGGTTTATTAATAAAATTGTTCTTTTTGTTGTTTTTTTTTTATTTAAGTACCAACATGTAGGTACCAATGCAGAGTCTAAAATTTAATGTACACCGTCTCCTTTGTAGATATCTTGCATGTTGTTACAGGAGTTATTGTGGTATATGGAATTCATACCATAGTCTGTCAGGAAAGCAGAAACAACATGGAGGCAGGAGATGATAAAGAGATGTTAAATACACATTGGAGATAATATAGTGGGAGAAAGGAAGTAACTATGAGCAAAATTACTATGTAACATAAAAAAGTTGCACAGTATACTATAAGTCTCACTTTATATTATATCTATTTTGGTACTATTTCATAATTTACATATAAAAAAGAATAATGTCTCGAATTTTTTTTAATTTTTAAATAAAAATTTATTGCTGTGATTTTTCAAAATCTAATAGAATTTCCAACATTATTTCGTCAGGTATGTCCTCATTTGGATTCCATGATTCAATTTCTTCCACACAATTAAGTAAGTCTTGGTCCAGAGACTGATCCAAAAAGTCTAATTCATCAATCTCTTCCTTAGGATTGTTCTCCAGATCAATTTCAAATGAAATATTAATTTTATTTTGTTCTACTTCCATTTTCTTGCTGTAAATTGCACAAAAAATAAATATATCAGTAGAGATAGGGCACTGTTGGGTTTAAGTTCAGACAGGTACTTGTGAGTTTTTAACAGTGAAGTTATCTTTGGGCAGTGTATGGTATGAGGTAGGAAGTAGAAATATAAAAAAGTGTATGTGAAGAAGCCTAATATAATTCATAATTATACCAGAGAAGCCTAATTCAATCTATAACTATAACAGAGAAGCCTATCTCAATCTGTAATTATAACAGAGGGACAGTAAATAACTGTCAGAAAACATTTTTACAAATGAACTTAAAGTGCCCCTTCACAAATTTATAACTTACCTTATAGAAAGGTGATGAAGATAAATGAGAACATCTTTTAAAGATGTATCTCAGGTAGTTGTAGTCAAAATGGCCGTGTTTCCCTCTCATTTTTCATTTATATTCATGTACATAACCAATCAAATGTCAGGAAAAAAAAGTAGGAAATGAAAGTAACATTTTAATTGGTTGTAAATTCCAAAACTTTCATATGTGTTTTTGTCATGTAATTTACCTCAGGATATTTAGACAGGGCTACAGCTCAAATGGCTGAATGGAATACTATCAAATGTGGGATAATGGTAGGGAGTGGTATATAGTAGGGTCTATGCTATATTTGGTAAAAGTCTGTCCAGTAGTTTTTATGTAATTTCGTTTCCCACATTTTTTTGGGGAGCGCTCACCGGTGCGCGCCCCGGTACGCGTACCGGGAGCGCTACGGGACTCCGCCATTTTGTGTTTTGGTCGAATTGAGACACAAGATGGAGGACAAACAACTTTGGGAATGGGTAAAAAGGGGCACAGTAGACACCCCTTGACCCTCTAGGTTTGCTGAGGGGAGTTTCGGAGGGGCATATATGCCACACAAAAACAAAAAAAATTTGCGGGAGGAGCGCCCGGTACGCGCACCGGGAGCGCTCCAGGGCAAAAAAAAAAAAAAAGAATATACATAAAAAAAATAGTATTACATAAATATATAATATAGGACTCATTTTAAAAAATATTACATTACATAGGTATAGAAATCTGCTAAGAAAAAACCTTTGAAATTCACTGAAAAAACCATAGGTTTCACACCAGTTATAGTTAGGAATTAGCATTTAAAAAACCTATTAAATTCACTGAAAAAACCATAGGTTTCACACCAGTTATAGTTAGCTGGAAATTTTACTTACATAAAACCATTGAAATTCCCACGTTATAGTTAGTTGGACTCACTATAACTTACGCGCCTGCAATGCACTGCTGATGACGTCACATATTACATCTCTCATGACATGGTCAGTGACATCACTCATGGCATCACTGATGACACCATCCTTGTGACAGACCTCCTTTCAGTGTAATGTAACCCTTGAAACACATATTCAAAAATAGAAACTAACATTTTCAAAAAAAAGGACATACCCATACCAGTTACAACAACCAATTCAGTAATTTCACCATCTATATACACATCCACTCATTCACCAACAGTTCTATATAGTCACTCATACATATACTCACTCATCATACGTAGTGATACACCTATACATCCTGTTACACACCGACAGTCAACCAAAAGTTACTCACACACATACAGACACATGGAAATAAACTATTGAACATCCATTTATGTGCATATACAGCTATACACACACTACCACCTTACTTCTAAGGAAACTTACACATACTTACTCTCTTAAACAATCACTTATAGAAACACATACTTATTTAAGCAAGAACTCTTACAATCTCTCACTCTCACATATACTCACTTATATACGTCAATACTCAAATATGCTAGATTAAAACATATGTAGTTACTGATAAAGACACTAGTGAGACAGTCATTCACTCACTAACACACACATATACACACTCATCCACCCATACAGTCCTGCATATATGCGGTCTTCAAAACACATACAAACAGTGAGTCAGTCATTGATGCATCTATGTGCTAAGTAATACCCCCACCAAACCATACAGACACTCATACTGATACTAAAAAATATAAAACAACAAAAAAGAATAAAAAAACAGTGACACCATCCTTGTGACCGAGTGACAGACCTCCTTTCAGTGTAATGTAACCCTTGAAACACATATTCAAAAATAAACTAAAATATAAAACATATTTATTTTTCAGAAAGACACACATTCCCTGGATGGTGTCATCAGTGATGTCATGAGTGATGTCACTGACCATGTCATGAGTGATGTAATATGTGACGTCATCAGCAGTGCATTGCAGGCGCGTACGTTATAGTGAGTCCAACTAACTATAACGTGGGAATTTCAATGGTTTTATGTCAGTAAAATTTCCAGCTAACTATAACTGGTGTGAAACCTATGGTTTTTTCAGTGAATTTAATAGGTTTTTTAAATGCTAATTCCTAACTATAACTGGTGTGAAACCTATGGTTCTTTCAGTGAATTTAATAGGTTTTTTAAATGCTAATTCCTAACTATAACTGGTGTGAAACCTATGGTTTTTTCAGTGAATATATATATATATATATATATATATATATATACAATTTCTACTCCGGCGCTTGAAACCACCAAACGGAGAAAGACACGGACTCCAAAATTGACTTGCTCACTGCTGGCTGCAGTGACTTTTATTAAAGTTGGTGCGAGATGTTGTCAGACAGGATGATGCGTTTCGGCTAACGTGTAACCTTGCTCACATAACTTGGCTGCTCAGACAACTGAATTTAAATACATTGGTGTAAGTGATCACGTGATTAATAGAACTACACAGATAATGAAAAGTGAAAACATACTGCGACAAGAACTACAAAGTTGTTTTCTTATGTGTCATTATGAATCTAAATGCACAAACATTAAACATTAAGCGCTCATTGTAATGACCCTCAATTAATTTGGGCAGTGCGAAGTTATTATCTGTACAAATACATTTGTAGTCAAGATGAAAACAAGAGATTTTAACATTTCTGGCAATAAGGCATTGTTTCTTGTACAAATACAATTCTAATTCAACCATGGAATCAACCAAACTGTTTCTAGGGTACCTTGTGATCATGTTATGTGCATAGTCGATTAAAAGCTATACATTATACTCATAAGATATCAAAATAATTTAATTTGTATACGGATGATTTCTAAGCAGTTGGAAAAACAAGATTTGAAGCAATTCTGGGCACAAATGCAGGTGATCTATAGCCAACTACCCTGAAGTTATATCTTATAATTGAAGCCTTACTTCGACCTAATGCAGCTTTCTAATCAAAATATCAAATACCTATTGATGCCCACAGTTTAATAACGCCTAAGCCCGACAATATAATCGCAGTATAGACAAACAATATGTGGAAGGTGATACTTATGTGCAAACAATGTGTAGTTTAAAAAAAAAAAGTTTTTCATCATACTAAACCAACAAGTGTGTATCATATTGAAAAGGTTAGGTATAGTTAAATGTTTCATAAAGATGTCCGTCACCACTTGGACCTATATAGGGTCACTTTAAGAGGGTGAGTGTCGACAACTTATAAGAAAACACTTGAATCAATCAGCATGAAAAGTTTTTTGTCCAGACATAATCAAAAAATATTGAAAAATTAAATCAAGAATAGATCAGGTATCAGAAAAGCAATAGATAGCTAACTCGAGATCTACAATCAATCTTACTCATTACATTAGATCTATTGAGATGGCATAAATACTTTGCAGTGTGCAGGAAAATCATTCAGCCCTAAAGGGTACATCAAATGTCCTGGAGTCATAGTCATGACTCTACAGAAAATGATGGATATCTTCACAAATATTTAATCCATTGGGCGTCTTTGAATTGAGTCTGAGAATATATTTAGTCTCAAGTTGTCGCAACCTTTTCTCGCGATCACCACCTTGTTTGCTCATGGGGACATTGTCAATAACAAAAAATTGGAGCATGTTAAGATTACTGCCGTGTTCTTCATTGATGTGACGGGCCACCGGGTAGGTACTATCCGAATTTACAGTTGCCCGAAGGTGCTGTAATATTCGTTGGTGGACTGGAAGCTTAATGCTCCCCACATAACGAAGTCCACAGCCACATTGTAACACATAGACCGCATGGTCTGTGCGGCATGTGTAATGTCCTTTCAGTTTGACCGGGACATTCGAAAAGCCAGTAGTGTATGTCTTGGTGTTAACACCAAACTTGCAAGCACGGCATGTATTACATTTAAAGAAACCCAGGCTAGACGTGAGCCAATTTTTATTGATATCCAGTTCTGGGCTAGTTCTAACCAAATCACTGCGTATTGATCTAGCTTTGCGATAGGTATGGTTAGGTCTTATAGGTAGTGTTTGTGCCAGGACAGTATCGGTGAGTACAATCGGCCATTGGGCATTGATGACGCCTTTTATTGCCTTTGCCTGTCTACTATATGTAGATATGAACCTACAAGGTGCCATGGTGCTGTTTCTAGACTCTGCATTGGATGTATCCCCAGTGTCACTGCTTGTGTCAAGCTCCTATCTTGTTGTGTATTAAGCAGTTCTTTCCTCTCCCTAGAGTTAGCCGTAGCTAATGCAGAGTCCAACAACTTGGCTGAATATCCACGTTGTAAAAGTCTGCTTTTGGCTGCTTGTTGTGCTGTTGTCATAGCTATGGCTGTGCTGCATATATATATAGGTTTGAACATGGAGGAGGATTTGCATACTCACTTGTAAATACATATATGACTAATACATTTTGCTCCCTTTCTTAATGTTTTTAACCATTTCATGAATAGATAGATAGATAGGTAGATAGATAGATAGATAGATAGATAGATAGATAGATAGATAGATAGATAGATAGATAGATAGATAGATAGATAGATAGATAGATAGATAGATAGATATATATAAAAATAATAAATTCATGAAATGGTTAAAAATATTAAGAAAGGGAGCAAAATGTATTAGTCATATATGTATTTACAATATATCTATATATATTTTATATATATATATATATATATATATATATATATATATATATATATATATATATATATATATATATATATATATATATATATATATATATATGTGTGTGTGTGTATATATATATTCATTAATTACAAACCATGCAGTCCCATATCTCACCCAAATCACTAGCCAAACATAGGCCCTTTACCCAGATATCTGCGGCACCACTGGCCATCAGTGAATGTCCTGGCGGCACCATGCTGACATTGACATGGTGATGCAGTCATGTACCACCGTCGGGCTACGCCGTCAAACATGAATCCAATTCCTCCAATGCCCATGGAGAAAGAAGGCTGCACTCATCTGCAGGCATATTTCATCAAATTTATTCAGCCAGAACGTGACAACAAGGAGTGCTACCCCCGACGCGTTTCGGGAAAATCCTTACTCATGGGGCATGGCCGGCAAACCGTTAATCACATGACTATTTCCTTTTAACTATGCCAAAGGCACCGGTGATAGGCCAACCATTCAGACTCAAAAATTATGCATTATGGTAAATCTTCACGATCTCAAAATCATTATATCTCCAAATGGACACCTGACGGGCACCTTTCTGTTGGCCTAAAAAACACAGCCCCAGCATGAAAAATTGACCTGATTCTCAGTGTTTCACCTCCTTTTTTTCTTTTGAATTACCTTTTCCTAAATTTCCATCCTCTGTATGTCTCCTAACTCTTCAAGTTATATCCCTGTTTGCATTAATCGGTATTATTGTATCCCAAAATATTGGCCACACCTCATTTCAAAGAGCAACTCCTTTTCTTCTTGGAAAGTCATACCCATGTAACCTAACAACATCCCTATCTTCTCTGCTTCATCTATGTATCACACCAACCATCTACATGAACTCATATATCCCTTGCCTCTGTCCAATAAGTGCACCTAAATCCTGTTACTTTAATCTACCACAAAGAAACTGAAGAAAATAAATACATGCAATATGGATAAAGCCTATTTTTGTAACGTGTTGTTTATGTACTACTGTTTTGGGACAGCATTACTTAAAAGCAATGATTAGGTTTGTTTTGGATAAGTATGATATTAAAGATATTTTGCAACATAATGATGAGTCTCTTCTGTAGTTATAATTGAATATTTGTACAATGGTTATGTAGGTGTATGACTACCTCATTTTATTACATATTAGATAGGGGTGTGGGTTTTTGAGGGTATTCTCTGTTTGCTTATGCATATGATAATGCATGTTACATGGTGATAGAGTGTATAATGCAGTAAATGTGGGCCTCATTACGATCATGACGAGACCACCACCCACAGGCTGTGGGTGGCGGTCTCACAAACAGCGTACGGACATTTTCCGCCTGCCAAATTCCAATGACGGGCAGTTCTGTGGTGGTCGAACTCCGATCCCCATGCATCCGACAGGGTCCTTGAGCCCACCGGTGAGTTGGAATCCTTCCAATCCCTAAAATGGTGGCAGTGCCTACCAGGCATTCCCGTAGGGATTAGGATGGTCCCTCCCCGCCAGCCTTTCCATGGCTGGCGGGGATGGACATTGGGGGCCCGTAGCAGGCACCCTTTCATCCCGGGCCCTTGATTGTGGGTGTGGGGGTGCCACCTATGGTACCCCCCAACAGATTCCTGTACCAAGTGACATGCACTGCAAGGTGCCTGTCACGTAGTACAGGGATGTGTTACACATCCCATTTTTCCATTGCTGCGGGTGCTACAGCCAGCAGCACCCGCCGCAATGGAAACCCTGGACAATGCGACCGCCTCTGTGGCGGTCGCATTGTAACTTGTCCTGTGGGACCCCAGACACTATGTCGGGCGGTCCCCATCTCCGTTACGGTCCGCCCGCAATCCTAACCAGGCCCTGTGTTCTTGCTTGTGATAGTTTCATTGACTAGGTTTTTCTTTGAATTCATCAGTTGACATGTGATCACATAATCTTAGTGGAATGTTTATATTACATTGGACTGTTTCTAAATCATGGAGTGTGTTTAAATATGATAATATGTGTGTTCTTATGTAGCAGCTGTGTGGTGGCTCGGTGTTATTAACGTGTCCAAGTTAGGGGCTTCTATTTGACCTCAGGGTCACAAATTCAAATCCCAGCAGGTTCACTCAGTCTTTCATCCTCCTGAGGTCGATAAAATGAGTAGCATTGAGTTGGGTAACAATAAGTATCTGTTATTCAGTAGCAAGATGCCCACGGGTGAAAGTGTACTTTACAAATGCACTTGTTATGGTGTAATGCAGTGTTTACTTTATGTCGTAATAGTGCATGTGTGCAACTGAGATAGCAGGTGTCTCTGTTTATGGTATTTGTTTTGCACTGGTTAACAAGTGTTGTGATCTGTAGAAAAATTGTTGTGTGTGCTTTAAATTAAACTATTTTTTTTATAAAACTGTAAAGGGTTAATATGTAAAGAAAAATTATATTTTTTTATAGTAGTGCATACAGTATTATTTCATTAGGCAAATGATGTGTATTTATAGTTCCTAGTAGACTTAGTAAATATTGATCTACTTAAAAGTAATTATGCTCAGGTGAAATGAACAGAGTATTGGTAACATTGAAAGATGTCATCAATTACGTAATTTAAGCTGTCATGGGTAATATAATATGTGATGTCGTGAGCAGTGCATGACAGGGGTGTACATTATGGTCAGTTTACTGAACCATAACAGGAACATTTGGGTGGTTTTATGGCTTTGTTATTTAATCGGAACTGCATTGTAATTGTGTTTTTTTCAGAGAATGTGCATTGTGGTCTTATCAGCAAATGTAACCATTCCTTTTTACAGTGTGTTTCTGTTTTTTTGGGGATAATATTCCATGTGAAACCTTAACTACAAGGTCCTGTGCCCAACCCACAGGGGTCAGTTACAGGCATGGACGTCAATTCACCAAAATGTGTGGGGTAGCAGAAGTGACATCACCTGCCTGTTGGCCTTCATTTTGACTCACACACACGCTTACACACGCATGCATGTTCACACTCTCTCTCACACGAACACACACTCATCTGCAAGTGCAAGTAAGCACACAGCATACATTTAAAAGCGTTTAAAAGCAGTTTACTTACCTCTTCTGCCATGGAAGGTCATATCCCAGTTAATTGTACTCTCTTTTTTTTATTATACTAATAGTGAATAATGTAATAGTATTTGCCATTAGTTTAAAATAAAAAATGGAGGGACCTCAGAGAGAGTAGTGCCCTAACCGAAATCTATGAGGATGAGCCACTCCTGTGTGCATGGAACTGATTTTGCAACATCTGAGGAAAGGGTCGCAAAGGCAGTCACAAGGGGCAACCCAGAGGTCGCAACTGCCGCAACTCCTGGTGATCCCTAAATGACCTCCATGGTTGCAGAGCCTGACGGTCGGTCAGTCCCTCCCCTACCCTCAGCAAAAAGCCAACCCATCCAGCAAGGCAATATTTTACGGTCCTTGGAGGCTGAGCTAGGCCTGGCAAATCCTGCTGCATGGCCCACGATGCCTGCAAAAATTATACACTACAATTCAACATATTCATGCCCAGACTGAAATATATTTTAAATGCTAATTTCTTGAAAAGTACAGAGCAGATTTACCCTATACCAATCAAAAGCTTCTCCTTGAGTAAAGTCTGCTTACGAAGTTTGGTGCAGTTCCACTCAGCCTTTTTTAGGTCGAGCCTGGGAACACGCATCCGAAGGATGCGGTCCAGGTGGAGAACTATAGCGAGCTGACACGGGGGAATGACGGACAAGAAACTGTCACGCGCTTCTCCCCGGCTGGATTCAGCTGCTTGCACGCGCACCCACATTCACGCATGCGCACATCACAGCCACACGCATACACAGCACTCACGCATGCGCACATACACACGCATACACAGGCACACCCCCCGTCGCCGCACCTACACGCATACACAGAGACCCCTCCACACACACCAGCCCCTCTCCTCCCGGCTCCACTCACCGGTGTCTGGCGGGCGCTCCCCGGGTCTGCAGGCTCCTTCCCTTCCTCCGCAGCTGCAGGCTCTCCCCACATCACGGGGGCCCGCTGCTGGACAGAAGGCTTCTCTGTGGCCGGGCGGTGGTAGCGCTCGGCGGGGCTCTCTCTCCACATGGGAGCTCCGCCTCCTCAGTGCGCCCGCTTCGCCCCGCGGGTCTTCACCCGGTCCCCCATCTCGGGACCGGGACTTTAAGGGAAACAGTATCCAGGGCTCCTTCCTGGTCACGGGAGCCCCGGGGCCGCAATGCTCACGCCACTTCCTGCTGCCGGCTCCTCTTCCTGGTTGCACGTCAGGTCCCGGGCCAGCAGCCAATCAGAGCGCGGCCCGGGAATGACGTCACAGAGGTGTCCCGCAGTACCGCCCCCGGCCTGCCTGACTTCCTGGTCGCAGGAGAATTCTACTGCTGAACTGGGTGTTATAACGCAGTCTCCACATGTAACTGTCTGCAAAGGTAATGCAACACTTTTCAGTTCTCAATTACTTTATTCAGGCACTGAAGTGGTGAAAAAATGTAATTAGATTAAGTTGTTCTTTAGATTTACGTGATTCGTTCACGTCTCGGAAGCGAATTGACCGGGACGGGTGCTGGAGCCCTTCGGACGCGTAGAATGTTTTCCGGGCTTCCGGGCTGCAGGACCTGGGTGTAGCTAACGGAGACGATCTTAAAGACACCCTAACCAATTGCAAAGAGCCGCTCAAGACCATCGAGCAGTTTCAGGTACGGGACTTAGGGATAGCGGACATCCAAGTGTATTGGCCAGCGTATGAAGTCTTTGTGTACACTTGTGACTGGACAGCTGATAGTAAATTTGCTACCTTTAGTTTTAGATGCTCTTTTGGGAATGAGAACTGAAGGTATACAGAATCACTTTTTAAGCGAAGTTGTGAACATTGTATTATTTGTAAACTGGCACATGTTCTGCTTCCAGGCTTTTGACATGCCACGTGGGGAACGGAAATATTCTAAAGTGTTGTATTCATCGCTTTATAATATACTGAATCGATAGTATGAGCCGGCACTATATCACTTAAAATCACATTATATCATAATAGAAATGTGAGTGCAGAGTGACAGTGAGTGCAGAGTGACAGTGAGTGCAGAGTGCGTGCAGAAACAGTGAGTGCAGAGTGCGTGCAGAGTGACAGTGAGTGCAGAGTGCGTGCAGAGTGACAGTGCGTGCAGAGTGACAGTGCGTGCAGAGTGACAGTGAGTGCAGAGTGACAGTGAGTGCAGAGTGACAGTGAGTGCAGAGTGAGTGCAGAGTGACAGTGAGTGCAGAGTGACAGTGACAGTGAGTGCAGAGTGACAGTGAGTGCAGAGTGACAGTGAGTGCAGAGTGACAGTGAGTGCAGAGTGACAGTGAGTGCAGAGTGAGTGCAGAGTGACAGTGAGTGCAGAGTGAGTGCAGAGTGACAGTGAGTGCAGAGTGAATGCAGAGTGACAGTGAGTGTAGAGTGAGTGGAGAGTGACAGTGAGTGCAGAGTGACAGTGAGTGCAGAGTGACAGTGAGTGCAGAAACAGTGAGTGCAGAGTGCGTGCAGAGTGACAGTGAGTGCAGAGTGCGTGCAGAGTGACAGTGAGTGCGGAGTGAAAGTGAGTGCAGAGTGACAGTGAGTGCAGAGTGACAGTGAGTGCAGAGTGACAGTGAGTGCGGAGTGACAGTGAGTGCAGAGTGACAGTGAGTGCAGAGTGACAGTGAGTGCGGAGTGACAGTGAGTGCAGAGTGACAGTGAGTGCAGAGTGACAGTGAGTGCAGAGTGACAGTGAGTGCAGAGTGACAGTGAGTGCGGAGTGACAGTGAGTGCAGAGTGACAGTGAGTGCAGAGTGACAGTGAGTGCAGAGTGACAGTGACAGTGAGTGCAGAGTGACAGTGAGTGCAGAGTGACAGTGAGTGCAGAGTGACAATGAGTGCAGAGTGACAGTGAGTGCAGAGTGAGTGCAGAGTGACAGTGAGTGCAGAGTGAGTGCAGAGTGACAGTGAGTGCAGAGTGAAAGCAGAGTGACAGTGAGTGCAGAGTGAGTGGAGAGTGACAGTGAGTGCAGAGTGACAGTGAGTGCAGAGTGACAGTGAGTGCAGAAACAGTGAGTACAGAGTGCGTGCAGAGTGACAGTGAGTGCAGAGTGCGTGCAGAGTGACAGTGAGTGCAGAGTGCGTGCAGAGTGACAGTGAGTGCAGAGTGAGTGCAGAGTGAGTGCAGAGTGACAATGAGTGCGGAGTGACAGTGAGTGCGGAGTGACAGTGAGTGCAGAGTGACAGTGAGTGCGGAGTGACAGTGAGTGCAGAGTGACAGTGAGTGCAGAGTGACAGTGAGTGCAAAGTGACAGTGAGTGTAGAGTGACAGTGAGTGCAGAGTGACAGTGAGTGCAGAGTGACAGTGAGTGCAGAGTGACAGTGAGTGCAGAGTGCGTGCAGAAACAGTGAGTGCAGAGTGCGTGCAGAGTGACAGTGAGTACAGGGTGAGTGCAGAGTGACAGTGAGTGCAGAGTGACAGTGAGTGCAGAGTGAGTGCAGAGTGACAGTGAGTGCAGAGTGACAGTGAGTGCAGAGTGCGTGCAGAGTGACAGTGAGTGCAGAGTGACAGTGAGTGCAGAGTGCGTGCAGAGTGACAGTGAGTGCAGAGTGACAGTGAGTGCAGAGTGACAGTGAGTGCAGAGTGAGTGCAGAGTGACAGTGAGTGCAGAGTGACAGTGAGTGCAGAGTGACAGTGAGTGCAGAGTGCGTGCAGAGTGACAGTGAGTGCAGAGTGCGTGCAGAGTGACAGTGAGTGCAGAGTGCGTGCAGAGTAACAGTGAGTGCAGAGTGACAGTGAGTGCAGAGTGACAGTGAGTGCAGAGTGACAGTGAGTGCAGAGTGACAGTGAGGACAGTCACTCAGCACCACCACATTATCACTCAGAACCACCACAGCATCACTCAGAACCACCACAGCACCACTCAGCACCGCCACAGCATCACTCAGCACCACCACAGCACCACCACAGCACCACCACAGCATCACTCAGCACCACCACAGCATCACTCAGCATCACCACAGCCCCATTCAGCACCACCACAGCATCACTCAGCACCACCACAGCACAAATATGTTCTCTCAATGTTTCAAGCTTTATTAAAAATGTCACAAAAAGATGTTAATATTTCACTTCTGTTCTTGGATTTCGTTACAATAAAATACACTGAACATAATCTTCACAAAAGTTATTTACAAAAGTTTAAGCTATTGCCATTATAAATTACAATCACTTTTATTAAGTATTAAAAAAAATTAAGCCATTGTTATTTGTAATATCAATACATCTAAGTCACGTAAATACAAATGTTGCATTACAAATGCTATAGGTGTCACATTTGCGAAAGTTATAACTATTGGCATTGTAAATGACAAAGCTATTAATTTAGCTATTTTCAAAACCAACACATAAATGAACATTTGGTGAATTACCATTAAAATATTTGACTTTTTACTAAGATATTATTGTACTCTTTTATGCAAACAAAATTTAGATACTGCATAAATAACTTTAACAAAACATATTTTATATGTAGCTTTTTATGTAAAAAAATAACTATAGCACAAAGCAAAAAACAATTGCCATTTACAATGCTAATAGCTCAAACTTAAATAATGCGAGACCTATTGCATTGCAAATGCTTGTTCTATATGTAGGAATAAAGAATCCTATGGGATTTCAAATTGAAAGTTTCACTTTTGGGATCACCCCACTCTCGTTTTTGGCATCTGCTTGACAGATCTGCACAAATCCTGGCATGAAGAACCCAGTTAGATGTACTTTTTTTTATGTGTGCCGATTCTTCGAACGACACCAAGTTATTAAGAAAGCAAAACACACTTTTTCAGTGGAAACTGTGACCTAACCATAGTTACTGAGGTGCTATTGTCACTTGTAGTCGATAGATAGATAGATAGATAGATAGATAGATAGATAGATAGATAGATAGATAGATAGATAGATAGATAGATAGATAGATAGATAGATAGATAGATAGATAGATAGATAGATAGATAGATAGATAGATAGATAGATAGATAGATTACCTAGTGACTAGATAGTTAAAGTTAGGTCAGCATTTCCATATGAAATGCTTTTTTTGTATTGCTCATAACTTTAGCACCATTTGACAAAACTGTCTAAAAAAGTGCTCTTTTTTGCCTACTTTGTGCATGGAACGTTTTGGAGTGACCATCAAGCAGGGGCCAAGAAAAAAGGGGGATCCCAAAACACAATATCCCCATGCTTTTTCCGTAGACTTCTTTAGACAGGGCTACAACAAAAAATGCTGAATGGAATTACACCACAATTGGTAGGAAGCTAGATGTTGGTACACAAAGTATGGTTATTATGAGTTGGGGTAAATCTGTTTGGTAGTTTTTTGAGAAATTTGGGTTTAAAAATATTTGTGTCTGGATGGTTGGGTCCGCGAGAGGCTCGCAGGAGTGCAAATTTAAAATTGGGGTGATCTGGTTCGATTGAGCAAGGGAGCTTTTTCCCTTCGGCCAATTCGCTTCCGCAGGAGTCAGACTCCCGCAGGAGCGAGTGCTCTGATTGGCTTCCAGCAACAACAGACAATTTTGCTGGCAGCCATTACAGGACTCAAGAATTTAGTCCCCTGTCCTGAACTTTAAAACAAAAGTGAAATAAGGGAGCAGTGTAGGGATACCTCGTCCATCTAGGCCCTATGGGGTGCATTTTTTTAATCTTTATGGGCCCCCAGGGATTTCACCCTGGGGGCTGAAAGGTCCATAAAAGGGCAAGAGGGCCACGTGACCCGCCTCTCTGAGCCTTCAAAGGCCATGGGGACCACGTCTTCATGGGCTTATCTCTTTAATTAAAAGGGAGGGAGCCACACAGCACTTCTCCTTGAACCATTACAGACCCTGTGGAGCCCACCTTTGGGGCCGAAATGTCCCCAGAAGGGGAGGGGCGCTGCATGACCTCAACCCGAGCCTTTAAGAATTCGGCCCCAGGGGATGACATCACTGGACCGAATTCTTTAATTGTAGGGGGGACAGGGGGGTGAAGGGCCCTCTCCCTGAGCCATTATAGGCCCCGGGAAGCCCACCACAGGGCCAAAATGCCCAGAATAGAACCAAGTCCTCAAAGCCTCCAGGGACACCATTTACCATGGCCAATACACTTTTTAAATGGTAAGAGAGCCATGTGCCCCCCCTCCCTGAGCCTTTAATGGCCCCAGGGAACTCATCATCCTGGGGCCAGCTCACCTTCTGTTCCAGAGGAGCCCAAAGAGGGACCACACACAAAGTCTGCTCCCCCAGCGGCTGGGAGCTTTAAAAATGCGGCTATCAACAAAGGGAGACAGTTGGAGGGGCTTTTTAAAGGGCCAGTATATGTGCCCAAGTATCGAGATCAAAAAGGAGTATGCAGTTCCTAAAGAGGCTACAAATGACTTAGGAATAACGTACAAGTGACTGACTACCGAGAAGGAGGAAGGGGAATTCCTCCTTTCGGATTTAGGGCCTCACACACCCAGCACACCCAGCCCGCTGGGTGTCATGCTTCATCATTGGACATGTTCCTCTTTAGGTTGGCGCTACAATACCTGACGGGCACCCTCAGTGGGGGCTCTTTGGCGGAGATCTTTTAATCCTTGCTAAATAGTAAGTGCGTGTAAGGGTCCTAAAGTATAGAAGTGTAGTGTAATGGTGTCTAAAAAAGTGAGTTAAAACAAGGAGAGGGAGGATCAGGGCAACTAATTTGATAATCCTGTCTCCCACCCTGATTAAAAGGAGTGGTGGCGGCTGTCTATAGTAATGTTATAGGCAGCTGCTCAATGTGTCATGCAGTCAACGTGTTTCTTGCCTAGTTTGCCTCCTAGAGGATCAGGCGGCAATTCTTCAGGACCTACAAATAAGAGTTGTAAACTACACTACGTGGCTGATAATGAGGTGTAGTAACCTAAATATTACCAGTCTGGTGGCACCAGTGCCGTGCGGTGTCCTTGTGGTGCAGTAGTTAATCTATATATAGTATAAGACTGGCCCTATCGATTGGCGGCATCAAGTGGACACATTCATCCAGCATGTGTCACTAACTTGCGCCCACTCGGCGTAGGACCTACCCTGTAATGCCGGTTCCGGGCTTTAAAAATGTTCCCAGCAGCTGAGAGCAGACTTGTGATCTGTTTCCCTGCCCGCACTGATGCAGGCAGAGAAACAAATCAACAGATTTTTCCCACCTGGATGGAGCAGCTTGAATATCTGCTCCCTCCGGGCGGGAGGAGTGGCTGCTCCCGCAACCTTGGGCCCCCAGCAGCCCCCTGTGTGTGTATGGTGGTTGGCCTGGGTGAGCAACCAACTATTTAAATTAGAGTCCTTGGGGGATAGGGTCTCTGGGGCAAAATAGGCATGCGGCGGGGGCCATCTGGTCCCCTCCCATTAAAAAATATATATTTATGTACGGCCCTGGGGCGGCCCCCACCTCCCCTTTAAATATAAAATATATATATACAGCCTAGGGGGATGGGGTCACTAGGGCCTAATGGGGCTCAGGGAGAGAGGCCACTGAAGGACTGGGCTATTTTAAGGCCCAGCGGTGCCAGGGGACAACACCTGAAACCTTCGTGGGTTACCTGTTCCGGCGTACAAATCACAGAGACACGAGACACTTCCTTCGGCGTCAAATATCAGCGTTTATTTACTGCAGGGATACAGAAATCGCTAGAGGTACAACAGAGTGTAGGTTCTGAGAGTCTGCTTCGAATTGCAAAAGTGGATCGCTCCTTTTATACACATTTTCGTCATTACACAACATAACGAACAAAAGGTTACAACTCAGTTCCCACAGTAAACTTCAAAAGGATTGCATTCATGTTTTCAGAAGCCCGGAACATAATTACAGTTACATGTCGGTTCCCAACTAAAAAAGTACGTTATCCCACCATTAGGCACATTCCACTCTAGTTGTAAACGAGCTAAGAGAAGGGACAGAAACAGGTGCAAGGAAGACAAAGACAAACAACAGATTGAAAAGAGGGTGGGGGCAATATCGGAAGCGTGATCACAGAATCAAAGGATTCGAGCCTAGCGCATGCAAGGCTGAAACAATAGACCGGCACGGCAAGATGAGCCTCGAGTGGAGCCATCTGCTTCTGCCGTGTAATTCCCCTAGTCATAAAGACACACTCAAAGGAATATGCATCTTCCGCAAGAGCTTGGGAATCCCAGGGTCACGAAGCGGACATTGTCCGTTCGCCGGCTACGTGAGGGCAAGAAACAAAATGGATGCCGTATCCAAAATGGAACCCGAGGGTTCAGATGAAGAAACCCGTAAATAAGACGAACCCTTCCAAGTAGTGTAGCGAAAACGCGTACACCTACTAAACTCGTCATTTGCGGTTCATAGATACCAAATTCGTCCATATTAGAACAAGCCCAAAACATCGCTATGATTCTCATGGAACCTCAGACGCTCCTTTTGCCCTCATGTAGGCAAGCACTAGTCGATATCAGAATCGATTTCGATATTCATCAGATCGTTCAGTTGTTGCTGGAACATTATTCTATCCATCAATGTCTCTTTGGTAACAGATTGCCTTCTTATACATGTTGTAGCACAAAGGCCACATAAGGCAGGACCACACTGCACACAAAGACAACATGTGAACAGAATCATCACAACAACCCCAACAATCATCAGAATCTTCCAACCCCAAGTCGACATCAGACCCCAAAACCATCCTAGAAGCGTCCAATCACCTTCCTCCACGTGTATGGACTCGGAGATTTTATGCAACTTCGAGATGGCTTGATAAACAGTTGGAGCGTTATCAGGTATGAAAATACAGCAGCTCGAATGGATCACCTTGCACACACCACCTCTATCTGCGAGTACAACGTCTAGAACCATACGGTTCTGTAACGTCATAAGTCTATCCGCTTGAAGCTCTGCTGTCAGGTTACCAAGGACACTTGCAGTTATATTAGCAGTCGATTCTACCACACGAGTCAACTGTCTCAGGTTCCTACTATTAACCATAGGTCCCCAAAACGGTAGGAAACCCTTAAAGAAGTCTCCTGCTTCTTGACCAGCAGTGTCCTCTTTGCTAATAACGCCTCTCACAACTCTGGTCTTGTGATAGTCTGAGGCAACTGTGAAAGTCGGTGGCAAAAGATTTGCGATATAACAGGTGCCCGAAAAGTCACGAGGCAACCACGTATAAGCGCGATCATAACACACAAAATAGGTACCCTTGGCAGTCAGGAATACAGGGGAAGAGAGCATCGGTAAAACGTACGTCTCAGTACAAGCACTCTTCCCAAGCTGAGCTCTCGGATTTCGACCAAGACCTTGCAGGCAGAAATGACCGAGGTGGGGTACGATCCAGATCGGAGACGAGCTCTTAAGCTGTCTATCACCCACTGACATACTATACTCGGCATCACTCAGATCCTTGTAAGCTCGCACCTCTTCTTTAGGAATAAGCGATGCATCAAAAATATCTCTATCCAAATCAGCAATCGCTATCGCCAAAGACTTGTGGTACGGGCCAGAACCAAGGTCTGTGGAGCGTGGCTCTCGACGGGGGTAGGAATCTAGTGCACTACGGAACATAGTTTGGAATGCTCGAGCTGATCCCTGGGAGCTATAGGGAAGAACCAAATACGGAATACCCTTATCCATGGTATGCGGCATTAACCCACACACCCAACAGTTGGTAGTATTCATCACCAACTGATGTTGATGCAAAAGTTGAACAAAGGAGTTGTTCATAAATTCCGCACGTCTAACCTGTTCATGTTGGGGCAGAAGATGAAAGGAATGTGGAGAGATAGTGGGAACAGAATTCAGATCATGAAAAGGAGGAATAGGTGAAGTGGAAGGCAATAGCGACTGAATCCCAAAATACACTCCACCCACCAGTAGCATAGAAACAGTTAGGAACAACATGGAAACCTGAAACAAAAAACATTTTGTTCGCAAAATCTTATGCAATTTGGATCTTTGCGCCGACATCCTCTCTATTTCCGACAGCTTAGAGAACTCCATCCTCTAAAGACCGTCCGCAACGTTCTTGACGCACCTTGTTCTGAGTAGCGATTATCAATTCCCAGGAGTTCCCAGAAACCGACAAAAGTAACCGACCTAGTGTCAGAAACCTGCTAAACAGACGTAGGTACCCGCACGGCCCTACGGCCAACCCAGATGGTAGGTTTTAATCAATTTAGGCATTCAATTTAATATAAGTCTCCTAGCTGCACAGAAGAGGAACACACGTAATATATCAAACAAAATTAAAGAGCTCAAGATCAGGGAAAATGCAAATATTTACAATGTTCATAGCAACTAAAAGGGGTAATGTAGATTCCAAATAAAAGGGAATTTTTTATTAGTCCTTAATCACGCGATCAAAGAAAATATCGACATTTTCCAGGTCGAGTTTGCTCTTCAAACAACGGTTCAGATGGCAAAACAGTGTTCGAATGTTCAGGTAACAGTTCAAAACTTGAATTCTCCACTGCTGAAGACGAAGGCACAGTTCCAGATGATTCAACAGGTGTATCTGACTGAACTGAATTGTTCTCTACAAGTTGAGCATCACTAAATGGCACGTAGCGTGGAATGGCATCGGTCTCAGTCGGGGCAAGTCCTTTCTTTATCCAATTATCTGCTGGCAATGGAAGGAGGACTTTCTTCGTATGGGTGGCATGCACCCAGTGCTTCTTGCCATCCAGCCGAACTGCAGTCCTCGTTGCCAGCAAGACTTGGTGGGGTCCCACGAACCTTGGCTCAAGATTACGTTTTCTCTAAAAATTTCGGGTTACCACCCAGTCGCCAGGTTGGAGCCGATGACCAGGTCCTTCTGTTTGTGCCGGTAGAGCTTCAAAAACCTGTTGATGAATCAAACTCAATTTAGCAGTCAGATCGTAAAGATAGTCGATCAACATTGGATATTCAAGTCTGTCGAACTCCTTAGGCCTTGGAACTCCCCAAGCGTTCGCAGGACGGCCGAACACAATCTCATATGGGCTAAGCCCTACTCGAGAGTGCACAGTCGCCCTGGTTGACAAGAGAGCTAAAGGCAGTGCATCAGGCCATGATAAACCAGTCGTTGCTTGAATTTTAGCAAGTTTCAGTTTCAGAGTACCATTGTACCCTTCCACCAATCCCGCCGATTGGGGATGGTTAGCACTATGAAATTTTAGGCGTATACCCAAACCCGCACACACATTCTTCATCACACTTCCCACAAACTCACTTCCATTATCCGACCATACGATCCGTGGCATGCCATACCTTGGGAAATATTCCTTGAGTAGAACTTTTGCTGTGGACAGGGCAGTATTATCCTTAAGAGGGTAGGCCTCAATCCATCTGGAGAACGCACAAACCACAACCAAGACATATTTTAGATTATTGCATCTCTCCATATGGATGAAGTCCAACTGGATAACTTCAAAGGGACATGTAGGAGGAGCAAAATGACCAGGTAGAGTGGGGGTGCCCTTGCCAGGATTATGCATCAAACATACCATACAGGTCTTAACCACTCTCTCAGCACATTTAGCAATCCCATCATTCTTCCATACAGGAGACAACAACTTACATATACCTTTCTCACTAATATGTGACATGCCGTGGGCCATAGTAACAACGGCAAGCACATATGCATCCGGTAACATCCATCTCTGATATTCTGACAAGTCAACCCAACATCCATTCGTGTCTAACTTCCCCGTGCTTTCTTTCCACTTAGTCTTTTCAGTTTCGGTAGCCTCTTTCTGAATCGCTTTCACACTCTCAATTGTGTCCTCACACATACCAGTCTCCGCCGGCCATCTCACTGAACTCGTAACATACATTCGATTCGTCAGATTCTTGGCCGTTTCCTTAGCAATCTCATCTGCAAACGCATTACCACGACCAACATCATCTGTAATCTTTCGATGCGCGCTGCATTTAATGATTGCCACTTGCTTAGGCAATGTCAGTGCATCTAAAAGATCGTTCACGAGCTGTCCGTGTTGGATCTTCGTGCCATGCGACGTCATGAATCCTCTTTCTCTCCACAATCGACCAAAGCTATGTGCTACGCCAAATGCATACTGACTGTCGGTAAACACATTCACTCGCTTTCCTTTAGACAAAACACACGCTCTCGTCAAAGCGATCAACTCTGCCGCTTGCGCCGAATTCTGACTCAATCTCGCAGTTTCCACAACCGTATTCAACGTCACTAAAGCATATGCAGTCGTCACATCACCATTCGGCAACTTGAAGCATGAACCATCAACATACAGAGTACCATCGGGATCTACCAATGGAGTGTTTTTCAGATCAATACGACCCTTTGTTTCTTCTTCTGTTCTTAAGTAACAGTCATGTGGTGCTACATCACTTGATTCCATATTAATTGGCAACAATGTCGCTGGATTCAACACGTTACAACGTTTTATCTGTATATGACTTGCCAAAAGCGTCAACTCATAACCGGACAACCTTGCGCTCGTCAAGTATTGAGTCTTTGTTCGATTCAAGAGAGTGTCAACTGCATGCGGAACCATCACTGTAAGCATATTATCCATGACCAGACCTGCGGACTGTCGAATAGACACCGCAGCTGCCGCTGTCGCTCTTAGACAACTCGGCAATGCTCTGGCTACTGGGTCTAAAGTCGAGGAAAAATATGCACATGGACGCTGTTTGCCGCCAAATTGTTGCGTCAAAACACTCAACGCACAACCTTCTCTCTCGTGAACGTATAGTGTAAACGGCTTACTGTAATCAGGGGTACCTAACACAGGAGCCGAACACAACGCATCACGCAATTCAGAAAAACTTTTCTGACACTCTTCAGTCCATGGCAAAGGAGTCGGAACATCCTTGCACGTGAGAGCTAATGGCTTCGCTAACAATGAAAAGTTTGGAATCCATTGTCTGCAGTATGACGTAATACCTAGAAAGGCACGTACATCTCAATGAGTTGTTGGCACAGTCATTCGAGCAATCGCTGCAATTCTTTCTGGGGTCAACCTTCTTCCCTCCTTTGACAATAAGTGACCTAAATAGGTTACTTCTTGACAACAATACTGTAGCTTACAAGGTGACACCTTGTGATGTAAGTCACATAAATGCTTTAACAACAATACTGTAGCAGTTTTGCAAATTTGCTCAGTGTCGGCAGCCATTAACAGATCATCAACGTATTGAATCAGGGCCGCACCAGCAGGTAACACAAATGCATCCAGCTGACTCTTAAGGGCTTGACTGTAGATCGATGGACTCTCACAGTAGCCCTGTGGTGCGCGTTTAAACCTAAAACTACGACCACCTAATGAGAAGCCGAATAAATCTCTGCTTTCCTCAGCAATCGGAATGCTAAAGAAAGCATTCTTTAAGTCGATCACCGAGAACCAGGAGGCAGAGGCTGGAATCAGGGTCAGCAAAGCCGTAATGTCAGGCACCACTGGAAACTGTGGAATCACTATTTTATTCACTTCTCTCAAATCAATTACAAAACGGTACACAGGAGGCTTGGATGGGTCAGTTCGTTTCAAAATAGTTAACACCGGACTATTACACACATTTCCCCGAGTTTCTTCAATGACATCCTTCTCGATCAAGTCATAAATGATCGCTAATAGTGCTCGCTCGCCATCAAGAGAGATACGATACTGGGGAATACGCGGTAATCTCACATTCGATTTCAATTGGACCACATAAGGTGGTATGTCCAGTAGGCCCACATCATTGGGACCTGTTGCCCATAAAGACTCAGGAAGGGAACTCAATTCCGGCGGGAGCTTATCAGTTGACAAGTACATAGGAGAGATCACTCTCTGACTTAATGTAAGCTCCACTCCCGTAGGAGAGCAGTACAGAGTCGCATACAACCGCTTCAACAAATCCAAACCCAAGAGATTCTCACCACAACCAGTAGTTAAAATCAAAGGAGCTTCTAGCTCACGTGGCCCGATCGTAAGGGACAAAGGGCTAGAAACTGGATTGCTAACCGGGGCGCCAGAGAATCCAACGGAAACATTCGTTAAGCCAGACAAAGGTGCGCCAGGGAGTTTCGAATGCATGATGGAACTTTTTGCTGCACCAGTGTCCAACAGAAAAGGCTCAACTACGCCCGATGTGGCAACTGCGACGTAAGGCCCTCTCTGATCAACCGGAACTGATACTACTCCCTCTCTTTGTCTACGGCTGTCCTAGTAATTGTCATCTGTACCAATCTCATGCTCAACATAATAGTCATCCACATGATACTGTGCAGATCTACCAGACGATTGATTTCGCTGATCAAAACAATTGCTCGCATCCGATGAAGGAGCAGAACGCTCATTTTGATTTTGAGAGGTGCCACGACCTCTACCACGAGATGCTTGCTGATGACCACCACGGCCTCCTCGAACCGAAACACCATTCGTTCGGTCACGTAAAACAGGGCAATTAAATTTTAAATGGCCCTCACCCCTACAATACGCACACTGATTATACCCAAGCATAGATCTGGATGCAGAGGAGTCAGAACGTGACTGCATTCTAGAAGACTGCACCTGTGGTCGATACTGCTGTTGCGAGTCATTTGGATTCAAGCGTGGAGGATACGCTTGCTGCAACAAGACCTTAGTCTTCAACTCCTTCGTTTTCTTATCTGCATGATCATTCTCTTCTTTTTCCCTATTCTCATAATATTGAGCCGTTGCTAATATTTGAGCCGTGGTTGAAACAGCCCATGCACTTTCAGAATTTTTCAATTTATTGCATTGGTCGGGCAACAGATTTAACACAAACTTATCAACAAACAATCGCTGACCTCCCTCAGTGCTCATGTCCTGACCACTATGATCGATAAATGCCTCCTCAAACCTAGTAAAGAAATCAGAGACACTCTCATCTTTCTTTTGTTTGCAAGCAGACAATTTATCCCAATTCACCCTCATCGCTGGCATGAGTGTTTTCATGAGCGTAATGATTCTTTGGGGCAGATCCGTAATTAGCTGTTCAGGCTTAGCCCCACCAACTTGCCGTCCATCTGCCGCTACAAGAGCAGCCCAATCACCACCTAACTCAGCTGCATGATTCTCTTGACGAATCTTCGCCCAAATCGGTTGCGGTACTACGTTACCAAACAACATGTCGATATCAGCAAGGTTCATAATAGACGCATCCACTAATTGGGATAACTCCTTATAATAACCTGCCGGATTCTTCCGCGGGTCAGGCAAGGATTGTTTCACCTGCAAAACTTCTGATCGTTTCCATGGGAGGTGTATCCAAACTCACTGGAAGTGTGGCAAAATTGCAGGATTAGCAGCAGCATCACCCGGCATCCACACTGGGGGAACCTCTCGCATGGGATACTGACCAGATTTCGTTTTCGGATCATCGGAGTCGTCGTCAAACGACACTCGAGAAGGCACTGTAGACCTAAAAGCTAACAACCGCTCTAATGCACGTCGTATATCACCACCCACAATCATGCCATTCGAAAACTGATTCTGAAGTTCAGTCATATCGGGCGGTACGTTATCTAGCTCATCATTATCCCACTCTTCTCGGAATGATTTGCACATCTCTTCGAACACGAATCTCTGTGTGGGCTCATTAAACTGAGAGAACGTATCGAAAACTATGCGCGAAGTGTACTTAGCAGGATGTCTAATCCACCTGCGCGCCATAGTTACTAACGTCGCACTCTCCCGACCACCTGGAATTTGACTCCGTCTCTGAGAAATGTCAGAGGCATCGGATTCAAGTAATGATCCGAAAAGTGGAGAATAGAGGTTAGCAACAGAAGTAGGAATACGGTTACGAACAGAAGGAGAAGAGGAGAGAAGTACAGGAGCAACAATATGAGGACTGAACGTAGGAGCAGTAGGAGTAGCCAAGACAACAGAACTAGTAGTAACAAGAGGCTGAGAAGGTACAGGCAAAGGAGCAGTAGGAAGAAGAGGAGGTAAAGGAGCAGGGCCCACTTGAGGAACAAGGGGATTCGGAGGAACGGGACCAGCTACAGGCTGACCAGCAGCCGCCGGAACAACAGGCGGAAGAACAGGGGGAACTATAGGGGCTGTAGTACCCTGTACATAAGGAGGTGGTGACTTTAATAAATAAGATAACAAAGGATCCTCTTTCGATTCTTCTCCCTTCTTTTCAGAACTTGACGGTAAAACCGGATAACATTTATCCACCGCCATGCTATGAAGTCTGGTAGAAACTTCCTTTTCCTTTTCTGCTTTATCTCGCTGATACTGTTCTGCACCTTGCATCATCGTAATGATACCCTCTCTCTTATTTTTCTTAGTCTGCTTGATTTCTTTCTGTCTGGCCTCTTTGCGCCATAACCGAAAGGAATCAAACATTGCTGGCCTAGCTTTCTTTTTAAACAATTTTGCTTCGAGATTATCTAAAATCTCAGTTTCAAAACTACCATGAGGTGGCCAACTAAGGACACCATCGTTTCTCGTATAACGGATCCAACATTCATTATATACAATAGGGCCTACTCCATGTCGACTATAGAGCTCATAAATCGGAGTTCCAATTGGAGGTATCGGACACGAGTCCTCCAACCGGGAATCCTTGTTGCAACACTTAAAGAAACCAAAGGAAATACTACGGCCAGGCATCGTGCACACTAACCGAGTTTCAAACTTCTAGGGTTATCGGATTACGATATCCCCGCAAAAATACGAGACCCTCGGTTTTTGGCAATTGCAATTGACAAAGAAAAACCCAAAAAGAGAACCAACAACGAAGAACCACAAATGCAATGGAACCATGCAATCAACCAAGTAACCAGCAACAACAACCAAGTTTCAAAATAAAAAGCAAATGTCCCAAAAAGGAACCAAAGAATTTAAACTAAGGACTGGGAGCGACCCACAAATACTTAACTGAAAGGACAATGGCGTCACCAGGAAGGCCCGTCTATCGTCTCGCCGTACAAAGGACTACGCCAGGCGCCAAAACAGGTCGACAGTCAGGGCATCAGTCCGTCGCAGCCGTCAGGAGGCGGGAATCTTCGCGGGAAAAGTCTTCGGACCACTTATTTCGACAACAGGATCGATGAAGCGGGGTGCACCTTCCCTCGGAGATTTCACACGAAGTTCCTCACGATCGTCAGGCTTTGGACCGGTACCGCTGATGTCGCCCCACGCTGGGCGCCAACTGAAGGACTGGGCTATTTTAAGGCCCAGCGGTGCCAGGGGACAACACCTGAAACCTTTGTGGGTTACCTGTTCCGGCGTACAAATCACAGAGACACGGGACACTTCCTTCGGCGTCAAAGATCAGCGTTTATTTACTGCAGGGATACAGAAATCGCTAGAAGTACAACAGAGTGTAGGTTCTGAGAGTCTGCTTCGAATTGCAAAAGTGGATCGCTCCTTTTATACACATTTTCGTCATTACACAACATAACGAACAAAAGGTTACAACTCAGTTCCCACAGTAAACTTCAAAAGGATTGCATTCATGTTTTCAGAAGCCCGGAACATAATTACAGTTGCATGTCGGTTCACAACTGTAAAAGTACGTTATCCCACCATTAGGCACATTCCACTCTAGTTGTAAACGAGCTAAGAGAAGGGACAGAAACAGGTGCAAGGAAGACAAAGACAAACAACAGATTGAAAAGAGGGTGGGGGCAATATCGGAAGCGTGATCACAGGATCAAAGGATTCGAGCCTAGCGCATGCAAGGCTGAAACAATAGACCGGCACGGCAAGATGAGCCTCGAGTGGAGCCATCTGCTTCTGCCGTGTAATTCCCCTAGTCATAAAGACACACTCAAAGGAATATGCATCTTCCGCAAGAGCTTGGGAATCCAAGGGTCACGAAGCGGACATTGTCCGTTCGCCGGCTACGTGAGGGCAAGAAACAAAATGGATGCTGTATCCAAAATGGAACCCGAGGGTTCAGATGAAGAAACCCGTAAATAAGACGAACCCTTTCAAGTAGTGTAACGAAAACGCGTACACCTACTAAACTCGTCATTTGCGGTTCATAGATACCAAATTCGTCCATATCCGAACAAGCCCAAAACATCGCTATGATTCTCATGGAACCTCACCACCACCCTTTAAAATAAATAAGGCCCTGGAGGATGGGGTCACCAGTGCCTAATAATGCTGGGAATGGGGACACGAGGCCCCCACCCCTTTAAAATAAATACAGCCCTGGTGCATTGCTTCCCCAGGGTCTAATGAGGCTCTGAGGGGTGGCCCCTTATCCTTGAAAAAAAACACAACCCTGGGGGATGGGGTCCCCGGGGCCTGATATGACTCAGGGAGCGGGGTCATGCAGCCCCCTTCCCCTATTAAACAAACAAACAGGGGTCAAGCAGCCCCCATAGATATATATTTCCATCTGCAGTTGTTACTGCAATGTGTCTATAGGCACACATTGCAGTAACAACTGCAGATGGAATAATGCTCTGACAACATATATATATACATCCATACTAATATAATAAAGAGAGAGATCAAATATTTTAGGCGGGTAATGTCAGGAACCACAGCACCAATCACAACCCCCAATACGGCGTTGGAAAGGGCAGTTTCAGCAGAAGGACATAGGCTATGCAGACGCCCACCATATACATTTAAAAGGTAAAAGAACCGTGCCAGCAAAGTAGTCCCTTGTGGGCGTGTCTGCATTGTGCTGTGGGCGTGTGCTGGGGGCGTGTGGTACGTTCCGCCCTTCATGCCATGTCTCATATTGTGTGCTAATCCCACCCTGCTCCCTTTAAATACCCCTGCACCCCATAATCATAACCCACCCGTACTCCTTAAAAAACCCAACACCCTTAAACACTAACCCATCTTAACCCTATGAATATACCCTGTACCCCAACACCCAAACCTATCCCTAAACCCTAAAAATACCCCTGTACCCCAAAACCCAAACCTAGCCCTGAACCGTATAAATACCCCTGTACCTCAAAACCCAAACCTACCCCTGAACCCTAAAAATACCCCTGTACCCCAAAACCCAAACCTAGCCCTGAACCCTAAAAATACCCCTGCACCCCAAAACCCAAACCTACCCCTGAACCCTAAAATACCCCTGTACCCAAAACCCAAACCTAGTCCTGAACTCTTAAAATACCCCTGTACCCCAAACCCCAAACCTACCCCTGAACCCTAAAAATACCCCTGTACCCCAAAACCCAAACCTAGCCCTGAACCCTAAAAATAACCCTGTACCCCAAAACCCAAACCTACCCCTGAACCCTAAAATACCCCTGTACCCCAAAACCCAAACCTAGCCATGAACCCTAAAAATACCCCTGTACCCCAAAACCCAACCCTAGCCCTGAACCCTTATAATACCCCTGTACCCCAAACCCCAAACCTACTCCTGAACCCTAAAAATACCCCTATACCCCAAAACCCATACCTATCCCTAAACCCTAAAACTACCCCTGTACCCCATAACCCAAAACTATATCCGAACCCTTAAAATACCCAAACACCTCAAAACATATACCTCAGTACCCCAAAACATATACCCCTATACCCATATTTACCTTAACCAAACATTAACCCCTTCTCTGCGGCGGCTATTCCGCCGCAGCGCTAAGGGGGCGGGGGGCCGTGTGGCACGCCCATGCTGGTGACGGAACCACTGCGCCACCAGCCGCGGTCGCGCTGTGCTCATGACAGAGCGGTTCCGTCACGGCGCCGCCCGCTCAATGGGCCGTGACGGAACCGCTCCGTCATCAGCACAGCACGACCGCGGCTGATGACGGAACGGTTCCGTCACCAGCAGGGGAGGGGTTAAAAAAACATGCCTTTACCCTTCATGCATTTACAACGAATTTCGTTGTAAATGTATGCGTGGTAAAAGCATATAAAATGTAGTGCCATGCGTTATAATGGCATTAAGGAGTCATGGTACTTTCGTAATGAAAGTATGCGGAGTGATGGTATGCGGAAAGAAAGTTGCAAAATAATGGGTGTTTACCCTCCCCCGGTAAGTACATTGGTGGCACGACGGCCCACATCTCCAGCAACATACTCATATTTTTTCACCACCCATTTGAAAAATGCACAGGTCTCTCTCATTGATAGCCAGCACCGACATACACTTTTAGACACACCTCCCACCACAAGTTCTAGAATTGCGAACTTTAGAGCTGGGGAGCTACGTTTGAATCTCGGCATCAGCTCAACATCCTGTGATTCCAGGCAAATCGCTGTGTCTCCCCGTGCCTACCACAAATGAATGTGTTCTTCTGTAATGTAAATTGTGCTCATGCCATGTTGTCGAGTTCGCGCTATATAATATTGCAAGGAAAAATAAAATAGGGAAACTCGAGTTCACACGCTACTGAACGCGCACTCTTAAGTGCATCAGCAGTGCACTGTGAATCGGAGCGTTTCACAGGCCTGTCACAGATAAGAAATGCTATCAAAACGAAATCCTACAAAACAATATACCACTGGCCGACAGCAATTCATACCGGGGCAATGTCGGGATGGGCTGCTAGTATATATATATATATATATACATTGCAGTAACAACTGCAGATGGAATAATGCGTTAACAACATTCACTCAAAAATAAACTTTTGAAACAAATGTGTTTTTTGTTTTAGCCAATAAAAATGGGACGTTCTGTTCTCTCGCTCTTCATTAAAGAAGGGTGATTTCCAAGAACTTTTCTTTCACTTGACTATATTTATTTTCATATTGCGCGTGGAGTCTACAAAAATTAATGAAAACATTGAGCTGAGGGCTCACCACTTGTCGGGAGCAAAATGTCAAGCCACAGACTGTCTGACAGTAAAATGTCTATTACAGAAAATACCAATATGGTCATAATTAAGGCGCTAGACTGCTCACAGGGACACGACTCTGGAAAGAAAATGACTCCAGCAATGTGGAATTCTATTTGGGTTTCAAAATGAAGGTTGTGGACATTGTTGTCTGGACCTGCAGTAGCAGGTCCAGAAAACAATTGCCATTGGTTAGAAATAGGACAAAAGAAAATCTTGTAAATGATATCTAATTTATTTATATATTCATTTTATTTAGGGGTTTAGTTGAGCACTGCAAACAACTAAGGATGCATCTGACTGAAAAGGGGAAGGTCATCAAAAATATGTGGTGACCGATGGCCTAAACCAGGATATGAGACAAGTGGTAAGTGGATGGCACAGCCTTAGAAGGGAAGAAAAGTCAGAAGGTGACCAGAAAAGTGGCAGAGCTGGTTTTAGGCGTCTAACCAGCCACCATCTAGACTCAGAAGGGGATGCAAGGAAGTGGACCAATTATTGTTTAAACAGCTGAGTAGCTGGATTAAAACATGCATCCATTACCATTTGGGTAGGAGTAATCTTCCTGCTTTTTTTGTAACTCGCCAGCATACAAAGCCAATTGAGACTCTGGACAAAATGAACACACAGATCAATGTTTTTTTGTGACAACTGTGGAGTTGGGGGCAGGTCTCCTAACCTGCCACATTGAACAGCAATTATTAGTTGTTGTGCTGATTGTTTAAATGAAGCATAATCAGTCTGGCCACGCCCCTCAGGAGACCGGAGGCGGCTTGCGAGCCTAGAACAGTTTTCCTTATGACGTGCATGGTCTAGAGTGGTACCTACGTTGAGGATTTCTGTGATTTATGTGGTCTCATTTATGGAATGTGCCCATAAGGAAACAAGGAAATATTTGGATACTCTTGTCAAGCTGCACTTGTTGCCATTGCCAAGAATTTGTTGCACATGCAAAGCAGAGTAGAAAATGTCAGTAAGACATCAAGGCACATAAAGTAAGCAGTACATGTAAACACTAATGTATAGTACAATATTGATAACAATAATTTAGTCCCTCCATTCTCAGTGTATTGCAAGGGTTTGCAGCTCAGAAAAAGTGTAGTAAATCAATCAATCACGAGCTTGTAGAGTGCAACTACTTACCCATAGGGGTCTCAAGCAGTGGCGGCTGCCATTAATAAAGGGTGGTGAGGCGGGTGGAGCGGAGCATTAGGGGGTGGACAACGCACAGTGACATGTTAAAAATAATAAATGAAAAAACTTGCCTGATGCCACCGGCAGCCTTCCGTGTAGAGTCGTTCCTGCTGGCCTCTTCCTGGTCCCAGCAGCCCCTGGGGAAGACTCCCATCCAATCCCTGTGCTGCCGAGCAGTGCTGGGATTGGCCTAAGTGGGCAGGAAAGATGCTCTGCTCATGTCATGGAATCTGTGGGTTTTCTCCAGTCAGGCTGCTCAATGCAGCTGGGCTGGAGAAACCTAAGTTTGCATGTGTGTTTTGGTCGGCCTGAGGCGACCGGCAGACACATATGCATACTTAGGGAGTGCACAAGCTTTCCTCCTCCCACCTGCCATGCCCCACCCCTCCGTGCACCAGCTGGCTAAAGCATTGTTTAGTTTTTCGTTTGCTGGCTCTGCACCAGGCAGTGGGGCGACACTCCTCCGCCATTGAGGAGGAGTCGCCACTGGTCTCAAGGCACCGGGTAATCCCTTTTAGGAAACATTTGAGAGATCTGTGATGCTTATTTGTGTATTACATGGTCTTCTGGTTCATCTTGCGCCTGCTCAACCCATTGAAAAGGAGGGAGGAGACTGGCAGACTGATGATACAATAATTTCCACTTCATATGCCAGCCATTCACCTTCCATGGGAAAACATTCAGCGGCTTTGAAAGGAAACAAATTCACAGAGGGAGGGGCCAGATTATAAATTAAAACAATCCCCTGGTTTCAACTGCGACTTCATTGAAGGTTTATTCTTACTATGCAGCACTAGCGCACAGAGTCATCTGGTCTTCCTACATCTGATGGGTTTTCCTCAACCAACATCGAGGTTGGTGCTCTGTGTTGGGTTCATCTGAAATGTGTTCCAACTAAACACGGGTGTAATTACCCACCAGGTACAGGCTAATTTCCTACTGGCATGGATGGAGGCCAGCAGCTCTTTACAACATAAGAAACTGGCATGGACACAGACTGGAACTCAGTGACACACAGTGAAAGAGATGAAACCAGAGTGATCAGAGAGAGATAAAAAACAGAGAAACAAGAGAGAAGGGTGGAGACAGAACCGCCGCTAGAGAGAACAAGAGCAAGGAAGCAGCTAAATATTCTGGGGCAGTAACACCCCTGAAAAGTCTCACCTTGTCATGTTGATTTAAGGTTCCCTAGACTCTCAGATGCCAAAGCAATGCACATTTCAGTACCTGAGAAGGTTTTGGCCCTAGCATCAATTTTTGGTGCAAAATAGTTTTAGTACCGATAGCTGACATGCGCCGGACGCAAGAGCCAGCACCAAATGTATTGTAAATATGGCCCTAGTATTAAAAATATGCGCAGTATGTAAATTAGTATGAATTAGTCACGCTCCCATCCCAATTCATCTGGTTACAGGTTTCTGTCTTTCGAATCTCTCTCTCTAACGAGCAAACATGATGAATGGCAAAATGTATCTTTTTATTTATAAGTTTTGTTTTCAGGTTTTGGCAGCAACGGCTTGTCTTTGTGATATTCCGGAGATCATAAAGTGAAGATCACTGGGTGGGTGGGAAGAGAGAACAGATCTGGGACGCGGACGCGCTCGGAACACAACAACGCAGTTACTCCCACGTGTCCCGAAAAAAATCGCCAACATCGGCTGCAAAAAAAAGGTCCATCTTATGGGATGGCACAAAACACCAGCTGCTGTTTGCTGTGCTTCATGCTATGCACGTCTTTGGATCTGATATCAGCGTTTGTTCCCTGGCACTCCCGATTCCGTCTGCGTGTTCCATTTTGGCGGGATTCGCGCGCCAGAGTTCTGTCCCGCACCCTCCCCCGTCTCAAAAACCTTCCTGGTTGCGCAGCTATAAATACCATGCTACCACAGACCTATCTATGGGGTTACTTTGCATTATTATTGGGGTTGCTGCATCCGGGGGTCGGAGTCAGGCTGGTGCCTTTACTTTTCATGCATTAGTAGAATTTGAAGGAAACCGCAAATCTTCTCATTCTGGTGCAAATTATGGGTCGTTGCAAACAGCCTGGACATGAAAAGCATTGTCGTGAAAGTCGACTGTAGATTATGCAAACATCCCTAAAGTTGTGGCCACCAAAGCCAAGCAATCAATTGAGGATTTATAAATGGAATCACACGTGAGGGTCTCTAGGCGCTGGAGTTGCAAACTGTTTCGAGGTGTTCTGTTCAATCGAACAGCCAGGTCTTGGGTCCTTTCCTGAACTGCTGTAGCGATGAGGGGCTCCTGAGGTACAGGGGAAGGCCGTTCCAAGCTTCGGCCGCCATGTGTGAGAAGGAGTGTCCTACGCTGTTGCTTCGGTGGATCCGGGGGGTGTCTGCGAGGAAGAATGAGGCGGATCATAGGTTCCTATGTAGAGTGTGTTATCGTAATCCAGCCTGCTGGTGACGAGGGCCTGCGTGACGATCCTTCAGGTCTTGACTGGGAACCACCTGAAGATCTTGCAGAGTATGCTTAGGGTGTGGAAGCAGGCAGATGAGATTGAGTTTATCTTTTTCTTCATAGATAGCTTGCTGTGCAAGACGATGCCGAGGTTGAGGGAGTGGTCTATCGGGACGGGGGGATGGCAGGACCGGACTGGGAACCAAAACCGGCCCTGGCAAAGTGCTCGCCCATCCCCGGGGGGTTTGGGGGTGCAACCGCGCTCTTTGCCAGGGCCGGTTTTTGGACGATTTTGTTACAGGGTCGTTTTTGCAGAAACGCTACAAAAACAGCCCTGTAACAAAAAAAGGCCCCCTTGGGCCCAAAACTGGCCCCCACCCTTGCGGCGAACCTGGGGATTGCCCGGTGCCCGCAATCTGGGGGATGGGCCGAATTCAGCAGGCCACCATGCAGCATTCAATGGAAAGGTATTGTTCCCAAAGATGAAGTCTTCCATCTTGTCTGTATTGAGTTTCAGGCAGTTGTCCTTCATCCAGTCAGCGACGTTCCTCATACATCTGTGGAAGTTGGCTCCATGGTGGAGGGATCTTCTGACAGCGAGAGGATGAGCTGGGTGTCGTCAGCATAGGAGATGATCTTGAGTTCATGCGATCTGACCATGTTGGCCAGGGGATATTGTGCGTGTTGAAGAGGGTGGGGCTGAGAGACAATCCTTGGGGGACACGGCAGATGATCTTATTGCGTTCCGAGGTGAACGGTGGGAGAAGTATTCTCTGGGTTCTTCTGGTGAGGTATAAGGCGATCCTTTTGAGGGAGTCTCCCTGGATCCCAATGTGGTGGAGTCTGTTTATCAAGATGTAATGGGAGACGGTGTTGAAGGTAGCTGACAGGTCCAGGAAGATGAGGGGAATCATCGAGTGGCCATCAAGAAGTAGGAGCATCACCTTTCCTGTACATGAAAACAACAAAAGGTGACTGGGAGGTCAGGGAGGTGTGGTAGCTACTATCATGTACGCCCCACCACTGACTTGAAATGGAGGGCAACAGAAGTAGTACTGCCTAAATACAAAAATCAGCAGAGAATAGACCTCCAAGATACCATGTCTCCAGTTTAAGGATGCAGGTTGTCTTACATATGGGGATCACTCTACAATGAATGACATTAAACAGCCCCACAGCAGATGAGTGGTTAAAGAGTTAATGAAAGAAACAACAAAGTGATAGAAGGAATGCTTGAATTAATTTCGGCCACTTGTGATCGCTCGGCAACGTTCCAGACCATCGTTTTTTTGCCCACTTTGCCTTTCTAGATGGATATGAACATCTGCATATCAGTCTTGTTCCTGGTTCAATAGGAACAGTCCAGCCAGAATTGCCATGTCACATCCCTTCCAGACAGGTACATAAGCAATCTCAAACTAGGTTGAACATAAGCAATCTCAAACTAGGCTCGGCTTACTAACAGCTTGTAATTGAGGTGCAGCTTGAGCCCTATGGCACAGTGTATTAATGCAGACATTAAGAAAAGAGATGCGCATCACACAGGATCAGAGAAGAAACAAGGAAACAACCGTCCACCAGTTTCCATACATATCAATACTGCAACCAAAAGAGTCCATTGCAATGCGCTAAAATGAACCTAGAAAGAAAGACAACTTAAAAAATGGCTTATGGATTTCATCATAGAATAGGGGGTACAGAGCCAGTGTCCACTAACAATGCCAAGGAAGGATGACTCAGCATTCCTTTAGAGCTCCACAACTTTCATGTATTGCCACACAATCTTGATCACCATAAGAACAGTGTCTAGTCTGCGGGAAAGGACATGTCCTGCAAGGAAATATGTGATGCGTCACAATGAAGAACAAACTGTACATTAGCATCTATGAATAATTTGTGGTTTCACAACATGTTTTAACTCTGTATAATCAGATTGTTCTTTGTCTGTATTAATATAAATTAGTCCAATTAATATTTTTCTAAAAAAGATTATAAATACAAATATTAAAATTACTGTAGGGATGATTATGATTTAATAATGTCTATAATGGACAGCCCATAAAGCTCTAGCTATCGTATCAAGAAGCAATTTGGGTCGCGTAGGAGTGTAATTGAGTGTTTTTTTTCCCCTTGATCCCAGACCTCCAAAGTATTTTTAGGGGTTACTGTCTCTTTTCTAGTGGAGAATTCGGAATGGTCACACATTGCAAGTGTCTCGCAGGGTAAGAAAAGACTGGTAAGTTTAGAGTATAGGACAGTTGAGAATGGGCTCACGTAAACACTAGACCATCCAGCTCAGTTTCAGAGCACACCATCCCTTCCTGATCCACTCTATCACTTCCAGGGTATTAGAGGAAGAGTCAGTATCCTGTGCTCCCTCAAGATGGAACAGAAGCCTGCAACTTGTTGCATAGTTGCTGTGGTTTTCCCACTTCTCTCCTGTTTGCACCATTTACCACCTTTTCACTTTTGTTGTGCCCCTTACCAGTTCCACACAGTTGTGGTTTCCCTTCAGTCCCTTTCTTGGGTACTCCTGGCATTGTGGTTTATTCTGTTCTCCTTTCTTATAATATGATCCTCAGCATGCAACCTTTTTCTCTATTGGTGTCCTGGGTTCCCACCTGGTATCCTTCCTGGTATGATGGGTACTTGCCCCTGCTCATTCTATCATTAGTCATTTGCAAGTAGATGCTGAAGTTTTCTTTGGATTCATATGAGGCTTTGTGGACATTGAAGCCTTTTAGGCTCTTTTAATGGCTTTATGGTAGCTCCTCTTGTGTCTCTTGCAAGTTGTCACACGCTCATCAATTAATGAGTTACTCCACTATCACCACATGTTGCAACAGCCACTACCTAGTTTATCAGGTTTGTGTTAAACAAGTTGTTGCTAGATATTAGTGTAATTTGAAGTTTTCTCATGAAGGGAACCAGTTACTCATTGATGCTGGTCTGCATTATTTTTCAATGTGCTCTGACGTTGTTGTATAACTTTTTAAGTATGTCCTTACGCAAATCATTGTGATGTCTTTTTGAAAATGGCTTAGCTTTTGGCTTGTTTTGCGAGGAACAGGTAGACAAAACACTTTTGAGTGTGACATGGTGATTGATTTATGGTAAGGCCTTTACGTTGGTTGCTGTGAGACATTTGGAGGTGTGATATTGTATCTGAATGCTAAGTTGAAAGCATGATCTGCTGAATCTGTTGGTCTGAGGACTAGTTTGCCCAAACTGGGCAAAGAAATGTCTGTCACCACCAAATTATAACCTAAACTTTGGCATGCCCAGTGGCTACATCAGAGCTTCCAAAAAGACTGGGGGAGACCATGAAACGTTTACTCCACCAGGCTCCCATTTGATACCATGGCTTGTAATATGGATTATTATTTCACGCCTAGCCAAATCCCGGGCTTGCGCTGGCTGTCATCTCCCTATGAATTTTGTAGCTTGCACACCTCTACCCCCTCATCCGCAAAGTGATATGAGCATATGACCTGCAGTTGATCACCTTGTCTGCCTCCAAACAGAGATACCCACCAACACCCAGAGTTACTTTTAAAGCGCCAAGTCAATTTGTAGTTATTTTTACTCTTTCGTCACTTCACTCTGCCTGGCCCAGTTTCGTGAGAACTAAGTAGAAAGTATGACCCAGATTTGAAACACTTGATTCAGGTGTGTGTTGTGGTAGAATTTACAATCAAATGCATTTGGCAATTTTTGTAACCCAAAGTAGCGAATGGCTGAGTAATGCGCTTCCTTCAGTGGCGGCTGGTGTTTGAAAGTAGTGGGGGGGTGAGTCGCAGAGGCTGGGGTTGGAGGGAATGAAGTTTAAAAAAATACACACTTACCTGTCTGCCGCCGGGGAAACAACCTTTACAACGCAACTTTTACAACGCACTACCATTACAACGAAACGTTTACAATGCAACATCCATTACAATGCATGCCATTACAACGCATGACACTACAACGCATACCACTACAACGCATGTCATTACAACGCAGTCATTACAACGCATACCATTACAACGCATAGTACCCTTACACTATCCAACACTTACTCTACTGTTGCACCCCCTGGAGTTAGAATAGTAAATTTTACCCCTACACTATCCAACACTTACCCTACTGTTGCACCCCCTGGAGTTAGAATAGTACATTTTACCCCTACACTATCCAACACTTACCCTACTGTTGCACCCCCCTGAAGTTAGAATAGTAATTTTTACCCCTACACTATCCAATACTTACCATACATGCAATGTAATGGTATGCGTTGTAAAGGTAGTATGCGTTGTAATGGAATGCGCTGAAAAGGTAGTTTTTAAAAATTCGTTGTAATGGATGCGTTGTAATAGAATGCGTTGTAATGGTTGTTGTGTTGTAAAAAATGCGTTGTAAAGGTATGCGTTGTAAAAGTATGCATTGTAACGTCATACATCCCTGCCGCCGGCCATCACCACCGCTTTCACTCGGTCCTCTTCCCCACTTCCAGGGCAGGAAGCAGAATGTTCCCAGCTCCCAGCCTCCCGATAGATATTCACAATGATGCAATGCAGCATTGTGATTGGTCTGAGTGCCGTGGATCGGCGCTCAGCCAGAGAATGGGAGGCTGGGCATGTTCTCCATGCAGGCTGTGATGCAGCCTGCATGGAGAACATTCAAAGTGCGCATGAATGTTTGGCCGGCCCCAGAGGACCGGCCAACATTCATGCACACTTTAGAGAGTGCAAACCACTTCTCCCCTCCCTATCTCTGTCAGCAGAGCAGCCCCGCCCATACCCGCTCGCAAATCTGCTGCAACAAGGAAAAAATAAAATGCTTATGATTTAGAGTTATTATCATTTTATTTTTCCTTTAATGACACCGCTTAAAAGCAGTGGGACGGCGCTCTTCCGCCTTTGCAGAGGAGCTGCCCTTTGCTGCCTTGCATTACTTTGACTAAAAGAGGCCTTCCAGGGGTGCTGAATGGGCATCCCCATTCAACCACCAATGAGATCAATCAATCAATCATATCATTTGTAAAGCGCACTACTCACCCGTGAGGGTCTCACGGCGCTGGGGTGGGGAATGCTGCTACTGCTCGAAAAGCCAGGTCTTGAGGAGTTTTCTGAAGGTCAGCAGGTCTTGGGTCTGCCGTAGGTGGATGGGGAGGTTGTTCCAGGTCTTTGCGGCCTCGTGGGAGAACGATCTGCCGCCTGAGGTCGCTCTTCGGAAGCGGGGGACTGTAGCAAGGGCGAGGTCGGCAGAGCGGAGCTGGCGGGTGGGGGTGTAGAAGCTGAGTCGTCTGTTGAGGTACGTTGGTCCGGTGTTGTGGAGTGCCTTGTGTGTGTGGGTGAGGAGCTTGAGGGTTATCCTCTTGTTGACCGGGAGCCATTGCAGGTCTCTCAGGTGGGGTGTGATGTGGCAGCGGCGAGGGATGTCGAGGATCAGGCGTGCAGAGGCGTTCTGGATGCGTTGGAGCCGTCTCATGAGTTTGGCCGAGGCTCCTGCGTAGAGGGCGTTTCCATAGTCCAACCTACTGCTGACAAGGTCCTGGGTGAGTGATCTTCTCGTTTCAGTGGGATCCACTTGTAGATCCTAAGGAGCATGCGGAGGGTGTTGAAGCAGGAGGAGGAGACGGCGTTGACCTGTTTAGTTAATGGAGAGGGTGGAGTCCAGGATGAACCCTAGGTTGCGTGCGTGGTTGGTGGGTGTTGGAGCAGTTCCCAGTGCGGTCGGCCACCAGGAGTCGTCCCAGGCCAAAGGGTTGGATCTGAGGATGAGGACCTCTGTCTTGTCCGAGTTCAGCTTCAGTTGGCTGTTCCTCATCCATTCAGCAACAGGCTTCATTCCTTCGTGAAGGCTGGTTTTGGCGGTGCGGGGGTCCTTGGTGAGGGAGAGTATCAGCTGAGTGTCATTGGCGTAGGAGAGGATGTTGAGGTCGTGCCGATGGGCGACGTGGGCGAGCGGTGCCATGTAGATGTTAAACAGAGTTGGGCTAAGGGATGAGCCCTGGGGTACGCCGTAGATGATCTCGGTGGCTTCGGAGCGGAAGGGAGAATGCGGATGCTCCGGAGAGGAAGGAGGTGATCCAGTCCAGGGCCTTCTCTTGGATCCCAGCGTGTTCGTCGTGTGTGGTGACAGACCGTGTCGAAGGCGGCTGACAGGTCCAGGAGGATGAGGGCAGCCGTTTCTCTGTTGTCCAGCAGGGACTTGATGTCATCGGTGGCGGCGATGAGGGCAGTCTCGGTGCTGTGGTTGCTGCGGAACCTGGACTGGGAAGGGTCCAGGATGGTGTTCTCCTCGAGGTAGCGGGTCAGTTGTTCATTGACGGTCTTCTCGATGACCTTTGCTGGGAACGGGAGCAGGAAGATGGTCCGGAAGTTCTTGAGGTCCTTGGGGTCCGCCTTGGGTTTCTTGAGTAAGGCGTTGATCTTGGCGTGCTTCCAGCTCTCAGGGAAGGTTGCTGTCTCGAAGGAGGTGTTGATGACTTTCCAGAGATGAGGTGCGATGGATATGCTGGCTTTGTCGAAGATGTGGTGTGGGCATGGATCTGACGGAGATCCGGAGTGGATGGTGTTCATGATTTTGATGGTGTCATCGTCATTGATGTTGGTCCAGTAGAGCAGGCGGTTGGTGCGGATGGTGGTCGTGGGGGCGGAGGTCTCAGTGGTTGTCGGGGCAGTCGTGGCGTTGAAACTGTCGTGGATGTCTGTGATCTTGCGGTGGAAGAAGGTTGCCAGCGAGTTGCACAGGTCTTGCGAGGGTGGGACGTCGTTGGTGCTGGAGCTGGGGTTGGAGAGTTCCTTCACGATGTTGAAGAGCTCTTTGCTGTTGTGCGTGTTGTTGTCTATGCGGTCTTTGAAGGAGGCCCTTTTGGCGGATCTGATGAGGTGATGGTGCCTGCGGGTGGCATCTTGTGGGCGGCGTGGTTGTCCGGCGTTCGTTTCCGGAGCCAGAATTCTCCAGCTTTAGGCAGGTTTGCTTGGAGGCCCGGAGGTCTTCAGTGAATCAGCTGTCTTTCTTGTTGGTATGATTGTTGGAGGGTTTCTTGATCGGGGCGAGGGTGTTGGCGCAGTCCTTGATCCACTGTCTGAGGTTCCGGGCGGCGGTCTCGGGGTCGGTATGGTCGGCGGGTGGGCTCTGGGCGAGGGTGGTGGTTAGCTGGTCTTCGGTGACTTTGCTCCAGCAGCGGTGAGGCATCTGTTGGGTGCGGTGGTGCGTTGTGGGTTTCTTGAAAGTGAAGTGGATGCAGCGGTGGTCGGTCCAGTGAAGTTCGGTGGTATGGTTGAAGGAGACGTGGGGGCTTGCGGAGAAGATGTGGTCATGCGTGTGACCGGCCGAGTGGGTGGGTGTTGTGACGAGTTGATGCTAATTTTTATCTACAAAGGATTGTAGATAGGGATTTGCTCTAAAATCTGGGTCTAACTGCGTAATTTTGAACGGAAGGTATATGCTAGCGCATGGATTAAACAGTTACCCTTAGGAAAACCCCAGATTTGTATTGGAAGCACGCAGCAGGTGAAACGGTCATCCTCCAGTAGCTGTACCTCCCTGAATTCCCAAGAATTGGGGTACCGGTTACTCCATGGACAGAGTTATCAGTATTGCAACTAAGGCAGCGGGTCCCTATAGAAATGTGGAATTTCTAGGGTATGACTCTCCTGGTAATTCCTCATTTTGCCCAGAGCTAAACGTTTTGCAAATCTGTGGGTGAAACAAAACAAATCGGCGGGGTTCCAGTGAATCTAATAATTCCAATGGGGCGGTAATCGGTATTACAAATGCATCACCATTCACCTCAGCACTAGTAGATAGCAGAATATATTTCTAGGGCTCTTCGCAGGGAAAAAGGGAAGTGACACTTCTTTTTAATTAAAAGCTGACTCCGATCATTATCGAGTAGCTTGAGAAATGTCTGCATTCTGGCGCCTTGTCTACTTTCCCCTGATGTTGTAACACATCAATGCAAGAAAGTAGGTCAGGGGAGCCGAGCAGGATGTGCGGCGGTGTTAATCTGGCACTGCCCTGCCACCGCGAGGAGGCTCGCCGCGCATGCGCACCTGCAAGCTGGTTGCAGACACTGCACTACCACACACAGCCCTGTGCCTTCGCCTTGCCTTTCAGCCAAAACAGAGTACATGATTTATTTAATAGAAACAATCAGAATATTTCCATAATGCCAACATTTTGGAGCAGGAAAGTGGGAGATTTAAAAAAAACTCAGGGGGATATATTTTCCCCATTGACATCTATTGAAGCAGGGCAATTTGAGGCCTAAAATGAAGCCATTTAGGGAATTTAAAACAGCAAGAGTCTCCCACCTGAATCGGGTCTGTTGGCATGAATGTATTTAGAATTTATAAAGCAGACACACTACAATTTATGTCATATGGGCTGGCTACTCCTCGTCTTTCGTTTTATTGCCCTTGGAAGAATACATGGCTGATTACAGGGATAGATATCAACAGTGCAGCAGGTGCAGTGACACCAGACCTCAGTGTTCTGAGAGGCCACCGCACCCTATTTATAGCTCTTTTGTTACTACCAGTTTTCTTGCTTATATTATGGCCTGTGTCACTCCATCAGCAACTTGGTTATTGACCCCCCTGGTATTTAAACTTGCAACCTGTAGGTTTCTTCCAAATATCTACAATGGATGCACAACCCACAGAGTTGTTTTTGTGCCAGAGGAGGTGAGTGCATGGACAGGAAGCTGTGGCTTTTTATTGCTGAAGTACGTAGTGCAAAGCCTAAATGCTGTTCTAAGAAATTCTGACTTTTCTGCAATGTGCGTTCACAGTGTCCTCGGGGTCGGAACTGGTGACTCATTATTTACACAACTTCCCTTTTGTGAGCCAGACAACCAGAGAAAGAGAATGCACAAGTTGTTCATTGGTTTTCATGAAGTCAGCACTGGAAAACATGATGGGCCAGGCATGCAACTGACCTTCTCTGGACTGAACTTGATTCGGTCAGGGTGAAACCGAGGCTTCCTGAAGGGCCACTGTAATTATGTGATTCTGCGGCTGCAGCGTTTTCCACAGAATTATTAATTTGCCAGTATTGCAACATAATCCATCATCTGCTGCACAATATCCAGATTTTAACAAAAAAACAGTTTCTAGCTCAGACAGATGAAAAGTCACTAAAACATTGCTCGTGTTCCCACTCAGTTGATTGCTCACCTTTCCGTTGTGTATAGCTGTATTTGGCTGTTAAATTGGTATAAATAATAAAATAATGAAGTAATACTATTGCAAAATGACTAATCAGCAACACCCCTCGCAAGGCACACATCACACCCTACAGCAGAGAGCTGCGCTGACTACCAACCCAGAAGCTTTGCCATTTCAAACTGCTCACCCACATATAAATCCAGTATTTGTAAAGCGCACAGCTACTCGGAGGCTTCCCGGCGCTGGAGGCCATTGGGAAGATTAAGCGAGCTATTGCCCAGAGCCACATGGTGCTGGCCTGACCTGCCGCCGGTGCCGGGGATCGAACCGCCCTGGCCACTGCGCCACAGAAAGCCCTCCAGAATGTCGGACCTGTCTACCTCAACTTCCACAAACCCACCAGGCAACTGCACTCAGCCTCACTCCACCTCGCGCAAATACCCCATATCCGGAGGAGCAAGTTAGGAGGACCAGTGCTTAATTTGAGCTGGTGGTTTCCAGTGCTAGGCACTGGCACTTTTCTGTCAACACCTGCTCTTATAACAGCCTGCCACATGGTGGCCCTGTGTATCTGATTTTGTGAGGAGCTCAACAACAGTTGTTTAATAATTAAACATTGAAATCACTAATCCCTATCACCCAAAGCTATAAGAATAGCTTGGGCGGCATGTGTTAGTAATTTGTAATGTATATTTAAAGTCTGAATTGTCACACTTGTGTAAGTGTGATGGTAAGTTGTGGTGGTACTGTCATTGACAGCGCTAATGAGGGCAATGAGTGGTGCAAGATACAGTGGCCTTCTGACAAGGGCCCTCGCAGGTATTTGTTTTTACAAATTAAAGTCCATATTTATCAAGGGGTTGCTTCGCTTTTGCACCACGCATGCATTCCCAGATTTATCAATACAGGTAGACCTGGGAGTGCGCCAAAATGCTATGCGTTCCCACGGGAGGCTTAACAAGGAGAAATATCTTTATTTCTTCGAATTATTTCCTCTTTCTATGTGTGCTGCATTCTGCACATAGAAAGAGGAAAATGCCTCAGAGTATTGTTTTGGTGCAGGAAGGGGTCCCTTCCTGCACAACACAATTCTGCTAACAAGGAGGGGCGGTAGGTGGCCGACGACCACCATGGCCGCACTGCAGTGAGGCTATTGCTGCTCGGCAGCATTATCCACTCATTTATCCAGCTCCCAGGCAAAATAAAACGGTGAAATTCACAACTGCTTACTCATCAGCCTCTCAGGCATACATCGATCCCTGTTTCGGCTGCAACACAGTACGCCAGACGCCACCGCGGCCTGGTGCCTGAAACTGGATTCGCGGCAATCACCGCTGGAAGTACAGTCGCCTCAGAAAGTGCGTGAGCCCTGGGAATCCCACATGGTGGCCAGGCAGCGCTACACACACTTCAGCCTACGGAGCTTCACCCACTACACACGGAATGCGGACAGCGAACCCGCTTAGCATGTATGATCCCTTCACATCGAGGCGAGGAGCTGAAGAGATATAGAATAAAAAAGCAGTACTTTCCTGCCCAAGATATTCCAGTGCCTGCCTTCACACACTGCTGCAGCCACATAGGGATACGTGTGGCTATCGTACACTGCAGAGAGGAGAGATATGCATGGACTGACTCGTGGAAGCTCCCTTACCAGCCGGATATTATAGACCTGCAATGCAAGCATTTTGGGGAAAAACCCTCCTGATGTGCAAGGGTGAGGAAGGCCCAATGCACAGCCAGCACCAGATAGATAGCACCTGCTCTGGCAGACTGTACGAATTCATGAGTGCGGGTGAGGTGTCTGAGACCGAGTCCCAGGCCAATATATCCTTCCAAAAAAACACTTACCAGCACTGTCGCGGAGGGGAATCAACAGAAAGAGGCAAACTGATAGAGGTCTCTCTGTGGTCACAACACCAACCGTGCCTGGACTTGGTGAACACGGTTTCGCCTTATGTGACCGTAACACACACTATACAGCTGCCCTTAGGTTGGATTGTTCTAGTGGCGATACATCTGCATTGCAATGGGGAAAACAGACAGCAAATAATCTAAGTTGCCCTTCGAAACCAAGAAACCCGTCACATATGCCAGCTCTGAGGACCAGGAGCATTTCAATTTGGAGCGCGCGCAAGAACAAGAAACTCCCCAAGATGATGATGTCAAAAGCCTACTACTTGAGATGTGACAAAGCCTTACTTCTATAGAGAGCAAATGGACTTTATAAAGAGTCGCATGGATGCTATAGTCCACAAACTCGACAAACATGACGAGCGCATCAAGGCGACTGAGAGGCTCATGTCGGATACTGAAGATGCCACGGTGCAAGTGCAAAAACAAGCCGCGCAGATGGACAAGCTTCTCAACGTAAATGCTGCAAAAAACGAAGATTTGGAGGCACGCAGCAGGCGCAACAACTAAGCATTATTGGAATTCCCGAAAGTACACTGGGTGAATGGAGGATTTAATCGAACGCCTTCCATGGGAAACATTTGGCACTGAGGTCTTCTCACCACAGCTGATTGTAGAGAGAGCGTATTGCTCGCTGGGCCCTAGACCTCCCGCAGGCAGTAAAGCCCGGCTGATCATTGCCCGCGTACTCTAGAAAAGAGACAACTGAACTTTGACGGTAATAATGTCACCATATACCCCGACTTCACAGCAGCGGTACAAGAGGCGAGGCACAAGTTCATTCCGGCCAAGCAGAAACCTCGTAAGGCACAAATTGATTATGCACTCATATACCCAGCCTGCCTGCGGGTAACCCATCAGGGCAGGCAATACTTCTTTACAAATGAGCAGCAAGTGAAGGACTTTCTCAAATGGACCACACGACCAGCACAGCACTGGGAAGCGAAGGAGCACCCATCCAGATCAACATTCCCCATGACAGAATGAAACTTAAGGGACAGATGCCGGATTGAGAGACTTTATTACCCCCTCCAGCAGATTCTGGAAAATGCTGCATAGCCTAGGGTCCTTTTTCCCAGTTGGTGCAAGACAGCCCATGCCGGCTGGTGGACAGTTGATACGGTACAGTAATCAGATAAGAAGCTATGGGGACATGACGTGAGAGGGGTTGAGGGTTATTACGATACTGGGACTATAACATGGACTATGCCGAGCACCCCTTCCTCTCCCCATACTAACGGGAGGTTATACCAGTGAATGCTAGGGAAGGGAGGAACTCGAGTGCCCCTAACGCTTCCCCAAGGGCATTCACTTACCTAGTTCAGACAACCTTAACAGGTCTGCAATGAGTTGGGTTTTTTGTTTGTTGGGAGTGCAATGTGATGCCAGTATAATTGGGATGCTATTGTGTGTGGAGGGGGGGTTGGGGACTATTGTTTTGAGTTCTAATACATTTTGTTTTGTACTGGGTAGATTTACGAATATATACATGGTGGTACATGAGTAGCTTTAGGCCTAAACATCATACAGCGGACACCATTACACCGGACCTATGGCTCAAACAAATGACGGAATGAAAATTCACCTCCTAAAATGGAATGTCAGGGGTTTGGGGGATCCTCGTAAACGCAGACAAATACTAGCGTATCTGGACAGACACCAAATCCACATTGCCATGCTCTAGGAGACACACTTTGAGCCATGATCCAGTCCACAATTTGCTTGCAAGTGGGCAGCACATAGAGTTTTCTCCTCGTACTCTACATACGCTAGGGGTACTGTGATCCGCATTAAGAAGAATACCTCATATATTCTGGGTGGAATGATTTGTTATTCCAGGGGGAGATATTGCATGATGTGAGGAAGGCTGGGATCACAGTCGGTTACACTGGTGTGCTGTTATGGTCCAAATGTAGATGATCCGTTTTTTTACACTACGCTGTGGGGGAAAATTCTGCAATTAGGATCCACACATTTAATTTGGGGAGGGGATTTTAACACAACCTTCAATCCAACCACTGATAGATCAAACACCCTTCCACATCACTATACTAAAACACTAGGCATTTTGTTAGACATGCTCTCTGATAATGGCTTGGTAGACGCTTGGAGACATCTTCACCCTGTAAAGAGGGAAGGTACACATTATACAGCAATGCACACCACATGGGCTAGGCTGGACTATTGGGTTGTGACCCGAGGAGTGGGCCCATGGATAGTCACCGCAGAGCACCTGGCCAAGACCTATTCTGATCATGCCCCGGTGTGGCTGGTGATATCCCCTCCAGAGCTGAACACTCATTCGAAGAATTGGAAGCTAGTGTCAGAGGCATTATTGGACGTAGCTTTCCAGACGGAACTAGAACAAGAAATCATAGATTTCTTCCAGAGAAACATACGCTCAGTCACACAAATGGGCACGGTATGGGAGGCCTTTAAGGTCACTATGCGAGGTTCCTGTATTGCCAAAAGCTTTGCGGTCTTGCGGGACATCAGACGCAATTTGCGAAAGTTAGCTCGAGGGTGAAATGGGTAGGGCTGCAAATGGTGTGCTTCAAGTAGGATTCAGGGAGAAACTCACAGAGTACAAACACACAGCCGAGAGAGAAACACATTTTAGGGGGAAATATTTTGTGGCGTAGCAATACGGGGAAGGTGAGAGACCAGGCATAGCATTGGCGGAGACAGTCAGCAAACCACGATTCTCCAATGACGTAATATAGATTCTAGATGACGTGGGGACATGTTACAGGGACAGCCAGGAGATCCTTAGGATTTTCACTACGTTCTATACCAATTTATATAGGACTGACAGACAACAGCCACCTGATCTCCCAAGTTATCTTAAGGACATAGCCATCGGTTGGTTGGGGGATACACAGAGGGAATTCCTCGCCGCACCCCTCAAGAGCAATGAAATACGTGCTGCAATCATGCAGATGAAGTAGGGGATGCCCCAGAGTCAGATGACCTTCCTAAAGACTTTTACAAAACTTACATTGACCAACTGGTTCCTATATTGAAAATGATCTATGAGGAGGCCCTGGAAACAGGCGTACTTCCAGGAACTATGAGAAAGTCACTAAATACATCGCTCCGAAAGCCAGGTAAACGTGTAACGACATGAGATTCCTATCGACTGTTATCCTTAATTAACAATGAGGCCAAGATCCTCTCCAAAATATTGGCCAACAGACTCAGCCTTTTGATGGAAAAACTAGTGCTGCCTGATCAGGATGGATTTATCCCGGGGAGAGCAACATCTCATAACCTCTGTACGAAATTCTCTATATTACAAAATATGAACCCCCAATAGGCTCTAGCAGCGTTTTTTTTACACACCACGAAAGCCTTCAATTCGGTCGAATGGCATTACTTATTTACCATATTGCAAAATATGGGGATATCTATCGGGTTTGTGCATGGATTCGCGTCTTATATACCTCTCCGGTGGCCATGGTTCTCATCAATTGCCAAATTTCACTGCCTTTTTCTGTTACATGAGGCACCCGACAAGGGTGTCAACTTTCCCCCCTATTATTCGCACTTGTGATTGAGCCTCTTGCGGCCAGAATAAGACAGCACCACCATGACAAAGCTCTGTGTTGTCAACCTCTCCCTGTACTCATCTCATTATATGCAAATGATATTACACTCTATCTTAGAAATCCCCAACAGAACCTTAATCCTATACTGAGAACATCTATCCACTTTGGGAGCTCTCGGAAATACATATAAACTGGAGAAATCCCAGACCTTTCCACTCAATGCATCTGCGACGAGATTCACTCCTGATTTTCCATTAGAATGGTGTGATGCGGAAGTGAAGTATTTGGGGATATATATATCACCAATGATTGCACTGAGTTGATGCACTTAAACTATGGCAGAGTACTAGAGACCATCACTAGTTGCGTTACGGGATGGGCCTCACTTCCATTATCGATGGCAGGCTGTATCTCTCTTATCAAAATGATTATTCTTCCTAAACATTTATATTTATTTCTGAATATACCATACAACCCTGGCAGGTTCTTCTTTAAAACCTTACGCACTGAAATGATTCGGCTAACATGGGGTGGCAAGCAACCACGATTGAAATGGGATACACTCACCAGGCCATACTCTCAGGGAGGGTTTGAGGTCCCAGACTTAGAGTTGTACTATTATTGTGCACAAGCCCACTACACACATTATTGGTTTCATCCTCCTAAATATATGCCACAGGTGGCAACAGAGCAATGGCTCGCAGACCCCTTACCCCTGGAATGGGCCATACTGACTTCACCTGGACCCCGGGATGCGGACCCTACATTGGTTGTATGCACAGTAAAAGCTTGGCAATATATAGCCAGGAGTCTTCAAGCTCCTATGCTGTATTCACCTTTACTTCCCCTAGTGTATCATCCAAAGATGCCAGTATTACAGGAAGGGGCCTTCAAAAAGACTAAGGCTAAGTTTAATATAACATGTTGGGGTGATCTATATTTAAATGGAAACTTCTGTACACTACAGCAGATGTTCACTAAAACGACACCCTCTCCCATGGACATCTTTTTATATGTAGGGTTGCGACAAGGGGCTGAAGTAATACACACTTACGTACCCGCAAGAACCACAGACACTTTCTCCACTACAGGCCATATTGCGATGCGACGCAGCCTCACATGTAGTATCTACACTGTATCACAGTATATATGGCAAGCAAATCCCAGAACAAAACATTGCAAGGGAAAGATGGGCCGCGGATATTTTGGACAGGAAATAACAGACCGACAATGGTCATTCTGTTGTGCGCAGACAGAAAAAATATCCTCTTGTAGTCGCCTGCGCATCATACACTATAAGTTCCTACACCACACCTACTACACTCCAGTCAAGATGTACAAGTACAGATGGTGGGACAATGATAACTGTGACAGATGTGGGGCGGAAAGGGCTGATTTCCTGCATCTTGCCTGGGAGTGTGATCAGCTAAACGTCTATTGGCGGCAGGTATTCTTGGCATTAGAACAGTTGACATCACCTCCTATTCAAGCTTCACCTTTGTTAGCTCTGATGGGCTATACGGAGAACATGGCCGTAGGGTATCGCCGCTTTATGTCATTTGCGCTTTTATTGGACAAACGCAGGATAGCATGTAGCTGAGGGTGGGGCAGAGCGCCCTGGTCTAAAGATTGGATCAGAGATCTGATATTTTGGCAGGATCAAATCCTCACATATGCAGAACTCCTTAGATTGACATCATGGCCCAGAGATATATGGGACCCCCTTAAGGAGTATTTACTCGCACACCCAATAGACACAGCGGATAATATCCTACAGCTATAACACGTACTAGATGCATGTAGACCTGGAGCCGCTATGAGGCAAAACAAGAGCATAACTGACTGTAGGATGTTTTGAATAACTGATGCGTAATAAAATATAAATATAGGCCTATGTATATCAAAGTGAAGTGTATACTGTCATGAACTTTATATCATCATGCGAACTGTATAAGTGTGTTCCTACCCAAGCAATGTATGTATTGTACTTGTGTTATGTTTCATCAAAATCTATAAATAAATATTTAAAAAAAATATTGCTAACAACACAGGCACCCTTGCAACATGGTGCAAGGGTATCTGCGTTGGCACTGGGCAGCCCATTGTGCCCCGGCAATGGCAAAAAGGCAGAAAAGTGCTGAATTATGTTAAATGCGGCGTATTCTTGCCCTTTCCCTTTGAGGCAGTGCAGCAAGGAGACTTGATTGGGCTGCATGACATATTGATAAATATGACCCTAACTCCTTTTCCTACATCATCACGAAATCCTGGAACAACCTTCCACTCCACATCAGGACCTCCCCATCCCTTCCTGAATTCTGCAAGAAACTGGCTATTCAACTAGGAGCCCGATCGGCCTACTCATCTACTCCAGCGTCTGGATACCCCTCGGGTGATAAGCGTGCTCCACAAATCCTTATAACATAACACAGTGGCAGAGGTTCCTTGGCCTGGCAACGCAGGCTGAAGGGCATAGATCTCTGATGCTGTGAGAGCTGTGGGAGTTTGCCAAAAGATAGTGCTTCATCTTGTAGGAGGTTCACTGGCCATGTTATATAAATAGATATTCCTGGCGCTCACAGGAAGTGCAGTGGCAAGGAGAGCTGCAAGGAAGAATGGTGACAGTGGAAGGACATGGTAAATATTTTCCTGAAGTTGTTTGATAAGATCCTGCCTACTCTGGCTATTGCAACTCTCTTCCCCCCTGGAACAGTGCTTTACAGTAGGTGGCCCTGGGGGATACAGAACTAGGGGCAGGGAGATGTGGCATTAAATAATGGAATGTTAGACACTGGTGTTGATGAGAGGTATTGTGTGGAATATTGGGAGATGTTGCTTAAGGGGTGAGAGGTAATTTTGTTTTGATTAAATAGGACATGCATGTGTTACTGGGCATTCAAGGATTCAGTGTTGATGGGGATCAAGTTATTTCTTTGAACTGGAACTTGGGGAGAGGGGGATATGTGGTAAATAGTTTTCGATTAGGTTGATACACACAAAAGGTAATGGGAGAAATGCTTGCAAATTCTGAAAAACATTGACAATCACTCTGGACAGCTTTCTAACCCATTATTGTTCACACACAATATAACTCTAGACAGAGGCCCACCTTATGCCAATTATTCTCAGTGGACTGAAAAGAATTCCTAAGTGATCACCAGTTACTGATATTAATTCAAGCATTGCACCCATAACCATGTTGTTTCCTGCAGATGACGCTCTAAGTACGACTGGTATGCATAGAAGTGGATCCACTGTGACATGGTACTCAAGATGCACGCGACTGACAAAGTCCAGCTAGGTTGAAACTGGCCTGGAGTTGCTTGGGCTCCTTTCTGGAGGCAGACATGCATGGCAGTTCGAGATAGCCTGCTCCAATGAGGAGCAGGGTCAATATGGATTTGCTTTTGGCAGACTTCTGGCTAGAATTGCATAGTGGACAAAAATGATTCAAGCATTTCATCCATATTCCTGCTATTTGTTGCATTTGATGCCCCAAGTATGACTGGTGCCTGGGTCCTACGCTCTTTGTACCTATGCTCAAGGAGTACCCTATAGACAAGTCCTGAATGGACCAAAACTGGTCTAGGATTGCTTGTATTCCCAGCTAGATGGGGCAGTGCTTGATAGTTCATGAGGAACAGGGTCAGTACTGATTTCTATTAGGTTGGTCTCGGTTTAAAGTGCCTCAATAGATGAAAAAAGGGTCAGTTGACATGGTAACTTTCCCTTGAAGAGCAATTTTGGAGTTCAAGGCTTTTTTTAGGCAATGTGTTGGAAGGCAATATCAGCTGCTATAGGCTACGAGGAAAGGTTTGGGCAGTAAACACCTTTAATGGTTACAATGTGGTACCAATTACATTAGATTTAGGGTTGCAACTTATGCTGCTTGGATTGGTATGTCAGAGGAACAGTAGGAAACGGGCTTTGGAAGAGGAATTTTAGATGTGTAAGGAGATTGCTATATCCATAGGGAATGATTGATCCTGGGAACTATTCTCCCCTTATTCTCATGTTGGTGCATCTAGAGCCACATCTCACTCGCAAAGCTGGAAGGTGGCCCCCCTACTGAACCCCCATAAGGAACTGAAAGGCTCTACTTCCAACAACATCTCATGGATCCATAAGCCTCAAAGCCGCCTGGCCACTTTGCCTAACCAACTTTCTGTCCACATACATATGTTTCATCCTCTTGGAGGGAGCATTCTTTTGCTCTTGGCTAAGTTTACATCTACATTAAGCTTCACTCCAAGCCTGTATCTTTTATTCTGGTATACAAACAGGCCAGGTCCAGATGGACAAGTGGATACACGTATTGATAGCATAAGACTAAATATAGTAGACTTACATTTGACACAGTTATGAAGATTCTTCCATGACAGTACCATGGTATGAGTGAAAGTACCTGTCCAGTTGGGTCTTAGAAGGAGCAGCAGAGAGCATTGTCATTGTTGAATGGCTCTACAGCCCATGGTGCTCGCAGTCACCATTCTTTCTCCCCCTCATCAATGTTCTGATAATTTTCTTAGACGTTCTTGATATGTGCAAGCATTTCTCATTAGTTTCACTATACCTCATTGCTGACTTAGACTTATCGTGGAAATTGAAGGAGATTGTTGAACTCTTGATTGCCTCTTTTTCAGTGACTCCAAGGAGGAAATCTTCACCAGGCATATAATATTGACGCACTTTACTAAACAGAAAGGTTCAAAGCTTTGCAAAGTTTATAAATGAGTGACATTTCTGATCTTACTTATGATGTCCATCGGTAAAGAAGGCATTCAGACGCAACACGCTTGACCTCAACCATATTTATAAGTGACGGGAGACCGCATGGGCCTCTTTTCACTTGGGACTATAATGTCCTACCAGGGAAATAACACTGGTCGCTAATATAAAAGTAATTATCACGAGCCATGAATTAATTCGAAGGCCAAGTGCAATATTTTCTTAAAGATACATTTCTGTTAATAGTGATAGGCAGTCCACAAGGTGAAATCCATTTTGGGTTAGTCTCTGCATTCGATTAAGGCTAACAAATGATGTATTCTAATGATACAGTTTAGAGTGAAACAGGGATCACAATACCACCTGATGTTGCAGCTTGTGAAGGTGAGCATGGAGAGCATGTGATATCCTGAACTTCAGCCCATACCACTTTGCTAAGGTTTGTATCAAGATTTCATATGGGATGTGAGGTTTCCATGCTAGTGGAAGACGGTAAGTGGAGATAACCTGGAAAAGAGAAAGCTGAGCAGGAAGTTGGTCCGGTTCTTGGTGGTGCATCCCATCACTTTTCCGTAACCCTACATTGATTAAAGACTTGTAACCTGCTTTGTTCATTTTGCAGTCGTCACCTACATGCACCAAAATATTGATATTACGAAGAGTGTGCAGGGATGCAGTCCTCTTTCTTTTTTATCTCAAATTATATCGGTTGATGGGCATTGGCTGGTGTTGTACTCATTTTGCAGGACCTAGTTTGGAGATTGGAAGCACTACATAGGAGAGGGAGGTTATGAGTAGAGGCCACCAGAAATAACATGGTACTGAATTTCTCATGAGGGTTGCTGTTCACAGGAATGTATTTGGCCACTCTTTGGGTGAGGTCCACTTAAATCAAGGATGACCAGTGATGCTGGATAAAAAGTAAGCCATGATGTCATAAAAGAATCAAGGAGAATAGAACATGAGATAAGAAATGTATGGGAAATGGTAATTAGGGAAGCATCACATCTTTCAATGGAGATCTTTATCTTGTATGCCCTCATCTATATGCCCTGAATCCTAGAGTTCAACCTAGTGTTCAAGAACTGCGGCAGGTCTTTTCAGGGCCTGGCAACATGGCCATACATTGGCATGTCATCAGCGTAGGAGTGAATGTAGAGTCTGTGGTCCCTAAGTAGGCATATGACGGATTTCAGACAGATGATATGGAGTAGTGTGGATTGCTGTGGTGGTTGGGTTATGTCCACTTTGAAATGGATGGGTTAAAATGTAGCCCGCTGTACTCCTGCAGGTCCCAATGTCTCAGGAAAGGGTGAAACTACTCCAAGACCCACCCAAAATTCAAGCAAATGCTTGAAGTGAAGTCTGAAACTAGGAAGGTCTCGGTGTCCAACGCTATGACAGGCTCGCATCATCACAGAGGACTTTAGCGTCCGGCGCAGTAAATCAGTTACCAATCACAGGAGCATATTACCAACAACTAGCGATAATTATCGCTATGTTGGCTTAGCGGCAATATTATTATCGCCAAGCTCCGCCGATTTTTATCGCAGATAAACCTTGCTTATATCAAGGTTTATCTCAAAAGCGATAAAAATCGGCCAAAATGCATTAATATCGCTGAAAAGTCAGCGATATTCATGCATTACCAAGCTAATGCTCTTAGCCATGTTATCCACCTACCATTGGATAACATGGCTAAGAACTGCTCTGGGCAGGCGTTAGCTTTTGGAGATATTCGCGCTTAGCGCGAATATTTCCAAAGGTAGGTAATAGGAGATAGCGATGTTAGCGACTGTTTCCAGTCGCTAACATCTTGGCACGCCCACTTTGCATGTCATTAGCGATAAATATCGCTGACATGCAAAGCGGGCCCCAAGATGATCGCTATCTCCTACTAGCTGCTAGAGGTAATAGGGCGATAAAATTATCGCCGCTTTAGCGGGAAAAATTCCCGCTAAAGCGGCGATAAGGCCCTTGGTAATATGCCCCACAGTTCCTACAGTGCATTCACCTGGAGGCTTTATGAAATCCAACACCACCTATCATTAAAAAACATGACATAATCCATAAACGTAGAACTGTGCATCGTTAATACAGTAACAGCCAAACACACGCAAAACCCACATGGCTTGTTTAGGAAGTCATAAAAACCTGGATGTAATTAAAGGAAACTATGCCTGCAATGTGGAAGGCGATTTCTATAAGTGAGGGTTTCTAAAAGGCTGTTCTTTCCACTGAGAAAAAATGCTGTAGCCCGCAGCTGTGTTCAGGTATAGTTGTGGAGCTTACAAAACCCTGTAATAAAAATTCCATTGTGGGTTAGGTAAGGCAGCTGTGTCTCATAATGACAACGTTTTAGGTATATAAAAATACATATTATATATACATATGTATATATATGTATATATATATATACAAATATATACATATATATCTATATTTGTGTGTGTGTGTATGTATATATATATATATATATATATATATATATATATATATATATATATATATATATATATATTTAATATAGCTAGATAGATAGATATTTGCTGAAAAAAACTAAAGGTTACATTGACGTTAAATTGGTGTTACAGTTAAGTATGGTAATAAGAGCTCAGCTTCTGTTAAAAGAAATAAAAATTTACTTAAAAACAAAGGTTAAAGTGACGATATAGTTACATGTTGAACTGATATATACATCCCTAATCACACCAGAGTGTACATGTGTGGTTCCATAGAATCGTGATGTACCTAACTGTTTAACCCCTTCAAGCCCAGACGAACACCTCTTTAAATGCTAAACTGCAGAACAAATCTACATCAAATCACAAAAAGCACCCTTTCTGAGTAAAGTTCTAACTTAGTGCTAAATTTGATGAAATTCGATTCTGCCATTTCTTCTGTATCAGAGAGCAAAGTTTCCTGTGGGAAATCTATGTTTTAGGACCCCAGCATTTATTCTTGGTCACTTCAAAATGGATTGCCGCAAAACTCTCCATGAAAAAGGATAAAGTTGTTAGTGCAACACAAAACACTGTTCCTATTTCCTATGGAAACTCTGACCTCACTATAATTATACTGCTACTGTGTAACATATATATGTATTTGCAAAAATCGTGCAAAGTAATGCATTTTAGAGCATGATTTCTAAAGAATTTGGTCAAAAACATAATTTACCTGTAATTAGTTCTTTCTCTCATACGTCCCTTCTTTTGTTATCTTTTGTTCTATTCTTCTTTAATTCTCATGTCATTCTGTCCACCCTGTCCATCTTTCCTGCCTTCGCTGTTGTTCGTTCACATTTTTGTTTCTCCTTTTATTCCTCTTTCAATCTTTCTTTCTGTCCATTCTTCTTTCATTCCATCTCTCATTATTTCTTTCTGTCATTCTTTATATTACTATTACATTTTCTTCCTTCCTTCCTTCCATATGGCTGAGATACCCGCCACCCCCTCTCAACACAATCCCCAAGGATGGGAAACCGGAAACCGTTCTGAACTTTTTGGAAGACGGGAGGGAGTGACTCTCCCGGCCGTATTTATTAAAATATGAAACAAAATTAAAACATTAAAATAACAGTTTCATATTATGTACAATTTCATTACCACATTGCGATGTTTTGGCTAACCTTAACATATTCTCTAATACAAAGGTTCTCCTAGCCGAACTAACATCCTACAAAACATTTAACTTGAAATTTTGAAATTGTACATCCTAACGTTTAAGGGCCAACGGCAAGGTCGTAACCGGTGTCAAGATCCCTAAACCAGAAATATCCCCCTCACTTGTGAGGGGCGACCGCACAGAGGTGTACCTCGAGTGCAACTACCAATTTCCCTTGACTTGACGGGGGCCCCAATAAACTCGACGCCACTTAAAGGTCGTCCGAGGACTCGTGTGAGGTATCTAGAAGGTAGCGTAGACCCCCCCCCAAACCCCACACAACTTACCACATCTGCCGTCGCAGATGACCTGGCCCTGGGAAATTCTCCAGGAGGGGGCTGTAGCCCCTCCTACCCAGGAAGGGGCCTTGACCGCCTTTCCTTTCCTTTCGGCGGCCCATCCTTAGAAGGGACCGCCTACCCCGTTGAGGGGCCAATGGCCACCTCCCTCGAGCGCTCCCATCCGTAATGGTTGACGCCCACTCATAGGGATCTTCCAATTAGTGCTCACCGATCATGACCTTACCGCCCGACCAAAATAAATACGACAGGTCTAAACTAAATAACTAATTTTACTAAAAGACAGTAAAAACAACAATTTTATTAATAACATGCTACTGATCAACACTAGAGAAGGATAACGTTATTTGCAAAACATACCACAAATTGACCATTCTTTATTGCATATTCAAAGTCATCACGACAATAATCTGAACCTGTAAACAAAATTAGAGTTACCACATCAAACTTTATTCAAAACCACTTGCTGTCCTCAGGGGCTGGTGGGTGGGTCAAAAATTGGCTCTTCGTTCCGTCTCGAGCTCACGTGCAGCGAGGTGGTGCAGCTTCAGAGCACAGGAACAAGAGGATGCTTCCTTGGCTTGTTGCTCCTTTTATCCGTCTTCAGGGCGGGCGTAAACCCGCCCAGGCCTGCCCCGAGGGCGTGGCCGGCCGCGTCAGTGTCTAGGCCAGCCCACTCCAGGGCGGGAAAAGGCGCGCCCCGGCTACGCCACTTCGGGCATACCAGCCGAGACTCGCCTCCCGCCCAAGATGGCTTCCCGGGGGGATCGTGGTACTCCACCATACGTTCGGGGGGACCGAATGGTCGCCCCTTTCCATATGGCTGAGATACCCGCCACCCCCTCTCAACACAATCCCCAAGGATGGGAAACCGGAAACCGTTCTGAACTTTTTGGAAGACGGGAGGGAGTGACCCTCCCGGCCGTATTTATTAAAATATGAAACAAAATTAAAACATTAAAATAACAGTTTCATATTATGTACAATTTCATTACCACATTGCGATGTTTTGGCTAACCTTAACATATTCTCTAATACAAAGGTTCTCCTAGCCGAACTAACATCCTACAAAACATTTAACTTGAAATTTTGAAATTGTACATCCTAACGTTTAAGGGCCAACGGCAAGGTCGTAACCGGTGTCAAGATCCCTAAACCAGAAATATCCCCCTCACTTGTGAGGGGCGACCGCACAGAGGTGTACCTCGAGTGCAACTACCAATTTCCCTTGACTTGACGGGGGCCCCAATAAACTCGACGCCACTTAAAGGTCGTCCGAGGACTCGTGTGAGGTATCTAGAAGGTAGCGTAGACCCCCCCCAAACCCCACACAACTTACCACAGCTGCCGTCGCAGATGACCTGGCCCCGGGAAATTCTCCAGGAGGGGGCTGTAGCCCCTCCTACCCAGAAAGGGGCCTTGACCGCCTTTCCTTTCCTTTCGGCGGCCCATCCTTAGAAGGGACCGCCTACCCCGTTGAGGGGCCAATGGCCACCTCCCTCGAGCGCTCCCATCCGTAATGGGTGACGCCCACTCATAGGGATCTTCCAATTAGTGCTCACCGATCATGACCTTACCGCCACAGGCCGGATAGTTGACCGGCTATCCGGACCCCCCACAACACTCCTACCTAAAGGTCATGTCTTAAAGTCTTTAGCCAAGCTACACAGTCGCCTATGAGTAACTCGTTCCCCACCCGGGACAAATGAACACCATCCCCCAAATACATACTGTCACCCGTAATACAACCATGCGAAATAGAATGCAGTGTATTGGAACGGAACAATCGACTCACTTTGTTATTAATTTTTCTTACTGAATGATTCAGAGCAGAAACAGAAATAGCCCCCCGCCATACTTTCCGTGGGATCATATGTGACCATGCAATCATGCACCCTGGAACTCTCCTCGCCAACCAACTTACAGTGGAAAGCATCGACTCGAGAAGAAGTCGTCTACCAGTGGTGACCAAATCATTGCCCCCAAGATGTACTATGACTATAGCTGGCGGTGACCTTGTCCGCCCTAGCAAACCCTCAAAGAATGATTGAAACTGGTCAATACAGAGTCCGCCCTTTCCGTAGAAGGACACACTGTACCCGTATTCCCCAGCCACGTGAATCATGTCACCTGCTTTGAATACGTCCGCGGCACGCCTCACGTATGAGTGGCCCACGACCCACACCTCCTTTTTCACAGCCGGTGAAGTCTGACCGCTGGCCCGGTGTTGGGTCGACTGCTTAGTCCGCCCCGCCTCGTAGGCTTGCGCAACTGAAACCAAACAAAAACAAGAAGCGTGAGTACATCATTACAGCTTCACAACATGTGCAACCGCACATACCTCTTATAACAATTGGAGGACCAACGCCCCACACGTTTAACTTGTTCGACATTCAGACCCCTGGCTGTAGCCTCTGTAGCAGCCCCTATCCGAAAGGAATGGGTCCCAAACTCGCCCGGGTTCAAGCCCGCAGCAGTAATCGACATCGCAAGCACCCGCTGGAACTGAAACCTCGTCAGTGGGGTGGCGTCAGCGTGTCTCAAGAAGGTCCCCCCCCATGATGCCACCCTTTGTGCTAAATATTCCTCTACACAACTCACCGGGCACATGGAGGACCCGGGGATCCTTTGTATTATTATGCAATCACCCATCGCACCCTGATCGGTCTTGGACCTGACGAACGAGACAGTCATTGTCTCCCCTCTGATCTGAACGTGCTCTTGGCACAGTCCCCCCATCACGTCCTGCTTGTTCCTCGCCACTAATTCGCTTACCCGCATAGCCCCATGGAATGCCAGCGTAAAAGCGGCTCGGAATAACACTGTTTCATACTGGGATGAACATGTTGCAGGGAGTCTAGATAATAACAGGGCCAACCTATCCAGACCTATCGGGCGCCTATTATCTACTCTGCGACCCTCAAGGCGTTGCCACCCACGTAGCGCTTTTTGCACAACGAAAGACGCTGTCGGGTCCTGGATCCCATGAGCCCTAGCCACAAAGGAAATGGCGGCCCGATGCCTCTGGGCCGTAGCCACTGATTTGCCTGCCTGCCGTAACGACAGCAGGAATTTCACTACCAACTCCTCCTGGCCCCAAAGCTCCCCTCTAGCCGCCCCCAAAAAGGCCCAATAGGAACGGAACGCCCCTTCATATGCCTTCCTCGTCCTGGGTGCTAAACTCTCTCCCACGAGGTCCTGTAATTCGGGGCACCGAGAGACCAGAGAGCTTCGGGAAAGGGTGCTGCCACCGGGTCCGCTGTGGGCAGAAAACCCCAGAAGGCCTGCATACGAAAACGAGAAAGCGCATCAGCCGCCTGGTTCATCACCCCCGGGACATGTCTTGCCTTAAATAGTACATTCAATTGCATACATAATAACACAATTTCTTTGAGCAATCTCAGAATCCATTTGCATCGTGCTGCCTGGCTATTGATACACTCAACAACGGTCATGTTATCAGACCAGAATACCACAGAGTGATCTCTGAACCCCTCGGGCCAAGTTCTCAGGGCCACCAGAATGGGAAAAAGCTCTAGGAAAGCAATGTTACTTGTCAGACCACTATCATGCCACCATGACGGCCATCTTTGTGCCGACCACTGAGTGCCGAATATGGCACCAAAACCAATGCTCCCTGCCGAATCTGTCCACAGCCCCAGCTCCTCAGAGGACACGGCCGGTTTGTTCCAGACAATTCGACCATTGAAATCCGCCAGAAATGCCAACCAAATGCGCATGTCCTGGCGAACCTCTGCCGAGAGCCTTGTGCGATGATGACCCTCTTTCAGGCCGACCATGGCTTGAGCGATCGAGCGGGAAAAGGGGCGGGCCATCGGTATAACTCTTAGGGCAAAATTCAACTGCCCCACCAATTGCTGTAATTGCTGCAGCTTAACCTTAGACTCAGTGATACACATTTGCAGGGATGCCCTGAACTTTAACACTTTGTCACCTGGTAAACGAAAACAACCTTCCTCGGAATCGAGCTCGATCCCCAGAAACTCGAGGCAAGTCGAGGGACCCACAGTCTTACCTGGTGCCAATGGCACGCCAAACTGATTCATCAAGACACAAAATGCATTCAAAGCCTGTCCACATTCCGGATCCCCGGCTGCCCCAAGAAACAAAAAGTCATCGAGATAATGCATCACATGTTGAAACCCCGTCTTTTTTGTGAAGACCCATTGCAGGAAGCAACTGAACTTTTCGAAATAGGCACACGATATAGAGCACCCCATCGGCATGCACCTATCCATGTAATAGTGACCCTGAAACATGAAACCAAGGAGACGCTGATCGTCTGGATGTACCGGGAGCAACCGGAACGCTGACTCGATATCAGATTTTGCCATCAGCGCACCGGGCCCCAGGCGATTCAATATGGCTACGGCCTCAACGAAGGATGCGTACCGCACCGAACATACTTCCGGGTCTATCGCATCGTTCACAGAAAGACCACGTGGGGCTGATAAATTATGTATCAGCCGAAACTCACCCGGGTCCTTCTTGGGGACCACCCCTAAAGGGGAACAAACAAAGTTAGCAACTGGTGGCACATTAAATGGACCGGCGACTCGACCTCGGGCCACCTCCTTCCCAATCTTTTCCTGTACCACGGTCGTATGCTGTAAGACCGATAACTGGTTTGTACATTTTGCTATACCCTGAAACTCCCCTACTGGGATGCGGAAACCATATGAAAATCCGTTCCGCAACACCCCAGCGGAAGCGTGATCCGGGTATTCGCTGAGCCAGGGAATCATTGCCATGGTATCAATCGGAGTAGGTAAAGGCGCCCCTCGGACTATGTTAGACCTGCTTGGCGCCTCCTCTACCCCCGTTATCACCCGTTTTGGCTCTGCACATGGACTCAGGATGGGATGATTGCCCACACCCCCCACATTCGTGCCTAAATTTGCATGACCCCTGGGGCCTAGTACATTTCCCCCTGTTAAAGTTCCAACAAACCCCCCTTTTACCTGTGTTGCCGATTGGCCTCGAGTGAATGTCGTTACTCGTACCTGATCGAAAGGGCGTCCCCGCATAATGGCGGGAGGATTCGCCAACGTTACTCCCTACCAATGGCACCCTCAACATACCAGAATCCTCCATTTTGGACCAGGACACAGCATCATAACAATCCCAAGTTAAGTTTTTATCATGCTCTTTTGCTTTTCTGAAAACATTATCGTAACAAAACCAATGGTTGCCCTCGTGAGATACTGAATACCCCATGATCCGTGACTGATAAATCGGCAATTCAGGCAGCAATTCGGGCCTACGTTCACCCAAGATGGATGTAAAAACCCCCCATGCTTTGCCCCAATTACCAATGTTTTCATTTACCTTAAAGGCGGCCATCTTTGCGCGCCAAACACTCGGGTGCATGAGCTCCTTTTGGCTCTTAACATGCTCCATCTCATAATGATCGGTAAGCAGCGAGAAGATGTTTATATACTCCCCTGCCCATATCTTCTCTTTGATAGCCAAAGGGACATGTTGACCCAACTTTTCCCTTCGAGAGGGTGCCGACTCATCCCTCGCAATCGGCAATGGCCGCTTACCTGAACCGGAAGCTGTATCTGCGACTGGACCTGATCCCGGTGGTTTTTCTACTGCCGCAGCCGGCGATGGTGCCTTCGTCGCTTCCCTTGTTTCCCGCAGCTGCTTCATCAACACCTGCGCGTCGTCAGCCGTGGCGCCCTTGCTACCTTTACCCAACCACGCTGCTAATTGTGCCGCCAGCTCGGGCGGCATATCGTCCCCGGACACGGGGGTGACCACCACGGGAATCGGATTCCCTTCCTCCGGCACAGGAGTGGGTGCCTCTGGTGGAGTACAGGGCACTGGGACGTCTCCCCCAGCTGCTCCCCTTCTGGGCCTCTTGCCTTTTCCTCCTGGAGCTGCTCCTGCCAGAGGACGTTTCGGCCCCCCTTCCTCGTCTTTCTCCGCCATTCGCTTCTTTAGGTCGGTCACCTCTTTCATCAGAACACGCAGCATCTGGTCGGTAGTCATTCGCTTTCCCGCCTTTTTAGGCATTCTCCGACAGAGTATCTGCAAAACAAACAAGAAAGATTAAAACGCTCAACAATTGGCTCTTCGTTCCGTCTCGAGCTCACGTGCAGCGAGGTGGTGCAGCTTCAGAGCACAGGAACAAGAGGATGCTTCCTTGGCTTGTTGCTCCTTTTATCCGTCTTCAGGGCGGGCGTAAACCCGCCCAGGCCTGCCCCGAGGGCGTGGCCGGCCGCGTCAGTGTCAAGGCCAGCCCACTCCAGGGCGGGAAAAGGCGCGCCCCGGCTACGCCACTTCGGGCATACCAGCCGAGACTCGCCTCCCGCCCAAGATGGCTTCCCGGGGGGATCGTGGTACTCCACCATACGTTCGGGGGGACCGAATGGTCGCCCCTTTCCATTCTTCTTCCAATTCATTATTTACTTGTTCCTTCCTTTTTTCTTATGGTTCTCTTCTCCTTCCTTTTTCCCATCATTCTATCTTTCTCTTTGTATTCCTTCCATTGGTAAATATTTCTCTCCTTTCCTGCCATCAACCTAGCTTCTATTTCCCATTTTTTCTTTCCATTATTTATTCTATTTTCAGCTCTCCTTATTTCTTTCCCTTTTTCTCTTTTCTTTTTATTTGTTCTTTCTATCTTCTTTACGTATTGTCCTTCTTTCCATTCTTCATTTGATTTCTTTCCTTCTTTCTACATTTTTATTTCTTTCGATCTTTCTTTCCTTATCGCTATTCTTTCGTGCCTTTTTCCATCCTGTATCCGTTTTGCCTTCCACCTTTCTCTCCTTATTTTTATTGTATTTAACTTACTTGCTTCGCACTCTTTCACTCCATTTGTCTCTCATTTATGTTTTCTTTATCATTGAAATGATTTCTCTGTCTCTCGGTCACAGTTTTTAGCTTCTACACTACACTAGCAACTTTGTGGACAATTATGGTACTTTTCTCTTGGCATTTAAATGATGTTCCTTTTAATTTTGCAATTCTACTCGACAGACTCTTTGACTCTAGTTGGGTCTAGTTAAGTTAAGAGAATATCATTCCAAAATCATCCACTCTTCTTCCTCCCCCTCCCTATCTTCATTCCATATCACTCATTGGTGCCCACCTGTTGCCTTCTAATCTGCCAACGACATGTGCTCCTGTCCAGGCAGCACCCTACTGTCCACACGCACTCACCCCAGCCATAGTTCCATTACTTGTTTTGTCACACGTTGACTTCAGTATATTTTAAGTGTGTGCATGATGTATTCATTAAGGTGAAAAGTTGGGAGACCCAAGACTGGAAGAAGATTTCTGTGGTCCTGAAGGAAGGGGGGTGGTGGGGGCTGGTCAGGTTTTCACTAGTTCAGTGCTTAATTTGAGCCGGTGGGTTCCGGTGCTCAACACCAGCACCTAATAATCAACATTGGCGCTTTTCATGAGTACCAGTTAAGGACACATTCATTTATGGCAGGCATGGCTGACAGTAAGTGATTTGCCCAGAATCACAGGATGTTCTAGCTAACGCCGAGACTCAAACCTGGATCCCCAGCTCCAAGCTCTGGACATTACTTCACATCCTCGCCCCACTTTCATAGTTCTGTTTTAGGCTGCGCTAACAGGAGAAATGGGCAGCCTCCTGACGAGAGCCGTGGCACTTATGTTTTTTTTTTTTACAAATTAACCACTGCACTAGTTACTCCCTTGACTGCTCTTCGTTGCTTCTCTAACAAGATGGCAGCTTAGCCCCTGACCAATTCTGACTATCTTGCCAGAGTTGTTGCTGTAAAAATGTGATGTGGTCCTGTGACCTGATGCTTGCAGGCTCTTTTCCATTATCTCAGCTCTGTTATCCGTATGTTTCTGGTCTACCAGCTTCCAGCAGATTTCTCCCGCTATCATGAATTCACCGCACAGTGCCTTGGGAAATAGCTGTCCATTGTGTGTTGGCCTGTGCAGCACTAGGTTACAGCATTGTGAAATGCAAGCTGCCTGGAATGCAGTCTTTGTTCCTCGTAGCTGAGCTCTCCCTAAAGCCTGTGTGGACCTCTAGAAGGTTCCTGGTACATGTGTGCACCCACTGAAGTGCTTTTCACAACACTTGCATACATGCATGTGAAGCAACTGAAAATACATGATCACTATCGGGGCCATTGGGGGAATAGAAGTCATGGGCTGCTATGTCTACTGCATTGCTGTTCGGCTCATGGGCAGGCTGTTTTGACCACACCTTAGATAGTCATCAACATTACTGCACCATATATGGGTACTGGGATAAGGAGAACAGTCCTTCACCACTTGAGATGTGATGATCACTTATCCATGTCACTTTTGTGCAGCTTATGCTAGTGGTGTGTCACAGCTTCTCTTCAAGTACTAGCAGATTCAGACTTCCAGTATTTGGATGAGGGCCTATTGGATTCCATACAAGGATTTATGTTTAGCGCCCAGCTAACTAAAAATGTACTAAGGAGGTAATTTAGAACCTGGCAGAGGGCCTACAATGGCAGAAACCTATCCACAGCATTAAGAAATGCACACCTCACTAGCATGGATCTCAGTGCTGTGAAGGGGGCCTCTGATGTGGCAGCCTTGTGTTTAGAGAAGACAAACTCCCAACCAATTTGTCTCCCCGCGTGTTTGGTCCATTCTACGTTTTCCCTGCCTGTGCTCGCCACGTATGAAACGTTACGGGAAAAAGGGTACACCCATAAGAGTCACTGGGACCTGGGTGAGATACGGTACATAGAAAGAGGGGTCCCAGTACACAATATAGTCGAAACAAAGAAACAATGAAAAATATATACAAGGAAAATACACAGATTCATATACTTAGATTGCGCACTGTTATTTAATCACAATGTGCCCATAGGTAAAGTATATCACACAAGCATTACATCATATATTGAAAAGACATTAGTGCCTCAAGAAGTGAGGGAGAAACAGGGCAGTATGTGAGAGGAATACATGCAAGGATTTAAAAAGGTTGAAGGGTAAAAGTGCTAGTCGCCAGAACAAAACTTTGTGAATAGTCAAACACTGGCTTCGTCGTAGAGCCAGATGAACAGAGAAACAACCAATGTTCATTAAATATCAGGCAAGATCATGCTCCATGCGCTTATGTAGATATCCCCACAATAAAGGCGCAAGCTGGTAGGGGGATAGGCTGTCGACGTTTCGACCCTAAATACAGAGCTAGGTATCCATATTACCTTAAAATGGGGTCTTCATCAGGACTGGGGGTGGTGTGGTGGGGCAGGGTTACCGTGAATAGTATATGGGTGGTTGGGCCGTCCGACTCCAATCCAGGGAGAACCAAAGTAATATGGGTCAAGGCAAAATCATGATCAAAAGGCTTTACTCGTGGAAAAGATCCAGCCGCCACGTAGGTCAGCGATTAATGGGCCCAGGTGCAATCATTGTCCTGGGTGTTCAATTGGGGGATGAAAGCCACAACAAATGTCGGCGATGCACAGAGGATTCAGCTGATAGTGTACTGGGACCCCTCTTTCTATGTACCACCACGTATGAAATGTTGGACCGGAACAGGGACAATTAGTTAAAGTCTGCCCACAATCAAGGGGAGGACCATCATTGGGGCGTGGTAGATCTTTGGAAGATGGACTGTAAGGTCAGAACTTTACACTGGAGGAGCCAGAGGAGACTCTGAGGATGCCAACACAGCCCATCCTCAGATTCTAAGCAGTAAGGGAGAACCATATGTTTGGCAGGGTGTTTGCACAGTCACTTTATGGCGATGCTCGGTCTCAACCCAACTCTAAGTGATGCTCTATTCTTACTTGCTTGTAAACTTCCGAGGTTCTTTGAAGACACTGATGTACCCTTTCCATTTAAAATTTTTTACTCATCCCATTTCCTTGAAGGATTGATCATTGTCCGGGGTATCTTCCATTTCCGTATTAGTGTTGCAAGTTGCCCCACAGGGCATAACACCAAGGGATACCTGCCGTTTATAGGTTCTAAGAGAGTTCATCATGCAGTGTGTACCCTGTCAACTTCATTTTTGTTGACCACTATGGAGCTACCAATGACTTGGAATTCATGGTACAAAGGAGTCAGTGGTTAATTACACTGTTGCTGTTGATGAACTGTAGTGTGAGCATGTGGGCAGATTTCAGCAAAGTACATTCAGCCACTTGCCTCTTTGTATAACTGTCCAGGTGCCTAAGCTCTTTGGAGGATAGATAGTATGCCACAGCATATGTTGTACTTGGTTCAGTGGGTATTTATAGTGTGGTCTAAGTGGGATAGGGTTTGGTGAAAGACAGTAGCTCCTACTGCCAATAACACTTGGTGGGGAGGGGGACAGGGGGGGGGGGGGGGGGATGATAAAAAAAACATAAAGGAACTTACCTACCGCTGCGGCTGGATGTTGCCTCGGTGTTCCTCTGCTCTTGCCACCTCAATGCTTCTCTGCTCCTGTCCCCACCCAATCACAACACTGCTCTCACATGAGAGTAGCGTCATGATTGGCCTGAGCAGGCTGAAATACTGATCAGTTAGGCCCTGGGAGCCTGTGGTGTTTCTCCACCTGGTGGTGCAACACAGCTAGGTGGAGAAATGATAAGTACACATGTCTGTTAGTCAAGCCGAAGACCGGCGGCCAAAAAGACGTGTTAAGAAGACAGACACTGGATGATTATTGAGAAGTTTATTGTCTTCTAGTCGCACCACCAACTTTCACTACCAGCCTGTCAGTTCTCCGTTCTCCAACTGTCTCAGTAAAGGCATCATCATGGAGACCAGAATTAACAGGCACGAGGTGATTCACATAGTACAATAAGTCATTACAACACATCCCCCTTACTTAAAATACAGAAAACCAGGAAAGAAAAAATGAACAAGGAGTAAGAGGAAAGCAAGATAAGGAAGAGATAATAAGAACAAGGAAGTGAAAAATATCATAAGGAAAACAAAAACAACATTGCTTCAATACATCACATAGTACTTGAAATGTTCTGGAGAACGTCGAGATCTGGAAGAGAAACCTCGTGCATGAAGATTTGAAGAAGAATTACTCTCAGACAAATTGGGTCCAGGCCGATTAGCACCAGGACATGAAGGATGCAGCAATTTGTCACCTCGAAATTTCACAAGGCGTGACATACTGCACATACTACCATTGTGAACCTTCACCACCTTCCTTTTTATGGAAGTTATAACAAAAGGGCCCATACATTCAGTGACCCCCTTCCTATGCTACCTAGGTTTCTTAATGAGCACCCACTCTCCACCACTCCATGTCTTTGCCTTCACCGATTTCTTAGAATCAAATCTAACCTTTTTTTTGGTCTAAGATTCAATTGTAGCATCAATCTCCTCTCCAGCTAACCCAACACCCTCAATCAAAGGCAACCACCCAGGATTCAGCTTGGACAGAGCTACCCTGCCCGTCAATATCTGAAACGGGGAACTTTGAAAAACTCCATGAAGCACGGTGCGGTTTGCCCAACAAGTATCCCTCAAGACTTCCTTAAGAGGAACCCTCATCTCTATGGCTCTCTGAACACAAGCTTTGACCACTTTATTCATGGGCTCCGCAAGTCAATTGGCCTGCGGCGCATAAAGGGCTGTTCTCTGATGAGTTATACCAAAATCCTTCAGAAACTCTTGCATTTCTTGTGAGGTGAATTGCACCCCATTGTCAGTAACCAGGAATGCCCTCACACATGAACTCATCCTTAAGAAAATCTAGAACCACTCTGGTGTTGACAGTGCTCATACACCTAGTGGAAACCCACTTTGATGAGTAATCCACCACGTGAATCACAAACCTTTCAGAAGGATTTAACAGTTCAAAAGAACCCATCAGATCTAAACCTAACATAATCCATGGCTCATGCAGAATTTCCACTGGAGACAAGGGAGCAGAGTTTGTGACCCGAGATTCATCATTGGTGGCACATACAAAATACTCCTTGACCCACTTTTCCACCTGGCAATACATTCCAGGCCAACAATACCTTTTTCGGAGCCGAGACTTGGTAAGACTTCTTTCCAAGTGCCCTTCACAAGCAAGATTTACAAGTTTTGATTGCAAATCACTGGGGGGCACCACCCTCTTACCACATATGAGTTGATTTTGAAACAATGTGAGTTCATTCTTAACAGACCAGAAGAGCAAAAGATCAGAATCAATACTTTTGCACTGAGGCCACTCCTTAATTACAAAATCAACAACAACAGGAAGGATTACATCATCTCATCAGACAAAGCCTTTTCCCACACATCCTCTGTGATAGCAGGTTCTTTGACCCAACATACTCCTCTGGGTTCAATGTCGTGAACATCACAACTGTTCTCAATCGGCAATCTAGACAAACAATCTGCATCTCTATTTGCTACACCAGGAAGATACTGCACTTGAAAATTAAACTCCTAAACACCTTCACTCCACAATTTTAACGTAGGTGTCAACCTCTCACTCTCCATGCAAGAAAACACTAGCACCAAAGGACGAGGGTCAGACCTTACTCAGAAAAGTATGCCCCATAAGTAAAGCTTAAAGTGTCTAATTGCCCACGTTATAGCAAGAGCCTCTCTTTCTCTGCAGGAATATTGTTGCCCACTTTCTTTAAAGCTCTGGAAGCAAATGCAACAACTTTCTTTTCATCTCCATCCAGTTGAGAAAGAACTGCGCCAAGTCCACAAAGACTGGCATCAGTGGTGAGAACAGTTTTCTTTCTTGTGTCAAAATGACCAAGAGTGGGCACCCTACCAATAGCATGCTTAACAGAGTTAAAAGCTGCATTGCATTCTTCTGACCAGGCAAATGGTATTCCTTTTTTGAGTAGAGCTCAATGGGTTCCACAATGTTGGCAAAACTCTTGATGAACTTTGAGTAAAACTCAGCAAGGCCAAGAAAGGACCTCACTTGCTCCTTGTCAGTGGGCGCAGGAGCATTGACAACGCTCTTCGCCATGTCCACCCTGGGTTGAATGCCCTCCCCAGAGATGACATGTCCCAGATATGTAACAGATGACACACCAATCTTGCATTTCAATTTGTTCACAGTCAACCCTTTGTCAGATAACCTCTCCAGTACACTTCTCAACACTTTATCATGTTCCATGTCATCTTCACCATAAATCAAGATTAAGTATGGGCGGAAAATGCGTTCCGCTCGCTGAATTTGAGGATTTTCCGCAATTTCGCGAATCGCGCAAAATCGCTGCAAAATCCACGAATTTGCAAGGGGGATGAATTTTGCTCAGGAAGCACTTACAGAGTTACAGCAGGTGCCCAAGTTGAAGCTAATTTCTTTGTAACCATTTACAAAATGTTTACAAAGAAATTAACTTCATCTTGGGCTCCTGCTGTAACTCTGTAAGTGCTTCCTGAGCGGCGCCTCGTTGACTACTTGCAACTATTCTCTGACCCTGCTCTGACCCTCGAGGCAGGGTCAGAGAATAGATACAAGTAGACAACGAGGCTCCGTGAACAGGAAGTACTTACAGATATAGATAAAGCAGGTGCCCGAGTTGAAGGTCAAATTCAGTAACTCCTTAATCGGCCCCAAAAAATTGTGCAATCCACAAGTGCAATCCCCGTGGAGTTCCTGTAACCAGTAGCTTCTTTCTCCTCCTCTGCAGCTCTGATCTGTGCCTGACCTTTTATACACACCAGAAGAGGCATGTGAACTCGCAAAGAAGCCCCCCCCCCATTTGACCCCTCCCACACACTAGCGGTGTGCACCGTCTTCCCGCCCTTTAGACACTATGATAGACAGCTCACTCGAGGGACCCCGGCGCCCTTCGGCGCGATGGCAAAGTTAATCAGCCCCAAAAAATTGTGCGCTTTGTCGAGGCTGGGCAGGTGTGCTTTCTCCCCATATCTACCATCGAAAATTAGCTATGATGCTTGATGGAGGCCTTTGCATCCTTGACTTTCATGAGTGCAATCCCCGTGCAGTTCCTGTAACCAGTAGATTCTTTCTCCTCATCTGCTGCTCTGATCTGTGCCTGACCTTTTATACACACAAGAGGCATGTGAACTCGCAAAGAAGCCCCTCTGTTTGCCCCCCACACACACTAACGGTGTGCACCGTCTTCCCGCCCTTTACACACTATAATGGACAGCTCACTCGAGGGACCCCTTCGATGCGATGGCAAAGTTACACACACATGGTCACTGGAGGCAACTCTTCTGGCCCTACGCAGCTGTAGTGCAGCACTATACATTTACCCAACGAGGTAGAACTTACTGATTAGCCAGTAGAAAGTACTCCAGTTAAGTATGGTGCAAAATCGCAAAAAAATCTGCGATTTCGCTGGGAAATTCCCGAATTAGTGGATTTTTTTGCGATTTCGTGCGAATTCGCGAACAGCTGATTCGTAAAATTCGCCCATACTTAATCAAGATGTCATCTTGGAAAAACAATATATTAGACATATCACCAAGAATCATTTTCATGATAAGCTGGAAGCAAGCAGCCGCCGAGGCTAGCCCAAATGGCATTCTGACAAAACGAAATGCTCCCAGCGGTGTCATAAAGGATGTTAAATGCTTAGAGTCTTGGTTTAGGGGTACTTGGTGATACGCCGAGGACAGCTCTAACATACAAAAAACTTTAGCACCATCCAGCATGGTAATGAACTCGCAATGTTAGGGAGCGGCTGTCGATCCACCCATATCCACCTATTCAAACTTCTTAAGTCTACACACATTCTGATATTTTTCCCACCATCCTTGGGGGCCAAAACCACCGGAGCCAACCATTCGGAGGATTCAATCTCATCAATAACATTGAGAGCCACCAGCCTATTTAGTTAATTCTTCAAGGGCTCAAACATCATATTGGGAACCCTCCTCACCTTATGCACACACGGCACAGTGTTCTTTTTGAGAACAATCTGATGTTCAAAGTCTTTTGAAAAACCAGGTTTATCACTGAAGACATGTGGAAACTCTTAAAAGAACTAGCTAGAGACTCCACAATCATCCACTAACATGACTTGGTCAGATGGATTACGTGCATTGGGGTTAAGTATTATACCCAAATCTCTTTGACGCCTCTCACCTAAAAGATTCTCTCCTTGTTTGGCCACATAGATTTCTCCAGTAGTTTCTCTGCCCTTAAAGTGTATCCTCATAACAGCATACCAAATCACATTAATATACGAACCCCCATAGCTTACTGGGTTGATATCAGGAGTGAAAAATTTTAAATCTGGGAAAGTTTTGTCCCACAATTCATTAGCCACCATAGTAAAAGGAGAACCTGAATCGACCAAAACAATAAACAACTTTCCACCAATCAGTATTTTACACTCAGGCATGCTTATGAGATCAGCGTCCACCACACCATCACTCCTCACATTCAGCATTACTGTTCTTGGGTTGTCTTTGATAGTCTCAACATTCTCCACCGTGCACACTTTCACACCGGATCTACAAACTCTGCCATAGTGACCCTTAATCCCACACTTGTGACAGGTGGAATTTTTAGCATAACAATTGGGATTATTGGAGGTGTGATTGAGACTCCCACAACGATAGCCTTTCATTTTTGAGAAGTCAGTGGAGACCTTGCCCCTTGATCCATGAACCACTTTAAAAACGTTGTGTGCAGAGTCTTGTTGAATGTGTGTTACTTCATGTATGCTACTGGGAGTAGGAACATCTTTTCATTTGCAGGTTTATGAGTCTTCATTTCTTTGGCCCAACCAGAAGTATTCTCTACACCCTTCACAAAAGCGACAGATTCTTTAAGTGAAGGATTTCTTGATAGAAGCTTCTCTGGCACCCTAGAACTGTTGGAGCATCTGACTAACTGATCACATATTAAGAAGTCCGCCAGATCACCCAATTCTGAAGTGCGGGCAAGTGTTTTCAAAGAAGCAATGTAGTTCCCAATCTTGTCATTGGGTTCTTGGAGCCTCATAAAGAATTTATGTAGCTCCAGCACAACATTAATCCGTGGACCAAAATAAGATTCTAAAATTTTTATGGACATCTCAAAAACATCTCCCTCACCCACTGGTATTACATCAATACTTTTGTAAATGTTGCGGCCCTCAATTCCCAGATTGTAGAGAAGAATGGCTTTGCCCCTATATGCAGAGAATTTTTCGCCTGCTATTGCTACTAGGTAAGAATCAAATAACAGTTTCCACCTTTTCCACTATAATAATGGTTCACCTTTCTCACATAGAAAGGCTGGGGGTTGATTCATCGACGTGGCTGACAGACTTACTTTGAAAAACAGAATAGAAATATACACCCCAAATGAAACAAAATTGTTACTATTCTTGAAGTATTTCCTTGAATGGAAAGAAAGCAGTACCTGAAATTGCCTGAAAATTTCTCTTCTCATTGATGATAAACTCTTATTCTATCAATCGCAATGTCAGAATTTAGCATCTCATAGTATATACAGGAGAAATCATAAGGAGATGCATGCAGATAAAACAAAGAAAAACTGAGTTTCCACTCGCTACTTATTTGATTTCATGTGTAGCTGTTGCTAAGGCAACCAAGAACAACAAAGATGGTGATACGCAAAGTATGTGTATGTGACGTGATGTTGTTTACTCACGCGTCAGGATGTGCAAGGATTCTGTAGGCACAAGCGGGTCCATGAGCGTTGCCCCGAGCTAAGCAGGGAGCCGTTATAAAGCTGAGGATCACAAAAATAAGGTAAAATAAGTTTAAATCGCTGATTTACCTGAACTCAGTGCGGTAGAATCAATCCTCAATAGGTCCTGCAGTGCAGAGATGCTGTAGTCTTGTAGTCTTGTAGATGTTGTAAAAAGGTTCAAACAAATCGGATATTAGTGGGTCCAAAAGGGAAATTGGTGGTGAGCTTGTCCCCCACAAGTATCACTCATCGCCACTGTTAAGAAGACAGAAATTGGATGATTATTGAGAAGTTTATTGTCTTCTAGTCGCACCACCAACTTTCCCTGCCAGACTGTCAGTTCTCTGGTCTCTAACTGTCTCAGCAGAGACATCACCATGGAGACCAGAATCAGCAGGCACAAGCTGATGTGCATATTACAATAAGTCATTACAACAACATGCGCAGTTGAAGTGCGCCTACCACTCCTCCTCCCTAGCTGATGAGCCTGGGATAGATAGGATGGCCCCATCAGCACTCGACTCGGTGGACTGTGGAGAATGTAAAAATGAAATGATAATAAAATCGTTTTATTATGATTGTATTTTTAATTTGCTGCCTTTCTGCAGTGGGGCAACGCTCCTCCGCCATAGCAGGGGAGTCGGCCCTGGTGACAGGCATGATAACCAGAGTGTCACTCTATCTAATAGCTCCTGCTCTTAATCATGTAGCAGACCGGGGAGGGTTAAGTAATAGGTTGCTTGAACTTTATGTCAATGTTGGGTCTGGTTTATGATTGTGCCTATTTGGAAATGTTTTGGTGACATGCTTAATGAGTAAGGGACTGATCAATCAATCAATCAGAGTACTTGTAAAGCACGCTACTTACCCGTGAAGGTCCCAAGGCGCTGAGGGTAGGGGGTTTCTGCTACTGCTCGAAGAGCCAGGTCTTGAGGAGTCTTCTGAAGGCAAGTAGGTCTTGGGTCTGGCGCATGTGGGTAGGGAGGGTGTTCCAGCTCTTGGCGTCGAGGTAGGAGAAGGATCTGCTGCCGGAGGTCGTTCATTGGATGCGGGGGACAGCAGCGAGGGCGAGGCTGGCGGAGCGGAGCTGGCGGGTGGGGGTGTGGAAACTGAGTCTGCTGTTCAGGTAGGCTGGTCCGGCGTTGTGGAGTGCTTTGTGTGCAAGGGTGAGGAGCTTGAAGGTGAGCCTATTGTCAACAGGGAGCCAGTGTAGGTCTCTCAGGTGGGGGGGTGATGTGGCTGCGGCGGGGAACGTTGACGATCAGTCGGGCGGATGTGTTTTGAATGCGTTGTAGTCGTCGTAGGTGTTTGGCTGGGATTCCTTCATAGAGTGCGTTGCCGTAGTCCAGTCTGCTGCTGACGACAGCCTGTGTCACCGTTCTTCTTGTTTCAGTCGGGATCCACTTGTAGATCCTTTGGTGCATGCGGAGGGTGTTGTAGCAGGAGGAGATGGCGTTGACCTGCTTAGACATGGAGAGGGAGGAGTCGAGGATTAATTCTAGATTGCATGCATGGTCGGTGGGTGTTGGTGCTGTTCCCAGTGTGGTCGGCCACCAGGAGTCGTCCCAGGCTGAGGGGGTGGGTCCGAGGATGAGGACCTCCGTCTTGTCCGAGTTCAGCTTCAGACGGCTGCTCCTCATACAATTGGCGACAGCCTTCATTCCCTTGTGGAGGTTGGTTTTGGCGGTGTGCGGGTTCTTGGTGAGGGAGAGGATGAGCTGGGTGTCGTCAGCGTAGGAGATGATGTTGAGGTCGTGATGGCGGGCCACTTGTGCGAGGGGGACCATGTAGATGTTGAACAGCGTTGGGCTGAGGGATGAGCCCTGGGGGACGCCACAGATGATGTCGGTGGCTTCGGATCGGAAGGGTGGGAGGCGGATGCTCTGGGTTCTGCCGGAGAGGAAGGAGGTGGTCCAGTCAAGAGCCTTCTCTTTGACTCCGGCTTCTAAGAGGCGTGTCTCTAGAGTGCGATGGCCGACCATGTCGGAGGCGGCTGACAGGTCCAGGAGGATGAGGGCTGATGTTTCGCCGTTGTCTAGTTGGCGCCTGATGTCATCTGCGGCGGTGATGAGGGCTGTCTCGGTGCTGTGGTTTCGTCTAAATCCGGACTGGGACAGGTCCAAGATGTTGTTGTCTTCGAGGTGGCGGGCCAGTTGCATTGTTGACGATTTTCTCTATGACCTTTGTCGGGAGCAGGGAGATGGGCCGGACGTTCTTGAGGTCCTTGCGGTCCGCTTTGGGCTTCTTGAGGAGGGCATTGATTTCGGCGTGCTTCCAGCTTTCCGGAAATGTTGCTGTTTCGAAGGAGATGTTGATGACCTTCCCTAGTTGGGGTGCGATGGCTGCGTCTGCTTTGTTGAATACGGGTGTGGGCACGGGTCAGATGGAGATCCTGAGTGAATGGAGTTCATGACCTTGCGTGTCTCGTCGTCGTTGACGTTGTACCAGGAGGTCAGGCTGTTGGCGCTGGTGGTGTTCACAGGGGAGTCTGGCGTAGTCGGGTGGGCGTGGTGTTGAAGCTGTCGTGGATGTCAGCGATCTTACAGTGGAAGAAGATGGCTAGTGAGTCGCACAGTTCTTGTGAGGACGGGATGTAGTTGGCGTTGGCGCTGGGGTTGGAGAGTTCCTTTACGATGCTGAAGAGCTCTTTGCTGTTGTGTGCATTGTTATCCAAGCGATCATTGAAGGAGAATCTCTTGGCTAATCTGATGAGGTGGTGGTGTCTGTGGGTGGCGTCCTTGAGGGCTGCGTGGTTGTCCGGTGTGTGTTCGTAGAGCCATGTCTTCTCCAGTTTCAGGCATGCGCGTTTAAAGGTCTGGAGCTCGTCGGTGAACCGGGTGGCTCTCTTGTTGGCATGGCTGTTGTAGGGTTTCTTGAGCGGGACGAGGGTGTTGGTGCAGTCGTCGATCCACTGTCTGAGGTTTCGGGCTGCGGCGTCTGCGTTGGTGGGGTCAGTGGGTGGGTTCCTGGCGAGGAAGGTGATTAGCTGGTCTTCGGTGACTTTGCTCCAGCAGCGGCGAGTCAGCTGTTGGGTGCAGTGATGCGTGGTTGGTTTCTTGAAGGTGAAATGGATGCAGCGATGGTCGGTCCAGTGGAGTTCGGTGGTGTGGTCAAAGGCGACGTGGAAGCCTGTGGAGAAGAGGGGATCCAGCGTGTGGCCAGCGGCGTGGGTAGGTGCGGTAACGAGTTGTCTGAGGCCCAGGTTGGCGAGGTTGGCGATCAGGGTGGCGGAGTTGGCATCGTTGTTGTTCTTGAGGTGGAAGTTCAGGTCCCCAAGGAGGATGTAGTCCATGGAGGCGAGTGCGTGGGTGCTGGAGAGGTCCGCGATGGAGTCGCTGAACTGAGCCCGTGATACGGGGGTCTATAGATGAGTGTTCCTCTGAGGGTGGTGTTGGGGTCAGTGTGGATCCGGAATTGCAGGTGTTTGGGGGTGTTGAGGGTGTCGTCTGCGTGGGTGGCGACCTTGAGGGTGGACTTGTGGATGATGGCTATTCCTCCTCCGATTCCTTTAACGTGATCCCTGCGGGTGATCTTTTAGCCGTCCGGGATGGCTATAGCGATGTCGGGCGCCGAGGAGTCGTTTCACCAGGTCTCGGTCAGGAAGGCCACGTCTGCGGAGGAGGTGATCCCAGATCCCAGAGCTCGACGGCGTGTTTGCGTGCAGAGCGGGTGTTGAGGAGTATGCAGCGGAGGTGGTTGGGTCCAGTCCTTGGAGGTTTGGTGGTTCTGTCTGAGGTGAAGCTGCAGGTGTGGCAGGAGAAGGGTCCGTGGGTCCGTTTCGGGGCGGCCTGGAAGCAGGTGTGGTTTCAGCCGGCGTTGAGTGCGTGGAGGGTGCTGGCGTCATAGTGGATACTGGTGTTGAGGTATTCGCGTGGTCCAGGGGTTCTGGCGCTGGGCGTGGTCCAGGCGTGGATGGGTATGGAGTGCCTGCTGCGCGCGCCCGCTGCGCTGCTGCTTCTCGGCCTGCATATGAGGTGGCTTGGGAGGGAGAAGCAGCTGGGAGGAGGGAGCGGGGAGGCGAATGGGTGTGCAGGGGGGTGGGGCCGCAAGGATGCAGCGGCGGGAAAGGGTCAGATCGGGAGCAGCGGGGGGCGGGGGGGAACTAGTGCACAGGGCAGAGGGGAGGGAAAAACCCAGGAAACAAGGAGGCAGTAAGGAGGCAGGAACCAGGCAATCAGGTGACGAGCAGCTGCGTGGGGGTGACCTGCCTGCAAGCAGGGTCAAAGGTCACATAAAAGTGCAGAAAGGTCACAAAAAACGGGGGAAACGAGTGGCACAGAGGCGAAAAGGTCACAAGAAAGGGCAGAAAAGGTCACAGAAAACGGGGGGAAACGAGTGGCACAGAGGCAGAAAGGTCACAAGAAAGGGCAGAAAGGTCACAAAAAATGGGGGAAACGACTGGCACAGAGGCAGAAAGGTCACAAGAAAGGGCAGAAAAGGTCACAAACAACGTGGGGAAACGAGTGGCAAAGAGGCACAAAGGTCCCAAGAAAGGGCAGAAAGGTCACAAGAAAGGTCACAAAAAAGGGGGGAAACGAGTGGCATAGAGGCACAAAGGAGAGTAGAGGCAAGAAAAACGAGTACAATCAGGGGAGCAGAACGCAAGAAAAACGAGTGCAATCAGGGGAGCAGAGGCAAGAAAAACAAGTGCAATCAGGGGAGCAGAAAGCATGACAACGAGTGCAATCAGGGGAGCAGAAGGCACGAAAAATGGGTACAATCAGGAGAGCGGAGGCAAGAAAAACGAGTGTAATCAGGGGAGCAGAAGGCAAGAAAAAACGAGTGCAATCAGGGGAGCAGAAGGCAAGAAAACGAGCACAATCAGGGAACAGAAGGCAAGAGAACGGGCACAGATAAGAATGCAGGCACAGGCGGTAGACAGGCAACAGCGGTCACAGACACCAGAAGACAGTATGGGCAGTACAGGGAAGACAGACAGATAGACAGCGACAGTGATACAAACCTAAGGCCTACCACTGGCCACCAGGGATGAGGCGCAGGTGGTAGCTTGCGGGTGGAGGAGGGCCTCAACTTCTACAGCAGCGGCAGCTGGTACGGTCAGGACACACAGACAGAGCTGTGTTGTAGGGGAGCGACCTAACAGCAAGGTCAAGGGTCAAGGATACACTCATGCCACTGTGATCGTGTACCTGTTATTAAGCTGGAGCTCAATGAAATAAAGTAACACATACTTTTCATGCAAGTATGCCTACCATCTTGTGTGGGGGAAATAGGTTCCAGTTACATGGTGGGTTTAAGGCAGAGAATCTGTGCATATAGGGTGCCAGTAAACCACCTGGGGTGCTGGTGTGATGTGTTCCTTTAGGCTAGGGTGTAGGACTTGCCTTGCTCATGTACAAAGTGTTGAGCCCCTGGGTACAGCTCATTTGCGTGGTCATCACAAGACATTTGTATAGTATAGAAAACACTTGTTGCGACTTAGTTTACTTGTCAAATTATGGAAAAGCTGGAATGATTGAGCACCCATGCTCTCCACACCACTGGAGTCAAGCTATCCTGGCTGAAGTCGGCTGATAGCCAGAAACTGGTCCTAGGATGCTTGATTCCAGTCCAGGAAAGACATGGCTTGGCAGTTCGGGCTGGACTGTTCCCATGAGGCACAGAGTCAAGGCTGATTTGCATACGGCCATGTCTGAACTGGGGTGGTGTGGAGTGCAAAAAAACGATGGATTTAGGCCCAGATCTCTGTACTGGGGTGAATGTATGACATTGTTCTGCATTCTGTCCATCAACTGTTGTTTTTGCATTCACTTTTCAAGCAGCCGGGGACAATGGCGGCCGCTTCTTGGAAGTGAAATAGGTTTGGCATTTATGACAACGCCTGTTATTTATGTGTTAATTAGCAAAGCAGATAAATAAAAGGCATTGTCATTTACAATGCCAATAGCTTAAAGTCTCGCAAATGCGTTACCTACCGCATTGCAAATGGTAGTTTTGGGGATGCCATGGTCCTGCTGAATATGTAATCAAATTAATCAAGCAGCAATATTTATGCCATCTTACAAGAAGAATCAGCGTGCATTGTCAAACTAACAATTATGATGTGTATCGATCTTAGGAGGCAGCCTTGGCCCGTGCAGGTAAGAGCGGTGGGGCCAGGTTGGGGAGGGATTTGACAGATGAGCACGAGGGAAAATTAAATAAATAATTGATTTTCCTCTTTCGAAATCCCCTCACTGCTCTTACCTGCACAGGCCGCGGCTGCTATGAGGACCTTCATCAGACTAGTCGATTAGCAGCCCGCCCCAATGTTGCCCGGGGCAGAAGGAGCTGGGGGCAGCATATTTGGCTTTTGTACAATACACACCAAGCACAGGGGTTTGAGGCTATGAGATATTGCACCTATCCACTAGTGTCACTCGAATATCTGAGAATTTTAGGTGCTAAGGACAGGAGATCCAGACCCCTCGGTCTCCCTGAGACTAAAAAGTCTCAAACAATACAATCTGACACAATGTCCAGCACTCTACAAAAGTATGGAAATGATCTATTTCTTTATCGTATAGTAACAAAGGAAACAATAATTACGGAAAAACACCATATAAGTGCAACATTTCATTCATTCCATCCAAGTAAGTTAGGAGTCTTCAATAGTTGAGTAGTCAGGTCTTTTATTCTGTTCAAAAATGATATCTTCATAAAAAACAATGTTGTAGCCAGTATATATATATATACACTAGCAGCCCGCCCCAATGTTGCCCGGGGCAGAAGGAGCTGGGGGCAGCATATTTGGCTTTTGTGCAGTCCCGGCCGGGCCCCGCCCGCCTCGACAATGCCTACACCGCCTCCCGCCCCCCGCCCGCCTGCCTCCCGCCCGCCTGCCTCCCGCCCGCCTGCCTCCCGCCTCTGCCTTACCTGAGCCGCGCTCCGGACTTCATCGCCACTCCCAGGCCCTCGCCCGCCCCGACATGGCCCAGACCGCCTCCCGCCTCGCCTTACCTGAGCCGCCGCTCCTCCCCGAGCTCCGGACTTCACCGCCACTCCTCGCCGCTCGTCACCCCTCCTCCCCGCCTGTTGTCATCACGCAAGTCTAGGTCGCGGACAGCGCTACGTCGCGGCCGGCGCTAGTTTTAGGGGACTACTTTGTTTGTAAATTTTAATTTTTTAATTTACGTTTTATTTTTATTTTATGTCGCCTATGTCCATCTACACACCCTGAGGGTTCCAACAATTTATTGGGTGTGTGGATTGGCGCTTTGGTTCCCGAGTTTACCTTGCCAAAAGGTTTCTGTTCTCTCTTTATACTAGTAGTGTGTTGAAAAGTTCCCCGAGTGGAGTCCCATCATTTCTGAACTTTGTGTGGATATATATATATATATATATATATATATATATATATATATATATATATATATATATATATATATCAATGAGAAGGTTAGCCCTCGGTGGAAGAAGCCTTCGGATTGAAAATTTGAATCCATTTCTTTAAGGAGCAGCTGCAAACAGGCGACGCAGAGAAAACAGCCACCTTCAGTTCATGTAAGCCAGACCGGTTTCGGGAGTCTGTCCCTTCTTCAATGGCTTCTGCTCAAATTGCTGATGCGGTGTGCACTCGTGCATTATAGTGCCTGCCTCCTGGGCGTGGTCAAGTACATTTGCTTTCTGGGTCTTGTAGTGCATACCCTTTTTGCCTCGTGTGAGTTCAACATAATGGCAGTCAATAAATAAATGAATGAAACCCAAGTGGGCAGGTGAGAATGTTGCTCTGGGTGTCCGCTTGTGAATAATCACCTGCTCCAGGAATTCAATCCCCCGCAAAATGATCGCGCCGTTGAGCGCAATCACGGGTCCACAGTAAGTGGCAGGCTCTCCTTCCGCGGCTGGGCTCCAGCCGCTAACATACCAATGAGAAGTTTAGCCCTCGGAGGGAAGAAGCCTTCGGATTGAAAATTTGAATCTATTTCTTTAAGGAGCAGCTGCAAACAGGCGACGCAGAGAAAACAGCCACCTTCAGTTCATGTAAGCCAGACCGGTTTCGGGAGTCTGTCCCTTCTTCAATGGCTTCTGCTCAAATTGCTGATGCGGTGTGCCTGCCGCTTGCTGCGTACCCGTGATTGCGCCCAACGGTGCGATCAGTACACGGGGGAGTGGTGTCCAGAAGTAGCTGACCACAGACAAGAGGACACACAGAGCCACATGCTCACCAGCCCACATGGGTTTTAATCGTACTTTTATCAACTGCCACAATGATGAACTCACACGAGGTAAATGGTGTATGCACTACAAGACCCAGAAGGCCATTTCATCTGACCACGCCCTTGAAGGCAGGCTTTAATATCACGAGTGCATACTGCATCATCATTGCCAAGCAGGAGCCATTGAAGAAGGGATAGACTCCCGAAACCGGTCTGGCTGTACATGAACAGATGGTGACTGTTCTCTCTGCGTCTCCTGTTGCAGCTGCTCCTTAAAGAAATGGATCCAAATTTTACCATTCTTGTGGCTTCTTCCACTGAGGGCTAAACTCTTTGAATATATATATATATATATATATATATATATATATATATATATATATATATATATATATATATATATATATATATATATATATATATATATATATATATATATATATATATATATATATATATATATATATATATATATATATGAGAGGTGAAGCCCATTCTTCAACAATGGTAATAAATAGCATACTGCACTTTGCGCATCTGAATATGCTGTTTTAGGCATGCCATTATTTCATGTGCCTTTGTTTTAACAACAGAAATGTGAATAAAACTAGAATGCAAGGATTTAAATTTGTGCTGTACAGTATAATCCCATTGAAGTGCCCTCTTGACCCTTAGTAAAGTTGTTTCCCTCTGTAAAGGTATTGCTACATGCAAGCAGTGTGGCAATACGCCTGTTGCATACTACTGTGGAAATAAAAATGGTTATTAGGCCATATGTCCTTGTACAATTGTGTGTGTGTGTGTGTGTGTGTGTGTCTGTGTTTTTTTTATTCTGATTTCTTTTAAAACCACGAGGCTTGTGAGTTAGCTAACATTGTCATTAGGCCAGACGTAAACACTCTGCCACTCAACTTTAGTGCCTATTATGCTGATGGCACTCAATGTAATCTAAAATTAAGCTATGATGAAGATGATAACAATCTAAAGATAGGCCTCAATCTGTTGCACACATGGCTATCCAAATACTCTGTAAAACTAATCCAGATAAAAAGATAAAAAGATAGAACCAAACTTCTCATCTCCCCAAACATCAACAGTACTTTTGCCTACAAATTGATTCAGCACTTGAATCGATTACGAATCAAACCACCTTGTAAACATCTAAGCAAAGTCTCTTGCTTTCACACTTCATAACTAACCCTCTCTCTAATGGTGCATAAACATCACAAACACTACTCTCTGGCAACTGTGTACCATTTCCAGGCTTAAATACCTTAGCGGCACTTTTGCACCTGCAGAGTGTCACTTTTTTGATGCTACGGTGGCACAATGTCCCGCAGCATTTTTACAAGGCCATGAAAGCTGCTTTATGTGGCTTTTAATGACTGCAAATATATGTCCATTTCAGGCAGAACACTGCGTGCAAGAAGCGTTCCATGGGTGTTGCTGTGGGTGTTCCAATGCAACACCCATGAAATCTGAAGTATTTCCAGATTTACGAGGAATCGTAAACCTGGGAATGGTTCATATTCCAACACCTCCCCAGAGGAGGCATAGGAGTGGCACAATGAGGAGTAAGACTTTTTTTTCTCCTCGTTCTTACCTCTTTCTATGTGTGCTGCATTCTGCTAGACACATAGGAAAGGGAAATGCTGTTGATGATTGTTTTTGTGCAGGAACGCACAAAAACAATCATCCCGGCAACGCAGGCACCATTGCAACATGAAGCAACGGTGTCTGCATTGGCTGATGGCTGATGTTTGTGCACCGGCGCAAGGGAGAACGACATGAATGTGCTGTATCTTGTAGATATCGCGATACCAAAGGGGCTTGGCTTGGCAGTTCGTGCTTGACTGTTCCCATGGGGCACAGGGTCAAGACTGATTTGCATATGGCTGGGTTTAAACTGGAATGGCATGGTGAGCAAAACAACGATGGGTTTAGGCCCAGATCTCTGTACTGGGGTGAATGTATGACATTGTTCTGCATTCTGTCCATCAACTGTTGTTTTTGCATTTGTCACCCTGAGTGGGACGGGTATGCTTAGACATGAGTCCCGTGCTCTGCATGCTACTGGAATCAAGATATCCTGGCTGATGAGGGCTGAAAGCCTGAAACCGGTCCTAGGATGCTTGGTTCCAGTCCAGGGAGGACCTGGCTTGGCAGTTCAGGCTGGACTGTTCCCATGGGGCCCAGGGTCAAGACTTATTTGCATAAGGCTAGGTTCAAACTGGAATGGCATGGTGAGCAAAACAACTATAGATTTTGGCACAGATCTCTGTACTGGGGTGAATGTATGACATTGTTCTGCATTCTGTCCATCAACTGTTGTTTTTGCATTTGTCACCCCGAGTGGGACGGGTATGCTCAGACGTGAGTCCCGTGCTCTCCATGCCACTAGAATCAAGCTTTCCTGGCTGAAGAGGGCTGAAAGTCCGAAACTGGTCCTAGGATGCTGGTTTCCAGTCCAGGGAGGACCTGGCTTAGCAGTTCGAGCTGGACTGTTCCCATGGGGCACAGGGTCAAGACTGATTTGCATATGGCTGGGTTCATACTGGAAAGGCATGGTGAGCAACACAACTATGGATTTAGGCCCAGATCTCTGTACTGGGGTGAATGTATGACATTGTTCTGCATTCTGTCCATCAACTGTTGTTTTTGCATTTGTCACCCCGAGTGAGACGGGTATGCTCAGACGTGAGTCCTGTGCTCTCCATGCCACTGGAATCAAGCTATCCTGGCTGATGAGGGCTGAAAGCCCGAAACCGGTCCTAGGGTGCTTGTTTCGTCAATGGAGGACCTGGCTGGCAGTTCTGGCTGGACTGTTCCCATGGGGCACAGGGTCCAGACTGATTTGCATATGGCTGGGTTCAAACTGGAATGGTATGGTGAGCAAAAAAACGATGGATTCAGGCCCAGATCTCTGTACTGGGGTGACTATATGACATTGTACTGCATTCTGTCCATCAACTGTAGTTTTTGTATCTTGTAGATATGGCACATTCCTGTCCTTTTCTTTTGACCCAGGCCTGCTTCGCTGCTGATATTCAAAAGTTTGTAAATGAAGCCCCTAGTTTCAGCCAATGACCTGCACATGCTAGTCCAAACCCTAATTATCTTTAGCGTGGAATATGGGACCTGCTTAGTCAAAGCTCTTCCAAAATACAACCTGACTCTATCAAAAACATTTCTAAGCTCAGCTGCAACATTAATGACTAACACCAAAAAGACAGATCCTAACTTCATAGTCCTATGATCCTTGAACTGCTTTCACCCTAAAGTTGTACATCTCAGAATCGCAACGTAAGTATGAATGAACATGTTATTGATGTATTTTTCAGAATCAATTGCCTTAAGCTCCTGGAAATAGATCTCTTCGCTGACACTGTCCGTAAAAGGGATAGCCTTATCGTTGCACAAAAATTTCGGGGCTGGATTGACAGTATCAACCTGGCTCAGATTCTTTGAACAGTAAGAGGGTGATTTCATTATTTCAATAACTCAGTTAGTGGTTACAAACCATACTTGGAAATGATGTATCTTCTAGGCATGAGCACCTTATACATAAGATTTAGGCCTGAGCTATGGTTTGGCGGACAGAGTAGACTCTGTCTGGGTGGTGGAGGATATTACATCTGCCATCAGAGCACTCCTGGCCCAGAGGTGATCCCTGTATCTTGACTGGAACCTCGTCATGGCCGTTATCATCCTTTGGTGGACTGTCGGTGTCAGTTTTGATGGCCGTTCACCACAATTTACCAATGTTTTTATTTTGCAAAAACAAACTGCCAAATTGGCAGTTTGTTATTGAAAAACAAATATCTAATGGTCCCCGAACCCAGGGCGGTTTTTCCCCGGGTGTGATTTGTTTTCTGTCCCTCACAACTAGGTTGTACCTCACATCAAGCCGGCCACCCTAAATAGAAGAGGCGACAATTCCCTTCTATCGACAACACTGTGTTTGTTGGGCTGTCGGTCGCTATCAACAGTAAGCTGGTAGTTTTCCTGACCCGAAATAGGGTGGGAAGACCGGTTTCTTTAGTGGACAGTGTACTTGGTTAGATTTTGTACACAGTACACTCTCCGCCAAACTCTAAATCAGGCCGATAGACTTCTGATTTTTGACTTGCAGGGTTGATGCTGAAATGGGGTAGGCAATTTTGTCAATGCTTGTGTGATCATTTCATCATAGAAATAGCAACTCAATTATTTTTGTTTTGTCCATTATGTATGAGATTCCAAGGAAACAATGGCTGTAGACGTAGTCAGTCAACATTACTCTATTCATCCCTCTTGCCTTTTTCTGCTACTGAATTCAATATAATAAATTAGATTTCAACATTGTAGCTGCAATAGGCTTAACCTTTACTAGGTTGTTCTCTGTGTAATTAGTTTCCTGACTTCTGCACACATATTGCATTCCTTTATTTAATTAACCTGCCCTAGCACCTTGTAATTACTGGAAATTATTTTATGTAATGTGTAATGTGTAGAATTTGCTGGCTTACCTTTCCAGCAACTTACTAGCCATCTGTTTGCTGTATCCATACTGCACTTTCTTAATTAAATAAATTCTATTAACATCTGTTTTTTTGCAATTTGCATGTACCTGGAACCTTTTCATTCAAAACATCATATGCCTCAAGTTTTAATTTGTACAGTCTTAAACTGAACACTTTAATTGGTTCCTGTAATTTGAAATAAACTATTTTGATGATAGTGTATTCTTGTCTAGCAGATGTGAAGCATTCTAATAATGATTTTACTTGGTTTTCACTAGATAAAAGCTTCAAATAACTAAAAATCACAAAAAATGTGGTGATTTGGCTTTTACTGAAAGCACAAAAACACATGCTGGACTTCCAAGCCATCAGGATGTGTAGCTGCCATGGGGCTTCTTGCCCCTGTCTTCTCAAGGTAGATTGTTCTATCGAATATCGAGGCTAGGAGTATCATGATACGCTAATATCGTGGACACCATATTGAGGGACAAAATATCAAAAGGTAATTGTAAATTGATACTTGTATAGCACACTACTCATACACAAGTGTCAGGTTTGCCTCCACTGGATCCAGCCTTTGCAACAATGGTTCCACCTCCAAATGTCACCAACACCCTGAAAGGTATACACAGGGTGTTCGAGCCATTAGGCGAGGGAGAAAAATAAGAAACTAAAATAAAAAACGAGGGGAGGGAAAAAGGAAAGGGTCAGCAGGGAAAGGATGCCTGTAATGGAAAACAAGACACGTTTCAAATATAGGCTGAATTCCAAACAATTCTACACTCATAAATTCTCGCTATATATGCACATATATACCTGCAGATAAATGAAGAAAAGGCCTTTGATAGTGAACCAATATAGCCACTCCACCACAGCCTTTGGGATGTCCTTTGGAAAATATAGGCAAGATGTGAATGAGGTCCTCACCCTGATAGGCACATTCACACCCGAACTGAGAACCGGAAACAACCACATGCTACATACCACAAGCTGCTCAGAGGACTCAATGTATCCGGGGGGGGGTCCATGAAAGCACATGTAATGTATATTAGTTCCATACACAGTACGTAGGACACGGAAGTATGTAGGAGGCAATAACCACAACACTCCGCCCCTCCACTCTTCAGAGTACAGGTAACCACAAACAAAAGAAAAAGGCTTTTCAACAGAAAAACGTAGTTGCGACCACCACTGAATTCTGTCTCAATCCATACACAGAATCCAATAGCAAATCACGGTAATGCGTAGTTTAACTCACACTACAGCGCTCCGCTACTTAGTTCAATTAGATATATGCCAAGAATGTACGGTAACACGTGGTTTCGACCGCCACCGTGTTCCGCACATCAATACCCAAAAAACAAGGAGCCTTCGTATGGCCAAGGCTTGTTCGAAATAAAGATACGATCAGGAGATAGGAGCACACACACTGGTTGCCGCGAGACGCGGCTGAATGTCTTCGGTAAACATTACCTGCCGAGAAAACCAAGCCTTACTGCAGCGTGGGGAAAAGGAGTCAGCGCGAAGGGCCAGGAGTCACAGCGGACCACAGGCGATCCAAGATTCACCACAAACCGCCCTGCAGAACTGGAAACCTGGAACTGGCGTGCAGAGCAGCCGCTCTCACGCCGGGGACAGGAAAATCCTGAATAACGCGCATCCGGAAACGTCTCTCGCCCACTGATGTACTTCCTGGGCGGAGCCGCGGAGGCTCATGGGAAATGTAGTTCCGCATCGTGGCAGGGGCAATAACGGCGGAACCTGACAGTACATCCCCCCCCTAGCGCCTCCTAGGCCCAGGCCGCAAGGGGCATCTACAATGGAAGGCACGGATCGCAGCCGGTGCATGAACGTTCCCCACAGGCTCCCAAGTATTGTCCTCAACCGAGTAGCCTTTCCAGGACACCAGATACCACAGAACGCCCCTACACCACTTTGAGTTCTTAATGCTCCGGACCTCATATTCATCCCCAACTTCCCCGATTACCGGAGGTGGGGCCCGCCTCCTCGCAGAGTGAGCCAGTTTCAAAAGGTTGCAGTGGAACACCGGATGTATTCGCAAAGAACCAGGCAGTTTCAGTTTAAACGCCACCGGATTGATTCTTTTTACGATAGTATAGGGCCCGATGTAGCGGGATGGAACACACTGCGCAACTTGAACCTGATATTGCGAGTCGATAACCAGACCCTATCACCAACCTGGTAAGAGGGACCCTCCATACGGTGTCGATCTTCCCATTTCTTGTAGTCTGCCTTAGCCCTCTCCAAATGCGCCCGTATCTTTTTGTGAATGGCACGGATCTTCCGCATCTGTCCCATAACCATAGGCTGCAGAGACACCTCCTCCGGAATGTGCACAGGAAGGATGCGTGCATCGAAACCATAGTTAGCAAGAAACGGAGAGACCCCCACTGAGCTATGCCAGGCATTGTTATACGCTACCTCCGCCATCCACAACAGGGAAACCCACGATTCCTGAGCGTCCGATGCAAAGCACCGAAGGTATTTTTTCAGTGTTTGATTCAACCGCTCTGTTTGTCCGTCGGTCTGCGGGTGAAAACTGGTGGATAGCGAGGATTGAATATGCAACGCCTGACACATGCCTTCCAGAACCTTGCTATAAATTGAGGGCCCCTGTCAGACACTATAACCTCTGGTACACCATGTAATCGGATGACATTGGTTAGCAGTAGTTGAGCCGTTTGACCAGCAGTAGGCAGGTTGACACAAGGAATAAAGTGTCCCAGCTTAGTGAGACTGTCTATGACCACTAGTACTGCCGATTTACCCTTATCAAGGGGGAGTCCTGTGACAAAATCTAGGCTGATGTTCTGCCATGGTTTTCTGGGCGAAGGCAAAGGCATCAACAGGCCTTTCTTTTTTCCCGTTAAGAATTTAGCCCCAGCACAGGTCTCGCACTGTCCTATCCAGACAGGGATATCGGTCTTTTCAGTCTCCCACCAAAAATGCAGTTTCATGAGTATTACAGTTTTTTGTACTCCCTGATGACCAGCCAATGGAGAATCATGACACCAAAAAAAGGCCTTTTTTTGCAATTCTGGAGTGGGCAGGTACAATCTATAAGTCCTGAAAGGGCAGACCATTCTTTAGAGTGCGATTGGCACCCTTTGTGGCCCAAAGGACCCATGCATTATGATCTTTGGTTTTACGGATAACATCCAAAAAGGTATTAGCCTGAATAGCACATATCACCTTATCAGGACTCACGATTGCCATTTTCACGTCTTTGCTCCCGTTTTCCTCCACCTGGTCTCGACGGGAGAGGGAGTCTGCTTTCAGGTTTTCTGCCCCTGGTCTGAAAGTGATGGTGAAATCGTACTCTGCGAAAAACAGCATCCATCGCATCTGTCTTCTCGTGAGGTGTTTGGCTGTCTTCATGCACTGAATATTTCTGTGATCTGTAAAAACGGTGACAGGGTGTTTGGCCCCCCAAAGGTACTGTCGCCATTCTTGGAACGCTCTTTTTATCGCTAACAATTCCTTCTCAGCGATGGTGTAATTCTGTTCGGGTAGGCTCAATTTTTTGGACAGATATGCCACAGGGTGGAGTTGTCCGGTATCCATATCTCTCTGAGACAGCACCGCTCCTATCGCCTCATCAGAAGCATTGGCTTCTACAACGTAAGGATACTCCGGCCTTGGATGGGCGAGAATCGGGGCAGTTGTGAACGCTTTCTTTAGGTAAGCGAAAGCCTCCACAGCTTCAGGGGACCACAAGAACTTTACTCCTTTCCTAAGCAGCTTTGTCAAAGGAACAGCCACCTGAGAGAACCGCAGAATAAACTGGCGGTAGTAATTCGCAAAGCCTAAGAACCTTTGGACTTCTTTCACACTTGTAGGTGTGGACCATTCCTGTACTGCCTGTATCTTCCTTTCTGACATTTGTAGTCCCTCATGACTTAGCATGACACCTAAGAACTCAACCTTGCCCACACCAAATTCGCATTTGCTAATTTTTCAAAACAGCCTGTGTTCCCTTAACTTTTGTAGCACTTCCATTACATGCCGTGTGTGTGCTGTGGTGTCTTCTGAGTAAATCAGGATATCATCTATGTACACCACAGCACTGATGTCCACCACCTCCTTCAAAACGTAATTCAGAAAATACTGAAAAGCCGCCGGGGCGTTACACAGCCCAAACGGCATAACGGTATATTCATACAGACCGTATCTCGTTTTGAACGCGGTTTTCCATTCGTCCCCCTCTCGGACGCGGACCAAGTGGTACGCCCCCCTGAGATCTAGTCTGGTAAACACCTTGGCGTATCGTACCTGGTCCAACAAAACAGAGATAAGAGGCAGTGGATACCGGTTTCTGATGGTGTTCTTATTTAGCATCCGGTAATCGACACATGCCCTCAAATCCCCGTTTGCTTTTTTGATGAAAAACAGGGGGGATGCTGCAGGAGATCTGGAATGCCGAATAAAACCTATGTCTACATAAGGATCCAAATACTCCTTCAAGTGCGTCGTTTCAGGGTCTGATAGTGCATAAACCCTACAGGATGGTATCGTGGCTCCCTCCACCAGATCTATTCTACAATCATACAGTCTATGCGGGGGTAGTTGCTCGGCCTTACTTTCACTAAAGACGTCCCTATAGCTCTGATATTCCACCGGCAAATACACCGTCTTTTCAGCCGCCGAAGCCACCAACAACGGAATACATGTAGGTGAAAAACAAGCAATATTATGCTCTTCCATGTGAGTCTTACATTCCTCGGACGTGAACTGTATCGATTTCTCCTTCCAGTTGATGGAGGGATTGTGATGGCTGAGCCAGGGCATCCCCAGGATCACCTCATACTGAGGGGCTTCAATGATATTAAGAACCAGCTGCTCCCTGTGTCTGCCTTCCTTCACCTCTACAGACAGAGTTACTCTCTCAGTTTGTTCTGTTATGAGGCCGGATACTAAGGGTTTCCCATCTACCGCTAGGACTTCCTCAGGTGTGTCTCGGGGTACTCTGTCCAACGACAGGGATGTCACAAGACCGCTGTTGATGAAGTTCCCAGTAGCCCCTGAGTCGATCATAAACGTTACTGAGTGTACCTGCAATTGACACTCCAACCTCATGGGCAATAAGATATAGGATTCGGATTCAAGCAGTGCTAACACCGTTAATGATGGTACTTTCCAGTGTTGTGGCTCCCTTCTGTTTCCTTCAGCCACCCCACTGGACTCATCCTGAGCGTTTGCTGCCGTAATAGCTACTCTCTTGTTTCTGTTCCATCACCCTGGAGTTCTGGGTTTGGAGGGACATTCCCTTACATAATGGCCTTTCGTGCCACAATAGAGGCATAGGCCAGATACCCTACGACTTTCTTTTTCTTCTCTGGTTAATGGCGCCCGGACGGCTCCGATTTCCATAGGTTCGGGGTTAGAGTCGGTAGAAGTCAAAACCCTGCGGGGAGTCCATTCGGGTCTAGGAGGGCCCCTATACCATCTTCTCCTGTCCCCTCCTCTATCGGTCATTCTACCATCCAGTCTCAGGGTTAAGTTCACCATGTCAACACATGTGACCGGTTGGGGATCTATTTGGGCAATGACATCCTTAAGGCCATCCCTTAATCCTTGATAGTATAGGGATATTCTTTTTTCCTCAGGCCACGAGGTTTCCGCCACCAGCCTGTTGAACTTAGTTAGATACGTTATTAAATCTGATCTACCTTGTCTTAATTCCAGGAGTTCTCTATCCGCACTGAGAGTGGTGGCCCTTCGATCAAACACCTTCTCAAACTCAGTGCGGAAAGCCGACCAATCTGAGAGAATGTTGTCATTATTCCTTACCAATGGCACAGCCCAGTTCGCTGCATCGCCTATCAAATAAGATATTGCAAATGCCACTCTTGAATGGTTTTTTGGGAAGGATGCAGGCTTACACGAAAAATGGAGCATAATCTGTGTTAAGAATACCTGGGTTTTTGCCGGATCCCCCGAATACCTCTCCGGACTGGCCAGAGGGATAGGGGGGGGGGAACCGTCACCTGCACCTGTGGTGCAAAAGCATCAAAGGGATTCCTAGACAACCTGTCTACCTTTTCTATTAAGGCAGTGGCTTCCGTCTTTGAGGAGGCAAGCTCCTGTTGAACCAAAAGCAGAGCCTGCATAACATCATCCATGGTAGCCATTTTGCAACAACTGGACTAGGCAGAGCAACGTTCGTGGGCGCGTTATTCTGTCAGGTTTGCCTCCACGGGATCCAACCGTTGCAACAATGGTTCCACCTCCAAATGTCACCAACACCCTGAAAGGTATACACAGGGTATTCGAGCCATTAGGCGATGGAGAAAAATAACAAACTAAAATAAAAAACGAGGGGAGGGAAAAAGGAAAGGGGCAGCAGGGAAAGGATGCCTGTAATGGAAAACAAGACATGTTTCAAATATAGGCTAAATTCCAAACAATTCTACACTCATAAATTCTCGCTATATATGCACATATATACCTGCAGATAAATGAAGAAAAGGCCTTTGATAGTGAACCAATATAGCCACTCCACCACAGCCTTTGGGATGTTCTATGGAAAATATAGGCAAGATGTGAATGAGGTCCTCACCCTGATAGGCACATTCACACCCCAACTGAGAACCGGAAACAACCACATGCTACATACCACAAGCTGCTCAGAGGACTCAATGTATCTGGGGGGTCCATGAAAGCACATGTAATGTATATTAGTTCCATACACAGTACGTAGGACACGGAAGTGTGTAGGAGGCAATAACCACAACACTCCGCCCCTCCACTCTTCAGAGTACAGGTAACCACAAACAAAAGAAAAAGGCTTTTCAACAGAAAAATGTAGTTGCGACCACCACTGAATTCTGTCTCAATCCATACACAGAATGCAATAGCAAATCATGGTAACGCGTAGTTTAACTCACACTACAGCGCTCCGCTACTTAGTTCAATTAGATATATGCCAAAAATGTACGGTAACACGTGGTTTCGACCGCCACCATGTTCCGCACATCAATACCCAAAAAACATGGAGCCTTCGTATGGCCAAGGCTTGTTCGAAATAAAGATACGGTCAGGAGATAGGAGCACACACACCGGTTGCCGCGAGACGCGGCTGAATGTCTTCGGTAAACATTACCTGCCGAGAAAACCAAGCCTTACTGCAGCTTGGGGAAAAGGAGTCAGCGCGAAGGGCCAGGAGTCACAGCAGACCACAGGCGATCCAAGATTCACCACAAACCGCCCTACAGAACTGGAAACCTGGAACTGGCGTGCAGAGCAGCCGCTCTCACGCCGGGGACAGGAAAATCCTGAATAACGCGCATCCGGAAACGTCTCTCGCCCACTGATGTACTTCCTGGGCGGAGCCGCGGAGGCTCATGGGAAATGTAGTTCCGCATCGTGGCAGGCGCAATAACGGCGGAACCTGACAGCAAGGGTCTCAAGGCGCTTGTACAAATACCGCTGTGGAACCCATCCTGGCTTTCCCTATGAGGCGTCCACTCCTGGGCACCCCCAAGGTGGAGGCCAGGCATCCTTAGCATTGTAGGGCCATTGTGGAGATTAAGCAAGCTATTGCCCAGAGTTGCAGAGTGGGACTCCATGATTGGAATAGGCACAGAGGCGAGAATTATCAGGAATTGAACCCTGGTCCCGGGCTAGACCTCGCCATCAGGGTCTGCCGCTCTAATCATTGAGCCACACTTCTCCACTAGGTAAATGCCTCTATAGAGGAAATCTAGATTTACTATTCTTAACTCCACATCTATCGTCAAGGTACATATATATATGGAGTTAGATATAGAAAATGTGTGCTGACATACCTTTCGATATTGTGTCCTATATATTCATGCCCTTAGGATTCCAACCTCTATATGTCGGGGGCACATCCCCAAGGTATAGTGATATAGGAAGTTGGATTGTCAGCAAGTTTAGTTTTGAATGGGTGGTGCCAATAATAGGTGTCTTAGAGGTACAGAGATTCAAGTATTTGGTTCTGCTGTGGCCCTACATGGCCAAACATGGTCACCTGACCTGGAGCTCTTACCTTTTGGTTCATTTGGCTGTTAGAGAGGAGGCCCTGACAGCCCTGCCTCTGAAAGCATCTCTTTGGAGCCTATGTCCAGACAGTTGTGTATCTTGGTGGCTACCAAGGGATTAACAGGCACATGCATCAAAAGAAAAACCGGTCGCAAACGGGCAGATTCTCCGAATCTGCCCCTTTGCGACCGGTATTTTTCCATTTGGGATGCATCATCCTAAATGCAAAAATCGCAATTTAAGTAATCTGTAAATTGCGATGACTTAAATTGTGATTGCATTTAAGGAATCGCAAAGTGAGATTCCTTAAATGCAAGGCATTAAAGTAAAGAAATTAGCGATTTTGCTAATAGGGGGCGCAAATTACCATGAAGTTGAACTTCATGGTAATTTGCAAAAACTTTGAAAAATGCCCTATTGCGCATTTTTCAAAGTTTCATGTTGCGCACACACATGCCCTTGGAGGATGTGTGTGCGCAACATATGTGCACGGATCAATTCCAGGGAGGCAACAGGGTGTCCTTTTGACACCCTTGCACCCTGATATTGCATGCGCAATTTGCGAGGACCTAATGGTACTCGCAAATTGCGCAGTAATTTCCCATTCATTCCTATGGGCCTGTAGGTCTATAGCAATGTGTAAGAATCGCTATTTTTACAGCGATTCCTACATGCATAGGCTTTTGCGATTTATTAATTGTCCCAATTAAGGACTCGCAAAATCCTACCTTGATGCATGTGCCTGTTGCACCCTTGAAATTGCATGCCAATTTGCGAGGACCTATTGGCACTCGCAAATTGCGCATGCAATTTCCCATTCATTCCTAAGGGCATGTAGGCCCATAGGAATGAATGGGAAGCCATTCCTTATTTGTGACTCGCAATTTGAGAGTCGCAAATATAGAATGTGTAGGAATCGCTATTTTTACAGCGATTCCTACATGCATAGGCTTTTGCGAGTCCTTAATTGCGATCCCTTAATTATAGAAATTAAGGACTCGGGATTCCTTAGAATTCCTTAATTGCTATTAGCAAATTGGGAATCGCAATTAAGGAATACTTTCCCATTCATTTGAGAATAATTTCAAGGGTGCAGGGGTGTCCAAAGGGCACCCTGTTGCACCCCTGAAATATGCATGGGTGCACATGTGGCACACATACATGCCCTAAGGGCATGTATGTGCGTCACATGGCACTTTGAAAAATGCTAAAATTAGCATTTTTCAAGGAAATTGCAAATTACCACCAACTAGAAGTTGGTGGTAATTTGCGATTCCTTAAGGACATTTTGCTAATTTTTTTTGCTACATACATTGCATTTAAGGAATCGCAAAATTTGCGATTCCTTAAATGCAATTGCAAAATAAGGAATCGCAAATTTTGCGATTCCTTATTTTGCACCAGTTTTGCTTCATTCCATTTAGCAAATTCGCATTCGCAAAGCCGAAATTCTGTGAATTTCGGCCTTTGCGATTGCGAATTTGCATGATACATATGGCCCATAGTCCGGATGGGGATGTCATGTTTTAATAAATGTGGCTATGGTATTGAAGTAATTGAGTGTTGGACAGCTCTTAAGCATACAACATTTCATGCAATTCCTGCAGTTAAGGATGATCGATTAAGAGAGGGGTGTGTTAGAGAGTTACACAAATGCTGTGGTAGGTGATGATGTACTTTCAAGGGCTGCGCAAGAGGTTCATGATCTGAACGTATTTGGTGATTTTGCTGGTTCAGCATATGTGTGATAACTCAACTGTGAGCCTGGATGTACGCAATCCACAGGTGTAACCTATGGGTTGTCATTAAGCATTTGGGTCAATTCCACTGTTTGTGGAAAGTTCTTTTAACCTCCATCTTACTCTTTGGGTCTTGCTCTTCTTGTTCTATAGAAATGCATTTATTATTAACCCCTCCGCTGCGCTGAACGTTCCGCGCTGGTGCGGAACGTTCTATTGCGCGGGCGGGTCTGCGACGTTCAACGGACCTGCGCAGCACTACCGAGGTAGTGCACGCGACGTCCGCTGAACGTGGCCAGCACTCAAGGGGTTAAGAAGGAGTCGCATTGGAATTGGACAGTGGGAATGTCAATGGTGTCAATTTTGGATGGTGTAAAATTGAGGCATTTCAACACTGGTGGCAGCTCACCTTCTCTCACTATGGAGGTACTCACTCTGTTGTGTCCTGACATTACTGCTTTGTGATGCTTTTGAGGAAATGGGGTTGCTATGTCTGGGAACAGGGCGCACATGTGAGCCCAGCTAATGTTCTTTCAGAAATCACTTTAGCATTCCCTGCATTGGAGCCTTTAATAAGGTATTACTAATACTGAATGTCAATATACCACATGTCAAAAACTTCCGGAGCTAAATAGGTGGCAATCCTAGCAAAATCTATGCATGAATGGCCCAAGAAGTTATTCATGCAAGCATCTCCCTTAGGTACCCTTAGGTGCCAGTGAGATGAAGATCAGCAAATTCCAATCCGTTATACCTTGTGGGCCTCCCACTATGGTGCCATGTACCAGGGAGGTCAAAACAGACCTAATAAATTGGTCAAAACATGCAAGGATTTCGGCCAGAAGGTGGCTTCAACAGACAAGTCCTTATTAACAAGGACATCCCAAGCCACCAGGGTCGCCATCACACTTATCTTCAATCATCTTTTGAGATTCTAGTTAGTAGCAATGTACAATTTATTCCATAAAGTGGAAAAGCATATTGGGTGTCAGCAATGTCCAAATTATTAGGCAATCATGTAGATTGCCAGCCAGCAGAGTGTGCCATACAAAACATCCATCCACTATCATTTTCAATCCATATAACAGACTAACTTGTCCACCACTCAAATAGATTTCATATTTCACTATACTAATTCACCACTAATCCTTTATGGGTTTCGGAGTACCATGCTACTCACCGAAAAAGTGCTTCAACACCTCATCAGGGGTAGCAAGCGCTATATAAATGCAGACCTTTTTCCCTCTTCTATCCCTCTGCTATCATTCTCAATCCAAATAACTGACTAACATATCCACCACTCAAATTAGATATTTCACTATACTAATTCACCACTAATCCTTTATGGGTCCTGGAGTAGCGTGCTACTCGCCGACAGAGCGCTTTTACGCCACGTCAGGGGTAGTAAGCTCTATATAAATGCAATTACAATACAATACCATTAAGAAGAATTCTGCAGGACCACACAGGAACCAGGTATAAATTATGCAGCAGGGGAGGACCAAGTTATGCGATATACGTAACTAAATCATGTTGCTAAGAAAGGCAACTTATGTGGCAATAGAAAGCAAATTATGCTATGTGCATATAAAGGCAAATTAGCCTTTACATTCTGTGGAAGTGGTAACTAGAACTTTTGACTTTCATTTTCACACACTGGTAAAAAAGAGGTAGCAAACCAGACTGTGTGAAACATACAGTCTGTGCTGCAGTCAGCAGAAAACAAGTCTGAATATATACACTTCCCAAAATAAAAAAAGTTAGTCAATTGTTCAGTGCATTTCAATTATGTTCTAGAATTTATCTTCAGGTTCGGGTTTATTCTATGTTGTGAATAGGGAGGGGGTCTAAAAGGACTTCTTCCTATTGCAAAAACATTTCTGTAAAACACTATAGCATGATCATATTTATTGCATACATGTCCTTCGTAAAAGCACATTATGGTTCAATTCACTTGAACGTAAAAAGAGCTGCACCATGTTTGGGAACCTTATATAGTCCAACAGGCACATGCATCAAAAGAAAAACCGGTCGCAAACGGGCAGATTCTCACAATCTGCCCTTTTGCGATCTGTATTTTTGCATTTGGGATGCATCATCCGAAATGCAAAAATTGCAAATTAAGTAATCTCTAAATTGCGATTACTAAAATTGCGATTGCATTTAAGGAATCACAAATTGAGATTCCTTAAATGCAATGCATTAAAGTAAAAAAAATAGCTATTTAACTAATAGGGGGCACACATTACCATGAAGTTGAACTTCATGGTAATTTGCAAAAACTTTTAAAAATGCACAGTTGCAAAAAAAGGAATGTGTAGGAATCGCTATTTTTACAGCGATTCCTACATGTATAGGCTTTTGCGAGTCCTTAATTGTGATTCCTTAATTATCGCAATTAAAGACTCACAAAATCCTACCTTGATGCATGTGCCGGCAAGAGCATTACTTACAGCTTAGCGGATCAGATACAGTGGCATACTAAAACTTGAGGGAGCCCCCCAGCAAAGTGCAGGGAGGGGCTCCCCCTCACGACTCAGCCAAGAGGTCTCAGGTCAGGGTACTGTGCTGAGGAGCCCTTGGAGCTCAGGGCACCCCCCCTCCACACCAAGGAGGCTGCGGGGGCCTATGTTACTCCACTGATCAGACACTGTCAAAATGTGGGTAACATCTCCTCGACTGTGTTACAAGTACCACCAGATATAATGCACTTGTAAAAACGGCGCAGTGTTATCCGCCACGTTTGTGACAGAGAATTCCTTACGGCAAACTCTATATAACGCCCTGAGTTACATATTAAAAGAAGTGCTGCATTATATATCAATAGTGGCAGTATAGGGTGCCTACAAGGGATTTTATTCAAACAATAGCTTTCTTTCAGATTAGAGTTACTGGGTTTCAATATTTCCAAATTTTGAAACAATCTAAATAAATTTCACAACAGTCTTGATCAAATTCTACTGTTCAGGCAATCAATGCAATGAAAATCAATTTGATAAAAACAAACTCAGGATAATCTTTTGTAAAGTATCTTTCTTATTTATATTTCATCAATTTGTAGGGTACATTTCAACAATTCGAGTTGATGTTAATGCTTACAAATGAACAAGGTATTTAACACTTCATCCTGTAATTCATCTGCAAAAAAGTCCAATCCAAATTAAAACAGAAAGTGACATATATCTTTCTTAAATAAAACAGTCGCTTAAAAATATATTGAAATGTGGAGAAATGGACTGTGTAGGCGAAGTTTCGGTCTTCTATTGTTTTACTCCTTTAGACCATCTTCAGGACAATAAAGTTTGCATATAGCAGTGACCCTTTTAGCTCAATGGTCCAGTTATTTAACCTTGTCAGTGTTGTATACGGTCCAAAGACACTGTTTGGTGTTCCTGATTTTTTTCTGATGTCTTTTGTTCCCAGAACAGATAAATCATTATCTTTATGGGCTATTGACTCCAACTCGTCCTCCTTAGCATTTAATGCTTCCAATATTTTCAAACTGGATTTTAGGGCAGTCGGCGGAAGTTTCTCCCAATCAAGAAAACGCATTATATATCAGTTCTTCCTGTATTACCCTAACTCCTACCTAACTCATGTTCTTTCCACTTTTCCATCTGCCCTTGTTTCCTCTTCTGTCCTAGCCAGTTGGCATGCTCAATGAAATGATGAGGTGAGGTGGATTATTTTCTGGGGTATCTTTTAGAAGTGGATTACACAGTTGGTGATGACCTCTTAAAAAAACTCTCTATCTTCACATGCTACTTTGAGTAGAGTACCTGTAATTTGATTATGAGTTTGTGTGAACAATGAAAAAGTCATTTCCATGAAAAAGAGGGATTCATTGTGTGTACAATGCTTAAATTGGATACGTGTTTTTCGTTTTTCTGCTTAGGACGAACTTCCTTAACCAGGCCATCAAATTAGGGATGAATACACTGTCTCGACAATACTGTAAGATCTATAAAATCCTGAATCTAGTGACCAACAGCAACATTTTTGTGAAACCCCAAGTATGCAGCGAATGATGGAATACATCGCAAGTGCTGCCAGTGTATATTTATGAAAAAACAGCCAGGAAACTGTGGGGCAGATTTACAAGCCCCTTGCGACACTTTTACGCCAATGCTGCGTCACTTTTGTGACGCTGTAGTGGTGTAAACAATGCACTACTATGCAACAGATTTACAATTTGATGCATCTAGTTAGATGCGTCACGTTGTAAATCCCTGCGCAACATTATACCTGCATCAGGTATATTGTATGCAGGGCGGGCGTTCCGTCGCAAGGAAGCCCCGTAAAAGTGACGCAGTGAAATCTACAAAATTTCACGGAGTCATGTTTACGTCCCCGCTGCGTCAAATCCTTACGCCTGCTTGAAGCAGGCTTAAGGAGTGATGCAGCATATTATGTATAAGGCACCCCTGAGCAGTGCTGGAGTTGCGTCTCGCTTGCGACACAACTCCAGCACTGCGTCACCCTTACACCGAAAGATGTGTCATGCATCTGTCTATCCTTGCTCCTGGTGCGCCGCATATATGGTGGCGCAAGGGTTTTTTTCAGTCACGCACAATAACTAGCGCATCCCTGCTAATATGCAGGGATGCACCAGTTATTGTAAATCTGCCCCATCGTTTCTCCGGTGGTTTTGGGCAAAAGGCTGGGAGAGGAAAGGGAGGCTTGGAACAATGAAGCCCTAAAAAGTAATCCTGCAGGCTATGATCAGTGGTAGGCTTACACCTTGTAGAGTTCAATGGGTGACTCAGCCCTGGTACACCGCGGTCAAAGTGCGTAAAGAAAAGTATGGGAACTGGGATCCTGAGTACAATGGAGGGGGTAAGCGAGTGGGGCGAGGGTCAGAGACGTGGCTAACAAGAACAAAATAATCTGTAACTATTGTTGGCCTTTCACCTACAGATTACTGCATATAAATACAATGCACACACCTTAAATGGAAAATAAATGCAACTTAAATGTATCTGTGGGAAAACCATTTTTCTGGTAGGAAAGCTTGGTTGGTTAATGCAGGCACTTCAGATGTCTGTAGGTGTAACAGGACAGTCATTGATTTGCTAAAAGTGCAAAAGATTGTTCATATATATATACAGTGCTTTCAAATGTTATGTTTTAGTAATACACAGACTAGACCTTCTGGAGCTAGTGCAAAACTTTGTATAGGTTTCTATTAAAAGCTTCCAGATTCTATCACTTAAAGCCTTTAGAGGCTCCCAAACAACCTTCAGATTTGCCTATAAACCTTTGCAAACAGTTACATTTCTTTCAGGTGCAGGGCCCCTGAGAGAATACTCACGTCTTCTTCGGCTACCTCTCCCTTCTCTTACTACACCGTGGAGTAAGGTCCTTTTTCTCCAGCAACTCATCTGTTTAAGGATGCTTGTTGTTTTTTTAATTATGGAAACCATTTTGATCAAATCAATAAAGTTGGTAATGCCCTTCCCTCCTTTCTCTGTCCACTTCGACTTCCGCTGCAACATTTGATAACTTCAAACTGATAGGTTCAGACATCTAGGCAGCAGGCAGTATGGTCTTTGGGTGGGTGTGACTAGAGCAGGGATTTTCAAACTGGGGATTGTCCCCCCTAGTGGGGCCTCAAATGATCCCAGGCCCTGGCCAACAGAAGCATTATGCTGAGAACAGTGAGTGGCAGTAAACTCTTCTGTAATGGGCCATCACTAACATCTTTTGTCATTTATATCCTGGCTGGGAGAAGGTGTCAAAGGGGAATGGACTCCCAATATTCTTCAAACCCCACCACCCCCATTTCTAATAATCACAATATGGATAGTTTACATGTTAGTAAGGCCTGCCTGATCAGAATAGTATGTTTGGCAATCATGTATTTGATTGCGTTTTTTAAACAGTAAAATAATGTTTATATAAGTCTAGACATATTTAAACATTGCCAATTTAATAGAATAATCTTGAAATATTTTGAGGGGGCCCTTTTCTTTCTTCATGGGGGCATTAAAATGTTAGAAGACCACTGGACTAGAGCCTCTGCACCCCATGCCAGGCTCGGGTTGCGCTCAGTTGGGATTCAAGGGTAAGACAGGGCAAACTGCAAACAGGTCGGGAGAGACAGCCAAGACAAGTGCTGCCTGCAGAGGTCTTTGTGTGCCCAGCAATTTTGACAGGCTAATAATAACGCTAAATAACTCAGGTAGTTACTGTACTTGTGAAAGAGACTGTGTTTTGTCTACTCCCCAGTTTTGGCTCATCATGAAGCAGCAACCCGGGTTAATATGCCTACAGTAAAACACACTGTGTGCCATGTTGATCACACATTTTTATTTTAGGTAGATAACTCAGTGGGTTATTGATTTTGTCACAGTACTCGATGTCACACCACCAACAGTGCAGCCTGCCAGTTTGCTCCTAGTCTCCCTCTGACTCCTATAGAACATTCTTTCATGGAGACTGTGAGCATTCCTAGCATGAGCTGTGTACATGCCCTTAAGGGGATGCGTGTAATAGCCACAAGATCAGCGAGGGCTGCCACAGAGTAGTACAGGTAAGGCAGGGGAGTGAGGGGAGGGGGAAATATATAAGACCTTTTCTGTTCATCCCTGACCGGAAGCAGGAAGCACGCAGGCTTCTCTAAGCCAATCATGACAGCATGACAGCAGCATTGTGATTGGTCTGAGTGTCGCGGTTCGGCACTCACACAGAGGGGGAGCCTGTTCATTTTCTCCACCCAGGCTGTGCATTATAGCCCAGTGGAGAACATGCTAAGTTTGCATGACTGTTTGGCCAGCCCTAGGCTGTGCATTATAGCCCAGTGGAGAACATGCTAAGTTTGCATGACTGTTTGGCCGGCCCTAGGCTATGCATTATAGCCCAGTGGAGAACATGCTAAGTTTGCATGACTGTTTGGCCAGCCCTTGACAGCCGGCCAAACCATCATGCGCACTTGAGTGCCCCATACCACTCCTCCCCCTCAGGCTGTGACAATAGCCCCGCCCGCCCCGTAAAACTGCCTTAGAAAAATAAAATGATAAAAACATTGGGGCCGATTCACAGAACTAATCTGAGATAACATACTAAAATTACTACTTTTGGTATTCTCAGAAGGCATTTAGTAGTAGTAGTAAAGTTAGGAGTCCTAACTTTACTGCTACTAAATGCCATTTGTGAATACCAAAAGTAGTAATTTTAGTACTTTATCTCAGATTAGTTCTGTGAATCGGCCCCTATGTTTTTATCATTTTGTCGTGCCAGGCGCTACCAACGCGAAATCCGTCACCAGCAGCAGTCACACAACCAACTGCGCTGTCTTGGCGGCTTCCTCTGACTCATTCCGTTTGAATTACCTTAAGGCCACGGAGTGGGCAGGAGCAATATGCTTTCTCTGATGAAGGAGAGAATCAGCCCGGGGTCATTAGAGCAGGCGCCGCTCGCTGGAGATTTTCCGCAGCTGTCTCAAGAAATTAGCAGCCTTTGCTTCATTGGACGAGAGCAAGAACATGATAGAGAGAAACCATTAAAAAAAACACGGATGACGGCCGAGGGCTGACCCACAGGGAACCCGAAAGCTGGAAAGGTGATTGGGCCCGGGCAGAGTCAGTCACAAGCCACACACAAAACTGGAGTGTGCCAGGGGTGTAGCTTCTGCGAGTGCAGCGGGTGCAGTGGCACCGGGGCTCAGAGGCCCGAGGGCCCCACTCAGTGCCGGACCGGGAACCCAAAGAAGCCCTGGCAATTTTGTAGGACCAGCTCCAGGGGGAAGTGGGAGGGGTTGCAGGGTGCAAGTGTGAAGCACTGCTGCTTTTGGTGTTGGGGGCTGATATTGCAGCACCGCGGCAAAACCGCCCCAGTAACAAAAAAATGGCCCCCACTACTGAAGAACCGGCCCCCACCCTTCCAGCCTCCCCACCCGAACCTGGGCCCACTCAACCCATATTATTGATATATTTTTTCCATTCAAACAGCAGCTGGGGATAGCTTCCTTCCTTGCTCTAGGGCCCATGGCACATTGGCTAGGCCATAGCTAGGCCATTGATGTGTGCTGTAGCTATACCAGCATTTGAGATGCAATGACCTGCTTTAGTGACTGTTTCTCCAAAATTATATTGCCCTTTGACACCCATTAAAGCACAACGGGCCCGATTCACAGAACTAACTTAAGACACAATACAAAACTTACTACCATTTTGGTATTCACAGAAGGCACTTACCCATTTGGGTTTTCACAGAAGGCACTTACTCATTTTGGTATTCACAGAAGGCACTTACTCATTGATGAGTAAGTGCCTTCTGTGAATACCAAAATTAGTCATTTACTCATTTTGAGTAAGTGCCTTCTAGGAATACCAAAATTAGTAAGTTACTCAAAATGAGTAAGTTACTCATTTTGGTATGAATACCAAAATGGTAGTAAGTTTAGGATTTGGTCTTACATTAGTTCTGTGAATCTGGCCCAACAACTCTAACTGAAAAACCGTTGACGTTCGATGGGATCCGAGTGTGCCTCTATTTTGTAAATCAGCTTTACTGAAAATCTGAGGCTGGCTCACATAAATAAACAAGTATTGCCAATGCCAAATGGTTCTGGCTTTAAAAGTATGTTGTATGGTAATTTAAAGCATTACAAGCAAATAGTATTGAAATAGATATGTATTTGTGTGGAATCAAATAACAGTAGAATAATATTGGTGTAAGTTAAAGGGTCAGGTGACAGTTGCACTGTCAAGCTAGACACAAAAACCCACGTAGGTTAATGACTGCCCTCTTCCCATCTGTGCTGCTCCTAGAGAAAAACAACATACATTATCTAGTTATCTAAGACACTTTAATAGCATTTCAATGTAATGTGTTTGTCCCTGAAGTTCAGGCTGAGACAGTTAACAAATAAACAACATGATCACAGCTGCATGGTAGGCAAGCACTTTTTTTGTGAAAGCACCCAATTTCTTCCCAATCAAACCATACTCCGGGCTCCCAACATGTAGGTGGAGCCAAAGCCCCTCTCTAGTGATGCTCACATGTCTGGCGACCACTCCGCTTTCAAGCCAGACCAAAATAATTAATCATAATGTGACTAAAGAACTGAAAGTACAAAGGGATCATTGACTTTATTAGGCCAGGGACCTCAATTAACTGAGAAATACTGTCAGCCCATGTAGTACAAATGCCTGATAGAAAAGGTATACCTTTAAATACATTAAGGTTCCAAGGAAAATGAAATCAGGCGATATGGAGGATCATCCAGCTGAATTAAATGGGAAACATTTGGACTGTTGGGAGGATGACAAAAATGATCGTAGGAGCTAAAACCTTTCAAATGAAGGTGCCTTCTGAGGTATGGAAAAGGAATACACTTGGTAATTTAGTTGGTATGACTACAGCACGGACCAATGGCCTAGCTATGGCCCACCCAATGTGTCATGGGCCCTAGAGCAAAGAAGGAAGCTACCCCCAGCTGCTGTTTGAATGGAAAATTGGAAAAAGAGCTGAGGGGCCCATTTTCTGATACACCTGCCTATTTTTGCGTGTCAGCTACAGGTGTGCTGGGCAGATATCACTCCATTGTACGTAGAGTGGGCAGTGTGATACACTTTCTGTGAACAAGGTCGAACTGAGACAGAAAAAAGACCCGGGTACCAAAATAAAAGTAACCCCCATTAGCAAATCAGGTAGCTGACATTCTGCAAATTAGGGAATTTTTGAAATTGTAAAGGCAGGTTGTAAAAGTGTGTTGCAAATATGCGGGACTGCATGCATTTGTGCTTGCTGCAGGCAGTCTTTGTGGTAACTCCAGGGAACCCAAAGCAAAAACCTATCCATCATACTTTAAGCCCACAAATGGCCAAAGAACGTCCTACACACTGCCCTGTCAGACTTCCCTTCTGGCACTGCCAGACTGCCTGTAGCCTGTCTGACCCTGCCTAGGGAGAGAGATTATTTTCTCCTACCTTCGAAATGGGCCATCAAAGCCCCTCACCACCATTTGGTCTCTGGGATACCCATTGATGCCTCCTGCATACAATGAGATTAGTAAAACAATCATTTGCAATGCAATAGGTCTCGCATTTGCGAGAGTTTAAGCTATTGGCATCGTAAATGACAATACCTTTTATTTATCTGCTTTGATAATTTAATTTACACATACCTAAAAGGCATTGTCATTTACAATGCCATTAGCTCAAACTCTTGTAAATGCGAAGCCTATTTCACTTCAAAGAAGCAGCCGCCATTGTCCCAGACTGCTTGGACAGTGAAAGAGCGTATGGTGCGCTGAATGTTGCAGTAAAACAAGTTGTGCCTGCTGTAGGAGAAACTCATTAAAGAAAGTAGTGCTTACCAACTAAATAAGATGTTTTGTGTAACAACTGAAGTAAAAGAGCTAGTCCTTGTGGGAGGTTACAATAGAAGACAAGGCAGTACTAAGGAGGGGCTAACAAGGCTATTAACGAATCAGAAGCCAGCATTTCCGAAAGACAATGACACAAGTCAATGACAAAAATGGGTGGAGAGTGGGCAGCGCTTCACGTCCATACTCGAATAAAGCATGCCTCGCAGAGCAGCGCATGCACTGGCCAGGCTCGACCTAAAAATGGTCTATATTTGGACAGCGTATGCCATTACAGCACAGGCTCCATCATACTGGGTTAGTGTAGCCAGCGTTGTTAATGGGTGATGGCCATCTTGGCAGGTGTACAGCCATGCACATCAGGACTTACCTACTTCATGACTTTGATGGACGAGAGCTATGGACATTAGGATTTCTTGCCAGCGCGTGGCCCTACCTATTAGCGCTTCAGTATCTGCACTGAGGCAATAGGGCCAACCTTCTGCAGTGCCGAATCAGCTACCCTTTTCCTAATACAGTCACATTCATGGCTGCACTGGCCATGTAAGACACAGGAAACCCTCTGGTAATTCTGTGAACATGGGGCTTCTATTGTGGAAAGATGGACAAAACGATCATCAGCTAAATAGCCTGGCCAACAGCCCTGAGGGAACGCATACAGCTTTCTTGAGAGCACATATAAAACTCACCCTGAATGCGGTTGGGCTCAATCACTCAGAGCAATTCCAGGCTGGAATTAATATATATTCCAGAGTTGCTTTTAGCTCCAAGTTCAGCACTGGCCCAGAAGCTAGACTGGTGAAATCACAGAGGTAGCAAAGCAGTCCACAGGGGTAGCAAACATCAACAAAGTAGTATCACATGCTACCCATCAGCAATACACCTGACCAACGGCAAGACCAGCTACTAGGACTCTAGGCCCTAAAGGCAAGGTCCCCGAGTACTTGCCACAAAATCTACATTAACGCATTTGAAATTAAGCAGGTGCGGCTCTAATCAATCAATCAATCATAACACTTGTATAGCGCACTACTCACCCGGAAGGGTCTCAAGGCGCCTGGGGGAAGGGGTCCGCTACTGCTCGAACAGCCAGGTCTTGAGTTGTCTCCTGAAGGCGAGGTGGTCCTGGGTCAGCCGAAGGTGGATGGGGAGGGAGTTCCATGTCTTGGCCGCCAGGTAGGAGAAGGATCTGCCTCCGGCGTAGGAGCGTTGTCCCACTGCTTTTCAGCACTGCAAAAAAATTAAAATTAAATGATAACAACCCACTGTTATTATCATTTAATTTTTCCGTGTGGAAGCAGTTCTGCGGAGCAGGGCTGGGCGGGGTCAGGCAGCTCACAGAGCAGGAGGAGGAGTGGTTGGGGTACTTTCTAAGTGCGCATGCCGGTGTTGCTGGCCCTCTCGGGCCGGCCAGTCATGCGCACTTAGCATGTTCTCCACTGAGCTGTAATGCACAGCCTGGGTGGAGAACATGCACAGCCTCCCAGTCGCTGCCTAAGCACCAAACCACGGTGGCCAGACCAATCACGACGCTGCTCTCATGGTGACAGCAGTATCGTGATTGGTTCAGGGGAATCTGGAAGCCTGCGTGCTTCTGGTTCACACAGAAGCAGAGGACAGAGGAAAGGCGGTGGCTGGCCAGCCCGGCCGGCAGGTATGCGATCTTTTCTTTTTCTTTCTTGTTTTTTAAACCTCCCCTCTCCTCACCCCACTACTACTGCCCGGGAGCAGCCGCCACTGAAATTAAGTCTAATATTTCCTCTCGTTGGAGACAAAATCTGGCCTGTGCTGATAAAACCAAATGAAAGTGTCAGCCTGTTTACCTTGAGCTCAGTCTCTGGTATGGAAACATCATTTAATGTGGTGCGAACATTTGCCTGGGTTTGGTCTTTAGAAGGATACTGATTTTCAGAGCACTCAGAAACTACCCAGGTCAGCACAGACAAAAGACGACCTGAAAATTGCACTAATACATATTAATTGTACTTAAATCAGACATCAGACATTAATTTGCTGAAGTAATTGGGGTTTGGCAGGCCTAGTCCTAAAGTATGCTTACAATGACAAGTGGATTCTTTTATTTGAAAGTATCCACAGCCATCACGATCAAACGTAATTCCAAATCTGCTTTTGAGATTATGGTTTGTCAAATGAAAGTAGTGGATTACAAATGCAGACACAATTCTTCTTAATTGCAGCAAATAGAGGACAAAGTTTAAACCAGGCAAAATGACACAAATGCTTAACTGGGCGCTGGGGAAAAGAGTGAATGTAGTATTGTATATAAATAAAAGGTAATGTAATATTGTGACATGGCTGTAAGGTTATCTGACAAAAAGGTTGCAAACAAGTCTTTAAACAGCAATTCTCAATGTGTGCCTCCAAAAGTGACTACAATTATATGTGCAGGCTTTTCACATACAGTGGAAGCAGAATATATGTAATCTAACTAAAAAATATAATCAAAAGCGTTGATAAAAATGCACAGGTAGAAACTAGTTGGTTGAGTCGTGAGTCCAGGGTCTGTGTATCTCACCCCGAATTACTGACAGGAGTGTTGTCACACTGTGTCCAGCTACTTGCTGTGGTGAACCAGCCTCAAGGACCAGAATTTACAAATCAAGGGTTTGAATGTATTCAAAAAGCAAAAGGTGTCCTTGGAATACAAAGGTTTTTCAGGTCAATGCATTATTGTTACAATTTCAACCGTGCATTCATGTGTGTCATACATAAAGGGTGTGTGTTTGTTGGAGGGTGAAGTTTGCCTTCGTTTCCACGCCTTGTAATAGGATTCACAATTAAAAGGACAAAGTGGTACAGAAGTGAGGGTACTAACCAGGGTCGGATTGGGATAACAATTAGGCTTGGGCACTCCAAAATTAAGTGGCCTACATTCCGTGGGGAGAAGCTGCTTTCCCATAACCCACGGTCCCAAACTAGACATGAAGACTGGGGCCCCTGAGCGGTAAGGGAGGGGACCGGACGGGTTGGTTGGCGGCAGATGATGGTCAGAGCACATTGTGGCAGTCACTAGGCCCAAAGTCACCTAGCTTGGCCTATCATGACCTCATTGTGGAACATGAGTGCAGTGCTGGAGGACCAGAAGTGAGTACCAGGCACACAATAACAGTACCAGCCACACACTGACACGGTCAGGCACACAACAACAGTACCAGGCACACACTGACAGTGCCAACCACACAATAACAATACCAGGCACACACTGACAGTACCAGACCTACACTGACAGTGCACACATAATAACAGTACTAGTCACACAATGACAGTACCAGACATACACTGTCAGTACCAGCCACACACTGACAGTACCAGCCACACACTGACAGTGCCAGGCACACAATTAAAGTACCAGCCTCATACTGACAGTGCCAGGCAAACAATGAAAGTACCAGCCTCATACTGACAGTGCCAGGCACACAATGACAGTACCAGGCACACAATAACAGTACCAGCCACACACTGACACTGTCAGGCACACAACAACAGTACCAGGCACACACTGACAGTGCCAGACACACAATAACAATACCAGGCACACACTGACAGTGCCAGGCACACAACAGTACCAGACACGCACTGACACTGTCAGGCACACAACAACAGTACCAGGCACACACTGACAGTGCCAGTCACACAATAACAATACCAGGCACACACTAACAGTACCAGACATACACTGACAGTGCGCACATAATAACAGTACTAGCCACACAATGACAGTACCAGCCATACACTGACAGTACCAGGCAAACAATGACAGTACCAGTCATACACTGACAGTGCCAGGCACACAATAACAATACCAGGCACAGAGGACAGTACGAGGCACACAGTGCCAGGCACACAATGACAGTACCAGGCACACAATGACAGTACGAGGCACACAGTACCAGGCACACAGTGGCAGTACCAGGCACACAATGACAATACCAAGACCACAGTACTAGGCACACAATAAAAGTACTTAGGCATACACTATCGGTACCAGACACACAATGACAGAACCAGGCACACATTGATGACAGTACCAAGCACACAGTACCTGGCACACAATGACAGAACCAGGCACACAATGACAGTATCCCAATAGGCTCTGCGCATTGGAATAGCATAAACAGCAGTGTAGACGTAGGACTGAGGTCATCTAGGTCTCTACTGACTATGTTAGACTTAATTAGTTTTTGCCAGCTAGCTCAGAGGTCACTAGAAACTTTCTCGAATGTTCAGGAAAGAGTTAACCGTCCTGATTTAGGCAAGAAGGGATTAGTTTCTGACAACCGCATAAACATGACAACTTTGTTCCCTCAGAATAAAGAGTATAACTCTAGAGTCGAGTGAAAACAATAGACAACTGTTTCACTCAGTCAATCGTGCATGCTTAATTTCACCAGAGTGCAGAGAAATAGAGAGACGGGCGTTTTCAATAAAAGGTGTTATTTTATTGAGCAGTCTTCTTTCTCATGCAAGAGAAATGAATTGCCACAATTGCAATACTTATTATAAAGTAAAGTGCGTACAGTAAAAGTAGTATTATGAAATAATACTGTAAAAGCATTGATATGGTTTCTTAGCCATATGATACTTTAAAATGGATAAAATATACACATACATAAAAACATTGACTAAGGAGTAAGTAAGTTGCAGTTTTAAGTTAAGTTAGGTTTTTGTCAAGAATCGGAATCAAGAATTCTCTCTAAGGTTTTAATCAGCTCCGTACCTTGGTTATAGAATGAAGGAGGTCTTGTATCTCGCTTCTCATGACTCGATCTCCCAACAACCCGCGAGGGTGACTTGGGAACACCGGAGCTGGATTTTCTCAACTGGAGAAAAAGACAGCGTCTCTCAGTGCATCGAAGGGAGGGGCGTTTTCCTTTGGCTCTAGCAACAGCTCGGCTCCCGGGCAAGTAGAACGTCGCTCTGCTCCCAACCACCGTGTGTTTGCTTAAGGCAAGTGTTGGTATATTTATACCTGGAAGGTGCCATGTTTGACGTAGGGTTGGACATAAGACGTCAATAAAGATGTCACTAAGAACTGACTGTTCCTTTAGTGCTCGCAGGAGTTCTTGTGCAAATCAAAACAAAAGCAGGGGGAATTCCCGGGCTGCTGGAGGCTTGGTTTGTTTAAAGAACGCGTTGTGCTTTCTAGGAGTCTATGGGAGTAGCCTTGCCGTGTTTTGGACTGCATGGGCTATTACTAAATATTTGCCCTAGTCAATCTTGACCCCCAAGAGGATGGGTGGCTAGAGGTGGCCCCAAGGTTCTGCACCATAACCCAGGCTATCAGTGACCTCTTTGTAGTTCCAGCTAATACGAACAGAAGGAAACCAAACTCACCAGCTAGACAGGGCTGGTACAATCAGAAGTGCAGGGAGGCGAAGTCACTTCTCATTGAAGCAGTCAAGTCCAAACTACCATCCAGGACTAGGGTGGCCAGGAGACACTATGCACTCTGCCAAAAAAATGCCAAGAGGGAGTGGGAGGACAACTTCTGGCAGGACCTCCTGGCTGCCAGTCGTGGGAAAGATGCCAAAGGTTTTTGGGACTTGGTGGGCAATAGGAACCTTCCCGACGACACCCTGAGGACCTGTACCATCAATGCCCAGACATGGTTCTCCCACTTCCAAAAACTTTACTCTGCCGCTGAAGGCACACTAAACGACCCTTTTAACCTCCCGCCCTTTACCCTAGTTCATGACCTGGAACTTTTTTCTGTTTTGGATGTCACAAAGCAGATTAAAACCTTGGTACCATTAAAAGCAGCTGGTCCGGATGGACTACCAGGCGATATCCTCCGAGTATATCCGGAAGAATGGGGGGTATTAATCTCTGCACTCCTCAATGCAATCGTTGTGGGAGGCCCTGTGCCAGATTCCTGGAGAGGTGCAGAGGTCGTCCCCATCTACAAAAAGGGCAGCCGGGATCTACCTGGGAACTACAGGCCCATAAGCCTAATAGACTCGAGCCAGAAACTGGCGGGGAAAGTCATTTTGGGGAGGATATCACAATGGGTGGACGATAACCACATCCTGTCCGATATGCAAGCCGGGTTCCGTTCAGGCACCGGAACTATCGAACAGGTCTTTAGACTCCTGCTACTACACTGGACGGTGGTGGAGCTAGGCAAAGGCAGTCTTTACTTGGCCTTTATTGACCTAAAGACTGCCTTTGACCTGGTTCCTAGGGAGGAACTTTGGAGGGTGCTACACGATCTAGGGATGCCCCCGTATATACTAAACCTCCTTATCAAACTGCATAACAACACCTATGCCCAGGTCAGATGGGGGTTGAATGGGGAAAAGACCGACAAGATCAGGGTCGAGAGGGGAGTAAGGCAGGGTTGTGTCCTGGCCCCCACCCTATTCTCCCTCTATATTAATGGGGTGGTAGATCATCTACTCGGCGAACCAGCAGACGCTCCCACTTTGGGAGGCGTAAAAATTCCAACTTTGCTGTTCGCAGACGACACCCTCCTCATCTCTAAAACCCCCCAAGGTCTCCAGACACTGCTGAATCGCTTCCAGGACTTTTGCACCACCAAGGGTCTTGTCATCAACGTGAAAAAAACCAAGTACTTAGTTATGCATCCACCTCGCAGACTTGGCCGCCCACCCACTCTGAACTCTATACCCCTTGAAAGAGTGGCAGAATTCGATTACTTGGGAATTCGACTTAATGACGCGATGAGCTGGACCGCCCACATCAATAAAATGACAATTGCCCACAAAAGGGTGGGGGGGGCCCTCCTCAAGGAGTTCAACAACTCAACAAAACATTGTGTTGCCCCTCTACTAGATATATATAAAGCACGTGCGGTCCCTGCGTCACTTTATGGAGCCGAACTGTGGGGCCTGGGCAAAGTGGATTTACTGAGCAAGGCTGAAAACAAATTCATTAAAGATCTCCATGCCATTCCATCGAGTAGTCCGACTATCCCAGTGCTCATGGATACTGGCTGTAAAGCTATAGGGGATCAGGCCCGTCTTCGACCCCTTTTGCTCTGGGCTCGCCTGTGGAGGGTACCGGAGCTAAAATCTTACGCTGATGGCCTAGCTGAGGTGATGCATTCCGATGGTTGGCACAGCATTAAATGGCTGAAGGACATTAAACATCTTTTAGGGGACCTAGGCCTGGACTCCTGCTGGCATAGCCACTCCTCTCCCCCGAAGGAGACCTTAAAAAAACTTTTTTGGGAGTGGGTTCGTGCGAAGCGCATCAGTAATCAGCAGCACTGCAAAACCACCGCAGCTTTTCTGCTGATAAAAGATGTCGTCGCCTACGAGCCGTACATGGACATAATAACAATCGCCATGGACCGGTCCTTGTACATCAAATTCCGGTTAGGAACCCTACCCTTGGCCGACCTCTGCTCCAGGTGTAATAAATCCCAGTCCTCATCACGCTATTGTGCTCTTTGTCCCGATAAACCAGAGACGGTGCCACACTTTCTCTTTGAATGCCCGGACTATGGTCGCCCCAGATCACGTTGGCTTAGACCTATCTGCAGAGAATTGGGTACCCGCCAGTACTCTGTTGCCCTCCGGATTCTTTTAACCAATACAGCCCCTCCTATTGTTTGTGCTGTTGCCAAGTATCTAAAATGGGCTTGGTTGATTAGACTTAGAATACTGTCCATATCAATTTAATCCTTTTTTAACTAATTTATGCTGATCAAATGTGTTTTACTCTTTTATTTAATGTACAGTCATACTTTTTTCGACATGCTGTTTTTATCTTTTGTACCGCTTTTATGATATATGCATATCGAAATAAAGCAATCAACCAACCAACCAAATATGGATATGATTCCTATGCCTTCATAAGGATATTATTTGTTATAACCACATAAGGGCATGAATCGGGAATATCGAATTAGGGTCCTAGATAGAAATACAACACCCACTCCACGTATTAATGTCCATCATTACTAAAAAATAATAAGCAATATTAAACATACGATGCATGTGTGTTTTCCAACCCACCCCAAAATACATAAATTGCTTTTGAAATGGTGTATGGTTTATACACGAAAATGAGTATTGGTACTGTACGTTTTTCAAGCAGGGTTATCATTCTGTTAAATTCATATATATATCAGCTGAATAAATTGCGAAAATTACACATGAAATGGCTCTGTATACAGAAAAGAAGGTCGAGACCATTTCATCACATATTTATACGATACTGTACAAGTGCTAGAGGCTGAGGTAAAATATTGTCTCTAATGTCTCTAAAAATAGAAGCTCTGTTCTCTAAGAATAGTTCTACTTTAAGCAGAGTACCATGCGGAGAAAAAAATGGTAAATATTTTTGACGTGAAAGAAAAATAATTTCGCTTTCAGTGGAAGAAATCGTTCCAAATGTTTTCAGTTGCTTTGTTTAACAGAACTGAAGACCGAATTCAGAGTTCAGGGAACGCTGTGTGCTTGTCGTTTTTTTTTTTTTCTCAAGAATTATTCTCGTTGTTCAGGGGAGAACATCATATCAGAGAGGCTTGCAGAAAATTGGTCTACAACATCAGGTGAAAGTTCGACCAAGTTTGAAAATGCTGTAACTGTGCAGTTGTGAGCGTGATTGCTATCATCGATGTTTGAATCCGCAATGCTCACAAAAGGTTGTACCTGTTTGGTGCTGCTTTCCTCTCATACTTCACCGCCACCTACTCGTGATGGTGAAGTCTCAACGAATGCCGTCATCAGAATAGGTAGCCGCTGGGGACAACACGTTGCATGAGTCGTTACTGGACAAAGCAAAGTATCGATATCCATTGGTACTGCTGATGGTAGTGTAAGACAGGCGTCCAATACGCATTCTTCTCCGCATAGCAGACATCAAAGCACAGGTAAGATGCAATCCTGCCAGATTGGTCTGAATGAAAGAAACCAAGTTGTACTCAGATCTCTTAGCCGGACTTATCCGAGGACCTTAGTGATTTTGTCTCGGTAGCGTATAGCTAGGATCGTCTCTTCCATCGTTGCTGGAGTCTTGTCTGTGGCTTGGCTTGCCATATCGGAGCAGAAGGAACAAAAATAAAATTCCTGCTACGAGTCCCAAAATTAAAGGTAGGCCGCCAAAGACAAAGGCCTAGATGTAGGTAGAAAAGATTTACCGAATTTAAATTACCGAATTTTACCGATTCGGTAATTTAAATTCAGTAAATCTATGGGTCCGATATGTAGGTATTCCAGATGTGCTGGAATACCGAATTGGATGAAATCGGTATTTACCGATTCGGTAAATACCGAATCGGTAATGCCCATTCATTCCTATGGGCTTTGAAGCCCATAGGAATGAATGGGCATTACCGATTCGGTATTTACCGAATCGGTAAATACCGAATTCACAAGGGTGCAGGGGGTGTCACTTTGACACCCCCTGGCATCCCCAAAACAGGCTTGGGTGCCATGTGGCAGGCATACATGCCCTAAGGGCAGGTCTGCCTGTCACATGGCTAGGTGTGCATGCACACATGTGCATGCACACCTGAAATCAGTATTTTACCACACAATAGGATTGTGTGGTAAAATACCGATTTTGTAGGTCCTTTGGGACTCAGAAGAGTCCCACCTACATGTGAAATTTACCGAATCGGTAAAAATACCGACTCGGTACTTTACAGATTCGGTAACTTTACCGATTCAGTAAAGTTACCGAATCTGTAAAATACTGCCCCTACATGCCAATTCATGTATACCGGTCGGTAACGGCCGAAAATACTGATTTTCGGCCGTTACCGACCGACCTACATCTAGCCCACAATGGACAAAATTCGGGAAGATGTCCAGAACTGTTTCAAATGGTGTTAACAGTCCCGAAAAAATTGTCATAAATACATGTGCGATGCCACTGGTATCAGACATGTCTAAAATTTGACTTAACATTTCTACGAAATGCACGGGGAAACTTGTTGATAAAAGGGTATGTATCTCTGCCGCTGTCCTTGCAACTTGCAGATCATACGTTTCTTTGGACGAGGTCAAAGGCACAGTAGTCTGTAAAAGAATAGACTTCATTCTGCTTAAAGTATCAATTCGAATAGAAGAGATATTCACATAAAGCCATATTGCCGCCTCCATGTCTGGATTGCTGTTTGGATACAATACTTGCATACAGCAAATGACCCTGGAAGTAACAGTTACGAGATAGGATTCTTCTGGCACCATTCCACAACAGCTGTGGTCATTTATTAGAACGTAGCTGCCGTTGGATAGCTGTCTGGAAAATGGCTCTATCTGTGTTGCATGAGTGCCTTGCAGGTGACATGAAAGGTTATTTGAAGACCCTTCGCAGGCTCCATGCAAGTTAATACCTTGACACAGAAGTGTACCGCTTAGTGATTTTTTACAATTATTACCACTAAGGAATACCTCCTTTTTCCCTTCACTATAACATTTGTGTGTGTAAGGTAAATCCCAGGTTGATTTGATGTATCCTTTACCCAACCTTTCATACTGGCCTGCTGGTATATATTCTTGGCAATATTTAAACTGGAAAGTTGTTATCAGAATTGTAATTGTTCCATGTAGTATACATTCAATGACAGGTCTCTCTGACATTGTCAATGGTAATCTCTCAAGTTTTTCAATGCTCAGAATCTTATAGTCTGCTCCTGTTTGTGCCAAACTGATTTGTTTATCAGTAAGGTTAAAGATAGAAAATAATGACGTTATGTTGATTAGACGCCATGGCACGTAGTCTGAATGTAGGTTTTGCAACAACCAGCCAAGCTGTACAATAGAACGCAATTGGGACTGACCATGTTGTAACATTAGCAAGTCTTGCTCTATTATATCAAAGGCAGATGATACAATGCTGTCCAGTGAATATATTCTGGAGGACAGAGTCGTTAACCCATTGTCCACTACAGAAAGTGATTTTTCCAAATTTATACAATCAATTTCTCGTATTTTTTCTGCTGTTTCAATTTGCATTACTTTCCAATCTTTGTTGTATGCAGCGTGTATACCGGCCGCTATGAAACGTTTTTGACGCTGTTTGGGAGGTCCCATTATGAAATCTCTCAAGTCAGCACCTTCTTTAAGTAGAGTCAAGTGTTGCTTAATTTCAGCCAGTGTGGATTTCTGTAGCCACTCAAGGCATAATTTCCCTACACTGTATGTTGTAACTATCCCTGGATGTTGTCTCTGGGTATATCTTGGGTCTGGCCTGGTCAGTTTGAACCCCTGTCTTTTGTTCAGGAATCTATCTTGACAGTTATTTGTGTCTGTGGGCCGGATCAACCATTTTTTCCAATCAGGATTTGTTCTGTTTTGGTGAAAAATATGAGATACGTCTATTTCCACATCCATAGTACTATTGCTATCAGGTATGGGCTTCGGAATAGACGGTTTATTTAAGTCTTTTATCTTAGCTAAACCAAAACAAATAGTTTGTTGAATGGTATCATTCAGGAATATTATTTGTTCTGGGATCATGTGTGAGAAGGTGGCCTGATATGCAGTGCTCACTATTCTAGTGAACACTATGTATCAGTCCAGCAACCCTTATTGATGATTGGTTGTAAGTCAACCTTATAGACCAGCTATCCTAGTAGCGTGGATACGAGCAGTCTAAGGCTAAAGACTCGAGAGGGCGTGTTAAGCCAGCTGTTATACCACATATACCCCTTGAACACCAAGTGAAAGGACACCACACAAGTGTTATGAAAATAAACAGTTATTTATTAAGAATCACTTGTGTGGTGTCCTTTCACTTGGTGTTCAAGGGGTATATGTGGTATAACAGCTGGCTTAACACGCCCTCTCGAGTCTTTAGCCTTAGACTGCTCGTATCCACGCTACTAGGATAGCTGGTCTATAAGGTTGACTTACAACCAATCATCAATAAGGGTTGCTGGACTGATACATAGTGTTCACTAGAATAGTGAGCACTGCATATCAGGCCACCTTCTCACATTGGTGGCAGCGGTGGGATTCGTGAAGAAGGACTTGCAGCAGACCGCAGTGTTCTTAGGATGGTGCCTGCGGATGCAGGGTGACTACTCCTTAGCCACAAGGGAGAATCTTGATGAAGAAATCGTGAAGTCCTTTCGCAGAAAGTCGTGTCTTGATTCCAAAGATGATCTAATTTGAACAGGGGGCCCGCTCCTATCTTTATACTAAAAAAGGGGGCTGACCCGGTGACTAGGTCCTGCCTATGGGTGGGACCAGGAGGGGGGTGGTTACACCCCTCTGCCATGCCGGACTTTCCCCAGGCCAGGGGCTGGTGTGCCCCTGGAACTGGTTCTGACCGGCCTATGCGTAGTGAGCACCGGGGTGCCACTCAGCAGTCACCTTCCTGAAAAGCCCTGCCTACCAAGGATACACAAAACCATGTCTGGGACGGTGCTAGCACCGCCCCTGACAGGAAACCCTTTGTCCAGGCTCCCCTCGCTGGAAGGACTCCCAGCTGCAGGGGGTCAGACTCGTGTCTGTGGTGGCAGCATCCATTTTGTGGAGCTGAGGCTTCAGTTAACTTTAACCGGGGTTCACAGTTACATGCATGTCGTGTCCCTCTAGAAGGGTGGAATGCTAACCCCGTCACCAGAATTGGCGAGGGGTTAGTATTCCAATTCGTATGACACCTTACTCGACATGTTTTGATAAAGCAATACCAAAGTTAGCATTTAACCGCGAGGATTATAATGCACTTAAGAGTATATGGTATGCGATATCATGGAACAGCTATTAGGACTTGGTTCCGCAAGCTGCAGACAGGCTCAGCTCATGCCAGAGCACCATCTCACACGATTCCAAGCACTCTGCCTTCAGGATTGTCAAGGCCTGCCATAGGAGTGACTGATAGGAATCTGTGTGTCCATTTTAGGGTTAGGTATAGGTATACTACACCTACAGCAAAGGGTGATTACACGACTTTGCCCCAGCTGTCATGCAGCCAGTTGTGTCAAATTTAGGAGGCCAGCCAGGGGTGGCATAATACATGCTGCAGCCCCTGGCAGCCCTGGGTACACCTATGCCCTGAGTTACAGGGTCTGATAAGGTGGCCCAGTACCAATTGGTAAATGCACCTAGGGTACATGTTGTAATTTAGAAAGAGAACAGCCAGGCTGTGGGTCTGATTGGCAGGCCCACAGCCAGAGAAAGTCGTAAACCAGTGAAACAAAAGCAAAAAATCTGGGTGATCATAGGATTGCAGACCCTACTCTCCTACATGACCCCCCCCCCAAACTTTGGGACAATAAGCTAACCTTGACCAGGTGAGTCTTCTTGTTCTAAGTGGAAATATCTGGAGAGCCCATCGGCATTGCCATGATCAGTACCAGGTCTATGTTCTACTGTAAAGTCCATCCCCTGTAGGGAAATGGACCACCTAAGCAGTTTGGGGTTTTCACCCTTCATCTGATTTAGCCACAAGAGGGGCTTATGGTCGGTCTGAATCTTGAAGTGAGTGCCAAACAAGTATGGCCTCAGCTTCTTCAGGGCCCAAACCACAGCAAAGGCCTCCCTCTCAATAGCTGACCAATTCTTCTCTCTGGGGGTCAGCCTTCTGCTTATAAAAGCAATGGGCTGATCGTGACCATCAAAATTCAGTTGAGAAAGAACAGCTCCCACACCCAACTCAGAAGCATCTGTTTGGACAATGAATGGTTTGGAGTAGTCTGGACTCTTAAGGATAGGTGCTGTGCACATGGCCTGCTTTAGGTCATCGAATGCTTTTTGACAGCCTGCTGTCCACTGAACCTTTTTTGGCATTTTCTTACTTGTCAGTTCATTTAATGGTGTCACAATTGAACCATAGTTCCTGACAAACTTTCTGTAGTATCCAGTCAGGCCCAAGAAAGCTCGAACCTGAGTCTGGGTGGTTGGAGGAGCCCAGTCCCTGATTGACTGTATTTTGCTCTCCAGTGGCTGAACCTGGCCTCCACCTACAAGGTGGCCCAGGTATACAACCTGTGTCTGCCCTATCTGGCACTTGGTGGCCTTGATAGTGAGGCCTGCTGCTTGCAGAGCCTCTAACACTTTCCTCAGGTGGACCAGGTGATCCTCCCAGGTGGAGCTAAAGACAGCAATATCATCTAGATTTGCTGCACAGAAGTCATCCAGCCCAGTAAGGACTTGATTCACCAACCTTTGGAAGGTGGCAGGTGCATTTTTCAGACCAAAGGGCATTACCACAAATTGATAATGCCCACCAGGGGTTGAAAATGCTGTCTTGGGCTTGGCATCCTCAGCTAACCTGATTTGCCAATACCCAGCTGTTAAGTCAAATGTGCTTAAGTAGTTGGCAGAAGCCAATCTATCTATCAGCTCATCTGCCCTTGGTATTGGGTGGGCATCAGTCTTAGTGACTGCATTGAGACCCCTGTAGTCTACGCAAAACCTCATCTCTCTCTTACCACCCTGGGTGTGAGGCTTTGGCACTAGAACTACTGGACTAGCCCAAGGGCTATCTGAGGGTTCAATGGCTCCCAACTCCAACATTTTCTGCACTTCAGTTTTTATGCAGTCTCTAACATGATCAGGCTGCCTGTAGATTTTACTCTTAACTGGCAGACTGTCACCAGTGTCAACCTCATGGGTACACCAATTGGTCTGACTGGGTGTCAGAGAAAACATATGTCTGAAAGACTGAAGAACCTGTTTACAGTCTTTCTGTTGATGCTCAGAGAGGCTGCCACAAAAGACAACACCATCTACTGACCCATCATCAGGATTCTGAGTGAGCAGGTCTGGGAGAGGGTCACTCTCTTCCTCCTGTCCCTCATCTATGGCCATGAGCAAGCTCATGTCCTTCCTGTCGACATATGCTTTGAGCCTGTTGACATGGAGCACCCTGTGGGGGCTCCTGGGAGTTCCAAGGTCCACCAGGTAGGTGACCTCTCCCTTTTGCTCAAGAATTGTGTGGGGCCCAGACCATTTGTCTTTGAGTGCTGCTGGGGCCACTGGCTCCAACACCCACACCTTCTGTCCAGGCTGATAAACAGTCAGGACAGCCTTTTGGTCATGCCAAGCTTTTTGAAGTTCTTGACTGGCCTTAAGGTTTTCTGATGCCTTCTCCATATGCTCAGCCATCCTGGAGCGGAGACCAAGTACATAGTCCACTATGCTGGTTGCAGGCTTTTTGAGAGGTCTCTCCCATCCTTCCTTCACCAGACACAGGGGGCCTCTCACAGGATGCCCATACAAAAGTTCAAAAGGGCTGTAGCCAACCCCCTTTTGTGGGACCTCTCTGTAAGCAAACAGAAGGCAGGGAATCAGGACATCCCATCTACGCCTGAGCTTTTCAGGTAGTCCATGAATCATCCCTTTTAGGGTCCTGTTGAACCTTTCAACAAGCCCATTGCATTGTGGATGATAGGGTGTAGTGAATTTGTAATTGACACCACATTCCTTCCACATAGCAGTTAAGTAGCTTGACATGAAGTTTGCACCTCTGTCAGAGACAACCTCCTTAGGGAAGCCCACTCTGGAGAACACTCCAACTAGGGCCCTTGCCACCACAGGTGCTGTGGTGGTCCTAAGTGGAATAGCTTCAGGATACCTGGTGGCATGATCCACTACCACCAGTATAAACGTGTGCCCTGATGCTGTCTGGGGTTCCATTGGACCAACAATGTCAATCCCCACTCTTTCAAAGGGCACCCCCACCACAGGCATTGGTATAAGGGGGGCCTTTGTTGTGCCACCTGACTTACCACTGGCTTGGCAAGTGACACAGGAGCGACAAAACTCCTTGGTATCCTCATTCATGTGAGGCCAGTGAAAGTGTGAGACAAGCCTGTCCCAAGTCTTTGTCTGGCCTAAGTGACCTGCTAAGGGAATCTCATGGGCCAAGGTAAGTAGGAAACCTCTCTGAGACAAGGGTACAACCAGCCTCCTGGTCATGCCAGGCTTGGGGTCTCTTGACTCAGTGTACAGGAGTCCATCTTCCCAGAATACCTTGTGGGTACCTGTGGCGTTCCCAGCAGCCTCAGCAGCAGCCTGCTGTCTGAGGGGTTCAAGAGAAGGGCAGCTTAACTGGTCCTTCCCCAGGTCTTCCCTTGAGGGTCCCCCTGAACCCAAGAATTCAACTTGATCAAGTTCAAACTCTCTGGGCTCAGTTTCCCTCAATTCCTGTAGGTCAGCCTCCTCTGAGACTTGATCCTCAACCTGGGGCAAGGGGGAAGGCACAGCCTTAACCCTACTGCTCTTCTTCTTGGGTGGTGTCTGGTCCATTGTTCCAGGATCCAGCACCTGTTCAGTGGGGCATTTCCTGACCTGTGACCTGGTCACAGCAAACACATGTGCTGGCAAGCCTAACATTTCCATGTGAGTCCTCTGCTCCACTTCTGACCATTGTGATGACTCCAAATCATTGCCCAACAAACAATCCACTGGGAGGTCTGAACTAACTACAACCTTCTTTTGGCCAGTTACCCCTCCGCAGGAGAAAGCTACAATTGCCATACTGTGATTGGTAGTGACATTGCTTGCATTGGTCACCAGGAATTCTGTACCTGGCATGATCTGTCCAGGGTCCACAAAGTTAGGTGTCACCATTGTGACACTGGCACAAGTGTCCCTATAGGCCTGAGCCATTTTTCCATTAATGAAAGGTGTCTGTCTGTATTTGCCCAAAGTATTGGGACTTATGTCAGGGGACATATCCATATCCCCTGTACTGACAAGGACAGCCTGAGTGAGTGTACCAACTAAGTTGTCACACCCCTCAGAACCCAGGGTTAACCCTACTAAACCCTTGGGAGGTGCACTACCACTGATGGCTGTACTAGGGGGCACAGGTGCCTTAGGGGCTGCAGTGGCAGGAGTCTGCCCTCCTCCTTTCTTGGTGCACTCACTAAACCAGTGAGTTTTACTTTTGCAGTATTGGCACCACCTTTTAGATTGGCCTTCTTTCTTCTTTTGGGGAGCCTGACCCCCACCCTCTTTGGGTTGTTGGGGACCTGTCGAAGACTTCTGGTCATTTTGTTCCCCCTTAGAATCTTTACCCTTCTGGTCTGCTTTCTTCTGACCACCTTGATTCTGGCCCTGGTTCTGTTTAACTCTTGTTCTAACCCATCTGTCTGCCTTCTTTCCCAATTCTTGGGGAGAGGTCAGATCTGAGTCAACAAGATGCTGATGCAACAACTGGTTCTGACAATTGTTTAAAATTTGTTCTCTCATCATCAAATTATACAATCCTTTATAATCAGTAACCTTACTGCCCAGCAACCAGCCCTCAAAAGCCTTAGTGGCACAATCTACAAAGTCAGACCAATCTTGAGACTGAGTTTTCTGGGTATCCCTGAACAGCACCCTGTACTGCTCAGTGGTTAGGCCAAACCCTTCAACCAGTGTATTCTTCAACACTTGGTAATTGTTAGCATCCTCTACCCTTGTGGTGAGGAGCTTGTCTCTTCCTTTACCTTCAAAGGAGAGCCACAAGATAGCTGCCCACTGACTCTGGGGAAAACCTTGCACAGTGCAGGCCCTCTCCAAAGCAGTAATCCATTTGTGGATGTCATCCCCTTGCTTAAAGGGGGGCACTATCTTACCAAGGTGCTTTGTATCAAAACTCCTTTCCCTATTGCTAGGTACAATGCTGCCACCAGTGTGGACTACCCCACTTAACTGTTGCTCTCTAGCAAAGGCAAGCCTCTCTTTGGCCAGGGCAAGTTCTTCCCTTTCAATCCTCAGATTGGCTGCCCTTTCTTTAACTTCATACACTCTTCTCTGAGGGGATGTCATCCCTCTTTGAGAAGAGTTTTGAGAGCCATTGGTTTGAAGGGATCTGCCAGAGCCTCTTGATAGAGATCTGGCTCGTCCATTCCCAATGTTAAGCTGACCTGATAGTGGCCCCAGGGGTCCCCCAGTACCACTGTCATGTTTGCTTAAGTTGGACCTGGTTAGTCTAACGACTTCTACCTGTCCCTTTTCTGCCTCATCCCCAGAGGGATCCTCATCCTCATCCTCCTCCCCATTTTCGTTCTCAATGGAGAGGTGGATTAGGTCAGGGTCTCCTCTGGTTCCCTCAAGGGGAGGCATGCCTCCTTCTGGAGTAGAAGGGCTAAGAAGTCTCTCAGCCTTTCTGGCATCATAAGTCTCTAGGAGACCAATCAGAAAGGAGGTGGTGGGGTTAGCCCCTTGCTTAATCTTCCTAGAGGTACATACTTGTCGTAACTCATGGAAGCTAAGCACAGTATATCTTGAAGGGATGACCTGTGGAGGGTCAACTGACACAAGGGGAGACTCAGTGTTTCCTCCTTTGTCCGACATACTGTTTCTAGTGTGGTGTAAGTGATGCACCTACCTACACTATGTGTTTACCTACTGATCCCTTGCTAAGAGTTGCAGCCAAGGTGTGCTAAGCCTTGAGGAGCTGCAACAGCTGGTTCAGTAGAACTCAGAGTATTCTAAGCTTAGTTATATGTACTAACAGTACTTATGTGATCTTTCAACAAGATATTCTTAGGATACGTGTGGTAACACAACAGCAAGCTCAAATCCCAACCGCTGCTCACCAATGTGAGAAGGTGGCCTGATATGCAGTGCTCACTATTCTAGTGAACACTATGTATCAGTCCAGCAACCCTTATTGATGATTGGTTGTAAGTCAACCTTATAGACCAGCTATCCTAGTAGCGTGGATACGAGCAGTCTAAGGCTAAAGACTCGAGAGGGCGTGTTAAGCCAGCTGTTATACCACATATACCCCTTGAACACCAAGTGAAAGGACACCACACAAGTGTTATAAGAATCACTTGTGTGGTGTCCTTTCACTTGGTGTTCAAGGGGTATATGTGGTATAACAGCTGGCTTAACACGCCCTCTCGAGTCTTTAGCCTTAGACTGCTCGTATCCACGCTACTAGGATAGCTGGTCTATAAGGTTGACTTACAACCAATCATCAATAAGGGTTGCTGGACTGATACATAGTGTTCACTAGAATAGTGAGCACTGCATATCAGGCCACCTTCTCACATTGGTGGCAGCGGTGGGATTCGTGAAGAAGGACTTGCAGCAGACCGCAGTGTTCTTAGGATGGTGCCTGCGGATGCAGGGTGACTACTCCTTAGCCACAAGGGAGAATCTTGATGAAGAAATCGTGAAGTCCTTTCGCAGAAAGTCGTGTCTTGATTCCAAAGATGATCTAATTTGAACAGGGGGCCCGCTCCTATCTTTATACTAAAAAAGGGGGCTGACCCGGTGACTAGGTCCTGCCTATGGGTGGGACCAGGAGGGGGGTGGTTACACCCCTCTGCCATGCCGGACTTTCCCCAGGCCAGGGGCTGGTGTGCCCCTGGAACTGGTTCTGACCGGCCTATGCGTAGTGAGCACCGGGGTGCCACTCAGCAGTCACCTTCCTGAAAAGCCCTGCCTACCAAGGATACACAAAACCATGTCTGGGACGGTGCTAGCACCGCCCCTGACAGGAAACCCTTTGTCCAGGCTCCCCTCGCTGGAAGGACTCCCAGCTGCAGGGGGTCAGACTCGTGTCTGTGGTGGCAGCATCCATTTTGTGGAGCTGAGGCTTCAGTTAACTTTAACCGGGGTTCACAGTTACATGCATGTCGTGTCCCTCTAGAAGGGTGGAATGCTAACCCCGTCGCCAGAATTGGCGAGGGGTTAGTATTCCAATTCGTATGACACCTTACTCGACATGTTTTGATAAAGCAATACCAAAGTTAGCATTTAACCGCGAGGATTATAATGCACTTAAGAGTATATGGTATGCGATATCATGGAACAGCTATTAGGACTTGGTTCCGCAAGCTGCAGACAGGCTCAGCTCATGCCAGAGCACCATCTCACACGATTCCAAGCACTCTGCCTTCAGGATTGTCAAGGCCTGCCATAGGAGTGACTGATAGGAATCTGTGTGTCCATTTTAGGGTTAGGTATAGGTATACTACACCTACAGCAAAGGGTGATTACACGACTTTGCCCCAGCTGTCATGCAGCCAGTTGTGTCAAATTTAGGAGGCCAGCCAGGGGTGGCATAATACATGCTGCAGCCCCTGGCAGCCCTGGGTACACCTATGCCCTGAGTTACAGGGTCTGATAAGGTGGCCCAGTACCAATTGGTAAATGCACCTAGGGTACATGTTGTAATTTAGAAAGAGAACAGCCAGGCTGTGGGTCTGATTGGCAGGCCCACAGCCAGAGAAAGTCGTAAACCAGTGAAACAAAAGCAAAAAATCTGGGTGATCATAGGATTGCAGACCCTACTCTCCTACATCATGCAGGCTCTAAATAATGATTCTGGACCTTGTACCTGCCAGTCTTTTGTTCCCCAGATGGTTTTGGTTTCAATGTTGTTTTTCCAAAATTCAAAACCAAATGTTGACATTTTGTAAAAAAAAAAATTCAGAATAAATCAATTTAGTATTTGTCAACATTGTTTTCATTCCTGTCTTATTTAACATTTTAAAATAAAACGTTTCTGGATCACTGTTGTTAAACCCTGAGAAGTATGGAAATTTCTCATAAAATGTCTTCAAACTTCCTTTTGGTGGAGTTGGACAATGTTCCCATTGATTATAAGTAAAAACATTTTTAGGTTGAGCAGATTTATGCAAATAGTGATGACCATAGTGATTGTAACAGTATAATTCTTCATAATTTGATGAACCCCGCAAATAATCATGTTCTGTGAATTTAGCTGACATTACTAAATCTGACATCATATATTTAATATTTTCAAAGTCCCAATCATCAGAGAAAGAACTTGGTATCACAAAGTCACTTAAGGAAACCTTAAACTGGTGTGGATACTTCAAGAGCTCAATCGGGCCATAGATTTCATAGTCAGTTCTGTCTCATGCTACACCACCAGGTATTGGATTGGCTGTGATGTTCACTGATGATAGTTCTCTTTTCTCGATGTGAGAGGATCTGTGAGACTTTAGGACCAAGTTGATGTTCTGACTTGCTGTGTCCATTGTACTAAATTTTCCATCAATGCATAAAACCATGATGAGCCAAAGCAGGAGGAAAAGTACACCTAACACAGTCCAAAATTCAATCCATGCTGAAATCAGATATGCTTCTTTTAGTTGGTGAAAAAACTCGGTTATTTTTTCTTTGAAAGTTTTTGTTGCTGGCTTGTCTCCATGTTCACTTGGACCATCAGAAAAGTCATCAAAGTTGATAAAGTAGCCAGATGCAGTTATGTCAATTGGTGGGATTGCTTCCGATTTCCATTGATCTTTGCATTTTCTTTTGTTACATTTGTATAGTCTGAGGCTACATCGTTGTAGATTGGTGTATCATCATGAATTGTAGCAATTTGGGTTTCAAGAGGCACAAGTTCCATGGCTTTGTTGCATAATCCTTTTTTATTTACTGCAGGTTTATCAAATGTGATTAGTCTCTCAGTTTGAACCTCTTGGATTGTAACAAAGTTTGGTCTTCTGCTATTTCTTGGGAGTCCACTGGGCCTGCTATTTATTATCGGCAACATGTTTGTGGTTTCACCAGGTCGATGGAAACAATTCTGTTTTCTTTTTTTCCAGAAAGTGGCGGTAGTACTACTGATCTTGTTCCGCTGACAGCTAAGACAGGTACTGCTTTTCCGTAAGAAGGCCCAAATTCCTTCTTTACCGCGATTTTTCCTCTGACCAGATCCCCAATCTTTGGAATCCAGACAGGTCTTGCTGGGACAGGTGCTTCTTCAGTGGTTGCTGGCTTAAACTTTATGTTACTTAGACTCTTTCTTGTTTCATTCAAGTCCTGTAAAACAGCCAAACGATCTTTGATATCAAAAGTTTTTTCTTCTACCACTGAAGTTTGAGGATCCAAATCCTGGATAATCATTCTAGTACCAAACAAAAGTTCATACGGACTGATACCTCCTAGAGAATTTCTTGGCATGTTATTAAGACTACGTTGGACACTTATTAGATGTTTGACCCACCCGTCACCCGAACCTAATACCCTCGCTGTTATAGATTGCTTTATGTCACGGTTTTTTCTTTCCACTACCGCATGTCCCTCAGGATGGAAGGGAGAAGAGTACCGCAATGCAATGCCCATGCTGGTCATGGCCTCTTTGTAATCTCGAGAGCTAAACGCAGGACCCTGGTCAGAATGTAGCATGCCCATTGCGTATGTGCCGATTAAGAGTCGCTAATCTGGGGGAGGAGCTTCGCGGGCAAGCAAGATGGCCGCCTAAGCTCGGAGCTCCGCAGACCCTCCGACCCTCCGCACTTATCCTGGAAGAAATCCTGATCCACGGTGGTGGATTCCAATTGGCGAGTGGTCGTAGACACGGGATCCGCTTTCCGTTCCCAAATCCGACATTCCTTGGCGAAGTTACGTCGTGTTGAACTTTGTGCCAGAGTTGCACCATTGTCCTGTAGATGGCCGACGGTCGAACCGACGCAGAGCATGATCGATATGCTGAGTGAGCGCCTTCAGACCTGCTGGCGGAGTGAACGTAGCCGCGGAGTTGCTGGCTGTTGACTAGACATTCGGGGAGGCTCCGCTCCGCGCCTGTTTGAGTGCTTATAGTGACATCGGACTGCTACCCTTTGTTCTGCCCGGACCCAACATGGCTGGCAGGGGTGATCCCGACAGGACGGCGAACCGGGCCAGCAGGAAGACGGTCCAACCCCAGACCAACAAGATCAACCGGTACGCCCAGCAAAGGACCTCGCCCACTGTTGTCGCTCAATCTAAGGACTCCCCACGGGCGGGCTCGCCCGAAGGGTCGGAGCCCACTCTCCGCGACATCATGGGGGCTATCGCTGGCATCAGGACTGAGCTGCACAAACAACACGAGGTCCTGGCACATAAGGTGGACACCCTGGCTATTGATCTCAATTTGATCAGGGCCGACCTGGGCAAAACGAACGATCGAGTGAAATCTCTCAATATCAAAACTTCCAGCCTCACGACCGATGTCTCGGACCTGCAAGCGGAGGTCCATACCTTACGGTCAGTTAATGATCTGTTCTCGAGGCGGCTGGAGGACTTCAAGGGACGTGACAGGCGGCAGAATGTGCGCATTATTGGGGTACCGGAGGGTGCGGAGGAAGCGTCCGTTGACCTCTTTGTCGAGGACTTGGTTAAGACTCATCTGGCTCCAACAGGCCTCAGTCATTTCTTCTCGGTGGAGCGGGCACATAGAATACCGGGCGGCCCTCCGAAGACGGGCGTCGCACCGAGACCCATCATCGCCCGTTTATTCAACTTCAGAGATCGAGATGCGATCCTTCAGGCTTCGAGGCCACATGGGCCTCTCAAGTTCCAAAACGCAGACGTGAACTTCTACCCGGACTTCACCAGGGCTGTTCAGAGACAGCGCCAAAGTTTTGCGGGGGTGAAGCGGCACCTCAGAGACTTGGGGCTGAAATACTCTATGTTGTTCCCCGCTAAACTGCGCATTGAACACGATGGCCGCGCCCTGTTGTTTGATATGCCTGAGTCTGCGAGTGACTGGCTGGACACTTTGCCGCACCGGCGCGAGGAGCAGGATGAACATTCTGGGGGTGCCTCTGGTGGCTTTGATCCTCAGGAATAGTACTTCTTGCACTACCCTTGTCGGTTGGTGTGACCGTTGACTATGACCTATAATGCCAAGCTGTTGCACTTTATTGGTTATATCCTATTCTCTCATGGAGGGTGGCAGGGGGGGACTGCAAGGGTTCCTTACTCCTCTAGGGTCTTTTTGTAGTTTAGTTTATGGGGCGACAGGCACACTGCTGGTTGGGGGGGCTTTCTAGTCTGCTGCAGGGGTGCAGGGTGGGGGGTGGTGTGGGGGTTGGTTCTGTGTGTTTTCCTTGCTTCTTTCTTCTTTCTCTTAGGCAATGGGTCGCATGCTCTGCTCTGTTGCATGTATCGGTGAGGCCTCTGGGGGCTGGCGAAGGTTTGGGATACGACGATGGGGGGTAGGAAATTGAAAGTTCTCTGTTGGAATGTCAATGGCTTGGGTGATCGTATTAAGAGAGAGGTGGTACTGCAACTGTTCAAAAGACATATGCCTGATTTTATTCTTTTGCAGGAGACACACTTGGTGGGGAATACATGCCGAGCGCTCAACAGGAGGGGTTTCAAGATGGTGGCACATTCGGGGTTCTCTTAGGGGTCCCGGGGGGCGGGTGTTATGATGCGCGCATCTCTCCCTTTTGAGATTGACTCCAATATAGTGGATGAGAGGGGGCGGTATGCAGCCATCGCAGGGCGGTGGGAAGGGCGTGTCTTGACTCTGGTTTCGGTTTATGTTCCCCTGGGGCTGCAAAACAACACTTTTCAGGACCTTGGAAGCGCCATTTTGGATTTGCCAGCTGGGTTGCTCATTGTAGGGGGTGACTTCAACTCGGTTTGCTCCGGGTCCTTGAACAGACATCCACCTAGAGACCTCCGTAGCTCGCAACTGTGGCTTCCCACTTTCCTCGATACCATGGGGTTGGTCGACTGCTGGAGACTCCTACACCCCACCCAAAGCCAATACTCTTTTCATTCTGGCGCACATGGTAGCCTCTCGAGGATTGATTATGTTCTTGCCTTGGCTGCTCATGCACCGGCGATCTCTGAGGCTCGCTTCTTGGCGAGGGGCATCTTAGACCACTCCCCATTGTGGGTTTCATTCGATTTTAACATCGTTGTTACGGAACGACCGGTGGTGGTCAATCCGTGGTACTTTCGAAATCCAAAGACGCGTGGTCTCTTGGCCAAGGCTATCGAGCTCTATTTGGGGGATCGGTTGCATCGGCGGCTACCTTATGGGAGGCGTTTAAAACGGTCTTGCAGGGTGAGGCATTTGCCCTCATAGCGGAAGCTCGCAGGGACAGAGACGCTGACATGGTGCGCATCGAGGCGGAGATTATGGAATTGGACTCTCAACTGGAGGCGAGTCCCGTGCCCGAGCTGCTACATAATCTCTCCCTTAAGCAATCGGAGTATCGAGACCTTGCCACCGACGCTGCTCTCGTTATGGGTAGGGAGCAGCAGGGTCGGATTTACGATGTTGGTGACAAGGCGGGCAAGCTATTAGCTTGGCTCGATAAGAAAGAGAGGGCCAGCCGAGTCGTCCCGGAAATACTGGGAGACGACGGGTTGTTGGTTACCGACCCGAGCGCAATCGCTGAGTCATTCTCGGAATACTTTCAGGGTGTCTACTCCTCTGTTTCGGACCGGACTGAGGCCGACTCGAGTGCTCTTCTGTCGGAGATCGATCTCCCGTGCCTGTCTGAGGCAGATGGAGATGATCTGGACAGGGACGTCACTGCGGATGAGGTTGCGCTCACAATTCGCTCTCTGAGGTCTGGCAAGGCGCCTGGTCCTAACGGTATTCCGGTAGAGCTGTACAAAATCAAACCGGATGTGGTTTCCCCGCACCTGCTGAACATGTTCTTGGAGGCGCGGGAGGCTGGCATGCTTCCCCACGACCAGAGGTTGGCCACCATTGTGGTTATCCACAAGGAAGGGAAGCCAAGAGATTTGTGCCGATCGTATCGCCCCATTTCTCTATTAAACGCGGAGCCTAAGATTCTAGCCAAAATGCTCGCTAATCGTCTGATTGGCGTCATCGGCGACTTAGTGCACCCGGACCAGTCGGGCTTTATTCCACACCGCAACACTGCTCTTAACCTTCGTAGACTTCACGGTGTCCTGGCCAGGGCCCATACACTTGAGGAGCCGGCTGTCCTGGCGTCGTTGGACGCCACGATGGCTTTCGACTCCCTTGAGTGGAGTTACCTGTGGGCAGTGTTGGCGAAGCTCGGTTTTGGCCCGGAATTTGTGGAGTGGGTCAAACTCCTATATGCTGGCCCCCTGGCTAATGTAGCGGTCAATGGTCGAGTTTCAGCATCCTTTGTTCTTCAGAGGGGCACCAGGCAGGGCTGCCCCCTGTCGCCCCTCCTGTTTGCACTCGCTCTCGAACCGTTGGCGGCCTGGTTACGTGGCCACCCCGACCTACATGGTATCCGGTGGTCCCCTGACTTCGAGGACCGAGTGTCACTGTATGCAGACGACATTCTTCTGTACCTCACTTCCCCCTGCAAGTCCCTCATTGTGGCCTGCGACGTGTTGCGACTTTTCGGTCAGTACTCTGGACTAGTTATTAACTGGTCCAAGTCACATTTGTACGTCTTAAAAGGGGGAACACCACGCCTTCCAAGAGGTTGCGGCATACAGGTGGCGAGCCAAGGCTTAAAATATTTAGGGATATACATCTCCACTAACTCCAAAGTACGCTATGAGCGCAACTTGCTTCCCCCTCTTCTCCGCCTTCGGCGAGATGTGGAGGGGTGGCGTAAACTCCCGCTCTCTCTGCTTGGGCGTGCGGCGTTATTCAAAATGATGTCCTTGCCCAGGTTCCTGTACGCCCTACAAAACACAAGACCCGGTACCAGCCCGATACTTCGGTGAGATCAAGAGTTTACAACGCGCCCTACTTTGGGATGGTCGCCCTCGCATCGCTATCACGAAGCTTACGCTACCGTGGTACGATGGGGGGATAGCGTTGCCTGACGTGCGGAGGTATTATTGGGCATCCCAGTTGGCAGCTATTAACCATGGCCTCTACGGTCCTGTGGACAATCCGGGGTATGCTATGGATCGGTGGCTTCTGGGCGGCAGGAAATATCATAGGGAGCTCTACACGAGGTCTCTTGACAAACGGATGTCTGGTCCAACGAAAACCGCCGTACATATTTGGAGGGCTATTACAAAGGCGCAGGGATGGAAGGGTAGGCTAACGAAGATGACCCCACTCTATGACTCGGACATACTGGGTAGATTGTGGCATACTAAAGGCTTTGATAAGTGGGACCTGATTGGTATCTCTAGGGTGGAGGACATGTTGCTGCGTGGCGAGATAAAATCTTTCGCCCAGTTACAGGCAGAGTTTCAGCTGGGTGGAACGTCATTTTTCCGGTATGCTCAGCTGCGGCACGCACTATTGTCCGTCATGCCAGAGGGTGAGGTGATTCCCGACAGTTCTCCCTTAGAGGACTAGGAAGTTGTCTGCCTGGCTTTTGCCTTCATTTGATCATTCATATCCTAAAAATAGGACTGTTAGATGGGCAATTCTTGACTTTTTAAAGTTGAATTTGTAAAACTCTGTTGCGAACCCAAGTATTATGGTGTTCACTCTTTTTAAGTGAGTCTCCAGGTCATCGTCTGTAAGATAGATGTCATCGACATCATCACATATTTGTATCATATATTTGTAGTAACTCTGTTACCCTTGCTGAGAATAATCCTGGGCTATTCTTGAATCCCTATGGGAGTCGACAAAATTGTTTTTGCGACCCCATTATTGAGAAAGCGGTCAAATACCTGCTTTCTGGTGCAATGTTTTGACAGAAGAATCCATTAGAGATATCTAATGTAGTTTTATATATTTTGCGCACGATGTTGTTCATTAGTGCTGCACTGTGTGAGTTTTGTACTGCAAAAGTTTTGCAGCAGGAGTTTAAATGTCTGTAGTCCAAAACTAGACGATATGAATCGTCTGGCTTGGAGACAGGAAACAAAGGATTGTTCATTTGTGAGGTGCGTGTTTGAATCACCCCTTGATATTCAAGTTGATCTAAGATTTCCCTGACTTGCTTTTTAGCTTCTTGTTTAACTGGGTACTGCCTTTGTGCAGTGGGTTGATTTTTTAACTGGATTTTGTGGGGAAGAGAGTCCTCATCCCATACTACATGATTTTTGTATAATGCAGGGGCTTGGGCCACTGCCCATTTTCTTGCGAATTTGTATTTTTTCTCTGGTGGCCAGTCTTTTTCAGCTAACAGGATGTCATATCCTTTAGATAGATTCTCCCAAAAGAGACCTTTCATTTTCCTAGTTTTATCTCCCTCTATACGTAATGTTATTTCATATAGTTTAGGGGGCACGCTAACTCGCGTGTCTGCAGTTTCCACCTGAATGTATTCATTCGTGTCCACTGTCTCCAGAAGATTCATCAGGATCTTGCGAGCTATGGTCACTTCTGCTGCGCTGTCTAACATTGTCTGGGCCCACTCTCAGTTTTTCAGTTGTGTCCTCAGAAACCTCGGCATGTTTAATTTTAATACTTGCTACCTTCTTCTTTGGATAATGTAATTTTTTACTTTGATGAGCAGGTTCCTGGTCTTTGGACTTGACGTGCTCTTCTTTGTGTTCTGACCGTCCTCTTCTTTCCGATTTCTGTGAGGAAGTTTGAAAAGATCGAGAGGGACGTGTATCAATATCTTGATATCTATCAGGTTTTTTCAATTTATCACTATCTCTAAGGTTGTATCTTTTCTCAGAGGGTTCCCTTTGGGGAGACTTGCCTCCTCGGTCAGGAGATATTTCTCTCCGTTGAAGAGACCTTCCTCTGGACTGGAATCGTTTTTCCTTGGGAGTGGATTGTTTATTACCATCCCAACTCTTTTTTGGAGTGTTTAGATAATTTTTAATGAATGTTTTTTCTGGATTTTCAGTTAGTTGGGGTTTTATTGGTTTCCCACCCAAACTATCTCTTCCTAGTTCTTCATAGGATTTTTCTATGATTCTGGCAAGTTCAAATGGTTGGTCTGTTATATCTGCCTCCTTCAATTTCTGGCGGATTGCCACACATGCTGCTTCTCCTTTTATGTTGGCTAATAATATAGCCGAGACCTGCTTAAAGTCTTTTAGTAATTTCATACCCAGAGTTAAAGCAGGTTCTGGACCGTATTGGTTTTGAATTTGTCTTAGTACATCTGGTATGACCGCCATAGACGGAACACCATGTGTTTTTGTGTAGATGGAAGCAAAGACCGTGCCCCTAGTGTCACAGTCCTCCACATGTGGTGCGATCCCCATTGGGAGGAAGATAGTCAGAATTCTGTGTTTTTCATGAGGTGTAGTATTAGGAAATACTGCCTCTATTTGAGTTATTTTTTGAGCTAACCAGAATGGGATTTGCTCCCGTTTTATGGGTGTTTTACCAAGACATGATTGTATGTTCTGTGGTGTAATTTTGTTTGTATTAACCTGATGAGGGGTCAGTTGTGGGATGTTAATTGCTGGTTGGACTGTTGAAGTCCGCATGACATATTGGACCAATTGTCTATGTATTTTAATTAATAGTTTTAGCTGAGCTAAAAGTTCCCAGTCCGACATTTTATCAATGTCTAGGTGTGGTGTGTAGCTGGCTAGAACCGGCCACGTGGCTCCTGGTCTACCTAGTGGACCGTGCCTGGCGATGTGATTTTGATGTTTCAGGGCGCCATTAAACCAGAGCAGGTGCTCTTGGTAAGTTAGTGGGATTTCAACGTCCTCGAAAGGAGTGTATACATCTGGAGGTTCCTCTATTTTGTAATAGTGGAAATCTTTTGTCACTGCGTGTGCTGCTGGAAGATGTATCCATGAATAGAATATCTCTGTCTGCCGATACTCATGTGCCTCTATCACGAATATGACCGTACCACCTCTTGGTGATAGTCCATTTTCTATAAGTTTAAGAGTTATAGTTTTTCTTATATTGACAGGAATGATTATAGCATTCGGGTCATCTTGCTGGAGACTTGTGTCTTCTTCTAAGAGTTGAGTTGCTAATGCTTCTCTATCTCTTTCTTCTTCACTTTCCGTCATTTTATTGACTAAAAATGTTTTTGTTGCAGAGCAAGTTTCAAGGAAACAAAGACTAGGTGCACAATATTTTGGAACACTGTATCCTTCAACGTTGACTATACCAAAAACTAATACATAGGATTCTCATCCTACTAAGTTTCGGCGGATATTAACCTTTCACCCAATCCAGACGTCTATTGGAGTTTTTACGGGAGAAAGGGGTCTGTGTGAAAAGCACGACTGAGTTACTCTAGTGTCTTGCGTTAGATTATCGCCTTACCAAACGTTGGGCGCCATGTCACACACAATGACAGTACCAACCATACTGTAGTGTAGTTCCTATATTCCCAATAGGCTCTGCGCATTGGAATAACATAAACAGCAGTGTAGACGTTGAACTGAGGTCATCTAGGTCTCTACTGACTATGTTAGACTTAATTAGTTTTTGCCAGCTAGCTCAGAGGTCACTAGAAACTTTCTTGATTGTTCAGGAAAGAGTTAACCGTCCTGATTTAGACAAGAAGGGATTAGTTTCTGACAACCGCATAAACATTACAGCCATATGATACTTTAAAATGGATAAAATATATACATACATAAAAACATTGACTTACAAAAAATACTGGTGCTTCTAAGATACGCCTACCCCGGTGTACCTGACCTAAGCCTAATACATGGGAAGGAGTAAGTAAGTTGCAGTTTTAAGTTAAGTTAGGTTTTTGCCAAGAATCGGAATCAAGAATTCTCTCTAAGGTTTTAATCAGCTCCTTACCTTGGTTATAGAATGAAGGAGGTCTTGTATCTCCCAGCAACCCGCGAGGGTGACTTGGGGACACCGGAGCTGGATTTTCTCGGCTGGAGAAAAAGACAGCGTCTCTCTCAGTGCGTCAAAGGGAGGGGCGTTTTCCTTTGGCTCTAGCAACAGCTGGGCTCCCGGGCAAGTAGAACGTTGCTCTGCTCCCAACCACTGTGTGTTTGCTTAAGGCAAGTGTTGGTATATTTATACCTGGAAGGTGCAGTGTTTGACGTAAGGTTGGACATAAGACGTCAATAAAGATGTCACTAAGAACTGACTGTTCCTTTAGTGCTCGCAGGAGTTCTTGTGCAAATCAAAACAAAACCAGGGGGAATTCCCGGGCTGCTGGAGGCTAGGTTTGTTTAAAGAACGCGTTGTGCTTTCTAGGAGTCTATGGGAGTAGCCTTGCCGTGTTTTGGAATGCATGGGCTATTACTAAATATGGAAATGATTCCTATGCCTTTATAAGGATATTATTTGTTATAACCACATAAGGGCATGAATCGGGAATATCGAATTAGGGTCCTAGATAGAAATACAACAATACACAATGACAGTACCAACCATACACCAACAGTACCAGGCACACAATGACAGTACCAGGCACACAATGACAGTACCAGCCACACAATGACAGTACCAACCATACACCAACAGTACCAGGCACACAATGACAGTACCAGGCACACAATGACAGTACCAGACACACAATACCAGCACTGGGCACACAATGACAGTACCACCCATACACAATGACAGTACCAACCATACACCGACAGAAACAGGCACACAATGACAGTACCAGGCACACAATGACAGTCCCAGGCACACAATGACGGTAGCAGGCACACAATGAAAGTACCAACCATACGCAATGAAAGTACCAGGCACACAATGAGAGTACCAACCATACACCGAGAGTGCCAGGCAAACAATGAAATTACCAGTCTCACACTGACAGTGCCAGGCACACAATGACAGTACCAGGCACACACTGACAGTGCCAGACACACAATAACAATACCAGTCACACACCGACAGTACCAGACATACAATGACAGTGCGCACATAATAACAGTACGAGCCACACAATGACAGTACCAGACATACACTGACAGTACCAGCCACACACTGACAGTACCAGCGACACACTGACAGTACCAGGCACACAATGAAAGTACCAGCCTCACACTGAAAGTGCCAGGCACACAATAAAAGTGCCAGCCACACACTGACAGTGCCAGGCAAACAATGAAAGTACCAGCCTCACACTGACAGTGCCAGGCACACAATGACAGTACCAGGCACACAATAACAGTACCAGCCACACACTGACAGTGCCAGTCACACAACAATAGTACCAGGCATACACTGACACTGTCAGGCACACAACAACAGTACCAGGCACACACTGACAGTGCCAGGCACACAATAACAATACCAGGCACAGAGGATAGTACGAGGCACACAGTACAAGGCACACAATAGCAGTACTTAGGCATACACTAACAGTACCAGGCACACAATGACAGTACCAAGCACACAGTGGCAGTACTTAGGCATACACTAACAGTACTAGGAGAAAACCGACTGTACCAGGCACACAATGACAGTACCAGGCACACAATGACAATACCAAGCACACAGTACCAGGCACACAATAAAACTACTTAGGCATACACTACCAGTACCAGGCACACAATCACAGAACCAGGCAAACACTGATGACAGTACCAGGCACACAGTACGAGGCACACAATGACAGAACCAGTCACACAATGTCAGTACCAGGCACACAGGGACAGTAGCAGGTACACAATGACAGTACCAGGCACACAGTACCAGGCACACAATGACAGGACCAGGCACACAATGACAGTACCAGGCACACAGTGACAGTACCAACCATACACTGACAGTACCAGGCACACAATGACAGTACCAGGCACACAATGACAGTACCAGCCACACACAATACAGTGCCAACCATACACAATGACAGTACCAACCATACATCGACAGTACCAGGCACACAATGACAGTACCAGGCACACAATGACAGTACCAGCCACACAATGACAGTATCAACCATACACCGACAGTACCAGGCACACAATGACAGTACCAGGCACACAATGACAGTTCCAGGCACACAATACCAGCACCGGGCACACAATGACAGTACCAACCATACACAGTGACAGTACCAACCATACATCGACATAACCAGGCACACAATGACAGTACCAGGCATACAATGACAGTACCAGGCACACAATGACGGTACCAGGCACACAATGACAGTACCAACCATACACAATGACAGTACCAGGCACACAATGAGAGTACCAACCATACACCGACATTACCAGGCACAACCATGCACCAACAGAACCAGGCACACAATGACAGTACCAGGCACACAATGACAGTACCAGGCACACACTGACGCTACTAGGCACACAATGATAGCACCAACCATACGCAATGAAAGTACCAGGCACACAATGAGAGTAGCAACCATACACCGGCAGTACCAGGCCCACAATGACAGTACCAACCATACACAATGACAGTACCAGGCACACAATGAGAGTACCAACCATACACCGACAGTACCAGGCACACAATGAGAGTACCAACCATACACAATGACTGTACCAGGCACACAGTACAAGGCACACAGTGACAGTACCATGAATACACTGACAGTACCAGGCACACAGTGACAGTACCAGGCACACAGTGACAGTACAAGGCACACAATGACAGTACCAGACATAAACGGACAGTATCAACCGTACAATGACAGTGTTTCTTTGATGATGACATAACCTAAGAATGTGATGGCCGAGCCTAGTTCATGAACGCTTTACATGGGCACTGGATGATAGTAGTGGGGCACTTGATGACCGTAAATTGGATATGAACCCAGTGCTTGAGAACATGATGAAGTAATTGGGCATATGATGCTATATTAAAGAGGATCGACATATAGTGGCATAAGGAGTATAGAGTCCGGCCATTATCTTCTAACTGTTTGCTGCCAGCCACACTCAACCGCACCACAGGATGTCAACAAACAGAGGCGGCTAGGATCGTCGCCCCACTGCTGTTAAGCAGTGTGAAGAAGAAACATAAAATGATAATAACTTGGAGTTATTATCATTTTATGCTTCGTGTCCTGCTGATTGCGGGCGGGTGGGTGGGTGGGCGTGATTTGCTCTGTCTCGGAGCAGGGGAGGAGTGGTTTGCCCACTCCTAAGTGTGCAATGACTGTTTGGTCGGCTCTCTCGTAACGCCCAAATCAGTCATATGCACTTTCCCCTATTCCAAGCAGGCTGCTTTACAGCCTGCATGGAAAACATGCCCACCCCGCCAGCCACCTGCTCAGCACAGTGTCACGGTGCTCAGACCAATCACAACGCTGCATTGCAGCATTGTGATTGGCTTAGGGGAGGGAGCCTGGGTGCCTTCTTCCTGTTCCTGGAGTCAGAGACGCAAGAGCAGAGACGTGGGCCCCGGCCTAAAGGTACTTTTATTTTTTTAATTCCACCCCCCATGCGCCACCCCTCCTGCTGCCTCCTTCACAACCCAAGCGCTCGCCCACCCACCCGTGAGTTATGCCATACGCACCTGTAAACAAACACCTCAGAAGATGCAGGTTAGGAATAAAAATATGCAGTGGAAAGTAACAAGGATATGACAGGACACTCCCAAGAAAATAAATTAAGCATGGGCACAAGGAGGCCACTCAAAAAACAAATATCAAAACCAAAAAGCCTTGGGAAGAGGCAGATCACAGTAGAATAGGGTACTGATGTCCTACATGGACATGTGCCACCCATCTTGACATTCTTGGCTTGCAGCCGGCCTCCACAGTTGTGTTGCCCACACCCACTTCCCCTGAGGTTGTTGGTCTTTCGCCTCTGTCCAGTTGGAGAGGACCAGGGAATGATGACAGATGGCTAAAAGTATGGGATGCTGAGGGGAGTGGAAGAACGGTAAGTGGCATATGGGAGGTTACCCAGGTACGCAATCAATACACCGCTGGAAGTCACTCACATGACACTTGTGGCAGCGACTATTCCACAGTGTAATGAGCTAGATTATTAATCAAACAGGCCATATTATAGATGAAGCTGGTTATATGATGACTGTATCTGGCACATACTTACTGACCAGTACAGTTGCTGATGGCTATGGGTATTTGATGGTTTCCAGATACATAATTGCTGTACTCACACATATGCCTAAGCAGAGGATGGCACTACAGGTACATAAGATAACAGTGGCATGTAATAGCATGCTGGCTGCACCCAAAATATATCATGGAAAACTATAACTGTGTTCTTGAAGTGTCAGACAGTGTCAATTTAAAGATGGCATCTAAAATAGCGTTAATCAGCGGCGGCTTCTCTGCTAAGGCAGAGGAGCATCGCCTCACTGCTCTGTCAACAGTTCAAAAGGAAAGAAAATGATAATAACGCAATGTTATTATCATTACATTTTTCCGTAGTGGCTCATTTCGAGGTGTGGGCCGGGGCTAGGCTGCCCTGAGCTGGGAGAGGTGTGGTGGGCATGCTCTTAGGTGCGCATGACTGTTTGGCTGGCTGTCTTAGGCCGGCCAGACAGTTATGCGCACTTTGCATGTTCCCCACCTGGCTACATTGCACAGCTTGGGTGGAGAACATGCACATGGTCCCAGTCCCTGTCTGAACCAAACCATGGTGCTCAGGCCAATCACAACACAACTGTCAGGCTGGTGACATCAGCGTCATGATTGGCTAGGGGAGTCTGGGAGCTCGTGTGCCTCCTGCTTCTGGAGTCAGTCAACAGTCTGCTTTCATAAAATTCTGTACTTACTTTAAGTATTTTACATGTCCTACAGTTTTGCATCCAAAAGAATTGTGTCAGTTCCATAGTTAAATATCGAGTAATGTCACTTCTTTTGGGATGACATTATGATCAATTATCAAGTGATGTCACATATTTTTTTATGTTGTTGGGTTAAAAAACACATTATTCAAAGGCATAATAAGACAACAACAAAACTAATTTCAATAAATTACAGTCCAGAAAAATAAAATGGGTAATACAACCAATGGAAAATAATTTATAATGCTAAAAATTGTTTTGAAATGTAGGGTGTTCCATCGTTTTCCAAAAGCCACATCGCTTAGCACTATTCTTGATTTTCTCTTTTACGAGCCATTCACCAGCCAGAAAATTATAACTAGTGGGTATTATACATGGATTTGACAAAATAAAAGAATTTAACAAAGAGCAAACCACCTCAGTGTGGAACTGTGCAGGGGCTAGCAAAGTGAATTTCCTAGACCTGTTGTGATATAGTCTTACCTCTCACACGCTTACATAAGTCTTGCTCCAACGTTAGAACCTACTCCCAGGAGTGTGAGGATTGATTGAGGAAGAACTACTAAAATGGGAATTTCAGTAGCTACCCTTGATTAGATCAGAGCATTCGCCACGGAGCATCAGTTTGTGTAATGGTGTGCGAAGAACAGTCAGAGGTGATATGTGCTGCATAAGCATCTTCGTGTAAAGCTTAGGGTGAGATTTGAACCACAGAAAATTAAAAGAGAATTTGCTCAACTGGTAAGTGTGTGTTGAAATAAGATAAAAAGAGCATCCATCCTCTGAAGGCATCGCCTCACAGTTTCCCACACCAGATCTGGACACTACTATCACGAACGGCCGAGTGTTGTCAGCATCCTGGTCCACAGTGAAGTCACTCTCCCTAATTACACCTTACAGTGGATTCATGTATAAAATATATAGCATGGGTGCAATCGGTGCCCCTTACAAGAAGTAGCATTGTGGGTCTTACTTGCAGGGGGTGGGCGGGCTCTTATGTCGTTTGAGACCTAAATCCGCTCCTGCAACTTGCCTGCACTTCCTGTTTCCCATGCTGTGTGGGGATGACGATCTGGGCGGTATCAGGAAGGTTGGCCCTTTGTTCCCATTCATGTCCTGTCCATTGCAGGAAAAAACAAATGGAGGCCAGATGGAGGTTGGGGGCTGATGTGCCAGGGTTTGTACTCACCGTGCTGGTGACAGACCAGTTATGGGACCAGCTCCTATGCCTCCTCCAGGAATGCCAATTTTGAGGGACAACTCTGGTCATATTGGCGGGCTTAGACTGTTGCACCCAGAACTACAGACAACAGCCAGCCCCTGATTAAACACCCAGGGTGAAAGTATCCCCATGCATAGTATAGGGAAGGCAGTAAGCCCATGCAATGTTGTGAGCACCCCAGCACTAGACATGCAAGAGGGGCTTCACCCTCGACACAGTGGGGTTCTGATCACCCTTCCAGTGGCAGGGTCCCAGAACCTTACCAATGGGACACTCCCACCAGACATCTCCGCTCCACCCAACTGGCCCTGGCCACCATCATACGGACCTGCAAGACCATGGCCTGGAGAAAATCCTACTTCTACATCACTGCGAGCACTGAACTCCCTGCCTCTGCACCTCTGGCAATCCACCATTGCTTTCGCAAGTCAGGAAGGACCTCAAGAACTGGCTGTTCGACTGAACCGCATACCCTCACCCCCCACTCAGCGCCTTGAGACCCTCACGGGTGAGTAGCCGTGCTTTATAAGATCACTGATTGATTGATTGATTTGAAGAGTTTAGTGTTGTCAAGTCAGCATTGAAGGATTTTATGGTGAAGGGTGACTGGCTAAATTATGCCTCAAACGATAGACAAATGATGCTGCAAAATGTGTGGCACATTCTGTGACTTTAATATGTCGCTATTTTGCTTTGTTTTTTACCCTGGACAAATACACATGAGTTGACAATCTGATAAAATGGAAAATATTATTGCTGAGAAGATGTTCCAACTCTAATGCAAATGTATCTACCCTACAGTTGGGATCACTATTGTATGTTTCTGTGTCAAATTAGCTACATACAAAGAAAATTAAATGAATCCAATTTTAAATTATATTCGCCGATAATTCAAGTTTTTTTCTTGCTTTGAAGCACTTAGATGAATGCCATTTCATGATGTTACCTTTCTGCCTCGCATAGTGAAATAGTTTGTGTCAATCATGCATTGGGAAGAGGTGTGGTGCCTCGACCAGGGCGGCTGACTTAAGACTACGAGGGCTCACGGTTCGATCCCCGCCTACGGCGGAAGGTCAGCTCAACACCATGTTACTCTGGGCAAAAGCTCGCTTAATCTTCCCGACGGGCCCTAGCGCTGGGATACCTCTCCGGAGAAAGCTGTGCGCTTTATAAATGCTGATATTTCATTGTTGCTGTGAGCAGAAAACAGGCTTGTGAGTACCCACTTATTGTGATATTGTATTATGTTCTGCATATCTAAATTATGTTTCTAAACATTTCAGTGGTTTCGAGTTTAGTCTGTGTTAACTCTATAAGGACCCTGCGAGCACCTCCTTTACATTAAGAAGCAGCCATGCAGAATAGTTTTGCACAGTACATAATTATCATATACCTCTCTCATTAGGAGGTACTTTTAGATTTAAAGTATCAGCAGTTAAAGAGAATGTAAACATGTTGGGATTCTTCTAGGGCTGTGACTGACTTTTTGAAAGAACTGCTGCTTTGAGAATAATGTCTGACATATATCTTCCTATTCTAGTTGGTATTTCTTGGATGGACATTCAGCCAGAGGCTTCACACGGCTGATATTCTAAGAGAGAAAAAAGAGGAATGTTCAATAATAGTGAACCAAAGAATTTTCGAATCAGATAGGAATCACTTTTACTATGCTGAACATATTTTTAAGGGCACAGATGTATTATTCACAGGGCAGTAAATGCCCTTCCATAAGCAATCAACTGGGCATATTTACATACTCTGGTCAATTTTCTCATCTCTGTAATACCTGAATACTGCAAACAATTTCTGAAAGGTCAATTGTTAGCTTATTACAAGTGCCTTGCACTGGGTTAGAGCTCATCTTCAGCGTTTACAGTAACTTATGATCTGTTTGAACTAGAAACAAATGTCTTTTAGAGCAGTCTGCATTACAAACTATGCATAAGTGGAGGGTTATGTGGGAAGAGCAGCCAGTATATAATTGTACTGATTCTATGATGGGACTGCAGTATTAGCTTTGGGCAGGGACTTTTCAAGGCAGCCTAGGACTTCAGTGCAGAGTGTTACACACTTTCATCAGACACAAGGTACTCCTTTTCTCAACCTCCAAACTATACTATGTCAACAAACCCGGGTTTAAAACTATGGCCTGCAGGTGCAACAGACACACAGATCTTAACTGTGGGCACAAAACTCGCTGAATTATCTTTCTCATAGGGAAACTTCTTCCTTAAAGAGATTAGTCATTCTAAAAAAGTGATGTGTTCTAAGCAGGGGACATTTCCTTGCTTTCAGGCATGACACCACGTATACTGATCTTGGAGACACGGTGTCTGGCACTAGCGATTGCAGTGGGTGACAATGATGGGAAATGCCTGCTATAAATACACCACTATATGCCCACCAACTAGAAGTGCAGCTCCTATGACCATCGCGGGGAACTTTTCTGCCTCAGAATACACAAAGCTGTGGTTTTGCATGAATTACTCATACCTGATTTTGGTTTCGTTTCATTTGCCATACAAGGACAGAGCAGCTTCTTATTTCTGTAAAATATTCTCAGAGAAATCAAAGTTCCACCTTAGTATTGTATTGACTACGTACATAGCACAAAATACAAACAGATTTGTTTCTTAACTCTAGAAGCCACTGACGTGGAAGTATAGGGCATGATTTGAGGTTTAGTGGAGGATTACAAGTGCCATATAATACAGTGCACTTATAATAAGGTGGGCAGGATATCCTTCACGTTTGTGACACACTAACCCGTCTTCCAAACTCTAATTCAGGTCCATAGTCCTACAAAATTTAGACAACATAAAAGATAAAGACTTAAAAATATAGACCAGGGTTCTCCACAGTCAGTCCTGGATGGCCGGATCCATTCCAGATTGTAAGGAAACTACATGTATCTAAATGAGGATATGCTAAAAATATGGCATGGATCCGCCCCTCCAGGACCAACTTTGGAAAACCCTGATATATCCTGCAAAAACATACCACATAAAAATAGATGGCTACAAAAATGTCAATCTAATAAAAAAAAAAACATTCTGCTAACTCACTTCCAATCCTTTTAACAAGAGGATTAAAATATAATTCTAACATCAGTTTCTGTTTTATATTGCGTTGTAGATTGTGTCATTACTTTAACACATTTCATCACAAAACTCAACCAGTATTAAAAAGTGGGTTCTTTCCAAAGCGTATTTAGTCACATAAAGAATATGGTGAAAACAATGTTAAAAAAACAGCATTGACGAATCCAAAAGGTTTCACCTATGCGAGATCTATTGGCTTTTTCAATTCTTTTAGCCATGTTGCACCACTGTGCATGGCTTAAAGAGAAGAAAAATGCGCTATGATGCATTCAGCACTAGCCATGATAGCACTTTTCCTTCTTAGAAGGAGTGGGAAAGAAAAGGAGGTGAGGGGGTAGGGGGGATGGCAACAAGCAAAAACAAAGTGGGAGGGGGTAGGAGGGACAAGGCAAATAATAAAGATGGAGAGGTGTTCGGGGGAATGGGGAGGGGTAGAGAGGGCCTGCATACACATGCATTTTTAAGGAGTGCTAGATCAAACATAAAAAAGTACTTCTGCAAGTGGGGGCCAGTGGAAGGGCACTTGTCACAGAGTCAGTAAACAGTACTTGGTCCAAGCTCCATTATTGAATGGATGATCGGAAGAACAGAAGAGAAAGTGGAAGCAGCAGGAGGCCCTGACCAATGGGAAAGAATGAAATGAGAGTGGCGTCAGAGCCAACCAATGGTAAGTAACGGTAAGTATGGCACGGGCCTTTAATGTTTTTTTTTTTGGTTTGCAAGAGATTTCGCAGGGACAGCACATGTCCTGTCTAGGTGAAACCTAATGAAAGTCTTTGTTATGTATTACCTCAAAAGTAATAATTTCACTTCCCACCTCCTGTCTCCAAAACCATCATGGTAAATTTGAGAAAATATCTTGTAACTCTAAATGTTGCTCTCTGTATCTTTCAGTAAGTTCAAAGTGTTACTCTGTATCCCATCCTGCACTTAGTGACACAGTCAAGCACTAGGTGCAGGTCTGAAGTTGAAATATAAACTTCATACTATTCTGCCATATGCTGGAAGCAAAGTTGCCTTTATTTTTCAACAGATTGAAATTGTTGTATAATCTTTGTTGTTTCTATATTTGTTATGGGGTGGCATGGAATCAATGGTGCCCTAATTGATCAATCCACAACCCTTTATGTGCAAAACCTCTGAACGATACAGAGGCTTATCTTGCTGAAAATTAAGCAGTGCCATTGTAACATTTTTGGGGCCGCAGGCAAAACATAATTTGGGGTACCATGTTTAGGTCTCTTTTGAATACCCATTTTCAGCCAATCAGCCTTCACAGTGACAAACAACCTTGAATTAGGTAGTGAAAGAGATAAGCAAATTGAAAAGTGACATGTAGACACACAGGTCAGGTAGAGAGAATAGTGAGGCAGACAGAAAGACAGAATGAGGAGAGAAGTGCATAAGATATGATGTGTAGAGAGAAAAGAGATGAAGTCGAGAGACAGAAGTCTGGTAAAGAACGAGGTGGGGTTTATGCAGAGTTAAATAAAGAAAGGGTGAAGTAGAGAGCGGCAGAGATATTGTAGCGAGGTTGAAAGATGCATTATCAGACCCCATTCGGGGGGCCAGAGGGCAGACAGGGCTACTGAGCCCCAACGGCATTGGTTGAGGACCAGGGACAAACCCTTTCAGCACACAGCTTTCAGGGTAGGAAGGGTTTCTCAAGGAGGTGGTGTGGGGACTGTCAACCAACATTCCAATAACATACTGTCCAGCCCAGGGCTTATCTTTTAGTTAAAAGAAAATTATTTAATCTCACGGCAATGCTAAATACAATACAGCTCAATAGGAACGTAATCCATTGGTTGTAATCTAAGTTATCATTTTCAATAAGGCGCCAGAACCCCCTTCTGATGTTCTGTCTTCAGGCTATAAGAGATATCCAATGACTGCAGTCCCCACAATAGTGTGCGCATGGGCGTTAAATGGAGACAGGTGCAGATGTCTTCAAATATCCCACTGAGTAAATGTGTAACTCAGTTCAGCGTCTTTTTACCCTCATGCATTTACTTAGCAAAAGGTCTTAACTCCACATGGCAGACTTATCTGCGCCGTCACATACCCAACCTTATATCAATGGCTTTCCTTCTGCCCGGGGCTATGGTAATGAACTCCCTTTGAAACAGGGACTGCAGGATGTAGCTGGCATGGTAGGCCTTAACAACGGGACTTATCTTCTGCAGTGATGGCCTTGTTGGCTGGGTGCAGGCAGGTGCTCAGGTGCAGCAGCTACGCCCACTGGTCCAAGTCATCTGTGATGGTGTGTCATTGGCAGTTCCGGCCTCTGGGTACATCAGGGTTTTCCAGTTTAGCTGTGACACAGCTCCTCTCCCTGATGGCAAAGGCAGCACCAGTTTCTTGGGGCTATGGCAGAGTGCTGGTTGACACAGTAAGGATTGCTTTTGTAAACACCAGGTGCAGTCCACGCTGGAACTCCTCAAAGAGACCGGTGGACCACTCTCATAGCATGGGTCACCTGGCATCATTCTCTGTGGTATCAGCTTTCTCCTGGTACTTCCCACAACAGGGACATGCTGGGCTTTTCCTTCTGAAGAGTCGCTCCTCCTAAAGTGGCAGTTATACCTTTCCCCTCTCAGCAGGCAGACATCCAAGGCAGACTTATAGGCATTTTAGGCAGTACCTGAGGTCCTCCTCCAGAAAGCAGTCCTACCTTCAGGTAATTACACCTCACCTCGTGGAAAGTTGATCTTAGGAACGCACCTGCCCTGATCACACACTGCTCTTAAAGTACTCTGCAGAACACTTCCTTCCATGGCCAAGAACAACTTGTAACTAGAGCAAGATGGGGTGGTTTGAATCACACTTTTATACACATTTTGCAGCCATGAGAGATTGTTCCACTGACCTAAACATTCATAGCTCAATCGGTTTGGTCATATTTCAAATGTAATTTTCATGCTATTCATAAGACAGCCTTTGTGCAAGGTGATGGCTCTCACAGAAGGTAGCAATGGGGCTGGCTCCAAGCAGGGGTATACCAAAACATGGGCACAGTGAAATGTGAGATCTCAGCACCTGGATGTTATCAGCCTTCTAGAAGCAACAAAGGCAGACATAAGGGCAGGCCCTGCATGAAACGTTCTCATCTTGAACAACAGAGACTGCAGTCCCACGCCTCACCCCTAGCAGCTATGGCAGTGCCCAGGAAGAACTAATCATCAGCCTTTTGCTAACAAGATCTCATTGGGTTTATAAGGGAAGACCTATCTCTATCTTCTTTCACTACGGAGTCTGTGTCTCAACTCTCCAGCTGCTTTCACTGTCTAGGGAAGTTGTCCTCATCCTCCATCTTTTGTAATGCTAATCCAGGGCCATCAAAAGGGATTCTTCTGGCCACGTAGTCCGACTAAAATACTAGTACTATGCAGTCAATGCAGATAGATGCAGGTGAAATGTATATGGGATGACAATGCAAGGTTCTGCGGGTTCACATAACAGCAGAACTTTAAATTAAAGGGGTCAGTAGACTGCACTCTTTCTGGCCTGGTCACACTAAAGATTCACCAGAGAGCTCTGCCACCACCACTTCAGGGATCTCACCTCAGTAGAGTGAACCTCTCCCTCCAGGTCATTACAAACACAGTTTCCAGCCCTGAACTTTTGATGAATAGCTTATTATATTCTGGTGTTGTACTTTTATTTTTCTACCATTTAACTAATTAGACCAATACACCAGAAATCAATGATTTGTTAGTGAAAAGTTCAAGAATGGAGATAATGTTTGTAATGACCTTGAGTGAGGTGTTCTCCAGCCCAGTGCAAGGACCGTAGACCTTTGCTGAGTGTGAGGGCATTCTTTGTGCACCCTCCTTGTCACAGAATGGTTCTTGACCAAGCATTCACAGGGACAGGCGTGGGGCTCGGCACACACAATAACTTTCCATGACGCCAGGATCAAACAAAAAGTCATGTTACTAGTGTAACATGTGGTCAGGCACTCAAGGCAGAGTTATAGGCCATTTACTATACAGGGGACATACCTGTCCCAAGATGCATCAAGAGATGTTAGTCGAAAGAGTGAGTCAAAACACAGAAGGAAGTGCAGAGAGGAGTAGAGAAAGCGAGGAATGGGTAAAGTAGAGTGGTGAGCTAGAAAGGGAGTTGAAAAAGAGGTAGACAGTGGGGAGGTATATAAAGATGGTGAGAGATAGGGAGATCCGGTACAAAGAGACATAAGGCTAAGAGAGGAGATATAGATGTAGAAGTAGGCACAGGCAGCGGCAGAGGGAGACGAGGTCATGGGAGCGAGAGTGAGATGTAGACACATATGGGTAAAGTGATGTTTATTGAGAGAAAAGTGAGGAAGACAGAGGTCAGGTAGAGAGAGTTGAGCTAGAAAGAGAGGTGGCAGGTGTATATATAGATGTAAAGGTAGAAGGAGAGTTAGAGAGGGAATGAGAGATGGGTGAGACAGGAGTTGAAATTAAGTAAAGAGTAACAAATGAAGCTGACAATTGTGGGTGTAATTTAATTGCCAGCTGCTACCTGAGTGTGCAGGGGTTAGGTGTGTGCCTGGCCAATTGTAAAATTACAAAAGAGTCCGGTTGTAAGCACACCATTACTGTGGGGCTTTGGACAGACCCCATCAGTTTAAATTAGAGCTCATCAGGAGCTGAGGGCCATTGTCAATTTCTAACTTTGTCCATGCCTTAATATGGCTCTAAAACAAGGAATGCAATGAGCTCAGATGTATTAAAGCAAGGGCAAACTGGGCAATACCCCATGCCCCCCACCTTCAAAGGGGCCCTGGGAGTGTGAACTGTCTCTCAAGCTCAGGTCTGTATATCTCTAGGTCTCAAATCTTATCCTAAAATTCAATAGTGTTTGGAATTACAAGATTTGAATTAGCAAAACATGGGCAATAAAATTCAAACTTGTTCCAAACATGGACCCCCAAAATACTGCCTATCTGGAGTCCCCAAACTCATTATGACGACACCGGCAACCACAGGCATCACAATAAAAATACAATTCATACTGTAACTTCATATGTATCTGAGCTGAATCAGGAATTGCAGATGAATTTGCAAATTCTATTAAGGTCCTAATGAAAAGAGTTCCTACAACTGCAGATGCAATTTGGTTATTATATGTTAATTTTGAAACTTAGCAGATCTGACATTGCAAAGTGACAATACTAGTTGCAAGAATCACGTTGGGATTTGCCAACTAACTAGTACCATTCAAAAGACAGGTTAACAACCCATAAATAAGGCCAATGGCATGCTCAGGAATTTGTCAAGCCTAGGGTTAAAGGCCACGGGGTGTATCATATAACATTTTTGGGCTGACTGGTGTTTTAAATGGTTGAAGTAATGGAACAGCCCTATTGCACTACCTTAGACAGAGTACTGTCTGAGACCTTAGTAAATGGTTGCTTGTCCCAGGAACTTTCAAAGCATGTGTTGGCATACCCAAAGTAAACAACTAAACACAGTGACATCATATAAAGAACCATCCCACCGAAAGTAAAACATAACACGGTACAACACAATAAAACAGTCAAATCAGAATGCAATAAAAAAAACACAGAAGCACAACAAAACAAAATCACGTTGCAATACTGCAAAACAAAAAATAGCAGCACAAAAATCAGGTTTCCAGCATAACAAAATGCCACACAGCAATTGTACACAAACGTCTTATCACACAATACCACCTCCAGAATCCTGTTTTCATAATATGTTTGTAAAAGGTGTCTAGAGCAAGCACCGCCTTATTAATGTCAGTCAAAAATGTTTTGTGACCCAGCTGACATGTCAAACCACAAGGAAAGGGAATTATGTCATGCCAGTGGGGATTTATGTGTGTGGGGTGGGGGTTTATGTTGCAAGTGCAACATGTGATTACAGTGTCACATTAGTTACTTAAGATCATCATGGCTGAATGTGAATTCGAGATTCCCTGTAAAATAAATGGTAATGAAGAAATGATTGCTGTATGTCAAGAAAAAGAACAATATGTGTGAAAAATGCATAAACCACATGAAATTACAGACTCAGTCAAGACAAGGATCAGAAAAATAAGGAAACGGAGTTTATAAATTAGAAGACTGTAGGATATCAAAGGTATAATAATTATGTTGGAAGTCATGTATATGACGCTATATCAGAGCCGATAATATCGATAATATTGAGGGGCGAGCATTTACGGGAATTACCAGTGTGTTATGGAAATCTCTACTCAACGAATTTGAGCTCATTCCTTTTTGGAAGGCATGAAGTTTAATAGCTTAAGGAGTGATGTAGCTATAGGCAAGCGGGTGCGTGGGAGGACCTCTAACCAATTTTATTAATTTACCACCCCCTCAGCCTAAACTGACGAGCCAAATGACAGTCTTTAGAGTTCTGCTTCCAAGGGATTTCTGAAATGCAAGAGCACAAAAATATACACGATCCCAAGTTTTACTCAAAGCATCACAATTATTCGAATAGGCACAACATTCAATGCAAAGTCACTGTTGAAAATATCCATAAATTGCATATACTCAATAAAAAAATACAGCTGCCGACCTCACAAGTTAATTTATACCGTTGTTCAATAGTCAGTATTAAATGAACAGTTTCTCACAATATCGCATCAATTAATCATATTGATGAAGTGTTTTCAGTAAACTGCTTAAAGAATCTCTAAATCTTAAAAAGCTTTCCCCCCCTCCTACCCTTTTCGCTTTTAGAATGTCCTTATTGTTAACTATATATAGATTATTAAGCTACATTTGGAAGTCTGGTGATTCAGTTGCTTTCCAATTATTAGTAACAGCAAACAAGCAATTAAAATGACTATAAATTACTACGCTCAAGAGTTTCTGATACTACAAACCAAACGATTAGACCTGCACTAGGCCTGGGAATATTGGTGTTCATAGTGTGTCTCGAATGAACAAGATGACATTCTCTCAGAATCCCCATAACTTCTGACATCCCTAGGCCATTTGCTCTCAAGTACCCTGCATGCTACATCTGGGATAACTGACAGAAATAATATCATTCCAGTCATGCAGTTTTTAAGCGCATAATAAACTAGACACTGAGCATGCATCTGCATCTGCCTAAAATTACCCCCTCAGCACCTGACAATTGAAAGGAGATATTTCTAACCATGAATGGCTAAATGGAATTGCACCATTTTTGGCAGTAAGCTAGCTCTTTGCCCAGAACGTGTGCTTTGTGTGATCTGGTGTGAATCTGTTTAATGGCTTTGGAGAAATTAAGGTTTAAAATGTATGTATATTTCATGCCACGTAGGATCCACAGATCCGACAGATCATAGATAATGATCTGATTGACTGCCACAAAATCAACAATGATGTTGCCACACCCACTGTAGTACTTGAGGACCCAGTCCTTGTGTCCCGTAAAAAATGTAAACAAAAAATATAGGAGAGACAGTACTGTGCATCTCCGTCCGTTTTTTAATATAAGCCGTTCGGTGGGCCATGGCACAGGTGGTCACCGCAAACTAAATTATTGGCGAAGGGGCATGTGGCCCGCTTCCCTGGCCCTGGGGATTTTTTTATCCTGGTGGTGCCCCTATTAGTGGTAGGGGCACCACCCAGTAATTTTTATGTTGTGGATGGTTGCAGGGAGTACAGAAGTCCTCTAGCAACATTAAAAAAAAGTTAGTCTCCTGGGTCATTTAATCCATGACCACAGGATAGCTTACGATTATTGCTAAAGCACTCCAAGCTGGAGCTCCATGCTTTTTTGTTGGAGTGCAGGGACCCCATCTGATTGGTTCTGTAACTCCATTTTCTGGCCTGAAATTTGTTTTTAAAAAGACTTTAATAAATGTGTGTGGTAGTTTTAAAAATGCTTTTTTTAAAACTAGCAGCCCGTCCCGACCTTGTCCGGGAGCTTCCAGGCTTCCCCCTAACCCCGCCTGCCCCGACATTGCCCAGCAGCCCGTGCCCCCGCCCGCCCCGTCCCCCGCCTGCCGCCTGGCCCAACCCTCGCCTGGCCCGACATTGCCTTTTGTAACTCCCCGTCCCCCGCCTGGCCCGACACCCGCCTGCTTACCTCAGCCGCCGCTCCTGAGTTGACAGCTCCTCGCCGCTCTGCTCCTCACCGCCTGCCGCCGCCGCTCCTCCCCCGCGCCATGTCCGCCTCTCCGCTGGTCGCACCGCCGCTGGCCTGTCCGCTGCTCTTCACATGACCGCTCCTCCCCCTCGCCATGTCCGCCGCTCCTCTGACGCCGCTCCTCCACGTGAGCACGCACGTCGCGGACGGCGCTACTTTGGGGGGACTACTTTTTTTTTTTAATACATTTTTAGGTCTCGCCTGTCGATGCGCATGCGCATCGAGCAAGCGAGACTATGGGGGCTTATCCACTCTTTGTCCAACTTGCAAGGAATTGTGGCGATTCCTTGCAGTGCCCGTGACTTTTAAGCTCAATGCGCATGCGCATTGAGCTTAAAAGCACGTGCACATGCCCGCAGCTGTCTGCATTGCCGACTCTCACGCCCCCTCACTTCTTAATTGCACGGCCGCTAGGCCGTGCCTCCCCTACTCTCCTCCTCCTACTCTCCTCCCCTCGCCGTCTGTTCCCGCACTCCTCCCACACCCCCCCTCCGCCCCCTCCCCTGCCTGCCATGTCGCGTCGCATTTCTCCTCCCCCCTCCCCCAGCACGCGACGCCTTCCTCTTCTCCGCGGTGATTGCACAGCCCCTTGTTTTTTAGGACAACTGGTTCGCTGACACTCCTGCAGTAGCAAGCTCTCTGAAGTTGTGCTATCTTTCTAATTTAAAACAACGATGTAGAAGAGCCCGTCCAGCGTGAGATCCTGAGCGATAGGGCACCTCCGTTCATCGCCAGCAGCCACGACTAACAAGCTAGGTCACAATCTCGGTATTAACTCCTGAAGAAGTGACCACCCCTTTGTTCCTGCATTTTGATGGTCTGGCTTAACAGACCGCAATGGGCTTTGGCTCCGCCCACATGTCGGGAGTCACATGTTTGGAATTAGCATAAATTGTAGGTTTCCACAAAAAAGTGCTTGCCTTGCATGCATCGATTATCTTTGTTAATATACGTCTGCACCCAGAGCCTACGTTTTTGGTGGAAAATATTGCACCTGAGAAAATACGACTTTAACGATTTTACTTCCAGTTTCAGTCCCGGGTGGGACCCGCCTCTTCCGTGTTGGCGCCATGAGTAGAACATGTTCTTTTCTGAAGAGCGCTTCTTCCGTGGGACACTAAGCATGCGCATTCAATAGTGGCCATGTTGCGGTCAGGCGCTCGAATAATTACTCCTTTCCCCGTTTAGTTGGTGAAGTTGATTAAATATTCTCCTGACCCTATCATGGCAGCCGAAAGGACGTACCCTTTGCTTGTTTCGCTTAGGCTAGCGCATGCGCACCGCCTTTGGCTCTGGCACTTAAGAACCACGAGGGTGAGCTGCAGAAGTGGGGACTTGTTGCAGGATCGGTATTCTTTTGAGCAGAGCAGCTGTTGTGACTCTCAACACCATCGACCCAGCCATGTCTACAGCAGCGGTGCTAAGCGGCAAGACAGTCTCTGCGTGAGTACCTGCACCTGTTTTAGGAATTGGGGTGGGCAGGGCTGTAAATTAGTTATTTGGGGGAGTTAAACAGCCTTGCCAACTACTATGCATGGGTGGTTAGATTAACGCGTTTAAGTGTTGTGGTCTGCATCAAGGCACTAAAATGCATAGTCAGGCATTAATAAAGCGCTCTGCGAGGGGAGGGGGGAGGTACAAGCTGGGACTGCAACCTTCAAGCGTGCCGCGGAAGTGCTCCACTTTCTGTGTGCACCTACTGTGCTGCTAACGAGTCTTGTCCCACACACTTGTCTGTATTTGCAAGTTGACAAGACCCAGCACCTTGGTTTCACAGTGAGAAAGAGAGTGTTGAGATATTATAGTATACTCGGGTCTCACGCCTTGCCCACGCTGTCTTGTTCGTTCCCGCTAAAAGCGGCTGTGTCACTTGCCTGAGCACATTCGAGGAGTGCACGTTTGAGACTTTGAGCCCGTGTTCGGAGACTGCCCTTCCTCCCAATGTAACTTTTATCAAATCCTTATGAATGGGTACCATCTTTTTGCATAATCCTATAACAGGATTCAAGCATAACCATCACGAGGCAATGAAAAACACTCCCTCGATGAATGCATTTGAAACAGTAATTTCTAGCTACGTCAAGCACCATTGGCGCTAATTGTCCAGAAAGGTCGTACAGTGGTCTTGAGAAAGTATGTATGTATATGTGTGTATATATATATATATATATATATATATATATATATATATATATATATATATATATATATATGTATGTATATATATATACATACATACATGCGAGCAGAGGTGTTATACTTCACTTAATATTCTTCAATTGGTATCTTAATCCTATTCTCCCACCAGAGTTGACGACCTTGAAGCTGGTGAAACAGGTTGTAGTTTCTACGTCTGCTCAGAATCCTGTGATTCTGGGCAAATCCCGTCATCTCCCCGTGCCTACCAAAAATGAATATGTCCTTGTGCAACGTAACTGGTACTCGGGTAAAGAGCTCCAATACTTCGTGTCAAATTCGCGCAATGTAAACCTGCAAAAAAAGGAAATCATTACCACTCAACCCAAATCTCGTCTCTCACTGCCTCCTCCCGATGCTTGCTCCTCGGCTCTCCAGCTTCTATTTCACAATTGTCCTTGACCCTCGATCCAAAGTTCCTCCTATGCACCCCTCTTCCCTGCTCAAAGAGAGTCAAAGCAGGCACAGATATGGAGCGTGGCCTCACTTTGATATCACCATGAGTACGTGAAATGCACTTCATAAGAAAGTAAAGTTAGGCCGTGCCCCTGCCGTGAGTAGTAAGCCTCCGCTGCCCCTCACCCACCCTCAACCCCTCACTCACCCTCAACCCCTCACTCACCCTCACCCTCACTCACCCTCACCCTCACTCACCCTCACCCTCACTCACCCTCACTCAGCGCAACCACAGCATCTTCACTAAATATATTTAATAAACTTTAAGCTATAGGCAATATAAAATAAAATCCATTTTATTTACGTATTAATTATTAATTGTTTTTTAAAGCCATTGATTTTTTTTATATCAATACATATAAGTCACATATAAGTCCTGTTAATACAAAACATGTTGCTTTACAAATGCTAGAGGTGTCACATTTACAAAAATTATAACTATTGGCTTTGTAAAGAAGAAAGCTATTAATTTAGCTATTTAGAAAAAACAACACATAAATAAAAAACAAAAAAATAAATAACACCTATAGCTCAAACTTTACTACTGCGAGACCTATTGCATTTCCAATGCTTGTTTAAATAAGGTTTATTTTTAAACTTTATATAGCCTATAACCATCTACACACCCTGACGATTTCTACGGTGGATCGGGTGTGTAGATTGGCGCCGTGGTTCCGGAGTTAACCCGCCTCAAAGCCTGAAAGTTTCTCCTTTATTATAGTAGTATAGATATTTTGGGACAAAAAGTATTATTAAATATTAAAATGTATCTATTGAAAAAATATTTCCTATAATTATTGGCGACTTTTGACATAGTCAATAGGTCTGTTTTATATATGTTAATGTGATCACCTCCAGTAAAAAGACCATGGGCCTGCCCAGGACATATGATACTGTCCCCTTGGTCAGGATGGTAGCACCAAAATGACAACAGAAATCAGGTGATGAGCAGAACGAAAGCGTTCAAAGTAGTTTGTAGTCAGTGTCTCCTATAAGGACTATGGCCAAATTGGAAGAATAGATTTTTTGTGAAAAATGCATCCAATTGCAGCATATCATCGGGACCCAGGATGTAGGGTGCCAAGTGAAAAGACAATGATTCCAGTAGGAAATTCAAATCTTCCAAATTGGAAATGTCAGCCATCCAGCAGTCCACAAGAATATCCAAGGACAACCTGTGTTGATTTTGAGGAAACTGAGATCCAGTAGATGCTGCACAGTAGCACAGGGATCCCCTCCTGCCACTGGCCACAACGCTGGGTTGCACACAAGCCACATACCCAAGGAACAGTCCTGGTTATGGGCCTCTAAGGGACCCATCAACAGTTCAAAATCCAGGGGGTAGCCAGGCAGATGTCCAGTGCCCATTGAAAGGGGCACCAGATACAATGGAACACACGTTGCACACTGGGAAAGTAAGCATAGCAGAAGGTTAGACAAAATTTGGCATCCAGAGCGTCTAAGGACGCCATCCAAAAAGTCGTAACATTCGCTCACTGTACATTTGCAGCAATGCCTGTCCAGTAAGGGCCACAAATGGAGCAGCCATTGAGGAATAGCGGTAACAGCATGATGATGCAGCAAATTACGACGAGCATCCGCGGGAACCCATCGCACATACTGGAAAAAATAGAGGTATAAAAGCTGGGATTACTCCAAAAATAGTTTGAAAAGTTGTCACAAGGCCAAAGCCCACAAGTTTAAAAAAAAGTGCACCAGGCCCATGGTATTAGACTCATCAAATATTTGATCTATCAATTACCCAAAATGTAGGGGGAGATTTCTGTTTAAGCATGACTGTACTTCACTAGATGTTCTCGCCACCTGCAACCGAAGGTCTCACGTGCCGAAGTGAGAGCCACTTCTTGTTGAAACAATAACGCTTTGAGTCTGCTTACCTTATTGAAATCTGTTTTCAGAGTTGGAATAGAAGACCGCAACGAACTATCTACACTCCCATGTGGAGGGGGAAACAGGACATTATTGCAACAAGTAACTAACTGGAAAACAGACACCACATACGGAATTCCCGCCTGCAGACAGCAACAGTCCTGGTTATTAAGGATGAGATAAGTCCAATTCCAAAGCAGTGTAAGAGTGGGAATAATTGCGGGAATAGGAATTCCTTTCAAATAACAAGCCAGATTGGGGACAGAAACATTATAAGCGCTGTGAATTTTTACTTGTTGATGCACAAGAGAATGACCAGCAATGGAGTCGCACTCTTCCCCTGTAAAAAGACTTCTCTCTCAGCTCATTAACAACAATATGTGAAGGGCAGGGACCATAACTCATATATGTAGCTGCTCCCAAGGGGGTTCATATATACCTACCGGGGAAGTGGTTCATGCAGGTAGTGAACTGAAACATTGAGATGGGCAACGAGATAACCCTGTGTATTAACAATACCACAGAATGAGTTTCTACAACAGTGAAGGGAAGTTGTTCAAGTTTCTCTATATGTAGCATAGTGTATCTAGCATTTTTCAAAGCCATTGATTGCTGTTTACGTGTCAAATTAAATGGTAAGGACAATACGCTACAATTAAGGTAATGTCAAGGTACGCACCCATTCTTAAGTGTTTACAGCATCCAACCAAATTGCATCATTGATCTAAGTTGATTCTGACCATGATACAAGGTAGATACTTCATTTTGTAAACTATCAATTACAGATGACACAATATTATCTAAAGTATAAATACGAGTTGACAATGTATTAATATTGTTTTCTAAAACAGCAAGAACTTTATCTAAATTATCTTGATCAATATGGCGTAGAAGTACTGTAGCTTCCAGTTGAGACAGTTACCAACGTTTATTATAAGAAACATTAACAAATTATTTCGTACGTGGGGACTTTGGATCCAAAAGGAAATCAGATAGGTTTATATCTTTGGATAAGAGAGAAGGATGTTGTTTCATTGCCAACAACGTCGAATGTTCTAACCATTGTTGACATAATTTACCTACTGAATAATAGTATCAGTGTTGGAATACAGTGTTTGTGGATAACTTGAATCAGGTCTATTTAATTTGAATCCAGAAGTAGTGTTCAAGAAACGAGAATGACAAACATTTGTGTTCAAAGGCCATAATGACCACCCAGTCGGAGTAATCATAGAAGAATTAAATGTACTGTTTCGTATCATACTATTTAGTTGGTCTTTAGTATAATTTATATGAGATTGCCAATTATCAAAGAGGGCCAAGGATGAAATAGTGGGAGCATTCAATTCTTTAAACTTAGCCAACCCCAAACAAGTTACCTTTTGAATCATGTCATTAAGAAAGATGATTTGGTAGGTATCGGACATGCACAGAAAAGAAATTCTGTACCTTGCATTTGCCAGAGCTCAGTGCCCCATACTGATTCTAAGTTAATATTGTCCTTTCAGTAATCATATCCTTTCAGGGCTAGGTTATCAATAAAAAAGGGATGCATATATCAACTTGGTCTGAGTAAGCATATATTTTTTCGAGAGAGTGGGAACCAATTTAAAAAAGTATGATGCTGGGTCCAAAAGGTCATGACCAGTGAAATAGGTGTGCTTCATCTTTTGTGTATTGGAACTACCCTGAGCTGGGCAATGTTCCCATTGAGTACAATTAAATTGGGGAGGTTGTCCATTAGCTCTATGCAAAAAATGATGCCCATAATGCTGATAATAGAACAAATTGGCATAGTTAACAGAATTTTAAATATAAATATTCACTATCAAAGACAGTATAATATTGCAATTCAGAAAACATAGAATTTACAGCATCGACCTCCCAATCGTCTGATAGTAACCCAGGCACTATCACATCACCCATGGAAACACAGAATACATATGGTATCTGAAGGGTCTCCGTAGGACTATATATATCGAATGGTACTTTATTTGAAACAATTCCTTCAGTGACTGGGACCGCTGAAATGTTAACAAGGGACTGGTCTCTTTTCATTTTATGCAAGGAGGAATGTGGGGCCAACAACCAGTTGACAAGTTCTGCAGCAGAACGTTCTGGCCATTAATCTAAAGGAATGAAACAGTCACAAATCCAATCCACATGAACAAAAATACCATTGGAAAACAGATCGAGACATATGTGCAAGGTGGAACCAGATAAGTGTGTTTTAACCAGGAGATAAAAACACAAATCTGCGCTGATGGTACAGTTAAAATAGAAGACAATCAAGAACTGTTTGTAGAAAAATTATCTTGATCGATATAGTAACCAGAAGAACTCCGCTGGAATAACGGAGGCTGTGATTCTGGATGTAGACCTGAGGTTTGCACTCCCAAGGGGGCCTTGTGGGGTGGATCAGAATAAAATATTTCCAGTGTGGAGTGTGAAGAAGGTAAAACAGGTACTAGGTCAACTGAAGACTCGGCATCTGCCTCCGGCAGCCAGGGAGAATCAGAAGTAACAGAGCTCATGGCTGTAAAGGACTATCCAGTGTTGGGACACTCCGAGGCATACTATTGAGGACGGGCCAAATGGTGGAACATGACATGTTCTAGGGAAACAAAGCGTTTGTCTTTGCATCCAGGTAGTGGAGGTAAAAGCACTGTTTGGCTACCCTGAAGAACAAGCACTGGAACAGAAGCATAGTAGGAGGGACCAAATTCTTTCTTGAGAGCCACCTTTTCACAAGCCAGATCTCCAACTTCAGGAAGCCAGCCAGAAACAGGAATCAGAGCTGCTGCATCAGATTGCTGAGGTGAAGGCAAATGGTTTTTAGCCAGAGCGTCACAACACTTTTGTAGATCCTGTAAGACAACACAGTGGCTATCTACGTCAAAGGATGCAGCAGCCGCCACAACGTCTAGACCATCAAGGTCTGTAACAAACATGTTGATGCTAAAGCATTTCGTACAGGGTTGCCCACCCAGGGATCTTCTTAGGAGGTTATTAAGAGCATGTTAGACCCCATAAAGATGAGTTAACCAGCACCTTCCTGTACCTAATACACTTTCTGTTAAAGATTGCATTACATCACGGTTCATCTGCTCCACCACAGAATTGCCCTCTGGCCTATATGGAGACGAGAAATGCAACTGCACTCCCAGTGACGTCATTGAATCACAGTACACCTTAGAGGTGAAAACCAGACCCTGGTCTGAATGGAAAGTGCTACAGGCATGAGTTCCGACAAAGACATGCAAATCTTTTATAACAGTGCGAGCGTCAGCTGAGCACTCTGGCTAGACTCAGAGGAACCTGGAGCAAGTCTCCACTGCAACCAAAATATATTTGAAAGCATTATCGGATCTAAGAGGACCGCAATAATCAAGATAAATGCAGCTAAACGGCTGATTGAAAATAAAAAGGTGAGTCTGAGGTGGCCGCGACACAGTAGAAATCTTAATTTGTTGGCAAACGTCCCAACAAAGGACATATCATTGAGCCTGCTGGTATAAACCAGTGGCAGCCACTCCTCGATGTGCAGTAGCAATAACTACATGAGCGGCCACTATTAAAGACTGACTGTGGTCAAGGTTGAGAATCAGGCGATCACCAACCCGAGGAATGGACACAAAAGAAACTTTGTCTGTATGCCACTGATAAGTATATTGAGAAGAAAACCCCTGAGGAAGATGAGTAACATCCCGAGTGGCGGCGATGGCTGCCAAAATGTCCTCATCAATTCTTAGTCATAGAACGCGTAACTGCTGCTACTTTAACTGTGACTACTGCAGATTTGGCTCCTTCAGGAGCCATAGAATCCCCAACAACGTACGTCCTGCACTTTGATGGCCAAATGTATGTACAACATGTGTAAGCAGCAACTCGAACCCAAAGCATTTTATGCTCTATCGTGCTACCTTTTGAATCCTGAAAATCATTTTGCTTCCTAAAAAACAAATTCTCATTGAAGGACTGTACAAAATAAAAATATTCACACACTGCAAGGGTAGGTAATTTAGGATCAGCATATTCAAGAGCTAAAAAGAGAGCCCTCTATTCGGCCAGCTGGGTTGTGCAGTCCCAAAGGGACTGGGTATGAACCAAGGTAGAATAAAAAAACTCCATCTTTCATCAAACTTACGACAATAGCTCAAGCAGTGGAGTAAGCCTGTGTAGAACCAATGGCCAGTTGAGCCGAACCATCAGTGTAAATGATATATTGGCACTGATTAAGAGGAATAACCGAAGAAGGTAGAGGGTGAACGTGTTCATACTGAAGAAGCTTTGAGTCTACAAGGAAGGGCCAAAAACAAAGCTGACATCAACGGATGTTAAAGACATAGCCCATTGAATCCAACGAGGATGCAGAGCTCTAGAATTAGGAACACTAGCTTTTGTGACCGCCTTTAAGGCCGGCACAGGCAAAACAAAAAAAATGCATTTTCCTTGTGCAAGAGGATGTTCTTTTAGAATAGCCATCAGCACAGCAGTCAACATTTTTTCAGTAGAAGAGAAACACAGTTCTGCAGCAGTATGCAGGTCCGATTTATAAGCAACTAGCAGCCCGTCCCGACCTTGTCCGGGAGTAATCAGGCTTCCCTGACCCCCGCCTGCCCCGACATTGTCCAGCATTTCGGGCCCCTGCCCGCCCCGACCCCTGCCTGCCCCGACCCCCGCCTGCCCCGACATTGTCCCCCGGAGCCTTAAAAAGGCGACATATGATAGTCACAGCAGTGCATTATAATGTTAAACCGTCTCACTGTATTGCAGCTATTACTCCAGCCTTCGCCTGGAAATTACCATTTCCATGTGTTTAGAGTGTGGATAAACCGAAACAGATTTCCTGGCTTTCCTTCGGGCTGCTTGCTTTCCCCGTCCCCGCCCGGCCCGTCCCCGCCTGCCCCGACCCCTGCCTGCACCGACATTGTCCCCCAGAGCCTTAAAAAGGCGACATATGATAGTCACAGCAGTGCGCATCAGGCTGTTTGTTTTCCCCGTCCACATGAAAAGTACCACGAAAAGAGGGCACATTTAAACACGGCTCCAAGGTTGACGGATCACTTTCACCTGTGGGGTCTCTTTGAGCGGAGTTTACCCTTGACGGAGCTCGGCGTGCCGAGATTCCAGCATGGTAACATAATGCCCGCGTGCCAACCTAAACCCTTAAAGCCGAAACGCTGAAACGCTGGCGCTCTGCAGTTCAACTTCCTGAGCTGTGTTTGAGGTAAAACTAATGAGCGTGATGGTGGTAATTTGGAGCCTTACATCACCCCGTCCCCCCGCCTTCCCCGACCCCCGCTGCCTTACCTCAGCCGCCGCTTCTCAGTCCACCGCTCCTCGCCGCTCGTCACCGCTCCTCCCCCGTGCCATGTCCGTCGCTCCTGGAGGCCGCTCCTCCCCGTGCTCCTGATGTCAGCACGCAGGTCGCGGCCGGCACTACTTCGAGGAGACTACTTTTTTTATAATGTACATTTTTTAAATATAATGTATTTTTTAACTTTACATAGCTTATGTCCATCTGAACACCCTGAGGATTCCAACGATGTATCGGGTGTGTGGATTGGCGCTGTGGTTCCGGAGTTTAACCGCCTCAAAGCATCAAAGTTCTTCCTTTATAATAGTAGTATAGATTGGAACACTGTCACCCTCATTAAATGTCACATAAGTGAAGCCGATCACACCAGGCAAAATCCAGATGAACAAATTGGTAGTATTCAACCTAGTCTGCAAGTATTGCGTAGCAAGCAAATCAGACTGTAAAGCGGGCAACACCACGGTGTGTTCCAGAAGCCAGGAGGAAGCAGAAAAGGATGAGTGTATCAAAGCATAAAGAGGTTTGATAAACTGAGCATAGTCAGGAATGTAAGTCCTGACGAAATTTAGAAAAACAAGCAGAGACTGGAGTTTTTTACGGGTAGAATGAGGTTGCAATTGCGCACATTTGTCCACAAAATGAGGTTCCAATCCCCTACCCTAATTCGTCAACTCATAACCAAGAAAAAGAACGTCCAGAAATCAATATGCGACTTGAAAAAATTTAACCTGTAGCCAAGAGCAGCAAATTGCGTGGTGATGCGATGCACTCTCACGAGATGGGGATTTAATTCATCACCTTTCGGGTACATGTCATTGACATAAAAGAAAGCGTCAGGATCAATATCATACAAAAGGGACACAATACGTGCTACAAAGACCCCGGGGCTATTCTTATACCCCATGGATAGCCTCACCTATCGCGTCTGGGAACCAAGGGCGCTGAACGCGGGCAAGTCCCCGACTCTCAGGAGCCAGGTTAGGACTGAAAAATCCATTTGAAATATTTAGTGTAGTTTTGAACTTTTTATGCACTATATTATTTATCAAATCTGTACTATGTGTTTTTCACACTACAAAAGTACGTGTATGACTATTCAAATGTCTATAATCAAAAACCATGCAATAAGAGCCATCAGGTTTTAAAACAGAAAGAGAGGATTATTCGCAGAGACACACAATTCAAGCACACCCTGATATTTTAATTGAGTAAGAATCTGAGGATTTTTCATTGCAGAGCAGGTTTCGGCAGGGCTGCATATTGACACAGTTGCTATTTATTTGTTATACAAATGGTTTAGAAGCTCACCTAACTTCAGCCCAAACAAATATACCTAGAATAGCTGGCACCCTGCTGCCAGCCTTATTATATGTGGACAATGCTGTGCTTCTAGCCCTTACTCCCAATGCTTCGAGGCAGCAGGTGGTGTGTTTTGCTAATGTGATGCAAGATCTTGACTTAAACACCAATTACACTAAGTCGCATATTGTCTTGCGGACCCGGTAAATCAATGTTAAATAAAATAACTTGCAGGGGGCATTCACTAACAAGTGTTGAAACCTTTTCCTACTTAGGCTTGACCTTTAGTTCCTCAGGATTCTGGATTCCCCAGCTTACCAACTCCAGCCTTAAACTCAGCAGAACTGCAGGGGCAGTTTGTGATCTCATTAGACCAGGCCTTAGAGGGACTGTCCTGCTAGCACTGTAGGTGTATAACTCTCAGTGCAGCTACCTACAGTGCAGGCGTGTTGGGTCACAATAGTCAGGTGTAAACTTACCTCCCACTACCTCTAGTTTCATCATACATTTGGAACTAAACTAGGGTTTTATTTCTGACAAGGTGCATTTGGGGCCCCTTTTGTTATGGGTCAGCGTTTGGACGAAACCAGCTGCAACGTTATGTAGGGATATCATCCTTGATTGTCATCCTTGAAGCCTGGACAAGGCTTTTTCCATTCCATGGCTGAGATATATGCAGGATATGTTTGCATCCCTGGATCTCATGACTTAACCTAGCAGCATATCCAAAGCTGATAAAACAAAGGTGAAAACAGTATTCCTTGTGCATTGCGAAGTCACAAGACTACAAAAAGAACTAGCAAAACCCTCAGTTTTGAATTTCTATAGATCTATCATCACAGGTTAACTCCCCATGTACCTATTCATATGTCTCACACAATGGGAGCGTGCACTCCTTCTTCGTTTTAGGGCCGGTTCCATATATTGGTCCTTGTGTTTTAAAAGCTTCACAGATTCAGAAGGACATATAGTATCTTCGTGGCCCCGTGACATTGGAACTGCATAATCACTTCTGCACTATATGCTTTTCTGCAATTTGTACAGTCTACCACGTAAGCACTCTCTGAAGCCCCTGCTACGCACACTAGGGCTTTAGCAGTGTAGAGTAGCCCTGCTTCTCTTACAGTTTCTAGGTTCACACAAAACCTGTTATCATGTTTGCAATTTTCTGAAAACAGCCATCCGGGCTAGAAAAACTATGACAGGATAATTTTCATGAGGTCTCTGCACTCTTTTACACTTCCCCGGACACATCTACTTGCTATATGCATGTAGTAGGTTTTTTAAATGACTGAACACAAGTTGGTATGCATTAAAGGAGATCAACTTTTTGTTTTAGTTTATGTGTAGGTAGATGTATGTTCTGGACTCATTCCTAAGAGATAGCGTAAAGTGGAGGTGCCACTCTCGACTATTGTGATAAGAGGAGTACATAGCGGACCCTTCTTGAGGATTTTTGCATCTCTTTTTTCTGGCCTTGTCTGGGGACCTCAAACCCTTGAAAATGAACTGCATCGTTGATCCTCCCCTAAACCGGTTATTTGCTGAAATATAGAGTTTTAAAAATATGCTAAAGCTTTTTTTTCTTTTAAACTATTTTAATCAATCGTTAAAAGTTTTAAACTTTTATGTACCATGATGAATTTATATTGTATTCCTTTGTACTTATATGGCCTCAACTAGTCCGAATAAAGATCTGAACTGAACCGAACTAAGTAAGAATCTCTTTTACGGACACTATATCATCAAGTTTGATCGGATATTGAGGCTGAGGCTCAGGAGTAGAATGTAGCAGAACAACATGTAAAGGAGAATACTTATTCCAACCAGCTTGGTTGTGGTATAAGGGAGGGGCCAAAGCAAGACCTCATTCAGAAGCATAAGCATGCTTAGTCTCATCAGGGTTGAATTGAGAAAAGGAAGGTATACTCACATCCTCACCTCAAGGACATGCAAGAACATACAGGGGAGGCCAGTAGACCTCCGCCAACAAAATGTAATAAGAGGAATCAAGTTGTCCCAAAAAATAGCATTAATGATGTGTTTAATGTCACCTTTAAATTGAATGTCTACATGGTAATGTCTTTGAGGTGGAGAAACGCCACTGTCCGTGGTTTCAACAGTTACAAAGGTGTCAGTTGCTTTTGCCTCCAGAAACTGGTGGAGTGTTTGGCGCACCACTGTAACTTCCGCCGCACTGTCAAGCAGAGCCACTGCCCAACTCCTGACCAGGAAGAGGGTTATCATCTTCTGGGCAGTATCTCGCTGTTGAGGCAGCAACTTCCTTCTTCTGGAACGGGGCTATATATATGGAGGTGGCTCCTCTCTCTTAACCTTCACCTCAAAAGAGCACTGCGGGTCCCGCTTAGGTAGCCTGGACGCGCCTTGTCTGGCATTCTGCTGTCCTCCTCTGTCGTACTGTTGATTAGACGAATCCTGAAAGGAATGAGGGGAACGAGGATCAGGAACCTGAAACCTATCAGGAGTCTTAATTTTAGAGCTGATCAAGTAAATCATATCTACATTCACAAGAGTCTGGTGGCGGTGACCCACCAAGAGACATAGGCTTCTGTTGCTGCTTAGATTTGTCCCATGTCTTTTTAGGAAAGACAGGACGAGCCTCCTTTTTAGGAGCGGGCTTACCTTGAGACTGAGTAGATGGTCTGACTTCCAAGTTATTGTGGCCTAAGGGCGTATAAACATCGACAATAATAATTGGCAACTCACGTTCACGGTAAAAGTCAGCCACAGCTGAAAGGCGTTGACGTACCACCAAGGACACCTCTTCATGTTTGACATTAAAAATAATAATTTTGGAGAATAAAAAGGGACTAGCTTCATCCCCAAATCTAGGACAGGACATGCCCCATATTCGTTCTGTACCTGTTTGAGAATGATTAGAAGAATCCTCATCAAAGAGGTGCCATAGCAAAGTGTATACACTGAGGCAAACACCATTCCCAGATGTTGCAGTCGGCCAAGGCGGGAATCAGACCAGGAGGCAAAAACGTAGTAAGGATCCTTTGTTTCTCCACAGGACCTGTAAGAGGAAAAACTGCAATAAGCTGAGCAATCCAAAGGGAAAGTCCTCACGATTCTGAGTATGTTTGCCCATGATCGAATTAATAAAAACGGGGCTAACAATAAGACTCTCACCATGCGGAGCCTGCACAGGTGGCACAGTCAAAGGCGCAGCCAGCAGAAAAGCACAGACAACAAATTGGTCCAGGCATGTATAAAGGAGAACAACCTGAGCATACAACAAATGTACTTCTGCCAAATTGGCGTTTAGGGTACGGAGAAAAACCAGACAACACAGGCCAGGTGACCCCGTCAATACTTAAGGGGCCCATTTCAACAGTAGCAATAGGATGGGGTAGAGTGCCATTAAATCAAACTGATGCTCCCAGGTCGTAAGAAGAATTTTAATAACAGCATAAGGGCGATAAGCCGCCGGAACTACGGCGACAGTGTAAGCATGAAAAGAATTATCATTCGCATCAACAGCGGGAAATGTAACCCAGGAGTAAAACACTTTGAAACGACTTATGCCCCCGCAATGCACTGCTTATGACCTTACATATTACATAACTCATGACATAGTCAATGACATCACTGATAACAGCACTGATGTAAACAACACCACTTGGTGCACCAAAAGGCACTGCTTCCTTCTACTGCTTGAGTAGATTTTCTACTCGAGCTACAGCTTTCTCAACATGAACGGTTGCAACCTGCCGTGACCTCCCGCATTGAGAAATCTGGCCAGGAGGGGTTCTACCACCCAAAAATCACACTAGGGGATGCAAATTCTTGCTCCCGCTATTCAACTTAACATTGGTGAGCTGCATGTGAGAAATAACTCCACCACATGGCAGAGGGGAGTTTTGCTAGAACTCCTCGTTCAAAGCTGAACGCAGCATGGGCAAAACTCTGCGAACTCCAATAGAAGCCCAGGTTAGATGTGCAGGACATCTAACCTCTATTGGGATTCTATAACGCATATTAGCAAGCCCATTATCGCCATTTTAGCGGCAGTTTCCTGCCGCTAAAACTGCGATAATTTTAACGAGGTTCTTGCTAATATGCCCCTTAATCTCTGAGCGACAGATGGGATTGGCTGGAAAATATTGAATGCTTAAGCGGAAGGGGAGGAGATTAGGGTTGAGTAAGGAGGGGTTTAAAGGGTTTAGGGAGGGCCATACACCCACCAACAAAACAGTGAGCCCATTGCTATTCAGCAACCGCAACTCTAAAGTTACTAAAGCCAAAAACTACTCTAATCAGTAGTAAGTGTGCTCCAGCTCAGAGCCTGAGTAAGTCCAGCACCACATATGGCTAACTACCAATACTCCAACTCCCTCCTATAGAAAATAATGGAGGTAGAAACTCAAATAAAACCCCATAGAAAATTGTTAAATTAAATGTAGTTATTTACACTAATGAAAAATATAAATACATTTATTTTAAGGTGTTCAAAGTTGTTTAAAAATAGTACATCTTTATTATTTTAATTGTGAAATATTTGAATCACCATGTAATGTAGCATTCATTTTTATTAAAATAGAATTCAATTACTTTTAATTCTAAACATTTTTTTCATAATTATTAAAACAAAATTATTATTTTTGTACTTTATATGGGCTTTTATTTCATGTAAACTTAAGAAAATAAGTTTAACTAAATAACAATTTCTCACAAATAATGACATTTTAAATCCAATGTAAGTTATTAATGCTGTAAAAATTGTTATTCTACCCTTAAAGCGGGAAAATACAGAAGTGAGGTTTTTAGGTTTCGACCTGGCGAGGGCACGCAGTGCCCCGCCCAGATCGAAAACTTTTGTCAACAGTATGGATGTTCGGACCGCCTCTGTTTCCCATTGGCTAGCTCCATAAATGGATGCTAGCCATTGGGAGACAGAGGCTGTCAATCACGCTTTCCTGTGAAAACGCGATTCGGGGGCTTTTCTGTGTCTTTTTTTAAGTACCGCCCTCTCCTCTTCCCATTGGCTGGAATTTTACCTTCCAGCCAATGGGAAGGGGAGACCACGAAAAACACGCCCCCGAATCCCTACACGCCCTCCCATCCCACCCCCGTCCATTCATTCCCCTGTCCTCTCCCTCCCTCTCTCGGCCTTGTTTATTTTATTTCATTCAGCGATCCATTTGTTTATCCCCCGCCCTCCCTCCCGCTGTCCGTGCCTCCTCCCTCCCTCCCACTCCACTCGCCGAGGAAGCACTTTTTAGGCCTACAGGAAGCACGAGGGATCGCAGTTCTCAGGTAATTTAAAACGGTAACTGGTGGTGTTTGTAAAACACCTTACACGCGCGCTAGTGGCCTGTTTTCTGTCATGGTGTTATGAGCACTGCTTTAAATGTATTCCCGGAACGGTGCCGCTTATCTGGGCTTCTGGTAACTAGCTGCTCGCTCAAGTGATGACAGCAGATAGGTTTGTGTTTGAAGCTCATTGGTCCGCCGTTTTCTCCGTCCTCCGGACATCACAGAGATGTCACGCGGCGCGAGCAGATCTTCCCAGCTTTGCCATCTCACACCCTGAGACTGCAGCAGCAGTCACACTGGAGCAAGAGTCTCTTTTTTGGGTAACTTCCGGCCCTTGCGTTCACAGGTTTCTCTCTGTATCAACTCTTCATGCTCGTGGGAATTTTCTCTGCCTTTGACCCTTCTTCACCTTTAAAAAGAAGACCTCCAAGGAAGAGATTATGCGTGGGAATTACAAAGCATCTGCAGCGCGGCCAATGAGTCATGGGTTTGAGTTATAAAATACTGAAATATTCTGGGTTCAGTGGGCCCCTCAGGTCTCTGGGCCCCGGTGCCACTGCACCCGCCACACCAATGGAAGCCACAGCGCTTCAAAGATCAGTTTGGAGATCGGTCGACGTACAGTACGTCACAACCATGTAACCACTGCCGCACGGTGCCTGACAAACTATCTTGTTGGCTGGAACTATTTCTAAAGCACGGTTCACATCATAAAGGACTTTTGCACTAGAGAAAAAGCAAGTATTTCTTGTTCTGCCCTTCGCTCACCCGACTCACATATATCAAGGTGTTTCCAGTTAGTTCCATTTAGAGAGAATACTTTCAGACTTTAGCTCAACCCGGCGATTATTGACGTCACCACCTCTCTCCTGACACTGAACTCGCCCCCTTGTCGAGGAGCCGGGCAGCACACCTGAGCGGATGCGGGGGCTCAGACAGCGCGCGGCACCGTCTTCCGTCCCTGACTCCGAGGCGATGGGTTAGCAGTGCTGACCATGGTGGTCACTCAGCTGGAGCTGGAGTTCTGCTACCATGGCAAGAAGCTGCGAGGGTTCACTTGTAAACTCACCAGGTCTGTAGACTGGTTTCTCCCGGAGACCTCCTTCAGTATCGCCAGCCAGGTCTTGCTGCCCATCCTCCTGGCCGGGCTGGGGATGGTGGCAGCGGGCCTGCTCATGGACCTAGTTCAGGTATCTAGAATTTATTGCAGTGTCAAATAATGGTTTTCATAAAAAAAATAAAAGCAGTTTTTTTTATTTGTTAATAACTAATGCTGTTAGAAAATGTTCTAAAAGGCTGCAAATTCAATGCGCAGATAGGACAATATATATTACATGGCTATAGTTTTTCTGTTGTAGAAAAATGTTTATCATATGTCTATAGTGTTTCTGTTCTGTAATAACGACACTTCGTTTAGGTGGCACTATACTTTTATAGAATTTGTAGGAGAAGTGCAAAAAAGCACTGACAAGGCCGAAAAAGTGTAGCCTTTGCAAGCTGGTGCAATGAATATTTTTATTGCAAATATATGCCATTGCCATTGAGCTGGGTAACAATAAACATCTGTCGTTCGGCTGCAAGATACCCTTCTGGGTGAACGTGCACTTTACAAATACACATGCTAAGTTATGTTGTACACTACCTCACAAACATTAAGCAGAAGTGTACACCAGTTTGCAGTTCAGCTGCTGTTCCGACAGTGATGAGTGGCTGATTTTGGGTTGTTAGGTTGACAATCTAGCACTGGTCACAGACACTGGCTTCCTGTATCAACACAGTCCACTCGAAACGGAGTTTTGTTCACGGTTTTCGAAGTAGGAGATTTCTTTTTGGGGGGGGGTCTGCTTTGTCGGAGCTGGCCAAGCTCTCCCCGCCTGTGAACACCCTTTCACCAACTCCCAGCACAATTAGACCGCGAATTATAGAGATCAGGGCCTCCAGATCCTTTCAGGTGAACTCCACGCTCCTTAAACTCATTAATTTAGAAGCAGGCATTTTGAAGGATTACACATTTAATTTGAGTACATGGTTTGATAGGCCGATGCACATGAATGCTTCACGGAGGTATTAGTTTCTACATTCAGTAATTAAAAAGCCTTGCTTGTGGGGGGCGGAGGGGAGGATATTAAGACACTAATTCAATGTTAGGTACACAACAACAAAGAAGTAGACCAGGTCTGGGGGTAGTGCGTCACCAAACAGATGACTCTGATGTGATTAGATGCACACGTGTATCAGTGTTGCTGGAAATTATTGGAAACAAAAGGCTAGAAAAGGTCCCATCAGACCACCCAGTTGGTGGAGTTTACGTCATGTGGGAGATATGCTGCTCAATCCTTACCACACCCAGCCTAACAGTGCTGTAGTGGAAAAGGTTGTCCGCGGTCCAGCCATAATGATTCCAATGGAGTGGACTAAATAAAGTGCAGTGCTCAAAAAAATGTTGTGATAAAGTAAAATTGACTACACTGGCCCAGAGAGAGTGTACGTACTAAAGTCAGTGTGTCAATGGTTAAAAACACGCCTGGTAGAAAAGTTAAACTACCCAGTGGCGCTGTGCTAATCGGTCGACATGTTTCAGCATAAGGGGCCATTCCCCTGCTTTCTTCAGGACCTTGGGTGTATAATTGCTACTGCTACTATAACCACACATGGTAAAATAGTTTAGGGACTGAATAACTATACCGATAGACAGGACAAATACATATCTACCAGGAAGTAGAACGCTTGGACGTCCACTGGCGAAGGAGAAGCATTTCTTCTTCCTATCAACAAACAAGAGAATTTTTGTTGTACAGCAACATATAACACACATACATCTGCCCACATACAGAGCAGCCGCATATTGAAACACTTGCAAGAATTAATTTACATTCTGCATATATAGGTTCAAGCATACTAGCTTAATCACACAGAGGAATTTCCTCGTAGTGATACTCACCCAGCCTTGTGTGGGTGACGACCTCACCTCACCCGGCAACCGCTCGGGAGTATGAGGCCCCGCTCTGCAGTGTAGAAAGGGACAAAGTGAATACATGATTCTACAGTGTCACAGCCAATTGCTCTACACCAATAACCCAACAGACGTGTGATAGGTGCTCAACTGCCAGACACAGTCCCCGCCACATCAACCCCAAAGGCACATTGTCCATTGCATATACTCCCAGATACAGTGAGTTGCATGATTTGGTGTCAACACTTGGAAGTATCCCTAAATACTATGTAGAAAGCTGAGGGATACCTGAATAGAAAAAAGTCTTACTTAAGACCTCTCATGTGGCTTTAAAAGAGGAATGAGTAACCCTAAGCAGACCTGCTGGACTAGTCGCGCTGCAGACCTCCTATGTAGAGGCTGGACATAGAAAAACGGAGTCCTCTCTTATTGCATAGTGGCATCAGGGCTCAGAGATGGCTGAGTCTAAAGGTTAGTTTCTAAAAGGTGAACGAGCTAACTGAGTTCCAGAAGCTGACTACTAGAGGAAGGGTCCGGCGGTGTACTCACCTATCCGTCGGTACCTCTGTCGTTGCACCGAGCGGACGTGGAGGTAATGATAGGTGCGCCTTAGACTGTTAAATAACCCCCGTTCGGCGATAAACAATGCGGAAGAAATTAACCGGGCATGCGCCAAAGTAAACACTGATCCGTTGCGCATGCGCGTAACGTTCCGGAATCTTCAGTGAGGGTTAGAAAAAAATTATGTAAAAACATATTTATATGTTCATCAGTATGTGAGCATACCAAGATGATAAATCGCTAATGCGTTCGGAGCCCCAAAGGGGGTCGGGTAATGCGCTCGGTCTGATGTCTAACCACCGAACTCACACATATAGCCAGCGCGAGGGAACACTACTCCTCGTGTCATACGCCGGCAGTAGGTTATAACCAGGATTTATGAATTCTTGGTGAATGGCTCTCGCGTGTGCTCCGCGTGGGGAAAGGAAGTAGCGTGTCCATGTAGGTTTAATAATCGTCATGGAGACGCGCACACTGATTGCAATTGAAAATTATTTAGATGTAAGGTGCTGACATATTAGTTTAAGTTTTAGTTTTGAATAACAGTGTCAGCTGGACTACCTATACAATATACCCACACCTCCACATGTTGATAGAAAAAAAGGTTCTATTCAACCAAAATGAAAAAGTAGCTCAGTATTGGAACATGTCTCAAAATCCTGATAACTCATTTAGTGTTGTTGAATAATGACTTATTCAACAACACTAAATGAGTTATCAGGATTTTGAGACATGTTCCAATACTGAGCTACTTTTTCATTTTGGTTGAATAGAACCTTTTTTTCTATCAACATGTGGAGGTGTGGGTATATTGTATAGGTAGTCCAGCTGACACTGTTATTCAAAACTAAAACTTAAACTAATATGTCAGCACCTTACATCTAAATAATTTTCAATTGCAATCAGTGTGCGCGTCTCCATGACGATTATTAAACCTACATGGACACGCTACTTCCTTTCCCCACGCGGAGCACACGCGAGAGCCATTCACCAAGAATTCATAAATCCTGGTTATAACCTACTGCCGGCGTATGACACGAGGAGTAGTGTTCCCTCGCGCTGGCTATATGTGTGAGTTCGGTGGTTAGACATCAGACCGAGCGCATTACCCGACCCCCTTTGGGGCTCCGAACGCATTAGCGATTTATCATCTTGGTATGCTCACATACTGATGAACATATAAATATGTTTTTACATAATTTTTTTCTAACCCTCACTGAAGATTCCGGAACGTTACGCGCATGCGCAACGGATCAGTGTTTACTTTGGCGCATGCCCGGTTAATTTCTTCCGCATTGTTTATCGCCGAACGGGGGTTATTTAACAGTCTAAGGCGCACCTATCATTACC